>NC_090443.1:255747699-258247699 GCF_031143425.1 Pleurodeles waltl | reverse complement strand
TAGGTTTTCCCTGTGCCCACCCAAATTGAACTTTGATGATTTGAACTACCTTAGTGCTTATTAAAACTGAGCATCATTTATTTTCATCTTATTCTTTTGGTATATCAAATTATCTTGTTTATGTTTTGTATTGTTTTTATTAAGTGCCTAGTTCTCCTAAAGTTAGTTTGCTTGAAATTATTTAGTTGCCTCGGTCAACCCTTGGTGATTCTGTATTTTTATAACTCTGTCTTGTGAATTGTCTACATCACTCTGAGCTTAAGTTTGTAATAAATCCCTTAACTTTATTCCTGACTTGAGTTTTTCTTGTAAGGTCACATTGTTCATACTGTATAATTTAATTGTTTTGTATTGAAATTCTGCTATATGGTTCTACAACATCCTATGCAGGATTCAAAGATCCATTGACCTCATTGAGCACTTCCTGCAAAGGATGAAAATGCTCCAGCAGATCTGGTAGCAGTGGAGTGGTAATCATTTGAGTATAGTGTTAGGGAGATAGGATTGGTCCCCTGTGATTGCCAAGTCTAAAATGTGCCCACCCCCAATGTTGTCCCATGGTCTGTTCCAAAGACTGAATGAAGTTCCAGCGTTGTGTCTAAGAGATACAGATGTGTGACTATTAATAGGGTTTTGCGCTTGCATTGCTTTTGGTTTGAAGATTGAGATAAAGTGTGATATTTTGAAGTGTTTTGTGGAGTTGTTGTATTCTTTGATTGTGGATCTTGCTGCTAAAAAATATTTGCGGTTGTTGTTGATGGGTTTGTTGTCGCCATGATATCCCAGGATAATGCAAAAGTAAGGAATGCACTTGGTTAATTTATTGTCTGCAGTGAGTAGTTTGTCATGACACATCGTTGACCGTGTTAATATTTTTCCACAAATGAGTGTGAGTTGTGGCTGGTATTAAGTGAATCCTGAGTTCACATGGAGGATCTGTATCAATTGGAGTGAGATTTGCTGGTCACGTTTCAGTCGTGTAATTGTGAAAGCTGCAGCTGGAAATTGTATCTCCATACAGCTTTGAAGTGTTTGAGACCCTACCCTTTAGTGTGCAGACAGGTTGTGGCCATACCTTCTTGCTTGTTGTTGTTGGTTGACCATGTGGCCAGCAGCCTTTTTGTGTAACCAGCTAATTTAATCCTTTTTTCAAGCTGTCAAAGCCATTTTCCAGGGTGCTAATAGGAGAGTACTGTGCTTTCTGTTTTTGTTCATTTTTTCACTTTTATCTGATATCAGCTTAATATGTTTGAGGATCATTGTATTATATGCATTTTTTCCAATTTTCACTGGCACCTTCATACCTCACAAATTCCAATGGTTCCTCATGCCCCTCCAGTACACCAGCAATTTTGTTTTAAAAAACGTTTTTGTTTTTTTTTACCTTTTTTAATTAAAATGCTTTTTTACATTGTTTTTTTACATGTTCCCTCCATCTACCTCCTACCTGCCACAGGTGAAGAGTCACACACTCCAGAATTCATTTTTTAAGGATTATTCCATTTTCGGCTGGACCACCCTGCCTGCCATTATGCCATAGGCTCACACTAGCATTAATTTTTTAAGGAGTATTTCATTTTCCCCTGGGACCCCCTATCTTGAAAAGGTGTCTCTTGTTAGATGCACCTAACAGTTACCTCTCTATGTTTTTCTCTTGATTGAAGATGAAATATATTGTTAGGTTGGTGTGGCTTGACTTTGGAAAGGATACACTAACCACACTAAATTATAGTGTTTGTACTTTGAATAATTACAACTGCAAAAATGCCACATTTCACACAAAAAAATGCCCCATCTCACTAAATGTTTTTCTTGCTTCTTTGTTTTTAGGTGCACAAAAGACATCACCCCTCAGAGTATTACCAGACAGATGGCCAGCATGAAGTGACGTGACCACAACACGTGAGTCCTCCAGTCTTTTACCCTTGCGCGGTTAAGTGACACTGTCAACTGACAGAGCTTGTAGATGGCCCCAAAGAAAGGTGCTGCTAAAAAAGTGGCCAATGAAGAGGAGAAGAAGAAGCAGGTTTCCACCACTGGCATGCGGTCCCAAACCATCTTCAGGAAATGTGTGCCTGCCGTACTGTCCTCTTGCCAGCCATTTGGTAGCAGCACACCCGCTTCAACAGCACCACCCCCCAACCCAACCTAAGTTGAAAGCCATGTCTCTTAGCGAGGCAGCCACTACAATCATGACGGCAAGCAGTGAGTCTAAACTGGAGTTGTCTCAGCCGCAAACTAGTAGCCAATCTTCACAGGAAATTGAGTGAAGTGGGCAACAGGAGCCGCAGCCAGCAATAGTAGATCTTCCTGAAGTAGGAGCTGAACAGGATGTTAAACTTCGTATTGAGTGTGGCGTTCCTCTTCTTGAACCATTGGCTTCCTGATCTCCAAAAGGAAAGGTACTCCAGCATCTTTTCCAAGTCCACCTTTTGATGATCTGATCATAGATTGGACCCTGACTGAGTGTGAATCCCACCATAAGTTACAAGGGAAAAGGAAAGTTTCTAAAAGCCTTAGACTTATGGACGGGGTAGAGGAGGATGAGCCAGTCATCATCAAAGAAGCTGGTTCAGAGGGCACCAACTTTAACCCTCCTATTCAACCAGCCCCAGAGACGTGGCACTAGTACCACCAACGCAAGCATCCATATTTGTGAAGCCCCACTGAGACCTGCATCGACCACTACCTCAGTCGAAACACCCACTGCAGTGAGGCAACCTTCAGTTCTTTGGCCATTGGCAGTGGCACTAGTGGCCCACTAAAAAAGTTATTCTCTCTAGTTGTAGACTTCTTTACAATTAGCAAGCAGCAGGATAACATGGCAATATGCTCCATTTGCCAAGTAAGTGTTCGTCGAGGTAAGTCTGGTTCACCCTATGGCATTGGAAGACAAATGACCCATATGAAGAAATATCATGAAATCCGGTGGAAGGAGCACCATCAAAAATTGCTGCAAGTGGGGGTGGTGATGAGAAAAGGGAATTAGCTCCAATCATGGTGGGAGATGAAAGTGATGAGCAAAAATAGGGTGAAAACTTTATGCAAAGCAGCTCTGTCCCCTGGAGTGCACCAGTAAAATCCACCTCAGCAACCATGAAATGGCACACGATTTAAATGGAGACACCACAGCATGTAATGACTGCCCCTAGACACACATTGCGGCATATTTACATGGAGCTTTCATTGTCACTTTTTTGATGCATTGGTGGAGCATTCTCTGCTCCATATTGCCGCATATTTACAAATTTATACATTAGGCCCAATGCATCAGTTTTTGTAGGCTTGTGCTGGAACCGGCTGTGCCGCACAGTTTATAATATATGCATGATAGGTGTTTCATCCTTCAAACCCATTTAGGATTGACACAGTAATATTAAAAATTTTCAATGCGTGACTCATTTTTGAGATGCATTGTGTTAAGCCTGGAATGTGTCAAGATTTCTACACTTCTTCAACCCAGGCATAGGAAACGACACAGTGACATTGTAATAGGAATCTGACTAGCTGAAGTCACTTAACTCATTGTAATAAGTAAGTAGATCACATTCTCTCAATGCGCAGCAGGCCTACACATGTAACAATGATGCTGTGGGACCCCTTGACCAACCTGGGACGATGACACCTGAGATTTTAACATCCACTCCAGCCATGCAAGGTGACACTATATACCCCATGGTTGCGACAGGCCAGGATTGTCACATCTCCATATAGGATTGGGTCCGCAAGTCCAGCCAATTGTACTCCAAAGCACAACAGGTACATACACACTTTAGGTAGGTAACACATGATTTCCCACTTTAAATTAGAACATATACTTGTGTCCCCTCACATTACACTGTCACTCAGTCTGTCTCACATACTTAGGTATGCACGTACACGTAAGTAGACGATGCCCACTGTAAAGTGTCAAATAGCCACGCTCCATCCTTGTCTGTTTTGCTTCCACAGCCAATGCAACAGCGTAATAGGTGGCTTTTCCACCATTTCACACTCTATTACATTGGTCTCCACAAATTAGGCTACTTTAGTCAGTTACAACTGACGCATCGCCCATGTGTTTTTGATGCACTGCTAAAGTTGCACTGGTTCTAAATCCAACTTCAGCAATGTGTCACATTTTGGGCAGATGCATTGCGGCATCCTTCCCTCGGATGAGTCAGTATTTCTGATGTATCCTTAGTACCCTACACCATACTGCGCCATTTTGTAAATATGATGCATTCATGGCATCATAATCTGTTGTAACGCAGCACAAGTGATTTTGACATATCGCTTCCATATCACAGCGATGCATCATTTCTTGTAAATATGGGCCATTGAGACTACCACCTCCTAAATCTCTCAAAACACCTGTGTCAGAGGCACCAGAAGAGTAAAAAACAAAATCAGACTTTCATTACAGGCATGTTAGGCAGGTCCTACGAGCCCAACAACCCAAAGGCATGTTTGTAGAAAGGAAAGCTGGTTAAAATGTTAGTGTTGAAGCTCCTCCCTTTTTTATGGAAGGAGTGGATTTTATATAATTTGTGATAGTCATCTGCCCAAAATGGAAGGTTCCCAGTCAGACCTATTTTTCCAGAGTTGCTGTTCCAGTGCTCCAACACTATGTGCTGCAATTGGCTGGACAAGCTTTGCAGCAGAGTGCCGTTCACACTATACACCTGACGACAGACATGTGGACCAGCTGTCAAGCAAGTGATTACATGTGAATGACTGCACACCAGATCTCTTTTGCGAGGTTTAGGCAACAGCTATCCATCGGTCTCAACGCTGGAGAAATTTTAAGAGCGTCCGGTGGAATGCAACAGTAGCCATGTTCACCATGGGGAAACATCTTGGAAAACTTTAACAACAACGAGTTTATTTGGCTGTGACCCATTGATCTTACATTTGGAATTGTTGCCACAACAATGGCAGTAATATAGTCACAACCATTGCAGATGGTGGATATTTCAGTGTCCTGTGTTTGGCACATTGCATCAACCTGATTGTTCATGACTTTCTCAAAAAAGAAGATAAAGTAAGCAACATACTGACCATCTGCAAAAGAATCTTCACTCATTTCAGCCATTCTTTTAGAGCAGTTGAGGATCATTCAGCATGTCAATAGAGTACCAGTTAAAGCCCTCATACAGAAGAAACTCAACCTATTACATGTCTGTTTGAGCAGTACAAACCGATCAATGACAATCTCATTCAAAGAGGAGAGGATGCAATTGGGAAAAGCATGACCATGGATGCGGACAAATGGAGCCTAGTCAAATGCCTGATACAGATGGTATTTCCTTTTGAGGTGGTCACATGGAAAATCAGCATGGAGGACAGTACGATGAGCCAAGCTGTCCCGTTATTGAATCTGCTACTGGACTAGTTATAAAAGTTGTCCAAAAGGTTTGCCGGTGTGAACAGCAACAGAGAAGCACATGCATTGATTGAGAGCTTAATACTCTGGTTGAATGTTAGCCAAGGTTGGAAAGACATTTTCTGTCCTCCAAGCAGTACATCTGTGCCAACCTACTTGATCCAGGGTACAAAAAAATGCTGGCCACTTTCATTCCTTTTTCAGAAGGGGATGTTTTACCATACAAGATGTGGATTGTTGCGCAAGTGAGAGACATGGCAGAGGAACGGGTGGAACTTAGAGGCCTGGGCAGAAATTCTGGCATGCAGCTTTTACCTCCAGAGAGGGCAGTGCTGTTGTCCCACAGCAGCCAACACCAGCAACAAGAACATCGGCAGCAACAGCAACAGAAGAATCGGACTGAACCTCTTCAATGGCATTGTTTCAAGTGGCAGGGCTTAGGTCAATTGCAGATGCAAAGGCAAAAGCGAGTGAGCAAGTGGCAGTGTCAATGCACTATCTGGATTACCCAAAAGAGGTCTACATAGATAAAAACCCATTGGTCTATTGGTGTTGGAAGATTGACCAATGGCCAGAGCTCAGCAGGCTGCCAATAAAGTGTCTGGCTTGTCTGGGGGCCAGTGTGTCTGCTGAGCATATTTTCAGTGCAGCTGGGGCAGTTGTCACTGTCAAAAGGACCAGTCTTTCACCTCAAAAGAGGGAGAGACTAACCATGATTATAATGAACCAACACTTCATACCACAAAAATTATATTGCTCCTGAAACACCACAGGAGGAGAGGAACATGAGTGTGATTGATCAAACTCAAGTGCATTAGCTGACCAACTTCTGGGTGAACGCCCTGAGTTTGAGGAAGAACTGAAAAACCAAGATATATCTAGAGGACCATTATACATTTTGTTTGTGTCTGACCTATGAAGCCCCACCATTTTATGCACATGTATGCCTGGACTTGAGTTAGACCAGTGTGCAGTGAAGATGCCTTCTCATTCCCATCAAGGACATTGGAGACAATACCTGTCTACCATCCCATGCCTGTCCTTCTTCTTTCTTTTTAAATTCCCTAGCAGGGCTGCCCCAGTAAACATCATTTCATTTACAAGACTTCCAAATTGCCAATGTGTTGCTTCCATCAGAAGAGAAGATGCAGTTGTGTACCACCATGCTTGGATTGGAACATGTAACTATTGCACCAATGGGTGATATCTTATTGAGTGATTGTGAGTGATGATTGAGGCTACATGTAGTGCTAGACAGTGAGTGAGGGTGTTCAACTAGTAATTTATAAACTTGATTTCGATAATTTGCAATGTTTTGGGGCTCATAGATAATTGATTTTGCCTGAAGCCGATTGGCCCTTTAACACTCAGCTAGATTTACTGGTGTCGTCCACTCCTTGCTATACTTTTTTCTGGTTCCCCGGAGACCAGGCAATTCAGTTTAGTTAACTAAAGCAACCAGCACAAAAATGCTCAAACTCTTTTGCTCTTCTTGTTTATCAACAACAGTGCTCTACAGATCTATCTCTCTCAATCTCTTTCTTGTCAGGATTCTGAATGATGTATAACTCAGAGCGTGGGGCAACCTCAACAGCCAAAAGGAGGAAGTTATCTACTTCAAAGGGAAACCTAACTGTGAGACCTGAGATCCTTGGCATGGTCTCCCATGTCTTCTTTGCCTCTGCTTCACATGTTTTGACTGGGTGCTGGACTCTGTTTTTGCCGTTTTTGATACTCTGGGCACTTTACCACTGCTGACCAATGCTAAAGTGCAATTGATCCCTGTATAAATTGTATGTGTAATTAGCTTTTCCATGATTGGCACGTTTGATTTACTAGTAAGTCCCTAGTAAAGTACATTAAAGGTGCCCAGGGATTGTTAAACAAATGCTACTAGCTGCCCTGCAGTAGTGGTTGTGCCATCCACATGACTAAACATGGCTCAGACCTGCCACTGCAGTTACTGTGTGTGCAGTTTGAACCTGCCAATTCGACCTGGCAAGTGTACCCACTTGCCATGCCCAAACTTTCTGTTTTTGTTTATGTAAGGCACCCCTGAGGTAGGCCCTAGGTATCCCCATGGGCATGGTGCAGTGTATATTAAAGATGGGACATGTACTGATGTGTTTTACATATCTAAACAGTGACATACTGCCAAATTCCATTTTCACTGTTGCAAGGCTTACCTCTCTCATAGGTTAACATGGGGGCTGCCTTTAAATATATTTTAAGTGCAGTTTCCCTTTGAGAGCAGATGGAAATATGCAGTTTGGCATCTCTGAATTCATAATTTCAAAATATAACTTTTAGTAAAGTTGTTTTTTAAATTGTCAGTTTGAAAATGTCACTTTTAGAAAGTGGGCATTTTCCTGCTTAAACCATTCTCTGACTCTGCCTGCTTGTGTATTCCCAGTCTGGGTCAGACTGACAGTTGGGCTGTTTGTGAATCCCCTTTAGACAGTAACACATAGGGAGCTGGGGTGAAGCCTGCATATCTTGATGGGCCATCTGGCTGGAGTGGAGGGAGGAGTTGTCACTTACACTTGAATGGGCTGTGCCTGCCCTCACACAATGCAATCTCCAACTCCCTGCTGTGAGTCTGGTGCCAGGCCTGGGTAAGACAGAATCTTGTGAACAACAGAGACTTTTCTGTGAAGTTTGCCTACTTCAAAGGCAGAAAGGGTATAAGTAATAGACCCGAAACTCCAGAGGTTATCTCAAGTGAGTATCTCTCTTGCCCTGACAAGAGTGAGGGTCCCTGCTTGGACAGAGTGCAAACTGACTGCCAACCAGAGACCCCATGTCTAACACTAATAAACATGATGATGATTCTAAGAGGCCTGCTCAGGCAGGTGGACTGGACAGAGGTGCGTTAATTTGGGAAATGCTAGGTAGTGTGGTGGCTTAAATAAATGTCAAACTCCTATATTATGTGGATGTGATTGGGGGGCTGTAATTGGAGACAGACATATGGATGTCAGTCACATCATCACATAATGGATGCACTTGGCTAAATAGAATGACAGTTGTGAGACTGATCAGTCAAGTACATGCAGCTACTTGTTTGTGATTGATTTTTTTTTAAATAGCTCTCATTTCTCATTCTTAATTATGACGACTCATGTGTGGTTGATTGTAGCAGCCTATATCTTTGCTTTGCCTCTGTTCCATCCCATGTCTATAGGGCGCTGTAACCGGACTATCTGTAGCCTGGGAATCACCATTAACACTCTCCCTGAGTCCCTTTCTGACTCTTGTTTGCTTCCCTTTTCGATATGACATGCTCTGGAAGAGCTACATTTGTTCCCATGGACTTCAGGTTCCATAATACACTGCCTGATAGTTCATAAGACCTGTAATCCTCTGTCCATTGCTTCCTATGAGAAAAGTCTGGTTGTTCCTTTATGCTATATTCTCTCCCCCAGGACTTGTGAGAGACTGGAACTGCACAAACCTGTGATCTCTCTTGTGCAGTCCAGTCATGTGACTCCGCCCTGGGCTTGCTGCAGCCTGGAACTGCTTATAAGCTGCCATTTCCTAAAGCTCCTTGTCATGCATTGGAGTTTGATGCCTTTGTGTACCAGACCCCTCGTTTGATTGTGTTTCAGTCCTATTCCTGTTCTGCTTCAGCCTGAATCTGCTCTCTGTTTCTCAGCCCTGTTCCTGCTTGTTTCAGCCAGAGTCCGCTCCCTGTGTCTCAGCCCTGTTCCTGCTTGTTTCAGCCAGAGCCTGCTCCCTGTTTTTCAGTCCTGTTCCTGCTTTGTTTCAGCGTGGATCTGCTCTCTGTTTCCCAGTCCTGTTCCTGCTTGTTCCAGCTCCCTGTATTCCAGTCCTGTTCTTGATTCTTCCAGCCAGAGCCTGCTCTCTGTTTCCCAGTCCTGTTGCTCCTTGTTCCAGCCAGAGCCTGTTCCCTGTTTTTCCAGCCCTGTTCCTGCCTTTGCTTCAGTCTGAGCCTGTTCCGTGTTCTTTCCTTTGCCTCCTACTTTATTCTCACCCATGCATAAAAGGGGCCCACAATTATATATATATATATATATATATATATATATATATATATATATATATATATATATAATATCATTCAGCAACATCATCATTCAGACCCTGTGTTGCTTAAACGCTTAACCTTCTCCACTCTAGTCCTAAGTGTACTTCTCCTAACTCAAGGAATTTGTAAGTTTAATTAAGTACTAGCTCCCCATTGCTCAGAAGAAGTTACTATTGCTAGTTTTTGTTATAATATCAGGCCTTTGTGCCAGGGCGATAGTCTGGACACAGTTTTGGTAAAGTTATGCTATGATAAATAACCTACTAACTCTGTGTTTTCTTTCAATCTAGTCGCCTGTGGTGGATAATCCTTCTGATTAATCCTAGAGCTGGAGTACACCTAGGTAGGAGTGGGACTTGCTTGTGATGTCTTTCATGTCAGCGCACTAGCCTGCAACTACTACCACCAACAAGAAGAAGAAACCTAGGGAAATCCTGCAGTAAGGCTTTGGAAGATTGAGAAATGCAGCAGCCATTGCTTCATCTATTCAGGTAAGATAACTATGGTGTGAAGTGAACTAGTATAGCTAGTAACTAACTTCTACTGAAGATTAAGATGTTGTTTATCTAGGTTGTCTAGGGCATATAATCATAGGTAATGGCATTCCTCCCTAGGGGTCAATATAGTTACAGATGGTAGTAGGACAAGGGTATAACTAATTGGAACGCACTTTGGTAAGCAGATTACAAAAAGGCTGTGCTACAGAATATTTTCCCTTTCATTTTTCATAACGCTGTAAACCCATCCTCTCAACCCACAACAGGCCCACCCCTCCCCCCAAGCAACCTCATTCTCAACCAATGTCCAAAATGTCTTAACAAAATAACACCCACCCACTCCACCAACAACAGGCCCACCCTTCTCCCCAAAATAATCACCCTGTCCCCAACCAAGGTCCAAAATGTCCAAACAAAAAAGAAAAGTCCAATGTCTCATTAAATTTCCAATTCCCACCCTCTCTACCCACAACAAATCCCTCCCACCCAAAAAAAAAAAAATAATTAGCATCAGAAGAAGGCTTCATGCAGGCGGGCTTGAAGGTTTGCCACCGCCTGGCGAAGCAGTGCCATCTCTCGTAGCATGTGGTGTTGCAAGTGGTCTTGATGGGGGGCACAGTGGAAGAACAGGGGGATCCCAGCTGCCAGTGGCACTGACAATGTTGTGGCTGGGATGGAGATGCTGGTGGAGGTACTGGGGCCTGGGGCAGTGGCAGGTGCCTCTGCCTCCTCCAGAGCCACTAGCTGGTGATATTTGGGCCAGAGGGCTTCTAACTGTTGTCGCAGCAGTCGGGCTGCTTCCTCCTGCTGAGATGGTGATGGTAGGCCAGCAGGTTTAGCTAAACCAAAAATTCAAAAAACACAAAACAAATTGTAAATTTTTCTGAGCGCAAACACTTGTTTATAAAGTGGCACAGTAGCAGAACATTTCTAGTCCCCTAGGGTCATTTGGAATTTTTATGTGATTAGTCAAAGGGCCAAGTGTTCCTCACATTAACACACTGACTGGCTTCAAGGAGTTTAAAGGATTACCTAGTTAAAATAATCTAAACACTATTTGTAAAAATTATGATGAAAAATGATTTACCCCTCCTTAAGGAGTAAGGCAAAATGTACTATGCTGCAGCACAAGCTTTTGTGTTGTACTATACTAATAGAGGCATGCTGGCGTGTTGGGTACTTTGCTTCTCTCTGCAGTCTGCAGCTGACGCAGCTGTACTGTACAGTTTATTATTTTACTTTAATTCCAATGGCCCTGCTCCTCTCTGACTGCCTTTCAATTCTACCCTGAGTCCAAGGAATAATATTATGACACAAATGTCACGTATAAAACCAGGATATCATGTCTACTGGAAGTAGACAGTGGGAAAAACACTGCACTGCAGTACAGGGAAAGAAACTAGATATAGATTTTATGTGGCACACTCATAACGGAGTATTCTACCTGCCAAACTCTAAGTCAGGAACTTAGGGCCATATGTACGAACACATTTTCCCATAGACACAGAATGGGCAACACTGCTTGCTACATCTGGCCCTTAGTCCAGTTTTACTCCTTGGCCTCGTCGTCCACCACAAATTATTTTCAATAAATACCTTCACTTGGAAGTAAGGAAACTTACTCTACTGCAGGGTGAGTTAGAAGGATTAGGGTAGGTAGATGTTTTGCTATAGAATAGTGGGGTGTCACTGATCATCATGTATGTGCTAAGCTTTGGCTTAGTCATTCACTGTAGTTGACAAACGACAAAGGGGACCAATTTGAACAGGCTTAAATCACTAGGCCAGAAAAGTATGGCACATGCCAAAAATTGATTTGTCAATTGGACAGAATGTAGGAAAGTATAAAGAACTGAAGTACAAGGAAGTGACTGAGTGGGCACTGGAAAACAACTTGTTTTCGGTTTGTAATGCATTGAAAACCTCATAACTGCTACATTAACTGAAGCAGACGCATATTGCACAGCTAACACTACAGTGCCGAATTGAACCATGCTCCAGTTAGTAATGGGTAGCAAAATGCCATGGGCAGAGTTGTGAGGAATGATTATGGGGAGATATCTTTAACAAATACTGTAAGTATACTTAGGCCCTCATTATGACATTGGTGGCAAATGCCGCCTACCGCCACGGCGACGGCCGCCAACATACCATCGATGTGACTACCGACCATCCATCGAATTATGACCGTAGCTGGAATTCCACCAGAAGGCTGGTGGAATTCAGGCTATGCTCATGGTGGCGGACGGCGGTAAGGTGGTGCTGCTGCCAGCAAAACACCGCCTACTGTATCATGAGCCATGATACAGCCTGGCGGTGTTTTGCTGGTGGATACTGCTGCTGGCAGCAGCGCTGCATCCCGTCTCCTGCCGGAAGACCCCCTGCAAGCAGGTAAGTCGGGTTTTCCGACAGGAGAGGGGGGTGTTGTGTGCATGTGTGGGGGTGTGTGTGACTGTTTTTGAATGCGTGCATGCATGTGTAATGCGTGTGTGCATGAATGGGTGTGTGTGTACATGCATGTTGTATCATGTGATTGCGTGTGTGCCTGGATGTATTTTCGTGAGTGCTGCTGTGAGTGTGTATGAATGTATGCATGTGTGGGTGAATGTGTGTAAGCATGTGCGTATAGGTGTGTATGTATGTGCATGTATGTGTGTATATGTGGGGGGGTCAGGAGGGGGACTCTGGGGAGGACTCTGGGGAGGGGGAGAGGGGCAGGGGAGACCCCTATCAGTGCCAGGGAAGTAATTTCCTGGCACTAATAGTGCCTACCACCATGGTTTCCGTGGAGGTACAGAAACCATGGAAACCATGGCAGTGGGCGGGGTCAAAATGCCATGGGTGGCCTAGTGAATGCCGCCGGGTTCGAGACTGTAGTCTCCTGCCTGGCAGTCGTTACCGCCGTGACGGTCAGTGTGTTAACTTGGCCGTTTGGCTTTCGCCACTATTACACATACACTGTTACGCCAACAGAACTACGCCCACAGTATTATGACCCATGAATCACGCAGCGGGCATTCAACTGTGGTAAACCATTGGCAGTACATACCGCTGCGCTCAAAATATACACACACATACAAAACAACACTAAATTGGACAATTCAAACTACACACACCTGACACACATACACACACCACCCCCACACACCCACACCACTATAAAACACACACACACACTACCCACAACCCTTTATGACAAAAAAAATTGACAACTGAAAGAGATAGACCAAGAGCACCCACAGAACCAAAACCACATAACACCATCACCTATCCACCATCCACTCACCTTACAGCACACACCCCAACACTTCACCCCACACACCCTCACACACACCCCTCACACTACACCCAGGGCACCACAAAGACACCCAGGTTCTCAGAGGAGGAGCTAAGGGTCATGGTGGAGGAAATCATCTGGGTAGAGCCACAGCTATTCGGATCACAGGTGCAGCAGACATCCATTGCTAGGAAGATGGGAGAATCGTGGACAGGGTCAACGCCGTAGAACAGCACCCAAGAACAAGGGATGACATCAGGAAGAGGTGGAATGACCTACGGGGGAAGGTGCATTCCATGGTAGTAAGACACCAAATAGCTGTACAGAGGACTGGCGGTGGATCCCCTCCTCCTCCCCTACAACTAACAACATGGGAGGAGCAAGTCTTGGCAACCATGCATCCTGAGGGCCTGGCCAGAGTAACAGGAGGACTGGACTCTGGTAAGTCAATTCCCTATTACTATCATCCCCCCTACCTGCATCCCATCACCCTTACCCTCACTCCCATCACTCTACCACCTCACAAACACCCCTCCATCACAACCCACCCATCTCAATACCACGCCCTACATGCAACACCAATGCATTGACACCAATCACAGACACCTATCACTAAAGCATGCACATTAGAGAGAATCACCTAGCCCACCAAATAAAAACTCACACAAGGCAAAGCTGCCAGGGCAAAAACAACCATAGAGGGCAACACACCCGTGCACAAGATGTCACACGCACAAACAATATCACTGCATTTACATCCCCATAGGTCCCACAGCCAACGTCACCGGAGAGGAGGTGCCAGCAACATCCAGTCCCTCCACTAGCCACACTAGCCACACTGATGGACAGCCCTCCACCTCTGCTGCCGCTAGTGGACAGGAGGCCGCACCACGCGACCAACAGGCGAACAGCACCCCTCCCCCTGAATAAGGATAACCACCCTGCAAACGGTCCCTGCGATCCAGGCAGAAGCCAGATAATATTGCCAAGACCCCTGCCAGGAAATAGTACTCTCCTGAATGTCACCCTTGTGTCCCGCTTGTGGTCCTTCCTATGCTCCCTTGGACAATGTACCAGTGATACAAATAGACTGGACTCTAGTCTGGACTTTCCTCCACCATCGCCCTAGCCCATTGCACATACCCCTCTACTTATTTGCACTTAAAAAAACACTATTTAAGAAAATACAAGTATGGAGTCTGTCAAATGATTTAACTATGTATTTGTTTAACAAGCTTTACACACTGCAATACAACTGTACATTAATGTATACATAGGAATGACCGTAGTAGGCTGCAGTCAACACACCAGGAGCCGGAGTGGGGGCACAGATATCTGAAAATAGAGATGCGAAAGGGTACAGTAAGTGGCCATAGAATTGGGAGCATCTGCCTGCCATGTTCAATGTCAAACTCAAAACTGTCAATGTAAAGTGAAGTTACAGTGTCTTACCTGTGTGTCACTGGAAGTACTGTCGTATTATTGCTGTTCTGTTGTTCTCATCCTCTGCCTCCACATCTTCACTGTCCACAGGGTCCACTGCTGCCACACACCCATCTCCAGCCCCATCCTCCTGCAGAAAAGGCACCTGGCGTCTCAAGGCAAGGTTATGCAACATGTAGCATGCCACGATGATTTGGCAGACCTTCTTGAGTGAGTAGCACAAGAATCCACCTGTTAGATGGAGGCAATGAAACCTGGCCTTAAGGAGGCCAAAGGTCCTCTCGATAATCCTTTTCTTCTGCCCACGTGCCTCATTGTAACGTTCCTCTGCCCTTGCCCTGACATTCCTCACTGGGGTCAGTAGCCATGAGAGGTTGGGATAACCAGAGTGACCTGCAAATATTGAGGGACACCTGTTATACACACACTAACCCTTAAGGCCCACACCATACCCATACACCAACATCCGCTGGGTGTGAACCAGGGCTCACCTCTGGAGTTGAGCCATCACATATGGGATTCTGCTATTCTTCAGGATAAAAGCATCATTTACAGACCCAGGATACTTTGCATTGACATGGGAGATTATCTGCACATTCATCGAGTGACAGTTCTTTCGATTTCTGAACACCTGTTCATTTCTCCGGGGGGGTGGACAAATACTATATGTGTACCATCAATAGCCCCAATTATACTGGGGATATAGCCCATTGCATAGAAATCAGCTTTCACTGTGACCAAATCCTCCACCTGGGGAAAAACGATGTAGCTGTGCATGTGTTTTATCAGGGCAGACAACACTCTGGTCAGCACTATTGAGAACACTGGCTGAGACATTCCTGCTGCCAAGCCAACTGTTACTTGGAAGGAGCCAGTTGCCAAGAAATGGAGCACAGATAGGACTTGCACAAGAGGCGATTTCCCAGTGGGGTGACGAATAGCATATATCAGATCAGGCTCCAATTGGGCACACAGCCATGTGATCGTGGCACTGTCAATTCTATAGGTGAGGATAATGTGCCTGTCCTCCATTGTTGCCAGGTCCACCAGGGGTCTGTACAGCTGGGCATGTCTCCATTTCCTATTCATCCTCAGCGGTTGTAATCGAGGGGGCAAAATGGGGAGCAGCTGGTCAGAATTCCACATTTCCAAACACTACACTGAATTGCATGTTGTGACTGTAACAAAATATTGTTGGATAGGCCCAAATGGTGCCTATATGTACTGTGACGCAGTAAGGTGCAATGGCCTGCCCCGTGAAATGGCGTCAACCTGTCCTGTATGGAGGGACACGTGGAAATTAGGTAATTCTGCTGACGTTGTGTGCCACCACGGACATGACCGCCATTTTCTAACTGTTCACTCACTTGCTACCTGACCTTCAACAGGGGAGGATCTACACTGCAAGTGCTGCTGTGACCTGTGTCTGGAACTGACCATGGCTCGTGTCACTGGGGAAAGGGCCCCTGCCTTCACCGCTGCGGGGTTAAAGAGACTGGTGGATGGGTTCCTACTTCAGTACCGAATGCAGTATGGACCTCCAGACCAACAGGTGAGTACACTGTGAGCATGATGAATGGGGCATGAATACATGGAGTGCTGTGTGTGAGGGCCTTGTGTAAGGAAGGGTGGTTAGCGGAAGGGTCCTGGGAAGCATGCTGCCTGTATGGCGGGCAATGTCTGTGCTAATGGGCATGTGAGGGCTATAGTGTGACATGAGTGTAACAGGTCGGGCGGTCTGACTGATTCCTTTTTCTATGTGTATTTTCCTTCAGGTCAGCGTCCATCAGAAAAAGGGTATATGGCATGCCATCGTCAAGGAAGTGCGGACCCTGGGGGTCTATGGGAGGCGGAGCACCCACTATCGCAAACTGTGGGAGAACCTGAGACGCTGGGCTAGGAAGACGTCGTAGGCCCAGCTGGGGATGGCCTCACAACGAGGAAGAGGTGCCCATCAAACCCTGACCCCCCCTGATGGCCCGCATCCCGGCGGTAGCCTTTCCGGAGCTAGATGGGCTCTTGAGGGCATCACAGCAGCCACAAGGGGGTTAGTACAGTTTCCTAATATACTACTTGCACGTGGTGGTGTGGTCTCTGGGTGGGGTATATGGGCCTGTGGGTGCCCCTAGGCCAGGCCGGATATTGCAGGGTAGGCCCATGATGGGCAGGGTATGATCAACACCCGCTCCCTTCGCAAACATGCCATAGAATTCTGGGACCTCATCACATCACACTCACCAGACATCGCCTTCCTCACGGATACCTGGACCAACCCCTCCTCTGAACCGCACATAGCCATCGCCACCCTCAAGGCATACAAACTCCAACGCAAAGACCGCCTCAACAGGCCAGGTGGAGGCATAGCCATCCTACAGAGGGACACCATCAAAGTCACCACAAGCTCCCAAGACACTATCGACAACACAGAACGCATGCACTTCCTAATCCACATTAACAACAACTCAACTCTCAGAGGTATACTAATCTACAGACCACCAGGACCACGCCCCGCCTTCTGCTACACCATCGCCAACACCATCAGCTTGCACGCCCTCACCTCCACAGACTACATCCTCCTCTGTGATTTCAACTTTCACCTTGAGAACCTTCAAGACCACAACTCAACCTCCCTCATAGACAACCTCACCAACCTCGGACTCAAACAACTGGTCACTGCACCCACCCACTCAGCAGGACACACGCTCAACGCAATTTTCACCTCAAGCCAACACAGCCTACTCCCACACCACCAAACTCCACTGGACTGACCACCACTGTGTCCACTTCTCCTTCACCAAACCCCCCACACACCACCATCAACACACCACACCATACCGCATGTGGGACAACATCCCCACAGAACCCCTGAACTCCCAACTGGCTCACAAACCTCCCCCCCACACCAACAACCCCAATGCAGGAGCAGACAAACTCTCTAAATGGATCACTACCTGCGCAGACACACTAGCCCCCCTCAGAAAACACAACGCCACCCGCAACATCAAGAACGCCCCATGGTTCACCCCCCGAACTCCAAGACACCAAGCTCAAATGCCGCCAAGCGGAGAAAATATGGCGTCAAGAACCCACTACAACCAACTTCTCCACCCTCAAAACTACCATTCGCACCCATCACCAACTCATACGCATCACCAAAAGAGATCACTACAAGACACGCCTTGACAACAATTCCCAAAATAGCAAAGAACTCTTCACCATCATCAAAGAGCTAGCCAAACCCAAAGCCAGCAACATAGACCCCACACACACAGCCACTATGTGATGCCGTCTCCAACCACTTCCACCACAAAATCCTGGACATCCACAACAGCTTCATACCACACACACCCACCACACACACTCCGCACTCACCCAACTCAACCCCCACTCATGACCCCCCCACCACACTCACCACCTGGGCCCCCACCACACACGAAGAAACCGAAAAAAACATGAACTCCATCCACTTCGGATCCCCCTCCGACCCCTGTCCTCATTGCATCTACAACAAAGCCAGCCCAACCATCGCCCCCATACTCTGCGACATAATCAACTCCTCTTTCAACTCCGCCACCTACCCAGACACCTGGAAGCACGCAGAAATCACCGCTCTCCTAAACAAAAAACAAAGCCGACCCGGAGGCCCTCTTCAACTATCGCCCCATCTTCCTCCTCCCTTTGCCCACCAAGGTTGCTGAGAAACTAGTCAACCCCCGCCTATCACACTTTTTCGAAGAAAACAACACTCTTGACCCCTCACAATCCGGGTTCCACAAGAACCACAGCACGGAAACCGCCCTCATTGCATGCACTGACGACATCAGGACCAAAGTCGACAAAGGCGAGACCGTTGCTCTCATCCGCCTAGACCTCTCCACAGCCTTTGACACTGCCTGCCAACGCACACTCCGCACACACCTCCACAACACAGGAATTCACCACAAAGCTTTAGACTGGCTCACCTCCTTCCTCACCGACCGGACCCAAAGAGTCCGCCTTCCACCTTTCCACTCCACCGCTACCAAGATCATCTGTGGAGTCCCCCAAGGGTCCACCCTCAGCCCCACACTCTTCAACATTTACATGATCCCCCTAGCCAACATCCTTAGACCACACGGAATCACTATCCTCTCCTACGCAGGCGACACCCAACTCATCCTCTCCCTCACCCGCAACCTCACCACTGCCAAAACCAACCTACACGCTGCTCTCCTCGACACCGCCAACTGGATGACAACTAACCACCTCAAGCTTAACTCCAACAAAACCGAGATCATCATCTTCGGCCCCAACAAACCATATGGGACGACTTTGGGTGGCTCACCGCCATAGGCCCGCACCCACCCCTGCAAACCACGCACGCAACCTCGGCATCATACTGGACCCCTCCCTCTCCATGACACAGCAAATCAATGCACTAAAATTCTCCTGCTTCCACACACTCCGCACTCTAAAAAAATCCTTCAAATGGATTCCCCCAGAGACCAGGAAGAGAGACACCCATGCACTCATCAGCAGCAGACTAGACTACGGTAACGCCATCTACGCCGGCACCACACTCAAACTCAAACACAAAATCCAGAGAATCCAGAACACAGCCGCAGGCCTCATCCTCGGCCTCTCCCGCCACGAACGAATCTCACCACACCTCAAATCCCTTCACTGGCTCCCCATAGACAAAATAATCACTTTCAAGGTCCTAATCCACGCACACAAATCCCTCCCCAACACCGGCCCAACCTACCTCAACGAAAGAGTGAACTTCCACACTCCCACCCGCAATATCCGATCAGCCAACCTCGCACTAGCTACAGTCCCCCGCATCCAATGAACCACCACAGGAGGCAGGGCCTTCTCTTACCTCACCCTCACAACCTGGAACTCCCTCCCCACCGACCTCTGCAAAACCAAAGACCTCCTACTTTTCAGAAAAAACCTCAAGACATAGTTGTTCGAAGAGTAACCCCTTCCTCACCCCCCCCCACAAACGCCTTGAGACACTCACGGGTGAGTAGCACGCTCTATAAAAAGTTTTGAGAGATTGATTGATGTAAACCACCTCCAACTAAGCAAGTAGGCATCCACTACTGGGCAGAGGTCTGCGGGTCCCAGGTATGCTGTTATTGGTGTTAGGTATTCCTGTACATGGCCTGGTTACTAGCATTGTGAATATTAGTGCATTGCCTAGTGTGTAGGGCTGTTCTCTGTGTGTATGTGTCATGTACGCCAACAGTGGTTTTGGAGCAGACATTTACCAAGTGTATCCTCTGTCTCTCCACCTCTTTTTGTTTTGTCATTCTGTCCTTATGTGCATTAGCATCATCTGGCGGAGGGGCAGAGGCACCGGCGACGGAGGGTGCTGCATCCCACATGGCCCTTGTGGCTGAATTCACCTACGGTGAGGGCACCAGTGAGACAGAGGTTGAGGGGAGCACCACGGCGGAGACAGGAGGGGACAGTTCTGACAGTGATACCTTCTCTGATGGAAGCTCCCTGGTGGTGGTGGACACCTCTGTGCCCACCCCAATGACAGGTACAGCCACCACCCTTGTACCAGCACCGCCCTCCCAGCAGCCCCTCAGCGTGTTTCCCATGCCCGCTCACCCAGGATGGTGGGCATCTCCTTCGTCCCAGGCACCTCAGGCCCTGCCCCAGTTAGCCCTGCTGCCCTGAGTGAGGAGGCTATTGACCTCCTACGATCCATGATCCATCTCTATTGTGCAGTCAACCATTGTGAATGCCATACAGGGGCTGCCAGCCCATTTGCAAGAAACAAATGCATTCCTGGAGGGCCTTCACTTTGGCATGGCGGCCCAACAGAGATCAATCCATGCTCTGGCTTCCTCTCTGATGGCAGCCATTGTCCCTGTTACTAGCCTCCCCCCTTCAACTTCCTCTTCCCAGTCACATTCCCCTGAACCCCAACCTATCCCAAGCACACAGTCGAACCAGCATGCACTCAGCACAACACACAAGAGTGGCTCAGGCAAACACAAGCACCACACATCATCCCACAGGAACTCACACAAACACCATCCACATGCAGACATACCAACATCCACTGCCTCCACTGTGTCCCTCTCCTCCTTGTCCTCCACCTCCCTCCCAGTAGTGTCTCCACTCACACCTGCATGCACTACATCCTCATTCACTACCTCCATCACCATCACGCCTATCACTACACACCCCTCACTGGCAGTCACCACCCACACATCCATGCACACTTCTCCTGTGTCCTCTCCCACTTTGTCTGTGCCACCTCCTCCCAAAGTACACAAACGCAAGCACTCAGACACCTAACAGTCACCCACCTCACAACAGCATTCAGCCCATGCACCTGCACCCCAACACAGCAGACTGACACCTCCTACAACCACTTCCTCCACTCCCAAACCTTCACCCTCTTCCCACCCCAATGTCCCTAAGAAGCTTTTCCTCTCCGCCGTTGACCTCTTCCCTACCCCTCCCCTCATCCTTCACGTCAGGCCAGGATGGTCAGAACTCAGACGAGCACCTCAGACACGCAGTCCATGGCCACAGTGGTGTCGACAGCTACTGCAGGTGGGAGAGGATCCAGGGAAAAAGACAGCAGCACTGAAAGTGTGCCTGCACCAGGTGCATCAAGGAAGGGCAAGGAGGCACCACCAGCAGCGTCTAGGAAGGTCAAGGAGGCACCACCAGCAGTGAAAGGCAAGGGTAAGGAGGCACTACCAGCTGCGAAAGGGAAGGACAAGGAGGCACCACCAGCTGCAAAAGGGAAGGGCAAGGGGCTTGCACCTGCAGGCAGGAAGGACAGGAGGCCTGGTGCTGGGACTCTTTCGGAGCACCAACCATGGCGGTTCAGCTGTCCGAGGCTGCAGGGGAAGGGCTGGAGCCTCACCCCATCACTGCCAGCACCGCCACCAGCACCGCCACCAGCACCGCCACCAGCACCACCACAAGCACAGACACCAGCACCACTGCCAGCAGCCCCAGTGGGCAGCATAACGAGCCTGCAGGGGAAGGGCTGGAGCCTCCCCCCACCACTGCCAGCACCACCACCAGCACTACTGCCAGCAGCATCAGCCCCAGTGGGCAGCCGTTCGAGGCTGCAGGGGAAGGGTGTAGCCTTCCCCCACCACTGCCAGCCACAACACCAGCCCCGCCACTGCCACCACTGAGCAGCCGTCTTCGACGGCGGGTAGTGTGTAGTCCTGCCTCCATTGGCTGTAGTGCGTCCTGGCCCCTGCAAATTCTGTATGTGTGACACCCAGGTGAGAGACGGTGACCTTGCACTCCCCAAGATCTGCATCACAGGGCACAATGCCCCCTCCAAAACCAGTGGAAGAAGCCATCCACTCACTCCATACTTCCCAGGATGAAGCACATTGGGCCCAATGCCCCCTCCAGAACCAGTGGAGAAGCCATCCACTTGAGAGATTGTGGCCTTGCACTCCCCAGGACCAAGCAGTGGGCAAACCACCCACTAAAGAGACTGTGGCCTTGCACTCCCCAGGACCAAGCAGTGGGCAAACCACCCACTAGAAAGATTGTGGCCTTGCACTCCCCAGGACCAAGCAGTGGGCAAACCACCCACTTGAGAGACTGTGGCCTTGCACTCCCCAGGACCAGGCAGTAGGCAAACTACCCACTTGAGAGACTGTGGCCTTCCACTCCCCAGGACCAAGCAGTGGGCAAACCACCCCCTTGAGAGACTGTGGCCTTGCACTCCCAAGGACATCGCACAGGGCATGTTGCCCCCTCCAGGACCAGTGGCGTTGTACCATCTTCCGGCTGAGATGCCCCCCCCACTCCCTGTCCCCCTGAGGTACCTGTGTATTTTTAACCTGATGCCCCTGAAGTGTCCTCTCCATGTTGTTGAAGGAGTGGGGTGGGGCCTTGGCCTATGTGTTGTGGCCCTGTGGCCCACGGACATTGGCAACTGGGCAGTGTCCCTCCATTTGTAAATATCTATATACGTTTGTAAATTGATGCACTTATTCATGTTCTTTTTTCCTATTACACTGAATTTCTTGCAAACATTTTGTCCTTGCATTATTCCTGAGGTTACGGGGTGGATATGTAATGTAGTGCATCTGGTGGTGTGTATGGTGTTGGGGTTTTGTGTGTTGCGTGTGTGTGTCATTCTCTTCCCCCCGCCCCCTTTGTGTGCTAGGCAGCAGTACTCACCGTGGTCGTCTTCACCGCGTTGATGTTCATAATGCAGGAAAAGGTATACAAGCATGGGTAAAATGTGCAACTCGGACTCCATGGCATTGTGGTTGTTCCCTGAGTCTCCAGAGATGAGTCCTTTGACCTCTGTGTTCTGCTTCCGCTATGCTTTTGATGTCATTGGTATTGCCCCGGAAAAGGTGGCAGATAGGTGTGCCTGGCTGTTGGCGGTTACCGCCGTCGTGCTTTTTGCCACCGCCGTGGTAGTCGGTGTGTTAAAGTGGCTGTCTGTCTGAGTCGTTTCCGCCGTGGTCATAATTCCATTTTGGTTACTGCTGCCCTGTTGGCGGTATTAATGCCGCTTTATCACTGACCAACAGGGTTGCAATGAGGGCCATGGTCTTGGTTCACAAATGCAATGGGACCTCATACTTTCCTGCCATGCTGCACTGCCATGAAACTGCTGGTATATTGTTTAAATGAATGATAACACAACATTGGTGAGGGTCCATCATGGCCACTCTCTCATTTTAACTGTTTGAGCATGAGCAGCAAAAAGAAATGCTTCTTAACAAACATGCACGATAAGTAATGGTTTACTTGGGCCTGCTATCTTCGTAGTAGAGTTCCAAAAATCTTTTCTAATTCTTACAGTACCACAAGATATATAATGGGAGAGACAAACATGAACTATGGAAAAAAGGATAATGCAGGGATAAGAAGAATTTAACAAATGTCATATTGAGTGGTTGAGCAGACAGTATGCTAAATAAACAAGACAAAATTATTCTAACAGTGGGGAGAGGTAAAAAGTAGGGAAATATTAATAACAGGACCTACTGGGGCCAGCAGAACCATCGGCCACAGCCTCAGCGCTGGTGGTGGTAGTTCTACCCACCATGGCACTCGTGGTAGTAGCTCGTTCACCTTCTTCACCTACCTTCTAAGTCCTCTTGCCCTTGGGTGCTGCTATAAGAACTAACAAAGATAAAAAATAGATGAGTGGTACAGTTAATCTCCCAAAAACTATTTTGACAGGCAAAAACAGTTGCATTTTACTTTTTTAAATCAGATTAACAGTAGTAGTATTGAGTTCTTGAGCCTAAGCCCTGCTCCAAATTTCTTAAACGTAAACTACATTTAGAGCTACTAATGCATTACAACAAATAATCTTTGCTTCTCAACCCCCCTTGATGGCCCATCTCAATCTTCCTTTTAAATGCATAGATTCATACTACACATAACTGGGATATTGGGACTACATGGGCCACATAAAGAAAGGCACAGAGAACACAAACTCATTGATATTACCACTACCATTATCATAGTTACACTGTCCATCACAGGTGGGAAAACCTGTCACATAGAAGGATGCATAGCTTATTCACAGAATAGCATTCCATTCTTCTTGGGTGTTCAGTCCATTAGATACAGATTAACATTTCAAGATCCATTTACATTCAAGTCAATTTAACAGATATTGCATAGTTCCACCTCTAGGTTGAGGTTTAAGCATGTCAGTAGCTTGCCAAAAAAAGTCATTCTCAGTATGATCTTGCAATATCAGCTGTTCAACTAGGGGTGCTGTGTTGACTATACAGTGGATTTTGCTTTTGTGTTAGAATATCCTGACTTTTACTTGCTGTGTAGTTTGACCAATGTAAACCAGATTGCAGGGGCAACTGGTGCAATAGATTACATTACTAGAGTTACAATTGGAAAGGTTGTTAATGCCTTGATGTATATTACCATGATAAAATACTTTAGAATTGGTAGTCAAATTTGAAGTGACACAGTTTCCACAACTGTAATGGCCCTTTAATGGGGGGAACATTCAGTTGTTATTGGTTGGTTTTATCCACATGTTTCAGTGTGTGTGCCCTAACAAAGTGGTCTTTGATGTTCTGTCCTCATTTTAATGAGAACAATGGTAACTCTAAGATTAGTGGTGGTTAGTACATTTGAATATTGTTTGATAAACTTGGTTACTTTATTATTGATGGGACAGTAGGTTATAACACAGATGTTTTGACTTTGTTTTGTAACAATATTTCCCTCTGTGAGTACCAAGCACACTGTGGAAAACGTCTCACTAGTTTTTTAGGGTAACCTCACTGGGCACGTTTATTGACTAAATGATCAGCCTCTCCAAAGAAATCCTCATTAACTTGACAGTTAAGATGAATGTATAGGAATTTGCCCTAAGGAACGCTAAATCTGAGGGCATGTGGGTGAAAACTGGAATACTGAAGCAATGTGTTTCTTTCTATAGGTTTAAAGGGTGGGATTGTTGTTGTGCCTGTACTGAAGACTCCGGTGACAATCCATGATTCTGGCCCATGACCCTGTGTTAACTTTCTGTGGTGTCTGAGATGTAGTGGTGTAAAAATGTCCCTATAAGTTAAGGTATGTTCTCTCTTTGCTGTAATTTTTTATATCAGATAAACTTTGGTGGACCTATTCGTTGTTCACATTTTTGAAAGTCTGCTATTGTTTTTTCTTGTTTTTTCAGAGCCTGTTTAGCATCAGCGAAAGTATCTGATTCTAAAATTGCTTTTCCTAATTCAATGATTTCTAATAGCCCTTTTTTACTGTGCTCTATAGTAGTGTCAATCCCTAAGACCATCCAGTGTCTCGAGCATTTGGTAGCAATGTGGCTTAATCTGTTTCCCAAGGGTAAAAATGGCTGGGACATTACAAACTTAAAGGCTGAAAAGAATGATATCTGCTTCCAAATACTCCATGAGCATAGAGGAATGCCATTCAGTATGCATATATCCCTTTTTGCATTTCTCCAACTGTGAGTGTTTGTTTAATACCGTTGAAACAAGGGCATCAGACGGTGTAGTACTATGAAAAAAGGAGACTGCTTATGACCTTAGCTATATACTCTTCAGTGAATGTGGGTTTTTCTCCATTGGATATTGTTAGAAATGGGGTCTTTGGTTGGCAGTCAGGTTACCCCGTGTCCAAGCAAGGACCCTCACTCTAGTCAGGGCAAAGGAGAAACACACCTGGTTAACCCCAACCTCACTCCTTTGATAGGTTTGCACGAGCAGGCAGGCTTAACTCAGAAGCAATGTGTAAAGTATTTCTACCAACACACACAGTAATACAGTGAAAACACTACAAAATGGACACCACAAAAGTTTAGAAAAATAGGCAATATTTATCTAAATCAAACAACAAAAAAACAACAAAAATCCAAAACACAAGTCAATATATGAATTTTCAAAAGAATAAGAGTCTTACTCCATAGAAAACAATGGAAACTATGAGTTTGTCCAAAGTACCTGGTTAGTGTCAAAAGTAAAGCCGCACGGGTGAGCGTGTGTCGGAAAAGGCAGAGATGTGTTGAATCCTTCCTTGCATGGGAGACTGTGCATTGTTTCTTCTCTGGTCAGGTTGGCAATGTGTTGTTTTTCTCCCATACAAGAGATTTCCGGATGGGGCACCTCGGATCAGTGCAGAGTCGGTATGACTTTGACGTCCAGGGACGATGCGTGAAAAATCCAGTCACACTGTGTTTGAAAACCGCACTGTGAGGAATTTGCCTCATTAGCAGCACCCGCAAGCAGGTGTTGCGTATCATATCCCCAGCTGTGATGCATTGATCTACCAGCCATAATGCAGGTGGAGTGTAAATTTCAGCAACAAAGCCAGTGGCATGTCATTTATCAGCCGTGTTGCAGATGGTGTGTCAAAAATTTCCACGCACAGCGTTCTGTGTGTGGATTTTCAACTCTTGTTCTGCCAACTTCACTCTTCAAGGGCCCAGGGATTGGATAGGGCACCACTTGGCAGGGCAGGAGTCTCGGCAGAGAGTCCAGGTGCTGGCAGAGGAAGTCTTTGATGGCCCTGAGAATTCAAAACAGGAGGCAAACTCAGTCCATGCCCTTGGAGATTCTTCACAAGCAGGAATATACCACAAAGTCCAGTCTTTGTCCCCTTTCACAGGAAGAAGCAGCAACTGAAGGATAGCCCAACAAAGCACAGTCACAGGCAGGGGCAGCACTCCTCCTCAGCCATTCAGCTCTTTTTCTTGGCAGAGGTTCCTCTTGAATCCAGAAGTGATCTGATTTTCAGGGGTTTTGAGTCCAATACTTATACCCCTTTATGCCTTTGAAGTAGGTATACTGCAAAGAAAATTCTCTATTATTCACAAGATCCTGCCTTGCCCAGACAAGGCCCCAGACACACCCCAGGGCACTGGAGACTACATTGTGAGAGGGCAGGCACAGCCCATTCAGGTGGAAGTCACTACTCCTCCCTCCACTTTAGTACAGATGGCTCATCAGGATATGCTCGCTATACCCTAGTTCCCTTTGTCTCACTGTCTAGAGGGGATTCACAAACATCCAACTGTCACACTGACCCAGACAGGGAATACACAATTGTGAGTTCAGAGACCCCAAAATCCATTTTTCTATCTGCTCTCAAAGGGAATCTGCACTTTAATAATATTTCAAAGCAGCCACAATGTTAACCTATGAAAGAGATAGGCCTTGCAACAGTAAAGACTGAATTTAGCAGTTTTTCACTGTTATGACTTGTAACACACATCATTACATGTCCCACCTTCAAGATACACTGCCCCTGTCTATGGGGCTTTGTGTTGCTTCACTCTTCATAATAACAGAACTATGCACTTCAGGATAGTTTAGGACACAATGTGAAGCAATCACTCTCATACACCTTAGTAAGTAGAATAATCAAGTTTATTTATGGGGCAAGTTCTTATATAGCAAAACTGACCACACTAACATATCATGAAAAATAACATGAGAATACCTGCAAGAATATAAACACTTGGTGATATCATGAAAAATAACATGAGAATAACTGTGAGAATTTAAACACTCTGTGATATCATGAAAAATAACATGAGAGTAACTGCAAGAATACGTGCATATTACACACACACACACACACACAATATGCTTAAATGCTTATAAATTGAAAGGCTTCACCAAAAAGAGATTCTGCATCCCTCCGCCGCACACCAAGCCGGGGAACCCAAATCGACTCGCGCAGGGAGTCTCGTCCGGGATAATCAGTCCTCCTGGTGTTGCGTCCAACCCAGAAGAGAGTTCCTTAACCAGTCCATCAGGGCTCCTGACCTTTATAGTATTTACTAAAGCCCAGGAGTCTTTTCTAGAAAAGACACCCTCCTTTACAAATTGTGCAATTGGCGGTACCTTGTTCACCCTTCGAGACGTCTCCTCGGAACGGTCCAAGTTCCCAGAAGAGGGCTCCAAGGTGAAGCTTGCATTCCTCCTTGAGTACAGGCGCATCCCCCTGTTGTTCTAACTGATAGTTCGTGGAATGTAAATAGCGCCCTCCGTACCAGGCAGATGGAGCGAAGTTGAGCAGAAAAACACCCCACCCTGCAGCTTCCAGAAGCTTGTGGAAAAACAAAGAACAGTGCTTTACGCACAGAACCAGACTCTACAAAATGGAGACGTGAGCCAATGTAAAATGGAAGCAGAGGCTAATGGTCCACAGTATATTTCATTGCCCTTACCCTGTACCACTGTTTACCTTGCACGTAGTGCATGTAACAATATAGGCTACCTAGGGCCTACCTTTGGGGTGCCTTGCATGTATGAAAAGGGAAGGTTTGGACCTGGCAAGTGGGTACCGTTGCCAAGTTGAATTGGCAATTTACAACTGCACACACAGACACTGCAGTGGCAGGTCTGAGCCATGTTTACAGGGCTACTAATGTGGGTGGCACAATCAGTGCTACATACCCACTAGTAGCATTTGATTTACAGGCCCTGGGCACCTCTAGTGCGCTCTACTAGGGACTTACTAGTAAATCAAATATGTCAATTATGGATAGCAAATGACACATACATTTTACACAGGAGCACCTGCACATTAGCACTGATTAGCAGTGGTAAAGTGCCCAGAGTATCAAAAACAGTGTCCGACACACATCAACAAGCTGGGAAGCAGAGGCAAAAGGTTAGGGAAGACCACCCCAAGGATGCCAAGTCTAACAGACATGATATAACAAATGACACCATAAGATATTTACAGCAAATGCTTTTTTATATAATTAAGGATATTTTAATAATACTAAACCTTGCAGTTCAGCAACTGCACCTGAACAATATTATGAACAAGGGTAAATCCAAAGCTTTTGAGAACCTGAGGTGATACAAATCATCCAAGAAAACAATTAGAAAGCTATATTGAGCCACAACCTCTCAGCAATTTCAATGACTGCTAGCAAAAGAAAGATTAGTTTATAATTAGTTTCTGCTATAGGGTCCTAGATTGATTTCTTTAAAAGCGTTTTGATGACCACATTCTTCAATCCACTAATGACAATGCAGGATGGAAATAGGTGTTAAGGTTAAAGGTAAAGCAGACGTAATGAACAGAGATAAAGACCTTAGAAGTTTGACTGGGCATACATAATATAGGGAGCCCAGCTTTGGGGAGGTATGCAAGAAGGAGCACCAAAAAAGGCCGTCACTTGTAATCATACTGCATGAGACAGGATGAAACTGGTATTTGGGCAATACAAGCATGAGGGCCTTGATCTTCTCATGGAAAGAAGAGGCCAAATTGTAAAAAGCAACTTCGGAAGGGTAACAGTTATTTTGACATGGGCCAGATTGGTGAGATTGGCAACTACCTAGACAAGAACCTTAAAGAGGTTGTAGGCCTGATATATAGTTTTTGAAAAAAAAAGAGTCCTTGAGCTAGAAGGAGTCAATTTGTAATGCCTGAGTTGTTGATATTTATGTGCTGCCTTCAAAGATTGACATGTGCTTGTGAGTGTGTAAATATGAGTTTGTGTTTTGCTAACTGCAAAATTGTATATTTTTATTTATAAAGGGGTATGGCCATACCCCAGTTTAGCGTCTCAGACTTCAACCAGATATGTCTAAACTACCTCCAGCCTGTACTACTCTTTTAAGAACAAAGGGCATATTTACAAGCTCCTTTGCGTGCTCTTGCATCACGCAACATTGTGCAAGAGTGGCACACCTGAAAAATTATATTTTATAAGCCACCCAAGGCCACCTTGAGTAGCCCTTAGTGGTTTCATAAATCTCAAGTAATGCAACTCAACACAAACTGTGATAGGAGGTGTGTCCATGGATGTTGCACAGGTGTTACCATGCAACATCCATGGATTTTGATACTTTCCCATATTTAACAGAAGAGGTAGACCTGGGAATGCGCCAAAAACCTATTTCTCCCCAGGTGAGGAATAGAGAGGAGAAATATCTTTATTTCACCTTGTTTTGTCCTCTTTCTATGTGTGCTGAATTCTCCAGAACACATACAAAAAGGGAAAAGACTCAGGAAATTGTTTATGTGCTGGAAGGTGCCACTTCCTGTGCAAAAACAATTCTGCATGTAATGGAGGTACCCTTGAGCCATGGTGCAAGTGTGCCTGCATTGATGATAGGATGCCAAATGTGCGCCAACAAAGGGGAAAATTCAGGAATGTACCATATTGACTTAAATATGGTGCATTCCTGCGTTTTCCCTGTCATGCAGTGCCACGCAGCAAGGTCACTTGCTGCGCTGCACTGTGTGACAATCTCATAAATATACCCCAAAAGGGTGTTTTCTTTAGCACTATATACAACATGGTGGCAGCTACAAAACACCAGGAGCAAAGTAGAGGTGAACTAATGACCGCATTTACAGTGTAACAGAGTGGGAGCTTCTCCCCCACCAAGCCACCCATTCTTCTACTCTATTTAGAGTTGGTAGAAGGGCCGTGTTTAGCCTGTGGAACCTTTGTTGACTTTGCTGCTGTAAACCTGTGACCTCTGTCAAAGGGCTGCCAATTCACAATGGTGGTATGCCCACCCTACAGAGGGTGGGGCGGCAATCACTCATCTTTGCTGCCCGAGGCACGCTGGCCAGAGGAGGGAAAATGTGGACTGGCCTCCACACTCACAGAGAAAGCTCCTTGACCATCAGGCCATCTGTATTTCGTATTGAGAAAACAAACTTGTAGCATTTATTTTCATAATACAAAGTTGTTTCCCAAGTGGGTGCTTTAACAATTGTGCCAGCTCAGAAAGCCTGCTGTGCTCTGAAGGGTGTGCTACCTTATCTGACCTTAGAACATAGAAATCTTTGCCAGGCAGATGGAGCCTCTTAATAGGGTGGATGGTCCTCTGCCTGAGTAGCCAAGGCCATGGGATATCTACCCTGGCAAATCTGATAATTGTCCTCCAGGTTCTAAGGGCCAGATGTAGGTAGTAAAAAAATAGCGACTCGCAATTTGCGTGTCGCTAACTGGAATGCAGGTAGAAAGTGCACGGACAAATTGCGACTCGCACCCGGAGTCGCACCGCAGATAGCGGGTCCGCTGTTTGCGAGGTCGCTTTTTGCGACCGCGCAAAAAACGGACTCGCAATTTGCGAGTGGGTGTCACAAATTGCGACTGTGCTGAAAATTGAAAGCAGGTGCTGCAGAACACTCCAGAAACCACTCCAGAACACTCAGGAAAACACTTCCTGGCACATGATGATGACATCACAAAATGGGGTTGCAAATTTTGCGAGTCGGTACCGGCTTGCATCTTGCGAGTCGGAAATTGGATTTTTGCATCCCATTTCCGATTTTGCGGGGTCGCAAATATCGATTCGGGCCATTTGCGACTCGCAAAAGTTTGCTACATCTGGCACTAAATGTCCTGCTAAGCATGGTCTACAAGTTTATAGTAGGCAGAACATTTGACATATCAGACAGGCTGGTGGTCCTTGTATATCTTTAATAAGTATGTATGATCATGATTATGAATTTAGTTTATCTTTAATGTTGTTATCATAGTGCAAGAGCAACAATGGGCCCTCTGATTCTCCACATGCACACAGACACACACACATTCACACACACACACTCTGTTTATAGTATGTAAATGTGTTGTGAGGGCAAAGGCAGGGGATAAGATTTATTGAGGCTATGATGTTACTGCAGGTAGAAAAAGGAGGAAGCTAGGTGGACTTGTTGACTCCAAACTGAAGCTAATGTATTATAACTTATGTATCTATATTAATACCATCATGATAGAACAATTCAATACAATACAATACAATATAAAAAGCTTACAGCTGCTTCCAAAGAAGCGCCCCGGCGCTCATGGTACATAACCTGTTCAGTAAAGCTAAGTAAGAAAGCCTATCCATGAAAATAACAAAATCAAAAAATAAGGATTAGAAAAGAAAAGTTTTACAAATCTTTTTTAAAAATACCTTCAGAAGGGGCTAAGTGAAGACTAAGCAGGAGAGAATTCCAAAGCTTGGATGTGAGGTAGACAAATTATCTCCCCCTTCTCCTAACTTTACAGACCCAAGGATCTTGAAGTAATTTAGACTTATTCAATCTCAGAGTTCCAATCTGGTGACAAGGTTTAAATCTCTTCCTTAAATAGAGGTGTCCTTTCTGCTCAAGTGCTCTATAGGCAAACATTAGAGCCTTGAATTGAATGTGTTTAAACACCGGCAGCAAGTGTAGTTGTTACTATGAGGAGTCACTGATTTTCGAGAAGGAATTCAGAGGCATATTTAAGAGTCCCTAGCGCCATCTACCGACACATTAGAATATATTTTTTTTACTCTAATGTTTAATTAGATGGCCGAAATCCCCACACCACATTTACAAAGTGGTGTAATACATGCATCGAGCCACTTTGTAACCCCTTGCACCACATTATGCGTGCAGCAGGCATAATGTATGCAAGGGGGGGGGCGTTCCCCCGTTAGAGGTGCTGAAAAAATGGCACAAGGAAATCTTAGAGATTTTCTTGCGCCATTTTTGCAGCACTTTTAATGCCTGCACAGAGTAGGCATTAAAAGGGGCATACCATTATTTATAATGGGCTCCTATGTACTTTGCAGGGGTAGCACCAAAATGTTGGCAGTACTCCTCCAGAGTACATCAATAGCGTCATAATAAATGATGCTATTGCCCCCTATCCTGTGTCATGGTTTGCCATATTTTAAATACGTGATGCTAGGGGGGAGGTAAAGGGTGCAAGAAATGTGGCGATGCAGCCACACTTCTTAAATATGCCCATTAGGGTGCATAAAATGTGTTAATATGCAGCAAAAACAAATAATTGATAATATTGATATATATTATAATAATATGATAATATTGGATATAGAAAATAAAAAGAGACAGATGATTCCAAGCAAATAGTTCTAATGGCATATCCTCATGTCCACTAAAAAAGAGCAAATGCAGCTTGGACTGAGGGATCACTGAGTTACATGGACAAAGAATCAGGTCCCTGCTTTGCTGGCCATCTGAGCGATATGATGCCAGAAAATAATCCATGCCAAGTTTTCTATCTCATCAGATAGAACCTGTGGTGCCTTGGAACTTTATATAAATACGGTTTCATTTTAGTAGTCACGATCAATAGAAAATACACTTCCACTGACCTTTTTTAAATCTCATCTTCTGGACTTTTCTTTGCTATTAGACTCAGTTCAGTTCATTCTTTATTAAGACTTTAGTTGACTGGTTAGCACTCTGCAGGCTGTCGTACAAATCTGACCTTCCAATCGCGTGCAAATGTTCTTTCTCATATGCCAACCATTTAATATTTTGAGCTTTTGGACAGTTAGCTATTACCGCTTGGCTAAGTGCGGCTCGGGATTAGACCAAACCAACAGCCATAACAAGGTTGGTACTATCTTTATGCAGTCTCCCAGGTACTGAAGGAATAGTTCCTCGTGACATATTTTGATGAGGGCACCTCGTAATGAGAGCAGTCTGTGCAAAAAATTGTTTTCACTGACATGTAGCTGTGCAGAATCACTGTACCCACACACACCTGCACCATAAGAAGTGATCGATATGGAGAAGGCAGAACCCAAGTCAGCAGCCCCCTGCAGCAACCCTCTGTGACACCCTGCTGGTATAACTATGTTAGACACCTCTACACAACTCCTATCGGCCCACCATGCACCAGGTCACATATTGTTAATGTGAATCTACATTGCTAAGCATTTATGTAGCCCATCCACACCAGTGACTCAGCTCCACATCGCAGTGTTTAGCACGACCTGCAGAGATTAACCCCTTCGCTGCCAGGCCTTTTCCCCCTCCTGTGCCAGGCCTTTTTTTGCCTATTTGGGGCAGTTCGCGCTTAGGCCCGCATAACTTTTTGTCCACATAAGCTAACCAAGCCAAATTTGCGTCCTTTTTTTCCAACATCCTAGGGATTCTGGAGGTACCCAGACTTTGTGGGTTCCCCTGAAAGAGGCCAAGAAATTTGCCAAAATACCGGGAAATTTTTGTTTTTTTCAAAAAAATTGGAAAAAGTGGCTGCAGAAGAAGGCTTGTGGTTTTTCCCCTGAAAATGGCATCAACAAAGGGTTTGCAGTGCTAAACTCAGCAGCTTCCCTGCTTTCAGGAACAGGCAGACTTGAATCAGAAAACCCAATTTTTCAACACAATTTTGGCATTTTTCTGGAACATACCCCATTTTTGCAATTTTTTGTGCTTTCAGCCTCCTTCCAGTCAGTGACAGAAATGGGCATGAAACCAATGCTGGATCCCAGAAACCTAAACATTTCTGAAATGTAGACAAAATTCTGAATTCAGCAAGGGGTCATTTGTGTAGATCCTACAAGGGTTTCCTACAGAAAATAACAACTGAAAAAGAAAAATATTGAAATTTAGGTGAAAAAAACATAAATGTTTCTCTACGTTTTACTCTGTAACTTTTCCCTGCAATGTCAGATTATCGAAAGCAATATACCGTTACGTCTGCTGGACTCCTCTGGTTGCGGGCATATATAGGGCTTGTAGGTTCATCAAGAACCCGAGGAACCCAGAGCCAATAAATGAGCTGCACCCTGACGTGCGTTTTCATTCTATACCGGGTATACAGCAATTCATTTGCTGAAATATAAAGAGTAAAAAATTGCTATCAAGAAAACCTTTGTATTTCCAAAAAGGGCACAAGATAAGGTGTTGAGGAGCAGTGGTTATTTGCACATCTCTGAATTCCGGGGTGACCATACTAGCATGTGAATTACAGGGCTTTTCTCAAATAGATGTCTTTTTTACACACTCTCCTATATTTGGAAGGAAAAAATGTAGAGAAAGACAAGGGGCAATAACACTTGTTTTGCTAATCTATGTTCCCCCAAGTCTCCCGATAAAAATGATACCTCACTTGTGTGGGTAGGCCTAGCGCCCGCGACAGGAAACGCCCCAAAGCGCAACGTGGACACATCCAAATTTTTGGAAGACAACAGAGGTGTTTTTTGCGAAGTGCCTACCTGTAGATTTTGGCCTCTAGCTCAGCCGGCACCTAGGGAAACCTACCAAACCTGTACATTTCTGAAAACTAGAGACCTAGGGGAATCCAAGGAGGGGTGACTTGCGGGGCTCGGACCAGGTTCTGTTACCCAGAATCCTTTGCAAACCTCAAAATTTGGCTAAAAAAACACATGTTCCTCACATTTCTGTGGCAGAAAGATCTGGAATCTGAGAGGAGCCACAAATTTCCTTTCACCCAGCGTTCCCCCAAGTCTCTCGATAAAAATGATACCTCACTTGTGTGGGTAGGCCTAGCGCCCGCGACAGGAAACGCCCCAAAGCGCAACGTGGACACATCCAAATTTTGGGAAGACAACAGACGTGATTTTTGCGAAGTGCCTACCTGTAGATTTTGGCCTCTAGCTCAGCCGGCACCTAGGGAAACCTACCAAACCTGTGCATTTCTGAAAACTAGAAACCTAGGGGAATCCAAGGAGGGGTGACTTGCGGGGCTCGGACCAGGTTCTGTTACCCAGAATCTTTTGCAAACCTCAAAATTTGGCTAAAAAAACACATGTTCCTCACATTTCTGTGGCAGAAAGATCTGGAATCTGAGAGGAGCCAAAAATTTCCTTTTACCCAGCGTTCCCCCAAGTCTCCCGATAAAAATGATACCTCACTTGTGTGGGTAGGCCTAGCGCCCGCGACAGGAAACGCCCCAAAGCGCAACGTGGACACATCCAAATTTTTGGAAGACAACAGAGGTGATTTTTGCGAAGTGCCTACCTGTAGATTTTGGCCTCTGGCTCAGCCGGCACCTAGGGAAACCTACCAAACCTGTGCATTTCTGAAAACTAGAGACCTAGGGGAATCCAAGGAGGGGTGACTTGCGGGGCTCGAACCAGGTTCTGTTACCCAGAATCCTTTGCAAATCTCAAAATTTGGCTAAAAAAACACATGTTCCTCACATTTCTGTGTCCGAAAGTTCTGGAATCTGAGAGGAGCCACAAATTTCCTTCCACCCAGCGTTGCCCCAAGTCTCCCGATAAAAATGATACCTCACTTGTGTGGGTAGGCCTAGTGCCGGCGACAGGAAACACCCCAAAGCGCAACGTGGACACATCCTAAATTTTGGAAAAAAACAGAGGTGTTTTTTGCGAAGTGCCTACCTGTAGATTTTGGCCTCTAGCTCAGCCGGCACCTAGGGAAACCTACCAAACCTGTGCATTTCTGAAAACTAGAGACCTAGGGGAATCCAAGGAGGGGTGACTTGCGGGGCTCTGACCAGGTTCTGTTACCCAGAATCCTTTGCAAACCTCAAAATTTGGCTAAAAAAACACATGTTCCTCACATTTCTGTGGCAGAAAGATCTGGAATCTGAGAGGAGCCACAAATTTCCTTTCACCCAGCGTTCCCCCAAGTCTCCCGATAAAAATGATACCTCACTTGTGTGGGTAGGCCTAGCGCCCGCGACAGGAAACGCCCCAAAGCGCAACGTGGACACATCCACATTTTTGGAAGACAACAGACGTGATTTTTGCGAAGTGCCTACCTGTAGATTTTGGCCTCTAGCTCAGCCGGCATCTAGGGAAACCTACCAAACCTGTGCATTTCTGAAAACTAGAGACCTAGGGGAATCCAAAGAGGGGTGACTTGCGGGGCTCGGACCAGGTTCTGTTACCCAGAATCCTTTGCAAACCTCAAAATTTGGCTAAAAAAACACATGTTCCTCACATTTCTGTGGCAGAAAGATCTGGAATCTGAGAGGAGCCAAAAATTTCCTTTTACCCAGCGTTCCCCCAAGTCTCCCGATAAAAATGATACCTCACTTGTGTGGGTAGGCCTAGCGCCCGCGACAGGAAACGCCCCAAAGCGCAACGTGGACACATCCAAATTTTTGGAAGACAACAGAGGTGATTTTTGCGAAGTGCCTACCTGTAGATTTTGGCCTCTGGCTCAGCCGGCACCTAGGGAAACCTACCAATCCTGTGCATTTCTGAAAACTAGAGACCTAGGGGAATCCAAGGAGGGTTGACTTGCGGGGCTCGAACCAGGTTCTGTTACCCAGAATCCTTTGCAAACCTCAAAATTTGGCTAAAAAAACACATGTTCCTCACATTTCTGTGTCCGAAAGTTCTGGAATCTGAGAGGAGCCACAAATTTCCTTCCACCCAGCGTTGCCCCAAGTCTCCCGATAAAAATGATACCTCACTTGTGTGGGTAGGCCTAGTGCCGGCGACAGGAAACACCCCAAAGCGCAACGTGGACACATCCTAAATTTTGGAAAAAAAACAGAGGTGTTTTTTGCGAAGTGCCTACCTTTAGATTTTGGCCTCTAGCTCAGCCGGCACCTAGGGAAACCTACCAAACCTGTGCATTTCTGAAAACTAGAGACCTAGGGGAATCCAAGGAGGGGTGACTTGCGGGGCTCGGACCAGGTTCTGTTACCCAGAATCCTTTGCAAACCTCAAAATTTGGCTAAAAAAACACATGTTCCTCACATTTCTGTGGCAGAAAGTTCTGGAATCTGAGAGGAGCTACAAATTTCCTTCCAACCAGCGTTCCCCCAAGTCTCCCGATAAAAATGATACCTCACTTGCGTGGGTAGGCCTAGCGCCCGCGACAGGAAACGCCCCAAAGCGCAACGTGAACACATCCAAATTTTTGGAAGACAACAGAGGTGATTTTTGCGAAGTGCCTACCTGTAGAATTTGGCCTCTAGCTCAGCCGGCACCTAGGGAAACCTACCAAACCTGTGCATTTCTGAAAACTAGAGACCTAGGGGAATCCAAGGAGTGGTGACTTGCGGGGCTCGGACCAGGTTCTGTTACCCAGAATCCTTTGCAAACCTCAAAATTTGGCTAAAAAAACACATGTTCCTCACATTTCTGTGCCCGAAAGTTCTGGAATCCGAGAGGAGCCACAAATTTCCTTCCACCCAGCGTTCCCCCAAGTCTCCCGATAAAAATGATACCTCACTTGTGTGGGTAGGCCTAGTGCCGGTGACAGGAAACACCCCAAAGCGCAACGTGGACACATCCTAAATTTTGGAAAAAAACAGAGGTGTTTTTTGCGAAGTGCCTACCTGTAGATTTTGGCCTCTAGCTCAGCTGGCACCTAGGGAAACCTACCAAACCTGTGCATTTCTGAAAACTAGAGACATAGGGGAATCCAAGGAGGGGTGACTTGCGGGGCTCGGACCAGGTTCTGTTACCCAGAATCCTTTGCAAACCTCAAAATTTGGCTAAAAAAACACATGTTCCTCACATTTCTGTGGCAGAAAGTTCTGGAATCTGAGAGGAGCTACAAATTTCCTTCCACCCAGCATTCCCCCAAGTCTCCCGATAAAAATGATACCTCACTTGTGTGGGTAGGCCTAGTGCCGGCGACAGGAAACACCCCAAAGCGCAACGTGGACACATCCTAAATTTTGGAAAAAAACAGAGGTGTTTTTTGCGAAGTGCCTACCTGTAGATTTTGGCCTCTAGCTCAGCCGGCACCTAGGGAAACCTACCAAACCTGTGCATTTCTGAAAACTAGAGACCTAGGGGAATCCAAGGAGGGGTGACTTGCGGGGCTCGGACCAGGTTCTGTTACCCAGAATCCTTTGCAAACCTCAAAATTTGGCTAAAAAAACACATGTTCCTCACATTTCTGTGGCAGAAAGTTCTGGAATCGGAGAGGAGCTACAAATTTCCTTCCACCCAGCGTTCCCCCAAGTCTCCCGATAAAAATGATACCTCACTTGCGTGGGTAGGCCTAGCGCCGGCGACAGGAAACACCCCAAAGCGCAACGTGGACACATCCTAAATTTTGGAAAAAAACAGAGGTGTTTTTTGCGAAGTGCCTAACTGTAGATTTTGGCCTCTAGCTCAGCCGGCACCTAGGGAAACCTACCAAACCTGTGCATTTCTGAAAACTAGAGACCTAGGGGAATCCAAGGAGGGGTGACTTGCGGGGCTCGGACCAGGTTCTGTTACCCAGAATCCTTTGCAAACCTCAAAATTTGGCTAAAAAAAACACATGTTCCTCACATTTCGGTGACAGAAAGTTCTGGAATCTAAGAGGAGCCACAAATTTCCTTCCACCCAGCGTTCCCCCAAGTCTCCCGATAAAAATAATACCTCACTTGTGTGGGTAGGCCTAGCGCCCGCGACAGGAAATGGCCCAAAACACAACCTGGACACATAACATTTTTTCATAGAAAACAGGGCCTACCTGTGGATTTTGGCCTCTAGCTCAGCCGGCACCTGGGGAAACCTAGCAAACCAGCGCATTTTTGAAAACTAGAAACCCAGGGGAATCCAAGATGGGGTGAATTGTGGAGCTCTGACCAGGTTCTGTTACCCAGAATCCTTTGCAAACCTCAAATTTTGGCTAAAAAAACATGTTTTCCTCACATTTCAGTGACAGAAAGTTCTGGAATCTGAGAGGAGCCACAAATTTCCTTCCACCTAGCGTTCCCCCAAGTCTCCCGATAAAAATGATACCTCACTGGTGTGGGTAGGCCTAGCGCCCGCGACAGGAAATGGCCCAAAACACAACGTGGACACATCACATTTTTTCATAGAAAACAGTGCCTACCTGTGGATTTTGGCCTCTAGCTCAGCCGGGCCCAGGGGGGCAGAAATGGCCTAAAATAAATTTGTCCCCCAACCCCCCTGCCCCCCCGGGAGTGACCCTTGCCTATGGGGTCGCCCCCCCTTGCGTGACATTGGTGCCAAAAAAAAAATCCCCGGTGCCTAGTGGTTTCTGCCCCCCTTGGGGGCAGATTGACCTACAATCGGCCAATCTGCCCCCAAGGGGGGCAGAAATAGTCTAAATACAATTTGCCCCCCAGGGGAGCAACCCTTGCCTAATGGGTCGCTCCCCATCTCTACAAAAACAAACAAACAAACAAAAAAAAACCACAAAAAAAACAATTTGCCCTGGCGCCTAGAGGTTTCTGCCCCCCCCGGGGGCAGATCGGCCTAATACCAATAGGCCGATCTGCCCCCAGGGGGGGCAGAAATGACCTAAAATAAATTTGCCCCCCCAACCCCCCAGGGGAGCGACCCTTGCCTGCAAGGTTGCTCCCCTTGCGTGACTGCGCAAAAAAAAGATCCCTGGTGCCTAGTGGTTTCTGCCCCCCTTGGGGGCAGATTGACCTACAATCGGCCAATCTGCCCCCAAGGGGGGCAGAAATGGTCTAAATACAATTTGCCCCCCAGGGGAGCGACCCTTGCCTAATGCGTCGCTCCCCATCTCTAAAAAAACAAACAAACAAAAAAAAAAACCCACACAAAAAAAAATGTGCCCTGGCGCCTAAAGGTTTCTGCCCCCCCCGGGGGCAGATCGGCCTAATACCAATAGGCCGATCTGCCCCCAGGGGGGCAGAAATGGCCTAAAATAAATTTGCCCCCCCACCCCCCCCCCCCCGGGGAGCGACCCTTGCCTACAAGGTCGCTCCCCTTGAGTGACGGCGCAAAAAAAAGATCCCTGGTGCCTAGTGGTTTCTGCCCCCCTTGGGGGCAGATTGACCTACAATCGGCCAATCTGCCCCCAAGGGGGGCAGAAATGGTCTAAATACAATTTTCCCCCCAGGGGAGCGACCCTTGCCTAATGCGTCGCTCCCCATCTCTAAAAAAACAAACAAACAAAAAAAAAACACAAAAAAACTATTTGCCCAGGCGCCTAGAGGTTTCTGCCCCCCCTGTGGGCAGATCGGCCTAATACCAATAGGCCGATCTGCCCCCAGGGGGGGCAGAAATGGCCTAAAATAAATTTGCCCCCCTCACCCCCCCCCGGGGAGCGACCCTTGCCTACAAGGTCGCTCCCCTTGCGTGACGGTGCAAAAAAAAGATCCCTGGTACCTAGTGGTTTCTGCCCCCCTTGGGGGCAGATTGACCTAAAATCGGCCGATCTGCCCCCAAAGCGGGCAGAAATGGCCTAAATACAATTTGCCCCTCCAGGGGAGCGACCCTTGCCTAAGGGGACGCTCCCCATCTGTAAAACACAACAACAACAAAAATCCCTGGTGCCTAGTGGTTTCTGCCCCCCGTGGGGGCAGATCGGCCTAATAAAAATAGGCTGATCTGCCCCCATGGGGGGCAGAAATGGCCTAAATATAATTTCCCCCCTATGGGAGCGACCCTTGCCTAAGGGGTCGCATCCCACACCTAAAACACAAAAGAAAACAAATCAAAAAACAAAAAAAACAAAAGTATCCCTGGTGTCTAGAGGTTTCTGCCCCCCCTGGGGGCAGATCGGCCTATTATTAGGCCGATCTGCCCCCAGGGGGGGCAGAAAAGGCCTTTAAAAAAAATGACCCCCTGGGAGCGACCCTTGCAAGCAATCCGGCTTTTGAAACCCTCGGAGAGACTTCAAAGGGAAGGAAATACATTTCCTTCCCTTTGAAGCCCCTCCGGGCCTCCCCCACGTGATCGAAAGAGAAATGCTGAGCATTTCTCTTTCGATCGCGCTGGAAGCTCTGCTTCCAGCACGATGGGGGAGGTTGTGTGATTGTCAGCGCGCGCTCGCGCGCTGACGTCACAGGGCGGGTGGGGGGGGGTCGGGGGTTGAAGGGGAAGGGATTCCCCTGTCAGCCCTGACTTAGGGGGGTGGGGGGCCGGCCCTCCCGAGGAGCGCTAGCGCTTCTCCCGAGGGCAGCATTCAGGACGTAATGGTTACGTCCATGGCGCCACACGGGCGCTGCCATGGACGTAACCATTACGTCCCTGGCGGGGAAGGGGTTAATTTCGTCTATCTCCCAAGGGAGGCACAAACCAGAGCTCCAAGTCCAGCGTTTTGAACGACTAGAAGTTGGGCAGTCAGAGCCATTAGCTTGCATATCTGATGTTCCATCCTGTGTGGCCACCACTCTGCTCCCTGACACAGAATAAATATTTGTTTGACAAAAGAACCCTCTATGAAACAAGGGCCCATATTTATACTTTTTGACGCTAAACTGCGCTAACGCAGTTTAGCGTCAAAAAATTTAGCGCCGTCTAACGCCATTCCGAAGCGCCATGCGGGCGCCGTATTTATGGAATGGCGTTAGCCGGCGCAAGCAGACCGGCGCTGCCTGGTGTGCGTGGAAAAAAAACACGTAGACCAGGCAGCGCCGGCGTAGGGGGGAAATGGCGCTAGGGCGTCTTAAAATGGCGCAAGTCGGGTTGACGCAAAAAAATCGTCTTAACCCGATTTGCGCCATTTTTTCGATGCCCAGACGCCATTTAAATGACTCCTGTCTTAGTAAAGACAGGAGTCATGCCCCCTTGCCCAATGGCCATGCCCAGGGGACTTATGTCCCCTGGGCATGGTCATTGGGCATAGTGGCATGTAGGGGGGCACAAATAAGGCCCCCCTATGCCACCCAAAAAAAATTGAAAAATATAAAAAATTATACTTACGTGAACTTACCTGAATGTCCCTGGGGTGGGTCCCTCCATCCTTGGGTGTCCTCCTGGGGTGGGCAGGGGTGGCAGGGGGGGTCCCTGGGGGCAGGGGAGGGCACCTGTGGGCTCATTTTGAGCCCACAGGCCCCTTAACGCCTACCCTGACCCAGGCGTTAAAAAGTGGCACAAATGCTGCGTTTTTTGACCCGCCACCTCCCGGGCGTGATTTTTGCCCGGGAGTATAAATACGACGCATTTGCGTCGCCGTCATTTTTTTAGACGGGAACGCCTTCCTTGCATCTCATTAACGCAAGGAAGGCGTTCACGCTAAAAAATGACGCTCTTTGCCCATACTTTGGCGCTAGACGCGTCTAACGCCAAAGTATAAATATGGCGTTAGTTTTGCGCCGAATTTGCGTCGAAAAAAACGACGCTAATTCGGCGCAAACGGAGTATAAATACGGGCCAAAATGTTTTCATATTAATTGGTACCTGAAAAAAACTATCCAAAAAGTTGAATTTAAGGGCATTCAAATCATATCAACCTGGCTTTTACAAAACTATAAAAGTACCACAAATTACAAAGCATATGCACATTTGAGCATAGGAAACAAAAGTAATTACTTTGGATAAAGAATGCTGCTGTGAGTGTTTCTACATCATGAAGTCACTCATACATGCACACTGTTGTACACTTTTTATTGCTTTACATAGACATTATCTCTTAACCTTCGACAGTGATTTTCAGTTTGCTGACTTGCGCACCATAGCATATATTTATACCTTTTTTAGCACCGAATTTGCGCCGCTTTTTGATGCAAAAGCAGCGCAAACTTACAAAATACAATTGTATTTTGTAAATTTGCGCCGCTTTTGAGTAAAAAAGCGGCACAAATGCGGCTCTAAAAAAGTATAAATATGGGTCCATGTTTGCACCATAGACTATTAAAGGGCAAGAAAAACATAAATGACTTATAGATTTACATTAGAATATTTCCAAATTACATTTATTTTCTGAAATTAAAACATGGATGTAACTGGGAAATGTCATACAAGTGAATGAATTCAGGAATTAAACGGTTCATCCTAAAAGGTTAATAACTGGAAGAAAAACGTGTCTATTGAGTGTAAAAGCAAACACATCCATTTGTGAGGAAACCTGCAACATTCAAGTTTTGGTTTACTATTCAGCTGTCAGACTTTTAACAGAGAAAGGGAAATAACAGGAGAGTGCAACATTTACAAAACAATAGAAACAAAGGGGCATATTTTCAACCCCCTTGCGCCGCTGGTGCATCACTTTTTAAAACACTTTGGCGGCGCAAAGTGCAGACCCATATCTACGAGGCTATGCAAAGCCACTTTGCGTGGCTTTTCATGACCTTGTAGATATGGAGTAAGGCAATGCAGCACAAGTTTCTGTGTTGCCTTACACCGTGTCAGGGAGGTGTTCCATTGACGTTGCATTGGGTGTTCCCATGGCTTTTGAGGCATTCCTAGATTTACAAGGATGTGTAAACCTGGGAATGCATCGAAATTGTATGCCTCCCCATGGCAGTCTCAACGAGGAGAAATATCTTTATTTCTCCTTGTTGTTTCCTCTTTTTATGTGTGCTGCATACTGCATCACACATAGAAAGAGGAAAACATCTCTATGGATTGTTTATGTGCAGGAAGGTGCCCCTTCCTGCACAAAAACAATCCTACCGACAGCGTAGACACCCTTGCACCATTTTGCATACAAAACGTTTAACAATTTCACAGCTAAAACTCTTCTGCCTTTTCACATTATGTTTTCGTTAGTTGCTCGGATATATGAGTGTTAGCAACCAGGGTAGTTTTCTTAATCTTGGTAAAGTGATTTCCAGAATCTTTTTAATTATGTTGAGTGTCCGCAGGGCCTTATCAGCGTTTTTGGTGTGGCTAGTACCTGACTATAGTAAAGGGATACAAAATGTCACGTGGACTGCAAACTAACAGGGAAGGAAAGCCAAGGAAAAATATAAAGCACATTTTCTACATAATCTTCAGCTCTAGCTTGGCACTACTGAGGCAAGGTGAAGTTACTGAGGTACCATCAGGGCAAGTATTTGGTTGGTGTGTAGATAGAGTTGGAAGTATGTCCACTAAAGACGAAACATGCAGAGGAAAAACTAATGCTTTTTCATGAGAGATAAGAAATTGATGGGATTGTTCATAGTAGTGGTGGCAAGGGCTACAATGGACGGCCTATCAAGCAGCACTGTGCCCTGAACCGCACCCCTTCTTCCCAGTGGCACATTATGTTCAAATGGTCCAGTGGCTCCCATGCTAGTCTTGTAGCTTTTCCAGTGAGGTCAGAAATTTCTTGTACATGGCATTACCAGCTGGTTCCGGTCCTGACCAAGCAGTCATAGCCTATAATTATTCAGCTTCCGTTGCCCAGCACCGGATGGATACTTTTGTCTTCCACTGCTGCCCTCCTCCAAGCTGTGCAGAGAGAGGGAGTGACACTAGCTGAGCCATAATGCATTTTTTGGGTCAGTGGGGCAGCTCAGCGACTCCCACCATGCCTTACTCTGTCCAATCATGTGTGTCAACAATACTAAGGGCCATATTTATACTTTTTGATGCAAAACTGCGCTAACGCAGTTTTGCGCCAAAAAAATTAGCGCCGGCTAACGCCATTCGGAAGCGCCATGCGGGCGCCGTATTTATTGAATGGCGTTAGCCGGCGTTAGCCGACCGGCGCTGCCTGGTGTGCGTGAAAAAAAAACATGTACACCAGGCAGCGCCGGCGTAGGGAAAAATGGCGTTTGGGCGTCCAAAAATGGGGCAAGTCAGCCTGAGGCAAAAGAATCGTCTTAACCCGATTTGCGCCATTTTATTTGGGCGCCCAGACGCCATTAACATGACTCCTGTCTTATACAAAGACAGGAGTCATGCCCCCTTGCCCAATGGCCATGCCCAGGGGACTTCTGTCCCCTGGGCATGGTCATTGGGCATAGTGGCATGTAGGGGGGCACAAATCAGGCCCCCCTATGCCACAATTTTTTTTTTAAAAAAATACTTACCACAACTTACCTTTTCTTCCCTGGGATGGGTCCCTCCATCCTTGGGTGTCCTCCTGGGGTGGGCAAGGGTGGCAGGGGGTGTCCCTTGGGGCTTGGGAGGGCACCTCTGGGCTCATTCTGAGCCCACAGGTCCCTTAACGCCTGCCCTGACCCAGGCGCTAAAATCCGGCGCCAATGCGGGTTTTTTAGACCCGCCCACTCCCGGGCGTCATTTTTGCCCGGGAGTATAAATACGACACATATGCATCGGAGTCATTTTTTAAGACGGGAACCCCTACCTTGCATATCATTAACGCAAGGAAGGTGTTCACGTAAAAAAATGACGCTAACTCCATGAACTTTGGCGCTAGACGCGTCTAACGCCAAAGTATAAATATGGAGTTAGTTTTGCGTCAAATTTGCGTCTAAAAAAATGACACAAATTCGGCGCAAAAGGAGTATAAATATGCCCCTAAATATTTTAAATCAAACCTGCCAAATTGATAATGTCAGCCATATTGAGTGCCAAAAACAAACACATAATGGAAGAGTACTAAAAGGATACTTTTGAATTTAAGAGGCTGACATGTCTCTATGCAACTTTCATACAATTACAAAGACTGTTTAAAATTACTTAACTTCAAACGGTAATTGAAAATCTTCCTTCCTCCACCCACACTTGCAAGAACTCGAGCTGAGGCCATTTAAGGTAAATACTGCTTTTGGGGATTTTGTTTTTGAACAGCATTGCTTTAATTCCTGGTTGTCAGAATGACTATGAATTATGTTGAGTTAAATAATATAACAGTGTCACTTGTACCATGATTACTGAGCTGTGTGAGCCATGGAAAGACAATCAATACTTGTATGCAAATTCCAAGCGTTGCATGTGGGCACAATATCAGAGTCATCAAATTTTAAATCACCATCAGCTATAGCAGAAAGAGGCTTGTAACAAAGTGAGGTAATAGCTGTTAGTTGAAAAAGGTTGAGAGCATAAAATCAGTCTTACCTCTCATTGTTGACTCCTGTATATAAAAGTAAATGACAGTGAAATGAATTAATTGTCTTGAATGTGCAGCTTCTTCCCTTTTCACTTATCACAAAGATCCATATCCATACGGCCCAAGAGTTTCAGAGAATATTAATTGAGAATTTATAGGTTAATCCGCTCTCCCAAAAGATTGGCAACAGAAGTAAGGTTAGATAATGAGAAAAAGAGGCTGCAATAATTTAAAAGTACCCTGATTAGCATTAAAAAAAACAATTGCCCAGAACCTGATCTCGAAGACTGATGGAGTGCAATATCTGAAGAATGGTGATTCAATGGATGTGAGTACCAATAGGGTGATGCATTGAAATTGTGATGATCAATGTGGTTCATGAAATGTTAATTTTATTTTAAACAGTTAATTGTTGCTTTGAAGTGCACTGCTAGTAGTTATATGTTGTGTGTGGTTTTATCAAAATAGAGATAAAAGGTTTTCGGACTAAGAAGCAGTCTAAGATCCCAGTATAGAGATCGAGATATTGGAAATATAGTTTTGTTTTCTTTTATGCTAGGTGAAGTGTAAGTCATGAGATGTTGTCGACTAGACAAATAGGGACGCAATGAACTGTTGTGGTTGTATTAACATTGGTCAGTATTTGTTAAATCTAATGAGCAAAGGCGACAACACTGATTAGGTGATTTTCCTGCAGGTCGAGAACTCACCATTGTGAGTGAAGAATTCTGATTGATTGAAAAGTCAGAAGCTGTAAAAACTGAAAAAAAAACAGATTATTGATTTATACTATTGTTTTCTTTAGCAGGCGCAGGCAACACTGATGTTATTTTATGTTGCTTTGTTATTAGAATTGAAAAGTATTTTGTGAAGAAATTGTAAAGGAGGGTAAACTGCTGCAAAGAGTGGGTTGTTGTGTGATATTGTGCAATTCTAGTTTTGGTTGGTTGGTGTAACCCAGCGCTGTCATTGGTTGAGATATGTTAAGTTAAGAGAAGCACAATCATTGGTTGATTAGTTTACTGATCTACATTGTGATTTGAAGAAAGGGTTCTGAGGTTTGACGTATATGGAGCCATTTCAAAACATTGAGACTCTGCAATTGTGATTACTGATTTTATTGAACTGCACAATCATTGGTTGATTAGTTTACTGATCTACATTGTGATTTGAAGAAAGGGTTCTGAGGTTTGACGTATATGGAGCCATTTCAAAACATTGAGACTCTGCAATAGTGATTACTGATTTTATTGAACTTAAATTTAAATCATCACATTTTTCAAAGCTCTTAGAAGTCTAATAAGAGGAAAAGTAATGACTCTAATAAGGGAGGATCCACCTGCATCCCATGTGATGATTGAGGAAGGGTTATATACATGTGTTTGACTTTGTCATTGGTGCAAGATCACTGAGAAGTAAGGTCCATTGAGGTTTCCTCGATGGATTACACTTATTTTAAAAATTATTGACAAATTACAAGAAAAACTTTGGGAAATTTATCTACCTGCTAGACCTACACACAGTTTGAAGCACTTAGGGGCATATTTATACTCCCTTTGCACCCAATTGTGCAATTTTTTTAACATAACTTTGGCGCAAACCTAACTCTATATTTATATTTTGATGTTAGACACATCTAACGTCAAAATATAGGAGTTTGCACCATTTTTTGGATGCGTGCACCTACCTTGCGTCACTGAGATGCTAGGTAGGCGTTCCCCTCTCAAAAATGGTGCTATCCCCATAGCCTCATATTTATCCCCCATGCTAAAGGAACACTCCCACCCACACCAGAGGATGGAGGACCCCATCCCAGGTAAGTAGGGTAAGTATTGGTATGTATTTTTAATGTATTTTTAATTTTTAACTTGGGGCCCCCTGCATGACACAGGGTGTAATGGCCAAACTCAGGGGACACTTGTCCCCTACGCTGGCACTGGCGTGGTGGGCATGACTCCTGTCTTTCCTAAGACAGGAGTCATGTTTTTGGTGGTTGTGTGCCAGGAAATGGGGCTAGTCTGGTTAGAGGCATTTTTTTTGCCTCTAACCAGGCTAGCATTATTTTCTGGCTCACAACCTCCTCCTTCCCTACTACCAACCCCACCTGGCTAGCGTCTTCTTCTAAGACGTTATCCCAGGTTTAGCGCCGCCTTGAGCCATTCAATAAATACATTGCACGGCTGGCGTTTTTAAATGACGCAAGCCAGCACTAAACTTTTTTGCCACAAAAAGCATAAAAAGAAAAAGATTAAGGAGGACAAACAAATAAAACATAAAACGAAATCCGATCCTGACACTGACTCGGTAATGATATTTTAGGTGAATTATTAGCTACAGGCCCGTCACCTTATGAAGGTCCCATACCGAATGATGAAGTACAATTGACTAATAATGTGACAGTAGCTACGGCTCCTGTAGATCCTAATCTTTACAGGTTACTAGTCCAATGTAAAGCCTCATATTATACAACCTGTAAATGAGCAAGTAATCACAAGTGTTTCAGCACAAATGGGAACTACTCAAACTTTAATACCTGCAGATGCTACAGCTTCTGTGATAACAACTGCAGCACAAATTACTCAATCGATTTCAACCCAAGCAGTGCCTCCACAGGTTGTTTTATGCCAGCTGCAGTATTTCAGGAAGCTACCAGCGGTACACCATCAGTGGGATGTCCTCCAACAATTCAAAATTCACAAATTGTTTTGTGAACACCACCAAAGAGAATACAGGCATTAGGAGAATGAAATAGACTTGTTTTCACAACACAGACATTACAAGGCAAAACAGGTTATTTTTCCTCCATGGTGCGTGGAAGCTGCAAGAAATGGTATGAAAATAGTGGGTGCAGAAAGACCAAGTACTAGTACAAGAGCAGAAACACAAACAACATTAAGGCCTTCATTACAACCCTAGCTGTAAATCCCGCTTACTGCTGTGCTGGCGGCCGTCAAGATACCGTGGCCGCGGCGGAAATCCGCTACAGGTATTATGAACCACATCCCGTAATCCGCCACAATACAGACACCCACACTAGTCCACCACACCAAAGATCAGTGATAAACTGGCGATAGCAAAACCTACACCGTCACACCAACAGGAATACGGTCACAGTATCACGACCCACGAATCAACGCAGCGGTCTTTCAACCGTGGTAAACCATTGGCGGTACACACCGCCGCGCTCAAAATACACACACATTTACAAAACACAACCAATTTGGACAATTCAAAATACACACACCTGATACACATACACACACCACACCCACACACTCACACCACTATAAAACACACACACACATTACCCACATCCCCTTACAACGTAAATTTTGGAAGAAGCAGAGAGAGAGAGAATAGCAAACACAACACCAGCATCCACAGGTACACAGCACCATCACTCATACAACATATACGCACCTCAAAGAACACACACCAACACAACACTTCACACAGCACAACAAACATCACCTCACACATCACCCACACCACATTATGGCACCTCAAAGACACCCCAGGTTTTCTGAGGAAAAGCTCAGGGTCATGATGGTGGAAATCATCCGGGTAGAGCCACAGCTATTCAGATCACAGGTGCAGCAGACCTCCATTGCAAGGAAGATGGAGCTATGGCGGAGAATTGTCGACAGGGTCAACGCAGTGGGACAGCACCCAAGAACACTGGATGATATCAGGATAAGGTGGAACAACCTACGGGGGAAGGTGCGTTACGTGGTATCAAGACACCAAGTAGTCGTACAGAGGACTGACGGTGGACAACCACCTTCTCCCCCACAGCTAACAACATGGGAGGAACAAGTCTTGGCGATCATGCATCCTGAGGGCCTCACAGGAGTAGATCTGGTAAGTCATATCTCTACTATTATATCCCCCCCACCAGCATGCCATCACAAGCTCCTACCCCTACCCTCACACCCATCACCCCAACACATCACAGATACTCCACTATCACAACCCACACATCCCAAAACCAAGCCCTGCATGTAGCACCAACACATGGACACCCATCACCAAACCATGTCCAGTAGAGTGACTCACCCAGGCCACAAAACCACCAATCACACAAGGGCCAAGGCAATAATGCAAGCACAGGCGTAGAGGGTAACTCATCTATTGCACAAGATGGCACACACAGATACAATAACAATACATTTACACCCCAACAGGACCCCTACCCAACGTCACCGGACAGGAGGTGCCAGCCATATCCAGTCCCCTCACAGAAGAGGCCCACAGTGATGACAGCAGCTCTGCACGCCTGGATCAAGATGACCAGCCTGGCCCAGCAGGGACCTCGGGACAGTCAGTTCCCCTGCCACAGTCACAAACCAACACTAAACCTCCCCCCTCAGGAAACACCACCACAGCACCCACCCAGCGAGCCCATGCCACTGTCCCCAGGACACGTCAATCAGCAGTGTGTCCACCACTACAGGGACCCCAGCAAACCCACTAACCCAAGACAATCAGGGTCCTGGGGGCAGAGGCAGTGGGCACACGGTTCAGGGGACAGAGGCACAGGACAACAGGGAAACTGGGAGAACTGCTGTGCGATAGGGGGAGGACAGGCCCAGGGAACCCACTCTCCACGAGGCACTCTCCAACATCATGGGAGCATACCACCTTTTCCAGGAGACCATGGGTACGGTAATGGCCAAGTTTCAGGAGACCCAGCGGCTGCAGGAGGAACACTATCTGGGGATCAAGGGGGACTTGAAGTCCATTAACACCACCCTGGTCACCATTACACGGGTGCTGTCAGACATGGCCAACACCATGAGGGAGACAGTGGCACACCAACGGGCCCCTGACACTAGCCTGAACAATGAACAGCCCTCCACGTCCACCAGCGCTAGCGGCCAGGAGGTCCCGCCACAAGACCAACAGGCCACCAGCACCCCACCCTCTGCAGAAAGAGAACCACCCCACAAACGGTCCCTGCGATCCAGGCACAAGACAGAGAACATTGCCAAGACCCCCGCCAGGAAATAAGACTCTCCTGATTGTCACCTTTCTGCCCCACTATGTCCCCCTGACCACCTTGAACTGCCATTACTCCACTTCCTATGCCCCCTTGGACAATGCACTTGTGATCAAAAGAGACCGGACCCAGCCATGGACATTCCTCCTCTATCAACCCAGCCCATTGCACATACCTCTCCACTGAATAGCACTTAAATAAACACCCTTGAATCACAAAACAATCTAGAGTCAGTCTGTACTTTCCCAAGTGTGTAAGTACAACCTCTCTGACAAATATCAATGTCAATGTTCATTTGCACTTACCATTGACTTACAGTTGTTGGGCAGCAGTAAACATAGCAGAAGGCAGATTGTGGTACCCAGGTCTGTAAAAAGTAAGGGCAAAGTGAACTGTCAGGGTCCATGCACAGAGGTAAAAAGGCAGAATCATGCCATGTCCTACAGTAGTCTGATATGAGAGGAGCAGTGCCAGTCTCTTACCTGTGTCTCACTGGAAGTATTGCATGATGATGTTGTTTCGGTTGTCTATATCTTCTTCTACTGCCTCCTCTTCTTCACTGTCCACAGGCTCCAATGCTGCCACAATACCAACATCAGGCCCATCCTCCTGCAGAAAAGGCACCTGGCGTCACAAAGCCAGGTTGTGCAACATACAGCATGCCACGATGATCTGGCACACCTTCTTCGGTGAGTAGTATAGGGAGCCACCTGTCAGACGACGGGACCGGAACCTGGCCTTCAGGAGGCCGAAAGTCCGCTCTATATTCCTCCTAGTTCGCCCATGTGCCTCACTGTAGCGTTCCTCTGCCGTTGTCCTGGGATTCCTCACTGGGGTCAGTAGCCATGACAGGTTGGGGTAACCAGAATCACCTGCAAATATCGAGGAGTATCTGTTAGACACACACCAACTCTTAGGGACTCTCCCATACCCAGACACCTATTCAAACTGTGTGGGGACCTTGGGCTTACCTATTAGACACACACCGTGCCTCTGGAGTTGGCCCATCACATAAGGAATGCTGCTATTCCTCAAAATGTAAGCGTCATGCACTGAGCCAGAATACTTGGTATTCACATGGGAGATGTACTGGTCTGCCAAAAACACCATCTGCACATTCATTGAATGGTAGCTTTTGTGGTTTCTGTACACCTGTTCATTCCTGCGGGTTGGGACAAATGCCACATGTGTACCATCAATGGCACCAATGATGTTGGGGATATGTCCCAGGGCATAGAAGTCACCTTTCACTGTGGGCAAATCCTCCACCTGGGGGAAAACGATGTAGCTGCGCATGTGTTTCAGCAGGGCAGATAACACTCTGAACAACACGTTAGGGAACATTGGCAGTGACATCCCTGATGCCATGGCCACTGTTGTTTGAAAGAAACCACTGGCCAGGAAATGGAGCACTGACAGGACGTGCACTAGAGGGGGGATTCCTGTGGGTAGATAGCTGACATCAGGTCTGGCTCCAACTGGGTTCACAGTTCATGGATTGTGGCACAATCAAGTCTGTAGGTGATAATGATGTGTCTGTCTTCCATTGTCGACAGGTCCCCCAGGGTTCTGTATACCGGAGAATGACGCCATCTCATCATCTGCCCCAGCGGATGTGCCCTATGGAGAAGAAGGGGGAGCAGAGAGTCATATACCGCGTAGCTTGCACAAGAGTGTTTTGCACTATTGTGAGGTAATCGGTGTGGGGCGCTGTCTGTCCGTATTCCTGCCCAAAAGTGCTGTGATGCAGTTAGTTGCCCTGCCATGTGGCCCCCTGAAATGGCAGATGCCTGACCTGTAAGGAGGGACAAGGGGAAATGAGGTAACTGTGCTGGCGTCGTGCAGCATCACAGTAGGTAGACGAAGACCGCAGCACAATTCAGCATTGGTTATCATTGGGCCCTATTGGTTCCAGGAGCCAATGACGATGTACGCCGGCGGTGACGGTATGCACCGCCGCGGACGTGACCGCCATTTTCTATCTGTTCACTCACTTTATACCTGACCTTCAACAGGAGAGGACCTACACTGCAAGTGCTGCTGTGACCTGGGTCTGGAAGTGACAATGGCTACAGTGTCTGGGGAAAGGGCCCCTGCCTTCACCGCAGAGGAGTTGGACAACCTGGTGGCTGGGGTCCTCCCCCAGTACACACTACTCTACGGTCCTCCAGACAAACAGGTGTGTACACTGTGAGCATGATGGATGGGACATGAATGTATGGACTGGTGTGGATGGAAGATACATGTGGGGGGCTGTGGCCAGCATGTGAGGATGGTCAGTGTATGTGTTTCAGAGCATGGTTGGGAAGTTGTGGGCAATGAGTAAGAATAACCGGATGGGAGAGTAAAATCCATTCTTACTTTACCTTTCCTCTAGGTCAGCGCCCACCAGAAGAAGGGTATTTGGTGTGCCATCGTCAAGGAAGTGCAGACCCTGGGGGTTTACTATAGACAGAGCACCCAATGCCACAAAAGATAGGAGGACCTGCGCCGCTGGAGCAAGAAGACGGCGGAGGCCCAGCTGGGGATGGCCTCCCAACGTGGAAGGGGTGCCCGTTGCACCATGACCCCCCTGATTAACCGGATCCTGGAAGTGGCATATCCGGAGTTGGATGGGCGCTTGAGGGCATCACAGCAGCCACAAGGGGGTGAGTACAGTGTCATTCAGCTGACTCTGCGCGCTTTACGAGGTGTCTGGGTGGGGGAAGTGGGGTGTGGGTTCCCCTAGGCCAGGGTGAACATGCTAGGGTAGGTCCCTTGTTAGGCAGGCTTTGTGGCACTCCAACCCCAAAAGTGGTAGTGGCCTACACCTAGTCAGGCTCCTATGGGTTCCAGGTGTGCAGCAAATTGGCTTAGGCACAGTCCCCCATGGCCAGGTGATATTCCTAAGAACTATTAGTGCATGGCCTAATGCATAGGGCTGCTCCCTGTGTGCTGTGTCCGCCAACGGTAGTGGTGTTGCTGGCATTGACCATGTGTGTTCTCTGTCTTTCCCCCCTTCTTGTTTTGTCACCCTGTCCTTGTGTGCATTAGCATCATCTGGCAGAGGAGCAGAGGCACCGGCGACGGAGGGAGCTGCATCCCACATGGCCCAGGAGGGTGAATCCACGGAGAGTGAAGACACCAGTGGGACGTAGGGCGAGGGGAGCTCCACGACGGGGACCGGAGGGGATTACAGCGACTCCTCTTCTGATGGAAGCTCCCTGGCGGTGGTGGACACCTCTGTGCCCACCCCAACAACAGGTACAGCTGCCACCCCCCTACCAGCACCGCCCTCCCAGCATCCCCTCAGTGAGTTTCCCGTGCCCGCTCACCCAGGAGGGTGGGCATCTCCTTTGCCCCAGGCACCTCAGGCACTGCCCCAGTCAGCCCTTCTGCCCTCAGTGAGGATGCTATTGACCTCCTGAGATCCCTCATTGTTGGGCAGTCAATCATTCTGAATGCCATCCAGGGTGTCAAGAGGCATTTGCAGCAAACAAATGCATACCTGGAGGGCATTCATTCTGTCGTGGCGGCCCAACAGAGAGCATTTCAGGCTCTGCCTCAGCACTGATAGCAGCCATTGTCCCTGTGTCCAGCCTCCCCCTCCAACTTCCAATAACCAGACCCAATCCCCTCTACCTCAGCCTATCCCAAGCACACCATCAGACGAGCATGCACACACATCAACACACAAAAGTAGCTCACGAAAACATAAAAACCACACATCCCACAGGCACTCACACAAGCACCATACCCATGCACACATACCAACATCCACTTCCTCCACAGTGTCCCCCTCCTCCACGTCCTCCACCTCCCTCCTTGTCTCGTCTCCACTCACACCTACATGCACTACATCATTAACCACTGCCTCCATCAGCAGCACACCCATCACTACACACCGCTCAAGTGCAATCACCACCCCCACTACCATTCACACTTCCCCTGTGTCCTCTCCCAGTGTGTCTGTGAGCCCTCCTCCCAAACTACACAAACACAGGCACACACACACTCAACAACCATCCACCTCACAACAGCCTCCAGCCCATGCACCTTCACCCAAACTTAGCAGACATACACCTCCTACAACCACTACCTCTTCCTCTACTCCCAAACCCCCTCCATCTTCCCGTCCAGTGTGTCTAAAAAACTTTTCCTAGCTAACATTGACCTCTTCCCTACACCTCCCCCCGTCCTTCCCCTAGGGACAGGTTGTCCAGATTTCAGCCCAGCCCAGCACCTCAGCCACAGAATCCTAGAGCACTGTGGTCCCTGCAAGTCCGGGAAGAGCGAAGGCGGCACCCATCAGGGCTGCCAGTGTGCCACCTAGTGAGGCCAAGGACCACCCTATTTCGCCACCTGCCAAGGTGAAGAAGGGGCCCACATGCCGAATAGAAAAGCCACACCAACCACCCAGCAAGGCCTCTTCCAGAACCAAAGAGGACAGTGCCAAGGTCCCAGCAGCCACTTCCAAGGTGGGGAAGGGACACACGGGCAAAGGGAAGTCAGCTCAGGGCAGGGATCCTCCGGGTGAGGGACTGGTGTCACCCCTTCTGCAACCACCGCCACCTGCGCCACCACCTGCACTGCCACTCGCACCACCACCTGCACGTCTGCTGCCTCTACTACAGTCCCCAGCATCATCCCCAGTGGGCACCCTTCCGAGACAGCAGGAGAAGGGCTGGTGTCTCCCTCCACAGGTGCTGACACCTGCACCACCGGCAGCATCTCCGCTGCAGACACCGCCGCAACCACCGCCACCTGCCCCGCGACGTGCCCAGCCAGTGCCACCACAGCGGACATCGGCATCATCCCCAGTGGGCAGCCGTCTGAGGCTGCAGGAGATGTCCTGGTGCCTCCCTCCACAGGTGCTGACACCTGCACCACTGGCAGCATCTCTGCCACAAACACCGCCGCAGCCACTGCCCCGTGACATGCCCAGCCAGTGCCACCACAGTGGACATCAGCAGCATCCCCAGTGGGCAGCCGTCCAAGGCTGCAGGAGACATCCTGGACCCTGCACGCATTACATGAGGCACCACAACCAGCACTGGCAGTACCAGCAGTTGGCAGGATAAGTCGCCGCAGTGTGGAGTAGGTCTCTGCCTCCATGGAGTATCAGGCTACCTGTTCCCTGAAAATCTCATGGCTCACACACCCAGGTGAGGGAATGGGAATTGCCACACCCCAGGTGTAGCACTCTGGGCACCTTGCCCCCTCCAGAACCAGTGGAGAACAGCATCCACTACCCCAGTACTTGGCAGGATGAAGCACTCTGGACACCATGCCCCCTCCAGAACCAGTGGAGAACAGCATCCACTTCCCCAGTCCTTGGCAGGATGAAGCACTCTGGGCACAAAGCCCCCTCCAGATCCAGTGGAGAACAGCATCCACTACCCCAGTCCTTGGCAGGATGAAGCACTCTGGGTACCATGCCCCCTCCAGAACCAGTGGAGAACAGCATCCACTGCCCCAGTCCTTGGCAGGCTGAAGCACTCTGGGCACCATGCCCCCTCCAGAACCAGTGGAAGGAGCATCCACTACCCCAGTCCTTGGCAAGATGAAGCACTCTGGGCACAAAGCCCCCTCCAGAACCAGTGGAGAAAAGCATCCGCTAGAGAGACTGTGGCTTTGCACTCCCCAGGACCAAGCAGTGGGCAAACCACCCACTAGAGAGACTGTGTGTTTGCACTCCCCAGGACCAAGCAGTGGACAAACCGCCCACTTGAGAGACTGTGGCTTTGCACTCCCCAGGACGAAGCAATGGGTAAACCACCCACTTGAGAGACTGTGGCTTTGCACTCCCCAGGACCAAGCAGTGGGCAAACCACCCACTTGAGAGACTGTGGCTTTGTATTCCCCAGGACAAAGCAGTGGGAAAACCACCCACTTGAGAGACTGTGGCTTTGCACTCCCCAGGACCAAGCAGTGGGCAAACCACCCACTTGAGAGACTGTGGCTTTGCACTCCCCAGGAGCAAGCAGTGGGCATGAAGCCCCTCATGGAGCAGTGGCGTCGTCCCGTCGTCTGGCTGCGGTGCCCCCCTCCACTACCCCCTGAGGTGCCTGTGTTTTTTTCGACCTGATGCCCCTGCAGTGTTCTCTCCATTTTGAGAAAGGTGTCATGTGTGGGATTCGCCCATGCTTTTTGGGACTACTGGTCCACAGATATGTAATGGAACAGTACACGGACTTGTGTACTTGCTGTAAATATTTGTATATACTGATCTTTTAAAGTTATGTTGGCCTATCAGGATTTTCGATGATTACACTCATTACAATAATTTCATTTGGTCCTTGCTTTCTTCCAGGGGGTGATGGGGTGTATCTGTGATGTATTTGGATGTGTTTGTGTGTCTGTTGTTGTGGGTGAGGGGTGGGGGTGTTGCGTGTTGTGTATGTGTGTCACTCTCTTTTTCCTCCCCTCCCCCTCCTCCCATGTTTGCTAGGTGCAGTACTCACCGTGGTCGTAGCCGCCGTCTTTGATGTTCCTGGTAGAAGAGGAGGTAAACCAACATTGGTAACACCTGTAACTCGGGCTCCATGGCTTCCTGGTTCCTCGTTGAGTGTTGAGAGGTGAGTGGTTTCCATTCCACAGACTGTTTCCGCTGTGCTTTTAATGACGTTAGTACCGCCCCAGAAAAGCTGGCGGATTGGTGCCTTGTACTAGCGTAGGCGGTACATCGTCTTCCGCCTGTCTGTTGGTGGCGACCGCCACGGTGTTTGTTGCTACCGCCGTGGCTGTCAAAATGTTAAAGTGGCTGTCTGTGTTGGCGGTTTCCGCCATGGTCGTGATTCCATTTTGTTTACCGCCGGCCTGTTGGCGTTATTACCCCGGCTTTATCACCGACCGCTAGGGTTGTAATGAGGGCCTAAATATTCCAAAATTAAAAATGGAATTAGAAAAAATGATAAGAGTATGTTTGGATCTTGATCATGTAAATCAGGATCAAGAAAAAGAATTGATGTACTTAGGCAAAGAAATAACAAAAAAAAGCTGCAACTGTTCACAACAGATTAACTGAATTGGCAAATAACTACAAAGTTGATTTTTCTAAAAGTGTTCCATTACAAAGAAATTGTAGGGTACAGTTGGATGAAAAATCAATTGAAAACATAAATTCTTAAGGAGTACGAATTCATCTCATTGAATTAATAAAATGTGTACGTAGGTGGAGTGAATTTGATAAATTGGAAAACAAATGGTCGGAGAAACATGAGAAAGAGAAGAAAGAGGCAGAGGAGGCTGAGGGGAAAAGAAAACAAACTCCGAAAGGGATACGGAGACCACTGCTTATCCTTTGAGAGAGATACCAGGTGGAGGCTATGTTCATGTGCCATGGAGTAGAGGAGACATTGCATCATTATGAACAATTTTCCAAAGCTAAGGGAAAGTCTTATGCAATGGTATACACAAGTTGAAAGTTTTGTTAACATTTCAAAGGTTTTGTGGACTGATTCACATATATTCTTTGATATTGTTGCTCTGAGTGATTTGTGGGCAGAATGCTACATAGCTGTTTAATGGTCAAATGCAGAACCAGCTCTGCGTTTTCATAAAAAAATGACTTAAAGGTGGCGCTAACCTTTCATAAATCAGGCCATAAGTATAATGCGGCAATTACATTTTTGAAAGACAGTTTCACTCCAACTTGGACTGTTTCAGATTGAATTGAATTCAACAGGAATGTGCATGAATATTATGAGAGATTGGTAAAGGCATTTCACCAGCATACAGGTCAAATGCATCTTGATCCAACAGATATGGGATTTTTCATTTCACAGTTTGTGCCTGGTCTGAGAGCTGAGATTAGTCAGCATTTACAGCAGAATATGATTTGTTGGCAGACACAATCTCTAGATGAGATCTTGAAATCTGAAAAGTAGCGCAGTGGTGAGCAAGAGATGAAACAGAGGAAACTTAAAGAGAAATTTATATGGGCACAAAGTTAACACAAAGAGGGATTCAGAATTAATCATTTATGGTAAATGGAGTTCCTGTGCAAAATGTTAATGGTTTAAATGTAATGCAAGCAGCTGATTTTCAAACAGGAAATCAAGCCATATAAGGATGAATGGTAGTGTCTCAGGGTAGAGGTAGAGGAGCTCCTATTGATCTGAGTAGAGGGGTTGATATTGTAAGCCTGAGGAAAATTACTCCTTGCCGTCTTTGGGTGGGCCATTGGAAGCACAAGTATAGGCTCAATCTAGATAAATTAATGATAATCAATTTCAGTGAAGAAACCAAATAGAGATGCAAAATGTACCTGCACAACAGAAACAAGTATCAATACAAAATCATTTTCAAATGGTCCCAGTTCTACAAGCCCCTGTGGTTCAACAGAATGTAAACCACGCAAGGTTAAGTAAGAAACAACAACCTTGAATACATTGAAATGTGATGCAGATGCAAAATCTAAATGCGATACAGAAAATTACTTATGTTTAATGATAAATATTCAGATTCAGACACATGACAATGATGGTGCCTGAGAGGGGATGTAGATTGCATGATTGGGGCAGTCATAGAGGTAGAGCAGAGTGGACCATTTGTAGAAAGTGAAGCAAATGGCCATCAAGTGTTATTCCTTATCGAAACAGGAGCTATATGTTCCACTGTGAGAACAGCGGAATTACCAGACCTACCCCTTTTGAGAAAAAATATTCAAGTTGTAGGAGTTGCAAATAGACAGCTTCCAAGTCCAATCTCAAAAGAGGTCCTTGCAAAAATAGGTACATCTGAGGACAACCATCAGTTTGCTGTACTCTAGCCCTGTCCATCTTATGGGTGAAGGTCCACTGTGTAAACTAAATTGTAGTTTTTATTGTACACTGAATGGGGTGAATTTCAAACCCTTAATGAAGACATTGAGTTTAAATTGGCATGACAAGAACCAGTGCAGCTAACCCAGTATTGACAGATCTAAAAGAGGCAGTGATTCCAGAAGTATGGGATTTTACTGGCAAATACATTGAATTAATAGAACTAGTCAAAATACATATTAAACCAAATGCATTCTTTCCGAGTCCACCACTTTATGAAAAGTGATAGAAATAACACCAACAATTGAGGGCATGATAAAGAAAGGGATTTTAAAAGAGATAATCAGGTGTCCATGCAACTCACCAATTATGGGATTATGAAGACCAAAGTTCATAAAAGTCTAGGATGTGATAAAAGTGAATGATATTGTAATGCCGTCTTGTCCCATGGTACCTGTTAGAAATAAGGTCTTTACTTGGCAGTCAGGTTACGCCCTGTCCAAGCAAGGACTCTCACTCTAGTCAGGGTAAAGGAGAATCACCCTCAGCTAACCCCGCTCACCTCCTTGGTAGCTTGGTACGAGCATTCAGCTTAACTTCAGCAGCAATGTTTAAAGTATTTGTACCAACACACACAGTAATAAAGTGAACCACTACAAAATGACACAACACAGGTTTAGAAAAATAGATAATATTTATCTAAACAAAAAAGACGAAAACAACAGAAATCCACCATACACAAGTCAAGATATGAAATTTTAAAAGAATAAGGCCCTCATTCTAAGTCTGGTGGGCGGCGGAGGCCGCCCGCCAGACTTCCTCCCTCCAGAATACCGCACCGCGGTCGGAAGACCGCTGCGGCTATTCTTAGTTTTACACTGGGCTGGCGGGCGACCGCCAAAAGGCCGTCCGCCAGCCCAGTGTAAAAACCCCCTTCCCACGAGGACGCCGGCTCAGAATTGAGCCGGCGGAGTGGGAAGGTGCGAAGGGTGCAGTGGCACCCGTTGCGAATTTCACTGTCTGCAATGCAGACAGTGAAATTCTTTGTGGGGCCCTCTTACGGGGGCCCCTGCAGTGCCCATGCCATTGGCATGAGCACTGCAGGGGCCCCCAGGGGCCCCACGACAACCCATACCGCCATCCTGTTCCTGGCGGGAGAACCGCCAGGAACAGGATGGCGGCATGGGTTGTCAGAATCCCCATGGCGGTGCAGCGAGCTGCGCCGCCATGGAGGATTCTAATGGGCAGCGGAAAACCGGCGGGAGACTTAGAATAAGGCCCTCATTCTAAGTCTGGCGGGCGGCGGAGGCCGCCCGCCAGACTTCATCCCTCCAGAATACCGCACCGCGGTCGGAAGACCGCTGCGGCTATTCTTAGTTTTACACTGGGCTGGCGGGCGACCGCCAAAAGGCCGTCCGCCAGCCCAGTGTAAAACCCCCTTCCCACGAGGACGCCGGCTCAGAATTGAGCCGGCGGAGTGGGAAGGTGCGACGGGTGCAGTGGCACCCGTCGCGAATTTCACTGTCTGCAATGCAGACAGTGAAATTCTTTGTGGGGCCCTCTTACGGGGGCCCCTGCAGTGCCCATGCCATTGGCATGGGCACTGCAGGGGCCCCCAGGGGCCCCACGACAACCCATACCGCCATCCTGTTCCTGGCGGGAGAACCGCCAGGAACAGGATGGCGGCATGGGTTGTCAGAATCCCCATGGCGGTGCAGCGAGCTGCGCCGCCATGGAGGATTCTAATGGGCAGCGGAAAACCGGCGGGAGACCGCCGGTTTTCCACTTCTGACCGCGGCAAAACCGCCGCGGTCAGAATGCCCTGCGGCGCACCGCCAGCCTGTTGGCGGTGCTCCCGCCGACCTTGGCCCCGGCGGTAAGGAACCGCCGGGGTCAGAATCAGGCCCTAAGAGTCTTAACCCTTAGAAAACAGTGTGAATGCTTCTAGTACACAAAAGTACCTGGGTGGCGTCAAAATAACACTGCACAGGCGAGTGTGCAACGGAAAAGGTCAGTGATGCGTCGATTTCTCACTCGCAAGCGAGACCGTGCATTGTTCCTCATCCGGTCGGGTCGATGTGCATCGTTTGTTCTTTCCCGCAAGAGAGCGCTGTGTCAATCTGGATGGGCACCTCAGGTCAGGCAGGCTTTGCGTTGTTTTTCTGTGCCCAGCGATGTTGCAGTGAAAATCCAAGCAGAAAACTGCACTGCGTGGGGGTTGTGTCATTATCAGCCTCTGTTAGTGAGTGTTACCTGCCGTTTCTCCAGCTGCATTGCATCGATCTTCCAGCCGTGATGCAGGTGGAGCATTGATTTCAGCTGCAAAGCCGGCAGCATGTCGTTTATCAGCTGCGTCACGGAAGGTGTGTCAAAAATGCCCCTGCACGGTGGTCTGTGCATGGATTTTCAGTCTTTGTCTGTCAGCTTCACCTTTCAATGGCCCAGGAACTGGATAGGGTACCATTTGGCAGGGCTTTTGACCTGGTTGAGAAGCATACCCACCCAGGCAGATCCAACATCTCCAAGTGTGACCTGTGATCCACCTCCTTCCAAGGGGAAACCTCCGGGCAACTGCCAAGCAAACAATCAACAGGCATGGTTGAACTCACAGCTACCCTAGGAAACTGAGATCTCCCCATTCAAAGGGAACCTGTGACACTCTGCATAGGCACTCTGAGTTGTCCACGGAAACTAATTTGTGACGTACACGGGGTTCTATCTGCTCTTCAAACACCAGGTGACTTCTCACTGTAGTCACACTGGCTCCTGTGCCTCTCAGATCCTCCACCCTCTGTCCATCAATGGTCACCCACTGCCTGTACTTTTTTAATGTTCATAGGCACTATTCTATGGACCATCTAACTGTCGCCTAGTGAGACAAGGGTCATCTCAGCTGTCTCCCACCCACCAGGAACCAACTCTTTCCCAAGTGCTACACTAGCCAAACCCTGGGATTGCGCACCAGAGGGTGCTGGTGTACTCTTGGGGCATTTGGGGTCCCCCCTCACATGCCCCTTCTGGTCACATGCATAACAATTATGTGGGGGACCCTCTTCCACAGGTTTCCCTTTGGAGAACCATGGTTTCTTTTCGCTGGGGGGCTGGGAATCCTTACCCTGGGAACTAGTTTGGGGCCCTTTAGCTGGCACAGCTCTGGAAACCATAAACTGTACAGGTGCTCCCAAGCAATTAAATTGTGAAGCCCCTCATATGTTGTCACCATACTGCCCTTCACCCAACCATCCAGTGACTTGCAAAAAGAATCAAAACATTTCAACCAAGTTTGGGATTCCTTCTTCTTATAGGACCTAAACGTGTCCTTACACTGATCAGGGGTGAGACTCTACCTTGTGAGTAGGGCATCTTCATGATAGAGTAGGTGAGCCCCTGAGGATTTCCTAAGGATCTCAGAGTATCCCTCCCCTCTACCTCGCAGTGCTTCCACAGACACTCCCCCCTTCCCCCCCCCAGTGAGCTTCAGGGACAAGATTCATATGGAGAGCAGACTCATACCCCTTGAACCACAAGAATACCTCATCCTCCCTTTTGTAATCCTTCACAAAGGTCCTTAAGAATGTGCACCCTCCTCTCAGGCTGCACTGTGATATAGCTGCCACCATCCCTACTAGACTAGCTGCTCTGATCCAGCTCCCTAAAGCTGAGTTCATGAGCCAGCAGTACATTCTTTTCCTCTATGGCCAGCTACCTTTCTGCCATCTCCATTTTCATCCTAAACTTCGTCAACTCCAACTGGTGAGCCCTCTCTGTCTGTCTGTCCTGTAACTCTTCAGGAGTCAGACCTTTGGATGACACACTGCTACCTGGCCTGGAGACTCTCTTCCTGGACATAACAGGCCCACCCACTATACTAGTGTGTATGGATTGCATCTTCTCATCATCCTCCCCCTCCTCCTCCATTGGGTGCCCCTCAGCTTCCTTGGCTGTCACCCCGACTCTCAGTGCCTTCTGCAGCTCCTCCTTCCTGGTGGAGCCCTTAGTGGGACATGCAAGATTTTTGCAGAACTGCCTCAACTGAGCAACTGTATAGCTCTCCAGTTTCCCTAAGTCAAAAGCAGCTCCAGGTGATGCATCTCCAGACTGAGAAATGATGAAGAATCAACAAAAGTGCAAGTTCCAAGGCAGAAAAAGGAGTTCCCAATGAAGTTCAAAAGTCAATCAAAGATTAGCAAAAATATGGAAGTATGGAAAATCCAAAAAGAGAAAAACAAAAACAAGTTGTATGTGGTCACGTAATGGTCTGCACTGAAAACATTAGTGTACACTTAGTCATTATATGTCAAGTACAAATACAAGTTCAGATCCTCACCGCTGATCACCAATGTTAGAAATGGGGTCTTTGGTTGGCAGTCAGGTTGCCCCCTGTCCAAGCAAGGACCCTCACTCTAGTCAGGGTAAAGGAGAATCATCCTCAGTTAACCCCCAGTCACCACCTTGGTAGCTTGGCACGAGCAGGCAAGCTTAACTTCAGAAGCAATGTGTAAAGTATTTGTACCAACACACACAGTAATACAGTGGAAACACTACAAAATGGACACCACACAGTTTGGAAAATAGGTAATATTTATCTAAATCTAACACGACCAAAATGACAAAAATCCAACATACACAAGTCAAGATATGAATCTTCAAAAGAATAAGAGTCTTAGGGGGTCATTACGACCCTGGCGGTCGGTGTAATAGTGGAGGCTGGTGGTACATACCTCCACTATTATGACATTGGCGGTTTGGCTTTGGCCAAACCGCCAAGTTAAAACACCTCCGCCTACAGTCTCCAGCCCAGTGGCCGTCACTAGGTCGCCCATGGCATTTTAACCTCACCCACTGCCATGGTTTCTGTGGTTTTTGTACTGATAGGGGTTTTCCCCGCCCCCTTGCACTTCCCAGATTCAACCCCACCCTCCCCATCCCGCCCCCCATATACACACATACATGCACATACATACACACTCATACACACATTCACCCATGCATAAATACATTCATACACACTCACAGCAACACTCACATACATCCAGGCACACACGCAATTGCATAACACAACATGCATGTACACACACACCCACTCATGCACACGTGCATTACACATGCATGCACACATTCAAACACAGTCACACACACCCCCACACACGCCCACAATACCCCCCACACCCCTCACCTGTCAGAGAACCCCACTTACCTGCTTGCAGGGGGTCCTCCGGCAGGACACGGGACGCGGCGCTGCTCCCAGCAGCAGCGTCTGCCAGTAAAATCCCACCAGGCCATTTCATGGAACATGATACAGTAGGCCGTGTTTTGCTGGTGTGGCGCTGTTGCTGGCAGAAGCGCCGCCTTACCGCCATCCGCCAGCCGTCTACGATCATAATTCCATGGATGGTCAGTAGCCACGGTGACGGTATGTTGGTGACCGTTGCCATGGCAGTAGGCCGCATTTGCCGCCAATGTCAAAATGAGGCCCTTAATTCTTAGAAAACAGTGAGAATGCTGTTTTTACACAAAGTACCTGGTTAGCGTAAAAAATAAAGCTGCAGAGGTGAGCCTGTGTCGGAAATGTGTAGTGATGCGTCAATTCCTTACGCGCAAGAGAGGCCGTGCATCGTTTCCTTCTCTGGTCAGGTCGACAATGTATCATTTTTCTCCCTCACAAGAGAGCGATGCGTTGATTTCCGGACGGGGCACCTCAAAGTCGGGCTGACTTTGTTGCCCAGGGACGATGCATGGAAAATACGGTTGCTCAGTTTTAGAAAACCACGCTGCAGTGGGTTTGCGTCTTTACCAGCTTCCATAAGCGGGTGTAGCGCATTGTTTCTCCAGCTGCATTGCATCGATCTCTCAGCCGTGATGCAAGTGGAGTGTCGATTTATGCCCGCAAAGTCAGCGGCACATCATTTATCAGCCCGGTCATGGAAGGTGCAGTGTAAATTTCCCTGCATAGCATTCTGTGCATGGATTTTCAGTTGTTGTCTGCCAGCTTCACTTTCAAGGGCCCAGGGACTGAATAGGGCACCACTTGGTAGGACAGTGATCTCTGCAGGGAGTCCATGTGCTGGCAGGTGAAGTCTTCGATGGCCCTGAGACTTCAACAACAGGAGGCAAGCTCAATTCAAGCCCTTGGAGATTTTTCTCAAGCAGAAATGCACAACAAAGCCAAGACTTTGTCCCCTTTCACAGGCAGAAGCAGCAACTGGAGGATAGCACAACAAAGCACAATCACAGGCAGGGGCAGCACATCTCCTCAGCTTTTCAACTCTTCTCCTTGGCAGAGGTTTCTTATGATTCCAGAAGTGATCTAATTTTCAGGGGGTTTGGGTCCACTACTTATACTCCCTTCTGCATTTGAAGTAGGCAGACTTCAAAGGAAAAACTCTCTTATTTGTCTGATCCTGCCTTGCCAAGGCCAGGCACCAGACACACACCAGAGGGTTGGAGACTGCATTTTGTGAGGGCAGGCACAGCCCTTTCACGTGTGAGTGACCACTCCTCCCCTCCCTCCCAGCACAGATGGCTCATCAGGATATGCAAGCTACACCCCAGCTCCCTTTGTGTCCCTGTCTAGAAAGAGGTGCAACGAGCCCAACTGTCAAACTGACCCAGACAGGGAATCCACAAACAAGCAGAGTCACAGAATAGTTTAAGCAAGAAAATTCCTACTTTCTAAAAGCGGTATTTTCAAACACACAATCTAAATACAAACTCTACCAAAAGATGCACTTTTAAATTGTGAGTTCAGAGACCCTAAACTCCATATTTTTATTTGCTCCCAAAGGGAATTTGCACTTTAATAATATTTAAAGCCAGCCCTCATGTTAACCTATGAGAGAGATAGGCCTTCGGCTGTGAAAACTGAAATTTATTACACAGTCAGGACATAAAAAACCCCATTAATATATGTCCTTCCTTAAACAAACACTGCACCCTGCCCATGGGGCTACCTAGGGCCTATGTTAGGGGTGTCTTACATGTAAGAAAAGGGAAGGCTTAGGCCTGCCAAGTGGGTAGCCTTGCCAAGTCGAATTGGCACACACAGACACTGCAGTGGCAGGTCTGAGCCATGTTAACAGGGCTACCAATGTGGGTGGCACAACCAGTGCTGTAGGCCCACTAGTAGAATTTGATTTACAGGGCCTGGGAACCTCAAGTGCACTGTACTAGTGACTTACTAGTAAATCAAATATGCCAATCATGGAAAGCCAATTACACATACATTTTACATAGGAGCATTTGCACTTTAGCACTGGATAGCAGTAATAAAGTGTCCAGAGTATCAAAAACAGCAAAAACAAAGGTCAGCACACATCAACAACCTGGTAAACATAGGCAAAAAGTTAGGGGAGACCACACCAAGGATGCCAAGTGTAACAAATACTTATATGTGCCACATTTATGTATGTGATATTGAGTGTAGTGTGGGTAGGTGGAAGCTTATCCTTGTGCGAGGACAAATACTGTTATAATTGCAAAATTCCTACTTAGACTCTCTATTGGACAAGGAGTACACTTCATTCAATCTGTAGTGGAAGAGATTTGCAAAGCTTTAGCAATTGATCAACACTTCCATTATGCTTATCACCCAAAGTCAGCCTGCAAAGGGGAATTAAACAAAGGTACACTTAATAAAAAGTGAAAATATGTTCAAAACAATTAAAATGGTCTGATGCAGTGTTTCTAGTTACGTGGCCAATCAGAGTCCTACCAACGCTAGATTGAGCCCCTAAAAGGTGATTGTGGGACGTGCTATAATGTTACCTTTGAACCTACTTGTGTCAGCTTATAGGGTAAATCTGCAACTGAACGATGATAGTGTCCTCCATTATTGCAGAAAACCTTTTGTGCTATCTCTACAGTCTTTATTCTTAGGCTCAATCTGCCTTACCTGAGTGCTCAACTGAAGTCTGCCATGCCTTCCAGCTCGGCACCTGGATCTACATTCTGGTCCACCAGAGGAGGCCCAGCCTGCGGTGTCACTGGCGTGGTCCCTACATGGTGCTGCTTATCACCAATACATTTGTAAAGTATTGTGGATTGTCAACATAGGTTTACTCTTCTCAGTGTTAATGTGATGCATCTCCATGAGATGCCTGCCCAATTGTGGCCATTATTGGAACTGTCTCAAGCCCCAAGCCAGGGATTCATGTTGGACCTGCCCCTGTTGCTACCTTTCATACTTGCTAGATGGATCTCCAGAGTTCACCCTCCTCGCCTGTCCCTCCACAGCTGCACAATGATGCATCCATCACCCTTCAATGTTACCACATCAAAACAAGGAAGGGTCCGTTGCTCTCGGTTTTAAAATAACTCATACTTGCCATTGCTTGAGAAATATCACCAATAGAATGATCTTTCCTCATGGTGAATCGGTGTATACCTTTCGCCTTTCATCTGAGTGCCCCTGAGAAGATACTTGCATTGTAGACTTCTATCTAGGCAAGGGGTAAATTGAAATTACACCAGTGTAATTTGTATAATTTCAGGAACTTTGTGTTTGTAACTCAGTCGTCCCCATATTAAGCCCTTACACACCATTGGTGGTAAAAGTTTACTGTTACTTGTCCATTCGTGGTAAAAATTGACAACGAACGCATGGGAATGAAAGTGAGATGCTGTTGTGCATGGTGCTTTTCTTTTCGCACTACTTGTTTAGCATGAAATGCATCCTCACATTATAAATTGACACAAGGATACATTATGGGACAAAATATATCACAAAATGCTGGTTTTGCTTTTTGGGTAACTGTGTAATTTTGTTTAATGTTGCTGAAATTTCATGTAATTACGCACATTTCTGACACATCTGGCATATATCATGGGCACAGATTAACAGAATATGCTGGCGGTTCCCTAGAGTCTTTGCAGTGGCTAGAAGATTACAACTGCCTCGGGAGTGGTTGCTCATTTATCCTCCTCTTTAAGAGGGAGGTTCTGTGAATACAGAGAAACTACAAACTGGAGTGACCTTGTGGCCCAAAGAAAATGTGACATTGTTGCACAAGTCATACATCATGAAGCAACCCTCCACGAACATTGTCTTCCCCCTGCCATGGTGTTTCACGAACAGTGATGTCAAAGAGACTAAACACATTTCATCTGTGAAAAGAAAGCCTATTCCTGGCTACCTCAAGAATGGGCTGAGCTCTGTTATCCTGGCTACGTTTTCCATGCCATCTGGCACTATGATGTTCATTCTTACCAGCAGCAGTCGGTGTACCGCATGGTGTCTGAAACAAACAGTCTTCTCCAACCTATTCCCTAATAGTAGTGTAGGACAGACCATCCGAGAGACTAGACACAATGTTCAGATCCTGGAAGAATTAGGCAGTGCTACCAGAAAATCACTAAGTTTGATACTGAATCAATTAGTTACCCAGGAGACCATGCCCTTGCAGAAATGAATGGCTTTAGTTTATAACCTTGCATCCAAGCGGGTGGTGGTCTCTGCTGACTCATCTCCCTAAATCTATCTTTGCAGATAGATTTAACCGAGATAGTGTAAAAGAATTACATGAGATTCAAAAAGGGTTTGACTTCAACCTGAGTAGCATCTGGTCTTGGTTGTCAGAAATATTTGGGCATTGATAACTGGATGTTTTCAAAATAGTAATTGTAGTCATTCTTAATATAAAAACACAAAACGTTCTCATGTGTCTCATACAACTTGTTTGGAGTACTGAAGATTTTGCCCATGTTTAGCCTCTTGATAGTCTGAAGGTTACGACAATGAAACATTTTAAAAGAAATAATTTGATTATATGCTATTGGGAAGTGGTAAGGTTTTCACTTTTCCTGTTTATTCGGCTATTTATGCTTGCTAGCAATTACATTTTCGGTAGACGTCTATGCGCTGTCTGGAGTGACTGTGTATTATTACTAGTTCAAACTCTGTGCTGTATAAATGCCAGGATTAGAATTAGGTTAAAAATGTTAAATTTAGCAACTAGAGCACATGTATCGTCCTTTATTGGCACTTGACAAGCAAACATTCCAGTATATAGGGTCTTATGGAATTGTTTCTATAAAGGTAGATATTTTTGTCCAATAAACCTCTGATTTATGGGATGTCTTTCCAGCTGTGTGTTGCTTCTAAACTCAAATTAAAGCTTTAAAAAAGTTATATGATCAGCCCAGAATTCATTTTCCAATATGTGCATTTGATTTATGAGCCAGTTGATGGAGTTTTAGATCTAAACTGGGCAGCCATTGCAGTATTGGCTCTATTTTATTTTTAAATGTGAGGCAGACTTTTAGCCGTTCTGTATGGCAACCTATTATTTGTAAATATATTAGTCTATTAGAACTGCATTTTTCTGGGTGGTGACCCATATTCAGGGGACTATAGATTACCCTATAACCACACTGCATGATTTGACTTTACGTCTTGAAAGTCACTGTAGGTGAAGGAGCGAGACCGCCGTCTCAGAGCTGGTCTGCCACTATGTCGACCCATTGCCAGTTCAGAGCAAATGTTGGATTTCAGGAAGCGTGGGTAGCTGTCCTTCTCCATCAGTCTGTAAATTGTCGCCTGTGCTGAGTCGAAGCTGAAAAGCTCAGGTTGCAGAATATTCTTGCTGGTGGCTTGCTTGGTGTTAAAGTCGAGGTTGACCTGGGAAGAAATAAACAGATGTGTCAAGAGAGCCTTGGTAAAAAAGACGGTCAAGTACGAAGAGCTGAAAATAAAGAATGATAATGTTGTGATCAAAATTAAAACGTTTTAGCTTCAGGTGACACTTACAAGACGAGAACTAAGGGCCAGCTAGTTGACCATTTGGTTTTACGTCTCACAATATGCACTTTTTGCAAATTGCGAGTCGTAAAACATAATGCACAACAGTGTCAATCACACTGTTTGCAATTCGCAAATGGGTCGCAAAGGACCTGTCTCGTCAATATTCATGAGGCAGGTGACAATTTGCGACCCATTTGTGAATGGCAACAATCACTAGGAAGGTAGCCTGCTGGGGTTAGCCCCCATGTCTGTGATTGCTTTGTCAATGAAGCATACTTTTTAATTTTTTCAGAGTAGGGGGTAATTCGGGGGATCACTGTCTGCCCTGAAAAAATGTTGGCACCCCATTCACAAAGGGGAAGGAGTGCCTTGGGGGCCCATTCTAGTTTGCGAATGGGCTACCACCAGTTTGAAATTGGTGGTAACTGTGGTTGTTTTGCAGTCGCAATACAATGATCCATGCTCACAAGTCACAATTAGGAAGGGATGCCCTTGGCACACCCCTTACTAACTGTGAGTCACAATTCCTATTTTGTGATTCGGTAAAGGAATACCGACTCGCAAAATAGGGATAGTATATGCAAAAAGGCCTTCTTGCAGTTGTAAAAGGTGAATTTTGCACTTTGCGACCGCAAGCCTTCATTTTTCCACAACTGCCCCTGGGCCAAGAATTGCCTTTAGCATGTCGGCACCAGCATTTTGCCATGGGTGTCTCATATGCCAACTATTACCTCCAGTATGCCAGTGCCAGTATTTTTTCACAAGTGATGGTCTTGCTAATGTTTGCCTTTCTTATGTCAATGCCAGTATTTTGCCATAGTTACCTCTATATGCCAAGAATTACCTTCAGTTCTTCAGGTTCACACGCAGACTCACAAGTATAAGACCACATCCTCATTCAGGTTCACTTAAATTCACTCACACTCACCCACTCTAATCATTCTTACTCACTCAATCTCACTCTTTTCCACTCATTCTTACTGTCACTCACTCTTTCTCACTCACGCACAGTCACTCTCTCTCTGATTCACTCATATATTTTCACACCCTCACATTGATTTGGACTCACTCTTACTCTCATTCCCTTTTTGTCACTTACCCTCAGTCATTCTTACTCACTGATACTCACCCATCATTACACTCACTCACTGTCATTCATTCTTGTTCATTCTCTCTCACCCCCACACACTCATACTTACTCATTAATTTTTGGTTATCCACTCTCATTCATTTGACGCTGCTGTTACTCTAACTCAGTCTGACTCGCTCATACTAACTTACTGGCATTCAATGTCACTGCTTGTCACTCATAACGTGTCAATAGGTGCTACTTACACACACAGGCATAGTCACACATACAGACCCATACAGTTACTGTTAGAAATATGGGCTCTAGTTGGCAGTGGTTTTGCATCCTGTCCAAGTAGGGACCCTCACTCTAATCAGGGTAAGGGAGTCACCCAGGTAAGATAACCCTTGTTCACACCCCCTTGGTAACTTGGTTCAAGCAGTTAGGCTAATCTCAGAGGCAATGTGTAAAGTATTTGTACACACACAGTGACACTGTGAAAACATCACAAAAGTACTTCACACCAGTTTAGAAAATTAGCCAATATTTATCTGAGGAAAACAAGACCAAAACAACAAAAATCCAACTTACACAAGTAAAAATATCATTTTTCAAAGAATTAAGTATAGTACTTTGAAACAAGTTAGCTCCAACTGGGGTTATTGCGTCGTCTTGAAGGAGTCACTTCCAAGAGTTCAACGCCACTCGCTGGGGAGTGTGGGTCGCTCACGGTGATGCACAGACCCCAGGTACAGTACCTTGGAATACAATGGGAAACAAAGACACTGCACAGAGTTGGGGAGGTGATGTATCATTGAAACCGGTGTAATGTTGGTTCCTTACTGCTACTAGGGAGGTGAGGCATCGGTTCCTTAATGTTGCAGGGGAGGGTGGCGAGGCTTCGGTTCTTTATGACCCGATGGGGTGGATGAGTCCAGCAGGTCAAAATGCAATGCATTGACTTTGTGGTGTCGCAGTCACACCATAGGGCCACAGGTGCTGCAGTGGAGTCGGAGTTGAGTGTAAGAGAAGTCGGGGACTTACACTGTGGCGGGACTTCAGAAGCACTGTGGAGGCCTCGGGCCTGTGTTGCAGGTTGCAGTTGTTGCACTCAGCTGGGACCACAGCTCTGGTGTAGGCGGCGGTACAGAGTCAGACAATGGCACTGATTCTAAAGTTGCCATGGAGTCAATGTGCTTGGGTTCTTCTTGGGTGTACTAGAGCTCACATCCAAGGGCCTAATAACTGTATTTGGCACCACTTAGCAAGTCAGGAATCTCAGCATGAGAGGCCAGGCACTAGCAGGTGAAGTCTTTGATATCCATGAGACTTCTTAACAGGAAGCAAGCTCACATCAAGTCCTTGAAGAGCCTGGAAAGCAGGATGTAGAAAGCAAAGTTCAGTCCTTTCACTCCCGAGGACAGAACCAGCAAGCAGCAGACCAGCACATCAAAACAACAGGTAGAGCGGCAGTCCCTCCAACAACATCCAGCTCTTCTTCCTGGCAGAATGTCCTCCATCCAGAAGTGTTCTAACCATGTGGTGTCAGCTGTCCAATACTCATACCCATTTCTATCTTTGAAGAAGGGAAACTTTAAGGATAAGCCTTTCCCTGCCCTGGCCCCAGACACAATCCAAGCGGTTGGAGATTGCATTGTGTGAGGACAGGCACATTCAGGTGCAAGTGGCAGCTCTTCCCACCACTATAGCTCAGGACGACCCATCAGGAAATGCAGGGCACATCTCAGCCCTCTTTGTGTGTGAGTGCTGTCTAGAGTGAATTCATAAACAGCCCAACTGTCATCCTGACCCAGAAGTGTATTCCAAAGAGAGGCAGAGGCATAGAATGGTTAAGCAAGGCAATGCCCACTTTCTAAAAGTGGCATTTTCAAACCTACAGTTCAAAAACCAACTTCACCAAAAAATGTATTTTTAAATTGTGAGTTCAGAGACTCCAAACTCCACATCTCTATATGTTCCTAAGGGGAAATTACACTTAAAAGGTATTTCAAGGCAACCCTAAGGGAGAGACAGGTCTTGCAATAGTGAAAAACAAATTTAGCAGTATTTCACTATGGGGACATGTAAAACACAACAGAACATGTCCTACCTTTAAAATAAACAGCACCCTCTCCATGGGCTGCCTTGCGCCTACTTTAGGGGTGACTTGCAGGTAGTAAAATCGAGTGTTTGTGCCTGCAAGAGTATGCACTTGCCAGGCCAAAATGGCAGATTACAACTGGCCAGACAGACACTGCAGTAGCAGGTCTGGGACATGTTTATAGGGCTACTCATGTGGGTGGCACAATCAGTGCTGAAGGCCTACTAGTAGCGCTTAATTTACAAGCCCTGGGCACGCATGATACATTAAATTAGGGGCATTCTAGCAAATCAAATATGTCAAGCATGGGTAAACCAATCACCAACACAATTTAGACAGGGAGCACTTGCACTTTAGCACTGGTCAGTAGTGGTAAAGTGCCTAGAGTCCTAAAGCTAGCAAACACTAAATTCAGCACATGATCAAAAACAGGAGGTCAGAAGCAAAATAGACAGGGAATCCACACCAAGAGCTGACAGGTCTAACTGTTACACATAAACATGCTCTCTCAAACACAAACACATTGTCACCTTCAAGCACACACACTACATACCTTAAAAAACCTTTTTACCTACCTCAGCTGCCAGCAAAGACAATGTTAGTGCTCAGGTGCTCCACTTTGTATAACACTAACCGTGATTAGTGAACCAAAATGAATGTACTAAAAATGGCAGAAATCAAGGATGGTTGACCACAGGGCCCATAAGGGCAAATAACCCCTGTGTTCTTGACAATGGTTTTGATACCTCTGAGTCCAGGGTTGCAAAAGCAGTGGCAGGATGATGAAGAGTAAACCAGGGGTTGCAGCTGCTGTGACCCTTTTCAACCTCTAAATGACATCCATGGCAGAATATATTCATTGTGCTTCTCATCTTGGCATTGCTCCTGAGATGACAACACAAACCAAGGCCTCCTGTTAGCCTACCTAACCCTCTCTGCATGTTAACAGAACTTGGTGAAAACCTGGCCATCCTTTCAGTCCTTCTTCTAAGTCTCAGCTACGAACTGGGGTTAGCAGAACTCGCAGAATTGGACTCTGCAGAAACCACAGTTACATAAAAACTCAGCGAGATCTTGCAGAGTTTTGCCAATAGACAGAACTATGCAGCGTGTGCTGCAATTTAGCAACAGTAGAGTGAGTAGCACTGAAAAGTAGCATGAACAGCATCATGCATTGCACTAAGATTACGCGGCCACTTGAGTAGCAGCAAATCTACTTGATTGGCAGTCCTCCTACTGTGACCACTCGTGACCAGGCATGTTAAAAAATCTGGCGGAATTTGGCCAGAACTCAGCATTACAGGGTAACACGGTGTGACCTGAATTCTGACAATTCTGTGGGCAAAACAAAATATTTTGCCCACTCCTACTACAAACCATAGTGGTGCTTAAAGTGCATGTGGAGGCAGAGCATTTGAAAATACAATCAATGCATATACACATTGTTAAAAATGTGATTTCTGGTTGGCTACGTAGGCACCTTAGCCAGGCAGGGACCACCACTCTAGTCAGGGCAAGAGAGCTACACACCCAAAATAACACCTACTCACCCCCTTGGTATCTTGGCACAAGCAGTCAGGCTTACCCCAGAGGAAATGTGTAAAGCATTTGCACAAGACACACAAAACTAGTGACACAATAAATATATCACAAGAAAAATCCACAACAAGTTATCTAAAAATAAACTGTGTTGCACAAAACATCATCAGACCAAAAACGACATGTATCAGTAATACTCTGCTACACAAGCAACTGTCAGATCATTACACAAGTTATTAGTACTCCAAACCAGCAGTAGTCAGGTAAACACACAAATACTAAGAATAAACACACACAGAATGACACATTCCCAAATGCATTTGTCATACATCATACAAAACACTACCCTCCCATGGTATATCAGACACATCCTGAAAACGTGTTGGTCTCCCCAACATGGCAAGCACAACAGATCACATAATCAGCTCGTAAAGAAAAGGTGGTTGCAACAAATACCATATAGGTGAAAACATTGTGGTGAACATGGCTTCCCTAGGAATCACCAACACCACCTTCTACATGCAGGGCATTGCGCACCTGTGCTGCTTTTACACGACGGGTGGTAACATAACACAGTGGTTAGCAACATGGCTATAGGCCCGCAATTCCTCCACGCCTTTTAGAAGTAATTTGGTGAACTCTTTAACAATGATCCTTCCAGGAGCCCCGTACTCCTAGTATCATCAATGCAGTAATGCTAAAACATTACTGGCAGAACCAGGGCCTTCAGTCAAGGGTCGCCACCCCGGCCTGCTACTGACATCTGGAAGATGGTATAGTCATGGGCCCCTCCTTTCAGGCATGGAAGATGAGTGAGGGGCACACGGGCTGCCACGTTACAGTGAGGAACCCTCTCTGGGTATCTCGGGGCAAGAAGAAAACCGCCAGGCAGCTGTCCCTCTACCTGCAATCAGCTGCTCCCTCCAGTGGTGGCCATTCGCAATGAGAGACCTTCCTGGAGCACGTGCTGAGCCCTCCCAGGCTCTGAGGTAAAAACTGCCGCACTTTTAGCAGGCCCAGTCTCCAACGGCAGGGTCCGTTGCTCCTGCCTGGGCTGCAGCAGTCATTTCATACAAGGAAGTACCTGCTTGTACCCTGGGGCATGGCACGAGGGCATGCTCATCCACGCTAGGTCAGCAGGCTCCTTGCGACCTCTCCATGTCTGGTAGGAAGGGGCTGCACACGGAGACATGAGGGTGCTTCCTTGCGTTCGAGTGGGCCAACAATTTTTTAAAAAGCGCTCTTCATGCACTGTGATTTAACAGTGAAGAGCTCTGTGAGAAAGTAGCCTCTTTCTAGCCTTGTTACCCCCACTTTTGGCCTGTTTGTGAGTGTATGTCAGGGTGTTTTCACTGTCTCACTGGGATCCTGCTAGCCAGGGCCCAGTGCTCATAGTGAAAACCCTATGTTTTCAGTACGTTTGTTATGTGTCACTGGGACCCTGCTAGCCAGGACCCCAGTGCTCATACGTTTGTGGCCTATATGTATGTGTTCCCTGTGTGGTGCCTAACAGTCTCACTGAGGCTCTGCTAATCAGAACCTCAGTGGTTATGCTCTCTCTTTTCAAATTGTCACTAACAGGCTAGTGACCAATTTTACCAATTTACATTGGCATACTGGAACACCCTTATAATTCCCTAGTATATGGTACTGAGGTACCCAGGGTATTGGGGTTCCAGGAGATCCCTATGGGCTGCAGCATTTCTTTTGCCACCCATAGGGAGCTCTGACAATTCTTACACAGGCCTGCCACTGCAGCCTGAGTGAAATAACGTCCACGTTATTTCACAGCCATTTTACACTGCACTTAAGTAACTTATAAGTCACCTATATGTCTAACCTTTACCTGGTAAAGGTTGGGTGCTAAGTTACTTAGTTTGTGGGCACCCTGGCACTAGCCAAGGTGCCCCCACATTGTTCAGGGCCAATTCCCCGGACTTTGTGAGTGCGGGGACACCATTACACGCGTACACTACATATAGGTCACTACCTATGTGTAGCTTCACAATGGTAACTCCGAATATGGCCATGTAACATGTCTAAGATCATGGAATTGCCCCCTCTATGCCATCCTGGCATTGTTGGTACAATCCCATGATCCCACAGGTCTGTAGCACAGACCCGGGTACTGCCAAACTGCCTTTTCAGGGGTTTCACTGCAGCTGCTGCCAACTCCTCAGACAGGTTTCTGCCCTCCTGGGGTCCAGCCAGGCTTGGCCCATGAAGGCAGAACAAAGGACTTCCTCTGAGAGAGGGTGTTACACCCTCTCCCTTTGGAAAAAGGTGTTCAGGCAGGGGAGGAATAGCCTCCCCCAGCCTCTGGAAATGCTTTCATGGGCACAGATGGTGCCCATTTCTGCATAAGCCAGTCTACACCGGTTCAGGGATCCCTCAGCCCTGCTCTGGCGCGAAACTGGACAAAGGAAAGGGGAGTGACCACTCCCCTGACCTGCACCTCCCCTGGGAGGTGCCCAGAGCTCCTCCAGTGTGCTCCAGACCTCTGCCATCTTGGAAACAGAGGTGCTGCTGGCACACTGGACTGCTCTGAGTGGCCAGGGCCAGCAGGTGACGTCAGAGACTCCTTCTGATAGGCTCCTTCAGGTGTTGCTAGCCTATCCTCTCTCCTAAGTAGCCAAACCCTCTTTTCTGGCTATTTAGGGTCTCTGCTTTGGGGAATTCCTTAGATAATGAATGCAAGAGCTCATCAGAGTTCCTCTGCATCTCTCTCTTCACCTTCTGCCAAGGAATCGACTGCTGACCGCGCTGGAAGCCTGCAGAACTGCAACAAAGTAGCGAAGACGACTACTGCAACTCTGTAACGCTGATCCTGCCGCCTTCTCGACTGCTTTCCGGGTGGTGCATACTGTGGGGGTAGTCTGCCTCCTCTCTGCACTAGAAGCTCAGAAGAAATCTCCCGTGGGTCGACAGAATCGTCCCCCAGCAACCGCAGGCACCAAAGAACTGCATCACCGGTCCTCTGGGTCTCCTCTCAGCACGACGAGCGAGGTCCCTTGAATCCAGCAACTCTGTCCAAGTGACTCCCACAGTCCAGTGACTCTTCAGTCCAAGTTTGGTGGGGGTAAGTCCTTGCCTCCCCACGCCAGACTGCATTGCTGGAAACTGGGACTTTTGCAGCTACTCCGGCCTCTGTGCACTTCCGGCGGAAATCCTTTGTGCACAGCCAAGCCTGGGTCCACGGCACTCTAACCTGCATTGCACGACCTCCTGAGTTGTCCTCCGGCGATGTGGGACTCCTTTGTGTAACTTCGGCTGAGCACCGTTTCACTCCTCTTTGTAGTGCCTGTTCTGGCACTTCTACGGGTGCTGCCTGCTTCTGAGAGGACTTCTCGTCCTGCTGGGCGCCCCCTCTGTCCCCTGACGCAATTGGCGACATCCTGGTCCCTCCTGGGCCACAGCAGCATCAAAAAACCTAACTGCACGACTTGCAGCTAGCAAGGCTTGTTTGCGGTCTTTCTTCAGGAAAACACTTCTGCACGACTCTCCACCGTGTGGGGCATCCATCCTCCAAAGGGGAAGTTTCTAGCCCTTGTTGTTCCTGCAGAATCCTCAGCTTCTACTGTCCAGTAGCAGCTTCTTTGCACCCACAGCTGGCATTTCCTGGGCATCTGCCCATCTCCGACTTGCTTATGACTTTTGGACTTGGTCCCCTTGTTCCACAGGTACCCTCGTTTGGAAATCCACCGTTGTTGCATTGCTGGTTTGTGTCTTTCCTGCAGAATTCCCCTATCACGACTTCTGTGCTCTTTGGGGAACTTTAGTGCACTTTGCACTCACTTTTCAGGGTCTTGGGGTTTGCTATTTTTCTAACCCTCACTGTTTTCTTACAGTCCCAGCGACCCTTTACGAGGTCACATAGGTTTGGGGTCCATTCGTGGTTCGCATTCCACTTTTGGAGTATATGGTTTTTGTTGCCCCTATCCCTATGTGTCCCCATTACATCCTATTGTAACTATACATTGTTTGCACTGTTTTCTAATACCATACTGCATATTTATGGTATTGTGTACATATATCTTGTGTATATTTGCTATCCTCATACTGAGGGTACTCACTGAGATACTTTTGGCATATTGTCATAAAAATAAAGTACCTTTATTTTTAGTATATCTGTGTATTGTGTTTTCTTATGATATTGTGCATATGACACTAGTGGTACTGTACGAGCTTCACTCGTCTCCTAGTTCAGCCTAAGCTGCTCTGCTAAGCTACCATTATCTATCAGCCTAAGCTGCTAGACACCCTACACACTAATAAGGGATACCTGGGCCTGGTGCAAGGTGTAAGTACCCCTTGGTACTCACTACAAGCCAGTCCAGCCTCCTACAAGCTCCTCCCTCTCCAGGTACCAACAAAGTGCTATAATCAAAGGATAAGGCAAAGAAGGCACTTCCTCATGCACTGTGGTCCCTAAAGCACTCTCCACATAACCAACAAGGGCAAGGGGCACTCCACTCATGCCCAGCAGAAGCATGCAGACAGCGCCAATGCAACAGAAATGCAGGCGAACAGGGGGCACACAACCTAGCCCCTGTAGAAAGTTATGGGGACACAGGACTGCAAGGCCCCAGCAAGCAAGCAAGTACAAGGGGTCAGGGCAGTGGCAGTCCTCCTAGCAGGTGACAGATCAGCAGAACAGCAGACCAGTCCCAAGGAGGTTCCTGGCGAGTCCTTCCATCATCTAATGCCCAGCCCCTACAGTGTCCATCAGGGTCTCTGTTCTCTCTGTGTGTTTTAACATGGGAAACAAGCCCTATACCTACACTCTTTTTGCCCAGCTTCTAGAAGTGGGGAGAAGTCCAACCAGCTCTATCCAGTTCCAGGAATGCCCCTTCTCCTTCACACTGGCTCAAGACATCAGTAGTGGGGAAACAAACCTTTTGTGTCAGAGCAGGACACAGCCTAAATAAATGAAAGTGCGCCCGCATCTATCTCTCCCAGTCCAGGAATACCACTCAGTATGCAGATGTACTTCTATTACACCTCCACCCTCTCTATCTGATGGCTGTCTGGAAAGTATGCACAAAGCCCAGCTGTCACCCTACCCAAGACGCAAATCGGTGTCAAGCTGCCAAAGCAGCAGAGTTTTAAGCACAGAGAAATGCCCACTATCTAAAAGTAGTATTTCTACAATGGTAATCACAAATCCACCTACACCAGTAAGCATCATGTTTCACTACCATTCCAACCATACCAAACATGCCCACTCCACCACTCATAGATCGTAAATGATCATTTAGCCACATGAAAGGGCTTTTCCAATGCTCTCCTTTGAGATAGGCAGCTCTCACAGCTGTGAGAAACCAAATAGGGTGTTTGTCACAACTAGTACATGTCACACAACAAGGCCCCTGTCCTGCCTCCTACATACACAGCACCCTGCCCATAGGGCTGCCTAGGGCCTATCTTAAGAGTGACATATGTAGTAAAAGGGGAGTTCCAGGCCTGGCAAGTGAATTTTGATACTAGGTTCATGTGGCAGTAAAGGCCCTGCGGGGGCAGGTCTGATAAAGGTTTGAAAGGCTACTTCTGTGAGTGGCATAAGCTGTGCTAAAGGCCGACTAGTTGCATTTAATTTACAGGCCCTGGGTATAAAGAATACCACTGTACAAGGGACTTACAGGTAAATTAAATAAGCCAATCAGGTGGAAGCCAATCATACCAAATTAAGAAGGGAGAGCACATGAACTTTAGCATTGATCAGCAGTGATAAAGTGCCCAGAGTCCTTGAGCCAACAAAAGGAGGTCAGAAAAATAGGAGGAGGAAGGCACAAACTTTGAAGATGGCCCTGCAAAAAAGGCCAGGTCCAACACACACAAAACAAAAGCAACCCATAAATAGCAAAGAAGAGTGAACACTAAGCCAGAAGATGCAAAGGGCAAGCAGTGGGTCTCTTTAAATCTGGAACTGACCCCTTCTATAAGAGGCCATCCTGGAGTCATCAATTAGTGAAATTAATAAAAGAGAGATTGTTGTGCATGGGCAGCATTCAAAGACATGCAAACCATGTGTGCAGGTAATTTTGTGTATGCATGCTTTGCAATACTAGTGAAGAGTAATTGCATTTTCAGAACCATATCAAGCATACATAACACTAAAGATGGGTCGAGCCATTACCCACTCAGGCACATCTGCCACCATGCATGCTGGTTACAAGGACCTCCAAAGATTTCTGGAACTCAACTGCTAAAATTGATAATACTGACTCTGCAGGATGACAGTTGATGCTAATGACCAGGCTTCCATTTACTACAGTTCATCACTCTTGGAACTCACAAAAATACCTGTTCTGCAAGTTTGCAGCTCTGGCAACGGCTGCCCTGAGACTAATGGTGCAGCTGGAACACCTGAATATCTGCTTGAGGGCCACCAAAGAAGGCTTTTCAGGTGTGAAAGACTTGCTGGTCGGGTACTATGCTGTGAAGAAGATTTTCAAGTTATTCAGGCCAAGCATGACATTGGGGAAGACTTACGGTGTGTTTAATACAGGCGTTGTCAAGCTAAATGTGTGATTCATCAAGCAACTGCACCCCGATTTTAACCGCTTTATGATTCATCAAACTCTGTAAATGTCTTTAGACATGTATGGATAATGACTAAGACAAGGAGAAGAAGGCTGAAGCTATACAAAAGTGCAAGTCCTCTATTGTTTCCAGCCTCATACTGATAGAACAATGAATGGGTCTGGATGACACATTTATCCTTGGCAGATAATATGCATAGGAAATACCTTCAGGGTAGAATCTTACTGCCTAGAAAGTGGTTCATGGTGATGCATCTAAAGGTGAACAGTCATCCATAGCTTACATAATACTGTGGAGAGATGCTTTTCATTTAAATGGATGACTAGTCAATGAGCAGCAATGCATAGCATATGGAAAATATACTACTTATTAAGGCCGAGCTGTGCTGCCAATCCTAACCTAAAGGGACTACATAACTGTGCATATGCCAGGGAGCAAAATCAACAAGATGGTTGATTATGCCAACTGGATGTGACTGTCGTTGCCCCATCTCATTATGAAGAGGAGGAGACAGCTTATTTTTAATACCCTTCATAGAATTAATTGGATGAGGCATGCTTTCCAAGTGCTGGTTAAGGGTGCAAAGATTAATCATCAACACCCTCATGGTTACAAGGACAGCAGTCAATGTTGTGGAAAAGGTGACTGCAGGAGCAGCAGGTGTGACCAAGCCTGGAAGATACCCACACAAAACTGTTTGTGTTTGGAAGCACCAAGCTACCTAACTTGACAGGAACATTTGAAAAGTACAATTCTATATAACCTCAGATTAATGTTTGGAAAATCCTACATGACTTGGACTTTTACAATGCCTAAGTCTTCAGTGATGTTAAACTGATGGCAGTACACTCCTTCTTAAAATTGTTCTAGCACCACAGACTGTGCCACTAGACATTAGAAAATGAGGTGTAGAACCCTGGATAATGAGACAGAGATTGCTTGACGATAGAAAAGAAAGGAGCGACTGACAACTTGGAAAGATTCTGTAACATCTGTGTAACTAATTATTGGTATAATGCTACATCAAGCTTAAGGCTGTAAGAATGTGATATTTCCAGGTGGAAGATGGATGTTATGTCAAAAGCAACAGTCACACAGTGGTTGCCAGGGGGAAAGCCATCAATTAGAAAGAAAAGAAAGATGGGGGAGTGGGACGAACACTGAGGGTCTCACTTACGAGGTACTAGTGGCACACTGTGCCACCTGAGCATAATTGTTTTGATACTCCTGTGGCACAGTGTGCCATCCCATAATTACATGGTCATGCATAGTCACCTTGAGTGGCTTTTCACTGCCTTGTAAATATGCGTCGGATTCCTATGCCACCTTAGGGGTGGTGTACGAACGATGCAACAGGGAGAAATATATTAATTTCTTCCTGTTTTTTCCTCTTTCTATGTATGCTCCATTCAGCAGCACATATAAAAAGATGAAAGCATCTCTTGTTATTGTTTTTCTGCAGGAAGTTGTCCATTCATGCAATTTGTGTGCCAGTACAGGGGAAGAGGACATAAATGCACCATATCTTGCAGATGCTGTGCATTTGTGCTCTTCCGGGTGGTTTAGGGTGGCACCGCAAGGTACTTGCTGCGTCACCCTGCATCATTGGCCTCGTAAATGAGGCCCTTAGTGTGCTCACAACGTGCAAGTCGCAAAACTTCACCACCCATATAACCATCCCATCCCCAAGACGAGTGAGAGACATACTCTGATTGTCTGGTATCACCAAAACGTAGCTCTTTCATCAAGCAAACCACCATTAGTGAATGAAATGGCAGTTATACAAGTGTTAGATATAAACACAAGAAAACAAGGAGGGCCATACACAGATGGCACCCCAAGTGACTTGAAATAAATAAACCAAAATGCATTTATACATGATCCCTCCGTACAGTGATAAGCAGATCATAAATGTATTGCAGCCAGAAGATTCTTTCTATATGCATCCCCTGTAGTGGCAGGCACCTGGTGCCAGCAATTCTCCTTCTTCACCAAGGGGTCTTGGGCAAATAATGTCATCAACATTTATTTATACAAGCTTTCACCTCTGACTATTGAAGGTATGGAAAATATACAGAGTTAGATACACAGCATACAACTCCATGGAACCGCATATCACACTGTCCCTGCCGGGGTACGTGCAGCATGACTGGCCTCCAAGCGAAGCTCCTATTCAAAATCAACTCCAGGCAACCCTGGGTAGAGCTCAAAGATCTAGGACCACCAGCAGGTCAGCCCCCCCTCCAGCCAGCCCTGTGCCTAACAAGATTACTACCCTGCCAAGAGGTCAGAGCCAGCCAACCAGTCCAATTTTTAGAGAAGAACCCTTCTCTTCTGCTCAAATTTCCACCTAGGATCCACATTAAATAAACTACCCTTTAAATAAAAATGGGAGTCCACTATAATCCAATGACACAGCCAGGCTGTCAAAGGCCCTAATGTAGGGTAGGAAAAAGCCCCTCTTGGTGCCGTTTGAATTGTAAGACAGTAGCAATAATGAGGATGCAATGGGATACAATGCCCACTCCTCCCCAACGTTCTGTGTCCTGGTGTCACAGCACATGCTGCACCAATGGAAGAAAGCACCTTCACTGTGAAATCTCATTCAGTGAACCTGATAGGTCAAGGTTCTGGCTGACAGGCCATAATAAACCCACCCTGCTGTGTGGGAACTAAGCTAGTGTTGCATGCTGCCCGATAGTCCAACACCCTGATACCTAGCCCGAAGAAACACATCAATTACCCACTTTAATACACGGTTCAATTAAGGCAGCCCCCTGCCCTCCTCACCTACCACCTCTGACCAGAAAAAGCATTGCGCCATTAGCTTGACTTTAAAGTAACATTAAATAATGGAGTTGAGCATGTAACTATGCTGTCTTTATGAGGCTCGCTGTAGTTACTTTATGCACCATAACCAAAAAGAACAAGTAATTGCAATGCAATAGGTCTCACGTTTAGTCGACTTAAAGCCATTAGTGTAGTAAACTCCTAACCGGACTTTTCTTGCCACATAAACTGAAAATGAAAACAGTTTCACATAAGCGAGCCGATGGTCACCTTGAGCGCAAAGCAAACACACAAAAGGAAACAGAAGTTCGCTCGCAGTGAAACGTATCAGCAAAAGTGCAATTATCCATGTAACCGGCAAAAGTGCAAATATCGATGTGACAGGGTCGATATCATGGAAAGCGCTCTACTACTATCCAGTGAGATCACACTGCCTGTGAAATAAAGAGAAAAAATTGTGCCAAAACCAAAAGGAAAACATGGTCGTATGTTTTCAGTAGTTGGCTGGTGTGCTCGAGGTGGGCTAAACACTGGAAAAGGCATGACGTATGCATGCCTTTCACTAATTAAATCAATCTAATTTTAAAAGGCCCACAAACCAACCAAACTGATGTGCTTGATGTGGGCGTGGTTACAAGCCCATAGAGAGATTACGCCAGGGACAGAGCGCTTTGCGCTCAACCCTAAAAATTAATAAATAAATAATAGTAAATAAAATAAGATGCCTCTAAATTACCACAATATAGTTAACAGAAGAAAAAGCGAGACACGTTTACAGCTGAACACTCCAGAATGACCCTGAATGAGTAAATAGGCCAGAGATTCAGACGCATGGTTAAATTGCTTAAATATACCTGTGCATATGAAGAGCAAAAGAACAGAATTTTGAAACAACAAAGTGAAAGATAAGAATAAACACAAAACCGCTGGTAGCAAAAACGTCAGACAGGACTGTGCACTATCAAGGCCTGATTACAATATTTTTACTTTTCTTGTGGCTTTGTCAAAGGAAGGGTATGTGTAGGAAAGTACCATCTTGCCTGGCATATTACCCCCATTTTTACTGTATGTTTGTTTGTTTTTGCCTATGTGTCACTGGGAACGTGCTAGTCAGGACCCCAGTGCTCATAAAGTATGCCCTAAATGTGTTCCCTGTGTGGTGCCTAACTGTATCACTGAGGCTCTGCTAACCAGAATCTCAGTGTTTATGCTCTCTCTGGTTTTAAAATTGTCACTGCAGGATAGTGACGAATTTTACCAATTCTTATTGGGACACTGGAACACCCAAGTATAATTCCCTTGTATATGGTACCTAGTTACCCAGGGTAATTGGGGTTCCAGGAGATCCCTATGGGCTGCAGCATTTCTTTTGCCACCCATAGGGAGCTCAGACAATTCTTACACAGGACTGCCACTGCAGCCTGAGTGAAATAACGTCCACGTTATTTCACAGCCATTTTTCACTGCACTTAAGTAACTTTTAAGTCATCTATATGTCTAACCCTCACTTGGTGAAGGTTAGGTGCAAAGTTACTTAGTGTGTGGGCACCCTGGCACTAGCCAAGGTGCCCCCACTTTGTTCAGGGCAAATTCCCCGGACTTTGTGAGTGCGGGGACACCATTACACGTGTGCACTACATATAGGTCACTACGTATATGTAGCGTCAAAATGGTAACTCTGAACATGGCCATGTAACATGTCTAGGATCATGGAATTGTCCCCCCAATTCCATGCATCCCTTGGTCTCCATCATAGAGCCCGGGTACTGCCAAACTAACTTTCCGGGGTCTCCACTGCAGCTACTGCTGCTGCCAACACCTCAGCCAGGTTTCTGCCCCCCTGGGGCCTGGGCAGCCTGGTCCCAGGAAGGCAGAACAAAGGATTTCCTCTGAGAGGGGGTGTTACACCCTCTCCCTTTGGAAATAGGTGTGAAGAGCCTGGGAGGAGTAGCCTCTCCTGGCCTGTGGAAATGCGTTGATGGTGCCCTCTCTGCATAAGCCAGTCTACACTGGTTCAGGGATCCCCCCCAGCCCTGCTCTGGCACAACCTGGACAAAGGAAAGGGGAGTGACCACTCCCCTGACCAGCACCTCCCAGGGGAGGTGCCAAGAGATCCTCCAGTGTGTCCCAGACCTCTGCCGTCTTGGATGCAGAGGTGTGAGGGCACAATGGACAGCGCTGAGTGGCCAGTGCCAGCAGGTGACGTCAGAGACCCCTCCTGATAGGTGCTTACTTTTCTCTGTAGCCAATCATCCTCTGAGGGATATTTAGGGTCTCTCCTGTGGGTATCTCATCAGATAACAAATGCAAGAGCTCACCAGAGTTCCTCTGCACTTCCCTCTTCGACTTCTGCCAAGGATCGACCGCTGACTGCTCCTGGACGCCTGCATAACCGCAACAAAGTAGCAAGAAGACTACCAGCAACATTCTAGCGCCTCATCCTGCCGGCTTTCTCGACTGTTTCCTGGTGGTGCATGCTCTGAGGGCTGTCTGCCATTACCCTGCACTGGAAGCCAAGAAGAAATCTCCTGTGGGTCGACGGAATCTTCTCCCTGCTAACGCAGGCACCAAACTTCTGCAACACTGGTCCTCTGGGTCCCCTCTCATCCTGACAAGCGTGGTCCCTGGAACACAAGAGCTGGGTCCAAGTGTCTTGACAGTCCAGTGGCCCTTCTGTCCAAATTTAGTGGAGGTAAGTCCTTGCTTCCCCATGTCAGACAGTAATCCTGTGTACTGCGTGAACTGCAGCTGCTTTGGCTTCGGTGCACTTTTGCAAGACTTCCTTCATGCACAGCCTAACCCAGGTCCCCCGCACTCCGTCCTGCATTACCCAACTCGCTGAGTTGGACTCCGACGTCGTGGGACCCTCTTTTGTGACTCTGAGTCTACCGCTGTCCTCAGATCTTCTAAGTGCCTCTTCAGGTGTTTCTGTGGGAGCTGCCTGCTTCTGCATGGGCTCTCTGTGTTGTGGAACGTCCCCTCTGTCTCCTCTTCCAAGGGGCGACCTCCTGGTCCTTCCTGGGCCTTAGCAGCACCCAAAATCCTTAATCGTGACTCTTGCAGCTAGCAAGGCTTGTTTGTGGTCTTTCTGCATGAAAACAACTCTGCATCCTCCAACACGCCGTGGGACATCTTTTGACTGGAGGAGAAATTCCTGGCACCTTCCGTTGGACTTGGTCCCCTTCCTTTACAGGTCCTCAGGTCCAGGAATCCATCTTCAGTGTTTTGCAGTCAGTTGTTGGCCTTGCAGAATCCCCTATCTCGACTTTAATATCTTTCTGGGCTAGTAGGGTAACTTTACTCCTACTTTTCAGGGTCTTGGGGTGGGGTATCTTGAAAACCCTTAGTGTTTTCTTACACTCCCAGTGGCCCTCTACACACTACACTAGGCCTAGGGTCCATTTGTGGTTCGCATTCCACTTTTGAAGTATATGGTTTGTGTTGCCCCTAGGCCTATTGTCTCCTATTGTCTCCTGTTGCATTCTATTGTGTTCTACAGTGTTTGCACTACTTTTCTAACTGTTTACTTACCTGATTTGGTTTGTGTGCATATATTTTGTGTATATTACTTACCTCCAAAGGGAGTATATCCTCTGAGATACTTTTGGCATATTGTCACTAAAATAAAGTACCTTTATTTTTAGTAACTCTGAGTATTGTGTTTTCCTATGATATAGTGCTATATGATATAAGTGGTATAGTAGGAGCTTTGCATGTCTCCTAGTTCAGCCTAAGCTGCTCTGCTATAGCTACCTCTATCAGCCTAAGCTGCTAGAACACCTCTAACCTACTAATAAGGGATAACTGGACATGGCACAAGGTGTAAGTACCACTAGATACCCACTATAAGCCAGGCCAGCCTCGTAATGTATGCAACTAGCTACTTGTTTATGAGTTTTAGAATTTTATCTTTGTTGAATTTTAAACATTGAGGATGACCCACAACCACACTCTACAACATCTCCAGGCTTACCTTGTTTTGTTTGCCTACAATACTGCTGCTGATGCAGGTCCAGAGCCTCTGGAGATGTTGACTGTCATGTGGCCGTGGGACAAAGAGGGAGCACTTTGGGCCCACCGACTTCTTAAAGGCCCTACTGCCTTGGTGTCCCTGGATGACATTACACCCGTTGTGGGACAAAGAAGGAGCACTTTGGGCCCCCTGACTTCTTAAAGGCCCTACTGCTTTGGTGCCCCTGGATGAAATTACACCCGTTGCGAGAAGAGAAGCTACTGGAGATGCTCTGGTAAACTTCTGCCCACGGTGCAACTAATAGCATCCCTCTGCTATGGGCAGGGCATGCTGGCTCATTCTGCACCTTGAGACCAGCTTACAAAATGTTGCTATTTGTGTCTGAAGATTTGTGCCTTTGTAGTCCAAAATGGAGATCAGTCTCACTCATTATTTCACTCTGTGACTTCTGGGCAGGTATTAAATTTCTCCAGTTACAAAGTTGGACAGATTGGTAAACAGATTATGCTCAGATGCTTTTCACATTTTAAAAATGTGCCTATTAGGGGGCATGCCTTAGCTCGCCATGAGGAATTGCGGCAGGCTAGTGGGGCTCTGTGCAGTGTTGGAGGCCTTTCACTCCTGATAACATCAGCTTCCGCTCATCTAATTACAGCGGAATGCTACTGAAGCCACCACATTGGCAGCCAAGCACTTTCCACCTTACTTCAAAAAAACATGCTGCCGTAATTAGAAGTTGCCTGTCAGCACCGTCGCACTCTCTCACCGATGCGGCCGTCATTTTCACGCATCTCTGAATTCTTCTCTTTTCAGGAACTCGCCTCAGGTACTTATTCTACGCAAATGTCACCAATATTACCTATCAATAGTCTTTCACTCCTTTTGTGGCATCTTCACCAAATTAAAGACATTCTCCTACTATATTTCTCTGTTTTTTTTTGTTTATTCAGACTTTCCTCACCCCCTTATTGCACGCTCCTCTGGTATACCCTAGAAGCTCAAAATATTATCACTAACTTGCTTCTTCTTTCATTAAGCCCACTTTAATTGGTAAAATGTGCAAATTGAAAGTAAAATATAATTTATTTTCTATTCTCATGGCTACTCACTACTCAACTTAAATCATGCCTTCAGCAATTCCTAAATTAAATTCCATATTAAAGGCTCAGCCAGCAGGTTCCTCAAAACAATTGAAAACAGGACCCAACATCTACAGATAAAGTTTCCTCACTCATCTCAATAGAACTCTTGTTGGAGGACATTCAAGCATTGTGTCCTTCTGTTTAGGAATTAATACTAGAATTCAAGCGTTGGATGCAAAATGTTCTACTATAGACTTTCACTTTACAGAAGCAGAATGTCAAATCAGTGATCTTCAGGATGAGTCCTCACATATATCTACTATGCGGAAGCCAATTCAATCCCTTCAAAAGTATGCCAAAGACTTAGAAAACAGAAATTGTTGTACCAATCTTCACGTATATGGTCTTCCGGAGGAGACTGAAGGCAATTATCCTGTTTCCTTTGTCACCACTTTTTTGCCACAGCATCTGGATTTACCTAAATCTACAGTGCTTACCCAGAGGCATCATTACCCTATTCCTGGAATATACAGATTTACTTGAGGTACTAAGGGCAGCCAAATCCAAAACACTACTAATCTGGTCTGGTTTCAAGCTTTTCTTCATGCAGGGTGTCGCTAAACACATGGCAGAAAGAAGGGAGGAATTTCTATCTCATCAACCGTCAGTGCTTGCTCTAGGCACACATTTTAGCTTACTCCATCCATGCACTTTTAAACTTACTCACAAAGACAAATCTTATACCTTGAGGGGTGAATTCTTCATCTGCCATGGAGATTGCTGGTCCTTCCCCTTGACATGTTGAAGTTTTTTTTACCATTTACATTGCTCTTTTCTTTTTCATACCAAACTTTCTACTTTCTCTTTTTTCTTGTTTCAGGTGAAGTTTTGTCTTGTCTCGTTATTTGTCATCATTGTATCACTCAACATGTCTCAGGCTGGGACACAAGCAGGAGATTTTGACCAGGCCATGTTGGAGACATATACTGTCAAACAGCTAAAAGGGTTCTGCAGGCATATGGGAGTACCCACCCAAGGTGCCCCCAGGAAGGAAGAATTTCAAATGGCGCTGAGGGCCTGGGCAGAAGCCCATTCAGTGGAGGATGCTAAGGAGGAGGAGTCAGAAGATGTTTCCCCAGAGGATTTTTTGCCATCAGTGGATTATGTTACCCCGCCAAACCAGGGAACAGTGTATCTGATCAAGACCTGACTGCAGAGGAAAGGAGAAAGGAGAGAGAGTTTCAATTGAAGATGGCAAGGTTATCAACAGGAGGAAAGGAGAGCAGAGAGAGAAGCAAAGCAAGCTGAGGCTGAAAGAGCAGCCACACAGATTGAAGCTGAGAGAGCTGAAGCTGCAGCTGAGAGAGCCTTGGCTGAGAAAAATGTTTGTTGGCTCATGATCTGAGTCTCAAGGACCTGGAGATCAAGGCGAGACAGTCTGAGTCCAGCAGTGATGGTGGCAGCATACATGCAGGACCTGTTGGGGAGAAAAAGGTTCGTATACCCAAGAATGTGGTGCCAAGTTATGTGGTGGGAGATGACAATTACAAGTGGTTGGCTGCCTATGAAGTTGCACTAATGGCCCATGGGACCTCCGAGGAGCAATGGGGGGATGGCCTTGTGGTTTTATGTAGCAGCAGTGGGGTGGGACACACTTCTTACACTAGCTCCACATGATCAGAATGTCTATGCACCCATGGAAGCCGCTTTACTGGCAAAGTTTGGGCTGACCCCTGAGAAATACCATCAGAGGTTTAGGGACAGCACTAAACTTTCCACACAAACTTGGGTAGATTGTTTTGATTTCTTCAATAAGGCACTGAATGGATGTGTGCGGGCAGAAAAGTAGATGATTACAAAGGGTTATATGACTTGATTCTGAGAGAGCATATGTTCAGTATTTCTTTTACAGAGTTGCGCTAGCACTTAGTAGATAGCAAGCTGACTGATCCCAGGAAGCTTGCTGAGGAGGCGGACCTCTCGGTTAGCGCCAGAGTGTCCAAGAAGGCATCTGGGGGACACACCCACAAAGGTGGTCAGGGTTCCCAACAGAAGAAAGAGGGGGGAGAAAAACGTAAAGATTAGGAGTTCTCTAAAGGCCCCCAAAACATTTCCCAAGGTGGGGGTGGTTACCATTCCTCTTCTAGATTTGGGAAGAAACCAGGGTTCTTTCATAGAAAGTTAGGGAAGTTTATTCCCAAATGCTTGGAGTGCTACCAGACACTCTAAGGGCAACTCCCAGTGTTCCAAGAGAGCACAGTCCACCACTGGATAGACAACTGGATTGGCTAGTGTAGCGCTTGGGGGGAGACAGTCCAGTTAGCATTGGGGTGCAGACAGAGGTATCCCTACTGTCCCGGGTTGATAGAGAGATGGTCCCTAAAGGTCACATGCCTGCAAATACTTCAAAGTATAGGCAGTGGGTCACTATTGATGGGCAAAGGGTGGAGGCTCTGCGTGACACAGGAGCCAGTATGACTACTGTCAAGAGTCAGCTGGTATCAGCAGAGCAGATACTCCCTAATACATTCCACCAGGTCATTGTTGCTGACAATCGTGAGAGTCATCTACCGGTGGCTCTGGTTCCCTTTGAATGGGGGGGGAGAGATCTCTGGTACTCTGAAAGTAGCTGAGTCCTGCCATGCCTGTAGATTGTCTGTTAGGCAATGATCTTGCGCATACTGCCTGGAAGGAGGTAGAGCTCAGATCCCACCTGGAGATGTTAGGTTTGCCTGAGTGGGTCTGCATGACCACAAGGTCGATGGCTGCTCAGGAAGGGAGTCAAGGGCGTAGGAGCCTGGAACAATGGCCCACACAGCTGCAAAGAGGAAGGGCAAGAAGCGCAGGAAACCCGCTTCAGAAGTTCCCACAGTGGTGGGCGGGCCCCTGAGGAGAAGGAGGCCCCTGAGACAACTGGAGAGGACATAGCTGCCATGGGCAACCTATCTGAACTTGCTGGCTGGCAAGTGGAGGGTGGGCCAACCAGGGCAGAGTTCTGCAAGGCGCAGAAAGAAGGCCCTGCCCTTGAGGGTCTGAGGTGACAGGTCGAAGCCCAAGCAGCTGGTGAAGCCTCTGGCACTCACCATATTTACTGGGAGAATGATCTCCTTTACAGTGTGCCGAAGGTTCAGGGCCCTGGGGCAGCACGTGTGCTGGTGGTCCCCAAGTGTTACCGGGCGTTCCTACTGTGTCTGGCTCCCGACATTCCCCTGTTAGGACATCTGGGCCAAGACAAGACCTTTGACAGGCTTGTCACACACTTCCATTGGTCTAGATAAGGGTAGCCTCAGATAAGTTCTGCAGAGCCTGCCCCACCTGCCAGGCTAGTGGGAAGACAGGGAAAAAGCTTAAAGCTCTCCCTATCCCACTTCCCGTCGTTGGCACCCCCTTTGAAAGGGTGGGCATCGACATTGTTGGTCCCTTGGACCCCAATACTGCCTTGGGCAACAGGTTTATCCTGGTTTTGGTGGACAATGCCACCCGCTATCCAGGGGCAATCCCTCTGAGAACAGTGACTGCACGGGTGGTGACCAGAGCCCTAAAGGGAATATTTACCGTGTGGGATTCCCTAAGGAAGTTGTGTCTGACAGAAGCACAAACTTCATGTCTGCATACATGAAGTCCATGTGGGATGAGTGTGGAGTGACCTACTGGTTTACCACCCCTTATCATCCTCAGTCCAATGGGCTTGTTGAGAGATCCAAAAAGACCCTTAAAGACATGATCAATGGCCTGACTGAAGCCATGAGGCGTAAGTGGGACGTCCTATTACTGTGCCTGCTGTTTGCTTACAGGGAAGTGCCCCAGAAAGGGGTAGGGTTCAGCCCCTTTGAACTTCTCTATGGTCACCTTGTCAGGGAACCACTAAGCATAGTAAAAGAGGGCTGGGAGAAAGCTCCCAATACACCTCCCCAGGATGTGGTCAGCTACATGTGGCTCTCCGCAACCAAACCCAACGTTTCTGGAAGTAGGCCAAGAGTAAACTTGAGGCCAGTCAAAAGGTGATGAAGGAGTGGTACGACCAGAAGGCCACTCTGGTTGAGTTCTCACCTGGAGACAAGGTTTTGGTGATGGAACCAGTATAGCCTAGGGCTCTCCAGGACCGCTTGTCTGGCCCATTTGAGATTATGGAGCGGAAGGGGAAGGTCACTTACCTAGTGGACCTCAAGACCCTTAGGCACCCCTTAAGGGTTCTCTGTCACAACAGACTCAAAGCTCACTTTGAGAGGTATAAGGTCAGTATGCTCCTAGTCACAGATGAGGGCATGGAAGAGGAAAGTGAACCTCTCCCCCACCTCCTCTCTACCGAAGAAGGTGATGGGTGAGTGGAGGGTGTCATTCTCTCTGACTACCTGACTCTAGACCAGAGAGGAGACTGCTATGAGCTGTTAGAGCAGTTCTCTTCCCTGTTTTCCCTTACTCCTGGACTTACTCATCTATGCGTCCATGACATTGACACAGGAGACAGTCTCCCTGTGAAGAACAAAATTTACAGGTTGTCGGATAAGGTGAAGGCCAGCATCAAGGAGGAGGTCTCCAATATGTTGACCTTAGGGGTTATTGAGAAATCCAGTAGTCTCTGGGCCAGCCCTGTGGTGCTGGTTTCTAAGGCTGCTGCCCCCGGTGCAAAGCCAGGACTCCGGTTCTGTGTGGACTACTGGGGTCTCAACTCAGTCACACGGACTGACACTCACCCCATCCCCCAAGCTGATGGCTTGTTGACAGGCTAGGCGCTGCCGAGTTCCTGAGTACGTTTGATCTTACATCAGGGTACTGGCAGATCGCCCTAACTGAGGGTGCTAAAGAGAGATCTGCATTTTCCACACCTGATGGCCAATACCAGTTCCAGGTGATGCCCTTTGGGTTGAAAAATGCCCGGCTACCTTCCAAACGGTTGGTTAACTGGGGCCTAGCTGGCAAGGATGCCTACTGCGCAGCCTACCTAGATGACATGGCTGTCTATAGTTCCAGCTGGGAGGAACACCTGCTCCACCTCAAGGAGGTGCTTCAGGCCCTGCAACAGGCAGGCCGGACCATCAAGGCTAGTACGTGCCAGATTGGGCAGGGTTCCGTGGTGTACTTGGGACACCTAGTAGGTGGTGGCAAGGTGCAGCCTCCCTAGGCCAAGATTGAAACTCTCAAGGCCTGGCAACCACCTAGAACACAGACTGAAGTGAGAGCCTTTTTAGGCCTCACTGGATACTACCACAGGTTTGTCAAGGGCTATGGTACCATTGTGTCACCCTTGAAAGAATTTACTTCCAAAAAGCAACCTAGGTTGGTAAATTGGACAGAGGCTTGTCAGAAAGCCTTTGATTCTCTGAAGGAAGCCATGTGCACAACCCCTGTGCTCAAGGCCCCTGACTACTCCCAGGAATTTATTGTGCAGACAGATGCTTCAGAGCATGGCATAGGGGCTGTTCTTGCTCAGTTAAATGAGGAGGGCTCAGACCAACCAGTAATCTTTATTAGCAGAAGACGTTTACTACAGGAACAGAGGTAGAGTGCTATTGAGAGAGAAGCATTTGCTGTGGTCTGGGCACTGAAGAAGCTGAGACAACACCTGTTTGGGACTCACTTCTGGGTTCAGACAGACCACAGGCCCCTCAGATGGCTCATGCAGATGAGGGGTGAGAATCCTAAACTATTGAGGTGGTCCATTTCCCTACAGGGGATGGACTTTACGGGGGAGCATCGCCAGGGGATTGAACACGCCAACGCTGATGGTCTCTCCAGATACTTCCGCATTAGCGATGAGAGCTCCCAGGAGGTTGAGTAGCTCTCCCAACTTTCACCTGGGGGGGACACATGTTAGACCTGACAGCCTTAGGGTGGTCACCCCTAACATTTTGCATGCCTCCCTTTACTTTTTAGATACTGTTTTTGCTGGTCTTCAGTCTTTGCGCACTCTACCACTGCTAATCACTGCTAAAGTGCATATGTTCTCTCCCTTTAAACATGGTAACTTTGGATCATACCCAATTGGACTATTTAATTTACTTATAAGTCCCTAGTACAGTCTACTATATGTGCCCAGGGCCTGTAGATTACATGCTACTAGTTGGCCTGCAGCACTGATTGTGCCACCCACATCAGTAGCCCCTTTAACCTTGTCTCAGGCCTGCCATTGAAAAACCTGTGTGTGGAGTTTCACTGCCAATTCGATGTGGGATGTAAAAGTACTTGCCAAGCCTAAAACGGGACAGGTATCTGGGTAATTTACATGTCCTGGTAGTGTAAAACTCCTAAATTCATTTCTACACTGCTGTGAGGCCTGCTCTCTTCATAGGCTAACATTGGGGCTGCCCTCATACATTGTTTGAGTGATAGCTGCTGATCTGAAAGGAGTAGGAAGGTCATATTTAGTATGGACAGAATGGTGATATAAAATCCTGCTGACCGGTGAAGTTGGATTTAATCTCACTATTTTAGAAATACCACTTTTAGAAAGTGAGCATTTCTCTGCACTTAAGTCTTCCTGTGCCTTACAAACCACGTCTGGCTGGGTTTGGTTGACAGCTCCTTGTGCATTCACTCAGACACACCCCAAACACAGGATACTCAGCCTCATTTGCATACATCTGCATTTTGAATGGGTCTTCCTGGGCTGGGAGGGTGGAGAGCCTGCCCTCACACAAAGGACTGCCACATCCACTACTGGGACCCTGGCTACCAGGAATGAACTGAAAGGGGGCCTGGTTCACTTCTAAGCCACTCTTTGAAGTCTCCCCAACATCAAAGGCACATTTGGGTATGTAAACAGGGCCTCTGCCCCTACCAACTCAGACACTTCCTGGAGAAGAAACTTGCAACCAGAACCTGCATCCTGCCAAGAAGAGCTGCCTGGCTGCCCAAAGGACTCACATGACTGCTTTCCGTGAAGGACTGCTGCCTTGCTGTTGCCCAGCTGCCTTGCTGCTCTCTGGCTGAGGTGAAGAAGTGCTCTCCAAGGGCTTGGATAGAGCTTGCCTCCTGTTCCCTGAAGACTCAGGACCAAAAAGACTTCATCTCCTCAAGAAGGACTCCTTGTGCGGTGAAATTCAATGCACAGCCTGCACCGCAGTGAAAATTTCACTGCATGCTGAACCGGAACGACGCAGCCTGACGTCCCAATGAGAAGATCGATGCAGCGTAGTGACCGGAAATTCGACGCACAGCCCTCTGGATTGACGCACAGCCGACCTGGAACGATGCAGCCCGACTTCCAGAGAGGAATCGACGCAGCGCCTGCCATGCGGTAGAAAATTCAACACAACGCCCACAGGATTGACGCAGCTCCTGTGACTTCATCCTGCCAGCGCAGGAAATCCATGCACCGTCCCCGGAGCATCTGAAAACCCTTCAACCCTAAGAGGATCCACGACGAGCACCGGAAATTGACGCAGAGCCGTACCTGCATGAAAACTAAATGATGCATTGCTGTGTGCGGCCTGAGAAATTGATGAACACCCCTTTGTTTCCACGCTTCTCCTCCTCTGCAGTTCTTTGTGGAGATTTTTCACACAAACCAGGTACTTTGTGCTTGAAAGAGACTTTGCTTTTAAAAGACACTTTATATCATTTTTCAGTGATATCTCAACATTTACTTATTGCATCTTTAATCGTTTTGACCTGCATTAATCCAGATACATTTGATATATTTTTCTAAACACTGTGTGGTGTATTTTTGTGGTGCTATATGGTGTTATTGTATGATTTATTGCACAAATACTTTACACATTGCCTTCTAAGTTAAGCCTGACTGCTGAGTGCCAAGCTACCAGAGAGTGGGCACAGGATAATTTGGGTTGTGTGTGACTTACACTGACTAGAGTGAGGTTACTTGCTTGGTCAGGGGGTAACCTGATTGCCAACCAAAGACCCCATTTCTAACATGGGTCCAGTGAAGACCTGAGGATCTGGTATCAGCGGGTCGACTAAATACTTAATTTAAGGGAAGTTAAGGGGAGTGAAGGGTAGTAGCCATTGGGCTACTGACCCTTGGGGTCACTACAACTCTGGATGACCACTTCCTGTGGAGAGTGGGCATCACCTTGTTTAAAGTTCCAAAATTCCACCACATGTAAGATGAAAGAATTTCCAAAGTCGCGTACACTTCAGGCTGGCCTCCCTGGGGGTGTTCCGAGTCTGGCAGTTTGAGATGCCTTCTGCATGGCTAATTTTCCCACCTATCTTCATGCCAGATGGGTCCTGGGGCAGGGGGGTTAGCATCTTCCTCTGTTGAATGCCAAATCTGCAAAACCAAAGACAATGGGGTTCTTTGAAGCTCCTTCCTTGTAATGCAGGTTGTCCTGTGGGGAGAGGTAGCTAACACCCCAGCCTGGACAGGCATTTGTTTCTGACCTCTTGAGAGTGGAGGCTCTCCCCCTCAGAGGTCAGATTCTCATCCGTTGGTTGCAGGCTGGCCAATATCGGTCAGTGAGCTGACCAGCAGTTGGTAGGTTTTTCAGGGGGCACCTCTAAGGTGCCCTCTGGGTGCTTGTATTAGTAAATCCATCCCTGGAATCTATGAGGGTTTATTAATATGGGATATTTGATACCAAAAATCCCTAGGTTCAAAGACGGCATCAGGTAGCTCGGGAACTCGTAGTGATCAGTGCCCAGCACATGTTTTTAAAATGGCATCCCTGCACACTTACTATGTCTAAGAATTGACAAAGACATAGTAGGGGCATATTTGCTCCTGCATGTATGCCCCCACTTAGAAAATAATGCTCCCTGTCTTAGGACTGAATGCCTGCTGTAGGGGTGACTTACAGATATTACAAGCAGTGATTTAGGGACATGGCACACACGTGTGTGTCCTGTCATGCTTTAAATTTTGAAAGCACCTTGTCACGCAGCCTCAAATGCAGTCTGCATATGCTGGGTCCCTCAGAGTGGCACAAATTGTGCTGCAGCTCTGAGGGGCTCTCTTCAGTAACCATGCCCTAGGTAGCAGGGGTACCATTTAGAAGGGACTTTTGGAGGAGCTGAAGGGCCTGGTCACTTGGGGATCAAGTGACCAGATGTCTTGTTTTGGGAAGGAACACTGACACTGGGGACCTGATTTGCAGGAACCCAGTGCACTTCAGTCACATTTGCATTGAAAACTCAAGCAAAACCTGTGGGTGGGTACTGCAACTAGAACTTAGCACCCTACAACAATCCACAGTCCAATGAACACCACACAAAATACACACACAATTTTGGTCATTTATCTCTGACAGAGCTTTGGTTGACACATGGAGATTAGTTCACCCTACATCACAAAATAATACCATTTTGTCCCCAGTGTGCATAACTCTCTCACTAGATTGGATCATAGATTTGTGAGTATATCTCTGTCTCATACCCTCCTTAAAGCAGAGATTTAACCCATTTTACTTTCAACCCAGACACCTGTTATAGCAGATTTTGATTTACTCCTCTCACAGACACCACCAGTAGATGAAAGTTTAGCAATTCTTTGCTCTCTGACACAAAAATCTCAGCCTCATTTTCAGCCTTTGCCAATTACTTCTTCTCCAGACATGAATATTCCCTTGAACACCCTCATCTCCTCTAGGATAGATTTAAAGCCACAGCTGGGGCTTTATGTTGCAAAAACAAAATAAATTCTTCCTCACCTTAAGTTCCTCCATGTTATCAGATATTCACTTTTATTCTTCATAATCTAAAAATACTTTGACAAATTTATTAGCTGCCAAAATTCACTTTAACAAAATTTCTTCTGACTATACAGCTAAAAAGTAGTTGTAGACATAACGGGGGTCATAATAAATTGGCAAAGTTCTGGCTTACTATATTAAAGTTAGGAAGATTTGTCACAAAAATTAATTCTTTTCAATCCTCTATAGGTGGGTCACAGTCACAATTCAAATATCCTTGAAGAATTAGTTAATTTTTACCAATCATTTTATACCCCTGAAATGACCCAGACATATCTGCAAGCTACTCTTTCTTTGCTTTCCTTCCCAGATACAAAGACCTTTGATACACTTAACTGGCCAGGTATTTTAGAGCTCTACATTGGCATGGTGTTAACCCAAATATAATTTCATTAATTTCTACTCTTTAATATTCTCCAATGGCCTCAATATTAAATAACGGTAAACCTTCACAATATTTCTCTCTTCATCGAGGGGTGCCAAGGATGTCCCTTATCCACATTATTTTTCATGCTTCCTTTAGAATCATTACTCACTAGAATCAAATTAAATTCTTCTACCTCTAGCTTTCAATATGTTACTCATCATATAAAGAATGTGGCCTATGCTGACAATATTCTTTTTTTCTATCTAATCTCAAAACTTCTTTGTTAGCCTTATCTCAAGAAAATCTCATTTTTTCCTAAGTTTCCAGTTATAAATTAAATTTTGTATTAAACACTCATTCTCCTCCTCTGGTGTTGCTTGGACACCTACTAAAATTAAATATCTAAAAATATGGTTATCTAGCTCTAGCACTACCTCTGTATCCTTAAATGTTAAAGACCTTCTTCTCAGAATCAAACCCTTACTTACAACTTGGTCACCTCTGTTTCTCTCATGGCGGGGTCATCTTGATTCAATTAAGATGATGATATACCCCATTGTTCTTTAATCTTTATCTATGATTCCTGTTCATATGCCCCAATTCTACTTCAAGAAAATTGATTCTTTTTTCACTAAATTCTTATGGAACAAAAAAAAATTCTCGGACTGCCTTATCCCATCTCAAAAAATTCAAAGCTGAAGGAGGGGTCAATTTTGCCAACTTCAACAATATCAGACACATTTTGGGCTTTGTCAGGCTTCATTTTGGTTATTAAAATCGCAACATTCTGCTTCCCCTCATTGAAATAGAAAAATCTTTTTTTTTTCCTTTCTCTTTTCAAGAATATCTCTCTCATTTATCAACTCCTGAATTTTTATCCACCCCAGTTTTCAAACACCTACCTCGTTTACTACCTTTCTGTATTTTTTCACCTTATTTTACTCTTAAGAGTTTTCTTCATATGTCCATCTTGTAAAATCATCTCATTAGATTTCGTAACAGACCCATCTTTTGGAGAGCTTGCAAGATTGAGGGCATCATTTGGGTTGGATATCTTTTCTCAGTTTCAGCTAAAATGTCACTGTCTTTCCTCCTTTTGTTTTGAATTCTCCCTTCTCACCAATATTTTGTAAGATATTCTTATCGCTTTACCTGGTAGCAATTCTGCTGTTCTGATGTAGCCTCCATTACGTCAAGTGTTATCTACTTTTCCAAAATCATCACTTATATTCAAATCACTAATAACTGGCCCACCTTCTCAACCTAAATCCCCTATAGAACTTCTATGGGAAGTCGATTTAGGATGCTCATAGGCAATCTGGGTTTATTCTCCATAAAACCTCTACAACTGCTACTATTACTCAATCACTTTATTTTATTTAGACCACTTTATCCCACTTCCTATCTCTAGTATCTCTTCAAATCCAATGCCACATGTTGGTCATGTTCCAACTCGAACAACAAATTACTATAAATTGGAAAGATACATCCAAGATCTTGCTAAAGCTTGGTTGTATGCTGTTTGCCATCATCATCGGATAGAAAGAGCGTATAGAATTTCCAGCCTTATTTGGCAATCTCTTACTACATATTTAAACACAGTTAGCACTTTATCTGCTGCAAATCCAGCTACTTTAAAACCTCTTTAATTCTTCACATGCCACTGCTAATATTTTTATATACATTATTTTTTCATTACATTACTCATATTTCATTGCAAATACTACTTGTTATCTTCCTATTGTAATTTTGACTGACCACATAGATAATAATACCTATTGGTTATTCAAATATATATATCCTCTTTCCACCCCTACCCAAAAACACAAACATCACTCAAAATATTCTTTACTTTGCCTGTCAGATTTGTTGTTATTCTTTTTTATAAATGCATTTCTAAATAGCCTTCTATGTATTATTGGATTACTCTTGTTTGCAATGAGAAATATTCTTTGTTGCAGTTGATTGTTTCGATGATTGTTTTGTATATATTTTTTCTCAATGAAGCTTTTAAAAATTTAAAAGTGTACCTATTACCTTTTCTGAGAGAAGAACTATTTACTAATTCACGTTTCTGTCAGCTGTGTTAAGAGAGACTCATAGTTGCACAATATCAAGTTATTTGTGTGAAATTAGATGGGGGTAAAATACCAATTGTTTGATGATTGTTAGAGCTTCTATTTTTAAGAGGAGGTCTGAAGCAGGGATGCAATTTAATCAAAACTGGAAACACATATTACAATATGGAAATCCTCTCAAGGTTGAGTTGTTCTGGTGCCATTATTATACTATCTGTAAAGCGTCAAGCTACTTCTTAGAGTTAGGTTCATGCTATAGGAAATACATATTATACACAGATATCTACATGAGAAACTTTGCGCTGAATTTGCATAATTTTTTTAATGCAAATTCAGCGTAAAACTAACTCCATTTTTATATTTTCATGTTAGACCCGTCTAATGTCAAAATATTGGAGTTTGCACCATTTTTCAGATGCATGAACCTACCTTGCGTCAATGAGATGCAAGGTAGGAGTTCCCACCTAAAAAATGGTGCTGTCCCTATAGCCCCATATTTATCTCTAGGTGCTAAAATGACGCATGGGTGGGGAGAGGGGCTAAATAATGGTGCAGAGCTTGCTTTGCATCATTATTTAATGCGTGGGTCAGACCAGGCGTTAAGGGACCTGTGGACCCATTTTCATGGTTAAACACCATGGAATGGGTCAAAAGGTGCCTCCTAAAGCCCCAGGAACACCCACACCAAAGGGACACCAGAGGATGGGGGACCCCATCCCAGGTAAGTAGGGTAAGTATGGGTAAGTAATTGTTTTTTTTATAATTAAAGTGCCATCGGGGCCCAACTTGGGGCCCCCTGCATTGCACAGGGTGCAATGGCCATGCCCAGGAGACACTGGTCTCCTGTGCTGGCCATTGGGTTGGTGGGAATGACTCTTGTCTTTTAAGACAGGAGTAATGTGGTATGGATGGTTTTGCGTCAGAAAATGACGCTAGGCTGGTTGGAGTAATCTTTTTTACTCTAATCAACCTAATGTAATTTTTTGGTGTAAAACCCCCTTCTTCCATACCGCCAGCCCCACCCGGCTAACGTCTTTTTTTTAATGCTAGCCCACCCTTTGCACCGGCTTGTGCCATTCCATAAATATGCCGCCCAACTGATGCTCATGAATGGCGCAAGCCGCTGCTAAACTTTTTGGTGCAAAACTGCGTTAGTGCAGTTTTGCACCAAAAAGTATAAATATGTCCCTCAGTCTCCTAAGCTTTCTGCCTTGGGGCGTGGAATGTGCAATTGAAACAATTACCATTGCATGAGATTAATTCCCCAATCTATTGTCTTCTTTCATCAGTTCATTCAAAACACAGAGACCAAAATGTGTTGATGGATTTGAAGGACTCCAAACCTATCCAAGCATTTAAGACTGTTCTCTTTTCAGAATATTATGCACTCTCCCTTCTAGCCCCTAATGCACTCCCTAACTCTCTACTCAATATTCTTCTCACCAGTTCCAACCTTCCATACTCTCTGCAGCATCTTTTCTAGTTCAATACTTCAGGTGATTGTGTAATTGTTGGGAAATCTCATAATCAACTAGACCCCTCCTTTGAGTCCCACTCATTAAGACGACCCCTGACAACATGACCAAAAAACATTCCACACAAATCCAATACAAAAGCTACATCCTCAGACTAAACTTTGTTTCCTAGATTGGTATGCAAATGTTTGGTCTAGACAAGACTGTGCAGGATTCATGTTATGTGGGCATAATATTTCATGATTTGTGAATTGCCATTATATAAAATCTGCGACATTTTTCCTTTTTTCATAACATTTAATTTCATGTTTTTTTTTTGCCCATCGACAGTGTTCGTAGTTGAAACGTGCATCTAGGAGTCATTTTCTCCTAGAACAAGTCTACTGCCAGTATCTTATGTGGCTTTTGCCAGTGCATGCAATTTTCATACGAGATATGGCCAACAATGTTTCACAGAATACAATTTCACATCATTTTAGCAAAGTTCAACATATTTCCTGAAATAACTTGAAAAAACACACTCATTTTACCAAGTACAGATGTGGGCAACCATGAACATTTCAAACAGAAACACATACCCATTCAGCTACCCACATTTTAGATATTGCACAGTGCTAAGCGATGTGCACTATACAAATACTAATGACATAATTACATATCTGTATACTGATAATTTACCAATGAGCATAATGTAACAGTGATCAAGTTAGAGTGACAGCTAGTGCCATATTACATATAAGGTGCACTTTCCCTATTTGCATTACAATGCATCTTTAAATAGGTGCAGCGTGCCCAAACACAAAAAGTGTGCCATATTATAGTGAATAAACTTTCTCCCAGGGCAGCGCAAACACATGCTGCCATGGGGGCAGCACAGTCAAGGGAAATATAGAGTGGCTGCTTCAAAGCTGCTCCATTTTTCACTGTGCAGACAGGAACCCATCTGCTCTTTTAAGAGGGGAGCGAGATCACCTTGCGCGCGGTGCAGTGAGTGACTGCACCCTGGCTGCAACGGCATGTGTAGAGGATTTAGGGGATCCCCTTTCTCCCCTTCAGAGGGCTGCCTTTAGGAGGTGAACTGAAACTGAGCCACCTTTTTGGGGAACACTTTCAGTCCGCCTCCCAAAGGCATGTTTACTTCTGCACTCACCGCCACACTACGGCATGGACGCAGAGGCAAAGAGAAGCCCTCATATGCATGGAGCATGCCCCCATGCAAATGAGGGAATGCCCTCTTGAGATACTGATGTTGCTACATGTGCACCAGAGCTATCAGTGTTACTGAAGGGCTGCACAAGCTTCTGTGGCCCCTTCTGTAATATCAAAGTGCCCCAGGGGTGCATAAAGCGGGCGTACATGCCTGTCGCACACCTGGAGTTCTTTCCTTAATATGGCCCCTGACCTCTTGGGGCTGTATTACATAAAGTGGTCCCGGGGTAATAAAAGATATGTGTGCCTGCTTTCTGTGCTCTGAGGCACATTAGAATTACAGAATGTACCAAAGATGCTTGTTCGGCCCCTTCTGTAATAGTGACTGTGCCAGCGCAAATGTAGCACTGGCTCTATCCTCAAGGCGGTTCCCTCATTTTCATGGGGTCACGGCTCCAAGAGGGAACCACTTTGCCTTTGCACTATTATTGATGCAGGGTACAGGCAATGAGGCTGCCAGGAGGCACACTGTCTGTGCATCATATGGGGGTGTCCTTATAGTGATATAGCCCTAGGTTTTTCCTTAGCACCAGTATGCCCTAACAGTGCAGCAGTGCACTTTGCAAAAGACTTACAATTATTTATTGATTCATTCGATACAAGTGATTACCAACACCGATCTCCCTACCTCTTTTGGTGCCTCTCTCCGAATGAACGTCTCAAAGATTGTCTTTGCCTTGGATGAAAGTTCCTCAGGAGTCGAGCATTTCTTATAATCCTCACAGGCCAACCAGAACTCGATGTTCTCCTCACTGAACTCGGTTTTCAGAAATCTCGTGAATGCCTGCAGCCCAGCTTAACCAAGAAAACACATGGTGGTTTAGAAGAATAATGAGTTAAAACACTAGCAGTTTATAAAAATATGCACACGTGAAGCAGAATAGGTATCGAATACTTGTATACACATGTTGTACACAAGCAGGCCAACGTATTTATTTTATACATTAGAAATTAATGTGATTTTTTAAAGTCTTTCTTCAACTGAATGTTTATAATTCCATAAAAGACCATGACCCATGTAAAGTAATGTCATTTTTTTGTTTTAATTGGCAGCAAGAGATTGGTAAATCTGGGTCGCAGCCCATAAATGGCAGAATTAAAGAGGTCAACTCTTATACCGATGCTACTGGTACTAAGTGACACTTTATATTTGTTTAAATCAGTGATCATGTCCCTGAATCTTCTCTCCATCCCTTTGGACTGAACTGTACAATGGTCTCCCTCCAAAAGCTGTTCATGCCTGTGGTGTGTCTTTAGAACACTCTCAAAAACATTATGGGGGTGATTCTAAGCTTGGTGGGCGGCGGTAGCCGCCCGCCAAGCGGGAACCGCCAGAAGACCGTACCGCGGTCAAAAGACCGCAGCGGTCATTCTGGGTTTCCCACTGGGCTGGCGGGCGACCGCCGAAAGTCCGCCCGCCAGCCCACCAGGAAACACCCTTCCCACGAGGACGCCGGCTCAGAATGGAGCCGGCGGAGTGGGAAGGTGCCAGGGGCCCCGCGGCACCCCCTACCGCCATCCTGTAACAGGATGGCTGTAGGGGGTGTCAGAATCCCCATGGCGGCGGAGCGCGCTCCGCCGCCATGGAGGATTCTCAAGGGCAGCGGGAACCGCCGACTTTCCGTTTCTGCCCGCGGCTGAACCGCCGCGGTCAGAATGCCCAGCGGTGCACCGCCAGCCTGTTGGCGGTGCTACCGCCGACCTCCGCCATGGCGGTAATTACCGCCAGGGTCAGAATGACCCCCTATGTTATACTAGGCTCGATTATGAATAGGACGAAACAGAGTATGTCATTTACCACAGGTAGCAAATGCATTAGCCTAAAAATAATTAGCAACTTCTGACATTTGACAATGAGGCATAACATGCTGGTTTGTGACTTATTAGTTGTTTTGACTGTTTTACAATATATTTTCCCTTATAAAACTCAGCATATCACTTTGTGTAATTATGTCCATTTGTAGTAAAAATATACAGGGAGTGCAGAATTATTAGGCAAATGAGTATTTTGACCACATCATCCTCTTTATGCATGTTGTCTTACTCCAAGCTGTATAGGCTCGAAAGCCTACTACCAATTAAGCATATTAGGTGATGTGCATCTCTGTAATGAGAAGGGGTGTGGTCTAATGACATCAACACCCTATATCAGGTGTGCATAATTATTAGGCAACTTCCTTTCCTTTGGCAAAATGGGTCAAAAGAAGGACTTGACAGGCTCAGAAAAGTCAAAAATAGTGAGATATCTTGCAGAGGGATGCAGCACTCTTAAAATTGCAAAGCTTCTGAAGCGTGATCATCGAACAATCAAGCGTTTCATTCAAAATAGTCAACAGGGTCGCAAGAAGTGTGTGGAAAAAACCAAGGCGCAAAATAACTGCCCATGAACTGAGAAAAGTCAAGCGTGCAGCTGCCACAATGCCACTTGCCACCAGTTTGGCCATATTTCAGAGCTGCAACATCACTGGAGTGGCCAAAAGCACAAGGTGTGCAATACTCAGAGACATGGCCAAGGTAAGAAAGGCTGAAAGACGACCACCACTGAACAAGACACACAAGCCGAAACGTCAAGACTGGGCCAAGAAATATCTCAAGACTGATTTTTGTAAGGTTTTATGGACTGATGAAATGAGAGTGAGTCTTGATGGGCCAGATGGATGGGCCCGTGGCTGGATTGGTAAAGGGCAGAGAGCTCCAGTCCGACTCAGACGCCAGCAAGGTGGAGGTGGAATACTGGTTTGGGCTGGTATCATCAAAGATGAGCTTGTGGGGCCTTTTCGGGTTGAGGATGGAGTCAAGCTCAACTCCCAGTCCTACTGCCAGTTCCTGGAAGACACCTTCTTCAAGCAGCGGTACAGGAAGAAGTCTGCATCCTTCAAGAAAAACATGATTTTCATGCAGGACAATGCTCCATCACACGCGTCCAAGTACTCCACAGCGTGGCTGGCAAGAAAGGGTATAAAAGAAGGAAATCTAATGACATGGCCTCCTTGTTCACCTGATCTGAACCCCATTGAGAACCTGTGGTCCATCATCAAATGTGAGATTTACAAGGAGGGAAAACAGTACACCTCTCTGAACAGTGTCTGGGAGGCTGTGGTTGCTGCTGCACGCAATGTTGATGGTGAACAGATCAAAACACTGACAGAATCCATGGATGGCAGGCTTTTGAGTGTCCTTGCAAAGAAAGGTGGCTATATTGGTCACTGATTTGTTTTTGTTTTGTTTTTGAATGTCAGAAATGTATATTTGTGAATGTTGAGATGTTAAATTGGTTTCACTGGTAATAATAAATAATTGAAATGGGTATATATTTTTTTTTGTTAAGTTGCCTAATAATTATGCACAGTAATAGTCACCTGCACACACAGATATCCCCCTAACATAGCTAAAACTAAAAACAAACTAAAAACTACTTCCAAAAATATTCAGCTTTGATATTAATGAGTTTTTTGGGTTCATTGAGAACATGGTTGTTGTTCAATAATAAAATTAATCCTCAAAAATCCAACTTGCCTAATAATTCTGCACTCCCTGTACCAAGAACATGTCATTGGTGGTCAAAATGTCTGTGGACACACTGACACAGAATTTGAGTAGTTACTGAGAGAGCATTTCTTGACTGTGCCATTACGTGTTCCAGAAGGGGAAATAAAATGTATTCAATGACATATGGAATGGGTGCCTAAATATATTCATGCTAACAAAGAGAGCTGGAAGTCGTGAACTGAAGTACACTGATATGTAGAAATGTAGAATGATCATATGCAAATCACACATGAGCAGTATTATTCAATGTATGAATATATGATAACCTAGTTAATTGACATTTCCATAGCTATTCCCCATTTAGAGCACATGTGTGAAATGTACATATAACCATGTATTTAATTGGGCATTGAGATCTATCTTAAGTTGGCTGGAGTTAAGGCCTGTAATGTTTTTCTACGCATAATATTCCACATGAAAGTTTTGCTCTCACTGTATTTTTTTATTTGCAGGTGCATCTGCAGAAGTCTTCACTTAATGAAAAACGTATTGTTATTTGTAGATAAAGGGGAATGGGAAGACAGGTTGCCAAGGACAGGGAGTCTTAATGAAGAGTTGTGAAGAAAAACTCTCACCCGGATTCCTGGATACTGAGGCTGATCTGAGGTTGTCCTGATGCTTGGACCAAGAGATGAAAATCTAATGAGAAGATACCATTCACAATTGTGTACAAACCATGTGAAGTTAATGACAGTTACATCAACTATCTGAGTTTCAGTGGGATTGGAGTGTTTCAGCCAGTTCGAGATTCTCTTTACCTTTTGACTAGAGCAGACTTTTTGGGACTTTGAGAATTTGTTCTCCTGGTTCCGACACACAAGTACTTCATGTGTGACGAGTGCAAATTCAACCTTGAATATTTCCAATGCACATCTGTGGTTACTTACCATAACGTGCACACCACTGGAACCCCTATATGTGAACCTCCTTTAAATTGCAACAATGATGCATGGGGAAATGAAACCAGTTGGTGACTTGAGCTATCAGTGCTAAGGAATTAGATGACTGGAGGAAGATTTTTAATTTAAGTACTCAACCCAGAGAAAGTTTGATTACGGAGTTGAGCCAGGGAACAATTCATTTACCCCCCCCGGGAGAATATGGCGTGTGTGACAAAACCTAAATTAGAATTGGATGAAATGATCAGTGGGAACCTGGGATTCGAGTGGTTAGAGACTTATCATGAGGATGAACTTGTAATTATGTGCGGGGATATCACTAAGCGAGCATGACAAGTTCATGATAAATTAGCAGAATTGAGCCAAAGGTATGAGGTTGATTTGAATAAAGTCAAAGCTTTACAGAGGCGTTATCAAGTGTGCTTTAACAAAGGGGAGGGACATTATTGACATGAGAATTCCATGAATGAAAACCTAGATTAGAGAATTAATTTAAAATGTTCAGAAATGGGATAAATTGGATAAGTGGGAAGCTAAAAGGGTGAAAAAGAAAGATGTAAATAAACCCCCAAGAAACCTCCTCTGGCAGCAGAAGATGACTGTGTGTCAACGTTCCCATTGGGAGAAGTGTCTGGTGGAAGTTATGTATATATGCCCTGGAGTAGAAGTGATCTTGCATCATTTACTAACGATTTCCCAAAATTGAGATAGAAACCAGTGGGGCTGTGCAAGCAAGTTAAGCAATTTGTGAAGATGGGTGTTGTAGGTCGATTTGAACACCTAGTTTGACAATGTTGTTCTGAGTGACTTGTGGACAGAATGTAAGGTAGCTGTTCGGTGGCCTGAGACAGAACTGCCTAGGAGTGCAGTGATGAAAGTTCCCTCGCCTTTTTTAATGAAAAAGTACAACAAGCTATGACATTTTTGAAGGTGAAGGTACCACCCAAATATATAGATTGGGTTAAGACTGACAGAACAACACAGGAACCAAAAGAGTCGATCCATGCTTATTATGAGAGATTGTTGCAAGCATTCAAGCGGTATAGTGGAAATGGAGACGCTTGAAGCTAAAGATATGGGACATTTTGTGTCAAGGACTGTGACAGGATTGAGACCTGAGATTAGCATGATGATTCGGCAGCATTTAATTTGCAGGCAGAATAAGTCAGTTGACAAATTTTTGAGGTACACTAAGTAGTGTAGTGAAGAGATTGAGATTTAACAGAAAAAGGTAAAAGAGAAGTTGATGGTTGATCAGACACAAGCAGCACAAAGGACTAATCAGGTTCAGCTGTTTGTAAGGGAATGTTGATACCATGCAAGTTGTGTATCAGCAAGGACCTAATCCAATGCAGAGGAGAAGGTCAAGAAGCCCCTATTGATCCTAATATGGTAATGGATGTCAATAGTTTGAAAAGGTCAGCCCCATGTGACATCTGTAATAAGCTGGGACATTGGAGTCTGGAATGTCATTTAAATCCAGCTTATCAGTACCAAAATTCAGGTTCTCTGCCTTCTCAGAAAATTAACTCAGTGCAAATCCAGAATGTACAGAGACCTAAGAGTCACAATTTTAATCTTCCCCAAACTCTAGTGAAGCAAGTCCCATAACCTCCAATTCCACAGCAGAATACTGCAGGGCCTCAATAAAATCTGAATCAGGCATCAAGAATTAATACAAATGCGGTTTATATTAATAATCCTTTGCAACAATTTCCTCTAATTGTAATTCATGAGAGCTATGGCTCAGATCAGTCAGCCTGACGCTGCCTGGGAGGGGAGGAGTACTGCATACTTGGTGCAGCCTTAGAGGTAGACCAGAGTGGACCATTCATAGATAGTGAGGTGGATTAATGTGTCATTTTTGGTTGACAATGGTGCTTCCCATTCCACTTTAAGAACAGTAGAAGTCCCAAACCTATTCCTCTCAGGAAAAATAGTCCAAGTTGAAGGTGTAGCAAACAAACAAAAGACGACTCAGGAAACTGCACACATTTCAGTGAAATTGGGTCCTTTGAGGATAAACATAAGTTTTTAATATGTGATTCCAGCCCAGGGAACCTCTGAGGAAGCGATTTGCTTTGCAAGCGAAACTGCATTATCTTGTGTACACTAGCAGGCATAGAGATGCAGACACATAATTAGGATGCTGCTTTTAATTTGACTAATAATGGATCCCATCGTACATTGCTAACTCCGTCGGCAATTGGTTATTTACTTCCAGATTTGAAAGAGAAAGTTACATTTTAAGTGGGGGATTTTCCAGGAAACATATTGGACTGATTTGAAGGTGTTGAGCCTGTCCGAATTTCCATCAAACCAAGTGCTGAATTCCCCAAAACACCACAACAAAATCTGACTCCTGATACGATTGGCGGGTGTTAGACAGGAGAGTAGTTCATAATTTTGTTGACACACCAACGCCAAGTCTAAGTCACAAAAGAAAACACCCTTTATAAAATACAAATCAGGTTTAGAAAAACTATATTTTATTGTATATCAAAATAAAACTACACAGACTAAATCTAACACATAATGAACACCGAAGATCTTATGTATAGATCACAACACACCATAGACTTACAGAGACACAAACAAGACAACATATAACAAACTATATAAAAAACAAACACTTGATAACAAATTATAAAACAGTCCAAACCAAACAATACAATATCAAACACAAATAATTTCTTCAATATAATCACAAAAATGAAATATCAATACAATTTGTGATACAAGAAAATATGTATAAAGAAATAAATATCCTTTCTTTGTATGTGGCGGTTTCATATATGTTGTCCACCCTAATCACGCATATTTATCCTCCACCAATTTCTAATAAATCCCTAAACCATAATTTGAAGTCTCTGAGTGTTACAAATCCTCCATACAAGATTTATTACAATTCTTCATCAAATGAACACTTTCTAATTCTCAACAACAGCAAAGTTGCCTGTTGATGAAAGAGTCCAGGTAAAATGATGTGTCACTGAATGCATCAAGCTTGAGTACTCCGTTATCAACTTTGGTCCTTCATTGCCAATACGCGTTTCGGTGGATTTTAGCTTTCTAGTATGTTAGTGATCTCATCGCCACCTTCCTCAGGGCATAAATAGAAAAGCACCAAAGCAAATTTATATATCTCCACTACAATCTCCTTGCCGAACCTGATGGAGTATCTCTCTTTCAAGATATATAAAATATATTCTTGTGTGTCACTCAAATGGTCAAAGGATGATTTATTTTTTGTTATGGCTGCACTACGTCTGTTATAGAAAACTTTTTGGTGTGTCTCCCCGTCTTTTTGCCTTCTGACCCCCTGTTTTTATGGTATACTGGACTCTGTTTTTGCTGGTTTATTGTCTCTGCACAATTTACCACTGCTAATCATTGCTAAAGTGCAACTGCTCTCTATGTAAATGGTATTGGTGATTAGGTTATCCATGATTTGGCATATTTGATTTACTGGTAAGTTCCTAGTAAAGTGCACCAATGGTTCCCCGGCCTCTAAATCAAATGCTGCTGGCGGGCCTGCAGTACTGATTGTGCCACCCATATGAGTAGCCCTGTGAACATCTCAGACCTGCCACTGCAGTGTCTGTGTGTGCAGTTTTAAACTGCCAATTCGACCTGGCAAGTGTACCCCCTTGCCAGGTCTAAACCTTCCCTTTTACTAAATGCAAGGCACCTCTAAGATAGACCATAGGTAGCCCCATGTGCAGGGTGCAGTGTATTTAGAAGGTAGGAAATGCGCTGATGTGTTTTACATGTCCTAACAGTGAAATACTGCCAAATTCGTTTTTCACTGTTGCAAGGCCTATCTCTCTCATGGATTAACACGGGGGCTGCCTTTAAATAACATTAAAGTTCAGTTTCCCTTTGAGAGCAGATCGAAATATGGAGTTTGGGGTCTCTGGACCTAAACCCCCAGACTTTTAGAATCTTTCTGGATCAAAAGGAACCTCTGCCAAGGAGAACAGCTGACGAGCTGGAGGAGGAGTACTGCCCCTTTGCCTGTGACTGTGCTTTGCTGGGTTGGCCTGCTGTTGCAGCTTCTGCCTTAAAAGAGAGCAAAGGGTGAACTTTGCTGTGTATCCTGCTCGAGAGAGTTCTCCAAGGGCTTGAGTAGAGCTTGCCTCCTGTTGGAAGTCTCAGTGATATCAAAGACTTCGACTTCATCTGCCTGCAACACTGGGAACTGTGTGTTCTGTGCTGTTCAAGAAGAGAAACCACTGTGTTGCAGCCTACGATGCTGCTTGCCTGTACCATGACCTGCCAACGCTGCACAGAGCCCCACTGCCCTGCTTCACATAGCAAACCTGGTCTCACCGCTACCGCCAGTGGCGGTCAAAGCACCTTGTCTAAAGGATACAGATATTTGGTTTTCATGTAACTCCTTTTCCTATTGCATTTCGATAAGTCAGAGATTTATACAACACTCCTTTTTTACCTTCTATTGACACTTTCAACATCTGGGGGGGTTGGCCGGATAATGGTTTTGTCCCCTTGGTTTCCTTAAGTTCTAGAAGTAGGGACAGTATTTTGTCATATCGATGTCTGTTCGCTTCTGTGAGGGAGGGAGGAGCGAGTATGTTTACCGATGGACAGTGAAGCATACTTCCGAGGTAATTATGGTGTTACTTACGCAATTCTCACTGATCATGATGGGGGAGAGAGGGAAAGGGGCTGTGGAGAGCAATCCCACTTGGGTTGGGGGCATGTTTGGCACGACCCCTTGGGCAAGTAGTATAAACAGTGACAAGAAAACTCACTCTGCAGCAGTAGACATTGCATGTTAGTGTAGTGCACAGTAGGGTCGAAGAATGTTGAGTATGATATTGATCTAGGGAAGTGTGTCTTTAATAAGCAGGGAACAGAGCAGATTATCATTGAAGTGATATGAGTATTTTTTTATGAACAAGAGGGAAGTGTGGTCATCCCCAAACGTGATTTCATGTAGGTCAGAGAAGAGATGGCTGGATTGTTGAGAGAGGTAAGATACGGTAGGTAGTTTTTTGGTGGGGGGGAGGGGAGATGAGAGTGAGAAGAATTCGGGAAAGCTGTGAGAGTTGACATTGGGCTAGGTTAAGATAAGGTTAGACATTGGGAGGGGGGATGAGGGGTTGAGGAGAGATGTTAGTATAATGGAGGGGTTAAGAGGACGGAAGAGTGAGCAAGCGAGGATGTGAAGAGATGAGAATGTAAGTTATGAAGGTAAGACGAAGAAGGGCGAAGAAGGGCACTCAGCGCCCTGCTTAGGATGGGCAAGTGTGGGTGGGGGGATGGGAGGGGAGAAGAACGGAATAGGTACATGGGGGGGTTTAGTGCGATTTATGTCAGTAACCATGAGAGGTTTACAGGGAAGCTAGGAGGTAAATAATGAGCTCATTCTGGCGTGTCAGTAAGAAAGGGTGCCCACACTTGCTGAAAAAGAGTGGCTTGATCCTGCATATTGTATATAGGGAGTTCAAAGGCGGTAGTTTGGAACATTGCTATCATCCATTCTTCCAGGGTGGGGGGCGTAGGGGATCTCCAATGTCATAGCACACATATCTTGGCTGTCACCAGGGCCGCATGTAACAGACGTAGTTGTGGCCAGATTAGGTCAGGAAGCTATTCCATGACGTGGATAAATTTAAGTGAGAGGGAGAGCAGTGTCTGTAGTGTCATTGAAATTGCAAGATTGGCGCCTACTGTATCCCAGAGGGGTCGAACCGATGGACATTCACAGAGGATAAGACGCATATCGCATTTGGTTTCCATGCACCGCCAACATTCTGCATCTACGAGTAGCCTTATCCTCTGCAGCATTTTCCAAAGTTTGAGATAGAAAACAACAGGGGATGATTGTAATACCGATGGGGTCACTCCCATACTGCTGTGCAGGCAGTGTTTGATTTGTCGATATCTCCAAGCATGATTGGGGTGGAGGCCAAAGTCTCGATTTCAGCTCGCCATTCTCAATGAGGTGTTCTAGTGTTTCTATGCCTGCCATACTCCATTGCGCCCAAAATAGAGATCATCCTCCAATACTTATGCCTTCATTTCCCCAAATTGGAGCTTGGGCATGAAAAAGTGATTTTACGCCAAAGAGTCGAAGCGCTCTATGCCAGCCTACTTGCATTGCTTTCAGCATAGGGTTGGTGAGCTGAGTTGGGGAACGGGCATTTAAAGTATAAGTACCATATAGGCGTCTACGTCCTCCTTGGTGTGAGAGCAGTAGGCGTTCCGTTGTGGCTCATTGCAGTGGGTTCAGTGTGCGAGGGAGCATGTACTCTAACTGGGAAAGGTGGAGAGCAAGGGCATAGTGTTCTAGCAATGGTAGCCCCATACCTCCACAGGAGCGACTTGCCATGAGTTTCGCCGAGGATAAAAGAGAGCGAGAGGTACCCCATGCAAAGGCTCTGATTGCGGCATCAATGGATTGTAAGGTAGAGAGCGGCACTTGTATAGGAAGCATGCCCAGCACGTATATGAAGCGCGCCAAGGTGACCATCCTCACTGTGTGCACCTTGCCCCACAGGTGGGACAATTTCTCAAAGTCCAGCTTCATTCGTGCAATGAGCTGCTCAAGGTATGAGCCACCATGTTCTCCAGGCCTCTGTTGACAAGGACCCCAAGGTATTTAAGACGGAGTGGTGTTCAACGGAACGGGAATCTATGTATTGTCACGTTTGTGGTAATTAGGGAGAGAGGCAGTGCTTTTGTCCCAGTTTACTCGGTATCTGGATATGCCTGAAAAGTCTTCAACAATCTCCAGTAGCGCCAGGAGGGAACGGTCGCAATCTGTCAGGGAGGGTAGGATATCATCTGCATACAAATAGATTTTGGAAAGGCCCCTTTGGATTCGTATGCCAGTCAGTAGTGCAGATTGACGTATGGCAGCCACTAGCGGTTCCAGGGCTAGGAGGAAAAGCAGTAATGAGAGAGGGCAACTCTGTCTCATTCCCCTGCAAATGGAGAAAGGATTGGAGAGGAATCCCCAACAATTAACCCGTGCTGAGGGGCTATCGTATAGTAGGCATACTTTTGCTCTGAATTGTTCACCTAGTCCAAATTTTCGCAAAGTTGTAAACAAATATCACCAGTCTACGCTGTCAAACGCTTTTTCCACATCTAAAGATAAGGCTATAGCTTCAGCTGTCATGTCCCTGGCTTCCCATAGGACATGGGAGAGAGTTCCTAGGTGATTTCTGGAGGTGCATCCGGGGACAAAGCCTGCCTGTGTTTGGTGTATTAAGATAACTTTACGCAACCACACCGGTAAGACACTGGCCAGAATTTTGATATCGCCGTTCAACAGTGATATGGGTCGATAATTGCACAATAGAGAGGGTCTCTCTGGTGTTCTGGTAGTACTGCGATCACTGTCTGATTCAAGATTGCACCTAGTGTCTCTTCCCAGTCGGCCTCCGGGAAGGCTTCGTACACAGAGTTCACCACTTCCGTACCTGCTCATTTATAAAATTCCACAGGAAATCCATACTCTCCCGGTGATTTATGATAAGGGAGGTTAGAGATGGCTTGTGCTATTTCAATCTTACTTAATTCCCGATCTATTGGGGCTTGGCCCCCAGCTGAAAGGCAGGGGAGGTGTACTTTATCCAGGAAGTCGTCCACTCGCTCAGAATTGACTGCTCCCTTCGGGGTATATAGACGTTGGTAAACATCCGCAAACTCATTCACAGTGTCCTGCGGCCGTGTAAGGACTTCCCCGTTGGCAGATGCAATAGCGGGGATGGCCTGAGCTGCTTCTCTCTGTCTAAGCTGAGCCACTAAGAGTCGGACAGCTTTTTCCCCCTTCTTAGTGCCTTCCTTGCATACGTGGTAGGACATGAAGTGTATAGCTCATTGAGGGCCATACAAACTTTTTCTAATTGGAGATGATTTGGCATAGTTGGCTGCGCCATATACAGTTGGGTGAGACGTGCAATACTATGCTCTAGTTCTACTTGACATGTTAAGCATTGTTTATTGGCCTGTGCTGCATCTCTCATCATCTGTCGGCTTTGCCATGCCCACAGGTACCTTTGAGAGGAGACCGTATCTTTATTATCTCGCACATACGTGGTAATGTGTGTTTCTATTTGTGTTCTGCTCTGAGGGGTCCTGTGGTAACTATCAACAGTATACGGGAGTAATCTGATAGGCTTCCCTCCAGTATACGAGAATCCTGTACCTTAGCCACCAAACTGTGTGTCACGAGAAAGTAATCCGGGCGGCATTGGGTCCTATGTACCTGCGATAGGAACGTGTACTCCTTATTGGTTGGATGCATTAGTCTCCAGTGATCCAATAGCCCATGGTATTTGGACACGTCTTGAAGGATGACTCTGTTCTGGTGATTACATACGTCCAAATGGCCCTGTTCTGTCTAGCACTGCGTCTCAAGCCAAATTCCAGTCTCCTCCTATGACATTACATGAGGCGATCATATCTCCGTAAGTAGGCGGGTAATGTTAAGGAAGAACAGTTTTTTGGGGCCTGTGGGTGCATATATGGAACCAACGCATATCGAGGAGTCCCCTACCTTTAGTTTTGCAAAAACATATCTCCCCTCTGGGTCTGACCATGTTTTATTCAGCTTCACTGGTGGTGTCTTGTGAATCAGAATCGCCTCGCCACATTTCCGCAGGGTCCTGCTGCCCTGTGACCTAGGTGTTGCAGAAAACTAAATATCGCCTTTCCCACCCAGTCACAACATAATTTACTGGATTCCGCCGCATCGAGGTGCGTCTCCTGAAGAAGAGCTACGTCCGCTTTTTTGGACTGCAAGTAGGATAGCATCTTCTTTCTTTTCACATAATGACATTCCAGGATATAAGCCGTAGTGGTTGAGTACAGTGTGGGTCTCTGCCACTCATACCTTTGGTGGAGGCGTGAGTCACTCTAGGATATAAGTGTGGTATGAGGAAGCCGGCGACAGCGGTGTCAGTAATTAGAGAATCTGATGAAGGGGGGGAGGGAATATGGGAGGTCTCGGATCTGAAAGAGGGGCGGGATGTCAGAAATGCAAAAATATGTGTAATGTCGGATCCGAAAAGATGACCCTACGATAGAGACAAGGTCAACCAGGGGAGGGGCTGTGTGGGAGGGGGGCACAAACTACTTTCTGAGCGCTAATAATACGCGATAGAAGGTAGTCGGTTCAAAAAGGAGTGTTGATGTGGGTCTAGAAGGAATAAGAAACTGACTAAGGGAGAAAAAATGAGGAATGGAGAAGAAGTGAATCTGGATCTGATGATGCGAACAGTGGGGGAGGGAAGAGGGGGAAGTAGAGAAAGAAGAGGGGAATAGATATAGGTATCGGGTCGTCTACTACTTAGGGCAGGAGCAAAGCCATAGGGAAACGGATCTGCAGACTGGGGTTCTAGACCTGCTGAGCCGTCGTACTCAGAAGAGCCCCGGGCCGAGACAGGACACCCGCGGAGGGCCACCCCTGGAGGGCATAAGAAGGCAATCATGAGAACAGTGAGCATTGATCGTCAATCAGGACTGTCCGTTCTGATGGGGGTGGTAGGGATAATGAGAACAACAAGAAGAATAAGAAGAGGAGGAGGGGTTGAAGCGAGGAGAGGAGGGGGGTGGGTGGTTTCAGGGAGGGGCAGGGCAAAGGGCAGACCTGTTATCTCCCCTGTGGAGGGATGAAAGGGAGGGCCAGAATGCTTATGTTCTTTACCACTGTTGTTGGACCCATTCTAAACAGTTCCGCTCTAGTCAGCACACCTCCATCGCACACACTCCCCATCCGACCACCCTACCTCCACCACTCCTCCCCCATGCTGTGGGTGGAGAGCAGACCCAGTTACCCCACACCAACCATCATCGATTGGGGCTTGGAGGGGGTGACAACCGTGAGCGATGGGAGGCAACTTGCGCTCTACCAAAACTCAGTATACGATTCTAATGAGAATAAACATCTATAATAATAGTATATAACATCATTATTATTGTTTTGGGGAACCTCCATTGATAATGAATGTTATTACAGTGTATCAATAGAAAACACATGTGACTTTAAACATTAAACATTAAACAGAGGGCATGAGGCATAACTTATATGGAGCCATTATTTGCTTACAATAGTGTATCCTATCTTGTGGCTGTGAATTGTTAACTAGTAGTTGCGTGCTTAGAACAATAGGAGATTAAAAGAGGTTATATCTCACTCATTCTATTTCAAAGTTCACAGTTTACAATCTGTAATGTCTCATCATAAAGAGAATACGTAGCTAACGTATTAGTCCTATCGTGTTCATCACGCACATCGTTCAGGCGACAAGTGAGAAAGAGTGAAAGAAAAAGAGAAATAGGCCCTCATTACGAGCCTGGCGGTCTGTGACCGCCAGGCTCGCGGTTGGCGGGAGCACCGCCGACAGCCCGGCGGTGCCCCGCAGGGCATTCTGACCGCGGCGCTTTGGCCGCGGTCAGTGCAGGAAAACCAGCGGTCTCCCGCCGGTTTTCCGCTGCCCGTTGGAATCCTCCAAGGCGGCGCAGCTTGCTGCGCCGCCGAGGGGATTCCGACCCCCCCTACCGCCATCCAGTTCCCGGCGGTCCGCCCGCCGGGAACCGGATGGCGGTAGGGGGGGTCGCGGGGCCCCTGGGGGCCCCTGCAGTACCCATGCCACTGGCATGGGCACTGCAGGGGCCCCCGTAAGAGGGCCCCTAAATGTATTTCACTGTCTGCTGCGCAGACAGTGAAATACGCGACGGGTGCAACTGCACCCGTCGCACAGCTTCCACTCCGCCGGCTCGATTCCGAGCCGGCTTCATCGTGGAAGCCTCTTTCCCGCTGGGCTGGCGGGCGGCCTGAAGGCGGCCGCCCGCCAGCCCAGCGGGAATGTCAGAATTACCGCCGCGGTCTTTCGACCGCGGAACGGTAACCTGACGGCGGGACTTTGGCGGGCGACCTCCGCCGCCCGCCAAGGTCAGAATGAGGGCCATAGTGTAAAGGGAGAAAGAGCAGGAGGAGAGAAGGGAAACGAGTAAGTAGACTACTGCCTATATAATTATGAGACGCCTGAACAATTACCCAGAGCGGGATTGGACTGTGCAACTTGGTGTTACTAAACACAGTCTACTGTTGTCCCAGCACACCGGTCCGAGGAAAACATTACAGCTCTGAACATTGCTTTACAGTGTATTATTCGGCTACATTAGACATGAACATGTTTTTTGGGTACTCATCTGTCCGTTGACTGCGCCGTCTTTGCCAGGGTGCAGGCTCCACTAGTCTGGCTTGTCTCAGTGATCCATAATCGCCACTCATTTTACCTAGGGTCTGTGGTTGGTGTCCATGATATTAAGGTTTCATAGGGGAACGTGACTTGTCTCTTTCCTACGTTTGGGTATGGCTCACAAGAGCTGTTAGCACATTAACTCTGTCACTTGGAGTTTGTGCTGATCTCCCCCTGTCTCTTCCCCTGAGTGGGGTTCAATGTCAGTCTGTTTGCATATTTCTGATGCAATCAATAAAGATATCCTGTCCTGCTGTCTGGTATCCTGCTCAGGGTGTGCAGTTAGTGTGGCTGTGTCCATTATCTGGGTTGAGAGGTCATCCAAATAGAGATGGAGTTCCTCCGGCTTGTAGAAATCTTGGGAGTTGCTATGTTTGGTGATCCACATCCGTACTGGTTCAAACAAGCCATATTTCACCTCAAATTGGTTAAGTCGGAGACATAGAGGGAGAAATGCCTTGCAGCGATCGTTGGTCTCCTTCGAGAAGTCTGCAGTAATTTGGACCTCATAACCCTCACCTTTGAACGGTCCATGGGAGCGAGCTTCCTGGAAAAGTTGGTGGGTTTTCCTGTGCTGCAGGAGGCATGTGATGATCGGGCGAGGCTGGGTAGCACTCTCCGGCCACTTAGGACCTAGACGATGGACTCTCTGGAATTCCAGAGGCAGGTCAAAGGTGAGTCCCGTAAGCGTGGGAAGGACATTCTGTAGATAGGCTTGAATGTCCACCCCTTCTGTCCGTTCAGGGATCCCGAAGAATCGGACATGGTCCCTGAGACTTCTGTCTTCCAGGTCTATGGGCTTGCTTTGTAGACACAGCAGTTCCTGGTCCCTAATCGGTGCAGTTTTTAGATGGTCTTCTATAGCAGAGACTAGCTGTTCTAGCTCCAAAACATAGAGTTCGAAAGCCTGCTATATATGTTCTTATAGGTTTCGTCGCTTCAGCTAAGGTGGATATATTTGAGTCTATTCCTTCTAATCTTCTACCCACCACCAATATTTCTTGGAGTATACACTCCATTGTGGTGATCTATTTAGGTGTATCAGTAGTATTAGTCAAGGACTCTGGTTGCGTTCCATTGGCTGCAGCCATTGGTTGCGAGTGCTGTAGTGCTTCAGGGAAAAGGAGTTGTCTTGCTGGTTTATTAGCGTTTTTTCCGGTGGATTTACCGTTGGGCATCTCCAGGCTGAGTTCCCGGCATAGTCACTACTGGTCTCTGATCTGAGCGCCGCTATTCTTATGTTGAAATCAGGTTCGCAGGAAAGTAGGAGATAGGGTCTTTTATGAGGGCAGTGTCCGTCTGACTCAGGTTGTATGGCAGTGGAGGTTACCTCCAAATCTTGTGCCTCATTCCACACCCATCTCTACGAGACCCCGATACTCAAACCGCAAGCTGCAAGGTTACTGGTGTAGAGAAGGGGTTGTCTCAGCAGCTTATTACTCCGTCCTGAGTCTCGCTAGACATTTCAGTAATGGCATCGAATGTCCGCGCTAAATCCTGAGAGGTGGGAGCAGAAGAGGGGTACGGAGGGGCACGTAGTCAGTGATCCAATATGATATGGGTCTGCTTCACGACCATAACAACCCTGGTGTTCAAGTCCCTCTCTCTGTGGTTGCACTTCACTATGGTACAGAGAGGGTGGTGATACAGCTGAGCAAAGGGGAGTTGGGGGAAAGGACCTCCACTTCAGATGCTGTGCTTCATAAGTTTGACATGAAAATGTTTATGATGGTGGAGGGGCTCTTCAGGCCCTCCTTAGGGCCCGCTTTAACATTTTAATGCAGGGACCCTCCTCCGCCACCTGATGTTCGTGTTACGGTCCCTCCCTTCGTCTTTGGGTGCTGCTGTAGATATAAAGAAAGTGGGTGGGGGGCACCCTCATAAGGCATCTAATGGTGGCGGTCGTTGGCATCTGGCGTAGAGGGTGTAGTGGGGGGGAAGGCCCCAACTGCGCTCCCCCCCATGTCGGTGATGAAGGATATGAGAATAAGAAGAGGGAGAAGGTTCCGCTCCTGTGTCTCTTCCCTCCGGCTCCCCCACCGTCAGGATGTCCCCGCTCTCCTCTCGATCATCCCCCCACCCAGCGGCATGGGCGTGCGGAACTGAGCCTACTCAATGGGGCAGCCCCGCGTTTATACAGTTCAGTTGTTGGCTCTGTAGGTATGTACGCCAGGTGACGGGCTGACTCAGGCTTATTGAGTCTCCGTGTCATCAGGATGGGGGGAGCACCGAGTCCAAAGCGTGTCCTTCCCTCACTCCGCACCAGCCCCAGTCAGCATGCTAGCCAAGTGCGCACGCTTCGCAGTAAGGTCTCAGCCGCCTCGCCCCTCATCGCTGTAGTGTAATGCATCTCGAGGGGGGACCCAGTATGTCTGGCAAGTTCCCAGTCATGCTACATCGTTTGCGAGGCTGAGCGATGCTCCGTTTAAGGGCCAGCATGGGAGCTCCCAAGTCAGGTGGTCATCATCCTTTGTGGCCAGACTACGCCCCGTATGTTGATTTTTTATTGTATTTGGTCTTGTTTTATGTAGCTAAATATTGGATATTTTTCTACAACTGGTGTGGTGTCCTTTTGTAGTGTTTTCCCTTACTACTGTGTGTTATGTGCAAATGCTTTATACATTGCTCCTGAGATAAGCCTGATTGCTTATGCCAAGCTACCAAGAGGGAGAGGCAGGGTTACCTGAGCTGGGTATCTCTCTTATCCTGACTAGAGTGAGGGTCCCTACTTGGACAGGGTGCAGATGGACTGCCAACTAGAGACCCCATTTCTAACACTGGTTGTCAGCGGTGAGGATAGGAGTTGCATTTGCACTTGACCCACAGTGATTGGCGTACACTACTACCATATCACAGACCACTACATGCCACATACAGATTTTTGGTTTCAAATGTTTCCTTTGGACTATTTTTGGTCTTGAGTTCAAGTGAACCCCAATGACATCATGTCTCAGTCAAGAGCATCATCAGTGGCAAGCCAGGATTTGGTTTTTGAAGCGGATAGGTTGGAAACCTACATCGTGAAGTAACTGAAGGAACTGAAGGCAGTTTGCAAAAACATCAAAGTCCAGGTCAGAGGACTCACCATGAAGGAGGAGCTACAAAAGGCTCTGAGGGCCTGGGAAGCAGCCAGAGCTGTCAGTGGGCACTCTGAGGATCCAATTTGGGAGTCAGTGGAGCAAAATCCTTGGGAAGATGTGCTGAGGGTGCAGGAGCTGCTAAGGGGAAGGTACCCCCTACATCAGGCAGCAGTGGTGGTTCTAAGGGCCTGACTCCAGATGAACTGGAGGACAGGAGAGAAGCCAGGATGCACCAAATAGAGTTGGAGAGGCTAAAAATGGAGGAGAAGAAAATGCTCTTCAATCATGAGCTCAGAGTAAAGGAGCTGGATCAAAAAAGTAGATCCAGCAGCGATGGTGGCAGCAATACCTCAATGCAGTCAGATAGAATAGTTCACATTCCCAAGAATGTAGGAAGAGAGTACAAGAAGGGAGATGACATCTAGAGGTGATTTCAGGGATATGAGGCATGTATCCACATGGATGGGGTCCCTGAGAAGCATTGGGGAGAAGGATTTTGGAACCACTTCACAGAGGAGGGGAGGGACACTTAGCTAGCTGTGGGTAAGGGGTACAATCTCACCTATGCTGAAATGAAGGAGGCCCTTCTCACCATCTACTGTCTCACTCCGGACAATTGCATGGATCCGTTTAGAGGGAGTCAGAAAACTGATTCCCAGACCTAGTTAGAATGTATAGATTCATTTTGCAGAGCACTGGATGGTTGGGTGAAGAGCAGTAATGTTCCAGATTGTCAAGGGCTATACAACTTAATTGCGTGGGAGCACTTGTCTAGTCTGTGTTTTTCAGAGCTGCACCAGCACTTGACTGATAGTAAGCTGACTGACCCCAGGAAGCTTGTTATGGAGGCGGACCGCTGGGTCAGTACCAGGGTCCACAAGAAGGTTTATGGGGGAGACTCTGCCAAAGGTGGGCAGGGTTCCCAGCAGCAGAATGGGGGGGGGGCAGGGGTAAACAAAAGGTGTTCTCCAAAGGGCCCCAATCTAGTAACACCGGTAAGAATTCCCACCAGGCAGGAGATAAGAAACCATGGGCCTCTTCAGGAAAACCTCCAGAGGTGGGACCCCGTATGTGCTTTGCTTGTGACCAGGTAGGTCGCATGAAGGGGGATCCCAAATGTCCAAAGTGGATACAGCCACCCTCCAGTGGGCAGACCAAGGGGTTGGCCAGTGTAGCGCTTGGGGAGGAGTTGGTACCAGGTGGGTGTGGGGAACCAACCGGGATGACCCTTGTCTCACTAGGGGACGGAGAGATGATCCAGAGAAACCTAACGCCTGATAACATTAAAAAATACAAGCAGTGGGTGACCATCAATCGGCAGAAGGTAGAAGCTCCCAGAGATACTGGAACCAGTGTAACCATGGTCCTGTGTCACCTAGTGTCTGAAGAGCTGATAGTCCCTGGTGCATTCCACCAAGTAGTTGCAGTGGACAACTCTGAACGCCAGAGTAGGGTGGCGCAGGTTCCCTTTGAGTGGGGGGGGTCTCAGGTTCCCTGAGGGTAGTTGTGAGTCTCACTATGCCTGTTGACTGTCTGCTGGGCAACAACCTAGAGACTTCCGAGTGGAAGGAGGTGGAGCTCAGGTCACACTTGAGGATGTTGGGGTTGCCAGAGTGGGCGTGTGTGACCACTCAGTCCATGGCAGCCAGTCAGGGTGATCAGACAGACCTAGAGCCTGAAACAGTAGCCCAGGTGACTGCCAAGAGGAAGGCCAAGGGGCACAGGAAACCTGCCCCAGAAATTCACATGGTCTGGGAGGAGGCAGACCTCGATGGGGACGTCCCGACACCTACATGAGATTAAGTGGCCAAACTGGGAGACCTACATGAGCTGACCCATTGGCAGCAAGAAGGGGGTCCCACCAGGGAGGAGTTCTGAGCAGAGCCCGAGATATTCCCTACTCTCATAGGTCTTAGGCAGCAGGCCAAAGACCAGGCAGCTGACGCTGAGCCCAAAGATCACCTGGTATTTTCGGAGAATGATCTCCTGTATAGCGAGCCTAAGGCTGCTGAGCCTAGGTTAGCCCGTGTGCTGATGGTACTCAAGCACTTCAAAGCCTTCCTACTGGGTTTGGCTCATGATGTGCCTCTGGAAGGTATTTTGGGGCAGGGCAACACCATTGACAGGCATGTCACCCACTTCTACTGGCCCCAAATATTCAGATGCATTCTGTAGGACCTGTCAGACATACCAAGCAAGGGGCAAAAGTGAAAGGAAGTGTAAAGCCCCCCTCCAACCCTTTGCTTTTGTGAGCACCCCTTTCATGCGGGTGGGCATTGACATAGTAGGTTCTCTGGACCTCAAGACAGCCCTGGGAAACAGGTTCATCCTGGTCTTGGTGGACCATGCCACCTGGTACAGAGAAGCTACCCCTCTGAGGAAAGTGACGGCACCCGTTGTGGCCCGGGCACTGATGGGGATCTTTACCCAAGTGGATTTCCCCAAGAAGGTGGTATCTGACTGGGGTAGCAACTTCATGTCCATGTACATAAATGCCATGTGGAAGGAATGTGGGGTTAACTACAAGTTTACCACCCCTTACCACTCCCAAATTAACAAATTGGTTGAGAGAATAAACCGAACCCTAAAAGGCATGACTGGGAGTCTGTCAGACTCCATGAAGCTTAGGTGGGACATCCTCTTACCATGTCTTTTGTTTGCCTACTGGGAAGTACCACAGATGGGGGTTGGCTTTAGCCCCTTTGAGCTGTTGTATGGGAACCCAGTCAAATGACCACTGAGTCTGGTGAAAGAGGGCTGGGAGCAAGCTCTGAGGAAGCCCTCAGTATGTATTTAGCTACATGCTGGCCTTCAGAAACCAGACCGCCCGCTTCAGGAAGCTCACTCAAGAGAACCTAGAGGCAAGCCAGGAGGACATGAAAGACTGGTACGACCAGAATACCACTCTGATTGAGTTTCAACCTGGTTAGAAAGTGTGGACCATGGCTCCAGTAGAGCCTTGTGCTCTACAGGACAGGTGGACAAGGCCATTTGAGGTAAGGGAGCACAAGAATTATGTCACCTACTTGGTGGATTTGCAGACTCCAAAGAACCCCTTAAGGGTCCTACATGTGAACCACCTCAAACTCCACTTTGAGAGGTCTGAGTTAACCATGCTTCTGGCTACAGATGATGGGGTGGAAGAGGAGAGTGACCCTCTCCCTGACCTCATGTCTACCAGGGAGCAGGATGGATCAGTAGAAGGTTTGGTTCTCTCCCCTTCTCTGAATCTAGAGCAGCAGAGTGACTGTCGCCAGTTACTGGGACACTTTTCAACTTTGTTCCCACTCACTCCAGGTGTCAGCCATCTGTGCATGCATGATGTGGACAATGGGGACAGCCTGCCAGTGAAACACAAGGTTTACAGGTTGACTGACAGAGTGAAGACCAGCATCAAGAACAAGGTGTCCACAGATGGTGGCGTTAGCGGTGCTTGAGTGCTCCAACAGCCTTTGGTCCAGCCCAGTGGTTTTGGTACCCAGGGCTGCTGCACCTGGTGCCACACCAGAACTCCAGTTCTTTGTGGACTACTGTGGGCTCAATGCTATCAACAAGACTGACACCCACCAAATCCCCAGAGCTGATGAGCTCATTGATTGGTTGGGGGCTGCCAAGTTCCTCAGTACGTTTGATTTAATGTTTGTGTACTGGCAGATTGTCCTAATTGAGGGGGCCAAGGACAGGTCAGAGTTCTCAATGCCAAAGGGGCATTTCCACTTCCGGGTCATAGCCTTTGGGTTAAAGAACTCCCCTTCCACCTTCCAGAGGTTGGTCAATCAGGTCCTGGCTGGGCTTGAAAACTTCATTGCCACCTACCTTGATGACATTGCTGTGTTCAGCTCCGATTGGGGTGACCAATTGCACCACCTCTAGGAATTGTTGAAGGTGCTGCAAGCTGCAGGCCTCACTATCAAGGCCAGTAAGTGCCAGATAGGGCAGGGTTCAGTGATGTGCTTGGGACACCATGTAGGAAGCAGACGGGTGGTGCCCCTACCACCCACAATTGATGCAGAGGTGAGAGACTTCTTAGGCCTCACTAGGTACTATAGGAGATTTGTCAAGGGGTATGACACCATTGACAGAGCAGCCTATACAGGTGATCTGGACTGAGGCGAGCCAAACTGCGTTTGCCACCCTGAAGGGGGCCATGTGCACAGAACCCATGCTGCTCGCCCCTGACTTCTCCAAGGAGTTGTGGTATAGACAGATGCTTCAGAGCATGGTGTGGGAGCAGTACTTTCACAGCTGAATGAAGACGGCCTTGACCAGCCTGTAGACTTCCGTAGCAGGAGACTATTCCCAGGGAACAGAGGTGGAGTGGAATTGAAAAGAAAACTTTTGCTGTGGTCTGGGTGCTGAAAAAGCTAAGACCCTACATGTTTGGGTCTCACTTCCGGTTTCAAACCAACCACAGGCCCCTCAAATGGTTAATGCAGATGAGGGGTGAGAACCAAAAACTTTTGAGGTGGTCCATTTCCCTACAGTGGGTAGACTTTCCAGTGGAACACCGTCCTGGCACAGAACACGCCAGTGTTGATGGTCTGTCCAGGTTCTTCCACCTTAGTGAGGAGAACTCCCAGGGGGTTGGATAGTTTCCCCTACTCTCAGCTGGAGGGGACATGTGGCAGACCTGGCAGCTTTTTGGCGTGTCTCCTCTGTCTTTTTGCCTTCTGTTTTTATGGTATACTGGACTCTGTTTTTGCTGGTTTATTGTCTCTGCGCACTTAACTACGCCAGTCAGTGCTAAAGTGCAAGTGCTCCCTATGTAAATGGTATTCGTGATTAAATTATCCATGATCGGCATATTTGATTTACTGCTAAGTCCCTGGTAAAGTGCATCAGGGGTGCTCCGACCTGTAAATCTAATGCTACTAGTGGGCCTGCAGCACTGATTGTGCCACCCACATGAATAGTCCTGTGAACATTCCTCAGACCTGCCACTGCAGTGTCTGTGTGTGCAGTTTTAAATTGTCAATTAGACCTGGCAAGTGTATTCACTTGTCAGGCCTAAATCTTCCCTTTTACTACATGCAAGATACCCCTCAGGTAGGCCATAGGTAGCCACACAGGCAGGGTGCAGTGTTTTTAGAAGATGGGACATGTACTTGTGTGTTTTACATGTCCTAACAGTGAAATACTGCAAATTTCAGTTTTCACTGTTGCAAGGCCTATCTCTCTCATAGGCTAAAATGGGGGCTGCCTTTAAATAACCTTAAAGTGCAGTTCCTTTGAGAGAAAATCGAAATTTGGGGTCTCTGAACTCTTTAAACAATTTAAAAATACATTTTAGTGAAGTTGGTTTTTTGATTGTCAGTTTGAAAACGATACTTTTAGAAAGTGGGCATTTTCTTGCCTAAACCTTCCTGTGCCTCTGCCTGCTTGTGTATTCCACATCTTGGTCAGACTGACAGTTGGACTGTTGTGAATTCCCTCTAAACAGTGACACAAAGGGAGCTGGGGTGTAGTCTGCATTTCCTTATGAGCCATCTGAGCTAGAGCAGAGGGAGGAGTGGTCACTTACACCTGAAAGGACTGTGACTGCCCTTACACAATGCAGCCTCCAACCCCAGGGTATGTGTCTGGAGCATGGACAAGACAAGATCTTGTCAACAACAGAGACTTTCCTTAGAAGCTGGGCAACTTCAAAGGCAGAAAGGAGTATAAGTAGTGGACCCAAAACCCCAGACTTTTAGAATCTGCCCCTTTGCATGTGACTGTGCTTTGCTGGGTTGGCTTGCAGTTTCTTTTTCTGCCTTAAAAGAGAGCAAATGGAGAATTTTGTTGTGTATCCTGCTTGAGAGAGTTCTCCAAGGCCTTAGACTAGAGCTTGCCTCCTGTCGAAAGTCTCAGGGATATCAAAGACTTCGGTTTCAACTGCCTGCAGCACTCAGAACTGTGTGTTCTGTGCTGTTCAAGAAGAAGAGCCACTACAAAGCTGCCAACGATGCTGCTAGCCTGCACCGTGACCTGCCAATGCCACACGGAGCCACACTGCCCTGCTTCACACCGCAACCCTAGTCTCACCACCGCCACGATCTGACGCTGCCACAGAGCCGCTGCTAGCACTGTGACCTGTGGGCCACGAACTCCAGCATCGCCTTGCTCACACTGCAGCCTGGGCATTCCCGACACCGCCGCTCCTGCTGAAACCTGTGCTGCTGCCTGCATGTGGCCTGTGGGCACCGCTCATGAGGTACACCAAGCACCATCCCGTCCCGCACCGGTGCCCCAGTCCACCGACGCCAGCACCATTGACTCCAGTGTCATCTCCAGATGTCTCTGTCTGCACCGTGACCTGTGGATGCCATAAGGAGCCCTTCCCACACCACACCACCGACTTCGGCCTACCAATGGCAGCGCTTCAGCAACTATGACGCTGCCTACACCATGGGCCGTGACACCACCGCCCTACTTCACACCGCAGCCCAGGCCTCACTGACGCCGCTGGACGCCGTCGTCGAGCCGCTGCCTGCACCATGACCTGTGGGCACTGCACTATGCATCGTCCCGTTTTGCATTGCAGCCACAATGCTATCCACACCAGTGCCCCTGACTTCATCAGACCGGAGTTCGCTCTGTAACAGGTGTGACTTCAAGGGCCTGATGACCCCTGCACGATCTCTGGAACTGACACCGCAATGGCAGTGATGCCGCTCTCCAGACCTCATCGCGAGGAACACAACACTCTGCATTTCCAAGGTACTGTTTGCGGGTCTTCCCAACACTGTAGCTGGCCTGCGACGCCGCGGCTGGCCTGAACTATTGGTTTTGATGATCACAAAGAAGTGATAGCCCCAGATGGGCCTGTCAACTTCAAGAAACTGTCTTTTTAAGTAATTCTTGCTAAATTCGTACCTCATTTATTGTATATTGGATTTTTATAGTATTTAGGGGGTTATTCTAACTTTGGAGGAGTGTTAATCCGTCCCAAAAGTGACGGTAAAGTGACGGATATACCACCAGCCGTATTACGAGTTCCATAGGATATAATGGACTTGTAATACGGCTGGTGGTAAATCCGTCACTTTTCCGTCACTTTTGGGATGGATTAACACCTCCTCTAAAGTTAGAATAACCCCCTTAGTCTTGTTTTATATAGATAAATATTGGCTATTTTTCTAAAACTGGTGTGGTGACCTTTTGTAGTGTTTTCCCCTTATTACTGTATGTTATGTGCAAATGCTTTAAACATTGCTTCTGAGATAAGCCTGACTGCTTGTGCCAAGCTACCAAGGGGGTGAGCAGGGGTTATCTGAGCTGGGTTTCTCCCGTATCCTGAACAGTATGAAGGTCCTTACTTGAACAGGGTGCAAACCGACTGCCAACTAGAGGTGCATTTCTAAAAGTGGGATAACTCATGTAATTGAGTGCATGATTCAGCAGAGAATACTGAAAGAAATAATGGGCAGTCCTTGTAACTCTCCTGTTATGGGCTGGGCTTACAAAAACCGAGTGTGAAGTACCTTTGAAAAGTAAACAATTTCTTGTGGCAGCGTGATGTCAAACCCAGCTGTGATATTGTTTCAGCTTCCATGTGAGGCTGAATGGTTGAATGTCTTTGATTTGTGCCAATCTTTTTTCTCAATAATGTTGCATGAGGATAGCCAATTTCTCTTTGCATTTAGGTTTAGAAATTGTGTTTTGGCAAGGTGCCGCAAGGTGCCGAGTCCGACGGGGGTAAACTGAAAGTCCTTCCATTTTTAACCAGATTCTTAGGAAAAATCTGGAGTCCCTAATCAAGCCTTGTAATTCAGTTCTGATACAATATATCAACGACCTATTGGTGGCGATGAATACTCCGGAAGCTTGCAGACAGGACACCATTGCACTGTTGAACCACCTGGTTGAGAATGGACACAAAGGCACATATTTACAAGCCCCTAGCGCCACCGGAGCATCACTTTTGTGACACTCCAGTGGTGCTGTGCACTGCGCCATATTTTCAAGGGGACATTAGGCCACTTTTTGTGGCTTAACATCACCTTGTAAATACATCCCCTTCACACGCAGAACACTGTGTGGTAGGAAAGTGCAATGGGTGTTGCTGTGAGTGTTCCACAGCAACACCGATTGCATTTTGATGCTGCCCCAGATTTACAGGATTTCCGAAACCTGAGGCAGCGCCAAAATCCAACGCCACCCCAGGGGTGGTAATAGCATGGCACAAAGAGGAGAAATGCTTTCATTTCTCCTTTTTTTTTTCTTTTTATCTGCAGCACACATAGAAAGAACAAATCACCATTTAAGGTTTCTTTTGTGCAGAAAGGTATCTGTTCTTGCACAAAAACAATCTCCCCCACAACGCAGCAATCCTTGCACCATGGTACAAGGGTGGCTGCGTTGGAGCTCAGCAGCTAATTTAGCACCGGCGCATGGGGAAACACAGGGATGAGCTGTATTCTAGTAAATACGGTGCATCTCTGCATTTTAGAAGTGAAGCTGTGTGGCGCTGCCAATTTTGACGCATCGGCTATGCTGCACCACATTTTGTAAATATGCTACAAAGTATCCCCAGGAAAGTTGCAATATTGTCAGAAAGAAGTTCAATATCTGGGACACCACATTGAGAAAGGAGCAAGATAAGTGTCACAAGGGAGAATTTCTGCGTTTTTGAGAATGAATCTGCCGTTCAAGCAGAGAGAAGCCTGGATATTTCTGTGAATGGTTGGCTACTGTCGTCAGTGGATACCCAACCTTTCCCTTGTGGATAAGCTTTTACAGAGACTGATACACAAGGATGTGTTTGGTCCGTTACCAATGGACAACAATTGTCTCATTGCCTTACTAGAGCTCAGAGAAAGTCTCTCTTGTGCCCCAGACTGGGATTGCCCGATTATACCAAGTCATTTGCACTTTTCTGCAGTGAGAGGGAGGGCTCCACTCTCTCAATGCTTACACAAAGCCATGTAAATGCCAAGAGACCTGTGGCCTATTTCTCAGCTACATTAGATCTTGGAGCTTCTGCGCTGCCTGGTTGTCTTAAAGCAGTAGCAGTGGTCAGCACTAGTATCAAGAGATTTGAAAATAAAGTTGTGGGTCTCCCATTAACTGTGCATGTTCCTCACTCTGCAAAATTGTTGTTGACAAAGACCAGAACCCAGCACTTGACAAGCAGCCATCTTATCAAAAATGAACAAGTCCTATTGGCTGCTGAAATGTGACTAGCAAATGCTGTGGTGTTCTAAATCCTTCTACCTTACTGCCTGTGCCTGACTATTTAATTGATATTGAATATGAAGTGGACCACGATTGTCTCGATGTTACTGAACTGTACACCAAGCCGAGACCAGACATATGAGATGAACCATTAACTGAATCTTACTTTGGCCTTTATGTTGATGGTTCATGTTTATGAGACGGAGGAGGAAGCCTGAGAGTGGCTTATGCTGTCTGTAACCTTTCAGGAGTTGTTGAAGCCTACTGGCTTCAACAGTATTTTCCTCATAAGTGGCTGAACTGATTGCTCTTCCTAGTGCATATTGTGTTGCTGATTAATTGAAAGTTACTATCTTTACCAATAGTCAATACAGCTTTGGTGTTGTTCATGACTTCAGACAATTATGGTCCCAGAGGGGAGTAATGACACCCTCTGAATCTTTGATCCAGAATAGCAAACAAGTGAGAAATTTCCTTGATGCACTGCAGTTACCTGAAGGAGCTGCAGTGGTCAAGTGCCCTGCACATCATTCTGGAAATGACCATGTGACCTTAAACAACAATTACACAGAAGAAGTTGCTAACCACTGTGTGTAAGAGGCTGGCCTGGTTTATAGTGGGTACCTTGGGTGATTGCACCTTCTACCAGGTCCAGTTATCCCTTATTAGTGAAGTAGTAGTGTTCTAGCAGCTTAGGCTCATAGAGGTAGCTATAGCAGAGAAGCTTAGGCTGAACTAGGAGACATGCGAAGCTCATGCAATACCACTTATAGTTACACAGTACTTATACACAAGTAAAGACAATACTCAGTGTTACCATAAATAAAGGTATTTATTTGGGTGACACAGTACCAAAAATATCTTAGAGGCGATACTCCTTCCGGAGGTAAGTATTGTACACAATATATACACTAGACACTAAAATAAGGTAAGTAATTAGACATAGGATAATGCAAAGAATAAGAAATGATATAGAATGCAATGGGAGAAAATAGGTCTAGGGGCAACACAAACCTTTATACTTAGAAAGTGGAATGCGAATCACGAATTCCCCCCTAAACAAGTGTAGTGTTTGCAGAATCACTGGGAGAGTAAGAATACAGTAAAGGTAAGTAAATTACCCCACCCCAGAGCCCAGAAAAGCAGGATTAAAGTACTGCAAGTTTACCTAGGACAGAGTACTACCTTGTGATATGGAATATTGCAGTAACCAACCAAGTTTGCAAACAACAACTGCTGGATTCCTGGACCTGAAGACCTGCAGAAGAAGGGGACCAAGTCCAGAAGTTGAAGGAAGTTCCAGGAAGGGCAGGAGCCCCTGCCAACCCAGAAGAGGGTCCAAAAAAAGAGTCCCTGGTTGGATGAAGACTGCAGAAATGCACCCTAGGAAGATGCCAGCGGGTTTCTCTGTGATGCAGAAGATGTCCCACGACGTGAAGATGGATGCAGATGTGATTTTGTGTCGGAAGTCGCCAACAAACCTTGGTTACGACAAATATGTGTTTTGAGTCAAAATGGCGCTGGCTGGACCAGGAGAGACCGGAGGGCTTCAATTCTGTGTGAGGGGGAAGAGGGGGCTTTCAGCATGTTAGAGAGCCCTCAGGATGCCAGACAGCACTCACAGGAGTCTCAGGACAAGGAGGTGCAAAACACGATTGGTGGGGCACAACAAAGGAAGGTCCGCGCCGCTGGAGAACAACTCAGTGAGTTGAGCTTCACAGGATGTAGTGCTGGGGACCTGGGCCAGGCTGTGCACAAAGGAATTTTGCAAATAGTGCACAGAGGCCTCAGGAGGTGAAGAAGACTCAATATACAGGTGTACCATCGCTCTCAGGGAAGGCAAGGTCTTACCACCTCCAAATGGCATCAGCAGGACATCAGGACAGTCTATGTCGATGGGTCCCCCCTCTGTTTCCTTAGGAGCATGCTCCCCACTGTGAGAGGAGTCCAAGGGTACCGATCATCATCTTGGAAGGTGCCTGCATGAGCCCACAGGAGATTTCTTTGGTCCTTCTGGTGCAGGATGAAAAAAGAGCATGCACACTGTGGAAACTGTTGCAGTTGCTGTCTGGAGCTGAAGTTGCTGAAGACAAGTATCCCTTGTGGATGCTTTGTTGCTGTTACATTGGTTCCTGGAGCAGGCTGCGGTTGATCCGAGGTCAGAGGATGAAGTAGTAGTTGCAGAGGATTCCTGAAGGAAACTTGCAAGCAGAATCTCAAGAGAACCCACAGGAGAGACCCTAAATAGTCCTGAGAGGGGGATTGGCTACCTTATCAGGTAAGGACCTATCAGGAGGGGTCTCTGACATCATCTGCTGGCACTGGCTAGTCAGAGCCCTCCAGAGTGCCCCCATACCTTGCAAACCAAGATGGCTGAAGCCTGGGACACGCTGGAGGAGCTCTGGGCATCACCCCTAGGGTAGTCACTCCCCTTTCCTTTGTCCAGTTTTGTGCCAGAGCAGGGGACAAGGGGTCCCTGAACTGGTGTAGACTGGCTTATGCAAGGAGGGCATCATCTGTGCCCTTCAAAGCATTTCCAGAGGCTGGGGGAGGCTACCCCTCCCCAGCCTGTAACACCTATTTCCAAAGGGAGAGGATGTAACATGCTGCTCTCAGAGGAAATTCTTTCTTCTGCCTTCCTGGAACTGAGCTGCTCAGACTCCAGGAGGGCAGAACCCTGTCTGTGAGGTGGCAGCAGCTATAGCTTCAGTGCAAGCCTCAGAGAGCTGGTTTGGCAGTACTGAGGGGCCATGGTGGTGCCCCAGGGATGCATGGAATTGGCTCCCCAATACCGGATTTAGAATGGGGGGGGGGAGGGACAAGTCCATGATCTTAGACATGTTACATGGCCATATTCGGAGTTACCATTGTGAAGGAACATATACCTATATACCTATATGTAGTGCACGTGTGTAGTGACGTCCCCACACTCACAAAGTCCCAGGAAATGGCCCTGAACTATGTTGGGGCACCTTTGCTAGTGCAAGGGTGCCCTCACTCTTAGTAACTTTGCACCTAACCTTTAGCAAATGAGGGTTAGACATAAAGGTGACTTATAAGTTACTGAAGTGCAGTGAAAATGGCTGTGAAATAACGTGTGCGTTATTTCACGCAGGCTGCAATGGCAGGCCTGTGCAAGGGTTTGTCCGAGCTCCATATGGGTGGCAAAGGAAATGCTGCAGCCCATATGGATCTCCTGAACCCCCATGCCCTGGGTACCTAGGTACCATATACTAGGGACTTATAAGGGGAGTCAAGTGTGCCAATTGAAATTGGTAAAGAAGGTCACTAGCCTAAAGTGACAAATTTAAAAGCAGAGAGAGCATAAGCACTGAGGTTCTGGTTAGCAGAGCCTCAGTGACACAGTCAAGCACTATACAGACACACACATTAGGCCATAAACTATGAGCACTGGGGTCCTGACCAGCAGGATCCCAGTGATACAGGCAAAAACATACTGACATACAGGTAAAAAAGGGGGTAACATGCCAAGGAAGATGGTACTTTCCTACACTGTGCCCACAACATCTGTACCTTTAATGGGGAATATATTCATGAAAGAATGCATGAGACTAACTACAGCCTTTTGTTGACTACAGATGATACTTAGGAGGAAGTAAAGATGCTTCAAGAGGAAGAGTTAAAAAAAGAGGTTGTGTCAAGAGAGATGATGACATTTGGGATTCAATGGATGGAAGACAAATGTTGCCAAATAGTTTGTTACACCCTAAAGTTTGTTGCAACATCCAGCTCATGTTATTAAGGATGCTATGGTGAGAATGTAGGCAGACCTGGTTTAATCCTAAATTCAGACTGATGACAGAAGCGCTATGTCATAAGTGCATTGTGTGTCAACAAAACAATGTTGGGAAGAGAACTGCAGTTACACTGAGACACACAGGGAGATCAGGAGGGCCTTTTAACAGGATGCAGTTGGATTTTATTGAGATGCCGTGTGCAATTTGTTGAGGTATATCTTGGTCATTGTGTGCATCTTCTCGTGTTGGATCGAAGAGTACCCAACCAGAAGGAATGATAGTCTTACTTTAGCAAAATCACTGTGGAGGGAACTCATACCCAGGTTTGGCTTTCCAACTTCTCTGGAATCAGATAGCATGACTCATTTCAATAATGAGATCCTGAAATTCTTGTGTCCAGCACAGCAAATGGATCAGAGATTACACAGTAGCTATAGACCTGAGACTTTTAGTCTTGATGAGCAGGTGAAAGGAATGCTGAAATCCAGACTGGAAGAAGTGTGTGCTTCAACAACTTTGAGATGGCCTGATGCTTTGCCTCTTGTGTTGATGAGTCTTTGGAGTGTGCCTGTGCAAAAGATTGGATTGTCTCCCAGTGAAATCATCAATGGAAGGGCAATGAGATTGTCAGTGATTCCTGCGAATGCACATGCGAACTTTACAGATGATACGGTCCTCGATTATTGCAAGGGACTAGCTGATGTGGGGCGTTCTGTGTTTCATCAGATTGGAGCAGGTACGGCCTCTACACATCAAGACCAGTGCCATGATCGCAGTCCTGATGATTCGGTCTTCATGAAGAAACACATAAGGAAGAGGTGTCTGGAACCCTGGTGGTGTGGGCATCCTGGTCACAACAGGTGCTGTGAATTGTGGAGGCCTTACTAACTGCATTTATGCACCCCATACTTGCAGAGTTGCATGTCACAGTGATACTACAGCACCTGTTCCAGAAAAAACGGTGGTAAGAGACAGAGGCAATAGGAGCAGGTCAGACTAGCTGTTGGGGACCAAACTGAGAGTGAAATAGCACTTGTTGGATCTGAGTGGAGTCTTGGGCAAACCACAGTTGAAGCTGAAGCAGGAGCAATTCAACCTTGTCCTGTGGTAGTAAATGAGTCAAGTTCAGAGTCTGACAAAGGACCTAGTGTTGAAAGAAAGTGAGTGGAAGCTGGAGACCGATGGCCCAGAAGGCAAGAAAGAAAGAAAGTGAGCTTGCCTATAGAACATGTGCCTCCGACAATTCTTGAAGATACTGCAAACTCTGATTTGAGTGAAATTGAGGACAAGGGTGCAGGACTAAGGAGGTCTCAAAGAAAGAGAGTGCCCTGTCTGATGTACTCTTCACCTGAATTGACATACTTTGCTTCAAATTGTGGAAATACAGGGGTTTGGGGATTATGGCAGTGCCAGAACAAATTCACTTGACCCTCCATGAACTGAGCATCTTGTTTGAATTATGTCTCAAATTCTTGTTGCTCTCAATGTATTTGAACTGTATAGTTATCAGAGACATTCACTTTGACTTTCATAGGGAATTAAGAAGAATATCTAGGTGAGAGTAGAAGAAGAAAAGAGAGTTACCTTCTAGAAAAACACGGAGTAGGGCAAAGGAAGTCTCACAAGATTGTACATACTGTGAGAAAGTAACCTCTTTCTAGCCTTGTTACCCCCACTTTTGGCCTGTTTGTGAGTGTATGTCAGGGTGTTTTCACTGTCTCACTGGGATCCTGCTAGCCAGGGCCCAGTGCTCATAGTGAAAACCCTATGTTTTCAGTATGTTTGTTATGTGTCACTGGGACCCTGCTAGTCAGGACCCCAGTGCTCATAGGTTTGTGGCCTATATGTATGTGTTCCCTGTGTGGTGCCTAACTGTCTCACTGAGGCTCTGCTAATCAGAACCTCAGTGGTTATGCTCTCTCATTTCTTTCAAATTGTCACTAACAGGCTAGTGACCAATTTTACCAATTTACATTGGCTTACTGGAACACCCTTATAATTCCCTAGTATATTGTACTGAGGTACCCAGGGTATTGGGGTTCCAGGAGATCCCTATGGGCTGCAGCATTTCTTTTGCCACCCATAGGGAGCTCTGACAATTCTTACACAGGCCTGCCACTGCAGCCTGAGTGAAATAAAGTCCACGTTATTTCACAGCCATTTTACACTGCACTTAAGTAACTTATAAGTCACCTATATGTCTAATCTTTACCTGGGAAAGGTTAGGTGCAAAGTTACTTAGTGTGAGGGCACCCTGGCACTAGCCCAGGTACCCCCACATTGTTCAGGGCCAATTCCCCGGACTTTGTGAGTGTGGGGACACCATTACACGAGTGCACTACATATAGGTCACTACCTATATGTAGCTTCACAATGGTAACTCCGAATATGGCCATGTAACATGTCTATGATCATGGAATTGCCCCCTCTATGCCATCCTGGCATAGTTGGCACAATCCCATGATCCCAGTGGTCTGTAGCACAGACCCTGGTACTGCCAAACTGCCCTTCCTGGGGTTTCACTGCAGCTGCTGCTGCTGCCAACCCCTCAGACAGGCATCTGTCCTCCTGGGGTCCAGCCAGGCCTGGCCCAGGATGGCAGAACAAAGGACTTCCTCTGAGAGAGGGTGTTACACCCTCTCCCTTTGGAAAATGGTGTGAAGGCAGGGGAGGAGTAGCCTCCCCCAGCCTCTGGAAATGCTTTCTTGGGCACAGATGTGCCCAATTCTGCATAAGCCAGTCTACACCGGTTCATGGGACCCCTTAGCCCTGCTCTGGCGCGAAACTGGACAAAGGAAAGGGGAGTGACCACTCCCCTGACCTGCACCTCCCCTGGGAGGTGTCCAGAGCTCCTCCAGTGTGCTACAGACCTCTGCCATCTTGGAAACAGAGGTGCTGCTGGCACACTGGACTGCTCTGAGTGGCCAGTGCCACCAGGTGACGTCAGAGACTCCTTCTGATAGGCTCCTTCATGTGTTAGTAGCCTATCCTCTCTCCTAGGTAGCCAAACCCTCTTTTCTGGCTATTTAGGGTCTCTGTCTCTGGGGAAACTTTAGATAACGAATGCAAGAGCTCAGCCGAGTTCCTCTGCATCTCTCTCTTCACCTTCTGCCAAGGAATCGACTGCTGACCGCGCTGGAAGCCTGCAAAACTGCAACATAGTAGCAAAGACGACTACTGCAACTCTGTAACGCTGATCCTGCCGCCTTCTCGACTGTTTTCCTGGTGGTGCATGCTGTGGGGGTAGTCTGCCTCCTCTCTGCACTAGAAGCTCCGAAGAAATCTCCCGTGGGTCGACGGAATCTTCCCCCTGCAAACGCAGGCACCAAAAAGCTGCATTACCGGTCCCTTGGGTCTCCTCTCAGCACGACGAGCGAGGTCCCTCGAATCCAGCAACTCTGTCCAAGTGACCCCCACAGTCCAGTGACTCTTCAATCCAAGTTTGGTGGAGGTAAGTCCTTGCCTCACCTCGCTAGACTGCATTGCTGGGAACCGCGACTTTTGCAGCTACTCCGGCCTCCGTGCACTTCCGGCGGAAATCCTTTGTGCACAGTCCAGCCTGGGTCCACGGCACTCTAACCTGCATTGCACGACCTCCTAAGTTGTTCTCCGGCGACGTGGGACTTCTTTGTGCGACTTCGGGTGAGCACCCTTTCACGCATCCTCGTAGTGCCTGTTTCTGGCACTTCTCCGGGTGCTACCTGCTGCTAAGAGGGCTCCTTGTCTTGCTTGACGTCCCCTCTACCTCCTGGTCCAATTTGCGACCTCCTGGTCCCTCCTGGGCCACAGCGGCGTCCAAAAACGTTAACCGCACGATTTGCAGATAGCAAGGCTTGTTGGCGTTCAAAGGGGAAGTCTCTAGCCCTTTTCGTTCCTGCAGAAACCTCAGCTTCTTCTGTCCAGTAGAAGCTTCTTTGCACCCACAGCTGGCATTTCCTGGGCATCTGCCCATCTCCGACTTGCTTGTGACTTTTGGACTTGGTCCCCTTGTTCCACAGGTACCCTAGATTAGAAATCCATCGTTGTTGCATTGTTGGTTTGTGTCTTTCCTGCATTATTCCTCTAACATGACTTCTTTGTCCTTAGGGGAACTTTAGTGCACTTTGCACTCACTTTTCAGGGTCTTGGGGAGGGTTATTTTTCTAACTCTCACTATTTTCTAATAGTCCCAGCGACCCTCTACAAGGTCACATAGGTTTGGGGTCCATTCGTGGTTCGCATTCCACTTTTGGAGTATATGGTTTGTGTTGCCCCTATCCCTATGTGTCCCCATTGCATCCTATTGTAACTATACATTGTTTGCACTGTTTTCTAAGACTGTACTGCATATTTTTGGTATTGTGTATATATATCTTGTGTATATTTCCTATCCTCTCACTGAGGGTACACTCTAAGATACTTTGGCATATTGTCATAAAAATAAAGTAGCTTTATTTTTAGTATAACTGTGTATTGTGTTTTCTTATTATATTGTGCATATGACACTAAGTGGTACTGTAGTAGCTTCACACGTCTCCTAGTTCAGCCTAAGCTGCTCTCCTAAGCTACCATTATCTATCAGCCTAAGCTGCTAGACACCCTATACACTAATAAGGGATAACTGGGCCTGGTGCAAGGTGCAAGTACCCCTTGGTACTCACTACAAGCCAGTCCAGCCTCCTACACATACCTGTTATTTTTATTGCTTGAACTTTGCTTTGCTGTTTTGAACAGTCATGGAAGCAAATCAAAGAAGTAGATGGAAATACGTAATAGGCATAGTGTTGCTTGTTTTCTTTATAGTATTAGTTGTGCTAATAATAGAATTATTTCATCTACCCCCACACTAGGAGACATTATTTTCTAGTGGCCCCCCACACATTAAGTCCAAGTATTAGCAACACCTACAAGTTAAATGAAAAGACTTTACATGCAGATGATATAGGAAAGTGCCCCATTTGGCATGGCTACGCCTCCACCCCACTTTTTGCCTGATGTTGATGCTAATTTGACTGATTGTGTGTTGGGATCCTTCTAGCCAGGCCCCAACACCACAATTGGCACACCCCTGGCACACAGCTAAGTCCCTTGTAAAAGGTACCAGTTGTACCAAGGGCTCTGTGGCCAGGGAGGCCTTAGGGCTGCAGCAGGTATTGTGCCACCCTAAAAGACCCCTCACCAAACATATGCACACTGCCATTGCAGCTTGTATATGTTGGTGGGGAGAAAAAGGTAAAGTCGACATGGCATCCCTCCCAGACCAAGCCATGCCCAAAAACCACTGCCTGTGGCATAAGTAAGTCACCCCTCTAGCAGCCTTACAGCCCCAAGGCAGGGTGCCCTATACCACAGGTGATGGCATAGCTGCATTAGCAACATTCCCCTACAGTGCCTAAGTCCATTCTTAGACCCTGTAAGTGCAGTATGGCCATATTAGGTACATGGGCTGGGTGTTTGTCATTACGAGCTCCACAGTTCCATGATAACTTCCCTGAAGACTGGGAAGTTTGGTATCGAATTTCTCAGCACAACAAGCCCACACTGACCCCAATGTTGGATTTATTGTAAAATGTACAGAGAGGGCATCTTAGAGATGCTCCCTGTATTTTACCCAACCCTTTAAGGCAGGTATGGCCAGTCTTTGCCAGCATGCCACTACCAGACAATGTTCTGACCCCATGGATAAGAGCCTTTGTGCTCTGGGTTCAGAAAGAAAGCCTGCTCTGGCTGAAAGTGCTTCACACCTCCCCTCTAAAGGCACTGCAACACTTGGCAGTGAGCCTAAAAGGTTCAGGCCTCCTGTTACAGTGCTCCAGGCCACTCCAGCTAGTGGAGATGCCCCCTCCCCCCAGGACCAAGCCCCACTTTTGGTGGAAAAATTAGGTAAAACAAGGAGTAGTGATTACTGCAGCTATAACCACCCCTAAGGTGACCAGAGCTGAAGTGACCCCCCGCCTTGCAGATTCCTCCATCTTGTTTTGGAGGAGAGGGTCCAATGGGGATAAGAATGTGCCCTCTCCCCAAAGGGAGTGGGCACAGGAAGGGTGTAACCACCCTCAGGGACCGTAGCCATTGGCTACTGCCCTCTGACTCTTGTAACACCCCTAAATCTAGTATTTATGGATACCCTTGAACCTTGCTCACTAGATCCCTGGTGACCTCAAGAAAGAAGAAAGAAGAAGGACTGCAAAGCTGACCTCAGCAGTGAAGATTCCAGATGACAACTGACTTGGCCCCAGCCCTACTGGTCTGTCTTCAGATTCAAGACTCCTGCTACAAAAAGGTGATGCATTCTGCAGCACCAGCGACCTCTACAACCCCCCAGAGGGCTGCCTGCTCAGCAGAGAACCTAGAACTCCAGAGGGCAGTGGTCCTGTCCTTGAAGAAACCTTCCAAAAGGACTCAAGAAACCATCCACAAGCCCTGCTTACTCTGCACCCGACACCCACAGCCCTTGTCCAAGTGGCCCTCAAGTCCAGAGAAGGTCCCCAGGTGATTTCAACATCAAGTTCACCCTGGCTTAACTTCAGAGTGCTAGCTGTAAAGTGTTTGTACCAAAACACACACAGTAACTTAATGAAAACACTACAAAATGACACAACACAGGTTTAGAAAAATAGGAAATGTTTATATAAACAGAACAAGACCAAAACGACAAAAATCCACAATACACAAGTCAAGTTATCAATAAAAATGCAAAAAGAGTCTTTAAGTAGTTTTAAACACACACTAGCGCTGCTAGCGTGAAAAAGTACCTGGTGCGCGTCAAAAATAACCCTGCACAGGCAAGTGCGCTCAAAAAGGGCTTGCGTGGCGTTGATTCCACTTATGAGCGGGACCATGCGTTGTTTCTCCTTTCACCGGGTCGGGCGGGTTGTTTCTTCTCTCCCCAGGAGAGCGGTGCGTCAATCCGGTCAGCACTCTCGGGTCCGGGCAGGCCTTGCATTGTTTTTCCATGCACAGCAGTACTTGAGTCGGAAATCCAGCCACACGATGATCCGAAAACCCCGCAGCGCGGGTTGTGATCTCACAGCCTCCGTCAGCGATGCTGCACGTCGTTTCTCCTGCTCTGTGCATCGATTCTTCGGTTGCGTTTCCTGCGAGTGTTGTTTCTTAGCTGCGGAGCTGGCAGTGCGTCGTTTCCTCAGCTGCAGATCAGAGTCACGTCAATCTTTTCCCCGCACGGTGCTCTGTGCATGGATTTCCTTGTCTTTAGGCTGCCAGCTTCTCCTATAAGGCTCCCAGGAACTGGATGGGCACCGCAGGACAGAGTAGGAGTCTCTCCAGAGACCCCAGGTGCTGGCAGAGAGAAGCCTTTGCTATCCCTGAGACTTCAAACAACTGGAGGCAAGCTCTAAATCAAGCCCTTGGAGATTTCTTCTCAAGATGGAAGTCACACAAAGTCCAGTCTTTGCCCTCTTGCTCTGGCAGAAGCAGCAACTGCAGGATAGCTCCACAAAACACAGTCACTGGCAGGGCAGCTCTTCTTCCTCAGCTCTTCAAATCTTCTCCAGGCAGAGGTTCCTCTTGTTTCCAGAAGGGTTTTCTAAAGTCTGTGGTTTTGGGTGCCCTTCTTATACCCAATATCTCCTTTGAAGTAGGCCTACTTCAAAGTAAAGTCTCTTTTAAATGTGAAATCCTGCCTTGCCCAGGCCACATTGTGTGAGGGCAGGCACAGCCCTTTCAGGTGTGAGTGACCACTCCTCCCCTCCCTCCTAGCACAGGTGGCTCGTCAGGATATGCAGGCTACACCCCCGCTTCCTTTGTGTCACTGTCTAGTGTGAGGTGCAACCAGCCCAACTGTCAAACTGACCCAGACAGGGAATCGCAAACAGGCAGAGTCACAGAAATGGTATAAGCAAGAAAATGCCCACTTTCTAAAAGTGGCATTTTCAAATACACAATCTCAAAATCAACTTTACTAAAAGATGTATTTTTAAATTGTGAGCTCAGAGACCCCAAACTCCACATGTCCATCCACTCCCAAAGGGAATCTATACTTTAATCAGATTTAAAAGTAGCCCCATGTTAACCTTAAGGGAGGGACAGGCCTTGTAACAGTGAAAAACAAATTTAACAATATTTCACTGTCAGGGCATATAAAACACATTACTAAATGTAAATGTCCTACCTTAACCATACACTGCACCCTGCCCTTGGGGCTACCTATGGCCTGCCTTAGGGGTGTCTGACATGTAAGAAAAGGGAAGGTTTAGGCCTGGCAAGTGGGTACACTTGCCAAGTCTAATTTACAGTTAAAACTGCACACACAGACACTGTGATGGCAGGTCTGAGACATGATTACAGAGCTACTTATGTGGGTGGCACAACCAGTGCTGCAGGCCCACTAGTAGCAATTGATTTACAGGCCCTGGCACCTCTAGTGCACTTTACTAGGGACTTACTAGTAAACCAAGTATGCCAATCATGGATAAACCAATTACATACACATTTTGTAAAGGAGCACTTGCACTTTAGCACTGGTTAGCAGTGATAAAGTGCCCAGAGTAACAAAAACAGAAAAATCAGAGTCCAGCACACATCAACAACCTGGGGAACAGAGGCAAAAAGTTAAGGGAGACCACGCCAAGGATGAAAAGTCTAACAACTGTTTTCCCTTGCTTTTGCTGATATGGCTTTATGCTACACACATCTTTCTTACAGAAACGTCTACTTATGTCTCTGTAGCACTGACACGTTTAATTTGTTCTCGATTGCCTTAAACTAGACACTTCTTGGGATTTCCTATAGCCAATCAGAGTAGTTAAAGCACTATGGATTCAATGGTTAGGCAGAAGAATCAAAGCTTGGATTCTGAGCACCAAATATTGACCCAGAATTAAGAAAAGTGGTGCTTCATGAGGCCCATTGTGCCCACCCTAACGCCACCATGTGTGTGCCATATTTAACATACAGCGCACCATGGCGCAGGTTAGGGACAATAGGGTAATAATTTTTCACGCTATTGTTGTACTTATCAGGATTAGTGCCAAAAATGTCAGCGCTCATCCTGCAAAGTACATGGAGACCCATTAAAAATTAATAGTGCGCCTCCTTTTAATGCCTGCTCTGTGCAGGTGTTAAAAATGCTGCTAAAAATGGCAGAGTGGAATCTCAGAGATTCCACTGCACCATTTTTGTGGACTTCCAAATGGGGGAATGTCCCCCCCCCTTGCCTACCTTATGCCTGGCGCAGGCATAATCTGGTGCAAGGGTTTACAAAGTCGTGCAATGCATGCCTTGTACCACTTTGTAAATATGGCACAACGTTTTAGACACACTATTGCCACATTAGCGGCAAAAGAATGACACTAACCTGGCAATAGTTGGCCCTAAGCCCTTCTTAAATTTGGCCCATTGTTTCTTATCTTCTGTATTGCTAGTACTGAGGTTTTGGTATGTCTCACGTTAGTGCACTTTTACCTAATTCGACACTTTAACTCACCTTTGGTAATTCTGTATTTGTATAGTATGTTTTTGAAGCTCATTTAAATACATTTAGGCTTGAACTGGTAATAATACTCTGAACTTTGATTTTGCCTTTGAGATTCAATGTGTGACCAAATGGGCTGCACTTTAAATTGATTTCAATAGTTTAATGTGTTTCTCCTCACCCCTCAGAATTTTCAAAAAGATTCATTGGATCCAGAAAACAAGTATGAGTGCCAGATACTGGATCACTGCTTTCACTGTGTATTTGGTTTTCGCACCATTGTTGAGACTAAATGAATTTGTGCATCAAAAAGGTTGCATTTCATGCATATATATATATATAGCGCAAAATTACATGTTTGCAGTTCATGTGTTTATGTTGTATTTTCATGTCATTTTGATGAAATTCCATGTAATTTAATACTCAACTTGGGAGTGGGGTGCAGGGAATATGTATATGCATGAGCTGAGCCTTTATTGTGAATGTCCGCTCACCTTCATAAACCAACTCTGATTCAATGTTTACTTTTCATTACTGTACTGCATTAGCAATGATTATGCCACCCCAATCACTGCTTATTGTTTGCTAGTAGCCTCGAGTTCCATTTGTGCTCACTCCTAAACAGCCAACTTCATCAGAAAAAGCACATTCCGCTTTTCCCCTAACATTCTCCACAGGAGTTCATTCAGAATTAAAATGGTTTTGTAAGCTCTTTCAGGGGGCTAGATGGTCCTACAAAACCATCGTTATGCAAAGAAAGTAACGAATTCTAAGAAAATGGTACCTCATACTACACAGATGCTCTCCCTGGGTATCATAATATTGGCAATAGAGAAATGAACAAAAGTGGAAAAGAAATAGTAAGAAGAGATCATTATAATTAAACACTAAATGAAAACAAAGTTAGATCTGAAACAAATTATGGAATAAACAAAAATGGAGGACCACAAGGAGCACCTGGTATAAAGAAACAAGCATTTGCAATGCAACGGGTCTCGCGTTTACTCATGTTAGAGCTAATTGTATTGTATTGTAGTCGTATTTATATAGCGCTTACCACCCCTGACGAGGCGTCGAAGCGCTTTTCGGTGAGTATCACGCTACTCTGGAACCCAACAATAATTAGTGCTGGATTAGTATCGGGAAATAATGAGTACAGTTTTAGTATTATTATGAGTTGATTTGAGCCGCGGATATGAGAGTTTGTAAGTTAGATTGACTGGAGTAATGGAGGGGTGCAGGAGAAAAGAAATCCAGAAGTGTTAATTGGGAGTGTATCCTTCATTTTACTCAACCCAAAGGCTTAGGATGAGTAAAGGGGGGTGGAGGAGGGAAGAGTATGTGGGAGGGTTAGGGAGAGCATAGTAGCAGGGTGAGATAAATGCGGGAGAATTTAGTAGGGTTGTGTGGGAGGTCACGGTAGTAGAGAGGGGTTTGGTGAGTTAGATGTGGAAGCGGAGGGAAGAGCTTAGGCAGAGTTATTTAGGAGATGAAAGTAGTAGAAAGGATTTGGGATGAGTCAGAGTGCGAATGGAGGATAGTTTGATAGAGACAGGATATATGATGATGGGTAGATAAGTGTGATAAGATGAGAGCAGGAATTCATAGATATCTAGTATAACAACCCACCCAGGAGCCATGCAATGACCTACGAAGATGCCAAGCACAGAAACAACACATACACGTACATATATACATACACACATACATACACACATACAAACACACATGAATACACACACATATGCACATACAATACATAATTAGAACCATGGGTAAAATATACTTAGTCAAACAGGTTTAAAGAGTGTGTGTGTGTTTTATTGTTATGACATAGTAGTGATACATATTTTCTAAAGAACTATACATAACTAGAAATATACACATAAAGTGAAAAAAAATATTTATCAATATAGGCAAATGCAGTCCATAGTTGTTTGAATATGGTGGTTATGAAGGAAAGAGCCAACTCTTGAGTAGTTTTCTGAAGACAAGAAAGTTATCTGTTGCTCTTATAGTTGGGGTTAATGAATTCCATAGTTTTGCTGCTTGAACGGAGAAGGATGTACCACATATAGGGCCAGATGTAGCAAAGGGTTTTTCCCATTCTGTGTCAATGGGAAAATGTGTTCGTACATATGGCCCATAGTCTTTTTCTTGTATGGTGGTGTTCTAAGCCGGGGTGCCAATCTTGAGCGGAGGTTTCTTTGTTGGATGTATTTGGTTATTTTATTTCTGATAAAAAGCGGTCCTGTTCCATGTATAGCTTTGTGGGTGATACAAAGCAGCTTGAAAGTGCTAATAGCGTTGTAAACTCCTAACAGGACTTTTCACTCGTAATGAAACCTATCGGCAAAAGTGCAATTATGTACGTAACCGGAAAAAGTGCAGATAACTGTGTAACAGGGTCGATATTATGCAAAGCGCTGGATGCCCAGTGAGATTGTCCTGCGAAAATAGAGAAAAAGTAGTCCACAAACCAGACGGAAAACAGCGAGGCTGGTATGTTTTCTGTACTTGGTCAATGCGCTCGAGGAGGGCTAACCACCGGAAAAGGCATGATGTATGCATGCCTTCCACTAATGAAATCAAGCAGATTCTAACAGGCAAGCCCACAAACTAATTAAAGCCACTGACGTGACGTGGACGGGGCTCCGAGTCCTTTTTGATTCCTAAAGCGTCTCGCTCAGCGAAACTGTTGTTTACCTGCAGACTCGACCCTAAAAAGGAAACAATGATGCACTGAAATATCCTTCACACAATGTTACTCCCGCTGCAAAGACTTGGGCAGCCTCAGCAAACTTGTAAATTTTCCCTAGCATATGGAATCCTTAATTGGCAGGATACTGGATGGATGCTTCTATCTACACCAATCTTTGAACAATATCAGCGGACGAGTTACAGTTCCTGAATTTTCGCTTGTGTTCCTCTTCTAAGATTAGGCAAGCCAAAGACTGTCAGTGTCACCCTTCCCTCAGCAGCATTCATCGGCTCCAAAAGAAGTATCCCTTCTCGTTCACTACCCTTACGCAGCTTGTGAATCGAGTGGCGAAGAGTTATTCCTCCAGCCCCCTTATTTCCTATCCCTCCGTTGCCTGTGATTTTCAGTCCCACTCACACCCTCTTTATACCTTATGGTCAGTGGTGACCGCAAAAGAGCTCAGATGGTCCAACCCCCAACAAACAACAGTTCTGATCAATAGGTCACTGGGAGTCTCACAGTGAGCTAGCTGTGTCTCAATCGAAATATTTATATAAGTAAACATCTAATGAGATTTCGTGGTGCAATCACTCATTTATCATCATCCAAATGTGACAAAATCACATTCATCCTTGCAAAAACTCCTAAAAACATCAAAAAGTGTCAATCCTTCCTAAATCCTTGTATATCAGCTAGTTCGAGTGTGCACCATGTGTGGTATCACCTAGATCAGATGGCAAAGGATCCGAATCAAGTTTCCTTTTACCATTGCCCAGAAAAGATATACACCAGATTTTCCCTGCCTGCAGTTAATCAGGACCGAAAAAAAACAAGGGGACCTATGCATTTGTGAAGATTTTTACTTTGTCTACAGCTTCAGTAAAAGCAATATAAAGAGAGTCTTGCGCTTATAAGACACCCTAGCAAAGCAGAAGAGAGTGCCAGGCTGACCTCGTTTCTGTAACAAAGTAGACACTGCATTCACGTTTCGCTTTTGTAAATGAAAAGACTCCTAAAGTGAACAACGCTACTGTAAGGATTTCTTTGTTAATCTGCGAGGACGGAGACAGCGATCTGTGGAAGAAAGTGCGGTCGGGATGTACTGTGCTGTGACGTGAAGTCAGGCCATGGACGGACTCACTTGCATTCAAGTAATCATTACCGAATGCCCATGATACTGATGTCTATAAGGCTTACAAGTTCACACCAGTACAGCTCAACAACAACCTTCTCGTCTTGCTCTTCAAAAGAAATATAGAACTGTAAAGTCGCCGATCCACATTTAATGCATTTCGCAATATTCTGTATGTTATTTTGTGAAAGGGATCAAGCTGAACCTGGTGAAAGAAACTGGAAGACAGGTCGGAAACAGGAGGCGCATAGTGCGCACCGACTTTCTTCGACCTGCCTGAAATATCGAGACTCGACTTATGTACTGATAGGTCGTGTCACAAAATGTCCATCGCTGAGGGTCACGGGATGCACCCCCGTAACAAATATTAATTAAGCAGGTCAATATTTGCAGCTTCCATTTGATTGTGTACAAACATGGGTATGGTGGTCCGAAGAACAGATGAATACTAGTCCTGTGTTCGTATTTCCTAATTACAACGCTTTTTAAAAAAATAATTATGTATGTAACCGGAAAAAGTGCAATTAACTGTGTAACAGGGTCGATATTATGCACAGCGCTCGACTTCTGCCAGCGAGATCGCGCTGTGAAAACAGAGAAAAAGTAGTCCACGAATTGGACGGAAAACAGCGAGCCTCGTATGTTTTCTGTACTTGGTCGATGCACTCGAGGAGGGCTAACCACCGGAAAAGGCATCAAGCAGATTCTAACAGGCAAGCCCACGAACCAATTAAAGCCACTAACCTAACGTGGACGAGGCTCTGAGCTCTTTTTAATTCCTAAAGCGTCTCGCTTAAAAAAACGCATGCATGTAATGCAGGCTTGACTCTAAAAAATAGTACGTTCTGTAGAACGTCTGTAGGTACAAAAATGACTAAGTACGCAACTGCGAGGAAATCTAGGCAAATAGGGGAAAGAAACAAGGAGAAGCAGAGCCAACATCCAGGGGTAGAACATCTTTGTATATATTAAGCCCAGGTAGAAACAAATTGAAATTGATGTGGATCAGGATGGGACGAACTGACATTCAGCTCGATAACTAAAGAGAAAGGATAACTGAATCAATCTTTCTGTGTTTCCTTACAGTAATCAAGTTATCCCTCCACTAAATCATTGACTTGCAGTTAACAACAGATTCGCCAGCTAGTTCGGTTTTCACCTGTGTGTGTGCAGCTAGGGTCGTGGGATCCCAATCCACTGAGTAAAATGGGCCAAGTTGCAAATGTAGGTGTGGTTGGGAATGCAAGGGTGTCTCAATAGTCTAGTCTGAAGAAGAGACGCACAGAAGAGGTTGCCTCAATCGCCCATCAACATGGCTCCCCACATTGCAATCTCAATGTTTAATAAGTCATCAGATGTATACCAAAGACTGGAGGTATGGCGTCCTGCTCTCAGAGACACACACAACCGAAGATCCAAAAGTTGCATGCACCGCACCCACAGTCCCAGCGTGGCCCTGCACCACTCACCTGCTATTATAAATAGTCCCTTGATAAAGTGATGGAGAACTGGTGCCATTCAGAGAAGTAAAGAAATGTAAATTCTGTTATTAAAAGACACGCCGTTCTCAAAGGTATTACAATTACCAAAAGCCCAGGTCCTGTATTATTGCACATTAGCCACTGTAGGAATTTCAAAGGAGCTCATATGATATTGTGATAGCCCTCAAATTAAGCGGGAGATTAAGCATTGGCAAAGTCAAGAGACGTTGCTCAGAAAGGAAACTGTTTCTTCATTACTGCAGATAAAGGCTTGTTTGTGCGGTACACCTACTGACTTTCCATTTTTAAAGCACTCCCAGTGTTCACGAAAATCAGGAGGTTTTGTTTGAATAGTTGCTGAAATGCATCACTCTTAAGAAGCAACATTTGCTTAACGTAAATATACTTTTAATCGATTCTAGTACACGTAGAGTAAAACAAGCATCTGGTTCTAGGGGGATGTTAATGGCGTCTCTTTTAGAACCACCTGCATTAGGGCCACAGCACTGACAACGGAGAAAGGGGTATATTACTACTACTGTTCCGGCTTCGTTCATTGGTGTAAAGACATTAAACCCATTGCCATGTCACGGGCTGAGAGCATGTATTATTGCCTAAACCCAATTCTCCTAGTGGCCGAGGGGGGAGAGTGTTTGCTGCATCCAGGGGTGCTGCAGTGTTTCTTAGCCCCCAACTTGAACTATGCTGTGTGGGCTCCGTAGGGGCATTAAAACCCATTCTTATCAAAGAGTCCCACCGCATTGCTCAATGGTAGGGGTATTTATCCCTTAATCCCTTAGCACTGGTGTAAAAAAGTTACCCGCAGCCGCTGTTGAGCGGAGCACAGTGCCTTTGCACGGACAGCGGGCACCTGGCCTGAGAGCTCCTGACTAGGAGAGGGGGTGGGGGGTACCTGTACTTTGCAAGGGGGCCCCTCGAGTTTCGTTATTCCACTGTCCCTTAGGAATTATTTAAAGGTGCAGCTGTAGTAATTCCACCCCAACCTTACTCAAGAACAAGGGAGTTTTCGATCTCTCCACATTGCCCAAGTATAGAAGTGCGTAATGTTTACTTTTGTCAAAGGAAACAAAATCCCAAAGGCCGTCGGGTATTCTATTTTCAATTGCGAATATGGCATTGCAGCTGCTGTCAGATGTCATGGTCCCACTTGGCCTACAAAATGGTAAGGGTCAGGGCAGCTGAAAGCTCCTTCCTGACTCCTTCACCTTCATTTTTGAACATTGAAAGAAGCTCGTTCACAAATTGTGGAAAGGTCAGCAGGACAGCTAGCATCTGCCTCGGGCTTTCATGTCATACACTGTTTTGAGTGGCAAGGACTGCTGGATCAGCTGATTTCTTCCACAGCCAGAGCTATGTTGCAATTGAGAAAATCACAGCGCAGCAGCTGTCAACTCTCTTCCCCCCGTTCCCCATTTGGGCAAATCAGAGAGCGCGGTGGATGTGTAGTGTGCACCCTGAGCCTTTTGACAAGGCAGTGGGAGAAAAAGTTCCCCTCCACACTCGCAAGGCAGGGGTGTTGTTGGGGGGTAATAAGCGTGTCATACCCCTGGGCGAGGTGCGGAGTGCCAATAGACATCATCCGAGTCCTAAAACAACATCAGTAGGGTCACATACTACGAGGGAGGTATTGACTTCTGACTAGTCCCTGCCCTTGTGCAAGACAGGGGACCTAAATGATTTCTCTGTTGCTCATAGACAAGCTGTGGAAAGATGACATCAACTCCCATACGGTTAAGCAAGGCATAGGTTTGAATATGACAGAACAATGTGTTTCCTCTTCGGCTGCTCGGTGAGAATTGTTAACACCTTGGTGGCTGCGGATTACAGTTTATTGTTTTCACGAGTACGAGACCAGCATTAAATCTCCTTCACGAAAGTGAAAGATGCTACTGACCTTTGCTGGAAAGAAGTTTCTCAAAGGATTCACCCCAACAGGCAACTTCTTCAGGAGATGCACTGTACAAGACAAAATCAGAGAGATGAGCAAAGTGTATCATTAAATTCTTAACTGCAAGAAGCATTCCCAGTGAAAGCCTTCCAATCCACGAGCCAAAGCAATCATCACAATCCAAATGGTGTAAAAAAAAGAAGGGATATATTTAAAAAATTTTGGCGCATGGCAGGGCAACAAGTCGCCTTGCTGCGCTGCCCTGTGTCAAAGGGAAAGGGCAGGAATGCGCCATATTTAACCAATACGGCTCATTCCTGTCCTTTCCCCTTGTGCTGGCACCCTTTGTTTTTGCAAAATGCTGCCCACTTAGAAAGAGGAAAGAAATGAGTAAAAATAGTCATATTTCTCCTCGTTGCGCCTCACCTGGGGAGGCGTAAGTTTTTGCTGCATCCCTAGATTTACATGGCTTTATAAATCTGGGATTGTGTTAAAATGAATGGGTGTTGTGTGGGAACAGCCACGGTAACGTTCATTGAACGCCTACTCAGGGCAGAGTAGAGCAACACAGCGACTTACGCTGCACTACTCCAGATTTATGAGGCCACAAAAAGTCATGCACAGTGGCTTTGCCTGGCTTCATAAATCTGATTTAGAGCCTTGCGTCACGCCTGTATCACTTTGCTAGTGCAAATGTGAAGCAACCTCTCCTAAATAGGCCCCTAAGTTTACAATTGTACCCCTTATCATCTTTGAAAAAGAATCTTAAACAATTTACTACGAGCAAATGTGAGGAGGAAGAAATGTCAGAAGCATACACTTGGTGGCTCTGGTTCTTACAGATGATTAATTCTAAAATTAGCCCTGCACTCTGTTTCTCTCTGTGTGTGAGATTATGCACAATTTATTTGTTAACTTTGGAAAATGTGAGTGAAATTCGTCAAATTGCTAAATACAATTAATTAGTTTTATTTAAATTACCTTTGCAATGTGTTTTGTTTATTATGACGTCTTTAATAGGTATTCTTTTTTTTCTAAATTGATACTTGTTCATTGCAGAATGCATCATGATTACAGGACTAGGAGAACCAATTCGGGTAACACAAACCAGGGAAGTGTTAATGTAACTCAGAATTCACAAAACTTAAAATCTGTATAGAATGTTATCAAAAGTATTGTTAAAATATAGAAATGTGCGTTATGTTTTTATCTTGGCTTAATATGCGTAATTTTAAAATTTATACTTATTGCACAAATACATTTCACTGTTCATCTGCATGAACATTGGATTCAATGGCAGAAGTGATATACAAAAATAACATGGGATAACGGTGGGAGAGTGGCCATTGCACATATCAGTTTTGCTTGTCCCGCAAGACATTTTCTGCTTGAGCCAGTCTCCCTAGCCTAAAAATATATGTGAAAAAGGGAACCGGAATAAAAGTACAAATATGAAACATTGTGAAACTCAACAAATGGGAATTACAAGAAATTTCGTTTCCCTAAAAAACATTTCTAGGTATGAAGTGTGGCAGCTACTCTCAGTTTATAAAAACAGTTGGAGCTGGGCAGTAAGGTGAAAGCATGTTTAACCTACTAGCAGGGAATTAGTTGAGGCAGTTCTTGCATGGCGCTCTAGAAAGTCAATATTTATATATTTCTGAGGTTTTTAAGAACTTAACAATAACAAGTCTCCAGTAAAAACGTATTGTAAAAACAATTTACGGGAAATTGAGAAAGTTATTAGATAAACAACAACTACCTAGAATTGAAGTAGCACGGAAAAGCAAACAGGTGTCAGAGAATACATGATATGAAAGTGAACACAGTTTAAAGAGGTATTTTTGGAAAAACGGTTGAATTGAGCTTGGGTGAGAAAAAAGCATTACCCAACAGATGGGTTTAAACCACTGCTGTGTGAGGAAATATGCCTACAAAGAAAATCTATGGAACAAGATACGTTGATCACAAAGTATAACCAGGCCACAGCACGACTGGCGCAAATTGTGTTGGCATCCTCAGCTGATGAGATTTTCTACCTATCTGATTGTAATGGGACGGTAGTTAATGTTTCAAACCTACTTTCTTTACTTGCAATACTTGACATTTTTTCAGTTTTTGACACTGGGAAACCGCTCTCCCCTTCTTTCTAATCTTTCCTGAGCCAATCGTGGTTATTACCGCGTTGTATTATTTCTTCCCTAGGTCTTATCTAGGGCCATTGGAATTATGTGTTTGAGCAGCTGTGGAAATTTTTGCTAAATTATGGATTTGCCACATTTGCTATATAAGCCATCATCTGTTGCATAATGTGCAGATGTTATAAAAAACAAATCTTGGTAGCTCAAACGGTTCAACAATTACTAAAAAAAAGAAGCAACACTTGTTGCAGTGCAAGGCCTTTTACAAAGATCCACTCGTCACTTTTCTGCTGTTTAGTGCTATATTTAGGTGTTAAATGTGAACGAATGAGCTGAAACCTATGCCCAGAGAGTGTTAACCAGTGTAAAAATGACAAAATAATGAAGTAATACTATCACAAACTATGCCGCATTATGCCTCATAAATTGTTTTTTCCTGCTACATAATTTAGTCAACCCTGGTGCATAATTTGTCCCTCCCCGTCTCATAATCCAGTGGCCCCGGTTTTACATTGTTTCCTTCTCTGACACCTATTCTTTTTCTTATCCACTTGCATATGGGGGTTTCCTAGGGCTGTGTCTTTCGTCCCTGTCTATTTTATCTTAAGAACCACCTTTTTCTAACATAATCTCTTCTAATTTGTTTACTATTTGTCTACTACTTGTGTTTAGATGTTACAAAACAATTTATCTAAATTTTATCTTTCATTTCTGCACTTAATAAGACCATCTGATACCTGTTAGAAATGGGGTTTTTGGTTGGCAGTCAGGTTGCCCTCTGTCCAAGAAAGAACCCTCACTCTAGTCAGGGTAAGTCACACACAATCCAAAATCAGCCTGTGCCCACCCTCTGGTAGCTTGGCACGAGCAGTCAGGCTTAACTTAGAAGGCAATGTGTAAAGCATTTGTGCAATAAATCATACAATACCATAATATAACACCACAAAAATACACCACACAGTGTTTAGAAAAATATATAATATTTATCTGGGTATTTGCAGGTCAAAACGATCAAAGTTGCAATATGAATTTGTAAAGATATCACTGAAAAGTGATATAAAGTGTCTTAAGTCTTTTAAAAAGCAAACAAAGTCTCTTTCAAGCACAAAGTACCTGGTTTCTGGTGGAAAATCGCAGCAAAGGGCCGCAGAAGAAGAGATATGTGGAAAAATGGTGTGTGCGTCGATTTCTCCCCAGCACACACGGACTTGCGTCGTTATTTTTCACGCGGGAAAGTCGTGCGTCGTTTTCCGGCGCGCGGACAGTCTCTTTCTATGGGTCGCGGGGATTACCAGATGTCCGGGGTCTGTGCGTGGATTCTCCTGCTTGTTTTCTGGCTGCGCGTCGTTCCGCGGGGCTGTGCGTCGAAGTTTCTATCTCACGGCAGGCGTCGCGTCGATTTCTCCTCTGGAAGTCGGGTGGCGTTGTCTTTGCAAGGCCGTGCGTCGAAGTTCCGGTCGTCCCGAAGGTGTCGCGTCGATCACCGTCAGTGTGCAGCGGAACAAGCTGTGCATCGAAAATTTCGGCGCACGAAGCGTCCAAGTGAAAAAGATAAGTCTTTTTGGTCCTGAGACTTCAGGGAACAGGAGGCAAGCTCTATTCAAGCCCTTGGAGAGCACTTTTACAGCCAGACAAGAGTTCAGCAAGGCAGCAGGCCAACAGCAAGGCAGCAGTCCTTTGGAGAAAGCAGACAGGTGAGTCCTTTGAGCAGCCCGGCAGTTCTTCTTGGCAGGATGTAGTTTCTGATTCAGGTTTCTTCTCCAGCAAGTGTCTGATGAGGCAGGGCAGAGGCCCTGTTTTATATCCAACTGTGCCTTTGGAGTGGGGGAAACTTCAAAGAGTGGCTAAGAAGTGCACCAGGTCCCCTTTCAGTTCAATCCTGTCTGCCAGGGTCCCAGTAGGGGGTGTGGCAGTCCTTTGTGTCAGAGCAGGCCCTCCACCCTCCCAGCCCAGGAAGACTCATTCAAAATGCAGATGTATGCAAGTGAGGCTGAGTACCCTGTGTTTGGGGTGTGTCTGAGTGAATGCAGAAGGAACTGTCAACCAAGCCCAGCCAGACGTGGATTGTAAGGCACAGAAAGATTTAAGTGCAAAGAAATGCTCACTTTCTAAAAGTGGCATTTCTAGAATAGTAATATTAAATCCGACTTCACCAGTCAGCAGGATTTTGTATTACCATTCTGGCCATACTAAATATGACCTTCCTGCTCCTTTCAGATCAGCAGCTGCCATTTCAACAGTGTATGAGGGCAGCCCCAATGTTAGCCTATGAAGGGAGCAAGCCTCACAGTAGTGTAAAAACGAATTTAGGAGTTTTACACTACCAGGACATATAACTACACAGGTACATGTCATGCTTTTTACCCACAGAGCACCCTGCTCTAGGGGTTACCTAGGGCACACATTAGGGGTGACTTATATGTAGAAAAAAGTGGAGTTCTAGGCTTGACAAGTACTTTTAAATGCCAAGTCGAAGTGACAGTGAAACTGCACACACAGGCCATGCAATGGCAGGCCTGAGACAAGGTTAAGGGGCTAATGAAGTGGGTGGCACAACCAGTGCTGCAGGCCCACTAGTAGCATTTAATCTTCAGGCCCTAGGCACATATAGTGCACTCTATTAGGGGCTTATAAGTAAATTAAATAGCCAATCATGGATAAACCAATCAATAGTACAATTTACACGAGAGCATATGCACTTTAGCACTGGTTAGCAGTGGTAAAGTGCCCAGAGGTCAAAAGCCAACAACAACCGGTCAGAAAAAATAGGAGGAAGGAGGCAAAAAGTTTGGGGATGACCCTGCCAAAAAGCCAGGTCCAACAATACTGTTCATATTTCATAAATTCAATAATATCTTTTTTTATAACAAATTCTGTTTTATTTTGTGTATGCAAGATAACAAAACAAAACTGTGACAAGTTCAGGCCTGCAGGACCATCATATGAAGAACTATTTTGACTCTTAATGCCAGCAGAATTATCCACAGCAAAGTACATAGAGACTGTCTTTGGACAAATGAAGAATGTAGTTTCAGTCCCTTAAGAAATAAAAGCATTCCTTCACCTGGCCGCATTCCTGACCTATTATTCCTTAAATCCAGTTCTTGCCCTTCAAATATGGTCATACTTTTGAAGGACCTTTGCTCCTTTTATACCAACTTTACCATCACTGTGAAGGATTCCAAGCCTCTGTGCCATTCAGGTAATGGAGGCATCTGTGCATCCCGCCAGTGCCTGGCCATGTCTCTCTTGGCCCCCATGTATGCTGTGACAAATAAGGAGTGCATGGCTCCTGGGTCCACCACTGTATCCATGATCCCCACTGGGATAATCTTGGTGTCATGTTGTAATGGTATGCCCACCACCTACTCAATCCGAGCATTGATGGCAGTTCAGTATGCTTGCATGCCCGGACAGGTCTACAGAATATGATAAAGGAAGTCCAGAGAGAAATTACAGCCCAAACATGGGGGTTTTGAGCACATCTCATATGCCAGAGATCCTTCAGGGAATAAAAAACACAATGAAAATTGGACTGGACTGGACGGAAGTGCATGGATATGTCAAGCATTCTTGAGGCCATTTTCGCCTCCTCCCATTCCTCATCCTTGACGGTGCCCCTTCCGTCCTCCCACTGCACCCTCAGTGTCCGCAGGGGATCAGGGGTATTTCTGACTACAGATTTATACAGCCTTGAGATACCACCTTTACCCCACTCATCAGTGACTAATTTGCATTCAAGCGTGTTAAACTCACAGAGAGTCTCCATTGTATCCTTTTAGCCCTCCAGAGCGTGTTCCAATTGAAGATATTGATAAAACAGTGAGGAGTGTAGATGGAACTCATCCATCAGTTCTCGGAAAAAACAAATGTGCACATCCCTCTAAACACCCCCCCAGTTCGAAGATGTCAATTAACTCCCACTGATGGAACCCTGCCAGGCCTACCATTTCTGTTAGCCACATCCTCTGCCAGTGGGGAGTTGCCTCCATGAGCGTGCATTACCGTCTCATATGACAAAGAGCTGCATAACAACAAGATCGGGACCTACATAACAGGTGGCAGACAGCTCAGGAACGTCCAATCATACAGCAAGGAGAGTAGGCCATATGGCTGCAGCAGTGATAACTCCAGTCTGTGAGCTGGGTCACCCCTGTCCATCCAAAACCAGTCGTTTATGTTCATCAGTTGCAAGGCACATCAGTACAGCCTAACATCTGCCTACCCTAATCCTGCCTCAAACGTAGGGAATATGCACATTTCTAAAGACACCCTAGGGGTCTCCCCGACCCACAGGAAAGTAGAAATATGTGTCTACAGAACTGTAAAGAAAGCAGGCAGCAGTGGATAGGGATAATACTGCTGCATCTACAGGAAGCGAGAGGAAGATATCATCTAAAATAGTACCCTGTGGCCTGCGATTGATAGCAGAAGCCGGGCCAACTCGTACATGTCTATCTTAGCCCTGGGAACTAACAGGACGATATTAAGGTCCCAGTATCTTGACTGGGAATGGGCTACAGTCATACCCAAATAACCAAAACGGCCCTCCGCTGGCCAGGATACACCCATTCTCAGCTCTACGCTCCACGATGATTTGTTCCAGTTGAATATAAGCCCCAAGGCCTCCCCTGAAAGATGGCCATAAGCCTCAGCAGGAAGTCTTGAAGGTTCAAGAGAAAGAGGAGCATATCATCTTCGTGAAGCAATACGCAATCCTTTCCCCTCCCCCCAGTCGAAGCCGCTGAGTCTAGTGTTGATATGGATGCACTCTGCTAAGGGTTCCAGCACTAGAGCAAACAATAGGGGGGCAGGGGGCATCCGGCCGGGTGCCCCCTCCAAATAGGAATCTCTTGGAAAGGGCCCCACCAAAGCAAACCTAAGTCCACAGCTCTGTATGTAGTATAGTAACCTGGGTCCAAAACCGATTTTGTGAAAGACTGCTAGGAGATAGGGCCAATGCAGCATACCAAACACTCACTCGGTAGCCACTAGTTCTAAGCGCCACATGCAAGCGACTCAGACATGTCTGAGTTCTCCTCCATATTATAAACCTGTTCTGGACATGCAATCGACTGCACCACTGCAGCCAGCCAGGCAAAAATTTTATTACAGGTTGATAAGGGAGATAGGGCAGTACAACTCGAAGTCTTCTAGGAGTTTATTCAGTTTCAGGATAATCACAATAGTGGCTCTCCTGAAGTCTTGTGGGAAGCATCCAGTGGTGTACACCTCCTCATAAAGTGCCAACAGATTAGGGATCAGCTGGAATGAGTAGGGCTTATAGAGTTACAATGGAAAACAATTTAGGCCACAGACCTTTCCTGAGGGCATTGAGGAGACTGCCTATTGGATCTCCTCTGCAGTAAAAGGTGCATCAAGGTCCCTGCTTTTCTGGGCTGAGAGCTTCAGTATTGGCAGGTCTAGAATTAAGGGCTCATCCCTCTCATGCGGTGGGGCCTCCCAAGTGGCGTACCTGAAACAGAGTTGGGAGGCAAAAACATGCACTATATTGTCTGCTTCTGTCAGCAGCTCCATCACTAAGGTTCAGGGGTGGTTAGCCATCGCCAGCCAGTGAATCAGCTTCACTGCCTTATCTCCCAGTTTGCTTACTCTGCTCTAAGAGTTTGTTGTAGAGAGCCAGGCGTGCCTGGGCCAGTCAATGCTGGGCACTCTGTGGGAGGCCCCCTCTGAGCGTTCCAGGTTCCCAATCTCACCATCGAGACACACTAGCTTCCCTTTCCTATGCCTCCTGTACCCCCTATGGAGGTAAAAGCCCATCCCCTACAGACGTCTTGAAAGTCTTCCATAAAGTCACCTGTGAGGATGTGATATCTTTGGTAAATTCAAAATACTTTGTGATGGTGTCCCTAATTTTCTCTGCTAACTCCTGGACCACCAACAGGATCATCCTTGTCAGCAGCATGACCACCCCTCTGGATCCGCTTGTGTAGGCTGAGTGGTACACTCTAGTGTATCCTTACCTCTCCAGGAAAGAGCACCTGGTCCCCAGGATGTGCGTCACCTACAGAAAGATGACCATAGGGCCATCTCTCCTGATGTATTCCTTGACTGCCCCACTTAATCCTGTTGTTAAGGACATTTACGTCCCAGGTTATTATCAGATGTTCCCTTACATATCCCACCATTTGTCCTGGACTCCATGTGTTTGCATGTGTATGTCTGAGCCTGCATAAAACATAGGAACATGGTCCCAAGTTGTGAGCTGACAAAACAATACAACGAGCACCAACAATATCCAATCAACTATTAAGGGCTCTGCAACTAGCATACACAAAACATCTCTTCCACCTAACTCCCTAAACTTCCCCATTTGAAGCATCTCTTGCCCCGAAATCATCAAACCGAAAACCCAAACCAAAATTCTAACTAGTAGGGGGGCGGGTCCCTACAACGACAAGGAGTGATTTTGCTGTGACTGCCAGATTGGCAGTTTAGAAGGTCAGGTATTTGCGCAGTTGAAGCCGCTACTCCCCCTCTCCTCCATGGTCTGGAATCTCAGTTGTTGTGGGAGATATGGCATCATGTCCTCTGACCTATGGCATCATCTCTTTTTTCCTGGTGCATTGGGGTAGCAGCTTCCAAACAGTAGCCATTGAGTTTGCAAAGGGAGTGGGAGTCTGCGCACAATAAATCAACTTTAGAACTTGGCGTTCCTCCACCCATGCCCAGGTGCTTTCCAGGGCATCAGAGAACAAAGTGAGGTCATTAAAGATGATTCTGAGACGTGCTGGAAACTGGAGCATGTATGTGATCTTCATTGCTCTGAGTTTCTCCTTGACTGCCTGAAAGGAACATCACTGCTGTTGCAACTTCAGTGTATAATCTGGGAAAAGCATGACCACGGTCACTACGCATAGCTGTTCTTCTCACTTGATGGTTTCCTGGAGGATTGTGTGTCTGTCCACAACATTTAGGAGCTGGGTAATTATTGGTTGAGGTGGGGCCGCTTTTGGTGGCCTGGCGACAGTGATCAGTGCACCCTTTCCACCACAAGGACAGGACTGCATGTCAAATTTGTTGCTGGCTCATGAGGTGTATGGGATGCATTGTTTTGTGGACCAATTAACCTGAAATAAGAATGGTTTGTCTTATAGTAGAGTTACAGTGAGCTACAGTGATTCCATCACAGTACTCTGTAATCTTCCAGATATTGCACGTCTACAGAAGGTGGTTGCCTTGTGGGGCACAGGTAAAAGTGCCTTCTAGTGACTGAAGTACTGCCCATGAGAGGTCATTGTAATGTATGCAGACACCCTATCAGTAATATTGGTATGGACTAATTCAGTGGTTACACAATGGAGTGCACTCCTTGTTGGTACTAAGCCAGATGACTTGGTCCTGAAGAGACCGTTTCGCTTGCACACGGTCGAAATGTTTAAAGCTCTTCATGGTACAGGCTCACAATGCGTAAAGGAGAAATTTAGATGGTATGTATCAGCTAGACCTTTAAGATCTTCACAGGCTCATAACCTGTTAGTTTCTCAGTTTAAGAATATTAGCTGGGGAGGCCATAGTTTTGTCAAGGAACTTCAAAACTAAGGGATTCTCTCCTCACCAATCTCAAGAATTCTTCATCCATTTATGGTTTAAGGAAAAAGCTCAAGACTTGGCTTTTCAATCCCTGATCTTCATTTCATCCTACTTTTCTTGCTCTCTGTCGGTAGCCTAGTGCCATGACACCCTAGGGCATACATGCGCTTTATAAAATTAATTTTCATTTCATGTCTTACGAAAGTGACATAGCCATGTAATCGACAATACACATATTGTGTGCCTTAACATTCCTAATGTAAAATTGAGCATCTAAATCGTATTACTGAAGATGCATTCACAGTGAAAATTAGTAGTTCATGTATACGTATGTTCTAAAGTTTGACTTTAACAGGCTGAATTGTACTATTGCACATTTACACTTGTGTATTTCGAATGCTAATATGTCTTAACTGCATATAATCATGCTTTCTTTATAATTCTTATTTCCATTTATAACTTGCAAGAGGCACTTGTAACCATGTATTTCAAATGCACATTTATGCCTTATTGATGTAGCATAACTAAAGGCCTAAAAGATTTGGCTTCTCATGTTAACTTTAACATGCAGTTTTGCTCTTGTTGCAATATTCTTTCTTTGCAGCTGCGTTTGTGAGAATCTACAGTTAAAGGCATATTGTTTATTTGAGATAGTGAGGTACAGGAGGATACTTTGGCAAGGACAAAGGTGCGCTAACGAACTAAGAAGAAAAGAACTCCTGTTTGTGTACCAAGCGCCGAGAGACATACAAGGTTGTTCTGATATCCGATTTCAGGTGTATGAGGTTTGATCCGAGTTGCAAACTTCAACTGTGCAAGGAAGATGGAGAACTACTGGTATTGATGACAGACTTCTCAGAGATTCTGTAGGTTTAATTGGTATCCACCTTGTTAGATGAGAGCAGATTCTCTTTGTCCTTTGACAAAAGCAGATTTCCTTGAGACTTGGAGGGTTACAGACCTCTGTACTCTTTGTTCCTTTCTGTGGCTTTATGCCATAAGTCACCTCTGTATCTGAACTTCTACTGAGATTTCTGCAATGCTGACAGTTTCCTATATTTCCTGAGACTAAATTAGCATTTCCCTTGACCTTAGTTAAGGGAATTTAGATTAATTTAGGCCCCTATTTATACTTTATTTGCGTCGCATTTGTGTTACTTTTTGATGCAAAAATGGTACAAACTTACAAAATATATTTTGTAAGTTTGCACCACTTTTGCGTAAAAAAATGATGCAAATGCGGCAAAAAAAGTATAAATATGGGCCTTAGTTTCTCCAATGATTAGGCAAAAGGGCCGCAACTTATATACTGCTCATCAGGTTTTGTTCCTCATCTTTTATATTGCTTCAACTGAAATTCTCAAAAGCCTTATGCTTGTACGATTTAATACCATTCAACGTTTCACCTCACCTTTGGTGATTCTGTACTTATATAGCATCTTTCTGAGATTCATTTATCTAAGCCTGGCTTTAAACTTGTAATATATCTTTGAACATTAGTCTTGTGTCTTAGACTTAATGTATGGCCAAATAGATAACATTGTAAATAACCCTCCTTTAACCCTTAAGTACCCTACATCAAAAGAAGAGAATATGGGCCCAAGCGTGAGCACATTATTGGAGAAAATAAAGGGTAATTATGACATTAGGTTCTCCTGTTTGGGTGGGCAGGGAATGTGTATAATAATTCCCAAAGTATCCATTTGATGTTGGAATGAGAGGGCTTCAATTTCAGAGTTATTGTATGACCAAGGTATGTTCAAAAACTGTTTTAAATGCCCTTCTCACTTGTGCAGTTGGGCTTGCTTGCTTGCTCTGTGTATTTTGTGGGCTCATGCAACAAAATTTGTCAGAGCTGCCTTTGGTTCTCAGTCCTGGTCTGGTCAATGTAGTGAAGTAATATGATGTCTGTTCCTCGATTTAGTTGCCACGTATATTGATAGTTCTGTTTCAGCTTGGGTTGAGGGCAAGTTACACATTTTAACTGGCTATATCCATTAATAATAAGCTGCTGACTCATCTCTAAACATTACTGTCACAGAGCATTTACTTTTCATTAGTGCAACAATAATTAAAAGTAATGTCACTAAACCAATATATGCTCAAAATTGTTTCTCACAGTGAATGCATCACTGTTTTTATATGAGCACAGAGTACAATATAGTGTACATTCTTTAAATTATTTGAACATGGTGCCTAATACAACTTTAAAATGTGGCTGATAGTTTATGAACTGTTAGTTAAAATTCAAACCCAAACATCGATGAGTTTATTCTTTAAATACTGGCTCTATCATCTGAGCACAATTGGATTTGGAGGCAAAAGTCCTTAAATACAGCCCATGTCTTTCATATAAAGTTTTTTTTAATTCACATAATTTTGTTATTCCATATGTTTTCGGCATCCAAATGCCTCGAAAAATACGTGGATGCATTGCGGCCTATATACAGTCTCTAAGGCTTCCTCAGTTCAACACTTGCAATTTAAATAAACAGGGCACATCTGCGACACAGTCACTACTTGCATTTTATTTTATCCTCATCGTTGATGGATACAAAAAACCTGAGTTTATCCTCCAATTGAACCAAAGTGCTTAAATACAGAAGCCTGTAGTCATCCATTATATTGTATATATTACAGGTGATATTATTATTCAATCCATTGTACAGCAGCATTTCTGACTGAATTCCTGGTATGTTATAATTATGCATTGTGAATCCTGAGAAATACATCAGAACGCTACACCTGCATGCTGCTTAACCTCACTATTTCATATAATTTAATTATATAAATGAGGCTAGAAAACATGCTCTTGTAGTTGGAAACCTATAATGGTGATGTTTAAAGCAGTCCATGAGCTTTCGATTTCTCAGTAGGTTGCCTATTAAAGGTTGGATGACTTAATAACAGCCATGCTTTTGCTAACCATTAGAATGCATCAATTTAATTCAACTAATTACTAAGCCCCAAGAAAGAAACTGAGTGATCGTACTCCATATATATTTCATGATTTCAGAAGCCAACTGTCATTTTGTACAAATAATAATGAGAATGTTTAATATATCACAAAAAACGTAATTTTTGTGAGTACATTGTTCTACAGCATGGGTATCTGCAGTGAACTGGCAGGTGCACTTCTTCCTGAAGTTCACATACCTATCCCTTAGGGAGAACTATTTGTTTAATTATTCATATTCCCCAATCTCTCAGGGGTCAAAGGGAATTCCCTAAGCAAATAAAGGTTTTGATATCATCATGTGTCACCCATGTGCTACACAAAGAAATTATTTTGACTGAGTGGGCCAATGTGTTCCAAAAATAGATGGCCAACAGCTCAAGGCATTTTTCATTGGGCTCTGTCGGCAACATAAGGAAGTTCTGTGCCCGCTGCCTGAAGGAGAAGACAAAAGATTCCTGGTCCCCAGCAAGCGTGATGTTCAGGCCCGCTGGCATGCATTAGCCACTGACTACAGGACAGCAAGCTTTGAAGAAATGTTTGAAGCTGATTTTGATGAGAGAAGCTAACAGAAGATTGCCAGAGTAAAAAGTAAGTTTAAACAATTTATTACCCCTTCTAATTTTACTTCTATGTTGGACGAAAAACGTATTCTATTTGAGTGGGGATCAGTTTTTAAAGTGAGATAAGATGATCATGGATTGTTAAGATTTTGAAAGACTATTTTAAAAAAATGTTTCATTTTTCTTCTGAATTATCTTGTGCTTGTGAGGTTGACGGTATGATATGATTTCCTTGTAATTTCTGCCTGTTTATGATAAAACACTGCTTTAATAAATATTAACTCCAATTTATATATTTTGGTGGCTTGTTTTAATTCTGAAATGTATTTGTGATCTGTGCTTTTTCTCTATTTACGCTCAAAATTTTCAAGGTCAAGATACAATGTATCAGAGAACCAATAGTTGGATACTCTTAAGCTTCTTTTTCTCTCTATATATGGAGTAAGTTTATCCACAAAGTGATCCTTATGTACCCTTTGAGCGAGCACTTCAAAGGATGAAAGGATCATGTTTTTATTTCTGAGAAGCTGAAATAACTTTAATAGATTTGTGCTATCCTCTCTGAAGATAATGCAGCTTGATTGGACTGGTAAACCCATGATGACCTGAGAACTATCACTAAGCACACAATTCTGTTAGGGACAATAGACAGAGATCAAGTTCTGGTATTGTGTCTGTCCCATCTGAGTGATGAGCATTTAAGGATCTAAAAATGTGAAGAGAGTAGTTTATGATGTTCACGGTATATTTGTGCTGTGGTTGTAGTTGCAATAGTGTGTGATTGTTTTAAATCTACATGGGTAACTCCCTATTTGAGGTGGCGTTATTTTTCTCAGCGGATATCTACTAAAGGAGATGGGGTGTGCATAGATACAAATCTGAAAAATGCGAGATGGTTTAAGAGGAAAATCTACATGAGCAGTTTCAGTAAGAAAGTTGGGATGACAATTTAGGGAGTCTCAAAATAAACGTTAAGTGGCTAGTTTGAAGCCCCAAACAAACAAAACACTTGATCTGAGAGGTCATGAGCCGTCAGTTCTCAGAAAGTGTTCCTGGTGAATGACCCAATCTGGACTGCTCACCCTGAAGAACAGAGTCCCAATGGGTAGCTGTATCTGATTGTCTTATTGAAAGAAAATGCTATTTTGCGTGGTAAGCCCCTACTTTTTACTCAGTTTTATTGCTGATGTATGGATTCTGTACTATGGGGCTTTGCTGTACGGAACCCAATGTTTGTGCTCTGACCTCTACAAATATATAGAATCAACTAATCCCTGATTGGCATATTTATCTATAAGTCACTAGTATATGATACTCTGGTTATCCAGGGCATCTAAGTTAATTCTCATTTATGACCTGCAGCACCTACAGTGACAACACAAAGCATGTCTTAAGGCCTGCCCCTGCAGAGTGTGCAATTTTAAAACTGCAAAATCGACCTGTAAAAATAAACCTTTTGTTAGTCATAGACCTTCCTTTCTAATATTTATACATGACATCTACATTATGCCCTAAATGCCCTTAGGTCAGGATGCATAGTGATGGAAAAGTAGGATATGTGTACTTCAATTTTACATGTCCAGGCATTGAACAATCAGCAAAGTAGTTGTTCAATGTTGCAAGGTTGGATTTCTCATAGAAAATCTCTGTGTTACATATTAACACTTTATAATGAATAACATTGCTTGGGTACTAGCTGAAAAAATGATTCAAGGGCTAATTTTAAATCAGATTTAAAATTACTATTTTGGAAATGGCACTTTTAGAAATTTGGCATTTTCCTACCTCAGCTAAATGTGCCTTTCTGCCAGTGTTCAGTGTCACCTGACTGTTAGTGACTCTCCTGTGGTGAGATGTGTATTACTCACAGACAGTGGAAAGAGGGCCTGGGTGTGGGGTAATGCTTCTCCCCTAACAGTATGGCCAACTGGGCTGTGTACACAAACTTAATTGAACTTCATGAGGTGATTAACATACCACAAGCACATGTCTCCCACACCCCAGCCTGTCCTGCCATTGTCCTGCTTGCCAGTCAGGCAACAATCTCAGTAAGAGAGAGGCTGGCTGCCCCATACCAGTTTGAGTGACCACAAGGGAGGGTTTGCTCATTATCATAGCCACACCTCTGAGTGGACACAGGGAACTCTGAAAAGGGGAACAAATCTTTTACCATGTTGGTTTTAGGTAGAGAGGGGTACTGTGGGAGAGGTGACAATGAAACAAGCAGGAAATGGTGCAAAGGTGGGTAGTGGCACCCCGGAGAACATTTACCCCTCTCATTAGGGAGTGGCTAGGAGTTTCTACCACCCATATGCTGGCATTAGGCATAAATGTGGCACTCTCAGTCCTGCCTTCACAGCTGGACCTGTGGAAGAAAGAAGAAACACTCCATCTGCTGTTAAAATTTGGAGAGAGACCCCCAAGTGCTGGACCTGCTCACACTTGTACCCAGAACTGAGAAGTGGACGGCTCCAAGGATCAGTTAGCTGATCTCCTGTTAGGCTACAGGGACACAAAAGCTGCAAGAAGCCTGCCTTCCTGATGAGCCCAGCTGACCAGTTTCAACAGAACATTCCCTGGACGCTGCTGGTGTCTTCCTCCAGAGCGAGTCCATACCCCCATGTGGTGTCCCTAAGGTCTGGGGTTCTTGGATAAGTGTCATAACCCTAAAACAGCCATACCAAAAAATATGGCAGCATTTCTCAGAAGAGTCCAGCCTAAAATCCAGGACTTGGAGACTTTTTCAAGACTATTTGGCTGGAGAACAAACAGAAGACCGGGACCATTCTGCCAAGTCAAACCAACCAAGATGTGTTTCCAAATGGCCAAAGAGTCAGGTTGTTTCCCCTCAGAGCTTTTTCACAACAGCAAATCCATTTTAGTGGGACATCAGGGAGAAGGTATCCTGCATTATCGAGTTCTGTTCCACTACAGTTTGATGTCTTTTGACTGTTGAAGAAATCAGAGCTTCAAAAAAGTCAGTAAGTTTGAAGGTAGAAATCTTCACTAGGGGAAGGCACCAAAAATATCTGGCTGGCAAGGGACCTTCCTTGGGCATGCATTTTGAATTTCTACCACTCAGAGCTTTTCTGCCAAAAGTCAATGGCTTCATGGGGACTTCCTCCAACAGTATCCGGCCTAGTGGAACCTATCTCAACCACAGCCTGCTGCCTTGCTCCACTGAAGATGTTTGGACTTCATTTTCAGAAACTAAGTCAGAAGGTTAAACTTTCAACCGGATCAAATCTTGTCTCTGTATCTGGCTTGCACCCTATTGCAGACTGCCTTGACATTTGACTTTGACCTGGTCTTTCCTGACCAGTTACCCGTGGTTGGCACTTTTTTCTTTTTTGAGACTAAAACTTAATTGAAACTTTAAACATTTGTATGTCTCATTCCCCTTCCTGGATTGTTGTTGTTTTGGTCTCATTTTGTTCATTAAATCATTCTAGATTTCTATGAATTGAAGTGAGATTGTTAAGGTGTTCTGTTTTCTACATTTTACCTGTTTTGGTAGTGATAAAGGCTTTAAACATTTCTCCTAAGTTAATCCTGTCTGCTCAGTGCTACAACTTTCAAGGGTTGAGCTCAGGTTTAAATTAATGCAACCTAATTGGACCTGGTAAGGAAATTTGACATTATTACTTGGCGGGGACTCACATCCTCCCCAACTAATAATCTACATTCTCATACTTGTAGATGTAAATTTCAGATGGCTGTAGGTGAAAGCAGCCACACTTTTACAAATTTTAACAAGCCAAACGTCGCTTTGACAACTTCGACTCCAGTGTTTCCTCTATGAAGGACATTTTTTCTGTTTTTCATATAAAATAAATTTGACTTTATAATCTTAAGAAGATATTGCTCTTTTCAACACTTTAAAGTAATTGTGTTACCCAGTTTACCACTAGGATTATATTTATTTATGAAGCAGGTTTATGTAGAACAAACAAGATCCTACAGTGGTGGAATGCTTCACAGGGGAAGCAAACAAACAAAGTCTGAAAACATACACGCTCTAGTAATCAGCATAGTATATTTACCAATTAATCAGAAGTGATACAATATCTAAGATAGCCCGATATTTTGTGACGAATAAACTGAAAAGATGAATGCATTTCAGAATATCTTTAACTTTTATTTATTAGTGCTAGAGGGACAAGATAGATCCTTTTGAGGTTCAGCATCAATATGAAAAAGTCAATTGATCTGCAAGCTAAGGTAGGCAAATGGTTAAATCATATTTGAGGTTGCTGCATTGATCAAGTTTACACCCACACAGGTCTAGAAATAAGGGAACAAGTCCAGAAAGTAAGAACAACATTGTTTTGATTTGTGTTTTTTACAGATAGTGCCTAAGCATTACACATTTGGGGTTGAAAGTTAAAACAAAAACAATACTTGACCAATAAGCATGTATTCTCTCACCTTCCAGGCTCCTTTTAACTCCAGATTTTATGACTTAACTGATGAGTGATTTCACTATGTCTGCAAAATATCCCAGCTTCCTGCAGATCCTCTTTGAAATATGATGTGTGGATGTTCCCTTCCAGAGGATTTGGACATGCCCAGGTGGCACGCAGGATTTGTTTTTTTGGTCAAAGAGCTAGTAGAATCACTAACACCACTAACTTGTTCAAAGCATGTTCTTGTGCCATTTAACTTAAAGAAGGTGTGCATGGCATTGAGAATTTAAGTTGGTACACGCAAAAGTGATCCCTTTGAATATTTCTTAAAGAAATATCAGATACCATGACAGTGCCAGCCAGGCCTCAATTTTCTTTGACCACACTACTTGCTACTCAATACTGTAGCATCTTCCCAAGCCTGGTACCCGCTGAATGACTAGGCCACACACAGAGCTGTAAATCACACATCAACCTTCGAAAGTAAGTAAGCTTTCATGCATTCTATTTTAGTAATTATGTCACACACTGATATGGAGTTCTCTGGAAGAAAGAAAAATTCCATTCCAAATCATGCAAAACATTACATCCCCCTTCTGTTAAATGAAAAATTTAAACTTTTTAGAAAATCATGAGACAGACACAAATATCTACATATACAGAAACATGTACAATTATATCTCTTCAATCAATCTTCATGGTACTTTGATCTGTCAACCTGATCTGGTTACTGGAAGCATTAAATTGCCATCTTCAATGTCAGAAGTCTCCATTGATGGTGAGGAATCAGTTTTCAAAATCAGTCTTTCTTTCACCATCTCGAGTTGAGGACCGATGAAACACAGCCTTGAAAATAGAAGTGTCTCTAGTAAAGGACTTCCCTGGTCGGCAGGCAGTCACCATGTGCCCTTTGATAGATATTATTTGAAAAGGTTCAGCATAGTAAGAAGCACCTAATTCCTTTTTTAATAGCTCTCGAGCGGTCACCAAGTCTCCTTTACAGAATGAGAGGTCTTTCACATGTTGCCTCTTGTCTGCATACATTTTCATTTCCTGTTTTTGAACCTGGTCCCTTGTCCAAATCAAGCTTTCATTAGTATCTCTCTCTGTGGTCCATTGGGGTATCTTTGTTGCCATTGCTCTCCCGAACATCGAAGTCACAGGACTTTCAACTGTGGTCGAGTGGGGTGTCGAACTATCAGCTTGTAAAGTAGAGTTCAGCACTGTTTTTAAACTGACCTTCCCAAGAGTTGCACACTGCACTTCTTTTTTTAGCATACCCATAAAATCTTCACAAGTCCATTGGCCTATGGCTAAAGGAAATGATCTTTTGATGCTTTACGTTATGAAGTTTTTTGATCACTCATTCATGTGTTGGGTATATGAGAGCTTCAACCAATGGAAAAAGTGAATGTTCATTATCACCATTAAATTATGTCCATTGTCAAGTGGATCAAATAAATCAATGGCTACTTTTTTCCAGGTATGTTTGGGGAGTTCTGACTTGAACAGCATAAGTCGAGTGACTTTGGTTGACAAGCAATTGCATATGTGACAGGTCTTGAGTTCCTTTTCAACTCTTTTATCTAGGTATGGATATCAACCTCAGTCTTGGAGAACTCTCTTTGTAGCAACAGTACCACGTTGACCTTCTTGAGCCACTTCTATCACCTTTTGTCATGGACTCTCTAGAATCAGGACCCTCAATCCTCACAGAATTACTCCTTGTACTTTTGATATTCATCATTTTTACTGAGAAGTCAATCATGTTTTTTCCACGACCAATGTGTAATTATAACTTTTAACTTTATCATGGCACTATCATGAATCGTAGCAGTGACAATCTGGGCTAACGAAGCAACAACTGGTGTTCTTGACTTGACAATGAAATTGTTGTAGGCCTCAGCCATGGTATGTGGAGTGCCATGACCTTGAATGGGCACTCTCGAAAAGTAGTTAGCAGGATTTTGTTCCTTTCCTAGTTGATGCATAATTGAATAAGTGTACCCTTGCAGTTGTAGTTCCCATCATTCAATTCAAGGAGGCATCTTGGCCTTTTAATTGCAGAGGATGGTCAGCAAAGCTTGATGAACAATCACCATCATAAAAGACTTTCCGTATAGTAAGGCATGGAATGTTCACAAGCCCATTCTACAGCCAAGCTTTTCTATTCAGGCTGTGAATAAGCATGTTCTGTTTGAGATAAACTTCTACTATCTTAGGCCACAGTATGTCATCCTGCATTTGGGCATCCACTATACAGTGTAAGCATAGCGCCTAGCCCAACGGGGCTACCGTCAACTACAATCTTGGTATGGAGCTTTGGATTGAAGTATGCCTTTTCTGTAGCATTTGGCATGTTTCATTCTCTTGAAACACTTTTCACATTGTTGTGACCAGTTAAAAGAAACATTTTTCTCAGTTAATTCTCATAATGGAGCACTGACAGTGGAAAATTCCTTTATGAATCGTGAACAGTAGCTGGCCATTCCAAGAAAAGAACGTACCATTGAAACATCTTTTGGGGGTTCAGCATTGATTCAACCTTGTACTTTTGCAGGATCAGGCATCGTGCCCCATCAGAAAATATATGGCAAAAGCATTTCAGTTTTGCTTTATTGAACTCACACTTGTCTGCATTTAAAGGCAAGCCGGCATCATGGAATAATTGACATACTTGTGTGAGGGCTTTATCGTGCTCCTTCTGTGTAGCTACAAAAATCAATATGGCATTGCTATAGTTAAATGCATTCACAACAGGTTGTATGATGTGTTGTATGAAGTCTTGGAAAAGTTTTGTAGCCGATGACACACCAAAACTAAGGGCCTGATTACAACCTTGGCGGATGGGATACTCTGCCACAAACATGATGGATATCCCGTCCTCCGTATTACAAGTTCCATTATATCCTATGGAACTTGTAAAATGGCGGGCAGGATATCTGTCATCTGCCAATATCGCAATCAAGCACTAAGGCCCTCATTATGACCATGGTGGTCGGCGGTAATATGTTTGTAAGTACTGACAACAGGCTGGTGGTACTTTCCACCATATTATGACATTGGCAGATTGGCTTAAGCCAAACCGCCAACCTACCACATTGACCGTCATGGCGGTAACGGCTGCCAGGCTGGAGATATGCATCTCCAGCCCGGCGGCCGTCACTCTACCGCCTGCGGGATAATGACCCCGCCTACCGCCATGGTTTTCGTGGCTTCCTCACTGCCACTAGGCACTATCAGTGCCAGGGAAGCTGCGGCGGTAGGAGTTTTTTACTGCCAATATCATAATGAGGGCCTAAGTCTCTTGTATCTAAACAAACCAACATTTGTAGCAAAAGTTGTAATATAGCTGCAGTTTTCTTTTAGTTCTAGCTGATGATAACCTTTATTCAAATTAAGTTGAGATAAGATTTTAGCACCATTTAATTGAGTAATCATGTATGCAATGTATGGCCCTGGGTGTCACCCTCGTTCAATTGCTCTGTTTGCTTGCTTCATGACAACGTATATGCGCACAGCTCCTTATTGTCCTTTTTAGGCAATACTACTATGGGAGAAACCCATGGTGTTGGACCAGAGGAATGTTCCACATTGTCATGTTTAAGTAATGATTCAAATACTTTTTCAACAGCTTCTTGTAAATGAAAAGCAACTTGTCTATGTCTCTGAGCAACAGGGTGGACATCCTCATTAATATGTAGTTTTGCCTTCATAGTCTTTAACTTTCCAAAACCATGAAACAATGAAGGGAATTGACTTACTATTTAATGATGAGCATTCATGTTGTAATTCACTGAAATCAGCTTCATGTCAGATACGGTATTGAAACTGAGCATGCAGGCACTTGCTGCACCTTCAAGTACATGAATTGGTGCTTCGACTTTTGTTTTCTTATGTCTCACTGTCGCCATAACTGAACCTTTACTCTCTATGGATGTCAATGCACCTCAAGTGCATACTTTGGTCTTTGACACTTGAGCTGAGGTAATTGAGAAGTTCATTGTACTTTTCTTCAGATAATATATTTATCGAAGCACTGCTATTGATAATGAAGAGCATTGAATTTTTATTTATTTTCAGTGTAATCTTTGACTAGTGATTGTATCATTTCGTTATTTTGACATTGCTACTTTTCTTTGATTGACTTTTTGCCTTACAAGCAACCAGTCAGACGTGTGCACATTTTCTGAGGTAATCACTGACATGACACTTTCTTCACTGTCACTTATTATTGAGGCTGAAGAATTATTTGACGATGATTAAGATGACAAACAACTACGTTAATTATCTATTTGCCTCAACTAATGAGGCCGCTTGACTTTGTGGGTGTGCCTCAAACGTTGCTTCTGGAACATTTTGTCTACGCGCTGTGACATACTTACTTTTTCCTTCACTCTGCACATCGTCATGAAACGGTTCTCTTTACCACAGCCTTTACATATCTGACCAATGGCAGAACACTTTTCTTTATGTGGAAACGCAAATCCACACATCATCATCATAAATACTTTATTCGGTTCAATGGGACCATAAAAGTTAGCATCACAATAAAGAAAAAATCAGTACATACAGTCAGTCATTAAAATATACAGCAATACATGCCTGGATATAGAAACAATGTGTTATCAGCGTCAATAGTTATTACGGATTCGAAAAGTGGTCAACATAAAACTTAATGCAGCGTGAACAGCAACTTCACTGCCTAGGTCGCTCAAAAGATGTGAGAGCCAGTTCACTAGATATAATTTCTGAGGCTAAAAGAACTGGGCAGAGGAACTGCCTCCTCGGCCTTACATACAAAGAGCAGAATAAATCAAAGTGCTTTGTTCTATGAGGTGTTAAGCCATCAGAGAGGCAGGCAGGAAGCATTTGAAACCATGTACCCTGAACCAGGAATGCTACAAGAAAGTGTATAGGCTTTAAACGAAACCTGGTCAATAAAGATTTCCTGACCCACAACTTCTTTTGGCATGCAGATATCACTTTGTGTCCTTCAAACTTCTGTTTCAAATTACTTTCGCATTCATGACTGACTCACTAGGGGCACCCCTGGCCTTCATGTCTGCAGCATGATTTTCATCAAGTTTCTCAGCTCTAGCAGCCATCAACACTCGCTCCAGACTTGGAGTTTCTCTCAGCATTTGTCATCTGAATGAATCAGACAAATATCCATTGATTACTCTAAGTCACAAAGCTTCTTTATCCTTAAATTCATTGTACCTACAGTATTTGATGAGTATGTCCAGTCTTTTTACGAATTTATCAATAGTTTCTCATTTCATCAACATTCATGACTGAAACCCTATCATTCACAGTCAACATTGGGTACTGGATTAAACTTGAGATCCAATGCATTGTCAATCTGATGGCATGTGACATCTTTGTCAGTTCTCAGCCTTTTCTTTATGATTTCTTTCACACCATCACCAGCAACATTTTTGAGATATTTGATAATCTTCATGCTATCGTTCTTTTCAAGTGCATCTATGAAATCTTGAAATGGTTCTTTCCATGCAGTCTATTTATGGCCAATATTTAGCTTTTGGCAGTGTTGAATGGTGGTGGTGGTTTGAGGGAGGCGGCAGCATGGTAACTGTTCATGGGAATCGCTGACATCAAAGGTGGAGGGCAGTCAAATGCCGTCACAGAGGTCAGTCAAAGTTTCAGCCTCTGAGTCTTCCCGGACAGCTTTTGGAGTTTTGACCTTCATCTTAGTCTTCATCAGAGCTCCATCACTTGTGGAGACCTCTGAAGTTGTTCTGAGCTGCCACCTACCACCTATGATGATGTACCATTTCAGGTATTGGACAGCTCAGTAAGCACAACCCATTGCTTCTTCTTGGGTCTCCTTGCCCTGTGCTGAGGTTATAGTGCATCACCTATCAAGACTCAGGTAAGAATAATAGTGGTATGCTTTCTTTTTCCTTATTCCATCAGCCAACGCTATTTGACTCCACATACGGCAACCGTCAACTCAGCACTTCGAGGAAGGCACATGTGGCATGCACAAGCAGTTTGCTAGAATCATGGTAAATTTTTCAGGGGAGCACTTTCTTCTTTGGGTTACTTATCCCCTATCTTATCCTCAGTTGAGCGTCTTCCCCAGCCTTGTACCAGCTGAAAGACGTGGACATACACAGAGCCATAAATGACACGTTTTTATTCCTCTCTGTGTACTTGTGAAATCCAACATTCTCAAGTAAGCTCTCATGCATTCCATTCTAGTTATTAAATCACACGCTAATACTGAATCCTCAGGGAGACGGAAAGGTTCCTTTCAAAATCATGCACGACATCACCAATACCATAATATAACGACAGGCCTAACACAGCCATGTCATACATATGTGTGGGGCTCAGGTCACAACATCCTGCTGGGCCCTATGTGTGACAAACACCTATTTCTAAGTTAAGCAAATGCTCAGGGAAAGAGAACAAATAGCTACTGTAGTGTGTGGCTCCACCTTTTGGTTCTAGCTTTGTTAGGTGTCATGAGTAAACAAAGGAGACTTGCTTTAAAATCTATAAATAAATTTTGTAGAATGAGCTTGAGGCTTTGACAAAGCGTGGGGTATATATAGTAATGTTGTCCTTGATCCACCCTTTCGGAATCCCTGGCTAAAGCAGCAATGACCAGACAAGGTATTAGGAGTTTGTTTAAAGCTGATCCTTTTACAGTAAATAGAGATATGAACAAACTGAAAGTAGCTGCCAATTAGTTTCAAAGCTAACGTTTTACGTGACTTTATGCCCTAATACATGCAAACAAACAGAAGGTTGTGGTATTAAAATGAACAGCCACAGAAGCTGAACCATATAATTCAAATGTATTATTCAGAATTCTGGACTTTGCGGATTACTCCTCATTGAATAAACATTGATGATTTTCAAAAAGTAATTCAAGAGTTCATCTTCCTTCAATGCTACTCAAGTACAGGCCACATTGTTCAGTGGCAAGTATCTGGGGCCACCTAGAGATTTCTGCATTGATTATATGTTTTAAGAAATTAATTGTGTGGATGATGAGTCAACTGAGCTAGCAGGTTATCTTGTGCATTGTCACTTCATGATGGTCATGAAAGAAACCAAAAACTTCTTTTGTAGTACAGCGGCCCATCTATTTAATAGCTGTATCAAGCAAGTGCATGGCTCACTGAGCTTGGTTAGTGCAAAGTAAACCAAATTCTACCATGGGTCCTAATAATCCAGATAACATTTTAGCATTAGCTAATATTCACTTGCCTATAAAAACAATAAAGTTAGTTGCCTTTGCGTATATTCATGACTTCCTGCACATTGATGTTATTTTCAACATCTTAACGGAAGATTTGATGCTTCACTCATTATGAAATGAGTCAATCACTCATTGCACAGTAAAGATACATAACTTTTCAAAGAACAAGTCAGCACATTCTGTAGTGAAAGCAGTATTTGGATATGTTTCTATCTATTTTGCCACATACATGTAATTAAGATATCACCAAGGACAATCAAGTGTTATCATCTTATTTGATCCTGGAGGCTGCTTCCCCATCAGAATCGCAGGACCCCACTGGTCTATTGTCTGACAAATATATTCTCAGATATATCAGGAAAGGATTTATGAAAACTGGAAAAACTCAAAACTGACCAAGAGCAATCTTGATGGTAAGTACATTAAAATAAATTGAAGGAGTCGTATCCTGATACCATAAATGCAGAATATCCTTGTTTGAATCCAGTCCAAAGTGGAACATCTTTGTCATCCTGATGAAATGCAATGTTCTATTAAACAATAAATACTATAACTTAATTTAATATCTAAGAGAGCTGTCAACTTGTTTGCCATTGTAACATTTAGACAATAAAAAAGTTATGGATTGAATACTTAAATTAATCTCAGAAACTGTTTTTCACTGGTAATCACTTAGGGCTACATTTCTTAGTCCATCATTTTTAACTCATCTGAAACATTACACGCAGGGATCAAAAGATGGTCCAAACTGAAATTCCAAGTAAGGTCTCCAATTTATCCCTCCCCACTCCCCGCTACTGTTTGCATAAAGCAGCTACATCTTCTCAACTCACTGAGCTACCCTTATTTGAAAGAGGTTTCCACCTTTTTTGTTTTTCTTTTGATCACTCCCCGCTTTGTATCCCCTAGACTTCCCCTTAGTATTTTCATGGTACAAGCATGGTTGTTGTTTCCACACCATACTTACCTGTTGTGGCATCTTACATCTAAGCTCAAGATTCACAAACTACTAATGCAGGATTGCATAATGTATAGCCCCAGTTTTTGTACTACCAACTGTTCTGCTATTATTGATCATATGCTTCTCCTGAGACTGTACACCCTTCATCACTGTTTTTTTGTACAAATGAGAACTGCATCAAAACTCTAAACAAAATATGTTTACAAAAAAGTCAGGTCCTCCATGAAAGGTAAAACAGACAACTCCACATAGTTTTGACTTTGTTCAGTGAGGTTTAGATTGAGTCATATGGCACATTAAGTTTTAGAACTAAATTTCAAATTTAGGCAGTACAAAATGAGGTAAACATGTTTTAAGTATAAATCACAGTGTTTTACATACATATGCAGTCTTCATAGATTGTAAATTGTAAATGTATTTATATAGCATTTGCAACCCCTGACGAGGCACTGCAGCATTATTGTGGTGACACACAAGATTAGAAGCTTATACAATTTTATTTGTGAATAGATTCTGTTAAGTTTTTGCTCTTGATTTCATGTGTGTTTTGTAGTGTTTGGAGAAGAAATAGCATTAAAGGAATGGAATTGAAAATGGGAAGCAGCATTTCTTTTTGCAAGTAGTGGTCTTGTTTGCTTGTTACTTGGGTGGCACGGCTCATAAGGATGGTTTGAAAAGGATGTTTGGAGGTTCATAGTGGTCAGGAAGATTTGGGATGAGACTTCTGTTCTTTTTGGAATTTGATGTTTTATTCTAATTTTATTTCCTAACTACAACATCCCTGGACCCTTTCTTTTTTTTAGTGAATTTTGTGGGTTTATTAACTGCGGGCCCAGCAACATATTTCAGGGGGAGGGGGCATGCAGCCCCCATCCCCAGGCCAATTTCAGCTGGGAGGGCCCATCCCCTGGGGTCCAACACTATAATTTATGGGGAGAGGATGAAGACGTGGGAATAAATCCCCCACCCGGCCTGAATTTGGTCCCGAAGATCCCATCTCCTGGGGCCAGGCCATATTCTAAAGGAAAGGGGGCATGCAGCCCCTCTCCCAGTACCTATTGCGGCTTGGGGACCCCAGGGCCCAGCACCTTTTAAAATTGGGAAGGGGCATGCAGCCCCCCCTTAACAGGCCGATTTCATTCCTGGGTACCCAACCACTAGGTCCCAGCCAACAAACGGTGGGTGCCCTCATGCCCACCCAGGGCACCCACCAAACTATGGTCGGAGGTTGCAGGGGGGTCTTCAAGACCCTACAGACCCAGCCGGCTCTCTGCCCCCAGTGGGAGCTGGCATAGTTCCCACCCACAGAGAGCAGATAAAAATGCTTCTCCCTGGAGGGAGGGGCAATTTTTATATCTGTTTTCCTGCCTGCTGCAGTCCAGGCAGGGAAACACATGGAAAGTCCACTCCCAGCGGGCGGAAGAGTGTTTCATGCTCCTGCCCACAGGGAGTGGACTTAGGCCCTCATTCCAACCCTAGTGGTCTATGACCGCCAGGGTGGATGTCGGCGGAAGCACCGCCAACAGGCTGGCGGTGCTTCATTTGGCATTCCGACCGCGGTTTCCCGCCGGATTACCCCCGGCTGGGAGAATCCTCCATGGCGGCGCTATGGGGATGCCAACCCCCTTCCCGCCAGCCTGTTTCTGGCGGTTTTCACCGCCAGAAACAGGATTGCGGGAACGGGTGTCGTGGCGACCCTGGGGGCCCCTGCACTGCCCATGCCGCTGGAATGTGCAGTGCAGGGGCCCCCTAACAGGGCCCCAGCATGATTTTCACTGTCTGCATAGCAGACAGTGAAAATCGCGACAGGTGCAACTGCACCCGTCGCACCCCTGCAACACCGCCGGCTCAATGTTGCAGGGCCTTTCCCGCTGGGCCGACGGGCGCTCCCTTGGCGGGCGCCCGCCGGCCCGGCGGGAAAGTCTGAATGGCCTCCGCGGTCTTTTGACCGCGGAGCGGCCAAGTGGCGGTTCCCGCCAAGCGGGCGGGGCCCGCCGCCCGCCGGGGTTAGAATGACCCCCTTAGTGTTTACTCATGCTCAGGGAAATTTTTAAATTACTCCCGCCAGGAGAGAACAAGCACAGGTTTCCCTGCCCACATCAGTGTGAGCAGGGAAGCACTATCTCCCAGGGTGGGCACCCCAGATATAGCTAAAGCCAGCCATGGGGGATGGGGTCCCCTGATCCAATAATTGTCCCAAGGAAGTGGGCATGCTGCCACCCTCGCTTATGAAATATCTGCCAGGCACACAGCCAAAATCAGCCTGGGGAGGGGGCCACATAGCACCCCTCCCCATTACTAATACATCTGGGACCCGGAGAATGGGGTCACTGGGGAAAATCATCCCAGGGAGGGTTGCTACATGCCCCCTCCTCTTTTAAATTACAGCTAGACCCAGCCAACGGGCTCCACAGGAACAGAATTGGCCTTTGGAAGGAGGGCTGCACAGGGATGGGGTCCCTGGGTCAAAAATCAGTCCGTGGGCACGCGTTCCCAACTCAGTTTATTTAAAAGGCTGAGCCACAAGAGATGGGATCCCCACAGCAAAACGTAGCCAAGGATGGGGGCTGTGTGTCCCCTCCCGGATTATTTAAAGGGCTGAGTCACGGGGATGGAGTATCTGGGGCTGAAAAAAGCCCAGGAAGGGGACCATGTGCGCCTCCCCTCCCCCAAATATGTACATTGCTCCCATGGACCTGGCTCATCAGGAGTACATAAAGAAATAAGCACAGGAAACTGTACTTGTTTTTGTTAAATTTTGCTGTGGATCAGCTGATCTTCCAGAAGTTTGGAGCAAAATAAAAAACAACATTTTTGGTCCAGGTGGGATCCCTGCGGGACCGTACCATCAGTCCCAGGGGGTCAGGGTATTTCTACTGTGTCCCCTTCTGTTTAGTTTTGCATTTTTCTTGGAAGTAGGGACGAGTCCCAAGTTCCAAGATGGCTGCCACCACTTCCTGGTTAAAGTGGTGGCAAGCAATCAGATCTCAGGAGATCTGTCAGATCTACGGACCTTCCATGTCTCTAGATACACATAAATATTTTCTTTAGTATCTTTAAAACTACTGGACAGACTTACACTAAATGACAAAATGAGATCTCTCTTGACCAAGATCTAATTCCTGCCAAATTGAGTGTAACTCCTTTTAGCCAGTCAGTCTGTGGGTGTCACTAAATTACCTTTTGGGAAATTGCATGGGTGCCTGCCTTTTCTCAACCCCCACTTCTCAGCTTCTCACATCACCCTGCAAATTTCCAAACAGCAGCAGCTGAATTGACTGGTACACTAGTTTTGAAAATTGTGTAAGGATTAGTCAAACTGTGCTCAAGTTATTGCAAAATAAAACCTGCTTTTCCTATGGAAACTAGGTCCTAACTATAACTGCCAGTAGGAAATCTAATGTTTGTGAATATATGCACACAACATGCTTGGTAAAGTTATATTTGCTTGATTAAACCCCTCTATATAAATAACCATATGTACTCTGAAGGGGAAATATTTACATGGTTTGCGATCCACATATATATTGTGGTACTTTTTGATGGTTTTAAATGACAGCAATTTACTAATATACATATTAATCTACACTTGCCACTTATTGTAGTTATTAGTAGCAGGCATAATCCTCTATTTATGCACCTATTTGTGCATAGAATCAGCAGTTTGATATGGTCTGATATACACCTATATCTTGTGGTGTAATATATAGTTTTCCCCTGAATGTATCTACTTATAACAGGGGGTGTGTTTATTGTGGAATCCCCTAATGACTATAGTTTGCCTTTATGCTACTATCAGGCAATCTTAGCAAATGCATAAAGCACAATATAAAACTCTACTTCCTAATACCAATGAGTAGCACTTTAGAGCTCTACACAACACTTTCGAAGAAAACAGGAAAGGTGAAGAGAGAATTCAAATCTTACCCTAGGAATAAAGTTGCTATGGACTTATGGATTTGTGCTTTGAAAAGCAGAAATATAGTCTAGTACTAAACTGTAGAAACTAGACTCTAATGTATAGACCTGAGTATAATTCTGATAAAAAATGTAGTCCACAAATGCTGAGAAACTTACTTTATCTCCCTGCATCTTAAATTAAAAATGTTAAAGAAACTGTCCATACTGTTCTAAGGGTATGTCCTAATCACCTAGTGATCACATTTCAGTTTTGATAACATGATCTCAGAAGGATCCCACAAAAACAGCCTAATGAAATGAAAAAGTTCTCATTATGAGTTCCACTGCTCCTTGGTGCTAGGTCCATGCTCTATCAAATATTAAAATGAAACTCATAATATAAAAGGCAGATATTTGAAAACCATCTTTGAGCAACTTTCAGAAGCGCTCTCAATATTCGGGAATGTCCCATAAATGGTGTACAACTGTGTTCCCTTTTTGTATGTGCCAGACTGAGTGCTTCTTGTATCTTAGTTTTTGATTGTAGGCCCTAGCGTCACATAGCCATGCATACCTGTAGAGGCCTAAGCCTGTCCCCTGACCTAAGCAAAGTCTTGTAACTGTCCTATGACCTGGAGGGGTGCACTAAGTGTGTCCTCATTGACAAACCGTAGACTGGTGTTGCACTCATGGGTTTAGTCCATACAGCAGTGGTGGCTGAATACTGTGTTTACTGAATCCATAGTTTTGACAGAACATTTTATCTATGGCACTGGAGTGGAGGCCTACGGGCTCATTTGAGCTTCTGTGAACTTAGCCGATTCTGATCTCTTGCTGGAAGACCTGTGTACCTGTCCTGAAATGCAATTTTCTGACTTGGGGTGCTATCAATGTTACATCCCCAAACTCATAGGGATCTTGAAAAATCCAATCATCACACAAAGAACAAGTTTCACAAATGAGCTACACCATTCAGCACAAGTATGGTAAGGATTTTGTATATAGTTGCCTTTTGGAGTACACTAGCACAATTATATTACTAAATCATGCTGTGGAAATGCACTATCATTTACAGACAGCTCATTTTCCTTTGAAATGACCACTACATTTGCACAGACATACAGTGCTAAAATTAAATATTTGTCATTTTGTGCATGACTAAGGGCCTGATTATGAGTGGGTCAGCTAATTGTGAACCAGGCGTAAACCCCTGTTTGAAAGTATTTAGGGGGTTATTCCAACTTTGGAGGAGGTGTTAATCCGTCCCAAAAGTGACGGAAAAGTGACGGATTTACCACCAGCCATATTACGAGTCCATTATATCCTATGGAACTCGTAATACGGCTGGTGGTATATCCATCACTTTACCGTCACTTTTGGGACGGATTAACACCTCCTCCAAAGTTGGAATAACCCCCTTAATGTCTTCAGAGATTATTGGATGCTTTAAGTAACTCAACATTCATTACATTTCAGCAGGTCAGACCTGCCAAAATGTAATGGGGGAAAAGCATATGATATTTACTGCATCACACGGATTTTGGTGCCTTAAACCCCAAAATCTGCAAGCTATTTCCTACATACTTTTAATATATGTTATTTTTCTCATCCAATAAATAACGTATCATGTGGTATTGTTATTGAGCAGATGAGTTAAATTCCACCTAACCTAGTAATCAGGCCCTAAGTAAAGTGTGTGGATTCCTTTTCATCTTATTAAAATCTTTGTTTTCATCACACTCCAAAATTACGAAAAATGTTTAATTTGTGTTTCCCTAACTGTTAATTTATTCTGAAATATCTGCAAAGTTCAACGATAGGTGTTAAATTGTATCTCATGTTAGAAAACAACAAAATCCTGTAGCCTTTCCTTTCACAGGTCATGTTACAAAATCCTCTCACTTCACATTCTGAGAAAAAATGTATACACCAGTCTCCATGTATAAAGAATAAGCAGCAATTAGAAGGCTAGCCTGACATTTGACCTTTGCCTCTCAAATACAGCTAAATGTGACAAGATAAAAGCATAATTTAAAGTCATCTTTTAGGCTCATTTATCTTCGGAACTCCAGTATGGTTATTCTGAGGCTGCTGCAGCACTCCCCACACCACTACTTCTATTGCCTAATGACAGACGGAAGCAGGCTGCCAGCCCTGCAGGGGGATTGCCTGTCCAGGAGGAGAGAGGTACAGTGTGTACCTGGTGTTTGTGAGACATCCAAAAGAGAGAGCGATTTGTAGATCCTTGTGCCTGTATGCCTGGAGTTTCTCTCTGTTGGCTTCTGGCAGGAACTGCATAAACCAAGCCGACCATTGATGAGGCCTGATCGGTTCTGTCATTGGAAGTCAGTGAATCGGCCTACACATGGTTGCATAGTGCCAAGAGGACCAGCCTGTGCAAATAGGTTGGGTCTGACAACTGCAATCTCAAAAAGGCCTTCCTAGAAGTCTGTGACTGAGTTCTCTCAGAATGGTATTTTCGATTTGTCACCCCTGAAAAAGAGAACTAATTCAGTCACCATTTATATCAATGTTTATTTACATCTGCTTATAACTAGACAGTGTTGAATAGTGCTTTGGGTATGCCAGCAAGTGATAAAGTGACAGTAGTTAGGGAGGCACCCTGATTTCATGCTTGGAAAGGACCTGGACATGTCAAATATTGCCTTGTCAAAATGCATGGGCAGCACTGCATGCTGTAGCAATATTACGCACTGGATTTAGTGAGTACGTTGTTTGCTGCTAACGCACTTTGCAAAGGTTTTGTGCCCATGTCTTTTATAGCCCAGCTGCTTGGGTCCTGGATCCGAATGTGCTACCTGGGACATTTTGAAAATTGGAAGGACAGTCTTTTTTTGTTCCATTCAATGGAGTTAAAAAAACAACATAATATAGGCTTATGAATTACGCTTCTGTAACTGTGTTTGCCATACAAGTGCGTCATTTAAAAATGCATGTCTGGAGAAACCCCGAGGAAGAACAATTAACCAGCCCAGTGAAACAGTTTTTAAATCTTACTAAGTACTGCCAAATATCACTGGACTAATACGTTTTCAAATTCACTGTTAACTGCTACATTTGGCCTCCACTCCTCAGCACCCACTTGTCATGTGCTCGCGCTCACCCAGCCCAAAGAGTAGAAGGATATATTCTATTTTAAGAAAAAATAAACACTTACAACCCGATTCAGAGTTTGGCAGAAGGGTTTATCCATCACAGTGGTGACAGATTTCCTGTCCCGAAATCTAAATCCCAATATATTTTATAGGGTTTAGATTTCCACTGACGGGTGCGAAGGAGTAACTAGTCCGCCAATTTCTAAATCAGGCCCTTAAATTTGTGATAAGTGTGTCAAGAGAGCGAAAGTCCTCTGGTTCCTGCTTACAGGCTTACATTTTAGGACCCTTTCTCTACACCATGGAATAATTAAATCTCAACAGTGAGGATGCTAGCGCAGGTGTTTTAATAAAAATTATGAATGAGTGTTTATGTATTTTGAATAATAAGTTTATGTAGAAAATATGATAACGTAGAAAAATAATGCACGCATTTGAAAATGTGAATACGAAGAATGGCCACCAATGTTAACAAAATGTGCTAATCAATGATTTAATAAAATGAAATGTTGAATATAATGCTAGACTAATGCAGTAATATGTCTTATTAAGGGTTATGAATTGAGCTTTAGCTTTATTAATTGTAGGCCTTAACTTATCGACTGTCTTGGCCTACATGCCAGGCCTCACGTTAAAGCTGTATTTCTAAGCGTTTAATAAAATAGCTGACATAGGAAGTTAAACTGGGAATTTCTATTGTATCGTGTAAATGTGCTCATAACGGAAGCTTTTCGTGAGAACCGACTGCTAGGAGATGATGTTCTTGCTAATGCAACATTTTATGTGTAATGTGTGTAATGTGTGTGAGACTGACTTTCCCAGGACAAGATTATGTACTGGAGCTATGGTAAGAACATGTTAATTGTGAGTCAAAAAGTTCATCAACCTATTTGCGTCCCCTTGTAAGCTTACTTATTAAGGTCAGATGCGTTAACAAGGACGTTCTGGCTTTCAGTTTCACCTCAAAGTCACTTTTGGCCTAATAATTTCAAAGATTCAGGTTGAATGGACAAACAAACAAAACCTGCCTTACACTCAGTGCATTAAGCAATCCCTTTTTATTACAATTTAGTCACATGAAATTAGGAATAAACTTTGTTGAAGTGTTTGTTTCTGAAAACTGCTTGGCAAACATTGCCTCGAGGTTTCTTTTTTTTTCAAAATAAAAAACACAATAAAATAAATGCAGAATTGATTTACAGTCTGTCAGTTTGATAAATTTATACAATTGGAAAGTTTGCCAAGGCCTTTTCCTATTTTCATATGCAGTGTTTTGCATGTATTTTTAAACATATTTTCAGCATTCAATGTACAAAGAAGTTTAGAGATGAGACTCTGAGGGTCTACATTGCAGCATTCAAAACCTGCTCAGAGTCTATTTGCAACTTTTCCAAATACAACTTTTTAATATGTCTTGAAGGCGATTTTATTATCCCAATTCATCAGAAGGGTCAATTAGTTAACAAAAATATGCAACTACTTCTTTGTGCCAGACAGAAACTGGTATTAAAATTTCTAGGACTGGTCATTCTGCTACTCAGTTTGCATGGCAGTTTGAAAGTAAAGGTAACTCTACTGAAGTAAAGGGAAAGACAAATAAGGTCCACTAATAAACAAATGTGTCCATCATGTTTTTTATTGCAAGCTATTAGCCCTCTTAATAATTCTCAAGATCAAGGTCCTTACATAACAGTGAATAATTATGTTTACTCTATGGGAACCGCAATTGATGCGCCTGCACCTTTGACAAAGCAGTGAGGCCCAGATTTATACGTTTTGCCACAAAACTACGTAAACACAGTTTTGCGGAAAAAAGTTTAGCACCAGCTTGCGTCATTTAACAACGCCAGCTGGGCACCGTGTTTATTGAATAGCGCAAGCCGGCACTAAACTTGGGCTAGCGTCTTTAAGAAAGATGCTAGCCGGGTGGGGGTGGCAGTAGGGAAGGAGGGGGTTGTGCATCACAAAATTACGCTATCCTGGTTAGAGGCAAAAAACATGCCTCTAACCAGACTAGCGTCATTTACTGGTGCACAACCACCAAAAACATGAAATACTTACCAATACTTACCCTACTTACCTGGGATGGGGCCCCCCATCCTCTGGTGTCCGTCTGATGTGGGTGGGGGTGTTTCTGGGGCTTGACGAGGGTACCTGTGGATCCATTCCATGGTGTTTCACCATGGAAATGGGTCCACAGGTCCCTTAATGGCTAGTCTGACCCAGGCTTTGCACCATTATTTTGCCCCTCCTCTCACCCGTGCGTCATTTTAGCACAGGAGATAAATATGGGGCACTGGGGATAGCACAATTTTTTAGATGGGAACGCTTACCTTGCATCTCATTGACACAAGGTAAGTTCACGCATCCAAAAAATGGTGCTTACTCCAATATTTCAACGCTAGACATGTCTAGCATCAAAATATAAATATGGAGTTAAGTTTGAGCCAAATTTGCGTAAAAAAAAGACACAAATTTGGCGCAAACAGAGCATAAATATGCCCCTGAATCATTAAACTGAAACTTAGTAACTCCTTCTTTGCACCAGTAGTAAAAAAATATGAGGAAAGGTCTTAGGAACTTCGAGCACCAGTTGTCCAAGAACTACTTTGAAGAAGCAAAACGTAATTAGAAAATGCCTAACCATAACTATAAATAAACTCCAACATTTTCCAAAGCACATTACTATTCTAACGGAATGTTCTCTGCACCTAATCCATCAACAGTAACAACAAGCTTCTCATTTCTAAATGAGCTCAAATAAACCATTTTCCGAATCTAGTGGAGAAATCATGTAATCAGTTTGTTGGCTAGTTTTCTGAGGAAATTGTTTCACTTACAAGAATACTCAGAGGTGCAGTATGTTACTCATCAAATCAGTAACAGTAGATATTGCATCCATAAACTCAATCTATCAGAGTTTTGATTACTCAGAGAAGATTTCTACCCGTAACGTGCACGTGAAGAGCATCCGGTTCCTGCAAAACTCCATAAAGAAATTGTAGTAGTGGACGATATTCCAATGTGAAGGATTATTAATGCATCAGAACCTATCAGGAAGGTCGATACTAAGTTAATATCTGATGCTGTTATTTAAATAAAAACAACAACATTGGAACCAGCTGTATTGGTTAGTTACTGCCCTACCTTCCAGTCACCATACCAATCCAAACCGAGGGAGAAAGCGGCCTATAATACATTACAGGGATATATGAAGATAAACTCCACTCTTCAACCTTTACAGGCAGGCCTTCTCCTGGATTGTAGCAGTGAACTAGTGGTGGCGAAAGACCCAGAATTCTCATGGATTTCACAAAAAGGCACACTTCCAGATCCTATGTTACTGGATCACTCTGCAGCACTTTGCACTGTCAACCACCAAACTTTATTGATACATATTAGAAATCTCGGTGTCCAGGGCAACATTTTAGACAGGTTTCAGGATTTTCTAACCACCATACGGCACACACAGGGATCCATTTTGTTTCTAGTTACCGTTAAATCTATGTAAACTTTCACTGGCATATTCGATTCAGCAATTAAACTATACCTTTGTAAGGTGTGCCAGTGGCACACAGATATTCCTTAAAATATGAAAAAATCTGAATGTTATGTCCAGAAACCTGTTTTTATGCTTACAAGTGGAAAATTTAAGTCACTGTAACCAAGTAAAGCACAAAAGGGATAACAGCAAGATACTACACCCCTTTTACTTAAACAACATTCTAGTAATACTTCTTTGGGCCTCTATAGATAGGGACCTGTCCAAGCCCAGTTACATGTGTGAAAAATATGTGAGTTAATTTGGATACCTTCCTGACCCTCACGGCCCAGATTAGTACAGCAGTCAGTGAAACATTATTCCATCTTTATGTGTTAAAAATAATGTTCTACATTTTAATTTCCCACTTAAAATGATGATTATGAATGCCATCATCTCAGCACACAGTGACTTTTGTAATGCTTTATAGCTAGAGTTCCCGCCAGGGTCCATATTTAGATTCTAGTTGACTCAGATTGCAGCAGCACCAATGATCCTTGATCTATCGAAGGAAGACCATATTAACATGGCTGTGAAAACTTTGCCCTAGCTGCCTATCAACAGTAAATCTGTTTAAATCCATGTGCCTTGGTAACAATACCATGTATAGAAACAGTTAAACACCACTCTCTGAAAATGTTCCATAGAATTGTCCAGCCTGCTCCCTGATATCCGTAGAACAGTGCCTGCTACCAATCCCTAAATTGAAAAGATGTAAAATTGAGACAGAGGGGGTCATTCTGACCCCGGCGGTCAAGGACCGCCGGGGCCAGGGTCGGCGGGAGCACCGCCAACAGGCTGGCGGTGCTCCGCAGGGCATTCTGACCCCGGCGGTTTGGCCGCGGTCAGAAAGGGAAAACCGGCGGTCTCCCGACGGTTTTCCGCTGCCCTGCTGAATCCTCCATGGCGGCGCAGCTTGCTGCGCCACCATGGGGATTCCGACACCCCATACCGCCATCATGTTCCTGGTAGTTCGCCCGCCAGGAACAGGATGGCGGTATGGGGTGTCGTGGGGCCCCTGGGGGCCCCTGCAGTGCCCATGCCAATGGCATGGGCACTGCAGGGGCCCCCGTAAGAGGGTCCCACTTTGAATTTCAGTGTCTGCTCAGCAGACACTGAAATTCGCGACGGGTGCTACTGCACCCGTCGCACACCTTCCACTCCGCCGGCTCCATTCGGAGCCGGCTTCCTCGTGGAAGGTTGTTTCCCACTGGGCTGGCGGGCCGCCTTTTGGCAGTCGCCCGCCAGCCCAGTGGGAAACCCAGAATGACCGCCGCGGTCTTTTGACCGCGGTACGGTCTTCTGGCGGTCCCAGCCAGGCCGGCGGCTACCGCCGCCGGCCGGGGTCAGAATGACCCCCAGAGTGCTTTTTGACGGCAGATGTGGTAGAATGGAATCTTGGAGCCATTATACATGAAAACAAATGACTGCATTTCAAGAAAACCGTAAACCTTGCTTTTTACTCATTCAATAAATACATATAGCCTTTTTTCTTGCAATGTAGATTTGTGGTGTGAGAACTCTCAACAAAACACAAATGCAAATACATCAGTGCTGAAACTCAGTTCAGTCATGAGACAATTAGATAGAATACCAGATGCCTTGGTTTTACATTTTCAGGCCTCAGACAGCATTAGAAATAAACTCATATAAAGTAATATCAGTGTAAAGAACAGAAACAATACAAGTCATGAAAAACAGTGGTAAAGGGTAAGTGCTCTCTGATGCTAGGGAACCAAGATCAGCAATAAGGGGCAGGTTTAAGAAACGTGGCACTGACCCAGTGCAGCACCACTTTTCTTGCGCCCCTTAGCACCCCCCTACCACCACCATGTGTGCACAGTATTTAAAATACAGCGCACCATGGCGCAGGGTAGGGGGCAATAGCGTCAACATTTTTTATGCTACCGATGTAGTGTTTAGGGTTAGAGCCCAGAATTTGGTGCTAACCCTGAACAGTGCTTAGTGGTCCATTATAAATAATGGTGTGCCCCCTTTAATGCCTGCTCTGATCAGGCATTAAAAATGTCGCAAAAAATGGGGCGCAGAAAAATATTTCAGGTTTCTTTGCGGTATTTTTTTGCCCCCCCCATGGGGGAGCACCCTCCCTTGCATACGTCATGCCTGCTGAGGTGAGGGCATAATGTGGCGCAAGGGGTTACAAAGTGATGCACCCTATCACAATTCAGAAAGGACCTAAAAACTTGGCTTTTCATCTGATCCCTTCTGTTCTTCGACTGTCTCCCACTTCCTGCCCCCGACTCCCCCAGCGCCTTGAGACCCTAGAGGGTCACCAGTTGTGCTTTGCAAGTATTATGATTGATATTACAATTGATTATAAATCTGGTGTGGTGATTTTTTGCCTCGTTGGGCCACATTAGCGCAAATAAATTGCACTAATGTGGTGCAAGGAGGCGCTAGGCCCTCTTAAACCTGGGCCTAAGTTTCCCAAATTCATCTTAAATTGTTACTCATGCATTGGATTTGCTTAAATTTCAGAAATGTGTTAATTCTGTACTGTACATGTTACTTAGTGTGTGGGCACCCTGGCACTAGCCAAGGTGCCCCCACATCGTTCAGGGCAAATTCCCCGGACTTTGTGAGTGCAGGGACACCATTACACGCGTGCTCTATACATAGGTCACTACCTATGTATAGCGTCACAATGGTAACTCCGAACATGGCCATGTAACATGTCTAAGATCATGGAATTGTCACCCCAATACCATTCTGGACCCGGGTACTGCCAAACTACCTTTCCGGGGTTTCCACTGCAGCTGCTGCCAACCTTTCAGACAGGATTCTGCCCTCCTGGGGTCCAGGCAGCCCTGGCCCAGGAAGGCAGAACAAAGGATTTCCTCTGAGAGAGGGTGTTACACCCTCTCCCTTTGGAAATAGGTGTGAAGGGCTGGGGAGGAGTAGCCTCCCCCAGCCTCTGGAAATGCTTTGATGGGCACAGATGGTGCCCATCTCTGCATAAGCCAGTCTACACCGGTTCAGGGATCCCCCAGCCCTGCTCTGGCGCGAAACTGGACAAAGGAAAGGGGAGTGACCACTCCCCTGACCAGTACCTCTCAGGGAAGGTGCCCAGAGCTCCTCCAGAGTGTCCCAGACCTCTGCCATCTTGGAAACAGAGGTGTTGGGGGCACACTGGACTACTCTGAGTGGCCAGTGCCAGCAGGTAATGTCAGAGACACCCTCTGATAGGCTCTTACCTTTCTTGGTAGCCAATCCTCCTTTCTTTGTAGCCAAACCTCCTTTTCTGGCTATTTAGGGTCTTCTCTGGGGAATTCTTCAGATAACGAATGCAAGAGCTCACCAGAGTTTCTCTGCATCCCCCTCTTCAACTTCTACCAAGGATCGACCGCTGACTGCTCCAGGACGCCTGCAAAACCGCAACAAAGTAGCAAGACGACTACCAGCAACATTGTAGCGCCTAATCCTGCTGGCTTTCTCGACTGTTTCCTGGTGGTGCATGCTCTGGGGGTCACCTGCCTTCACCCTTCACTGGAAGCCAAGAAGAAATCTCCAGTGGGTCGACGGAATCTTCCCCCTGCTAACGCAGGCACCAAAAGACTGCATCACTGGTCCTCTGGGTCCCCTCTCATCCTGACGAGCGTGGTCCCTGGAACACAGTAACTCTATCCAAGAGACTCCCACAGTCCAGTGATCCTTCAGTCCAAGTTTGGTGGAGGTAAGTCCTTGCCTCCCCACGCTAGACTGCATACCTGTGTACTGCATGATTTGCAGCTGCTCCGGCTCCTGTGCACTCTTCCAGGATTTCCTTTGTGCACAGCCCAGCCTGGGTCCCCAGCACTCCATCCTGCAGTGCTCAACCCGCTGAGTTGGCCTCCGACGTCGTGGGACCCTCCTTTGTGACTCTGAGTCAGCTCCGGTTCACAAATCTTCTAAGTGCCTGTTTGGGTACTTCTGTGGGTGCTGCCTGCTTCTGTGGGGGCTCTCTGAGTTGCTGAGTGTCCCCTCTGTCTCCTTCTCCAAGGGGCGACATCCTGGTCCTTCCTGGTCCCCAGCAGCACCCAAAAACCTCTACTGCGACCCTTGCAGCTAGCAAGGCTTGTTTGCGGTATTTCTGTGTGGGAACACTTCTGCAACAGGGACACCTTCCATCCAAAGGAGAAGTTCCTAGTCCTCTTCATTCTTGCAGAATTCCAAGCTTCTTCCATCCAGAGGCAGCTTCCTTGCACCTTTCCTGGGCTCCTGCCCCCCTGGACACTATCAAGACTCTTGGACTTGGTCCCCTTGCCTTGCAGGTCCTCAAGTCCAGGAATCCACCTTCAGTGCTTTGCTGGTGTTTGTGGTTCTTGCAGAATCCCCCTATCACGACTGTTGTGTCCTTTTGGGGTAGTAGGTGTACTTTACTCCTACTTTTCAGGGTCTTGGGGTGGGGTATCTTGGACACCCTCACTGTTTTCTTACAGTCCCAGCAACCCTCTACAAGCTCCCATAGGTCTGGGGTCCATTCGTGATTCGCATTCCACTTTTGGAGTATATGGTTTGTGTTGCCACGAGACCTATGTTTGCCTATTGCAACCTATTGTAATTCTACACTGTTTGCATTACTTTTCTGACTCTTACTTACCTGTCTATTCTACTAATAAGGGATAACTGGACCTTGCACAGAGTGTAAGTACCAAGGGGTACCCACTATAAGCCAGGCCAGCCTCCTACACCGCCACACTGACAATCCATTAAGACATCAGCTAACTCATCCATGCATCTTACCTCTCAGCAATTTAACTCACACAGGCACCCATGCACTCATGCATGCAATATCCTCTCAACTATGTGACAACTCATTTAACAAACATTGTTCTGCTTCCCATCCATCAACCCAATCACTCATACACACACACGTGGGGCTGTGTGCCTGTGTGTGTGTGTAAGCACAGAACTGAAGTAGCATTGTATACATCATCCACTCAATGTATGGAGAGACAAACATCTGGGGCAATTACAGGACAGTAAACAAAATGGCACTACATCTGTTCTTGCCACTGCTGGCACACTCAAGGCATGTACCTGAGATTTATGATTTTCGCAGATCACAAGTTGAGTACCTTAAAGTTATGATTTGAAAGTGTTCATTGCCATGTGCAAGCTGAGGTTACTTTATACACAATGGAATTCTGTCATTGCAGACTCCAGAGGTTTGTGATGCAAATTCAGTTATGTAATCCTTACGTATATCCTTTTAGGAAAGGACACTTCCCAAGTATAATCACTTGAATGAAGTGTAATAACATATTCCATCATGTGAAGAAAAGAATGCAAGTAACATCCTGCGTAATCTCCTCATATGGTGAGTACCTGTATAATACCTATCTCACTCCTAGGAAACAGTTCACTCTTGGTGTGCATATCCTAGGAAGAGCAAAAATATCAAAACACCAAAGAGAAAGTAATCATTCAGGACCGGCATTTTGCAGCACTATTGGACTGCTTTCAGACCATCCGCTATGTATTGCTACATTCCCCTGATGACCAAAATAGAACGAAATATTCATCACAAATTGCATGAAATATTTTTAAAAAGAAGACCATAAAGGCATGATCTACAATCCACAACATGCCAAGCTTGACATTAAATGCTCCTGTAAATTGTTACTTGGTATGTTGGATTCACACCGTATTCTGGTATGAGATCAATTATACTGATCAGTGCCAGACAGTGGGTGACCACGTGACTCTGAAACTCCTAAATGTATAGTTAAAGAAAAAAATCTTTAAATTACTCCTTACAGGTTCTTCTCGTTACTTAGAGATTTAAGTCCAATCTACCTACTAAATTATGGTTACATTGCACGTTTGATTTTTGCTCCTGTTTGGTCGACTTACAGATAAATCCTAGAATATATTTTTAATAGGCCATAGAATTAGGGGAACATCTGTGGTATCTTTCAATTAGCTACAATAATTAAATTATGACCCAAACAGAGTTATTGAATTTTCTATTTAAAGTGTTGTTATCCATTATTGTTGTTATCTAAATATCAAACACTGAAGTCAGTACTTAATTTGTAAAAAATAAGTGCAGACCTAAAGTTTTGCTCAGAAGCCTGCAGCCAACTAGGGTGTTGACTACAAGGTTGCTATGGGCTTGATTCCATCTCGTGCCTATTTAATCCTCCACCAGGCACTGCCTGCCCCTTGATCTCACTCTTTCAGGTTCTTTTGTAATCCCTGTTTTCATGCATTGTCATTGTTTTCCATCATTCTCTTCATCTTCTTTCTACCTTTTGTGTTTGTTTCTCTCTTTCTTGGGGTAATGTCTGATAAGTAAACATAAGTGAAACAAAAGTGCTGGTGAGCCTCATCTGCAATAACAGGCTCAAATTTAGTACTGATTCTAATAAACATGTCAGCCTACTTCTTGCAATGTCTTACAAGACCTTGGCACCACAATCTCTCAAATATTCCTTCATAGTTCACCATTGCAGAACAAACTCTACATCAAGCTCATCAAAAGTCTCAAGGTGTCCAGAGCACAAGCACTGTCAAGTCCAACAGACACATTAAAATTCACCAGCCAGCCAATTGCCAGCAACACAATTTTATCACTTACACATTATTAGAGCAACCCAACACAAACATATAACTAGTGCCCTATTTCAGACAACCTTATGGTGGCAAAATAATCTACTTCCCGATTATCAGTTGGAATTCAGAATTCACAGAAGAACAGAGTCAACATTAATGGACATAATAGAAGAACAACTAAAGTTCATGGACAAAGACAATGATTAACTTTAAAACTACTCAACCTCTTGGCATTATGCAGTACTATGAATTATAATCAGTTACTCTAAAGCTACAGAATGCATGCAAGTAAGAATTCAGACATAGCTCTTGGGGAGACCTTGGGGAGAGCGGTTAGGGAGAGAGTAAAAGCTGGCACCCTCACAGATTTTGATAGTAAGTAATTGTTAGAAATGGTGTCTCTAGTTGGTAGAGGTACACACTCTTAATCAAGTAGAGACCACAATCCTAGTCTGGGTAAATCACACACAATCCAAATTATCCTGTGCCCACCTTCTGGTAGCTTTGCACTGAGCAGTCAGGCTTAACTTAGAAGGCAATATGTAAAGTATTTGTGCAATAAATCATACAGTAAAACAGTGAAAACACCAGAAAATTTACCACACAAGATTGGAAAGATAGATAATATTTATCTGGTTAAAATAAGGTCAAATTGTTAAAGATTCAATAAGCACAAGTTGAAATATCACTTGTGCAAGTTTAAAAAGAGTCTTAAATCTTAGAAATCAACAGTTGTCTCTTGATTACACAAAGTACCTGGTTTGTGTACAAAAATAACCCGCACGGAGACTGCAGAGGAGGAGATGCGTGGAAAAATATGGTGTGTGTTGGATTTTCCGAAGCGGCACAGATGGTGCGTCCCTTCTTTCTATGCTGCAAGGGGCTTGTGTCATTTTTTGGCATGCAGTATTGGTTCCTCAGTGTGAAGTGAGGATCTTTTTGATGCCCAGGGACGATGCGGGGAAATCCTGAGCATGCTGGAAGAAGTCACAGGCGTTGCGCCAATCCAGTAGGGTGATGCATTCAATTTTCTATTGCACGGCAGGAGCTGCAAAGATTTTCCACTCTGGAAATTGGCTGCATCGTTAAAGTTCAGCTGTGCGTCGTTCCAGTAGAGTGGGCAAAACATTTTTTGTCACAAGGCAGGCGCTGCGTCAGATTTCCCCTTGGGTGGTCGGGCTGCCTCAATCCGGTTCGACTGTGCGGCGATTTCTCAGTCGCAAAGCAGGCTGTGCGTCGTTTCTGGCAGGATGTGTATCGATTTTCGGTGCGCAAGGAGTTTCCTAAAGAGATAAAGGGGGTCATGAAAACATTTGCGGTAAATGCCGCTTACCACCGCGCAGAAGACCGCCAACACACTGCTGTGGCTGCAGAATTCTGCCACAGCTATTACGACCCACAGCCTGGAATCCACCAAAATCCAGACACCCACACAAGTCCGCCACACCAAAGGTCAGTGATAAACTGGCAATAACAAAACCGACTCCGTCACGCCAACAGAAAAAACGCCCACACTATCACAACCCATAAATCCACGCGGTGGTCTTTCAACCGCGGTATTCCATTGGCGGTACACACCGCCACGCTCAAAATACACACACATTTACAAAACACAACCACATTGGACAATTATAAATACACACACCTGATACACATACACACCACTCCCACACACCCAATACAATATAAAACACACCCCCACAAACCCTTATGACCACAATTGCGACAGAAGGCCAGAGAGAGACACCACCATCTACAAACTAGCATCCACAGGCACTCAACACCATCACTCATACAACATCCACGCACAAAACACCACACCCCCCTAAACATCACCCCACACATCACAACACACACCACCCCACACATCACCCACACCACCCCATGGCACAGCAAAGACACCCCAGGTTTTCTGAGGAGGAACTCAGGGTCATGGTGGAGGAAATCATCCGGGTACAGCCACAGCTATTCGGATCACAGGTGCAGCACACCACCTTAGCTAGGAAGATGGAGCTATGGCGCAGAATCGTGGACATGGTCAACGCAGTGGGACAACACCCAAGATCATCAGGAAGAGGTAAAACGACCTACGGGCGAAGGTACGTTCCGTGGTCTCAAGACACCAGATTGCAGATCAGAGGACTGGCGGAGGAGCCCCACCTCCTCCCCCAGAACTAACAACATGGGAGGAGCAGATCTTGCCTATACTACATCCTGAGGGCCTTGCAGGAGTAGCTGGAGGAATGGACTCTGGTAAGGCAAATCTTTCACTACTTCATCCCCCATCCTACCTGCATGCTATCACATACCCACACCCTCGCCCTCACCCCCATCACTCCAACTTCTCACAGACGTCCCACTATCACAAACCACACATCCCAACACCAAGCCCCACATGCAACAACAAAGCACGGACACCCATCACCAATGCATGGCCACTGCACATACACACACACAACCCTAAAACATTAGCACACAAGGTCCTAAACAAGAATGCAAGCACTGGGGTACAGGGTCACCCACCCATTGCATACCATGGCACACACAGATGCAGTAATCATGCTTTTACACCCCTGCAGGACCCCTACCCAACGTCACCGGACAGGAGGTTCCAGACATGTCCACTCCACCCACAGAAGAGGCCTACAGTGATGACAGCAGCTCTGTCCAACTGGATCTAGATGACCAGCCCGGCCCATCTGGACCTCAGGACAGTCAGTTCCCCTCACACTGGCACAAGCCAAAACAGAGCCTCCCCCCTCTGTAAACACCAGCACAGAACCCACCCAGCGGGCTCATACCTCTGTCCCCAGGACACGTCAAGCAGCAGTGTGTCCACCACTACAGGGAACCCAGACTAACCCACCACCCCAACAACACCAGGGACCTGGGGCAGTGGCAGTGGGCACACGGTTCAGGGGACAGAGGCCCAGGAACACAGGGGAACTGGGAGGGTTGCTGTGCGACAGGGGGAGGACAGGCCCAGGGAACCCACTCTCCACGAGGCCCTCTCAAACATCATGGGAGCCTACCCCCATTCCCAGGAGACGATGGCAATGGTACTGCCCAAGTTTCAGGAGACCCAGTGGCTGCAGGAGGAACAGTATTTGGGGTTCAGGGAGGAACTCAAATCCATAAAATACCACCCTGGGCACCATTGTAGGGGTGCTGAAGGAACTCGCCAACACCAGGAGGGACACTGTGGCACAACAAGGGGCCCCTGACACTAGCCTGGACGATGAACTGCCCACCACCTCCGCCGGCGCTAGTGGACAGGAGGCACCGCCACAGGACCACAACACCAGCACCCCACCCCCTGCAGATGGAGAACTACCCCACAAACGGTCCCTGAGATCCAGGACAAAGACAGAGAACAATGCCAAGACCCCCGCCAAGAAATGAGACCACCCTGATTGTCATCCTTTTGTTCCACTTTGTCACCCTGTCCATCCATCAACTGCCCCAGCTCCACTTCCTATGCCTCTTTGGACAATGCACCTGTGAGACTAATAGATTGGACTCTGCCATGGACATTCCTCCACCATCACCCCTGACCATTTTACAACACCCTCCACTATTTAGCACTTAAATAAACAGCCGTAAATCACAAAACTATCTGGAGTCAGTCTGTGCTTTCGAAATTGTGTATTTGCAATAACTGTGGAAAAATGCTATATCCATTGTATTGTCAACATACCTATGTCACACAGCTCTAGTCCATGAGGAAAAAAAGCAGATGTTGCACAGTGGGACCCACATCTGTGAAATTGAAAGGGAAAGTGACAATTTAGGGTCCATACACTGGGTGAAAGTGACAGAGAGATGAGAGGTAGAACAAGGGTGTCAGATGTAGCAGGCAGTGATGCCTTCTTATCTGTGTCTCACTGGAAGTATTGATGAATCACCGTGTTTCTGTTGTCGATATCCTCTTCTTCTGCTTCCTCGTCTTCACTGTCCACAGGCTCCACAGCTGCCACAAGACCTCCATCTGGACCATCCTCCTGCAGAAAAGGCACCTGTCGTTGCAAAGCCAAGTTGTGAAGCATATAGCAGGCCACGATGATCTAGCACACTTTCTTTGGTGAGTAGAATAGGGAACCACCTGTCATATGGAGGCACCGGAACCTGGCCTTCAGGAGGCCGAAGGTCCTCTCTATAACCCTCCTAGTTCGCCCATGGGCCTCATTGTAGCGTTCCTCTGCTCTTGTCCTGGGATTCCTCACTGGGGTCAGTAGCCATGACAGGTTGGGGTAACCAGAGTCACCTGCAAATGTCGAGGGAAATCTGTTGGACATACACTAACTCTTGGGGACATCCCCAGACCCAGAAACCTAGTCACACTGTATAGGGTCCATGTCCTCAGCGAATAGCCATACACGGTGCCTCTGTAATTGCCCCATCACATAAGGGATGCTGCTATTCCTCAGAATGTAAGCGTCATGCACTGAGCCAGGAAACATGGCATTGACATGGGAGATATACTGGTCGGCCAAACACACCATCTGCACATAGTCGAATGGTAACTCTTCTGGTTTCTGTACACCTGTTCACTCCTGCGGGGGGGACCAAGGCAAAATGTGTCCCATCAATGGCACCTATTACGTTGGGGATATGTCCCAGGGCATAGAAGTCACCTTTCACTGTAGGCAAATCCTCCACCTGAGGGAAAACGATGTAGCTGTGCATGTGTTTCAGCAGGGCAGACAACACTCTGGACAACACGTTGGAGAACATAGGCTGGGACATCCCTGATGCTATGGCCACTGTTGTCTGAAAAGACCCACTTGCCAGGAAATGGAGTACTGACAGCACCTGCACTAGAGGGGGGATTCCTGTGGTATGGCGGATAGCTGACATCAGGTCTGGCTGCAACTGGGCACACAGTTCATGGATTGTGGCATGGTCCAGTCTGTAGGTGACAATTACATGTTGTTCTTCCATTGTCGACAGGTCCACCAGCGGTCTGTACACCGGAGGATGCCGCCATCTCCTCACCTGCCCCGCCGATGTGCTCTATGGAGGAGAACAGCGCGCAGAGAGTCAGCCAACACTGAGGTACGAAAACACAACTTTATTCCACAATTTTTTTAATCCGCAATGTGCCTGTCTTAGTGTGTATGCAAGGCCTAGATATGTGTGACGCATTTAAAATTAATGCCATGTGGCCCCCTGAAATGGCGGCTGCCTGACCTGTAATGTGGGACAAGGGGATATGAGGTAACTGCGCTGGCGTTGTACACTGTCGCGGTAGGCGGTCGAAGACCGAGGCACAATCCTGCATTGGTTAACATTGGACCCTATGGTTCCCAGGAGCCAATGACGATGTACGCCGACGGTGACGGTACGCACCGCCGCGGACGTGACCACCATTTTCTTTCTGTTCACTCACTTGATACCTGATCTTCGACAGAAGAGGACCTACACTGCAAGTGCTGCTGTGACCTCAGTCTGGAAGAGACAATGGCTCATGTGTCTGGGGAAAGGGCCCCTGCCGTCAGCACGGAGGAGCTGGAGAAACTAGTAGATGGGGTCCTACCCCAGTACACGCTACTCTACGGTCCTCCAGACAAACAGGTAAGTACACTGTGAGCATGCTGTATATGCAATGCCTGTGTGGAGTGTTGTGGATGGAAGATGGGGGGGGGGGATAAGGCATGCATGAAACGACGGTGAGTGGATGTGCGTCATGGCAGGGGTCGGGATGCAGGCCAATGACTGTGACGGTGCGGACGGTTATATCTTCTCCTTTTCCCCTTTACTATTCCTGTAGGTCAGCTCCCACCAGAAGAAGGATATTTGGTGTGCACTCCCTGGGGGTCCACCACAGAAGGAGCATCCACTGCCGTAAAAGATGGGAGGACATTCGCCATTGGACCAAGAAGACGGCGGACGCCCAGCTGGGGATGGCCTCCCAAAGTGGGAGGGGTGCCCGTCGCACCATGACCCCCCTGATGTTACGGAACCTGGCGATGGCGTATCCGGAGTTGGATGGGCGCTTGAGGGCATCACAGCAGCCACAAGGGGGTGAGTACACTCTCATTCAGCTGATTCAGAGCGCATTGGAGGTGTCTGGGTGGAGGTGGTGGGCTGTAGGTTCCCCTAGGCACTGCCCGGAGGGAGAAAGGCAAAACACCTGCCACCAAAGGCTCTCCCAGGAGTACAGTTGGGAGTGGGAAGACAGCTGCGCTACCATCCAAGGTGGGGAAGGGGCACAGAAAGAAAGGCAAGTCGCCACAAACCTGCATGGCGGACAAAACCGCCACCAGCACCGCTGCCAAGGACATCGCCGCCACCAGCACCGCTGCCAAGGACACCGCTGCCACCAGCACCGCTTCACAGGACCCCGCCGTCACCAGCACCGCTTCACAGGACACCGCCGCCACCAGCACCGCTGCCAAGGACACCGCCGCCACCAGCACCGCAGGCCAATGAGCGTGAAAGCTCCGATGCTACTGAGTCCGCCACAGCAGGATGAAGCACTCTGGGCACAAAGCCCCCTCCAGAACCAGTGGAGAAAGGCATCCACTACCTCTGTCCTTGGCAGGATGAAGCACTCTGGGCACAAAGCCCCCTACAGAAGACAGTTATCCAATTGTGAGACTGTGGCTTTGCACTCCCCAGGATAAAGCAGTGGGCAAACCACCCACTGAAAAGACTTGTGAGACTGGGGCTTTGCACTCCCCAGGATAAAGCAGTGGGCAAACCACCCACTGAAAAGACTTGTGAGACTGTGGCTTTGCACTCCCCAGGATACAGCAGTGGGCAACCCACCCACTGGAGAGACTTGAGAGACTGTGGCTTTGCACTCCCCAGGATACAGCAGTGGGCATAGAGCCCCCTTGTGGATCTGGTGTTGTACACTCATCCGGCTGAGGTGCCTGCCCTTCCCTTCCCCCTGAGGTGCCTGTTGTATTTCTATCTGATGCCCCTTCAGTGTTCTCTCCGTTTTGATCGGGTATTGAGTGTGGGCCTCGCCCATGTATTTTGGACCCAGCGGTCCACGGACTTTAATGGTGCAATACCTGGACTTGTATTCTTGGTGTATATATATTGTTTATAGTGTATATATATTTTTGAGTACTGGATTTTAATAGATTACAAACGTTCAAATAATTTCCTTTTGTCTTTGCATTCTTCCGGGGGGGTTAAGGGGTGTAACTGTAATGTAGCAATATGTATTAGTGTGCGTGTTGCGTGTGTGTGTCACTCTATTTTCCCTCCCCTGTGTCGTAGGTGCAGTACTCACCGTGGTCTTCGCCGCCGGCGTTCGTGCTCCTGTTAGAGGAGCAGGAAGACCAAGGCAGGGAGAATATGGAGTTCCGGCTCCATGGTGTCCTGGTTCCTCATGGGGTGTGTAGAGGTGAGCGTTTTCCCTTCCAAGTCCTGTTTCCGCCGTGTTTTTGTTTGCGGTGAATCCGCCCCAGAAAAGGTGGCGGATTGGCCTCTTGTAATACTGTGAGCTGTACATTGTCTTCCGCCTGTCTGTTGGCGGTTACCGCCGCAGTGTTTGTTTGTACCGCCGTGGTGGTCGGAGTGTTAAAGTGGCTGTCTATGTTGGCGGTTTCCGCCATGGTCGTGATTCCATTTTTTTTACGACTGCCAGTTGGCGGTTTTACCGCCGCTTTAACACTGACCGCCAGGGTTGTAATGACCACCAAAGTCTTTTTAGCACTGAGGCTTCAGAAAACAGGAGGCAAGCTCAATCCAAGCCCTTGCAGAGCACTTCTCAGCAAAGTCAGAGATCAGCAGGGCAGCAGGGCAACAGCAGGGCAGCAGTCCTTCTCAGCAAAGCAGTCAAGATGAATTATTTGGGCAGCCAGGCAGTTCCTCTTGACAGGTTGCAGGTTCAGGCCCAGAAGTGTCTGAGTTGGTTGGATCTGAGACCCAGTTTATGTACCCAAAAATGCCTTTGAAGTGGGAAGATCCCCTTTCAGTACAGTTCTGTCTGCCAGGGTCCCAGTAGGGGGTTTGGCAGTCCACTGTGTGGGGGCTGGCCACTAGCCTTTGAAATTTAAGTGTCAGGCCCTCCACCCTTGCAGCTCAGGTAGACCCATTCAGTATGCAGATGTGTGCAGGTGTGACTGAGTGTCCTGTGTTTGTGGGTGTCTCGGTGAAATGCACAAGGAAGCTGTCAACCAGCCCAGCCAAGACATTGACTGGGGACAGGCGTAAGGCACAGGTGGATTTTAAGTGCAGAGAAATGCTCACTTTCTAAAAGTGGCATATCTAAAATAGTAATATAAATCCAGCTTCACCAATAAGCAGGATTTACTATTACCATTGTGGCCATACTAAATAGGAACTGGTTACCCCTTTCTGATCCGAATCTACCATTCAAACAGTATATGAGGGTCGTCCTAATGCTAGCTTATGAAACGAGCAGGCCTCACAGTAGTGGAAAATTAATTTAGGAGTTTTCCACTACCAGGACATATAAAACACAGATGTACATATCTGCCTTTTACCTATATAGCACCCTGCCATATAGGTTACCTAGGGCCTATTTTAGGAGTGACTTATATGTCGAAAAAGGGGAGTTTAAGGTGTGGCAAGTACTTTTAAATGCCAAGTCGATGTGGCAGTGAAACTGCAAACACAGGCCTTGCAATGGCAGGCCTGAGACATGGTTAAGGGGCTACTTATGTGGGTGGCACAACCAGTGCTGCAGGCCCACTAGTAGCATTTGACCTGCAGGTGCTGGTCACACATAGTGCTTTGTATTAGGTACTTACTGGTAAATCAAATATGACGATCATGGAGAAACCAATGTTACCGTGTTTTAGGCACAAAACACAAGCACTTTAGCACTAGATACCAGTGGTAAAGTGCTCAGAGTCCTAGAGTCAAAAAACGAGCTCAGAAAACGAGGAGGAAAGTAAACTGAGGTGCTCCAAATCACCCTTGTAATTATCTACCAACTAACAGCCACATCTCACACTCCTCACATTCACATCCTCGCATACATTCAGAAACTTCCAGAGCTACAAATAATTTACAGTAGTGTCTGTTTCCAGCTTCTCATCCCTGACATACTTGTTCACATTTTGACAGTCCCATTCACTGCAGATTTGAATCACAATATATTTCTGTAATAACTAAAGTACTAAAATAACTGAACCACTGGCAAAGCCAATAGACGGCTTTGCCAATGCCTTTTGCTGTTGTTCTGAATCACCAAAAAGAAAATAAACAATTAAAAAATAATGATAATGAATACATGCGTCATCATACATGCTCAAGTATGCAATCTGTCGTTGTATGCAATCTGTCATTGTAGCCATCACCGTGTGATGTATGCATAAGTGCCCATGCATGCACATGCATACATCATGATGCAAAGTCCAATTTGCCTTAATTTATTTTACTCTTCCAGTATAGTGTACGCAATTGAAGACATGTGTTAAAAATAAGCAAAAGATGTCAGAAAGCACAATGTCCTAAAGGAACAGGGCTGTAGACAATTGCAGCTCCTGGGCCCCTTTTAACAGTTCAAAACATGTAATTAAGGAGAAGCAGGGGACCAAGTAAAAGCTGACAACAGTTGAGTGAGGGTGTAATGAAGGTGATGTTTATAAAAAAAAACGTTGAGTGGAATCGGAAAGGGAGAAGTAACAAACGAGCTGGGTGGTGGGAAAGCACAAAGAAAAGCACTGGAGAAGGGTGTGAAGGGAGAGTAACACACAGGGGAGAGAGCAAGAAAATACACGCACTCATATGGAGTGCTAAAATATAAGAAGTGTAATCAATGATAAGCAATAGGCTGCCCCAAAGCCCACTGTAAGTGCTGACTTAACCACAATAGGTCTTTCAACAACAGACACCTGTCTCTACATTAGACCTAATAAGCACTGATTGCGCTGACACTCAAAGGAGAGAATGCACTTGATAATGTAAAACGTTGAAAATATCACTATGGGTTACAAAAGTAATGAAAGTGTAATCAGCAATACATATAATATGTGCTTTAATACTATTAATTTTGAATGGTGCAACCGAATCATATAATTAAAGATGCTCTTATAAGTAGAACAATAGTAATTCTTGAATACGTGTTTTTGAATATCGAATTAACCTACTAAAATGTAACACATTCATGTATTTATATTCATGTATTTGAATAATGGTGTTATGACTGAAGGATGTAGAGTCACAGTTATTAACATATGAAGAGATATATACATATAACTATGTATCACGAATGTACATTGAAGCAGTATTTCAGCATAACCTGACTGAAGGCCTGAAATTGTTGTTTTCCCATGTTTAACCTTTAACGTGGAGTTTTCCTTGCGTTGTATTTTTCTTTTTTTGAGGATGTGTCTTCATGAGTCTACATTTAAGGAAATGTATGTTGTTTATTTGATATAGTGACATATGGGAGGATATGTTGGCAAGGAGAGAGGAAAGCTAACAAATTTAAGAAGATAACACTCCCTTCTATTCGATAGGAACCGGGAGACACTCGTGGTCCTTCTGAAGCTTGTTTGTGGGATGAACAGCCCGATGGAAGTTGCCAATTTCTACTGTGCAAAGAAGATGGAAAACGACTGGTGGTGATGACGTAGATTTCTCAAAGGTTCCATGGGCTTAATTGGTATGCATCTAGTTAGGTGAGGCAGATCATTTTTACCCCTTTCCGAGAGTAGACTCTCTGGAGACTTTGAGAAGTACAGACTTCTCTTATTTGATTTCCTGGTGTGGCTTTATGCTACCCAACACCTGTCTTGCAGAATTTCTACTGAGGTGTATGTTATGCTCACACCTAACAATTATTTAGAGTTTTTTTCTCTAGCTCCTCTCAAATGGTTAGACAAGAAGACTGTGACTTGTACACAGCTCATCAGATATTTTTCCTCATTGTCTGTGTGACTGAGATCCTTGTATGCCTTATGCTAGATTGGTTTAATCTGATTCAAAGCTTTACTTAATTTTTCGCAATTCTGTACATATACAGCTTGTTTTTGAGACTGATTTACATACGTGTGGCCCTAAATTTGTAATACATATCTTAACTTTACTCTCTGCCTCTGAGATTTAATGTGTGACCAAATAGGTTATACTGTTAATGCCTTCGATTTACAGAATTTATTTTCCCATTTTTCTCTGTTGCTCCCAAAAAAGATTAATCGGAAACAAAAGAAAATGTGGGCCATTGTGTGGGCCAGAGCTTCCTCACACTTCAAATCTGTGCATTCAGTTAGGCTACATTCAGTAAGGCCCCTCAGCATTGTGGTGGATGTACCCCTTACATATTTCATTTATTTTTTAATCTTCATTCGGCCATAAAATGCTGGACAATTTTTAATCAAGTAATCTTCTATTTACACACACCTTACTGAAGGCACTGATAAAAACTGCAGCAATATAGAGAAAACAGTTTACATTTTCATCATTTTAAAAACAGGCTTTAACTTCATGCCAAAGACAACTTTAGTAAGCATTACTGTAATGGGGTTCATACAATCTCACAAACTCACCTGATGCCCAGTGTCAGGCTCTGTGCCTTGTCATAACTGACGTCTTCATGAGACCCTGACTTCTGAAGAACTAGGCTATTTCGGTTTAGTTTAACCATAAACCTGCAGGATAAAAAGATATTTCTGTATTTAATAAGATATATATATTTTTTTAAAGCACAAATGGTGCTGATGTGTTAAAGAACCAGGAAATACCAAAATGTATAAATAAATGTAGAAGCAAAAACCACGGAAAAGCGTACCTGTACCCCAATGGAAACAAACAACAATGGCCTTTCATCCCAGAATTAGCTATTAAAAGACAGTCATTAAAGAGATACAGTAGTCCACTCACACTTCTGGGCCGTGGTTACATTGCACCATCTACACTATCAATAGCTACTCCACTGGACTGTACTGAGTAACAGAATTGCACACTAGTGCACGTAAAATCGATCAAATTTGATTTAAAAGAAACTAAATGTTTTTACGATGCAAATACATCTCTATGTAAATAGATCAATCTTGTTGACATATTACTTCTACCTTTTTATGTTTAATTTATCAAAGATATAATGGGCATTTGCTTTAGCTGTCCATCACTTCAGACTAACAGGATGTGACATGTTGGCTATAGGCGTTATTAGGTTAATATAGGTCATTATGTTCTTTAGCAAAAAGCAATACTAAGAGATTAAGAGATTTCCATCTCTTTGGCACTAGCCAATCCCAATTTTACTTCAATTAAAAAACCACAGACATTCACTGAAAAAAAAAAAGTTTACAGGGATGTTATAGTTAGGCTCACATTTAAATGTACTAAACCATGGAAATTCACCAGTTATAGTTAGAGTTCTCTCAAGTAACTATACTCGGGCCCTGAGGTATCTATTATTCGCTGCCCTACCATGCACAGTTATATGATCAATAATTTTACTGCAGATGTTACAGTGACATTATCAAAGATGTCATGATTGCTGTAATTTGTGCAGTAATTAGCAGTGCATGGTGAGGGCCCCCGCATTCAATTGGATTTAAGCTGCGGAAAGGTGGTTGTCCCTGGGTCTGTGTGGGGGGGGGTACGCAGCCCCCTGTTACAATTCTTTAACATACCAGGTAGGGGGCAGTCCCAGGGCTGTGGGGGGGGGGGGCTGTGCACCCCCCCATGCATCAAATTACTATGAAGTCCCAGGGAGGTGGCGGTCCCTGGGGCTGTAGGGGCCAGGTGGCCCACCACACACAGCATTTTTTTGCCCCCAGGGAGGTGGTGTCCCCGGGACAGCTAGGGAGGCTAACAGGCACCTGCATTAAAAGGGGAATTCCCCTGGGACTTAGCCCACCCTGAGGCCTCAGATTTAGCAAGCGTGGGAGCCCATGCTTTTTTTAAAACAAAATTCACCAATCCACAGATCTGCCTCAAATGGCAGTGAACACTTTAAAAAAACAATTCTTTTTAGCTCTGGGGGGACCCCAGAACCAGAGCTAAGGGGTCAGGGTGACTCTACCATGGCCCCTTTTCCTTTTTTATACACTTTTTTCTGGGACTCAGCTGAAGCTGTCACAACATGACTGCTAACACTTCCTTGTTGGAGGGTTGACAGCCAATCAAATATCAGCACGTGATCAGGAGGGTTTGCAAAGCCTTTGCGTCCCTATATGTACAAATTTGGATTTTCTTTTATTTCTCTAAAACTACTGAATGGATTTACACCAAATAACAAAAAGGCCCCTTTCTGGAACAAGAGTTACCTTTCTGTCAAATTTGGTGTAATTCTTTCCTGTAGTTTGGGCGCTATTGGTATTCAAAATCCCTACGGAAAAATGAATGGGGAAAACCCGTTTTTGGAACCTCACATTTTCTCAGCTTCCGCTTTATGGTTCACCCTGAACCTTTCCATACAGCAGCTGAAATGAGCATAAAAGGTTTTTGAAAAAAGTTTTTGAAGATTCGTTTACCGGCACAAGAGAACCAGAGATATAGGCAACTCAAAAAAGCTTTTCCTATATAGAAACTAGGTCCTAACTATAACTAATATATATATATTAATTAAGCTCCAACAGATCCACAAAGAAAGGTGCGCTCTACTCGTCGGTGCAGGCATCGGGGAAGGACCTGTTCCCATGAATCAATTGCCAGCTTAACATTTAAGTTAAAGATGCCGCACTCACAGAATTGTTATTGATCCTATTTTATTTAACGAAAAAACAACCCCACCAACTAACACCAATGCGTCTCGACCTTCTCGGTCTTGATCACGGTATATATATATATACACACAGACAGTGGTAAGAAAAACAGGTCACAATGGCAAAAACAGGTTAAGACAATACATTCACAATTCACATTGCCTACATGCAGAACATTTACATACATCAACAGATTAAATAAACATATGTGAGAGATTTTTTTTGGCTAGAAATGTCCAGGGAAATACATCACATAATTACCCATGTATAATGACTTCAGGGTTAGCAAAAGTTCATTAACCCCTTCTGTGCCATGGATGTAACGGTTACGTCCTCGGTTGCAGCACTGCTGTGCCAAAGACGTAACCGTTATGTCCAGGGACTGACCCATGGGGGGAGCACTAGTGCTCCCCCTGTGGGCTGCCCACCCCCACACCGGCAGGGATGGCAGGGAAATGCTTCAACTGCCATCCCCGACCCCCCTGGTGATATCAGAGAGGCATCGGAGGAAGGGAAAGGCATTTCCTTTCCATTGGTGTTTCTCTGAGCATTCCTGCTGCATGATCGCATAGCAATTGTGCAGCAGGAATGCCCACTAGACACCAGGGAGTTTTTTTTTTTTTAATGTGACATAAGGGGACCTGCTCCTTAGGCAAGGGTCACTCTCCATGGGAGAATTATACTTTAGGCCATTTCACCCCTCCTTGGGGGAAGATATATTTTCTATTAGGCCCATCTGTCCCTAAGGAGGGCCCAAACCACTCAGGCACCAGGGATTGTTGTATGTGTGGGTGTGTTTTGTTTGGAGGGGCGGCCCCTTGGGCAAAGGTCACTACCCATGGGGCCACATTACTGATGGTCACCTATTTTTATTGTGTCCATCGTCCCCCAAAGGGGTCAGAAAACACGTAGGTACCAGGAATTGTTGTGTGTGTGTGTTTTTTTTTTTTTTTGAGGGGCGGCCCCTTGGGCAAGAGTTGCTCTCCATGGGGGATATTATGGTTGCCCATTTCTGCCCTCCTTAGGGGCAAATCTGCCTATTTTTATTAGGCCCACCTGCCCTCAAGGGGGCCAAAATCCACTTAGGCACCAGAGACTGTTGTGTGTTTTTTGTTAGGAGGTGCGGCCCCTAGGGCAAGGTCGTTCACTTTGGGGGGTACTCATTTTTGCCATATCTGCCCCCTTTGGGGTCTGATCGCATATTTTTGTAAGGCCCATGTGTCCCCAACGGGGCAGAAAGCCCACTCGACCCCAGGGATTTTTTTTTTTTTAAAAGACGCTTGGGTATGGCCATACCCCCACGCCAAATAAATGGGGACAAAGTTGTTCTGCCCACTGGGGGCAAATGGGGTAGTTACCTCTGATCTGCCCCCGGGTGGGCAGAAAGCCCACTAGATGTCAGGGAATTAAATTAGAGGGGTGGGGGCTACCAACCACTATGGGCATGGTTTTGCCCCCCACCCCAAGGGGTAACAGTCTTTCAATCACTTTAGAGCATGCCATCTTAATGGCCAGCAAGAGGACATTTGACTCTTTTGGGTTTTGATTTTACATATGGGCCAAGAGAGCTTGGCTAACTCCCAATATGGTCGTACTTGGTATGGTGAGTGGCTCAATGTTTTGGACTTTGGTACGCTGCCACATAGAAAAATCTACCAGACCTAGACACATCTGAAAACAAAACATCTGGATAAGTCCAGGGTGGTGTGCTTCACATGCACCCCACACCATTTCCTTACCCACAATGCCCTGCGAACCTCCAACTTTGCTTGAAATCACACATTTTCCCTACATTTTTGTGATGGAATCTTCTGGATTCAGCAGGAATCCTCAAAATGCATACCACCCAGCATTGTTGCATCTATACAGTAATAAAATCTGCCCCACTTGTCAGCCTAAAAACGTTTGAAAAAAAGTGTCCCTTTTGGACCCGCTTTGGTTACCCCTCAATTTCTACCTCTTTTTGGCTCTTCCCTGTTGCAGGCACTTAGCCCACCTACACTAGTGGGGTATCATTTTTATTGGAGACTGAGGGGAACGCTGGGTGGTAGCAAATGTGTGCTGGTGCAGTAATCCCACACAGAAATGTGAAGAACATGTGCATTTTTAGCTAAATTGGAGGATTGCACGGGATTCTGGGCTAGAAAACACTGGTGGGTCCACGCATGTCACACTTCCCTGGACTCCCTCCGGTGTCTAGTTTTCCGAAATGTCTGGGTTTGGTAGGTTTCCCAAGATGGCTGCTGAGCCCAGGACTAAAAACACAGGTGCCACCTTTGCAAAAACAGGTAGTTTTGTATTAGATAATTTTGATGTGTCCATGTTGCGTTTTGGGCCCTTCCCTGTCATGGAACCTAGGCCTACCCACACAAGTGAGGTACCACTTTTATCGGGAGACTTGGGAAAATGCTGGGTGGAAGGAAGTTTGTGGCTCCCCTCATATTCCAGAACTTTGCAGCACCGAAATGTAAGGAAAAAGTGTTTTTTAGCCAAATGTTGAGGTTTCCAAAGGATTCTGGGTAACAGAACCTAGTGAGAGCCCCAAAAGCCACCCCATCTTGGATTTCCCTAGGTGTCTAGTTTAAAAATTTTTATAGCTTTGCCTAGATGCCAACTGAGTTAGAGGCCAAAATCTGTCTAAGCACTTTGCAAAAAACACGTTTGTGTTCATTGGAAATCTGTCCATGTTGTGTTTTGGAGCATTTCCTGTCATGGACACTAGGCCAATTTTATCGGGAAACTTTGGGGAATGTCGGATGGAAGGACGTTTGTGGCTCCCCTCGGATTCCAGAACTTTACAGCACCAAAATTTGAGGAAAAAGTGTTTTTAGCCACATTTTGAGATTTGTAAAGGTTTCTAGGTGACCAACCCAGTGAGAGCCCCACAAGTCACCCCATCCTGGGTTTCCCTAGGTGTCTATTTTCCAAAAATGTATAGGTTTGCTAGTTTCCCTGTGGATAGTGGTCAAAATCCAGAGCTCAGCACTTCGCATAAAACATATCCAATTTCATTGGAAAACTTTGATGTGTTCACATTGTGTTTTGGGGCATTTGCTGTCGTGGGCACTTCGCTTACCCACACAAGTGAGGTACCATATTTATTGGGAGACTGGGGGGAATACAGAATAGAAGAACAAGTGTTATTGTCTTTCTTACATTTTTGCCTTCCAAATGTAAGACAGTATATAAGAAGTCATTTTGAGAAATGCCCTGTAATTCCCATGCTAGTATGGGGACTCCCAAATTCAGAGATGTGCAAATAACCACTGCTTCTGGACTCAATATCTTGTGCCCATTTCAGAAATACACAGGTTTCCTATTTTTCACTCTGTATATTTTACCAAATTAATTGCTGTATACCCGGTATACAATGAAACCCCATTGCAAGGTGCAGCTCATTTATTAGCTCTGGATACCTTGGGTTCTAGATGAACCTACAACCCATATATATCCCACAGCCAGAAGAGTCCAGCAGACGTAATGGTATATTGCTTTCAAAAGTCTGCCATAACTGGAAAAAGTTACAGAAGAAAATGTAGACAGTAATGGCTGTCTGTTTCAACTCAATTTCAATATGTTTTTTATTTCAACTGTTACTCTCTATAGAAACACTTTGAAAGATCTACACAAATAACCCCTTGCTGAATTCAGAATTTTGTCTACGTTTCAGAAATTATGATCTATCCAGGAACCACCATAGGTTTCACACCTATTTCTGTCACTTATTGGAAGGAATCTGAAAGCACAGAAAATAGCAACAATTGGGTATGCCCCAGTAAAATGCCAAAACTGTGTTACAAATTTGGTTTTCTGATTCAAGTCTGCCTGTTCCTGAAAGCTGGGAAGATTGTGATTTTAGCACTGCAAACCTTTTGTTGATGCCATTTTCAGGGAAAAACACATGCTCTCTTCTGCAGCACCTATTTCCCATTTTTTCCCAAAAAACTAATTTTAGTTGTATTGCAGGTAATTTCATGGTCTCCTCCTGAGTAATTCACAAACTCTTGGTACCTTTAGAATCCACAGACTGTTGGAAAAATAGGATGCACATTTGGCATGGATAGCTTATGTAGACAAAAAGTTATAAGGGCCTAAACATGAACTACCCCAAATAGCCAAGAAAAGGCTTGACACAGAAGGTGGAAAAAGCCTGGCAGCGAAGGGGATAATGTCTTAGCTCAGAGTAGGGGAAACAAATCAAAGAAAAGTCAAAATTCCAAAAGGTATTTGAATTCTTGCCTTCCCACAGCTTATGCTAGCTTCCTTTTGGTTAAAAGAATAGGTTTCTCCCCTTCTCTCAACCTTTCAATCGCCAATGCATTTCAACCTCTGCAATAGTGGGGATGTCTTTTTAAGAGGTAATCTTCAGGGCTAAGTTCAGTGTTGTCATGTGAACTAATGCAAGCGGCCCTTTGTATTACTTCAGGGAAAACATATTTCTGTCTCTGTCACCAAACATCTTCCCTTGTTTCCGCTTCTCTGCACTCCAGTTGAAGAGCATACAGCTCCAGCAGTGAGTGCTTTCAAAATGATGGTAAGGTCTTTTGGCAGTCATACATAGAATGACCCAAAAGACTCACAGTTTTTTAAACTTTCCTCAGAGCTGTTTGTGCTCCTTGTAGACCCCAAACCATTAAAAAAAATTGTTGTGGTGGCCCCAACCCTCCTTCGGGCACAATGACAACTACAATATGTAAAAACCAGGACCACTCAGGGAATTATGGGGCATTCCTGAGAGGACGGAGTGAATAATAAGCGAGTGGCCTAGCCACTTCAATACAGAAGAGGTAAGGCTGTGACTAACTTTTTTCCATTTTTTTCTGGTGCCCCAGACTCACCCAGGGCACTCTCAGCCTATTATTTTCTGGAGTATGTGGAGTCTGCTCCAACACTGCCTCACCTCTTAATTTTCAGATTTGGGTGCCCGTGTCCCATCTGGGGCATCCAGATCAGTTGTTTTTTTAAATTAGTGGCAGCATGGAAGCCCAATTCTGTTCTCCCAAGCCAGCTCCTCACCTGTCAGCAAACTCAGTGCTTGCACAGGAGCCAGCATATTCCTTCTCCCTGCCTGCTCCATGCATGCAAGAAATGTGTATGCAGTGTGCATCTCACTCTCTAGGTGACAGAGAGCAGGAAAGCAAACCACAGTATGGGGGGTGCACGTCAGTGGGCCTCCCACATCAAAGGGCTTCCAGCTTCTGGGGATCGGGTCCCCCAGGGGCATTTCACACTTCAGAGAAGGGGCACCACAGAAGCCCATTCCCATCTGCTCTTTAAATATTAACAAGCAGCGACCCCCTGGACCCCTCCACACCCTGGTTTTTACTAAAAAAACGGTGTCCTGCCCTTTTTATTTTTCATTTTTCTTCGCAGTAATGCAGCATTACCACAAAAAATATTTGATTTGTTTTTGGCTCTGAGTGAAGGGGCCCTCTTGGACCACCTCTTAAGGCCTACGGTCCAGAAGCTAAGGAAATCCCTACTCTACCCCAAATATGTTATCGCTATTTTATTTCATAACACAGGGACTGAGTCGCAGGGTTCTAAATTGTCTGCAAAATGTCTTTATTGATGTGAGGCAGCCAATCAAATATTATCTTTTGATCTGCTGGCTCAACAGTTCTACTGCGGCCTGAAATATCTATTGAATTTTTTAACCTACATTACTAAAAACTACTGAACGGTTTTTCGTCAAATCACAAAAAGCACATACACTGGGCAAAGATCTATCTTTCTGCCAAGTTTAGTTTATTTGCATCTAGCCATTTTGGCAGTAGCTATTTCTAAAGTTACTATGGGAAACTGCAATGAGAAGGACATTTTGGGACCCTCCCGTTTTCATAGCCTCTGTTTGACTCATCACCACAAACCTTTCCAGGAAGGAGCTGAGGTGGATCAACCTTTTCTTTTTAAAGCCTTCTGAAGATTCATCAAACAGTGCCAAAATTATTACCAATTCAAAAAATTAATTTCTTATACTTATGAATCCTCAAACTAAGTTGACACAGGCACTCCGGAGAGTTCTCAAAATCTCCTCAATACAGCAGAGCAAAAAAACAAACCAGAAGTTTTCAGCTCAGACCGTGCTCACTGTGGACATTTTCATCATGGGGCAAACACACACACACTTTTGATGCTGGTGTTTGCTGTTGGGGTATAGCCATTTTTGTGTTTTTTCTCTTGTTTTATAGGGGGTGCCACCATGTTCTCCCACTTCCCTCTGCACTCTGCCCGCGGTCTTTTCGCCACCTCCAACAGCAGCGCTGTTTAATTAGGCACTGCATAGTCGGTGGCAAAATGTTTTTCAGCAAAATAAACACGTCAAAAAATCTGCAAACCACCTTGGACACAGCCAAAGGCTATGTGCAGTGGGGGCTGTGGCTATATATAACCTGAGATGGGTTGGCTATATGCTCAAGTTTGATTATGATGAAATAATATAGAAACTAATCTCTGAAACGATAAAACTAATACTTTACTGAGAAAACTAGAGCTTACACCCCCACCATGCACTGCTCATAACCTCACAAATTACATTGCTCATGGCATGGCAAACATCGGCATGAGGACATCACTAATAACATCATCCAGGCACTGTGACTCTGTCCTATATGGTTTGAGGACTTGAAGTAAGTTAATACACTACAATTGTGGCCAATTTTCTTTTCACCTTAATGTGATTACCCTCTTAAAGACTTCATATGACTCGTTATTTTAAATCAAGAGGTTACCAGTACGCATAATTAAGCAAAGTTACAGTAAAATTATGCAAAATTACACTAAATTACAGGAGGATCCTAATTGTTAACTGAATGTGATTTTTGCAGTGGAAAATGCCTGCTCGCATCCAAAATGAACTTGAGGAGGAATTGTTCTATAAGGTAATAGCTCTCAATGCCATAGAACTTAAACAGCAGTAAAACCAGCAGCTGCTCGCACTCCACTCCTGGCATCTTTGCCCCCAAATTATGCAAATAGGAACAATAATGTAATTCTGAGTAATTTTGTGTCACAAGAGTAACATTATATCACCAAAATTGCTTCAATTACTTTAGTGTAATTACATTTTCACCCAGGCCTAGATGTTAGATATGCATTTGCTTCTGAAAATATTCCTTCTACAAACAAATACACCACAGACCTTTTCCGAGATGGGCACAATGGCATTCAACCTTTGAGCCATGCTTACAACACGAGTGTGAGATAAGTCACCTTTAATTGTTTCATTGGCATCTACATTCCACATTTATATCATTTATAATTCAACATTCTGCAATGCCTCAAAATATTCAGCAAAGTTCTGGAAAACGAGACCAACACCTTATAAACATTGTTTAAAAAAAAAAAAAACGTTGTATCTCGTTTTCATTAATACATGTACATTTAGAACTGCAGAATGATACAGAAACAATGCAACTCTTACCCAAACTTGTTTTTGTCATGACTGAAAGATAGCTTAGAAATTTCATAAAACGAAGGTAAGCCATTGTCAACCATCGTCAATCCACCCACCATCAATGGACATCGTAGTCCAGTACTCATATAGACTCCTGTCATCATTGATTCCATCATTTTACATATTTGCGTGGGCAGCCCCTCCCCAAGTTCACCCTCTCCTCTACCGCAACCCAACTGTCCATTACAAAAGTTGAAATCCCCTACTGAGGGGGCATGCCATACCCTCCATCCTCTGGCACTCCTATTTAGCAACCAAAAGGCCTAATGCAACCAGTTTCTTCCCTGCGTAGTTTCCATCTTTCATCATGGCTGGTTCCAAACTGGGCTGGCCTGGTGAGCAAAAGAATTGATGGATTAAACCCAGATCTGTGACTGTTTCACATTCTGTCCATCATTTGTGTTTTTTTGCTTTTGTTGCTCTAAGTGTGGCGGGTATGCCCAGACGTGGATCCCGGGCTCTCTGGATTCAAGCTAACCTGACTAATAAAAACCAGTCCAGGGATGCTTTTTTCTGGTCCAGGGAGGACCTGGTCTGTCAGTTTGGGCTGGACTGTTCCTATGGGGACCAGGGTCAAGACTAATTTGCATATGGCTGGGTCCAAACTAGGTTGGCGTGGTGAGCAAAATAATTAAGGGATTAAACCCAGATCTGTGACTCTGGGTGAATGTTTGATTTCTTCCACATTTCGTTCCTCATTTGTGCTTGTTTGCTTTAGTTTCCATTTTAGCCACTCATAATGCCCAGTAGTGCCTGAGGGTGAATGTTTGATTTGTTCTGCATTCCATCCATCGTTTGTGTTTGCATGCTTTTTCGCCCTAAATGTCCCGGATATGCCCAGACATGGGTCCTGGGCTCACTATGCCAATTCATTCAAGCTATCCTGACTGATGAGGGGTGATATCCCGAAACTAGTCCCAGGATGCTTGTTTCCAGTCCAGGGAGGACCCTGCCTTGCAGTTTGGGCTGAACTGTTACCATTGGGAACAGGGTCAAGACTGGTTTGGATTTGGCTGGGTCCAAACTAGGGTGGCGGGGTGAGCAAAATAATTGAACGATTAAACTCGGATCTGTGACTGGGGATGAATGTTTGATTTGTTCCACATTCCATCCCTCATTTGTGCTTGTTTGCATTAGTTTCCATGTTAGCCGCTCATAATGCCCAGTCGTGCCATCTAATGCTCAGCTGAGATATTCAGCCCTACCAACCGGTCCAGTATTTCATGTATGCTAGCCCAGTACACAGCTATCAGTGGCATTCCCAAATCATATATGAAAGGTGACCTAAATAGCATCTTTAGAATGTGCACATTGAATTGGAGCTTTTCCATATTTTGTATAGTCATGCCAATGTGAAATAGATGCTATAGAAGTATTTAAACAGAATACGCTGAAGCCTCACCGGGATCACAAGTTTACGGTCTCCCATTTTTGCTTAGGCCCAGTCGTTATCATCTCTGGGGCACAAGTAATTTTCCTAATTAATCTGATGATCTGCAGTGGGTCTGGGATATTCATAATTGGAGTTCTGAATAATTGGGTGTTGGATCTGGCCCTTTTTACAGGGTCACCCCAAACGTTTTGCCTCCTTTCCTCCTATTGTTGCTGACTCTAGGACTCTGAGCACTTTATCACTGCTGATCAGTGCTAAAGTGTGTGTGCTCTCCCCTCTAAAGTTGGTAAGATTGGCATAAACCTAATTGGCACATTTAATTTACCTGTAAATCACTTGTACCGTGGTATCCCTATACCAAGGGCCTGTAAGTTAAATGCTATTAGTGGGCCTGCAGCGCTGCTTGCGCCACCTAAAGAAGTAGCCTTTCAAACCTGTCTCAGGCCTGCTAGCACATGGCCTGTGTGTACAATTTTATGCCACAGGGGGCTGGCTTCTAAATTTACTGGACTGGAACTCCCCTTTTATTAAATGTAAGTCCTTCCTAAGGTAGGCCCTAGCTAGCGCTATGGGAAGAGTGCAATGTTTGTAAAAGGCAGGACATGTGCCTGGTTGTGTGGCCTGTCCTGGTAGTGACAAACAGCCTATTTGGGTTCTCACCGCCTATGAGTGCTGCCTTGCTCATAGGATTGCATTGTAAATGTCCTACCTTATGTCTGGATGGTATTGTCTAATCTATGAGGGGAAGCGTAGGCATGTTTGTTATAGTTGAAATGGTAGTGACAATTGCTGCTTACTGGTGAAGGTTGATTTTTTTATTAGCATTATAGAAATGCCACATTTAGAAAGTGGGCATTTCTCTGAGCTTTTCTGGTGTTTTGCAGCGTGACTCCTATCCACGTCTGGGGCAAGGTAACAGCTTGGCTTTATGCATACTTTTCCTGAGAGTCTGTACACAGGGAGGGTGGAGGTGTCACTGAGATGCATCAGCATATTGAATGGTTTTCATGGGCTTGGAGAAGCAAAGGTGCGGAACACCTGCATTTGTAAAGGCTATGCCCTGGCCTCACACAAAGTTTTTTTTTACCTCGTACTGATGTCTGGAGCCTGTGCTAGAGGACAGAGGAGATACTCCTAGAACCAGTTAGGACTGGTTGCAACCTCTTATCTACCTTTTGTAAAAGTTGTGCAAAACTGAGTATAAGTACAGGGGGTTTTCCCCATGTTAGGGAGACACTAATGGACTACTGATCTGGATGCAGGATGCTGCTGGAGGGAGCTGCCAGAAACCGCATTTGGACTGCAGGTGTTGTGATGACCTGTGACCTGCTGGGTCACTAATAGGAACTGCCAATTCCTGAAACCCTTTGTGCTGGCCTGTTTGCTCACGCCCTACCACCCTGTGACCCGTTTTGCTGTCTCGAGGGGCTTGGTGGTGTGCCCCCTGTCCCTTGCAACTCTTCTTGCTCTTCAGCGCATAGGAGCGATTTGCCCTTCCTTTTCTCCATAAGCGCGATCCCAAATTAGGATCACCGCCATGACCCAGGCCAAAAGGAAGGATCAGGGTCTGTCCGCTGCAGATTGATCCCCCCAGGAAGCACTGCTGTTCCCGGAAGTAAAGTAGTGGTCAGGGAAGCCCTGAAGAGCCCAGATGCACCCGGAGGCGAAGCAGCATTTTAAAAGGTGGTAACTGCACCGCAAGGACACAGGGGGCTGCCTCTTATTTGGCTAGTATTGTGCACGGGAAACCCAGGGAGACCTCCTGGTGGGCTAGGAGGATCACGTGCGCCTCCCTTAAACTTGGGCTGACCAGTTGGAAGAGGGGGAGGCTGGGGCACCACAGCTTTACTAATGGTAGTAGCAGGCCAGGGGGATGGGTTGACATTCAACAGAGGTCCCAGCCCTGCCAGTATTGTGTTTTTGTGCTGCATTTCTTGCAGATCGAGCGTGTGCGCTCCTAGCTGTCCTGAGTGCTCGGCGGAGTGCCACTTTCCTCCTGATAGAAGTGCAGGAGCTCCTGGTGTATATGATACCACCCCTCATGTTATAGCAGCGCAGGTGCGCCCTGCCCTGCATATAGACGACGTGTTTTCCACTGCCATATGCATTCAGGTTAATGTTTGGGCCACTGAATGTGTTTACTGCACCATGTGTATTTTTGGGTCTTGTTTCTTCGTAAGTGTAGTCATGATAATGCCATGAACATTTCTGATGTTTCACTTTATGGGCATTCATGATGTTGTTTTGGTATGTATGAATATGTGTTTGCCACGACATGTGTATTTTTGGTAACAATGATAACAACCTGACCACTGCTTGTGTTGCTGAATAACCAGTAACCTATGTGTGTACCTGACTACTGCTGATGGTGGCAGAGTACTAGTAACCAGTGTGATGTTCTTACAGCTGCTTGTGTATTACTGACATGTTGTGCTTGGTCTAATGATGTTTTGTGCAATACAGTTTAGTTTTATATAACTTGGCGTTGTGTTTCCTTTGTGGTGTATTTATTGTGTCATGTGTGTTGTGTGTGTTTTGCAATCGCTTTACACAGTGCCTATGGGATAAGCCTAACTGCTCGTGCCAAGCTACCATGTGGTGAGCAGGGGTTATCTTGGTTGTATACCTCCCTCGCCCTGACTAGAGTAAGTGGATTCGGCCTGGCTTAGGTGCATAGACTAGCCAACCAGGAACCCCATTTCAAACATTGGGACATAGCTTTTTCCCCTATCTGCTGAAGCAAGAGTTTGAACTCCAGAGGATTGAATTTGGGAACCTCTTTCAATCACCCTGCCAATTTATTCAGCACTTGTTGAAGCTGGATCTAGTGAAAGGACTATGTTCTTTGGAGGTCAAAATCCTCCTGAAGTTGGGCAAACATCTTACTATGGGAGGTTACCCAGCTATCCCACATCCGAGAGTTACCAATAGTGTCTCATATCCAAGAAGTCTTGCATCTGGGAAACCATTATTAACCATTTAACATGTAACAGGGGTGTCACACCCCAAGGCCCATCCATATCATTCCCTCTCCTGAGTGCCCGGTGCCAACATTCTAAGGTGACTCTAGTGACCAGGGGCAGATTTTCGCGTAATTGTTTAGTTATATAGTTTATTGAAAGTGACCCTCAGTATCTTTCCCACCCTTGTATCGTTTGTAATAATGGATTGTAAGGTGGTGAAGAAGGCCCTGGGCAAAATGTACGGATTGTTTTGAAGAACATACAGCAGTTGGGGCAATGTGATCATATTGAACAGGGCAGCTTGGCCCATCAAAGAAATGGGCCATGCTTCAAGTGCATACTTCAAGTGAGCACTTAATTGGAACTGCATGGTGGCAATATTAAGCTCTGAGCAGCTTTTCAGATCTGGAGGGATGTGCAATACCAAGTATTTAAAGCTAGGGACACACCTCAGAGGACTGTTCATGTCAATACCCATGATGCTACTTGAACTGCTTTTCAGGAAGATTGCTGATTTTTGTAAATTAACCCTGAGGCCAAAGTCTTCACTGTATATTTTAAAAAGGTGCATAAGGCAGGGAATCAAATGCTCAGGGAGTGCTACATACAACAACGCATCATCTGCATATAGGGCGATACAGTCCTCATGATCTGGGTGTTCCCTCAGGCCCCATACCTGCTCTCGTGGCCAGGGGGTTCGTCATAAGCAAGAACACAAGTGGGGAGAGGGAGCAGGCCTGCCTCATACTAAATTGTATCAGAAAGGGAGCCGACATTACCCCATTCGCTCTCTCTGCAAATCAAGGGGACTCATACAGTAGTTGGCATACGCCCTGAAGACCAGGTAATTGTTAATTTCCTCAAGGCCCCTGTACAAGAAGAGTCATTCAATGGAATAGAACACCTTCTCAAAGATAAAAGCGAGGAATGCATGAGGTACAGGTTTGCATCACACCAAGTCCAACTTATAAAATCCTTCCTATATAAAATGTGTCTATTGACCTGAATTACAGCCAATTAACATGGGTGCATGCATAGATCTCTTGGAGTATAATAGGCTTTGTCATTTCTCCCAGAATTTTTGAGCAGGGTTTGGCATTATGCCACAAGCTCCTTTGAAATATACCTCTGCAACCCACATCAGGTGTGCTATATCTTCTTTACCATGAAATAAAAGTTGTACCCCCAAAATGTAAACGATGCACCAAATAACATAAAACACGCACAATCACACTTGCCTCCCGGGCTTACCGTATTTCCATGCTATGTGCACTCAGTAACTCTATGCTGAATATGACTTTAGCGTTATTTATGATGTCATTAATGATGTCCACAGAGATGTAATCAAGGATGTTATTTAACGTGTGATGCAATGCGTCAGGTCAAAAGCAGTGCATAGCTGGGGCACAAGTCATAGTTATGTCCATAAAATATTATATGTTAATTTTATGGGCTCTTTACACACACAACACCATAGTTGATGACAGGGCCATCATGGAAAAGTTGGTGAGTGACCTCAATCCACTGTCCCTTACTATGTTGGCTTTTGGTGATAATCATCCCTCTGACCATCGTCCACTTTCTTACACAAGGGACATTGAGCTTACAACTGACTCGTGGCACTTAAAATGACGTCAAGTAGTACCCCACCCAGATATTTAACCGCCATAAGCCAAGGCCTCCAAAAGGTGCTTTCCCAAGTTGAAGGAGGCTCTATGAGCAACGAAGATTTGGTGACTTTTAGCTGATTGCATAAAGCCTTTTTGGAGCATATTTTGCCTTATTTCACAATGTCACTATCCTAAACATACCCTGGCACAGGCCATTAAAGCAAAGGATTCTGTAGGCATCCCTGCTGTTAGGAAACCCTGTAAAATGTCCTCAGCCAAAGCAAAAAAGGACTGGGATGAGTAGGGTGGTGGGATCCTAAGTACGCCTGCTCTGTCAAAGGCTTTACTAAATTCTGCTCATTAGCTTCTTAGGGTGCTAATTTTTCAGCGCCAGAACTACCAACTATGTTTCATCATCCGAGTGGGATGATTATTTTAGGAACCTACATCACAATGAACTATGGAACAAACTGAGGGGGTCCTGTCACCTACACCACTTTTTAGTAAGGCTACCCCAATTTTGATATCTCCGAGATCTTAGAATCTTTCAATGCCCTTGTGAGGGGCATGAGTGCTGGGCCTGACGGCACACCAGCGGATATATATATATATGCTGGTCATAGAGGTATGATACAAATATGTACTTATACTTACAAATGCCCTTGCTGGTGGTGAGTCCATCCCGGAATCTCGGCAGGCTGCTGTAATGCTTCCAATCCACAAAATGGGTGATAGGTCCCAACCAGGCAACTACAGGACCATAAGCTTATTAGACTGTATTCAAATGGTCTTCCATCATTGTGTTTTATTAAAATTCAGGATTGGATTGGATTTATTAAACTGATGTACTTAGTCCCTTTTAAGCCTGGTTTTTGAGAAAAATGACCACAATTTACAAGGCTTTCCATTTCATGCATATATATTGGAAGATGGCAGTAATCGGCAGAGGCAACCTTTATGTTGCCTTTGTTGATTTAAAGTCTGCCTTTTATTCAGTTCCATGTCCAAGCCTTTGGCAAGCCATTAAAAATATGGGGATGCCCCTGACATCCTGCCTCTTGCAATGTGCCTACACCAGGACAATTTTGCAAGAATCCGATGGGGAGCGCAGAGCCAGCTGACTAAGAGGTTTTAGGTTTCCAAAGGTGTCTGCCAGGAATGCGTCTTAGCTCCAACTGTGTTATTTTTATATATAAACAAAATTGTAAAGTTTTCATCTCTGCTCCACTCTGACATCCCCTCACTTGCAAATATTAAAACCTCCAATTTCCTATTCACCAACAATACCTTACTGATCTCTAAGACCCCAAGCGGGATACAAAACACCTGACTCCTTTCTATGAGTTCTGACACCCTCGTAGCATGAAGATCAACACAACAAAAACTAAACTAATGTCCTTTAACCCACACAAATCTTACAAAAGAGGCTTAACATTGGGAGGAGCCCTACTAAAGAAGGTGGATTCATTTGCTTTTTTGGGCATAACACTTTGTTGTGGTATGACATAGAACCCTCACATCAACAAGGCTATTATAAAGCACAGAGAGATTATGGACGCAATTCTCAAAGAGCATTGTGTTTCCTATACTAAGCCTATATCACCTGCTCTTCAAGTCTATGAAGCTAAGGCCCTAGGCTCAGCCCTTCTTGGGGGTTAGCTTTGGGGCCTTTCTAACATCAATGATCTGGTTAAATCTGCGAACAAATTCCTACAAACCCTCACCCTTTTACCTACAAGTACTCCCTTGTAGCCTCTATCTTTGGACTTAGGTGTAAAAGGACTACAGGGTAAAGCTAGGTTGCACCCTCTTTTGTATTGGAGGAGAATTTAGACTAATCCTGAGCTTGCCCATTATGCTGCGGCTTTGCAGGATGTTATCAAGGCAGATCGCTTTAACAAAATCCCTTGAAACAACAGTACTCACTTAATATAACGGTAACTGACATCCAAAAAGTGAAATGCTGCCATTTCCAACTCGTTGAAAGAATTTCTCGATTTCAAGTCTTTTTTTAGGCTTGAGCTGTTTTGGGACCATATCACTGTGCCAATGGACAGGAAGCTATACTCTTTCCAAGGAAACTGTTCCCCATGTCTTCTTTGCATGCCCTGCCTATGTATGCCCTTGTTTCTTTTAACTGTTACCGATTTGCAGGCAGCTGGGCACACACAGGTATTCCACTGCTCTTCAAATCCTTACAACTGCCGACCTCTATATGCCTGTGTGGTCGCTAGGTATCTGGGTGTCGTGTGGTTGTTAAGAAGGAAGGTTCTTTCCTTTCAACAGAGCTAGGGCAGCCCTTTTTGGTTGATTCACTGGCCCTGTTTCGTATTATGGTGCATTTCTTATCTTTAAAGGGAAATTTGTGCAGCCACTGCATCTGGCTCTCGAGTTGTACTTTCAGGTTGCACTGCTTTTTACTTTGTTGCTGTTGTTTGTGAGTGTCTGGTGCCCTTTCAATGATACTGTTTTTTATCCTCTATCTTCTATTGGTACGAACTTTCTCACTAGGTATGAATTTGATCTCTTAATGTGAGCATGCTAGTTTTTAGCTATTTATTATGTATGTTATGTGTATTATATATATCTCTATGGCCCTAGACTTGGACTCAGACACACACTCTGTTATCTTTGCACCACCAAATAAAAACACTATGTTTAAGAGCAATAACCACCTGAACATATCAATATTGTTAGCAGTAATATTGCTATGTAGGTTTCATTCATTTAATAGTTGCTTCTCTGTTTTCAATGTGGAATCGTAATTTTCAGAATAGGAGTTAATCATTTGGAAGGTATAAACTTTTGGTGTTGATAACAGTGACATAAATCATGCAAACATTAGAAGGGGTTGTCCTTGAGTAACACTTATTTCCACAGTCTACCATGCACAAGCACACATTCCTTCTTCCATTCATATAGTCATCTATCATCCATTCACCCATCTTCAAAGAAGAGAGAAGAACTATGAGAAAGAATAGACAACCCATGCACACACTCATCCATCTATATCAAAATATACACCCATCAGTACAACAGCATCCAAATAATCAACATCAATCCAAGTAATGCATTCATCAAAACATTAGTCTACACACCATACACATACAACCACACATTCAATCCTACACATCCTCCGTAACCCATTCAATCTTTAATTGATACCAGACAGTTTATTAAAGCACCATGTAAGAAAATGCCTCTTTTTTATGGTCTCCCCCATTTTATCTGGACGGATGCTGCTGTGTCTTTTTCATTCTTTGCACTATGACACTGCTCAATCAGACCCCAGTGAATTTACTCACACCCCTAAAATATGTTGAAATTGTCTACCCTTCTGTTGGGCATGTTTAAGTTACTTATCAGTCTCTAGTGTATGGTGAAAAAGTGTACCCAGGGCATGTAAGGTAAATAACACTTGTGCAGCACATATTGTGCCACCATCAACCCTTCCTTATTGATACTTTTGTCACCCTAAGGTAGGTCTTAAATGCTCAAAAAGCAGGGTGTCCTGCATTTAAAAAGGCGAGCATGTATTTTTTATGTTTTACTTGTCATGGCAGTTAAACACCTCCAAAGCTGCTTTTTACTGTGGCAAGACTGACTCTCTTATAGCAAAACACTGGGATACATTATTTCATCTTAACCTCAGTTTGGAGTAGCTAGAAAAATTATTTAAGGAGTAATTTTATTATTAATTAAAAGTCCAATGTAATAGGCAACTCTGATTTTACAATACTATTTTAAAAATGCCACTTTTAGAAAATTCAAATGTACCTTTCTGTCAGTGGTCACCCACCCAGGAACTCACTGGCTCCCTGACTGGGTGTTGGAGGAAAATTGATTATTATGCAGTGAAGCTGGTTAGGCCTCATTATGTAATAAACTCACAGTGCCCTTTAAATTCACACTAATACATCTTTAGCTCAGTCCTAGTAGTGTGGCAAAGAGAAGTTAGGCTTTACTGGAGGAACATGTTTTATGCATTACAGAGTACCAACATGGACGATAAGTAATTGACATGACTTGAAAGCTATCCAGCACTAATTTATCAAAATAAAGCAGATTTTTATATAATTTTAGTCACCAAAACAATGTAAATCAGATATGTGTAACCGGAGTTATGGTTTTTAGAGTGAAAATAAAATCATTACTTTTACAAGCTGTCAAACTTTACCTTTGAGGTCAATAGGAAAAATCATTGTTGTCGCTCAGTCACTTGCATGGTGAGTTCAGAGGAATTTACTAGTAGTTAAGGTTGTGCGGGCCCCAGGACCAAGCTTTGACAGTTAGACCAATTGTACCTTGCTCATGAGGCCTGGGTGCAGAGGTGTCCTGGCGGTTCTTGGAGCTGAACGCTACAGCTGCTGGTGCTGAAAAATGGTACTTGTGAGACTCGGTCACTTGCAGATCAAGTTTGTGGGAGCCCACTCGTAGTTAAGCTTGTGTGTGCCCCTGGAACACAATTCACCAGGAAGAACAACTCCACCTAGCTTGGGAGTCTCAGGAACAGTGTTGTGCTTTGCTATCCTCGGGGCTGAACTGGAGCTGTGGTTGCTTGTTTTACCACTAAGGCAGTGCCGGCCAGGAAACAGATCCAAAAGCTTGACAACCAAGCAACAGGTGATGTCAGCTGAAAGTGGTGCAGTATGCCCTTGTGTTGCAGTGTTGAGTAAAGGTGGTGATCACTGGACTGGCCACCAACAAACCTTGGCAGTGGTAAGGTGGAGGACAACCTATCTCCTCTTCTGGAGGTCCAGTGGAAAACGGTAGCTGTCTGGAACTCGGCAGGAAGCTGGACTACATTTCCCACAATGCACTGGACCACCTGTCTTTGGACCATCCCTCGGAGGGCCCGATGGCCAGCACTTCTTCGAATCCAGTGAGTACTTTTTAACTGCGGTGGGCAGGGTACTAGTGCCACGAGTCCAAGGAAGTCTGGACTTGTCTTTGGCTCACAAAGGGTTCCCTTTTGCAGTGGGAAGCCATCTTTCGTCAAGGACAAGCTGCAGTCGAGCATGTCCAGGAAGGTTGCACAGGTTCAAGGTATCACGTCTTTTGTTTGTGCAGGCTCCTGTTGTCATCGATGCAGTCTTCTCTTGTCCTTTCTTTGCAAGTTGTTGCAGATCCGGGGTTCTGATGCCAGGAGAGCCCCTTAAATCCTGGATTTAGGGGCAATAGGGGTGTGGGTGCAAGTAGCCAATGGGTTACTAGCCACATAACTAATCCACCCATGAGGTGAACACATCCTGTGGGTTGTGACAACCTTTCTACCCAGAATCCTCTGTTTTGCCACTTTTCAATGTGGCAGAAGCCTTTCTAGGCTGTACAGGCCAGGCTGCCTACTCTGGAGGTGTGGCTAGCCTTCTGGGGGTATATGCCTCTTGACTAACTAATTTTCCCACCTGCCCAGGTGCAAATGTGTCTGGGGTAGGGGGAGACTTTGTCCTTCACTGGGGGACAGCCTGCTTCATATCAGAGGCAGTGTGCCATTTGCAACTTACTGCCTAGATGTGCCACTTCACTAGTTTTCCTTGGAGGGAGGGAGGGAGGTGTGACCTCCTTCACATCTGGGGCATTGTCCTGACTATTGGGAGTGTTCACACTTCAGCCGAGGGGGTCAGAATCCTGTCTTGGCAGCAGCATCTGTGGGCTGGTGGGCAACCTCTAAGGTTGCTTTCTGGGTCCATGCTACATTGACCTCAACAAAGATTCATATCAGGGGTGAAAACGCACATTGTGTGATACCAAACATGTTCCATTTCGGTGGCACCACAATAATAGTTGTTCACTTATAGTAGCCTTAAAAAGGGAGGACACTATGGGGATATATAAGCTTGCATGTATATGTTCCCCACTTTATTATGTTGCACCCTGCCTTCTGGGCTCAGGATGCCAATCTTATGGGTGACTGATGTAAATGCAGAATTTTACTGATGAATATTCATGTATTCTGAGTGTGAAATTTGCATAGAAAATGAATTAACGTAGAGAAAAATGATGCACACATTTGAAGTAGCGCATACCTGAGTGGCCGCCATCTTTATAAAGTGTACTTATTAATAGCTTATTAATGTAAAATGTTGAGCTTATGTTTGATTAAAGTAGTAATATGTCATATTAAGGGTTATGCATTATGTTAGCTTTATTAATCGTAGGCCTTAACTTAGCAAGGTCTTGGGCCTAGTTGCACAACCTCATGTCAAGCTTCATTTTCTTAGGTGACTTACAAAATGGCTCCTTAGAGAATTAAATTGTGATTTTCCACTGTGCTGACTAAGTGCTCATAGCTGTAATCCTATCTCATGAGAACTGCTTGCTAGAAGATGATGTACAAGCTAAGATACTTTGTATATTATAAAATGTGTAACACTGATTTTCCCAGGAGAAGGCAATGGATGCACTAACTGGGGTATAAGCTGCCACAATATTGTTATCTGACAAACCAAATGATGGGAACAGGAAAATAGGAGCCACTAATCAACATGTGAACCATATGCTGGAGAAATTGTAGATTTGGGGTTTTGTTTTCATTCCACTAAATGCAAACATGCGATTCATTGATCAATAAGAACGTGGGAAGTAGTTTTAGGAGATCTAACTTAGCCAGACTGCATCAAGATGAGGGAGGCCAGTCTCCCCATTCTTTCTTGAGAGTTTAGCTATTCTTTCCGAACTACATAGAGGGACTTTGCTTTTTCTGACCTTTAAGGTTGAATCCTAATGCCTTGCTGACCGAACTGATGTCCTATTGACAAAGACTGCCACAGCTTGCTGAACCATATTGTGGACAGGTATAAGACAATGTTACTGATTGTTATGTCTATTTGCTTTTGTTTCTAGGTACCAACCGCTAATTTTGTTAGAGCCATAGTTAGATGTTTTCCAAATTTGTGTTGACTAAATTGTTTTGCATGAATCCAAAACATCCTTTTCTAATCTGATGTTAGTTAGGGTTCTTACTGATTATGTTTGTTACATGTAATAACAGTTGATGTATTTTCTTTGCAGAATCAAAATGTATGTTATTTTGTTTGTGCAGGTATTCTTGCTATTGATTTGTACTGTAACCCTAGAATGCATAGTGGCTCAAGCTTTGATTAGATTGTGATTCTTTTGTTGCTTTGTTCAGAAATGTTTTTGCTGTATGTTTATCATTTGATTTTGAGCCTAAGTTATGTCACATTAGCATTGTTAATATAGGGAAATAAACATTCAAACTTTTACACAAAGGTGTGGTTATTCATGGCTGAGGGGGTCATGGTGTGTGGAAATTACTGATTCCTATTGATTGTTAATGTAATTGATTGTTATTGCTATTGATTTGTATTGGTACAGGGTTACGTGGTGGGAACTACTCGAGGTATATTAAAGGTAGTGCTGGGACTGTGCCACACATGGGCACAGTCGAGTTCGCACAGTTTACACTGCTCCTGCAGTCTGCAAAGGCAGGCCTGCTATTAGGAGTTTCCTTGGGTCACTTAGGATGGCACAAAGGGTGCTTCAGGGCCTGGTGACCCCTTTAGCACCCACTCCTTGGGTACCATTGGTACAATATGCTAGGGACTTATAAGGGGGCTAAAGTACTTGTCAACTGGGGATACCAATTCACGTTTATCAGTTTAGGGAGAGAGCCACTGGGGCATGGTTCACAGGCTTCATTGGGCTTTCAGTACCATAACTAACAGCATCCAGAGCAAAAAGAGAAGAGGGACCATCAAAAAAGGGTACTTTTCTACAGATGTGAAGTGTTTTCTAGAGCTGAAACAAAAAGAAGAATGGTTGACTATACCATGATAGGTTGGCTATCAGGGCTGTGCCCAGAAACATAATTAACTTCAAAGGATGCCTAATCTGTCACTGGCAGATATATCTCATGCCCAAGCCTGTGCCCTTTATTGTCCTGCTAGCCAGCTAGGCACCACTCTCAGAGAGAGAGATGCTCCCTCAGAACCAGTTTTGAGTGCCCACAAGAGAGGGTTTGCACATTATCATAGCATCGCCTCTGGTTGGGCATGGGGAGCTCTGCACAGGAGAAGAAAAAATCTGCCATCTTGTTTTTAGGTAGAGAGGGGAATTGTAGGAAAATTTACAGTAAAACCTTTATGAAGTGCTGCAAAAGTGGGTATCGTCACCACTGGGAATTTTACCACATGGATGAGGAAGACACCAGGGGTTTCCCCACCTACAGGCTTTCACTGGGCATACATGTGGCACCTCTAGTAACATTTTCAGAACATGTCTGGCCCTGTCGAAGACAGCAGAAGAACTGCACCTGCTGTTGTGGCTGGAGAGGAGAACCCTAAGTGGTGTGTCTGCTCCAGCTTGTACCCATGCTGAGAAGTGGACTTCAAGGGTCAGTTGGGTGAAGTCCTGTTAACCTTCAGGGTCACAAAAGCTACAAAGAGCCCATTTTCATGAGAAAGCCCAGCTGACCAGTTACAATTGGACCTGCCTTGCCTCTACTAGTAGGTTGTACTGGATTGAGTCCTGATTTCTCAGTGGTGCCTCTAAGGTCCTTGGGCTTTTATATGTGTCAGATTATACTCCTCCTGTCTAACTCTAAAACCCGGGACTTTGATTTTTTTCAAGGGTTTATTCCAGTGGAACCAACAGAAGACCTAGAGAAACCTGCCAATCCAATCTGATAAACGTGTATTGCCACTGGGACAAAGATTCAGGTTGCACCCGCTCTGAGATTTTCTGCAGAAGGAAACCTGTTTCAGTGGGATGTTGTGGAGAAAGAAGCCAACCTCAATGATCCCTGCTTGGCTGCAGTTTCCAGTCTTCCCCCACTGGAGAAATATGACCTCCCAAAACTTAACTAAGGGGCTCATTACAAACTTAGGGGCATATTTATACTCTGTTTGCGCCGGATTTGCGTCGTTTTTTTTTAACGCAAATCCGACGCAAAGCTAACTCCATATTTATACTTTGGCGTTAGACCCGTCTAGCGCCAAAGATCTTGGAGTTTGCGTCATTTTTTAGCGTGGACACCTACCTTGCATTAATGATATGCAAGGTAGGCGTTCCCTTCTAAAAAATGACTCTAAGGCATGTGCGCCTTATTTAAACTCCCATGCAAAAATGACGCACAGGAGTGGGCGGGCCTGAAAAAATGACATCCAGCCGTTTTTGCGTCATTTTTTAACGCCTGGTCAGGGCAGGCGTTAAGGGACCTGTGGGCTCGGAAGGAGCCCAGAGGTGCCCTCCCATGCCCCCAGGGACACCCCCTGCCACCCTTGCCCACCCCAGGAGGACGCCCAAGGATGGAGGGACCCATCCCAGGGAACTTAAGGAAAGGTCAGGTAAGTAATTTTTTTTTTTTTTTTTGTGGCATAGGGGGGCCTGATTTGTGCCCCCCTACATGCCACTATGCCCAATGACCATGCCCAGGGGACATAAGTCCCCTGGGCATGGCCATTGGGCAAGGGGGCATAACTCCTGTCTGTGCTAAGACAGGAGTCATTTCAATGGGGGTTGGGTGTAAAAAAAAATGGTGCAAATCGGGTTGAGGCCAATATTTTGCCTCAGTCCTGACTTGCCCCATTTTTTGACGCCCAAGCTCCATTTTCCCCTACGCCGGCGCTGCCTGGTGTTGGTAATTTTTTTTGACGCACACCAGTCAGCTGCGCCGGCTAACGTCATTCAATAAATAAGGCACCCGCATGGCGCTTTGGAATGGCGTTAGCCGGCGTTAAAATTTTTGACGCACAACTGCGTTGGCGCAGTTGTGCGTCAAAAAGTATAAATATGGCCCTTAGTGGTCCGACTGCTGCACTTCGAAGACTTGGGTTGTAAGGACGCTGCCAAGTCGGCTGCCTCCCGACCGACTGCCGTATTACGATGTTTCCACTTGGCTTGATGGCAGAGACAGTGCGGCGACATTGGCTTTGACTCTAAGGCAGTCTGCGCCACCAGCACAGTCGGAATGTGCACTGTTGCCATTGCATACTGTGCGCATTCCGACTGTACCGACAGGGGACCTCTGCACTGCCCGTAACATGGACATGGGCTGGCAGGCCCCCCCCCGTTGCCCCGTCTCTCCCTTTTCACAAACATTTTCTTAGAAGAAAGGCAAGTCATGATCAGCACGGCAGTGCTCACATTGGGACCACTGTGTTTGACCACGGCTTTCACCACTGGCAAAGTGTCAGGATCCACGATCTTGGTAGTAGTGGTGGTCTTGTGGTGGTCTGGTGTGTGGTATCATCGTAATCTGGTGGTTGGACCACCAAGGATGCAGCAAAAGGACTGCCAGTCGAGGATCGGTGGTCTTAGGCCCTAAGCCTGAAAGTAAAAATCTTAACCAGGCAAAGAAGCCAAAAGTATACAACCAGTGAGGGGGCTTTTTTGGACCCGACTTTCTAATTTAACCAACTCTGAGCTTTCCTGCCAATAGACACGGTCTTCAATAGAATTTTGACTGATTGATATTGGTGTCATGGTACCCATCTCGGCCACAACCTGCTACCTTACTCTGCTGAGGATTTTTTAGTATAATTTTAGAACCAAAGTCAGAAGGTAAAACTTCAAACACAGGCAAACCTGGCTCTATATCCGACTTGCATACCGTTGCAGTCAACTTTGAGCCTTACCCTTGTTCCAATCTAGCACAAACAGATCCCCACTTTGTGATTTTGGTGCTATTATACCCCTCATTTAATTTTTCATGTTTCGTATATAAAATGTTTCCCTATTTTTATAAATTGTAGTGGAATCTTTATTGTATTTTGTTTTCGATTTTCAACTGTTTAACTGTTTAGGTACTCCTAAATGCTTTACACATTCTCCTAAATACAACCTGTCTGTTCTGTGTCATAGTTACCAAGGAAAGAGCTTAGGTTTAATGTACTCAAAGTCAGAGTGATTGTGTCATTATCACTTGAGGTGGACTACTATCCTCCCAAATAAATATTCCACTGTCTTACACATCAGTACACAAATGCTGCAATTTACCTACAAATGCTTACATTCCACCACCAATTACCTTCTCCAAACCACGTCACCGTCTGTTATGCTTGTGTGTGTCTGTAGATCTGTGCATATACGTGTATTAATTATGTCTGCTTATGTTTTCTAGTGCACAGATGCCTGCTGTCATCCTGCCTGATCTTTGTCTGGGTATTGCACATTTGCATGTATAATAACCCACATCATCCTTTGCATAGAATAAACAAGCCAGGCAGCTTTTCTTTGTCAGTGGCTTCTGGGTTTTAGTTTTTCTGTGTCACTGAGAAATATACAACCTTTACGTTTTTTTGGTGTCTTCCTTGATTATTCTGCTATGTCTTAGCCGATACCTAGGTCTGGAAAATCAGGGTTTCTCACCTTCTCCCACACACAGAACAAAGGAAGTGAAATCGCTTCATCTTTGTAAATCGCCAGTGTTAATACACTGGAGGGAAATGAGGCTTCTAGCTATAAGCTCAGAACATCATGTGTATTTACTAAATCAAAGTGACTGGTAACGTAAAAAAATCTTAATAATTAACTTAGCTGAAATAAATATGACAGAAAAAGATGTTTGGAAAAAAATCAAGGGAAATTGAAGACTAATCTCACTGACTAAAGCCAAGACAAATAAAACTGATACGTGCTTTGCGAATGAATGTATCAAGTTAAATTCATATATCTGTTATTAATAAGCGTTTGAATTCAATATCTAAAAAATCACCAGCCCAACGGTGTCCTTCCTGCTAAAGCATGTCAAAATCGCATTCTTGCATTTACATGTGCTGAGGCAATACCAGTACTTATTCAGAAGTTACTTGTTCTCAACTTCCAGACTTTTAAAAATGCATGTAATATGCATATGTGAGTCATTCCAGTCACCTGCCATTTACCAACCCTTACTTCCTCCTAGTACCAGGTCCCATGATCTGTTTAGCACAAGTAACAGGCTTTGTAAGACAAATTCCTGCTGTGATAGTCTTGACCTTGTAGTTAACAAGGTCACTGATTTCCTGCTAGCACAATAGAATGAGACTTAAAGGTCCTTATTTTTTTTCTGCTTCAGAGAGGACCTGGCTTGGCCCTTCAGGCTGGTCTGTTCCTACTGGCGCAGAAACAACATATGGCTGGGCCAAGTCTGAGGTGCCATGGTGGGCAAAAAAAGGATGAATTGGGATCTGGTCCCACGCCCTCACTAGTTTATGAGATTAATTCAAGAATTGTCAGCATTTTTTTGTATTTTTCTTTTTTTCTTGCATTAATTCAAATATTGTTGTGCTAACCTTTTTTATGGGCTATGCATTTCAAAGTAGAATTGAAGAGTGGAAGACAGACAGTACTATATCAAACATTAGACATTTCCGGAATCTCAAGAGCACTACGAAAAAAATGACCAACGAGCTTAAACTTTGAGTACCATGGCCCCCAAATTATCTTTCACCTCAGAGTCTTAAATAGGTTGGAATGCTCTTGTTTTTGAAACATGACATCGCTTATTATGAAAGCTTAATAATTTCATTGTTAGAGCACTTTTGTGGTACCACCAGTAAAACAAGCATTGGCAAAGACAATAGGTCTGGCATATAGCTGAAAGTTCCTCGTCATTCACTGGTAAGTTTATGCACATAACAAAACTTCATACAGGCACTCTGTCATTCAGCCCTTATACTTGTGCATTCATTCATCCATCCACTGACTCATTCTTCCATTTGTCAGCTCACTATCCAAACTATAACCATGACACAAATTCTCCAAGAATTTGGAAGATAAATTAATAAATCAAAAAAGATAGCAGTAGAAAAAATGCCACTTAAACGAGGTAAAGGAATATATTCTTGAAATAAAAATAAATAAATACAAAATTAAGCCTAGTAGTAGGTGGCTGTCTCGGACTGATAATGTGCGCTTACAATACGAAATGTAACAACAAATTATTTTAAAGGCTTTCTAGCTTTAACAAATACTTTTCAAAGTGAATATGTCAACCCTACTGACTTTGTTATAACTTTTCACAATATACAGGTCAGACTTATAGCACCTGTAAGACCCTTTCCAATTAAATCATATAGGACTATTACTTTCATCATTGGCTTTTCAACATTAGGCCTGGTGTATTGAGCAAAAGCTTTCCTACCTGGCAGTCATCAGACTTGGGGCCAGATATATCAAACCATTTTGCATTCGCAAACGGTGCGAATCACAGAATATGGCCATTTGCGAATGCAAAAACGTGGTCTGCGATGCATGAAAGGCATTCGCAGGCCAAAAACAAGGAATCGCTAAATTTGTGATTTTTAGCGAAGCAACATGGTTTTGCGTGTCGCATTTTGCGTCTCGCAATTTGCGACATGAAATACCAAATCACAATTAGCATTTCGCAAATTGCGAGTCGGAATAGTGACTCGCAAATACAGTTTTGGTATTTCACGTCGGAAACTGCAAGATGCTAAATGCGACACGCAAAACCATGTCGCAATTCGATACATCAAAAATTCGCAAATTGCAAATTTGCGCAGAATGGCCTTTTGCACATGCAAATTACCACAGAGTGAAACCAGGTGGTAACCAGGTGCAACCTATTTAAGGAGGCCCAGAATGCCTCCGACTCTTTTCCACAATGGCTGCACTCTACGTCATGGCGAGGAGAATGAGGATCTTGGCAGGTTGAGGAGAGGGAGGAGGAGACAGGAGTGCATTTTCAGAGTGCGCATTACTCTTTTTGACCAGACTGAGGAGGAAATATATGATAAGTACAGGTTAAACTCAGCCATAATACTGGACCTGATAGCTGAGCGACAACCCATACTGCAGCACACAACACATAGGACTGATAGCATACCCACCCATGTGCAGGTATTATGCTCCCTGCACCTACGTGCCTTAGGGAGCTATCAAGGGGTCATAGCAGTAGCTGGAGGAGTATCACAGAGTGCCCTCTCTAGATTTTTCAGTGCATTTCTTAACGCCATGCTGAGTAGGCTATACCAGTACATCAGATTCCCCCACACACCACAGGAAATACAGCAGACAAAAATAGATTTCTACCAGATAGCACAGTTCCCCCACATCTTAGGTGCCATAGATGGGACACATGTTGCAATCTGTCCACCATCGGCCACAGAGTATGTGTACCGCAATCGTAAATACCAACATTCCATGAATATACAGGTGATATGCAATGCCTCCTACAGCAGAACTGATCTCGAGGCCTGGTACACAGGGAGCACACATGATTCGTACATCTTTCGCCACAGCGGGATTCACACAAGACTGCTAGTTGGGGAGTTTGGTCAAGGATATCTACTAGGTATTGTCTCTCTGTACACTGGTGCATTGATGGCAGTGTGACGTCAGATGGCTCAGATACTCATTGTACCCTCTGTCCCTTCCAGGAGACAGTGCCTACACAGTGCGCACCTACATGACGACGCCCTACCTAAATCCTATAACACCAGCAGAACGGAGATACAATTCAGCACACAGGGCAACCCGCAATGTGGTGGAGCGCACCTTTGGCCTGCTGAAGAGTCGCTTCCGGTGTATCCACGAAAGTGGAGCGGCACTACAGTACAGCCTGGACACGACCTGTAGAATAGTGGTCACATGTGCGATCCTGCACATTATAGCTACCACCAGGGGCATACCTGTGGAAATATCCGAGCCAGACTCAGATGATGATGGTGATCCCATACCACCCCAGCAGACAGAACCAGTGCAGCAGAAGGCAGGCAAAGGCGTGCTGACATCACACACAACCATTTCAGATGTAAGCAAGAACAACACAACTTTACTGATGTGTTCTGGTAGTTAGTACCTTTATTACCTTAACTTCAGGTAACATAAGTGTCACTAGGAAAAAATAATAAACACATGTGTCATAAAAGAACCATTTACAGTGACTCATTATTGTCTTCATAGTTCACTGTAAAACAAAATTTGCAGTCAGTCCCCTGTGGCCATCAAAGTCACTTTTAATGGCCACGCATTCCACTCGAGTGTGCAATGGCCTCGCCGGGACCTCTGGTATCTGCCTCAGTGGCAGCGCTGTGCCTGGCACTGCGACGCCTAGGATCTGTTGTGGGCACTGCAAGGCTGCTGAGGCTATATGACTCCTCAGTCTCCCCTAGTCCAAGTTCACTGGGTGTAGCACTGCGGTTAGCCAGCATAGTATCCAGAACATCTGTAATCTGGACCAGTCCCTGGGCTACATCCCGACTGCTGTGTGCTGTCTCCACCTGTGCGGTCACAGCACGCCATGTTATGAGGGCAGTAGATGTCGCAAGGCGATTGACAGATCTACAAAATCCACTAAACATCCCCATGAATCGCCTCTCGTGCCTGCGGTGGCTGACTCTCTCATGCCTTATCTCTGTACAGAGTTCCTTCACTGCATCGGTCAGTCCCCTGGTGTTCTCCGTAGCTCTGATCTGTCCCTCATGCAGCTTGCAAATGTTTGAATTAAGGCCCCCCATGTTGGCATTGTGTTCCTGCATCTGCCTGTGCATTGCCCTCATGTTCTTATTTTGCAGGCGCTGCACTTTAAGCATAGAGGATCCCAGCCCACTGAAGAATGATGGGCCCTCACCTACTTCCACGTGCTGTGTGCCTGCATCCTGAGGCCTCCTGTGGGGTGTTGAGTGACGCTGGGGCAGGGACTGCTGCCTTACGGTGGGTCTGGCTTCTGGGGATGGAGTGGGGCCTTCATCCCGCATGTCATCTGAGTCCTGGCTCAAATTTGGGAGAGGTACAACCCTTGCCCTGCGTCTGATTGGCGCAATACTCACTGACTCGCTGGTGTTGGAGTCTGATTGAGGCTGTGTTTCAGCATCCCCCACAATGGCACATGCTGATGCTGCTGGGCCTGGGCCATCTGCAACGACAATGTGCAGCATGTCATTTATGTATGTATCACCAATGTTGCACAATGGTAATAAATGTACAGTTACATCATATCACTATGTAGTGGGTGTTGTGTTCTTCTGGGTGTCGCTCTAATTAATTACATTCTATGTGCTACTTTCAGCTCTGGGTTGTGGACTGCCACTCCCATAAGGCATTGTTGTGCCGCTTCTAAGATGTGGAATGGACTACTTTTCACAATGCTTTGCACTAATTGCTAATTCCTAAGGGGCATTTGTACATACACATATGGGGTTACATTTCATTATTGCACTTACCTTTACTGGTGCTTGGTGTGCCGGACGTGTCTATGTCAGTGACCCCACTGACAGCTTCTGGGAGCAGTGTCGACTCCTCCAGGTCTTCCATGGGGGTGGAGGGTGTCTGGGTGGATGGTCCGCCTTCTGTGCTCCTTGTCTCCTGTAGTCTGCTGGCCACCCTCCCCTTGGCACGGGAACGCAGGTCGTACCACCTCTTTCTAATCTCCTCCACTGAGCGCTGCGCAACCCCCACTGCACGGATTTTGGTCTGTATTTCCGCTTAGAGCTTGCGCTTCTCACTCTCTGGGACCTGGAGTGAGCTCTTCCCAAAAAGCCGGTCATGGCTCATCACCACCTACTCAGTGAGCACCTCCAGTTCCTGCTCACTGAACTTCAGTTTTCTCTTCCTCTCTCCCTTCTCCTTTCCATTAGCAGAATTGGCCATGGTGATGTGAAGTCCTGGCTTGCTCACAGACTTGCTCCCTGGGGCTGGGCTGTGTCTCTCTCACTGCTCCTTTGGGTGTGGCACCTGGAAACAGCCTGGGCTGACTCACTTCCTGCTTGTGATGTCATCAGGCTCTGCCAGGTGTGCGTTTTCGCAATTTGTGATTTTCAAATACCGAATAGCCTCGCAAATTGCATTAGAGATTTTTAAGGAATCGCTATTTCCGAATCGCAATTTTGTTACATTGCATTTTGCAACTCAGAAATATTGCGATTCGCAAAGTGTTTTTTTCATACATCTGGCCCATAGAGCCTTACAATTATAAATATGTAGCAAATTGCATTTGCAAGAAGAGGACCTGTCAAGGATGATCACATTTCAAATTGCCTACCCCCAGGACTCGTTAAAGAGAGTAACCTCCTCTAAATAATTGCTTTGTATGCTAACCTTTGAGATTCCTTGTAACAAAATATCTGTCTAGCGACTTTAACACAATATGATAACAATCCAACCTGTAAGGCCTATTAGCCTAAAACATGTATTTCACAATTAATAAATCATACCTACTGTCTTTCTCTTTATGTTTCAGAATTAGCAGATCAGACCAACGCTATCAGACATAGGCCCTCATTCCAACCCTGGCGGTCTATGACCGCCAGGGCAGAGGGCAACGGAAGCACCGCCAACAGGGGGATTCCGACCCCCTTCCCGCCAGCCTGTTTCTGGCGGTTTACACCGCCAGAACCAGGATGGCGGGAACGGGTGTCGTGGGGCCCCTGGGGGCCCCTGCACTGCCCATGCCCCTAACAGGGCCCCATTAGGATTTTCACTGTCTGCTATGCAGACAGTGAAAATCGCGACGGGTGCTACTGCACCCGTCGCACCCCTGCAACTCCGCCGGCTCCATTCGGAGCCGGCTTCATTGTTGCAGGGTCTTTCCCGCTGGGCTGGCTGGCACCCTTTTGCCCTCCGCCGCCTGCTAAAGTTGGAATGACCCCCATAGTCTCCCCATCAGACCGATCAGGTCTTTTGTCTTGAACATTGACTTGTTACCATAACCAACCCAGGCCTACTGTGTTGAGCATACACTTTCCCACAAGACAGCCCCGGCCCAACAGTTGCAAATATTACATTTGGAAAAACAAAATATTGTTCCTCCTAATAGAGGGTATTGTCACAGTGCAAATCATCTATAATCAAGGTTGTTCACAGGGGTTAACCAACTCCAAACCCTTTTCCTTGTACAGTACTACATGAGATTCCTGTAGCGATCTAAACTCTTTAACACTGTGTAATATCAAACCACCCTTAAAGGCGTATTGACTTTGAACTATGCTTTTCACAATAAAAAAAAGTCAAACCTTATGCCTTTGTTTTTAGTTTTTATATAAACCAGTTAGAGATATGGTATCTGACACAACTTTACCCAACGTACCAATTAGACCTATCGTCTTTATTAGTGGGCTGTTACCATAAACAACTAAAGCCTACTGCATTGAGCATAAGTTGTCCACATAGAAGCTTTCAGGTATGCAAAAGAAAATTGCACATTATTTACAGAATGACAGTTTGCATACCAATTTACGATATTTTTAAGGTTTATCACAGTGCAAAACTTCCACCACCAGGTATTTTCAAAGGGGTAACCAGTACCAAAACCCATACCTATTATGGTAATCTGTGATATTCCATGCTGTGAAAACCCTGCCTTCAACCTTCAGCACAGAGAAATAACAATCTACTCTTAAAGGCTTATTGCCTTTAACACAAATTTTTCACAGTAAATAGGCCAAGCCTACTGCCTTTGTCATAACATTTCATCCTAAACATATCATTCTTGATCACTATAAACAAACCAGGCCTACTGTATAAGGCACAAGCATTCCCATAAGGCAAACACTACAATACATGCATCATTTTTCCTGGAGAAGTATGTATCTTCTGCCCAGTAAAATGTGAAAGGGAGGAAGATTAGCATGTGGGCGGAGTCTAAGGGACACATTTATACTTGTTTTGATCTAAATTTGCATAATTTTTTTGACGCAAATTCGGTGCAAAACTAACTCTATATTTATACTTTGGTGCTAGAACCGTCTAGCGCTAAAGTTATGTAGTTAAAGTAATTTTTTGGACGTGGAAACCTACCTTGTGTCAATGAGATATAAGTTAGGCGTTCCCATGCAAAAAATGACTCTATGGGCTTAGTGCCATATTTATCCCCCGTGCTAAAATCACGCATGGGGGGGGGGAGGAGGGGTCAAATAATGGTGCACCATTATTTAACGCCTGGGTCAGGGCAGGAGTTACAGGACCTGTGGGCCTATTTCCATGGTGGAACACCATGGAATAAGCTCACAGGTGCCCTACCCAGGCTCCAGGGACACCCCCACCCACAACAGAGGGACAGCGGAGGATGGGGGACTCCATCCCAGGTAAGTATAGGTAAGTTCAGGTAAGAATTTTTCTTTTTTTTTAAGTGCCATTGGGGACCCTGTAATGTGCTCCCCTACATGGCACTGGGTGCAACAGCAATGCCCTGGGGACCCTGTCCCCTGTGCTGGCAGTTGGGGTGATGGGCGTGACTCCTGTCTTTTCTAAGACAGGAGTCATGTGGTATGGTTGGTTTTGTGTCAGAAAATGAGGCTAGGCTGGTTTGAGTCATTTTTTTATCACTCTAACCTGCCCAATGTCATTTTTTGGTGAAAAACCTCCTTCTCCCATACGGCCACCCCCACCCACCTAACTTCATTTTTTTTAATGCTAGCCTACCCTTTGCGCCGGCTTGCACCATTCCATAAATATGGTGCCCAGCTGGTGCTCAAAAATGGTGCAAGCCGGTGCAAAACTATTTGATGCAAAACTGCGTTAGTGAAATTTTACAAACAAAAAAAAAAAATATGCCCTTTAGTCCCTCTCGTATTACTGCTTTTAAATGCTTCTTTTCTGGTAATAGCTTAACTTCTGGTGACAGCTGTGCTGTCAAGTTAGACCTACCAATTGCAAACTTCTGTTTTTTTTAAGGAAGTGGTTTACTTGAAATTTAAGAACTTTGAATAAAAAAAATAAACGAGCTCATGCAGAGGGACTAAAGACTATCTGGGAATTGGAGACTAAAAAACACTCACAATGTTATGGGGGGTGACAGGGTGTGAACAAAGTGTATTGATTTTCTCCCGATTGGGCAAATCCAATGAACTACTAGGTTTCCTTCTTAGCTCAGCTCAGCCTGCATAAAAGCTGCAAGATATACAGAAAAAAGAGCTGCTGTTCATGATTCCCAGAGGAAGCCTAATAATTATCCCTCCCACAGGTAATACCTTTCTAATCTGGAGTTCCCTCTGTGCCCCAGGAGTCACTGGTTGCACTTTAGGACGAGCATTCGCTCCTTATAGAACATCAGGCTACCCAACCAGTCTATGGTGGAGTGTTGCCATGTGAAGTTAACAAACGGACATAGGTGGTCATTCTGACCTCGGCGGTAAAAGGCGCCTACCGCCGGTCAGAAATCCTCCATAATCCCGCCGCGGTCGCGGAAACCCGCCACGGTCATTCTGACCCGCAGAAGGCAAACCTCCGAAAATCCGACCGCTACAACAGACCGCCAGACCAGCGGTCGGCGGAAAGGTGGAGGTGACCAAACCTCCACCGCCACGCCAACAGAAATACGCCCATCCCATTACGACCCACGAATCCACGCGGCGGTCATTCAAACGCGGTATTCCATTGGCGGGACACACCGGCGCGGTCAGAATACACACAAACGAACAAAACTCACCCACAATGGACGATTTGAATCCCACACACCTGATACACATACACACACCACTCCCACACACACAATACAATATAAAACACCCACCCACATCACCCACAAACCCCTACGCTTAAAAATTCGTAAAGAAGGCCAGAGCGAGACACCAGCATCCAAAACATAACAGCCACAGCCACTCAACACCATCACCCACACACTATCCACACACAAAACAACACACACCACCACACTCAACTCACTTAAATACACATACTCCACCCCACACATCATACACACCACCCCATGGCACCCCAAAGACAACCCCGCTTCACAGACGAAGAACTCAGGGTTATGGTGGAGGAAATCGTTCGTGTAGAGCCCCAGCTGTTCGGCACACAGATACAATACACCAGCATTGCCCGGAGGACGGAGCTATGGCAGAGGATTGTCGACAGGGTGAACGCAGTGGGACAGCACCCCAGAAATCGGGAAGACATCAGGAAGCGATGGAACGACCTACGGGGGAAGGTGCGTTCCATGGTATCCAGGCACAACATCGCCGTGCAGAAGACTGGCGGAGGACCCCCACCTCAACCCCCACAATTCACATCATGGGAGGAGGAAGTCTTGAACATCCTGCATCCTGACGGCCTCGCAGGAGTCGGCGGAGGAATGGATACTGGTAAGTTGAAGCTTCAATACTGCTTCCCCCCCACCTGCATGCCAAATCAGACCCCAATCCTCACCCCCATCCTCGAACCCCACCCTCACCCCCACCCCCATCCTCACCCCCACCCTCACCCCCACCACCATCCTCACCCCCACCACCATCCTCACCCCCAACACCATCCTCACCCCCACCCCCAGCACACCTATTCCCCGCCAATGTCTCACCATCACAACCCACACATCCCAAAACCTAGGCCTGCATGCGTCCACTAAGCATGGACACCCATCACCAAAGCATGCCCAATGCATATACACATCCCCCCCACAAGCCACCCTCACCAAAGCCCCCACACACGAATGCCAGCACTTGGGGACACGAGAACCCACAGATACACCCATATGCGACACATTTAAACTATAACCATACCTCTATACCCCTGCAGGACCCGACCGTCAACACACCGCGGCGGAGGGGCCAGAATTATCCACACCCCCCACCCAAGAGGCCGTCAGCGATGACAGCAGCTCTGTCGATCTGGACACCGATGACCAGCCCGGACCATCGGGGACCTCTGGACAGTCGGTTCCCCTCACACAGGCACAGGCCACTATAGACCCTAACCCCTCTGGGAACACCAGCACAGCTCCCACCCAGCGGGCCCATGCCTCTGTCTCCAGGGCGCGTCAATCTGCGGTGTGTCTACCACTACAGGGCACCCAGGATAACCCACCACCCCAACAACAACAGGGACCTGGGGGCAGTGGTAGTGGGCACACCGGCCAGGGGGCAGAGGCCCAGGGAAACAGGGCAACTCGGCGGGCAGCTGTGCGACAGGGGGGGGAGGAGAGGCCCAGGGAACCCACTCTCCACGAGGTCCTCACCACCATCATGGGAGCATACAACCGCTCCCAGGAGACGATGGCGACGGTACTGGCCCGGTTCCAGGAGATCCAGGTGCTGCAGGAGGAACACTATCGGGGTACAGGGAGGACATCCGAGCCATCAACACCACCCTGGTTACCATGGTAGGGCTGCTGCAGGACCTCGTAAACAGCAGGGCGGACACTGAACAACACCCAAGGGCCCCTGCCACTAGCCGGGACCAAGAACAGCCATCCACCTCCGCCGGCGCTAGTGGACAGGAGGCCCCCGCACAGCAGCAGCCCACCAGACCCCCACCTCCTGCAGGAGAAGAACCACCCCGCAAGAGGGCCCTGAGATCTCGCAAGACAGAGTAGGATGTCAAGACCCCCGCCAGCAATGGATACCACCTGATGTCATCCCACTGTCCCACATTGTCACCCTGTCCATCCTCGAACTGCCCATGCTCCATCTCTCCACAGGCCTCTGGACAATGCACCTGTGTGACTGTTACTCTGGACTCTGCCATGGACATTCCTTCACCATAGCCCCCACCCACTTGAAACCACCCATCCCATTTTGAGCACTTCAATAAACACCTATTTTGCACCAAAATATCTGGAGTCTGGCTGTGATTTCAATAGATTGTAATTGACATGACAGTGCAAATATGTCCTTGTACATGGTGAAGTCAACAAACAGCTGCCACAAAGCTGTAGTCCATGGGGAAACGAAGCACAGGACTCGTAGTGGGGACCCCAGATCTGAAATAGGGAGGGAAAAGCCAAAACTCAGTCATCATACACTGGGGCAAATAGACAGGCAGCAGAGATGCTGCAGAGTAGTTAACATTTACTAAATTATCTTTGAAATGTTACCTGTGTCCTATTGGAAGTACTGTTCAATGATTCTGTCCCTGTTGTCTGTTTCAGCCCCGTCGTCTTCCTCCTCGTCACTCTCCTCAGGTTCCACCGCTGCCACAACACCACCGTCTCGACCATCCTCCTGCAGGAAAGGCACCTGGCGGCGCAAAGCCAGGTTGTGAAGCATGCAGCAGGCCACGATGATGTGACACACCTTCTTAGGTGAGTACATTAGGGATCCACCGGTCATATGCAGGCAGCGAAACCTGGCCTTTAGGAGGCCAAAGGTGCGTTCGATCACCCTCCTAGTACGCCCATGGGCCTCATTGTACCGTTCCTCTGCCCTGGTCCGGGGATTCCTTACTGGGGTCAGTAGCCACGACAGGTTGGGGTACCCAGAGTCCCCCACTAGCCATACACGGTGTCTCTGTAGCTGTTCCATCACGTAAGGGATGCTGCTATTCCTGAGGATGTAGGCGTCATGCACTGACCCTGGGAATTTGGCATTTACATGCGAGATGTACTGGTCAGCCAAACACACCACCTGGATGTTCATTGAATGGTAACTTTTTCTGTTCCTGTACACCTGCTCCCTGTCTCTTGGGGGAACCAAAGCCACATGGGTCCCATCAATGGCACCAATTACGTTGGGAATATGTCCAAGGGCGTAGAAATCACCCTTCACTGTAGCCAGTTCGCCCACCTCAGGGAAAATGATGTAGTTCCTCACGGATTTCATCAGGGCAGACAACACTCTGGATAACACCTTTGAAAACATGGGCTGAGACATCCCGGAAGCAATTCCCACGGTTGTCTGAAATGACCCACTTGCCAAGAAATGGAGTACTGACATGACCTGCACCAGAGGGGGAATCCCTGTGGGTTGGCGGATGGGGGACATCAGGTCGGGCTCCAGCCGGGCACACAGTTCATGGATAGTGGCACGGTTAAGACGGTAGGTCAGGATAATGTGGCGTTCTTCCATTGTCGACAGGTCCACCAGCGGTCGGTACACGGGAGGATTCATCCGTCTCCTCGCCCAACCCAGCGGACGGTGCCTAGGAAGGACAACATGGAGCACACAGTCAGGCAACCCACAGGTACGTACTCACAGCTAGCACAGTATACGATTCTCTATGCAGTGAATGGCGTGTCTGAGTGGCTATGCAAGGACTAGGCCTGTGTGACGCAGTTGAAATTGAGCCATGTGGGCCCTGGAAATGGCGGCTGTCTGACCTGTGAAGTGTGACAATGGGATGTGAGGTCAATGCACTGGCGTGGCACACCGCGGCGGGCGGCGGCCGAAGACCGCGGCGCGAAGCCGCATTGGTTAACATTGAAGCCTATGGGTTTCAGGAGCCAATGGCGAAGGGCGCCGGCGGTGGCGGGACGCACCGCCGCGGTACGCACCGCCGCGGACGTGACCGCCATTTTCTATCTACTTATCCACTTGCGACTTGAACTTTCACAGGAGAGGACCTATACTGCAAGTGTTGCTGTGACCTCGGTCTGGAAGGGACAATGGCTGCTGCGACTGGGGAAAGGGCCCCTGCCTTCACTGGAGAGGAGTTGGAGAAACTTGTGGATGGGGTCCTCCCCCAGTATGCGCTACTCTACGGTCCTCCAGACCAACAAGTGAGTTTAATTCTATCTGGATTTGGGGCCACTGGCTGGCTTGGGGGCCTGGCGGGGATGGGGGGCATGTTGGGCCTGGCGGGGGGCCTGGCGGGGATGGGGGGCATGTTGGGCATGGCGGGGGGCCTGGCGGGGGGCCTGGCGGGGATGGGGGGCATGTTGGGGCTGGCGGGGGGCCTGGCGGGGGGCCTGGCGGGGATGGGGGGCATGTTGGGCCTGGCGGGGGGCCTGGCGGGGATGGGGGGCATGTTGGGCATGGCGGGGGGCCTGGCGCGGGGCCTGGCGGGGATGGGGGGCATGTTGGGGCTGGCGGGGGGCCTGGCGGGGATGGGGGGCATGTTGGGCCTGGCGGGGGGCCTGGCGGGGATGGGGGGGCATGTTGGGCATGGCGGGGGGCCTGGTGGGGGGCCTGGCGGGGATGGGGGGCATGTTGGGGCTGGCGGGGGGCCTGGCGGGGGGCCTGGCGGGGATGGGGGGCATGTTAGGCCTGGCGGGGGGCCTGGCGGGGATGGGGGGCGTTGGGCCACTGGAAAGGAAAATGCTGAGTACCTTGAACGTGGTATTTCTCCCTCCCTGTATGTGTCACACAGGTCCGCGCCCATGAGAAGATCGGGATTTGGCGTGCCATCGCCAAGGAAGTCCGGGCCCTGGGGGTCCACCATCGACGGGGCACCCACTGCCGCAAAAGGTGGGAGGACATCCGCCGCGGGACCAAGAAGACCGCCGAGTCTCTGCTGGGGATGGCCTCCCAACGTAGGCGGGGTGCCTGCCGTCAACTGAGCCCCCTGATGTTCCGGATCCTGGCGGTGGCCTACCCTGATTTGGATGGGCGCGTGAGGGCAGCACAGCAGACACAAGGGGGTGAGTCCAAGCATTATCTACTCTGTTGTTGCGCAGTGGAGGTGTCTGGGTGGGGGAGGAGGGCTGTGGGTCCCCCTAGGCCAGGGCGATATCTGTAGGCTGGGCACCCCCGTAAGCCCCAGTGTCCCCAGCCACCACCCTCAGTAGTGTGTCAGTACAGCCATCCCTGGGCCGTGTCATCCATGGGTGCAGTTGTCAACTCTAGGCGTGTAGGGCATGTTCCACGGAATGCGTAGCGGACCCCAAGTGCGCAACTTAGTGCAGGGGGCATCTGTGTCTGTCATGTCCGCTAACTGTACCGGAGATCCATGTAATCAATATCCCTTTATTTCTCTCTCCCCCCCCCTTTTTGTTTGTCTTTCTGTGCTTGTGTGCATCAGCATCATCAGGCGGAGGAGAAGTGGCATCGGGGCAGGAGGGAGCTGCATCTCACATGGCCCAGGAGGGCCATGCCTCAGAGTCAGACTGGACCAGTGAGACGGAGGGCGAGGGGAGCTCCACGACGGGGACGACTGGAGCCTGCAGCGACACGGACACGTCCTCGGAAGGGGGCTCCCTTGCGGGGGTGGCACCATCCGTGCCCCCCGCCATTACAGGTACAGCCGCCACCCAGCGCACCATCTCCGCCCTCCCATCAGCCCCTCCGCATTCTCCCCGTGCCCGCTCTGCCAGGAAGCCGGGCATCTCCTTCGCCCCAGGCACCTCAGGCCCTGCCCCTGTTACCCCCGCTGCCCTCAGTGAGGAGGTCATTGACCTCCTCCGAACGCTCATTGTTGGGCAGACTACCCTTTTGAATGCCATCCAGGGGGTGGAGAGGGAGGTTCATCGCAGCAATGCGTACCTGGAGGGCATTCATTCGGGTCAGGCTGCCCATCAGCGATCGTTCCAGGCTCTGGCCTCAGCACTGACGGCAGCCATTGTCCCTGTCTCCTGCCTGCCTCTACTAACTCCCTCCTCCCAGTCTCCTGTTCCTCTGCCTGTCCCACCCACACCATCAGACCAGCCTGCACACACCTCAACACCCAAGAGAAGCTCATCCAAACATAAGCACCACAGATCACGCAGACATTCACACACGCAACATTCCGATGCAGACATGCCAACAGTCACTACCACCTCTGTGACCCCCACCTCCTCGTCTCCCTCCTCCCTCCCTGTGACGTCTACACTCACACCTCCATTCACCTCACCATCAGCCAGTGTTTCCATCACCAGCACACCCTCCACTCCAGTCCGCACACGTGCAGTCACCACCCCCACTGCCATTTACACGTCCCCTGTGTCCTCTCCCACTGTGTCTGTCACCCCCTCTTCCACACCACACAAACGCAGCCACCCACCCACCCAACAGCCATCCACCTCACGACAGCCTATCCCTCCTGCACCTGCACCCAAAGACAGCAAACGTGACTCACCTACAACCACATCCTCTCCCTCCACTCCCATTCCCACTGTACCTACCACTCTCCATTGTCCCAAGAAGCTCTTCCTCGCCACTACTAACTTCTTTCCTGACCCTGAGCCCCCCCCTCCTTCTCGTCGGGGTAAGAAGAGCACCTCAGCCACCACCAGCCCTGCAGCCCCCTTGACAAGGGTGCAGGGGTATTGGAGCCCGCCAGCCCGCATGTCTGGATCTTCGCCCAGCAGCAAGGGGACAGCCAGCCCACCCCCTGGGAAGAGGAGCAGAAGGCGGAAGGGGCGCCGCAGGAGCCCGCCTTCTACATCCCCCCCGGACACCACCCAGAGACAGTCACCAGCCACAGCTCCAAAGGGAGGAAAGGGCCACAGGCCCACGACTAAGGAGGGCAAGGGCAGCAAGTTGGAGAGGTCAGGCAGCAGGCCTGCTGCCCAGGAGGAGCCCACAACCCCCATAGCCGCTGCCCCGGGAGGAACCGGCACAGCTGCCCCGGGAGAGCCCACCAGCCCCATAGCCGCTGCCCAGGGAGGACCCAGCACAGCTGGCCAGGAGGGCCCCACCACCCACAGCCCAGGTGGGCAGTGAAGGAGCACCATCCCCGCTGCCCAGGAGGGCACCACCAGGCATTTAGCAGTTGGCCATAGACCGTCCGCCGTCTCAAGAACCGCTGAACTGGGCCCTTCAAGGCAAGAACCGCTGAACTGGGCCCCGCCGTCTCAAGAACCGCTGAACTGGGCCCCGCCGTCTCAAGAACCGCTGAACTGGGCCCTTCAAGGCAAGAACCGCTGAACTGGGCCCCGCCGTCTCAAGAACCGCTGAACTGGGCCCCGCCGTCTCAAGAACCGCTGAACTGGGCCCTTCAAGGCAAGAACCGCTGAACTGGGCCCCGCCGTCTCAAGAACCGCTGAACTGGGCCCTTCAGGGCAAGAACCGCTGGCCCTTTGGCAGACGTGGCAGGGCAGGATCTATCTCGGGCAGGGCTGCAGGATGTCCTCTGGCCAACTTGCCTCCTCCAGTGGCAGTGGGGTCTGTTATGGACTGTATGGACTGTGGCTTTGCTCTCCCCAGGATGGCCCAGTGGGCAGGCCACCCACTGTATGGACTGTGGCTTTGCTCTCCCCAGGATGGCCCAGTGGGCAGGCGACCCACTGTATGGACTGTTTGGACTGTGGCTTTGCTCTCCCCAGGATGGCCCAGTGGGCAGGCCACCCACTGTATGGACTGTATGGACTGTGGCTTTGCTCTCCCCAGGATGGCCCAGTGGGCAGGCCACCCACTGTATGGACTGTTTGGACTGTGGCTTTGCTCTCCCCAGGATGGCCCAGTGGGCAGGCCACCCACTGTATGGACTGTATGGACTGTGGCTTTGCTCTCCCCAGGATGGCCCAGTGGTCATGGAGTCCCCTCGTGGATCTGGCGTCGTGTACTCAAGTGGCTGAGGTGCCCCCCCTTCCCTTCCCCCTGAGGTGCCTGTCCTATTTTCTTTCTGATGCCCCTGCAGTGTTCTCTCCGTGGAGTTCTTGTCGTGGGACTGGGCCTTGCCCCTTTGCACAGGACCCCTGTGATCCACGGACAGTGGTTGGACTACATTTAGTAGCTGTATATATTTTGTACATAGTTTATTTATTTTTTGGGATTAATGGCGTACATATTTCAATATATCTGCCCGTTTATGATCTCTTCTTTTGGTCTTTGCATTATTTCGGAGGGGGGTGGTTTGTGGGTTGTGACAGTGATCTGTGGGAATGCATTGATGTGTGTGTTGTAGTGGGTGTGGGTGGGTGGGTGTGTGCCGGTAATCTTTTCCCTCCCCTGTGTCATAGGTGCAGTACTCACCGATGTCTTCCGCGCCGCCGGGCGTGCTCCTGGTATATGAGGAGGAATAGGAGTGCGGGGATGACCTGTAACTCTGGCTCCATACTGCCGGAATCTCGCGTGGAGTGCGTAGAGGTGAGCGTTTTCCCGTACGTAGTCTGTTTCCGCCGTGTTCTTATCGGCGGTGCTCCCGCCCCGGAAAAGGTGGCAGATTGGTGGGTCGTAATAGGGTGGGCGGTACTTTGTCTGCCGCCGGGCTGTTGGCGGGAACCGCCGCGCTGTTTGTTTGTACCGCTGTGGCGGTCGGAGTGTTAAGTTGGCGGGCTGTGTTGGCGGTTCCCGCCAGGGTCAGAATGCCATTTTTAATACCGCCGGTCTGTTCGCGGTCCGACCGCCGCCTCTCCGCCGACCGCCAAGGTCAGAATGAGGGCCATAATTCCGTCCTAAAATGCAAACTTGCATGTCATTCTTAACTCAACGAAAATGCACTGAGGTTAAAAATCCAACGTTAGCATCCCTCAGCATGTAAAACTTTCACACAAAATGAACTAGGCGGATGCCCTTATAATATAAAGGGCTGAGCTAACCCAAAGGGGTTCTGAGGTCTATGAAAGGGTGGAATAGGTGCAACAGCAGTCCAGTGAATAAGAAAAGTATGTGATGCAGTGCATCTGATAATTCTAATACACCCAGAAGAGGCCAGGCCCCTCTTCAAGACCCAAATATGGTGCTTAAAATAACCAACTGCAAATAAACCTACCGCTCTGGAGAAACCAACTTTGCTCAAGTGAACTACAGGGGAAAGTATCCATTTATGTGTGGTACTTGCACTGTACAATCCCAAGAAAGAGGCAATAGTGCTACAAAAGGTAAAACACATAGTACATTCAATGTGAGGTGAAAAACTGGAGGAGAAGGGTCAGCCAATTCTAAAGGCAAAAGTGGATTGTTACTATATTGTGATGTTTGCAACTAGAAAAAAGAAACACCCAAGTGGCTGTGATATACTAGCTGCTCCCAAAACATATGTTAGTGAGCCTCAAGTGTGACAACTGATAACGTCATGCCCGAAGCCACAGTATGACAAAGTATAGGCTAAAAAAGGAATCGGATCATGACAAATCTGATCTGAAAATAGTACTGTTGCACAAGCGCATTCCATATAAAACATTGGCAATAGGTAACCTCAGATCATCAATGAGCCCATAAAATTCACAATTTGGTAATAGATCCTAGCTAGCTATAAAGTTACAATGCTGGACTTTGAAAAGAGCCATGAAGCTTAAGCCTGGCCATCTCGTGCTGCAAGTCAGAGCTTCAAACAATAGACTTCAGTGCAGTAAACAGGTAGGGCGTAACGTGCCCATGCCCTGGCTGCCGCGCCGGAAAATTTAAATGTCAAAAATTAACAGTGTTGCCTTATCTAAAGCAATTAAATTGGGTGCTTCCAAAGACAATAAAATATGCACAAGGAGACCTCAGACCCTTAAATGTAAACTACTGAAATGATGAGCATTCTATTTTGAAATAAAACAGTAGATCCTATCAATTACTTCTGGCAATTGGAGGATACAATCCAGAATTTAAAACCATGCTGCTCCTTGGAGAAACCAAGATGGAACAATGAGCATTCTATCAAACCTATAGAGCGTCACCCATCAAGGTTACAGTCAATAAAAAGTGCAATTGGGCGACTGTTTGCAATGGTATGGAAAGTTAACACTTCATAATTCGGAGTACATCTTTCTTATGTTATCTATTACTCAATGCTTATGGATGAACCAATTCCCGACTAAATTTACTCCATATGGAAAATATGCGTTCTATCAAAGAATATATGTGCACCAGAATCAATAAACTATGATATCTGTAACCTGGTGACAAGGTCGGACTGGCCTATCGGATAATTGGGTAGTGCCCAAAAGGTCAGTATGGGTCGTTTTTATGTGGAGAGCAGGAGGGCTGCGGGTGGACTTGTTTTAAGATCTGCTGGGCATGTTCACACTGTTGATTTTCCGAATATTAAAGTAACATTTCCTGCAGCAATACAATATTCCATCCCTCGCAAAAACATATACAATGTGACAAGTTCAAAATTGCCCCAATTAAGAGCACATGCCACTTTTGTTTAGATACCTGATTCACTACTGTGGACCAACCTTATTTTGGTGCCCAGGCATATTTTCTATCACAGTCCGACCCTGCCTGGTGAACTATCGATCCTTTGTAGTTGTTCCCTGCCTGACGAAGGCCCTAGTAACAACCCTGGTGGACAGTGTTAACTTGGCGGTAGTACCGCCAACAGGCTGGCGGTAACTACCTCCAAATTATAACATTGGCGGTTTGGCTCATGCCAAACCGCCAATGTACCACACCATCTGCCACTGCAGAAAGGACCGCCAGGCTGGAGACTGATGTCTCCAGCCCGGCGGCCGTCACTAGTCCACCTGTGGGATACCACCACGAAAACCATGGCGGTAGGCACTATCAGTGCAAGGGAATTTCTTCCCTGGCATTGATAGGTGTCTCCCCCTCCCCACAGTCCTCCCTTCAAGAGCCACTGCCCCCCCACCACCCCCTAAAGCTGATAGGGCCCCCTCCACTCCCCACCCCGAACTCCATGCCCCCCCATACATACCCCCCACTCATGCATGCACACACCACACACACACACATACACGCGCACAAACATGCACACATGCACACACACAATACACCCCGACACACACCACACCCCTGCATTCATACACGCACTCACACACCCGCTCTATACACACACACAGTCATAACCCCATTCACGCACGCACACACCACAAAACACCCCCCCACCTCCCTCCCCTGTTGGACGATCACCCTACCTGTCTCAGTGGTCGTCTGGGAGGAAATAGGTTCCATGGGGCCTGCTCCGCCGCCAGCACCCCATCACCATAACACTGCGATGCTGAATACTGTAACGTAATTCGGTGGGCGGTGGTGTGATGACGTGGCGGTGACGGTGGAGCAACCTCCACTGCACCGCTGACCGCCAGTATGGCGGAGATTTGCCAGCAGTCATAATATAGTGGTCGGAAGACCGTCAACACTGGCATTCTTTGGTCTGGCGGGACTTCGGCGGTTTTCTTAGAAGACCGCCGAAGTCATAATGAGGGCCTAAATCTACAAAAAATAGAAAGTAGAGGGAGGGGCACAAAATGGTAACCCTGTTTATTCCTGCAGCAGCAGACAAATTGATACCTTTGGAATCTAACTGCCTTAAGCTGTCTCATTTTTTAATGATTTTTAGGCTTATGGCATCTTTACTAATCTAGTTCCTCTATTAAAAAGACAGACCATATAGCCCAATTTCAGGCTTTAACAGTCCCATAATACATTTCAACAAATCAAATGTGCTCACAAATGCAATGTCCCGAGATATGCTATACCTAAACAATAATTATTTTTTAACCTGCCGACTGTTATTCGCCTGCCCCTGAAAGGATGTAAAAGGAATTCATCTGTGTTTTAAACACAAAAGAAAGCTGGGTGGCACACAGTGGTGTAAATCCAACAGGTTGGGTCCCCTTGCAGAAAGTGATAAGGGAGGCCCAAAGTCTTCTCAGTGTCACAGATATTTATTGGCCTTAGTGCGCATGGGACTCTTTGCACCTTTAGGGCCACTGTTATGCTCCTGAAACAAACGTTCTAGAGAAGGCCAAAAGGGTAACCTTGCAGTCACGAACATCAAACACATTCTCACGATGAAGATGCTATTTTAGCATCAAACACACTTGATGCAATTTGATGCTATTTTAGCATGACAGCCCTGGAAAAAACAGAGGGGCATATTTAAGAAAAGTGGTGCAGCACACAGTGCAGCATCACTTTTCTTGTCCCCTTTAGCGCCACCCCACCGCCACCATGTGTTCGCCGTATTTAAACTTCGGCGCACCATGGTGCAGAGTAGGGGGCGATAGAGTATTTTTTTTTTTATGCTATTGATGTATTCTGCAGGAGTAGCACCAAAATGTTGGAGCTACTCCTGCAGAGTACATAGGGGACTACTGTGTTCAATGGTATGCCCCCTTTCAATGCCTGCTCTGAGCAGGTATTAAAAGTGCCAAAAAAATGACGCAAGGAAATCTGGAGACTTCCTTGAATTATTTCTCACCCCCCCAACGGGGAAACGCCCCCTTTGCATACATTATGCCTGGTACAGGCATAATGTAGTGCAAAGGGTTACAAAGTGGTGCAATGCATGCATTGTGCCACTTTGTAAATATGGTGCAGCGTTATTGGCCTTCTAACTCCACATTAGCGTAAAGAAAATGATGCTAATGTGGCTTTAGAATGCGCTAGGGGCTCATAAATATGCCCAAGAATATTTATATACATATGTATATATGTTAAAGGCTTGGGAAGATCTGCCGTTATGCTCAAAACGGAATCCAAACCAGGTTCCACAGTTGTAAAAGGTAGCAGCTGTGCCCAATGGCCACATATCTTCCTGCTGCACCCTTGTGTCTAAAGTGTTGACTACAAAAACAGTTAGCTTGGCACAGAGCAGCGGCGTTGTGTTTAGAAATTGTGCAATACTTCAAACAGTAAAACAGTAAAAACACTATACAAACAGGTAACACACCTGGTTAGGAAAATAGAATTTATTTTAATAAATAAAACAAGACTAAAATGACACAAATCCGATAGGTAGAACTTGACAATGAATTTTGAAAGAATAAACTGTGAAATAGTGCTTAAAAACAAGAAAGATTGGCACCATTTGGCAGGGCAAGACTCGCAGTTGGAAGAGTCCAGTTGCTGTAGCAAATGAGTTGGAAGTATTTTGTGCACCTGAGACTTTAGAATGCACGAGGCAAGCCAGCAAGCCCTTGAAGTCACTTTGGTTCTGGGATGGAGAGGTACAAGTCCAGTCCTTCTCACACCCAGACAAAGAGGGCAGCAGGTCAGCACAGCAGAGGAGTCCAGTAGAGTAGCAGTCAGCAGAGTGTCAGTCCTTGTAACAGCACAGCAGTCCTTCTTCGTGGCAGAATATCTACAGGGCTGTAAGTGCACTGAGTTGGTGGTGTCTGGGGTTCAGCACTTATACCAGTTTTGCCTCTGAAGTGGGAGATACTTCACTGAGATTCCTTTGAAGTGGTGCACAGAGCCCCTGCGTTTCCTGCCCTGGCTCCAGACTCACCACAGGGGGGTATGCAGTCCTTTGTATGGGGCAGGACACATCCTATTCAGGTGTGTCAGCTCCTCCCTCCCATCCTAACCAGATTGGTCCCTCATGCTGTGGATGGCCCATCAATCACACCTAAGATCTCTTTGTGTTTGGCTTTCTAGAGGGAATGCACAAAGTACAGCTGTCACCAACCCCAGAAGTGTATTAAGAGACAGATATTAGGCATCAAATGGCTACAGTAAAAAAATGACAACTTTCTAAAAGTGGCATTTTCAGAATTAAAATTTTAAATCCGACTTTATCATATGTTGAGATTTTTAAATTGTGATTCCAGAGACCAGACTTGTGAGTCCCATCTGTTCCTAACTGAAAATTACACTTATAAAATGTAAGAAGGTAACCCCAGTGTTATCCTATTGGAGAGACAGGACTATCAGTAGTGAAAAACAAATGTAAGTTTTTTCACTGCTCGGCGATGTAAAACATAAAAGTACATGTCCTACTTTTTAAATACATTGAACCCAACCCTTGGACTCTACAGGGTCTACCTTAGTGGTGACTTATATGTAATAAAAAAGAAGGTTTGTGTCTGACAAGAGGGTTAACATGCAAGGAAAACATTATGTTTTAAAACTGTACACACAGGCTCCTCAATGGCAGGACCGGGACATGTTTGAGTGGCTACTTAAGTAGGTGACACAATCAGTGATGCAGGCCCACTTGTAGCATTCACTTTACAGTCTCTGGGCAAAGGTAGTGCACTTTACTGTGGACATTTATGTAAATTAAATATGCCAATTAAGGATACGATAATACTACCATGCTTTAAACAGAGAGAACACGCAAGTTCTCAGGCTCTGTTGTATTTACTTTCTGATGCAGAGATCAGAATAAACCAAGCACAACTATGCCCACAGGGGAGACTCTAACTTCCACCTCCCTTGGGCACGCCTCGTGATGTTGCTGAAATGCTGACACACCACTACAGATACCACCACCTGTGAAAGAATGCACCTGCGTAAGGAGCACAGCAACAACATGCTTCCACAGGAAAGCATAAGAGGACCACAATGATGGGCCCAGTTTGATCAGCACAACCGCAACTCTCTGTTAAAACAATTCAAAAGTCTTTGATCAGGGAAACAGTTAATTTTAAGGTAAAATACAAACATGATATGAAAAGATGAAAATAGAATGAGTCCTACTCCGCCCAGGCACAAAGCGATGGGCTTCACAATGTTTACCATTGTTCTCTTCACCAAGATGTCTGCCCTCTTACCTTGCCTCATACTAACAAATTTACAGAATCTAAGGACACCATGTGACACAATCCTTCTTCTTCTATGTTCTACTTGAATATTGTATGTATTGTTAGCTACCTCAAAAGGATTGACAGCTGTACATGCCTGTTGGAAAATGCCCTCTGTACAGGGTCACCCCCAAAGCAATTTCCTTTTCCTCCTAATTTTTGTTGGATTTTTGCTTGCTAGTCTTCAGACTCTGTGCACTTTACCACTGCTAGCTAGTGCTAAAGTGCATGTGCTCACTTCCCTAAATATGGTTTGATTGGCATTTAAGTTACATGTAAGTTCCTTGTAGAGTGGTATACCATATACCCAGGGCCTGTAAATTAAATGCTATCAGTGTGCCTCCAGCACTTATTGTGCCACACACTTAAGTAGCACTTTAAAACATGCCCCAGACCTGCCATTGCAGCCTGGAGGCAGAGTCCAACTGCCATGTTGACTTGGCATTTAAAATCTCTTGCCAAGCCCTAACCTCACATTTTATTACATATAAGTCACCCCTAAAGTAGGCCCTACATAACCCATAGGGCAGGGTGTTGTGTAATTAAAAGGTAGGACATGTGCTTTTTAGTTTTACATGTCATAGTAGTAACAAACTATCAACTTTGTTTCGCTACCGAGAGGCTTACCCCTCAAATAAGATAACACTGGGAATTCCTTATTAAAATTAATAAGTTGTAATTCTTAAACCAGAGGTGATAGATATGTCATGTTTGATACCTATGAACTTGTAATGATAAACCCTCTTTAATGGTACATTTGGATTTTATCATCACAAGTTTGAAAATGCCACTTTTAAAAAGTTGTCATTTCCTGCACTTAGCCCTCTGTGCCTGTATCCTGCCTTAGTTCACATGACTGGGTGTAACTGACAGTTGGGACTTTGTGAAATCACCCCAGACAGTCACACAATAGTGGGGATAGCTGAGCCTGAATGGGCCATTAACTAACTTGATGGAGGGGCAGAACTAATCACAGCCCCACTTGCAGCTGAATAGGCTGGGCTCTGCCACCACACAATAAGCTTAACAACCCTGTATTGTCAGTGCAGGCATCTAGGATCCACGGCAGGGAAGACAGGAAATTCCTAGAACTTCAGAGAACCCTCCTGGAATCCTCTCCCAGCTTCTAGGAGCAGGGCTCTCGGGTATGATAATAGAGCTCTCAGACCCATTTTTCAGTTCACTACTGGACCTTTGGAAGAGTTCTCAGAGGACTGCCTGCTGCTTTGACCTGATGTGCACTCTTCCAGACTGCTGCTGTGCCTGGAAGGACTGCTTTGCTGCCGGAGCCTGCTTGGAACTTTCAGAGGTCAGCCCTGCTGTACAGCCCTGCATCACCACCTGCACCCAAGACTTCAGAAGTGACTCTAAGTGCTAGTTTAGCTGGTCTTCTTTTGTGAGCCACAGACATAACAGACTCCCACCATCTTAAACCTGCACCTAAACCCAGGATGAGTGAGTCTTAAATCCCCAAGAGGTCTCCATCCACTCCTGGACCATTTGTTTAGGTGCTAATGGTGCCCAGGTGGCCATTTTCCAAAACTGAGGACTTGCTATTTTGAACATTAAACTTTACAAATTCAGAACTCTCGTTCTACTAATTGGATTTTCATGATTGTGGTGTCAAATTATTTATTTAAAAAAATCTCTGCACAACCTTGATGCAGTTATCATCAAAATGGTATGTCTAAATTGGTTTGGTAATTGTATTGTGTTTTGCTTTCACTACATTGTTGTTTGTGTACTGCATAAATACCTAACACATTGCCTCAAAGTTTAGCCTGACTGCTTTTTGTGCCAGACTAGCCCGAGGGTTAAGCATAGGTTAAATAAGTGACTTTTTCTGGTTCACCCTGCAAGGGACTGTGGCGGTTGCTTGACCAGGGCTCACAACCAATCAACCAATAACCAAATTTCTCACAGTGCCCTACAAGGATCCGGACCTACAGAATGAATTTGTTACAGAAAGCGTTACTGGAACTAAGCCTCCTGGTGCCACTGGAGCTCCCGAGTTAGTGCGATTGGACAGAGCACAGAATGTGTATTGATATTCAACGGGGAAACATGAGTGCAACTGAAGTAGATCATTTGAGACATGGCCCGCAGCTCCAAGGTGTATCATGCCATGCTATCCAGGACATCTGATTTTAAACACGGCTCCTCTGTTATCGAGGAACAGAGTCATAGCCTTGCTGGAATAAATGTCCAGTGGGTTGTCAGGTGTACCTCAAGTATGGGGACTCTCAGTAGGACTAAAGACAGTGCACTCACGGGATGGGCGTGTCAGCCCCTCATATTTGAAAACCTCGGGCTAGCAAGATTCATCTAAAAAAATTACATTGGCCTATGCTCACCTCGCACAAAAAGCAAATTCCCTGAAAGAGCCTCTGCTTCTTGCGGTATAAAGTCACCATAAGAGGATGAGTCCTGGAGCTGGGCTGCATATAAAGGAGAACCCCCCATCCCTGGAAGTGACAGCACTGAAGGGGTTCTGGCCTTCCTCTTCCAATGTAACCACTCCTCCTAGGAGCCCCGACCATCCAACAATAAGGGTAAAGTGGATGGAATGGTGTATGGCGCGACATCGGAAAGCTGCACTAAGCTGTTTCCTGACCAAATTGTCACCCTATGCAATACAGGCAGTCATATTTGCATAATGTCAGCTATATAGCATACACCTGCTAAATAACAAAATATGTAGAGCAGTTACATAATACAGAAAGCAAAAACATAAATATTTCAACACCATCTACATTTTGAATAGGATGACATAGCATACACAGCAGCTAGATAACATAACAGACAGGAACTATATATCACACAGTATAGACAGGATCAATGTCTACAAATTACATAATATAGCTTAAGATAGACTGCAGCCATACCATAACACAGTGAGCACCAAGGAGGAAGGTAAAGGAAGAGAGGGCACACTTATTTAGCTGGAGCTTGATGACATAGGACTCTCTAAAGATGACTGTCAGTGGTGCAGAGGTCAGTACATCTTTAACCCAGCCCTTCCTCACTCCAGCTCCTTACTCCCCTGCATCCCACTGCAGGTGGGTCATCAGGACACCAAGCCAACAGGTTTGACTGTTTCTGTGATGGTGAGGGAATCAAGAACTGGCATCTTGTCCCCACTATAAGTTTCCAGGTATGCCAAGTGCTCCACAAAAGCTGGCATTTCTTCTGTCTGTGAGTTCCTGCTAACATTGCCCTGTGCATGCCCATCACTGATGCTTACTTGTCAGCAAGCCTTCTTCTTCTAAGTTTTGCTGAACTAGTCAAATTCACAAATTGGAATTTCTATGAAAGTTTAGAAGATCAAATAATCCACAGATATTTATACTGTTGGATTTTAGTTGGTAACATTAGTCATTAGTATATGTTATACACACAAATCTGAATAATATGTGTAGTTTCTTTAAAGAAAAGTTAAAAAGATGAGAGGATTCATTTTTTTGAAAGTGAGGACCTAAGTAAAAGTGCTTGACGTTCCTCCCTGGGATCCACTGAACACAGTGGAAGATAGAAACCTTTTCTTTAGCACACCACTGCAGGCATAATAATTCATATATATAATGTACTCAACATATATATGAGCAATTTGAAAGTATTAACATTCACATCATTTTTCTACTCCCATACCAGCCAACTTAAAATTCTTTGTATGAGAAGGGGGCGTATCCTGGGGGCAGGGGGCAGGGCTTGATGTCGAGAATTACCTGAGAGTCCCGTTTGCCTCCATCCTCTGCCCCCATTGCCCTCCTCCCCCCTCAGAAAAAAAAGACCAATGCAAAAGGTTGCATAGGCTGGTGCTGATGTCCTGGGGTGCTTTCCCACTCCTCAATAACATCAGCTGCTTACAACCTCAAAAGACAAGTTGGAAATGGACTTCTTGCAGTAGTTTCCAGCTCACCTTGCCTGTCACCGTGTGATATTGACTCCTAAACGTGTGAAGAGAGCCGATATTGTGTAATACACAGTCACACTCTGTGAGTTGGCAGGTTTGGGCTCCTCCCAGCACCATCGTGAAAACTCCTAACCATAGAAACTAGTCTACATAACCAAGACAGGGTGATGGTGATATAGGCAAGTATCCTGTTACCAAAATGCAAGAGAGATTAAACACAAATGAAAAACTCCCCTTTCACTACACTGCCATTTGCTAGATCATCCTATATCAGTCCATAGGCTTAGTACACCCTTCAGACAGAGATACAAACATTGCACTTAAAAACACTAGTCTCCTTAATAACAGTTGCATAGTTATTTAAAGGTGACAAAAATGCAGCTCTTTCCCCACACAAAGAGAAAGTTTAAAAACTAGCAGACCGTGTTCTCTAAAGTATGATATACTCAAGCACAAAGAAGTAAAAGAATTGACAAATACTGCTCTGTACAACACATTTTGGCATAACTATTCAGTGATTGGGTGGCAATTAAAAACAGTCTAAAACTTTAAATGTAAGGCACTAGCAGAGCTGAGTGCACAAATGACTTGTAATTGGAGAACTAGATGAAGGCTTACCTCCTCTGGGTGTCGTTGCTGTTCTACTTAGCTTTTTGTGTCCCACATTCCTGATGGTATTCATGGCCTGACACAGCTGCCCACCATGGACTAGTAAAGTGGCTGACCGGAAACATCCTGTCATCATTGCAATGTATGTGTGTGTGTGTGTGTGTCTCGTGTTTCACTGTGTATGTGTTCATGTATGGGTATGGCATATTCATGGCAATTCTTGACAAATTCAGCGCATTCATGGCATGGTGATTGTAATTCTTGAGCTGTGAGGGACATCAATTCCAGGATGGTGCCCACCTCTCACATAGGCCCGTATTTATACTTTTTGACGCTAAACTGCGCTAACGCAGTTTAGCGTCAAAAAATTTAGCGCCGTCTAACGCCATTCCGAAGCGCCATGCGGGCGCCGTATTTATGGAATGGCGTTAGCCGGCGCAAGCAGACCGGCGCTGCCTGGTGTGCGTGGAAAAAAACCACGTAGACCAGGCAGTGCCGGCGTAGGGGGAAAATGGCGCTAGGGGTCTTAAAATGGCGCAAGTCGGGTTGACGCTAAAAAATCGTCTTAACCCGATTAGCGCCATTTTTTCGACGCCCAGACGCCATTTAAATGACTCCTGTCTTAGTAAAGACAGGAGTCATGCCCCCTTGCCCAATGGCCATGCCCAGGGGACTTATGTCCCCTGGGCATGGTCATTGGGCATAGTGGCATGTAGGGGGGCACAAATAAGGCCCCCCTATGCCACCCAAAAAAAATTGAAAAATAACAAAAATTATACTTACGTGAACTTACCTGAATGTCCCTGGGGTGGGTCCCTCCATCCTTGGGTGTCCTCCTGGGGTGGGCAGGGGTGGCAGGGGGGGTCCCTGGGGGCAGGGGAGGGCACCTGTTGGCTCATTTTGAGCCCACAGGCCCCTTAACGCCTACCCTGACCCAGGCGTTAAAATGTGGCGCAAATGCGGGGTTTTTTGACCCGCCACCTCCCGGGCGTGATTTTTGCCCGGGAGTATAAATACGACGCATTTGCGTCGCCGTCATTTTTTTAGACGGGAACGCCTTCCTTGCATCTCATTAACGCAAGGAAGGCGTTCACGCAAAAAAATGACGCTCTTTGCCAATACTTTGGCGCTAGACGCGTCTAACGCGAAAGTATAAATATGGCGTTAGTTTTGCGCCGAATTTGCGTCGAAAAAAACGACGCAAATTTGGCGCAAACGGAGTATAAATACGGGCCATAATGTTTGTACTTGTAATGTGATGGTACTTCTTGGCATAATTAAGGTATCCATGTCTTGATGGTGACCACCCATGGTATTGTTACTGGCCTTATTGCAGCCCCTTGCATATATATAGATTTTTCTTCATTATTTTTGGCATATTGTAATTCTTGGCATATTTTGGGTAGGCTTGGCATACGATGGTGCTAAATGCTCACGCAGACCAGAATCTGACCATGTGTTTCAGAAGACCATAATTGCTTGATAATAATGCTAAATTGGTATTTGGCACAAAACCTTAATTTTTAATTGTACTATGTGATTAAGAAACTACGTGGGAAGGGCAAGTGGGAAAAGTGGAAAGAAGTGAAACGTAGAAGAGTAGGTAGATGTAAAGGTAAACAAAAGGACATATGGAAACTGTTTTTTTTTCTGAAAGGCCTTTATCACGTATAGCATTTTAGATTTAGTTTTAGGGAAACTATGTTAAAAATTACCATATTGCCACAATTTTCTCAAAATTATCTTAGGACAAGAGGACCTGCAAAACTCTTCAGAGAGTTAGGCTTGCTGGATACACCATGAAAGTAATGGACTTAGGCAGATCTGTGTTTCCTTTGCTTGTCCATCTTGCTTTTTCTCTGACAACGCATATGAGCACCGTCGCCGACATGGACAACACAAGGCAGCTATAAAAAGGCTTGCTCTTCCATTTTGATGATAACTGCATCAAGGTTGTGCAGATGTTAAAAGTAAATTGAAATGTTTCTTAGAATTTGTGGAAAATTGGAGACTGTCATAGTTTCTAGTAAGCAGTCACTAAGGATAGTAAAATTGCATTTTTAAAAGTAAGCAGATATCATATCACTAGAAAGAAATTATTGTGTAGAATTCACAAACTCATGCCAAACTGGTACTCAACTTTTTAACCCCTTCGCTGCCAGGACTTTTCCCCCTCAGGTGCCAAGCCTTTTTTTGGCTATTTGGGGCAGTTTGCGCTTAGGCCCTCATAACTTTTTGTCCACATAAGCTACCCACGCCAAACTTGTGTCCTTTTTTTTCCAACATCCTAGGGATTCTGTGGGAATTAGCCAAAATACAGTGAAAATTTTGTTTTTTTTAAAAAAAAATGGGAAAAAGGGGCAGCAGAAGAAGGCTTGTGTTTTTTTTCCTGAAAATGGCATCAACAAAGGGTTTGCGGTGCTAAAATCACCAGCTTCCCAGCTGTCAGGAACAGGCAGACTTGAATCAGAAAACCCAATTTTTCAACACAATTTTGACATTTTACTGGGACTTATCCAATTTTTACGATCTTTTGTGCTTTCAACCTCCTTCCAGTCAGTGACAGAAATGGGCGTGAAACCAATGCTGGATCCCAGAAACCGAAACATTTCTGAAAAGTAGACAAAATTCAGAATTCAGCAAGGAGTAATTTGTGTAGATCCTACAAGGGTTTCCTACATAAAATAACAACTGAAAGAAAAAAATATTGAAATTAAGGTGACAAAATCTGCAATTTTTCTCTACGTTTTACTCTGTAACTTTTTCCTGTAATGTCAGATTTTTTAAAGCAATATACCGTTACGTCTGCAGGACTCTTCTGGTTGCGGGGATATATAGGGCTTGTAGGTTCATCAAGAACTCTAGGTACGCAGAGCCAATAAATAACCTGCACCCTGCAGTGGGTTTTCATTCTATACCAGGTATCCAACAATTCATTTGCTGAAATATAAAGAGTAAAAAATAGCTATCAAGAAAACTTTTGTATTTCCAAAATGGATACAAGATAAGGTGTTGAGGAGCAGTGGTTATTTGCACATCTCTGAATTCCGGGGTGCCCATAACAGTATGTGAATTACAGGGCATTTCTCAAATAGACGTCTTTTTTACACACTCTCTTATATTTGGAAGGAAAAAATGTAGAGAAAGACAAGGGGCAATAACACTTGTTTTGCTATTCTATGTTCCCCCAAGTCTCCCGATAAAAATGATACCTCACTTGTGTGTGTGGGCCTAGCGCCCACGAAAGGAAATGGCCCAAAACACAACATGGACACATCACATTTTTTCACAGAAAACAGAGGTGTTTTTTGCAAAGGGCCTAACTGTGGATTTTGGCCCCTAGCTCAGCTGGCACCCAGGGAAACCTACAAAACCTGTGCATTTTTTATAACTAGAGACCTAGGGGAATCCAAGATGGGGTGACTTGTGGGGCTCTGGCCAGGTTCTGTTACCCAGAATCCTTTGCAAACCTCAAAACTTGGCCAAAAAAACACTTTTTCCTCTCATTTCGGTGACAGAAAGTTCTTGAATCTGAGAGGAGCCACAAATGTCCTTCCACTCATCATTCCCCCAGGTCTCCCGATAAAAATGATACCTCACTTGAGTGGGTGGGCCTAGCGCCCACAAAAGGAAATGGCCCAAAACACAACATGGACACATCACATTTTTCCACAGAAAACAGAGGTGTTTTTTGCAAAGTGCCTACCTGTGGATTTTGGCCTCTAGCAATTTCCCCCCCCCACCACCCTTCCAGGGAGCGACCCTTGCCTATGGGGTCGCTCCCCTTGCGTGACGGCGCAAAGATCCCTGGTGCCTAGTGGTTTCTGCCCCCCTTCCCCCTTGGGGGCAGATCGGCCTAATTAAAATAGGCTGATCTGCCCCCCTGGGGGGCAGAAATGGCCTAAAATAAATTTGCCCCCCAGGGGAGCGACCCTTGCCTAAGGGGTCGCTCCCCTTACGTGAAATTCACGGAAAAAAAAAAAAAACTCCCTGGTGTCTAGTGGTTTCTGTCCCCCTTGGGGGCAGATTGGCCTCATAAAAATAGGCCAATCTGCCCCCAATGGGGGCAGAAATGGCCTAAATATAATTTGCCCCCTATGGGAGCGACCCTTGCCTAAGGGGTCGCTCCCCACCTCTAAAACCAAAAACTAAACAAAAACAAAACAAACAAAAAATATATATATATCCCTGGTGCCTAGAGGTTTCTGCCCCCCAAGGCCTTAAAAAAAAATGCCCCCCCCCCCCCCCCCCCGGGAGCGTCCCTTGCCCAAGGGGTCGCTCCCCACCTCTAAAACTAAAAAGTAAACAAAAACAAAACAAACAAAAAAATAATTATCCCTGGTGCCTAGAGGTTTCTGCCCCCCGGGGGCAGAAAAGGCCTTAAAAAAAATGCACCCCCTGGGAGCAACCCTTGCCCAAGGGGTCGCTCCCTTATGTCAGTTTCCTAAAAAAAAAAGACATCCCTGGTGTCTAGTGGGCGTTTTGACAGCCAGATCGCCTTCAATCCGGCTGCCAAAACGCAGAGAGAGACTTCAAAGGGAAGGAAATAACTTTCCTTCCCTTTGAAGCCTCTCTCGGCCTCCCCCACGTGATCGGAAGAGAAATGCAAAGCATTTCTCTTCCGATCGCGTTGCGCGATGGGGGAGGCTCTGTGATTGTCAGTGCGCGCTAGCGCGCTGACGTCACGGGGGGGTCAGAGGGGTGGGGGGTGGAAGGGGAAGGGATTCCCCATTCAGCCCTGGCCTGGGGGGGTGGGGGGGGCGGCCCTCGGGGGGAGCACTAGCGCTTCCCCCGAGGGCCGGTCGCAGGACGTAATGGTTACGTCCATGGCGCCACACGGGCGCTGCCATGGACGTATCCATTACGTCCATGGCGACGAATGGGTTAAACTTCACAATATTGATTACTTTAGCCAGAAAAGTAAAAGTCACACAGCTGCAAAGCAGATGCTCAAGCAAAGAGCTAAAGTGATAACGAACTGTTCAATTATTCTAATGGTAGCCACCGTACAATGCGAAAAGTGCTAGCAATTCCATTGACCGCGTACACTGCTGTTGATCATTGATGGTTTAAACGTATATAAACCAAATGGAGTTTACACAGTGATGGAACAGCACACACTTCGTATGTGCACTTCCCTCATAAACCCACATTTTTGGACTACTTAGCATCGTGTGGCTGGACGGTCTTATGTGTTTAATGTGCTATCTCAGCAGCATGAGGATATGGCGGTTGCGGTCTCAAGCATGTGGCCCTGACGTCTCTGACCCGACTCTGAATGAATGCATGGATTGTGACTTCTCAGCAATGTGTATGTATGGATGCTGTTAGGTTTTTCAAAAGGTATGTGAAAGTGGCCTCAGAGTAATATGTGCCTAGTGATCCTGGGTTGTTTCTTAGAAGTATCTGGATTTGGGCCCTGGTTTCTCCGCTTAGCGCCGAAGTAGGCAATAGTTTGCTTCTCAGCACTGTGTAGATATGGATCCTGTTTTTTTTTTTGCAACATGTAGGTATGCACTGTGACTTGTGTGTAGTATATGGAAAAAGTAACGTGGCTTCTCGTCAGCACTGTAGGATCTAATCGTAATAGTGAATATCAAAATGTTCCGAGAAGCTTGTAATGATGAGCTATGTTAATGGTTTAAAATGAGTCTGCTTGGAAGCAATCTGGTCGGTTTGACAGCACCTTCATCCAAAAACACAATTTGGCCAGTACACTTTAAAAAGAAAGGGAAACAGCAACGTTTTCAGTTCTTTGTAAAAACTGGAAGTGGCCCGAGATAATTTGCATAGGGCTGGGTAGAGAAGACCACAGCTTGGCAGCAGTCATGGAAAAAAAGCTCTGCCGTTCGATTTTGTTTTGCAAAAACGTCAGTATAACTAGGGTTAATGCCATGTAAATGTTTATGCATAAGTCAAAGGATTATGAGCTGAGTCCTCCAGTGAAAAGGTATTCCGTGATGTGGTCTGAGGAATGAGGACAGAGGTATTGAGTGGCATGTATGATTGCAGTTCCTGGCAGTTGAAGTACAGGCACAACACAGCATAAAATACACTAATGAAATATGACACCGAAAAAACAGCAATACACCACACTATAACACAGCAATGTAAAATAACATATCAGGTACATAACACAGCGACACCATAGGAGTTGCCAATGAATTGAAATAAAACAACACAATATTATCACATAAAGGCAACTCATCAATACAACAGAATTGCAACACACCAACACCATACAGCATACCAACAAAACACAGCAATACGTCAAAAGCACGAGTTTGAAAATGTGTTATATTAATTTGTGTTCCTTGTTCTGGTATTGTGATATAGGGTTACTTTCTTCTGTTGATTTTATACTTGTTTCTGCTATATTGTTTTGCAGCACACTGTTATGGTGTTGTGAAACTATGGTATTGTGTTTTTGTGGTGTGTTATGCTGGTGTGTTTGTTCCGATGCTGTGTTTTGTTACAATTATATTCTATTATATATGTGGTAGTGTTGTTTTGTGTTGTTCCATTGTATTCTTTTTCTGGTACATTGTTGTGTTTTTGTGTTATATTTGTCTTTTTGGTTGGATTGCTATGCTGTCATGTGTTGTTTTTTAATATGGTGGTGATTTGTTGGGTTGTTTTGTGTGTTTTGGTATTCTTGAGTTGCATTATTGCACTGTGTTGTTGTGTTTACTGTAGTTGTGTTTGATTCTGTGATAAATGTAATGGTGTCAACAAATGCTCTATATCGTAAGGCAAAATAGCACATTCTCTTAATGATTTAAATAACTATTCACTGCAGTCTTAAATGGTAAAATGCCTCTGCTCTAGCTCTTCAACTATTTAAGACACCAGTCAGTCCAAAACTGCTGTGGATACATCTGAAATTAGCCTTGTAAGTACTCACTTTATTTGAAACAGCTGTAGAAGTTTTTCATGGCCTAATCTATAAATCCACAGCAGTGATAGGTGTGGAACAATGGGCCTCTGAAGATTATGGAGTGGGTTTGTATGGGCATTGCAGGCCCCCTAGTCATTTTTACAGCTATATCTCAGAATTTAGTGTTATAATGAGCTTTTAGCTGCATAGTCATAGGCTGCTTTCAGTCCGGCAGTGAGATTGTATGCGAAGATGGTAAAAATCGAGCATTATTGAGCGATGCTATTGAAACTCACATATGTCATGCTGTACAATTTGTGGGTGAGTATGGTGTTGAAAGTAGGAGACAAATTAAGAACCATTTTGATACAAAAGAAGAAAAGGAATAATTAGAGGCCTCATCTAGGGCCAGATGTAGCGAAGGGTTTTACCTATTCTGTGTCTATGGGAAAATGTGTTCGTACATATGGCCCCTAGTTCTTAGTGAGTGGCCAACTATCCTGCCAGGTCTACAGAGGCCCTGGCCTCTGTTCCCTATGTGGAGGTTGGGCATCATAAATAAAGTTCCCCACCTGCCTGGCATGGATCTCTGTAGCCAAAGTGAACACACTAGTATGGAGGATTCACTATTGTCGCTGCTAATGCTGAGCATGCAATTAGGTTTTTTCACCCCCCTCAGTATTTTTTGTGTTGATGAAAAAGAAAACCTCAATTGCCCTGCAAATAGTTTTCTCCTTCCACATCTAGGCCATAGATTAATGTCCCTGCAAGGGTATGCCATGACTTGCATAGAAGACCTGGACGGGGAAATATAGTGATGTTTGCTACTGCCCTGTATAGGAACAGGTGACTGTCACTTTGACCTGTCGGCCTAGTGGAGGATAGTCCATATTGTCAAGAATTTCTAATGGCATAATATATCAGGTATGACAGATACTGTTCTTATCCAAAAGCAAAGAAAGCAAGAAGGCAGGATGGGTAATAGGAATCCTAAAGGTGCTTTTTAGTGCCCTCACACATCCCAAGGGATGTCATGCTTCATTGTTGGGCTTGCTCCTCATTGGGCCGGACTGCAATGCCCTGCAGGTCCCCGTAGGGTCACCTTAGCAGAGATCCTTTGGTTAGGGGGCCACTTAGGGCATTGCAGCTCCAGCCCGATGAGGAGCAGGCCTAGCCTTAGCCAGGGCAAGCTCTAACTCAAAAATTTGTCAAATGGCGGCCAACCTCTTTACATCCCTTGGGGGGATAGGGGAAATCCATGCTTTCGTTATGCACAGTCTAGAAGTGACAATACCAACTGCCAATAGCCGGCGCAACACAATGTCAAATTCCATCTTAAAGCCAACCCTGATCTCCTTAACTGACAGTTGTATATGAATTCCAAAGGACTATGCAACTGATGTGTCACTCCTTCAGTTTTTGCAGTTTGAGATTGACATGTAGACTGAGTCATCAATAATCTCTAGGGCCTGCGTGATCCCTGCTGAAGCAACATCCTCAGAGAGTACCTGGCTCTATTTGATGGCCAGCTCTATGCTGTTGTCGGCCTCATACTAAAAAAAAAATGCTACATCCTACTAATTAGCAACTTCCTAGGTGCCCTACAGAAAGCGGTAAGTAAAGCTGAAGTGTTTAATTCAGTGAGCCGACATTCAGAGATGAAAATATCTGTGGATATTTTTTTTAAAAAGCTGATGGTGAAGATCAAAAGGATCCTGAAGCCCGGCAAAGGTACGGAACCGGTTGATGCCATAGACATGCCCTACCATCACCAGACCTAGTCAATACACGGCTTTGCCCTCTGAGTCATGGAAAATTGGTAGAAATGCTGGATTGCACCATAGTGGAATATCCGGATGTATCAGAGGGAAAGAATATTTCATAGAAATTTCAAGTCATATATGAATCGCATCCCTCACAACATTAAACCTGGCACGCTTAAAGTGGATGGGGTCCATAGATCTATGTATAAAATAACCTATACCCAGGGCCCAGCGCTCATTGGAAACTCAATACTGAAGATTCTGGTTTGGCTAGGGTTAGAAAATTACATAAGCGACCAGCAAATGTTGCCCAAAAGTGGAGTTTAAAATCTGGTATTAGTGACCCTCCCTGACCATAGGTAAACTTAAGACACCTAATAGTAGGTTTAGCATCCTATATCCCCAAATAAAACTGCCAATAGGGCTTTTCAAGCGCTTATAAAAATATATTGGGGACCCGGAGAGGAATGGCCTGAAATATATATAAACATTTGGGAAGAACATTCATTTTTGTAATATTGCAACGTCCAATAATGCTAATTGGGAGTTTGTTCCAGAGCAGCACTTTGCTAATTACAGAGAGTAGAAGAGGTGTATAATTCAATTTAATGACTTCCTTCACATATGAGTTCAGTTGTACCCAAGGAGGCATTTCTATTGAAAAAGTTCCAGGGATCAGGATATCTGCTTTAAAGTTGAGGAGGACAAGAGTCTTGGAGAGACTGAGGGGCATATTTATACTCTGTTTGCGCTGAATGTGCATCAAAAATTTCAACGCACAATCAATGCAAACTGTGCACCATATTTAAACTTTGACGCCCGAGCACGCGGACGTCAAAATTCCTCCGTGTGAGTCATTTTTTGGCTGCGGGAAACTGCCTTGCGTTAATGACATGCAAGGTACGTTTTCCCACCCAAAAAATGACTTTTAGGCCTGTGCACCTTATTCATACTCCTGCGTCATTTTGACGCAGAGGAGAGGGCGGACCTTAAAAAATGGCGCACAGCCTGATGTGCGCCGTTTTTTAACGCCTGGGTCAGGGCAGGCGTTAAGGGACCTGTGGGCTCACTTCCATGGTCTCTGACCATAGAAGGAGTCCAGAGGTGCCCTTCCCTGCCTCCAGGGACACCCACTGCCACCCTCGCCCACCCCTGGAGGACACCCATGGATGGGGGGACCCATCACAGGTAAGTACAGCTAAGTTGAGCTAAGTATTTTTTTTTTTTTTAAAGTGACATGGGGGGGACACATCCCAGGTAAGTACAGGTCAGTTGAGGTAAGTATTTTTTTTAATTTTTTCAAAGTGACGTAGGGGGGCCTAATTTGGGCCCCCCTACATGCCACTGTGCCCAATGACCATGCCCAGGGGGACAGAAGTACCCTGGGCATGGCCATTGGGCAAGGGGCATGACTCCTGTCTTTGCTAAGACAGGAGTCATTTCAATGGGGGTTGTGCATCAAAAAATGGTGCAAGTCCGGTTTGAGGCATGATTTTTGCCGCAAACCTGAATTGCACCATTTTTTGACGCACAACCCCCATTTTCCCCTACGCCAGCGCTGCCTGGTTTGCGTCAAAAAGTATAAATATGGGCATGAGTTTATAACCTGAAAATTAAATATGAAGTAACAGCCACCCAGCTCAGCTTGTGGCACAGACTCCTTCAGTTTACTCATATGTGTACCATATCAGGCCTGCCCTTCGTTAAGAATTTTGAGCCTGGCAGGCTCCTGCAGGAAAACCTGAGCCCCCACAGCTTTCAAGGGGTCGATCAACTGCCTGAGTTTTCATTGCCTACTATCCATGGTGACCTTGCAAAAGTCAAACCGCACAAATATGAGCACACTGGCAACCACCACGGGTGACCCAGGACGTGCTTTGAGTGAAATAGCCTACCTTAATAAAAAGTTGCCTATGCAAATCAGAATTGGTTGACAATGAGCCAATTTGAGGGGCCCACATTAGTGTTCCAAATTAACAGTAGGCGATGAGCTCGCTGGATTTGAGAGTCCAAGTCCCAGTCAAGAAGATCCAGAAATGCCTTCCCAAACAGCTGTACAGAAAATTGCCATGGGTCTGCCTATTCAAGCTCTTCGGGAACCTCAAGCACATGAAGGTTGTTCCTCCTCTGCTAGTGCTGCAGGTCCTCAATTTTCATCAGAATTCCATCCAAACAGCGGCCATAGCTTGCGCTCGTCTGAGTCACAGCTGACCCAACTTCTTCAGCACTAGCAATTCGCTAGTGTATTTCAGTGACCTCAGTGGCAAGAGCAGTTACTTTGGCCTGTGACTTCCGTTAGAGACTGCTGAACCAGCAGATTATCTGTGCCCTCCTGCACATGGTGTGCTGGGCCTCTAAACTCTGTGCCTGTAGAAACTGTAAGATCAGTGCTTAGGTAGGCTCCTATGCGCCATTCACTGCACTTACGTCCTCCACAGTAGTTTGTGAAGATGGGAGAGAAAGTGAAACAGGATTCGATGAAAACTTTTCCTGCATTGGGTAAATCTGACTCAGCTGCCATGCCAGAGAAAGAGGGCATCAAAGAGGGCAGACATTTACTTTCATCCTTAGAGGTCACCCAATCCCTTAGCAGCTATCTATTGAGCCTTTTGAGCTAGGTATTGCTTGAGACTGGAAATTCTTGATTTTGGGCCATGCGGGCACTAAAGCACTATTTATTTTACCCCCTCTGTCCAGTCAGTAAGACTGCCTGCCTTTCATTTGTAAACATCCCTCAGATATCGCCTACATCACTTCCTGTGATAGGTCCAAAGAAACAGACTCTCCATCTCCCTTATTGAAAATGAGAGAGGCTGGTAAAACGGCAGAAAATGGTGTTGAGGCAGAAACTGAAATTGAGGGTGAAGCTGGGTTAATAACAGTATCTGAGGCAGATATGGTGGTCTGAGTATCTGGGGGTTCTAATACCCACCAAGCCCCCCTCATCTGCTACCATGCATCTATTATCCGCACAGCCCCAGCCCCCAGATGCAGTATCACTCTGAGTGTCAGTTAGAAGACATGCATCTCCTGCAGCTGTTGGCAGTGACTTGTCCAGGCAATGGGGCTGCTGAAGTATTGCCTCTTGTGAAATAGACTGCAAGGGTGCAGAATTGTTAACAAAGTGTTTAATGGTCAGGGTTGCAGCATCAGAGAAAACATTGTCACACTCAATCCCTGGGACGGCAAAGGGCAGTTTTTTACTGCAGGAACTGCCACCATCAGTACATCCACCAAAGCAGTTTCACCCCCAGGGAGTCAATAATAGAGGGATCAGTACCATGGCAGATTGTGGCAGTTTTAACATCAGCCACCCAACAACTGAAGTGGAAGTATGCCCATTTGTTACTGAAGAATGTCTGTTCACTGTCATCCCTCCACCTCCGGCCACTGCGGCAAATTCTTGTGCCTCAGGGAGACCATGAGCTTTAGATGAATTACAGCATCCGTCGCCACCACGCACCACTGCTGACCGCTGTGGCTCCATGATCCAGCTAGAGATCCTGAAGGCAGGTGGACTGATGCTGGTAGCAAACCAACACAAATGGGTCTGAAGCGCTATGCCTCGGGGACCTAATACAATGCACTGCCACAACTGCCACAATATGCTGACAGCCCCCTCTCACTGCAGTCTGGATGGAGCTCTGCACTGGAGCGGGAGCCGGAAGCCGGGAGCAGAAATCGGCGCCCAATGGAATGCAGAGGGAGAGAAGTTCTCAACTACGGGATGAACCTGCCATCTTCCCCTCACACCAGAGCTCTTCTAAAAAAATAAGTTGTTAATTTTCCTTACATGAAGAGATTTTAACTCTAAGTTTGAGATATTAGGTGATTTTTAAATCACAGAGGAGAAAAAGCTGAACTATATGGTATAACTGGCTTGTTAGGGACATTCCTTAGGCAAAGCCCCATGATAGCAGTTCAGTTGTTGACTGTTTCTCGGAGATGGGCATTCAGGGTTGCAAACATGAAACTTTATTTTACATACATCTTGGTCGCCCCGGTTTAAATTTTCACCTTTTGTCTTTGAAAATTATCAGAAGGTTGGAAATCTTCAATAGGGTGACACCAGAGGATGAAGGCAAGCAGGACTCTATGAAACTAGATCAATCCTTTTTCATGGTTGTGAAGTAGCCACAAACATTGCAGTTAAAAGCTCTCAATGGGACAAATCATGAAAGTGCCACAGAGGTCATATCCTTATTTACATAAGCAGAGCACCTTCGCTAAAAGTTCTATAGCTTTTTCTCTTCTTTGACACCAATGAATGTGGCCAAGAGATAAAAAAGTATTCTTATTATTCCTTGTTAAGATCTTCGTCTCTTTCCCATTTTCAGAAGAGACGTTCTTTCAGCAGATATGATCATTCTAGGAAACTCTGGACCCTTTTTCCCTTGTGGGTCAAGAAAAGAGTATCTTCTTTGGTCCTGAAAGCGGCTGCAATATCCAGACCTGGGAAGGAAATCTGGAAACTTCTCTCCACAAAAATGTTTTACTAGCAAGATATTAATACTTTCAGTCAATAGCAGGATATGTTCTTTCTTTTCTTCTGCCCTATTTCTCTCTCTCCATTCAGTGTGTCTACAACAATATTTGAACATTCAGCTTGGTGGTGATTGGCAAATTTATCTAGGTGAAATTGTGCCACAAACATTGGCTTTCTGCTACTCAAATATGGCGCAGTTCTGTGCAACCCAGTGGCCGTAATGCAAAAGCAAACCCACACTGCCCTGTGCTGCAAGAGTCAATAATGGAAGCTCACAGTCTTAGTTAGAATTGAACCTTTACCTTTCTGTCACTTGGGGGGTCATTACAACATTGGCAGTAAAAGCCGCTTACCGCCGTGCAGAAGACCGCAAACACACCGCCACGGCAGCGGAATTCCGCCACGGTCATTATGGCCCACTGCTCAGAATCCGCCAAAATTCAGACACCCACACAAGTCCGCCACACCAAAGATCAGTGATAAACTGGCAAAAACAAAACCTCCACCGTCACGCCAACAGAAATAGGCCCACACTTTCATGACACACGAATCCGCGCGGCGGTCTTTCAACCGCAGTATTCAATTGGCGGTACACACCACCGCGCTCAAAATACACACACTCTTACAAAACACAGCCACATTGGAGAATTCAAAATACACACACCTGATACACATACACACACCACTCCCACACACCCAATACAATATATAACACCCACACACATCACCCACAAACCCCTACAACCAAAATTACAGAGAGAAGGCCAGAGAGAGACACTACAAACAACTACCATGCATCCACAGGCACATAATACCATCACCCACATAACTTCAGCGCATCTCACACAACACACCACTAAATATCACCCCACTTATCACTACACACACCACCCCACACATCACCCACACCACCCCATGGCATGGCAAAGACACCCCAGGTTCTCTGAGGAGGAGCTCAGGGTCATGGTGCAGGAAATCATCCGGGTAGAGCCACAGCTATTCGGATCACAGATGCAGCACACCTCCATAGCTAGGAAGATGGAGCTATGGCGCAGAATAGTGGACAGGGTCAATGCAGTGGGACAGCACCCAAGAAATAGGGATGACATCAGGAAGGGGTGGAACGACCTACGGGAGGAGCAAGTCTTGGCGATTCTGCATCCTGAAGGCCTCGCAGGAGTAGATGGAGGAATGGACTCTTGTAAGTCAAATCTTAACTATTACATCCCCCACCCTACTTGCATGCTATCACATACCCCCACCCTCACCCTCACCCCCATCACTCCAACTCCTCACAAATGTCCCAACATCACAAACCACACATCCCAACACAAAGCCCTGCATGCAACAACAAAGCATGGACACCCATCACCAAAGCATAGCCACTGCACATACCGATACACCCCCCTAAACCACCATCACACAAGGTCCTACACAGGAATGTAAGCACTGGGGCACACGGTCACCCACCCATTGCACACCATGGCACACACAGATGTAATAAACATCCCTTTATACCCCTGCAGGACCCCAACAAAACATCACCGGACAGGAGGGTCCACATATGTCCACACCACCAACAGAAGAGGCCCACAGTGATGACAGCAGCTCTGTCCAAATGGATCTAGATGACCAGCCCAGCCCATCTGGGACCTCGGGACAGTTGGTTCCCCTCACGATGGCACAGGCCACCACAGAGCTTCCCCCTCTGGAAACACCAGCACAGCACCCACCCAGCGGGCCCATACCTCTGTCCCCAGGACACGTCAATCAGCAGTGTGTCCACCACTACAGAGAACCCAGACTAACCCACCACCCCAACAACAACAGGGACCTGGGGGCAGTGGGCACACGGTCCAGGGCACGGAGGCCCAGGAACACAGGGGAACTGGGAGGGCTGCTGTGCGACAAGGGGAGGACAGGCCCAGGGAACCCACTCTCCACGAGGCCCTCTCTAACTTCATGGGAGCCTACCACCATTCCCAGGAGATGATGGCAACGGTACTGGCCAAGTTTCAGGAGACCCAGCGGCTGCAGGAGGAACAGTATTTGGCGCTTCAGGGAGGAACTCAGATCCATCAATTCCACCCTGGGCACCATCGTAGGGGTGCTGAAGGAAGTACTCAACATCAGGAGGGACACTGTGGCACAACAAGGGGCCCCTGACACTAGCCTGGACGATGAACTGCCCACCACCACCGCCGGCACTAGTGGACAGGAGGCACCGCCACAGGACCACCACACTAGCACCCCACCCCCTGCAGGGGGAGAACCACCCCGTAAACGGTCCCTGAGATCCAGGACAAAGACAGAGAACGATGCCAAGACCCCCGCCAAGAAATGAGACCACCCTGATTGTCATCCTTCTGTCCCACCTTTTCACCATGTCCATCCTCAAACTGACCCAGCTCCACTTCCTATGCCCATTTGGGCAATGCACCTGTGTGAGACTAATAGACTGGACTCTGCCATGGGCATTCTTCCACCATCACCCCTCACCATTTTACAGCACCCTCCAATATAGAGCACTTAAATAAACACCCTTAAAGCACAAAACAATCTGGAGTCTGTCTGTGATTTAGAAAATGTGTATTAGTAATTCCAGTGACAAAATGCTCTTACATTTGTAAAGTCAACATACCTATGTCACACAGCTCTAGTCCATGAAGAAACAAAGCAGATGTCACACAGTGGGACCCACATCTGTGAAATCGTAAGGGAAAGTGACAACTCAGTGACCATACACTGGGTGAAAACAACAGACAGTAGAGAGGTAGTAGTGTTAAAGTACATGTAGTAGGCAGGTTTGTCTTCCTAACTGTGTCTCACTGGAAGTATTGCAGGATAACGAGTTCCTGTTGTTGATGTCCTCTTCTTTTGCTTCCTTGTCTTCGCTGTCCACAGGCTCCACAGCTGCCACAACACCTCCATCTGGACCATCCTTCTGCAGAAAAGGCACCTGGCGTTGCAAAGCTAAGTTGTGAAGCATACAGCAGGCAACGATGATCTGTCACACCTTATTTGGTGAGTAGAATAGGGATCCACCTGTCATATGGAGGCACCGGAACCTGGCCTTCAGGAGGCCAAAAGTCTGCTCTATAATCCTCCTAGTTTGCCCATGGGCCTCATTGTAGCGTTCCTCTGCCCTTGTCCTGGGATTCCTCACTGGGGTCAGAGGCCATGACAGGTTGGGGTAACCAGAGTCACCTGCAAATGGCGAGGGCAACTGTTAGACACACACTAACCTGTAGGGATATCCCCAGACCCAGACAACCATTCCCACTGACTTGCTTTCAGGTGCTCACCTAATAGCCACACACGGTGCCTCTGGAATTGACTCATCACATAAGGGATGCTGCTATTCCGCAGGATGTAAGCGTCATGCACTGAGACAGGGAATTTGGCATTAACATGGGAGATGTACTGGTCTGCCTAACACACCATCTGCACATTCATGGAATGATAACTCTTCCGGTTTCTGTACACCTGTTCATTCCTGCGTGGGGGTACCAAAGCCACATGTGTCCCCTTAATGGCACCTGTGATGTTGGGGATATGTCCCAGGGCATAGAAGTCACCTTTCACTGTAGGCAAATCCTCCACCTGAGGGAAATCGATGTAGCTCTGCATGTGTTTCAGCAGGGCAGATAACACTCTGGACAACACATTGGAAAACATAGGCTGGGACATCCCTGATGCTATGGCCACTCTTGTTTGAAATGACCCACTTGCAGCACCTGCACTACAGGGGTGATTCCTGTGGGATGGCGGATAGCTGACATCAGGTCTGGCTCCAGCTGGGCACACAGTTCCATGATTGTGGTACGATCAAGCCTGTAGGTGATGATCACATGTCTTTCCTCCATTGTCGACAGGTCCACCAGCGGTTTGTACACCGGAGGATGCCGCCATCTCCTCACATGTCCCAGCGGATGGTGCCTAGGAAGGACAACAGCGAGCACAGAGTCAACCAACTCAGAGGTACGTACACACAGCTTACACAGAACACGAATCATAATCCGAAATTTGGCCTGTATGAGTGTTGAGGTAAGGCCTAGGTATGTGTGACGCAGTTAAATATTTTGCCATGTGGGCCCCTGAAATGGCGGATTCCTGACCTGTAAAGTGGGACAATGGGATGTGAGGTAACTGCACTGGCATTGTACACCGTCGCGGTAGGCGGTCAAAGACCGCGGCCCAATTCTGCATTGGTTAACATTGGACCCTATGGGTCCCAGGAGCCAATGACGATGTACGTTGGCGGTGACCGTAGGCACCGCCGCGGACGTCACCGCCATTTTCTCTCTGTTCACTCACTCGATACCTGATCTTCAACAGGAGAGGACCTACACTGCAAGTGCTGCTGTGACCTCGGTCTGGAAGAGACAATGGCTCGTGCGTCTGGGGAAAGGGCCCCTACCTTCACATCGGAGGAGTTGGAGAAACTCGTGGATGGGGTCCTCCCCCAGTACACACTACTCTTCGGTCCTCCAGACAAACAGGTAAGTACACTGGGAGCATGCTGTATGGGTTATGCCTGTGTGGAGTGGGGTGGATGAAAGATGGGGGGGGAATGCATGAAACGACGGTGAGTGCATGTGCCACATGGCAAGAGTAGGGATGGGGACCAATGACTGTGACGGTGCAGTTGGTAATAACTTTTCTTTTTCCCCTGTACAATTCATGTGGGTCAGCGCCCACCAGAAGAAGGATATTTGGCGTACCATCGCCGAGGACGTCCGCACCCTGGGGGTCTACCACAGACGGAGCACCCACTGCCGTAAGAGATGGGAGGACATTCGCTGATGGAGCAAGAAGACGGCGGAGGCCCAGCTGGGGATGGCCTCCCAACGTGGGAGGGGTGCCCGTCGCACCATGACCCCCCCGATGTTCAGGGTCCTGGTGGTGGCCTACCCGGAGTTGGATGGGCGCTTGAGGGCATCACAGCAGCCACAGGGGGGTGAGTACACTCTCATTCAGCTGATTTTGCGCGCAGTGGAGGTGTCTGGGTGGGGGATTTGGGCTGTGGGTTTCCCTAGTCCAGGGCGAGTGTGCTAGTTAGGTCCCCTTGTTCTGGCAGACCCTGTGGCACCCCACCCCACTTGTGTACAGTGCCAAGTACAGCTAGTCAGGCTCCTGTGACATCCATGTGTGCAGATGTGGGCCATAGCCTTGTAGGCCATGTCCCAGGGATTGAACAGTGGACCCCAAGTGTGCGGCATAGTGCAGGGGGCTTCTGTGTCTGTCGTGTCCGCCAACTGTAGCGGTAATGCATGCACTCAACATGTCTTTCTTCTGTCGTCCCCCGCTTTTTGTGGTCTCCCTGTTCTTGTGTGCATTAGCATCATCAGGTGGAGGAGCAGTGGCACTGGAGCAGGAGGGAGCTGCATCCCACATGGCCCTGGAGGGCGACACTACAGACACGGATTTCACCAGTGGGACGGAGGGCGAGGGGAGCTCCACGGCAGGGACAGCAGCTGAGACCAGTGATACGGACTTGTCCTCTGATGGGAGCTCACTTGTGGTGGCGGCCACATCTGTGCCCCCGCATCTACAGGTACAGCCGCCACCCACCCTACCAGCACCGCCCTCCCAGCAGCCCCTCAGCCTTTGCCCCGTGCCCGCTCACCATGGAAGGTGGGCATCACCTTCGCCCCAGGCACCTCAGCCCCTGCCCCAGTCAGCACTGCTGCCCTCAGTGAGGAGGCCATTGACCTCCTCAGGTCCCTCAATGTTTTGAATGCCATCCAGGGTGTAGAAAGGCAGTACAACAGACAAATGCATTCCTGGAGGGCATTCATTCTGGTCAGACAGCTCTTCGGCGAGCTTTTCAGACTCTGGCCTCAGCACTGATGGCAGATATTTTCCCTGTCTCTAGCCTCCCCCCTCCAACTTACTCCACTCAGACCCAATAACCGCTACCTCAGCCTATCCCAAGCACACCTTCAGACCAGCACGCACACACGTCAACACTCAAGGGAAGCTCAGGCAAACATAAGCACCACACATCCCACAGGCACTCACGCAAGCATCACACACATGCAGACACAAAACATCCATTGCCTCCACTGTGTCCCCCCCTCATCTCCCTCCTGCCTCCCTGTCTCATCTCCACTCACACCTTCATGCACTACATCTACATCCACTACTTCCATCACCAGCACATACACCACCACACCCAGCTCACGTGCAGCCACCACCCCCACTACAATTCACACGTCCCCTGTGTCTTCTCCCAGTGTGTCTGTGACACCTCCTCCCAAGATACACAAACGCAGGCACACACCCACCCAATAGCCATCCACCTCACGACAGCCTTCAGCGCATGCACCTTCACCCAAAGTCACCAAACGAACACCTCCTACAACCACAACCTCTTCCTCCACTCCCAAACCCTTTTCCTGTCCAACCTTGACATCTTTCTCTCACCTCCCACACCCCGTCAGTCTCCTAGGGCCCGACTCTCCAGGTCCCAACCTAGCACCTTAGCCACAACATCTCCGGGACCAGTGGTGCCTGTAATCACCGGAATCTGGAGTGCACCGGGCAGAAGGGGGGACAGTGTGGCATGGAGCCACAGCACAGACATTCCCCCACCTGTCAAGCATCAAAAGTTGTCCAGTGCCCGGCGGGAGAGGGGGAAGACTCCAGCCACCAAAGCCGCTCCCAGGGGTACAGGTGAGAGTGTGGATTTAGCTGCGACACCTTCCACGGTGGGGAAGGGGCACAAGAAACTCAGCAAGTCTGGGAAGAGCAGCACGGCGGAGAAGACTGCCATCATCCCCACTGCCCAGGAGGCCACCGCCATCATCTCCGCTGCCCAGGAGGCCACCTCGAGCACCAGCCCTGCTGCCCAGGACAGGACCGCCAGCACCAGCCCAGCTGCCCAGGACAGGGCCGCCAGCACCAGCCCTGCTGCCCAGGAGGCCACCGCCAGCACAAGCCCTACTGCCCAGGAGGCCACCGCCAGCACCAGCCCAGCTGCCCAGGACAGGATCACCAGCACCAGCCCAGCTGCCCAGGACAAGACCGCCAGCACCAGCCCAGCTGCCCAGGACAGGACTGCCAACACCAGCCCAGCTGGGCCATAAAGGACCACCAGCACCAGCCACAATGGGCCATAAAGGACTGCCAGCACCATCCCCGCTGGGCCCGACAGGACTGCCAGCAGCTGAGTCACTGCCAAGGACCCCGCAACACAAGCACTGCTGAACAGGACACTGCCGCCACAAGCACCCCTGAACAGGACACTGCCGCCACAAGCACCGCTGCCAAGGACACCGCCGCCACTAGCACCACTGAACAAGACACTGCCGCCACAAGCACCACTGCCAAGGACACCGCCGCAACAAGCACCGCTGGCCCATGAGCGCTACTGAGTCCGTCACAAGCAGGATGAAGCACTCTGGGCACCAGGCCCCCTCCAGAACCAGTAGAGATTCATCTCCACTACCTCAGTCCTTGGCAGGATGAAGCACTCTGGGCACCATGCCCCCTCCAGAACCAGTGGAGAGATACATCCACTACCTCAGTCCTTGGCAGGATGAAGCACTCTGGGCACCATGCCCCCTCCAGAACCAGTGGAGAATTTATCCACTTGAGAGACTGTGGCTTTGCACTCCCCAGGATTGAACAGTGGGCTAACCACCCACTGTAGAGACTTGAGAGACTGTGGCTTTGCACTCCCCAGGATTGAACAGTGGGCATGTGGCCCCCTCGTGGATTTGGCGTCGTGCACTCAACCGGCTGAGGTGCCCCCCTTTCCCTTCCCCCTGAGGTGCCTGTTTTATTGCTATTGGATGCCCCTGCAGTGTTCTCCTCGTCATGTTCGAGTATTGAGTGTGGGCCTCACCCATGCCGTGTGGGCCCAGTGTTCCACGGACCTCGATGGAGCACTACCTGGACTACTATTCTTGGTGTATATATTTGTTTATAGTGTATATATATTTTTGTGTACTGGATTTTAATATATTACAATGGTTACGCTCATTTCCTTTTGTCATTGCATTCTTCCGGGGGGTTTGGGGGGTATAACTGTAATGTATCATGCTGTATTAGTGTGTGTGTTGTAGTGGGTGAGGGTGGGGGGGTTGCGTGTGTGTGTCCCTGTTTTTTCCCTCCCCACTCCCCTGTGTCGTATGTGCAGTACTCACCTTGGTCTTCGCCGCCGGCGTTCGTGCTCCTGGTAGAGGAGCAAGAAGATAAGGGATGGCAGGATCTGGAGCTCAGGCTCCACGGCTTCCTGATTCCTCGTGGGGTGTGTAGAGGTGAGCGTTTTCCCTTCAAAGTCCTGTTTCCGCTGTGTTTTTGTTCGCGGTGAATCTGCCCTGGAAAAGGTGGGGGATTGGACTGTTGTGATACTGTGGGCGGTACATTGTCCTCCACCTGTCTGTTGCCGGTGACCGTCATGCTGTTTGTTTGTACCGCCGTGGCGGTCGGAGTGTTAAAGTGGCTGTCTATGTTGGCGGTTTCCGCCACAGTCGTAATTCCATTTTTTTTCCGCTGGCCTGTTGGCAGTCTTACCGCTGCTTTAACACCGACCGCCAGGGTTGTAATGACCACCTTAGTTCCTACAAAGGTCAACCAAATCTGAATGACTGAAGAAAAACTTCAACAGTTCTGGGCACCTCTGCTTGAGAATAGAGGATGACCCCAGCCATTTTGATCCTCCGCTGGAGCCTCTAGAGACCCAGTCAAGGCGGGGTGCACAGAGTAAGTGAAAGCTGACTTCTTACAATGTAAAACACTGTTGTAATGTCTTAGAGTAAACAATCAGAGTAAGAACATACTAAAGGCCCTCTTTGAGAGCCATACATAACAAAGAAATCAGCTCTTTCTCCTGACTTCATACTTTACTTCCTTTTTCATAGAACCAATATGATTTCTCTTCCTTGTTCTTTCCACTTGAAATATTCAGTAGAAGGAGAAAAACATTCTTCTATACATAATAAAAAGATGCTTATTATGCAAAATGCACTTGACAGTCACCTATATTAAAACTGCATGTGGGGTGTATTATCATATACAAAAGTCATTCAATATACTTGCTTCATGTGTTTTTAATACAGTTGAAAAAGTCACGGAGTGCCTGTTGGTAGGGCAGGGCCGTCATATGAGTTCTACACCCAGTTTTACAGGGGCATGCTAGACATTTTCTGCTCTTTCAAACAAAAGATATGGATAAAGTGTAGGCAGGCAAGAAATAAACAAAATATATGTGCCTAATATTCAAGAGTTGTGCAAGGTGGCACATAAAAACATTAACTTCTAGGTCTTAGTACTCATCTTAATTAGAAAAAATATACCATAACTGGCTTCATTAAGAACTGTGTATAGCTCATTAACAAGATTCCCCTACAAGACCAGGGCATCATTACTTGTCTGGCAGACATTAAACCGCCAGACTTGTGAATGGTGGTTGGACTGCCATCAACGCAGAGGTCCGACCACCACATTACATCCCTGGCGGTCGGCCAAGGAACAGCCAGCTCTGCAAGCATTGGAGATCCCTGTGGTCTGGAGGTGGCGGCGGTCCTAATCCGCCAGCAGAGCGCTGCAAGCAGTGTTCCCCTGGGGATTAAGACCCCCTTCTATGCCAGCGGTTTCATGGATGGTGCACCCTGTGCTCTACAGCATTGCTGTCAGCCTGATTACGAGTAGGAGACAATGCTGTAGGCTCAGGTTTCTGCCCGCTGACCTAGTGGGAAACTCTTAATGGGCTGGTGGGGAGGTAGCCAATATGGCGGCAACCTCCCTGTCAGAAGTTCGGTGGATGGTGTAAACTGTCAGCTGAACTCATAATCAACCCCTCTGTCTTTCACTATGACACTATTAGCACAAGAGGTTTTGCAATTTCATTAGGCTTCTGCAGAGTTTTCTAATGCACTATTGAGTAGAGATAGTCTGCAAAAATTTCAAAACCAGGTCACCAGGATATGCTTGAACCCGTGGAAGCATAATTATGTGGTACCAACCCTAGATGCCCTATTGTAACTCCTAGCTGTTTAAACAATCAAATTAAAAACAATCTATTGTGCACAAAGCAGAGCAAAGCTTGTAAACATCTGGAAAAACTGGCACCTTCTTAGATTCCTGCAGGAACCTTCAATAAGCCATATTGCAACTGATTAGCCATTGTCCAAATGCTAACATTGTAGAGTTGATACCATGGTATGAAGTTTCCCTGCTCTGGAACTAGCTTGATTCATGCCATTTCTAAGCTACCTTTGTTTTTTTGCAATGTATTCCTTGTAAGAGAGATTGGTGTCCAGACTGAATCTGAGTGATTTGGCATTTGGTGAGAGTTGTGGTTGGAAACCATTAAGATTCATATTATTGAGCAATTTTTGGACTGTGTCTTATTTGTTGTTCTTGGCAAAATCTAGGAATTATGACAGAGGTGGTAAATGCTACCTACCACCACAGCGACAGCTGCCACAAGACCGTCACCATGGCTACCTACCATCTGCCATATTATGACCGTAGCCAGATTTCCGCCATAAGGCTACGGTCATGGCGGCTGACGGCGGTATGGTGGCACTGCTGCCAGCAACAGCGCCAATCCAGTAGACCGCCGCCGACCGTATCATGACCCATGATATGGTCTGGCGGTGTTATGCTGGTGGACACTGCTGCTGGCAGCAGTGCCGCACCCCATCTCCTGCCAGAGGACCCTCTGCAAGCAGGTAAGTCGGGTGCCCTGACAGGGGAGGGGGGTGTTTTGTGTGTGTGTGGATGTTTCTGTGTGCGTGCATGCGGGTGTGGGGCATGTGGAATGCATGTGTGCATGAATGGATGTGAGTGTGCGTGTATGTTGTGATGTGTGAATGCATGTGTGCCTGTATGTATGTCAGTCTGTGTGGATGTGTGTGTGCATGGATGTATGCATGCTTGTATGAATGTAGGTATGCATGTGTATGTCTGTGCGTGTAGGTGTGTCTATGTTGGGGGAGGTCAGAATGGGGAGGGGGAGGACTCTGGAGAGGGGAAGGGGAGGGGGGGCAGGGAGACCCCCATCAGTGCCAGGGAAGGGATTCCCTTGCACTGATAGTGCCTACCGCCATGGTTTTCGTGGTGGTAAAAAAGCCACGGAAACCATGGCGGTGGGCGGGTTCATATATACCATATTACTTAGTGACGGCCTCCGGGCTAGAGACGGTAGTCTCCAGCCCGACAGTCATTACCACCACAGCAGTCGGTGTGAAACATTGTCGGTTTGGCTTTTGCCAACCCGCCAATGTCATATTATGGTGGTATGTACAGCCAGCCAGTTGGTGGTACTACCGCCACAATTACCCAGACCGCTGGGGTCATAATGACCCACTCTGTCTTGGCTGGTAGGTGCTGGACATCCAGGTTTGGATGACATGCAAGCTGTGTTTGAGGCATTGTATTTCTTTCATTGTCAGTCATGGTATGTATGACTGAATCAGAGGTTTAAGATGACAAGGGACAGTATGGAACCCTTGGATAGTCTGGATAGTCCACATGTGATAGGAATCTTTTGAGAGCAAGGGAAGGATATTGCCAGTGAATCCCATCAGCAACTTGAGAATACAAATGATGGTGGGATGATCAATTTTGTCAAAGCCAGCTGAGAGGTGCAGCAATATCAGGAGATATGGGGCCATCTTCTTTTGTAGTCAGGAGGGCAGGGCCTAAGATGTGTAAGGTTGCTGTCTCTGAAGCTCTTACCCTCTTTCAGAATAACACTGACACAAAGATCAAATACAATAAATGGCAAATAGATTAGATGACGTCAATTAAGCACTGTTTACAAATATATCATCCCATTGGATACAGATCTTCTATTATTAACTTCAATAGAGAGATATTTTATAAATGTTATTAGAACACAATTTTTTTGTCTGCCAATATTTTCTCCACAGTATTTTGGCACCCTCCCTTTTCCACATAGCTCTTGATTTATCACAGGACCAAAATATCATAAGACTATTAACCTTTTTACTGCAGGCGTTGACGCCCACACTCCCTCCCTGGTGCGGGTCACGACCAGTGGCTGACACCAGGGAGGGTATTAATAAATCCTCGGGTGCGTCGCACCCGAGGATGTATTTTTTTTTTTCTTTTCCCGGGAGACACGGAAGCTTCCGTGTCTCCCCCCCGCCCCCCACTCGCCCCTTTGTGAGGTCAGCGCGCCGCGAGGCGCGCTGACGTTACAAAGTTGTTTTCCCCATCGAAGCAGGAAGCAGCCTTGCGGCCGCTTCCTGCATCAATGGGGAAAACGGCCTTCCCCCTGTTCGGGAAGGCCTCGTAATAAAGGGGAGACTCTCCCCTTTCTTACGAGGCCTTCCTGAAAGTGATTCCTGGCCCCCGGTCGCAGCTGTGCTGCGATCGGGGGCCAGGAAACACTTTCAGGTTTCCTGGCCCCCCGATCGCAGCACAGCTGCGATCGGGGGCCAGGAAAACTTTCAAAAGGCCTCGTAAGAAAGGGGAGAGTCTCCCCTTTCTTACGAGGCCTTCTGAAAGTGTTTCCTGGCCCCCGATCGCAGCTGTGCTGCGATCGGGGGCCATGAAACACCACTAGACGCCAGGGATTTCACTTGGGGGGGTCGGCCCCCTCGGAAAACGGGCCGCCCCCACCCCGGGGGCACATATATTTTTTTTTAAAAGGTAGGTGCCCCATGGGGGGGGGGGGGGGTGTGGCGCGATCGCGCCCCCTCCCCCACCCCCCGGGGAAATTGGTTTTTTTTCAAAAAAATAAATAGAAATAAAAAGACAGGGGGTCGCCCGTGGGCAGGACGACCCCCTGTGGGGGCAATATTTTTTTTAGATGTTGTAGGGTTTCCCTGGGGGCCATTTTGGCCCCCACGGAAACCATACAACAACTAAAAGAAATAGATCTATATATAGATCTATATGTATAGATATATCTATGCAGATATATCTATGTACATGGATATATCTATAGATATATCTATGTAGATAGATATATATATATATATAGATAGATCTATATATATTAATCTAATAAAGAGATTTATAAAGCGCGCTACTCACCCGTGAGGGTCTCAAGGTGCTGGGAGGGTACGGGGGGAGGGAAAGGGGCTGGGAGGTTCACTGTTCGAAAAGCCAGGTTTTGAGGCCCTTCCTGAAAAGAAGTAGGTTTTGGGTCTTGCGAAGGTGGGTTGGGAGGGCGTTCCAGGTTTTGGGTGCAGGGTAGGAGAAGGATCTGCCCCCGGTGTTGGTGTGTTTGATGCGGGGGACAGAGGCGAGAGAGAGGTCAGCTGAGAGGAGGTTTCGTGTGGGGGTGTGGAAGGTGACTCTCGTTGAGGTAGGCAGGGCCTGTGTTGTGGAGTGATTTGTGTGCGAGGATGAGGATCTTGAAGGTGATCCTTTTGTCAATGGGGAGCCAGTGGAGGGATTTGAGGTGTGGAGAGATGTGTTCATGTCCGGGGAGGTCGAGGATGAGTCGTGCTGCTGAGTTCTGGATGCGTGTAGTTTGCGCTTGAGTTTTAGAGTGGTGCCGGCGTAGAGGGCGTTTCCGTAATCAAGTCTGCTGCTGATGAGTGCGTGAGTGACAGTTTTTTTGGTCTCTGTGGGGATCCATTTGAATGTTTTTTTCAGTATACGGAGTGTGTTGAAGCATGAGGAGGTGAGAGCGTTGATTTGTTGGGTGATCGAGAGGGAGGAGTCTAGGATGATGCCGAGGTTGCGTGCGTGGTTGGCGGGGGTGGGTGCAGGGCCTAGCATGGTGGGCCACCATGAGGGGTCCCAGGTGTTTTTGTGTGGGCCAAAGAGGATTATTTCGGTTTTGCTTGAGTTGAGTTTCAGGTGGTTGGCTGTCATATATATATATATCACTTTTGTCAATATGTGTGTGGTTTCCCTGGGGGGAAAAGGGTCAGACTTGTCTAGTGGCAGTTTTAGTGCCATAAAGAAGCACAGAAGGTTTATATGCCTACTGCAAAGAGCAAATCTGTATTTTATGTAAATAGCTGAGTACATTAGTAAAGTCAGCCATTACCTGAGCTATAATACCAATGAAATGTATGTGCGGGTGGAGAGATGAAGGGCACTTTTGCTGGGTGGTAATGAGGGAATACGAGGAGGAGGGAGTGGGAGCACCAATAATGATTGTTGGACTGGGCGCAGGAGGTGCTAAAGACTGTGACGAATGGTATGTGACAAGGTGTTTTTTGAGTGTCTTGAAGGAACGTGCTGATTGAGGGAAGAAGCGCAAGTAAGGTGGCCTCTACTGTTGCACGTATCTCACACACACCATCGATTTTGTGACTGTCTACGTAGGCTAGTGTTTTAGAGCAACAGTTTAGCCAATAGCAGAGATGGCATCTTGATGGATGACTGCTGCCGTCACTCTGGTTATAGAGGACAGCTCTAACATAGGATCAGAGACTGAGACATCAGATACTGAGACAGCATCTGAGGCATAGGACAATGGCGCAGACTCTGGGAGTGATTTTTCAGTCGGAGGAGTCCCATTCGAAAATTCCTCTTCCAGTACATTATGAGGGAGGTGAAGAGGACAGTCCTGCTGTCCCTTCGCAAGCTGTTTGTGCAACTGGGTAATAGTGGGTTAGCCCAACCCAGAGAGCAGGTGAATGCGGCGGCAAGCAGAGAGAGAGAGAGTGCTCTCTTGGGAGCTTCCCAATTTAGTTCAGCCCCAAATTCCACCACCCAAATCGTATTGTGGAGACATCAAAATTATCTATGGCAAAACAAACTGGTTTTGCAAGGCAGGCACCTGTGTTTTTGGTCCTGGATTCGGCGGCCATATAGAGAAACACACTAAACCCAAACATTTCTGGAAACTAGACATTCGGGGGAGTCCACAGAGGTGTGACTTGTGTGGATTCTCCAAAGTTTTCTTACCCAGAATACCCTGCAAAGCTGAAATGTTGAATAAAAACTCTATTTTTCTCACATTTCTGTCACACAAATTACAGGAATATGCTGGGATCCACAAAATTCCTACCACCCAGTGACTCCTCACCTGTCCTGATAAAAACACTACCCCACTTGAGTGCCTACACCTAGTGCCTGCGTCAGGAATGGATCACCCCAGGGTCAACAGCTGCCTCACGTAAGGACCAACATTGAGCGTTGTGTGATCTATTCCTGTCGCGGGCACCAGGCCTACCCACACAAGTGAGGTATCCTATTTATCGGGAGACTTGGGGGAACACTGGGTGGAAGGAAATTTGTGGCTCCTCTCAGATTCCAGAACTTTCTGTCACCGAAATGTGAGGAAAACGTGTTATTTTAGCCACATTTTGAGGTTTGCAAAGGATTCTGGGTAACAGAACCTGGTCAGAGCCCCAAAAGTCACCTCCTCTTGGATTCCCCTGGGTTTCTAGTTTTCAAAAATGCGCTCGTTTGCTAGGTTTCCCCAGGTGCCGGCTGAACTAGAGGCCAAAATCCACAGGTAGGCACTGTTTTCAATGAAAAAATTTGATGTGTCCACATTGTGTTTTGGGGCATTTCCTGTCGCGGGCGCTAGGTCTACCCACACAAGTGAGGTATCATTTTTATCGGGAGACTTGGGGGAACTCTGGGTGGAAGGAAATTTGTGGCTCCTCTCAGATTCCAGAACTTTCTGTCACCATAATGTGAGGAAAACGTGTTTCTTTAGCCAAATTTTGAGGTTTGCAAAGGATTCTGGGTAACAGAACCTGGTCAGAGCCCCACAAGTCACCCCATCTTGGATTCCCCTAGGTCTTTAGTTTTAAAAAATGCACAGCTTTGGTAGGTTTCCCTATGTGCCGGCTGAGCTAGAGGCCAAAATCTACAGGTAGGCACTTTGCAAAAAACAGCTCTGTATTCTGTCAAAAAATGTGATGTGTTCATGTTGTGTTTTGGGGCATTTCCTGTCGCGGGCGCTAGGCCTACCCACACAAGTGAGGTATCATTTTTATTGGGAGACTTGGGGAAACGCTGGGTGGAAGGAAATTTGTGGCTCCTCTCAGATTCCAGAACTTTCTGTCACCGAAATGTGAGGAAAACTTGTTTTTTTAGCCACTTTTTGAGGTTTGCAAAGGATTCTGGGTAACAGAACCTGGTCAGAGCCCCTCAAGTCACCCCATCTTGGATTCCCCTGGGTCTCTAGGGCCTTATTTATACTTTTTGGTGCAAAACTGCACTAAGGCAGTTTTGCCCCAAAAAGTTTTGCACCGGCTTGCACCATTTTTTAGCACCAGCTGGGCACCATATTTATGGAATGGTGCAAGCCGGTGCAAAGGGTAGGCTAGGTTAAAAAAAAAATTACATTAGGCAGTTTTGAGTAAAAAGAAATGATTCTGAGCAGATTAGCATCATTTTTTGACGCTAAGGGGCGTATTTATACTCTGTTTGCAATGAATTAGCGTCATTTTTTTTTTACTCTAATTCAGTGCAAAACTAACTCCATATTTATACTTTGGTGCTAGACCCGTCTAGCACCAAATTTATGGAGTTAAAGTCATTTTTTGGAAGTGGAAACCTACCTTGCCTTAATGAGATGCAAGGTAGGCGTTCCCGTGCAAAAAAATGACTCTATGGCCTTAACACCATATTTATACTCCCAAGTAAAAATGGTGCAAAGGAGGGAGGAAGGGTCAAAAAATGGGGCAAAGCTTGCTTTGCCCCATTTTTTAAGACCTGGGTCAGGGCAGGTCTTAGAGGACCTGTGGCCCTATTTCCATGGTGGAACACCATGGAATAAGCCCAGAGGTGCCCTCCCTAGGCCCTAGGGGCACCCCCACCCACACTAGAGGGACTACGAGGATGGGGGACCCCATCCCAGGTAAGTACAGGTAAGTGCATTTTATTTTTGAAAGTGCCATAGGGGGCCCTGAAATGGGCCCCCATATATGGCACCGGGTGCAATGGCCATGCCCAGGGGACCCCTGTCCTCTGTGCTGGCCACTGGGGTGGTGGGCATGACTCCTGCCTTTCCTAAGGCAGGAGTCATGTGGCATGGTAGGTTTAGCACCATAAAATGACGCTAATCTGGTTAGAGTCATTTATTTTTACTCTAACCTGCCTAAAGCCATTTTTTGGTGCTAAACCCTCTTCTTCTATACTGCCAGCCCCACCCGACTAAAGTCATTTTTTTAAACTCTAGCCTACCCTTTGCACCGGCTTGCACCATTCCATAACTATGGTGCCCGGCTGGTGCACAGAAATGGTGCAAGCCGGTGCTCAACGTTTTGGTGCAAAACTGAGTTAGTGCAGTTTTGCAGCAAAAAGTATAAATAAGGGCCAATATTTTGTAAGTTTGCGCCACTTTTGTGTCATAAAATGACGTTAATGCAGTGCAAAAAAAGTTTAAATAAGGGCCTTGGTGCTAGATGGGTCTAGCACCAAAGTATAAATATGGAGTTAGTTTTGCACCGAATTAGAGTTTAAAAAAATGACACTAATTCGGTGCAAACAGAGTATAAATACGCCGCAGAGTATAAATATGCCCCTAAATATGGTGTTAAGGCCATAGAGTCATTTTTTGCACGGGAACGCCTACCTTGAATCTCATTAAGGCAAAGTAGGACTCCACTTTCAAAAAATGACTTTAACTTCATAAATTTGGTGCTAGAGGGGTCTAGCACCAAAGTATAAATATGGAGTTAGTTTTGCACCGAATTAGAGTAAAAAAAAATGACACTAATTTGGTGCAAACAGAGTATAAATATGCCCCCTAGTTTTAAAAAATGCACAGGTTTGGTAGGTTTCCCTATGTGCCGGCTGAGCTAGAGGCCAAAATCTACAGGTAGGCACTTTGCAGAAAACAGCTCTGTATTCTGTCAAAAAATGTGATGTGTCCACGTTGTGTTTTGGGGCATTTCCTGTCGCGGGCGCTAGGCCTACCCACACAAGTGAGGTATCATTTTTATCGGGAGACTTGGGGGAACACTGGGTGGAAGGAAATTTGTGGCTCCTCTCAGATTCCAGAACTTTCTGTCACCGAAATGTGAGGAAAACTTGTTTTTTTAGCCACTTTTTGAGGTTTGCAAAGGATTCTGGGTAACAGAACCTGGTCAGTGCCCCACAAGTCACCCCATCTTGGATTCCCCTAGGTCTCTAGTTTTCAAACATGCACAGGTTTGGTAGGTTTCCCTATGTGCCGGCTGAGCTAGAAGCCAAAATCTACAGGTAGGCACTTTGCAGAAAACAGCTCTGTATTCTGTCAAAAAATGTGATGTGTCCACGTTGTGTTTTGGGGCATTTCCTGTCGCGGGCGCTAGGCCTACCCACACAAGTGAGGTATCATTTTTATCGGGAGACTTGGGGGAACACTGGGTGGAAGGAAATTTGTGGCTCCTCTCAGATTCCAGAACTTTCTGTCACCGAAATGAGAGGAAAACTTGTTTATTTAGCCACGTTTTGAGGTTTGCAAAGGATTCTGGGTAACAGAACCTGGTCAGAGCCCCACAAGTCACCCCATCTTGGATTTCCCTAGGTCTCTAGTTTAAAAAAATGCACAGGGTTGGTAGGTTTCCCTAGGTGCCGGCTGAGCTAGAGGTCAAAATCCACAGATAGGCACTTTGCAAAAAACAGCTCTGTTTTCTGTCAAAAAAATGGGATGTGTCCACGTTGTGTTTTGGGGCATTTCCTGTTGCGGGCGCTAGGCCTACCCACACAAGTGAGGTATCATTTTTATCGGGAGACTTGGGGGAACATAGAATAGCAAAACAAGTGTTATTGCCCCTTATCTTTCTCTACATTTTGTCCTTCCAAATATAAGAGAGTGTGTAAAAAAGACGTCTATTTGAGAAATGCCCTGCAATTCACATGCTAGTATGGGCACCCCGGAATTCAGAGAAGTGCAAATAACCACTGCTCCTTAAAACCTTATCTTGAGCCCATTTTGGAAATGCAAAGGTTTTCTTGATACCTATTTTTCACTCTTCATATTTCAGCAAATGAATTGCTGTATACCCAGTATAGAATGAAAACCAACTGCAGGGTGCAGCTCATTTATTGGCTCTGGGTACCTAGGGTTCTTGATGAACCTACAAGCCCTTTATATCCCCACAACCAGAAGAGTCCAGCAGACAAAACGGTATATTGCTTTCAGAAATCTGACATCGCAGGAAAAAGTTACAGAGTAAAACATAAAGAAAAATGGCTGTTGTTTTCAGCTCAATTTCAATATTTTTTTATTTTAGCTGTTATTTTCTGTAGGAAAACCTTGTAGGATCTACACAAAGGACCCCTTGCTGAATTCAGAATTTTGTCTAGTTTTCAGAAATGTTTAGCATTCCAGGATCCAGAATTGGTTTCACACCCATTCCTGTCACTAACTGGAAGGAGGCTGAAAGCACCAAAAATAGTAAAAATGGGGTATGTCCCAGTAAAATGCCAAATTTGTGTTGAAAAATTTGGTTTTCTGATTCAAGTCTGCCCGTTCCTGAAAGGTGGGAAGATAGTGATTTCAGCACCAGAAACCCTTTGTTAATGGCATTTACAGGGAAAAAACCACAAGCCTTCTTCGGCAGCCCTTTTTTCCCATTTTTTTGGAAAAAACGAAATTTTCACTGTATTTTGGCTATTTTCTTGGTCTCCTCCAGGGGAAACCACAAACTCTGGGTACCATTAGAATCCCTAGGATGTTGGAAAAAAAGGACGCAAATTTGGTGTGGTTAGCTTATGTGGACAAAACGTTATGAAGGCCTAAGCACAAACTACCCCAAATAGCCAAAAAAGGTCTCAGCACTGGGGGGGAAAGGCCCAGCAGCTAAGGGGTTAAGAAAGCATAATTGTCACCAAACAACCACAATGTTATCCCTTGTTTTCATAATAGATTAACTGAACATCAAAGAGGAAATGTGGGTCCCTTAAACAGGGTGCAGGTGTAAGAAATCAGAAAATGATTTGCCCAAAAGGCCTGAAATTCATGGAAGTATACCTGCTTTCCTACTGAGTTGAATGACAATACAACGCGTTAAAACACAACGCATGTCTTTACCACACATTTTTTACCCTGCATTTATTTTACCATGCATATACTTTTACCACACATGCCTTTACCACTTTACAACAAAATTGGTAGTCTCTTTAAGGTAAGTTTCCTAAGGTTGTTTTGCATACCTAACTTTATCTGTCACTTTAGCCTTTATTTTTTCAGTGAATTTCAAGTGTTTATAAAGTAAATCACTGCCAGTACATAAAAAGGCAGATCTATTGGTTTTATCAAGAGATCATTATAATATCTGTCAATTAACATTTAAACAAAACATGTTATAGCCAAAAAAAAGATTAAACAAGTATCAGACTCTTATTTTACACTCCTCAGGCCATATATTGCAGTCATGTGATAAACCACAAGGAGTTCCTGCATTCCCAAGCTAAAGAGCAAAAGCTGCAAATTTAGGAATGCTTAAACTATCAACAAATAGCCATGGGGTTGCGTTCTATAAATTCCTGGAAACCTAGGGCTATTCTTAAAGTATTTCAGAAAGGCTGCTGTACTCCTAGCAGTCCCCATACAACACTTAAAGAAAATTGTGGTGGTGCCCCTGCCCTAATTAGGGCTCCTATGTGCACCAAAACATATTTAAATTAGCTCACAAAGGGCATTTGGGACACTCCGTTCCAGCACAGTGAATAATACATGAGTGGCATTTATTATTGTTTCCCATTTCTTATTTTCTTTTATTACATTACGTGGGTGCCCCAGCCTCACCCCGGACACCCATAGCTTTTCTTTTGATGGGGGCTGCGAGGGGAGCCTCAGGCACCCCATGGCCCCTGCCAACACCCCAGCCAGCTCACATAATGGATGTCAGGGGAAGCAGGAAACTTTTATTTTGGTGGGTAAACCACCAATGCCTGCCTCTTCTCTATTATATATTGAAGGGTGGGTGAGCCCCAAATACCACACATTCCCTGCTGGCTCCTCAACCAACTATGGATGTCAATGGGAGTTGGCCACTTTATTTGTGTTGGTTGCCTCAGTACCCAACATTGGCATGCATACCTCTATCACACGTTGATGGCTGTGGGGAGGGGGCAAGGCTCCCGCAGTCCCTGCCAGCTCCTCAGCCATCACTCATCCTGGGTGTTGGCAGAAGCCAGCAATAAGTAGTCACTCAACCTGTGGGAGCCATCAAAAAATTCATTGCAGATTTTGGCCCTAAGGGTATGGTATCCCCACCCTGCACCCTATATGTTTTTTAACTCTTTTTCTAGAGAGGGGACTGATTACCCGAGCTCTAAAATGGCTGCAGCACATCTTTGTTGATGTTCTGTCAACCAGTCAGATCCCATCTCAAGATCTGTATGCTCCCCAGATTGCCTACAACATGATATAAACATAAAGTACAAGCAATTTATACAATACAAGCCATTTGTAGAGCACATAGCTGCCTCCAAAAGAAGTGTCCCAGTGCTAGCAGAAAGTTAATGACCAAGGAGAACCTAATAGCAAAGGAGACGAGATGCCCATTAGGCAGAAATCAAAAAGCAATGTTTTGAGATTCTTTCTGAAAACAGGTTCAGTGGGACTGCTTCACAAGCCAAGAGGAAGAGCATTACATAATTTGGAAGCTAAAAAGATTAATGATCTACCTGCTCTTCTGGCCTTATGAATGCGGGGAGGTTGGAACAGTTTGAGGTTATTAAACCTCAGCAATCTATTGGGCAGTAGGGCTTGAATCGCCTTATAAGATAAAGAGGACCTCCTTGTGTAAAGGCCATAAAGACTAAGATGAGTGCCTTGTATTGAATCCTCTTAATGACTGGAAGTCAGTGAAGGTGTTGTAGATGACCGGACACTGAGACACGATGAGGAATCTTGAGAATTAATCACACAGCGGATGTCTGAACAGGTTGAAGGTGCTTAGAAATGCAGGTATACCCATATACAGGCTGTTGGCATAGTCCAACAGGGACGTAATCATGGACTATCTTCCTACGAAAGTCCTCGGAAATTAGATGAAGCATTCTACTTAGAGACCTGAGAGTGGCAAAACAGATGGCAGATATTGCCTTGATTTGGGTTTCAAAAGTAAGGTTTAAATCATATTTCACACCACGATTTCTTATCATAGGTGTGGTTGAGAGGCAACCAGTTCTGATGGCCACCAGATGCTGGATTCAGAAGAGGCCTTGGTGCTGAAGAAAATAATCTCAATTCTACCTGAGGTAAGCTTTAAGCAGCTTACATTGAAGCAATCATCTATGGCCTTAAGGCAAAGCTTAGAGGAATTCAAGATTAGAGGCACATTTTCTTGAAAAGCCAAAGGGAGTTTGGGATCATGTGTGTAGGATACCACTTGCATAACCCAAGACTCGACTAATTTGGCAGTGGCCCAGTTTGACATTAAAAAGGGTGGGGCTAAGAACAAAGCCCTGGTGCACTCCACACTTAATTGACTTGAATGAAGAGTTAGAAGGTAAAAGGAAGGCAGCCTGAGAATGGTCAATGATGAAAGATTTTGACCATAGCAGAGCATGGTCTCTGATACCAGTACTCTCAAATCTGTCAAGCAGCATTTCATGGGAGACAGCATTGAATACCGAGGACAAATCAAGTAACATCACCATAAAAGGTGAGTTTAGCTCCAGATTTTCCTTTATAAACTCTGAAACTTTGAGCAGAGCCGACTCAGCACTGTAACCAGCACGAAAGCCCAATTGGGAATCTTGCAGCAGATGAATGGATTCTAGGAAGTGAGATAGCTGCCTATTAATTTTTTTCTCCAAATGTTTAGCAACCATAGGAATGAGCGACATTGATCTAAAGTTGTTTAGGACTTTCAGGTCAGCCAATGGGGTCCTAACATTTTGAACCTTTATTTATCAAAAACTACTGAATAGATTTCCACAAATCACAAAAAGCACACTTTCTGGGTCAAGATTTAATTTTCTCTCAAATCTGGTGTAATGCCGTTCAGTGGTTTCTGTGGTATCACTGTTCAATTTTCCAATGGAAAACCGCGTAGTCAAAATGTGTTTTGAACCCACTTCCCCTTTTTCTTGACCCCATATCTTTTCAGATAGGAACTGTGGTGGGTGAACTTTTCTTTTGCAAAGTTGCGTGAAGATCTGTCAAACTCTGTCAAATTTATAAGCAAAACAAAAATTATTTTCTTATGGAATTGTTAGATATACAGATAGATAGATAGCTAGATTGATAGATAGATAGATAGATAGATAGATAGATAGATAGATAGATAGATAGATAGATAGATAGATAGATAGATAGATAGATAGTCATACATACATAAAGAAATAACACGCTTCTCCAGTAACATCAGCAGAAAGAAATGAGTTCAATGACCCTTTCACAGAAGTTAAAAGCAAACAGTAAAAGAAATTAAAATACAAATTGCCTAACACTAGGCCACTCATCATTGGCATTTATTGGTCAACAAGGATCAAATGTACCAATAAACCAAGGAGAACTAAGAGGCAGTGGTGGTCCTTATAAGTGATGCTGTAGTCATCAAAAAGGATTGCACAGCTGCTGTCTCTGTGATGCTACAGAGATGTAATGATGATGATGTCTAGATTTGGATTCAGAATAGCTAGTTGTACATAATTGTTGAAAGCAACCTTCATGGAGTGATGCAAGGCCAGTCATGCAGGTACTGATTGAAAGATGTGCCATTGAAGTATTAGGTGTGGAGAGTGTTGAGGTGTGGAATGATCAAGATGATTGGAAAGGTTAATCTTGTTTAAGATGGTACTTATTTGGCAGTGAAGATTGAGGAATGATAGTAGGTGGAAGATGATAAAAGGCACACTAAACTGCATTGAACAGAGCTTTGAATTTAAAATCAACCTCTGAGATGGTCTTGGGGATATGGAGTGGTCTGACATTGTGAATGGGGAGTCTGCAATCTCTGCAACCAGTTTTGAGAGTTGAAAAGCCTTTAGTAGCGTAAGTGAAGTGCCCTGTTTTTAAACTGTCTTTTCTGGTGGTTGCTACAAACAAGATCTTGTATCTCACATGCATTTTTTTGTTTGATTTCTAGTGATTGGGTAGAGCTACAGAGGTGTACATGTCATCAAAGTCAGAGCCCACATGATACACCTGTTTAGGCTGCTGGGAAGCCTAGACCTAATGAAGAAGTCCTTTTCTAGTTCATGGAGCTCCACCCTGTTATCCGACAAATGCCCTTGCTGTAATGGTTCTGTGGAAACTGTAGTGCACTTTATGTTTATTTGTCCTGCCTATGGCATTGCCCGGCGGAAATGGCTTCGTCCCGTTTGTAGAAACATGGGGTTGTGTAGAGATGCCCTCAGGCTGATGTTGAGAGATTGCTCCTCTCTCCTAACTTGTGCGGTCAGCAAGTTCCTTGAGTCCGCTTGGCATATACGTACATACTTTAAAAAAAAAGGATTATAGTGATTTGATATTACTTGATCCCTGATTTTACCTTACTCTAACCAATTGTTTTATTCATTGAATTTCTTATAAATTACCGATGAGGAAGTTAAAAGCAGCCAACAAAAGGAACTTTGACACTTCCCTCTTACTTATAGGACGGGATACATATGTGAAGATTTATTTTAATTTTTTTCTCTCTGTACACTCGCAGATCCCTCATTTTACAGTATTTTTATCTTCGCCTCATTACCTACTTTTTAATTTTGTTGTTATATATTTATTATGTATAGATCATGATTTTATTGTTGTAAGTTATTGCTTTGATTGTTATTCAGACCGAATAAAGCTTGCGTGCTTGAACTTGAACTTGAATTAAGTTTTTAAAAACTCTGGCAGTGATTGTGGTGAGTATCGCTTGACTTTTATTTTGGATTTAGAGGGAGAAATGAGGGAGGGTATATGGATGTGATTTAACTCTTCTACTCTTCTAAATGGAATGTGATTAAAAGGAAGGAGGCAGTGTGAACATCTGAAAGGATGAGGCTATGAAAGTTTTGAAGGTTTAATGTGGTTTTGGCTAACTCGGATGTGTGACTGAGAGTGGCAGTGAGCTATCGGAGAGCATCCCTCATAGATATGGTTAAGGTAGGGCAGTCTGGGATATTAAATTTACCTAGATATGTATTGTCAGCAATGGCCCAGGGCAGAGTCAGAGACGTTGTCAATGAGGTTTTATTCTGGTGAGGCGGCCACACTTTCTGAAACAACCATACAAGCATGCAGTTTTCCCTTATACTGCTGTTGTTCTTATGGTTCAAAAATATTGCAGTAGCCAGAGTAGGGGGAATGTTGTTCAGTGGCCTGGAAAGTAGTGCAATAAACTTGACATTCTTCCGTGTGTACTCCATCATTTGACTTTTGCTTTGCTGGGGCGAAGGCTAGTATGCATGTACTTGAGCAATTGTGTACAATTTTGTTGCAGAGGTGAAGCACAAAGGAATCTAGTTTTTACTGCCAATCACCTTGTGAGAAGTGGCATAAGCATTCAGCTGGCTTGTGTCCATTGTTCCTGGGTAAAATGAGTGAAGCAGTTAAAGTATAAGTATTAGATTGTGGGCCTGATAGTGCTACAGTATTTGAAGTTCCTCATCTGCTGTTTTCTTTCTACTGTTTGGAAGGTAAACACACAACTGTTACTTGTCTCATGGCCTGTTTTTGCCATAGCCGTATAGTTGTGTACATCATTACTTGATAGTGCTGGGTGTAGTGCTGCCCATTATCCCATATTGTGTTCTACAAAAATACATGAAACTTGCAGTATGTGGAACTGGAAGGATAATATACTACATGTTTGTTGTCTAATGGTGCTCTGTTGTTGCACCACAATATCATAGTCTCAACATTGACAGACATTAATATTTTACCATATATATATATGTTACAAAAATATTGCCTGTTTGGAGTTAATATTAGAACAATCAGTGGTACGTATGTTTTGTAAAAGCTATTAAGGGCACAATATTTATGTCATGTTATTTATGTCATGTAATACCAGTGGTGTGTGTGGGTCTCCCTGACACTTTCTGTGTTTTAATGATGTCTTATGAAGTCCTCTAATGTTAACCCACTGCCACTTTAAAAGAAAAACATCCAAATGTTCACAGGGATGCTTCTCTTGATCATGCTTTTTGGGTCTGGTGTTAGCTAAGACCTTTTGATTTTACTAAAATTATATGTACTGTATACTTGTAGGGGTGTTCTGCCAACCATCTTCATACTTTGGTTTGTTATGCATCATTTACATTTTCACTGAGCCCACTTTAATTGTCCAACTGCACTGTAAATGATGGCATTCTGCCTGTTTGCCAAGAGCATTTCCAACACAAAGCGGTTCCCTTAAATGCCAGGCATTACTATGGTAATGTGTGCTTTTTGGGACCAAAAATATTTATGCTTTTAGTCATTTTTTTAGGTTACCAAGAGACTGACTGTTTTTCCAAAAATAAAGTCTTGCAAAAGCCACAACAAAACAACGAAAGATAAATCTAAATGCTGGTAGACAATGTGAGATGTATTGGCTTTATCAGTGCTTGTTTCAAATTGGATCCATGTGCTGTGCTTTTCAATCTACTAGAATTTAAACACCTCACACTTATTAATGGGCTGCTGTTCATTGGTCAAGGCTCAGGTCTCTAGCCCTTGAAATGTTATAGAAACAAAATGCAGCATGCCTCCATCACAATGATGATGCTGGTGTATACAGTAATTGATGTGGAAAACTATGGGCCAGATGTACGACCGTATGCTTTGCGACTCGCAATTTGCGACCTATTTGCACCTCACAAAACCAAATGTACAACAGTGTCAGTGACACTGCTTCATGCAATAGGTTGCAATTTGCTACCCTATTGGGAATCGTAGCACTCACAGGGATGGTGGCCTGCTGGGGCAGCAGACCACCATGAACTGTGACTGCTTTTTAAATAAAGCATTTTTTTTTAAATGCAGCCCGTTTTCCTTAAAGGAAAATGGGATGCATTTCAAAAAGAAAAATGAAAACTTTTTTGTTCCTTTTTTTAGAGTAGGCACTGGTCCGTGGGACCACTGCCTGCTTTGAAAAAATATTTTTGCTAGCATTCACAAAGTGGAAGGGGTCCCTTCTTGTTTGCGAATGGGTTAACACCAATTTGAAATTGGTGTCAACTGCGATAGTTTTGTGACTGCATTCATAGTCACAAAACAATCATACATCCGTCTGCTAGTCGCACGTATGAAGGGATTCCTTCGGGACGCCCTTCCTAATTGCTAGTCGCAATCCTTATTTTGCGAGTCGGTAATTGCGTACTGACTTGCAAAATAGGGATGGTACATCGTACCTGCCCATTTTACGGTCGTAAATGCCAATTTTCACTGTTTGCGACCGCAAAAAGGCATTCTACATCGGGCCCCAATTCACTCTAGAAGTAACGAAGTCTGTTTTCTGAAATATACAGAATGATAGACCTTGGCATGCACCACGCTCGTTTCCTGCTTCAAGCTTCCTGAGCTCTTCACGGGCTTAGGTGGTTCTACAGAATACCACTCATACTTTCACCATTCTTTTAATCATTTGAACTGTTGCATTATCAAGATTAAATGCATTAAAAAATATACACAAAATGTCATTTCCCCATTTTTACTTTTATATACTCTACTTTAAGTGCTACACTCATAAAATCTAAAATGTAAAAAAAAACAAAAATGTTGCCTTTTCCCTCATTCGCATTTCACCAGCCTTGTACTAAAGTCAGAACTATTATCTTTATAAGTCTTTGTAAGTGCTGGTACAGAGTACAGAAGGATGGGGTGTAAAATAGGCGGCTGCAGCCCCTAAGATGCAGGAGAGCATCACCCTTCAGGACCCTCCTTTCAGCTTCGGGACTATTTCAGTGGCATATCATAGTCTTAGGAGTCCCTCAGCACCTTCTACAGGGGGCACCATCATTACATATTTTGCAAACAGTCGTTACATCATTAAGGGCCACATGTAGTAAAGTCTGATATTGCGACTCGGAAATTGCGAGTCTGTCCGACTCGCAATTTCCGAGGCACAATATTGGATGCAGAACGGTGTCCCAGACACAGTCTGCGAATCGCTATGGGGTCGCAAAGCCCCACCTCATCAATATTAATGAGGTGGGTCACATTTTGCGAACCCATAGCGAGTCCCTGCACTCACAGGGATGGTGGCCTGCTGAAGTCAGCAGACCTCCATGTCTGTGACTGCTTTTTAAATAAAGCAGTTTAAAAAAAAAAAATTGCAGCCCGTTTTCCTTAGAGCAAAACGAGTTGCAAAATGAAAAAAATGACGAAACCATTTGGTTTCGTTTTTTCAGAGTAGGCAGTGGTCCACTGGTCCACAGGACCACTGCCTGCTCTGAAAAAACTTTTATGCCCAGGGACCCCTTCCCTTTTGCGAATGAGTTACCACCAGTGTGACACTGGTGTCGGTACCGACTCGCAATTTGTGAATGTGCATCGCGGGAGGCCATTTGCATGGCGCAAACTGCGATTTTCGCAGTTTGCAACATGTAAACGACTTGCTACATCTGGCCCTTAGTTCCTTAACCTCTAAAGAATGAAAGGATGAGTCTGTCTACACCATTAGAAATCGAACCTGTGATCTGCTACATGAATCTCCGCAGCAAGCACTTAACTCAAAGATCAATGTTAACAGCAACAACTACTGCTGTTCACTGACACTGCTGACAATCATTAGCTAATGTATTTGGAACCTCTTATTAAATTAATCTGCAGTTATAAACAGGGGTGGGCGATTCGTCCTTGCAGAATAAAAGCTATTAAAAACACTGCGTACCTCGTGTACAAAAGTTATGCAGATTGCCAGCTAAATACCCCTTTGAGCCTAAAATGTTTCTCGACGCTACAGACATCAGTTTTACATCTGGTGCGAGACGTGTTCTGCTTCAATCCCGCGAGCAGAAATAGCAAATAAAATTCTTGACGGTGAAATGAATAAAAAATGGTGAAAATTATCATAACGGAAACACGTAAAATTTAGAATTCCTTTGCGACATTTTCCTCGAGCTTATTATGACCCCCAAGACACTCTTAAGGGAGCTGGGGAGGTTGAGTGAGGGTGCACCGAGGATAACAAGACAGTGCCGCATAAATAGGATCTGTATTTGACATTTAAATACCGGAAAATAGGTTAGTTTTAAAATGGGAGTGGTGCGGAGAGGCGGGACAAGCATGAGACAGTGTAGAGTAAGGCAGATCAACGTCGGGGTAAGGCATGCACTGAGGGTTAGGTGAAGCTGTGATACTTGTTGACTTGAATAGCTGATACGCGGTCATAGATTATTACTCACCCATATTTATGACTCTTTTGCGTCCCGTCTGTACGCTTATGTTTAAACATCCTGACATGCCCCCCTTTTAGGCCACCAGGATCTTTAGATGAGGTTACAAACTCGAGGCATTATCCACGGTACTCTTTTGATGATCCACGCCAACTCAGTGCTGCCAGATGCTGCATTCACTCACTCACTGAGGTGCTTCCTGGCCGAGGACAACAGACGGCTTTACATAGAGCAGGTTGAGGGGAAGGGGTGTGTGTATAAGCACTTCCTTCTCACGCTCACAGAAACCACATGGACGTCGGTTCCTCTAGTCATCAGAGCTGAGTATTATCTCGAGTGACGACGCTCGTCACCCCAAGGGCCTGCGTATTTAGGGAAGTACGTTTGCTTATTTGCAAACTGACTGTTGACGGTACCCGAGATAAACACAGCTTTTTCCACCGAGACGTTTGTGGTCAGTGTTTGTGATGCAAGCAGACACCCTGGGCCTAAAACAGCCTCTTTATATTTTGGCTTCATATCTGTGTCACAATCACTTATTCCAAAGTCATTTTTCTTTTCCTTTCGAGGCGGTTCTTTTCGTCACCTATTGCTGCTCTCACATTTGTACGTCAGCAGCAGTCAATGTCAATCCATTTGTTTTGCGTGTTTCTGCTAAAGTGTGAATCAGAAGCCCTCGACAGCAATGTTAGTTAATCTTGAATTTGCGGGAGACGAGTGCCTCATACAGCTGAATTAGAGGAGGGTATTGTCAGAGAATCTGAAGAAAACACAAAGGGGATGGAAAAAATGTTTGCAAAGGTCCCAAACTTTGCCAATCGCTGGGCCAATGGCAAAGGCACCCTCCAAATTCACACAGGAGCTCTCAGGCCATGGTAGTGTGCTGAGGGTCTCCCCTGGACCTTGAGGGCCCCTCCAAACTGGGGGGCTATGGGGGCCTTTGTTACGCCCTGTGCTCGGACTGCATTGAAGTCTATTGCTTTTTAACCCGCTATGCCACATCACACTGGGACCAGGGCTAGATTTGTTTTTTTTTGTTCCAAAATAAACTCATTGAACCAATGAAAGTCCAAATCTATCTACCAAAGTAATTGAAGGCCTCATAGTTGTGAGGTTTGCTGCCAATGGTCTGTATCAAGTGGGCAAACTCGTATTTTCATGTCTCAGTAGAATCATGTTTGAATGTATTTTTACAGGCAAGGCACTGGTCTTCTACAATGATATAAAAATATTGTTTCAATAGCATTGTAGTGCCCAATGTTTCACCTACTTGTCCTAGCAGGATCACACAAATTGTAGTGAAATTTGTTGTAGTACAGGTGGTGTCTCTGATAAGCTCTATGTTGTAGAATTGTGAGAGATTTTCAAAAGTTATTTACTTGTAACTATTTCACTCTGTTTACATCAGATTGGTCTGTTTTGTGGGAGCCATGTACAAAAATACAGAATGTATGAGGTCCATTTTTCAGAACCTTATAAAAATATGCTCAGCTTGGAGGTGTTAGGAGTCCCTTTTCTTACTCACATTAGGAGGCAAATTAATGCTGGAATGCTATCCCATTCAAAACTCTACATTTTGCTTAACTGAACTTTATACTGCGGTCTCCGATTGAGTCCGTAATTATACTGATCTTTGTACTCTTATCAATTAATTTATTGAATTTATCTATATTAATCAAATTATGTATGAATCATAATCTTAAAATAAACCTTTAAGGGTTAAGCATCCCCTGTTTGTCATTCTTGGAGGTCCAAAGGGTTTTGATGTGTCAATATTGAAATTGTCATTTAGTGTGCTTTGAAAGAAACACAGGTCCAGAAAGGAGCATCAAAATCTGTTTAGGTACCTCTCGCCCTGTCCGTCAGTCAAGCATGAGAACAAGGTGGAGCGCAACACCACCAGCCATAATCAAATAAGCCTTTGCGCTGCTATTAAAGGAAGAATTCGGCCCTGCTATTGAGAATGTGTAAAACAAATGGTTGATCCCACAGCTGCTCTTACAGCAATAACTTATTTACTGTACGGGAAGCCAGACTGTTGATGGATCCATTGGATCCACTAATATCTGAGCACATCACTGTTAGAAATGGGGTCTCTGGTTGGCAGTCAGTTTGGACTCTGTTGAAGCAGGGACCCTCACTCTAGGTAGGGCAACTGAGAAACACATTTAAGATAACCCCTGCTCACCCCCTTTGTAGCTTTGCGCAAGTGTAGGAAAGTACCACCTTCCTTGGCATGTTCCCCCCATTTTTACCTGTATGTCAGTATATTTTTTGCCTGTCTCACTGGGATCCTGCTGGTCAGGACCCCAGTGCTCATAGTTTATGGCCTAATGTGTGTGTCTGTATAGTGCTTGTCTGTGTCACTGAGGTGCTAATCAGAACCTCAGTGCTTATGCTCTCTCTGCTTGTAAATTTGTCACTGTAGGCTAGTGTCTTCATTTACTAATTTCAATTGGCACACTGGACCCCCCCTTATAAGTCCCTAGTATATGGTACCTAGGTACACAGGGCATTGGGGTCCCAGGAGATCCATATGGGCTGCAGCATTTCTTTTTCCACCCATAGGGACCTCAGACAAACCCTTGCACAGGCCTGCAATTGCAGCCTGCGTGAAATAACGCACAGGTTACTTCACAGCCATTTTCACTGGCCTTTAGTAACTTATAAGTCACCTGTATGTCTAACCTTCACTTGCTGAAGGTTAGGTGCAAAGTTACTAAGTGTGAGGGCACCCTTGCACTAGCGAAGGTGCCCCCACATAGTTCAGGGCCATTTCCCGGGACTTTGCGAGTGCAGGTACGCCATTACACGCGTGCACTACATATAGGTCAATACCTATATGTAGCTTCACAATGGTAACACCGAATATGGCCATGTAACATGTCTAAGATCATGGAATTGTCCCCCATTCCAAATCTGGTATTGAGGAGCCAATTCCAAGCATCCTGGGGTCTCCAGCACGGACCCCTAGTACTGCCAAACCAGCAGTCTGAGGTTTACACTGCAGCTACAGCTGCTGCCACCTCACATACAGGTTTCTGCCCTCCTGGGGTCTGAGCAGCCAAGTCCCAGGAAGGCAGAACAAAGCATTTCCTCTGAGAGCAAGGTGTTATACCCTCTCCTTATGGAAAGAGGTGTTACTGGCTGGGGAGGGGTAGCCTCCCCCAGCCTCTGGAAATGCTTTTAAGGGCACAGATGGTGCCCTCCTTGCAGAAGCCAGTCTACACCGGGTCAGGGACCCATTGTCCCCTGCTCTGGTGTGAAACTGGACAAAGGAAAGGGGAGTGACCACTCCCCTGTCCAACACCACCCTAGGGTGGTGCCCAGAGCTCCTCCAGTGTGTCCCAGACTCCAGCCATCTTGCTTTGCAAGGTGTGGGGGCACTCTGTAGGGCTCTGAGTGGCCAGTGCCAGCTGGTGACATCAGAGACTCCTCCCGATAGGTCTATAGCTCCAGCTAGCAACTGCAACAGTTTCCACACTGTGCTTGCTCTGAGGACTCCCTGTCTTCACCCTGCACCAGAAGGACTGAAGAAATCTCCTGTGGGGTGATGGAGTCTCTCCCCTGCTCCAGCAGGCACCTTCTAAGATGACAACCAGTACCCTTGGGCCCCTCTCATAGTGACGAGCATGCTCCTAAGGACACAGAGGTTGTTACCCCCTCAACATAGACTGTCCTGAGGTCCTGTTGACGCAATTTGGAGGAGGTAAGACCTTGTCTTCCCTGAGAGCAATGGTACCCCTCTGTACTTCATCTTTTTCACCTCCTGAAGCCTCTGTGAACTATTTGCAAAATTCCTTCATGCACATACTGGCTCAGGTCCCCAGCACTCCACCTTGTGACGCCCAACTCGCTGAGTTGTTCTCCGGCAGCGTGGGACCTTCCTTTGTTGTGCTTCACCAACCATGTTTTGCACCTCCTTTGTCCACATGTCCTGGGACTCCCATGGGCGCTGTCTGCATCCTGTGGCATCCTGAGGGCTCTCTAAAGTGCTGAGAGCCTCCTCTTCCACCTCACACAGAGTTGAGACCCCTAAGTCCCTCCTGAGTCCAGCCAGTGCCATTTTGATGCAAAACACACTTTTGTTGTAACCAAAGCTTGTTGGTGACTTCCAACACAAAATCACATCTGTATCCATCTTCAGGCCGTGCGACATCATTTGCATCATGCAAGAACCCACTGGCATCTTTCCAGGGTGCATCCCTGCAGTCTTCGACTAACCGGAGACTCTTCTTTTGCACCCTCTTCTGGGTTGTCAGGGGCTCCTGTCCTTCCTGGAACTTCTTTCGACTTCTGGACTTGGTCCCATTCTTTTGAAGGGCTTCAGGTCCAGGAATCAAGCAGTTGTTGTTTGCAGACTTGGTTGGTTACTGCAAAATCCCAATCACGAGGTGTAGTGTGTCCTAAGGAAACTTGCAGTACTATATGCCTGCTTTTAGGGGCTCTGGGGTGGGGTGATTTACTTACCTTTACTGTATTCTTACTCTCCCAGCGATTCTATACACACTACACTTACCTAGGGGGAATTCGTGATTCACATTCCAGTTTCTTAGTATATGGTTTGTGTTGCCCCTAGACCTATTTTCTCCCTTTGCAATCTATAGCATTTCCTATTGTTTGCACTGATCTCTAACTATTTACTTGTCTAATTTTGGTGTCTAGTGTATATATTGTGTATAATACTTACCTCCAGAAGGAGTATTGTCTCTAAGATATTTTTGGTACTGTGTCACCTTAAAAAATACCTTTATTTTTGGTAACACTGGGTATTGTCTTTACTTGTGTATAAGTACTGTGTAACTATAAATGGTATTGCATGAGCTTTGCATGTCTCCTAGTTCAGCCTAAGCTGTTCTGCTACAGCTACCTCTATCAGCCTAAGCTGCTAGAACACTACTACATTTCACTAATAAGGGATAACTGGACCTGGTATAAGGTGTAAGAACCCAAGGTACCCACTACAAACCAGGCCAGCCTCCTACATTGGTGGTGCAGTGGTGGGATAAGTACTTGCAATTGCTTTACCACTTTGTTACCTTGCTTTTCACAAGAAAAGCTTGCTCCAATAGTTAGAGTATATATAATATATACCTGGAAACAATTCTCTAACTTTCTAAAAAGTTCTTTAAACTTTGCAAATGTTTTTACAAAGTCTTGAAAGGTTTTCCTCTTTTCTCTAAACAGTTAGCTCTGTTATTCTACTAACTTTTTACTCACTTTCCTAAACTTTTTTCTTTCAATATTACTTCCATAGATGCTACCCCCAGAGTTGTGAAAACAGCATATGAAAATCTTACCTTTAAAAGTTTGAGGGGTCTCTGTATTGAAAGAAGTTCTAAGGAGTTCTTCTTAAATCTCCTCCAAGATGACCAGGGACTCAGCACTGGTCCAGATCAGACAGGTAGCGGATGACTCCAACCAGGAAGGCTCAGAGGAGCAGAATGACAATCCTATGGAGGACCCTTCCACAGATCTATCTGTCAATAAGCCACCTAGTACAACTGGTAGTGGGAAGGGTTCACACACAATTAGGGCTCCCTTCACCCCTTGAGGCTGGGTCACTAGAGTGGCCCCTGTTAGAGATAGGTCTGCCTCTGCACACTATATCTGTTTAAGAGGGTTCACATTATTCTAACCCGGAGGACCAGTCTCTAGATAGGGAACTCAGAAAGCTGAGGTTAGAGGAGGCCAGACTGAGGCTAATGCAGCAACAGTTAGCCTTAGACAGGAAATCCCTGGCTGCGGAGAAAGAGAGGCAGGGTTTAGGGTTAGTTCCCCATGGTGGCAGCAGCAGTTTTAGAAACACAAATGTTAGAGAACCTTCATTTGATTCTAGAAATCTGCACAAAGTTGTCCCTCCTTACAAGGATGGTGATGACATCTACAAGTGGTTTGTTACACTTGAGAGGGCCTGTAAAGTCAGAGGGTCCCTCATGTACAGTCAGTAGCCTGCTATCCTTTGGTTATCCTTCTCTGGCAAGGGGAGATACAGACTCCTTATTGTCAGAGAGGATGATGCAGATAATTACCAAATTCTTAAAAGTGCACTCTTGGATGGTCTGGGCTCAACCAATGAACAATATTGACTTAAATTCAAAGAGAACAGAAAGGAGTCATCACAGGACTGGACAGACTTTGTAGACTGTTCTGTGAAGGCCCTAGAAGGTTGGTTAAATGGCAATAAGGTGACTGACTATCAAAGCCTGTACAACTTGTTTCTGAGAGAGCATATTTTGAATAATTGTGTGTCTGACTTGTTCCATCAGTATCTTGTGGACTCATATCTGACCTCTCCCCAAGAATTAGGAAAGAAGGCTGACAAATGGGTCAGAACAAGGGTGAGCAGAAAAGCTCATACAGGGTGTGACAAGGATGGCAAGAAGAAGGATGGTAAGTCACATGACAAGGGTGGGGACAAAGATAAAAAATCATCAGAGTTTTCATCAGGCCCACAAAAATCCTCTGGGGGTGGTGGGTCCAAATCCTCTTCTCACAAAGATAAGAAACCTTGGTGTTATATGTGTAAAGCCAAAGGCCATTGGGCAACTGACAGTCATTGTCCAAAGAAAAACACCAAACCTCCCACCACCACAACCCCAACTGAAACCACCAGTGCCCCTAGTAATAGCAGTAGTGGTGGGTAAAACACTACTAATAGTCAATCAAAGGGTGTAGCTGGGCTCACCATTGGTAATTTAGTTGGATTGGTCTAGTTAGGGAGATTACTGAGGCTGTTTTAGTCTCTGATGGCAGCATTGACCAAGCCACTTTAGTTGCTTCCCCCTTAATATGGAGAAATACAAGCAACTATCACTGATTAATGGTGTTCAGGTTGAGGCCTACAGGAACACAGGTACCAGTGTCACAATAGTGATGGACCAACTGGTTGCCACTGAGCAGCACCTACTTGGTCACCAGTACCAAATGACAGACACCCATAGCAACAATGTTAGCCACCCCATGGCTGTTGTGAATCTCAACTGGGGGGAGTTTCTGGTCCAAAGAAAGTTGTGATAGCCACTGATTTACCTGTAGAATGTCTGCTAGGCAATGATTTGGAGACTTCAGCTTGGGCTGAATTGGAGTTGGAGGCCCATGCAGCAATGCTGGGAATTCCTGGTCATATCTTTGCTCTTACCAGGGCTCAAATGTTCTAAGGACCAGATGTAGGTAGCCTTTTGCGCCTCGCAAACGGCGAAAAACACCGTTTGCGAGGCGCAAAAGGCCTCACGCAATGCAGAAACACATTTTGCGAGTCGGAAGCGAATCGCAAAATGTGTTTCCAACTCGCAAATAGGAAGGGGTGTGCCCTTCCTATTTGCAACCGCATCGCAATGTAGAGTTGATTTGTGACCGCGAAAGCGGTCGCAAATCAACTCGCAGTTACTATCCACTTGAAGTGGATGGTAACCCATTCGCAAAAGGGAAGGGGTCCCCATGGGACCCCTTCCCCTTTGTGAATGCTCACATAAATATTTTTTCTGAGCAGGCAGTGGTCCTATGGACACCTTTCTGCATTCCCTTTTGCGAGTTGCAAATTGCGAGTCGCTGGGACTCGCAATTTGCAACTCGCAAAAGGGAACCTTCCTACATCTGGCCCTTAGATACTTGGCAGATGCCAGTGTATCTATTAGCTCATCTGCCCTAGGTATAGGGTGAACATCTGTTTTGGTTACTGTATTGGGACCCCTATAGTCCACACAAAACCGCATTTCCCTCTTTCCTTCTTTGCTATGTGGTTTGGGGACAAGCACCACTGGGCTGGGCCAGGGGCTATCAGAATGCTCAATAACTCCAAGGTCTAACATTTTATGAACTTCTGCTTTTATGCAATCTCTGACATGGTCAGGTTCTCTGTAAATTTTACTTTTGACAGGTAAACTGTCTCCAGTGTCAATTGTATGTTCACACCAAGTAGTTGTACCAGGTCTGAGTGAGAAGAGTTCAGAAAACTGATCAAGGAGATATTTACAGTCTTCCTTCTGCTGAGCAGTGAGGCAGTCTACCAGAACTACTCCCTCCACTAAGCCATCAGCTTTAGTGGTGGAGAAGAGATCAGGGAGAGGGTCACTCTCTTCTTCCTGTCCCTCATTTGTAGCCATGAGCAGGGTTAAGTCAGCCCTGTCATAGTAAGGCTTTAGGCGATTGACATGAAGCACCCTAAGGGGGCTTTTGGCAGTGTCCATGTCCACCAGGTAGGTGACCTCACCTTTCTTTTCTACAATTTGATGGGGTCCACTCCATTTTACCAGGAGTGCTCTTTGGGACACAGGCTCCAATACCCTCACCTTCAGTCCTGGGTGGTACTCTGCCAGGACACCCTTCTAGTCAAACCATTGCTTTTGGAGCTCTTGGCTGGCATGGAGGTTTTTGCTGGTCTTTTTCATGTACTCAGCCATTCTACTTCTCAGACCAAGTACATAGTCCACAATATCTTGTTTTGGAGCTTTTAAAGGTTGTTCCCAACCCTCCTTAACAAGAGGAAGGGTACCCCTAACAGGGTAAACAAATAGGAGTTCAAAGGGGCTGTAGCCCACTCATTTTTGTGGGCACCTCCCTGTAGGTGAAAAGGAGGCATGGTAATAGGACATCACAGCTCTTTCTGAGTTTTTCAGGTAGTCCCATAATCATACCTTTGAGAGTTTTATTAAACCTCTCAACTAGTCCATTAGTTTGGGTGGTGAACTTGTAGGTAACTCCAAACTCCACTCCTTCCATATTGCTTTTAGGTATGCAAACATGAAGTTACCACCTCTGTCTGACACCACATCCTTATCGAAACCCACCCTGGAAAAGATTCCCTGGAGGGCTTTTGCCACTACAGGAGCTGTAGTGGTCCTTAAGGGGATAGCTTCTGGATACCTTGTGGCATGGTCCACCACCACAAGGATACATCTATTGGCAGGAGCTGTTTGTGGGTCAAGGGGGTCAACAATATCAACCCCTACCCTTTCAAAGGGCACCCCCAACCACTGGTAGTGGCATTAAGGGGGCCTTTGTGGTTGCCACCAGTCTTGCCACTGGCTTGGCAGGTGACACAGGAGCAACAAAACTCCTTTGTGTCTTCTGACATATGTGGCCAGTGAAAATGTGGAACAAGTCTGTCCCATTTTTCACTCTGGCCTAAATTCCCAGCTAAAGGGATGTCATGAGCCAGAGTTAGGAGGAATTCCCTGTACAAAAGGGTGGTGACCGGTCTTCTGGTAGCACCAGGTTTAGGTTCCCTTGCTTCAATATAAAGGAGATTGTTCTCCCAATAAACTCTGTGTGTGCCAGTGACATCCCCATTCTGCTGTTTGACAGCTTGCTGTGTCAAACCCTCTAGTGTGGGACGGTCTGCTGTGCCACACTCAGCTCTTCCCTAGCAGGCCCCCCTGCACCCAAAAGCTCATCAGTGTCTGCTGCCAACTCACTTATCTGATGTAGGTTCTGCACAAGGAGAGGATTCCTCTTCCTCAAAAGGGGAATCTTCTGTAGAGGGAGGGATAGTGGGCAGGGATCTACACTTTCTACCCCTAGCTTTTGGGAGCACTTGAGCCATTGTTTCAGGATCCAAGTGTCCCTGTCCTCTTTGCTTTTTGGCCTGTGCCCTTGTCAAAGCAAAGATATGCCCAGGAATGCCCAGCATTGCTGCATGAGCCTCCAACTCCACTTCAGCCCAAGCTGATGTCTCCAAATCATTGCCTAGTAAGCAATCTACAGGTAAATCAGTTGCTACTACAACTTTCTTTGGAAAAGTAACCCCCCCCCCCCCCCCCCAGTTGAGATTCACACCAGCCATGGGGTGGCTAAGAGTGTTGTTATGAGCATCAGTCACTTGGTACTGCTGACCAAAAGGTGTTGACCAGGGTGAACCAGTTTCTCAATCACCATAGTGACACTGGCACCTGTATCCCTGTAGGCCTCAACCTCAACTCCATTTATTAGAGGAAGTCGCTTGTACTTACCCATATTAAGGGGACAAGCAACCAAGGTGGCAAAGTCAATGCCACCATCAGAGACTAAGACAACCTCTGTGGTCTCCCTAACAAGACCAACCCCAACTACACTACCAATGATGAACCCAGCTGCACCATTAGATTGGCTATTTGTAGTAGACTTCCCACCACCACTGCTATTACTAGGGGCACTAGAGGTTGCAGTTGGGGTTGTGGTAGTGGGAACCTTGGTGTTTTTCTTTGGGCAGGTGGAATCACTTGCCCAATGGCCTTTACTTTTATATAAATAACACCATGGCTTCTTTTGATTGTGGGAAGAGGATTTGGGCCAACCACCCCCAGAGGATTTTTGTGGGCCTGATGAAGACTCAGAATGTTTTTTTATCTTTGTCCCCACCCTTGTCAGAAGACTTACCATCCTTCTTCTTGCCATTCTTGTCACCCCCCTGTATGAACTTTTCTGTTCACTCTTGTTCTGGCCCATTTGTCTGCCTTCTTTCCCAATTCTTGGGGAGAGGTCAAATCAGAGTTTACCAAGTACTGGTGCAACAAATCAGACACACAATTGTTCAAAATATGCTCTCTCAGGATTAGATTATACAGGCTTTCATAGTCAGTCACCTTACTGCCATGTAATCAACCCTCCAAGGCCTTCACTGAACAGTCTACAAAGTCTGAGTTGAGAGGACTCTTTTCTGGTATCTCTGAAGTTTATCCTGTATTGTTCAGTGGTTAAGCCAGATCCATCCAAGAGTGAATCCTTCAAAACTTTGTAATTATTAGCATCACTTTCTGTGACAGTAAGGAGCCTATCCCTACGCTTACCAGTGAAAGATAGCCACAAGATAGCAGCCCACTGCCTTTGAGGGACCAACTGTACCATACAGGCCCTCTCAAGTGCAGCAAACCACTTGTTAATGTCACCCCCCTCCTTGTAAGGGGCGACTATCTTATGCAGCTTTCTGGAATCTTGTTCTCTTACAGGATTGCTATCAAAAACACTGCTGCTGCCACCATGAGGAACTAACCCCAACCTCTGCCTTTCCCTCTCTACATCTAGAGATTCCCTGTCTAAGGCCAGCTGCTTCAGCCTGGCCTCTTCCAACCTCCGCTTTCTGAGTTCCCTTTCCATAATGTTATCCTCAGGGTGGGATGCTTGGGAATTCTGAGACACAGAAGAAATGTGGGATTTGGCAGAGTGAGACCTGTCTCTTACTGGCCGGACTCTAGTAACCTGGCCTTTTGGAGTGGAGGGTCTACTAGTGTGTGACCCCCTCCCTCTAGCAGAGTCACTAGGAGGCCAGTTAGCTGGCAGATCCTTGGATGAACCCTCCCCAGCATCCTCAGGGGACTCCTCTGAGTCTTGCTGGGTACCCCCCTCCTCTACCTCCTGATCCTGGGATGGGCCATATTGGTTCTGGCCACTTTCTAGGAGAAGGCTACGGAGAAGGTCTTTGGTAGGGTTCTTACCAATGCTTAAACCTCTTTCTATGGAGAGACCCCTCAAACTTTTAAAGTTTAAACTACCATGGGTTGCCTGGACAACTGTGGGAGTAAGTTCTACTGCAGACATGATTGTTAGAAAGGGTTTAGGACAGAGAGAAAAAAGTTTAGAAACTTTTAGAGAAAATAGAAAAACTTTTTCAAACTTTTCAAAACTTTGTAGAAAGAAAGTTAAACTGTTTAGGTTAACTGTGTATATTTTTAAGTATTTGGTATATGTTTTTCTTATGAAAAGCACCAATGACAAAGTGGTAAAGCAGTTACAAGTACTTATCCCACCGCTGCACCACCAATGCAGGAGGCTGGCCTGGCTTATAGTGGGCACCTGATGGTACTTACACCTTGTGCCAGGTCCAGTTATCCTTTATTAGTAGATTAGTTGTGTTCTAGCAGCTTAGGCTGATAGAGGTAGCTATAGCAGAGCAGCTTAGGCTGAACTAGGAGACATGCAAAAGCTCCTACTATACCACTTATATCATATTGCACTATATCATAAGAAACACAATACTCAGTTACTAAAAATAAAGGTACTTTATTTTAGTGACAATGTGCCAAAAGTATCTCAGAGGATATACTCCCTTAGGAGGTAAGTAATATACACAAAATATACACACAAACCAAAATCAGGTAAGTAAACAGTTAGAAAAGTAGTGCAAACACTGTAGAATACAATAGGAAGCAATAGGCCTAGGGGCAACACAACCATATACTAAGAGAGTGGAATGCGAACCACCTAGGGACTCCAGGCCTAGTGTAGTGTGTAGACGGTCACTGGGAGTGTAAGAAAACACTAAGGGTATCCAAGATACCCCACCCCAAGACCCTGAAAAGTAGGAGCAAAGTTACCCTACTTCCCCAGAAAGACAGCAAAGTTGAGATAGGGGATTCTGCAAAGATAACAACTGACTGCAAAGCACTGAAGATGGATTCCTGGACCTGAGGACCTGCAAAGGAAGGGGACCAAGTCCAAGAGTCACGCAAGTGTCCAGGGGGGGCAGGAGCCCACTAAACCCCGGATGAAGGTGCAAAAGGGCTGCCTCTGGGTGGAAGAAGCCAAAGATTCTGCAACAACGGAAGGTGCCAGGAACTTCTATTTTGGTCATAAGATGTCCCACGGCGTGCTGGAGGATGAGGAGTTGTTTCCATGCACAAAGACTGAAAACAAGCCTTACTAGCTGCAAGAGTCACTGTTGAGGATTTTGGGTGCTGCCAGGCCCAGGAAGGACCAGGATGTAGCCCCTTAGAGGAGGAGACAGAGGGGGCACTCAGCAACAGAGAGAGCCCATGCAGAAGCAGGCAGCACCCACAGAAGTACCTGAACCGGCGTTCAGAAGATCTGAGCATGGCGATCGTCTCAGCACAACTAAAGAGGGTCTCACGAAGTCGGATTCCAACTCAGCCGGTTGGACAATGCAGGATGGAGTGCTGGGGACCTGGGCTAGGCTCTGCACACAGGAAGTCTTGCAAAAGGTCATAGACGCCCTAGCAGCTGCAGTTCACGCAGTACACAGGATTACTGTCTGGCGTGGGGAGGCAGGGACTTACCTCCACCAAATTTGGACAGAAGGGCCACTGGACTGTCGGGGACACTTTGATCCAGATCCTGTGTTCCAGGGACCACGCTAGTCAAGATTAGAGGGGACCCAGAGGACAGGTGATGCAGAAGTATGATGCCTGCATTGGCAGGGGGAAGATTCCGTCGACCCACTGGAGATTTCTTCTTGGCTTCCAGTGCAGGGTGAAGGCAGACAGCCTCAGAGCATGGACCACCAGGAAACAGTCAAGAAAGCCGGCAGGGTGAAGCACTACAATGTTGCTGGTAGGCTTCTTGCTACTTTGTTGCGGTTTTGCAGGCGTCCTGGAGCAGTCAGCGGTCAATCCTTGGCAGAAGTCGAAGAGGGAAGTGCAGAGAAACTCTGGTGAGCTCTTGCATTCGTTATCTGACGAGAAACCCACAGGAGAGACCCTAAATAGCCCTCAGAGGAGGATTGGCTACAGAGAAAGGTAAGCACCTATCAGGAGGGGTCTCTGACATCACCTGCTGGCAGTGGCCACTCAGAGGTGTCCATTGTGCCCTCACACCACTGCATCCAAGATGGCAGATGTCTGGGACACACTGGAGGAGCTCTGGGCACCTCCCCTTGGGAGGTGCTGGTCAGGGGAGTGGTCACTCCCCTTTCCTTTGTCCAGTTTTGTGCCAGAGCAGGGCTGGGGGATCTCTGAACCGGTGTAGACTGGCTTATGCAAGGAGGGCACCATCTGTTCCCTTCAAAGCATTTCCAGAGGCCAGGAGAGGCTACTCCTCTCAGGCTCATAACATCTATTTCCAAAGGGAGAGGGTGTAACACCCTGTCTCAGAGGAAATCCTTTGTTAGGCCTTCCTGGGACTGGGCTGCCCATGCCCCAGAGGGGCAGAAACCTGTCTGAGGGTTGGCAGCAGCGGTAGCTGCAGAGAAAACCCAGGAGAGTTAGTTTTGCAGCTTACTCAGTGAGGCAGTGGAGTGATGATAATTTACTTGTGCACTGTCTTTCTGCTGCTTCTGCCAGGGGAAATCCCAGTCTCAGGAAACCTTTCTTCCTCCGAGGGGCGGATCCAGGAACGTGGGCGAATAAAGCGTGCTGCGGAGCCCTGCAACGTGTTGCTGCCTGTCTGCTGCTGCTGCCAGGGGACTCACGGTCCCAGGAAACCTTTCTTCCTCCGAGGGGGCGGATCCAGGAACGCGGTGCATAAAGCATGCCGCCAAGCCCGCAATGTGTTGCTGCCTGTCTGCTGCTGCTGCCAGGGGACTCACGGTCCCAGGAAACCTTTCTTCCTCTACAGGGGTGGATCCAGGAACGCGGGTGCATAAAGCGTGCCACCGAGCTCCGCAATGTGTTGCTGCCTGTCTGCTGCTGCTGCCAGGGAACTCACGGTCCCAGGAAACCTTTCTTCCTCCGAGGGGGTGGATCCAGGAACGCAGGTGCCTAAAGTGTGCCGCCGAGCCTATTTATATAACTTATCAATTCCAAATAAATACACGTGTATTTATCAATTCCAAATAAATACACGTGTATTAATACTTACAAAAATTAAAATGATAAATTTTGGTGTAAGTGTTCATTATCATGATAATTGCTTGCACCAAAATTTGTATGTCCATTATACATTTTCATCTCTAATGTTTGCACTGTACAAATAATTATTTTCAAAAACTTTGGTCTTCACTGCCTGAAATGTAAGTGAGTTTATGTACCCCACATTTTCATCATTAGCATTGTCAATAACCAATGATTCTAAATGAACAATAATGTCAGGACAAACTTTGCAAACAAAAAAATGATGAGCAAATAAGATACTTCTCTCAATAATTGATTCACACAAAAGACTAAATAAGTGAAAACCATGATGCACAGCATCAGCCTGTGGGTTTTTTGCCTAGAACGTGCCTCCTAAATACACTGCCAAGAGGTAACCTCCTCAGGAAGGGGCATCTAATGGGTACAGAACAAGCACCTCAAGGATCCTTCTTGAAATGGGTGGGTGTGGGTTTAACAGGGGTTAGGGACAGGTGAAACATTAATATGGGTGGAGGAGTATGGCAGGATGGGTGGCAGAGGACTGGGATGGGGGTAGAGGGAGCTGGAGGGATAGATGTGTATGTGTTTGTCTCTCTGTCTAGCAACTCCATGTGGGCCTGGTGTATGTTGTAAATGTTTGGGTGTGTGATTTTAGAAGGTGCCTGTTGTTCAGAGGAGTGTGTGCATTTGTGTTTGGTTGGTGTTGATGTGAGTGTGTTTTTGTGTGAGTATTTTTGTTTGGATGGGTGTGCTGTTGATGTGGCTAGTGTGCTTGTGGTGCATGTGTCTATATGTTTTGCAGCTGCATGTGTGTCTAGAGTATGTTTGGATGTGTGAGGTTTAGCAGGTGTTTGGTGTTCGGTTGAGTGTGTGTGTTTGGGTTTGTGGGTGTTGTTTTGTGTGTAAGTGTGCTTTTGTGTAAGTGTGTTTGGATGACTGTGCTGTTGAGGTGGCTGTTGTGGTGCTTGTGGGTGTGTTTAAGGATGTGGATGTGCTGGTGGTTGTGGTGCTTGTGGGTGTGGCAGTGGTTGTGGGTGTGTTGATGGTTGTGTTTTTTGTGGGTGTGGTGGTGCCTGTGGGTGTAGTGCCAGTAGTGTGTGTATGTTATTTGGGTGTCTGTTTGTGTTTCTTTGGTTTTTTTGTGTATGTGTGTGTGTGTGTGTGAGAGCACTGCTTGTGTCTGTTGGATTGGGTGCCTGCAAAGAAGTGGGTGTGCTTAGGATAGAGGTGGTGCTTGAGATTTGGGATGGGCCGGGACCTGAGTTGGGGCACAAGGTTGGGCTGTTTGGAGGGCTGCAGTGAGTGCACAGGTTATGTAACTAAGAGATCTCTGCATGCCAGACATCGAACTATGAATGGCATCCAGAAATGGATGCATTTGTTTAATTTGGCAACTAAGGCCCCGGATATCATTCATGATCGCTCACTGGCCTACAGAGATGCTGTGTAAGAGGTCAATAGCCTCCTCACTCAGAGCAGCCTAGGAGACAGGGGCAGGGTATGAGGTGTCTGCAGTGAATGAGACCCCAGCCCTTGTAGGGGGTCAGGTTTGACTAAATGGGGGGGAGCAAAAGGAGATTGGTCCACCACCACCAGGGACTGGTTGCTTGTGGGTGCCTCTGAAGATGATAAAGAGCTGGTGGCCTACGTTCCAGTCCCCTTACCCTCCATTCCACTGTGTCCATTGTTGTCCATCGTCTCACCACCTGGCACACAGTGGCTAACTGCTTCCCTGCCGTCATGGCCAATGTCCCCTTTGCCTACTCCGGAAGATGCTGAAAATATATGTTTTATTATAACTATGTAACTAGACCGGATAATGAGCTGTTTTCTCAAAACATTTTCAAAATTTTCATATTTCACCTGCTTCAAGGCTTTCAAACATAGGTTTACTTTTACATTATCCAATGCATGTAGGGAACAGCTTCAGAAACCAATTAGCCACAGTTTTGTGATTACCCATTATTGCTCCCACATTATTTATGATACATTTTCATTACCATTTTCAATTTTGCCCGAACTGTTTAACACCTCTGAACGGTTCTGATTGGTTGTTTTGATTAGTGAACTTATGTCACAAAAATCAATATCAAGCAAAGAAACCATTTGCACATTGTACACTGTCCCCTTGCAAAAGTCCCTTTAACTAATCTATTTTTTTTTCAATATTAATTTATCATCTGGAAACAACAAAGGACATAAAATTGTTGTTGTTGGCTATGTGTTAGTATGTCACCAATGTGTACACATTCCTGTCTGTTTTAAAAAAAAATGTTTGCCTATCAAATTCATTTTTCAAAAGACAGAGACCCTCATTATGACATTGGCAGTATTTTTTGAATACCTCTGTGGTGACGGCTGCCAACATACCACTGCGAGGCGAACATACGACCGCCAGGTTATGACACACACACACCCAAAACCGACAGAAACCAGCCAAAACCACAAATCCAAAAAGAACAAGTGATGGATGGAATGCTGAAAAATATCAAACATTCACCCCCAGTACAGAGATCTGGGCCTAAAACCATCGTTTTTTTGCCACCAATGCGATTCCAGTTTGGACCCAGCCATATGCAAATCAGTCTTGACCCTGCTCCCGATGGGAACAGTCCAGCCCGAACTGCCAAGCCAGGTCCTCCCTGGACTGGAAACAAGCATCCTAGGACCGGTTTCAGGGGGTCACCCTTCATCAGCCAGGCTAGCTTGACTCCAGTGGCATGGGGAACAAGAGACCCACGCCTGGGCATACCATTCCCACTTGGAGCGACAAACGCAAAAAGAACAAGTGATGGACGGAATGCTGAACAATGTCAAACATTCACCCCTAGTACAGAGATCTGGGCCTAAATCCTTCTTTTTTTTGCCACCCATGCCATTCCAGTTTGGACCCAGCCATATGCAAATCAGTCTTGACCCTGCTCCCCATGGGAACAGTCCAGCCCGAACTGCCAAGCCAGGTCCTCCCTGGACTGGAAACAAGCATCCTAGGACTGGTTTCAGGGTATCACCCTTCATCAGCCAGACTAGCTTGACTCCAGAGGCATGGGGAGCAAGGGACCCACGTCTGGGCATACCCTTCCCACTTGGGGAGACAAACGCAAAAAGAACAAGTGATGGACGGAATGCTGAACAATGTCAAACATTCACCCCCAGTACAGAGATCTGGGTATAAATCCATTGTTTTTTTGCCACCCATGACATTCCAAATCCACAAGGGAGGACCTGGCCTGGCATTTCAGGCTGAACTGTTCCCATGGGGAACAGGGTCAAGACTGATTTGCATATGGCTGGGTTCAAACTGGGGTGGCATAGTGAACAAAAGAATTGATGGATTAAACCCAGATAAGTGACAGGGGTGAATGTTTGATTGGTTCCACATTCCATCCATCATTTGTGTTTGCTTGCCTTTCTCGCAGTAAGTGCGCTGGGTGTGCCCAGACATGGGCCCCAGGCTCACTATGCCACTGGAATCAAGCTAGCCTCGCTGATGAAGGGTGAAACCCTGAAACTGGTCCCAGGATGCTTGTTTTTGATCCAGGGAGGACCTGGCCTTGTAGTTCGGGCTGGACTGTTCCCATGAGGAATAGGGTCAAGACTGATTTGCATATGGTTGGGTCCAAACTGGGGTGGCATAGTGAGCAAAAGAATTGATGGATTCAACCCAGATCTGTGACTGGGGAGTGAATGTTTGATTGATTCCACATTCCGTCCATCATTTGTGTTTGCTTGGTTTTTTTGGCCTAAGTGTGCCGGGTATGCCCAGACATGGGTCCCGGGCTCACTATGCCACTGGACTTAAGCTAGCCTGGCTGATGAAGGGTGAAACCCTGAAACCAGTCCCAGGATGCTTGTTTCCATTCCAGTGAGGACCTGGCCTGGCAGAGCGGGCTGGACTGTTCCCACGGGGAACAGGGTCAAGTCCGACTTGCATATGGTTGGGTCCAAACTCAGGTGGCATAGTGAGCAAAAGAATTGATGGATTAAACCCAGATCTGTTACTGGGGGTGAATGTTTGATTGGTTCCACATTCCATCCATCATTTGTGTTTGCATCCTTTACGTTGATGCCATAACTTTTTGCAGTAGTTATTTAACAAGAAGAACAAAAAAAAAAACGTATCCCCTGGATGCTGCTGTTGAACTCTCAACTGCTCATCCAAATGTGGATATGCCACTGTAAGTATCCCAGTCATTAGGGAGGTAATGGTGCAGCACACCCGCTTCCCATGTTTAGAGGAATGGATCGAGTTAGACTTCTGCTGACTTTTTGGTCCAGCATCGTAGGTCCTTCCACCACTTGTGACAATGGATGCTGTGCTGCTTGTAGATCCCCACAGTCCTAAACTTCTTAAAATGAAACATGAAGGAAAAATATACATTTTGTGAGTTTTTTTGTTGTTGTGTTGATGTAACAAAATATTTTGAAAACAATCACAAGTATTTTGAAAAAGTTGAAACAGCATATTCATGTCTTAAATTTTATAACATAAAACTTAACATTTGTAGTGTCCTTCAGAGTCCCCTTATACCTTCTCATGTCCTTATTATTTTATTAATCCAGGACCGTTACATAATCTAGGCGAGGGTTCTCACACATTTTCAGTAACAAGAGCTACTTCTGATAAGCTAAAACTCATCATGAACTACTGAAGCCTAAACAACTTGCACATTCCTACCAGGCACCCCCACACCTAGCTTCATTGACTTTAACTCTAATGTCCAAAGAGCCAGATACTATGGTTTGTACCTAATACTATGACTAATGGCACTATGAAAGGGCTGCTATGTGTGTCATTGAGAGTGCGGTCTGTGGTAATGTCTAACCATATCTGACTGTGACTGGGATGTATTTTTACTGGTGACTGTGAGCCTGTGTCGTATGTACTTGCTGAACAGGTCATACTTTTCCCCATGTGTAGCACCATGACATGTATACCACAAACATACAATTTTGTATTTTAAATGGGAGAAAATTAAAGTGCTCAAATTCATAATATTGAAAAAATTTCTGCATTCATAATGTCTGTTATTTAATAAGTGGCAGTATGTTTCCTTTATACTCATGGCATAAAACATTTTTTAATTGGTGTGTACAACAAATTTAAATATGTTACTTTTATTGCAAACATAATATATTTAAGAAATTAAAATATTGTTAATTTAGTAGATTTCACATTAAAAGTTTATATATAAATATATATATAGAACAACACACCCCAAAAAACAGTGCGTCAAGCACAGAACACATACTAATGTTGTTTGATCAGAATGTGTTCCGTAATAGACCATGATCTTTCCATTTTAATTTACAAAAGAAGTAAAACTTCACTAAAATCACTACACTTCATTCAGGAACTAAAAGAGATATTCTAGGCTGTTTTTCAATTTAAAAAAACAAGTTAGTGTGAATTACATTTTCATTTTCAACACGTACTTGTTCCTCTGGTAAGCCCTACAGCTGGTTGGACAGGGACAGGACCTCTGTTGCCAACAAATCAAGTTCCTCTGCTGAGAAGTTAGGGGCCCTGTCACCTGCTTACCCAGGCATTGTGTCTCCTGGAGGTCCGAAACAGCAGCAAAAGTGGCAGCAAAAGTGGAGGAGGTGTTCTTTGCTGCAGTGTTAGAAGGCAAGTGAGCTTTTTTTTTATACACCCCATACATCTACACAACGTGCGCAATCCTCATTGGAGACAGGCACATCCATTTGCTTTCTTACATTGCTGTCACAATCATTAGCCTATGACTGTGTCCATAGTGGAGTTTACACCCACTATGTGGTCAACTTCCACCGACGGAAATGTCCTGAAGGCCAGGTCAGGTGCCCACCATTTTAGAATGTGAAATAGTGTATTTCTGAATGTTAAGTGCATCACCACCACTTAAAATGGTGGCTAGTTTGTTTGCGTATACCAAATGCTAACATTACTTGTTGTTTAAAACAAAAACAGTAATTTGTAATGCATTACTGTGTAAAATGCGACAGTTGTGTGGTTTTGTTCATACTTCCGCTGACAAAATGTTTGCAGAAATGCTTTAAAAAAACATATGTGTGCATAATACACTTAAAATTTATTATTTACACATTTCAAGAAAAAATAATAGACCTGTCAATAATGTTATTTTAAATTTCAAAATCATTAATAAATGTTGTGTACAGATATGTTAAGAAACCAAATAGATTTTAAGTGATACAAGAGATTTGTTTAAAATATCAAATAATTTTTTGCAAATTAAAAAATATGTTTCTTTTTTTAATGTAGACATATCATTCCAGGAAGAGGTAGAAGTCAACAGCCTCAAGTTATTCGAGCACTTCCAGACCTTTCAACCATGGAAGAATGGGACGTTCTCAAAATATGCAGAGTAAATAGGCAAACTCTTATTGATTTATGTTAGCAGCTGGAGCCAAGCCTTCTGCTTAACAATAGGAATTCCACATCAATAACACCAATAGTCAAAATCATGGCGGTACTGCCATGAGTTTGACTATTGCCGTTATTGATGTGGGATTCCTTTTGTGAGGCAGGAGGTCTGTCTGCAGCTTATGACATAAATCAAAAATAGTTTGCCTATAGAGTGTGATTCTGTGGAATATATCCCGTGCTTCTATGGTGTCAAGGTTATGAATTGTAAATGTAAAAATGGAACAGAGTATTTGGGTAATGCATGGGTTGTAATATTGTTTGGAAACTGTGACAAACAGTTCTTTGTAACACTTTTATGAAAATATTAGATTTAGATTTGTTGCATTTGTTCTTTTTTGTCTGCAAGAAACATTACCTACTTAGATTTGTTTTGAATAGCAATCATTTTAAATATATACTTTTTTAAAATGCTTGATAAAAGGTAACAAAATAAATTGATAAATGAAATAGAAGATCAGTCTTTGGCTTTGTTGGTTTTGTATTTATTTTACAGACCCAAAGAAACTTAAACAGGGTAAAATGTAAAATCCAAAGAAAACAATCAAAAGGTCAATCATGGTGAATCAAACTATTACTGTAGAACCAACATTGTTTGAAATCCAAGGCACAAAAACTCCAGCTGGCATCTAAAAAGTGAATGTGTCCACAGAGTGAATGTTAGTCACACTGTAGGAAATTAGGTTCTGCTTCTCTTGCTGGTGGTGGTGGAGGCCTTGCCATCTTGTCCTGGAGGCCCAGATGTTGCTGGAAAAGCCTTACACATACGGTGAAAAATATCATAGAACACCTCAGTGAGGGAGCTCAAATTTGAGTTTATGGTCTACATTGTGCTCGTTCTGCAACTTCTTCATGTCCTGGAGCTCTGAAAGAACTTGTCCCATCATGTCTTGGGACTACTGTAGGGACCCCAAGACTTAGGCCCTCATTCTGACATTGGCGGTAAATGCCGCTTACCGCCGCGGTGAGGGCTGCCAACATACTGCCATGGTGGCGAACATCCGTTCCCCATATTATGACACACATACACAAATCCGACAGAATACAGCCACATACACAAATCCGCCAGCCCAAAGGTCAGTGATAAAGTGGCAGTCCCAAAACCCATAGCGCTATGCCAACAAAACAACACCCATCATATTATGACCCACAAATCACCACGGCGGACATTCAACAGCGGCAAACGATTGGCGGTACATACCGCTGCGCACAGAATGGACACCCACATACAAAACAACACCACATTGGCCAATATGAAAAACACACGCCTAACACACATAAACATATCACACCTACACACCCACACCACCATAAAACACACACCCACATTACCCACAACCCCTTGCGAACAACAATTGCCACCAGGAGACTGATAAATGATAAATGATACATTTTGGTGTAAGTGTTCATTATCATGATAATTGCTTGCACCAACATTTGAATGTCCATTATACATTTTCATCTCTAATGTTTGCACTGTACAAATAATTATTTAAAAAAGTTTGGTCTTCACTGTCTGAAATGTAAGTGAGTTTATGTACCCCACATTTTCATCATTAGCATTGTCAATAACCAATGATTCTAAATGAACAATAATGTCAGGACAAACTTTGCTCTCCCTTGTGGTGGCGCTAACATCTGTGCCCCCAGCATCTACGGGTACAGCCGCCACCCCCCCATCAGCACCGCCCGCCCAGCAGCCCCTCAGCCTTCGCCCCGTGCCCGCTCACCCAGGAGGGTGGGCATCACCTTCGCCCCAGGCACCTCAGCCCCTGCCCCAGTCACCCCTGCTGCCCTCAGTGAGGAAGCCATTGACCTCCTCAGGTCCCTCACTGTTGGGCAGTCTACCATTTTGAATGCCATCCAGGGTGTAGAAAGGCAGTTGCAACAAACTAATGCATTCCTGTAGGGCACTCATTCTGGTCAGGCGGCCCAGCACAGAGCTTTTCAAACTCTGGCCTCAGCACTGATGGCAGTCATTGTCCCCGTCTCTAGCCTCCCCCCTCCAACTTCCTCCACCCAGACCCAATCCCCTGTACCTCTGCCTATCCCAAGCATACCATCAGACCAGCCTGCACACACCTCACCACACAAGGGAAGCTCAGGCAAACATAAGCACCACACATCCCACAGGCACTCACGCAAGCAACACACACATGCAGACACACCAACATCCACTGCCTCCACTGTGTCCCCATCCTCGTCGTCTCCCTCCTCCCTCCCAGTCTCGTTTACACACACACCTGCATGCACTACCTCTACAGTCACTACGTCCCTCACCAGCACACCCACCAGCACACCCCGCTTACGTGCAGTCACCACCCCCACTACCATTCACACGTCCCCTGTGTCCTCTCCCAGTGTGTCTGTGACGCCCCCTCCCAAGATACAGAAACGCAGGCACACACCCACCCAACAGCCATCCACCTCACAATAGCCTCCAGCGCATGCACCTGCACCCAAAGTCACCAAACGTACACCTCCTACTACCACCACCTCTTCCTCCACTCCCAAACCCCCTCCAGCTACCCATCCCAGTGTGTCCAAAAGAATTTTCATGTCCAGCCTTGACCTTTTTCCCACACCTCCCCCACCACATCTATCTCATAGGTCCCGAAGTAGCACCTCAGCCACAACATCTACAGGACCAGTGGTGCCTGTTGTCACAGGTATGTGGAGTGCACCGGCCACCAGGACAGCCAGTGTGGCACAGAGCCACAGCGCAGCCAGTCCCCCCCCCCTGTGAAGCATCAGAAGTTGGCCAGTGCCCGACGGGAGAGGGGGAAGACTCCAGCCACCAAGGCCACTCCCAGGGGTCCTGGTGGGAGTGTGGAGTCAGCTGTTACACCTTCCAAGGTAGGGAAGGGCCACAAGAAACCCGGCAAGTCTGGGAAGAGCTGCACGGCGGAGAAGACCGCCATCATCCCTCCTGCCCAGGAGGCCACCGCCAGCCCCAGCCCAGCTGCCCAGGAGGGCCCTGCCAGCCCCAGCCCAGCTGCCCAGGAGGGCCCCGCCAGCCCCATCTCAGCTGCCCAGGAGGGCCCCACCAGCCCAGCTGCCCAGGAGGCCCCCACCAGCCCAGCTGTCCAGGAGCCACCGCCAGCCCCAGCCCAGCTGCCCAGGAGGGCCCCGCCAGCCCCAGCCCAGCTGCCCAGGAGGCCACTACCAGCCCCAGCCCAGCTGCCCAGGAGGGCCCCGCCAGCCCCAGCCCAGTTGCCCAGGAGGAGACCGCCAGCACAAGCCCCACTGGGCCATGAAGGACTGACAGCAGAAGCCCCGCTGGACAATGAAGGACCGCCAGCACAAGCCCCTCTGGGCCATGAAGGACCACCAGCACAAGCACCGATGGGCCGGGCACCGCCAACTCAAGCACCGCTGAACAGGGCACCGCCAAATCAAGCACCGCTGGGCCGGGCACCGCCAACTCAAGTACCGCTGAACAGGGCACCGCCAACTCAAGCACCGCTGAACAGGGCACCGCAAAATCAAGCACCGCTGAACAGGGCACCGCCATATCAAGCATCGCTGAACAGGGCACTGCCAACTCAAGCACCGCTGAACAGGGCACCGCCAAATCAAGCACCTCTGAACAGGGCACCGCCAAATCAAGCACCGCTGAACAGGGCACAGCCAACTCAAGCACCTCTGAACAGGGCACCACAAAATCAAGCAACGCTGAACAGGGCTCCGCCAAATCAAGCACAGCTGAACAGGGCACCGCAAAATCAACACCGCTGAACAGGGCACCGCAAACTCAAGCACCGCTGAACAGGGCACCGTCAAATCAAGCACCGCTGAACAGGGCACCGCCAAATCAAGCACCGCTGATCAGGGCACCGCCAACTCAAGCACTGCTGAACAGGGCACCGCCAAATCAAGCACCGCTGAACAGGGCACCGCCAAATCAAGCACCGCCATCTCAAGCACCGCTGAACAGGGCACCGCCAAATCAAGCACCGCTAGCCCATGAGCGGCATGGGCACTGATGCAACTGGGTCCGTCACGGGTTGAGTGATGCACTCTGGGCACCAGTCCCCCTCCAGAACCAGAGAAGAGATCCATCCACTACCTCTGTCCTTCACAGGATGAAGCACTCTGGGCACCAGTCCCCCTCCAGAACCAGTGGAGACTGTCATCCACTACCTCTGTCCTTCACAGGATGACGCACTCTGGGCACCAGTCCCCCTCCAGAACCAGTGGAGACTGTCATCCACTACCTCTGTCCTTCACAGGATGAAGCACTCTGGGCACCAGTACCCCTCCAGAACCAGTGGAGAGATCCATCCAATACCTCTGTCCTTCACAGGATGAAGCACTCTGGGCACCAGTCCCCCTCCAGAACCAGTGGAGACTGTCATCCACTACCTCTGTCCTTCACAGGATGAAGCACTCTGGGCACCAGTCCCCCTCCAGAACCAGTGGAGACTGTTATCCACTTGAGAGACTGTGGTTTTGCACTCCCCAGGATAAAGCAGTGGGCAAACCACCCACTGTAGGGACTTGAGAGACTGTGGCTTTGCACTCCCCAGGATAATGTAGTGGGCAAACCACCCACTGGAGAGACTTGAGAGACTGTGGCTTTGCACTCCCCAGGATAATGCAGTGGGCAAACCACCCACTGGAGAGACTTGAGAGACTGTGGCTTTGCACTCCCCAGGATTGAACAGTGGGCATTGAGCCCCCTCGTTGATCTGGCGTCGTGCACTCATCCGGCTGAGGTGCTCCCCCTTCCCTTCCACCTGAGGTGCCTGTTGTATTTCTATCTGATGCCCCTGCAGTGTTCTCTCTGTTTTGATCTGGTATCGAGTGTGGGCCTTGCCCATGCATTTTGGGCCCAGTGGTCCACGGACTATAAATGGTGCAATACCTGGACTTGTATTATTGGTGTATATATTTATTTATAGTTTATATATATTTTTGAGTACTGGATTTTAATATATTACAATGGTTACACTCATTTCCTTTTGTCTTTACATTCTTCCGGGGGCTTGGGGGGGTGTTACTGTAATGTATCAACATGTAATAGTGTGTGTGTAGTAGTGGGTGAGGGTGGGGGTGGGGGTGTTGCGTGTGTGTTTCCCTGTTTTTTCCCTCCCCCCTCCCCTGTGTCGTAGGTGCAGTACTCACCGTGGTCTTCGCCGCCGGCGTTCGTGCTCCTGGTAGAGGAGCAGGAAGACTATCGGAGGTACAATTTGGAGTTCCGGTTCCATGGTGTCCTCGTGGGGTGTGTAGAGGTGAGCGTTTTCCCTTCGGAATTCCTGTTTCCGCTGTGTTTTTATCCGCAGTGAATCCGCCCCGGAAAAGGTGGTGGATTGGCCTGTCATAATAGCGTGGGCGGTACATTGTCTCCCGCCTATCTGTTGGCGGTGACAGCCGCGCTGTTTGTTTGTACCACCGTGGCGGTCGGAGTGTTAAAGTGGCTGGCTTTGTTGGCGGTTTCCGCCACGGTCGTAATTGCTATTTTTTTACCGCCGGACTGTTGGCAGTCTCACCTCTACTTTAACACCGTCCGCCAGGGTTGTAATGAGGGCCTAAGTGAGGGATGGAATGCTGAACAATGTCTGTAACTCCGCGCTCAGACACGGCGTCTCTTTCTGTCCTCGCGGATGGAACGCGCTACCGATACTCGGAGCACCGTGCCCCGCGTTTTTTGACTACACATTCTGGGAAGCATATATTTCGCTCCCGGTCGCGCTACACTTACCTGTAGCCCTTTTTTCTTCTGTTTTGTTGTTGGTGGGTTTGTTTGGTATTTTTACCTGTCTCTGTCCATGTTGTGTCCATCTTGTCTTCTTCATGTTTTTGTCCCAGCATGCTCTATTTTTCTTTTATACTACTTTCTTTTCCCTATACTGGTCTTTGGGCTCTTCCCAATTCAAGATGGTGTTCTTTCCTTTTCCTGTGATGTCACTTCCCTTTTCCAGTATATAAGTCAGTCAGTCTTGTTCCACCTTGCGTTGCAAACACTTCCTTCTGGTTGTGCTGTTCACTCCTGTTCTTTGTTTTTGCCTTGGGAGATTTTTGCCTGTTCTTTGTTCCTGCTTTTTGCCTTGCGAGATTTTTGCCTGTATTTTGTTTCCTGTTGTTTAGTCCTGTTTTTTCTTTTTTTTCTTCAGGAGTTCCTGTTTGAGGTTTTTTCCCCAGTGCTGGGGTTTTTTCCCTCTGGGACTCCTTCTGGAGGGTACGGTCTGCTTTGGCGTAGCCTGTCAAGCAGCACCGTGGCTACTAGAAGGGGTCGCCCTTATCTGGGGGTATCCAGAACCAGTAGAAGACTTAGGGGGTGATTCGAAGTTTGGCTGGCGGCGGGCACCGCCAGCCAAACGGAAACCGCCAGAATACCGCTCCGCGGTCAAAAGAAGGCCGCCTGCCCGCCCAGTGGGAAACCCCTTCCCACGAGGATGCCGGCTCCGAATGGAGCCGGCGTAGTGGGAAGGGTGCGACGGGTGCAGTTGCACCCGCCGCGATTTTCAGTGTCTGCTATGCAGACACTGAAAATCTTAGTGGGGCCCCGTTAGGGGGCCCCTGCAGTGCCCATGCCATTGGCATGGGCACTGCGGGGCCCCCAGGGGCCCCACGACACCCGTTACCGCCAGCCAGGTTCTGGCGGTCAAAACCGCCAAAACCAGGCTGGCGGTAAGGGGGTCAGAATCCCCATGGAGGCGCTGCCTGCAGCGCCGCCATGGAGGATTCCCCAGGGCAGCGGGAAACCGGCGGGACACCGCCGGTTTCCCGTTTCTGACCGCGGCTGTACCGCCGCGGTCAGAATGCCCATTGGAGCACGCCAGCCTGTTGGCGGTGCTCCCTTCATTTTAGCCCTGGCGGTCGTCGACCGCCAGGGTTAGAATGACCCCCTTAGTGTATATGCCAACGCGGTATCTAGAGGTGAGAAGTCCATCGCAGTACCTAATAATGTCAAACATTCACCCCCACTACAGAGATCTGGGCCTAAATCCATTGTTTTTTGCCACCAATGCCATTCCAGTTGGGACCCAGCCATATGCAAATCAGTCTTGACCCTGCTCCCGATGGGAACAGTCCAGCCCGAACTGCCAAGCCAGGTCCTCCCTGGACTGGAAACAAGCATCCTAGGACCAGTTTCAGGGGATCACCCTTCATCTACCAGGCTAGCTTGACTCCAGTGGCATGGGGAACAAGGGACCCACGTCTGGGCATACCCTTCTCACTTGGAGCGACAAACACTAAAAGAACAAGTGATGGACGGAATGCTGAACAATGTCAAACATTCACTCCTAGTACAGAGATTTGGATCTAAATCCTTCTTTTTTTTGACACCCATGCCATTCCAGTTTGGACCCAGCCATATGCAAATCAGTCTTGACCCTGCTCCCCATGGGAACAGTCCAGCCCGAACTGCCAAGCCAGGTCCTCCCTGGACTGGAAACAAGCATCCTAGGACCGGTTTCAGGGTATCACCCTTCATCAGCCAGGCTAGCTTGACTCCAGAGGCATGGGGAGCAAGTGACCCACGTCTGGGCATACCCTTCCTTCTTGGTGTGACAAACGCAAAAAGAACAAGTGATGGACGGAATTCTGAACAATGTCAAACATTCACCCCCAGTACAGAGATTTGGGCCTGAATCCATCGTTTTTTTTGCCACCCATGCCATTCCAAATCCGCAAGACCCAACAAACACAAAAAACTGTCGGAACTAGCACCCATACTGTTACGCCATCAAAACAACACACTCCAAATAATGACTCATGCAGCAGAAAGGACCACCCAAAACCAAAACTAGCCAACATTGGCCAGGCCAAAACACCCACACCTGACACAAATACACAAACCCCAGACACCAACTAACAGCACTATAAAACAGCCCCCACATCACCCTCAATCCTTTGCAAACACGAGAAGACTGCTACACCTTGCCAGGCCAATCCCAGAGATGACTGCACACACACACCACAACTACCCATTCATCTGTCACGCACCACACACCCCACCACATCACTCAACACCCTCTGCACAACACACACACCTCACAACACCCATGTCCCCAAAAAGGCACCCCTATTTCACTGATGAGGAGTTGCGGGTGATGGTGGAGGAAATAGGGTAGAGCCACAGCTGTTTGGAACACAGGTAGAGCAGATCCCCATTGCCAGGAAGATGGAGCTATGGCGGAGGATCATATACAGTGTGACCAGCGTGGGACAATGCCCACGCACAAGGGACGACATTCGAAAGAGGTAGAATGACCTATGGGGGAAGGTGCTTTCCATTGCAGCATGGTACCAGCTCGTCATCAGGAGGACCGGCGGTAGACCCCCTACCCCACAGTTGACCGTATGGGAGGAGCAAGTCTTGGCAATACTGCATCCTGTGGTCTTCACTGGAGTAGCCAGAGGACTGAACATTGGTGAGTCACCATTACCAACCTACCACCGCCCATACCTGCATGCCATGTCATCCCCTCACCCTGACTCGCTTCACCCAACTCCAGAACCTCACAGTGCACCACCCCAATTACCACACCTAAGTGTCTACCCCTGCATGCCATACCGACTGCAAGCACATCCCTCCCAGCTCTGCATGCACACCCACAGCAATGCAGGGACATCATGTTGAACTACCAATCCCACAATTCGTCAACATACACTACCAACGGTGCGAGGGCAACACCAATATCATTGAGAAAGGTAGAAATGTGGAACATGTGACAGACAATTACCCTAACAAATCACTTACATCCCCAAAGGTGCTCCAACCAATGTCAGCGGCGAGGAGGTGCCACAGCATCCCAATCCCCCACCAGAAGATGCCCACAGTGATGACAGCAACTCCAGAGGTTTTGATCTGGATGAACACCCTGGCCCATCTGGGACAACTGGTCAGTCAGCTACCACATCCCACAGCCAGTCCATCACAGAGGCCCCCCTCAGACTCAAACACCACAGCAGCCAGTCAACTGCTCCAAACCTCTGTCCCCTGGACACGTCAATCAGTAGTGTGCCCACCTGGAAAGGGACCCGAGTCGACACCACAAAGGTAAGACGATAAAAGTCCTAGTGTAAGTGGGAGTGGGTACACCATTCAGAGGACAAAGGCACAGGGGACCAGGGACAGTCGGAGGACAGCTGTGCGCCAGGAGAAGCCCAGGCCCAGGGAACCGACTGGCAGGAGGCCCTCACAAATGTCTTGGGGGCATGCCAATAATCCCAGTACAGGATGGGACAGGTGATCAACATCATGCAGGAGAACCAGCTACAGGGGGAACACCAACAGGAGGTCATGCAACAATTGCAGGCCTTGAATACCACCATGGCCTCCATTGCGGAGCTGCTGAGACAATCAATCAATCAGAACATTTATAGAGCGCGCTACTCACCCGAGAGGGTCTCAAGGTGCTGGAGAGGGGGGGGTTACTGCTGCTCGAAAAGCCATGTCTTGAGGAGTTTCCTGAAGGTGAGATGGTCCTGGGTAGTTCTTAGGTGTGCGGGGAGGGAGTTCCATGCTTTAGCTGCCAGGTAGGTGAATGATCTTCCTCCGGCGGTGGTTCTGCAGATCTGTGGGTTGGTGGCTAGGGCGAGGCTGGCTGAGCGGAGCTGACGGGTAGGCGTGTAGAATGAGAGGCGGCTGTTGAGATATTCGGGGCCCATGTTGTGGAGTGCTTTGTGTGCGTGGGTGAGGAGCCTGAAGGTGATCCTCTTGTTGATGGGGAGCCAGTGCAGGTGTTTCAGGTGGGCGGATATGTGGCTGTGGCGAGGAATGTCGAGGATGAGGCGTGCGGAGGCGTTCTGTATGCGTAGTAGACGTTTCTGAAGCTTGGCAGTGGTTCCTGCGTATAGGGTGTTTCCGTAGTCCAGGCGGCTTGTGACGAGGGCATGGGTAACTGTCTTTCTGGTTTCGGCGGGGATCCATCGGAAGATTTTTCTGAGCATGCGTAGGGTGTTGAAGCATGATGACGAGACGGCGTTGACTTGCTTGGTCATTGTGAGGAGGGGGTCTAGGATGAATCCGAGTTTGCGTGCGTGGTCCGAGGGGGCTGGTGCGGTGCCCGGCACCATGGGCCACCAGAAGTCGTCCCAGGCGGATGGAATTTACCCAAGGATGAGGACCTCCGCCTTGTCTGAGTTCAGTTTTAGGCGGCTGAGCTTCATCCATTCCACGACATCTTTCATTCCTTCCTGTAGGTTGGTTTTGGCGGTGGTTGGGTCTTTGGTGAGGGAGAGTATCTGCTGGGTGTCGTCGGCATAGGAGATGATGTTGATGTTGTGTTTGCGTGCGACGGTGCCGAGGGGGCTCATGTAGATGTTGGAGATGGTTGGGCTGAGCAAGGATCCTTGGGGTACACAGAAGATGATCTTGGTGGGTTCTGAGCGGAAGGGAGGGAGGTGGACTCTCTGGGTTCTGTCGGAGAGGAACAAGATGATCCAGTCTAGGGCCTGTCCTAGGATTCCAGTGGTGCAGAGGCGGGTTATTAGGGTGCAATGGCACACGGTGTCGAAGGCAGCCGAGAGGTCCAGGAGGATGAGGGCGGTTGTTTCTCCGTTGTCCATCAGAGTCCTGATGTCATCGGTGACTGCGATGAGGGCGGTTTCTGTGCTGTGGTTGGCTCGAAAAAACAGATTGGGAAGGGTCGAGCGAGTTGTTAGCCTTGAGAAAAGCGGTCAGCTGCTTATTAACGGTCTTCTCAATGACCTTGGCCGGGAAGGGGAGAAGAGAGATGGGGCGGAAGTTCTTCAGGTCATTGGGGTCAGCCGTGGGTTTTGTCAGGAGTGCGTTGACTTCCGCGTGTTTCCAGCTCTCGGGGAAGGTGGCTGATGCGAACGAGCTGTTGATGATGTTCCGGAGACGGGGGGCGATGACGGAGTCAGCTTTGTTGAAGATGTGATGGGGGCAAGGGTCCGAGGGGGCGCCGGAGTGGATGGTGTTCATGATGCTTCTGGTCTCTTCTGAGCTGATAGGGGTCCAGTGGCTGAGTGTAGTGGTGGGGGCTGCTGGTTCGGTGGTAGGTTGCGGGGTCTGGGGTCCGAAGCTGTCGTGTAGATCTGCAATCTTTCGGTGGAAGAACCTAGTGAGGGAGATGCAGAGTTCTTGTGAGGGTGTAATGTCGTTGGAGCTGGCGATGGGGTTGGAGAGCTGTTTGTCGATGTTGAAGAGTTCCTTGCTGTTGTTGTCTAGTCGCTCTTTGAATTAAGTCCTTTTGGTGGAGTGGATCAGTTTGTGGTGTTCACGGGTGGCGATCTTGAGGGCTGTCATGTTTTCTGTGGTTCGTTCCCTGCGCCAGGTTTTTTCGAGGGTTCAGCAGGATTTCTTAGATTCTTTGAGGGCGTCCGTGAACCATGGGGGTTTCTTGATGCTGGTCCCGCTTGGGGGGCTTTAAAGTGGTGCGAGGTTTTCGGCACAGTTGGTGATCCACTGTTTGAGGCTGTGGGCTGCGTTGTTGGCGTCCGTGATATTGGCTGGTGGGTTTTGGCTCAGTGTTGAGAGGAGCTGCTCTGTGGATATTTTGCTCCAGCGTCTGCGGGGGATTTGTTGTGTGCGATGGTGGTGGGTCTCCCTTTTGAAGGTGAAGTGGACGCATCTGTGGTTGGTCCAGTGTAGTTCGTAGGAGTGGCTGAAGGAGATGTGGTTGCTGGCGGAGAAGATGGGGTCGAGTGTGTGGCCAGTGGTGTGGGTGGGGGTGCTCACCAGTTGCTTGAGTCCGAGGTTGTCAAGGTTGTCGTGCAGGGTGGCGGTGTTGTTGTTGTTGTTTTTCTCCAGGTGGAAGTTCAGGTCCCTGAGGAGGATGTATTCTGGTGAGGCAAGGGCGTGCGGGCTGATGAAGTCTGTGATGGTTTTGCTGAATTGGGCGCGTGGGCCTGGGGGTCTGTAGACGAGTGTTCCTCTGAGGGTGCTTCTGGGGTCGGTGTGGATCTGGAAGTGTACGTGTTCGGCGGCGAGGGGGATGTCTTCGGTGGTAGTCGTGATGTTGATGGTGTTCCTGTAGATGATGGCGATTCCTCCTCCGGTTTGGTGGACGCGGTCCTTCCAGGCGATCTTATAGCCGTCGGGGATGGCTATGGCGATGTCTGGGGCCAAGGAGGCGTTCATCCAGGTTTCTGTGATGAAGGCGACGTCTGATGCTGTTGTGTCCAGGAGGTCCCATAGTTCGATGGCGTGCTTGTGGACGGAGCATGTGTTGAGGAGGATGCACTAAAGGTGGTTGTTGTTGCGAGGGCCGGTGGGTGGTCTGCAGTTTCGGCGGAATGTGGATTTGCAGGCTTGGCAGGTGAAGGGTCCATGGGTTCGTTTAGGGCTGGCTTGGTAGCAGGTGGCTGTTCGTCTGGTGTTGAGGGCGTAGAGGGAGGTGGCGTCGTATCTTAGATGGGTGCTTTGAGTGTGGTGGGAGCCAGGGGTTATGGCGCTGGGTGCGGTCCAGGTGCGGTCTGGCATAGACGGGCTTGCCTTTGGCACGCCAGCGGCGCATCCGCTGCGCGGCCGCGCAGCGGCCGCCATAAGAAGGGAGGGGGGAGGAGGGGTCAGCTGGGAGGCAGGAGGTGGGAGGCGGGAGGGAAGGAGAGCGGAGGGGAAGCGACCTACCTGAGGGTCAAGGGTCGCTGTCTCTGCCGCGCAGCGGCCACCATAAGAAGGGAGGGGGGGAGGAGGGGTCAGCTGGGGGGCGGGGGGCGGGAGGGAAGGAGAGCAAATGGGAGCAGGAGGGGCGGGGCCGCAAGGGTGGCAGCGGCGGGAAACAAAAGCGCTAAGGAGAGAAAGGAAAGAAATAAAAACAAAGAAAGGACCAACAAAAGGAGGAAAGTAAAAGCAAGAACTACCTGGCAGGGGCCTGGGCAGGCAGAGCTGCAGCGGCGGGGAAGCGACCTACCTGAGGGTCAAGGGTCGCTGTCTCTGCCGCGCAACGGCCACCATAAGAAGGGAGGGGGGGAGGAGGGGTCAGCTGGGAGGCGGGAGGCGGGAGGGAAGGAGAGCAAATGGGAGCAGGAGGGGCGGGGCCGCAAGGGTGGCAGCGGCAGGAAACAAAAGCGCTAAGGAGAGAAAGGAAAGAAATAAAAACAAAGAAAGGACCAACAAAAGGAGCAAAGTAAAAGCAAGAACTACCTGGCAGGGGCCTGGGCAGGCGGAGCTGCAGCGGAGGGGAAGAGACCTACCTGAGGGTCAAGGGTCGCTGTCTCTGCAGCGCAGCGGCCACCATAAGAAGGGAGGGGGGAGGAGGGGTCAGCTGGGAGGCGGGAGGGAAGGAGAGCAAATGGGAGCAGGGGGGGCGGGGCCCCAAGGGTGGCAGCGGCGGGAAACAAAAGCGCTAAGGAGAGAAAGGACAGAAATAAAAACAAAGAAAGGACCAACAAAAGGAGGAAAGTAAAAGCAAGAACTACCTGGCAGGGGCCTGGGCAGACGAAGCTTCAGCGGCGGGGAAGCGACCTACCTGAGGGTCAAGGGTCGCTGTCTCTGCCACGCAGCAGCCACCATAAGAAGGGAGGGGGGAGGAGGGGTCAGCTGGGAGGCGGGAGGGAAGGAGAGCAATTGGGAGCAGGAGGGGCGGGGCCGCAAGGGTGGCAGCGGCGGGAAACAAAAGCGCTAAGGAGAGAAAGGAAAGAAATAAAAACAAAGAAAGGACCAACAAAAGGAGTAAAGTAAAAGCAAGAACTACCAGGCAGGGGCCTGGGCAGGCGGAGCTGCAGCAGCAGGGAAGCGACCTACCCGAGGGTCAAGGGTCGCTGTCTCTGCCGCGCAGCGGCCGCCATAAGAAGGGAGGGGGGAGGAGGGGTCAGCTGGGAGGCGGGAGGGAAGGAGAGCAAAGAGGAGCGGGCCGTAAGGGTGGCAGCAGCGGGAAACAAAAGCGCTAAGGAGAGAAAGGAAAGAAATAAAAACAAAGAAAGGACCGACAAAATGAGGAAAGTAAAAGAAAGAACTACCGGGCAGGGGCCTGGCTGCTGCTGTGGCCCAGGAGGGACCAGGATGTCGCCAATTGCGTGAGGAGACAGAGGGGGCGCCCAGCAAGATAGGGAGCCCTGAAAAAAGCAGGCAGCACCCGCAGAAGTGCCGGAACAGGCACTACGAAGAAGAGTGAACCGGAGCTCACCCGAAGTCACAAAAGAAGATCCCACGACGCCGGAGGACAACTCAGGAGGTTGTGCACTGCAGGTTAGCGTGTCGGGGACCCAGGCTTGGCTGTGCACAAAGGAAATCCTGGAAGAGTGCACAGGAGCCGGAGCAGCTGTAAATCACGTGGTACCCAGCAATGCAGATAGCGTGGTGAGGCAAGGACTTACCTCCACCAAACTTGGACTGAAGAGTCACTGGACTGTTGGAGTCACTTGGACAGAGTTGCTGAGTTCCAGGGACCACGCTCGTCGTGCTGAGAGGGGACCCAGAGGACCGGTGATGCAGTCTTTTGTTGCCTGCGGTTGCAGGGGGAAGATTCCGTCTACCCACGGGCGATTTCTTCGGAGCTTCTAGTGCAGAGAGGAGGCAGACTACCCCCACAGCATGCACCACCAGGAAAACAGTCGAGAAGACGGCCGGATCAGCGATACAAGGTTGCAGGAGTCGTCTTTGCTACTTTGTTGCGGTTTTGCAGGCGTCCAGGGCAGTCAGCGGTCGATTCCTTGGCAGAAGGTGAAGAGAGAGATGCAGAGGAACTCTGATGAGCTCGTGCATTCGTTATCTAAAGAATTCCCCAAAGCAGAGACCCTAAATAGCCAGAAAAGGAGGTTTGGCTACTTAGGAAGGAGGATAGGCTAGCAACACAGGTAAGAGCCTATCAGAAGGAGTCTCTGACGTCACCTGCTGGCACTGGCCACTCAGAGCAGTCCAGTGTGCCAGCAGCACCTCTGTTTCCAAGATGGCAGAGGTCTGGAGCACACTGGAGGAGCTCGGGGCACCTCCCCTGGGAGGTCCAGGTCAGGGGAGTGGTCACTCCCCTTTCCTTTGTCCAGTTTCGCAGCAGAGCAGGGCTGGAGGATCCCTGAACTGGTGTAGACTGGCTTATGCAGAGATCAAAGCATTTCCAGAGGCTGGGGGAGGCTACTCCTCCCCAGCCTTGACACCTTTTTCCAAAGGGAGAGGGTGTAACACCCTCTCTCTGAGGAAGTCCTTTGTTCTGCCTTCCGGGGCCAAGCCTGGCTGGACCCCAGGAGGGCAGAAACCTGTCTGAGGGGTTGGCAGCAGCAGCAGCTGCAGTGAAACCCCGGGAAAGGTAGTTTGGCAGTACCCGGGCCTGTGCTAGAGACTCGGGGGATCATGGAATTGTCTCCCCAATGCCAGAATGGCATTGGGGTGACAATTCCAGGATCTTAGACATGTTACATGGCCATGTTCGGAGTTACCATTGGGACGCTATACATAGGTAGTGACCTATGTATAGTGCACGCGTGTAATGGTGTCTCCGCACTCACAAAGTCCGGGGAATTTGCCCTGAACAATGTGGGGGCACCTTGGCTAGTGCCAGGGTGCCCACACACTAAGTAACTTAGCACCCAACCTTTACCAGGGAAAGGTTAGACATATAGGTGACTTATAAGTTACTTAAGTGCAGTGGTAATGGCTGTGAAATAACGTGGACGTTATTTCACTCAGGCTGCAGTGGCAGGCCTGTGTAAGAATTGTCAAAGCTCCCTATGGGTGGCAAAAGAAATGCTGCAGCCCATAGGGATCTCCTGGAACCCCAGTACCCTGGGTACCTCAGTACCATATACTAGGGAATTATAAGGGTGTCCCAGTATGCCAATATGAATTGGTGAAGTTGGTCACTAGCCTGTTAGTGACAATTTGTACAGAGAGAGCATAACCACTGAGGTTCTGGTTAGCAGAGCCTCAGTGAGACAGTTAGGCATCACACAGGGAACACATACATATAGGTCACAAACTTATGAGCACTGGGGTCCTGGCTAGCAGGGTCCCAGTGACACATAACAAACACACTGAAAACATAGAGGGTCATGCACTCACGCGGCCCCCATTCCGACATTCCCGCTGGGCCGGCGGGCACAAACCAAGTTTGCGCCCGCCGGCCCAGCGGGAATGAGGCCGCAACACAGGAGCCGGCTCGTAATGGAGCTGGCGGTGTTGCGGCCGTGCGACGGGTGCAGTTGCGCCCGTCGCGCTTTTCACTGTCTGCCATGCAGACAGTGAAAAGCTGGCCGGGGCCCTGTTAGGGGGCCCCTTCACTGCCCATGCCAGTGGCATGGGCAGTGCAGGGGCCCCCAGGGGCCCCAGGACACCCCTTACCACCAGCCTCTTCCTGGCTGTGCAAACCGCCAGAAACAGGCTGGCGGTAAGGGGGTCATAATCCCCAGGGCAGCGCTGCCCTGGCAGATTATCACCGCCGGGGCATAAACGGCGGGAAACCGCCGGCCCCGGCAGTGCGACCGTGGCGGTACCGCCGCGGTCAGAATAGGGAAGAAAGCACCACCAGCCTGTTGGCGGTGCTTTCGTAATTTTTGCCCTGGCGGTCCGACCCCCATAGTGTCTTCACTATGAGCACTGGGCCCTGGCTAGCAGGATCCCAGTGAGACAGCGAAAACACCCTGACATACACTCACAAACAGGCCAAAATTGGGGGTAACAAGGCTAGAAAGAGGCTACTTTCTCACAGTGAGTGACATTGCGAACATCATGCATGAGTACACAACACATCGGCGGGCCCCTTCCACTAGCCAGTGTACTGACCGGCCCTCCACATCTGCTGCAACTAGTGGATAGAAGGTCCTGCCACAGGACTCATAGGCCACCAGCATCTCTACCCCTGCAGAAGGTGAACCACCACGTAAACGTTCCCTGTGACCCAGACAGGCACCAGAGACAGTTGCCAAGACCAAGACCACCTCCAGGAAATGAGCCCCTCCTGAATGTCCCCCTTGTGCTCCACTGATTCACCTTGTTCACTTTGGACTGCCATTTCACCTCTTCCTATGGCCCCATGGACACTGGACCTGTGCTACAAACAAACTAGACCATTACACTGGAAGTTTCCCAAGCATCACACCACTCCATTGCACTTTTCATTGCTTTTTTGTTATTCAAATAAACACCCTTGAACATATGTTGTGTAAAGTGTTTTATCAGAAAGAAATGTGCAATGTATTGAACTGGATTGAACTGCATTATCCTGTGCAAATGTCCTGTAATGTGTGAATACATCCAATGAATGTGTCTCAGCAGTCTGTGGACATCACATCAGTACACTGTTGTAACCACTCCAACATCTGCAATAAGGGAAGGCATGGGTGACAGTCAATTGTGATGCAAAGTGACTGGCACAACACAACAGCCACACAGCACTGTACTGTACTAAAATGGAAACATGTATCGATCAACAGTCTTATCTGAGTGTCACTGGAAGTACTGCTGAATGATATGTGCCCTATTGTCCACATCCTCCTCCTCCTCTTTCTCCTCCTCACTGTCCTCAGTGTCCACTGCTGCCACATATGCATTGTCACCCCCTCCTCCTGCAGATAGGGCACATGGCGCCTAAGGGCCAAATTGTGCAGCATGCAGCAGACCACCCTAATCTGGCAGACCTTCTTAGGGGAGTAGCATAGGGATACACCTGTTAAATGGAGGCCTCTGAACCTGGCTTTCAGCAGACCAAAAGTGCGTTCATTAATCCTCCTGGTACACCCATGTGCATCATTGTACCGATTTTCAGCCCCTTTTCTTGGAATCCTAACAAGGGTCAACAGCCAGGACAGGTTTGGGTAGCCGGAGTCACCTGGAAGCAGTGTGGGAAACACATTAGCCATGCACGATGGCATGGGGTATGACTCCAGTAGGCATACACTGACATACATTGGGTGGAGACTCAAGCTCACCTATAAGCCACACTCTGTGCCTCTGTAGTCGTGCCATCACCTGTGGGATGCTGCTATTCCTCAAGACATAGGTATCATGCACAGATCCAGGATACTTGGCAGTGACGTGGGACATGTACGGGTCAGCAAGGCACACCATCTGGATATTGAGAGAGTGGAAACTCTTCCTATTCCTGTACACCTGACCATTTGCCCTTGAAGGGACTAAGGCAATATGGGTCCCATCAATGGTCCCAATCACATGTGGTATGTGTCCTGTTGCATAGAATCCAGCCTTCACAGTGGGAAATCATCAACCTGGGGGAATGCGACGTAGCTGCTCTTGTGTTTGAGCAAGGCAGCCAAAACCCTTCCAAGCACAATCAAGAACATTGGCTGAGACATTCCAGCAAGCAAGCCCACAGTCACCTTGAAAAAAACATTTGCCAGGAAATGGAGCACTGACAATACCTGCACAAGAGGCTCAATTGCTGTGGTGCTACGGATGGCCGGTATTAGGTCAGGCTCCAATTGTGCACACAGCTCTGTGATTGTGGCCCTATGCAGACGATAGATGAGTATGATGTGCCTGTCCTCCAGTGTAGGAAAGTCCACAAAGGGCCTGTACACGGTTGCTTGCCTCCTACTCCTATTCCTCTGCAGTGGTTGGTATATAAGTGAGCCAAAAGTGAAATAGATGTGACAACAGGACCTTTGGACATACAACACCACGGTACACAAAGCATGGATGTATGTAGGACACTAGATAGTCTAGATGTGTACAGTCAATACCATTGATGCACATATAAATTCAAAACATGAGTACTAGCAGTAGGAAATGCAACTGTCTGTCCTGTATGCAGGGACAAGTGGAAGTGATCTCATTCAGTCGGAGTTAGGTGTCATGGGGGGAGGCGGTCTACTCCACTGTGCTGTTCCTCATTGGTGAACATGGGGCTCTGTGGAGTACAGGAACCGATGATGATCAACACGAGTGGTGATTGTGTTCACCGCCGTGGACGACTGCCATTTTTTTTCTACCACTTCACATGACTTTATACTCAATTACATCTCTACTGTGTTTGCTGCTGTGACCTGTGTCTGGAACCTGCCATGGCCTGTGCTACAGGGGAACTGGCCCCAGGCTTCACGTCAGAGGAGTTGAAGAAGCTCGTTTATGGGGTCCTACCCCTGTATGGGCAGTTGTATGGGCCTCCAGACCAACAGGTGAGTACATCACGGGTACATTGAATGCAACATGGCTGCATGCAGATGTATGTGTGTGCTAGTAGTGTGTCATTTGGGGGGCATGGCTCCGGGAACTGTGAATGCAGAGGTATGGGTCATGTGTGTGCTTGATGAGGGGCAAATGCAGTATGTAAGCCATTTTGTGACAGCCTGGATTGAATGATTCATGGTGTCCTGTCTGTGTTTCCTCTCCAGGTCAGTGCCCATCAGAAGAAGTGGTTGTGGAATGCCAGTGCCAAGGACGTGCAGACCCTGATGGTCGATAGCTGGCTGAGCACTCACTGCAGGAAACGGTGGGAGTACCAGAGATGCTGGGTCCGGAAGACCGCAGAGGCCCAGCTAGGGACGGCCTCCCAACGAGGGAGGGGTGCCCGTCAGAGCATGATACCCTAATGACCCACATACTGGCGGTGACCAATCCTGAGTTGGATGGGCACTTGACGGCAGCACAGCGGCCACGAGGGGGTAAGTACAGACTGTGTGGTATTTTGCATATGTTGCCTGCAACAGGGTTTGGATGCAATATTCTAATCAGTGGATGCCCCAATATGCCAGTTTAGCCATTCCAGTGTGGTCCTGCTTAGCTATGTAGGGTGGTATGCATTTTTGGTATTGCTAGGTAGCTAGCATACCATGGCAGACAGGACTTAGTTGGTCCCAGTAGGTGTGCAGATGGTAGTGTTTGGGTTCCTTCCTGCTGTAGTACCTAGGCAATGGTTTGTCACTGTGGTCCATAATGCCCAATGTTATGCCATCGGTGTTGTTGGTGCTGTGACTCTGTGCTCCCTTTTTTCCCTCCCCCATCCGCTCTCCTTTTGTCATCCTGTCCATGTGTGCATGAACATCATCTGGCGAAGAAGCTGGGGCACTGGCGATTGAGGGAGCTGCAGCCCACAGGACCCAGGAGGCAGAGTCCGCCGAGGGGACCAGTGTGTTGGAGGATGGGGGGAGCACCAGGGGGGAAACAGGAGCAACAAATACAGACTCTGATTCCTCCCCTGATGGAAGCTCCCTGGTGGTGGCGGACCCCTCTGGGACCACCCCAGCTACAAGATCTTCCACCACCCCCGTACCAGCACTGCCCTCACAGTAGTTCCCCACCCAGTTGTCCATGCCCACTCACCCAGGAGTGATGACGTCTCCTTCACACCAGGCACCTTAGGCCCTGCCCCAGTCACCCCTGCTGACTTCAGTGAGGAGGCTATTGACCTCCTGAGATCCATCTCTGTAGGGTAGTCAACCACAGTGAATGCTACCCAGGGGCTGGCATCCCAGATGCAGCAATGCAATGCCTTCCTGGAGGGCATTCACGGTGGCTTAGTGGACCTACAGAGATCGATCCAGGCTCTGGCCTCCTCTCTGATGGCAGCCAGTGTCCCTGTTTCTTGTGTGCCCCCTCCAACTACCTGTTCCCAGTCCCACAGTCCTCTCCCCCAACCCATCCCATGCACACATTTTGACAAGCACGCACACAGAACAACAGATTGGAATCACACAGACAATCACAGGCACCACACCTCACTCCACAAGCACACACACAGCCAACAACCAGATGCACACACAACAACAGCCACTGCCTCCACTGTCTTCCCTCCTCTTCCTCCCTCACAGTCACATCAGCAACCACGCCTGCATGCACTGCATCATCAGTCCCAGATCCTGCCACCTGTACAGCCTTGCCCACAGTCACCACAACAGCAGATATGCAGACATGCACTCCTCACACCACATGTGCTGTCACTACCACCACCATCACCACCTCATGCAGCACACCCACCTCACTTGTTGACACCATCACAACATACATCCACATGTCCTGTTTGTCCTCCCCCACCATGTTTGCCCCCCTCCAAAGTCACTTAAGTGCCCCCACTCAGACACCCAACAGCCATCCACCTCATACATGCACACTGTCCATGCACCTGCACCCAAGTCCAGCAAACCTCCTCTCACTACAACCATTCCCTCTACCTCCACTCCCATTCTTCCTCCCACACCCTGCCCCCTGGTCCTAAAAAGCTTTTCCTTCCCGACCTTGACCTCTTTCCTACCCCCACCCCTGTCCTGCCTATAAGAGGAAAGTCCCCCCCAGCCCCACCAGCTCCCATTCGACTCCTGTTTCTCCCCCTAAGAGTTTGCCCACCACTAAGGGGAACAAAAGTGGCACTGTGGCCCCCCCCGTCCCAAGGCCACATTGCTGTATCCTACCCAGAAGGGCAAGGACCTGCCCCCTCCCAAACCCAAGCCCAAAGACCCCCCTCCCAAGAAAAAAAAAACAACACCCCTCCCACCTCCCATCCACTGAGAGGCCTGCCTGCCATCTCCATGATGCCCCTGCCCAGTGGAGTGCCTAGACTGTCAGGAGTCAATTGGGCCTTGGACATTGCCCTGTGCCCTTTAAAATCCTTGGTCTGGCCAATGGCCCTTTCTGTATATATGTATATTTCCCTTTTAACAATTGAGGTCACTGTTTGCATCTAATTACAGTGGTTGAACAACAGGTATGTTTCCTGACTTTATTTGCTCCTGGGTTATGTTGTTGCTGATTCACTCTGGAGATTGTTCTGGGTGTGTGGCATGTGTGTTTGGTGTGTGTTGTGCATGTGTATGTGTCACTTTCCCTTCCCTCCCTTGTGTGCTAGACGGCTGTGCTCACCGTCATCGTCTTTGTGGTCCTTGGTGCTCCTGGACGGCCATTGAGTGGTACAGCATCGGGAAGACTTACAGTTCGAGTCCCATGGTGGCTGCGGACTCCTCTGTGTCCCTGGAAGTGAATGTCTCCTTTAATATGATGTGTTTCCGCCAGGCTTTTGGTGGCAATGCTAACGCCCCGGAAAACCTGGTGGTCTGCTGTGTAATAATATGGTGGGCAGATCCTTCTCTGGTGCCAGCCTGTAGGTAGATACCTATGTGGCCAGTGCCCGTACCACACTGGTGGTCGGGCTGGTACATTGGCTATGTATTTGAGGGCTCGCTTCCATGGTCATAATTTGGTGGTCATTACCGTCAGCCTGACGACGGTACTACTGCCATCACCCGATTGGCTGTCACCTCACTGCCAATGTCATAACGAGGGCAAGACTGCCTTACATGCACATTTGTGAAGGAGTAAAACATCATGCAAATCCGTCACTTTTAACTTAAATTAAATAGTATTTGTTAGTAAAAACATTTTTGTATTATGTTTTTACAAAAAAAACTTGCCATTTATTCTCTTGTTTCCAGTATTTTTGCTCAAACTTTCACTATTGTTTGTCAATAATACCCACTCACCAGTGTGATGTTTGGAATAAGCATTGTATCATAAGTGCATTTTATGTATGTATAGGGCTAACATAACCTCCTTCACAATTGTGGTAGAACATCACATCTCACACAATCATAAATTGTGGCCTGCTTGGTTCAACTGTCCCTTATAACATCCAAGAAACTCATGTGCAATTTGTTCTTAGGCAGTCAGGTGTCTGCTCAAAACAATCATTTGGTAGTGATAAATAATATAGTGGTATGATGTTCAGCAAAAATGTTACAAAACACATCATCACACGCTTAGTTACATCTTCAAAAACTCTTCTTGTGAGTTGAACATGTGTTATCCTTTATGTTGATGCAAAGAGAACAGATGATGTATGGAATGCTAAACAATGCAAACATTCACCCCCAGTCACAACGATCTGGGTATAATCCATCATTCTTTAGCTCACCACACCACCCCAGTTTGGACCCAGCCAAATGCAAATCAGTCTTGACCCTTTTCCTCATGGGAACAGTCCAGCCTGAACTGCCAAGCCAAGCCCTCCCACGACCAGAAACAAGGATCTGAGGACCGGTTTCAGGGTATCACCCTTCATCAGCTAGGCTGACATCAATCAAAAACAGTTTGCCTATAGAGTGTGATTCTTTGGAATATGTCCCGTGCTTCTATGGTGTCAAGGTTAGGAATTGTAAATGTAAAAATGGCACAGAGTATTTGGGTAATGCATGGGTTGTAATATTGTTTGGAAACTGTGACAAACAGTTCTTTCTACACTTTTATGAAAATATTAGATTTAGATTTGTTGCATTTGTTCTTTTTTGTCTTTTTAAAAAATGCAAGAAACATTACCTACTTGGATTTGTTATGAATAACAATCATTTAAAATATATACTTTTTAAAATGCTTGATAAAAGGTTAAAAAAAAAAATTGATAAATGAAATAGAAGATCAGTCTTTGGCTTTGTTGGTTTTGTATTTATTTTACAGACCCAAAGAAACTTAAACAGGATGAAATGTAGAATCCAAAGAAAACAATTAAAAGATCAATCATGGTGAATCAAACTATTACTGTAGAACCAACATTGTTTGAAATCCAAGGCACAAAATATCTAACTGGCATCTAAAAAGTGAATTTGTCCAGAAAATAGTCCACAGAGTGAATGTTAGTCACAGAGTGAATGTTAGTCACACTGTAGGAAATTAGGTTCTGCGTCTCTTGCTGGTGGTGGTGGAGGCCTTGCCATCCAGTCCTGGAGGCCCAGATGTTGCTGGAAAAGCCTTACACATACGGTGATAAATATCATAGAACACCTCAGTCAGGGAGCTCAAATTTGAGTTTATGGTCTACATTGTGCTCGCTCTGCAACTTCTTCATGTCCTGGAGCTCTGAAAGAACTTGTCCCATCATTTCTTGGGACTATTGAAGGGACCCCAAGACTTAGGCCCTCATTCTGACATTGGCGGTAAATGCTGCTTACCGCCGCGGTGAGAGCCGCCAACTTACTGCCACGGTGGCGAACATCCGTTCCCCATATTATGACACACATACACAAATCTGACAGAATACAGCCACATACACAAATCCGCCAGCCCAAAGGTCAGTGATAAAGTGGCAGTCCCAAAACCCATAGCGCTACGGCAACAAAACAACAACCATCATATTATGACCCACGAATCACCACGGTGGACATTGAACAGTGGTAAACCATTGGCTGTACATACCGCCACGCACAGAATGGACACCCACATACAAAACAACACCACATTGGCCAAAACACACACTTGACACACATACGCACACCACACCTACACACCAACACCACCATAAAACACACAACCACATTAGCCACAAACCCTTATGAACAACAATTGCCACCAGGAGACTGAGAAGAAGAGCACAGAGACAACTAGACACACATACCACATACACCCATACACCCCCTTGCACTCCACATCACTCACCCCACCACATCACCCAACCCACCCTCACCAACACACATCACACAACACCCATGGCACCACAAAGGCACCCCTGTTTCACTGAGGAGGAATTAAGAGTCATGGTGGAGGAAATTGTCAGGGTAGTGCCACAGCTATTTGGAGCATAGGTACAGGTACATAGGTACAGCAGATATCTATAGCAAGGAAGATGGTGGAGAATCGTGGACAGAGTAAACGCTGTGGGACAGCACCCAAGAACAAGGGATGACGTCAGAAAGAGGTGGAATGATCTACGGGCAAGATACGTTCGATGACAGCAAGACACCAGCTCGCCATACAGAGGACTGGCAGTGGACCCCCACCTCCTCCTCCACAGCTCACAGCATGGGAGGAGCAGGTACTGGCAATGCTGCATCCTGAGGGATTTACTGGAGTTGCTGGAGGACTGGACACTGGTAAGTCAATATTTACTTCCTACCACCCCCCCAATACCTGCATGCCATCTCACACCCTCACTCCCATTACTCCGGTCCATCCCACACATTGCACCTACACATCACACTAATCCCAATGCCAAGCCCTGCATGCCATACTAATGCATGGCCACCCCTCATAGCCGTGCATGGACACCCATCACTAAAGCATGCATAGCATAGGGAAACTAACAATCCTACTATTCATCACCATACACAAGCAAAAGCTGGCAGGGCAACACCAACCATAGAGGGGAAGCTAGGGAAGTACAAATGTCACACACTTGAAGCATAGTAAATCATTTACATCCCCACAGGTACCCCAGCCAGTATCAGTGGAGAGGAGGTGCCACCACTATCCGGTCCCCCAACAGAAGAGGCCCACAGTGATGACAGTAACTCTGGACTTTTGGATCTGGACAACCTAATTGGCCCATCGGGGACCACTGGATAGCCGGTCATTCAAGCCCACTCACAGACCACCAAAGAGCCTCCCCCATCAGGAAGGAACACCACAGCACCCTCCCAGCGTACACACACGTCAATCAGCAGTTTGCCCACCTGTACAGGGACCCCAGGGTGTCCTCGCCTTCAAGACAATCAGGGACCTGGGGTCAGTGGCAGTGGGCACACCGTTCAGTGGACAGAGACACAGGCCAACAGGGACACTGGGAGGACTACTGTGTGCCGGGGGGAGGACAGGAGCAGGGAACTGACTCTCCAACAGGCACTCTCCGAGATCTTGGGAGCCTACCAACATTACCAGGAGACGATGGGTCGGATCCCAGACAACAGGCAGGAGGGATAGTATCAGGGGATCAGGGAGGACTTTCAGGCCATCAACAACACCCTGATCTCATAGCACACCAGCGTGCCCCTACCACTAGCCAGTCAACTGAACAGCCATCCACTTCCACTTTACTAGTGGCCAGGAGGCCCGCCACAGGACCCACAGCCCATCAGCATCCCTCCCCCTGCAGAAGGTGAATCACCATGCAAACGTTCCCTGTGAACCAGACAAAAGCCATAGACACTTGCCAAGACCTCTGCCAGGAAATAAGACTCTCCTGATTGTCAGCCTTGTGTCCCACTCAGTCCCCTTGTCCACCTTGAACTGCCATTGCTCCCCTTCCTATGTCCCCTTGGACACTGCACTTGTGCTACAAACAGACTGGAACAATGCCCTGTACTTTCCAACCATCATCACCCTATTCCATTGCACTTTTCCCTCAATTTCTTAGCGCTACAATAGACTCCCTTGGATAAAACTCAACTACTAGAATTTCATGTATTGAAAATTTGTATTGCTTGAAACAGCCACATCCATTGCAAATTAACTGTACATTTTGAGAGCATAGAATGAATGACCTGTTGCTGGCTGTAGTGATCACATCAGGACATTATTGTCATATCACCTACATCTGTAAAATGGTAATCCATAGGTGACAGTAAGTAGAGGTAACAAGTGGGTAATGCCAGCATGCACTGCCACACAGAATACAATAGTCAGAGAAATTTGAAGTTGCACTGTGTCACCTCTGTGTCATTGGAAGCACTGACGGATCACTAATGTTCTGCTGTACACATCCTCATCCTCTGCCTCCTCATTCTCACTGTCCTCATGGTCCACTGCTGCCAGAGGGGCATCTCCAGATCTGTCAGATAGAGGCACCTGAACCTGGCCTTCAGGAGGCAGAAGGTCCTCTCAATGATCCTACTGGTTCGCCCATGTGCCTCATTATAACGTTCTTTAGCCCTTGTCCTGACATTCCTCACAGGGGTCAGCAGCCACAAGAGGTTTGGGTAGCCAGAGTCACCTGCAAGTATTGAGGGACAACACTTAGCCACACACTATCCTAGTTGGCTAACAGCAGAGGCATACACTAACATAAACTAGGTGGGGACAAAGGCATACCTATAAGCCTCTGTAGTCGGCCCATCACATTTGGGATGCTGCTATTCCTCAGAACAAAGGCATCATGCACCGACCCAGGATATTTGGCATTGATGTGGGAGATGTTCTGGTCCTCCAAACACACCATCTGCACATTCATGGAGGAGAACTTCTTACGACTCCTGTACACCTGTTCATTCTGCTGGGGGGGACAAACACAATATGTGTTCCGTCATTTACACCAATATTATTGGGGATATTTCCCACTGCATAGAATCCGGCCTTCACTGTGGCCAAATCTTCCACGTGGGGGAGAGCAATGTAGCTGCACATGTGTTTTACCAGGGCAGACAAGACTCTTGCCAGCACAATTGAGAACATTGGCTGTGACATTCCTGCTGCCAAACCTACTGTCACTTGGAAAGAACCTGTTGCCAGGAAATGGAGCACTGATAGAACCTGCACAAGAGGGGGGATCCCAGTCATTTGACGGCTAGCTGAGATCAGGTTAGGCTCTAACTGGGCACACAGCTCTGTGATTGTGGCCCTGTCCAGTCTATAGGTGAGGATCATGTGCCTGTCCTCATGTATAGCTAAGTCCACCAGGGGTCTGTACACAGGGGTCTGTCTCCATCTCCTATTCATCCACAGCAGTAGGAATCTAAGGGGCACAAGAGTGAGTAGGCTATCCCAATTTGAACAACTATACCACAACAGTAGTCCACATCGTGCAATCATGTATTGGGACAGTGTAATTTTCAAAGTATGTGCCTATTTATCCTGTGACGCAGCAATTATCAATAGGCCTGTTCAGCCCCCCTGAAATTACGACCTCCTGTCCTGTGGGGATGGACAGTAGAAGTGAGGTAATTCCACTGACGTTGGGTGTCGTGGCAGTAGGCAGTCGTGAACCGCCGTGCAATTCCTCAATGGATAAAATTGGGCCCTGTGGGGTACAGTGTCCTGATGGGGATGTATGCTGGCGGTGACGGTGTACACTGATGCAGACGTGACTCCCATTTTCTCAGTCATTCCTCACTTGTTTCCTGACCTTCCACAGGGGAAGATCTACACTGCATGTGCTGCTGTGACCTGTGACCTATATCTGGAACCTACCATGGCCCGTGTGACCGGGGAAAGGGCCCCAGACTTCACTTTGGAGGAGTTGGAGCGACTGGTGGATGGGGTCCCACCCCAGTACAGACTGCTATATGGGTCTCCAGACCAACAAGTGAGTACACTGTGGGCACGATGCATGTGGCATGGATGCATGGGGATGTGTGTGAAGGCATTGTGTAAGGGGGGGATTATCTGTTGGTCGTGCGCTGGGCAATGTGTGTGCCAGTGGTGATGGAAACGGGCAAGTTCTGGCAATCTGGACTGTTGGTTTAATGGTGTTTTCCTGTCTTTATTGCTTCTGAAGGTCAGTGCTCATCAAAAGAAGGGAATTTGGCGGCCCATCGCCAAGGAGGTGTGGATCCAGGGGGTCTATGGCAGGCGGAGCACCCACTGTTGGAAACAGTGGGAGGACCTGAGACGCTGGGCACGGAAGACCGCGGAGGCCCAGCTCAGGATGGCCTCCCAATGAGTAAGGGGTGCCCAGCGGACCCTGACCCCCCTGATGGCCCACATACAGGCAGTGGCCTACCCTGAACGGGATGGACACTTGAGGGAATCACGTCAGTCTCAAGGGGTGAGTACAGTGGGTATCATTACAACTTATGGCTGATGGGGTGGTATCTGGGTGGTGGTTGTGTGTTAGTGGGTGCCCCTAAGGCCAGGCCAGACATTGCAGTGTGGGTCCTCTGAAGGGTAATGGTTGCATGGCAAATACAGGTAACCTAGCTTGTTAGTAGTCACTTCTAGGCAGAGCTACGTGGATCCCAGGTAGGCTGCAGTTGGTGGTGTGAACTCCTCCTTATGCCTTGGTGACTAGCCATTTCACTGGTAGTGCAATGCATAGTGCGTAGGCCTGTTCCCTGTGTGTGAGGGTGCTGTGTATGCCAAAGGTGGTGTTGGTGTAGTCATTGACCCAGTGTATCCTTTGCCTCTCCCCCTCTTTCTTGTTTTGTCATCCTGTCCTTGTGCGCATTAGCATCATCTGGCAGAGGAGAAGGGGCACCAGCGACAGAGGGAGCTGCATCCCACAGGACCCCGATGCAAAGTCCCCTGACACCGAGGGAACAAGTGGAGTGGAGGGTGAGGGTAGCACCACGGCAGAGACTGGAGGAGACAATACAGACTCTGATACCTCCTCCGATGGGAGCTCCCTGGTGGTGGTGGACACCTCTGTGACCAACCCAGCTGCAGGTACAGCCGCCACCCCATATCTGCACTGCCCTCCCAGCAGCCCCTCAGCGAGTTGCCCATGGCCCCTCACCCTGGAGGGTGGGCATCTCCTTCGCCCCAGGCACCTAAGGCCCTGCCCCAGTGAGCCCTGTTGCCCTGAGTAAGGAGGCTACTGACCTCCTGAGATCCATCTCTGTAGGGCAGTCAACCATTGTGAATGCCATCCAGGGTCTGGCATCCCAGATGCAATAATGCAATACATTCCTGGAGGGCATTCATGGTGGATTGGTGGCCCAACAGAGATCGATTCAGGCTCTGGCCTCCTCTCTGATAGCAGCCATTGTCCCTGTTTCTACCGTCCCCCCTCCAACTTCCACTTCTCAGTCCCATTCTCCGCAACCCCAACCCGTCCCAAGCACACATACAGACGAGCATGCAGATAAGGTAACACCCAGCAGTGGCACAGGCAAACACAAGCACCACACTTCATCACACAGGCACTCATACAAACACCATACCGTTGCAGACATGACAACATTCACAGCCTCCACTGTCTCCCCCTCCTACTCCTCCACCTCCCTCCCAGTCACATCCACACTCAAACCTGCTTGCATTACATCTACATCCACTATCAGCATCACCACACCAAGCAGAACACACACCTCACTAACAGACACCTCCACAACAGCCATGCACGTGTCTTCTGTGTCCTCTCCCACTGTGTCTGTCCCCCCTTAAAGGACACAAACGCAAGCACTCAGACACCCAACACCCATCCACCTCACATCAGCATACAGCCTAGCATACAGGCCATGCACCTGCACCCAAATCCAGCAGACATACACCTCCAGCAACCACTCCCTCATCCTCCACCCCCATTACTCCTCCCTCCTCCCACCCCAACATCCCTAAAAAGCTTTTCCTTTCCCATATTGACCTCTTCCCTACCTCTTTCCCCGGTCCTGCACTTATGGGCAGGGTACCAAGGACACAGCCTAGAGCCTCAGCCAAACAGGTCCATGGGGACAGTGGTAGCACCACCTACTCATGGTGGTAAGGATACCAGACCTACAACACTGAAAGGGAAGGAACCAGCACCACCAGGTAAGAAAGGGAAGAGTCCTGCACCAGCTGTGAAGAGGGGAAGGGGCCTGCACCAGCTGTGAAAAAGGGGAAGGAGCTTGCACCAGCTGTGAAGAAGGGAAAGGAGCCTGCACCAGCTGTGAAGAAGGGGAAGGAGCTTGCACCAGCTGTGAAGAAGGGGAAGGAGGCTGGACCACCAGCAGAGAGGGAAAGAGCCCATCCACCCCTGCCAGGAAAGGTAAGGGATCCCCGACCCTTGGACAGGAGACGAGGCACTCTACGCCAGAGGAAGCTGTAAGGCTAACACTGCCACCACCACCAGCTGTCACGAGGCCCCCACCGCCAGCTGTGGATGTGCAGCCATCAGAGAGTGCAGAGGCTGCCCAGGAGCCTCCTCCAGCCACCACCACAATGCAGCCATCAGTGAGTGCAGAGGCTGCCCAGGAGCCTCCTCCAACCACCACCACAATGCAGCCATCAGTGAGTACAGGGGCTGCCCAGGAGCATCCTCCAACCACCACCACAGTACAGCTGTTACCGCTGGCAGACACCATGCAGACCACCCTCCAGGGGCTACTGTGTGGGCTGCCCCCTCTAGAACCAGTGGGCAAGACACCTACTTGAAAGACTGTGGCCTTGCACTCCCAGGACAAAGCAATGGGCATTTAGCACCCTCAAGAACCAGTGGGCAAGTAACTCACTTGAGAGGCTGTGGCCTTGCACTCCCCAGGACAAAGCAATGGGCATGTTGCCCCCTCCAAAACCAGTGGGCAAGTCACCCACTTGAGAGACTGTGGCCTTGCACTCCCAGGACAAGGCAATGGGCTTGGAGCCCCCTCCAGAACCACTGGGAACGTTCCCATATTCAGCTGAGGTGTCCCCCTGTCCCCCTCCCTCTGAGGTGCCTTCCCACTTGCAAAATGATGGCCCTGCAGTGTTCTCCCCAGCTGTGTCAGGGAACATGTTGGGCTTTGAAATGCGCCCTGTGGCCTTGTGTGCCCTCATGACTTTGGACTGGGCAATGGCCCTTTATGGACATTTGTATATATTTGGTTCGTGGGGTGGATTTTTCTATGCTAATACATTGTTGTAACTCCAGCATTATGGCCATGTATTGTTCTGCTATGTGTCTTGTGCGATTGATTTACACGTGCAGCTGGTTGTGTGTGTGTCGGGTGTGTGTTGTCCGTGTGTGTGTCACTGTTGTTTTCCTCCATCCCTCCCTTGTGTGCTAGGCGTCTGTACTCAATGTCGTCATCTTCGTCGGTGTTGGTGTTCGAGGTGGAGCATGAAGTAGAAGATCATTGGGAAAAATTGTAGTTCGGGTTCCATGGTGGTGTGGCTCTTCCCTGTGTCTCCAATAGTGAATCCTTTCACTTCTGAGCTCTGTTTCCACCAGGCTTTTGTTGGCGTAGGTACAGCCCCGGAAAAGGTGGCAGATTGCAGTGTCATGATATGGTGGGCAGTACTTTGTCTCTCGCCCTGGAAGTTTGTGTGGTACATTGACTGTCTATGGGAGTTATCACACCCATAGTCATTATTTGGCAGTACTTACCGCCAACCTGTTGACGGTATTACCGCCACTTTATCACCCACTGCCAGCATCGTAATGAGGGCCATAGTCAATGGTGGCTGGGTGAAAGTGAAGCCAGCGGCTTTAATAGGATGACCCATAGATTCCCTCCAATGAACCCTGCCCCCACTACCATGTGCCCTTGACCAAGTGTGGCACATCCTATTGGGTCCTGGATGAACTGGGGATGGTGGTTTTGGATCAACAGCAGCCAGTACGGAGGGGGCACAAGATTGGGGTGATATTCCTTTGGAAACAGGATGTGGCGGTATCCATGGACTGATGTGTAACAGCTGGGGTGGGAGGTGTAGGTGTGGACCGAGTTAGACTCGCTGCAGCTGTCTGCCCAAGCATAGCAGATGGACCAGTAGCTCCTCATTATCCGGACTTGCAGGAGTGGAGTCCTAACTGAAGGCTTGTTCCCAATCTGGAGTGGAAGTATCCTCAATGGCAGATGGCTGTTCATGTACTGTGGGTGTTAGACTTAATATGTATAAAAAAATAACAAATTGTACAAGTGTAGATTATACCTCAAATGAGAGTGAAGCTAGGAATGAAGAAACATAAAAGGTAAAATAAAATTAATAGAATGATTACACTTTCAATTGTTTTATGAGAAATTACACAAACAGTTTAAATTACACACAGGAAACTTCAGAAAAAACAGGTAAAGAGAAGCACTGAAAAGAAAAAGATTACTTGGAAAGCATATGCTAAATATACCAAACATTCAACCCAATACAATAGAGAGGACACATAGGAACAAATCCATTCCAAGGCCTAACAGACTAAGATTCAGGCTATTATACAAACTAGAAGGATTAATAGCATTAGTCATCATACAAACATTACAAAGTACATGTATTATCAATACAACTTAAATTAAGCATACATACATGAAACTCTTTATCTCAATACTTTGATTTGTGAAACCAATTACATCAATTCAATGAAATAAGAAAGTTGCAACTTACAGAATTAGACCAAATAATACAATTTTAACTTATAGCATAAAATGGAGATTGATAAATACATAACACTTTAACATATGTGCATGTGTGTAAGAAAAGAGAGAATGACCAACATTACACTGCAATATGATTTTTCAGATACAAAAAGAAGGAATCATGGTAGTTGTAGTCATTTCAATTAAGCATTAACAACATTTGCAAGTTTGTAAGTTGAACATACCTAGTAAAAAAATATGTAGTGAAGATGAGCAGCCATTTACAATATAAAAACAAATGTGAAATATGTTATTAGGTGAAAAATTGCTTATAAGCAGCGTACCTTCAAATGAAATTAAATGGAGTTTGGAACCTGTTATCTTAACTACAACAAAATACATTCAAACAGAAAAACAAACAAGGCAAATACAACAAATAATCAGTGAATAAAACACACATATTGACAACACACACTGATCAGTAGTAAAATGAGAAATACTACCAGAATGCTACGAATGTTATGATAAATATGTATTTATTAATTTTAAATGTGGGTTCAAATTAGTACCAGCTAACATAAAAGCAAAAATGACATTTATATTTAGTGACACATTCAACAGTCTAACTTACTAGCCTCCACACCACCAGGGATTCATGTCAAGCCTTCAGGATGTAGGATTTGCAAGACCTTCTCCTTCCAGTGTAAATGATGCAAGGGGGGTCTTGGAGAACCACCAGCAGTACTCTAGGCCTCCAGGTGAAGCTTGGAGGTCAGTGAACGCACTGTACCCTGAAGGTAATTCCACCTCTTCCTAATTTCCTCCTTTGGGCACAGATTGTTTGCTACAGCACACACTCAGTCAGCTATGTTGGTCCACATTTATCTTTTCTGAGTTATATTTGTATTTTGTACTCCAAACAATTGTTGCTCCACTCTAACAATTTTATCTTCCATGACTGACAATTCTCCCCCTGTAAAGCAGAGAATTCTCCTCTCTTCCTCTAGAAAAAGAAATTGAAATAATTTTTGTAACCCACAAGAAAAAAAAGGAGAGGGAAAAAAAGGCACAATAAAAAAGAAAACCTTTCTACATTGAAAAAATGTCTGCATCACAATGTTGTGCTGCGGCGGAATGGAAAACAATCATTGTCTGAGGTAGAGTATGTTTTATGGTGTGGTATGCAGGTGAAAACAATTAGCCAACACACATCAGGTCTGTGCTGCTAGCCTCCATCAATAGGCCACAGGCATGGTACAATGTTAAACGTGTCTCGCAACGGACTCCCACCATCAGAAATCTGCCACTAGAACAATGCCTGCACAACTGTGAAATTTAAATATGCTTGGTGCAAACCCACCATCCTTATGGAGGCAGAATAATGTTAGCCCGCATAGGAGTCCACCATGTCAACGGCGGTGTGCCGCTTCCGTGAAAGAAAACACTCTGTCAACAAGAACTGAGGTTAAGCCAATATATATCTAAATAGGGAAGGTGAGATTCCGTCAGGTTTATGGGGTAGATGTAAACTCCACTACAGAGGGATGACAGAAGTATCACCAAGATCTAAATTGGGCCCTAAAACTGGAACTAGCCATCAGTGCAGATGGAGAATCCATTACCTAATATCTTATTCAGGCAATTTGCCTGTAATAATAATGATTTAAGTCTCATATACCTGGTGAGCATATTTTGTTATTTATTTTAGACTTTTGTGTAGCCCCATCCTTTTCAATTTTTAGAGTGCTTGACTTTGACAAATTACAGCTTATAAGCTGTAAGGTTTGTTACATTTCAAGTTGTAGCCTGCATTATTATTTTATCAATTTAATTTGTATCTCACACAAATCAACCTAGGTATCTCAGCCAGAGCAGATCAGAGGCAAAGAGGAAACTACAAGGTTAGAACAACACAGTCTTAAGTAATTTTCTAAATTAGAACTGATCAGTGCACATTTGAATGTGAAGAGGCAAATCATTCCAGTAAAGAGCGGCTAGGTATGAAAAAGACCTTCCCCCTGAATGGGACCTTTTAACTTGCAGGATAGTAAGCAGAGCTTTATCGCTGGATCGTAGGAATCTGACTGGGCAATAATAAATGAACTTAGTAGAGAGGTAGCTGGGACCTTTCTCTATCAGAGAGTTGTGTGCTAAGCAACAAATAAAAAAAAAAAGCTATTTTCTGGACCTGTAACCAATGTAATGAATACAAAAGGGGAGAGAAAGCAGCCCCAGATGGAAGGTTGCAAATGAGATGGGCTGTGGTGTTCTGAACAACTTGTAGTTTTGATAACAAGGTTTCATTTGCAGAAGCCAATAGGTTGTTGCCATAATCCAAATGGCTAATCACAAGAGCTTGAACTAAAGTTCTCCTTGCTGAAACTGGTAGGAAAGGGAATGCTCCCCTCAACAGGTGCATCATGTGGAATCAGGTGCCTATAATAGATAAAACTTGCTCTTTCACGTTGAGGGCTTGGTCCAGTAAGACCACCAAGTTCTTTACTACCTGTTTGGGGATCAGAGCCGTGCCTAGTTCTGAAGACCACCAGTCAGAGGCCCAAAGCAGTTGGGCCTTGCCGAAAAGCATAATCTCTGTCTTTCCTGCATTCAACTAGAGACAATTCTACATCATCCAGGCAGTAATTGCTTTCATTCGAGCTGAGATGCATTCTTTCGCTTTGACTTGATCTTTGTCACAGGAGATTAGTAGCTGCATATTGTCGGCATAGGATAGTACTTCAAATCCAAAAGTTTTGACAGTCTTGCCAAGGAGGGGAACATATATGTTAAACAAATAGGGCTAAGGCAAGAGCCCTATGGCACCCCCTTTTCAGCACCATAGTTTGTATGATCCCAGGCCATAGCTTAAGTTCTGTTGGTTAAAAACATCACCAAACCATTGTAGTGCTGTCCCATGGATTCCAATCTCCTGCAACCTTTGAAACAGCCTTGGATGCAATACAGTATCAAATGCTCTGGACAAGTGCAGCAGCATCAGCATGGATGGTATATTGACATCAAGAGTGCATCTACTGTAGTCAGTGACTGCTAACAAGGCTGTCTCTATGCTGTGTGAGGGTCTGAATCCAGATTGTGATGGGTCCAGGATCTTACAGACTGCAAGGTAATCCATGAGTTGTTTATTTATTTTTCATTCCAGCAGCTTGCTGCATAAGAGAAGCAGCAAAATAGGTTGATAGTTGGTGAGATTAGTAGATGCCATGGTGGCCTTCTTTGTGGCAGTTTGAGTAAGAATAAACACTCAGGCCAAAAAACCTGTAGGATGTGGGTGTTCAGATATTTAGGGCCTCATTTCGAGTTCGGTAGAGATGGTACTTCATTGCAGTTGCAATGCAATAGTGACCAAAGACCATTTCTGCCAAACCCTTGGTCTGCCCACCTGACTTACACGCAAGCGGCCCTTTAGTATCTTGACAAGGCAGCTTACTCTGTTTCCATTGCGAGATAGTTCTCTGACATCCTGAACACAGCATCAGTGTGTCATAGTATTGACAATTCGACCAACCGGCTGATTTTTGGGGTGATGAAATGGCCAGTTCTTGGGGTCCATCACTGCTGTGTAAAACCTGTCAGTAAACAACAGGTAAAAAATGTAACTGACCCCACACCATGCAGGAAAACTCAATGGCGTGGTCGTGTTAGGTTTTGATTTTTTTAAACAAACTCTTTGTGAGACCTGATATCCTTGGGTGGTAGTCCCTCAAACCTTTTATCTTCACCCGTCTTGTGTTGCGGAATTCATTTGTGTTGGCTTTAGGACTCTGTTCACTTTACCACTGCTAACCAGTGCTAAATTACTTGTGCTTTCTCCCTAAGCTTAGTACAATTGGATTACACTTGATTTGCACATTTAATGTTGTTGTAAGTCCCTAGAAAAGTGCTACTATGTACTCAGAGCTTGTACATTAAATGCTACTAGTCGGCTTGCAGCACTCATTGTGCCATCCACTACAGTAGCCTTTGGAAACATATGTTAGGCTTGTCACTGCCGGCTATAGTGCAGTCTGCAACTGCTGTTTTGACCTGTCAAAATAAACTATTTGCCAGACCTAACCTTACTTTTTACTAGATATAAGCCATCCCTTAGATAGGCCCCAAAGGCACCTAGGGGAGATGTATTCTATTTAAAAGGTTTTACATGTGGATTTAGGTTTTATGCATCCTGGTAGTGAAAAACTCCTAAAGTTGTTTTTTCACAATTGCAAGGCCTATTTCTCCCATAATAGAACACTGGGCTACCTTATTACACTTCATAAGTATTGTATCATGTTGTATTGAAATTTGTAAAGCACAAACTGCCACCATGCTGGTATCCGGTGACTGATAAAAGAAGATACAAACATACCTGCTGCTGGGCCTCAAAACATTCACTGTTGTGGACAATTATTTAACAAAGAGCCAATTTTATAAGGCCTTTCTGAATTTCAGCAGATCCGTGGATGATCTGAGAGAGGAGGGTAGCTTGTTCCACAGTAATGCTGCTTGGCTGTGAAAGCATGACCCCCCTATCATATCTAGTAGAAATTATCCACGCAAACCAGGTTTGCTTAACTCCGGTGGAGGTGTCTCCCCGAGGTATATGCTTTGATCACACATTGCAACAGCTCTGAACCTTTGCCGTGTATCACCTTATGCATAGTGCAAATGGTTTTGAATGTGATCCTCTGCCTGATTGGCTGCCAGTGCAATTCTCTCAGAGCACTGGAAGCCAATGATTTACAGGGTCTATTATGAGCAAGTTTAGCAGCCACCACTTGGACACTGTACAGTCTCTTCTACAATATTCCGGAGCTCCCGGTAGCAGGTTGTACAGTAGTCCAGCCAACTGAATAAAAGACTACAAACAATAAGGTTTCTGGCTTGGACAGGTAGAAGAGGGAACACTTCCTGAGACTCCATAACAGTGCAAGGCTAGTGCCAGACACTTTTGAAACATGGTTCTGCAAGGATAACTTATTGTCAAAAATGACCACAAGATTACGAACTGCACCAGCTGGGCTAATCTCCTCTTCTGTAGGGAGAGGCCAAAAATTAGATGGAAGTTCCATGTACATTTTTGCATCTGAGTAACACTAGAATTCAGTTTTGTCCTTATTTATCTTTAGGGAGTTCACTTTCATCCAGTTAACAATGTCTAACATACATTTCTGAAAGGCCACTACTTCATCATGTTGACCAACCTTGATAGACAGGATCAACTGGGTGCCATCTGGATAGTTGATCAGCGTGACACCAAACACCTTTATCAGATAGCTCAGTAGACTCATATAAACATTAAATAATATAGGAGTAAAAGCAGAGCCCTGATGAACTTCCTGCCCCATGCTTTTGACTTCTGAGCAATAAGGGGGCAGTGCCACTGCCTGACATCTGTCAGACAAATAATGACTTAAAATTATAACTTAAATTTGGAAGCAGATATGATAATCATGTTTCCACTCCTCATTAATGGTAAAGTCAGATTTTAAGTCAGAATTCTGAAAATGCCACTTTTAGAAAGTGGGCACTTTCTTGTTCTAAATATTTGGTTCACATGACGAGTTGTAGTTGACCGTTGGCCTTTGTGTATTCTTCTCAGACAGTGACACAAAAGGGGACTTGGTGTTAGCAGGATGGGCCATCTGGCCAAAATGTCTGTTCCCTTCCTCTATTACATTTGAAATGGCCATCTGTGAGAAAACAGGGCTGATTGCAGAGGCCCCCTAACTTTTTGCCCCCATTTTCCACTTTTTGCTGGTGTTTTCCTGACTCTGATGGTGCCCTGGGTACTGCTAACCAGTCCCAGGGCCAGTGCTCTGTGTAAAATGGATATGCAAATTAGGCTAATTATAGTTGGCTAAGTTAACCTACCTATAAGTCCCTAGTATATGGTAGGGCATGTAGGTTTAGGGACCACAGAATAGGTAGTGCACCCATAGGTGCACTGCTGAGGTGCCCAGTGTCATTTTAAAGGCAGGCCTGCCTTGCTGGCTGCTTTTAAATTAAAGTTATATGCAAATTCGACTTTGGAATTAAAAGTAGTTCCAAAGTCTTAATCTACCTTATTTTTACATATAAGTCACACCTAAGGTGTGCCCTATCTGCCCCTAGGGCTGGGTGCCATGTAACTATAAGCAGGGACTTTATAAAAATAGTTTTATAAGCCTTGGTGAGGCAAAAACAGCCAAATTAGTTTTTCCCTCACTGTAGTAAATGGCCTTCATAGGCTAGAATGGGGAGACTTTATTTTAATTTTTAAAGTCTCCTTAAATGATGCATACCAAGAATTTGGTATCAAATTAATTGTTGTAATAAATCCCACAACTTCCAGTTGTTGGATTTAATATAACTTGTTCAGGTAAAGAGTTTTAAACTTTACCTGAAAAGTTGCCAATTTCAGCCCTGCATTGTGTTTGCTGCTGTGCCCTGATTGGCCATCATATAGCAGCTTGGCCAGGCTGCCTTGATGAGGTGTGAAGTGGCCTGGCTTCACACAAAGGAATGTGCCTGTGGGAAGGAATCTCCCCTCAGCAGATGGTGAGGCAGGAAGGGGGAGGGCTGCCAAACTGGTCTTCAAAGGCAGAAAAGGACATTTGGAGCAACCAGCAACACCCCCACATCCTGCAACCCCAGACAACTAGGTGCCCCCTTGATTAGATTAGGAGAGGGCAGGAGAGGGGTGTGTTTATGATTTTTAGCCACACCAATGGGTGGGCTCAGCCAGATGTAACCTCCAAAAATCAGATTCAGCCATGATGGATTTTTAGAGAATGTTGCTTCCTGGGATTTATTTTTGTCACACTTACCAGGAAGTGGTCATCATAGGGGGAAGGACCCTGCACCTGACTGGAGAACCAGGACCACCCTGCTTTTCATCCAGGAGCAAGGATAAAACTGGCAGACCTGCACCTACACCTCAGTTCCCTACCACATCCAACAAGGAAGAACAACAGAAGAAGAAGGACTGCCCTGCTGGACCCCTGGCCTGCACCTGGAACCTGCACTCAGAAGGACTGCACCAGCTGCACACTTGGGCTTCACCACAAGAGGGACTTTGCCTGGCTTCAACTGGTTCAAGGAGGGACTCCCTGTTTGCTACAGGTGAAAAATTGCTATCCAGAGTCCCCTGCACCAACTCCCGAAGAAAGCGACCAGCTGACCACTGTCCAGTGGCCAAAAAGGAGTTTGCACCAGGTGCATTCTGGGAGTTATAGTCCGCACCCCCCAAGGACCATCTCAGAACTTCTGGACCCTTGGGGTGAGCTGTGGACCCCAAAGGAACCTTAAAAGGACATCTGGGAGAAGCCCCAGAAGTTTGGAGAAGTTTGGACAACTTTTGTAGAAAAGCTCCATAGAGGGACCGACCCGGCGTGGCAACTCTAGCCGGCTTGCCTCAACCGCGACCAGGCCTGATTTTCTGGTTCGTCCCGGTAAAGAAAATCTCTGAAAAAGAGACTAAGTCCGAAGGTAAAATGTTGACCGGGACCTCCCAGACAGCGTATCCGAGGAGGGCTCCATGGACGTCGGATCAAGATACAGGTTTACCCCGGTCGAAGGATTTTCATCTCGAAAAAACGACTAAGTCCGAAGGTAAAAATCTCCACCGAGGATTCCAGCATCGCGTATCCGGAGAAGGGCTCCAGGAGGTCAGATTGGACTGGCAGGTTTGTCCCGCTGAAGAAAATCTTCGAAAAAGAGACTAAGGGGGTCATTCTAACTTCGGCGGGCGGCGGAGGCCGCCCGCCAAAGTTCCCCCGCCAGAATACCGCAGCGCGGTCAAATGACCGCCGCGGTAATTCTGACTTTCCCGCTGGGCGGGCGGGCGACCGCCAAAAGGCCGCCCGCCCGCCCAGCGGGAAAGCACCAGCAACGAGGAAGCCGGCTCCGAATGGAGCCGGCGTAGTTGCTGGTGTGCGACGGGTGCAGTTGCACCCGTCGCGATTTTCAGTGTCTGCTAGGCAGACACTGAAAATCAATGTGGGGCCCTGTTAGGGGGCCCCTGCAGTGCCCATGCCATTGGCATGGGCACTGCAGGGGCCCCCAGGGGCCCCACAACACCTGTTCCCGCCAGCCTGGTTCTGGCGGTGAAAACCGCCAGAACCAGGCTGGCGGGAAGGAGGTCGGAATCCCCATGGCGGCGCTGCTTGCAGCGCCGCCGTGGAGGATTCACAGGGGCAGGGGAAAACCGGCGGGAAAACCGGCGGGAAACCGCCGGTTTCCCTTTTCTGACCGCGGCTTTACCGCCGCGGTCAGAATTGCCCTTGATGCACCGCCAGCCTGTTGGCGGTGCATCCTCCAACCCCGGCCCTGGCGGTCCATGACCGCCAGGGTCGGAATGACCCCCAAAGTGTGAAGGTAAACTTTTAACCGAGGCCTCCCGCGGCCTGTAGCCGAGCAGGGCTCCATCGCGGTCGGCCTGAAACTTTGACTTTGCCCCGGTCGAGGTGCAACCAGATGACCCTATTGGCGCTTTTTGTTCCCAGGCGCTAAAAAAATTATAATTCTTTAAAAATTCATATCTCCGGTTCCCCTTACCCGACTTTATTCGTTTTGGTGTCATTTTAAAGATAAAAATATAATCTATTGTTATAAATTGGGTTTGGATTTTTAAACAGTTTCCTATGTTTTATTTAAATACTGTTTTGTGATATTTGAATGCTTTACAGTCTGTCTCCTAAGTTAAGCCTTGACACTCGTTGCCAAGCTACCAAGGGTTGAGCTGGGTTTGATTTACTGAGACCTAACCGGACCTAAGTGGAGGTTATTGGACTATTGCTAAGTGTAGGTACTTACCTGCCCTTACCAATGACCCATTTTCCAACATTTTTGGTGAGCAGTGGTGGGATCCTGTACTTGTGTTCAGTATCACGTTACAGTTTTAAGTAAAACAAATTTAAAAATCCTTTAAATTGTCCTAGTGCAAAAATCGTTTTTAATTTTTAATTTGGATTAATTTCAATTATTGAATTTTTGTGATTTTTCTAAATTCTTGTTTCCAATTTTTGCTAAAAGTTTTTGTTGACACAAAACTAGGGAACCATGGAGCTTGATCTGGCTAGCCTACCCACACTGACAGTAGTCCAGCTTAGGGGTTTGTGTACTGAAAGAGGGTTGCCTGCAACCACTGACCTCAGGAAGCATGTCCTGATCAAATCCCTGACAGCATGGGCTGAGGCCCAAGAGGTAGACCCAGAGGAAGCTCCAGAGGAGGGAGACGTAGGGGAGGATGCTAGCTCCAACCACTCAAGGGAGGGAGGGCTACTGAGCCTAAGTGAGGATGAGGAAGACCGGTCCTCATTACATACAGTCACTAGGGGCAGACCCAAAGCTATTTGGGGGAAGGGGGTCCCTTCGGGAGGAGAGAACCTGTCCCTCAGGGAAAGAGAGCTGGAGGCCCAGCTAGCATTCATAGCTTTGGAAGCACAGAAGCTGGCCCTAGAAGAGAAAAAGTGGGCAAGGAAAAATAAAAGAGATGGAGGCAGCGACAGAGAAGTTGAGGCGTCCATGGGTGGGGGGGTTTGCCCCAGATTACCCAAGGGGTTGGTTCCTGCTTATGTAGAGGGGGATGATATAGACAAGTGGTTGGAGGCCTTTGAGAGGGCACTCCAAATGAGAAGGGTTAGGCCTCAATACTGGGGTTCACTTTTATGGGAATTGGTCCCGAACTCAGGGAGGGATAGGCTTCTCACCTTAAGGGGGGAGGAGGCAGATTCGTACCCTAGTATGAAGAGGTGCTTAACCAAAAATGTTGGTCTGACCCCAGAGCAGTATAGAATGAAGTTCAGGGACACCCAGAAGGTCAGTACCCAGTCTTGGGTTGACTCTGTAGATACCTCACTTAAGGCACTAGAGGGCTGGATTATTGGTAACAAAGTAAATACTTATGAGGCGTTATACAATCTGATCATGAGAGAGCACATCTTGACCAACTGTACCCAAGAAAGGTTACGCCAGCATCTAGTGGACTTTAAGCTGGCCAACCCTAGAGAGCTAGGGGAGGCAGCTGATGAGTGGTTGAGAACCAGGGTGGTTGTCAAGTCCCCGGGGGGAGACTCCAAGAAGGGGGGTCAGGTCCCCAAAAACCTAAGGAGAGAGGTGGTAAGTCCACCACAGAGACTCCCTCTCTACCCCAGAACCCTAAGAAGGAAGAGAGTAAATCCCACTCCCACTCTGACAAGCAGAGACAGGGAGACCCAGGGTTAAAAAAGCTCTTGGACAGTAAGGCTTGCTTTGACTGTCAGCAGACAGGTCACTTCAGAGGAGATGCAGCTTGTCCAAAGAAGGTGGTTAGCACTGGGTGGCCCAGTGTAGCCATGGAGGAGGACTCCTCAGATGATGAAGTCCTCCTAGCATTGAGCTGGGAGACAGGACCAGATGGTAAGATGGTGATCCCTGAGGGTGGGAGTAGGCACTTCCACCCAATTCAGGTGAATGGGATCCCTACCACTGGCCTGAGAGACACCTGTGCCAGTCACACTATGGTGAGTGACCGGTTCGTGACCCCAGGAGAGACCAGGAAAGTCAGGATAGCCACAGGGGAGGTCACCTCCAAACCTGTAGCCATAGTGCCCCTAGAGAGGGAGGGTATCCTTGACTGATTTAGGGTGGTAGTCAGCGCTGACCTCCCCCTAGATTGTATCATGGGCAATGACCTCCCAGAGGTGAGTCTGGTCCCAGATGGGGCGGTCGCCCAGGGCGCCCCCCCCAACCCAAAGTCCTGGGGAGTCAGTCCCTACAGTTAGGAGACAGGGGTCCCCAAGAAAAGGAAAGAAGAAAAGGAAGGGTAGGCCACTCTTAAAGAGAGTTCCAGGGAGCCAAAGGCCTTCTGCCGCAGTAGGGGGGGAGCCCAGAATTGGCACTGGTGAGGCCTCACCTGACCCCAAGGAAGTCATGAGTAGTCAGGCATCTGTCCAGATGCAAGGTGTTGCCACTGCACTGACAGAAGGGAGAGTGGAAGGAGGGTGTCTGCCACAGGAGGTGGTACCCCCATTCTAGACAGCAAGAGGGGTGCCAGGACCACACAGTTGCCCCTAAAGCAACTCAGCCACCTGTCAGTGGAGAGCTTAGGGTGTGGTTCTGGGTACTGACAGCTGTCAGTAGCCTCTTCTGGGTGCTAGACTTCTTGGCAGCACTGCACTTGGCCTGGGAGGCAGACCCCAGGGCCAAAAGCAAAGTAGGCCCCCTGACCCTGTTGGTCATGGTGGGGTTGCTCAAGTGTTGGGTGACCTCTTTGGGTAAGCTAGGTGTTGCCCTAGCAAAGTTAGGAGTAGGGGAGGTGGGCACCTCACTACCCAAGTTGGCAGAGAGAGAGGAGGAAGACCCCCCTAGAGGGAAGTTTCAGTTTGAGATGGGTCATTTCACTGTTGGGATGGATTCACTACCCAGAGGGAGTGACCATGACAGGAGGATGTAAGGCAGAGTAGGCCCTGCAAAGGGACAGCCAGTTTTCTTCACTGTCTTCCTCGCCTAACAAGCCAGTAAGACTCTCCCAGGGTTGGGCTGAGTCTCCTGGGCGTGTGGGCTGGGGGGGGGGCTTGTGTGAGAAAACAGTGCTGATTGCAGAGGCCCCCTAACTTTTTGCCCCCATTTTCCACTTTTTGCTGGTGTTTTCCTGACTCTGATGGTGCCCTGGGTAGTGCTAACCAGTCCCAGGGCCTGTGCTCTGTGTAAAATGGATATGCAAATTAGGCTAATTATAATTGGCTAAGTTAACCTACCTATAAGTCCCTAGTATATGGTAGGGCATGTAGGTTTAGGGACCACAGAATAGGTAGTGCACCCATAGGTGCACTGCTGAGGTGCCCAGTGTCATTTTAAAGGCAGGCCTGCATTGCTGGATGCTTTTAAATTAAAGTTATATGCAAATTCGACTTTGGAATTAAAAGTAGTTCCTAAATCTTAAATTACCTTATTTTTACATATAAGTCACCCCTAAGGTGTGCCCTATGTGCCCCTAGGGCTGAGTGCCATGTAACTATAAGCAGGGACTTTATAAAAATAGTTTAAAAAGCCTTGGTGAGGTAAAAACAGCCAAATTAGTTTTTCCCTCACTGTAGTAAATGGCCTTCATAGGCTAGAATGGGGAGACTTTATTTTAATTTTTAAAGTCTCCTTAAATGATGCATACCAAGAATTTGGTATCAAATTAATTGTTGTAATAAATCCCACAACTTCCAGTTGTTGGATTTAATATAACTTGTTCAGGTAAAGAGTTTTAAACTTGACCTGAAAAGTTGCCAATTTCAGCCCTGCATTGTTTTTGCTGCTGTGCCCTGATTGGCCAACCTATAGCAGCTTGGCCAGGCTGCCTTGATGAGGTGTGAAGTGGCCTGACTTCACACAAAGGAATGTGCCTGTGGGAAGGAATCTCCCCTCAGCAGATGGTGAGGCAGGAAGGGGGAGGGCTGCCAAACTGGTCTTTAAAGGCAGAGAAGGACATTTCGAGCAACCAGCAACACCCCCACATCCTGCAACCCCAGACAACTAGGTGCCCCCTTGATTAGATTAGGAGAGGGCAGGAGAGGGGTGTATTTATGATTTTTAGCCACACCAGTGGGTGGGCTCAGCCAGATGTAACCTCCAAAAATCAGATTCAGCCATGATGGATTTTTAGAGAATGTTGCCTCCTGGGATTGATTTTTGCCACACTTCCCAGGAAGTGGTCATCACAGGGGGAAGGACCCTGCACCTGATTGGAGAACCAGGACCACCCTGCTTTTCATCCAGGAGCAAGGATAAAACTGGCAGACCTGCACCCACACCTCAGTTCCCTACCACATCCAACAAGGAAGAGCAACAGAAGAAGAAGGACTGCCCTGCTGGACCCCTGGCCCGCACCTGGAACCTGCACTCAGAAGGACTGCACCAGCTGCACACTTGGGCTTCACCACAAGAAGGACTTTGCCTGGCTTCAACTGGTTCAAGGAGGGACTCCCTGTTTGCTACAGGTGAAGAATTACTATCCAGAGTCCCCTGCACCAACTCCTGAAGAAAGCGACCAGCTGACCACTGTCCAGTGGCCAAAAAGGAGTTTGCGCCAGGTGCATTCTGGGAGTTATAGTCCGCACCCCCCAAGGACCATCTCAGAACTTCTGGACCCTTGGGGTGAGCTGTTGACCCCAAAATAACCTTAAAAGGACATCTGGGAGAAGCCCCAGAAGTTTGGAGAAGTTTGGACAACTTTTGTAGAAAAGCTCCATAGAGGGACCGACCCGCCACGGCAACTTTAGCCGGCTTGCCTCAACCACGACCCGGCCTGATTTGCTGGTTCGTCCCGGTAAAGAAAATCTCAGAATAAGAGACTAAGTCCGAAGGTAAAAAGTTGACCGGGACCTCCCAGCCAGCTTGTCCGAGGAGGGCTCCATGGACATCGGATCAAGATCCAGGTATACCCCGGTCGAAGGATTTTCACCTCGAAAAAACGGCTAAGTCCGAAGGTAAAAATCTCCACCGAGGATTCCAGCATCGCGTATCTGGAGAAGGGCTCCAGGAAGTCGGATTGGACTGCAGGTTCGTCCCGCTGAAGAAAATCTTCAAAACAGAGACTAAGTATGAAGGTCAACTTTTAACCGAGGCCTCCCGCTGCCTGTAGCCGAGCAGGGCTCCATAGCGGTCGGCCTGAAACTTTGACTTTGCCCCGGTCGAGGTGCAACCAGATGACCCGATTGGAGCTTTTTGTTTCTAGGCGCTAAAAAAATTATAATTCTTTAAAAATTCATATCTCCGGTTCCCCTTATCTGATTTTATTTGTTTTGGTGTCATTTTAAAGATAAAAATATAATCTATTGTTATAAATTGGTTTTGGATTTTTAAACTGTTTCCTGTGTTTTATTTAAATACTGTTTTGTGATATTTGAATGCTTTACACTCTGTCTCCTAAGTTAAGCCTTGACACTCGTTGCCAAGCTACCAAGGGTTGAGCTGGGTTTGATTTACTGAGACCTAACTGGACCTAAGTGGAGGTTAGTGGCCTATTGCTAAGTGTAGGTACTTATCTGCCCTTACCAATGAACCATTTTCCAACACCGTCGAAGCACACATACTAAGGGAATTGGCGTCAACCTATTTTGACCCAAGATAACTCGGCTCCTGGAAGGGGAAGAAGTTTGCATAGCCAGATGTGGGGGTGTTATAGGTGTTTTCCCCCGCTTCAAAAGCTGGCACCAGGAATTCATATTGGACCTCTTGAACCACTCATCAGGTCACTTCTGGATCTGTGGAAGACTCTAAAGAAAGACTGCTCTGCTGCTGTGCTGGTTGAAGTAGTGCTCTGCTGCCTTGCTGAAAGAAGGATCACCCAGTTACCTGAGAACGGAAGAGTGGACCTGCTTCTTGAACCCAGAACCACCAAAGGTACTCCTCAACTAGTTTACTAGCCTCCTGTTCTGAGCTACAAGGGCATAAAAAGCTCCAGAGACCTGTCCTGCAACCATCAGCTGACCAGGCTCATTTGGACTAGCTTGTGTCTTGCTGCTGGCCTCTGCTGGAGTGATCTCCAAGATGTGCCTCCTAGGTTATGGATACCCAGTTGGCATCAGAATGTACTCGTCCTGGCCCAATTGTGGGTTTTCTCAGAACAGACACAGCTGGACGCAGTTCGATGCAGGACCTCACATCACATCACTTTACAGCTCCTGATCGGCGATCTCATTGGAACCGATGCAGTGCAGCCCATCGTAACTGACACGACTCAACTCAGGCTGATTTAAGCCTTCGCAATTCAGCCCAGGTACAACCAGGTATATTGACTACCTGGTTGAACTTGGTCCTGTACCCGATCCGCACTCCATCATGGTCGTCTTGGACTTCTGACTTTATTCCAGAACTGCGTGACCAGATAACTTTTGGCGCTTGCACTTTTTGGTACTACTTTCACCTAAAACTTTAAAATTGGTTATCTCCAATTCTAGGGATTGGATTTTTGTAATTCTGGTACAATTGAGCCACTTTATTACTTTTTGTGTGCTCTATAAATAATTTACATATAGCCTCTAAGTTAAGCATTACTAATTTTGTTACACACTACTATAGGGTTAAACACAGGCTAATTTGTTGACTTTTGTGATTCACTCTGATAAGGATTGTGGTTGTTATTTCAGAAGAGTTTCCACTTTCAACTAATAACCACATTTCTCACACTCCGGCTTGGCAGTTTGTTGTTGAAAAAATTAAACATGTTAAAAGTTAGATGAACGTTTGTCATTTTGAGGGGACTGTCTGTCAAACTTTTAGCATATTGACAGGAATTGCAGTGATGGCTGTTCCTGCTAATGACTAGAGATGTCAACGGGGCCGGAAAACATCCCTAAATTTGATGGCAGGTACTCCGTCAAGGTGACAAAGTATTTTAATCTATTGCCTTCATTAGGTGAAACCTGTCTGACAAACTTTAAATGAGGCCCATAGATTGTCACATCACTAAACAGGAATGGCCTGTGCCACAGAGCTGCTAACTGTCCTGCCCAACCTGACCTACCTTCCATGTTGCTGAGAACAGTGATATGGTCAAAGACCCAGCAGTATTTATTTCCACACCTCTACAGTACCATGTGATTTCCTTCAAATGGATATTTAAAAATTTGGTCCGGAATTCATTATATTACCAGGATGAAATTAAGTAGGTTCCAGTGAAAGAAGTGCGTGATGGGCATTTTTGTATTTTAAAAAAGTACCCATCTTTAAGGTCATGATGGAAGGAGTTGTGAGTTTTGGGTAACATAGACTTGAGTTTTCCATACTTGACGTGGCAGCTTGCAGGGGATTCACCATTAGGACAAGAGTACCAGAAGGAAAGACATAACATATGCGCACAGTCATCTAGGACTTCTAGTTATGCACTGTTTGTGTTTTGCTACACTATCTGCTCACATGAACCTCTCTTCTCCTGAGACTATAATGGGATCATTCGATTGTGATTGCTTGCTTGCCAGGAGTAAATATTTTGATTGCGCAGAAGTTTTGCGCTTCCACTGAAAAAGTAGTTAACTTCAAACCAGCTGTGATCATTTTATTTATTTATCCATCTGCTTGAGCTTGGCTTTCCAGGGCCTCACATTGTAATGTTAAAAGAAAATATGTTAGAGAACTAGCTTATTCATGGTGATTTTCAGCAGAGATGAGAGGAAGGCAGTCTATAACCTACATATATGTTTAGGTCTGGCTTGAAAGTACAACTGTAATTCGACCTTATAGGATCAGCAAAACAGAGCTTAATTGTCCTACTGAGGGAGGGACTGTTGCTATGCCTGAGTATAGGATTTAATTGGGCTGAGTTTGTGTATTTTCACTAAAAGACTACATATATTGCATTTTGGCTTGTGGCTAAATTCATTCTTGATGCAGCAGGACTGATTTAGTTTGATTAACTAATGATCATGATTATAGACCTGATCTGTTTATTATGACATGTTACAATGAAGGCACAAGGCCTGATTTACTTATTGTGAAAAGCATATGATAAAAGTCAAAAGGCATTTAGGCATGAATTTTTAATATGCTATATTGAAGTCTACATATAATTTATTGCATGGAGTTTCACAGAATACCAACGTAGGCAAGGGCTTTGACTTTAGCCACCCACTACGACAAACCCTGGTGAGGTTTCATTCTAATGAGTCTTGTTAGGCCTTGGTGAGAGGGGTTGTGTATTGTTTTGCAAGCTGCATTTTCTACATATTAGTAGTTTTAATACAGCATGCATAATAGTTGCCAGTTTAAGTCCACTTAAATATGCCACTGCTGAGTAAAGTGTAAAGCCACAGTTAAAGGCGTAATCAGCTTCTTGCAAAATGCATGCCAGATCTCATATCTAGGCTTGATCTGTTTATTATGAAAGATTTTGACAAAGCCAGTAGGCTTGACCTACTTAGTGTGAACATTATGTGCTAAAGACAGTAAACCTTTAAGGATAGCTTTTTATCACACTATGCTAAAGCCTGTAGGAGGGTACTTTGTTATGTGGAATTTCACAGATTACTGTAGTAGACAATATATTTTGGGCTGTATTTATAGGCCCCTAGTGCCACAGGAGCATAACTTTTTGTGACGCTCCTGTGGTGCTAAGCACTGCGCCGTATTTACAAGGTGGTGTTAAGCCACTTTTTGTGGCTTAACGCCACCTTGTAAATACGGCCCTTCCCACGCAGCACTGTGAGTGGAAGGGGCGTGCAATGGGTGTTGCAGTGGGCGTGGCACAACAACACACACTGCATTTTGACGCTGCCTCAGAATTATAACATTTCGTAAACCTGAGGCAGCGCCAAATCTAACACCACCCCAAGGGGTAGCAATAGCAAGGTGCAACGTTTTTTGCTTTTTCTACGCACAGAAAAAGCAAAATGCCAGAAATGATTGTTTATATGAGGGGAGGTGTCCCTTCCTGCACATAAACAATCATTTGAAAATGACGCTTTTGCACGTCTGTGTGCGCTGCATTGTGCAGCACACACAGATGTGCCAAAGCACCATTCGTGATTGTTAATGTGCACGAAGGGACACCTTCCCGCACATAAACAATCACACCCCTCAACAAATACATTCTTGCACGATGGTGGAAGGATGCCTGTGTTGGTGCTGGCAGCTAAATTTATTGCCAGTGCAGGGAGAAATGCAGGGGTGCACCGCATTCCCTTAAATACAGTGCATTTCTAGAGTGACGCAGCGTGGCGCTGCCAATTTTAGCGCAGCACCGCGCTGAGCCACATTTCTTTAAATCTGGCCTTTGGTGTTGGCGATCTACACTAATAAACTGAGGGAATAGAAGATATATCTTACAACAATCCTTATTGGGTTCACATAGGAGAGGCAGTTTTTTGCTTTGACAGTTGTCATTTTGTATAAATGTAAAGTTTTATGACTTTATGCTTGCTGGTTGCCTTGTGGGAAAGCTCACACAGATGTACATTAGGCCTAAATTGCCTAAACTGCTTATAATGACAAGCTAATATTAAACGCTATATGTGTGATTGGTGTGCAGGGAAATGTTGAGCACAATGCCATAAGTCTGGAACGTGGATCATGAAAAAATATTACAACAACAGTAAGCTTGGCCTATGTATTGTGAAAAGAATATGGTAAAACCAGTAGGGCTCTTGCAGTGGATTGTTGTCACATCATGTTACAGGCTATATAAAGGTATTTGGTCACATATTACCATCAAAGGCAAGGGTTATGGTGTTGATCACCCACTATGACAAACACTAAGGCCCATATTTATACTTTTTTAGCACTGCGTTTGGGCCATTTTTGGATGCAAAAGCGGAACAAACTTGCAAAATACAATTGTAATTTTGTAATTTTGTGCTGTTTTTACATCAAAAAGTGGCACAAATGAGGCGCTAAAAAAGTATAAGTATGAGCCTAAGAGCAGAATTTCACTGTGAAGATTCTTGTTACGCCCTTATGAGAGGGGCTGTATATTGTTCTGCCAAATGTGAATTTATACATATTTGTAATATTATGAATGTGTACCTGAACATTGTCATCATTTGCTTATTTCTGTAGGTCCGGTTGTACACAGCCATTGATAAAGAATAGAGGACTTATATGTTCAATGGCAAAAGGTATGCCAGATTACTTAGGTGTGTTCTGTTTCTAATGAAAAGGTATGACAAATCAAGTAGGCCTTATTTACTTATTATGAAAACTCAGGGCCTGATTCAGATATTGGCAGACTGGTAACTCATTCACAACGGTGCCGAAATCTGAATCCCATAGGATGTCATGTGATTTAGATTTCAGCGGAAAGGAATATCCATCACCTTTGTGGTGGAGTAACTCATCCACTAATATCTAAATCAGGCCATATGTCTTAAAGGCAAACACTTTTATGGATGGATTCTTATTACACTGTGATAAATCCTGTGGGCAAGGCTTTTCTTAAATGGAATCGATTCACACCATAATACTTAATAGGCCAATATAGTAAGGATTTTCTGTTGTTTTGTCAATTGTATATTAGAAATATTATGTAATTTTACTATGGTAGACCTGATGGTTGCCTTGTGGGAAGGTTTATGAACCAAAAGAGTAGGTTTGAGTTACTTATTGTGACAAGATAATGATAAAGATTACAGGCTTCATTGAATATAATGAAAAGTTATGATAAAAGCGGTCGACCTGACATACTGATTGTGAAAGGCGGATGTGAAACTCAATTGGTATTAAAGGGTAGATTGGTTTTACTCTGTATTGAAGCTTACAGATAGGTTTTTTATTACCTGGATAGCTCATTTATTACAGTACATTTTGGTGCTGGTTACCCCCTTTGGTAAACCATGGGTGTAGATTTGTAAAGTCAGAATCCTTGTTAGGCCTTCTTCGGAGAGATATTATTTTGCTTTGACAACAGTAATTTTGCTTAATAAGTAATTTTATGACTGTATATCTATTGGTTGTCTTGTGGGAGAGTTTATGCTCAGCAAAGGAGGCTTTAGTTTGCTATGGTGTTAAACCATTGATAACAGCTTATTGGTTCACTAGGATAAAACATGTCTGTTGCAATAGGTCTGATCTATTTATTGCCAAACATGATGATAACCACATTAGGCTTTACCTATTAAGTGTAAAAAGCATATGTTAAAATCAACAGGCATTTAAGGGTAGATTGTTATTTATCTGTATTAACTCCTTCTGTGCCTTGGACGAGATGATCTCGTCCAAGGCTACAGTTCCCCTGTGCCTTGGACGAGATCATCTCGTCCATGGCACAGGGGAACTTGGGGGCGCGCTAGCAGTGCACCCCCTCTCCCCCCCCAAGTCGGGGATGGAAGGGGAAGACCTTCCCCTTCCACCCCGACCCCCCCCACCCCCCCCTGTGGTGCGCTGATTAGTCACAGGGGCCTCCCTTGTCGCGCTGGAAGCTCAAATTTATTTTAGGCCATTTCTGCCCCCCGTGGGGGCAGAAACCTATAGGCGCCAGGGGAATTTTTTTTTTTCTTTTTTTTTTTTTTCTTTGTTTGTTTTTTTAGAGATGGGGAGCGACCCATCAGGGAAGAGTCGCTCCCCTGGGGGACAAATTGTATTTAGGCTATTTCTGCCCCCCTTGGGGGCAGAATAGCTGATTTTAGGTCAATCTGCCCCCAAGGGGGCAGAAACCACTAGGCACCGGGGATTTGTTTTTTGGCGCCAATGTCAAGCAGGGTGAGCGACCCCGTAGGCAAGGGTCGCTCCCGGGGGGGGGGGTGGGGGTTGGGGGGCAAATTTATTTTAGGCCATTTCTGCCCCCCCTGGGGGCAGATCGGCCTATTGTTAGGCCGATCTGCCCCCAGGGGGGCAGAAACCTCTAGGCGCCAAGGGATTTTTTTTTTTTTTTTTTTTTTTTCTTTGTTTGTTTTTTTAGAGATGGGGAGTGACCCATCAGGCAAGGGTCGCTCCCCAGGAGGGCAAATTGTATTTAGACCATTTCTGCCCCCATGGGGGCAGATTGGCAGAGTTTAGGTCAATCTGCCCCCAAGGGGGCAGAAAACACTAGGCACCGGGGATTTGTTTTTATGCGCCAATGTCACGCAGGGGGAGCGACCCCGTAGGCAAGGGTCGCTCCCGGCGGGGGAGGGTGGGGGTTGGGGGGGCAAATTTATTTTAGGGCATTTCTGCCCCCCCCCCTGGGGCCGGCTGAGCTACAGGCCAAACACCACAGGTAGGCACCTTGCAAAAAACACCTCTGTTTTCTGTGAAAAAATATGTTGTGTCCATGTTAGGCCTACCCACAGAAGTGAGGTACCATTTTTATCGAGAGACTTAGGGGAACGCTGGGTGGAAGGAAATTTGTGGCTCCTCTCAGATTCCAGAACTTTCTGTCACCGAAATGAGAGGAAAAAGTGTTTTTTGGGCCAAATTTTGATGTTTGCAAAGGATTCTGGGTAACATAACCTGGTCAGAGCCCCGCAAGTCACCCCATCTTGGATTCCCCTGGGTTTCTAGTTTTCAAAAATGCACTGGTTTGCTAGGTTTCCTCAGGTGCCGGCTGAGCTACAGGCCAAAATCCACAGGTAGGCACTGCTTTTTATAAAAAAATGTGATGTGTCCACGTTGTGTTTTGGGCCCTTTCCTTTCGTGGGCGCTAGCCCTACCCACACAAGTGAGGTATCATTTTTATCGGGAGACTTGGGGAAACGCTGGGTGGAAGGAAATTTGTGGCTCCTCTCAGATTCCAGAACTTTTTGCCACAGAAATGTGAGTAACATGTGTTTTTTTAGCCAAATTTTGAGGTTTGCAAAGGATTCTGGGTAACAGAACCTGGTCCGAGCCCCGCAAGTCACTCCATATTGGATTCCCCTAGGTCTCTAGTTTTCAGAAATGCACAGGTTTGGTAGGTTTCCCTAGGTGCCGGCTGAGCTAGAGGCCGAAATCTACAGGTAGGCACTTCGCAAAAAACACCTCTGTTTTCTTCCAAAAATTTGGATGTGTCCACGTTGCGCTTTGGGGCGTTTCCTGTCGCGGGCACTAGGCCTACCCACACAAGTGAGGTATAATTTTTATCTGGAGACTTGGGGGAACGCTGGGTGGAAGGAAATTTGTGGCTCCTCTCAGATTCCAGAACTTTCTGCCACAGAAATATGAGTAACATGTGTATTTTTAGCCAAATTTTGAGGTTTGCAAAGGATTCTGGGTAACAGAACCTGGTCCGAGCCCCGCAAGTCACCCCATCTTGGATTCCCCTAGGTCTCTAGTTTTCAGAAATGCACAGGTTTGGTAGGTTTCCCTAGGTGCCGGCTGAGCTAGAGGCCAAAATCTACAGGTAGGCACTTCGCAAAAAACACCTCTGTTTTCTTCCAAAAATTTGGATGTGTCCACGTTGCGCTTTGGGGCGTTTCCTGTCGCGGGCGCTAGGCCTACCCACACAAGTGAGGTATCATTTTTATCGGGAGACTTGGGGGAACGCTGGGTGGAAGGAAATTTGTGGCTCCTCTCAGATTCCAGAACTTTCTGCCATAGAAATGTGAGGAACATGTGTTTTTTTAGCCACATTTTGAGGTTTGCAAAGGATTCTGGGTAACATAACCTGGTCCGAGCCCCGCAAGTCACCCCTCCTTAGATTCCCCTAGGTCTCTAGTTTTCATAAATGCACAGGTTTGGTAGGTTTCCCTAGGTGCTGGCTGAGCTAAAGGCCAAAATCTACAGGTAGGCACTTCGCAAAAAACACCTCTGTTTTCTTCCAAAAATTTGGATGTGTACACGTTGCGCTTTGGGGTGTTTCCTGTCGCGGGCGCTAGGCCTACCCACACAAGTGAGGTATCATTTTTATCGGGAGACTTAGGGGAACGCTGGGTGGAAGGAAATTTGTGGCTCCTCTCAGATTCCAGAACTTTCTGCCAAAGAAATGTTAGGAACATGTGTTTTTTTAGCCAAATTTTGAGGTTTGCAAAGGATTCTGGGTAACAGAACCTGGTCCGAGCCCCGCAAGTCACCCCTCCTTGGATTCCCCTAGGTCTCTAGTTTTCAGAAATGCACAGGTTTGGTAGGTTTCCCTAGGTGCCGGCTGAGCTAGAGGCCAAAATCTACAGGTAGGCACTTCACAAAAAACACCTCTGTTTTCTTCCAAAAATTTGGATGTGTACACGTTGCGCTTTGGGGTGTTTCCTGTCGCGGGCGCTAGGCCTACCCACACAAGTGAGGTATCATTTTTATCGGGAGACTTGGGGGAACGCTGGGTGGAAGGAAATTTGTGGCTCCTCTCAGATTCCAGAACTTTCTGCCAAAGAAATGTTAGGAACATGTGTTTTTTTAGCCAAATTTTGAGGTTTGCAAAGGATTCTGGGTAACAGAACCTGGTCCGAGCCCCGCAAGTCACCCCTCCTTGGATTCCCCTAGGTCTCTAGTTTTCAGAAATGCACAGGTTTGGTAGGTTTCCCTAGGTGCCGGCTGAGCTAGAGGCCAAAATCTACAGGTAGGCACTTCACAAAAAACACCTCTGTTTTCTTCCAAAAATTTGGATGTGTCCACGTTGCGCTTTGGGGCGTTTCCTGTTGCGGGCACTAGGCCTACCCACACAAGTGAGGTATCTTTTTTATCGGGAGACTTGGGGGAACATAGATTAGCAAAACAAGTGTTATTGCCCCTTGTCTTTCTCTACATTTTTTCCTTCCAAATATAGGAGAGTGTGTAAAAAAGACATCTATTTGAGAAATGCCCTGTAATTCACATGCTAGTTTGGTCACCCCGGAATTCAGATATGTGCAAATAACCACTGCTCCTCAACACCTTATCTTGTGCCCTTTTTGGAAATACAAAGGTTTTCTTGATAGCAATTTTTTACTCTTTATATTTCAGCAAATGAATTGCTGTATACCCGGTATAGAATGAAAACGCACATCAGGGTGCAGCTCGTTTATTGGCTCTGGGTTCCTTGGGTTCTTGATGAACTTACAAGCCCTATATATCCCTGCAACCAGAGGAGTCCAGCAGACGTAACGGTATATTGCTTTCGATAATCTGACATTGCAGGGAAACGTTACAGAGTAAAATGTGGAGAAACATTTATGTTTTTTTACCTCAATTTAAATATTTTTCTTTTTCAGTTGTTATTTTCTGTAGGAAACCCTTGTAGGATCTACGCAAATGACCCCTTGATGAATTCAGAATGTTGTCTACTTTTCAAAAATGTTTAGGTTTCTGGGATCCAGCATTGGTTTCATGCCCATTTCTGTCACTGACTGGAAGGAGGCTAAAAGCACAAAAAAATGCAAAAATGGGGCATGTCCCAGTAAAATGCCAAAATTGTGTTGAAAAATTGGGTTTTCTGATTCAAGTCTGCCTGTTCCTGAAAGCTGGGAAGCTGCTGAGTTTAGCACCACAAACCCTTTGTTGATGCCATTTTCAGAGGAAAAACCACAAGCCTTCTTCTGCAGCCACTTTTTCCAATTTTTTTGTAAAAAACGAAATTTTCACTGTATTTTGGCCAATTTCTTGGCCTCCTTCAAGGGAACCCACAAAGTCTGGGTACCTCTAGAATCTCTAGGATGTTGGAAAAAAAGGACGCAAATTTGGCTTGGTTAGCTTATGTGGACAAAAAGTTATGAGGGCCTAAGCGCGAACTGCCCCAAATAGGCAAAAAAAGGCCTGGCACAGGAGGGGGAAAAGGCCTGGCAGAGAAGGGGTTAAAGTCTACAGATAGGTATTTTTTAAATTAAATGTCATATTACCTTTGTAACAAATGATTTTCATGTTTGACACTGCTTCTGATAAAATATAAAGGGGAAGAATTACACTGTAACAATTTGTGTTAGAATCTCTTCTTGTATATCCACAAAGATCTTGTAATAACAAAATCAGCCAGGCTACTATTATATGTAAATCCACAAGCCCACAACTCCCCTGCCTTGAGAGCACAACACTGGTTACCCATTGCCAGAAGATGCACCTTCAAGCTGCTTTGTATCACCCACAAAGCTATACATGGAACATGACAGCTTTTTATCAGAAACAAAACAACCAAATACATTCAACAAAGAACCTCTGCTCAAGATTGGCATCCTGCCTTAGAACACCACCATACAATAAAAAGACTATAGGTGGTACATCCTTCTCCGTTCAAGCAGCCAAACTATGGAATTCATTACCCCCAACTATAAGAGCCACAGATAACTATATTGTCTTCAGAAAGCTACTCAGGAGTTGGCTCTTTCCTTCATAACCACCATATTCAATCAGCTATGGATTGCATATGCCTAAGTTGGTACATATTTTTATCTGATTATGTGTATATTCTAGTTATATATAGTTCTTTAGAAAATATGTATTGCTACTATGTCATAACAATAAACTACACACATACTCTTTAAACCTGTTTAACTAATGTATATTTACAGATGGATTAAATATGTATATGTATGTACATATAGGTGTGCATATTCATTTGTGTATGTATGTATGTGTGTGTGTGTGTATTTATATATGTGTCAGTATGATATTCTATGTTTAACATGTTCACAGATCATTGCATAGGTCCTAGATAAGTTGTTATATTAGATACTTATGAATCCCTGGTCTCATTTTATTTCACACTTTGTCTACCCATCACCATATGTCATGTCTCTATTAATCTTTTCTCCACTCCCCACTCTGACTCATCTCAAATCCATTCTACTACTTTCATCTCCTAAATAACCCTGCCTAAGCTCTTCCCTTCTCTTCCACATCTAACTCACCCAAACCTCACTTAACTACCATGATCTCCCAAACAACCCTACTAAATTGTCTCTCATTTATCTCAGCTTTAACTCATCCAAAACCCCCTCCTGCTACGATGATCTCCCTAACCCTTTCCACATATTCTTCCCTCCTCCATCCCCCCTTTACTCATCCCAAGCCTAAATCCTATTACCATAAACTCCCAGTGAACACGTCTTGATTCTTCCCTCCTCCACCCCTCCATTACCCCAGTCAATCCAACTAACACTCACATATCCGTGGCTCAAATTAACTCATAATAATACTAAAACTGTACTCATATTTCTCTATACTAATCCACCTCTAATTCCTCTGGTGTTCTGGAGTAGCATGATACTCGCCGAAAAGCGCTTCTACGCCTCATCAGGGGTAGTAAGCGCTATATACAAACTATTACAATACAATGCTATATATATATATTTAGATTCATATATATATAATTATATATATTTAGATTCATACATATATATATATATATATATATATATATATATATATATATATATATATACATATATATATATATATATATATATATGGGTCCCCTCAGCTCTTCCACCGGTCCGGCTTAGTGTCAATTACACCATGCTTCCATCCAAGACAACAAACTGCATTAGGTAATTGTTCAGTCTGCATCAGTCATTATATCTTTTGCCTTGTGAATGATGAACATTTTTGATTATGTGTGTACATCCACCTAAAGAAGAGTTTAAAGAGGCGGCTATGTTTAAACTTTAAAATAATGATACAATACCCTTGTAAGATGGACAGCCATTGGTATGTTTAGTTTGATTTTGCAAACATATGCCTGCTTTGTTTAGAAGGCAGCAGGTTTTTCTTTTTGCACTTTTTTGTACTTGTAGTTCTTTATTTTATCTTGCATATGTTGTTGAGTTTCTTTGTGTTTTATTGTAGTTTTGTCAGAGTGAGAATGGAATGATGAGTGAGTGGATTGATGAATGGATGCATGAGTGCAAACATAAGTGACAGTGAGTGGATTTTGACTTCATGAGTGATTATACCAATCAGTGAAAGAAAAAGTCACTTTCATTCATAAGCCAGACCTCTTGGCATTGCCAATGCTTGTTGGTCTTCTGTTGCCATCAAACAATCTGTGCACACTCAAAAATTATTACTTTTCCAAAACTGCAATGTTATATGTTTTGATGAATCCCCATTAATCCCTACTGGTTTCCTGTGATTTCCTGACAGACTTTTCCCCCTAAATTCTTAATGTCTAAGGTAGTTGTCCTTTTATTTAAGGTGCCATGTTTCTCTACAGGCCATGTGTCATAATTTTCCTTAGTAAATTTTGTGGTTAGGCAGCATGGAATTACCTCATGAAACTCCCCACCAACACGTTCTAGATGGGTTGGTTTATCCACACCTGGTTTTTGGGTGTAGGGGAACCAGGCTCAATTTTACCATGTGATAATTCTGCACTTTAGCATCTAATGAGGCTTTGGCTGAAAACAGCCAAGCATCGTTCCTAGTTTTTTTCTGATGGGGCGCATAAAATGCTCTTCCCTACCAGAAATATTCTTCCCTTTCTTTCCCCTACTGTTACCCCCACCCTTCACTACACCCAGTGGTCCAAACAAATAAATATATTTATTCAGCTCCAAAACATGGAACTGAGTGAAAAAAGCAGAGATGGACGATAATTCCCTTTGTAAATGGTTTGACTTCTAATTGTATGGTACCAGTTGGGTTTACTATGGGATACTGGTAAATTTGAATGTGAATTTACCACCAATAAATCTACCCTAATACAACGCAATAACCATTTATGACTTTTGTGCTTATTGATAATCACAGGTTTCCTTGCTGTGATATGCCTCTCTGTAGCTAGAGGTATATGCAGTGGTCTAACACATGACACTAATGTAAGTGAAATTATACACAGTGTCCACTCAACCTTAATCATTTCAAAATTAGGCTTGTGCTTTATTATGTTGATGTAATTCATATAATGTTGGGAATTTTGTGTTATGCTTGTTACATGAAATTCGAAAAATCACGCCATTAAGCCACTTTTTAAAATTCCATAGCAGTCATGATAAAAATGTACTGAGAAGGCACAAGTATGTGAATGGCTATTATTCATGGCACTTTTGCTTTTTTCATCTCATTTTTAGTGCAAAAGCCGTTCTCGCATCAAATATTTCCACAAGGATACATTTCAAACTAAAATCTGGCAATAAAATACACTTTGCTTAGTTGCACCAAAAGTTAGCGTAATTATAGGAAAGCAAATTGCACCAATTGTGCACACCCCTATTCATAACATGGCTGCCTGATGGAATGATTTTGTGGTGATTATTTACAATTTTAGACCATTTGCTATGTCGATACCAAGTGCACTAAAGAAAGCTGATTAGCTGCTGTGCTACTACTATCAAAACACATTGTTGTCCATGTAATTTGAAAAAATAGTTTAATTAAGATGAGAAGGGATAGGCAAGAAAACACATCGACTCGAAAGATCAGCACAGTTACATGAAATTCTGGGAAGTGACAGAAGAGAGCAGTATCCATGGAAGAGGGGGCAGTGGCAGGGAAGGGACAAGACGCTCACATGTATGTTGAACAGTGAAAGGGATGAGGCATAACAATGCAAAGGTGACAAGTGAATGAAAAGCATGGAACATAAAAAGTTATCAGAGAAATGGTTACAAATAGTCTAACCATTGACAATAGTCTTTCAGATCATTGTTTTTACCCACTTTACACTCTACACAGTGGCCCACCTGTTGTAAATCAGTAGTGACCATTCCCCTTATGAGAGCACTCTATTCAGCACTGCCAGACAAACCCTCTTCAGAAGGGAACACAGACAACCTACAATCAGTTTTGGATTAATTATGCCTCATCAGTGAGGTATAGATTGGTTCCTGTGTCACAGTGAGCAAGGGGTCCTTGTTGGGCACTTTAGGCTCTAAATTAAGCACACACAACATGAGCAAGGACAGCAACACAGAAAGTGGGCTCATAGACCTGGCAACCTTGGCATAGTTTCCACCTAACCTTTTGCCTTCATCCCTCTTTTGCTGACCTTGTCTTTGCTGGCTTCAAGAGGGATGACAACCCCAAACTGTTGAGATGGTCCATCTCCCTACAGCGAATGACATTTACAATGGAACAGTGACATCGAACACACCATGGGGGTGATTCTGACCCCGGCGGTCTTAGACCGCCGTGGCCAGGGTCGGCGGGAGCACCGCCGACAGACCGGCGGTGCCCCGCAGGGCATTCTGACCGCGGCGGTAAAGCCGCGGTCAGACCGGCAACACTGGCGGGCTCCCGATAGTGTACCGCTGCCCTGTTGAATCCACCAAGGCGGCGCAGCTTGCTGCGCCGCCGAGGGGATACCGACCCCCCCTACCGCCATCCAGTTCCCGGCGGTCCGCCTGCCGGGAACCGGATGGCGGTAGGGGGGGTCGCGGGGCCCCTGGGGGCCCCTGCAGTGCCCATGCCACTGGCATGGGCACTGCAGGGGCCCCCGTAAGAGGGCCCCTACAAGTATTTCACTGTCTGCTTGGCAGACAGTGAAATACGCGACGGGTGCAAATGCACCCGTCGCACCTTCCCACTCCGCCGGCTCGATTACGAGCCGGCATCCTCGTGGGAAGGGAGTTTTTCCCTGGGCTGGCGGGCGGTCTTTTGGAGACCGCCCGCCAGCCCAGGGATAAACTCATAATACCCTCCGCGGTCTTCTGACCGCGGAGCGGTATAATGGGGGCGGAATTCTGGCGGGCGGCCTCCGCCGCCCGCCAGAATCAGAATCACCCCCCATGTCACTGCTGACTCTCTTTCCAGGTTTTCCTGCTTTAGTGAAAAGGACTGCCAAGAGGTTAGGTATTTTTCCCCACATTCAACTGGGAAGTGGGAGTAATGTGTTTGACCTGGCATTTGTGGCAGGGTTTCCCATCTACTGTTTTGTCTTTATTTGTCCTGTTTTGCTGATTTTGTTTTCGGGGGCTTTAGGACTTTGCACACTTTACCACTGCAAGCCAAATTCTAACATGCTTACGCCCTTCCCTTGATGCATTATAGAATTGGCTTATACCTAATTGCAATATTTAATTTACTTGTATGTTACTAATAAGGTGTGCACTACCTTTTGCCCAGGGCCTGTAAGTGTCATGGTACTAGTGGGTCTGTAGCACTTATTGCGCCATCCACCTAATTAGCACTTTAAACATGTTTCGTGTCTGCAATTGCAGCCTGTGTGTGCAATTTTAAACTGCCATTTTGACCTGGGAAAATAATCCTTTTACTAGGACCAAATATTTATTTTTAGTACATGTAAGTTATCTGTAGGATAGGCGCTGAACAGACAGAGGGCATGGTGCAGTGTAAATAAAAAGTTGGACATGTGCTTTTTAGTTTTATATGCCCTTCTAGTGAAAAACTCTTAAATGTGTTTTTCACTACCTCAAGGCCTAACTGCCCAATAGAATAACATTAGAGTTACATTATTACATTTTGTACGTGATAATTTCCATAAGGGAGCTGATAAACAGTACACGTGTTGTGTCTTTAAAATTGTAATAAAAATTACTCTCTCTACTAAAGTCAAATATTAAATTACACTTTTGAAAATGCCACTTTTCGACATCTGGCATTTTCCTGCCACCAAAACATAAAATGGTGGGTGAAGTGTTGACACATTTGAAACACTCACCCGAGTCAAAGAGTGGGGTTGAATCCATCGTTATTTTGCTTGCCACATCACCCCAGTTTGGACCCAGCCATATGAAAATCAGTCTTGACCCTGCTCCCTATGGAACAGTCCAGCCTGAACTGCCAAGCCTGGCCCTTCATGGAATACAAAGAAGCATCCGGGGACTGGTTTTGGGGTATCATTCTCATCGGCCAAGCTACCTTGAATCCAGTGATGCAGCAAGCAATGGACCCACATCTAGGCATACCCTGGCCACTTAGGACGCACATAGCAAGACCAAAGTTAGAATTTGGGTCTCTATTTGTTAGAGGTATACACTGTTGTCCAAGTAGGGACCACAATCCTAGTCAGTGTAAGACACTACATAACCTAAATTATCCTGTGCTCACCCTCTGGTAGCTTGGCACAGAGCAACCAGGCTTAACTTAGAAGATTATGGGCCTCATGTGGATTACAGCGGTCTTTTTTCAAGATCACCGAGGTACCGCCGTGCTGAAGACCACCAATGCAGGCAGTTTTCTGCACAGCATATCATGACTGCTGGCAGCCCTCTGCCCTTTTCCGGATGGAGAGCCGCCACTTCGGCGGTGAAGTGCATGCTGCTCCACCTCCAACGCCATTTCATCAGAACACCGCCCTCCGAATTCCAACCCAGGATTCGGTGTGGTGGTGTTCTGGTGATGGGGAGCTGGCAGCGGAGCAGCCCCCATGGATCCTGTTCCCTCCCAGAGGATCATCGGACCAGGTAAGGTGATCGTCAATTAGAGGAAGGGGGTGGGAGGGTGTTGTGTGTTGTGTGCGTGCATGGGGGTGTGCGTGTGAGTGTGTAGAGGTGGTGTGTGAGTGCGTGTATGCATGCAGGGGTGTGGTGTGTGTATGGGAAATGTGTGCACATATGTCTCTGTGTATGTCTGTGTATGTCTGTGTGTATGTGTGCGTGTATGTGTGCGTGTATGTGTGCGTGTATGTCAGCATGTTTGTGTAGTAGATGTGTGAGTGTGCGTGTAGGGGGTGTGTATGTCAGTGTTGGGGGGTTGGGGAGGGGGGTCCTGCCACCTTTGGGGGTGGTAGAGGTTCATGGGTGTAGGGGGAAGACTCTGGGAAGGGGGAGGAGGGAGGGGAAGACCACTATCAGTGCCAGGGAAAGAATTCCCTGGCACTGATAGTGCCTACCTCAATGGATTTCTTGGTGGTACAGAACCCCACGAAATCCATGGTGGTAAGCGGGGTCGTGATACTGCCGGCGGTGTAGTGACGGCCACCGGGCTGGAGACCGAAGTCTCCAGCCCAGAGGTCGTTACCACCCTGGCAGTCAGAGTGGAGAAGTGGTGGTTTGACATGGCGGTCACCGGCATGCTTGTAATTTCATTTTTTGTACCGCCGGGCTGTTGGCGGTATTACTGCCACTTCTCCACCGACCACCAGGGTTGTAATGAGGGCCTATGTGTAAAGTATTTGTGCAATACACATACAGTAACACAGAGAAAACACCAACAAAGTAATCCACACCCATTTAGGAAAATAGATAATATTTATCTAAATTAAAAATGACCAAAACAACAAAAATCTAATATGCAGAAGTCAACATATTACCTTTCAAAGGTTTATATGAGTCTCAATCCTTAAGAGTCAGTGGTTGTATCCTTGTAACACACCGTAACTGGGATGCACAAAAAATAACGTCACACGGGGACCACAGAGGAGGAGATGTGTTGAAAAATAAGACATTGCATTAGATTTTCTGGAACAGCACAGAAAATGCTTCATTTCTTTCCATGCTGCAAGGTGATGCGTTAATTTCCAGGAGTGCAGACTTGGTTCCCTACTGCTATGCAGGGATATTTTGGTGACCATTGAAAATCCTAGATGCACTGGTAAGCAGGAACAGGCACTGTGTCGATCTGGTGGGTGGTGCAGTTCTTTTTCAGCTGCGAGGGAGGTGCTGCTTCAAGTTCTGCAGGTGTTGTGTCAATTTCTGCAGGTGTTGCATTGATTTTCTGACACAAAGGAATTTTCTTCTCTTTGGTGAAGTTTCAGAACAGGATTCAAGCTCAAACCAAGCCCTTGGAGAGTACTTGTGGGGAAGGGAGAGTCCTTCCAGTAGAGTCAGTGGCCAGCAGGTAGCAGGTCAACAATAAGGGCAGCAGTCCTTCCAGCAAAGCTTTCCAAATGAGTCCTTTTGGCAGCCAGGCAGTCCCTCTGACAGAGTCCAGTTGTAGATCCAGAAGTGTCTGATTTTGGAGGGTCGCAGACCAAGTATGCCTTTGAAGTGCAGAGTGTCCCCTGTCAACCCAGCCCTGTCTGCCAGGATCACTGTGGGGATTAGCTCTCTGTGTCGGGTCGAGCCACTGGACTTTGAAGTGTAAGTGAGAACCCCTCCACCCTTTCTGCCCAGGAGGACCAATTCAGTATGCAGATGAATGCAGATGTGGCTAAGTGATCTGTGTTTATGACTGTCTGGGTGTAATGCACAAGGGAAGCTGTTAACCAGCACAGCCCAGATGTGGATTGGAGACAGGCTGTAAGGCACAGAAGGCAAAAAGGAAATGCCCACTTTCTAAAAGTGGCATTCGTAAAATAGTAATATTAAATCCAACTTCACTAGTAAGCAGGATTTTCTATTAACATTCTGGCCATACTAAACATGGCAGGACAACTCCTTTCAGATCAGAATTTACCACTTAAAAGTATAAAAGAGCAGTTCTAATGCTGGCCTATGAGAGTAGCAGGCATCGCAGTAGTGAAGAACGAATTTGTGAGTTTTTCACTACCAGTACATGACATGTACAAGACATACATACATGTCCTGTCTTTTACTTACATAGCACCTTGCCCTATGAGTTACCTTGGGCCTAGGTTAGGGGTGACTTACATGTAGAAAAAGGGGAGTTTAAGGCTTGCAAGTAGTTTTAAATGAAAAGTCAAAATGGCAGAGAAACTGCGCACACCGGTCTTGCAATGGGCTGGACTGTTCCTGTGGAAAGCAGGGTCAAGAATGATTTGCATATTGCTGGGTATAAACTGGGATGAGGTGACGAGCAAAATAATGATGGAATAAACCCAAATCTGTGACTGAAGGTGAGTGTTTGAAAAATTTCTAAAATCCGTCCATCATTTTATTATGATTTTGCTATTTTCCTAAATTAGCCATTTGGTGGCTGCAGCCTCTCACTGGACCTTGTGACTGGGTCTAGCTGATAGTTTGACTTTGTCTATTCCTCATAGACAGCCACTCACAATAGAGAGCTTAGGTGTGCCTGCATGGGTCATCAGTGGCTGGATGGAAGGACAGATCTGAGCACAGCCCTACTTACAGTTGATTAGGCTGTGTTGTGCCACAACACAAAGAGCTGTATTCCCACCTGCAGTTAGTCTGGACACCTCTAGAAGCTTTTCCCACTTCAAAGAAAGTTGGAAGCTGGATTTAGAAGTGAAGCAGTTAATTCAGAGATGGGGAAATCAGGCTATGACAGTGATGAGGTGTTCCTGTGAAAGGGATAGATGAAAAGTAATGTGGAGCTGGCACAAGAGGAAAAATGAACAGTATTTTTGTTGGGACAGTGATATATGGAAAGGGTGGTCAACGACAGGCAATGTAGGTCAGTGACAAGGTGGGGTTGGACTAAACAGTGCTGGTGTGGAGAGGACAGTGCTTCACGAAGCAGGCCGGTGATGGGGACTGCTCAAGCAAAGACACAAAAGTGACAGATAGAGGGCAGGGAAATAAGAGGTTGTGAAAGGCAAATAGTAAAAAAGGAAAAGCAATTGGGAGCAAGGGGCCAATAAAGAGCAAAGCGGAGATGGACAATGAAGAGGACTTTGGCTGTCCCACAATGAGTTGGTCTAAATGTTTGCCTAATGTGGGTACACACGCACGCCTTCCTTTCAGATATCCTTGAAACCCCGTGACATGCAGGTATCAGCCTGCCATCATCAGAACTAATATGTCAACATGACCCCAAATCACTTTCTGTTAGTGAGTTAGGGCCTGATTTAACTATTGGTGGGGGGCTTATTCCGTCGCAACGATGACGGATATCCCGTTCACCAGAAACTAAATACCATTGTTTGCTATGGTATTTAGATTTCAGCGAAGAGGATAGCTTTCACTGTTGCAAAGAAGTAACCCCTTCGTCGATAAATCAGACCCTCAATCTTTTTTCATGCATCGCAGACCACTGTTTTGCACTCGCAAACGGCCGAATTTACCGATTCGCACCGTTTGCGAGTGCAAAACTTTTTAATACATCTGGCCCCAAACTAAGGGGCACATTTATACTTTTGACACAAAACTGCACTAACGCAATTTTGCGTCAAAACATTTAGTGCTGTGTAGCGCCATTGCTTAATGCCACCCATGTGCCCTATTTATACTTTGATGCTGGGTGGCGCTAAGAAGAGGTTAGAGTAATTTTCCCTGAGGCTAACCATTGTGCCTTGTCGTGAGGAAAAGTTACTCTAATCCTGTTTACGACATGTAAAATCGCAAACCGGAAATGCACCATTTTTGCCCGCAATAGCGTCAAAAAGTGATGCAAACGGAACAAACAGTGCAAAGAAGAGGCAAGATGGATCCACAAAGCCAGGAGAGACTCCAGGGAGACCCCAGACAACCAGGAACCAGCCTGGTGGACACAGACAAGACCCAGGGGAGAGACAAGAAGATGAAGTGTCACTTCAGCGCAGAGGAGAATGGAATACTGGTGAGAGAGGTAACAGAGCACCAGCATCAACCCTTCATCACCTCTAAATTGCCAATTGGAAGGAGAGAGGCAATTTGGCAACAGATTGTGGACAAGATTAACAGTGTGGAAGAGCTGAGGAGAACTGTCACTGAGTGCAACAAATGATGGCATGACTGCAAGCGGAGGACAAAAGAGAAAATGGCAAAGAACAGGAAGGCAGTACTGCAGACCGGAGGTGGGAGTCCAGCACCACAAGAGGACCTGGATGAGATGGAGGAGATGGTTGCAGCCGTCCTCCAGGAGGAAATCATAACTGGTATTGCAGGACAGGACAGCGCAGACTACCAGGAAACAACAAAGTTGCATTGGGGGACCAAAATGCTTAAATGTCAAGTGCAAGAAGGGGGAGGCACATGCCTACTAGACAATGCATGTCAGCCCTGCAAATCAGGCAGTGGAAAGGGCAACACAACACCAACAACCTTTGCATGGGGATACACTGCCATGCCAAGGCTGGTGGAATGCTGAAGCAGACCAGGAGGGTAGGGTAAAACCTAAAACTGGTCTGGTGTCAGAGGACAGCTGGTATTGTCAGAATGTAAACTAGAGGACAATGCCAGACTCAGGCCATTGGCTCAAGCGGCATTCCCCATTGACAACATTTGCCACAACTACCTGTGCTGTGTGCGCTGGTAAATTAGGAAATGGCAGGGAGGTGCCCATGAAACAAGCACACTCAAAATGGGGGTTCAGTATGACTATGTGATCAATCTCCATCAATTCCTATACAAGTGCAACTCCTGTTAACTGGTCATGTCCATAGACTCAATAACCATCAGGCACTGTCACATACATAATGATGTACAAAGCAGTAATCTCATACCCAGGCTGGCCATCCCTGGGTTTACCCCTGTGCCAGTGTCATAGTACTAAGACAACTACATTAAAGGGAAGGACATATGTGTGTAGGAAGGTAAACACACCCGCACAGTCACAAGAGGAAACAGAACTCTGTCAGGTCCATCAGTGCAATGCAATGTAGCACACATACGCAAACATCAATATGAGAAACTACCAATGGTAACATGCGCATTGTCTCAAGTAAATTCCATGCATGGTGTGGTGCTAGGTCTCAGCACCGCAAAGGTGTATGTGAAAAATAAAACACTGGGACAGGGCCATATTTTCATGTGTGGTGCTGTGGCATCAGCACACCAACAATCATTGCAAGGCCTCACCATGCAAATGGAAGCAGAGAGAGGGTCGATGAGGATAAGAAGGTGGCAAACCACAATTTGGACGGAACACATACCTAGAAGATGTGATGCAGACAATTCCCCAAACTGCCCTTCACTACATGTGACATGCAGGTGGGGCACAGGGCTCATAGAGTGCAAACATTAATGACAGGAGCAATGCATGGGAACCAAGATGACAATCTACCACCAATAGGAAGTCAGTGACGTCACAATACAACTGGAACAACACAGACACACTAATTGTACAATATCTTATTGCAGAGGATGATGGCTCTTCTGTGTATCTGCCTGTCCTGTACTACCCCAATGACCTGAAAGACCAGCTGACAAACATCAGCCAGGAAATCATCCACGATGTCCTACAGACACCACCTCCAGTCACAAGGAGGAGCATACGTGCAGCAGCCATCCCAGAGGACCCACCCACCACACCAATAGTACAACCTGCCAGCTCAAACAAAGCAAAGGACTCTGATGACACAGGGACCTCCTTTGAGAGGACAGTAGTTGGAGTACAGCGGGAGCTGGCCAAGGAGGTGCGGGTGGGGATGCAAACGATGGCAGCCAGCATTGAGGGGATGCGCATGTGCATAATAACATCCGATGAACAGACAGCAGCCAAACAAGTCACACAATCCCTACTGCATGGAGTCCAACAGTGTGTGAGGCACCTACCCACTGCCATGAGGGATTTGCCAAAACACCTGCCCTCCCAATCTTGCTGTAGCACCAGTCCTTGCCACATGGGCAGTGATTCCCTTTGTCCTGTGCTTGACAACATGCCAGTGTTGCTACAGTTGGTGACATGCACTCTTCACAAACACAATTTTAACCTTTCCACTATGGACTGCTATTGTCTCTCACTATTCCGTTGGCATTTCATGTCCCCCTGCACTGAACAACACTTCACCTCAGCATGTCCAATGACATGTCCCTCAAACTTGCACTTGTGTTGTGTCACAATAGAATGGTTTACACTAATGGGGTCACAGACCTGGACTATGTAAATATTGCACTTCAGCACTTCAAAATAAACAGCACCTCCACAACCACTTTGTCTCTGTGTACTGTGACACATCTACTTTGCTGGAGATTTGGGATGTGTGTAACTTGTCTCGGGTCACAGAGTGTCAATACAAGAGTGCAGTAATAATGTGGGCAGATATCCACACACAAGGTATCTACATGATGAACATCAATGCTGGCCACATCCCCTACAAGCAAGTCACTGTGTATGTGGCATATGCTTTAAAACATACATGCCTCTCCCACAACATACAGCAGGAATGGCAGTGTAAGAGTGCTCGGCCTATAATGTCAGCTAGGAGTGCAAGTAAAACACAATGGCAGGAAACGTGTATACTTGACCTCATCTGAAATTGGCACTACTCAGTTAGCAGTGTTGACATGAACTAAAGGCTGCAGGCAGACGTCCTACAGTGCACAACATCACAACTCAGGATCCAAACAATTACAGCTTAAAAAGCACACCTACCTGGCCAATGGGAACCATAGTCATGTTGAATGGTGGGTACAATGGATGGCAGATGCATTGAGATTTAGATTTGCTGTAGCTGCCAATGTGACAGCTCAGTTGGAAGTGGGAATTAACATGTCAAGAGAGGGATGTGGATACAGGACAGAATTCACAGGCCAACAGACAATTGGCACTGTACACTCATGCAAAGACCCTGAGCCCCAAACATTTGACACATGCAAGGGAGTACCTACATTTGTATTATCTATGTATGGAACTGAACTTAAAACTATGTAACACACCTATACTAACCTAATCTATCCTAACTATATATTACCCAAACTGGCCCTAACTACCCTATGCTAAACTTACTTACCATAAATATTTGCCCCCCACCCCTCTTATATGATGAGACACATGCAGGACACAATATACTAACCAAAACATATACTACCTAATACTAAAATATATATATATATATATATATATATATATATATATATATATATATATATATATATATATATAAGCCCCAACATTAACATTCACCCACCCACCCGCAAACTAACATGGAATAATATGACAAACCACCCCCAAACCTACTTCTCCAATCTAAACAACTACCCTACTCTAACCTATCACTAAACCCCTTAAACCCTAAACAATACAGGATGAGGAATGAGGAGGGAGGGGACTGAACTAGGGATGAGGGGAGGCAAGAGTTCACAGGTTGGCCCTCCTCAGTGTCTTTTTGATGGCCTTCAGCCTCCTTGTTTTCCTGTGAACGTCCTTCGGAATGCTGTCCAGCTTTTTTAGGACCTTTTTCATGTCCCTCTGGAGCTCCCCTATTGCTGACATGTCCATTGCAGCAGGCGTGGTGGGCTGTGGTGCTGAGGTTGATTGTGCAGCAGGTGGGCCAGATGTGACAGTGGTGGCTGTGGTCCCCTGTGTAGGTGAGGTGCTGGCTACACTCTTTGTGGCCAACGCAGGTCCTCCTTGGCTGAAGGCCTGCCATTCCCCTGTGGCTTGCTCTCTTTGATAGCGTTGTGCCATCTTGCGGTACCCAGACTCAACATCCAAGATGTGGCGATATTGCACTGCCCGCTTTTGGAAAGCCCTGATTTCTACAACACCCATGTTGGAAGCTGTAAAAATGAGACAGGCAACCATCAGTGTCATCATTGTGTGATGCATGTACAGTTGATAATATAACACTCTGCCTCGATTTGCACATGCAGTCCGAATCACAGTCCAGATAATACAATGTCCCCGATGAATGCAATGGCATTGCTTCCTACCCATCATGTCATTTACACCACAGCAAAGCACAACAAGAGTTGGACCAAATAAAGTGATCTATGCATTCATTCACATCTACATTCATCTGTCCAGTTGTGGACAACCATTAACACCTGATCTACCAACACAATTCCCAAAATACCCACCTTGATGCCAGCACACATCTGGCCTTGACCTGCATGCACGCCTATCACATACCACATAAGTGTCATGTAAATAGAGTACAACTTATGGGGCTAGATGCTGGGGGACAGTTACCCATACAGTGTTACTTGTACATTACTATAGAGAGATGCACAATTTTGTGTGGAAAACTGATGCATCACTGTGTTGTGAGGATGAGGGTATGACCCAGTGCCAATATACTGACACTGGTGCACTTCCAAGTCAGATGTGGGCCTACATGTGGCTACTAATTACCTTGTTCACACGCTACTCCCTATTGCGCAGCACAAGACTCCCAAGATATGGCTCTCTGCTTGTGAATGGGTAACCCTTGCACAGAACACTATGGGCCAGATGTAGGAACCGTTTTGCATGGCGCAAACTGCGAAATTCGCAGTTTACGGCATGCAAAACGCATTGCGATGCACATTCCCATTTTGCGAGTCGGTACCGACTCGCAAAATGGGAATGCGTCTTGCAAATAGGAAGGGGTGTTCCCCTTCCTATTTACAAGTCGCACCGCGATGCAGAATTGCTTTGTGATCGCGAACGCGGTCGCAAAGCAATTCGCAGTTAGCACCCATGTGAAGTGGGTGCTAACTCATTCGCAAAAGGGAAGGGGTCCCCATCGGACCCCTTCCCCTTTGTGAATCGCGCCAAAAATATTTTTTCAGAGCAGGCAGTTGTCCAATGGACCACTGCCTACTCTGAAAAAATGAAAACAAATGGTTTTATTTTCCCGAGTGTATTGCAACTCGTTTTCCTTTAAGGAAAACGGGCTGCAATACAAAAAAAAAAAACAGCTTTATTAAAAAAGCAGACACAGACATGGTAGTCTGCTGTCTCCAGCAAGCCACCATCCCTGTGAATGCAGGGCATTGCAAGGGGGTCGCAAATTGCGACCCACCTCATTAATATTAATGAGGTGGGTCTTTGCGACCCCCTTGCAATTCGCAGATGGTGTCAGGGACACCATTCTGCATATGGGTATGCGACTCGCAATTTGCGACTAGCAAACCCTTTTCTCCCTACATCTGGCCCTTAGTCACTATCCAGCCTAGTAAGATATCAGATCACGTGCCAGCTTATCATATCTTGCAATGAGTGCAACACACAAGAGTCACTCACACAACAGCCGCAATCACTACACGGGACAGACATTATCACACTTACTGGATACATCTGGGTCCTGAAATCTTGCCACTTCCCGATGCTATGGGGGGCAGGTCCACCTTTAAGACATGGAAAGGAAATATATGCTCAATGTCAGATCACTGTACATACGTGTGGACAACATATCACAGTGTGTAACATTTTACATGAGTGAGCTGCTGATCCTGCATGTAGACAGTAAAACAGACACACCACTGCAAACTCACATTGACACTGACACTCCAGTGAGTGATAGCCACACATCTGCACACATGCACTGGGCCTAACAATCATGTGGTGCTAAACCCTACTACAACCATATGTGGCTAATCCAATTTAGATGGTACTCCATGGCATGATTTGGCTGAAAATTTTAATGGCACTTCCCTGGTGCACTGCAATACAAGTGACTCAGGTATTGTGGCTTGTGCATCAAAGGACACAGATTTACTGTGTGACGGACATGTGGCTCAGTTTCCAGTCTGCAATTATCATGTGTTCAGTGGTCCATGACAGATGTGGCACAGTTGTATGTGGGTATCAAATGCCCCATTGGCAGTGTCCCCTAAGCCGGGTATGCCCCCTTTGCCAAAATAATGGCAGGGATCATCTGTGTATAATGATGACAATGTAGCACTAAACATGGATTGCCCACTTTGCTGTCCGGATACAGGAAAATGATGCTGACAGGGTCTTACCTGATGATCATTGACAGAATGCATGGGCACAGGTGTGTTGCCATAGCACCTGCAATGTGTGACTAAGGGCCACATGTACGCAGATCAGGTTTTGTGAGTCGTACTTTGCAAGAATTAGCAACTCGCAATTTGCAAGTGAATACACTGTTTGCAATTCACAAATGGGGTAGCAAATGACCTACTTCATGAATATTTATGAGGTAGGTCTCATTTGGTAAACCCCTGGGGAATAGCAGCACTCACAAGGATGCTGGCCTGCTGGGCTCAGCAGACCACCATGTCTGTGACTGCTTTCAAATAAGGCTATAATTTATTTTATTAAATGCTGCCTTAGTTTATTAAGGGTAAACAGAAAGCATGTAAAAAAAAATATATCATTACTTTTATTTTTATTTTTTTTAAGCAGACAGTGGTCCGTGGGACCATTGCCTGCTCTGAAACAATGTTTTTGCATTCATTCAAAAAGGGGAAGGGGTTCCATGGGGACCTCTTCCCTTTTGCGAATGAGTTAGCACCAGCTTGAAACTGGTGGCAACTGCAATTGTTTTGTGACGGCATTCGCGGTCACCAAACAAGCATACATCAGACTGTGACTTGCAAATAGGAAGCGAACGCCCCTTCCTAAATGCAACTTGCAAAGCCTGTTTTGTGATTTGGCAATGTGATTGCAGAATGGCAAAATTGGGTATGTACATTGGAATAAACATTTTTTCTTGACGTAAACGCACAAATTCAGAAAACTGGGCAGTTTGTGACAATAAAAAAATAGCTTTGTACATGTGGCCCTAAGTGAACGTCGTACATGACTAAACTAACCTCAGGCATTGTTAACATGTATAGATATGTGTAATCCATCTCAGTACTGGGACACTAACACTTTGTTCTGCTTGCATTCAACCTGGCCACAAACATTGAATGCAGCACGTCAGCACATCCGCTGCTGTTACTCAGGAGCATTCTACTGTACACATTTTTCAGTGTGATACTCACCAACAGGGATACCAATCACCACACCCAGTTGGTCTAGCAGATCTTGCTCTCTGGCCACCAGGTCAGCCCAGTGATGTTTTAGCTGGTGCTCATTCCTTCTTGTATGGTACACCCTCTTGAGGTGGTAGAGCACTTTGCCCCACTGCAGCTGCCTCGTCTCTGTGTGATAGACCTGCATCACCCACCCACCCACCCATCTCCAGCATCAAGGGTGGGAAGTGGCACACCAACCATGCAAAGCCCCCAAGCTCCTCCTCCGCTATGCATGTCAGCCTCACCCTTTCCGACATGTCCCTGAACAACAAATCCAAATAGAAAATGTAGAAAGAGGGAAAGAAATTAAAAAGAAAGGATACTTACAGCCCAAACCTAAAAACCCCAACTAACCCAACTACTCTAACCCCCAGACAAACACCCAACATTACAAATACAATATGAAAGACACTAAACTACACAAAATCACATGCAAAGGTACAAGAAAAAAACAGATTTCACAAAAGACACCACAGGATGCAATAAACACAATCGAGACACCAGCAACACAGAGACACAGCCACACAGTCAAGAAATAGCACAGACTGTAAATTGAAAGTGAAAGTACATCCACTGTGTCATGCCTGTAAACAGGATTTCCTATTACATCACTTCCTGTCCTCTTGCGGCCCATTTTCCATCATGCATGTATTTTTTTGATGCATACGATGTTTGCGTGAATATTTTCGACGCATCATCTACATGTGCAGCAAAATACCACGCATTACCTGTATACTTCAATTTCAATGGCTACCCGCATGAGTGTGGTGCGCAGGTGGAATTCACGCTAAGGGCCCATGTGTGGTTGGTTTGCGTTTGCGTGAGTTTTCAACGCATTTGCATCAAACTTTTTGACCCTATCTGTGATTGTGTGATTTTCTAATATTTACCATGGATGCACCCTGTATCAACATGAAGATATGATGGTATGGTCTGCAGTGTGTAATATAGTGTTTGGGCACATGTGGTAGAGCATGCAACTTTGTGTTTTGGGTGTGAATGATCTGTAACAACGATCTGTCAGTCCATTTACTGCATAACAGCACATTGCACTTTAGTTTGTTATGATCAAAATAGTTTTTATGATTTATGGCTGAGATATTGCATTTATTCTTAAATCTATTTACCATATGATAGTACACTGCACTTAACACTGTTAGTATATGAATCATTTTAGTAAGAATAGCTCTGGCTACAAAAGTTCCTGTTTTTTGTATTTATTAAGAGTTTTTTATTATTTATCTTTACATAGTCCTTTGTCGTTTTTCTTCTTTTTATGTACTGATGTATGGTTGATTGTACACTAATGGTCTAAATTTTGACTGAATAAAGAGAATTGAATGAAAAAAAACGATGTGTCTGTTTCTGAAGGAACGGCATGCAATACTTTGGACATCATGCAAATGTATAAATGTGTGCCAAATGTGTATCTACATCTGATGGCAATTAGTGATCTACAACAGTCATAGTATGTGTTTGTAACATGTGTTGACTTATGTGATGTGTGTAGTTGTTTGACTTAGGGGACATTACATTTCAAATGACAAACAAAACTCAGGTATCATTGAGGATGACTGATGAGTGCAATGTAGGATATATTACCCCTCATATGTCATTAATTGTTGGTTATGAGTTCATGGTGACTTGGGTGTGGACTGTACAAATGTCTGACATGTGTACATGTTTGGTATGTACTGTGCCTGAGACACTGTGCCTTAATTCCACCCTTAAAACGTTTGGTACACTTCAGTTTGACTCAATACAATTACCTATGCTACTTTTGTTGCTGAGGGGTACCTGCTGCCCTGGCTGAATATTTTCAGATGTGCATTCCACAGAAGTGTCCAGTTCAAGTATGTGGGCATGTGTACCCTTTGTCAGAATTGGGCTCCATGGTGTCACGGTTTCAGGTGGGTCTAGTCAGGACTCTGTTAAGGGCACTCCTTGAGTTCACAGAGTATCTCGCATGGAGGTAGTGTACCAAAGCAAAAGAGAAGCTAAAGGCATACAAGGGAAAAGAACAGCTATGGTACTGCAGAGAAAACAGGAAAGTGAAGGCAGAGCAACCTTAGTGTGAACAACTATGGAACGGCTAAGTAATGGACAAACACGCTGGGGTTATCACTAAGGCTTGACACAGGGTAGGGCTCAGAACTTCCCACAGCAACAGAGAACATCAATGCCTCTGTGCAGATTACTCTTACAGTTAGTCACCATGCAAGCCCCATACAAAGGACGCAGCAGAAGTGATTCTGTCTTTGGACCCTTAGGGCACAAATTAGGATTCTACTTACATACACGAGACTAGCCATTGTGGGTCTAGCTGGAGACACAGTGGCAATTCCTGGAAAAGAGCCATAGCAAACTTTTACTGTTAGGCACTAAAGACTACATGCAACACTAGACAAAGAATGGAGGCTGGAATTGCCTAATGGAAACCAGGTGCCAACCCAAGTACAAAGAAACGCACTTCCACACAGGTGAGGACTAATAGTGCACTTACCAGACAGGATAACCCAAGAGGAAACAGAAACAGAAAGAACAAACTAGGAGGCAAAGCCAGGAACAGGGAACAGGCTCAGGTTGACACAAAGGCAGGAACAGGACTCGGAAACAGAGAGCTGGAACAAGGAGGAACAGGCCTGGGAAAACAGAGAGCAGGTTCAGGTTGAATCAGGACTGAAACACAATCCAAAGAGGGGTCTGGAACACAAAGGAATCATACGCCAATGCATGACGAGGAGTTTAAGGGACTGCCAGTTTATAAACAGTTCCAAGAAGCAGCAAGGTCAGGGTAGCATTAAATGGCTGGGCTGCACAAGAGAACTCACAGGTGTGTGCAGCTTCAGTCTCTCACAGGTCCTGGAGGAGAGAATCCAGCATAAAGGGACAACCAGACATTTCCCATAGGAAGCAATGGACGGAAGATTACTGGTCTTACTGACTACCAGGCAGTGAATTATGGGACCTGAAGTCCCTGAAAGCTAATGTAGTTCTTCTATAGAATGCCATATGGTAAAGGGAAGCAAACAAGAGTCAGAAAGGGACTCTGGGTGAGTGTTAATGATGATTCCCAGGGTACAGATAGTCCGTTTACAGTGCCCCCTAGAGATGGGAGGGCAAATACGTAAGACATGGCAGTGGCAGGACTGATTTCCAGGGATGGACTGCGCAGGGCATGTGTTGTGAACATTGCTTGTCATACATGGGACACTCATGCTATCCATTTTCACAAATGATGCCCCCCTTGTCACATAAGCTCCTTGCAGAGATCCGCTCCGCTGCAAAAGATAATAGGAGTGAGTATTTTGTTAGCGCTTGCAACAAGCATGTCATGCAGCATGGCAGTTGATATCTTGTGTCGTCTGTGACTCATATGTGTTTGTGGTATTGTGTGAGATCCTCGGCTTCTCTGAGGTTTTATCTGCACTGGGTTGTTTGATATGACAATTTGTGTTTGGCTGATTGACCTGGGATCTAAGATTTTTTTTCCGAACTGTTGGTCAGTATGTATGTACCATGCGTTGTGTAGTTTCCAACATGTTTTAGTGTGCTTTCACAGGAGGGGACATGATACATCCACACACACAGTGGATTCAGATGTGGTGGCAACATGGTTGTACTACATGGCCTGGACATCCCATCCATTTAGACATATGTCATTGCAGATTAAATGCGACAGTGAAGCACTTTGATTTGGGTAGGTGACAATGCACAACAAACTTCCATAAGTTGGCAGCACTGAGCTGTTCAGTATGGACAATGCACAATTGTCCCATTTGTGACTTGTTTCTAGGCAAGCCTTTGTTGTTCCCTCTGCCAGTAGCTCAGGTGCAACCATGCACCTACACTTCCGAATTTGCTCCAGGGAACCTGGCTAACTGCCTTGTGGAGGTGTATGTATCTGTGCAGGAAGGGCCGCTTCCCTGTACATATGCTATTTTGATGGACAATTAGCTCTTGTGGTGTGTGCAGTAATGTGCAGTTTGCATTAGTGGCACATCAATATGTGTTCATAGCACAATCCAGTTCCTTATTGCAACCTGGAAATGGCACTCCAGGAGTGACGTATGGTGTTTGGACAGCCTCAGTATTTCCGTGTCACCTACATCTGAGTCAGCATCATCATGCTATGTGTCTCATGGTGTTAGACCTGCTGCAACACACATTGCACACCCCTTCCACACTACATACTCTTTGGGAAGGTGGCCGATTGACTATGTGGCCTAGTGAAATTGTAAATGGTTCATCTCTAAGTTGTACTTCCAGTGCAGGCCATGTCATTGTGTCTGTGGGCTTTGACATTGGTCCCTTGTTGCTCTAGAGTGGCAGCTAATGTTTCTGGCAACCATCATTTGTCCAGAGGTATGTATCTCATTGCGTCAGGGTGTACACCATAACTACCAGTGTCACACCTCAATGTCAGCCTGCCCACGTGTCAATGTAGTGGTGTATGTTTTGTGTGTCCCACAGGGTTGTTGTGCTGTGTGTATATTGCTAGGTTTTTTGACTTACTGACAAGAAGGCCATTGCCATAATGTCTGTCCTGGAAGTGTTGATTGGTCCTGCTGTGGCGTACACTCCCAGGATTCTTGGCCAAGATGTTTGTGAATAATCCCTGGTGGTCAACTATGGCCTGCACATTGATGGAATGTGTGTGCTTTCTGTTCCTGAATAGGTGCTCTGTTGCTGCAGATCAGATGATCCAGACATGGGTGTAGTCAATTGCACCAAGCACACGCGGGAAGCCATGGATTTAATGGAAGCCTTGTATTATCTCCTGCTGCGTCTGCTGGGTGTTGGGGAAGCTGATGTGGCGGGGTGTGAGGAAGATTATGGTATCTAACACGTTAGGCAGGAAGGCCGAGAATGAGGGCTGTGATATCCCAGCAACCAGGGGACATGGTGACTGGAAGGAGACACTTGCCAACATATGCAGGACAGCTAGCAGCTTGGTCACTGGTGATATGTTGTGTGGTGTCTGCAGGTTAGCTGTTAGTTGTGGCTCAATATGGTGCAGCAGCTGCTGTATGGCTTGCCAGTTGAGTCGATACCTTCGGATGATGTTCTGTTCCCTGAGGCCATGGAGGGTTGGCCTGTCCCTGAAAAGTCTCTCCTGCCTTCTTGGTTGCCTTTGTGGGCCGCGTTGTGGTGGTGGTGGCTGCTGCCATTGATCCTGTGCTCGGCGGTGTCTTGCAAGCTGCATCAGTAGCACCTCCATGTTGTCCTGTTGGTCAGTAATGTTGCTTGTGTGTGTTTTCCATAAGTAGTGGTGTGTTTGCCTCATTTTAATACCTGCCCTGACTCCCACCCACGTGTCATTTTTGTCCAGGTGGATAAATATGGTGCTAGGGTGTTTGAGTCATTTTTTGGACGGGAACGCCTACCTTACATGTCATTGAGGCAAGATGGTTTCACACATCCTTAAAATGGCGTTAACTCCATATTTTTGATGTTAGATGGGTCTAGCGTCAAAATATAAATATGGAGTTAAGTTTGCACTGGATTTACGAGAAAACAAAATGACGCAAACATGGCAGAAACAGAGTAAAAATATGGGCCATAGTGTGCTTTTAAATGAAGATACGTTCAACTTTTTTTGCTCATCAGCTTTTTGTTTGGTTACATGCAGTTTCTGATCTCATTATTTTTGACTCACAAAATGTATGAAGTAACATTTTTTTGCATCACTAATGGTTTCCAGAGATAGGGAGTCGGTCTAAACACTTATGTCATAATAAGATGTAAACGGAAGAAAAAAAGAGCCCCTACTTGGAAAGTGAATTTTACCTCTGAATCCTGGAAAATAGTGTGAGTGGTGAATGAAAAACCCAAGATAAATGTAAGACTTACACATTGCAAAGTTGCTAAAAAAGTTAATGTTTATCCGAGACATGTAAAGAAAATGATAAAAGTGTCCCAGAGATTGCAGACAATGGTGCCCTAATAGTTTACAGGTGGGATAAGGCAATATGTCTCCTAGTTCCTAATTAGTAAAAGAATAGGTGAAGGGCCAAAAATGTTTTCTCAAAAGTCCCCGGCTGCTGCTACAAGTGATGGGGGTGCCGAACTTCAAGGCAGAGTTGCCATAATTCCATCTCATGCCTCTTTCATCCACTATCAGACACACCCTGCCTGTTTATCTCATCCTTGCAGGTTCTTTATCATCCCTGTTTCCTTCCTTTTTCACTGTTTTTCTGACTGATTTTCTCTTCCTTTCCCCCTTCTGTGTTTTTCTCTTTCTTGCTCAGCCTGAAAGTCTGATGAAGAAAAATAAGTGTAGGTTATCACAAATGAGTGATGGTATATCTCACCTGCAACCACCAGCGTATATATTAAGCTTTGATGTTGCCACTGAAAGTTAAAAAAGAGAGCAGTAGACAGCATGTGATGTGAAAAAAATGTAGAAGCGACAGGGCCAACATTTTTGTTAAGAACTAACTGCATGTTCTGTGAGGTACAGGGGTTCTTCAATAGTATGGCTGGCTATTGTTAATTTCACCCCATTGTAGTGTCAGAACCGAGAGCACTACCATTTGGCCATGAGAAGTGAGAGGTGTTCCGTGTTAAATCCCCGGGGATTTAACCATTATGTTGCGACCCAAGGGTTACGTGCTAGTGTTTAAATGAATAAGATGCAGCCGGCGGGCATGGTCTGTATGGTTCAGAGCAGCAGCGATACAAGAACACGCCCGTCAATCCGAGGTCCGTGTTAAACAATTTACCACGAGTCTGTAATTAATTGAAATATCACGTGTATGCTGCAGCACAAAACAAAACACCACACTGGCGACGAGGAGGTCTCACCTCAGGTGCTCTACCTGATGCAGCAGCTGCAAGCCATACCATGTGGCTGGTGGTGTTCGTACCACTTTCTGCTGCTTTGCACCTGACCAGCTACCCGACAGCTGCAGCGGTGGTGCAGGTGTGTCCTGTGTTCAGGCCCCGCCGCACAGAAGAATCCTGCAGGTCTCCAGGGAGCAACACACTCAGCACACAAGCGCCGTCCGTGCAGGCCGCACCCCTGCCTGTTCAAGGAAGCCTCTTCAAGGCACAATGCCAGTAAAAACATGTGCAACCCATGTGATTAACAGAGAAGCCCAGAACTACAGCAGAATACCCAGAGGCCAACCGGTGTTAGAACTTTCCATACAGTCTGGCTGTGATAGAAAAAAAAATAAAGTATTATAGCAAAAGACATTCCCATCAAAATAAAACAACTATATTAAAGAAATCTCAAAACGTCACAGTGTCAGCAAAATGAACACCATACCCCCCATAGAGCCATTTATAGCATAAGGCACTCCCTCTACCCAGGCCTCCAGATGGAAAGACTGGGTAGAGAGAGTGATGCTGTTTTTTGAATCCATGAAAATTGAAAATGCACCGAAGAGAGCCCTGATACTGCATCTAGGAGGGAAAGACATACATCATATATCTAAAACAATGGTCAAAGCAGAGCCGAAGACAAACCTCACCTTCATTGCAGCCCTAAAAGCACACTTTGAACCCATGGTCAACCTCGATTACGAGAGGTTCATATTCAGGCAAGCCCGACAACACATCGAAGAGTCCATTGATACATTCTACACGAGACTCAAAGAGTTAGCCAGCACATGTGAAAACGAGTAAATCAGGAGGCAGATTATTTGAGGATGTGCCTCGGCCAAATGAAGGGAACACATCCTGGAAGAATCAGGACAATCCCTAGCAGACATTCTGACTATGGGGAGAACAAAAGAGCTGTCAAAATGGAGAGCCTTCCATATGGATGGAGCGCTTCAGAGCCAGGTCAAGGTAGAACAAGTTGCTGCAGTTATGTCGGCACCCTACAAACCAAGACCTCAGAAACCAATGCCACCGCAGAGAACATGTGGTCGCTGAGGAGGACCATCCCATCCCAAGTCAGATTGTCCAGCCAAAGGAAAGAAATGTGAAGGATGCGGCAAGCTTAAACACTTTGGAAGAATGTGCCGCTCGACGAAGGGAGTGACAATCCAGACCACAGTAACCGCTGCCCTTGAGATTCAGACCTGTGGCAGTGATATGGATGATGATGCGAAAGAAACACAAACTGTACATGGACATAGGGGAGTCCCTCAACGTCATGTCAAATGCCACATACCAAAACCTTTTGCCAGCACCGCCCCTGATGCCAACACACATCAAAGTATTTGTGTACAAGCAAGTCCGACACTTCCCATGAAAGGAAAGTTAAAGACTCCAGTTCGTCATGGGTCACATGAAACAGAAGCACAGTTTTACATTGCTGAAAAAGGCCAGCGCACCCTCCTAAGATGTCACATGGCCGAAGCTCTAGGCATAGTGACGTTCACACTTAGTGTTTATCTTGAGTCTCTCAGTGACATTTTAGAAACATTCCCACAGGTGTTTGACGGAATAGGGTGCCTCAAAAACAAAGAAATCACCCTACATATCAACTGATCGATTCAACCAGTGGCCCTCCAACACAGACTGATAGCCTTCCACCTCAGGACCCTCATCGAATGAGAACTGGAAAAGCTTGAGGCCACTGGTATTATTGAGAAGGTAGACGCTCCAACACCATGAGTATCACCGATTGTAGTAGACAAAAAAAGAAAACAACCCAGAGAAGTCTGAATCTGCATTGACATGAGGCTACCCAATGGTATCTTCGGTGTGGCAAAAGTTTTTCAAAAAACTATCTGCAAACTCTAGCGAGACCTCTCCGGTGTCATCAATGTCAGTGATGATATTCTAATCTACACTAGGACCATCCAAGAATATCATGCACAACTAAAGAAAGTCCTTCAGCGCATACATGACTCTGGCCTCACTCTGCATAAGGACAAATGAAAATTCCTGAAGAACAAGCTACAATTTTTTGGCTATGTTTTCTCTCCGGAGGGCCTTGCTCCCAAACCTGAGTAAGTTGCAGACTTCAAGAATGCCCCCCTGCCCATATGTGTAACAGAGGTTCTGAGTTTCTTGGACATAGTAAATTATTGTGGATGATTAATCAAAGATCTCACTCCCTAGCACAACCCCCGAGAGACCTGACTAAAGCCACCACCGCTTGGTCATGGGGTCCTGCTCAGGAGATCGCATTCCAAGCAACCAAGATGCGCTGTCCACAGACACCAATCTGTGATACTTTGACCCCAGGAAAGACACCAGCGTGGCAGTGGATGCTAGCTCGATGGGGTTAGGAGCGGTTCTTATGCAGAAGATTAATGCAGAAGAATGGGCCACACTAGCCTAAGCCAGCCGGTCCCTCACCAATATGGAGCAGAGGTTCTCCTAAATTGAGAGGTGCAAACATTTTCATCTGTATGTCTACGGGCACCCATTCACTGTCACCACTGATCACAAATTGCTTATGCCTCTATTCAATGGCACTGCCATCCAAGCCACCCCTATGCATAGAAAAATTGATGCTACAACTACAATTGCAAAACAGAGTATTGCCAAGGAGCAAACAATCTGGCAAATTACTTATCAAGGCAGCCGAGGCCCGCCACACCAACAGAAAAAGTCAAAGCTTAGGAAATGAAGGAATATGTGAATTGTGTAGTGGAGATGTCCCGACCTCTGACCATCACTTCAGAGACTATATAGACAGCAACCAAAGAGGATTAAAACCTACAAAAAGTCCTGCGCGCAATAAAAGACAATATGTTGCACACTATGCAGAAGCAGAGGCATCATCTCACCCCCAAAGCAAAGAAAGCCATGGAGGGGCTATATCATGTCTGACAAGAACTGACCATCAGTAACGAGTGATGGCTCCTTCAAGGACACAGAATAGTGATTCCTGCCAGCCTCATGGATAGAGCCATTCAGCTAGCTTATGCTGGCCATCAAGGCATGGTGAAAACAAAGAGTAAGCTAAGAACCAAGGTATGGTTCCCATTAATAGACAAGAAAGTTGAAGAGCTAGTACGTTCATGTCACTGGTGTCAAGTGACAAGAGAATCAAATGCGGCAGTCACCATAGAGATTGAAAAGCGACCTCAGAAACCTTGGATTTCAACCAGCCTCATCTTCAGAAGTCTACCAGATGGCAGTTATATGCTGGTGCTGATTGATGAGTTTTCACGATATCCAGAAGTGGAGATAATCCAGTCCCTGACAGCAACGGAAGTAATCCCAAAAATGGAAAAGGTGCTAGCCACCAATGGAATGATCAAAGAGATCAAAACTGACAATGGTCCTCCTTTTCAAGGAAGGGAGTTTGCAGCATACCTAAGCTCTCTTGGCATAAGGCACAGAAAGATCACACTGTGATGGCCCAAGCCAATGGAGAAGTGGAAAGGTTTATGAGGATTTTAAACATAGTAATTCAAATTGCCTCTTCACAGACAGAGATGCGAGAGCTAGCGGTGTATTCATTACTTCAAGACTACCGCCAGACTCCACATTCCACCACAGGAGTCGCCCTGAGTCACCTCTCCTTGGGCCACATTGTCACAGATGTCATTCCTTACCATGAGTCCTGGACGCCTGCACCTGTAAACGAAAGGAAGGAATATTGCAAAAGGAAATTATCCAAAGACAAGACAAACCTTTGCTGGCGATCTGTCAGGGAGTCCGGATCCTCAGGGTTTGCGTCTGTTCCCAATATGTCCACCTCTTGGCAGCTCCAAACTCTACTAGCCATTATAGCACAGAGTTAAAGAATGGCCAAGTGGGGGATGGGGATTTAGGCTGGGAACAGCGGGGAAGGAAACCTGTGGAAGTAAAAGTTAAGAACACAATAACCAGATTATTCACATTGACTTTCATCAGCCTTGTTCATAATATCTATATACTGATAACATGAATGATCAAGAGCCTTACTATATCATGACCTTATTAGCTCTGAGCACCTGGAAAATAAATAAGGATTATGCAAGTTTTCATATGAGAGCTTTGTAGAATACAATCTTATGCTCTGAACTTTGAACTGACTCAAGTTATTTCTTTGAATAGAAACTGCTTAATTACAACAATCAATAAACACGTTAGTTTTCAGGAATAAACTGTGTTAGACTAATGAATGATACTGCAAGGACACACTCTAACAGTATCAATGAACACATTGGTTTTCAGGAATAAACTGTGATAAGCTCATGAATGAACACATTGGTCTTCAGGAATAAACTGTGATAAGCTCATGAATGATACTTCAAGGACACACTCTGTCTAGACTTTCAAGATTCAATTGCTTAGGAATTATTATAGACTTTGAATATCAAACTGTGCATCAAGATTTCAATGTCTAGAAATGATCGCGCAATCTGCCGATCTGAAACACAAGGGTTAAATGCCAAGAATGACTCAAGCACTCTGTCATTGATTCAACCATCAGGATTTAAATGTCAAAATACGATTGCGCACTCTGCCGATCTGAGTTGCAAGTTTTAATTGCCAAGAAGTAATTGCGCACACTGATGCCGATTCGAACATGAAGGTTCAAATGTCAAAACAGGATCGCACACACTGCCGATCTGAACTACAAGAGTTAAATGCTAAGAATAAATCACGCACCCTGCTGTCGATTCAACCATCAAGGTTTAAATGCCAGGATATGATCGCACACATTGCTGATCCGAATTACAAGAGTTAAATGCCAAGAATGAATCGTGCACTCTACTGCCGATTCAATCATCAAGGTTTAAATGCCAACATACGATCGCGCACACTGCAGATCCGAACTGTAAGAGTTACAGGCCAAGAATGAATCGTGCACTCTGCTGCCGATTAAACCATCAAAGTTTGAATGCCAATATACGATCACGCACACTGCCGATCCAAGTTGTAAGAGTTAAATGCCAAGAATGAATCGTGCACTCTGCTGCCGATTCAACCATCAAGGTTTAAATGCCAGGATATGATCGAGCACACTGCCGATCCGAACTACAAGAGTTAAATGCCAAGAATGAATCTTGCACACTGCTGCCGATTCAACCATCAAGGTTTAAATGCCAAGATACGATTGCGCACACTACTGATCCAAACTGCAAGAATTAAATGCCAGGAAAACCATTGCACACGCGATTTAACCAAAAGGCCCAAAATTAGAGTATTTTTTAAAACGGAGTCTGGGGCCTAACCCGACCTCCGCCTTACTGCCCTGCTTGAAGATCACCAAGGAAATGAAGACAGGGCCTGGAAATCCTAGGTAGGCCTCTGGAACAGGAGCTCAGGAAAATGCTACTGCTCTGCACCGGGACCTCTGAATAGTGAGCACATGGAGCTGGACTGGCTCCCTTAAATAGAGCCAGGCCCCGCCCACGTGCCACACTCAGCCAGGCTGCAGGAAAGGTTTCTAGAAGGGCTTAGAATAGGGACTACACCCTAACCACACCCTGTAATCCTGCAGCAAAGTCTTGAAAATGAGCAATACATTGCAAACAGCATTAATGACGTTTCAATATGAATCTCTGCAATGCAAAAGGTTAACATACTGCATTAACACATAATGCATGAATTATAACATTATATAAGGATTGGCTTTTTGCATTACGTCACCCGTAGAGCGCGCACTGTCCTGATGTTGACACAATCTCACCACTCTGACCTGCAGGTGGGAGATCACGTTCTCAGCAAGGATCAGTTTCCAGTCTGTAAGTTCCTGTTATCGTTTGAGAGCTGCCTGTGGGTTATCTCCAGACATCAACAAATTGCTAACAACATCTTGTGTTTCAAGTATTTCTACCCCCATCACCTGCACCTAAAGTGATCACCAGCAATGACTCAATCCAGGTTGATGCTGAAGTGACATCAGAGGATGGACGGTCGGAAGAGTCCGCGCCAGGAGGTGTGTCCACTGATTGTGAAGTTGAGTCACCTGAGCAGGTAAATGGATCCTGGGCGGCCTGTATCTCCTGCCAATCAGGCTCACCGCTCTCGATAAATGTTAAAGAGTAACCCGGCACCTTCTACCTGATTGCGTGATTACCTGTTGTGACTAAGAGGTGTAACACTGAGTGACCAATTTGAGTGATGGTTGGATATGTTTTGGTTCTATTGTTTTGCTTTCATGGTTACTGACGTTACTGCACATTACGATTTTGGTTTCAGATTTTTTGGAGAGATGTAGTGTTGGACTTGCGACGGAACAGAGCCATGAGCACTACCATTTAGTCATGAGAAATGAGAGGTGTTCGGGGTTAAACCCCCGGGGTTTTAACCATTATGTGGCGACCCAAGGGTCATGGGCCAGAGTTTAAATAAATGAGGCATGGTTGGCAGACGTGGACAGTATGGCTCGGAGCAGCAGTGATACGAAAACACGCCTGTTGATCCGAGGCCCTTGTTAAACAATTCACCTGAAGTGTGTAATTAATTGAAATATCACGCATACGCTGCAGCGTGAAACAGATCATGTCACCCTACACCACACCATTGCCCCATTCATCTACCTCCTCCCTAATGCAGTCTATCTTGTTATCAGGTTATTGTCATCCCTGCTTTCTCATTTTGTCACTGTGTTATTATCTTTCTTTCATTCATTGTAGTTCCCTTTTTGGAATTTGTCTCCCATGCTCTGTAATGATAAACAATAAATCATGGTTCCCAAAAAATTAGCCGATGGGTACAAATTAAGCAATTTAGGGGCATATTTATACTCTGTTTGTGCTGAATTTGCGTCATTTATTTTTTACGCAAATTCAGCGCACACTTAACCCCATATTTATATTTTGACTCTAGACCCGTCTAGCGTTAAAACATAGGAGTTAATGTCATTTTCTGGATGCGTGAAACCACCTTGCATCAATGAAATGCAAGGTAAATGTTCCCGTCCCAAAAATGACTCAAATCCTTAGCACCTTTTTTATCCTTGGGTGCAAAAAAGATGCATGCGGGGAGGCGGGCCTTAATAGTGGCTCTAAGCCTGCTTAGCGCCATTATTTAAAGCCTGGGTCAAAGCTGGCTTTAGGGGAGCTGTGGAACCATTTCCATGGTCAAACACCATGGTCAAACCCCACAGGTGTCCACCCCAAACCCCAGAAACACCCCTACCCACCCCAGAGGGACACCAGAGGTAAGTTGGGTAAGTATTTATACATATTTAAAAACTTATTTTAAATGCCTTTGGGGGCCCTGAAATGGGCCCCTCTACATGGCACTGGGTGCAATAGCCAAGCCCAGGGGACACTTGTCCCCTGTGCTTGCCGGTGGGGTGGTGGGCATGACTCCTGTCTCTTATGATATGGTATGCAACAGGAAATTACGCTAGACTGATTAACCAGATTTTTTTTTGCTCCTAACCAGCCTAGTGTCATTTTTGGAGGCAAAACCCCTTCCCCCGTACAGCCACCCCCCACCCAGCTAACATTGCTAGCCCAACCTGAGTGCCGGTTTGCGGGATTCCATAAATTTGGCACACAGCTGGCGATCTTGAATGATGAAAGCTGGCGCTATAATTTTTTATGCAAAACTGCATTTGGGCAGTTTTGTGTCAAAATGTATAAATATGAGCCGATATGTCTGTAAAGCACATATCATAGATCCCTACATGACACATGCGAAGGAGCAAGCAAGGAATGCTTTGTATTGAGTGAGTTGTGCCTTTACAGACCAACACTTTGACACATTAATACCGACAAGTTGCTTATTTTTATAAAGTATGTTAACCAGATGCATCGTACAAAAGTGTTTTTAGCAAGTAAGTGACCTTGTTGCATTGTACAGCGAAAAGGTAACATTGTGTAGTTTGCAGATCCCTAGAAACGATGTGCAAATTTCAAATAGCAAAATATAGAGGCATTTCTAGAGGCCCCTTGAGACTCCTTGTGCCACGCTAACTTCATTTTTTTTGCACTAATGGGGCGTTAAGGAGCCCATTTCTCCACACCATATTTACAAAGTGGTGCAATGCATGCATTGCACCACTTTGTAACCCCTTGAGCCACATTTTGCTTGCGCCAAACATAATGTATGCTAGTGGGCTATTCCCACGCTGGGAGGCCCATAAAAATGGTGCAGTGAAATTTACAAGCTTTTACTGCACCAATTGTAGCACGTTTTTTAATGCTTGCCTGAGGCAGGCATTCAAGTGACCCTGCCATTGTTTTCAATGGGCCTCCTTTGACTTTGCAAGATAAGCGCCATCATTTTTTATGCTATTGTCCTAACGTGCTCCACGGTGCGTTGTATTGTAAATATGGTGCACACATGGTGTTGTTAAGGGGGCGTAGGGCAACTCAAGAGAAATGGTGCATCAAGACTGATGTGTCAGTTTTTTGTAAATATGCCCCATAGTCTAAATTTTTCCCAAAAAATATAATGAATTAAATTGCACATAAGCTAAAAGAGGCACACCCCAGCCCCAACACTAATAGAAAATAGCTACCTCAAAGGGCTCTAAAGTTAAGAGAAACAGTTCTAGGTTTCTTTACCATTGCTCTTCTAACATTTTAGAAGAGTCGCTGAAGGGAGACGTCCTAAACAAAGCATTGTAAACAACGCAGACGTTTCCCACGCAAGCGGAACCACGCTAGCTGGAACAACGACTGCCTTTTTCTGTGCCTTAACCATGCATGTGCTGAACTACACAGATGTGTGCTGAAGGCGCAGAAAAAGACAGAGTGGATCGGGAGAGGATGTGGTGAGGTAAGTGGGGTGGGGCAGGGTTGGGGTCGTTTTTAGGTGTGGTGGGTGGGTTAGGAGTTTAGAGTGGGGGGGAGGGTTGGACTATTTTTTTTAGGGGTGGGTGGTGGGGTTTGTGTATTTTTTTTCAGAGCTAGGGCTTAGGGTGGGGGGTCGGGCTTTTTAGTTTTTAGGGGCGGGATGGGAGTGTTTGGGTATCATTTTTTAGAACTCAAGGTGGGGACGGGTAGTTTATTTTTTAGGGTGGGGAAGGCTTAAGGAAGGGCAGGACGAAGGAGAAGAGACGAGGAAGAAGTTTCGGGAGAGGACGTGGTGAGGTAAATGGGGTTGGGGTGGGGTTTGAGGGTAGTTCTTAGTGGTGGGGGAGTTAGGGCTTAGGCGGGTAGGTTTTTGGGGCATTTACTTATTAGGGGAAAGGTTTTAGAGCTCAGGGAGGGGAGTTGTCAAGGTAGTTTAGTCTTTAGGGGCAGATGTGGGGGTATTATATAAATGTATTCATGAAATGTAACTCCTGAGAGCTGAAAGCTGTATAAACGTACACACTAATGTTCATAGAAATTGTTTACATGTATTCATTATTCACGTTTTGCATTTATATGGTAAGTTGCATATATTAAAGTAACAGATACTTCCTTATTTGCATTCCTTATGAAAGTTTAACATGTGCATATATATAACCATAGATTTGAAATTCACATTAAAAGTTTAGATAAAGTTATCCTGACTAGAGGCCTTCATTCTAAAATGCATTTTTGTTTGGTTAGTATGTCCTTTCTTTGAAGGTGTATTTCAAGACTTCAGTAACTAGAGGAAAGGAGTACATTAGTTTTGCTGATAGTAAGGTCAGAGAAGGGAAAGCTTGGCACAAGATGTGAAAATTTAATGAGCAGTTGAATTATCCTATTCATCGCGTTTCAGGGATGTGGGATGTTAAAGGTTGCAGAGACTGTGAGATGGAACATCTAGGTGATGTTACAATTTATACAATGGATGAGAAGCTGATTGGTTCCTGAAAGGGAGGGGAAAATTCCATTCATGTTGAACGTTCTGCTGGTTTTAAATAATGCTTATGTTGTTAGAAGTTAAGGCAGATTTCCCTTAGATTTTGAGGCGTACATACCTCTCTTCTTCCTTATATTTTTGCAAGTGTAAGGCTTCATGTTAAACACTTTCTCGCATTTTCCAAGTCCCCTAAGACTTCTCTTAAACCATTCTTGCGCATTATTCCAACCATCCTCATTCTTTATTTAGAATCTGATCATATGACTTTAGAATCATTTCAAGTTCAAGAGAGAGAATCTAATTCTCAGTTTCTATATTGCTGTGGTTGTAATTGTCTTGTACCTTAATCTATTGAGGCTGAACTGATTGCGGTCTTTCAGCTTGCAAGCTGTAATCTTGTATAACGTTAATACTTTTCATGATGCATATATATTCGATTGCTTATAGATTGGGAATAAATTGTCTTAACTTCGATCAGAGATTCCTGTTTCTTATTGTGGGGCGAAATGGGCTTTATGGAAAATTTAATTATTAATGTTAACTTCCTTTTGTATCTTAGTCAACATTAAAAGGTCCATAGGGCACAAGTGTAAAATCACATGTCTGTGCGCTCTCACTCTCTACATAATTTACCCTTCCTACTTCAGGATTCCTTTAAGCATTTACTTTACCTCAACTATAGGAATTTGAGACCAAAGTTTCAATCTTACCACCATTACACCAACCTGGAGCAAGGAAAAATGTCAATATGTGAAATTCTAGTCAGCTTAATATGATATCAGTAGCCACAAAAAAAACTGGAAGTCTGACCGGTTTATATTCATTATAATAAACAGAATATAAAAGTTTAGCATTCAGGTAGCAGAATGTACATTCACAGATATAGGGTCTAACTAACAAAGGTAAACTTACACTTTTCTGTATGTTTACATTTGTTTGCTATTCACAAAGGGATGTATGAGCAGTATCTTTACACATATAGGGGGTCACCGGGGACCACGGAAGCACCGCCAACAGGCTGGCGGTGCTTCCAGGGGTATTCTGACCGCAGCGGTAAAGCCGCGGTCAGAAAAGGGGAACCGGCGGTTTCCCGCCGGTTTTCCCCTGGCCCAGGGAATCCTCCATGGCGGCGCTGCTTGCAGCGCCGCCATGGGGATTCCAACCCCCTTCCTGCCACCCTGTTTCTGGCAGTTCTTACCGCCAGAACCAGGATGGCGGGAACGGGTGTCGTGGGGCCCCTGGGGGCCCCTGCACTGCCCATGCCACTGGCATGGGCAGTGCAGGGGCCCCCTAACAGGGCCCCATGAAGATTTTCACTGTCTGCTTTGCAGACAGTGAAAATCGCGACGGGTGCACCCATGCAACTCCGCCGGCTCCATCCGGAGCCGGCTTCCTCGTTGCAGGGCCTTTCCCGCTGGGCCGGCGGGCGCCCTTTTGGCGGTCGCCCGCCGGCCCAGCGGGAAATCCAGAACGGCATCCGCGTTCTCCTGACCGCGTAGCGGCCATTTGGCGGTGACCGCATGGCGGTCAGAATGACCGCCATGGAGTCTCTGCATATAGAGGACATCAATTACTTTGTACAAGTAGTTTTAAAATTGTTTACATAGAAGTAACTATTTGTTTATTGGGACAAATGTCCATACGCATGATCAAAATAATACAACACAATAAAAACCACAAAACCACACCTGAGGAAAATTGAGCCATATCTGAATAAAATGTGACTAAATAGTTTTATATTCCCTCGCTAGCATTTTTTAACCAGAGTAAAAAGCGTGCAAGGCCTACAGCTACATCAAACAAGTTAACATTCATCAATACAGATATCCCTTTCTATCTGGGCAAAGTCTTATGTTTAAAAAAATAGGGGGTTTAATAACTTAATTTGAGCTGGTTTGAAATACAAACAGAAAATCAAAATATGGCATATAGAACACTTTTTTAGAGGGCATTGACACACCCATTGTACGATAGTCAACTTTTATACCATTCTTGGCAAGGGAAAATAGAATCAGAGCCAAGCTGGATTTTTAACAATTCTAAATGATAATTATGATCTGGTAGACTAAAAGCATAATTGAAAAGGTCAGCGTACCCTCGGGTTTTATATGTATGACTAAAGGAAGGTCTCTTTGACAAATAGGTATCCTTGTGACTGGCAGAACCCTGAAATGCTGAGTCCTTTAATGATGGTTTAGAAGGAAATGGGTCTCATCTTGAAATTTGGCCGAGGAAGGTGTATAGTATTTTAAATTCAGTACTCCTAATAAATATAGTTGTGGCCCATTCCCTTTCACTAACATAAATTTCCTATCAGAACAACTTCAAAATTTTAAACAGCTTTTCACTCTGTGCTATCTAGCTGAAATACTTTAGGAGGCGGTAGCCAGCCATAAATTGCCATTAAGTTAGATTAATATCCTGCCAAATGGCTTGCACCATTAAACTCTTTGGTGACCACAATAGTCTTTTTAAAGCAGACCTCTCTAGGGCATTCTAAGTGTACCTTGAATCTAAGCAAATAACATTAGCCTCGTTCAGGATCAAGGGAGGTATTTTGCCACTATGAGCTTTCATTAGAAGAGCCAATGAAAATCTGCCGTAGGTTAGATTTAATTTCACTAATGACCCTGTTTGCATTAAGATCCTATTTTTATGGATTCTGAATGTGCAATATTCACTCTACTTATTGTTTTTTTTTTGGTGTGCAGCAGCTCAATGTCCTTGTCCACACCTTTCTGAGCTGTGTGCACAACTGAGTCATGCCAGGAGTTACTAGGTGAGTGAACATGCTACCTCTAAAAAGGGTGAAAGGCAACACCTTCCTTTCATTTTTGGATGAACTAGGCCAAATAGTAAATTCTAAGTGTAATTCAAATTATACTAGCTAACAGGCAATGGGTTTTAGAGAAAGTTCTGAATAGGGTAGTTAGAGTACTCACATTAATCCTGTACTTCAAGAGCTGACACCCCCTCACTCGGAAAATGTGTTTATGTATTCCTTTTAGAATTTACAGCAACTCCACAAAGTAGTTCCCAGGCACAGCAGGGTTTGGAGAACATCTTACCAGTCCTGGGGCCGAAGCAGAGAAATTTGCTATCCACCGTCTTGGGGTACACAATCAGAATGCTAACAAGTGCATTAGATTTTGATGTGGAGGCACGTTTGGTCAATATGTGTGCATTACTTTGCATGGTGAAATGAGTTCACTTGCTGCTCCTGAGTATGTATGGTCTTGTAGGAAGCAAGGAACAATGGTCTAGCACCACAGATGGAGTAATCATCAGCCGCAGCCGTCCTTTAGGACTGAGGGGCCACCGCCCCCCACATTTTGCCCCTCATGAAGAGTGCCTGTCAGGATGAGCAAGGTCAGCCTGTCAGACACTCTTCATGTTCAGCTCAGGCAGCAAGGAGCAAGACATGCACGATTTGCACAGACTCCTGTCTGCCTGAGCTGAACTTTGCTCGACTGAAGAGATCACAGCTCCTATGGGCAAGACCTCCTCAGCTCAGCAAAGATGCTTTGAGGCCCTTCCCCTCAGTGATGAGGGGAAAGCGCACCCATTGACTTTGACCTGGGCGCTTCAGGTTTAAGCCCTGAAGCCCTAAAGCCCTGAAGCGCCCAGTGTGAGTGTCAATCAGTGACACCTCGTCATAGAGTGGGGTGGTGTCAGAAGTCTCACTGACCCCATCCCACTCTGTAACAAAGTTGGGTCAGCTGCCTTCCCTCATAGGTCAGCCAGTGAGGGAAGGCAGCAGTCCCAACCCTCCTGGGACCTCCAAGCTGAAGAGGGAGGTAGGTGGGTGGGGGATGTGTGGGTGTGTGTATGTGTGTTTTTATTTTTAAGAATGTTTGGTGCATGCATGTATGTTTGAATGTTGATGAATGTTGTGAATAGATGTGTGTAGGAAAGTACTATCTTGCCTGGCATGTTACCCCCATATTTCACTGTATATATGTTGTTTTAGTTGTATGTGTCACTGGTACCCTGCCAGCCAGGGCCCCAGTGCTCATAAGTGTGCCCTGTATGTCTTACCTGTGTTATGACTAACTGTCTCACTGAGGCTCTGCTAATCAGAACCTCAGTGGTTATGCTCTCTCATTTCTTGACCCTCCTACTGCTTCAGGGAATATGTTTATCTTGGTGGTAGTGGACCATGCCACCAAATATCCTGAAGCAATTCCTCTAAGGACCACTACAGCTCCTGCAGTGGCAAAGGCCCTCCTAGGAATCTTTTCCAGAGTGGGCTTCCCAAAAGAGGTGGTATCAGACAGGGGAAGCAATTTCATGTCTGCTTACTTAAAAGCAATGTGGAAGGAATGTGGTGTGACATACAAGTTCACCACACCCTATCATCCACAAACAAATGGACTGGTTGAGAGGTTTAATAAAACCCTCAAAGGTATGATAATGGGACTCCCTGAAAAACTCCGCAGGAGATGGGATATCCTGTTACCTTGCCTCCTTTTTGCTTACAGGGAGGTACCCCAAAAATGAGTGGGCTTCAGCCCCTTTGAACTCCTATTTGGACACCCTGTAAGAGGTCCTCTAACACTTGTGAAGGAGGGTTGGGAACAACCTTTAAAAGCTCCAAAGCAAGACATAGTGGACTATGTACTTGGCCTAAGATCTAGGATGGCTGAGTACATGAAAAAGGCCAGTAAAAACCTTCAGGCCAGCCAAGTGCTCCAAAAGCAATGGCATGACCAGAAGGCTGTTTTGGTTCAGTACCAACCAGGGCAGAAAGTGTGGGTCTTGGAGCCTGTGGCCCCAAGAGCACTCCAAGACAAATGGAGTGGACCCCACATAATTGTTGAAAAGAAGGGAGAAGTCACCTACTTAGTTGACTTAGGCACTGCCAGGAGTCCCCTTAGGGTGCTCCATGTCAATCGCCTGAAACCCTACTGTGACAGGGCTGATCTCACCCTGCTCATGGCAACAGATGAAGGACAGGAAGAAGAGAGTGACCCTCTCCCTGATCTCTTCCCTTCCACCTTACAAGATGCTCTAGTGGAAGGTGTAGTTTTGGCAGATTGTCTTACTGCTGAGCAGAAAGACCACTGCATAAATCTCCTGGGTCAGTTTTCTGAACTCTTTTCTACTGTGCCAGGCACCACTTCTTGGTGTGAGCACACTATAGATACTGGAGACAGCTTGCCTGTCAAAAGTAAGATCTATAGGCAGCCTGACCATGTCAGAGAATGCATAAAACAAGAAGTGCAGAAAATGCTTGAACTGGGAGTGGTTGAGCACTCTGAAAGTCCATGGGCCTTTCCTGTGGTACTTGTACCAAAACCTCATTCCAAAGATGGTAAAAGGGAAATTAGATTTTGTGTTGATTACAGAGGTCCCAACCAGGTAACCAAAACTGATGCTCACCCTATACCCAGGGCAGATGAGCTCATAGATACACTGGCATCTGCCAAGTATCTAAGCACTTTTGATTTGACTGCAGGGTATTGGCAGATCAAGTTATCAGAAGATGCAAAAGCAAAAACTGCATTTTCAACCATTGGAGGCCATTACCAATTCACAGTAATGCCTTTTGGATTGAAAAATGCACCTGCCACTTTTCAAAGGTTGGTGAACACAGTCCTGCAAGGGCTGGAAGCTTTTAGTGCAGCATATCTAGATGATATAGCTGTCTTTAGCTGCAGCTGGGATGATCACCTGGTCCACCTATGGAACGTTTTGGAGGCCCTGCAAAAGGCAGGCCTCACTATCAAGGCATCAAAGTGCCAGATAGGGCAGGGGAAAGTGGTTTATCTGGGACACCTGGTAGGTGGAGAACAGATTGCACCACTTCGGGGGAAAATCCAAACTATTATAGATGGGGTTCCCCCTACAACTCAGACCAAGGTGAGAGCCTTCTTAGGCCTCACTGGGTATTACAGGAGGTTCATAAAGAACTATGGCCCTCATTCTGACCTTGGCGGTCTTTTCGCAAGACCGCCGAGTTACCGCCGCGGTAAAGACCGCCGACCGCGGCGGTATGTCGCTGCGCGTATTCCGACCGCTGGGAGCGTTCCGCCGGAATACCGCCAGCAGCCACACTGGCGGTCGGCGGGAAAGTGGAGACTGGTCAACCTCCACCGCCACGCCAGCAGAACACCGCCCCCAGAATTACGACCCACATTTCTGTGTGGCGGTCTTCTGTTGGCGGTCTTCTGTTGGCGGTCACGTCCCTATGGCTCCCGTCGCCTCCCGGAGGACCAACGCACAAGGTAAGTTGATCGTCCGTGAGGGGAGGGGGTGGGGGGGTGTTGTGTGATGTGTGCGTGCATGGGGGTGTGCGTGGGAGTGTGTAGAGGGGGTGTGTGAGTGCGTGCATGCGGGCGGGGAGTGCTGCTGTGCCTATGGGCAATGTGTGTAGTTCGGCGGGTGCGCATGTCGGCATGTATGTGTGCGGGTATGTGTCCCCGTTGTGTATGTGTGTGTGTAGGGGGTGTGTATATGTGCATGTTGGGGGTGTGTGCATGTCGGGGTGCATGTATGTGCATGTCGGGGTGGGGGTGGGGAGGGGGTTCGTACCACCTCTGGGGGGTGGCAGGGGGGTGGAGGGTGTGGGGGGAGGACTCGGGGGGGCAGTGGGGGGTGGGGGAGACCCCTATCAGTGCCAGGGAAGGAATTCCCTGGCCCCGATAGTGCCTACCGCCATGGTTCGCATGGCGGTTCCCGAACGCAAGAAACCGCGGCGGTAAGCAGGGTCATGATAGCGTTGGCGGTCTTGGGTCGACCGCCGGACCGGAGTGCGCAGACTCCAGCCCGTCGGTCATGACCGCCGTGGCTGTCGGAGTGGGGAAGTGGCGGTCGGTCGCGGCGGTGACCACCGCGGTCAGAATGCCATTTTTAATACCGCCGGTCTGTTCGCGGTCCGACCGCCGCCTCTCCGCCGACCGCCAAGGTCAGAATGAGGGCCTATGGCTCCATTGCAGCCCCTCTTAATGACCTCACATCTAAGAAAATGCCTAAAAAGGTATTGTGGACAGCTAGCTGTCAGAAAGCTTTTGAGGAGCTGAAGCAGGCCATGTGCTCTGCACCTGTCCTAAAAAGCCCCTGTTACTCCAAAAAATTAATTGTCCAAACTGATGCATCTGAATTAGGGGTAGGGACAGTCTTATCACAACTTAATTCTGAGGGCCAGGATCAACCTGTTGCTTTTATCAGCAGGAGGTTGACCCCTAGAGAAAAGCGTTGGTCTGCCATAGAGAGGGAGGCCTTTGCTGTGGTCTGGGCACTGAAGAAGTTGAGGCCATACCTGTTTGGCACTCACTTCATTGTTCAGACAGACCACAAACCTCTACATTGGCTAAAACATATGAAAGGTGAAAATCCTAAATTGTTGAGGTGGTCCATATCCCTACAGGGAATGGATTATACAGTGGAACATAGACCTGGGAGTACCCACTCCTATGCAGATGGACTCTCCAGATATTTCCACTTAGACAATGAAGACTCATCAGGTCATGGCTAGTCTTATTGTCCTTCGTTTGGGGGGGGGGGTTGTGTAGGAAAGTACCATCTTGCCTGGCATGTTACCCCCATATTTCACTGTATATATATTGTTTTAGTTGTATGTGTCACTGGGACCCTGCCAGCCAGGGCCCCAGTGCTCATAAGTGTGCCCTGTATGTGTTACCTGTGTTATGACTAACTGTCTCACTGAGGCTCTGCTAATCAGAACCACAGTGGTTATGCTCTCTCATTTCTTTCCAAATTGTCACTAACAGGCTAGTGACCAATTTTACCAATTTACATTGGCATACTGGAACACCCTTATAATTCCCTAGTATATGGTACTGCGGTATCCAGGGTATTGGGGTTCCAGGAGATCCCTATGGGCTGCAGCATTTCTTGTGCCACCCATAGGGAGATCTGACAATTTTTACACAGGCCTGCTAGTGCAGCCTGAGTGAAATAACGTCCAAGTTATTTCACAGCCATTTACCACTGCACTTAAGTAACTTATAAGTCACCTATATGTCTAACCTTTACCTGTTAAAGGTTGGGTGCTAAGTTACTTAGTGTGTGGGCACCCTGGCACTAGCCAAGGTGCTCCCACATTGTTCAGGGCAAATTCCCCAGACTTTGTGAGTGCGGGGACACCATTACACGCGTGCACTATACATATGTCAAGACATATGTATAGCGTTACAATGGTAACTCCGAACATGGCCATGTAACATGTCTAGGATCATGGAATTGTCACCCCAATGCCATTCTGGCATTGGGGAGACAATTCCATGATCACCCGAGTCTCTAGCTCAGACCCAGGTACTGCCAAACTACCTTTCCCGGGGTTTCACTGCAGCTGCTGCCAGCCCCTCAGACAGGTTTCTGCCCTCCTGGGGTCCAGCCAGGCTTTGGAAAAAGGTGTCAGGGCTGGGGAGGAGTAGCCTCCCCCAGCCTCTGGGAATGCTTTGACGGGCACAGATGGTGCCCATCGCTGCATAAGCCAGTCTGCACCAGTTCAGGGATCCCTCAGCCCTGCTCTGGCGCAAAACTGGACAAAGGAAAGGGGAGTGACCACTCCCCTGACCTACACCTCCCCTGGGAGGTGCCCAGAGCTCCTCCAGTGTGCTCCAGACCTCTGCCATCTTGGAAACAGAGGTGCTGCTGGCACACTGGACTGCTCTGAGTGGCCAGTGCCAGCAGGTGACGTCAGAGACTCCTTCTGATAGGCTCCTTCAGGTGTTGCTAGCCTATCCTCTCTCCTAAGTAGCCAAACCTCCTTTTCTGGCTATTTAGGGTCTCTGCTTTGGGGAATTCCTTAGATAATGAATGCAAGAGCTCATCAGAGTTCCTCTGCATCTCTCTCTTCACCTTCTGCCATGGAATCGACTGCTGACCGCGCTGGAAGCCTGCAAAACTGCAACAAAGTAGCAAAGACGACTACTGTGACCTTGTAACGCTGATCCTGCCGCCTTCTCAACTGTTTTCCTGGTGGTGCATGCTGTGGGGGTAGTCTGCCTCCTCTCTGCACTAGAAGCTCCGAAGAAATCCCCTGTGGGTCGACGGAATCTTGCCCCTGCAACCACAGGTACCAAATAACTGCTTCACCGGTCCTCTGGGTCTCCTCTCAGCACGACGAGCGAGGTCCCTTGAACTCAGCAACTCTGTCCAAGTGACTCCCACAGTCCAGTGACTCTTCAGTCCAAGTTTGGTGGAGGTAAGTCCTTGCCTCCCCACGCTAGACTGCATTGTGGGGAACTGCGTGTTTTGCAGCTACTCCGGCTCCTGTGCACTCTTCCAGGATTTTCTTTGTGCACAGACAAGCCTGGGTCCCCGGCACTCTAACCTGCAGTGCACGACCTCCTGAGTTGTCCTCCGGCGTCTTGGGACCCTCTTTTGTGACTTCGGGTGAGCTCCAGTTCACTCCAGTTTGTAGTGCCTGTTCTGGCACTTCTGTGGGTGCTGCTTGCTTCTGAGAGGGCTCCTTGTCTTGCTGGGCACCCCCTCTATCCCCTCACGCAATTGGCAACATCCTGGTCCCTCCTGGGCCACAGCAGCTTCCAAAAACTCTAACCACGACCTTTGCAGCTAGCAAGGCTTGTTGGCGGTCTTTCTGCACAGAAACACCTCTGCACAACTCTTCATGACGTGCAACATCCATCCTCCAAAGGGGAAGTTTCTAGCCCTTGTCGTTCTTGCAGAATCCACAGCTTCTACCATCCGGTGGCAGCTTCTTTGCACCCACAGCTGGCATTTCCTGGGCATCTGCCCACTCCCGACTTGATCGTGACTCTTGGACTTGGTCCCCTTGTTCCACAGGTACTCTCATCAGGAAATCCATCGTTGTTGCATTGCTGGTGTTGGTCTTCCTTGCAGAATTCCCCTATCACGACTTCTGTGCTCTTTGGGGAACTTAGGTGCACTTTGCACCCACTTTTCAGGGTCTTGGGGTGGGCTATTTTTCTAACCCTCACTGTTTTCTTACAGTCCCAGCGACCCTCTACAAGGTCACATAGGTTTGGGGTCCATTCGTGGTTCGCATTCCACTTCTAGAGTATATGGTTTGTGGTGCCCCTATCCCTATGTGACCCCATTGCATTCTATTGTGACTATACATTGTTTGCACTGTTTTCTATTGCTATTACTGCATATTTTGGTATTGTGTACATATATCTTGTGTATATTTGCTATCCTCATACTGAGGGTACTCACTGAGATACTTTGGCATATTGTCATAAAAATAAAGTACCTTTATTTTTAGTATATCTGTGTATTGTGTTTTCTTATGATATTGTGCATATGACACTAGTGGTACTGTAGGAGCTTCACTCGTCTCCTAGTTCTGCCTAAGCTGCTCTGCTAAGCTACCTTTTCTATCAGCCTAAGCTGCTAGACACCCCTCTACACTAATAAGGGATACCTGGGCCTGGTGAAAGGTGTAAGTACCCCTTGGTACTCACTACAAGCCAGTCCAGCCTCCTACAATGTGCATGAGTGTGTGAATGAATGAGTGTGAGTGTGCTTCCCGCCCGCCTCCCTCCTAAAATTACCGGCTGCCACTGGTAATCATGTTGGGATTTACAGGTCAAATCCTAAAAGCAATTCTGTGAATTGTAAGAGTGACTGACGTTGTCCTGATTTTGAAGCCCTTTGATCCCCTTTTGGTACCATACCAGCCTGAAAAGGCTGAACTTGAAACACTCACTTAGATGTGTTTGAATGTGTCTGAAAACATGTACACTACTTTCAATAGATTAGCAACCTTAATCATTGTTGGGTATCAATGAGAGAACACATTGCATTTAAGTGTAAAACAAATGTATGCACTTTAAAAAACATACCACACTCCTCCTACGGGACCTCTACAAACGTTTAATACTGCTGGCAACCTACTCTTAAATTAAATATAAAAAAACACAGGAATAGAGAGTTTGGCTCAAAATTGAATTCAAATAAAACTCAAGCTGTGTCCTTACCTCCATATCTATCAGCACCATTCTTACAAAAGAGAAGGTTTCTCCCAAAAACAAGGATCCTGTTATTGTTAAACGTCTACTTGACTTCACTCTTTGTGCTCATAAACTCTAAGTATCATACTTGTTACAGGTGAGGTGAAAACTTCCAGATTATCCTTAAACTTTAGGATTATCAATTCTTGAGCATATGAATGTAAGAAAGCGCCTACTGGCACTAGTGAATGTTAAAAAAAAAACCTGAAACGAAATCTCTCTAAAACTGAAATCGCAACTTGTGGAATATGAAAAACATATGTCTAACCTCAAAGTTGCCTAAAAAAGACTGGATAATCTTTAACCATGTCACCAGAGTATAGTAAGTGGAAAAGTGGTTATGGACTCAAATCTCTCAGTGAAAAGACAGGGCAACAGCAACAATGTGATAACAAAGCACCTTCAACAGCATTAGAACATTACAATAGATCCTCTTTACTTAGGCTACCGTCACAGTGTCCAGGCCTCACAACCCTGGTGCCACCACGCCTAAAATATTGCTAACAGACTCTACATTGGTCTTACAAAGCACATAGTTCAGAGTTCACTGAATCCAGAATACCACCTGCACTAGCTAACTGTTGCAAAAATTATAATTTTCATGGCCTTTGTCACTGCTCACAGGGAAATCCACAACATCGAAAGGCTTCAAGCTGTTCTATAAATACAGTAGTGGGTGATCTCAATACTGATACAGGATAGCCCAGAATTCCAGGTGAGGCTCAATATGGTGTTCTAACTATGGATTGTACAGGGACCATCAACGGCAACCTCCATAGATGTAATAACATCAATGTTTAGAGGGTAAGTTCCTACTTGTGCAGTTGCATTTTCGTCTCACACTTTCTGCAACAAGCATGCTTATGCACTTCTAGATCTGTATGTAGCAACTCCATCCTGCCTCCAATCTGCATATACAGCACCCAACCTTTCCACATAGGTCAAGCTACAATCCACACAATTTCTATCACACAGTGGACAGACACTCAGGAAGCATGCATAATAGCTTACTTCATCAAAAAAAGCGCTTTAGGCTTTATATGGGGTTTGGAAAGCACCATAAGGATTCCAATACAAAATCAAACATGAAACAGATCTGGTTATAAAAGCAAGACACATTAGTGTTACAAAATAAATAAATTCTGCAAGAAACACATCATTGTTTGGACAATCAAAATGGTCTAGTATGTCGGCCACACACATTTCAAAAGGTATATTTATATATATATATATGATTCTTCAACAGATGGACTGATAGCCATCTGACGGCTGCACCGATCCCGTAGAATATCTCCCAATCGTCGAAACCAATAAATCCAATGCGCTCGTATTCAGTTCGTAATTTTATTTCCTTATACAGGTAACACAGAGTCGTGAATACAATGTCTGTCATTGATTGCTATGTCTCATATCCTGTTCCATGTATATATATATCTATATATATGAATTCCATATTCTGCATTTACTAAATTACAAGGAAGTGAAATTAAAAGATCATCATCATCAATAGCACAGTAAAGCCTACATAGTCATTCATAAGGCCTTATTTCATATAATTTTCATCAGATTACAATAAGGGGTCAAGAGGATGTAAATTTCTAAGTCATGACCCCTTTAAAAAATTATTTCATGAATTATTTTTTTTTGTGCTAATTATGATCTTCTCACCTATCCTCATACACATGATGCTGGTGAAACGATACTGAATTGGCAATGTTTTATGAAGAATTGAAAGGCATTAAGCGTCTCTTTCTACAATCAGAATAGATACAATTGATGGTATGCTGTCATCTGAAATGGACATAAAGCTCTGCATCAAGATTATGCCCCAAGGGGATTCAGAACCTAATAATAGAATCATTTTTGATTCCATTTGTCTAAGCTCTAGCGTTCTGTTTCCAGCTCTAGGATTGTTTTTAAAGTGTTTGATACCATAAAAGGATAATGTACTGCACTCTCCTTTGTGTACCTCCCAGAAATGTTTAGCCAAAGGATAAGTTCTGCCTTGATTTTATATGGCTCTGAAATGTTGTAGGAATCTAACTTTTAACTTATGAATAGTGCTTCCAATGTATTTTTTATGGCATCCACACTCAATGACATAAATCACAAATTCAGTGTCGCATGTAATTCGATCTTTGATCTCGCACTGACGACCATCAAATGTTTGGTACTTATGCGTATTTTGAGCATACTTGCAGGCCTTACAATGGCCACATTTCCAAATCCCAGACTTTTTTGGCTCAGCCAGGATATATTGGCTTTTAGCGAAAAATAGCTTTTAGTCAAATAATCTCCCAGTGAGCGCGCTTTGCGAAAGGTTATGGACGGATGTGTATCTATATGATCATTAATGATAGAATCATTCTGTAAAACATGCCAATTTTTTTGAAGTATAGTTCTTAATGAATCATGTTGTTGATTGTACTGAAAAAATATTCTGGGTGATGATTGCTTAGAGTCACTGCTGGTCACTGTGTTATTAAAAAGTAACTCATCTCTACTTTTGTTCTTTACCCTATGTAGTGCATCCCTCAAAATTTTGGCAGGATAACCTCTACTTAAAAATCTATCCACCATTGCCCTGGATTCCAAGTCATATTTGTTCTCATCAGAACATATTCTGAGAGCCCGCAGTAACTGACTATAAGGTATACTCCATTTTAGTGTCTGGGGATGCCCACTATTGGCATGTAATATGGAGTTGCAGGCCATGGGCTTACGATATATGGTTGTCTCTAGATGATTGTTTTCTACTTTTAGTTGAACATCTAAAAAGGAGATAGTGTCTCTGCTGAAAATAGCATCCAAGTAGAAGTTAAATTGGTTGTTATTTAGTACACTTATATATTCCAACAGCAATTGTTCTGTGCCATCCCAAATGATAAACAAATCATCGATATATCGCACCCACAATATCACTTTATCCATATAGATATTATTACTTTCTGACCATGCCACCGCCTTCTCCCACCAGCCCATATATAAATTGGCATAGGTGGGAGCAAAGGATGCCCCCATAGCTGTCCCTTGTTTTTGTAGAAAGCTTTCATTATCAAAAAGGAACAGATTGTGTGTTAGGCAAAATTGTAGCATGGATAAGAGCATATTAGTATGCTCAAGAAATTCGATGGATCGTGTTTGTAGAAAATACCTACAGGCCTGTAACCCATATTGATGTTTAATGGATGTATATAGGGATGCTACATCCATGGTGACCAGCAAGTAGTCTTTATGCCAAGGAATGTCATGTATCTTGGCCAAAAAATCATTTGTGTCGCGAAGATATGAAGGTAGTTCTGTAACAAAAGTACATAAAAACAGGTCCAAATATCGTGAAGTGTACTCAAGTAATGATTGATTCATACTGACTATTGGTCTACCTGGAGGATGTGTTTTGTTCTTATGAATTTTAGGTAGAAACGAAATACATGGAATTTTAGGATGATCAATTTTCAAATACATAAACTCATCATAGTCCATCAATTGCTTGGTGTACCATTCATTTAACATATCATGATATATCGCTTGATATTGAGTTAAAGGTTTGATCATCAATTTGTCATAATGCTCTCTGTTCAACAGTTGCTGATATGCTTCTTTGGTGTAATCAGTTGTATCCATAACGACAATATTGCCACCCTTGTCTGAGGGTTTGATGACAATAGAAGAATTGGATCTCAATGTATTTAAATCTTGCCAATCTTGTTGCGTGAAATTGGATCTCATCTTTCTCGATGTCTTCGATGGGCCTTTGCTCCGAAATTTGTCGATGTCATTGATCACTAGTTCGTGAAATATGTCTATCAGATTGCCACTGGGTAGTGGAGGATTAAATCTGCTCGACAGTTTTAGATGACTATTGTCATGAAGGTTAGTTACAAATCCCATCTGATTAAGCGTATCCATGCTGTTGTTAGTATCATCATCCATAGAACATCTGGCTTCATTACTGTCGTTATCTAAATCATTGATGGCTATCAATTGTGAACTGTCAGCAATATTGAATCCAGAGAGTCCAGCCCTCTGATTGACGTTGTCTGCCATTCGATTTATATCTTTATTGGAGAAATGTTTAATGAGACGTAATTTGCGAACAAATTTGTATAGTTCAATACGATTGTTTACATAGTCCCATTGGATATTGGGGCAGAAGCTTAGTCCTAAATCCAGTATGCATAGCTGATTGTCTGTCAAGGTGCTATGTGAAATATTTACGACAGTACTCAAATGATTCAATTTATTGACTGATATAGGATTGAGTTCTAATTTGATTGTTGATTGCTTCTTCTTCTTGCCCCGCCTCGTCTTCCGCTTCCTGGGCCACGCCTGCGATTTTGCCCAGGAGGTGGCGTGACCATTTGCATGAGGCGCATTTCCCCCTGAAAATCCAACTTATTTCATGGTATCTCGTCAGCAGAGGACTCTATTTCTGTACTGTCATCTGCAGATATATGTTGTACAGCACAATCAGCCCCACTCTTGGACATATCTTTGATTCTTGCAGTATCGTATTTTCGAGCAAATGTATAGATTCCTCCTACGGGACCTCTACAAATGTTTAATACTGCTGGCAACCTACTCTTAAATTAAATATAACCTCCATAGATGCAATAAAATCAATGTTTAGAGGGTAAGTTCCTACTTGTGCAGTTGCATTTTCGTCTCACACTTTCTGCAACAAGCATGCTTATGCACTTCTAGATCTGTATGTAGCAACTCCATCCTGCCTCCAATCTGCATATACGGCACCCAACCTTTCCACATAGGTCAAGCTACAATCAACACAATTTCTATCACACAGTGGACAGACACTCAGGAAGCATGCATAATAGTTTACTTCCTCAAAAAAAGCGCTTTAGGCTTTATATGGGGTTTGGAAAGCACCATAAGGATTCCAATACAAAATCAAACATGAAACAGATCTGGTTATAAAAGCAAGACACATTAGTGTTACAAAATAAATACATTCAGCAAGAAACACATCATTGTTTGGACAATCAAAATGGTCTAGTATGTCGGCCACACACATTTCAAAAGGTATATATATATATATATATATACAAACACACACGCATATATATATATATATATATATATATGTTGATATATATATGTATATATGTATATATATAAATATATACACACACACATATATATATATAAATATATACACACAAGGATGTAATAGCAAAGGTGTGCATCATATTTCCAGATGACTGCATGTCACCAAAATGTAGTACTTCTACTTGGGCTTTTCTTTTTTAACCCCGTCACTGCCAGGCCTTTTACACCTTAGATGCCAGACCTTTTTTTGGCTATATGGGGCATTTTGCGCTTAGGCCCTCATAACTTTTTGTCCACATAAGCTACCCACGCCAAATTTGCATCCTGTTTTTCCAACACCCTAGCGACTCTAGAGATATCCAGAGTTTGTGGATTCCCCTGGAGGAGACCAAGAAATTAGCCAAAATACAGCAAACATTTTGTTTGTTTTTTTAAAAATGGGAAAAAGGGGCTGCAGAAGAAGGCTTGTGGTTTTTTCCCTGAAAATTGCATCAACAAAGCATTTGCGGTGCTAAAATCACCATCTTCCCAGCTTTCAGGAACAGGCAGACTTGAATCAGAAAACCAAATTTTTCAACACAACTCTGTCATTTTACCGGGACATACCCCATTTTTGCTATATTTTGTGCTTTTGGCCTCCTTCCAATTAGTGACAGAAAAGAGTCTTCAACCATTGCTGGATCCGGGAAAGCTAAACATTTCTGAAAAGTAGACAAAAAGGGGTCATTTGTGTAAATCCTATGAGGTACCAGCTGAAATTAAAAAATATTGAAATGGAGGTGAAAAAAAACATTTTCCACGTTTTACTCGATAACTTTTTCCTGGGATGTCAGATTTTCAAAGGTATTATACCATTACATCTGCTGGACTCTTATGGTTGCAGGGATATACTGGGCTTGTAGAATCATCAAGAACCATATGTACCCAGAGCCAATAAAGGAGCTGCGCCTTGCAATGGGTTTTCATTGTATACTGGGTATACAGCAATCCATTTGGTGAAATATAAAGAGTGAAAAATAGGTATCAAGGAAACCTTTGTATTTCCAAAATTGGCACAATATAAGGTGTTGAGAAGCAGTGGTTATTTGCACATCTATGAATTCCGGGGTCCCCATACTAGCATGTGAACTACAGGGCATTTCTCAAACAGACATCTTTTTTACACACTGTCTTACATTTGAAAGGAAATAATTTATGGAAACACAGGGGGCAATAACACTTGTTCTGCTATTCAGTGTTTCCCCAAGTCTCCCGATAAAAATGGTACCTCACTTGCGGGGGTAGGCCTAATATCCGCAGCAGGAAAGCAACATGGACACATCACATTTTTACATTGAAAACTGACGTTTTTTTTTGGAAAGTGCCTAGCTATGGAACTTGATCTCTAGCTCAGCCGGCAACTTGGGAAACCTACCACACTTGTGCATTTTTGAAAACTAGACATCTAGGGGAATCCAAGATGGGGATACTTGCGGGGCTCTCACCAGGATCTGTTACCCAGAATTCTTTGCAAACCTCAAAATTTGGCAAAAAAAATATATTTTTCCTCTCATTTCGGTGATGGAAAGTTCTGGAATCTAAGAGGAGCCACAAATTTCCTTCCAACCAGAGTTCCCCCAAGTCTCCCAATAAAAATGGTACCTGACATGTGTGGGTAGGCCTAGTGCCCGCAGCAGGAAATGCCCCAAAATACAACGTAGACACATCACATTTTCCTAAAGAAAACTGACTTGTTTTCTGCAAAGTGCCAAGCTGTGGATTTTGGCATCTAGCTCAGCCACCACCTAGGAAAACCTATCAAACCTGCGCATTTTTAAAAACTAGACACCTAGGGGAATCAATGATGGGGTGACATGTGGGGCTCTCACCAGGTTCTGTTACCCAGAATCCTTTGCAAACCTCAAAATCTGGCCCAAAAAAAATTAATTACTCCACATTTCGGGGATAGAAAGTTCTGGAATCTGATAGGAGCCACACATTTCCTTCCACCCAGCATTCCTCAAAGTCTCCTGATAAAAATGGTACCTTACTTTTATGGGTAGGCCTAGTGCCAACCAAAGCAAAATGCCGCAAAACACTATGTGGATACATCAAAATTGTCAAATACAAACTATCTGTTTTTTGGGGGGTGCACCTGTGTTTTTTGATCGTGGCTCAGCAGCCATATAAGGAAACCTGTGAAACCCAAACATTTTGAAAACTAGACACCCGAGGTAGCCCGGGGTGGTATTACTTTTGTGGATCCCCCAGTGTTTTCTTAGCCAGAATCCTCAACTAACCTCAAATTTAGGTACAAAAATCACATTTACCCACATTTCTGTGTGGGATAACCTCACCGGTGCAAATTTACTACTACCCAACATTTCCCTCAGTATCCCGGTAAAAATGATACCTCACTTTTGTTGGTGGGCAAAGGGCCTGTGACAGGGAAGAGCCAAAAACATGTCAGGAATGAGGGGGAACAAAAGTGGGTCCAAAAGGGCAGCTTGAAAAAAAAGAATTTTAGGCTGACAAGCGGGCCTTAATTTTTATCGGTATAGATGTGACAATGCTGGGTGGTAGGAATTTTGTGGATTCATGCAGATTCCGTAAGGTTCCATCACAAAAATGTTTGAAAAATGTGTGATTTCCAGCAAAGTTGGAGGTTTGCAGGGCATTGTGGGTAAGAAAGTGGTGCAGGGTGCATGTGAAGCACACTACCCTAGACTCACCCAGATGTTTAGTTTTCAGATGTGTCTAGGTCTCGTAGATTTTTCTACATGGCAGCATCCTTAAGTCCAAAAAGTGCAGCCATCACCAGTCCAAGTGGGACGATTTTGAGAGTTAGACAAGCTCTCATGGCCCAAATGTAAAACCAAAACCCTAAAAAATCAAATGTCCTCCTGCTTGCGGTGGGCTAAGATGTTTTAGTGTGTGGGGGAGAGCTGAATGACTGTTACCTCCTTCATTTGAGGTGGGTGCATAACCATGCCCATACTGGTTGATGGTCACCACCCCACTATTTTTTTTAATTCCCTGACATCTAGTAGGTTTTCTGCCCCCCAGGGAGTGAATCTGGGGTAATTGCCCCATCTGCCCACAGGTGGGCAGAACAAGTTTGTCCCCATGTGTTTAGGGTGTGGGTATGGCCATACTCCCACCCTCTTTAAAAAAAACAAAAAAAAAAAATCTTCCCTGGTCTCTGCTGCGCTTTCTGCCAAGTGGGGCAGAAATTACCTAAAATAAATGCTTAAAAAAATCCCCCCCCCCAGGGAAGCGACCCTTGCCTCACGGGTCACTTCCCATCTGTAAAAAAATAAAAAATCCCTGTTGCCTAGTGGTTTCTGCCCCCGATGGGGGCAGATCGGCCTAATTAAAATACGCCGATCTGCCCTAAAGGGGGGCAGAAATGGCCAAAAATAAATTTCCCTCCCCCCAGGGGAGCGACCCTTGCTTAAGGGGTCGCTCCACTTGCGTGAAATTGACCTAAATAAATCCCTGATGTCCAGTGGTTTTTGCACCTCTTGGGGGCAGATTGGCCTAATAAAAATAGGCCAATCTGCCCCCAAAGGGGACAGAAATGGCCTAAAAAAAAATTACCCCCCCAGGGAGCGACCCTTGTCTAAGGGGTCGCTTCCCATCTGTAAAAACATCTAAAACTAAAAAAATCTCTTGTGTCTAGTGGCTTCGGCCTAATTTAAATAGGCTGATCTGCCCCGGGGGGGGGGCAGAAAAGGCCTCATAGTTAAATGCCCCCCAGGGGAGCGACCCTTGCCTAAGGGGTCACTCCCCTTCATTATAAACATGAAAAAAAAATCCCTGGTGTCTAGGGCTTTCTGCCCCCATTGGGAGCAGAAATGGCCTAAATACAATTTGCCCCCAGGAGAGCAACCCTTGCCTAAGGGACTGCTCCCCTTATGTCTAAACACACAAACAAAACAAAAAAAACAAAATCCCAGGTGCCTAGTGGGCATTTCTGCAGCTGGGCTGAAAGGAAAGGAAAGGCCTTTCCTTTCCTTCCATGCCTCTGCCTGCCCCCACCTCCCGGTTGGAAAAGAAATACCCAGCATTTCTCTTCCACATCGCGCTGGAAGCATGCTTCCAGCTTGATGGGAGATTACCTCTCATGAGATATGTGCGCGATTTGCATGCTGACGTCATCAGACGTCACAGGGGGTGGGGGCGTAGGGGTGGAAGGGGAAGCAATTCCCCTTCTATCCCTGCCCTGGGGGGTGGGTGGCGCTCCCTCATGAGCTCGGTGCAGGACAAGCTGGTCTCGTCCTCAGCACACGGCATCGGAGGCACCCAAGGGGTTAATCATTGCAGATGTAGCCTTGTAGCTAGAGCTGCCCTTCTTGGAACTAGGAGTGCATCCCCGACTCGGCTCATTGTGTTTGGTGGTATTTCTCACCGCCTGATAGCTGTCGGTCTAACTCTTTCAGCTAGTTAGAAGCACCTCATCAAACCCCAAGAGTAAAGGTGCTTTGAGGCAGCCTGATGCATGACACTCTAAGACTTCTCAGGGAAGTCATAAAGAAACAGATCTTACCACTTTCTCTAAAATACACTAGTCTCACACACTCCAAAATTGAACAGGAGCAGGATTTGGTTCAATACATTTTATTGAAGCAACTGTTTTGTAATACAACCACACGAGTTGCGTTTTTTAGGAGAATGACACACAACATCATTATCCTAGTGACCATAAAAGTGAAACAGGTAAAAAGTCCCACCATCCTGGCACAATAGTGAATCTAAAATCCCTACCTGAACTACTAGAAATCTACATGAGAGTAATAGCAGTGTTAGCCCTAATCTAGCTGTCTAGTGTCTGCAAGGAAATTCAATCATCATACCTGTGCAATAGATAGAAAAGAGGTTATTTGTCTACTGGCAGTCCTCCCAAGTGGAAGGAGAGAAGGCGCCAGGTTCAGCAGAACTACAATGACATGGTACAGCATAAGATGCCTAGCTGACCTGAATGTCCCCTCTTTGTATTATAATAAAACATGTTGTTCTAAGAACTGCCTTGATGTGATAATGTGTCTTTTCTGTGTAAGGTAGACATTGTACTCTTTGGACCAGAAACTCTCGGTAAATGATCAAGTACAGCCTTCGGCCGAGCACAAGAGGAAATGTTGTGTAAGAAAACTAATAACAAATTCTGCATGGAAGGGCAACTGATAAAAATAATAAGTCATCTCCACTAAAATGAATTGTTTGTTTAAATACAGGGAGTGCAGAATTATTAGGCAAGTAGTATTTTTGAGGATTAATTTTATTATTGAACAACAACCATGTTCTCAATGAACCCAAAAAACTAATTAATATCAAAGCTGAATATTTTTGGAAGTAGTTTGTAGTTTGTTTTTAGTTTTAGCTATGTTAGGGGGATATCTGTGTGTGCAGGTGACTATTACTGTGCATAATTATTAGGCAACTTAACAAAAAAAAATATATACCCATTTAACATCTCAACATTCACAAATATACATTTCTGACATTCAAAAACAAAACAAAAACAAATCAGTGACCAATATAGCCACCTTTCTTTGCAAGGACACTCAAAAGCCTGCCATCCATGGATTCTGTCAGTGTTTTGATCTGTTCACCATCAACATTGCGTGCAGCAGCAACCACAGCCTCCCAGACACTGTTCAGAGAGGTGTACTGTTTTCGCTCCTTGTAAATCTCACATTTGATGATGGACCACAGGTTCTCAATGGGGTTCAGATCAGGTGAACAAGGAGGCCATGTCATTAGATTTCCTTCTTTTATACCCTTTCTTGCCAGCCACGCTGTGGAGTACTTGGACGCGTGTGATGGAGCATTGTCCTGCGTGAAAATCATGTTTTTCTTGAAGGATGCAGACTTCTTCCTTTACCACTGCTTGAAGAAGGTGGCAGGAACTGGCAGTAGGACTGGGAGTTGAGCTTGACTCCATCCTCAACCCGAAAAGGCCCCACAAGCTCATCTTTGATGATACCAGCCCAAACCAGTACTCCACCTCCACCTTGCTGGCGTCTTAGTCGGACTGGAGCTCTCTGCCCTTTACCAATCCAGCCACGGGCCCATCCATGTGGCCCATCAAGACTCACTCTCATTTCATCAGTCCATAAAACCTTAGAAAAATCAGTCTTGAGATATTTCTTGGCCCAGTCTTGACGTTTCAGCTTGTGTGTCTTGTTCAGTGGTGGTCGTCTTTCAGCCTTTCTTACCTTGGCCATGTCTCTGAGTATTGCACACCTTGTGCTTTTGGGCACTCCAGTGATGTTGCAGCTCTGAAATATGGCCAAACTGGTGGCAAGTGGCATCGTGGCAGCTGCACGCTTGACTTTTCTCAGTTCATGGGCAGTTATTTTGCGCCTTGGTTTTTCCACACGCTTCTTGCGACCCTGTTGACTATTTTGAATGAAACGCTTGATTGTTCGATGATCACGCTTCAGAAGCTTTGCAATTTTAAGAGTGCTGCATCCCTCTGCAAGATATCCCACTATTTTTGACTTTTCTGAGCCTGTCAAGTCCTTCTTTTGACCCATTTTGCCAAAGGAAAGGAAGTTGCCTAATAATTATGCACACCTGATATAGGGTGTTGATGTCATTAGACCACACCCCTTCTCATTACAGAGATGCACATCACCTAATATGCTTAATTGGTAGTAGGCTTTCGAGCCTATACAGCTTGGAGTAAGACAACATGCATAAAGAGGATGATGTGGTCAAAATACTCATTTGCCTAATAATTCTGCACTCCCTGTAATAAAAGGAATAAAATGAGATGCAATTAAATGAGAGGGCACTGGCCTCAGACCAGGAGCTAAAATAAATGTGCCCATGTAAAAGTGCTAAAATAACCCCATGATACCTGGGTCAACCAAGAGGAAAAGATTCCATCTGCGCAAACCACACAAAAATAGGCTCAATTATTTGCCTCAAATCTGCATGTATTCAGTGTTTAATCACCACCATATAAAACTAGCTTAACGTGGCCTGTTCCCCTAATGCCACCACCTCCATAACTGTAGTAATTATAGAACTGACAGTTGCCTGTGGCCACCAACTTCTTCCAGGGTTGTGGCAGTGGCAACCACAGTGTTCTCCTCCCCCTCTTGGTTTTCAGGTTTGAAAGTGGTCAGTTGCATCTCCTGAGCACACTGCTTCTCCTGGCACTGCTCTTCCCCTTCGATGGAGTTTCTCTAGCCTCCTCTGGTGTCTTATGCAGTCGTTGCCCCTTCTTTTGAAGACACAACATCTCCCTCCAATGGTCCCATCCTTGTTGGGGTTCACTATCGTCATTCATTTCCTCTGCTTCTCCACTCCTGCTTTCTTCTCCGTTGCATCTCCTTTCCTATTCAGTGCTATGTGGTGTCCTTCTGTCACCTTACCTTATGGCAGCTAGAATGTTGCTGATTTGCATGCTCCTGGTCAAAGTGGTGGGCATCTTGGAATTCCTTTCCTGCTCGTGAGACTCCTCGCACTGCTTCCTCCCTAGGAATGGCTGTTGAGGCCATTCAGCCGTGAGATTACAGGCGAGGATATCAACATTCACCTGTAGGTTCCCAGAAAAATGAAAGGCCTGAAATGAAAAAGGCTGATTCTAGAGTTAATATCTTTATTGTGAGCCAGTGATGTTAGTGTGGCATGATCAGTCACCAAAATAAAAGAGTGTCCTAACAGATAATAATGCAGGGTCTCCATGGCCCATTTAATGGCCGGGCATTCCTTCTCAATGATGGAATAGTGGGATTTCCTTGGGAATAGTGTTTGTATAATAAGGGTATCGTGATCATCTGGCTGTGATAGCACCGCTCCTAGCCCATGACCAAAAATGTCAGTCTGTAATTTAAATGTCTTTTGGAAGTTAGGGCGACTTAGAATGAGGGTTTTGTATAAAATGTTTTTAGGTGTTGGAAATGGACGTCTGACCAGTTTTTATCCATGAGGGTCACTTTTTCGTCACTAGACCTGTGAGGGGACTGGCAGTTTCAGAGAATTGTAGAATACATTGCTGGTAATATCCCATTAACCCTAGGAAGGACAGGGTTTCTTTTGTGGTGGGTTTGGGAATCTCTTGAATGGCTTTCACCTTCTCTATCAGATGTTGAATGGTTCCAGATCGGATGGAAAATCCCAAATACTGTATGTGATCGGTGGCTGGTTTTTCAGTATCCTATAGGGTCCCTGTCACTTAGCCAAGAGTTTATTCTCCATTAGGAGAAGTAGAATGAGGACCTCCTCTACTTCTGCATACTCCCTTAGTACTGCCTCCCTGTCATATGTTTGTTTCTCGTCAGTCTGGTCGTTTTCTAGGTTCCTGTGCACCTATTCACATAGGAGTGACACGATTTTCCTTATATTTGTGGCATAATCAAGAAGGGACTTCCCTTCATCTTCCTCTTCAACACACTGTCCCACCGCCATGTCTAGAAAAGTGTGGGCTTTTCCCCTAAATAACAATTCAGAGGGGAAAACCCAGTTGACTTTTGTTCATGAGATCTTATAGCAAATAGGAGTAATGGGATTATCCAGTCCCAATCTTTCCCTGTTTCAGTTATTATTTTTTGTGGCAAGGAATGTTAGAAATGGGGTCTTTGGTTGGCAGTTAGGTTTCCCCCTGTCCAAGCAAGGACCCTCACTCTAGTCAGGGTACAGGAGAATCACACTTAGTTAACCCCCACTTGCACCCTTGGTAGCTTCACACGAGTAGGCAGGCTCGACTTCAGAAGCAATGTTTAAAGTATTTGTACCAACACACACAGTAACTCAGTGAAAACACTACAAAATAACACAACACAGGTTCAGAAAAATAGACAAAATGTATCTAAACAAAACAAGACCAAAACGACAAACATTCAGCATACACAAGTCAAGTTATGAATTTTCAAAAGAATAAGAGTCTTCATCCTAAGAAAACAGTTAGAATGCTGTTATTTCAGAAAAGTACATGGGTGGCATCAATATAAAGCTGCAGGGTTGAGTGTGCATTGAAAAAGGCCAGTGATGCGTTGATTTCTCATTCGCAAGCGAGACCGTGCCTCGTTCCTTTTCCGGTCGGGTCGCTGTGCATCGTTTCTTCTTTCACACAAGAGAGAGATGCGTCGATTCGGACGGGCACCATAAGTCCGGCTGGCTTTGCATTGATTTTCCGCACCCAGCGATGTTGCGTTGAAAATCCAGTTGCACGGTATCACAAAACCATGCTGCGTGGGGTTTGTGTCATTATCAGCCTCCGTTTGTGGGTGTTGCAAGTCGTTTCTCCAGAGCATTGATTTCAGCCGCAAAGCCTGCGGTGCATCGTTAATCAGCTGTGTCACGGAAGTGTGTCGAAGATTTGCCAGCACGGCAGTCTGTGCGTGGATTTTCAGTTCTTGTCTGCCAACTTCACCTTTCAAGGGCCCAGGAACTGGATAGGGCACTACTTGGCAGGTCAGGAGTCTCAGCAGAGAGTACAGTGCTGGCAGGGGAAGTCTTTGATGGCCCTTAGACTTCAAGAACAGGAGGCAAGCTCAGTTCAAGCCCTTGGAGATTCTTCTCAAGCAGGAATGCGCAACAAAGTCCAGTCTTTGTTCCCTTTCACAGGCAGAAGCAGCAACTGCAGTATAGCCCAACAAGGCACAGTCACAGACAGGGGCAGCACTTCTCCTCAGGTCTTCAGTTCTTTTCCTTAGCAGAGGTTCCTCTTGATTCCAGAAGTGATCTAATTTTCAGGGGGTTTGGGTTCCCTTCTTATACCCCTTCCTGCCTTTGAATTAGGCCTGCTTCAAAGAGAAGTCTCTGTTGCTTTTAAAATCCTGCCTTGCCCAGGCCAGATCCCAGACACACACCAGAGGGTTGGTGACAGCATTGTGTGAGGGCAGGCACAGCCATATCAGATGTAAGTGACCACTACTCCCCTCCCCTCCCTACAGCCCAGATTGGTCATCAGGATATGCAGGCTACACACAAGCTCACTTTGTTCACTGTCTAGAGGAGAGGTGCAAACAGCCCAGCTGTCAAACTGACCCAGACAGGGAATCCACAAACACACAGAGTCACAGAATGGTTTAAGCAAGAAAACACCTGCTTGCTAAAAGTGGCATTTTCAAACACACAATTGAAAACAAACTTTACTAAAAGATGTATTTTTAAATTGTGAGTTTAGAGACCCCAAACTCCACAAGTCTATCTACTCCCACAGGGAATCTGTACTTTAATAATATTTAAGTTTGGCCCCCATGTTAACCTATGTGAGAGACAGACCTTTTAACAGTGAAAGCCAATTGTGGCGGTATTTCACCGTCAGCACATATAAAACACATTAGTATATGTCCTACCTTAAATATACACTGCACCCTGTCCATGGGGCTACCTAGGGCCTACCTTAGGGGTGCCTTACCTGTAAGAAAAGGGATGGTTTAGGCCTGGCAAGTGAGTACACTTGGCAGGACGAATTGGCGGTTTAAAACTGCACTCACAGACACTGCAGTGGCAGGTTTGAGCAATGTTTACAGGGCTACTAATTTGGGTGGCATAGCCAGTGCTGCAGGCCCACTTGAAGACTTTGACTTACAGGCCTTAGGCACCACTTGTGCATTCTACTAGGGACTTACTAGTAAATCAAATATGCTAATGAAGGAAAGTCAATTACATATGCATTTGTACTTTAGCTCTGGACAACAGTGAAGTGCCCAGAGTAACAAAAACAGCAAAAACAGAGTCCATCATACATCAACAACCTGGGAAACAGAGGCAACAAGTTAGGGAAGATCACGCCAAGGATGCCAAGTCTAACCGTCTTTATTGTCTTGTTACAGCTTTTGACTAAGCCTTCCGTCTGTGGATGATATACAGATGTACGTACCTGGTGTATCCCTTGTATTTTACAAATCTGGACCATCAACCAGGACAAGAAAGGAGTACCTGGGCAAGTTAGTATTTTGTGTAGAAACCCCACCGAGGAGAAAGAGGGAATAATTAGCTGGGCAACAGTAATGGTTGTCATGCTAGTTAGGGAATCACTTCTGGATAGTGAGTGGCGTAACCTACTAGGACTAGGATGTATTGATGTCCTAGTGCAGATGGTGTCAGGAACCCTACTAAATCCACTCCTACTCTTTGGGATGGAACCTCAATAATAGGGAGAGGTTAAAGCAGGGCTGTCGCTACCCCAGGAGGATTCACCAACTGACATGAATTTCAGAAGGCACAGTCTCTCACTACGCCTCTATAAACTGCGGGCCAATAAAACTGCATCAGGAGATATTTCAGGGTGTGTTCTTTTCCCATATGTCCTCCCCATCTGATTATTGGCTAGGTTCAACACCTATTCCTGAAAAGCTACAGATACCAGCAACTGTTCGCTACAAAGTTCCCCACCTTCAGCACCCTGTACACTAGGCCTTTTTTATACCAAAATAGGGTCCTAACTGATCTGGTCCTCTTCACTGGCGTGCTTCCATGCATGTATTAATGAACTGACCTCCTTGAGAACTCCATGTTATGTCTAGGGATGAGAGGATAGAAGTGGGTTTGGTGTTACTGGTTAGTCTGAATCTCTATTTCTCTATTCTCTTCACCTTTCTAGATGTTTCTCCGCACGGGGTGGTTTCTATCTCTGCACTGCTGAAGTGGGCATCCTTAAACCAACTATTCTCAGAGTTCCATTGCACCAGGGTGTCTAGTTAGTGGTAAAATCTCGGTGCAAGGAAAACAAATCAGTGCATCTGCAGGAGGAATTGCAGGGCTGTCCCGTATCCCAGTAAACATAGCCCTTCCATGTGCAACTAACCTGGTGCAGTTTTGAGCGACACATATTGCTAATGACCTGAACTGTGCCGCAAGAGAAAAATCTGCACTAAATTTTGTAATCTGTAGAACATAACACATACAGGGTGAACCCACTACAACTCAGACACACCCATATTACCCACATGGGAATGGGCAAACAATAAAACAAATACAACACATGGTGCATGCCTGTGAACATTATAGTGCCCATTACGACATTGGCCGCCGGCGGAGACTGTCCACTAAAGTCCTGTGTTGGAAAGACCGCCAGTACGGTCTTCCCTCCAGGGTAGGCATTACGAGATTCTGTCTGAACCGGTGGGTGGAAACCATGTCTTAGGCTGCCACGCTCTGTGGGAAATTCACCACAACATTGACGCTGGCTTGTAATATAGCGAGCGCCAATGTTGGGGTGTGCTTATCACTTTCTGTAAATTGGGCAGTGGAAAGCGCAAAGGGGCTGCCTATGGGGGGCCCCTCCACTGCCCATGCCAAGTGCATGGGAATGCAGGGGCATCCCAGAACCCAATACTACCAGCCTTTGCATGGTGGACGGACTGCCACGCAAAGGCTGGTGGGAAAGTGGGATAATAATCTGGAGGGCAGTGCTAATTGCAGTGCTGGCCTGGAGGATCAAGACCGCTGGCACTGACAGCCCATAGGCTGGTAGCAACCTGGCAGTGCCAGCCCATTGGACTGTGGCACTTACACCATGGTACCAATGTGCTGGTTGGACCACTGCAGTTGGCGGTGGTCCGAGCACCACTGCAAGTTTGGTGGTCATAGGACCTCCAGACTCATCATGAGGGCCCATGTGTGCAGTAGTATAAGTAGCTGCAATCCCACCATCAAACAAGATACAGGGCCTGATCAAGCTGGAAATGAAGGTGGGTGCCTGTGTTCAAAATTAGGCTGGATCACGCACTGACATTTAATAAATGCACTCTTGACCAAAAATCTAAAAGCATATGGGCCATCTCTGTGTCCACCCCTGTGCCAGTGGTAAATTAGCTGAACAGCACTAACGCTGCATCACTTGCACCATAGTGCAAGGAATGCCATGTTGAGGGGGGGAATAGTATTATGTAGTAAGGAGCACCTTCCTACACAACAAGAAACTGATATGGCAATCTGCTTGACCCATGTGTGCAGTGTAATGCAGCACACATTATCAAAGGAAAACATAATGAGGAATTAAAGCATATGCCAACATTGCACCCTGCTACTGTCACCCCTGGGGTGGTGTTAGTCATTGGCGCAGTCTCAGGTCTACAAAAACACGTAAATCTGGGCCTGTGTCAAAATGCAAAGGGTGTTGGCGTGGGCTTCTCATAGTAACAGCCATTGCACGCCACTTCCAAGCAAAGTGCTGCATGGGAAGGAGCCAATTTTTACAAGGTGGTGTCAAGGCACAATAAGTGGTCTACTGCCACCCAGTAAATATGATGCAGCCCATAGTGCCACTGGAGCATCCCTTTATGTGACACTCCAGTGGCACTAGAGGCTAAAAATATTTGCCACATAATGTACAATAACAACCTTGGGCCTTTAACTAGTCAATGAGCCTCCACTACCAAATACATTATGTGCCAACTACCACATCTCAGAATGATTTTACAGCATCTCATTGCAGAGGATGATGGCTTTCCTCCTGCCGACCTTCCTGTCCTGGATTTCAATGATGAGCTGGATGACCAGCTGACAATCATCAATGAACTGACTCTCCAGGATGTCCTAGGATCCCTCCAGACAACACCTCCAATTGCAAGGAGGACACACAGCATTACGGAGTCTCCACATGAACCACCCAACAACCAAAATATACCATCTACCAGTACTGACATAGCCCTGGGCTCCTAGGACCCAGAGACCAGCTTTTAAAGGACAGTGGGAGTCCAGCGAGAGCTGGCTAGGCAGGTGCAGGTGGGGATGGAGACCGTGGCAGGCAGCCTGGAGGGAGTGCGGACGTGCCTCATAACACCTAATGAAAATACAGCTGCCATCTGAGGCACACACTCACCACTGCGTGGACTCCAACAGTCCCTGGCGGACTTAGTTGCTGCCATGAGGGAGAGGCCACAACAATTGTGCTCCCAAACTGGCAGAAGCATATCAGACAAAAGTCTGGAGTCTATTCAGTAGGAAGTGGCCTCCTTCAGGGAAGACATGGCTGTCTAGCACCGCAATGTTGCAGCTATTTTAAAAAATCAGCAGTTCCTCCTTGCTGCATTGATACCTTGTGTTTTACCACAAACGGCAGCTGCTGGGAACTTGGAATCCACATCTTTATCCCCTGAAGTGTGTGTGGCCCCCTCTACCTCTACAACCGCACCACCAATGGCACAGAAGGCACCACACACATCAGGGGATGAAGATGTGCAACAAATTACTTTCAGTAGGAAGAGACCCGGTAGCACCAGTCTGTGCTGCATGGTCAATTCTCCTTAGTTCTGGCCTTAAGATCAAACCAGTGTTGTGACAATAGAAAATGTGCTTTCTTCACCCACCCACTGTTGACTTGTCTGCTATGTACTGTCATTGTCTCTGACATACCAATTGGCAAATGTTGTTCCTCCTCACTAATGGACACTACTCCTAAGCATGAACTCTGATTGTGTCACATATCCATGACTTTCACTAATGGGGTCTCAGACCAGGACATTGTAAATAATTCACTTTCACACTTCCACCTGCACATAAACCCCTTGTACACAATTAGCATGTCTACGTTTTCTGTGATCCATCCACTCAGCTAAATGATTGAATTGTGTGAATCCATGTCATTGATTACAGTATAGCAGTACATGAGTGCAGGACTGTGGGACACCTAGCCACACACAAGGATGCTAACATGGGAAAGGTGTATGATGATGTTGTCTGATACAACCAATTAACTAAGTATACAAACTAAAATGTTTGCATAGATCATTTACTTCTGATATGCGGCAGGTATGGCTGAGAACCAAGTCAATGCCAATTTAGACAGCTGGGAGTACCAGTATAACTCATTTGTTTGGTACAGAGGTAGCTAACCTCATCAGTGATGGGCACCTATCAGTGTTCTAGGGTACAGTTCCAATTGTGTCTCTTGTCAGATGTGTCACAGTTCCCAAAATTGAAACTATTGGACCCTACCAATGACAGCTGAATTACTAGACTTACCTGTCCAAGACAAAGTACAAATAGACATTGTGAATGGCGGGTACACTGGATGGTAAATGCATGGGCCAGTAGACGTGATGTTGCAGCCAATGTGAAAGGGGCCACAGTACCTAACCCCTGGGGGACAATAGCAGAATGGAGCACAGGGGGGCAGGGCCCAGCAGTAGGCCAGCACGAGGTGGATGCAGGCAGTTTGCAGTTCCTCAAAGTGACAAAGCAGGTCACAGGTCAGCACAGTAGTAGCAGTCCCAGGCGGATGCTGGTGAGTCCCTCCAGCAGCATTATTTTCCAGTTACAAGTACGTTTCTGTCCAAAGTGTCACCAAATTGTGGGGAAAACTCCCCTGTACTTATACTCAGTTTTGCAAGTGTTTCACAAAGAAAGAAAGAGGAGGTTCCAACCAGTTAAAACTGGTTCTGGAAGTGCCTCCCCTCTCCTCCAGCACAGGCTCCAAAATATCAGTTGAGGGTAAACAAACCTTTTGTGTGAGGCCAGGACACAGCCTTTATAAATGCATGTGTGTCCGCCTCTCCCTCCTCTCAGCCCAGGAAGACTAATCAAATGTAGATGTACCTCTGTGACATCTCCACCCTCCCTGTGTATAGGCTGTCTGAAAGGCTACTTCAGTGGGTGGCGCAAGCAGTGCTGCAGGCCCACTAGTAGCATTTAATTTGCAGGCCCTGGGTATAGGGATAGCACTGTACAAGGGACTTACAGGTAAATTAATATGTCAATTAGGTATAAGCCAATCATTCCAACTTTAGAAGGGAGAGCACCTGCACTTTAGCACGGATCAGCAGTGATCCTAGAGCCAAAAGAGAGAGGTCAGGAAAAATAGGAGGAAGGAGGCAAAATGTCAGGGGATGAACCTGCCAAAAGGGCCAGGTCCAACAAACACCAAACATGATTGGCGGCCTATGTCCAACACATGGTAATGCATGTGACAACCATGTAAATTTCTACACATAGTACTACGTGGACCTGGACTGCATTAACATCAAGTCAACCCAGCCAATTTGCCTGTGTATGTGAGTTCACTCTGTGCTGTGTAGTTGGATTTCTCTTCATGTTGCTCTGCTACACGTGTTCCATTTGTACCCCCATGCACCGTAGTTGTATGAGATGTCATGTACACATGTGTTGTGCAAGATTGGTATCTGATGTGTGTGTGTATGGACATATGTTTTGTGATGTCTGTCACAAATGACGACAGTGGTGTGTTCATGGGATGTGAAACCTCACATTACAAACATCCTGCATGAACCCATGTTGTCATTTGACAAATGCATGTGTTTTCAAATCAGTGCTACCCATGTTTCAGTAGGTCGGGACACATGTGTAGCTCATTTCTGTTAGTAATTGCTCTAGTGACCCCTATGCCCTACTTTTGTGCTAGATTGCCTTTTGCTCTCAATCCATACACATTTCCATGGCTGAGCCAATACAGTGGTCCATGTGTGCTGACATATGTGTGTATGCCATCAACTAGGAAGCAATGTTTGTCCATATCAGGTTAGTAATGACTGTCACAAACAATGGCATACCACTGGGGCATAGATGCCAGCCTACTCATCATCACAACAGTGTGAGTTCTTACAGCAACACAAAACCATGGTTGCATGTGAAGAGGTAAGTCAATGGAGCCCAGTTTTATCACACCCCTGTGCACATGCAACAGGCCCCTGACAATGTTATATGTTCATGTAGCTAGAGCAGTGGTGTGTGGATTCATTGAGCAGGGATCTAGCCTCTTCATGTTTGCCACTCAGAAGTACTTTGCACACTCTCCCGCAGACAGACACATGCACAATTGTGGTCATACAGTCCTGGATCTCACATTTACCACTGCCGTACTTGATGTCAGCTTTCCCCTCTCACATGCATCACTCTGGTCTTGGACATTTTGTACATGTGACATGTTTTAATGTCCTTAGCATTTCCGTTGGGCATCTTTTTGGCCTTGTATCTCTGTTGTGATTTTAACATTGGAAACGTGCCAGGGTACAGATTTGGTATCTGTCGCAGCCTCCTGTCATGGTGGCATTCGATAGGCAAATACCATAGTATGCAAGTGGGCAACATGACTGGGTGATGTACTAACCTGGCCACCCTCTCTGTACATATGTGAAATGTTGACATGTTGACATGTAGACATTGATGTGTTATACAGTCAGTGTTGGTCTATGTGTGACCCTTCCACATGTGTTACTGTACTACTGGTGACTATTGTCATCTACATTGCTTCCATTCTTTAATCTGTTTGCACTTTGTTCACATCTCATACTGCAACATTGTCTATACATACATGGACATGATGCAACATGTGACTTGTGTTCATGGAAGATGTTTATGACTCCTTCTCCTTCCAACTTGACAGGTACAATTCCATTGTCTGTATTTGTGAGTTGTCATGTGCTCCATACACACATGAAATCACTCCTGCTCCACGTCTTCCGTTGTCTCCATTTGACATCCCATGTTGTATTTACAAGTATGTGTGGGTGTCTGGAAGCAGTCCATCCAGTATGTCCATTGTACATGTGTTTGCATTTCTTCCAGCACGGCACAGCCTAGGTAACTCTTACCATGATTGACTGATATTGAGGTGTCCCGTCATCTCAGTGCTGGAGAGTTAATTAGCCAATTTCAACATATATGGGTAGGTCTTCTACCACTCTGTTTAGCATTGTGTCCCAGACATATTTCAACAATGCTGGACAGAGTAGCACATCCCACACCTGATTGCGATGTTGGAGGCCACGACATGTATGGGACTAATTGTCAATTTTGCCATCATGCACTCGTCCTGTCATGTGGGTGACAATGGGTGGTGTGTATTGCTTTGTGCTGTGTGATGTAGTTGTACACAGAATACTAGATATACATGCTGATACATAACACATTATTAATCCTGGCAAAACCGTTGCTACCTAGAACATACACCCATACATCAGTCTGCGCATGTATGCCTAGATTTGGACTAGTCATGTGTCAGAACAGGAGATTTGTGTGACAAGTGTGCACCTTATGTACATCATGATTATTTGCTATTCTGCCTACATTCAACCCAGTTGAATATGTGGTGGTGCATTGTCCCAAAATATCCATGGATGGTGCAATGGGTCATGTGCTTGGATAGTGATTTTACACCCATAGCTGCTTATGTAGTCAAGGCAATCCATTGTGCACTCCACAGCCAACATGTGTGTGCCATACATGAGGTATAGCCCACCATGTGCCCGGGTTGTGCACATTGGCAGTGCTGGGACACATGCCCATGGATACATTGTGCAGGCTCAGCATAGGACATTGGTTACAATCCCTGGGCTTTAACTGAGGGACCACAGATCACAATGATGTACCACCCTTGTCGCACATGTACCATGCCGGCAATGCTACTGTCACCATGAGTTGTGACAGTGTACTGTTCCTATGTAACTTGTTATCCATTTGTTGACAGTCCCTACCTAATTTCTGACCCCCTGCATACATCCTGTCATGCATGGTGTTGTGGTTGATGGGCTAGGTGTTAACACCTTTCCCACTTGACAGGGCAGTAAAGGTGATGATGCATGGATCTAGACCTTCAGGATTCCACTGCCCGCAAATTGCATTTCACTGATAATTGAAATGGTGGCAGTAGACCCAATCATGTCACAAACACTGTTGCTACCATACTGGTCACCTTTGAATTACCTCCCTGCACACTGTGGTTGGGGTCACAGTCCAATGGAGTATGTAGTCAAGAATGATTAGACCAAGGAGTTTCAGGTGCAAAGTGATTTATTAGTGCTATTTACAAGGTGATGTTGAAAGTATTGTAGTTATATGTAGAAGTTCTCCACAATGTGGAGTCTCCTACGAACTCCGGCAGCTTTGTTAATTTGTTCCCTCTCCACATGATCTGCTCCATCGTCATCCTTGTCCCCGCTGGGAACATCATCCTGTTCATCCCAGGGGATATTTGTCTGGATTGCACATGTCAAGATGATCTTGCAACAAGTGGTGGAGCATATAAGAGGCTTCCTCCTGTCTGGGCCAGACACCTGAACCTGGATTTCAGGAGGCCAAATGTCCTCGCCACCACATTGCGGGTTTTCCTGTGTCCCTCTTCGTAGGCCCGCTGTTGCTCTATTGTGGGATTGGCAAAAGGGGTAATCACTCGCGGCTGGATGCCATACCCTTGGTCAGCTGCAAAGGAGAGAGAGGAGATGTGTTGCTAAGTATTGATAGTGGTTCGGAACGTCCCATGGCAGTTGTACTTTTTAGTTGGAGTTGTGACACAAACTTGCTTGTGGTGTACTGTATGTTCCTGTTCTGTGAAATGGTTTCTTTGGACTGTGTTGATGGACATGACAAACTTGGGTAATGGCTCAAAGGCCTGAGAAATTCTTATGTTGTTCCCAGAAGTTATGGTCATGATTTGGGCCCTTGTGTTGTGTAGTCCATATTTGGAGCAGTATATTGTTCTTATATGACACAAACCACTTCCTAGCAGCACAATGGTGTGAGATTTTGATGCAGCATTGTGCCCCATAAAGCAAAATTGTGCCGTCCATTTTAACATATTGCACTATGCATGCAGTGTGACACTTACTATGCATAATGTGACACTTAGGGGCATAATTTTGAGCCCGTAGCAGCACCAGAGCGTCACTTTTATAGAAGCTCTGGTGGCGCTCTACTCTGCCCCGTAGTTAAAGGTGGCATTGTGCAAATATTTGTAGTGTGATGCCACCTTGTGACTTTGGCCCCTTCACACCCAGCCCTTTGCGTGGAATGGGCATGCAATGGGTGTTGCTGCGGGTGTACCACAGCAACATCCATATAATTTTCTTTCTGTCTCAGATTTTCGAGTTTTTGTCACCAATACCCAACCCCACCCCAGTGGTGGCATTAGCAAGGCATAGAGAGAAGGAATACGTTTATTCCTCCTCGTGTTTTTGCAATTTCGATGTGGGCTGCATACTGCTGCACCAATTGAAGGAGCAAAATTGCTGACATGGTAGTGTATGTACACAATCACAGCCCTCAACACAGATATCCTTGCACAATGGTGCAAGGATGCCAGGGTTGGTGCTGGTAACTAAATTTTGTGCAAGCACTGGGGACAACACAGAGGGGGTCATTCCGACCCTGGCGATCCATGACCGCCAGGGCGGGGGACCACGGAAGCACTGCCAACAGGCTGGCGGTGCTTCCAGGGCCATTCTGACCGCGGCGGTAAAGCCGCGGTCAGAAAAGGGGAACCAGTGGTTTCCCGCCGGTTTTCCCCTGGCCCAGGGAATCCTCCATGGCAGCGCTGCTTGCAGCGCCGCCATGGGGATTCCGACCCCCTTCCCGCCACCCTGTTTCTGGCGGTTCTTACCGCCAGGAACAGGATGGCGGGAACGGGTGTTGTGGGGCCCCTGGGGGCCCCTGCACTGCCCATGCCACTGGAACCCCTGCAACTCCGCCGGTTCCATTCGGAGCCGGCTTCCTCGTTGCAGGGCCTTTCCCGCTGGGCCGGCGGGCACCCTTTTGGCGGTCGCCTGCCGGCCCAGCGGGAAAGCCAGAATGGCATCCGCGGTCTCCTGACCGCGGAGCGGCCATTTGGCGGTGACCGCAAGGTGGGCCGCCCGCCGCGGTCAGAATGACCGCCAGAGTGTGCTGTATTCAATTAAATGAGGCGCATCCCTGCGTTGTGTAAATGAGGGTCCGCGTCATGCCCTATTTTGGCACAGTGTTGTACCCTGTACTTTTCCTTTATTTATGTGTCCTAGTGAACCTTTGTGGCAGATGATGATTGTGCCAGCCATGAAGTTTACGGGAGTGTGTGTCCCACATTGGTAGGATGAAGTAATTTGTTGCAGAAGTTTCTCCTGCCTTCTATTACATGATTTCTGCCAGACACGTTCAACACATGCACAGTGCAGACTTTGGGAGGGGCCACAGCTATTTTTCACATGGGTCCTGTTAGATTTGGCATCCTTAGCATGGTCTCCCCTAACCTTTTGCCTCTGTACCCCAGGTTGCTAATTTATGATGGACTCTGTTTTTGTGGTTTTTGCTAATCTGGGCAATTTACCACTGCTATCCAGTGCTAAAGTGCAAGTGCTCTTCTGTAAGATGTATGTGTAATTGTCTTTCCACGATTGGCATATTTGATTTACTAGTAAATCTCTAGTACAGGCCTGTAAATCAAACGCTACTAGTGGGCCTGCAGCACTGATTGAGCCACCCACAAAGATAGCCCTGTAAACATGTCTCAGACCTGCCACTGCAGTGCCTGTGTGTGCAGTCTTATACTACTAATTAAACTCGGCAAGTGTTCCCACTTGCCAGACCTAAACCGTCCCTTTTCACACATGTAAGGTACCCTAAGGTAGGCCCTAGGTAATACCAGCGGCAGGGTGCACTGTGTGATTAAGGTAGGACATATACTAATGTGTTTTATGTGTCCTAACAGTGAAATACTGCTAAATTCGGTCTTCACTGTTGCAAGGCCTATCTCTCTCATAGGTTAACATTAAAGTACAGATTCCCTTTGGGAGCAGATGGAAATGTGGAGTTTACGGTCTCTGAACTCACAATTTAAAAATACGCCTTTTAGTGAAGTTGTTTTTTAGATTGTTAGTTTGAAAACGCCACTTTTAGAAAGTAGGCATTTTCTTGCTTAAACTATTCTGTGACTCTGCTTGTTTGTGTATTGCCTGTCTGGGTCAGACTGACAGTCGGGCTGTTTGTGAATCTCCTTTAGACAGTGACACAAGGGAGCTGGGGTGTAGCCTGCATATTCTGATGAGCCAATGGGGCTGGAGGGAAAGTAAGGAGTGGTCACATACACCTGAATCGCCTGTGCCTGCCCTCACACAATGCAGTCTCTAACCATCTGGTGTCTGGGGCCTGGTCTGGGCAAGGCAGGATCTTACAAACAAGAGAAAATTTCCTCTGAAGTCGGCCTACTTCAAAGGCAGAAAGGGGTATAGGCATTGGACCCCAAACCTATGAAAATTAGATTACTTGAAGGATTTGAGAGGAACTCTGCTTTGCGAAGAGCTGAAGAGCTGAGGTGAAGTGCTGCCCTGGCCTGTGACTGTGCTGTGTTGGCCTGTCCTGCAGTTGCTGCTTCTGCCAGTGCAAGGGGACAGAGAATGGACTTGCATTCCTGCTTGAGAAGTGACTCCAAGGGCTTGAGGTAGAGCTTGGCTCCTGTTTTGAAGCCTCAGGGACAGCAAAGGCTTCACCAACCAGACTTGAGTATACTTGCTGTGGACTCTAGCTTTCTAGACGGTGCCATTCCAGTTCCTGGACCCCTGGAAGTGAATTCCTGGAGAAAAACCAGTGTAACAACACCGACAACGACATGCAATTTCACAAAGGATGGCGCTGCCTGGAACCGCGACACAGCTTGCCCGAGGTCGTGGGCCTCTCTGAGTGCAATGAATCCGACAACCCTGTGAGCTGATGCCACTACCCCAGAACCGTGACGGCACCTCGTAGCAGTCCGACGACCCTGTAGTCCACCGACTTCGCTGACACCAGAGTGTCGTAATTCCAATGTGTGTGATGACCCGATGCCATCACAGGGCCTGCAGCCCTGTGACATCATTGCAACCCTGTGAGGTTGCCCGGCAGCATTGTGACCCCTCTGGAGGACCTACACTGCAAGTGCTGCTGTGACCTGTGTCTGGAAGCGACGATGGCTACAGTGTCTGGGGAAAGGGCCCCTGACTTCACTTTGGAGGAGTTGGAGAAACAAATGGATGGGGTCCTCCCTCAGCACACGCAACTGTACGGTCCTCCAGACCAACAGGTGAGTACACTGTGAGCATGCTGAATGGGCAATGCCTGCTTTGAGTGGTGTGGCTGGAAGTAACATGGGGGGCTGAGGCCTACATGTGCGGATGCTGAGTGTATCTGCATCATGGCATGGGTGGGAACTGGTGGGCAATGAGTATGACGGTCCGGCCGGGTGAGTAATGTCCTTTCCCCCTGTACCATTCCTCTAGGTCAGTGCCCACCAGAAGAAGGCTATTTGGCGTGCTATCGCCAAGGACGTCCAGACCCTGGGGGTCTACCACAGACAGAGCTCCCACTGCCTTAAAATATGGGAGGACCTGCGCCGCTGGAGCAAGAAGACGGTGGAGGCCCAGCTGGGGATGGCCTCCCAATGTGGAAGGGGTGCCCGTCCCACCATGACCCCGCTGATCTTCAGGATCCTGGCTGTGGCCTATCCGGAGTTGGATGGGCGCTTGAGGGCATCACAGCAGCCACAAGGGGGTGAGTAACCTCTCCTTCAGCTGACTCTGCGTGCATTACGAGGTGTCTGGGCGGGGAAGGTGGGCAGTGGGTTCCCCTAGGACAGGGCGATCTTGGTAGGCAAGGTCCCTTGTGAGGCAGGCTATGTGGCACCCCAACCCCACTAGTGTTAAGAGCCATCTACACCTAGTCAGGCTCCTGTGACTTCCAGGTGTGCAGCAATTGGGCTTAGGCCTCATACCCCATGGTCATGTGAAAAATCTAGGAACTATAAGTGCATGGAGTAGTGCAGAGGGCTGCTCACTGTCCGTTGTGTCCGCCAACTGTAGTGGTGTTGCATGCACTGAACTTGTCTTTCTTCTGTCTCCCCCCCCCTTTTTGTGGAATCTCTGTTCTTGTGTACAATAGCATCATCAGGCGGAGGAGCATTGGCACTGGAGCAGGAGGGAGCTGCATCCCACTTGGCCCTGGAGGGTGAAACTACGAAGTCTGAAGCCACCAGTGGGACAGAGGGCGAGGGGAGCTCCACGACCGGGACAGGAGCAGAGACCAGCGACAGCGACTCCTCCTCTGATGGGAGCTCCCTTGCGGTGGCGAGCCCCTCTGTGCCCACTGCATCAACAGGTACAGCCGCCACCCCCCCTACCAGGACCACCCTCCCAGCAGCCCCGCAGTGTCTGTCCCGTGTCTGCTCACCCAGGAGGGTGGGCATCTCCTTCGCCCCAGGCACCTCAGGCCCTGCCCCAGTCAGCCCTGCTGCCCTCAGTGAGGAGGCTATTGACCTCCTGAGATCCCTCACTGTTGGGCAGTCTGCCATTTAGAATGCCATCCAGGGTGTTGAGAGGCATTTACAACAAACAAATGCATCCCTGGAGGACATTCATTCTGGCAAGGCAGCCCAACAGAGAGCATTTCAGGCTCTGGCCTCAGCACTGATGGCAGCCATTGTTCCTGTGTCCAGCCTCCCCCTCCAACCTACTCTACCCAGACCCAATCCCCTGTACCTCTGCCTATCCCAAGCACACCATCAGACCAGCAGGCACACACATCAACACACAAGAGTGGCTCTGGCAAACATAAGCACCACACATCCCACAGGCACTCACACAAGCACCATACCCATGAACACATACCAACATCCACTTCTTCCACTGTGTACCCCTCCTCCACGTCTCCCTCCTCCCTCCCAGTCTCATCTCCACCTGCATGCACTACATCCTCATCCACTACCTCCATCACCAGCATGCCCATCACCACACACCGCTCACATGCAATCACCACCCCCACTATCATTTAAACATCCCCAGTGTCCTCTACCAGTGTGCAGTGTGTCTGTGAGCCCTCCTCCCAAAGTACACAAAAGCAGGCACACACCCACCCAACAGCCATCCACCTCACAACAGCCTCCAGCCCATGCACCTTCAACCAAATTCAGCAGACGTATACCTCCTACAACCACTACCTCTTCCTCCACTCCCAAACCCCCTCCATCTAACCATCCCAGTGTGTCTAAAAAACTTTTCCTGGCAAACCTTAACCTCTTCCCTTCACAACCCCCGTCCTTCCTCTAGGGCCAGGCTTTCCAGGTCCCAGCCCAGCACCTCAGCCACCACATCCCCAGACACAGTGGTGCCAGCAACTGCGGGGTCATGGAGTGCGCCACCCATCAGGGCTACCAGTGTGCCATGTAGTGAGGGCAAGGACATTCTGCCACCTGTCAAGGTGAAAAAGGTGCCAACATCCTGGAGGGAGAAGCCGAAACTACCAGCCACCAAGGGCTCAGCGAAAACTAAAGGGGATAGTGGCAAGACAACTGCGCCACCAACAATGGTGGGGAAGAGCCAAAAACAGAAGGGCAGGTCAGGAGAGGACATGGTGGCACCGACTGAGGGACCAATGTCACACCTTCTGTCCACATCCATGCCAACCTATACAGCGGCGAACACCGCAAGCTGCACCCCCACCTGCACCACCACCTGTACCGCCACATGCACCGCCTCCGGCACGTCTACAGCTGCTGCGACAGTCCCCAGCCTCTTCCCTGGTGGGCAGCCGTCTAAGGCTGCAGGAGACATCCTGCTTTCTCCCTCAGCAGCTGCAGACCCATGCACCGACGCCAGCCCTGCTGCCACAGACCCCGCCGCCAGCACCGCCAGCACCGCCACCACAGACACCGCAGCAAGCACCACCGCCACAAACACCGCCGCAAGCACCGCCAGAAGCCCTGCGACATCCTCGTACAGTGGCACCACCACTGACATGCCTATCATCCCTAGTGGTTGGTCGTCCGAGGCTGGAGGAGAGTTCCAGGACCCTGGGCAGCTTCCATGATGCATTACTGTCATCACTGTTGGCACCTGCAGGTGGAAGGCGAAGCCTCAGCAGTGTAAGGTATGTCGCTGCCTCCCTGGCGTATCATGCTACCTGTAACTAGCCAATGTTGTGGCACGCACACCCAGGTGAGGGAATTGTACCGGCCACACTGCACGTGGAGCACTCTAGGCACCATGCCCCCTCCAGAACCAGTGGAGTATCACATTCACTACCTCAGTCCTTGGCAGGATGAAGCACTCTGGGCACCAGGCCCCCTCCAGAACCAGTGAAGTATCACATCCACTACCTCCGTCCTTGGTAGGATGAAGCACTCTGGGCACCAGGCCCCCTCCAGAACCAGTGGAGTATCACATCCACTACCTCAGTCCTTGGCAGGATGAAGCACTCTGGGCACCAGGCCTCCTCCAGAACCAGTGGAGTATCACATCCACTTCCTCAGTCTTTGGCAGGATGAAGCACTCTGGGCACCAGGCTCCCTCCAGAACCAGTGGAGACCGTTATCCACTTGAGAGATTGTGGCTTTAAACTCCCCAGGATAAAGCAGTGGGCAACCCACCCACTGGAGAGACTTGAGAGACTGTGGCTTTGCACTCCCCAGGATAAAGCAGTGTGCAAACCACCCACTGGAGAGACTTGAGAGACTGTGGCTTTGCACTCCCCAGGATACAGCAATGGGCATGGATCCCCCTTGTGCAGCAGTGGCGTCGTGCGTTCATCTGGCTTAGGTGCCCCACCTCCCCTCCCCCTGAGGTGCCTGTTTCATTTCGATCTGATGCCCCTGCAGTGTTCTCTCCGTTTCCAGTCAGGTATCTAGTGTGTGCTTCGCCCATGCATTTTGGGCCCAGTGGTCCATGGACAATGATTGGTGCACTATCCGGACATCTGTAGTTGGTGTACATAATTGTATTTACTGGATTTTGAACTTTGATAATGAGCTTTCACAAGATTACATTCGTTCAAATCATTTCCTTTGGTCCTTGCATTCTTCCAGGGGGTGGAGGGTGTATATGTAATGTTGCTACATGTACTTGTGGGTATGGTGTTGTGGGTGAGGGTGGGGGTGGGGGTGTTGTGTGTTGTGTGTGTGTGTATCACTCTCTTTTCCCTCCCCCTCCCCTGTGTTGTAGGTGCAGTACTCACCGTGGTCATCGCCACCGTCTTTGGTGCTCCTGATAGAAGAGAAGGAAGACCAGCATCAGCAGTATCTGCAATTCGGTCTCCATGGCGTCCTGGTTCCTTGTGGGGTGTGGAGAGGTGAGTGTTTTCCCTTCTGTGTACTGTTTCTGCCGTGTTTTTGTTCACTTTGGTTCCGCTCCGGAAAAGGTGGCGGATAGGCCTGTTGTGATATGGTGGGTGGTACTTTGTCTTCCGCCTGTCTGTTGGCGGTTACCGCCGCGGTGTTTGTTTCTACTGCTATGGCGGTCGGAGTGTTAAAGTTGCTGTCTATGTTGGCGGTTTCCGCCATGGTCATGATTCCATTTTTTTCTGCCGGACTGTTTGCGGTATTACCACCGTTTTAACACCGACCACCAGGGTTCTAATGAGGGCCATTATCTCTGAAGTTAAGCCTGCCCGCTCGTACCAAGCTATCAAGCGGGTGAGCGGAGGTTAACTGAGTGTCATTCTCCTTTACCCTGACTAGAGTGTGGGTTCTTGCTTGGACGGAGGTAATATGACTGCCAACCAAAGATCCCATTTTAACAGGTCCCTTAGTATGGTGCATATAAATTCAGGTATCTCCACTATACACCTACCACTTCCAACTATGTCATCCGTGACTGTTAGTATTTTGTCACAGACAAAAGACCATGGTGGACTGTTTCTGGTAGTTGGAACAGACTTGGTGTTGTTAGTGGGCACCATGGGCGCATGTGAGGTGGAACTGGAGTGGGTGCTGCCCTATTTCTCATGATTGAACCCCATAGTCTTCAATGGAAAATATTTTTTTATACAAATATGTGTGGGACACCAAGCAGCAGACAGGTGTATAACACTAGGTATGTCAGGTATGTGTAGCTGATTCATACTTGATATGATGAAGGGTGATACCCTGAACCCGGTCCTCGGATGCTTGTTTCCGGTCCAGGGTGGACCTGGCTTGGCAGTTCGGGCTGGACTGTTCCCACGAGGAACAGGATCAAGACTGATTTGCATATGGCTGGGTCCAAAAAAGGGTGGCGTGGTGAGCAAAGAAACAATGTATTAAACCCAGATTTTTGTGACTGGGGGTGAATGTTTGCATTGTTCAGCATTCTGTCTATCATCTGTTCTTTTTTGCATTTGTCGCCCCAAGTGGGAAGGGTATGCCCAGACATGGGTCCCATGCACCACTGGATTTAAATTAGCTTAACTGATGAAGAGTGATATCCTGAAACTGGCCCCATGAATGCTTATTTCTGGTCCAGGGTGGACCTGTTTTGGCAGTTTGGGCTGGACTGTTCCCATAAGGAACAGGGTCAAGACTGATTTGCATATGGCTGGGTCCAAACTGGGGAGGCGTGGTGAACAAAAAAAAAGATGGATTAAACCCAGATGTTTGTGACTGGTGGTGAATGTTTATATTGTTCAGTATTCTGTCCATCATCTGTTCTTTTTTTGCATTTGTTGTCCCGAGTGGGAAGAGTATGCCCAGACGTGGGTCTCGTGCTCACTGCACCACTGGATTCAAGCTAGCCCAGCTGATGAAGGGTGATACTCTGAAACAGGTCCTAGGAGGCTTGTTTCCGGTCCAGGGTGGACTTGTCTTGGCAGTTCGGGCTGGACTGTTCCCATGAGCAACAAGGTCATGACTGATTTACATATTGCTGGGTCCAAACTGGGGTGGCGTGGTGAGCAAAAAACAGTGGATGAAACCCAGATCTGTGTGACTGGGGGTGAATATTTACATTGTTCAGCATTCCGTTGATCGTCTGTTCTTTTTTGCATTTGTCACCCCAAGTGGGAAGGGTATGCCCAGACGTGGGTCCTGTGCTCACTGCGCCACTGGATTCAAACTAGCCTAGCTGATGAAGGGTGATAATCTGAAACCGGTCCTGGGATTCTTGTTTCTGGTCCAGGGTGGACCTGGCTTGGCAGTTTGGGCTGGACTGTTCCCTTGAGGAACAGAGTCAAGACTGATTTGGATATGGCTGGGTCCAAACTGGGGTGGTGTGGTGAGCAAAAAAACAATGGATTAAATCCTGATCTTTGTGACTGGGGGTGAATGTTTGTATTGTTCAGCATTCCGTCCATCATCTGTTCTTTTTTGTTCTTTTATTTCTTTTTTGAATTTATACTTGGTTATAGCACCACTTGGGTGGCTTTGGATTTAGGTTCTGCTCGAGGCTTGCACACCATGGTTTATGTGGGACTCTGCCTATGTGTGACTTCCTCAACATGACCATAGCCTATGCCATTGGCATATCTGTGGGCTTCTCTGTTTGGCGTAATGTGTGTGTGATCTGTATTTAGTTGTCACATGTGGTTTGCCAGTTAGGGTGTTGCTGTGTTAAGTAGATTTGGGTGTATGTCTTTGTGATATGCAATGTGTGCAGTGTAGTGTGACATGTGGCTTATGTGTTGTTGCCTGTGCAACTCTATGCCCTGCCCAAGTGTATTTCTTGTGGTGTTTGTCTTGATTGACCTTGATGGTTGGTGTGTTGTGTGGTATGATTGGTATGGTGACTTGCCTATGAGTAGCCCATAGCAATATTAGCCATCCTGGAACTGCTGATTGATGATGCAATGGCAAAAGATGCACGCGTCATGGACACTGCCAGGATATTTTGCCAGGATGTTTGTGAAGAGCGCACAGTGGTCCACGATGGCCTGCACATTGATGGAATGTGAGTGCTTGTGGTTCCTGTAGAGGTGTTCTGTTGCTGCAGGTGGCACCAGTTGGACATGGGTACAGTTCTTTGCACCAAGCACATGTGGAAACCCAGCTAGAAACCTTGCTTGGTCTCATGCTGTAGCTGCTGAGTGTTTGGGAAGTGGATGTGTTGTGGCGTGAGGAGTAGTATTACATCCAGGACCTTTGGTAGGCAGATGGAGAAGGATGACCTGGAGATACCAGCCACTAGGGCACCCATTGTCTGGAATAATCCTGATGCCATCATGTGAGGACAGCGAGGAGTTTTGTAATGGGTGGAATGTTATGGAGAGTTTGCAGCCTTGCTGTGATGTGTAGCACTATCAGGTGTAGCAGGGTTACGATGGACTCCCGGTTCAGTCTCTACATCTTGATCGCATCTTGTTCCCTCATTCCTATGATGGTGACTCGCTGTCTTAAAATTCTCTCCCTCCTTCTGCACTGCCTCTGTGGCTGTTGTGGTGGGGTTTGAGGTTGCTGCGGTGGTGGTTGGATCTGCTGTCTTAGCAGACATCTGCGGAGTGTGGCAAGCTGGAGGAGTAGCAGTTCCACGTTGTCCTGGCAGTTTACAAGGCTCCTTCTGGGTTTTTTCTATAGGTGGTGGTGTGTGAGCCTATTGTTAATGCCTGGGTCTGACTAGGCAGTAATTTTGGGTGCTAATCAGACAGCACCATTTCTGAAGTCCGCTTCCTTCGTTAGCGTTGTTTTGTGTCCCATAATGCTTGTTTCCAGGCCAGGGAAGACCTGGCATTTCGGGCTGGACTGTTCCCATGGGGAACTGGATCAAGACTGATTTGCATATGGCTGGGTCCAAAAAGAATGACATGGGTAGAAACAAATCAATGGATTTAGGCCCAGATCTTTGTAGTGGGAGTGAATGTTTTACATTGTTCAGCATTCTGTCCATCAGTTGTTCTTTTTGTAATTGTTGCCCTAGGTGTGACGGGTATGTCCAGGCATGGGTCCCGTGCTCCCCATGCCACTAGAGTCAAGCTAGCTTGGATGAGGAGGGTTGATTACCTTGTTGCATGGAATAAAATAATACAACTCAGCATTTTTTACATCATGCCCAGAAAAATATGTAAACTTTTCAGAACATGTTTTGAAACTCCCTTGTGGTGGAGTCGGACAATTTTCCCATTGTGTATAATTAAAAACAGTTTTGGGGCAGCTCGTTCTATGTATAAAATAATGCCCATAATAATTATAGCAAAAAATATCACAGTAATTTTCTTTAGATTGATAAACATTTTTGTTTTCAAATACAGTTTAATACTACAATTCAGTCATCATGGAGTCAACTGTTGCCACATCCCAATCATCAGAAACAATGCCTGGCATTATTATATCATTCATTGATAGTTTGAACACATATGGTATTTGAATAACTTCCGTGGGACTGTATATGTCAAATATTACTTTATCCCAAACAATCCCATCAGGAATTGGTATTGCGGAAATGTTCACAAAAGATAAGTCTCTTCGGACCTTGTGTGATGAAAAATGTGGTTTTCGGACCTCATCCACCAATTCAACTGTTGATTTTTCAGGAAGAAAATGTCCATGTATTAATAAAAAGAAAGTGATAACAAAACCAATCCAAAGTATAGTATAATATAGTAACGATAGTTCCATGGAAAAATAAAGTATGTTATTTTAAGCCATTTCGTTAGCTTACATGTGTTTGCAAGTTCAGGTGTCTAAGAGGCGAATGAGTCTCAGACATCATCATTGATGTCGGCAAAATTTCCAGAAGCAGTTCGTGCAAAAGCTGGAATTATGTTCATTTGTGGAGTTGGTGTTTCTTGCGGTGGCACAGAACAGATAGCACCATCCGTTTGTGTTGAAGCTGTATTGAATCAATCAATTATTTCTGTAGCATTTAATGTTAGTGGAACCAATGCAGGATCATTTTCCACCCTTCCCAAGGTCAGAGAGGTGTCAGTGTTGCTGTTTACAACTTGCAGAGCAACTTCTTGACCAGTAGTGAGAGGGATTCGGGAACTACCGGGTGTTCCTCTTTGTAGGAGGCTGGACTGGCTTGTAGTGAGTACCAAGGGGTACCTACACCTTGCACCAGGCCCAGGTATCCCTTATTAGTGTATAGGGGTGTCTAGCAGCTTAGGCTGATAGAAAACTTAGCTTAGCAGAGCAGCTCAGGCTGAACTAGGAGACGAGTGAAGCTCCTACAGTACCACTAGTGTCATATGCACAATATCATAAGAAAACACAACACACAGATATACTAAAAATAAAGGTACTTTATTTTTATGACAATGTGCCAAAAGTATCTCAGTGAGTACCCTCAGTATGAGGATAGCAAATATACACAAGATATATGTACACAATACCAAAAATATGCAGTATAGTATTAGACAACAGTGCAAACAATGTATAGTTACAATAGGATGCAATGGGGACACATAGGGATAGGGGCAACACAAACCATATACTCCAAAAGTGGAATGCGAACCACGAATGGACCCCAAACCTATGTGACCTCGTAGAGGGTCGCTGGGACTGTAAGAAAAGAGTGAGGGTTCGAAAAATAGCCCACCCCAAGACCCTGAAAAGTGAGTGCAAAGTGCACTAAAGTTCCCCAAAGAGCACAGAAGTCGTGATAGGGGAATTCTCCAGGAAAGACCAAAACCAGCAATGCAACAACGATGGATTTCCACACGAGGGTACCTGTGGAATAAGGGGACCAAGTCCAAAAGTCACGATCAAGTCGAGAGTGGGCAGATGCCCAAGAAATGCCAGCTGTGGGTGCAAAGAAGCTGCTACTGGACAGTAGAAGCTGAGGATTCTGCAAGAACGACAAGGGCTATAAACTTTCCCTTTGGAGGATAGATGTCCCACGCCGTGGAGAGTCGTGCAGAGGTGTTTTCCTGTGGAAAGACCATAAACAAGCCTTGCTAGCTGCAAAGCTGGTGGTTGGGGTTTTTGGGTGCTACTGTGGCCCAGGAGGGACCAGGATGTCGCCAATTGTGTCAGGGGACAGAGGGGGCGCTCAGCAAGACAAGGAGCCCTCTCAGAAGCAGGCAGCACCCACAGAAGTGCCAGAACAGGCACTATGAAGTGGAGTGAAACTGTGCTCACCCGAAGTTGCACAAAGGAGTCCCACGCCGCCGGAGGACAACTCAGGAGGTCGTGCAATGCAGGTTAGAGTGCCGTGGACCCAGGCTTGGCTGTGCACAAAGGATTCCCTCGGAAAGTGCACGGGAGCCGGAGTAGCTGCATAACACGTGGTTCCCAGCAATACAGTCTGGTGTGGGGAGGCAAGGACTTACCTCCACCAAACATGGACTGAAGAGTCACTGGACTGTGGGAGTCACTTGGACAGAGTTGCTGGATTCAAGGGACCTCGCTCGTCGTGCTGAGAGGAGACCCAGAGGACCGGTGATGCAGTTCTTTGGTGCCTGCGGTTGCAGGGGGACGATTCCGTCGACCCACGGGAGATTTCTTCGGAGCTTCTAGTGCAGAGAGGAGGCAGACTACCCCCACAGCATGCACCACCAGGAAAACAGTCGAGAAGGCGGCAGGATCAGCGTTACAGAGTTGCAGTAGTCGTCTTCTCTACTTTGTTGCAGTTTTGCAGGCTTCCAGCGCGGTCAGCAGTCGATTCCTTGGCAGAAGGTGAAGAGAGAGATGCAGAGGAACTCAGATGAGCTCTTGCATTCGGTATCTAAGGAATTCCCCAAAGCAGAGACCCTAAATAGCCAGAAAAGAGGGTTTGGCTACTTAGGAGAGAAGATAGGCTAGCAACACCTGAAGGAGCCTATCAGAAGGAGTCTCTGACATCACCTGCTGGCCCTGGCCACTCAGAGCAGTCCAGTGTGCCAGCAGCACCTCTGTTTCCAAGATGGCAGAGGTCTGGAGCACACTGTAGGAGCTCTGGGCACCTCCCAGGGGAGGTGCAGGTCAGGGGAGTGGTCACTCCCCTTTCCTTTGTCCAGTTTCACGCCAGAGCAGGGCTGAGGGGTCCCTGAACCGGTGTAGACTGGCTTATGCAGAAATGGGCACCATCTGTGCCCATGAAAGCATTTCCAGAGGCTGGGGAGGCTACTCCTCCCATGCCTCAACACCTTTTTCCAAAGGGAGAGGGTGTAACACCCTCTCTCTGAGGAAGTCCTTTGTTCTGCCATCCTGGGCCAAGCCTGGCTGGATCCCAGGAGGGCAGAAACCTGTCTGAGGGGTTGGCAGCAGTAGCAGCTGCAGTGAAACCCCTGAAAAGGCAGTTTGGCAGTACCCGGGTCTGTGCTACAGACCCGTGGGATCATGGGATTGTGCCAACAATGCCAGGATGGCATAGAGGGGGCAATTCCATGATCATAGACATGTTACATGGCCATATTCGGAGTTACCATTGTGAAGCTACACATAGGTATTGACCTATGTGTAGTGCACGCGTGTAATGGTGTCCCCGCACTCACAAAGTCCGGGGAATTTGCCCTGAACAATGTGGAGGCACCTAGGCTAGTGCCAGGGTGCCCACACACTAAGTAACTTAGCATCCAACCTTTACCAGGTAAAGGTTAGATATATAGGTGACTTACAAGTTACTTAAGTGCAGTGGTAAATGGCTGTGAAATAACGTGGACGTTATTTCACTCAGGCTGCAGTGGCAGGCCTGTGTAAGAATTGTCAGAGCTCCCTATGGGTGGCAAAAGAAATGCTGCAGCCCATAGGGATCTCCTGGAACCCCAATACCCTGGGTACCTCAGTACCATATACTAGGGAATTATAAGGGTGTTCCAGTATGCCAATGTGAATTGGTGAAATTGGTCAGTAGCCTGTTAGTGACAATTTGGAAAGAAATGAGAGAGCATAACCACTGAGGTTCTGGATAGCAGAGCCTCAGTGAGACAGTTAGTCATAACAAAGGTAACACATACAGGGCACACCTATGAGCACTGGGGCCCTGGCTGGCAGGGTCCCAGTGACACATACAACTAAAACAACATATATACAGTGAAATATGGGGGTAACATGCCAGGCAAGATGGTACTTTCCTACACTCTTGGTCTGCTGTGCAGGATCGGCACATGGTGTAGTTTGACATTGTCAATGGAGACAAAACGATGTTCTGTGGCCCCTGCCAACGGCGGTAGAATTACAGTTTTGGTACCGTGTATCCCCAAGACTGGGACTGGTGCTCGATAGGAACGACCAAATTACTTTTTCACAGCAACTTTTTCACGTACTAGATCCCCGATTCTAGGAATCCATTCAGTAGGCGTTACAAGTACATCCTTGATTCCTGTGGAGGCAGGACTGATAGAAGAATTGTCATCACAGAAGTGTTGCAATTGCTGTAAGACAATGACACATTCCTTTATGTCAAAAAGTGTTTCTGCCGCTTCCACTCCAGGACCATCAAGATCAGGAACATACATTTGAGTTCCAAACAGACACTCATATGAAGTACGACCCCCCAGGGACCTTCTAGGCAGATTGTTAAGTGCTCTCTGTACTCCATACAGGTGATTAAGCCAACTACGACCCATACCTAAGACTCTGGCTATCAAGGATTGCTTTAAATCACGGTTTAATTGCTCCACAACACTATTTCCCTCGGGATGAAATGGAGACGGGTACTGGAGTTGGATCCCCAACTAACCCATGGCATCCCTGAGTGCCCTTGAGGCGAAAGCAGGGCCCTGGTCCGAATGGAAAGCCGCAACCGCATATGTACTGATAAAGACTTGCAAATCTTTAATAACAGTTTAAGCGTCAGCCGAGCGTTGTGGCCACACCCATCTTGAGCAAGAATCAACAGCTACTAATATATACTTGTATGCACTATCCGGTGTTAGGGGACCGCAATGGTCCAAGTACACACATTGTAAGAGTTTATTTGAAATCAAGAGGGGTGTTTGCGTCGGGCGTTTGGCAGTAGAAACTTTGATTTGTTGACAGATGTCATAACAAAGAACATACTCTTTGGTCTCTTTATAGAGGCCTGGCCACCAATAACGGGCTTGTAAGATTGAGATTGTAGCCGCCACACCAGCATGGCCAGATGCCACCCATTCATGTGCTGCTTTAATCATGTGTGATCCTACATCTCTGTTGGGAATATCTCGTACCCCTACACCTGGTATCTTAACCTCACTGTTCAGCACACCTCCCATTCGGTAGGAATATTTGTCAGGAAATCCTTTTGGATAGGGTGTACCATCTACCGTAGCTGTCAGGGCAGCCCATATGTCTGCGTTCGGCTTTGAACTCAAATGACTTACTGCAGCAATAGCAGCCACAGCCACTGCTGACTTTGCGGCTTCATCAGCCAATGTATTCCCAGCAACGTGTATTCCAACACGCTAGTGTCCAAGTGTGTGCACAACATGGACATTTGGTAGCGTTTCCTTTAGATCTGGTACTTTCCCCCACAGAACTCTGTGTTTAATGGTGTTGCCTTTAGAATCTCTGAACCCATTCTGGCGCCAGTAATGCAGGTATTCATTGAAGGAGTGGACACAATAGTACAAATCACAAACAATCAGTGTTGGCTGTGCGGGATCTGTATGTTCCAATGCCATCAACAGAGCCTTTAGTTCTGCCAATTGTGCTGCGCAATCCCCTAGGGTTTGCGTAAATATATGCAGGGGACAAAATTGATTGTCCTCCGTATAGCCACTTACGACTGCGCAAGCAGCATAATATTGGTGCTTTCTGCCAGAAAAGAACTGTTCATCAGGTAGTCTGTTTGCCTGAACTGGGTATTCTAGTTTGTACTGAAAAAATTCTTGAGTTTGTAATTTTGGGTAAAAAATGTAGTCCACATCAGTGGCTGTCAAAGACTTGGCCCATTGTATGCAACGTGAATGTAATGCTTTTGCATTTGGAATGCTGGCTTTTGTAACAGCCTCTAGGGCTGGGATTAGGGAAACAACAATTATGTGTTTGCCCTGGGCTAGAGGTCTTTCTTTAATGACCGCCATCTGTACAGCAGTGAGTATTTTCTCAGTGGGAGCAAAGCGTTGTTCTGCTGCTGAGTACAAATGTATTGATTGGTATGCAATCTGGACCGTCTCACCTTCATTAAATGTCACATAGGTGAAACCGATGGCACCAGCAATTATTCTTATGACCAAATGTGTTTTGTTGTCCCTTGTGTGTAAATGTTGTGCTGCAAGCGTGTCTGTCTGCAATTCTCTGAGATTGAGTGTATGTTCAATTGTCCAAAATTTATTTGAAAAATCAGGATGTATCAAATCATAAAAAGTTTTTATGCGTGAAGCATATTCTGGAATGTAAGTTCTGCCAAAATTTAGGAAACCCAATAGAAATTGGAGTTTTTTTATCATATTTGGGGGTTGTAGTTGTGCGCATTTTTCTAAGATTTGTGTTGCTAGGCTCTTTCCTTCAATTGACAGCTCATATCCCAGAAACAGAAAGCTGAGGAAGGCAATTTTTTTTTTTTAAAGTTGAATTTGTAGCCAAATTCAGCAAATCCTACGACAATGCGGGCTACCCATCATAAATGTTGTAGCAATTCATCATCCGTAAGATAAGTATCATCTACATAGGACAATGCTTCAGGGTCAATCTCGTGCAAAATTGCTGTAACACGAGCTGCGAACAGTCCTGGACTGTTCTTATACCCCTGGGGTAAACAACCTAATTTTTTCTGAGATCCTAGTGCACTAAAACGTGTTAGGTCTCTACTCTCAGGTGCTATATTCCGGCAGAAGAAACCATTAGAAATGTCCAGTGTTGTTTTGTATTTTTTACTCACTGTATTGTTCATTAGTGCTGTGCTATGTGAGTTTTGTATAGCATATATGTGTGTATGACTGTTTAAGTGTCTGTAGTCTAAGACTATTCTGTATGAATGGACTGGTTTAGCTACTGGGAATAATTGATTATTCATTGGGGATACACAGGGTTCAATTATGCCCTGGTACTCTAGTTGTGTGAGTATTTCCCTCACAGGTGCTTTAGCATCATGTTTTATTGGATACTGAGGTTGTGGTTGAGGTTGTTTTTTAATAGGAATTACATGGTAAGTGGATTCTTTATCCCTTCCTACGTGATTACGGTATAACGCAGGTGCCTGCGCCAAAGCCCAATAAATGGCATAGGATTCAGATAGTTCCTCTGGGACAAGGGGTGAGAAAGAACAGTTAATAACATCTTCTCCATATGGGCAGGAACGGACAAATTCAGATGGCCAATCTTGTTCAGCCAATAGAACATCATATATGTTCACTACGCGATCCCAAAATATTAGGGGGCATATTTATACTCTGCTTGCGCCGCATGGGCGGAAATTTTTTTGCCTCACATTCGGCGCAAACCGTGCACCATATTTAAACTTTGACGCCCGAGCGCGCGGACGTCAAAATTCCTCCGTGTGCGTCATTTTTGGGATACGGGAAACTGCCTTGCGTTAATGCATGCAAGGTAGGCGTTCCCTTCCAAAAAATAACTTTGAGGCCTGTGCGCCTTATTTATACTCCCGCGTCATTTTGATGCACAGGAGGGGGCAGGCCTTAAAAAACGGCGCACAGCCTGATGTGTGCCGTTTTTTAATGCCTTGGTCAGGGCAGGCTTAAGGGACCTGTGGGCTCACTTCCATGGTTTCTCACCATGGAAGGAGTCCAGAGGTGCCATTCCCTGCCCCCAGGGACACCCCCTGCCACCCTCGCGCACCCCCTGGAGGACACCCATGGATGGGGGGACCCATCCCAGGTAAGTACAGGTAAGTTGAGGTAAGTATTTTTTTTATTTTTTTTAAAGTGGCATAGGGGGCCTAATCTGGGCCCCCCTATATGCCACTGTGCCCAATTACCATGCCCAGGGGACAGAAGTCTTTGCTAAGACAGGAGTCATTTCAATGGGGGTTGTGCATCAAAAAATGGCACAAGTCCGGTTTGAGGCATGATTTTTGCCTCCAACCTGACTTCCACCATTTTTTGACACACAACCCCCATTTTCCCCCTTTGCCGGCTAACGTCATTCCTTAAATAAGGTTCCCGCATGGCATGTAGGAATGGCGTTAGCTGGCAGTAAAAAAGTATAAATATGGGCCTGCGTCTATTATGCGCTCAGTGTCTCCCTCTAACTGTAGCATTACTTTATACACCCTATCAGGCATGGAGACACACATGTCCACAGTTTCTACTTGTATAAAGTCATCAGTTGCTTTTACCTCCAGATGCTCTAGAAGACTCCGGTGAACTATTGTGACCTCTGCCACGCTGTCTAGCAGTGCTATGTCGAACTGCAACCGCTGCCACTTTTTTCTATTTGAATTGGGGTTTTTGTTGGGCAGGTTTCTCTTCCTTTTTAAGAGAAACCTCAGATGAGCATTGTGATTCCTGTTTCAGTTTCACGTACTCTGATCTTCGCTCTGATCACCCACCTCTCTCATTTCGTTTGTCCGATGAGTCCTGAAAGGAACGAGATTGGCGTGTATCAGTATATTGATATCTATCAGGCGTTTTTATATTATCTCTATTTCTGAGATTATGGTGGTCATTACAACCCTGGCGGTCGGTGTTAAAGCGGCGGTAAGACCACCAACAGGCCGGCGGAAAATAAATGGAATCACGACAGTGGCGGAAACCGCCAACAAAGACAGCCACTTTAACACTCCAACCGCCACGGCGGTACAAACAAACAGCTTGGCAGTCACTGCCAACAGACAGACGGAGGACAATGTACCACCCACAGTATCACAACCTACCAATCCGCCACCTTTTCCGGGGCAGATTCACCGCAAACAAAAACGCGGGTGAAACAGGACTTCGAAGGGAAAACGCTCACCTCAACACACCCCATGAGGAATCAGGACGCCATGGAACCTGAACTCCAGATCCTGCCAGCCCTTATCTTCTTGCTCCTCTACCAGGAGCATGAACGCCGGCGGCGAAGACCACAGTGAGTACTGCACCTATGACACAGGGGAGGGGGGAGGGAAAAAACAGGGACACACACACGCAACACCCCCACCCACGACAACACACACACTAATCAGCATGATACATTACAGTTACACCCCCCAACCCCCCTGGAAGAATGCAAGGACAAAAGGAAATGTGTGTAACCATTGTAATATATTAAAATCCAGTACACAAAAATATATATACACTATAAACAAATATATACACCAAGAATAGTAGTCCAGGTAGTGCTCCATTGAAGTCCGTGGAACACTGGGCCCACACGGTATGGGTGAGGCCCACACTCAATCCCCGAACATGACAGAGAGAACACTGCAGGGGCATCAGATAGCAATAAAACAGACACCTCAGGGGGAAGGGTAAGGGGGGGCACCTCAGCCGGTTGAGTGCACTACGTCAAATGCACGAGGGGGCCACATGTCCACTGTTCAATCCTTGGGAGTGCAAAGCCACAGTCTCTCAAGTCTCTACAGTGGGTGGGTTGTCCACTGTTCAATCCTGGGGAGTGCAAAGCCACAGTCTCTCAAGTCTCTACAGTGGGTGGTTTGCCCACTGTTCCATCCTGGGGAGTGCAAAGCCACAGTCTCTCAAGTCTCTACAGTGGGTGGTTTGCCCACTGTTCCATCCTGGGGAGTGCAAAGCCACAGTCTCTCAAGTCTCTACAGTGGGTGGTTTGCCCACTGTTCAATCCTGGGGAGTGCAAAGCCACAGTCTCTCAAGTGGATAACAGTCTCCACTGGTTCTGGAGGTGGCTTTGTGCCCAGAGTGCTTCATCCTGCCAAGGACAGAGGTAGTGGATGTGATACTCCACTGGTTCTGGAGGGGGCTTTGTGCTCAGATTGCTTCATCCTGCCCATGGCGGCCTCAGTAGCGTCGGAATGATTGGCGCTCATGGGCCAGCGGTGCTTGTTGCGGCGGTGTCCTTGGCAGCGGTGCTTGTTGCGGCGGTGTCCCTGGCAGCGGTTCTTGTGGTGGCGGTGCCCTGTTCAGCAGTGCTTGTGGTGGCGGTGCCCTGTTCAGCTGTGCTTGTGGCGGTGGTGCCCTGTTCAGTGGTGTTTGTGGCAGCGGTATCCTGTTCAGTGATGCTTGTGGCGGCGGGGTCCTTGGCAGTGACTCAGCTGCTGGCGGTCCTGTCTGGCCCAGCGGGGCTTGTGCTGGCGGTCCTTCATGGCCCAGCGGGGCTGGTGCTGGGGGTCCTTTCTGGCCCAGCGGGGCTGGTGCTGGGGGTCCTTCATGGCCCAGTGGGTCTGGTGCTGGCGGTCCTGTCTGGCCCAGCGGGGCTGGTTCTGGTGGTCCTGTCCTAGGCAGCTGGGCTGGTGCTGGCGGAGGCCTCCTGGGAAGCTGGGCTGGTGGCGGTGGCCTCCTGGGCAGCAGGGCTGGTGCTGGAGGTGGCCTCCTGGGCAGCAGGGCTGGTGGCAGTGGCCTCCTGGGCAGCAGGGCTGGTGGCGGTGGCCTCCTGGGCAGCGGGGATGATGGCGGTGGCCTCCTGGGCAGCAGGGCTGGTGCTGGCAGTGGCCTCCTGGGCAGCAGGGCTGGTGCTGGCGGTGGCCTCCTGGGCAGCAGGGACGATGGCGGTGGCCTCCTGGGCAGCTGGGCTGGTGCTGGCGGTGGCCTCCTGGGCAGCGGGGATGATGGCGGTCTTCTCCGCCGTGCTGTTCTTCCCAGACTTGCTGACTTTCTTGTGGCCCTTCCCCACCTTGGAAGGTGTCGCAGCTGACTCCACACTCCCACCTGTACCCCTGGGAGCGGCTTTGGTGGCTGGAGTCTTCCCCCTCTCCCGCTGGGCACTGGCCAACTTTTGATGCTTGACGGGTGGGGGACTGTCCGTGCTGTGGCTTCGTGCCACACTGGCTGCCCTGGTGGCTGGTGCACTCCAGATTCCGGTGACTACAGGCAACAATGGCTCGGAGATGTTGTGTCTGAGGTGCTAGGTTGGGACCTGGAGAGTCGGGCCCTAGGAGACTGACGGGGTGGGGGAGGTGAGGGAAAGAGGTCAAGGTTGGACAGGAAATGTTTCTTGGGAACACTGGGACGGTTAGCTGGAGGGGGTTTTGGAGTGGAGGAAGAGGTTGTGGTTGTGGTTGTAGGAGGTGGTCGCTTGGTGACTTTGGGTGAAGGTGCATGCGCAGGAGGCTGTTGTGAGGTGGATGGCTGTTGGGTGGGTGTGTGCCTGCGTTTGTGCATCTTGGGAGGTGGCGTCACAGACACACTGGGAGAAGACACAGGGGACGTGTGAATGGCAGTGGGGGTGGTGACTGCACATGAGCGGGGTGTGGTGGTGTGTGTGCTGGTGATGGAAGTAGTGGCTGTAGATGTAGTGCATGCAGGTGTGAGTGTAGACGAGACTGGGAGGGAGGAGGGAGACGAGGAGGGGAACAGAGTGGAGGCAGTGGATGTTGGTGTGTCTGCATGTGTGTGATGCTTGCATGAGTGCCTGTGGGATGTGTAGTGCTTATGTTTGCCTGAGCTTCCCTTGTGTGTTGACGTGTGTGCATACTGGTCTGAAGGTGTGCTTGGGATAGGCTGAGGTAGAGGGGTTTGGGTCTGGGTGGAGGAAGTTGGAGGGGGGAGGCTAGAGACTGGGACAATGGCTGCCATCAGTGCTGAGGCCAGAGTCTGAAAAACTCGCTGAAGGGCCGCCTGACCAGAATGAATACCCTCCAAGAATGCATTTGTTTGTTGTAACTGCCTTTCTACACCCTGGATGGCATTCAAAATGGTAGACTGCCCAACAGTGAGGGACCTGAGGATGTCAATGGCCTCCTCACTGAGGACGGCAGGGGTGACTGGGGCAGGGTCTGAGGTGCCTGGGGCGAAGGTGATGCCCACCCTCCTGGGTGAGCGGGCACGGGGCAAAGGCTGAGGGGCTGCTGGGAGGGCAGTGCTGGAAGTGGGGGTGGCGGCTGTACTAGTAGATGCGGGGAGCACAGATGTTGCCATCACCACAAGGGAGCTCCCACCAGAGGACGAGTTCGTATCACTGGTGTCAGCTCCTGTCCCCGCCGTGGAGCTCCCCTCGCCCTCCGTCCCACTGGTGAACTCCGAGTCCGTTGTCTCACCCTCCGGGGCCATGTGGGATGCAGCTCCCTCCTGCTTGGGTGCCACTGCTCCTCCACCTGATGATGCTAATGCACACAAGAACAGGGAGACCACAAAAAGGGGGACGACGACAGAAGAAAGACATGCTGAGTGCATGCATTACCGCTACCGTTGGCGGACACAACAGACACAGAAGCCCCCTGCACTACGCCGCGAACTTGGGCTCCACTGTTCAATCCCTGGGACATGGCCTACAAGGCTATGGCCGACATCTGCACACATGGATGACACAGGAGCCTGACTAGGTGTACTTGGCACTGTACACAGGTGGGTTGGGGTGCACAGGGTCTGCCAGAACAAGGGGACATAACTAGCACAATCGCCCTGGCCTAGGGAAACCCACAGCCCACCTCCCCCACCCAGACACCTCCACTGCGCGCAAAATCAGCAGAATGAGAGTGTACTCACCCCCTTGTGGCTGCTGTGATGCCCTCAAGCGCCCATCCAACTCCAGGGACGTCACCGCCAGGATCCTCAACATCAGGGGGGTCATGGTGCGACGGGCACCCCTCCCTCATTGGGAGGCCATCCCCAGCTGGGCCTCCGCCATCTTCTTGCTCCAGCGGCAAATGTCCTCCCATCTCTTACGGCAGTGGGTGCTCCGTCTGTGGTAGACCCCCTGTGTGCGGACGTCCTTGGCGATGGCACGCCAAATATCCTTCTTCTGGTGGGCGCTGACCTACATGAATTGTACAGTGGAAAAAGACTGCACCATCACAGACAGTCATTGGCCCCCATCCCTACCCTTGACATGTAGCACATGCACTCACCTTCGTTTCATGCACGCCTCAATCCCCCCCCCCATCTTTCATCCACCCCATCCACCCCACTCCACACAGACATAGCCCATACAGCATGCTCCCAGTGTACTTACCTTTTTGTCTGGAGGACCGTAGAGTAGCGTGTACTGGGGAGGACCCCATCCAGGAGTTTCTCCAACTCCTCCGATGTGAAGGCAGGGGCCCTTTCCCCAGACGCACGAGCCATTGTCTCTTCCAGACTGAGGTCACAGCAGCACTTGCAGTGTAGGTCCTCTCCTGTCGAAGATCAGGTATCGAGTGATTGAACAGATAGAAAATGGCGGACACGTCCGAGGCGATGCGTACCATCACCGCCGGTGTACATCGTCATTGGCTCCTGGGACCCATAGGGTCCAATGTTAACCAATGCAGAATTGCGTTGCGGTCTTTGACCGCCTACCGCAACGGTGTACAATGCCAGCGCAGTTACCTCACATCCCATTGTCCCACTTTACAGGTCAGGCAGCCGCCATTTCAGGGGCCCACATGGCTTAATTTTTAACTGCGTCACACATATCTTTGCCTTGCCTCAACACTCATACAGACCAAATTTCGGATTATGATTCGTGTTCTGTGTAAGCTGTGGGTACGTACCTCTGAGTTGGTTGACTCTGTGCTCGCTGTTGTCCTTCATAGGCACTGTCCGCTGGGACATGTGAGGAGATGGCGGCATCCTCCGGTGTACAGACCGCTGGTGGACCTGTCGACAATGGAGGAAAGACATGTGATCAACACCTACAGGCTTGATCGTGCCACAATCCTGGAACTGTGTGCCCAGCTGGAGCCAGACCTGATGTCAGCTATCCGCCATCCCACAGGAATCCCCCCTCAAGTGCAGGTGCTGTCAGTACTCCATTTCCTTGCAAGTGGGTCATTTCAAACAACAGTGGCCATCGCATCAGGGATGTCTCAGCCTATGTTTTCCAACGTGTTGTCCAGAGTGTTGTCTGCCCTGCTGAAACACGTGCAGCTACATTGTTTTCCCTCAGGTGGAGGATTTGCATACAATGAAAGGTGACTTCTATGCCCTGGGACATATCCCCAACATCATAGGTGCCATTGATGGGACACATGTGGCTTTGGTACCCTCCCGCAGGAGTGAACAGGTGCACAGAACCCGGAAGAGTTATCATTCCATGAATGTGCAGATGGTGTGTTTGGCAGACCAGTACATCTCCCATGTTAATGCCAAATTCCCTGGCTCAGTGCATGACGCTTACATCCTGCGGAATAGCAGCATCCCTTATGTGATGGGGCAACTCCAGAGGCACAGTGTGTGGCTATTAGGTGAGCACCTGGAAGCAAGTCAGTAGGAATGGTTGTCTGGGTCTGGTGATATCCCTACAGGTTAGTGTGTGTCTAACAGTTGTCCCTCGCCATTTGCAGGTGACTCTGATTACCCCAACCTGTCATGGCTACTGACCCCAGTGAGGAATCCCAGGACAAGGGCAGAGGAATGCTACAATGAGGCCCATGGGTGAACTCAGCGGATTATAGAGCGGACCTTCGGCCTCCTGAAGGCCAGGTTCAGGTGCCTCCATGTGACAGGTGGATCCCTATTCTACTTACCAAAGAAGGTGTGCCAGATCATCGTGGCCTGCTGTATGCTTCACAACTTAGCTTTGCGACAACAGGTGCCTTTTCTGCAGGAGGATGGTCCAGATGGCGGTGTTGTTGCAGCTGTGGAGCCTGTGGACAGTGAAGACGAGGAAGCAGAAGAAGAGGACATCGACAACAGGAACTCAGTGATCCTGCAATATTTCCAGTGAGACACAGGTAGGAATACAAACCTGCCTACTACATGTACTTTAACACTACTTCCTCTCTACTGTCTGTCGTTTTCACCCAGTGTATGGTCACTGAGTTGTCACTTTCCCTTACGATTTCACAGATATGGGTCCCACTGTGTGACATCCGCTTTCTTTCCTCATGGACTAGAGCTGTGTGACATAGGTATGTTGACATTACATTTGAAGGAGCATTTTGACACTGTAATTGCTAATACACTATTTTGAAATCACAGACTGACTCCAGATTGTTTTGTGCTTCAAGGGTGTTTATTTAAGTGCTCAATATTGGAGGGGGTTGTGAAATGGTGAGGGGTGATGATGGAGGAATGTCCATGGCAGAGTCCAGTCTATTAGTCTCACAGGTGCATTGCCCAAATGGGCATAGGAAGTGGAGGTGGGGCAGTTTGAGGATGGACAAAGTGGGACAGAAGGATAACATTCAGGGTGGTCTCATTTCTTGGCGGGGTCTTGGCATCGTTTGCTGTCTTTGTCCTGGATCTCAGGGACCGTTTACGGGGTGGTTCTCTCTCTGCAGGGGGTGGGGTGCTGGTGTGGTGGTCCTGTGGCAGTGCCTCCTGTCCACTAGCGCCGGCGGAGGTAATGGGCAGTTCATCGTCCAGGCTAGTGTCAGGGGCCCCTTGTTGTGCCACAGTGTCCCTCCTGGTGTTGAGGACTTCCTTTAGCACCCCTACGATGGTGCTCAGGGAGGAATTGATGGTTCTGAGTTCCTCCCTGAAGCCTAAATACTGTTCCTCCTGCAGGCGCTGGGTCTCCTGATTTTGGCCAGTACCGTTGCCATCATCTCCTGGGAGTGGTGGTAGGCTCCCATGATGTTGGAGAGGGCCTTGTGGAGAGTGAGTTCCCTTGGCCTGTCCTCCCCCTGTCGCACAGCAGCCCTCCCAGTTCCCCTGTGTTCCTGGGCCTCCATCCCCTAGACCGTTTGCCCACTACCACTGCCCCCAGGCCCCTGTTGTTGTTGGGGTGGTGGGTTAGCCTGGGTTCCCTGTAGTGGTGGACACACTGCTGATTGACGTGTCCTGGGGATAGAGATATGGGCCCGCTGGGTGGGTGCTGTGCTGGTGTTTCAAGAGGGGGGAAGCTCTGTGGTGGCCTGTGACTGTGTCAGGGGAACCAACTGTCCTGAGGTCCCCGATGGGCTGGGCTGGTCATCTAGATCAAGTTGGACAGAGCTGCTGTCATCACTGTGGGCCTCTTCTGTTGGTGGTGTGGACATGTGTGGACCCTCCTGTCCGGTGACATTGGGTAGCGGTTCTGCAGGGGTATAAAAGGTTGTTTATTACATCTGTGTGTGCCATGGTGTGCAATGGGTGGGTGACCGTGTACCCAGGTGCTGGCATTCCTGTGTGGGACCTTGTGTGATGGTGGTTTAGGGGGGTGTATGGGTATGTGCATTGGCCATGCTTTGGTGATGGGTGTCCATGCTTTGTTGTTGCATGCAGGGCTTGGTGTTAGGATGTGTGGTTTGTGATGTTGGAACATTTGTGAGGAGTTGGAGTGATGGGGGTGAGAGTGAGGGTGGGGGTATGTGATAGCATGCAAGTAGGGTGGGGGATGTAATAGTTAAGATTTGACTTACCAGAGTCCATTCCTCCATCTACTCCTGCAAGGCCCTCAGGATGCAGAATCGCCAAGACATGCCCCTCCCATGTTGTTAGTTGTGGGGGAAGAGTTGGATGTCTGCCACCAGTCCGCTGAACCGCAAGGTAGTGTCTTGAGACCACGGAACGCACCTTCCCCGTAGGTCGCTCCACCTCTTCCTGATGTCATCCCTATTTCTTGGGTGCTGTCCCACTGCGTTGACCCTGTCCACTATTCTTCGCCATAGCTCCATCTTCCTATCTATGGAGGTGTGCTGCACCTGTGATCCGAATAGCTGTGGCTCTACCCGGACGATTTCCTCCACCATGACCCTGAGCTCCTCCTCAGACAACCTGGGGTGTCTTTTCCGTGCCATGGGGTGGTGTGGGTGATGTGTGGGGTGGTGTGTGTAGTGATAAGTGTGGTGATATTTAGTGGTGTGTTGTGTGAGGTGCGTGGAAGTTATGTGGGTGATGGTATTGTGTGCCTGTGGATACTTGGTAGTTGTTTGTGGTGTCTCTTTCTTGCCTTCTCTCAGTAATTTTGTTGTAGGGGTTTGTGGGTGATGTGGGTGTGTGTTTTATATTGTAATGGGTGTGTGGGAGTGGTGTGTGTATGTGTATCAGGTGTGTGTATTTTGAATTGTCCAATGTGGCTGTGTTTTGTATATGTGTGTGAATTTTGAGCGCGGCGGTGTGTACCGCCAATGGAATACCGCGGTTGAAAGACCGCTGCGTGGATTTGTGTGTAATTATAGTGTGGGCGTATTTCTGTTGGCGTGACAGTGGAGGATTTGTTTTCGCCAGTTTATCACTGACCTTTGGTGTGGCGGACTTGTGTGGGTGTCTGGATTTTGGCGGATTCCGAGCTGTGGGTCATAATAGCTGTGGCGGATTTCCACGGCCGCGGCAGTGTGTTGGCGGTCTTCTGCACGGCGGTAAGCAGCTTTTACCGCCAATGTTATAATGAGGGCCTCTATCTATTCAGTAGGGTCTCCGTACGCAGAGATTCTCCTCTCTCTTTTTTAGGAGTTTTTTTTTTTTATCTCAGCGTTTCTTATTATTCTTAGTTGCTTGCTTGGAAAAATCTTTGTTAGATTTGCCCAGAAATTGTGGTTTAGTTAGTCTGGCCCCCAAACTATCCCGACCAATGCTAGAATAGGTCTCTGCGATAATCTTAGGCAGCTTGCGTTCCTGATCCTGGTGAGGAACTTCACGGAGCCGCAAGTGCACTGCTAGTGCGACTGCTTCCCCTTTAAGATTACTCAAAATAATTGAAGATACTGTGGCAAAATTGCCCATTAGTTGCATCCCCAAGTCCAGGGCCGGGGCAGCCCCGTATTCATCTTGAATTTGGTTCAACACTTCCAGCAAATTGGCAAGAGTCATTGTACCGTGTGCGGTTGTAGAGAGCGCGAAAAATACTGTGCCCCAAGTATTACAGTTATCTACTGTAGGGACCATCCCAAATGGCAAGCACATCATTAGAATTATATGTTTATCCTGAGGTCCTGTATTCTGTATGGGGACATACTGCTTCCAGCACCTTTATTTCTTGTGCTAACCAAAACGGAGTTTCCTCTCGTTTGGCGGGTACCTTACCCATGATCGAATGTACAGTCAGGGTTCATACGTGGCGTGACTGCATGTGGTTGTGCAGGAGCAGCACGTGCTGGGTGTGTATTTGGGGGCATATTTATACTCCGTTTGTGCCGAATTTGCGTCGTTTTTTTCGACGCAAATTCAACGCAAAACTAACTCAATATTTATACTTTGGCGTTAGACGTGTCTAGCGCCAAAGTTCATGGAGTTAGCGTCATTTTTTTGCGTGAACACCTTCCTTGCATTAATGATATGCAAGGTAGGCGTTCCCGTCTTAAAAAATGACTCTGATGCATATGCGTCGTATTTATACTCCCGGGCAAAAATGACGCCCGGGAGTGGGTGGGTCTAAAAAACCCGCATTAGCGCTGGATTTTAACGCCTGGGGCAGGGCAGGCGTTAAGGGACCTGTGGGCTCAGAATGACCCCAGAGGTGCCCTCCCCTGCCTCCAGGGACACCCCCTGCCACCCTTGCCCACCCCAGGAGGACACCCAAGGATGGAGGGACCCACCCCAGGGACATTAACCCCTTAGCTGCTGGGCCTTTTCCCCCCCAGTGCTGAGCCCTTTTTTGGCTATTTGGGGTAGTTCACGCTTAGGGCTTCATAACTTTTTGTCCACATAAGCTAACCACGCCAAATTTGCGTCCTTTTTTTCCAACATCGTAGGGATTCTAATGGTACCCAGAGTTTGTGGTTTACCCTGGAGGAGACCAAGAAAATAGCCAAAATACAGTGAAAATTTAGTTTTTTCCAAAAAAATGGGAAAAAAGGGCCGCCGAAGAAGGCTTGTGGTTTTTTCCCTGAAAATGCCATCAACAAAGGGTTTCTGGTGCTGAAATCACTATCTTCCCACCTTTCAGGAACGGGCAGACTTGAATCAGAAAACCACATTTTCCAACACAAATTTGGCATTTTACTGGGACATACCCCATTTTTACTATTTTTGGTGCTTTCAACCTCCTTCCAGTTAGTGACAGGAATGGGTGTGAAACCAATACTGGATCCCGGAAAGCTAAACATTTCTGAAAACTAGACAAAATTCTGAATTCAGCAAGGGGTCATTTGTGTAGATCCTACAAGGTTTTCCTACAGAAAATAACAGCTGAAATAAAAAAATATTGAAATTGAGCTGAAAACAACAGCCATTTTTCTTTATGTTTTACTCTGTAACTTTTTCCTGCGATGTCAGATTTCTGAAAGCAATATACCGTTTTGTCTGCTGGACTCTTCTGGTTGCGGGGATATAAAGGGCTTATAGGTTCATCAAGAACCCTAGGTACCCAGAGCCAATAAATGAGGTGCACCCTGCAGTTGGTTTTCATTCTATACTGGGTATACAGCAATTCATTTGCTGAAATATGAGGAGTGAAAAAGAGGTATCAAGAAAACCTTTGCATTTCCAAAATGGGATTAAGATAAGGTTTTGAGGAGCAGTGGTTATTTGCACATCTTTGAATTCCGAGGTGCCCATACTAGCATGTGAATTGCAGGGCATTTCTCAAATAGACGTCTTTTTTACACACTCTCTTATATTTGGAAGGAAAAAATGTAGAGAAAGATAAGGGGCAATAACACTTGTTTTGCTATTCTATGTTCCCCCAAGTCTCCCGATAAAAATGATACCTCACTTGTGTGGGTAGGCCTAGCGCCCGCGACAGGAAATGCCCCAAAACACAACGTGGACACATCCCATTTTTTCACAAAATGCAAAGCTGTTTTTTTGCAAAGTGCCTACCTGTAGATTATGGCCTCTAGCTCAGCCGGCACATAGGGAAACCTACCAAACCTGTACATTTTTGAAAACTAGAGACCTAGGGGAATCCAAGATGGGGTGACTCGCGGGGCTCTGACCAGGTTCTGTTACCCAGAATCCTTTGCAAACCTCAAAAAGTGGCTAAAAAAACAAGTTTTCCTCACATTTCGGTGACAGAAAGTTCTGGAATCTGAGAGGAGCCTCAAATTTCCTTCCACCCAGCGTCCCCCCAAGTCTCCCGATAAAAATGATACCTCACTTGTGTGGGTAGGCCTAGCGCCCGCGACAGGAAATGCCCCAAAACACAACGTGGACACATCACAGAAAACAGAGCTGTTTTTTGCAAAGTGCCTACCTGTAGATTTTGGCCTCTAGCTCAGCCGGCACCTAGGGAAACCTACCAAACCTGTACATTTTTGAAAACTAGAGACCTAGGGGAATCCAAGATGGGGTGACTCGCGGGGCTCTGACCAGGTTCTGTTACCCAGAATCCTTTGCAAACCTCAAAAAGTGGCTAAAAAAACAAGTTTTCCTCACATTTCGGTGACAGAAAGTTCTCGAATCTGAGAGGAGCCTCAAATTTCCTTCCACCCAGCGTCCCCCCAAGTCTCCCGATAAAAATGATACCTCACTTGTGTGGGTAGGCCTAGCGCCCGCGACAGGAAATGCCCCAAAACACAACGTGGACACATCACAGAAAACAGAGCTGTTTTTTGCAAAGTGCCTACCTGTAGATTTTGGCCTCTAGCTCAGCCGGCACCTAGGGAAACCTACCAAACCTGTACATTTTTGAAAACTAGAGACCTAGGGGAATCCAAGATGGGGTGACTCGCGGGGCTCTGACCAGGTTCTGTTACCCAGAATCCTTTGCAAACCTCAAAAAGTGGCTAAAAAAAACAGTTTTCCTCACATTTCGGTGACAGAAAGTTCTGGAATCGGAGAGGAGCCTCAAATTTCCTTCCACCCAGCGTCCCCCCAAGTCTCCCGATAAAAATGATACCTCACTTGTGTGGGTAGGCCTAGCGCCCGCGACAGGAAATGCCCCAAAACACAACGTGGACACATCACAGAAAACAGAGCTGTTTTTTGCAAAGTGCCTACCTGTAGATTTTGGCCTCTAGCTCAGCCGGCACCTAGGGAAACCTACCAAACCTGTACATTTTTGAAAACTAGAGACCTAGGGGAATCCAAGATGGGGTGACTCGCGGGGCTCTGACCAGGTTCTGTTACCCAGAATCCTTTGCAAACCTCAAAAAGTGGCTAAAAAAACAAGTTTTCCTCACATTTCGGTGACAGAAAGTTCTCGAATCTGAGAGGAGCCTCAAATTTCCTTCCACCCAGCGTCCCCCCAAGTCTCCCGATAAAAATGATACCTCACTTGTGTGGGTAGGCCTAGCGCCCGCGACAGGAAATGCCCCAAAACACAACGTGGACACATCACAGAAAACAGAGCTGTTTTTTGCAAAGTGCCTACCTGTAGATTTTGGCCTCTAGCTCAGCCGGCACCTAGGGAAACCTACCAAACCTGTACATTTTTGAAAACTAGAGACCTAGGGGAATCCAAGATGGGGTGACTCGCGGGGCTCTGACCAGGTTCTGTTACCCAGAATCCTTTGCAAACCTCAAAAAGTGGCTAAAAAAACAAGCTTTCCTCACATTTCGGTGACAGAAAGTTCTGGGATCGGAGAGGAGCCTCAAATTTCCTTCCACCCAGCGTCCCCCCAAGTCTCCCGATAAAAATGATACCTCACTTGTGTGGGTAGGCCTAGCGCCCGCGACAGGAAATGCCCCAAAACACAACATGGACACATCACAGAAAACAGAGCTGTTTTTTGCAAAGTGCCTACCTGTAGATTTTGGCCTCTAGCTCAGCCGGCACCTAGGGAAACCTACCAAACCTGTGCATTTCTGAAAACTAGAGACCTAGGGGAATCCAAGGAAGGGTGACTTGCGGGGCTCGGACCAGGTTCTGTTACCCAGAATCCTTTGCAAACCTCAAAAAGTGGCTAAAAAAACAAGTTTTCCTCACATTTCGGTGACAGAAAGTTCTGGAATCTGAGAGGAGCCACAAATTTCCTTCCACCCAGCGTTCCCCCAAGCCTCCCGATAAAAATGATACCTCACTTGTGTGGTTAGGCCTGGTGCCTGCGACAGGAATAGATCACACAACGGTCAATGTTGGTCCTTACGTGAGGCAGCTGTTGACCCTGGGGTGATCCATTCCTGACACAGACACTAGGTGTAGGCACTCAAGTGGGGTAGTGTTTTTATCAGGACAGGTGAGGAGTCACTGGGTGGTAGGAATATTGTGGATCCCAGCATATTCCTGTAGTTTGTGTGACAGAAATGCGAGAAAAATTGAGTTTTTTTTCAACATTTCAGCTTTGCAGGGTATTCTGGGTAAGAAAACTTTGGGGAAGCCACACAAGTCACACCTCTGTGGACTCCCCCGAATGTCTAGTTTCCAGAAATGTTTGGGTTTAGTGTGTTTCTCTATATGGCCGCCGAATCCAGGACCAAAAACACAGGTGCCTGCCTTACAAAACCAGATTGTTTTGCCATGGATAATTTTGATGTCTCCACAATATGATTTGGGTGGTGGAATTTGGGGCTGAACTAAATTGGGGAGCTCCCAAGAGAGCACTCTCTCTCTGCTTGCCGCCGCATTCACCTGCTCTCTGGGTTGGCCTAACCCACTATTACCCAGTTGCACAAACAGCTTGCGAATGGACAGCAGGACTGTCCTCATCACCTCCCTCATAATGTACTGGAAGAGGAGTTATCGAATGGGACTCCTCTGACTGAAAAATCACTCCCAGAGTCTGCGCCATTGTCCTATCCCTCAGATGCTGTCTCAGTATCTGATGTCTCAGTCTCTGATCCTAGGTCAGAGCGGTCCTCTATAACCTGAGTGCAGGCAGCAGTCATCCATCAAGATGCCATCTCTGCTATTGGCTAAACTGTTGCTCTAAAACACTAGCCTACGTAGACAGTCACAAAATCGATGGTGTGTGAGATACGTGCAACAGTAGAGGCCACCTTACCTGCGCTTCTTCCCTCAATCAGCACGTACTTTCAAGACACTCAAAAAACACCTTGTCACATACCATTCGTCACAGTCTTTAGCACCTCCTGCGCCCAGTCCAACAATCATTATTGGTGCTCCCACTCCCTCCTCCTCGGATTCCCTCATTACCACCCAGCAAAAGTGCTCTTCATCTCTCCATAGACTTTGCTAATGTACTCAGCTATTTACATAAAATACAGATTTGCTCTTTGCAGTAGGCATATAAACCTTCTGCGCTTCTTTATGGCACTAAAACTGCCACTAGACAAGTCGGACCCTTTTCCCCCCAGGGAAACCACACACATATTGACAAAAGTGATATATATGACAGCCAATCACCTGAAACTCAACTCAAGCAAAACCGAAATAATCCTCTTTGGCCCACACAAAAACACCTGGGACCCCTCATGGTGGCCCACCACGCTAGGCCCTGCACCCACCCCCGCCAACCACGCACGCAACCTCAGCATCATCCTAGACTCCTCCCTCTCGATGACCCAACAAATCAACGCTCTCACCTCCTCATGCTTCAACACACTCCGTATACTGAAAAAGATTCAAATGGATCCCCACAGAGACCAGAAAAACTGTCACTCACGCACACATCTGCAGCAGGCTTGATTACGGAAACGCCCTCTACGACGGCACCACTCTAAAACTCAAGCGCAAACTACACGCATCTAGAACTCAGCAGCACGACTCATCCTCGACCTCCGCCGACATGAACACATCTCTCCACACCTCAAATCCCTCCACTGGCTCCCCATTGACAAAAGGATCACCTTCAAGATCCTCATCCTCGCACACAAATCACTCCATAACACAGGCCCTGCCTACCTCAACGAGAGTCACCTTCCACACCCCCACACGAAACGTCCGCTCAGCTGACCTCTCTCTCGCCTCTGTCCCCCGCATCAAACACACCACCACCGGGGGCAGATCCTTCTCCTACCTTGCACCCAAAACCTGGAACGCCCTCACAACCCACCTTCGCAAGACCCAAAACCTACTTCTTTTCAGGAAGGGCCTCAAAACCTGGCTTTTCGAACAGTGAACCTCCCAGCCCCTTTCCCTCCCCCCGCACCCCCCCAAGCGCCTTGAGACCCTCACAGGTGAGTAGCACACTTTATAAATCTCTTTGGTATATATAGATCTACCTCTATATATATATATATATATATGTACATAGATATATCTATAGATATATCCATGTACATAGATATATCTATCTACATAGATATATAAATATAGATCTATATATAGATCTATTTTTTTTAGTTGTTGTATGGTTTCCTTGGGGGCCAAAATGGCCCCCAGGGAAACCCTACAACATCTAAAAAAAAAATTGCCCCCACAGGGGGTCACCCTGCCCACGGGCGACCCCCTGTCATTTTTTTTTTTTTTTTTTTAAAACAATCCCCGGGGGGGGGCGCAATCACGCCCCCCCCCCCCCCAGGGGGCACCTACCATTTTTTTTTTTATTGATTATGCCCCCGGGGGGGGGCGGCCCGTTTTCCGAGGGGGCCGCCCCCCCAAAGTGAAATCCCTGGCGTCTAGTGGTGTTTCCTGGCCCCCGATCGCAGCTGTGCTACGATCGGGGGCCAGGAAACACTTTGAGAAGGCCTCGTAAGAAAGGGGAGACTCTCCCCTTTCTTACGAGGCCTTTTCAAAGTGTTTCCTGGCCCCCCGATCGCAGCTGTGCTGCTATCGGGGGGCCAGGAAACCTGAAAGTGTTTCCTGGCCCCCGATCGCAGCACAGCTGCGACCGGGGGCCAGGAAACACTTTCAGGAAGGCCTCGTAAGAAAGGGGAGATACTCCCCTTTCTTACGAGGCCTTCCCGAACGTGGGAAAGGCCGTTTTCCCCATCAAAGCAGGAAGCGGCCGCAAGGCTGCTTCCTGCTTTGATGGGGAAAACACCTTTGCAATGTCAGCGTGCCGCGAGGCGCGCTGACGTCACAAAGGGGCGGGTGGGGGGGCGGGGGGAGACACGGAAGCTTCCGTGTCTCCCGGGGGGGGTTTAAAAAAAATAAATAAATCCTCGGGTGCGACGCACCCGAGGATTTATTGATACCCTTCCTGGTGTCGGCCACTGGTCGTGACCCGCACCAGGGAGGGTGTGTGGGCGTCGGCCAGTGGCCGACGCCCGCAACAAAGAGGTTAAGGTAAGTTCAGGTAAGTATTTTTTTATTTATTTTTTTGTGGCATAGGGGGGCCTGATTTGTGCCCCCCTACATGCCACTATGACCAATGACCATGCCCAGGGGACAGAAGTCCCCTGGGCATGGCCATTGGGCAAGGGGGCATGACTCCTGTCCTTGCTAAGACAGGAGTCATTTCAATGGGGGTTGGGCGTCGTAAAAAAATGGCGCAAATCGGGTTGAGGCGATTTTTTTGCCTCAGCCTGACTTGCACCATTTGTGGACGCCCATACGCCATTTTCCCCCTACGCCGGCGCTGCCTGGTGTACGTCGTTTTTTTTAACGCACACCAGACAGCGCCGCCAACTAACGCCGGCTAACGTCATTGAATAAATACGGCGCCCGCATGGCGCTTCAGAATGGCGTTAACCGGCGCTAATTTTTTGGGCGCAAAACTGCGTTAGCGCAGTTTTGCGTCAAAAAGTATAAATATGGCCCTTAATGTTTGCATCACAATCTGCATTAATCGTCTATATGTCGCTGTTAATTCAGTATATAAGCGACGAACCTCAGCTATTGCTAAACTCGCTACTGCAGGATGAGGTGCATTAGTGGCCAATAAAGGCCAGGTAGGACCATTGTTACTTAGAGGACCTAACCTTACTGGTAATATTGTGTGTGGTAGGGCGCCATCAAGCCAATTATTATGTTCTTGATAAGATAATGGTTTTTCTAAATATGCATATGCCCTATATTGTCCAGGTGCTTTTACATGTGTATAGTGGTCAAATGTATTTGTGTTCCCATCTACTGCTGGAAATGTGACCCAAGAATAAAAAAGATCATTCTATAAGCTGGATGGGCGTCCACCACAAATGTGACTGGACCCCCCTGGGCTGTTAGGCACTTGGCTAGTAAATATGCAGTCAGAGGTTGTCTCATATTGACTGCTATTGCTATCTGTTGTGGATTCACCATACTAGATCGAAGAAATGTTCAGAGGCAGCACACCAAATAGGGTTTTTCCTTTTAAAGTTCAAACTTGAACAACCTCTAGCACCAGATAGGATAACCTACTTAGCTAGAGTGGAAATCCTCAGTACCACAGACATCTCCGTATACAGTACTGAGGTATCATTGTATATAATGAGACAGATACTCCGAAGGACCCGAAAAATTATAGCCTGACCAAGCGTTGGCGGCGCCATGTCACGTAGGTGCTCATTATTCTAATGAGACTACTGGATTTTGAGTGGCAGAATCGCCAGCAGTGTGGGAGACTGAGTCTAACCCACTGCGGGTGACACCTGTCGCTCCAATCCAGGTTTTGCTCCAGCTAACTAGCAGTGCCTCATCTCTACTCAAGGATAGGGATGACTGGGCAGCCGAGCACATGACATACTTGGTTTCTCAGGGAAGCCGTGGTCACTCAAGTCTCATCCGTTTCTCTCAGTTACCTTAGTCTCATATATAAATGACAAACAGCAGCAGTTTATGTTTTAATAATAACTTTAATAAAATTACTGCATCTTAGATAGCACAGCGTGAGCTGCAATAACCAGGACGACACAGCATGACAGTATTAACATTGTGACGAGGAGAGTTAAGCATAAAAATAACGCTATCATATTGTCACTACGGTCGTAGACTAACTCCTACCTAGACTATGATAGAGCACAGCATGTTAAGCTCTAATTCTGCCATTCAGGTTCCCCTGGGATGACACCATCCACCATACCTGAGCAAAGGCCTGCAGTCTGCGTTAGCATCTGTAGCAAAGCATTCAGCAATCAGCATACAGTTGTGGTTCTCTGACTGGAATCTCCCTCTAACATATAAGGGACAAGGAAGTGTTTTTATAACAACACAGCTGATGTTCTGAGAAAGTGTCCCTATGTAAGGATGTGTGTTTTCTATGAATGTTGGAGACTAATCTTTAACTTCAGAAGCAATGTGTAAAGTATTTGTACCAACACACAGTAACTTAGTGAAAACACTACAAAATGACACAACACAGGGTTAGAAAAATAGATAATATATATTTAAACAAAACAAGACCAAACTGAGAAAAATCAAACATACACAAGTCAAGATATGAAATTTCAAAAGATGAGGGCCTGATTTTTACTTTTTTAGCGCTGCATTGCAAACTTACAAACTGTAATTGAATTTTGTTAGTTTGCGCCGCTTTTGTGTCAAAATGTGGTGATAAAAAAGTATAAATCAGGCCCTAATAGTCTGAGGCATCATCTTTTTAACGCACATTCGGTGCAAAACTAACTCCATATTTATACTTTCGTGCTAGACCCGTCTAGTGCCAAATTTATGGAGCTAAAGTAATTTTTTGGACATGGAAACCTACTTTGTGCCAATGAGATGCAAAGTAGGTGTTCCCATGCAAAAAATTACTCTATGGCCTTAGCGCCATATTCATTCCTCCATGCTACAATCATGCACTGGCGGGAGGAGGGGTCAAATAATGGTGCAAAGCTTGCTTTGCACCATTATTTAACTCCTGGGTCAGGGCAGGATTTGGGTGCCTGTAGGCCTATTTCCATGGTGGAACACCATGGAATAAGCCCACATGTGCCCTCGTCATGCCCTAGGGACACCCACACCAGAGGGACAGCGGAGGATGGGGGATCCCATCCCCAGTAAGTATAGGTAAGTATTTTCTTTTTAAAGTGCCATTGAGGGCCCTGAAGTGGGCCCCACTACATGGCACTGGATGAAATTGCCATGCCCAAGGGACCCTGGTCCCCTGTGCTGGCCATTGGGGTGGTGGGCATGGCTTCTGTCTTTTCTAAGACAGGAATCATGTGGTATGGATGGTTTTGCATCAGAAAATGACCCTAGGCTGGTCAGAGTCATTTGTTCTTTTACTCTAACCTGCCTCATTTTTTGGTGCAAAACCCCCTTCTTCCATACTGCCAGCCTCACCCGGCTAAAGTATTTTGTTTTACGCTAGCCTATCATTTGCACCAGTTTGCACCATTCCATAAATATGGTGCCTGGCTGGTGCTCAGAAATGGTGCAAGCCGGTGCTAAACTTTGCGGTGCAAAACTGCGTTGGTGCAGTTTAGCACCAAAAAGTATAAATTAGGGCTTTAAACCTTAGAAAACAGTGAGAATACTGTTAATCACAAAAATACCTGGGTAGCATCAAAATAAAACTGCACGGGCGAGTGTGCTTAGAAAATGGGCAGCAATGCATTGCTTTCTGACTTGCATCGTTCCTCCTCCGGTCGAGTCGGCGTGCCTCATTTCATCTCTCCCACAAGAGAGCGATGTGTCGATCTGGACAGGCACCTGGGGTCCGGGCAGGCTTTGCACTGATTTTACACACCCAGCAATGTTGCGTTGAAAACCTGGTCGCACGGTATCACTAAACCGCTGCGTGGGGTTTGCGTCGGGATCAGCCTCTGTTAGCGGGCATTGCACGTGATTTCTCCATCTGCGTTGCGTCGATCTTCCAGCCGCAATGCAGGTGGAGCGTTGATTTCAGCCGCGAGGCCGGCAGCACATCATTTATCAGCTGTATCACGGAAGGTACGTCTAAAATTTCCACGCACGGCAGTATGTGCCTGGATGTTCAGTTCTTGTCTGCCAACTTCACCTTTCAAGGGCCCAGGAACTAGATAGGGCACCACTTGGCCGGCAAGAAGTCTCATCAGAGAGCCCAGGTGCTGGCAGGGGAAGTCTTGGATGGCCCTGAGACTTCAACAACAGGAAGCAAGCTCGGTTCAAGCCCTTGGAGATTCTTCCCAAGCAGAAATGCACAACAAAGTCCAGTCTTTGTCCCCTTTTACTGGCAGAAGTAGCAACTGCAGGATAGCCCAACAAAGCACAGTTGCAGGCAGGGGCAGCTTTTCTTCTCCGCTCTTCAGCTCTTCTCCTTGGCAGAGGTTCCTCTTGGTTCCAGAAGTGATCTAATTTTCAGGGCTTTTGGTCTACTTCAAAGAGAAGTCTCTGTTGTGTTCCAGATCCTGCCTTGCCCAGACCAGGCCCTAGACACACACCAGGGGGTTGGAGACAGCATTGTGTGAGGGCAGGCACAACCCTTTCAGGAGTGAGTGACCACTCCTCCCCTCCCTCCTAGCACAGATGGCTCATCAGGATATGCAGTCTACACCCCAACTCTCTTTGTGTCACTATCTAGAGAGAGGTGCAAATAACCCAACTGTCAAACTTAGGCCTGGCAAGCGGGTACACTTGCCAAGTTGGATTGACAGTTTAAAACTGCACACACAGACACTGCAGTGGCAGGTTTGAGCCTTGTTTACAGGGCTACTTATGTGGGTGGCACAACCTGCAGGCCCACTAGTAGCATTTGATTTACAGGCCCTGGGCACCTATAGTGCACTGTACTAGGCACTTACTAGTAAATTAAATATGGCAATCATGGAAAGTCAATTATAAGTACATTTTACATAGGAGCATTTGCACTTTAGAAATGGATAGCAGTGGTAAAGTGCATAGAGTAACAAAGACAGCAAAAACAGAGTCCAGCATACATCAACAACCTGGAAAACAGAGGCAAAACGTTAAGGGAGACCATGCCAAGGATGAGAAGTCTAACACGTGACCCCCCAAGCTGAAAGTGGGGAGCAACTACCCAACCTCATGGGAGTTCCCATCTCTAAGGTGGACGAATCTGGGCAGACCATCAGAATTGGCGTGTTCTGTTCAAGGGCGGCGTTCCACTGTAAAGTCCATCCCCTGTAGGGAAATGGACCACCTCAACAGTTTTGTGAGTTCCAAACAAGTAGGGACTTATCTTCCTCAACGCCCAGATCACAGCAAAAGCTTCACACTCTATTACACTCCACCGATGTTCCCTGGGAAGTAACCCCCTGCTAATGAAAGCTAATGGTTGATCTAGGCCCTCTTCATTAAGCTGTGAGAGTACTGCTCCTATGCCATGCTTTGAGGTGTCTGTTTTCAAAACAAATTCCTTGAAATAGGCAGGTGCCTTCAGCACAGGTGATGTGCACATGGCATCCTTCAGGGCATCAAAAGCGGTCTGGCAAGCCTCTGTCCAGTTCACCTTCTTTGGTTGCTTCTTGGAAGTCAAGTCATTCAAGGGAACCCCAATGGTGCCATATCCCTTGATAAACCCCCTGTAATAGCCAGTGAGGCCTAAAAAGGCTCTGACCTCAGTCTGGGTCTTGGGAGTCTCCCAAGCCAGAATGGTGTACATTTGTGGATATAGGGGTGCCACCTGGCCACTCCCTACTTGGTGTCCCAAATACACCACCGAGCCCTGCCCTATGTGGCACTTACTTGCCTTAAGTGTGAGGCCTGCCTTTTTCAGGGCCTCCAACAGTCTGCAGAGGTGCTGTAAGTGTTCCTCCCAAGTGGTACTGAACACTGCAATGTCATCCAGGTATGCTGCGCTGAAGTCATCCAGCCCAGTCAACACCTGGATGACCAATCTCTGGAATGTGGCAGGGGCATTTTCCATCCCAAATGGCATCACTTTAAACTGTAAGTGTCCATCTGGAGTAGAAAATGCTGACCTCCTCTTAGCCCCCTCCGTTAAGGCAATCTGCCAGTACCCAGATGTCAAATCAAACTTACTGAGGTATTTGGAAGCTCCCAACCAATCTATGAGTTCATCAGCTCTGTAGATGAGGTGCGCGTCAGTTTTAGTGACCGCATTGAGACCCCGGTAGTCCACACAGAACCAGTGTGGCACCAGGAGCAGCAGCTTTTGTGACCAAGATCACAGGGCTGGCCCAAGGACTGCCAGAAATCTCAATCATCCCTAGGGCTAACATCTTAGACACCTCATCTTTGGTGCTGGCCATGACCTTATCAGTCAACCTGTAAATCTTCTGTTTATTGGATGGACTATCCCCTGTGGTCACATCATGTGTACACAAGTGTGTGACTACTGGGATCAGGGAAAAAAGGTAGGCAAACGGACCCAATACCTGACGACAGTGCCTCTGCTGTTCTGAGGTCAGGGAGGGGGAGAGGTTCACTCCCTCCACAGACCCATCTTTCTCTCCAGCAGACAGGAGGTCAGGAGAGGCTCACTCCCTTACTCCACCCCATTATCTGTTGCTAAGAGCACGGACAATTCAGTCAGCTCAAAGTGTGGGTTGAGATGGCTCACATGCAGGACCTTTATGGGGTTCCTGGGAGTCCGCAAGTCCACCAGGTAGGAGACTTCGCTGTTGCGCTCCACCGCATCAAATGGCCCAGTCCAATTGTCCTTGAGCACCCTGAGTTCCCCTGGCGTGGTTACCCACACTTTTTGTCTAGGCTGAAACTTGACCAGAGTGGTATTCTGGTAATACCACTGTTTCATGTCTGCCTGGCTCGTTTCCAGGTTCTCATATGCAAGAGCTCTGAAGTGGGAAGTCTGGTTTCTGAAGGCCAGCATGTAGCTAAATACATCCTGAGGAGGTTTACTGGGGGCTTTCTCTAAGCACTCCTTCATCAGACTGAAATGTCCCCTAACAGTGTGGCCATACAGTAGCTCAAAAGGCCTAAATCCAAGCCCTTTTTGAGGCACCTCCCGTTAGGCGCACAGCAGGCATGGCAAGAGGATGTCCCACTTCCGCCTCAAGGGCTCTGACAGGCCCGTGATCATGCCTTTCAAGGTGTGGTTGAACTTTTTAACAGGACCATTGCTTTGGGGTGGTAAGGAGTGGTGAGCTTATACATTACTCCACACTCCTGCCACAGAGACGTATATAAGTAGATATGGAGTTGGTACCCCTATCAAATACCACTTCCTTGGGGAACCCAATGCGGGTAAAACCCCCCATCAATGCACGACCCACCAAAGGGGAAGTGATTGACCTCAGAGGAATGGCTTCTGGGTACCAGACGGCATGGTCCCCCAAGACCAGAAAAAACCTGTACCACCCACTGGAAAAGGTTGGAGGGGAGCCTCACATTTCCCCTCACTCATGATACTTGCCTGACAAGGCTGGCAAGACCTGCAATGAGCATATGAGGGCATGTACATTAGGGACCAGTAAAAGTGGGTGACAAGGCGTTCAAAGATCTTGTCCTACCCCAAATGTCCAGCTAAAGGCACATCATGAGCCAGACTCATTAAGAAGGATCTGAAGCACTGGGGTACCACCACCACACAGGCTGACACAGGCTCAGCAACCTTAGGCTCACTATACAGAACAACGTCCTCCCACTAAATCAGGTGAGATCCTGGCTCCTTGCCAGCTGCCTGGTCTGCAGGCAGCCTGCTGCCGCAAACCAACTAGAGTAGGGGGGGTTTGTTTTCTGTGCCCCACAGAATGCCTCCCTGGGGGGTCCCCCTTCCTGCTGCCACTGTGGCAGCTCAGGACCTCCCCCATTTCATCCACCTGTTCCCCTGTAGGCTCCAGGGCATCACCCTCGGGCTCCACCTCCTCCCGGACAGTGGGAGTATCTGGGGCTGGTTGCCCCTTGCACTTCCTCTTTTTAGTGGTCCAATTGGCCACTGTTTCAGGCTCCAGGGGCTCCTGGCCACCCTGACGGGCTGCCATTGACCTGGTGGATAAGCATACCAACCCAGGCAGACCCAACATCTCCAAGTGTGACCTGTGTTCCACCTCCTTCCAAGGGGAATCCTCGAGGTCATTGCCAAGCAAACAATCCTTAGGCATGGTTGGACTCACAGCTACCCTCAAGGAACCTGAGACTCCCTCCCCATTCAAAGGGAATGTGCACCACTCTGCACAGGTATTCTGAGATGTCCACTGCAACTACTTGGTGAAGTACACAGGGATATATCTGCTCTTCAGACACCAGGTGATTCTTCACTGTAGTCACACTGGCTCCTGTGTCTCTCAGAGCCTCCACCCTCTGTCCATTAATGGTCACCCACTGCCTGAACTTTTTAGTGTTCCCAGCCACTAGGGTTCTCTGGACCATCTCACGGTCCCCTAGTGAGACATGGGGCATCTCGACTGGCTCCCACCCACCTGGAACCAACTTCTTCCTAAGCGCTACACTAGCCAAACCCTGGGACTGAGCATCAGTGCATGCCTGTGTAATCTTGGGGCATTTCCCTCCCCACATGACCCTGCTGGTCACAGGCATAACACTTACTTGGGGGACCCCCTTCTACAGGTTTCCCTCTGGAGAACCATGGCTTCTTTTCACTGGTGGGGCTGGGAATCCTTACCCTGGGAACTAGGTTGGGGCCCTTTAGAGAACTCCTTCTGTTTACCCTTATCCCCCCGTTCTTCTGAGAGGGAACCTGCCCACCCTTGGCATGTTCTCCCCCATACCTCTTCAGGACCCTGGTGCTCTCCGAGTGGTCCGCTTCCTGCGCAAGCTTCCTGGGGTCAGTCAGCTTGCTGTCAATTAGGTTCTGATGCAACTCTGGAAAATATAAACTATGCTCCCAAGCAAATAATTTGTAAAGTCCCTCATAAGTTGTCACCTTACTGCCTTTCACCGAACCATCCAGTGACCTGCAAAAAGAAACAACACATTCCAACCATGTTTGGGATTCCTTCTTCTTATAGGACCTAAACTTATCCTTATACTCTTCAGGGGAAAGACCATACCTTGTGAGTAGGGTGTCCTTCATGATAGAGTAGGTGAGCCCCCGAGGATCCTCTAAGGATGTCAGAGTATCCCTCCCCTTTACCTCACAGTGCTTCCACAGACCTGCCCCGAAAGAGCTTCAGGGACCAGATTCACATGGAGAACAGACTCATACCCCTTGAACCACAAGAATATGTCATCCTCCCTTTTGTAATCCTTCACAAAGTCTTTACGAATGTGCACCCTCCTCTCAGGCTGCACTGTCATATTGCTGCCACCATCCCTACTGGACTAGCTCCTCTGATCCAGCTCCGTCAAGTTGAGCTCATAAGCCAGCAGTATCTTCTTTTCCTCTATGGCCATCCTCCTTTCTTCCATCTCCGTTTGAATCCTAAACTTCTCCAACTCCAACTGGTGAGCCCTCTCCAACTATCTCTCCTGTAACTCTTTAGGAGTCAGACCCTTGGATGACACACTGCTACCTGCCCTGGAGACTCTCTCCTTGGACATAGCAGGCCCACCCAGTATACGATTGTGTATGGATTGCACCTCCTCACCCTCATCCTCCTCCTCCTCCTCTGTGTGCCCATGAGCTTCCTTGGCTGTCACCCAGGCCCTCAGTGACTTTTGCAGCTCCTCCCTCCTGGTTGAGCCCTTAATGGGACAAGCAAGGTTTTTGCAGAACTGCCTCAACTGGACAACTGTATAGCTCTCCAGTTTCCCTAAATCAAAAGCACATCCAGCCGATGCATCTCCTGATTGAGACATGATGAAGAATCAACAAAAGTGCAAGTTCAAAGGCAGAAAAAAGAGTTCCCAATGAAGTTCAAAATTCAGTCAGAGATCAGCAAAAATATGGAAGTAGGAAAAAAGAATCTAAAAGAGAAACAGCAAAAACAAGCTGTATGTGGTCACATAATGGTCTGCATTGAAAACAGTAGTGTACACTTAATCACTGTACATCAAGTACAAATACAAGTCCAATCCTCACTGCTGATCACCAATGTTAGAAATGGGGTCTTTGTGTCAGGCATAAGGCCAGGCGCGGTCCAGGTCTCGCCCGAAACTCTGCTGCGTGACTCTGCGGCACTTTATGCGCACCACTTGTCTTCCCCTCTTGTTCCAAAGGTGACCATCAGCGTCGTCTGCCCTGTGGCAAAGCTCATAGGGCTGCAGGTTCAGGACATTGGTGGACAAGATGCACTTATCAGTGCTATTCTATGAAGGGACTACAATTCCCATGTTTTAGAGGCAGCAGCCATCTTGGGGTGTGGCAGGCCTATAAAGCCCAGCCACTACCAAGCACGTTGCTCACTATTTTGAAGACTTCAATGCAGCCAGACCTCGTGGGGGTTCCTCTGGAGAAGAGCAGAGTTCCTGAATGGCAGAGTGTTGTCCAACCAAAGTATCCTTGTTTCCATGGTGCATTCAAAAACAAGTAGGTCGTACTCGTAGTGGTAAGGCCTTGCTGAATCCAAGTTTGGAGGAAGTCATTACTTCCAAAAGGTAAAGCGCCCCTTAGCATAACGAGCAAAGCGTTTCCAGTTTCTAGAGTACAGCGGACTCTGAGGTTGTAGTTTACCCTTGTTCCATGTTTCAAAGACAGGGCTTTGCCCTCATTTCTTCATATTTGTTCTAACCTTTACTTTTCAGATCTCTCTCACTGCTTTTCCCTACCCTAATTCCCTTCCACCGACTGGCTTCATCATAACTCTATGCTATAATAGCTTTCTGAGTTGGTGATGCCGGAAGGTGGGCCTTTTGTTCAGCGATGTGCAGATCCCGAGGAAAGGACACTGTGACAGAATAGTGAGCCCACAAGTTTTATACTTTCCTCTTGGTCTATACGGGAGCTGTGCAAAATGGCCACCTTAGATACCCTTATGCAAGTAGTTACTCAGATGCAAAGGGATTTGACAGACTCAAAAAATGTTACAGCTGATTTAGTGAATAAGGTAAATCAGTTACAGAGTAAGGTGGATGGTTCTGAACCTGAGTCTCGTCCTACGCCTCCTGCACCTACTTACATAGCTGTGAATGTGCTGACACAGATTCCTTTAGCTGCACCAGAGAGGTTTTCTGGGGACCCCAATAAGGTTAAAAAAAAATCTGACATAGGTGGAACTGCATTTTACATGTCGACCTAGTGCCTTTCCAGACGCACAATCTAGAATTGCATTCCTTGTATCATATCTGAATGGTGATGCAGCTACTTGGGCAGTGCCATTAGTCCGATTAGACAGTCCGCTCTTATATGACTGGTGTCATTTTGTAGAAGAATTCGTAAAGGTTTTTGACAGACGCGCAATCACTATGTCTGCAGACAAAGAGCTACTAGAATTACGTCAAGGAAATAAAGATCTGATAACATATTTGTCACACTTCAACCGGTTATTGGTAGAAACCGCTTGGCCTGAGGAAAAAAGGTCAGCAGTATTTTATCAAGGGCTAAAAGACGAACTCAAAGATTTATTGGCACCAGTAGAACCACAACCAGACACTTGTACTGATTTAATTAATCTAACCCTACGGATAGATCACAGACTTTCTGAAAGAAAAGGAGTAAGGAAAAAATGGGAAAAAACAAACTGGTGAATGAAAAGATCCAGACACTTTCATTTGTCTTCAGATTCTATGATTGAACCGATGGATATCAGAACTGTTCGCCCACCACTGACCAAGGAGGAGAAAGACATGCAACGAAAAAATGGTGAGTGTCTGTATTGTGGGAAAAAGGGTCATTTTGTAAAAGAATGCCAAAAGAAACCCAAAGGTAAAATTGATCCAACAGTTGTGACAAAGAAAAAGATGGCAGTTGCTTTGGAAAATTCACAGGAAAACTAAAGTGCCCAAGAAAAAATGAAGAGGATCTCTTGGGCAAATTGACAAACCCTTCAGTGTGCTCTTGCACAAATCGTTATGTCAAACATTTCCGAATCTTAGTACAAATGACTGTGCGGTGAAAAAAACATAATGTTCAAGTTCTAATTGATTCAGGGTCAACAGTAAATTTTGTGGACCAACAAACTGCACTAGACCTGCATGTACCAAGTGTCAAGAAAAAGGTTCCAGAAGTTTTGTATGCAGTTGATGGAAGTGAGTTGGCAGGAGGCCCCGTTACTAAACAAACCTCACGACTACAAATGATTTGCAAAGATGATGAGAATCAAAACCACTGTGAGATAATTTGCTTTGATATAATCCAAGCACCTCAATATGGTTTTATCTTAGGAATGCCGTGGTTAATGTTACATCCTCCATGCATAGACTGGCGCAACCAGGTTTTGCGTTTCTCTTCTTCTTCTGGTGCAAAGAAATGTTTTCAATCAAGACGAAACAAAGAAGGAAATCTTCAACACTCAATAGCTACTGCAGTTGAGAAGGAAATTGATTTACCATCACAGTATTCAGAATATACCGATGTTTTCAGTGAAAAGAAAGCGAGCTCATTACCACCTCACAGGCCGTACAATTGTCAGATCAACCTTGTACCTAGCACCAATATACCAAATTGTAGAATCTATGCCCTATCAGAGAAAGAAAATCAAGTCCTAAGAGAATACCTTGATCAATGTTTAGCCAACAAGCTAATTCAGCCATCACGATCTCCAGAGGCTTCTCAGCTCACAGCCCTGGACTCCGAGGACCCAGACATCACCTTCCAGAGAACAGTGATAGGAGTCCAGCAGGAGCTGGCCAAGCAGCTGCGGGTGGGGATGGAGACCATAGCAGGCAGCCTAGAGGGAGTGTAGAGGTGCCTCAGTTCAATTAAGGACAACTCGGCTGCCATCAGAAGCACCCACTCCTTGCTACATGGACTTCAGCAGTCCCTGACCGAGATAGCTGCTGTCATGAGGCAGAGGCTTCAACAATTGCCCTCCCAAAGTGGTGGCAGCATGATAGACAACAGGCTGGGGGCTATACAGAATACCCTGGAGTCCATACAGTGGGAACTGGCCCCCCTCAGGAAAAATGGCTTTCTACCACTGTGATGTTGCTGAAGTATTGAGAAATCAATAGTCCCTACTTGCTGCAGTGATGCCTTGTGTGTTCTCACAAATGGCAGCTGCCGGGACCTTTGACTCCATATCTCTATCCCTTGATGTGTGTGTGGCCACACACATCAGAGGATGAAAATGAGGAAGGAACAGCATTCACAAGGAAAACCACCCGGTAGCACCAGTCTGTGACACTTTCAACAGTATCTCCAATATACCAAATTGTAGAATCTATGCACTACCAGAGAAAGAAAATCAAGTCCCAAGAGAATACCTTGATCAATGTTTAGCCAACAAGCTAATTCAGCCATCACGATCTCCAGCGGCTTCTCCACTGTTTTTCATAGTTAAAGAAAATGGTGATTTGAGGCCTTGTATTGACTTTGGAGCAATAAATAAGATCACAGTTAAAAATAAATATCCACTACCTCTCATACCAGTCTTGTTAGACCAGGTAAAATCCGCCGTCATTTATACTAAACTTGACTTACAAGGTGCTTATCACCTAGTTCAAAATCGAGAGGGCGATGAGTAGAAAATGGCTTTCAAGACTTGTTATGGCCTCTTTGAGTATTTAGTGATGCCGTTTGGTTTGTGTAATGCCCCAGCAGCCTTTCAATATTTCCTAAACGATGTTCTGAGAGAATATCTAGACATCTTTGTCATCGTTTATATTAATGATATTTTGATCTATTCAAACTCCGAAGAAATTCATGAAGAACATGTAACAAGGGCGTTACAAACTATACAAAACCATAATTTGTTTTGCAAATTAAGTAAATGTGAATTTCGTACCAAAGAAGTAGAATTTTTAGGAGTTATTTTAACACCTGGTGGCATGCAAATGACTGAGAGAAAAATTCAGGCTGTAGCAGAATGGCCCACACCTAAATCAGTACGTGACATTCAGTGTTTTTTGGGCTTTGCAAATTTTTACTGACGCTTCATCCATCACTTCGCCCAAAAGGTAGCACCAATTACCAAATTGCTAAGGAAAAAGGCCATCTTCAACTGGTCCCAAGAGACAGAGAAGGCATTTCAAGAGTTAAAACAGGCTTTTACTTCAGCTCCCATTCTAGCTCATCCCAATGTGGAGGAACCATTCATTGTGGAAGCCGATGCATCCGATGTCGATGTTGGGGCCATCCTTTCCTAACGTCATGTAGAAACTGGACAATTGCATCCCATAGCATATGTGTCACGAAAAATGAATGAAGCAGAACAGAATTACACCATTGCGGAAAAAGAATTACTAGCGACACGTAATTCTTTTAAAGAATGGAGACATTATCTGTTGGGAGCAAAACATACCATGACTGTATACTCTGACCATAGAAATTTACATTTTATGAGCTCTGCCAGACTACTAACTCCCAGGCAACTGAGATGAATGTTATTCTTTGCAGAACTTGATTTCATAGTGACTTTTAGACCAGGAGTAGATAACCGCAAGGCCGATGCATTGTCTAGGCAAGATTCTTCAATCACACATACTGAATAAAAACCCATGCCTATTATAACGCCTTCAAAAGTGTTGTGTTTAATAGCAGCTGAAAGATTCTTTGATCTCATTTGTAATCATTTTCATATCACTAAGTGGCAAGAATGGTAACAACAAGAGACCAAAAGGTCCATTCAACAAGGCCTACCTCTACACAAATCTCGAGTGATCCTGCCTACTGAAGAGTTAAGAGAGACAGCTTTTCATTGGTTGCATACTCATCCTCTGGCAGGTCATCCAGGTCCTCAAAAAACACTAGAATTAATGAAAAGGTATTTTTGGTGGCCTACATTTGTTTATGACTGAAAGCAAATTTTGCAATCCTGCGAAGTATGTGCAAGATGCAAAAGTGAACATAGCAAGCCTAAGGGTCCATTGATACCTCTACCCGTTCCCAATCATCCATGGGAACATATCTCTATGGATTTTATTACTGGTCTTCCCCAAGTAAGGCAATATTCAACCATTTTAGTGGTGGTAGATAGTCTTACCAAATATGCTCATTTCATTGCATGTAAAGGTCTCCCAACATCCAACACTTTAGCAACTATCATCTTAGAAAACACTATTCGCTTTCATGGACTTCCAAGAGTCATCCTCTCTAATAGAGGTACACAATTTTCTGAACGTTTTTGGCAGCAATGGTGCAAGGCTTTACAAATTGATTCAACCTTATCCACTAGTTATCATCCAAAAATGGATGGTCAAACTGAGAGACTGAACAAACTCTAAAACAATATTTACGATGTTATGCAACAAAGTCTATAAAAACCTGGCTGGATCTCCTGTGGCTTGCAGAACTGGCGTATAACAAATCTCACCACTCTTCAATAAACTCAACTCCCTTCTATGGTTTATATGGGCGTCATCCGCACATTTTGACAGTTACGCTACCTGCTTCTACGCAAACCACTCTAGCAGTCATGAATATGTTAACACACATGAAAAGAATACATTCACAACTACAAGCAAATCTACATCAGGCAAAGACAAAATATAAAATGCAGTATGACAAAAAACACTAGCCTGGACCTCAGTATACAGACAAAGATAGATTATGGTTATCCATGAAAAACTTTGTATTAAAAAATAAAAACATGCTTCATCCAAAATTCATAGGGCCCTATCGAGTTCTGAGACAAGTGAAGCCTGTAACATATCAACTAAAATTGCCATCGTCCTTGAAAATCCATCCAGTGTTTCACACTTCACTTCTTAAACCTGCTTCACCCTCAAGTGTCTCACAACCTGATCCTCTACTAGTCCAAGGTCATTGGGAGCATGAGGTGCGAGCTATTTTAGACTCCCGATATCATGGGTCTTCCCTTTGGTATTTAGTGTCCTGGAAAGGTTATGGACCGGCAAACGACTCATGGGAACCTGCACGGCATGTCAATGCAACATGTTTGGTGCGACGCTTTCATCTCCTCCACCCTGATGAGCCGGTCCTGTACCACGCTTGGGAGAGGGGTGTAATGTCAGGAATAAGGCTGTGCGTGGTCCAGGACCCGCCATGACCTCTTCTTTGCATCATTGCGGCGTGTCATGTGCGCCGCCTGTCATCCCCGCTTGCTCCAGAAGTGGTCATCAGTGTCGCCTGCCCTGTGGTAAAGCTCATGTAGCTGCAGGGTCAGGACATTGGTGGACAAGATGCACTTATCAACGCCATTCTATAAATGGACTACAACTCCCAAGTTTTTAGAGGCAGCGGCCATCTTGGGGTGTGGCAGGCCTATAAAGCCCAGCCACACCCAAGCACATTGCTCACTATTTTGAAGACTTCGGTGCATTCGGACATCGTGGGGAGTTCCTCTGAAGAAAACGGATTTCTTGCATGGCAGAGTGGCAGCATGTCAGAGTATCCTTGTTTCTATGGTGAATTCAAAAACGAGTAGGTCGTATTCGTATCGGTAAGGTCTTGACGGGTCAAATCTTGAAGGGGGTTGTTTACTTCCAAAAGTAAAGCGCCCCTTAGAAAAATGAGCAAAACGCTTAAGACCAAAAATAAAGCACTCCTGGCACGACAATCAAAGTGCTTCAGGCCGAACGAGTAAAGTGCCCTTGGCACGACAATCAAAGCGCTTCAGGCCACACAAGTGAAGCGCCCCTTAGCACAATGAGCAAAGTGCTTCAGGCTAAACGAGTAAAGTGCCCTTGGCACGACAAGCAAAGCGCTTTAGGCCACACGAGTAAAGCACCCCTTAGCACAACGAGCAAAGTGCTTCAGGCTAAATGAGTAAAGCGCCCTTGGCACGACAATCAAAGCGCTTCAGGCTAAATGAGTGAAGCGCCCTTGGCACGATAATCAAAGCGCTTCAGGCCACACGAGGAAAGCACCCTTGGCACGACAATCAAAGCGCTTCAGGCCACATGAGTAAAGCGCCCTTGGCACGACAATCAAATCGCTTCAGGCCACACGAGGAAAGCACCCTTGGCACGACTATCAAAGTGCTTCAGGCCACGCGAGTAAAGCGCCCTTGGCACGACGATCAAAGCACTTCAGACAAAACAAGTAAAACACCCCTTGACACAACGAGCAAAGCGCTTCAGGCAAAACAAGTAGAAGCACCCCTGGCATAACGAGTAAAGCGCTTCATGCATGACGATCAAAGCGCTTCAAGTTCAATTAGTAAAACTTTTCAGGTATCAGTTGAAAATGTGAAAGCGCTTGAGAAAAGCAAGCTATAGTTTCATTGTTTTTTGGGAAGTACAATATGTGAGATACATATTTAAATCTTTGTGCATTTCTAGGCTGAGATCAAACGTTTATGGTATGAAAGCACAATTGTTACATGGTTAATATTCAGAGTATGATCATAGTCCAAAGCTCTTGCCATCTTTAGGTACAGGGATTACAGTTCGTTCTTGTTCCATGATTCAAAGAAGGGGCTACACCCAGTTCACAAAGGGTCTCAATCCGATATCACAGAGACGTTTTTGTACGAGAGTCTATTGGTGAGTTTATACTGTTATGAAAGAGTATATGCTTATTTGTCCTAACCATTTTCTTTTCAGATCTCTCTCCCTGCAGTTCCCCACCCTAATTCCCTTCCCCCCGCCTGGCTTCATCAATACTCTGCGCTCTGATAGCTTTCTGAGTTGGTGACGCCGGGAGGTGGGCCTTTTGTTCAGCAGCGTGCAGATCCCGAGGAAAGGGCACTGTGACACTCTGTTTCTCCTTTTTTCTAGCACAGTTGTGCATCAAAATTTTTAATGCAGACTACCATCATTCATTAGTGCCATCAGTGTGCCATATTTAAAAAATGACGCACTATGGCACTAAGGAATGGTTAGCACCAACATAAATGACATGTGCCATGTAAACAGCCACCACAATCAAAGATTGACATATCACTATCTCATTACAGAGGATGAAGCCTTACCTCCTGCCGCCCTGCCTGTTCTGAATATTACAGATGGCATGGATGACCAGCTGCTGAACATCAATGAGAAGATTTTCTAGGATGTCCTATGTTTCCTCCAGACACCACCTCCAGTCACAGGGAGAACACACAGTGTTGCAGGGCCTCCATATGAACCACCCAGCTACCAACACAGAGCATCAGCCAGTGGTGACACAGCCCTGGACTCCGAGGACCCAGACATCACCTTCCAGAGAACAGTGATAGGAGTCCAGCGGGAGCTGGCCAAGCAGCTGCGGGTGGGGATGGAGACCATAGCAGGCAGCCTAGAGGGAGTGTAGAGGTGCCTCATTTCAATTAAGGACAACTCTGCTGCCATCAGAAGCACCCACTCCTTGCTACATGGACTTCAGCAGTCCCTGACCGAGATGGCTGCTGTCATGAGGCAGAGGCTTCAACAATTGCCCTCCCAAAGTGGTGGCAGCATGATAGACAACAGGCTGGGGGCTATACAGAATACCCTGGAGTCCATACAGTGGGAACTGGCCCCCCTCAGGGAAAAATGGCTTTCTACCACTGTGATGTTGTTGAAGTATTGAGAAATCAACAGTTCCTACTTGCTGCAGTGATGCCTTGTGTGTTCTCACAAATGGCAGCTGCCGGGACCTTTGACTCCATATCTCTATCCCCTGATGTGTGTGTGGCCCCCTCAATAACAGCACCACCCAAGGCACAGGAGGCACCACACACATCAGAGGATGAAGATGAGGAAGGAACAGCATTCACAAGGAAAACCACCCGGTAGCACCAGTCTGTGACACTTTCAACAGTATCTCCTTAGTTCTATGCTTAAGATCATGTCAATGTTGTGACAACAGGCAATATGCCCTCTTCACTCAACCACTGTTGACTTGTCTGCCATGTACTATCATTGTCTCAAATCTTAAATATTGGCAACTTGGACACCTCCTTACTAATGCACACTTCTCCTAACTATGTCTCATGACATGTCTCTTACCCCTTGGCTCTGTACAGCAGATGGCTCAGGACCTCTGATGGGGTCTAGCATTGGATAGCATTGGAAAATACATTCACACCTGTAAATAAATCACCTTGTTCACATGTAACATTTCAAAGTTTACTGTGATCCATCAACTCAGCTAAATGTATGCAAAGTGTGAATCTATGTCAATGAGAATATAACATTATTACATGTGTGCATTACTGTCAGACACAAAGCCACACACTAGGATCCTAACATGAAAAAGGTGAATGAAGATGTTTTGGGCTACAACTAACTTACAGAGTCTTAAATACATGTATTGGACAGATATCCATAGAAGTAGACATATGGCATGTATGGGTCTGAACCAAGTGTATAGTAATTTACTTAGATGAGAGCACCAGTACAACTAATATATGTGATTCAGAAGAGGCAAATCTAATCAGTGATGGGCAGCTTTCAGTGTGGCAGGATACAGGCCCAAATATAGCTAATGTCATATGTGCCACACTGTCCAACAATAATACTGCCAAACCCCAGAAATGACAGTTGAAGTTTCATACTTACCTGTCCAAGAAACAGTATGCATACACACTGTGAATGGCTGGAACTGTGGATGACAAATGTGTGGACTAGCTGATGTAATTTAGCATCCAATCTGACAGCTTCTTGGTCATAGAGGATGCACATGGTCATCCATGGGAATAAATACAGAAAGCATAACCTAAGCCCTTCCTCCTACTTGGCTAATGCACACATGAGAACACGCAGACACACAATCAACATGGGCAGATAATTATCTAATACTAAAACGATTTATTAAAACGTATTAAAATACATATCTAAACCAATCCTATTCTCTACCCTACACTAAACTGACCTAAACTAACTTAACTTAACTTACACCTATACCTTCCTATCCTATTCTAAACTAATCTTACACATGTAGCACCACACTCTAAACATTGTCCTCCCACCCCCCTTAAGTGGCAAGACACAAGTAGGACAACATAAACTAAGGTTACACATATACTAACCTAAACTATTGCCTAAACAAAAATATATGTTTGTGCATTATTTAGCCATCTCAACATAACTCCCCCACCCAAAATAAAAAATGTACGAAAACCCACCCCACTATTCTTACATTAACCTACTCCTAAACTGCACTATTTTACTATCCTAACACTACCCACCTAAACCCACTTAATAATTTGACAACAATAAAAGTGAGAAGGAGGAACTGGAAGGATGTGACACACATTCTTTTCCAACTTCCTCAGTTTTTTTTCTTGCAGTACTTTGGAAGTTTACAAACATAGGCATTGTCTCTCTTCAACTTATCCAGCCATGCCATCACGGCTGCCATTTCCCGTCCCATGTCTGATTCGAATGTAGAGCGTGTGTCTGGAGCAGCTGGTCGTTGGGGTGCCAGACTGTGGATTGGTGCTATTGAAGTGGAGGGGTGGTGCCAGCGAAGTAACCCTTTCTCCAGATGTCTTCCCCGATGTGGCCTGGCCAGTTGTGGGCTGTAGCGTAGGTCCCCTATTTGAAATTGCACACCAAGCCCTAGTCGATTTCTCCTTCCTATGTCTCTTCTCCATCTTCTGGTTCCCAGACTGTACTGTCATTATGTGCCAGCACCTGTAAGCCCTCTTCTCAAAGGTGTATTTTTCTGCTCGGGGTCATATTGGCAGATGAAACATGAGGAGAACATGGCATTAAATACAGCATTGGGTGGAGGTAGAAAAGACATGCAATGTACAAAGCATCCTCATTTTACACATGCTGTCCACCATACATTTCACAACATTGACAAACTCCAAATCGAAACAAACTTCATACCAGATATCTATGGTTTCATGTACATGTCACTTGGGTAACTGCTATCCATTGTTGACCATCAGGACCCGGAGGTAAGTGGACTACTGCGTTCTTGCTCAACATTTGTGTCATCAGACTAGTGAGGAACAAGTGGCCCTACAATTACAGAATCCCTGTGCCATAGTCAATACGTGGCACAATGTATGCAATCCACCACTTTGACACCCCTGGTGCTACATCAAGCATTGACCATGCATCTTGGATGCTAGGTGGGGCTCACCTGACGGGAGGACAAGAAACTTCAACTGGCAATTCTAAGGTTTGGCCAAGCATCATTCATGTGTCCTTGGATTAACACCTGCTAAAAGCAGGCCTTGCAAGGAGGCACATCATTGCTCACAGTGGGCCCACATGTACATTTCAGAGATAGTGCCCACATAGTGTGGCCAAAGCATAAACAGTACATCTATGTTGTTTACAGAATTGGTACCTATTGCCCGCTACCCTGTGCTATGTTGTACAAATTGGGTAATGTGGCACAAACATGGTGGCTGTATGGGGGCCCTAAGGGGCACAGTAGGATTGGCAGTGCACAGGGTGCATCTACATTATTCCTATATAATGAAAAACATCTGCACATGCATGTCAGAAATCTCATATGTACCAGGTAGCATTCATATTCTATGCACATGTGATATGACAAAGATCTCTCACAAATACTCATGATGGGTAGACCATTTTGGTAAATCTGCACACGTCTAGCCTGCTATGTACCATAGACATGCCCCACAACCTACTTGAGCAGAGTTGTATTCTCATTGTGTACTCAACTGACTGGTGGACCCCCACCTCCTCCCCCACAACTAACAGCATGGGATACGCACGTCTTGGCAATCCTGCATCCTGAGGGCCTGGCCAGAGTAGGAGGAGGACTGGAATCTGGCAAGTCAACTCTCTACTACTATCACCCCCCTACCTGCATGCCATCACATCCACACATCCCACCATCACATCTCACTCATCCCAATGCCAAGCCCTGCATGCCCTACCAATGCATGGACACTCATCACTAAAGCATGCACACCATCGAGAACTAATCATCCCACCATACACCAACATACACAAGTGAAAGCTGCCAGGGCAAATACAACCAAAGAGGGCAAGCCACGGATGCACAATATGTCAGACTCAGAAACCATAACACATCATTTATATCTCCGCAGGTACCCCAGTCAATGTCAGCAGAGAGTAGGTACCAACAATATCCAGTCCCCCCCCCAACAGAAGAGGCCCCCAGTGATGACAGCAACTCTGGTCTTCAGGATCTGGTTGACCTACCTGGCCCATCAGAGACCTCTGGACAGCCGGTTACCCAAGTCCAGTCAGAGACCACCACAGAGCCTCCCCCATCAGGAAACACCACCACAGCACCCACCCAGCGTACCCACACCTCTGTCCCCAGGACACATCAATCATCAGTGTGTCCACCGCTACAGGGACACCAAGCCACACCTCATACCCAAGACAATCAGGGACCTGGGGTCAGTGGCAGTGGGCACACAGTTCAGGGGACAGAGGCACAGGCCAACAGGGAAACTGGGAGGAGTGATGTGCGCCAGGGGGAGGACAGGCCCAGGGAATTGACTCTCCAGGAGGCACTTGCAGAGATCCTGGGAGCTTATCAGCATTCCCAGGACACGATGGGCCAGATACTGGACAATGTGCAGGAGAGCAGGCGGCTGCAGGAGGGACAGTACCAGGGAATCAGGGAGGACTTGCAGGCCATCAGCAACACCCTGATCTCCATAGCAGGGGTGCTGGCAGACATCGCCAATATTATGAGGGAGGCAGTCACACAGCAGTGGTCCCCTGCCACTAGCCAGACATCTGAACTGCCTTCCAGTCCCTTGCCTCGCCGGACTACATCCTCCTCGGCGACCTCAACTTCCACCTGGAACAGAACAACGACCCCAACACCACCGCCCTGCTCGACAACCTCGCCAACCTCGGTCTCAAGCAACTGGTGAACACCCCCACCCACATCGCCAGACACACGCTCGGCCCCATCTTCTCCGCCAGCAACCACGTATCCTTCAGCCACTCCTCCGTAATACACTGGACCGACCACAGATGTGTCCACTTCCCCTTCCGACGCGAGACTCGCCACCTCCGCACACAACCCATCACACGCATAGATTGGAACAAAATCCCTGCGGAACAGCTTCTCTCCACTCTCAGCGACAACCAACCCACCTTTTCCACCGACCCCAACGACGCAGCCTTCAGCCTCACGCACTGGATCACCAACTGCGCAGACAACCTCGCACCCCTCAGACGTCTCCCAAGACAGACCAACACCAGGAAACCTCTTTGGTTCACAGACACCCTCAAGGAACCTAAAAAAAACTGCCGCACCCTCGAGAAAGCCTGCCGCAAGGACCACACTGCAGAAAACATGTCTGCCCTCAAAAACGCCACCCGCGAACACCACCAACTGATCCGCGACACCAAAAGAACTTCCTTCACAGACAGACTGGACAAGAACACCCACAACAGCAAAGAACTCTTCAACATTGCCAAAGAGCTCTCCAATCCTAACGCCAACGCCATCACGCCCTCACAAGAACTCTGCAACTCCCTCGCCACCTTCTTCCATCGTAAGATCACCGACCTACACGACAGCTTCGGACACCAGACACAGCCAACCACCACAGAACCTACAACCCCAGCTATCACCCTCAACGCCTGGACTCACATCAGCACGGAAGAGACCAAAGCTACCATGAACTCCATCCACTCCGGTGCCCCCTCGGACCCCTGCCCACACTTCATCTTCAACAAAGCCGACGACATCATCGCCCCGCATCTCCAGACCATCATCAACAGCTCGTTTGCTTCTGCCACCTTCCCCGAGAGCTGGAAACACGCGGAAGTCAACGCCCTACTGAAGAAACCTACGGCGGACCCCAGCGACCTGAAAAACTTCCGCCCCATCTCGCTCCTCCCCTTCCCTGCCAAAGTCATAGAGAAGACCGTCAACAAGCAACTCACCAACTTCCTTGAAGACAACAACCTACTCGACCCCTCTCAGTCCGGATTCCAAGCCAATCACAGCACAGAAACCGCCCTCATCTCAGTCACAGACGACATCAGAACTTTGATGGACAACGGAGAAACAGTCGCCCTCATCCTCCTCGACCTCTCGGCTGCCTTCGACACCGTCTGCCACCGAACCCTAATATCCCGCCTCCGCTCCAGCGGTATCCAAGGACAGGCCCTGGACTGGATCACCTCCTTCCTCTCCAACCGCTCCCAAAGAATCTACCTCCCACCGTTCCGCTCAGACCCCACCGAGATCATCTGCGGCGTCCCACAAGGCTCCTCGCTCAGCCCGACTCTCTTCAATGTCTACATGAGCCCCCTCGCCGACATCGTACGCAAACACAACATAAACATCACCTCCTACGCCGACGCCACTCAGCTGATACTTTCCCTCACCAAGGACCCCACCAGCGCCAAGACCAACCTGAAAGATGGAATGAAAGACGTCGCAGAATGGATGAAACTCAGCCGTCTGAAACTGAACTCACACAAAACGGAAGTCCTCATTCTCGGAAACACCCCTTCCTCCTGGGACGACTCCTGGTGGCCCACGGCCCTTGGCACTGCACCAACCCCCTCAGACCACGCACGCAACCTCGGATTCATCCTGGACCCACTTCTCACCATGACCAAACAAGTCAACGCTGTATCATCTTCCTGCTTCCTCACCCTCCGCATGCTCCGAAAGATCTTCCGTTGGATCCCCGCCAACACCAGAAAGACTGTGACCCATGCCCTCATCACGAGCCGCCTGGATTACGGTAACACCCTATACGCAGGAACCACCGCTAAACTCCAGAAACGTCTGCAGCGAATACAAAACGCCTCCGCCCGCTTCGTCCTCAACGTACCCCGCAATAGCCACATCTCCGCCCACCTGAGCCACCTGCACTGGCTTCCCGTCAACAAAAGGATCACCTTCCGGCTCCTCACCCACGCACACAAAGCCCTCTACAACAAGAGACCCGATTAACTCAACCGTCGCCTCAGTTTCTAAACACCCACCCGCCAACTTCGCTCCGCCAACCTCGCACTCGCCCCCGTCCTTCAAATCCGCTGCACCACAGCAGGTGGGAAATCATTCTCCTACCTGGCAGCACAGACATGGAATTCCCTCCCCACCAACCTCAGGACCACCCAGGACCACCTTGCATTCCGGAGGCAACTCAAGACCTGGCTCTTCGAGCAGCAGTAATCCCCCTCCCCCTAGCGCCTTGAGACCCTCACGGGTGAGTAGCGCGCTTTATAAATGTTGATTTGATTCCACCTCCGCTGCCGCTAGTGGTCAGGAGGCCTGACACAGGACTCACAGGCCAGCAGCACCCCTCCCCCTGCAGAAGGAGAACCACCCTGCAAATGTTCCCTGCGATCCAGACAGAAGCCAGAGACACTTGCCAAGACCCCCGCCAGGAAATGAAACTCTCCTGATTGTCACCCTTGTGTCTCACTCTGTCACCCTGTTCACCTTGAACTGCCATTGCTCCCCTTACTATGTCCCCTTGGACAAAGCACCTGTGCTACAAACAGACTGGAACTTTACCCTGGACTTTCCTCCATCATCACCCCTTCCCATTGCACTTGCCCCTTTAAATGTTAACACGTCACCCTTGGAAAAAAAAGAAGTTTGGAGCATGTCATGTATATCAATTATATGTATTCATTGAAACAGGTACAAACATTGCAATTCAACTGTACAGAAAATGAGCATAGATCAATTACCTGTAGCTGGCTGCAGTGATCACACCAGGAGTATATGTGAGGTCACCAACATCTGCAAAATGAATTGCCAGAGGGAACAGTAAGTGGGCATAGAAGTGGGAAATTTCAGCATGCGAGTACCACAGAAAATCAAACAAATGTCATAGAAATGCGAAGTACCTACCTGTGTGTCACTGAAAGTATTGTCTGATCAATCATGTTCTGTTGTCCTCATCCTCACTCTCTGTCTCCTCCTCCTCACTGTCGACAGGGTCCACTGCTGCCACACAGCATCTCCAGCCTCCTCCTCCTGCAGGAATGGGATATGGCATCTGAGGGCCAGGCTTTGCAACATGCAGAATGCCACCACTGTCTGACAGACCTTCTTGGGTGAGTAGCACAGGGATCCACCTGTCGGATGGAGCCACCAAAACCTGGCCTTCAGGAGGCCAAAGGTCTTTTCAATTATCCTTCTAGTTCACCCATGTGCCTCATTATAATGTTCTGCCCTTGTCCTGGCATTTCTCACAGGGGTCAGCAGCCATGAGAGGTTGGGGTAACCAGAGTCACCTGAAATATTGAGGGACACCATTTAGCCACACACTATCCCATATGGCCCACACCATACCCATACACCAACATCTACTGGGTGGGAACCAGGGCTCACCTATTAGCCCCATCCATGCCTCTGTACTTGGCCCATCACATTTGGGATACTGCTATTGGTCAGGACAAAGGCATCATGCACTGACCCAGGATACTTAGCATTGACATTGGAGATGTACTGGTCTGCCAAGCACACCATCTGTACATTCATAGAGTGAAAGCTCTTCCAATTTCTAAACACCTGTTCAATCTGGCTGGGGGAGGACAAATTTAATATGTGTTCCATCAATTGCCCCAATTATGTTGGGGATATGTCCCATTGCATAGAACTTGACCTTCACTGTGACCAAATCTTCAACCTGGGTGAAAACAATGTAGCTGCACATTTGTTTAATCAGGGCAGACAACACTCTTGTCAACACTATTGAAAACATTGGCTGTGACATTCTTGCTGCCAAGCCCACTGTCACTTGGAAAGAACCAGTTGCCAGAAAATAGAGCACTGATAAAAAGTGCACAAGAGTGGGGATCCCAGTCGGGTAACATATAACAGATATCAGGTCAGGCTCCAATTGGGCACACAGCTCAGTGATTGTGGCCCTGTCAAGTCTATAGGTGAGGATAATGTGCCAGTCCTCCTGTTTTGCCAAGTCCACCAGGGGTATGTACATGGGGGTATGTCTCCATCTCCGATTCATCTGCAGCTGTAGGAATCTATGGGGACAAAGCGTGAGGAGCCAGTCACAAACTGAACAATGAAGCTACAACAGAACTTTGCATGCTATTAACTTGTAATGGGTCAGTGTGATTTGTCCATTATATCCTATGTTCACCAGTGACGCAACAATTTTCCAGGGCTGTTCCCCTTGCCTGAAATGGCATCTGCCTGTCCTGTGTGGAGGGACAGGTGGAAGTGAGGTCATTCCTGTGACGTTGGGTGCCGTTGCCTGAGGTGGTCGGGAACTGCCATGCAATTCCTCATTGGTTCTAATTGGGCCCTATGGGGTTCAGTGGCAAATGGTGATCTACGCTGGCAGTGACGGTATGCACCGCCGCAGACGTGACCACCATTTTCTATCATATTCATCACTTGCTACCTGGTCTTCCACAGGATAGGACCGACACTGCATGTGCTGCTGTGACCTGTGTCTGAAACCTACTAAGGCCTGTGTGACCGGGGAAAGGGCCCCAGCCTTCACTTCGGAGGAGTTGGAGAGACTGGTGGATGGGGTCCTACCCCAGTACGGACTGCTGTATGGGCCTCGAGACCTACAGGTGAGTACACTGTGGGCATGATTCATGTGGCATTATGCATGGAGTGGTGTGTGTGAATGCCTCGTGTAAGGGGAGGTGGGTGGATGTCCTATTGGCGGCGTATAGGATGTGTACTGGCCCATGTGTGTGCCAATGGTGATGGAAACGGGTATGGTGGGCAATATGTGTAACATGTAGGACTGTTTGGGTATTTCAATGTTCCTGTGTGTCTTGCCTCTGCAGGTCAGCGCCCATCAAAAGAAGGGTATATGGCGTGCCATCGCCAAAGAGGTGCGGACCCTGGGGGTCTATGGCAGGCGGAGCACCCACTGTCACAAACGGTGGGAGGACCTGAGATGCTGGGCACGGCTGGGGATGGCCTCCCAACGAGGAAGGGGTGCCCGTCGAACCCTGACCCCCTTGATGGCCCACATTCTGGCTGTGGCCTATCCTAAGCTTGATGGGCACTTGAGGGCATCACAGCAGCCACAAGGGGGTGAGTACAGTGCCCATCATTACAACTTACGCATGGGAGGTTGGTATCCAGGTGGGGATGTGTCAGTGGGTGCCCCTAGACCAGGCCTGACATTGCAGTGTAGGTTCCCTGGTGGCTAGGGTTCTGAAGGGATTATCCTGACCGCCTAGCTCAAAGGCATCCAAAACTGGTCAGGGCTGCGTGGGTCCCAGGTGTGCTGCATTTGGCGGTGTGTGCCCCTCCCAATGCCTTGGCTGCTAACTAATTCTCTGGTAGTGCTATGGCATATTGCATAGGCCTGTTCCCTGTGTGTGAGGGTACTGTGTACATCAACTGTGGTGTTAGTGCAGCCATTTGCCAAGTGTATCCTTTGTCTCATTCCCCCCGTTTTGTTTTGTCATCCTGTCCTTATGCGCATTAGCCTCATCTGGTGGAGGAGCAGAGGCACCGGCGACAGAGAGAGCTGCATACCACAGGACCCAGTAGTCTGAGTCCACCAACGCTGAGGGCACCAGTGGGATGGAGGGTGAGGGGAGCACCACAGCGGAGACTGGAGGGGACAGTTCTGACACAGATACCTCCTCTGGTGGAAGCTCCCTGGTGGTGGCAGATGCTTCTGTGATCACCCCAGCTACAGGTACAGCTGCCACCCATGTACCATCACCGCCCTCCCAGCAGCCCCTCATCGAGTCGCCCTTGCCTGCTCACCCAGGAGGGTGGGCATCTCCTTTGCCCCAGGCACCTCAGTCCCTGCCCCAGTTAGCCCTGCTGCCCTGTGAGGAGGCTATTGACCTCATGAGATCCATCTCTGTAGGGCAGTCAACCATTGTGAATGCCATCCATGGGCTGGCAGCCCAGATGCAACAATCAATGCATTCCTGGAGAACATTCACACTGGATTGGTGGCCCATCAGAGATCAATCTAGGCTCTGGCCTCTTCTCTGATGGCAGCCCATATCCCTCTTTCTACCCCACCTCCACCTTCCACTGCCCAGGCACATTCTCCTCAACCCCAACCCATCCCAAGCACACAGGCAGACGAGCATGCACACAAGACAACAGCCAAGAGTGTCAAAGGCAAACACAAGCACCACACCTCAGCCCACAGGCACTCACACAAACAGCACCCAGTTGCAGACACACCAACATCCACTATTTCCACTGTCCCCCCCTCCACCACCACCACCTCCCACCCAGTTCTGCCCACACGTGCATGCACTACATCATCATCCACTGCCAGCATCACCACACCAAGCAGAACCTACACCCCACTGGCAGACACCTCCACAACAGCCTTGCACAAGTCCCCTGTGTCCTCTCCCACTGTGTCTGTCCCCCCTCCTAAAGTACACAAACACAAGCACTCAGACAGCCAACAGCCATCCACCACACAACAGCATACAGCCCATGCACCTGCACCCAAAAGCAGCAGACCATTCCCTCATGCTCCACTCCCATTCCTTCTCCTTCTCCCCCCAATGTCCCTACAAAACTGTTCCTATTCACCATTGACCTCTTTCCTAACCCTCCCCCCATCCTGCACATATGGGCAGGGTAGGAAGAACCCAGCCAAGCACCTCAGCCAAACAGTCCACGGGCCCAGTCGTCACCACACCCACTCGTGGTGGAAATGGATCCAAGCCACATGTCCTGAAGGTGAAGGAGTGGTGGTGGCTGTTGTTTCGGCCCTGGCGGTCGGTGTGGAACATTGGCTATCTATCGGAGATCTTTCCGCCCTGGTCATAATTTGGCTGTAGTTACCACCAGCCTGTTGGCGGTATTACCCCCACTTTAACCCCAACCGTCAGGGTCATAATGAGGGCCATAGTTCCCCATTCAGGAGATGGTGTACTCACATTTGTCCATGAAGTAGGTATGTATTATGTGGGTTGGAAGGCATGTGTAATTTCATATGTGCAAAATTTAACACAGTGGTGTTTTCATGCGGTTCACATATCGACCTTCGTGCATGGACACATGTTGGACTTTATTAAATGGCAGTGTAGTCATATCAGTCTCACCTATGTTTTCGTGTGTTGGAATACATCTGATTGTCATTTAAGTATCTCAATGATCAGGTGATGCAAATGCATTTTCATTAGTGAAAAGTTGGTTTTTGTGCAAATTCCAACACACAGTACCAGGCCTGTGCCATTCAAGGGATTCATGTGTGCTGAGACATCACACATATGTGTGCATGCGACAAACTAGGCACTTACACTCGACCACAACATGTTTGTTATGACTGTCACATCAATTGGCATGCATCTGTGTAGCAGTGTTGCAGTCAGGTAATGCTGGCAGTCTAGTGATCCTTTGTACTGTGTGAATATTTATGCCCAAACAGACACATGGTCTCATGTTTAGCGCAGCTTTAAAGTGATCCACTCTTCTCAGTCCACTGTACACATGTATCAGGCCCCTGACTGTGTCAAGTTCCAATGTAGCCTCAGCATTGGGGTTAGGGAGTGTTGGGTGGGGATCTAGTCTCCCCATGATAGCTCTTCAGCAGAGCAATGCCCAGTCCACTGCAGACTGATAAATGTGCATTTATGATCAAATCGCCTGGGATTATCACTTTCCTTTGGGGTACTTGATGTCAGGTTTGCCCTTTCATGTACAGAGGATTGGTTATTTGTATGTGTAGAAAATATCTCATCATTTGGCATTGTATGACAGACATGGTAATACATTAATTGTAATTTCTATTTGCAGCTTGGTTAGGGCCTGTATCTCTAGTGTAACTTGTAATTTTGGTACGACCCAGTGGATAGATGTTGTCATCTGTCACTGTCTTCTGTCAGAATAGTATGCAATGGGGAAATACAACGTTGTTGTTGTAGCAAAAAGGAGTGGGTTATGCACTGTCCTAGCCATTGTCTCTGTACAAATGTTGGGTGATCACATGGTCTATGTGTGTACCTTCTCCATTATTTACAGCATATCTTGTTTGGAATCGATTAGGTCCTACATTGCTGGCATTCTTTAGGTTGTTTACACTTTGTACACACCTTCTACTGCAACATTGTCCAGTCTTATATGGACAGAATGCAACGTGTGACTTGTGTAATTTGGAGATGTACACATCTTCTACCACTGGCTACATGATAGTTTCCCTCCAATTTCCAGGCTTTGCGAGATAACATGACTTCCACACACACATGGCAGTACACCTGCCGCAGCACTTGTATAGTCTCCAAGTGACCTCCCTATCTTGCATCTCCAGGTTTCTGTGGGATTTTCCCAGTTGTCCTTCCACATCCCTTGGTGTATAAGGGTTTGCACTAAATGCAGCATTCCACAACTTATGTCAGAGTCACCATGAGTGTATCTTGTTACTGAATGAAATCATCTCAGCGCTGTATAATTTTCTGGCCACATGCAACATATCTGTCTCTGTTGTGGGTTATAAAGATAAGCCAGGTACACTCAGAATAGTGACAGATGACTTGTGTTTAGTTAACTCATCTTAGGTAGGGAATAGAAAGTTCATAAATTGATTTCCTCCCTTCTGTCTTAGGTTGTATCCTGTTTCTTTGCCCTTCCTGATAGTCTTTCGTGACGAGGGATATTTCCACCCTGGTCAAGATCTTGTCTTGTGCCCCTTGGAAGAAAAAAACATGGACTTGCCTCAGTAAGTTGTTCTAATTGCTTAAGTAGGTGGTTTAGATCACTGGGGGGGAGGTGCTTGTGGAGGTAAGTGGGGTATGAACTTAAATAGGTTTTATAGTTCAGGGGGTGAGTTATCATGCAAACACAAAAGTCACTATGGTCACTCTGCCACCAACAGTTCTGATAATTCTATGTTACTTTTCCCCCTGACTGATCCCTTATTCTCCCTCTCCCTCCCCTACTACGCATAAACAATGGCCTCTTTCTCTCCCAGTACAGCCATACCTGGTTTTGCCACGTTCCTACAGGAACGTGGCCTGGCTGTAGCGTGGTGTTTCTCTCTCCTTGCTGGTTCACGTTGCTGTCTGGTTTTGTCGCTCTTCTTTGCTCTGCCCATGGCCATTGTGGTAGCTCTGGTTTCTCCTCGGCAAATTCCATGCTTCCTCCTCCGGTGTTTTCCTCTTTTTGTCCTCGTTTTCCCTCTTGTCGCACTTGTGGCTCTGAGCCTCCTTCCGCATCCATCTCCTCTCTTTTATCCTCTTCCGGGGTCACCTCTTCCGCGGTCACGTTCCGGAACCACTCTTCTTCTTGGTGCGGAGTTCTCTGTGTCATGCCCCCGGGGTACCACACAGAGGGCTCCACTTCCGTAACATCCCGGCCCCTTTCTAGATTCATAACGGGGCTTCCGTTACAGTCTCCTTCTTCTGACATACATTTTAGGATGGGTCTGTGACATATTTGGACATTGCTAGACATACTTGCACATCCCACACCTGAGTGGCATGTTGGAGACCTAGATATTTTAGGAAATTTGGCAGTGTTCGAAACTTTCTCTTGGTCAGGCATGTGAGTGTGAGGTGTGTTTTCATATGTGGTGTCTGATGCTATCATTCAGACTATACTTGGTAATCTTGCTGACACATGTCCATCATTGTCGGCAATTGCAAACCCTTTCCTGCCTAGGCCATACACCAGTACATCTGTCTTCACATGTATATCCAGATTAGCTGCATGCATGTGTCAAGACAGCAGATTTGTGTGACAAGTGTGTTAGAATGTACATAGGGAGTGGGGCAAACTCAGCCTACATTCCACCCAGACATTAATTTGGTGGTACATTGTCCCATTTTACAGTAAAATCCCGGCTATGGGCCATATGTATGGTGAGTGGTTCAGCACCCATTGCTGCTTCACTTTTCTAGCAACCTTTAGCGCACTCCAAAGCCAACATGTGTGTGCTATATATGAGGTTCAGCACCAATGGCAGGGTTGGGCCCAATGGCGGTGTTGAAACGTAACACCATTGTTATACGGTGCAGGCTTAGGCTCAAACTTTGGTTCCTAACCCTGAACAGTCAAGGAAGGTCCATTGATACCAATGGTGTCCCCCCTTCTCACACGTGCTCAGTGCTGGCGTAGCAGCTATCCACCTGAGATGTGACACAGTTGAGTACCTATTTTTCCAATGCACCATTTGGAAACAGCACCTACCGTATGTACGCCCCCCTTGCATACATCTTGCCAGGCTTGTGGATCATGTGGGTAAAGAGGTAGGTATTTGCACAATGGCCACTTAAAGCCACATATTTGTTTGTGGTGCTTGCATCTAGGTCTAAGAGAGCCACATGGCCGTGAGTTATGTGACACTGATGTGTTGCCTGGAGGCGCTATATCCTCTCACATCACAACCAATGTTCCAACCATCTTTGTTACTGTTGTGTTTCTTTCCTGCTCTCTGAGGTATGAGCAACATTCCAATGGTATGTTTAGTAGAGAATGAGTAGACCATTTACATTCAGGTGCAAAATGATTTACTGGTGATGATTACAAAGTGATATTATTTGTACAGTGTCTAGGTATAGAATTTGTTGTCTCCTGTGAACTCCAGCAGCAGTATTTTGTTGTTCCCCCTCCACTGGTGCTGCACCATTGTCATCCTTCTCTTCATTGGGGACATCTACCAGTTTATCCCAGGGACCAGTGGTCCGAATATATATTTTATGCAAGATTGCACATACAAGTATCATCTTGCATACCAGCGGTGGTGCATACAACAGGTTTCCTCCTGTCAGTGCCAGGCACCTTTACCTTGACTTCAGGAGTCCAAATGCCCTCTCCACCACATTTCATGTCCTTCTGTGCCCTTCATTGTATGCCCTCTCTTCCACCATTGTTAGGTTGTCAAAATGAGTCAACACCCATGGCTGTATGCCGTAACCTTGGTTGGCTGCAAAGGAATGAGAGAACATGTGTTGGTAATGCATATATGTGGTTTTGTATGTTCCATGACAAATGTTAGTTTTAGGTGGAGTGGTAACTCCAACTTGCGTCTGGTATTGTGTGTATTCCTGTTTTGTAGTATGATTCCATTGGTTTGTGTTGATTCACTTTACTATCATGGGTTGTGGTTCAGGGACATGGTGATTGTCAAAATAATCCAAACTGACAGTTCAACCATGCCATACATGTGTTGTGTTCTCCATATTTGAGGCTGCATCCTATTGTTAGTGGGACCTACCACCTCTCTGTACCACAAAAGTGTAATTTGTTTTGACACACGGTAGCCCTATCAAGCCAAACTCAGGCCTCTTTGTTACCATGTGGCATTACACATGCAGTGCAACTCCTTGTGACCCTTTGGGCAGATGATGGCTGTGCCAGATATCATGTGTACCAGGGTGTGATTCACACCATTGGAGTAGTAGCAAAATAGGTGCAGTGTAATATCCAAGGTTCCTATACATGATTGCTCACAGACACTTTCAACACATGCACAGTGCAGGCGTTGGGAGGGGGCATGCCATATTTTTGCCTGGGTCCCTATGTACAGGCCATGAAATGTCAGATATGTTCTCAATACACCTACAGAGTCCTACTATGGCATTGATTATCTTTACAACATTGCACCTACTGTGTGCCATGGTGGCCCATTACTTGTATGCGGTACACACATGGTGGGGTTACGGGACGCTAAGGGGCACATGTGAAGTGGCACTGGACTTGGTGCAGCACCACTTCTCATCTATCTGACCCATGGTCTTTCATGGCTGGTGATGTTATATTCCTATGTGTGCGGCACAATGCAGCAAACAGGTGAAGATGTTCACTACAGGTACGTCAGGTATGTGTAGGTGATATGTAGTTGGTCATGCCAACACTTGTGTGTCATTTGATACTGGTGTCAGCAGAGACTTGTACATCATGACAAATGTGGGGCTGTGCCTATATGTTATTTTCTTTACATTGGCATGGCCTATGTCACTCACATGGCTGAGCTATTCATTGTTTGGTGTTTTGTGTGCGGGATCAGTATTTAGTTGTCAACCAGTAGACTCTTGTAGTGGTTTGGGCCCAGCTTCTGTATGCAAGGGGGACATAGCTCCACCTGTCCTTCATGAGTTGTGCCAGTCAGGTTGTGGCTGCATTATGTACATATGTATATATGTGTGTGTGATGTGCAATAAATGCAGTGTATTGTGGCATGTGGCATACGTATTGTTGTCTGTACATCTGTGTTCCCCTGCCCATGTGTGTTTAGTGTGGTGTATGTCTTGTTTTTCCTACAAGGTTAGTGTGTTGTCTGTGTACTGGTTGGTATGGCGGCTTACCCTTGAGTAGGCCATTGCCATATTGACCATCCTGGAACAGCTCGTTGATGGTGGAATTCCAGAATATTTAGGCAACATGGACACTGCCAGGATATTTGGCTGCGATGTTTGTGAAGAGCCCACGGTGGTCCACAATAGCCTGCACATTTCTGTAATGTCTGTGCTTGCGGTTCCCGTAAAGGTGTCCTGTTGCAGCAGGTGACACAAGTTGGACATGCGTGCAGACCATTGTGCCCAGTACATGCAGGAACCCTGCAATTTGGTAGAAACCTTGCTTGGTCTCCTGCTGCAGTTGCTGGGTGTTGGAGAAGCAGTTGTGGTGGGGAGTGAGGCTAGGTGAGATGGATGATTGGATCCAGAAACTTTGGTAGGAAGGCCAAGAAGGATGGCTGGTAGATAACAGCCACTAGTGCACCCATTGTCTGGAATGATCCTGATTCCAGCATATAGAAGATTGCTAGGAGTTTGGTCGTGGATGGTATATTGGTTAGAGTTTCCATCCTTCCAGTGATGTCTGGCGCTATGTGGTGCAGCAGGCATGCAATCGACTCCTGCTTCAGATGGTAGGTTCTGATGACATCTTGTTCCCTGAGCACAAGGATGGATGTGGCTGTCAGAACATCCTCTCCCGTCTTCTACACGGCTTTGTGGCCGCTGTGGAGGTGTTTGAGGTTGCTGTGGTGGTGAGGGAGGAACCTGTTGTCGTCGCTGTCATCTGCGGCATGTGCCAAGCTGGAGCATTAACAGTTCCATGTTGTCCAGGAGGTGGTCAATGCTCCTTCTGTGTGTTTTACCTGAGTTGTGGTGTGTGGGCCTCATTTTAATGCCTGGCCTGACCAGGCATTAAAATTTGACGCAAATCGGGTTTTGCCTCATTTTTTGAGACCGATTCTTTTCTGTGCCTTTTTTTTGCAGCAGGCAGTAAATACGGCACTATAGGGCTAGCGTAATTTTTTGGAAGGCAACACCTATCTTGCATGTCATTGTCACAAAACGGAGCAAGGTGGGTTGGTACTCTCAAAAAACGATGCTAGCTCTGATATTTTGACACTAGACGGGTTTAGCGACAACTGATAAATATGACGGTAGATTTGAGCTGCTTTTCCATACAAAATTGACACAAACGCAATGCAAAATTTTCTAAAATATGGGCCCTGGTTTTCAAAAAATTAGCCCAAGGGTAAAAGGAAAGCCCTGGTACATTAGTAAAGAATGTATCACAGTTTGAACGGATCACTACGCAGGTGATGTGAATGAGCAAGCAGGAAATGCGTTGTAGGGTGTTTCCTATGCAGACCAACTCTTTGTAATATGTTGCTCATTTAATAAAATATTTCTTAACCTCGTGCAGAGTACAGTATTGTTTTCAACAAGTAACTGAACTGTTTACATTATGACAGGAAAACATAACAACCTCCCTGTGCGTGGTGTGCCGATATCTCGAAACATGCAGATTTGAAATAGCTAATCATAGTCTCCTACAATTAAATAATTTCCACCTAAGTAAAAAGAGGCAAAACATGGTCATCACCAAAAATAGAAAATAGTTATCTCAAAGGGGTCTGAAGGTAAGAGAAACGAACCTACGTTTCTTCATCTTTGGTCCTTTGATATTTTAGAAATGTCCCTGAAACAAAAAATACATACAAAATAGAAGAATGTTGTGGATAATGGAGGAGTTTCAGTTCCAGTAGGCGCAGGGATAAATAGTGCATTAAGAAACCTTAAAATCAGCCCTATTGTTTGTTTGGATAGGACTGTTCCAGTAAAGAACCTATAATGTTTGCTATCTGCATAATTTACCCTTCCTACTTAGGTATTCACTAGACATTTACTTTATCTAAAATATAGTTTTTGGGGACGAAACTTTCAGACTATTGCATCTATCCCATTTCCTACAGCACCCTAGAGCAAGGAAATATGTCCACATCTGAATATCTTGTCAACTGAATTTGCCAGTAGGCAATCAGCAGCCAGATAAAAAATGGAAGTCTGCATTGGTTGTATTCGTTACCATCAGCAGAATATATGGGCTTATGAATGGGGCAGCAGAATGTACTTTCAAAGTTAGAGAATGTAAATTGCTTTGCACACGTTTAAAAAAAATTCTTTTACATGGTAATACATTTAAGTTCTGGGACAAATGTCGACAAAACATGATCAGACAATTACAACACAGTAAAAGCCATAAAGCCACAGCTCCATCATATCGACCCATATCTGATTAAAATTCGATTTGCATTCCCTCCCTATCAATTTTTTTTCAAATTAGATTTTATTGCTTTCCAGCATAGAAACAAGGCCTCGTGGGTTGAAATATGACTTAAAAAAAAGAAAAAGAAAAATATGCAGAAACAGAAGCAAATACCTGCACACCTAGGGCCACATGTAGTGAAATTCTGAATTGCGACTCGCAAATTGCGAGTCAGACCGACTCGCAATTTGCGAGTCGCAATCCAGAATGTAGGATGGTGTCCCTGACACCATCTGCGACTCGCAAGGGGGTCGCAAAAGGCCCACCTCATTAACATTCATGAGGTGGGTCGCTATTTGCGACCCCCTTGCGAGTGGCGGCACTCACAGGGATGGTGGCCTGCTGGAGACAGCAGACCACCATGTCTGTGACTGCTTTTAAATAAAGCAGTTTTTTTTTTTTGTAATGCAGCCAGTTTTCCTTAAAGGAAAACAAGGTGCATTACAACACTAAAAAATGAAATGTTTTCGTTTAATTTTTTCACAGCAGGCAGTGGTCCATAGGACCACTAGAATCGTCAACCTCATCGCCCATTTGAAGTCCTGTATGTATGTAGATTAGTAGAGGCTTGAGGTTTCACCGAAAGTGTGCATGATTTTGCAGAATATGAGGTTCTGAGGTCTCGGGGACAGTCAGGATAAAGAGAACATCTTCAGCATATAAGGATATTCTGTCAGAGAATCCATCCCTCCACCCAAAGCCATACACCTGAACATTGATTCTCAACCACATCACCAGAGGCTCCATAGCAAGAGTTAACAGCAGGGGTGCAGGGGCAACCCTGTCTTTTCCCCTGCCATAATGGAAAAGGATCCGATCGGGCACCAGCCACCCAAATTGCCGCTAAGTCTGTGTAGAGGAGCATAATGTAGGATAAAAATTTAGGGCCAAAAATCAGATGGTGGAGTGGTAGGAACATGTATTCCCAAATTACAAAATCAAGGGCCAGTTCTACAAAGGGTTTGCAGCTGATAATCTGCCTTTTGGCATGTACCATCCCCATTGTGCGACTTGGTAGCCTTTTACTGACTCACAGAATGTGTTTGTGACTTGCTATTAGTAATGGGCAGGTCTAGGGCATCCCTTCCTATTTGCGACTCGCAAGCGGATGTGAGAATGTTTTGCAATTTGGAATGCCGTTGAAAAACATTCACAGTTACCACGAACTTTAAGTTGATAGCAACCCATTAGCAAAGGTTAAGGGGTCCCACAGGAACTCCCTCCCCTTTGTGAAATGTAGCAAAAAAAAAAATTCAGAGCAGCCAGTGGTCCCACAGACCACTACCTACCCTGAAAAAATAAAAATAAATCTTTTCATTTTTATTTTTGAAATGCATTCCGTTTTCCTTAAAAGAAAATGGGCTGCATTAAAAAAAAAAAAATGCATTATTGAAAAAGCATTCACAAACATGGTGGTCTCTTGAGCCCTGCAGGCAACCATCTCTGTGAGTGCGGCCATTACCAAATGGGTCTCAGATTATGCCCTGCCTCATGAATACTAATTACCCATTTGGGAATTGCAAACAGTGCGGCTAACACTGTTGTGCATTTTGTTTTGCGACTCGCAATTTGTGATTCACAAACGAATCGCAAATTGTGAGTTGCAAAATAAATTGTCTTTATGTCAGATGAGGCATAAAGCCAGCAGATCTGGAGGTACCAGGTAAGGGATGAGGCACACCAGTTAATTCACAAATGCTTTCACTGAAATCTTTACTTCCAATTTCAAGAGGGAGATTGGGCAATAGGAGAAGTGTTCATCTGGAGGCCGACCTGGCTTGGGAAAGACCACAATATCCACATATCACCAATCAGGTTGCAAAATGGTTCCAACAGTCACAGGATGAATCACCCCAAATTTGGGCATGGAGGTCTTGAAAAATTTACAAGGGATCCCATTAGGTCCAGGGGATTTCCCAGATTTTAGTCCTGCAGGGCTGACTGAGCTTCTCCCTGATAAGTGCACCCACTAATATGTCACGATCTATAGATGAGAGGGCTTGGAAGGGAAGGGCATCCATGAAGCCAACTATTTGCTTTCGCGATTAGACACCCCACTGAGCGTAGAGTGTATCAAACTGAACAGCAAAGCTACATGTTACATGTTTGGGATTAGTAATCAGAACGCCCGACTGGTCTTGAATAAAAGGTACAGCAGAACAATAACGGGCTCTGTAACACAAATGATGTAGCATTTTACATGGTTTGTTCCCCCATTGGTAAAATTCTGACAAAACTGTTTAGGCTCTCCCAGCAGGGTCTGCTGGTATTGTTGCTGCAGAAGCCTCAACTGTTGATGTGCTGAATGCCCATCCTCTTGGCGACTCCATGCCTCCAGGTCAACCGTCTGAGTTTCAAGATCCACCAGGTTCTGCACCTGATAGCACAGCTCCCTGATAGAGTAACTAATATCCACCCCTATAGCGTGAGCTTTAGGGCCTCCCACAGTGTCACCGCAAATGCCACGGAGGAGGTATTGTGTGCAAAATAATCTTCAATAGAATATGCAACCAATAGTCTGGGTTCTGTAAATTCCATGGGAAGAGGTGCCAGCGAAATGCCGGTTCTGAGGAAAAATAAATGTCCCTCCAAACATAAACTACATTTAAAGCAGATGTGACAGAAGCTAAGCAGGAACTATGTGTCCCCATAGGAGGTCAATGATCACGCTATCATGAAGTGATCCATAACACCATTCCAATCACTGCCCCAGCACCGTGAGACCCTCCAGAAAAGCGCACCACAGCTCTATTATTAAATGTAGAAAGGACCGGCTAAGAGCGTGAGGGGTGTAAACACAGAGCAATGTGAGAGGTTCTCCAAATAATGTGCCTGTGACCGCTGTGTATCTGCCCTGCTGGTTGACCCATGGTTTAACATGTTGGAAGGGAATATGATGTTTCATTACAATGCCTGTACCCCGGGAGACCCTTGCAAACCCAGAATGAAAACCCTGAGTGTAGCCAAACTGGGTCAAACAAGGGACCTTGGTGTCTAAAAGATGAGTCTCCTGGAGGCATTGGACATCTGCCCCCAATCTGCTAGCACGTTATAAAACTGTCCCATCTAATCTTATCAAGCAGGCCATGTGCATTCCATGATATCACACGAAGATGAGCCGTGGAATTATCTATCACAGTAGTACCCATGAGGACCTAAGGCAAAACGTTTGATAAAGAGGCAGGCAAAAAGTGGGGGCATTGCAGGTCTGCTGGCAGAAAATAATAAGAAACATAAAACAGTTACCTAACTCCCAACCATACTTCCAAAACAAGAATTATGTTGTGGGGCAGACCATTGTGAGACCCCAACAGGAGACCTCACCAAACCCATCCCATTGGATCCCCAAACCTAACAAAATCAGTCAAAAGGGGAAGCAAGAAACACTGCCCCCAACGTTGTGCAGCAGGAATGTTCTGGACCACATCAAAGTTAGCTGCAAACACCACAAGGATCAATTACTTTTACCAGTCTCACACAGGAGGTGCTGTGACTAATGATGAAGGGTCCAGAGGTGCCTCTCCCTCAACTCGAACCTCCCCATCCTGCAAGAAGCTTCTCCAGGAAGATCGAGATCTATTGTCCTCTTTGCTAGAATTTTAGCAGGTAGAACGTTCCTCTCCCCTTGGGATGGGTTTGAATCAATGCCTAAGGATATGTGGCTTTAGCCTAATCCTCTCATCAGTCCATTGAAATACCTCCTCAGGTAACTCAAATAAGAGGGTCTGTGAGTTGTAGATGACCCTCAATTGAGCCAGATAAAGAAGCATGTATTGGATTTTGAGTTTACTTTGTTGTTGCTTAGGGGCCATAAAGGACAGTTGTTGTTGCTGTACCATCCTGGAGCAATCTGGAAAGATCATGAAAGTGTGAGATTGGTATGTGAGCTTGCTGTGGAGGGAGGCATTTTTGAGGATAGCAATGCAAACCATATAAACTAAGGTGCATATCTATACTCATTTGTATCAAATTTTCATAATTTTTTTTTACACAAGTTCGGCGCAAACCTATCTCCATCTCTATTTTTTATGTTAGACATGACTAACGTCAAAATAGTGGAGTTTGAACCATTTTTTGTGTGAACCTACCTTGAGTCACTACGATGCAAGGTGGGCGTTCCCATCTAAAAAATGGTTCTATGCCCATAGCCCCATATTCATCCCCGTGTGCTAAAATGATGCACGGTTGGGAGTAGGAGCCAAATAATGGTGCTAAGCTTGCTTGCACCATTATTTAATGCCTGGGTCCGACCAGGCGTTAGGGGATCTGTGGACCCATTTCCATGGTTAAACACCATGGAATGGTTCGACAGGTGCCCTCCCCAAGCCCCAGGAACACCCCCACCCCCACCAGAGGGGCACCAGAGGATGGGGGACCTCATCCCAGCTAAGTAGGGTAAGTATAGGTAATTCTTTTTTTTTTAATTGTTAGATGCCATGTGGGGCCTTGAAATGGATCCCCTGTGCTGGTCATTGGGGTGGTGGGCATGACTCCTGTCTTTTATTAGGCAGGGGTCCTGTGGCATGGATGGCAGCATCAGGAAATTACGCTAGGGTCGTTAACAGCATTTCCCTTGGCTCTAAACAGCTTGGTGTCATTTTTCAGGGCAAACCTCCTTACCCCTTACCGCCACCTCTCCCCAACTACCATAATTTTTCCTGACACTAGCCCAACCTTAGTGCTGGCTTGTGGGATTCCATTAATTTGGCGCCTGACTGGGGCTTAGGAATGATGCAAGCCGGCATTATACATTTTGCCGCAAAACTGCGTTTGCTCAGTTTTTGCGGCAAAAATTATAAATATGGGCCTAGGTGTCTAGCAATCACAGTGCAAGCCGACCCGCATGAGCAGCATGCCGTACCAATGCCCTGTTGGCCCGTTCAACAATGAAGTAATTAGAGAGGGCCTCTGAGGGCTTCAGAGATCGAAGCAACTGGTAAAGGAAATGGTCCACCGCAGGACCCACACACCCCTTAGGGAAGTCCACAATCCTCAAGTTATTGCGGTAAGCCCTACTCTCTGTGTCCTCCCCTCTTGCAGCTAGCTCCTTGGTCACAGCTGTAAGTTTAGCCACCATTTGTTGCAGGGTACCAATGAAGTCCTCTACCCCAGAGACCGTTTTTTCGGACTCTGTAATCTGCTTTACCACCTCTCTGAAGTACCACAGCCAGCCTAAGTCCTCCACTCACCTGCAAGTCCCTACCACAAGCCAGGACACTGCCCTGCCATCTACATCTGCAGCATTGTCTGGACTGGTGACACTGCCAGAGGACACACAGGAAACCTGAACCCCTACCGCTGCAGCCCAGCTGCACCTTCACAAACAGACCCAGGTATGCCACTGAAACACCAACCAAGACCAAGCCCAGTGCAAAGAAGTGACCCTGCCTTGAACTGTCTCCCTTGTGTGCCACTGAGCTACCTTGTTGACATGCCACTTCTATCACACCATCTTCCAATGGCCACATGGACCAAGACCCAGTACTACCAGCAGCTGAGCATATATACTTGAGCATGTTTTTTCACCATGTGCCCACTCCCTTTCACTGTCCCAACACTTATGTATATATTGCCATGTAATACATGCACCTATGCACTCAAATCATATGTCCCTCGTCAATATGAGATATGAATTGTGATTGTATATGCATTAGCCACTTACTCTCATAATCACACCTTTATTGCAGGAGGGGATCCAACGCACTGTGGTTTCTGAAGTATGTCACACTGTACCAAATAAAAGGTTCCCTGGCACATGCCACTTCAGTGATCAGTGACCATTGTCACTGACAACAGACACCACAGTACTTATTACATGAATCAGACCGCAACTATGCAGTGAAGACATCAGCATCATTGAACAGTACCCTAGAGTCACTGGAAGTATAGCCGGATTAGCTGGAGTTGAGATCTTTCCCCTCTTCTTCCTCACCCTCTCTGATGTTGCAGGGCTGGTTGAACAGCACCTTCCTCTTCCAGAAGTGGGATAGCTTTCCTCACAGCCAAGTTGTGCAGCATGCAGCATGACACCACTATCTCACACACCTTGTCAGGGACATAGCGCAGGTGTCCCCCAGTGAGATGGAGGTATCAAAATCTAGCCTTCAGGAGACCTATAGTGCGCTCAATCACCCTCCTAGTACGTCCATGGGCCTCATTATAATTCCTCTCTGCATCTATCCTGGGATTCCTCACATGTGTCAGGAGCCATTGCAAGTTGAGGTAGCCAGAATCACCTGCAAAAGTGGGCAAAAGAGGACTTGAACAAACTGCCTTCACCTGCTTACAGCCTGCCTGACAGCAATGTACTAGTGCAGTGTCATACACACTCACCCATGAGCCAACCTCTATCCCCTTGTAGTTGTTCCATCATGTGTGGCACACTGCTATTTCTCACAAAAAAAAGAATCATGGACTGATCCAGGGAACCTGACATTGACATGTGATATGTACTGATCAGCAGTACACACCAATTGTACATTCATGGAGTGATAGTTCTTATGATTCCTATACACCTGTTTATTCACCCTTGGGGGTATGAGAGCTATGTGGGTTCCATCAGTGGCACCTATCACATGGGGGATATTATGGAAGGCATAGAATCCAGATTTGATGGCAGGGAGTTCAGCCCTTTGGGGAAACTGGACATACGTTTGCAAGTGTAGGCATCCAGGAATTTCGACAGGATGTGGCTGAACATTGGCTGTGAGATCCCTGTAGCCATGCTCACTGTTACCTGAAATGAGCCCGTAGCCAAGAAATGGAGCACAGATAGCACTTGCACAGTTGTGGGGGCAGCAAGCTGATTTCAACTTCCCGGTTTCAGAACAGGATCCATTAATGCATAGAGGTCATGGATTGTAGCTCTATTGAGTCTGTAGGTGATAATGATGTTACGTTCCTCTATAGTGTCCAGATCTACCAGGGGTCTGTATACAGATGGGGCCCCCCCTCGTCACATGGGTCTGTACCTAGGGGGGAGGAAAGAACACATTCTGAGTGTCAACATACTCTTGCATCCCATGATGTTACTGTACTTTTCAAAATGCATCACGTAGGTAACGCACACAAACAGAAAGAACAAGGTACACCATCAGGCAAATGTGTGCTGACTTAACTTACCTCCTAAGGCGAGCTAGCGGGAATGGTCTTCCCCGCGAGACCGATTGTATTGTATTTTCACCATGGCAAGGGCCTCTTGTGTGAAGTCTAACACACTGGCCTTTGTACCTCAAAGGCCGAAAAGCACAGGTTTCAGAAGTCATTGTATTTAAATGACTTCAGGCACGTGGTGATGAGCGCATAGAAAAAGGCTTTGGGATTCTTCACAAATACCATAGGCTCCCAGGGACCGATAAAAGACACTCTACGTTTGAGAATGGGGGAAGTACCTCAATAAAAAAGGGATTGAGTTAAATAACTTGGAGGAAACGCTGATATCTTGTTCTGTCAGGGGATGTGATGCGAAAATGGATGAAGGGTTTCTTAAAAAAAAATCAGGAGGGAATTAAAAAATATGTGCACCCCCCCTCTGAATATGGTGTTTTGCAGATTGTAAGGCAACTCCCATTTTAGTGTCCAATGAGAAAAGGACATATATAATACAAGTTAATCATGTTAATGAGCAAATATATCACAAAGTGACCAATTTCTCAAATGGTTCAATACAACTAAACCAAGGTGCAGTTTGTAATAGCAACAAACATACATATCATCCTTCATAATGACACTATTTCCAACATTTTATTTAAACAATCATATGGAGAGACAATGATGATAGACAGGCGTGGCTCAAACAAAGGCAATAAAAGAGACTGTGAACTCCCAATACTACTCTAGTTGTGCCTGTGTATCGGATTATCCAGATAAATGCTGATTGCCACCAATCTTCCACTGTGTGGAGGCCCTCATGAATAAACTCCAATTTGTCCATCCAGAACAGGTCCTTTCTCGATAATCCACTTGTTTTGTCACCGCCATGTGGTCATAGCAAGATCGGTTCCCCCACTTCCTATTTGATATCCTCGCAGGCATGGTTTAGCCTCTTGAAGTGTTCAGCAAGCGTTTCTCCAGTTGTTCCTGATTTGATTCGGCTTCTGTGTTGTAGAATTCAGCATTTCACATTTTGTGTAGTTTGGCCACATAAATGAGATCACACAGGCACCAAATCACGTAGATAACATTCTGAATGTTGCAATTACAAAAAACCCGTCAGTGAAATCTTAATGTTTTTATGAATTAACATATTTCTATTCGTACTTTATTGACAGGCAACACTGTGACCACATATTTAATGATCTACTATTGCTGGGATATCTCATAAGGTATTGAGAGTTTTTTGAGGGGGTTGTAATAAGGCAGCCTGCACTAGGGCATCCTTGAGATTTCTGACTCTTTTGAAGGAAAATAGTGGTTCTTCTTCACTGGTCAGGTGTTCCTTCTCCAAAATCCAATGTAGTTTTATAATCTTCTTGACCTCATTACTGGCATGACTGAATGTGGTCACACACACTACACTATCCTGGCTATCCTCCCTAGGTTGTGGTTCCAACAGGTCTTCTCTATGGTTATACCAAGCCCTTTTTCTCACTTGTCTTTTCTTTTGGTACAGTTCCTACAGATATGTAGGACTTGTCCAAAGGGCAAAATGTCCCTCAGACTCCTAGGGTGGCCACTGATAGAGTGCAATAAGGATTTCCTCTCTTTCGGTTTCCTGTAGAGCGATACAAAAACCTTTTCTTGGTCAATGGCAACATTGAGATCCAAAAATGGAGTACTCTCCAAACTTTAAGTCATTGTGAACTGAATGTCTGTAGATCTAGTGTTAAGCCAAGCATGTAATGACTTAAGATCCTGTACTGGACCCCTCGACATATAGAAGACATTGGCCCTCATTACAACATTGGCGGTAAATGCTGCCTACTGCCGTGCAGAAGACCGCCAACACACCACCGCGGCCGTGGAATTCCGCCACAGCTATTACGGCCCACAGCTTGGAATCCACCAAAATCTAGATACCCACACAAGTCCGCCACACCAAAGGTCAGTGATAAACTGGCGATAATAAAACCGACACCGTCACGCCAACAGGAATACGCGCACACTATCACAACCCATGAATCCACTCGGCGGTCTTTCAACTGCGGTATTCCATTGGCGGTACACACCGTCGCGCTCAAAATACACACACAATTACAAAACACTACCACATTGGACAAATCGAAATGCACACACCTGATACACATACACACACCACTCCAACACACCCAATATAATATAAATCACACACCCACATTACCCACAAACCCTTATGACCACAATTGCAACTGAAGGCCAGAGAGAGACATCACCATCTACAAACTATCGTCCACAGGCACTCAACACCATCACTCACACAACATCCATGCACAAAACACCACACACCCCAAAGCATCACCCCACACATCACAACACACACCACCCCACACATCACCCACACCACCCCATGACACCGCAAAGACATCCCAGGTTTTCTGAGGAGGAGCTTAGGGTCATGGTGGAGGAAATCATCCGGGTAGAGCCACAGCTATTTGGAGCACAGGTGCAGCACACCACCATAGCTAGGAAGATGGAGCTATGCCGCAGAATCGTGGACAGGGTCAACACAGTGCGACAGCACCCAAGAACATGGAATGACGTCAGGAAGAGGTGGAACGACCTATGGGGGAAGGTACTTTCCGTGGTCTCAAGACACCAGATTGCAGTTCAGAGGACTGGCGGCGGACCCCCACCTCCTCCCCCAGAACTAACAACATGGGAGGAGCAGGTCATGGCTATACTGCATCCTGAGGGCCTCGCAGTAGTAGCTGGAGGAATGGACTCTGGTAAGGCAAAGTTTTCACTACTTTACATACCCCCACCCTCGCCCTCACCCCATCACTCCAACTCCTCACATATGTCCCACTATCACAAACCACACATCCCAACACGAAGCCCTGCATGCAACACTTATGCATGGACACCCATCACCAATGCATGGCCACTGCACATACCCACACACACCCCTAAACATTTAGCACACAAGGTCCTACACAAGAATGCAAGCACTGGGGTACAGGGTCACCCACCCATTGCACACCATGGCACACACAGATGCAATAATAATGCCTTTACACTCCTGCAGGACCCCTACCCAACGTCACCAGACAGGAGGGTCCAGACATGTCCACTCCACCCACAGAAGAGGCCCACAGTGATGGCAGCAGCTCTGTCCAACTGGATCTAGATGACCAGCCCGGCCCATCTGGGACCTCGGGACAGTCGGTTCCCCTCACACTGGCACAAGCCACAACAGAGCCTCCCCCCTCTGGAAACACCAGCAGAGCACCCACCCAGTGGGCCCATACCTCTGTCCCCAGGACACGTCAAGCAGCAGTGTGTCCACCACTACAGGAAACCCAGGCTAACCCACCACCCCAACAACACCAGGGACCTGGTGGCAGTGGGCACACGGTCCAGGGGACCGAGGCCCAGGAACACAGGGGAACTGGGAGGGCTGCTGTGCGACAGGGGAATGACAGGCCCAGGGAACCCACTCTCCAAGAGGCCCTCTCCAACATCATGGGAGCCTACCACCATTCCCAGGAGACAATGGCAACGGTACTGGCCAAGTTTCAGGAGACCCAGCGACTGCTGGAGGAACAGTATTTGGGCTTCAGGGAGGAACTCAAAGACATCAATACCACCCTGGTCACCATTGTAGGGGTGCTGAAGGAACTCGTCAACACCAGGAGGGACACTGTGGCACAACAGGGGGCCCCTGACACTGGCCTGGAGGATGAACTGCCCACCACCTCCACCGGCGCTAGTGGACAGGAGGCACTGCCACAGGACCACCACACCAGCACCCCAACTCCTGCAGATGGAGAACCACCCCGCAAATGGTCCCTGAGATCCAGGACAAAGACAGAGGACAATGCCAAGACCCCTGCCAAAAAATGAGACCACCCTGATTGTCATCCTTCTGTCCCACTTTGTCACCCTGTCCATCCTTAAACTGCCCCAGCTCCACTTCCTATGCCCCTTTGGACAATGCACCTGTGAGACTAATAGACTGGACTCTGCCATAGACATTCCTCCACCATCACCCCTCACCATTTTACAACACCCTCCAATATTTTGCACTTAAATAAACACCCTTAAATCACAAAACAATCGGGAGTCAGTTTGTGCTTTCGAAAATGTGTATTTGCAATAACTGAGCAAAAATGATATATCAATTGTATTGTCAACATACATATGTCACGCAGCTCTAGTCCATGAGGAAACAAAGAATATGTCACACAGTGGGACCCACTTCTGTGAAATTGAAAGGGAATGTGACAACTCAGGGTCCATACACTGGGTGAAAGTGACAGACAGATGAGAGGTAGAACAAGGGTATCAGATGTAGCAGGTAGTGATGTCTTCTTACCTGTGTCTCACTGGAAGTATTGATGAATCACTGTGTTTCTGTTGTCAGTATCCTCTTCTTCTGCTTCCTCGTCTTCACTGTCCACAGGCTCCACAGCTGCCACAACACCTCCATCTGGACCACCCTCCTGCAGAAAAGGCACCTGTCGTCGCAAAGCCAAGTTGTGAAGCATACAGCAGGCCACGATGATCTGGCACACCTTCTTTGTTGAGTAGAATAGGGAACCACCTGTCATATGGAGACACCGGAACCTGGCCTTCAGGAGGCCGAAGGTCCTCTCTATAACCCTCCTAGTTCTCCCATGGGCCTCATTGTAGCGTTCCACTGCCCTTGTCCTGGGATTTCTCACTGGGATCAGTAGCCATGACAGGTTGGGGTAACCAGAGTCACCTGCAAATGTTGAAGGACAACTGTTAGACACACACAGGTCCATGTCCTCACCTAATAGCCACACACGTTGCCTCTGGAGTTGCCCCATCACATAAGGGATGCTGCTATTCCTCAGTATGTAAGCGTCATGCACTGATCCAGGAAACTTGGCATTCACATGGGAGATGTACTGGTCGGCCAAACACACCATCTGCACATTCATTGAATGGTAACTCTTCCGGTTTCTGTACACCTGTTCACTCCTGCGGGGGGGCTACATGTGTCCTATCAATGGCACCAATGATGTTGGGGATATGTCCCAGGGCATAGAAGTCACCTTTCACTTTAGGCAAATCCTCCACCTGAGGGAAAACGATGTAGCAGCGCATGTGTTTCAGCAGGGCAAACAACACTCTGGGCAACACGTTGGAGAACATAGGCCGGGACATCCCTGATGGGAGGGCCACTGTAGTTTGAAAAGACCCACTTGCCAGGAAATGGAGTACTGACAGCACCTGCACTCGAGGGCGGATTCCTGGGGAATGGCGGATAGCTGACATCAGGTCGGGCTCCAACTGGGCACACAGGTCATGGATTGTGGCACGGTCCAGTCTGTATGTGACAATGACATGTCGCTCCTCCATTGTCGACAGGTCCACCAGCTGTCTGTACACCGGAGGACGCCGCCATCTCCTCACCTGCCCCAGCGGACGTGCTCTATGGAGGAGAACAGCGAGCAGAGAGTCAGCCAACACTGAGGTACGAAAACACAACTTTATTCCACATTTATTTAAATCCGCTATGTGCCTGTATTAGTGTGTATGCAAGGCCTAGATATGTGTGACGCATTTAAAATGAATGCCATGTGGCCCCTTAAAATGGCGGCTGCCTGACCTGTAATAAGGGACAAGGGGATATGAGGTAACTGCGCTGGCGTTGTGCACCGTTGCGGTAGGCGGTCGAAGACCGCGGCACAATCCTGCATTGGTTAACATTAGGCCCTATGGGTCCCAGGAGCCAATGAAGATGTACGCCGGCGGTGACTGTACGCACCACCGTGGACGTGACCGCCATTTTCTCTCTGTTCACTCACTTGTTACCTGATCTTCGACAGGAGAGGACCTACACTGCTAGTGCTGCTGTGACCTCAGTCTGGAAGAGACAATTGCTCATGTGTCTGGGGAAAGGGCCCCTGCCTTCAGCACAGAGGAGTTGGAGAAACTAGTGGATGGGGTCCTCCCCCAGTACACGCTACTCTACGGTCCTCCAGACAAACAGTTAAGTACACTGTGAGCATGCTGAATGGGCAATGCCTGTGTGGAGTGCTGTCGATGAAAGATAGGGGGGGAGAATTAGGCATGCATGAAACGACGTTGAGTGCATGTGCGTCATGGCAAGGGTAGGGATGCAGGCCAATGACTGTGACGGTGCGGACGGTTATATCTTCTCCTTTTCCCCTGTACTATTCCTGTGGGTCAGCGCCCACCAGAAGAAGGATATTTAGCGTGCCATCGCCAAGGAAGTCTGGACCCTGGGGGTCCACCACAGATGGAGCACCCACTGCCGGAAGAGATTGGAGGACATTCGCCACTGGAGAAAGAAGACAGTGGAGGCCCAGCTGGGGATAGCCTTCCAATGTGAGAGGGGTGCTCGTCGCACCATGACCCCCATGATGTTCCGGATCCTGGTGGTGGCGTATCCGGAGTTAGATGGGCTCTTGAGGGCATCACAGCAGCCACAAGGGGGTGAGTACACTCTCATTCAGCTGATTCTACACACATTGGAGGCGTCTGGGTGGGGGAGGTGGGCTGTAGGTTCCCCTACGCCAGGGCGAGTTTAGTAGGCAAGATCCCTTCATAAGGCAGGCCATTTGGCACCCCAACCTACCTGTGTTCAGAGCCAACTACACCTAGTCAGGCTCCTGTGACTTCCATGTGTGCAGCAATCGGGCTTAGGCCTTGTAACCCATGTCCCTGTGATTAATTAGGGAACTAAAAGGGCACGGCGTAGTGCAGGGGGTTTCTGTGTCTGTAGTGTCCGCCAACGGCAGCGGTATTGCATGCACTCAACATGTCTTTCTTCTGTCTCCCCCCCCTTTTTGTGGTCTCCCTGTTCTTGTGTGCATTAGCATCATCAGGCAGAGGAGCAGTGGCACCGGAGCAGGAGGGAGCTGCATCCCACATGGCCCTGGAGGGCGAGACAACGGAGTCTGAAGCCACCAGTGGGACAGAGGGGGAGGGGAGCTCCACGGCGGGGACAGGAGCTGAGACCAGCGACACAGACTCCTCCTCTGATGGGAGCTCCCTTGCAGTGGCGGGCCCCTCTGTGCCCCCTGCATCTACAGGTACAGCAGCCATCCCCCCTACCAGCACCACCCTCCCAGAAGCCCCTCAGCGTGTGCCCCGTGGCCGCTCACCCAGGAGGGTGGGCATCTCCTTCGCCCCAGGCACCCCAGCCTCTGCCCCTGTCAGCCCTGCTGCACGCAGTGAGGAGGCCATTGACCTCCTCAGGTCCTTCACTGTTGGGCAGTCTACCATTTTGAATGCCATCCAGGGTGTAGAGAAGCAGTTGCAACAGACCAATGCATACCTGGAGGGCATTCATTCTGGTCAGGCAGCCCAACAGAGAGCTTTTCAGACTCTGGCCTCAGCACTGATGGCAGCCAGTGTCCTTGTGTCCAGCCTACCCGCTCCAACTTCCTCCACCCAGACCCAAACACCTGTACCTTAGCCTATCCCAAGCACACCCTCAGACTAGCATGAACACACTCCAATACACAAGGGAAGCTCTGGCAAACATAAGCACCACACATCCCACAGGCACTCACACAAGGATCATACCCATGCAGACATACCATCATCCACTGCCTCCACTGTGCTCCCCCTCCTCCTTGTCTCCCTCCTCCCTCCCTGTCTCGTCTCCACTCACACCTGCATGCACTACATCTTTAGCCACTACGTCCATCACCAGCACACCCATCACCACAGCTGCTCATGTGCACTCACCACCCCCACCACCATTCACACATCCCCTGTGTCCTCTCCCAGTGTGTCTGTGAGCCCACCTCTCAAGGTACACAAACGCAGCCACACACCCACCCAACACCCATCCACCTCACGACAGCCTCCAGCCCATGCACCTTCACCCAAAGTCAGCAAACGTACACCTCCTACAACCACTACCTCTTCCTCCACTCCCAAACCGACTCCATCTACCCATCCCAGTGTGTCCCAAAAACTTTTCCTGTCCATCCTTGACCTCTTCCTCTCACCTCCCCCACCTCTTCAGTCCCCTAGAGCCCACCTGGACCTCAGCCACCACATCAGCGGGAACATTGGTGCCAGCAGTAACCTGCTTCTGGAGTGCGCCACGCAGCAGGGCAGCCAGTGTGCCATGGAGCCAGACCACGGACAGCCCCCCACCTCAGAAGCATAAAAAGTTGGCCAGTGCCCAGCAGGAGAAAGGCAAAACATCTGCCACCAAAGGCTCTCCCAGGAGTACAGTTGGGAGTGAGAAGACAGCTGCGCCACCATCCAAGGTGGGGAAGGGGAACAGAAAGAAAGGCAAGTCGCTGCAAACCTGCACGGCGGACAAGACCGCCACCAGCACCGCTTCCAAGGACACCACCAGCACCGCTGCCAAGGACACCGCCGCCACAAGCACCGCTGCCAAGGACACCGCCACCACCAGCACCGCTGCCAAGGACACCGCCGCCACAAGCACCGCTTCACAGGACACCGTCGCCACAAGCACCGCTGCCAAGGACACGAACGCCACCAGCACCGCTGCCAAGGACACCGCCGCCACAAGCACCGCTGTCAAGGACACCGCCGCCACAAGCATCGCTTCACAGGACACCGCCGCCACAAGCACCGCTGCCAAGGACACCGCCGCCACCAGCACCGTTGCCAAGGACACCGCCGCCACAAGCACCGCTTCACAGGACACCACCACCACAAGCACCTCTTCACAGGACACCGCCGCCACAAGCACTGCTGCCAAGGACACCGCTGCCACAAGCACCGATGCACAGGACACCACCACCACAAGCACCGCTTCACAGGACACCGCCGCCACAAGCACCGCAGGCCAATGAGTGCCGAAAGCTCCGACTCTACTGAGGCCGCCACGAGCAGGATGAAGCGCTCTGGGCACAAAGCCCCCTCCAGAACCAGTGGAGATTTGCATCCACTACCTCTGTCCTTGGCAGGATGAAGCACTCTGGGCACAAAGCCCCCTCCAGAAACAGTGGAGATTTACATCCACTACCTCAGTCCTTGGCAGGATGAAGCACTCTGGGCACAAAGCCCCCTCCAGAACCAGTGGAGATTTACATCCACTACCTCTGTCCTTGGCAGGATGAAGCACTCTGGGCACAAAGCCCCCTCCAGAACCAGTGGAGTATCACATCCACTACCTCTGTTCTTGGCAGGATGAAGCACTCTGGGCACAAAGCCCCCTCCAGAACCAGTGGAGTATCACATCCACTACCTCTGTCCTTGGCAGGATGAAGCACTCTGGGCACAAAGCCCCCTCCAGAACCAGTGGAGTATCACATCCACTACCTCTGTTCTTGGCAGGATGAAGCACTCTGGGCACAAAGCCCCCTCCAGAACCAGTGGAGTATCACATCCACTACCTCTGTCCTTGGCAGGATGAAGCACTCTGGGCACAAAGACCCCTCCAGAACGAGTGGAGACTGTTTTCCACTTGAGAGACTGTGGCTTTGCACTCCCCAGGATAAAGCAGTGGGCAAACCACCCACTTGAGAGACTTGTGAGACTGTGGCTTTGCACTCCCCAGGACACAGCAGTGGGCAAACCACCCACTGGAGAGACTTGTGAGACTGTGGCTTTGTACTCCCCAGGATACAGCAATGGGCAAACCACCCACTGGAGAGACTTGTGAGACTGTGGCTTTGCACTCCCCAGGATAAAGCAGTGGGCAAACCACCCACTGGAGAGACTTGTGAGACTGTGGCTTTGCACTCCCCAGGATAAAGCAGTGGGCAAACCACTCACTGTAGACACTTGTGAGACTGTCGCTTTGCACTCCCCAGGATACAGCAGTGGGCAAACCACCCACTGGAGAGACTTGAGACTGTGGCTTTGCACTCCCCAGGATACAGCAGTGGGCATGGAGCCCTCTCGTGGATCTGGCGTTGTGCACTCATCCGGCTGAGGTGCCCCCCCTTCCCTTCCTCCTGAGGTGCCTGTTGTATTGCTATCTGATGCCCCTGCAGTGTTCTCTCCATTTTGATCGGGTATTGAGTGTGGGCCTCACCCATGCATTTTGGGCCCAGTGGTCCACTGACTTTAATGGTGCAATACCTGGACTTGTATTCTTGGTGTATATATTTGTTTAAAGTGCATATATATTTTTGAGTACTGGATTTTAATAGATTACAAACGTTCAAATCATTTCCTTTTGTCTTTGAATTCTTCCGGAGGGGTTGAAGGGGGTAAATGTAATGTATCATGATGTATTAGTGTGTGTGTTGTAGTGGGTGAGGGTGGGGTGGGGGTGTTGCGTGTTGCGTGTGTGTGTCACTATCTTTTCCCTCCCCCCTCTCCTGTGTCTTCGGTGCAGTACTCACTGTGGTCTTCGCCGCCGGCATGCGTGCTCCTGGTAGTGGAGCAGGAAGACAAAGGCAGGGAGTATCTGGAGTTCTGGTTCCATGGCATCCTGGTTCCTCGTGGGGTGTGTAGAGGTGAGCGTTTCCCCTTCCAAGTCCTGTTTCCACCGTGTTTTTGTTTGCGGCGAATCAGCCCCGGAAAAGGTGGCGGATTGGCCTCTTGTAATACTGTGGGCGGTACATTGTGTTCCGCCTGTCTGTTGGCAGTTACCGCTGCAGTGTTTGTTTGTTCCACCGTGGCGGTCGGAGTGTTAAAGTGGCTGTCTATGTTGGCAGTTTCCGCCACGGTCGTGATTCCATTTTTTTTACCGCCGGACTGTTGGCGGTTTTACCGCCGCTTTAACACCGACCGCCAGGGTTGTAATGACCACCATTGTCTTTATAGCATAGCCATTTGAGTATATTATCTTTGATAGGATTGTCTGGTGTAAAGATCTTGCATGTTTCATAGTATGCCACATAGAGACTCACCAGATCTGGTGCAAAGCTTGCGCCCATGGCCACTCGTTTTGATTGAAAATAAAAACTGTTGTCGAATTGGAAATAATGTTTTGTCAGGGCAATCTCCATTAACTCAACTATGAACCAACCAGGGATGTGTGTGGGCTGTTCTCGTGCGTCCATGATGTTCCTGATTAACTCGAGCGCTTCATTCTGGGGAATATTAGTGTGAAATGATTGGATATCTACAGTAACCAACAGGTCAGTGGTTTTGTTAAATAGGGTGGCTTCAATCATATTAATGAAATGCATACTATCACTGATGTATGAGGTAGTTAGTGGTACCCATTGTTTAAGGAGCCGGTCTAGATACTGACAGAGTGGCTCTAAGATGGAACCACAACCACAAATCCCAAATTGTTCTCTATTAAGGAACTGATAAGGCGTAAAAAGATAAACAAAAGTTACTGCAGTCTGACGCACAGAAGGGATCACATTTCAGGAGGGTCAGCAAATGTTGATTACTGAAAAGTAAAGAGGCTTGGGTAGTTTTGTTTTCTAGTCTATGTACTGTTACCTATTGGTTTTGGCCCCAAGCTCTTTTATGAGTTTGAACAGATCTTGTTGGTTCCTGTAGTGTATCTGGTCAGGCCCTTTAGAGATGCTTGTTTCTTATATTTTGGAGCTGATGAGTCTCAGTTCTGTAAGAGACCTTCCCCGCCTTCATGGGGCCTACGGTGTGCTTCGTAATAGTGGAAGCTGACCATAGGAGTTTCCAGGCCTGGCGTGCACAAGTGGTGGAAATAGGAGGTAGGGCACCTTTGGTGTAGAGCACAAGAACTACTGAGGCCAGGGTACATCCTTGCTCCGGTTTACACGAGTGTGCATAATGGGCAAATAAGACAGAACTGTGTTCATTCATACACACAATGCAGGCAAGGGGTGCAGATTTCTGAACGACCTTTCTCATAAATACAAACATGGAAACTCCTCCCATACTTTCCCAAATTGGGGCATATTTTATGAATATTTTAAGCACATAACACAACACAAACGCTAATTTTAAGAACATAATACATAGGGATGTCTTGTATTAAATAATCGGTATTTTACGAAATTGTGAATTAAATACATCTAAATGTTTTCCAGTTTTGCAAAGAGACTCTGAGCAGTGTACGTTTAGCTTTCTTAATAGCACTCTTCTGCCCCAGCACACACCAACTTTTATTTAGCCCTCCACTCACGTGTTCTAGGTCGCCTGCTTCCCTTCTGCACCTCGTAGAGCCCACATCCAGAACCTCCCTTTTCCTCAACTGCTCTACTCCGAATCTCTCTCTTTTCGGGTTTTACTTTCTTTCGCATTGTCATTTTTCGGTCTTCAGAGATTTGGAGCTGGAAAAGACAGAGTGAAGTGTGAAACTAAAATATAAGAGTTCATCTGTCGGCTTACAACTCAGAGCCACTCTGCTGAACGCTTTCAGTCAAGAAAAGTCAAGAACTAATGCTACTTGTGTGTTCTCAAATAGTGCACTGATTATGATGTCACCTACATCAGCGTCGTGAGATGCTCCTTGATGTGTTGGAAGCTGGTGAGGACAGAACATAATGAGTCTCTAAGGTAACACCATGGAGTCTTTGTGACGTATCAGTCAGCGTTCTGTCCAAGTGACTCATGCCACATACTCTAAGATTGTCTTTCCTGTGTCCTTGGTAGAACAGGACCAGGCCCTCAAATATTTCTACATGTTCTGTTAGTGTTATTTTTAGGTTACTAGATATGACAACATATGTAAAGTAGCATCCTACCCACGTTTACTTTTGTAATTCTGTTGAGAGAAAGACAACACTCTCGAAATGTCTTAACTCTTTATTGCATCCATCAAAGTATGTGCACAGCCATAGTTCAGCTCTTTCATCAACCGTCCCTCCGTTGCCAGGTTTTACATTCCAGATGATGCCTTTTCAATTCTTAAGGTTTCAACACTCTTAAAGGGACATATGCACAAGCAAATATGCATAGGCCATATAACGCCTCCCCCAACAATATAAGAACCGTACACTGTATTGTATATATATAAATCATCAACACAGACTCAAAATGAAAAACTTAAAAACTAAAGTAAAATAAAACGTTAACTACTTCTGTCAATTCCGCTGTGCTTAACAGACATGTTAAAGTTACACAAATGTTAAGGTTTAAGAGTTGTTAATCCACAACATAGTCATTTAGATAAATAGGGCTCCTCTTGAGTCGGTTACCCACATGGGGCGAACTCACAGAGAGCTCATCTCCTTCAACTTGTTCATTAAGCTTCTGTTTCATTTGCGAGGGACACTTCGCCAATCGTGACTTGCTCCAAACTTCCCTTCTTTCCTTCTGACTTTAGTTAGAAAGAATGGTTCTACAAACTTTAGTTCACCCTTCGAAATCCACCTGTTTTTTCACAAACACTAGTTCTCCAACTTTTCAGACTCTGAATGGTACCTTGCTTTTTATCATAATGGCCCTCATTACAACCCTGGCGGTAAATCGCGCTTACCGCCGTACTGACGGCCGTCAAGATACCGTGGCTGCGGTGGAAATCCGCTACAGGTATCACGATCCACATCTCGTAATCCACCACAATACAGACACCCACACAAGTCCGCCACACCAAAGGTCAGTGATAAACTGGCGATAGCAAAACCTACACCGTCACGCCAACAGGAATACACCCACAGTATCACGACCCACAAATCAACGTGGCGGTCTTTCAACCACGATAATCCATTGGCTGTACACACCGTCGTGCTCAAAATACACACACATTTACAAAACACAACCACATTGGACAATTCAAAATAAACACACCTGATACACATACACACATCACACCCACACACTCACACCACTATAAAACACACACCCACATTACCCACAACCCCTTACAATTACATTTTTGGAAGAAGCAGGGAGAGAGAGAATAGCAAACACAACACCAGCATCCACAGGCACACAACACCATCACTCATACAACATCCACGCACCTCAAAGAACACACACAAATACAACACTTCACAGAGCACAACAAACATCACCTCACACATCACCCACACCACATTATGGCACCTCAAAGACACCCCAGGTTTTCTGAGGAGGACCTCAGGGTCATGGTGGAGGAAATCATCCGGGTAGAGCCACAGCTATTCGGATCACAGGTGCAGCAGACCTCCGTTCCAAGGAAGATGGAGCTATGGCAGAGAATTGTCGAGAGAGTCAACGCAGTGGGACAGCATCCAAGAACACGGGATGACATCAGGAAGAGGTGGAACGACCTACGGGGGAAGGTGCGTTCTGTGGTATCAAGACACCAGGTAGCCGTACAGAGGACTGGTTGTGGACCCCCATCTCCTCCCCCACAACTACCAACATGGGAAAAGCAATTCTTGGCGATCATGCATCCTGAGGGCCTCACAGGAGTGGCAAGAGGACTGGACTCTTGTAAGGCAAATATTTACTATTATATCCCACCACCCTACCTGCATGCCATCAAAAACTCCTACCCCTACCCTCACACCCATCACCCCAGCACCTCACAGATACCCCTCTATCACAACCCACACATCCCAATACCAAGCCCTGCATGTAATACCAATGCATGCACACCCATTACAGACCTGCATGGACACCCATCACCAAAGCATGTCCAGTAGAGAGACTCACCCAGGCCACAAAATCACCACTCACACAAGGGCCAAGGCAATAATGCAAGCACAGGAGTAGAGGTATACTCACCCATTGCACAAGATGGCACACACAGATACAATAACTATGCATTTACACCCCAACAGGACCCCTACCCAACGTCACCGGACACGAGATGCCAGCCATATCCATTCCCCCCACAGAAGAGGCCCACAGTGACGACAGCAGCTCTGCACACCTAGATCAAGATGACCAGCCCGGCCCATCAGGGACCTCTGGACAGTCGGTTCCCCTGCCACAGTCACAAACCACCAAAGAACCTCCCCCCTCAGGAAACACCACCACAGCACCCACCCAGCGGGGCCATGCCACTGTCCCCAGGATACATCAATCAGCATTGTGTCCACCCCTACAGGGACCCCTGGCAGATCCACTAACCCAAGACAATCAGGGACCTGGGGTCAGTGGCAGTGGGCACACAGTTCAGGGGACAGAGGCACAGGACAACAGGGAAGCTGGGAGAACTGCTGTGCAACGGGGGAGGACAGGCCCAGGGAACCCACTCTCCACGAGGCACTCTCAAACATCATCAAAGCATACCACCATTCCCAGGAGACCATGGGCACGGTACTGGGCAAGTTTCAGGAGACCCAGCGGCTGCAGGAGGAACAGTACCTGGGGATCAGGGAGGACTTGAAGTCCATTAACACCACCCTGGTCACCATTGCAGGGGTGCTGGCAGACATGGCCAACACCATGAGGGAGACAGTGGCACACCAATGGGCCCCTGACACTAGCCTGAACGATGAACAGCCCTTCGCATCCTCCGGCGCGAGTGGACAGGAGGTCCCGCCACAGGACCAACAGGCCACGAGCACCCTACCCCCTGCAGAAGGAGAACCACCACGCAAACAGTCCCTGCGATCCAGGCACAAGACAGAGAACATTGCCAAGACCACCGCCAGGAAATAAGACTCTCCTGATTGTCACCCTTCTGTCCACCTATGTCACCCTGACCACCTTGAACTGCCATTACTCCACTTCCTACGCCCCCTTGGACAATGCACCTGTGATACAAAGAGACTGGACTCCACCATGGGCATTCCTCCACCATCACCCCAGCCCATTGCACATACCCCTCCACTGAGTAGCACTTAAATAAAACCCTTGAGTCACAAAACGATCTGGAATCAGTCTGTACTTTCACAAGTGTGTTATTACAACCTCTCTGACAAATATCAATGTCAATGTTCATCTGCATATACCATAGTATGACTGTTGTTGGCCACCAGTAAACATAGCAGAAGGCAGAATGTGGTACCCAGATCTGTGAAAAGTAAAGGCAAAGTGAACTGTCAGGGTCCATACACAGAGGTAAAAAGGCAGAATCATACAATGTCCTACAGTAGTCTGATAAGAGAGGAGCAGTGGCAGTCTCTTACCTGTGTCTCACTGGAAGTATTGCGTAATGATGTTCTTTCGGTTGTCTATATCTTCTTCTGCCTCCTCTTCTTCACTGTCCACAGGCTCCACAGCTGCCACAAGACCAACATCAGGCCCATCCTCCTGCAGAAAAGGCACCTGGCGTCGCAAAGCCAGGTTGTGCAACATACAGCATGTCACAATGATCTGGCACACCTTCTTCAGTGAGTAGTATAGGGAGCCACCTGTCAGATGGAGCCCCCAGAACCTGGCCTTCAGGAGGCCGAAATTCAGCTCTATAATCCTCCTAGTTCACCCATGTGCCTCACTTTAGCGTTCCTTGGCCCTTGTCCTGGGATTCCTCACTGGGGTCAGTAGCCATTACAGGTTGGGGTAACAAGAGTCACCTGCAAATATCGAGGGGTATCTGTTAGACACACACCAACCCTTAGTGACTCTCCCATACCAAGACACCTATTCAAACTGTGTGGGGACCTTGGGCTCACCTACTAGCCACACACGGTGCCTCTGGAGTTGGCCCATCACATAAGGGATGCTGCTATTCCTCAAAATGTAAGCGTCATGCACTGAGCCAGGATACTTGGCATTCACATGGGAGATGGACTGGTCTGCCAAGCGCACCATCTGCACCTTCATGGAATGGTAGCTTTTGTGGTTTCTGTACACCTGTTCATTCCTGCGGGGTGGGACAAATGCCACATGTGTACCATCAATGGCACCAATGATGTTGGGGATATGTCCCAGGGCATAGAAGTCACCTTTCACTGTGGGCAAATCCTCCACTTGGGGGAAAACGATGTAGCTGCGCATGTGTTTCATCAGGGCAGACAACACTCTGGACAACACGTTAGAGAACATTGGCTGTGACATCCCTGATGCCATGGCCACTTATGTTTGAAAGGAACCACTGGCCAGGAAATGGAGCACTGACAGGACCTGCACTAGAGGGGGGATTCCTGTGGGAAGGCGGATAGCTGACATCAGGTCTGGCTCCAACTGGGCACACAGTTCATGGATTGTGGCACGATTAAGTCTGTAGGTGATAATGATGTGTCTGTCTTCCATTATCGACAGGTCCACCAGGGGTCTGTATACCAGAGGATGACGCCATCTCATCATCTGCCCCAGCGGATGTGCCTTATGGAGGAGAAGGGTGAGCAGAGGGTCATATACCACATAGGTTGGACAAGGGTGTTTTGCACTATTGTGATGTAATCGGTGTGTGGCGCTGTCTGTCCGTATTCCTGCCCAAAAGTGCTGTGAAGCAGTTAGTTGCCCTGCCATGTGGCCCCCTGAAATGGCGGCTGCCTGACCTGTAAGGAGGGACAAGGGAAAATGAGGTAACTGCGCTGGTGTTGTGCAGCATCGTGGTCGGCGGACGAAGACCGCTGCGCAATTCTGCATTGGTTACCATTGGGCCCAATGGGTTCCAGGAGCCAATGACGATGTACGCCAGTGGTGATGGTACGCAGCACCGCGGACTTGACCGCCATTTTCTGTCTGTTCACTCACTTGATACCTGACCTTCAACAGGAGAGGACCTACACTGCAAGTGCTGCTGTGACCGGAGTCTGGAAGCGACAATGGCTACAGTGTCTGAGGAAAGGGCCCCTGCCTTCACCGCAGAGGAGTTGGACAACCTGGTGGCTAGGGTCCTCCCCCAGTACATGCTACTCTTCGGCCCTCCAGACCAACAGGTGAGTAAACTGTGAGCATGATGGATGGGACATGAATGTATGGAGTGGCGTGGATGGAAGATACATGTGGGGGGCTGTGGCCAGCATGTGAGGATGGTCAGTGTATGTGTTTCAGGGCATGGTTGGGAAGTTGTGGCCAATGAGTAAGAATAACCGGATGGGGGAGTAAAATCCATTCTTACTTTACCTTTCCTCTAGGTCAGCGTCCACCAGAAGAAGGGTGTTTGGTGTGCCATCGCCAAGGAAGTGCGGACCCTGGGGGTCTACTATAGACGGAGCACCCACTGCTGCAAAAGATGGGAGGACCTGTGCCACTGGAGCAAGAAGACGGCGGAGGCACAGCTGGGAATGGCCCAATGTGGAAGGGGTGCCCGTCGCACCATGACCCCCCTGATGTACCGGATCCTGGCAGTGGCATATCCTGAGTTGGATGGGCGCTTGAGGGCATCACAGCAGCCACAAGGGGGTGAGTGCAGTCTCATTCAGCTGACTCTGCACGCTTTACGAGGTGCCTGGGTGGAGGAAGTGGGCTGTGGGTTTCCCTAGGCCAGGGCGAACTTGCTAGGGTAGGTCCCTTGTTGGGCAGGCTCTGTGGCACTCCAACCCCAATAGTGGTAGTGGCCATCTACACCTAGTCTGGCTCCTTTGGGTTCCAGGTGTGCAGCAAATGGGCTTAGGCACAGTCCCCCATTGCCAGGTGATTTTCCTAAGAACTGTTAGTGCATGGCCTAGTGCATAGGGCTGCTCCCTGTGTGTTGTGTCCGCCAACAGTGGTGTTGTTGCTGGCATTGACCATGTGTCTCCTCTGTCTTCCCCCCCTTTCTGTTTTGTCACCCTGTCCTTGTGTGTATTAGCATCATCTGGCAGAGGAGCAGTGGCACCGGAGCAGGAGGGAGCTGCAACCGACATGGCCAAGGAGGGTAAATGTACGGAGACTAGGGGGCACCAGTGGGACGGAGGGTGAGGGGAGCTCCACAACGGGGACAGGAGGAGACACCAGCGACAGCCATTCCTCCTCTGATGGGAGCTCCCTTGCAGTGGCGGGCACCTCTGTGTCCAACGCAACAACAGGTACAGCCGCCACCCCCCCACCAGCACCGCCCTTCCAGCAGCCCCTCAGCGTGTTTCCCGTGCCCGCTCACCCAGGAGGGTGGGCATCTCCTTCACCCCAGACACCTCATCCCCTGCCCCAGTAAGCCCTGCTGCACGCAGTGAGAAGGCTATTGACCTCCTGAGATCCCTCACTGTTGGGCAGTCAACCATTTTAAATACCATCCAGGGCGTCAAGAGGCATTTGCAACAAACAAATGCATACCTGGCATTTATTCTGATGTGGTGAGAGCACACAGAGATCATTTCAGGCTCTGGTCTCAGCACTGATGGCAGCCATTGTCCCTGTGTCCAGCCTCCCCTCTCCAACTTCCTCTACCCACACCCAACCCCCTCTACCTCTGCCTATCCCAAGCACACCATCAGACCAGCATGCCACAAAAGTGGCTCAGGCAAACATAAGCACCACACATCCTACAGGCACTCACACAAGCACCATACCCATACAGACACACCAACATCCACTGACTCCACTGTGTCCCCCTCCTCCACGTCCTCCACCTCCCTCCCTGTATCATCTCCACTCACACCTGCATGCACTACATCCTCAGCCACTACCTCCATCACCAGCACGCCCATCACCACACACTGCTCACGTGCAATCACCACCCCCACTACAATGCACGTCCCCTGTGTCCTCTCCCAGTGTGTCTGTGAGCCCTCCTCTCAAATTACACAAACGCAGGCACACAACCACTCAACAGCCATCCACCTCACAACAGCCTCCAGCCTATGCACCTTCACCCAAACTCAGCAGACGTACACCTCCTACAACCACTACCTCTTCCTCCACTCCCAAACCCCCTCCATCTTCCCGTCCCAGTGTGTCTAAAAAACTTTTCCTAGCTTCTATTGACCTCTTCCCTACACCCCCCCCGTCCTTCCTCTAAGGCCAGGATGTCCAGGTCCCAGCCCAGCACCTCAGCCACAAAATCCTCGAGCACTGTGGTCCCGGCAAGTCCGGGAAAAGCTAAGGCAGCACCCATCAGGGCTGCCAGTGTGCCACCTAGTGAGGCCAAGGACCACCCTATTCTGCCACCTGCCAAGGTTAAGAAGGGGCCCACATGCGAAAGGGAAAAGCTGCACCATCCACCCAGCAACCATCCAGAACCAAAGAGGATAGTGCCAAGGTCCCAGCAGCGACTTCCAAGGTGGGGAAGAGACACAAGGGCAAAGGGAAGTCAGCTCAGGGCACGGAGCCTCCGGGTGAGGGACTGGTGTCACCCCTTCTGCAAGACAGAACAGCAACCTGTACGGTGGTGGCCACCGCCACAACGACCGCCACCTGCACGTCTGCTGCCTCTACTACAGTCCCCAGCATCATCCCCAGTGGGCACCTTTCCGAGACTGCAGGAGACGGCCTGGTGGCTCCCTCCACAGGTGCTGACACCTGCACCACCGGCAGCATCTCTGCCGCAAGACACCGTCACACCACCGCCACAGCCACTGCCACGTGCCCCGCGACGTGCCCAGCCAGTGCCGCCACAGCGGACATCAGAAGCATCCCCAGTGGGCACCCTTCCGAGACTGCAGGAGATGGCCTGGTGTCTCCCTCCATAGGTGCTGACACCTGCACCACCAGCAGCATCTCTGCCACAGACACTGCTGCAGCAACTACCATCTGCCCCGTGATGTGCCCAGCCAGTGCCACCACAGTGGACATCAGCAGCATCCCGAGTGGGCAGCCGTCCAAGGCTGCAGGAGAAGTCCTGGACCCTGCACACACTACATGAGGCACCACAACCAGCATTGGCACTACCAGCAGTGGGCAGGCTAGGTCGCTGCAGGGTGGAGTGTGTCTCTGTCTCCATGGAGTATCATGCTACCTGTTCCCTGAGAATCTCGTGGCTCAGACACCCAGGTGAGGGAATGGGAACTGCCACACCCCAGGTGCAGCATCACTGGGCACCATGCCCCCTCCAGAACCTGTGGAGAAAAGCATCCACTACCCCAGTCCTTGGCAACATGAAACACTCTGGGCACCATGCCCCCTCCAGAACCAGTGGACAAAAGCATCCACTACCCCAGTCCTTGGCAGGATGAAGCACTCTGGGCACAAAGCCCCCTCCAGAACCAGTGGAGAAAAGCATCCTCTAGAGAGACTGTTGCTTAGCACTCCCCAGGAGCAAGCAGTGGGCAAACCACCCACTTGAGAGACTGTGGCTTTGTACTCCCCAGGATCAAGCAGTGGGCAAACCACCCACTTGAGAGACTTGAGAGACTGTGGCTTTGCACTCCCCAGGACCAAGCAGTGGGAAAACCATGCACTTGGGAGACTGTGGCTTTGTACTCCCCAGGACCAAGCAGTGGGCAAACCACCCACTTGAGAGACTTGAGAGACTGTGGCTTTGCACTCCCCAGGAGCAAGCAGTGGGCATGGAGCAGGCGCGTCGTCCCGTCATCTGGCTGAGGTTCCGCCCCTCCCCTTCCCCCTGAGGTGCCTGTATCTTTTTTGACCTGATGCCCCTGCAGTGTTCTCTCTGTTTTGAAGCAGGTGTCATATGTGGGCTTCGCCCATGCTTTTTGGGACCACTGGTCCACGGACATTTAATGGAACAGTATACGGACTTGTGTACTTGCTGTAAATATTTGTATATACTGATCTTTTAACTTTACCTTGGCCTATCTGGATTTTCAATGATTGCACATGTTACAACCATTTCATTTGGTCCTTGCGTTCTTCCAGGGGTGACGGGGTGTATCTGTGATGTATTTGGATGTGTTTGTGTGTCTGTTGTTGTGGGTGAGGGGTGGGGGTTTTGTATGTTGCGTGTGTGTGTCACTCTCTTTTTCACCCCCCCCTCCCCTGCGTGCTAGGTGTAGTACTCACTGTGGTCATCGCCGCCGTCTTTGATGTTCCTGGTAGAAGAGGAGGTAAACCAACATTGGTAACCTGTAACTCGGGCTCCATGGCGTCCTGGTTCCTCGTTGGGTGTCGAGAGGTGAGTGGTTTCCGTTCCACAGACTGTTTCTGCCGTGCTTTTGATGGCGTTGGTACCGCCCCGGAAAAGCTGGCGGATTGGTGCCTTGCAATAGTGTGGGTGGTACATAGTCGCCTGCCTGTTTGTTGGCGGTGACCGCCGCGGTGTTTGTTTCTACCGCTATGGCAGTCGGAATGTTAAAGTGGCTGTCTGTGTTGGCGGTATCCGCCATGGTCGTGGTTATTTTTTTTACCGCCAGCCTGTTGGCGGTATTTACCGCTGCTTTATCACCGACCGCCAGGGTTGTAATGAGGGCCAATGTTCTTTATATTTCTTCTGATGCTGAACTCAATTTCATATCCTAGAGTTCACTCCCTCATCCCTCTTATCCAACCACAACAGATTGAGTTTGGAACCTGTCCCTTCAAAGAAAGAAATGGAGAACTATTGGTGACACTGTTCGGAGTGGTTCGATGTGCCTACAGCTTTTCTCTTAAGATCCTACTAAGTGACCCTTTCGTTCTTATCACAATATGGGTACAGTCTCCCACTAGGCTATTCATTTTCTTAACAAGTCTATTAGATTGGGGTGCATACAACTCAGTACGGAGATGTTCAATGGATAGTTCTTCAAGGACATTTTTCATCTCATCTGACACAAACTGAACTCTATTGTCTGTGATAATTGAACTTGGAACGCCCTTGCACATAAACACATCCTTCAAAAATTCCATCACATTGTTAGTGGTAGTAGAACTGGTGCAAGCTGCAGTTGCCCACTTGGACATATAGGGGGTGATTCCAACTCTGGCGGGCAGCTACCGCCGCCCGCCAGGCGGAAACCGCCATTTGGCCGCCACGCGGCCAAAATTCCGCGGCCCCCATTCTGACATTCCCGCTGGGCCGGCGGGCGCTAACCAAGTTAGCGCCCACCGGCCCAGCGGGAATGAGGCCGCAACACAGGAGCCGGCTCCGAATTGAGCCGGCGGTGTTGCGGTGGTGCGACGGGTGCAGTTGCACCCGTCGCGCTTTTCACTGTCTGCCAGGCAGACAGTGAAAAGCAGGCCGAGGCCCTGTTAGGGGGCCCCAGGACACCCGTTACCGCCAGCCTCTTCCTGGCGGTGAAAACCGCCAGAAACAGGCTGGTGGTACGGGGGTCAGAATCCCCAGGGCAGCGCTGCTTGCAGCGCTGCCCTGGCGGATTCTCCCAGCCGGGGCAAAAACAACGGATGACCGCCGGCCCCGGCAATCCGACCGCGGATTTACCGCCGCGGTCGGAATGGGGATTGAAGCACCACCAGCCTGTTGGCGGTGCTTCCGTCATTCGTGGCCCTGGCGGTCCAAGACCGCCAGGGTCAGAATGACCCCCATAGTCCACTAATACAAGTAAATTTCTTTCATTTGGAGAAAACAAATGAAAGGCTCCAACTATATCTAACCCTAGTTTGCACCAAGGCTTCTCCGGTACCTCCACTGGAGATTATGGTGCCGTTCTTACCAACTTGTATGAATCACTACTTGCATAGAGTAAACAGTCCCTACTAGTGCCTCTGCCTGTCTATCAAAACCAGGCCACCAGTAGTTTTCCTTCAACTTCGCCTTGATGAGGTTCCTGCCCAGATGTCTCTCAGAAGTTAGATTCATTAGTTTTTTCCTCAAACTGCTAGTTGAAATCAAATGTTCTCCCCTGAACAATTTGTCTTCAATAATGCTCAATTCTTCCTTCACCCCCAAAATATCTTTACCTGTTCTGATATACTTGTTTGCTCTCTACATATTTCTTCACCTCCCTCCAAACTACATCCTTGTCACATTCTTCACACCATTCACTTTCATTCATGGCTGATTCCTTCACCCTCCAAATTTGGATTTCCGACTCAGATAATGTCTGCTTTTCTACAGGAAGCCTAGAGAGACAATCTGCTGCAGTATTGTGAATCCAAGAATGATACTCCCCCTTAAAAATATGTTCTATTACAATCTCTATCCATCGCTTGACCCTAGGGGCTGCTCTTTCAGCACCCTGCATGTGAACATGTGAACTAAAGATTAGTGGTCAGATCTCAATGTGAATGGTTATCCCCAAAACTTGAAATGAATAGCCCAGACACATCAAAGTGCCCCACACTCAATTACTGATTATCTTTATTCTGCCCTTTTAAGAGAGTGTAAGGCAAATGGTATGACCTTTTCTTCCCCATCCACAACTTGAGCCAAGACTGCTCCCAACCCTTTGAGTCTGGCATTGTTAATGCTGAATTTTTACTAATGAATAGTCAGGTATTCTGAGTGTTGAATTTGCATCGAAAATGAGTTAATGCAGACAAATAATGCACACATTTGAAATTGTGGCTACTTGAGTGGCCATCAATTTTCATGAAGTGTACTTATTAACAGCTTATTAATGTAAACTGTCAAGCTCATGTTTGGATTAATGAAGTAGTATGTCATATTAAAGGTAGCAAGGTAGTGTGCCTAGTTGCACGGCCACATGTCAAGATGCATTGCTTAAACCAGTGGTTCCCAACCTTTTGACTTCTGTGGACTCCCACTTTACCATTACTGGAGCCCGAGCACCCCCACTGACTCGTTATTGGAATCCGGGGACTCCCCCACTGAGCCATTACTGAAAGTTGGGCACCTAATCTATCAATATTAATTAACCTTTTAAGCAGCCACGGACCACAAGAGGAGGCTTTGCGGACCCCCAGGCGTCCCCAGACCACAGGGTGGGAACCACTGGCTAAAACAGATTATAAAATGGCTGCTTAATAGAATCAGATTGTGATTTTCCACTGCATTGACCAAGTGCTATTAGTTGAAATTCTTTCCTATGAGAACTGCTTGCTAGAATATGCGGTACTTAGCTAGGGATGCATTGTATAACTTAGTGTGTTTAAAGACAACCTTCCCAGGAGCAGACAATTGTTGTATTGACTGGAGAATAAGCTGATACAAATTTGTTACCTGACAAGCCCAACTACGGGAACAGGAAAGGAGGAGCCAACCATCGATATGTGAACCATGGACTAGTGAATTCTTAGATTTGGGGTTCTACTTTCATTGGACTAAACGTAAACATACGATTCTTTGACCAATAGCAATATGGGAAGTAGTTTTAGGAAATCTAACTCAGCCAGACTGCACTGGGAGGAGAGAGGCAATTCTGCTATATTCTTCTTAACCATATTGTTCTTTTCTGAACTGCATGAAGAGACTTTACTTTTCTGAACTTTAATGCTGAATTCCTCTGCCTTGTTAACCAAACTGATGTCCAATTGACGAAGACTGTCACAGCTTCCTGAACCATACTGAGGCAAGGTATAAGATGATGTTAATGATTGTTAGTGTTATATTTACTTTTGTCCCTAGGTACCAACTTCAAATTTTGATAGAGCCATAATTAGATGTTTTTCCAAATTTGTGTCTGCTAAATTGTTTTGCTTGAAGTCCAAACGTGATGTTCTAATCTGAAGGTTAGTTAGGATACTCACTGATGATGCTTGCTACATGTAATAACAGTTGACGTATTTTCTTAGCTGTATCTAAATGTATGCCATTTCATTTGCGCAGTTATTCTTGCTATTGATTTGCACTGTAACCTTAGAACGTATAGAGGCCCAAGCATTGATTAAATTGTGATTCTTTAGGAGATTTGGGCAGCCAGTATTGTTTGTGTATGCTTAGCATTTGGTTTTGAGACTGAGTTACTTTATATTTGCATTGTTAATATAGGGAAATAAACATTCCAACTTTTACATAAAGGTATGGTTATTCTTGGCCGAGAGGTCACGGTGTTTGGAAATTACTGACTCTTATGATTGTCATTGCTATTGATTGTTATTGATATTGATTAATATTGGTACGGGGTCTCATGGTGGGAAGTACCCTAAGTGCAGGAAAAAGGTCCATCTACCTCCTAACGCATCTCCTAATAAATTAACATAAATAACCAAATAAGGTCAGATGCGCTAACAGCATCAGTGGTCGGTATTGTTTTTGCCTCACATAAAAGGGTCCTAAATTTGGTATGTTACCAATCACTGTCTTTAACTTAGAAAAAGGTTCCTGACATTCAGTTGACCATTCAAATTTGACACCCTTTCTCAATAGTGCCCTTTAAGGTGGCAAAAAGCTAGCAAAACTATGCACAAATTTGGCATAGTATTCGGCCAGGCCAAGGAATGACCAAACACAATCCTTCTTTGAAGAAGCTGGCGCTTTGATGAAGGACTCTTCCAAAGTCTTCTTGGGTTTAGCCCTTTCTCAGAAATAGTATGACCATGCTATGATACAGTGTTCACTCTAAATTTAAATTTTTCCTGTTTTAAGGTGAGCTGATTGTCTTTCAATTTCTCCAAAACTTGCTTTAGACTAACATCATGGCTAGTTCATTCCTTTCCACATGTCATACCAAAAGAATAAAACATTACTGACAACATAAAGAACTTTCTTCATTATCCTTTGAAAACAAGTGGCTGCTGAACCTAATCCAACAGGCATCCTTTTAAACACATAAGCTCCTCATGGTGTCACAAAGGATGTGAGGTGATGGTACTCTTCATGCATTTTCACCAGGTCATAGACTAAAGATGAGTCCGTGGTGCTGAATACATTGGCCCCATTTTCACAGATAGCATTTCTGCTATGTTTGGAAAGAGCTGACAGTCTACCCAGATACACTGGTTTAGGTCTCTTAGGTCCACACACAGTCTCAATTTCTACCCATAGTCCTTAGGTCCTTTGATGACTCCAACCGATTGTCTCCTCTTTTGGCCACATACACTTTTCCTACAGTCTCACAATCTTTAAAGTTAATGTTCATTATGGTGTAGCCTATCAGGTTAATCTTAATGGCACCATAACCACCAGGAGTACAATTCAGGACACTCGTGAGAAAACAGGGCCGATTGCAGAGGCCCCCTAAGTTTTTGCCCCCATTTTTCACTTTTTGCTGGTGTTTTCCTGACTCTGATGGTGCCCTGGGTACTGCTAACCAGTCCCAGGGAATGTGCTCTGTGTAAAATCGATATGCCAATTAGGCTAATTATAATTGGCTATGTCAACCTACGTATTAGTTCGTAGTATATGGTAGGGCATGTAGGTATAAGGACCCCAGCATAGGTAGTGCACCCCTAGGTTTTAAAGGCAGAGCTGCCTTGCTGGCTGTTTTTAAATTAAAGTTGCATGCAAATTCGACTTTGGAATCAAAAGTAGTTCCAAAGCCTTACACTACCTTATTTTTGCATATAAGTCACCACTACGGTGTGCCCTATGTGCCCCTAGGGCTGGGTGCCATGTAACTATAAGAAGGGACCTTTTAAAAATAGTTTTATAGGCCCTGGTAAGGTAAAACAGCCAAATTCATTCTTCCCTCTTTGTAGTGAATGGCCTCTATAGGCTGCAATGGGGAGACTTTATTTTAATTTTACTTCCAGTTGTGGGATTTAATATAACTTGTTCAGGTAAAGAGTTTTTAAACTTTACCTGAAAAGTTGCCAACTTCAGCCCTGCAGTGTTTTTGCTAATTTGCTCTGATTGGCCAGCCTCTGGCAGCCTGGCCAGGCTGGTTGATGAGGTGTGAAGTGGCCTGGCCCCACACAAAGAGATATGCCTGGGGGAGGAGATTTCCCCTCAGCAGATGGGGAAGCAGGAAGAGGGGAGGGATGCCAAACTGGTCTTCAAAGGCAGGGAAAGACATTTGCAGCAACCCAGCAACACCCTCACATCCTACAAACCCAGACAATTAGGTGCCCCATTGATTAGATTAGGAGAGGACAGGAGAGGGGTGTATTTAGGATTTATAGCCACACCAGTGGGTGGGCTCAGCCAGATGTAACCTCCCAAAATCACTTTCAGCCATGATGGATTTTTGAGGAATGTTGCTCCCGGGGACTTATTTTTGCCACACTTCCCAGGAAGTGGTCATCAGAGGGGGAAGGACCCTGCCCCTGATTGGAGAACCAGGACCCCCCTGTTTTTCACCCAGCAGCAAGGATAAAATTTGCAGACCCGCACCCACACCTCAGATCCCTATCAGATTCCAACAAGGAAGAACTACAGAAGAAGAAGTACTGCCCTGCCGGTTTTCCCCTGGCCCAGGGAATCCTCCATGGCGGCGCTGCTTGCAGCGCCGCCATGGGGATTCCGACCCCCTTCCCGCCACCCTGTTTCTGGCGGTTCTTACCGCCAGGAACAGGATGGTGGAAACGGGTGTCGTGGGGCCCCTGGGAGCCCCTGCACTGCCCATGCCACTGGCATGGGCTGTGCAGGGGCCCCCTAACAGGGCCCCATGAAGATTTTCACTGTCTGCTTTGCAACTGCAACTGCACCCATCGCACCCCTGCAACTCCATTCGGAGCCGGCTTCCTCGTTGCAGGGCCTTTCCCGCTGGGCCGGCGGGCGCCGTTTTGGCGGTCGCCCGCCGGCCCAGCGGGAAAGCCAGAATGGCATCCGCGGTCTCCTGACCGCGGAGCGGCCATTTGGCGGTGACCGCATGGCGGGCGGCGGTGTAAAAGCGAGGTTCCTAGGAGCTAACAATGGATGCACTGACTGGAGTATAAACTGATACAAATTTGTTACCTGACAAGCCCAACAACAGGAACAGGAGAAGAGGAGCCAATCATTGACATGTGAACAAGGGTTTATTAAATTCTTAGATTTGAGGCCCTACTTTAATTGGACTAAATGTAAGCGTACGATTCTTTATCAAATAGCAATGTGGGAAGTAGTTTTAGGGAATCTATCTTAGCCAGACTGCACCGAGAGGAGAGAATTAATTTGCCCCATTTTGTCCTAACTGTTCCGAGAGGAGATGCGCTATTAGCCATTATTCTTTCCAAACTGCATGAAGTGACATTTCTGTCTTGAACTTTCATGCTGAATTTCGATGCTTTGCTGACCGAACCGATGTTCAATTGACGAAGACTGTCACAGCTTGCTGAACTAAACTGAGGCAAGGCACAAGACAATGTTACTCATTGCTATGTCGATTTGCGTTTGTCTTTAGGTAACAACCTCTAATTTTGATAGAGCAATAGTTAAATGTTTTCCAAATGTGTGTTGACTCAATTGTTTTGCATGAAGCCCAAACATGCCATTCTAATCAGAAGGTTAGTTAGGATATTCACTGATGATACTTCCTAAATATTAACAACAGTTGATGTGTTTTCTTTTCTGAATCTAAATGTATGCTATTTCTATTGCACAGTTATTCTTGATATTGATTTGTGCAGAAACATTAGAAAGTGTAGTGATCCAAGCTTTAATTAAATTGAGATTATTTAGAAGTTTTGGTCAACCAGTATTGTTTCTGTATGTTTATCATTTGATTTTGTGGCTAAGTTACGTGATATTAGAATTGTTAATATAGGGAAATAAATATTCTAACTTTTCTATAAAGGTGTGATTATTCATGGCCAAAGGGGTCACGGTGTGTGGAAATTATTGACTCCCAAGATAATTGATGTTATTGATTGGTATTGCGATTGATTTGTAGTGAAACAGAAACTTAAGGTGGGAACTATTCTAAGCTCAGTCAAAAGGTCCATCAAACCTCTAACGCGTCCCCTTATAGATTAATGACAAGTAACCAATAAAGGTTAGACACTTGAAAACATGTGCATGTTGTTTAATTTCTGTATAGGATTGCCATAACGTCAGCTCAATGCCTGCACTACATGATGATCATAGTGTCAGCTACCTCAATGCAGGCTTGTGTACCCATGCGCTGTGATCGGTCACAGTTTCGTGCTGCATAAAATATAGCCAGGTACGCTTCAGAGATTCCCAAAGCAAAGTAATCTGCTGCTATTTTGCTGTATTGTGAGCCACTTTGAGGGACTTCTGTAATGTTGAAATGTGAACGGTTGGAATCAGTTCAATGATTTCCCTAGTAGCCACTCACCGTCAGATGTTCATTTTCACCTTCAGAATGCCTATCTTTAATCTTTTGGTACACCGCACACAGGATTCTTGGTGGATGCTGAGAACTTGTCACCAGCGTCAAGAGAAAGACAACACTCTTGAAATGCCTTAACTCTCTTTATTTCATCCCCCAATATATGTGCACAGCAACAGTTCATCTCCTTCATCAACCATCCCTACGTTGCCAGGTTTCACATTCCTTATGATGCTCATACAATTCTTACGGTTCCAATACTCTTAAAGGAACATATGCACAAACAAATGTAGATAGGCCATAACAAGTTCCCCAATAGTATAATGTTATAAAGCATTTAGGACAGATATACTAAGATTGGATTCACAAAAGCAGTTGCAAATTGTGTGCTGATTTGTTGCTTATGCAATCTAATTTTGTGAGAACATCAGTTCACAAAAGACCAAATCAAATTTGGTTGAAAATAAAGTGCTTAATGAATCTAAATTAGACAGGTCACAAATTGTGGCTCTCTCCAAATGGCTGCCAAGCCAGGGAAGGTGACATACAAGGGCCAGCAGGCCAGCATGCCTGTCCTTTCATTTCAGAACTGAAAACGTTTTTTTTTAAAGCACCAGAATTCTTTTAAGGAAATGGGGTAGCTTTTGTTAAAAAAATAAATCATGAAAAACTTCAAAGGGTTCTCAAATGCTAAAATGCTTAGTAGTTTCGGACTTTATTAATTTGTTTGGAATTTTGGTGAGTGCACTTTTTGCCCAAGAAGAAGCATTCTTAGGGGTATCAGAAATTACCCACTTTGTCCCAGCCTTGAATATGATGGACTACCACAGCAAGTATCTTCAATGATTTCTAGATTTGTGTGATTAAGTATACCTTTGAGCAATTTGCTTTCATTGTAGTTAGAATATCCTAATTCAGAGGCAGTTGTATTATTAATAAAAAACAAGTTGCTGAGCAGATGTGTAAGTGGACCTGGCAAAATGTATTTTATTCCGGTGTCATCTCCTATCATTTTGCAAATATTGTGTTTTGCTTATTAAAATTAATTTTTGAAATCATGCCATTATGGCAGGTGCTTTAATCGCTCTGTGTTTGCGTGAAAATGCAGCACACGAATGGCCAGAATATTAGTGGTTTTGCTTGTGGCACTTGTCTTCCTAGTGTTGTTTTTATCTTGAAATGCGTCCTGTCATCAAAATAGTTGCCAGGAGTCTTTTGTTAAATTATGGTGATAATTGCCATTTTTGTATTTTACATAATTTTGCATAAGTTGTTCAGGCTTTCACATAATTAGTCAAAAGCAGAATATGCAAATTTCACACACCCCTACTTGTAATGAATAAGTTGCACAGCACCCATGAGGTTTCCCACACCAGAACCTAGCTTAGCTTTAGATAAATACAAAATCTGCTGCTTGTCTGCTAATGTTTCAATAAAATTAGATCATGTTCTCTTGCCATTTTGTCTGTTCATTGATTATCAGTCCAAATCTAAATCCATTTGCAGTCCCTCTGCGTGACTTTTACCAAGTGGATCTAGTTTTGTGAATAATAGCTGTATCTGCTATCATCTAAGGGCCTCACTACGAGTGTGCACACTTGCAGTGACGGTCGGACCACCGCACACCAGGCGGTGTGACCACCACATTACATTGCTGGCAGATGGATCCACCAGGGGACCACTGTCACTGCCAGGAACATAGTTCCTAATGGGCTGATGGTGGTCTGAGTTGTACTTAGCCATGGCAGCGCTGAACTCAGCACCTCCATGCTGATTACAAATCAGCTTTCTTCCAGCCGTTCCATGGCTGTCACCCCGCCATGGAAAGGTTGGTGGAAAGCCAGTGCCGGGGCCAGACAGTGCGCATTCCGATGGTGCTGGTGTGCCACGGTATTGGCCTTGGCTCCCTTAAGAGAGCCGAGACCAATACCGTAACTCTGTTCCCACCGGTCTGCCTGACAGGAATGGCGTAATACAATGTTCCAGCAGATCATCCTGCTAGAAACATTGTAATTCGCTAGGGGGGCGCCACCACCTTGGCTGTGGCGTCCTCCCTGTGAGCTTTGCAGTCAGCTCATTCAACCGTCAAAATGGTAATGAGGCCCCAAATCAGTCTTAGTGCCCAAGGGTCAAACTGTGCTGTTTTTTGGAACATTGTTTTCTTTATAAATGCAAGCCTTTTGAATTCTTTATTGAAAACGTTTATGCCCTTATTAAGAGTGCCTGGCATTATTGGTGCTCAACCTTAATATTGATTCAAACATATTGTTGGTAAATAATATTGTGTTGCTCTAATTAAAGTGGAAATAGTAAATCTGACCCTTTCAAACCTAACATGTTCCCTACTGTTACTTATGTTGGAGTGGGCATAGTAACTCTGACCCCTCCAAAGTCCAACACTTTCCATACTGTTGCTGAGGTTGGAAAAAAGCTAGTAAACCAGACCCCTCCAAGGTACAGCCTTCTACTTGCTGATGCGTAGGTTGGAGTGGGAACAGTAAACTAGACCCCCTCCAAAGTACAACCCTCTACTGACTTTTGTTGAAGCTGGAGTGGGAATACTGAGTCTGAACCCTCCCTCAAAATCCAACACTTTCCCCACTCACTGTTTTATTTATTGTCAATATTTGTAGTATATTAGACATATTATTTTTTGTAGCACAAATATTTTTATTACAATTTTTACAGATATAAAATAATAAACAAAAACATACAAAATGTATTTCTTCAATATATCTAGGAATGTTAAATAATTTTACAAAATGTAGTGATAATAATAAAAAATTCATATGACTACTTTAAACATTATGATTGTTTGTAAAATAATATACAAATATACTTACTAATTAAATACAATATCTTATGTATAATTAAAACACTTTCTCCACAGTACCCACAACACCCAGCAACACATATAAAAATAGAAACAATAGTAGAAAAAATTATAAGCACACTAATAAAAAATCAAAATAAATATCTAAAAAATCCTAAAACATATTGGGGGTTATTCTAACTTTGGAGGAGTGTTAATCCGTCCCAAAAGTGACGGTAAAGTGACGGATATACCACCAGCCGTATTACGAGTTCCATAGGATATAATGGACTCGTAATACGGCTGGTGGTAAATCCGTCACTTTTCCGTCACTTTTGGGACGGATTAACACCTCCTCCAAAGTTAGAATAACCCCCATTACGTTTAATAAATATAAACATAATTAAATGAATACATAATTTAGCCAATTAATAATCGAATTAATTGTTAGTTACAAAATAAAGGGCCTGTTTATGAATGTGGCAGAGATGCGACTGCCATTGGCTTGGCTTTCGGACCACCGTATTATGATGCTTGCGGTTCCACAGAAGAAAGACTGCTGTGCAGCGCTGACTGCTGCGGTGGCAAGACTAGCCAATGAGGGCATTAGAGCCAGTGTTTCCGCCAGACACATTATGATGTTGACATGACCATGCCGGTCCAACTACCACATACCAGCAGGTGGAAACAGGAAGAATGAGGAAGGAACTCACCTGCAGGCAGTGTCACACGTCCCATGCTTCTATGGAGCCAATCACACACGTTCTGCCCCTGCTCATAGGTGGTGCCCAAAATCCATGCCTCTGTGGATGCAACCAAAGGTAAGAACACACACCTGCCTGTGTCATTAAGTTCAACAACAGATCGTCGTGCCTTCATCCACATGATAAGGGGGTCCCGCTATGTGGACCAAGTACGCTTGTCATTGTGTCCCGAGTCGGAGTCATTCACAATGAATGACACAATCACAGCCATAAAACTACCCCTTTGGTCAAGTCACTGACTGACACTGTACCACCACGCTCCACAAAAACAGACATCTGTTTATCTTAGTCACAGGGACAGTGAATTGTACAGAACATTGTGTCACACAACAGCAACACCACATCAATATCACACCTACCAATTGACAACATCACATTGCTCAGATGTCATGGACTGTCATCAAAATGAAGACACATATATATGGATGTGTCATTTAACAAAAATACCCCTCCCATTAAACATCCTTGTAAAGGACTCACACATATCACCCACATTGCAACACAATGGAAGGCCAATGGGATGTACAATATTTTCGTGACACAAATATCCAAACTCACAATGAAAACTATACCTGCATAATAGGGATGGGGTATCAGGAGCACCCTTAGAAGGATGCTGCCATGGTCATGCTGTCACTTTGCACATGCCCCTAAAACACTATTTGCACAGGCACTGGGCCTTTATGTATCTCTGGGACAACCAAAAGTATAACCAAGTGCCATGCCTATGTACCAAATGTGTAATTGCAAGTCAAGGAAACAAATACATGGACCATACATGTATGATGAAGTAGCTGGAAGAAACACACATCAAAGTGGACACATGGTCATTCAAATGCAATCTAAACACCTGCCATGTGTGGACAAACAAAACTCTAGCTTGCACACATGAGTCTAATGTCCAATCCATTTCAGGGGGACAATTCCAACACTATAAATGCTGACATTGGCCAACCCAAAATGAAATACTAATCATAGCAAATATAACACAATGCAACGACACCCCACTTGGACTACCCAACACATACCCATACAGTGAACACCTACCCTAGTCCTGGGTGACACCAGCACTAACCACAAAGTCAGAATTTGCCAAAAACTGAAAATGCCAGGCGCTCAGGTCTTTTCCTGTCAGGTGCTAGGACTTTTGTTTTGGCTATTTTATTTGGGGCAGTTCACGCTTAGGCCCTCATAACTTTTTGTTCACATAAGCCACCCATGTCAACTTCCAAGGGATTCTAGAGGTACCCAGAGTTTGAGGGTTCCCCTGGAGGAGACCAAGAAATTAGCCAAAATACACAAAACCTTTTTTTTTTTTTAAACAAAATGGGGAAAAAAGGGCTACAGAAGAAAGCTTGCATTTTTTTTTTACCCTGAAAATGGCATCAGCAAAAGGTTTGAAGTGCTAAAATCACCATCTTCCCAGATTTCAGGGACATGCAGACATGAATCAGAAAACCACATTTGTCAATACAATTTTAGCATTTTACTGGGACGAACCCCATTTTTACTATTTTTGTGCATTATGCTTTTAGCCTCCTTCCAGTTAGTGACAGAAATGGGTGTGAAACCAATGCTGGATTCCAGACAGCTACAGATTTCTGAAAAGTAGACAGTAGACAAATTTCTGAATTCAGCAAGGGGTCATTTGTGTAGATCCTACAAGGTTTTCTTACAGAAAACAATTCTTTCCACATTTTACTCTGTAACTTTTTCCTGCAATGTCAGATTTTCAAAAGCAATATACCGTTACATCTGCTGGACTCTTCTGGTTGTGGGGATACATAGGGCTTGTAGGTTCATCAAGAACACTAGGTACCCAGAGCCAATAAATGAGCTGCACCTTGAAATGGGTTTTCATTCTATACCAGGTATACAGCAATTTATTTGGTGAAATATAAAGAGTGAAAAATAGGTATCAAGGAAATCTTTGTATTTCCAAAATGAGAAAAAGATAAGGTGTTGAGAAGCAGTGGTTATTTGTACATGCATGAATTCCGGGGGCCTCATATTAGCATGTGAATTACAGGGTATTTATCAAATAGATGTCTTTTTTACACAGTGTCTTACATATGGAGGGAAAAAATGTAGAGAAAGACAAGGGAAAATAACACTTGTTCTTCTATTCTTTATTCCCCAACGTTTCCCGATAAAAATAGTACCTTACTTGTGTCAGTAGGCCTAGTGCCCGCAACAGGAAATGTCCCAAAACACAACATGGACACATCCCATTTTCCCAAAGAAAACTGACCTGTTTTTTGCAAAGTGCCTAGCTGTGGATTTTGGTCTCTAGCTAAGCCAGCACCTAAAGAAACCTAGCAAACCTATACAATTTTAGAAACTAGACACTTAGGGAAATTCAGAATGGGGTGAGTTGTGGTGCTTTCATCAGGTTCTGTTACTCAGAATCCTTTGCAAACATCAAAATTTGACCAAACAAAACACTTTTTCCTCATATTTTGGTGATAGAAAGTTCTGGAATCTGAGAGGAGTCACAAATTTCCTTCCACCCAGCATTTCCCCAAGTATTCTGATAAAAACGGTACCTCACATGTGTGGGTAGGCTTAGTGCCCGCAACAGGAAGTGCCCCAAAACATTGAGGTGACACATCAAAATTATTAAATACTAATCTACCTGTTTTTGCAGGGGGCACCTGCATTTTTGGTCCTAGGCTCAGCATCCGTCTAGGGAAACCTACCAAACCCAGACATTTCTGGAAACTAAACACACAAGGGATTCCAGGGAGGTGTGGCTTGCGTGGATCCCTCAGTGTTTTCTTACCCAGGATCCTCAGCAAACCTTAAATGTAGCTAAAACATCTCATTTTTCCCACATTTCTGTGTGGGGTGACTGCACCAGCACAAATTTCCTACCACCCAACATTCCCCCTGGGGGCAAACGGGCCTTCCAAAATAGGTTGATTTGCCTCCAAGGGGGGCAGAAATGGCCAACAGTAATGTGCCCCCAGGCGACCTTTGCCCAAGGGGCTGCCCCCCAAACAACACACACATCAAACACATACACACACCAATCCCTGGTGCCTAAGTGGTTTCTGCCCCCCCCCCCTAGGCCCTGCATCTCAGGACCTCCCACCTCTTCCAACAATGGGTGCTCTGCCGGCTATGGACCACCAGGGTCCGCACTTTCCAGACGATGGCTCTCCAAATCCCCTTCTTCTGGTGGTCATTGACCTTTATGGATGCAGAAGACAAATCAAAGGATTACAAACAAAAGTTTTTGCACAAATGGTTGTGTCACACACATGTCAGAAACACCAAGTACAACATTTTCAACTTGGCAACACTCTACAGTTGTAAAGCACACATGCTTATAAGTACAAGGACATGACTACACACTTTTGAATTTATACGCAACCTAACCCACTACTCTGCTCATGGCCTACAATGACTAATCAAGCCTACTGAGATCATTTAGCCCAGGCTCAAGCATTGTGTACTGTGATGCATGCCACAATAAAACACAACAAATCAGTGTGGATTCTGAAGGGTAAACTCCTTGGGCCTGACTGGACCAACATATTTACACTCTGCAACATTGTCACAATGCATACAGTCCCTACAGGCAAATACCATAGTACAGACTTCACCCTAAGACTTGAGTGACAATGAAAGAGCTGGCATGGTGGGCACGGAAAGTCTACCTTGTGCATGTGTTGACATGTGGTCTACCACGTGCTGACTCATGCCACTTCAGAGTGGGTTTCTGTGGTATGTACTTGTACCACAGAACACACCTTTTAACATATGTAGAAAACCTACAGCATTGGCATCCAACATACAAAGGTATGTTTGGTTAAATTGCTGCTACGTATCCAAGCTAATGAGTCACATGTCATGGCCTCCCTGGAAACTACACACTATCTGCACTATGGGTTTGTGAATTGTGCAATACACCTGTACTGAGCAAATATGACTTATGTGAAGGTGACAACAGAGCTGTGGGAGTAAGGGACCTGTCAGGAGTCAAAGACATACATTGACAATGATGCAAAATGCACATATGAACTAGTTCAGGGATTGACCTCAGTACCCATTCCTAATCTAGTCAATGCATTGAGGCATTCAGGGGATATTTTGCCAGTAGAGCCACAAATTGGTCACATGACAGGATCTGCAAGTCTACAGGGAGTGGGCACAGTACCACGGTTGCATACCAACAGTGACTCTCCCACAGCCTGGAGTATGTCCCATACTGGGAGATACATTTGACAGGCCCTGGTCTCTGCAGGCTAAGCATACAGAACCTACATGACCACACAAGAAGTCTAACTGGCACAGAGGGGCTCATTGTAGCCTGTGAGGAGGGAAAAGATGGTGTATAACTGTCAATTGTGCCTATGAGACTCTTACCTGCTCCTGATCATACATGGGAAGGACATCATCCAGAAGCTTCTCCAGCTCCTCTGGAGAGAAGACTGGGACCCTTTTACCTGCCGGCAATGGCATGATTGTTCCCAGAGGTGGCACAGTTCAGCTAAGTGGTGGAGGTGTTGATGGCAGCAGTGTCATGAGTAAGGTGACTGATTTTGCCAAATGCAGCTTTCATGTATGCCACGTAATCAGTCATCACAGCTGATGGCCACAGCCATTGGCCTGCGACCGCCTCAGGCAACAACAGGCCAATGTTTGTGTCCACCGTGGTTGGTACTGCCCGCAATGCGGATGACTTCTGCTGACTGCCACAGGTGGTTCCTGATGTTAAGTGGATTAGGTCAAGCATCCATCATCTTGGTGGTTTGAAATACAGTATATGGCCCTGTTAAATTCATCACAACAACAATATATGTGGAGGATCATCACTAACATCCTAAATCAGTCTTGTGTAGGTCCTACTACAAGATCACCAGAGTAGTGTGTTGCAGGATACAGATGGCATATGACAGCAGTGCACTGTCCGAAAACGCTGACTGTACTTTTGGAGGTAGGAAAAGACTGTCACGTTTCAAGGGGCAATTGAGTAGCAAATAGTTGGGTGTCACCTGAATCCATGTTGTGGACACATGTGTTAACAACCATGGGGGTCACATTTGACCCTTGTGTAATTGACAGCTGTGATGTGTACCAGGTGCATTGTATTTCCAGTCAGAAATGCTTTGTCACATTATTTTGTTGTTATGCATTATGTATGCTGGTAAGGACACAATGAACAATGCTCCAACTCATGTATTTTTTACCTAAAGGTACCCTGGGAGAGGGAGGATGTGACAACCTCCTGTCTACTGTTCATTGCGACACCTTCAAACCATGGAAGAATGCCACATTATCCAGCTGTACTGTCTGAATAGGCAAACAATAGCGGTTTTATGTTGTCAGTTGGAACCAGATCTGATGCCAGCAAACAGTAATTCAAACTGCTTACCACTCATGGTTCAAGTCATGGCAGTATTGCACTTCCTGGCCGCAGGGTCCTTCCAACATACATTGACTCTACTTTGTGGTATGTCCCAACGTAAGTTCAGTCTGGTGTTGAGAAAGTTCCTTACTGCAATGTTGAAACACATTGACAGCCGTTTCAGGTTCCACCAACGTGAGGATTTAGCCAATGTAAAGGCTGACTTCTACAGCTTTGCCTGCCTCCCACATGGGGTGGGAGCCAATGATGGCACACATGTTGCCTTGGCGCCACTGCAGGCCGCTGGACACGTCTATAGCAACAGAAAGTTTTCCATTCCATCAACGTGCAAGTTGTCTGTTTGGCGGATCTCTACATCTCAAACGTCTGTTCCCGTTTCACTGGATCAGCCTATTATTCCTTTATAATGTGGAACAGCGCCATACCCCAGCTGAAGGTGAGGGCCGGGATGGCTGATAAGTCACATTTGTCCTGATTGTGTTTGAGCATTGTCAGTTGCTACAATCATGAAGTCAGTGACTCATTGTTGCACTTATGTCCCATTTCTTAACAAGAGACTCAGCATATCCAAACCGTCTTTGATTATTGACACTGCTGAAGAATCCAACTACGCCAGGGGAAGTCCCATGAAAGAATGCTGCGGCAGTGGGGTGGGCTTTTGGGCTCCTGAAGGCCAGATTTTGCTGTCTGGACAGGAATGGTGGAGCCCTTCCCAACTCATCTGCGAAACTGTATCATATTACTGTTGCTTGCTGCATGCTCCACAACATCGCCCTGCGGAGGAATATCTCGTACATCCCAGTGGAGGGGACCCTGCAGTGCCACCGGGTGAGCATCCTGTAATGCCAACTGAAGATGACAGTCGTGAAGAGGAAAGAGCTCACTTGCGACAAGATATCATCCATAGCTTCTTCTCAAGAGTGTAAGTCATGTGATGTCATGACTGTGACTGTATAATGTACTGTAGTTGAGAGTATGTGTCGAGTCAATTTTTTTAAATAGTTGGGGAGCTGATACTCATCCAAAATCAGCCAAAGGATATTTGATTAGATAGCTTTTGACACGTCCCCACCCTGATAATGTTGCTTTGTTTGTGTCAAAAATGTATTGCAATATAATTTGTTTTCCAGATTCTTGCTATGTGACTTGTGTCATATGGATGCGTCCATGCCTATATTCCTTGTTTTGTTCTTTGTATATGTACTTTCACCATGACATCTTCAGATTTGTGATATTGCCAGGTATGTGATGCTGTTCTGACATACAAAGTGGACATGGATTGTTCCTGGTAATGTAGGTCACAGAGTTTGAAAGTAGGAGACCTGTGCCAACATAGCTTGCACAGTGTTAGGAATGAAATGTTAGGATTGTTTTGTGTCCTGTAGTGGCCCTGATACATCACGTGTGTCATAATGTGGTAAAAAATATGTAGCCCTAGGGCACGACCTTGTCAGTTACCCTTCATATTTGTTAAACACTCTTTGTATGACCTGCATATAGTTGTGTATGTGTTTCATCATTGAACACAACAGTGCCTGTTCCAAATCACTGACATATGTTTGTGTCCCACCACCAGATGCATAAGCACTGGATCATAATGACCCTGTGATCAGAAACTGATGTACTGCCATCTGTCTGAGTCTTGGATTATACAATGTTGGATTACTTTGGTGTGGTAGGTGATAAGGTTCCAGCTGATGATATCAACTACTTTAATGTTTGCCTATTCTACAGGACAATATCTGGCAAATCCATCCCTTCCATAATCTGGAGGTCTGTATCTATAAATATGTTCATTTACTCAGTATGATTCAGTCATTTATGATTTGCCATATTTCAGACACATTGAAAGCCCATGTGCTGAACACTGTAATACAATTTCTTCTTTGACCAGACACTTATATGTATGTATTTGTTTGGGATGGTTGTAACCCTGAGCTGAACACTTTGTGTACATGCAACATATTCCATCATGAACAAGCACCTTAGATCATCATTGTATGAATCAAATTGACTGACATATCTATATGGCTAAATGTGAAATTAAAAACAGCAGACAAAGAGTCAGTGATGGGAGATTTTACTACGACTAACAGAAAATATGTGACATGACCCAGCAAAAAAGCAAATGTGAAGTGGTCAGACATTGTGCATAAAATAATTGGAGTAGATGACCTTAAGGAAAGGGGATTATTGCTGGCAGTAGTGGGTGTCTTGCCATTTGCACCTCCTGGATTCTTTGCTAGATGTCACAGCCTGCATGCGGGGCGGGATCAGCTGTTGCTGTACTTTGGCATCATGTACTTGCAACACCGGAAGGGGTAGATTTTGGAAGTAAAGCCCTGATCAGTGTGGTTTTAACTTCCTCCAGCACCCCTTTTAGGGTGCCTTTTTCGGTATTATTGGCATCCAGATTTTTCAATCATGACCCTCTGGTCAGACTGCAACAGTGAGTCTCACTGTGACCACAATATCACCTCTCAGGCCTGTTGCTTCAACATCCCGGTCAATGATGCATCCCAACCTGTGTACCTATGTACTATGGGATGGAAGAAGAAGGGGTGCCTAATCTATGAAAAATTCAATAAACGGTGGTCAGGATTCTTTGGCTCCCTGTGGAAAGGCAAAGGATTGTGACCTGTGAAGGGGGTGTTTTACAGCTGTGTTGTTTTTGAATTCATCCAACTTGCACTTGTTTGTTACTTTGGTAGACGCGTACTACAGTGGTCGACCACCATTGGCTAGCCACTGCAAGGAGACTGCCACACCGACTGCGTGTTTTTAATACACTTGGAGGTTGGCCATGGTGCTGACAGCGCTGGAGGTCGGACTGCCTAGATGTAAGCCACCGCGACGCAGGCGATCTGTCTTTTTTGCTTGGAGGGTGACAGTCCTGTCTGCTTGCATAGTAATACGGTAGTCTGGGTACCACCGGCGCAGCTTTGCTTTTAGGACCACCAGCATGGCGGTCTGGCAGTCCCACTGCATGATTTAAAAATCCTCTTTTAGTTAAATTATAATTAAATAATTCAGATAATTAGTAATCAAATTAAATTATACAAATTATGAAATAAATAAACTACTTATAAACAAATATATACAGTATATATATTTTTTTTCCAATCCCTTCCTACTTCCCAACAGACCAAACATTCCCCCAACAAATAAAGAAAATTAAAATTAAATTATAAACATTCCTTAGACATATTTCAATAATAAACACAATCAAACGCTGCTGAAATATTACATATCATTAACAATAAAAACTAGCTTGTCGAGCAAAAATTAATAAAGCATAACACTGAACAAATATATATATCATAACCACTTCAACAGTTTCATTCCTTTTTCAGGAACAATTTATATTATATCTTTCAATATTGTTCCAGTTGGAGCAGGGGAAGCTGACTTGCACTACTGTTCAGACTTTCACTTCTGTTATGCTAGAAGGGCAATTATTTTCTTAACTTTTTCCACTCCATTGTTACAGTGGTTGCTCTTCCACAGTACCAATGAGAATACTATTTTGTACATCTTGTGTTCTTTCGTTTAGGCTGTTTACTTTACTGTACTTCCAACCCATGTGACATAGTAGAGGTTTTCCTTTTTGTGATGTATTGTACATTGCTGTATCTAATGTGTTGATTTTTGTGGATAATAATATGGTAAATATATGTTATTTGTTTTACAAATAAGTACCATCATCAATTGATTTAATACGTTTTTGATGTTTTACATTCCATACTTATTCTGATTATTTTCTTCTTGAAGTTTTCCTTCTTTATAGTATAGTTTCTGATTGATTTCTTTCTTCTTTCAGTTGACATTTTCTGTTTAATTTCTGTTTTGAATACATTAGTACAAATGATTTGTTTGACACACTTTTTTATGAATACATTTTGTTTAACTTTTTTTACATTATTTATTTATTTTTTTAATAAACATTTTTATTGAGTTTATATAACAACGACATAAAGCCCAACAGGTCGTAACGGCACAGCACAGCCCAAGCACCACATAAGTCAAAAGCATAGAATAGAGCAAAGACCCACAATCAGGCAACGTCTTTGAGGATTCGAGACAATGCACATTACAAATGTATATTACCCCATATCGGCAGCCCCCTCCCCCCAGGTCTCCATCCATTTCCCCCACACCTTATCATGTTTATTGGGACAGCCCCTTGCCTCGTACCCGAGTTTTTCTTGCTGAGCGCACCAGTCAACTCCCTTGTGCCACTTCGCTACCACTGGAGCTGTCTCCGATTTCCAGTTTGCTGCGATGTCCCTCTTGGCCACTAAACAGGCCGTTCAGACAAAGGCCCGATCTGCTCTGCTGGAACCCACCCCCTCAAGGACTCCCAAGAGGATTCACACCGGGGCAGCTTCCACCTCCACCCGCAAGACCCTGGTGATCTCGGTCACCACTGCCCGCCAGTAGGATACAATGTGCGGGCAAGTCCACAACATATGGAAGAAATCTGCATCTGGGTCCTGCGCATTGCGGACAGTCAGCTTGGGGTTGGAGGGCCATTCTATGGAGCTTCGCAGGAGTAAGATAGGCCGCATGGAGATAATAAGTCTGCACAACCCGGAGTCGGGAAGTCATGGTTAACGTCCTCTGGGCCTCCCTCCAGTCGTCGTCATCCATTGGACCCACCCACCGCTCCCATCGCCCATGAAGCTTGTCAAGGGTCTGTGCTGTGTGTGTTGTCAGTGTACGATATATGCGTGATACTCCCCCTTTACCCAAGTGCCCCATCAGCGTCTTGGCCTCAACGGGGTTGAACTCAGGGAGGACCGTCCCAGTCTGCACATGTACATGAAGCGCGTGACGGAGTTGCAGATATTTGTGGAATTGGGAGCGAGTAAGGGAGAACTGCTGTTGAAGCTCCTGGAAGGACTGTATGTGTGATCCTGCCCAGACATCTCCAAGCAGTGATAGGCCAATAAGGTCCCACTTATGAAACCCCTCAAGTGCTGAGATATCTTTTAGCCACGCTCCCTGCCACAGCGGGGTGTGTTGCGTGAGACGGCGTCACCACCCCGTCTCTCTCTCTGCCACCCTCCACCCCATCAGTACCACCCTCGTCACTTCTGGGAGTTTGCATGGCAAGGGATCGCCATATAGCATCCCCATCAAACTAGGGAAACCAAGTGTCAAGAGTTCTAGTTGGCAGACCCAGATGAAAAAAAATTCTATTGCACCTTTGTCAGGACATTTCAAATAATATACACTACTCATTTTGCATAGTTTGTGGCAAGAAAGGTTTGAGAAGATTGATAGTGATAATAGTAAGGCAGTGAAAGGTGGTGATCTTTCAAAGTGGTGAGGCTTAATACATGACCAAAATTCCTGCATGCAAGAGAGAATAGCGACCGAGGCTGAATTCTTCAAGGTGGGGTTTGAGTGAGTTCACACCAAAAAAAAAATTAAAATAAAAGTTTTCAAATAGTTTCACTTGTTTCACTTGAAGCACAGGTTTACAATACATTTCTTAATCAACCTTAGGATCTTAAAGGACACCCAGTACACATTCAAGTACTAACATGATGTGCTAAGGAAAATAGGAAGACTGACACCCATTAGGAGCTGACTCCATTTCTTTTATAATGTGTTATGCGTACCCCACATATGCTGATAATTAACTCCATTGTCCAAAGGCCAGCATTTTGTCATGGATGCCCCCTCACCCATATGCCAAGGGTAACCCCATGTAGGCAAGAATTATCTGCAATAAACCAGAGCCAGAAAGTTGCCAATGGTGCCACTCATATGCTTTGGGTAACTAAGAACTGCCTCTAGTATATCTGAGACTGTCTTTTGTCACAGGTACCCCCCTGTTGGACCTGGCTTTTTGACGGGGACATCCCCAAACTTTTTGCCTCCTTCCTCCTATTTTTTCTGACCTGTTGTTGTTGGCTTTTGACCTCTGGGCACTTTACCACTGCTAACCAGTGCTAAAGTGCATATGCTCTCTGTGTAAATTGTACTACTGATTGGTTTATCCATGATTGACTATTTAATTTACTTGTAAGTCCCTGGTAGAGTGCACTAAATGTGCCTAGGGCAGGTAGATTAAATGCTACTAGTGGGCCTGCAGCACTGGTTGTGCCACCCACCTCAGTAGCCCCTTAACCTTGTCTCAGGCCTGCCATTGCAAGGCCTGTGTGTGCAGTTTCACTGCCACTTCGACTTGGCATTTAAAGGTACTTGCCAAGCCTAGAACTCCCCTTTTTCTATACATACGTCACCCCTAATGTGTGCCCTCGGTAACCCCTAGAGCAGGGTGCTGTGTGGGTAAAAGGCAGGACATGTACTTGTAAGGTTATATGTCCTGGTAGTGTAAAGCTCCTAAATTCGTTTTTACACTACTGTGAGGCCTGCTCCCTTCATAGGCTAACATTGGGGCTGCCCTCATACATTGTTGAAGTGGCAGCTGCTGATCTGAAAGGAGCAGGAAGGTCATATTTAGTATGGCCAGAATGGTAATATAAAATCCTGCTGACTGGTGAAGTCGGATTTAATATTACTATTCTAGAAATGCCACTTTTAGAAAGTGAGCATTTCTTTGCACTAAAACCTTGTTGTGCCCTTCAATCCACGTCTGGCTAGGTTTAGTTGTCAGCTCCTTGTGCATTCACTCAGACACACCCCAAACACAGGGTACTCAGCCTCACTTGCATACATCTGCATTTTGAATGGGTCTTCCTGGGCTGGGAGGGTGGAGGGCCTGCCCTCACACAAAGGACTGCCACACCCCCTACTGGGACTCTGGCAAACAGGATTGAGCTGAAAGAGGGCTTGGTGCATTTCTTAGAGACTCTTTGAAGTCACCCCCACTTCAAAGGCACAACTTAGTATAAAACAGGGCCTCTGCCCTACCTCATCAGACACTTGCTGGAGAAGAAACCTGAACCAGAAACTACATCCTGCCAAGAAGAACTGCCTGGCTGCTCAAAGGACTCACCTGTCTGCTTTTCTACAAAGGACTGCTGCCTTGCTGTTGGCCTGCTGCCTTGCTGAACTCTTGTCTGGCTGTAAAAGTGCTCTTCAAGGGCTTGATAGAGCTTGCCTCCTGTTCCATGAAGTCTCAGGACCAAAAAGACTTCTCTCTTCCTCTTGGACGCTCCGTGCGCCGAACTTTTCGACGCACAGCTTGTTCGGCGGCAAGAAAAACACCGCACACCGACGCTGATCGACGCGACGTCTTCGGGACGACCGAAACTTTGACGCACGGCCTCGTAAGGACAACGCCGCCCGACTTCCCGGGAGAAATCGACGTGACGCCTGCCGTGAGATCAAAACTTTGACGCACGGCCTCGCAAGGACAACGCCGCCCGACTCCGCAGGAGAAATCGACGCAATGCCTGCCGTTTGTTTCCTTTTCTAAAGACTTAAGACACTTATATCACTTTTCAGTGATATCTTTACAAATTCGTATTGCAACTTTGATCGTTTTGACCTGAAGATACCCAGATAAATATTATATATTTTTCTAAACACTGTGTGGTGTATTTTTGTGGTGTCATGCTATGGTGTTGTATGATTTATTGCACAAATGCTTTACACATTGCCTTCTAAGTTAAGCCTGACTGCTCGTGCCAAGCTACCGGAGGGTGAGCACAGGCTGATTTTGGATTGTGTGTGACTTACCCTGACTAGAGTGAGGGTTCTTGCTTGGACAGAGGGCAACCTGACTGCCAACCAAAAACCCCATTTCTAACACCCCCATTATGCCACAAATTACTTCCAATATGTCAGCATTAATATGTTGACAGGTGTTCCTCCATAAGTAAAACATTACCTTGACAACGCTTGGCCAGTGGCAAACTCACTACATAACATACACTCATTGACATGCTTTTCCACGTGCCCACACACTGTTTCACTCACATGGTCAGGTCACACAATCTCTTTCACATATCCACTCCCTGTTCACTCACTATCTCACTCAGATGCCTCCCCCCTAAAATAATATGACAAGTATTTGTAAAGCACATGTTAACTTCTTTGGGTATCTTGCCACTGAATAACAGACAATGACACACTGTATCATTCATGACCTCTGCTACTTTCTCATTCACATGCCCACTCACATGCTCACTCAGACGTCTCACTCACACACTGTTTTATTCACATAAGTTCTCACTCACATGCTCCCTGCCTCACTCACACATTCACTTACTGTCTCATTCACACTGTCTTAATCACACACTGCCTATTTCACAAACTGTCTCACATACTCACTTGCATACTGGCTCACATGCTCACATACTGTCTCCCTTACACTTTCTCATTTACTCACTGTATCACACACATGCACACACACGCTCACACTCTAATTCATAAACTTTCACTTGAATGGTCACTGTCTCACTTTCTGTCTCATATACTGCATATCACTCACATACTGTCTCACTCACAAGCTCACTCCATCACATTCTTACTCACACAATCCCACTTTCTTATTCAGAAACTCACACACACTTAGGGCCTCATTGTGACACTGACCACCAGGGTCACAGTGCCAGTTGGACCACCTTCAATGCAGCAGTCCGAGTGTTGTATTACGACCGCAGTGATGGCGCCGTGGTCGGACCGTCAGCCCTGCCAATTTTCATCTACACAATGGTCTGGCAATGCTGGCGGTCCTAATCAGCCAGGGCAGTGCTGCAAGTGGCGCCGCAGTGGGGATTAAGACCCTCTTCTCCGCCAGTGGTTTCATGGCAGTAACCCTGCCGTGAAAAGGCTGGAGGAGACGGGGTGCAGGGTCTTGGCATGGGCAGTGCTTAGGCAGCCCCCCCCGGCCAGCCCCATCACAATGTTTACTGTCTACTTTGCAGACAGTGAATATTATGATGGGTTCTGGTGCACCCTATGCACTACAGCATTCACGCCGGCTCTATTATGAGCCGGACACAATGCGTTAGGCCATTTCCCGCAGGGCCAGCAGGCGGAAACTGTGTTTCCACCTGTTGACCCAGTGGGAAACTCGTAATGGGTCCGGCAGGGAGGCTGCCACACTGGCGGCAACCAACCCATTGGGACTTAGGCGGATGGGCTTTTCCGTCTGCCAAAGTCATAATAAGCCCCTCAGTCTCTCATACCCACATCTTTTTTAATTACTTTCAGGTGCCTGAGCAGGTCCTGATTCTGCTTTCCCACTTCCAGTTCATTATTTAGAGTCCTCACCTCAAGCACTCAAATTGAAAGCTGAGAGCTGAAGCCTGGCACTGCCTCAGCATGAAGCAACTGGTACACTGAGAAGGCACCATCTTTCAGATTCTGATTTTTCAAGCTGATTGACATGAAGGCCTGGGCACTGCAGGGCTACATCCTAAATGGTCCAGGAATAATTTTAGCAGTGATGCTGCAGTACATCACTAATTAGGAGGCCTTGGTGCTTGCCAGGCCCCTATGACCAAAGCTTGAACCGTGCCAGTGTTAGACAATCTGTCTTAGGGCAGGTGCAGGTTCCTTTGAATGTCTGCACAAGTCATGAGACCTATGTCACTGTCTCAGACAGATTGACCCCCAAAGTGGTCAACATTCTTGCATTCTTTCTATAATAGCTTAATATTCACTATTAATTCAACATACAAAAAGGGCAGCAAACAAGGAGGGCTTAGCCAAGAGGGCACTATGGATAGCCACCAATGTGGCAAAGAAATTAAATGGCGAACTCTAAGGAGTCTATTCACAAACTGAATTTTGTGGTGCACAAAGTAGTAATATATTCATTCTCATTACTTACTGCAAGATGATGATCACTATCCTACTTGCTGAGGCTATAGCTGCAAAACTCCTATCATTCTGTGCAGATATTTCCACAGACATAGGTCTACATTTTAGTAATAAATGTGGAAAAGGTTCACATGGAAAGTGGATAGAAAATGGACATTAATTACATCTCAATGAGAGGGGTTTAGTGAAGGGTAAGGAGCAGAGATGAGTAAAATTCAAGTCACTTATGTTCACATAATTAAACAAAATTTCAGTAAAATTATGCACACTTAAATGAAATGTAAATCATCATTTCATACTATATTGTAGCTTTCATTCTGTTGTGCTCGTAATCTGTGAAAAATATTTTCCATCTATGGTGTGTTTAGCTGTACATTTTTACTGCAGATGGTGTGTAATTACTTGAAGTGTCATAATGACAGAATTTCTTGCAACAAACCAAAAAAGTGTGACATACAAATTCATAACATTATGCAAATTACACTAGCCTAATTTAAATGTCATCAAAGCCTAGTAAGGAACAATATAGGGATTACTATGCAAATACAAACATCCACACACAAAAGAGTACACCCATTGCTACTCACACAGTACACTTCAAAGTTCACCACAACCAAAAAGATTCCAACAGAAGTAAATGTACTTAAGTTCAGCCTTTGAGTAAGTCCATCACCCCTCATGGCCATTCACAGTTACTACAAAAACATACAAGATGTTGAGAGTATGCTTTAAAATAGTGTAACCTCTGAGAATCACCCTGCTCCTCATGGGAAAAGTCCAATCAAACTGATAGACGGGGACTCTGTTAGAAGGGGCCACCTTAATGATTTCATGATATATATATGTGGAGGTCATGAGTAGGTAGTTACAGTTAGGACCTGCTTTCCATACAAAGAGTGCTTTTTTTGTTTGCTAATTACTTTTCCACTATTTGAGGAATCCTCACTACATTTTTCAAAAATAGTTTTCTAGTCACTTAAGCTGCTGTCTGCAAAATTTTGGGGTGATCCATCAAACAGATGTAAGAAAAAAGAGGGGTCCCAAAGCACATTTTCCCCATGCAATTTCCCAAAGGGATTTTACACATTGCTACAGCCCAAACTGTGGAGCGGAATTGCACCAAATTTGTCAGAAAGCTTAACCTTTATCCGGAAAAAGTGCTTTTTGTAATTTGGTTGTAAAGCTGTTCAGTGGTTTTGGAGTTATTAAAGTAACTAGATTTATATATATAGAGAGACACGGATCCACTGCAGCACATCTAAGAGCCAACAGCAATACTGTGACATGCTGGCTGCAACCCAAGAGGTAAAATGCAGCTGCCATTTTGTGAATTGGGACTCGGTACTGAGGAAGGTAAATAAAGTTTAAAACAGATAGAAGGGTCAGGGTAGAGGTACCCTGACCCCATGGGACTGATAGAGAGGTCTGTGTGGGCAAGTAATTTTCCCAAAATGTTTTGATGGAGCACACGAAGATCCACAGATCCACATCAATGCTCAGCGTGACCCCCCTGTGTTCTCTGTGGTGGATCTGTGGATCAAGACCTCAATTGAAATAACACGTACACCCATTCACCGACCTGCACACTTACTCATGTACTTACACAACCACCCACACACCCACTCACAGACCCACTCAAAGACTCACACAGCCACTCACACACCCACTCATGAAAACACTTATATAGTCACACACCCACTCACGCTCCAATACAGCAACTCACACACCCACTCACAGACCCACAAAACCACTCAGAGATCCACACAGCTACTATCTCACAGACACAAAGACACACACACAACCACTCACACACCCACTCACATACCCACTTATACATCCACAAACCACTCACACACCCACTCCCGCACTCATGCAGTCACTCACTCACCCACTCAGACCCCCATTCCCACTCACATAGCCACTCTTACACCACACAGCCATTCTCACACCAACTTACACACCCATACAACCACTCACACACCTACTCACACTAGTCACTCACACACCAACTAACACCCACACAAAGGCACTGATACACTTATAGAAATTGCAATAGGATATGTTTGCATTCAATGTGATGTTTTAGTAGATAATGTGTGTTTTTGGTTGGGATGAGATCCATGGATCCATGAAGTGAATTAGAAAAACAAAGACTTGGTGCATTGCAATTACAGAAAGATTACACAACTTACCTTACACTCATTTTTTATTTTTCGTTTTAAAATATGTCATAAGAATGAATGTGTGAATAAAATGTATTTCTAAACTTGTGAAAATATATAGGTGGTCATTACAACCCTGGAGGTCGGTGTTAAAGTGGCGGTAAAACCGCAAACAGGCTGGCGGAAAAAAATTGGAATCACGACCGTGGCGGAAACCGCCAACATAGACAGCCACTTTAACACTCCGACCGCCAAGGCGGTACAAACAAACACCACAGCGGTAACCGCCACCAGACAGGTGGAAGACAATGTACTGCCCACAGAATTACAACAGTCCAATCCGCCACTTTTTCCGGGGCGGATTCACAGCGAACAAAAACACGGCAGAAACAGGACTTGGAAGAGAAAACGCTCACCTCTACACAACCCATGAGGAATCAGGACGCCATGGAACCTGAGCTCCAGATTCTTCCAGCCTTTATCTTCCTGCTCCTCTACCAGGAGCACGAACGCTGGTGGCAAAGACCACGGTGAGTACTGCACCTACGACACAGGGGAGGGGGGAGGGAAAAGAGAGTGACTCACACACGCAACACTCAAATCCCCCACCCCCACCCTCACCCACGACAACACACACACTAATACATCATGATACATTACAGTTACACCCCCCCAACCCCCCATGGAAGAATGCAAGGACAAAAGGAAATGAGTCGAATGATTGTAATATATTCAAATACATGAATGAAAAATATATACATATATAAAGATATTCACACTATAAACAAATATATACACCAAGAATACAAGTCCAAGGGATTCCACCATCATAGTCCGTGGACCACTGGGCCCAAAATGCATGGGCGAGGCCCACACTCAATACCCAAACAAGACGGAGAGAACACTGCTGGGGCATCAGATAGAAATCAAACAGGCACCTCAGGGGGAAGGGAAGGGGAGGCACCTCAGCCGGATGAGTGCACAACGCCAGATCCACGAGGGGTCTCCATGCCCACTGCTTTATCCTGGGGAGTGCAAATCCACAGTCTCTCAAGTCTCTCCAGTGGGTGGGTTGCCCACTGCTTTATCCTGGGGAGTGCAAAGCCACAGTCTCTCAAGTCTCTCCAGTGGGTGGGTTGCCCACTGCTTTATCTTGGGGAGTGCAAAGCCAGAGTCTTTCAAGTGGATAACAGTCTCCACTGGTCCTGGAGGGGGCTTTGTGCCCAGAGTGCTTCATCCTGCCAAGGACTGAGGTAGTGGATGTCATTCTCCACTGGGGGCTTTGCGCCCAGAGTGCTTCATCCTGCCAAGGACTGAGGTAGTGGATGTCATTCTCCACTGGTTCTGGAGGGGGCTTTGTGCCCGGAGTGCTTCATCCTGCTCGTGGCGGTCTCAGTAGCGTCAGAATCTTCGGCGCTCACTGGCCTGCGGTGCTTGTTGCGGCGGTGTCCTTGGCAGCGGTGCTGGTGGCGGCGGTGTTCTGTTCAGCGGTGCTGGTGGCGGCGGTGTTCTTGGCAGTGGTGCTGGTGATGGCGGTGTCCTTGGCAGTGGTGCTGGTGGCAGCAGTGTCCTGTTCAGCAGTGCTGGTGGCGGCGGTGTCCTTTGCAGCGGTGCTGGTGGCGGCGGTGTCCTTGGCAGCGGTGCTGGTGGCGGCGGTGTCCTTGGCAGCGGTGCTGGTGGCGGCGGTGTCCTTGGCAGCGGTGCTTGTGGTGGCGGTGTCCTGTTCAGCGGTGCTGGTGGCGGCGGTGTCCTTGGCAGCGGTGCTGGTGGCGGCAGTGTCCTTGGTAGCGGTGCTGGTGGCGGCAGTGTCCTGTTCAACGGTGCTGGTGGCGGCAGTGTCCTTTGCAGTGGTGATGGTGGCGGCGGTGTCCTTGGCAGCGGTGCTGGTGGCGGCGGTGTCCTTGGCAGTGGTGCTTGTTGCAGTCTTGTCCGCTGTGTAGGTTTTCCCAGACTTGCCGGTTTTACTGTGCCCCTTCCCCACCTTGGATGGTGGCGCAGCTGTCTCCACACTCCCAATTGTACCCCTGAGAGCGGCTTTGGTGGCAGATTGTTTTCCTCTCTCCCGCCGGGCACTGGCCAACTTTTTATGCTTTTGAGGTGGGGGACTGTCCGTGCTCTGGCTCCTTGCCACACTGGCTGCTCTGCTGCCTGGAGCACTTCAGAAGCTGGTTACTACTGGCACCACTGTTCCCGCAGATGTTGTGGCTGAGGCGCTGGGTTGGGACCTGAAGAGGCGGGCCCTAGGAGACTGAAGGGGTGGGGGAGGTGAGGGAAAGTGGTAAAGGTTGGACAGGAAAAGTATTTTGGGCACACTGGGACGGGTAGATGGAGGGGGTTTGGGTGTGGAGGAAGAGGTAGTGGTTGTAGGAGGTGTACGTTTGCTGACTTTGGGTGAAGGTGCATGGGCTGGAGGATATTGTGAGGTGGATGACTGTTGGGTGGGTGTGTGGCTGCGTTTGTGTACCTTGGGAGGTGGGCTCACAGACACACTGGGAGAGGACACAGGGGATGTGCGAATGGTAGTGGGGGTGGTGGCTGCATGTGAGCGGGTGTGGTGGTGGGTGTGCTGGTGATGGAGGTAGTGGCTGACGATGTAGTGCATGCAGGTGTGAGTGGAGACAAGACAGGGAGGGAGGAGGAAGCCGAGGAGGAGGGGGACACATTGGAGGCAGTGGCTGTTGGTATGACTGCATGTGTATGATGCTTGCGTGAGTGCCTGTGGGATACGTGGTGCTTATGTTTGCCTGACCTTCCCTTGTGTGTTGACGTGTGTGCATGCTGGTCTGATGGTGTGCTAGGGATAGGCTGAGGTACAGGGGTTTGGGTCTGGGTGGAGGAAGTTGGAGGGGGGAGGCTAGAGACAGGGACAATGGCTGCCATCAGTGCTGAGGCCAGAGTCTGAAAAGCTCGCTGTTGGGCTGCCTGACCAGAATGAATGCCCTCCAGGTGTGCATTGGTTTGTTGCAACTGCCTCTCTACACCCTGGATGGCATTTAAAATGGTAGACTCCCCAACAGTGAGGGACCTGAGGAGCTCAATGGCCTTCTCACTGAGGGCAGCAGGGGTGACAGGGGCAGGGCCTGAGGTTCCTGGGGCGAAGGAGATGCCCACCCTCCTGGGTGAGCGGGCACGGGGCAAACGCTGAGGGGCTGCTGGGAGGGCGGTGCTAGTAGGGGGGGTGGCGGCTGTACCTGTAACTCACAGATGGGCCCGCCACCGCAAGGGAGCTCCCATCAGAGGAGGAGTCCATGTAGCTGGTCTCAGCTCCTGTCCCCGCCGTGGAGCTCCCCTCGCCCTCCGTCCCACCGTTGAATTCAGACTCTGTTGTGTCGGCATCCAGGGCCATGTTGGATGCAGCTCCCTCCTGCTCCGGTGCCACTGCTCCTCCGCCTGATGATGCTAATGCACACAAGAACAGGGAGACCACAAAAAGAGGGGGGAAGACAGAAAAAAGACATGTTGAGTGCATGCAATACCGCTACCATTGGCGGACACTACAGACACAGAAGCCCCCTGCACTACGCCGTGCACTTGGAGTTCCCTAATCAATCACAGGGACATGGGTTACAAGGTTATGCCCGATTGCTGCACACATGGATGTCACAGGAGCCTGACTAGGTGTAGTTGGATCTGTACACAGGTGGGGTGGGGTGGCACAGGGCCTGCCTTAAGAAGGGACCTTGCCTGCTAAACTTGCCCTGTCTTAGGGGAACCCACAGCCCACTTCCCCAACCCAAACACCTACAATGTGCGCTGAATCAGCTGAATGAGAGTGTACTCACCCCCTTGTGGCTGCTGTGATGCCCTCAAGTGCCCATCCAACTCCAGGTACGCCACCGCCAGGATCCAGAACATCAGGGGGGTCATGGTGCGACGGGCACCCCTCCCACGTTGGGAGGCCATCCCCAGCTGGGCCTCTGCCATCTTCTTGCTCCAGCGGCGAATGTCCTCCCATCTTTTACGGCAGTGGATGCTCCGTCTGTGGTAGACCCCCAGGGTCCGGACTTCCTTGGCGATGGCACGCCAAATATCCTTCTTCTGGTGGGCGCTGACCTACAGGAATAGTACAGGGGAAAAGGAGAAGATATAACCGTCCACACCCTCACAGTCATTGGCCCGCATCCCTACCCTTGCCATGACGCACATGCACTCACCATAGTTTCTTGCACGCCTCATTCTCCCCTCCCCCTATCCTTCATCCACACCACTCCAAACAGCCATTGCCCATACAGCATGGTCACAGTGTACTTAACTGTTTATCTGGAGGACCGTAGAGTAGCGTGTACTGGGGGAGGACCCTATCCACTAGTTTCTCCAACTTCTCCGTGCTGAAGGCAGGGGCCCTTTCCCCAGACACACGAGCCATTGTCTCTTCCAGCAGCATTAGAAGTGATTGAACAGACAGAAAATGGCGGTCATGTCCGCGGCGGTGCGTACCGCCACCGCCGGCGTACATCGTCATTGGCTCCTGGGACCCATAGGGTCCAATGTTAACCAGTGCAGGATTGCGCCGTGGTCTTCGACCGCATACCACAACGGTGTACAACGCCAGCGCAGTTACCTCATATCCCCTTGTCACACTTTACAGGTCAGGCAGCCGCCATTTCAGGGGCCCACATGGCATTATTTTGGACTGTGTCACACATATCTAGGCCTTGCTTAAACACTAATACAGCCATATGTCGATTTGCAAACATTTTCCGATTAAGTTGTGTTTACGTACCTCAGAGTTGGTTGACTCTCTGCTCGCTGTTCTCCTCCATAGGCAACGTCCGCTGGGGCAGGTGAGGAGATGGCGGCATCCTCTGGAGTACAAACCGCTGGTGGACCTGTCAACAATGGAGGAGCGACATGTGATCATCACCTACAGACTTAATCGTACCACAATCCTGGAACTGTGTGCCCAGTTGGAGCCAGACCTAATGTCAGCTATCCGCCATCCCACAGGAATCCCCCCTCAAGTGCAGGCCCTGTCAGTACTCCATTTCCTAGCAAGTGGGTATTTTCAAACAACAGTGGCCATAGCATCAGGGATGTCCCAGACTATGTTTTCCAACGTGTTGTCCAGAGTGTTGTCTGCCCAGCTGAAACACATGCAGAGCTACATCATTTTCCCTCAGGTGGAGGATTTGCCTACAGTGAAAGGTGACTTCTATGCCCTGGGACATATCCCCAACATCATAGGTGCCATTGATGGGACACATGTGGCCTTGGTCCCCCCACACAGTTACCATTCGATGAATGTGCAGATGGTGTGTTTGGCCGACCAGTACATCTCCCATGTGAATGCCAAATTTCCTGGCTCAGTACATGACGCTTACATTCTGAGCAATAGCAGCATCCCTTATGTGATGGGGCAACTCCAGAGGCACCGTGTGTGGCTATTAGGTGAGGACATGGACCCTATACAGTGTGAATAGGTGTCTGGGTTTGGGGATGTCCCTATGAGTTAGTGTGTGTCTAACAGTTGTCCCTCGCCATTTGCAGGTGACTCTGGTTACCCCAACCTGTCATGGCTACTGACCCCTGTGAGGAATCCCAGGACAAGGGCAGAGGAATGCTACAATGAGGCCCATGGGCGAACTAGGAGGATTATAGAGAGGGCCTTCGGCCTCCTGAAGGCCAGGTTCCGGTGCCTCCATATGACAGGTGGTTCCCTATTCTACTCACCAAGAAGGTATGCCAGATCATCGTGGCCTGCTGTATGCTTCACAACTTGGCTTTGCGACGACAGGTGCCTTTTCTGCAGGAGGATGGTCCAGATGGAGGTGTTGTGGCAGCTGTGGAGCCTGTGGACAGTGAAGACGAGGAAGCAGAAGAAGAGGACATAGACAACAGGAACACGGTGATCCAGCAATACTTCCAGTGAGACACAGGTAAAAAGACAACACTGCCTGCCTGATTCAATTCTACTACCTCTCATCTGTCTGTCATTTTCACCCAGTGTATGGTCACTGAGTTGTCACTTTCCCTCACGATTTCACAGATATGGGTCCCACTGTGTGACATATGCTTTGTTTCCGCATGGACTAGAGCTGTGTGACATAGGCATGTTGACATTACATTGGATATAGCATTTTGCCACTGTTATTGCTAATACACATTTTCGAAAGCACAGACTGACTCCAGATTGTTTTGTGATTCAAGGGTGTTTATTTAAGTGTTAAGTAGTGGAAGGGGTTGTAAAATGGTCAGGGGTGATGGTGGATGAATGTCCATGGCAGAGTCCAGTCTATTAGGCTCACAGGTGCATTGTCCAAAGGGGCATAGGAAGTGGAGCTGGGGCAGTTTAAGGATGGACAGGGTGACAAAGTGGGACAGAAGGATGACAATCAGGATGGTCTCATTGCTTGGCGGGGGTCTTGGCATTGTTCTCTGTCTTTGTCCTGGATCTCAGGGACTACTTGCGGGTGGTTCTCCATCTGCAGTGGGTGGGGTGCTGATGTGGTGGTCCTGTGGCGTTACCTCCTGTCCACTGGCGCCGTCAGAGGTGGTGGGCAGTTCATCATCCAGGCTATTGTTAGGGGCCCCTTGTTGTGCCACAGTGTCCCTCCTGGTGTTGACAAGTTCCTTTAGCACCCCTACAATGGTGCCCAGAGTGGAATTGATGGATTTTAGTTCCTCCCTGAAGCCCAAATACTGTTCCTCCTGCAGCCGCTGGGTCTCCTAAAACTTGGCCAGTACCGTTGCCATTGTCTCCTGGGAATGGTGGTAGGCTCCCATAATGTTGGAGAGGGCCTTGTGGAGAGTGGGATCCATGGGCCTGTCCTTTCCCTGTCACACAGCAGCCCTCCCAGTTCCCCTATGTTCCTGGGCCTCTGTCCCCTGAACAGTGTGCCCACTGCCACTGCCCCCAGGTCCCTGGTGTTGTTGGGGTGTTGGGTTAGCCTGGGTTCCCTGTGGTGGTGGACACACTGCTGATTGACGTATCCTGGGGACAGAGGGATGGGCCCGCTGGGTGGGTGCTGTGCTGGTGTTTCCAGAGGGGGTAAGCTCTGTAGTGGCCTTTGCCAGTGTGAGGGGAACCGACTGTCCCGAGGTCCCAGATGAGCCGGGCTGGTCATCTGGATCCAGTTGGACAGAGCTGCTGTCATCACTGTGGGCCTCTTCTGTGGGTGGAGTAGACATGTCTGGACCCTCCTGTCCGGTGACGTTGGGTAGGGGTCCTGCAGGGGTGTAAAGGCATGATTATTGCATCTCTGTGTGCCATGGTGTGCAATGGGTGGGTGACCCTGTACCCCAGTGCTTCCATTCCGGTGTAGGACCTTGTGTGATAATGGTTTAGGGGGGTGTCTGGGTATGTACAGTGGACATGCTTTGTTGATGGGTGTCCATGCTTTGGTATTACATGCAGGGCTTGGGTTTGGGATGTGTGGTTTGTGATATTGGGACATATTTGAGGAGTTGGAGTGATGGGGGTGAGGGTGGGGGTAAGTGATAGCATGCAGGTGGGTGGGGGATTAAGTAGTGAAAGATTTGCCTTACCATAGTCCATTCCTCCAGCTACTCCTGCAAGGCCCTCAGGATGCAATATAGCCAAGACCTGCTCCTCCCATGTTGTTAGTTGTGATAGAGGAGGTGGGGGTCTGCCGCCAGTCCTCTGAACCGCAAGGTGGTGTCTTGAGACCACGGAGCTCACCTTCCCCCGTAGGTCGTTCCACCTCTTCCTGATCTCATCCCGTGTTCTTGGGTGCTGTCCCACTGCGTTGACCCTGTCCACGATTCTGCGCCATAGCTCCACCTTCCTAGCTATGGTGGTGTGCTGCACCTGTGATCCGAATAGCTGTGGCTCTACCCGGATGATTTCCTCCACCATGACCCTGAGCTCCTCCTCAGAGAACCTGGGGTGTCTTTGCGGGGCCATGGGGTGGTTGGCTGATGTGTGGGGTGGTGTGTGATGTGATGTGTGGGGTGATATTTAGAGTTGTGTTGTGTGAGGTGCTTGGATGTTGTGTGAATGATGTAGGGTGCCTGTGGATGCTATTGTTCTTTCTGGTGGTGTCTCTCTCTGGTCTTCTGTCGCAAATGTTGACTCAAGGATTTGTGGGTGATGTGGGTGTGTGTTTTATATTGTATTGGATGTGTGGGAATGGTGTGTGTATGTGTATCAGGTGTGTGTATTTCGAATTGTCCAATGTGGTAGTGTTTTGTAAATGTGTGTGTATTTTGAGCGAGGTGGTGTGTACCGCCAATGGAATACCGCGGTTGAAAGACCGCCGCGTGGATTCGTGGGTCGTAATAGTGTGGGTGTATTCCTGTTGGCGTGACGGTGGCGGTTTTGTTATCGTCAGTTTATCACTGACCTTTGGTGTGGCGGACTTGTGTGGGTGTCTGGATTTTGGCGGATTCCGAGCTGTGGGTCATAATGACCGTGGTGGAATTCCGCGGCCGAGGGGGTGTGTTGGCGGTCTTCTGCACGGCAGTAAGCGGCTTTTACCGCCAATGTTGTAATGACCCCCACAGTAGGTAACTGAACTCATGGGTCAAATTGTAGTACAATTTATTTAAAAAAATGGTGAAAATTACTAAAGTAACCAAAGGTTACACGGACGTTATAGTTAGAAATATAGCATTAAAAACTGTAGAAAAAACAAAGATTACAGGGACAACATAATTAGGGAACAGAATTTAAAAATCTTTAGAAATACACAGAAAAAATGGTTAAGTTTAGATTTTACACACACATAACCATGAGAAACCATCTGAATTTAGCTGGGATAGTTACCTGAGCTAAATATAACTACCCCAGCATTGCTTATGACATCACATATTACATCATTCATTACCTGGTCAGCGAAGTCACTGATGACATCGCAAATGACTTCACTGTTGACAACACTGTTAACATCATCAGCAAAGGATACTCCAATATACTTAAAAATGTCAACGTTTCTAAATAAGAAAAGGAGACAGATGAGAGACGCACAGCAGTGGTCTTACTGTAGCGATATGAACTACTAAAATCACTAATCACCCAGGAGAGAGTTTTTAGTGTATAGTCCTCTCTCTTCTAAACCACTTTTTGTTCTGTGTGAGCCACTCACCTGAATTCCAGGCATTCCGATGGGGCGATGACAATACCCAAATCCAGGTGAGGACTACCATGACTGCAATAAAGAGTACATTGCCCTCTCTCAAGTCCTCAAGAGGAAGAGGGTTTAGGGAAGAGAAAAAGAGAAAATACCAGCTTCTGCTTCGTGAACTACAGATTCGGACTGCTGGACCCTGGACTGCATATCATGTTGGACTTTAGGACTTCTGATTTTGCAAAATACAGGGTTCTTGGTTTTTAGGATTCTGGGCTCTTCTTACAATACTTTCTGAGTCTCTGAACCAATGTCCAAACTGAAAAACAATCAACTTGACTAAAAGGCTTCTTTGTGTTCTGGCACAATCTCTTGCCAATAATAGTTTTGATAAACTTGCTCAATTTCCAATCTTCTAATTCTGAAGGCATCACATGTTACAGGAAATACGTGTTTCCTCAATGTCTGTTTAGCGATATCTTGAATTCTGACAATAAATCATGCTAGTTCTTAGTGTCATAAATTATTTAAAAGACAGAGTTATGTTTTGTTCCATTTAAGCAATTAGCCTTTCTTTACACCTTGAAATGAAGTTACTTGCTTGAAAATTTCAGAAGAGCTCAAACTGGGTTTCTTTACCTTTCTTATTTTCTATCTTATACAGGAAATACAGGCTTGTTGGTCGAAGATGGAAGAGGACAGCCAGAACTCTGCAGGAAGCCGGCCGAAGGGAAAGGATCACCAGAACTCGACTCCAGGCTGTCCGGAGGACGAGATATGCTGTAACTTGACTGGAAGCTGGTGGGAGAATGAGGAACAGTGGAATTCGACTGGAGGCAGTATGGAGAACAAGGAACTTGACTTCCACTGGAACTTGATTGAAGGCAGGCTGGGGGGCAAGGAACTGGACTTGACAGGAAATAGGTGAGCAGAGCAATAGGTACAACGTCAAGCAGGGCCTCAGAGTCATAAGCATCCTTAAATAATCAAATGTGCACATGTGCCTTAGGGCAGTTGATTGCTTGTAAAGGAAATGAGAAATTATCCTCCTGATTGTGGCACATGCTCAATAAAGATCACATTGCGAAGACACGTTTTGACAGTTACAATTGGAGCTGGTGGAAAGGCACTTGGTGTCAACACCAGGGTAGTGCGCGCTCTATTGGCGACTAGAATGCAAAAACCCAGCACTCTCAAAACAACGTAATTTATGCATTGTGCTGATATGTTGTTGTTTAACCTTTTGCATTGCAGAGTTCAATCCTGAAGACTTATTTTTAATGTGCTTACAAATGCTGTTCATTTGCAATGTTTTGCTGCAGGCTTTCAGAGTGTGTTAGGGTGTGGTTCTATCCAGGGCCTTCTAGAGACTTTCCCTGCAACATGCCTGGGTGTGGTTGTGGGCTGGGCCAAGACTGTATAAAAAGGAGCCAGCCCAGCTCCAAGTGCTCACTATTCAGAGGTCCCGGTGCAGAGCAGCAGCTACTTCCTGAGCTCCTGTCCCAGTGGCCTATTTGATCTTCCAGACATCTGACTTTCATTCTTCATTTGGAGATCCTTGTTCTGGGCGGTAAGACGGTGGTTTGGCTGGCCTCCCGACGCCGTTATCGAGAACTCTCATGTTCTTGTATCTAATTCTTTTATGATTTGACATTTGCTTTGCGCGTGTGAAATATGCGCTTGAGTGTTTGTGACATTTGCAGGGTGACTTGCGAATTGGCAAGACGCTCAATTCGTTTCATGATAATTTAATCTTGTTATTCATTGCACGCTACCATTTCATGACAGTTGCATGGTGGTTTAAGAATCGGCAAGACGCGCAATTTGTTTTATGGTGTTTTAACTTTGTTATTCATTGCGCGCTACCATTTCTTGACATTTACATGGTGGCTTAAGAATCAGCAAGACGCGCGATTCGTTTTATGGTGTTTTAACTTTGTTGTTCATTGCGTGCTACCATTTCTTGACATTTACATGGTGGCTTAAGAATCGGCAAAAGACGCGCAATTCGTTTCATTGTACTTTGATCTTGGTATTCATTGTGAGCTGTTATTTCTTGGCATTTACATCGTGGTTTACGAATCGGCAAGACGCGCGATTCGTTTAATGATGATTTGACTTTGATATTCATTGCGTACTACCATTTCTTGGCTTTTTACATGGTGACACTCGAATCGGCAAGACGCACGATTCTCTCCTCGTGTTTAATTAATGTTGTTGCATATAAATCTACAATATGCGCAATTTGTGTTGAAACATTTTAAGAGTACACAGAAGATCAGAGTTTCTAGATGCAATATTGTATGGTCCTAGTATGCATTCTCAAAAAAGGATTTATATGACTGGTTTAAAATTTAGTCAGAATGTTTTTCTGATTCTCATGAAAATGAAAGTACTTAAATAAGAAAGTTTTCATTTAATCCATCTTGATTTCCTTACAGGTATTCGGCCATCTTGAAACTTAGTCATTTTAAACTTAATTCTTAGATTGTTCATGTTTTCAGAATGACTATGCTTAGAATCATAGGGGGTCATTCTGACCTCGGCGGTAAAATGCGCTTACCGCCGGTCAGAAGACCGCCATAACACCGCCGCGGCCGTGGGAAACCGCCACGGTCATTCTGACCCGCAACAGGCAAACAGCCAAAAACCCGAAATCCACGAAAGCCCGCCACACCAACGGCCAGCGAAAAACTGGCGATGACCAAACCTCCACCGTCACGCCAACAGAAATACGCCCATTCCATTCCGATCCATGAATCCACGCGGCGGTCTTTCAACCGCGGTATTCCATTGGCGGTACACACCGCCGCGGTCAAAATACACACACAGCTCCAAAACACTGCCACATTGGACATTTTGAAATACACACACCTGATACACACACAAACACCACTCCCACACACCCAACACAATATAAAACACACACCCACATCACCCACAAACCCCTACGACGTCAATTTATTGACTAAGGCCAGAGAGAGACACCACCAGCTAGTACAGAGCATTCACAGGCACATAACACCATCACTCACACAACATCCACACACAAAACACCACACACCACCACACTCACCACACTCATCACCACAAACGCCACCCCACACCTCATCCACACCACCCCATGGCACCCCAAAGACACCCCAGATTTACAGACGCTGAACTCAGGGTCATGGTGGAGGAAATAGTTCGGGTAGAGCCCCAGCTCTTCGGGACACAGGTGCAGCACACCACCATTGCCAGGAAGATGGAGCTATGGCAAAGAATAGTGGACAGGGTCAACGCTGTGGGTCAGCATCCACGAAATCGGGACGACATCAGGAAGCGGTGGAACGACCTACGGGGGAAGGTGCGTTCCATGGTATCCAGACACAACATCGCGGTGCAGAAAACTGGCGGCGGACCCCACCTCAACCCCCAGAATTTACAACATGGGAGGAATAGGTCTTGGCGATCCTGCATCCTGAAGGCCTCGCAGGAGTAGGCGGAGGAATGGACTCTGTTAAGTCGAATCTCAACTACTTCATCCCCCCCACCCACCGGCATGCCAAATCATACCCCCGCCCTCCCCCCCACCCCCATCACACATCCTCCTTGCTAATGTCTCACCATCACAACCCACCCATCCCAACACCAAGCCCTGCATGCGACCACAAACCATGGACACCCATCACCTAAGCATGCCCACTGCACATACCCATCCCCCCAACCACCGTCACAACAGCCCCCACAAGGGAATGCCAGCACTGGGGTACACGGGCACTCTCATATTGCACGCTATGGCACACACAGAAGCAATAACCATACTCTTATAACCCTGCAGGACCGAATGCCACAACACCGCCCAGGAGGGTCCAGAAATGTCCATTCCGCCCCCAGAAGAGGCCCACAGTGATGACAGCAGCTCTGTCTCCCTGGACCCAGGTGACCAGCCCGGCCCATCGGGGACCTCGGGACAGTCGGTTCCCCTCAGACAGCCACAGGCCACAACAGACCTACCCCCCTCTGGGAACACCAGCACAGCACCCACCCAGCGGGCCCATGCCTCTGTCTCCAGGACACGTCAATCAGGGGTGTGTCCACCAGTACAGGGCACCCAGGTTAACCCACCACCCCAACAACAACAGGGACCTGGGGGCAGTGGTAGTGGGCACACGGTCCAGGGGACAGAGGCCCAGGGAAACAGGGGAACTGGGAGGGCTGCTGTGCGACAGGGGGGGGACAGGCCCAGGGAACCCACTCTCCACGAGGCCCTCTCCTCCATCATGGGAGCATACCACCGCTCCCAGGAGACGATGGCGACGGTCCTGGCCAGGTTCCAGGAGATCCAGGTACTGCAGGAGGAACAGTTTATGGGGTTCAGGGAAGAACTCAGAAACATCAGTTCCGCAATGGGCACCATCGTTGTGGCTCTCAATCAGATTGTCAGCACATTGCGGGACCATGTGGCACCACAAAGGGCCCCTGTCACTAGCATGGACCAAGAACAGGCTACTACCTCCGCCGGCGCTAGTGGACAGGAGGCCCCGACAGAAGAACAACAGGCCACCAGAACCCCACCCCCTGCAGAAGGAGAACCACCCCGCAAGCGGGGCCTGAGATCTAGGAAGAAGACAGAGTAGGATGCCAAGACCCCCGCCAGGCAAGGATACCCCCTGATTGTCATCCCACTGTCCCACATTGTCACCCTGTCCAACCTTAAACTGCCCCTGCTCCACCTTCCACAGGCATATGGACAATGCACCTGTGAGACTGAAAATCTGGACTCTGCCATGGACATTCCTCCACCATCACCCATCACCGAATTGCAACCCTGTCCCAAAATTTTACACTTTAATAAACACACTTACTGCACAAAAATAATCTGGAGTCTGCCTGTATTTTTGAACAAATGTATTACACAGCACCGTGCCAAAATGTCTAGTTACATTGTGATGACAACATACCACTGTCACACAGCTGTAGTCCATGGGGAAACAAAGCAGAGGTCACGGAGTGGGGCCCACATCTCTGAAATTGGAAGGGAAAGTCACAACTCAGTCAACATACACTGGGGGGAAACTCAGACAGTAGAGAGGCAGGAGACTTTAATTAAATGTAAAATGCCGGTGTTGATTCTTACCTGTATGTCGTTGAAAATACTGCAGTATTACTGTGTCCCTGTTGTCTGTGTCGTCCTCTTCGTCTTCCTCCTCTTCACTCTCCGCAGGCTCCACAGCTGCCACAACACCACCATCTGGACCATCCTCCTGCAGGAAAGGCACCTGGCATCGCAAAGCCAGGTTGTGAAGCATACAGCAGGCCACGATGATATGGCACACCTTCTTTGGTGAGTACATTAGGGATCCACCTGTCATATGGAGGCACCTAAACCTGGCCTTCAGGAGGCCGAACGTCCGCTTGATCACCCTCCTAGTCCGCCCATGGGTCTCATTGTACCGTTCCTCTGCCCTTGTCCTGGGATTCCTCACTGGGGTCAGTAGCCAGGACAGGTTGGGGTAACCAGAGTCACCAATTAGCCACACACGGTGTCTCTGAAGTAGTTCCATCACGTAAGGGATGCTGCTATTTCGCATGATGTAGGCGTCATGCACTGACCCAGAGAACTTGGCATTTACATGGGAGATGTACTGGTCAGCCAGACAGACCATCTGGACATTCATGGAATGATAACTTTTTCTGTTCCTGTGCACCTGTTCACTCGTGCTGGGGGGGGACCATAGCAACATGTGTCCCATCAATTGCACCAATGATGTTGGGAATATGTCCAAGCGCATAGAAATCACCCTTCACTGTAGCCAAATCGCCCACCTCAGGGAAAACAATGTATCTCCGCATGTATTTCAGCAGGGCAGACAACACTCTGGACAACACTTTGGAAAACATGGGCTGAGACATCCCTGATGAAATGGGCACTGTTGTTTGAAATGACCCACTTGCCAAAAAATGGAGTACTGGCAGCACCTGCACTAGAGGGGGGATCCCTGTGGGTTGGCGGATGGGTGACATCAGGTCTGGCTCCAGCTGGGCACACAGTTCCTGTATAGTGGCTCTGTCAAGCCTGTATGTCAGTATGACATGTCTTTCTTCCATTGTCGACAGGTCCACCAGCGGTCTGTACACGGGAAGATTCCTCCATCTCCTCGCAAGTCCCAGCGGACGGTGCCTAGGAAGGACAACATGGAGCACAGAGTCAATCAACCCACAGGTACGTTCCCACAGCTTGCACAGTACACGATTCTCCATGCATTGAATGGCTTGTATGAGTGTTGATGCAAGGCCTAGGTATGTGTGATGCAGTAGAAATTAAAATAAGGGGGCCCTTGAAATGGCGGCTGCCTGACCTGTGAAGTGCGACAGTGGGATGTGAGGTCAATGCGCTGGCATAGCACACCGTGGCGGTAGGCGGTCGAAGACCGCGGCGAAAAGCCGCATTGGTTAACATTGAATCCTTTGGGTTTCAGGAGCCAATGAGGATGTGCGCCGGCTGTCGCGGTACGCACCGCTGCGGTACGCACCACCGCGGGCGTGACCGCCATTTTCTATCTGCTTAATCACTCGATACCTGATCATCCCCAGGAGAGGACTTATACTGCAAGTGCTGCTGTGACCTCGGTCTGGAAGAGACAATGGCTGCTGCGACTGGGGAAAGGGCCCCGGCCTTCACTTCTGAAGAATTGGAGAAACTCGTGGATGGGGTCCTCCCCAATATGCGCTACTCTACGGTCCTCCAGACCAACAGGTAAGTACACTGGGACCATGCTTTGTGGCCAATGCCTGGGTTGAGTGGGGTGAATGAAAGATGGTGGGGAGGGGAGCGAATGAGGCTTGCATCAAACGAAAGATGAGAGCATGTGCCACATGGCAAGGGTGGAGATGGGGGGCCACTCACATTGACCATGCAGAAGGTGATGTTTGTTTTTCTTTCTCCCCCTGCACATGTCACATAGGTCAGCGCCCATCAGAAAATCGACATTTGGCGTGCCATCGCCAAGGACGTCCGGACCCTGGGGGTCCACAACAGACGGGGCACCCACTGCCGGAAGAGGTGGGAGGACATCCGCTGCGGGAGCAGGAAGACCGCGGAGGCTCTGCTGGGGATGGCCTCCCAACGTAGGAGGGGTGCCAGTCGTACTTTGACCCCCCTGATGTCCCGGATCCTGGCGGTGGCCTACCCCGATTTGGATGGGCGCGTGAGGACATCACAGCAGACACAAGGGGGTGAGTACAAGCACATTCTGCTGATTTTGCTCACATTGGAGGTGTCTGACTGGGGGAGGAGGGCTGTGGGTATCCCTAGGCCAGGGCGTTTTCTGTAGGCTAGGCCCCTCCGTTAGGCATGGCCCTGTACCCCCGCCCCCCACCTCTGTAGGTTGCCTAGTACAGCTTATCATGGCCCTGTGTCACCAATGTGTGGAGTATGTCCCATGGATTGAGTAGTGTACCCCAAGTGCGCGGCGTAGTGCAGGGGGCTTCTGTGTCTGTCCACTCCACCAACGGTGTCGCCAATGCATGCACTCAACATGTCTTTGTTTCTCCACCCCCCCCCTTTTTTTGTGGTCATCCTGTTCATGTGTGCATTAGCATCATCAGGCGGAGGAGAAGTGGCATCGGAGCACGAGGGAGCTGCATCTCACATGGCCATGTAGGGCCATGCAACTGACTCTGATTTCACCAGTGAGACGGAGGGCGAGGGGAGCTCCACAGCAGGGACAGGTGGTGACACCAGCGACACAGACACGTCCTCGGAAGGGAGCTCCCTTGTGGTGGCGGCTACATCCATGCCCACCGCCACAACAGGTACAGCCGCCACCCAGCGCGCCAGCTCCGCCCTCCCAGCAGCCCCTCAGCCTTCGCCCCGTGCACGCTCACCCAGGAAGGTGGGCATCTCCTTCGCCCCAGGCACCTCAGGCCCTGCCCCAGTTACCCCTGCTGCCCTCAGTGAGGAGGTCGTTGACCTCCTGAGGACCATCATTGTTGGGCAGTCTACCCTTTTGAATGCCATCCAGGGTGTAGAAAGGGAGGTGCACCGGAGTAATGCATACCTGGAGGGCATTCATTCGGGTCAGGCTGCCCATCAGCGATCGTTCAACGCTCTGGCCTCAGCACTGACGGCAGCCATTGTCCCTGTCTCCTGCCTCCCTCCTCCAACTTCCTCAACCCAGTCCCACTCCCCTGTACCTCTGCCTATCCCAGACACACCATCAGACCAGCCAGCACACACCTCAACACACAAGAGAAGCTCATCCAGACATAAGCACCATACATCACACAAGCATTCACACAAGCAACATCCACATGCGGACATGCCAACAGCCACTGCCTCCTCTGTGTCCCCCTCCTCCTCGTCTTCCTCCTCCCTCCCTGTGACGTCTCCACTCACACTTGCATGCACAACATCTTCAGCCACTACGTCCATCACCAGCACACCCACCAGAACACTCCGCACACGCGCAGTCACCACCCCCACTACCATTTACACGTCCCCTGTGTCCTCTCCCAGTGTGTCTGTCACCCCCTCTTCCAAACCACACAAACGCAGGCAGCCACCCACCCAACAGCCATCCACCTCACGACAGCCTCCAGCACAAGCACCTGCATCCAAAGCCATCAGACTTCACTCTCCTACAACCACATCCTCTTCCTCCACTCCCATACCCACTACAACTACCCGTCCCTGTCTTACTAAATTGCTTTTCCTTTCCAACCTTGACCTCTTTCCATCAACTGACCCACCCCCTCCATCTCATAAGGCTCCAATCAGCACCTCAGCCACCACAAAACCTGGACCTACTAAGAAAATAGTCCAAGGATTTTGGAGTCCACCACCTTCAAGCCCAGCTACTTCGGCTGGGAGTAAAGAGACTGCCAGCCCACCCCCTGCAAAAAAATCAAAGAAAGCCAGTGCCCGGCGCGAGAGGCCAAAGTCAGCAGGCTCCACAAGCACTACCCTGGCACCGTCAGGGAGTGGGGTGCCACCTGGCACACCGGCAAAGGGAGGAAAGGGCCACAGACGAGCAGAGAAGGGTGGTAAGGGCAGCACGCCCGACAAGTCCGGCAGCAGGCGAGCTGCCCAGGAGGGCCCCGCCAGCCCCAGCCCAGCTGCCCAGGAGGGCCCCACCAGCCCCAGCCCAGCTGCCCAGGAGGGCCCGCCAGCCCCAGCCAAGCTGCCCAGGAGGGCCCCGCCAGCCCCAGCCAAGCTGCCAAGGAGGGCCCCGCCAGCCCCAGCCAATCTGCCCAGGAGGGCCCCGCCAGCCCCAGCCAAGCTGCCCAGGAGGGCCCGCCAGCCCCAGCCAAGCTGCCCAGGAGGGCCCCGCCAGCCCCAGCCATGCTGCCCAGGAGGGCCCCGCCAGCCCCAGCCAAGTTGCCCAGGAGGGCCCCGCCAGCCCCAGCCAAGCTGCCCAGGAGGGCCCCGCCAGCCCCAGCCAAGCTGCCCAGGAGGGCCCCGCCAGCCACAGCCCAGCTGGGCAATGAAGGAGTGCCAGCCACAGCCCAGCTGGGCAATGAAGGAGTGCCAACTCAAGCAACGCTGAACATGGCAAGGACTGCCAAGGCAAGCACCGCTGAACAGGGCACCGCCATCTCAAGCACCGCTGAACAGGGCCCTTCAAGTCAAGAACCGCTGAACAGGGTCCTTCAAGTCAAGAACCGCTGAACAGGGCCCTTCAAGTCAAGAACCGCTGAACAGGGCCCTTCAAGTAAAGAACCGCTGAACAGGGCCCTTCAAGTCAAGAACCGCTGAACAGGGCCCTTCAAGGCAAGCACCGCTGAACAGGGCCCTTCAAGTCAAGAACCGCTGAACAGGGCCCTTCAAGTCAAGAACCACTGAACAGGGCCCTTCAAGTCAAGAACCGCTGAACAGGGCCCTTCAAGTCAAGAACTGCTGAACAGGGCCCTTCAAGTCAAGAACCGCTGAACAGGGCACCGCCGTCTCAAGCACCGCTCCGCTGGGCCCTTCATCTCAAGCACCGTTGAACAGGGCCCTTCAAGTCAAGAACCGCTGAACAGGGCCCTTCAAGTCAAGAACCACTGAACAGGGCCCTTCAAGTCAAGAACCGCTGAACAGGGCACCGCCGTCTCAAGCACCGCCCCGCTGGGCCCTTCAACTCAAGCACCGCTCCACTGGGCACCGCCATCTCAAGCACCGCCCCGCTGGGCCCTTCAACTCAAGCACCGCTCCGCTGGGCACCGCCGTCTCAAGCACCGCCCCGCTGGGCCCTTCATCTCAAGCACCGCTCCGCTGGGCCCTTCAACTCAAGCACCGCTCCGCTGGGCACCGCCGTCTCAAGCACCGCCCCGCTGGGCCCTTCAACTCAAGCACCGCTCCGCTGGGCACCGCCGTCTCAAGCACCGCTGGCCCATTGGCAGAAGGGGCAGGCCCGCATCTGTGTCGGGCAGCGCTGCACGAAGCACTCTGGGCACCATGCATCCTCCGGAACCAGTGGAGTATGTAATCCACTTGTGAGACTGTGGCTGTGCACTCCCCAGGATGGCACAGTGGGCAATCCACCCACTGTAGAGACTTGTGAGACTGTGGCTTTGCACTCCCCAGGATGGCACAGTGGGCAATCCACCCACTGTAGAGACTTGTGAGAGTGTGGCTTTGCACTCCCCAGGATGGCACAGTGGGCAATCCACCCACTGTAGAGACTTGTGAGACTGTGGCTTTGCACTCCCCAGGATTGAACAATGGCCAGGGAGGCCCCTCGTGGATCTGGCGTCATGGACTCATCTGGCTGAGGTGCCCCCCCCTTCCCTTCCCCCTGAGGTGCCTGTAGTTTTGCTATCTGATGCCCCTGCAGTGTTCTCTCCATTGGAGCCGGGTATCGTGTGTGGGCTTTGCCCATGTGTTTAGGCCCATTGGCCCACAAACAATGGCTGATACCCAATTTGGACTGGACAATTTACATATGTATATATAGTTATAGATGTTTGACATATTTTTTTACTTAGCCGTACAATATACTTCAAATTTCAGGATCATTTATTTTTGTCTTTGCATTCTTCCGGGGGGGTTGGGGGTGTCACTCTGAGTTGTTGCTCTGCATTGATGTGTATGTAATAGTGGGTGATGGTGAGGGTGGGTGTGTCGCGTATATGTGTCCCCGTAATTTTTTGCCTCCCCCCTCCCCTGTGTCATAGGTGCAGTACTCACCGTTGTCTTCTGCGGCGGCGTTCGTGCTCCTGGTAGAGGAGCAGGAAGACAATAGCTGGTAGGATGTGTAGTTCGGGTTCCATGCTGTCCAGATTCCTCGTGGAGTGGGTAGAGGTGAGCGTTTTCCGTTCGTAATGTCTGTTTCCACCGTGTTTTTATCGGCGGGGCTACCGCCCCGGAAAAGGTGGCAGGTTGGTGGGTTGTGATAGGGTGGGCGGTACATTGTCTCCGGCCTGTCTGTTGGCGGTGTCCGCCGCGCTGTTTGTTTGTCCCGCCGTGGCGGTCGGAGTGTTAAAGTGGGGGTCTCTGTTGGCGGTTCCCACCAGGGTCAGAATTCCATTCTTTTTACCGCCTGCCTGTTGGCGGGTTGGCCGCCGCTTTAACACCGACCGCCAGGGTTGGAATGACCCCCATAGTCTAGTATTGATTTCAGGAGATATAGGGGGTAATTCCTACATTGGCAGGCGGCGGTCGCCGCCCGCCAAGCGGGAACCGCCACTTGGCCGCTCCGCGGTCAAAAGACCGCGGAGGCCATTCTGGCTTTCCCGCTGGGCCGGCGGGCACCCGCCAAGGGAGCGCCCGCCAACCCAGCGGGAAAGGCCCTGCAACCCAGAAGCCGGCTCCGAATGGAGCCGGCGGTGTTGCAGGTGTGCGACGGGTGCAGTTGCACCCGTCGCAATTTTCACTGTCTGCTAAGCAGACAGTGAAAATCATGCTGGGGCCCTGTTAGGGGGCCCCTGCACTGCCCATGCCTGTGGCATAGGCAGTGCAGGGGCCCCAAGGGGCCCCACGACAACCGTTCCCGCCATCCTGTTCCTGGCGGTAAAAACCGCCAGGAACAGGATGGCGGGAAGGGGGTTGGAATCTCCATGGCGGCACTGCTTGCAGCGCCGCCATGGAGATTCAGCCCAGACAGGGGAAATCCGGCGGGAAACCGCCGGATCCCCTTTCCTGACCGCGGCTTTACCGCCACGGTCAGAATGGGCAGGGAAGCACCACCAGCCTGTTGGCGGTGCTTCTGTCATTTTAGCCCGGACCGCCAGGGTTAGAATGACCCCCATAATATCATATTGTGTGTTCTAACCTTTTTCTTACTACAGGTCTCCTTCCCAGCTGTTTCCCTTCCTAATCCCCTCTTCCTGTCTTGAACTCTCTTAGCCTCTGTGATTTATCTATCAGAGTCTTGGAGCTGTTCAGTGGTGGACGTGTTGGGAACGTGCGCAGACCCTGAGGATCTGGTGACTCTGACACTTGGTTGCTTATTAAGGAAATCAGCAATTATCCTCCTGATTGTGGCACATGCTCAATACAGATCACATTTTGAAGAGCACATGCTTTGGCAGTTACAGTTGGTACAATGGGATACAGTGTACCTAATTAACAACCATTGGTTATAATAAATGAGACATTGAACAAGCATTGGTTATTTCAAGCCTGATATTCAAGGATGTAATGAATCTACCCAAATAAGGCCTGTAATCAAACTCTTGGATGTGATAGGGTACCCACAACACTTTTAAAGCACTCCTCTAAGCACTAATAACCAAAGTATGAAGTCTAACCATAAAGGCTAGTCTACCAGAAACCACAACACCATTTTAACCTACAAAGAGGTTTTAGTGCAGATGTGAGTTTTACCAAACTACTGCAACACACACCCAGCAGATAGGTGTTACTGAACTGGCCACTGTGTCACAAACCGCTAGTAAAATGATTCTTTGTCTTGAGAAAAGTGTCTGCAGAGAAGTCAGTATGTTGCAAATTACTACATTACAGAGCAATCACCCTGGAAAGAGGTCTTAGTGAGCAGATGAATTTATTAAAAACGACTACTACTCTCATTCATCACAAAGGACAGAGGTCTAAGCAAAGTGGTCAATATGTTGTAAAACACAACTATACTCAGCCATCACTGTGGAGTGAAGTCTGAAAGAACAGCTTAGACTGCCGCAAAGTAGTGTAATACACATACATGAGCAAGGGATATCTATCAGCCTAGAGGCTAGTTCACTCATTAATAGTACACCCATGTTAAAAACTGGATGATAGTTCAAATGATATATGCCAGAAAAACTAACACTCATTAGTAGTACAACAAAATAGTAATTTAACTTATGCAGTAGCTCAGTATATATCTCCCATTGTCATAAACATTTACAAACTACTCACATTCACAGGATGATGTCATAGGTGATGTCATCAGTGATGTCATTTGAGATGTCAGTCAGGGATGTCATCAGTGTTGTCAATGACCATGTCAGGAGTGATGTAATATGTGACATCATAAGAAGTGCATTGAGGGGCACATAAGCTTTAGTTATCTGAGGTAACTATAACTGCTGAATTTCTATGGCTTTGAATATATAGGGGGTTATTACAACTTTGGAGGAGGTGTTAATCCGTCCCAAAAGTGACGGTAAAGTGACGGATATACCACCAGCAGTATTACGAGTCCATTATATCCTATGGAACTCGTAATAAGGCTGGTGATATATCCGTCACTTTACCGTCACTTTTGGGACGGATTAACACCTCCTCCAAAGCTGTAATAACCCCCATAATGTCTGAACCTAACTATAACTTCCTATGTTTTTTTTCAGTGAATTTCTAAGGTTTTATTAATTCTATTTCCTATCTATAATATCCTATAACATTTTTTTATTCCGTAAATCTATCATTCGACAAATATATATATATATATATTCACTATAAAACCAAAGGTTACAGGGACGTTATAGTTAGGCTCAGATTTGAACTGTACCAAATCATAGAAATTCACCAGTTAGAGTTAGAGTTACCTCAAATAACTATAACTCATGACCTAAGGTAACTAAAACTCACGCCCCGCCATGCACAGTTTATACTGTGAATATTACATTGATATCATCAATCATGTTATCAAAGATGGCATGAATGCCGTAATTTGTGGGCATTAAACCTACTAAACATCCTCATTCTTCACTCCTAAAGGAATGTTGTGTACTGTAGTTGTGCTTTGATCTAAAAAATCACCCCCATCTGGTGAGCTGCTGACAGATTTTAAACCACAGAAGCTGTCTTCTTTCCTGTTGAGTTTTGTACTCTGAGTCAGTCACTATTAAGGCAGTTCTGCCAAAATCTTGGAATCTCCTAGATCCCGAATTGTGGCCCATCAATGGTCACGTATGTAACCGGAAATTAATTACTCCTCTTTCTGTAATATGTAGGCTTTTTTTCATGTGTGCAAGCCTAGATGGCTTTATGCATGCAATATGAGATGATTTAAAATACATTTGTTTTTGGTTGTGCATGAAATCAGGAAGGGCAGCCTTCCTGGCTGTCTTTTGCTGCAATCACTGGTGATGACACAATTTGCACACTAACTGGGGGTGGGGCAGAATGTCATTGGCTTTCTACTGTGGAGTCACTGGTATGCTGCGTGGCAGTGGAGGAGACTGCTCTCCAATGAGGGGCTCCAGGGTCACTGTTGACGTATTCAAACCTGGATCTGGACATAGGGCTTACCAGCACTCGCAGCCATCATCCAACAGTGTCAATAGCTCTTGGAAAGGCGATAAAGGAAAATTAACGCCGGTAAAGGGGCGTTTCAAGTGTGCAGCCATCTTGGGCTTCATCTGACCTGCCCCCTCAGGAGAATGAGGTTTTAGGCATTCCAGCACCCCATTGCCTGTTTCCTCAAGGTATATTGATATCAATGGCTGTGGCTCATTGCAGATTAGAGCGCCTGCACATTACAAAGACTGCTCCTTGAAAGAGGCAGGAAAAAATCCAAGAAATGTTTCGGAACAACAGCGAAGGCAGATGCAGCCATACGTCACATAAGATATATATTTACCCATCCTAGGCTCACATTTCCGCAGAAGGCAAAGTAGTTTGTAGAAATTTTCACCATACATCAAAGCTTTTGCCTCTAGGTGAAACTGCAAACTATAAGTTAGCAAGTGACAAGTAAAATAAAAGTGGTTACTTAATCAGTCAGTCAGTAAAATAACTTTATTGTTATAAACTGTAAAGGAAAAAAACTACAATATATACAAATAGACACAAATAATTCAAAACATTTCCTAATACAGAAAATATAATTAATACATATATACATTGGCAAAATCAATATTTTGCTTTAAACCTACGTCAATATCGATTCGGATAAAGTAACTTTAACTATACACTGTTTGAAAATTTTCTGGTGCCTCTTGCACTCCAAATGAAATTAGCAACTGATAAACAGGTATAAGGGGTGTGCAATTGCTACAGACAGAGAAGAGACGATTTACATTGTGAGAAAGTTAATTGTTTCAGAAATGGTATAGGAAATTGTTTTCTGGGGATAGTGTAAAAACTACAAAAGAAAAGCAGTTGGAGGTTATTTTGCTTAGTGATTTCATCACAGGGATACACAGGTAACATCATTAATTATTGGTTGGATGAAAAGCTATGAGACAGTGCAGTATGTTTAGACGAAGACCCATTAAAATAAATCATTGTTGTACTTCGTAATTATAGCAATATAAAGCTTTAAACCACTTTGTATAATTAATTCATAATGTATTATATTACTCACTTTCTTAGGATCCATATTTTTCTAAGGTTCAAATCTAGTAATAATCTATTGTGTTTTAAGTCCCTTTCATTAACTACCTACAAAGTTTCAGGTTCTTCAAGTACCTTGGTTTCCCAATATCCGTACACATTCTCATAATATAGGCATCCGGCTTTAAGCTATCAGAAATAATATCCCTGTTTAAAATTGCAGCTTGGCTATTCCAAATTGAACGCCTTTATAGAAAGGGTAAAATTGTAATACAACCTTCTATATAAGACACTCCCAATTCATGATGACATATAGATGTGGTGCAGCTTGTTGGGACTACTAACAGACACTTTATTTGACCCTCCGGCAGCACAAGTATCTCAACTATGTCTATGAGGCCACACAAGCCACTTTGCACGGCCATGCATTATAGATATGGAGGAAGACAAAGCAGTACAAGTTGCTTCGTTGCCTTACTCTGTGCTAGGGAGGCGTTCCATGGTCATTGCGATGGGTTTTCCCACAAAAAACCCATAGATTTTGACGCTGCTCAGATTTACAAAATCACGCCAACCTGGGGCAGCACCAAAACCTTTTGCCTCCCCAGAGCAGGCGTAACAAGAACTTAACTATTTTAATTTCTTCTAATTTTTTTATCTTTCCATGTTGCAGCATTCTGCAGCACACAGAGAAGGAGGAAACACCTCGCTGGATTGTTTTCTAGCAGAAAGCTTTTCCTTCCTGCACAAAAACAATCCTGCATGCAAGGCAGGCACACTTGCACCATGGTGCAGGGGTGTCTGTGTTGGCGCTAGGTAGCCTATTGTACGCCAACACAGGAGGAAGGAACAGGAATGCCATATTTCATAAATACGGCGCATTCCTGTCCTTTCACATTGGTGTAGGGCAGCACTGCAAGTAGACTTGCAGCACTGCAAGTAGACTTGCAGCACTGCCCTACGCCAATTCCTCATAAATATGGGCCTTATTTTCTACCATTTGAATTGGCTGAACATTTACCCACCATAAAAGACTACAGACATAGGGCCTCATTCCGACCCGGACGGGCGGCGGACGCCGCCCGCCGGGCGGAAACCGCCCAAACACCGCCCCGCGGTCAGAAGACCGCGGGGGGCATTTCAACTTTCCCGCTGGGCCGGCGGGCGATCTGCAAAGGATCGCCCGCCGGCCCAGCGGGAAAGCGCCTTCCACGAGGATGCCGGCTCCGAATGGAGCCGGCGGAGTGGAAGGTGTGCGACGGGTGCTGTGGCACCCGTCGCGCTTTTCAGTGTCTGCTAAGCAGACACTGAAAAGCAATGTGGGGCCCTGTTAGGGGGCCCCTGCAGTGCCCATGCCATTGGCATGGGCACTGCAGGGGCCCCCAGGGGCCCCACGACACCCGTTCCCGCCAGCCAGGTTCTGGCGGTGTAAACCGCCAGAACCAGGCTGGCGGGGCAGACACTGAAAAGCAATGTGGGGCCCTGTTAGAGGGCCCCTGCAGTGCCCATGCCATTGGCATGGGCACTGCAGGGGCCCCCAGGGGCCCCACGACACCCGTTCCCGCCAGCCAGGTTCTGGCGGTGTAAACCGCCAGAACCAGGCTGGCGGGAAGGGGGTCGGAATCCCCATGGCGGCGCAGCTTGCTGCGCCGCCATGGAGGATTCCCATGGGCAGCGGGAAACCGGCGGGAGACCGCTGGTTTCCCGTTTCTGACCGCGGCGTTACCGCCGCGGTCAGAATGCCCATGAATGCACCGCCAGCCTGTTGGCGGTGCATTCGCTGCCCTCGGCCCTGGCGGATTCAATCCGCCAGGGTCAGAATGAGGGCCATATTTTGCTAAGTAAATGTTTAGCATTTCCTTCAGAGGATACCAAGCCAGGCTTCAAATCAGTAGCCTGAAGTAACAGACTTTTAAAAATATACCCTCCTTTTTTCCCTCAAATACTGCCAATTGTTCCAGTGGTCAAAATTCAGACCCAAGTACAAAACGGTATCATTAGAAGATACTTTTCCACCACTCATACAGTGAGAACAAGGTTTTTTCTTGGCAACGAGGCTAATTATACGTTTTTTGCGATGGTATTTTAATTTGATTTTCTACAGGTGTCCTGTCACTAGGAGTTTTTTTTTAATATAACCTATAGGTTAAACCGTTATTTTACTGTAGAAGAGTGCGATTGAAGCTACAATCAATTGTACACTTTCAGCATAATGTGAGGATGCAAAATTCACCACCACATAGTAATCTTCGCTTCAACACTCCTCTCAGCCCAAGGCACACAACTGACCACAATGATACCATCCAAGATTTCAGAAGCCCTTCCAATTCTAGAATCTAGCCAATACCTGACATTATTCCGCAGTTTTGGCCTGACCTCACATTGATTAGTTCTCAGCGGTGGAACATCTTTCAGGACAAGTACATCGGGAGTAGCTTCAGGTGGGAGTTGAAGACGGTAACCAGCTACGTCCGTGAACTGACCAGTCTGAGCCTTACATGCCCCTTGATTTGAGGATGCCACTAACTATTCTCTGAATAAGCAGAGCTTGCTGGCTCTCCCTGAAACAAAATATAGTCAAAAGGTGGATTGGCATTTTGTGTTCCGATTTCCCTATGCTGTTTGTCCATCATGTTTTCCCTACTTTTATAGCCTACCTTAGCTATGTGCGTCTCTTTAATCATCGCTAAACAATTGTTGACGACGGCTCAAGTGACTCTTTTTGTAGCAATATTGAATGTTCCCTTTGCCAAGATCTCTAATGATTTCAAACTAATCCTCAAAGAGTCCTGAGATAGACGTTATAACTTTTAAGGGCAGATGTGTGATAGTTTTTTAGCAGGTCGCAAATGGAGATTTTGCCCATTGGCGACTGCTAAAACGGACTCTGGCACTTTTTTTTTAATTTTTTTTATGCATCCCGTTTTCCTTTAAGGAACATGGACTGCATTTCAAAAATAAAACTGCTTTATTGAAAAAGCAGTCACTGCCATGGTGGTCTGCTGACTCCAGCAGGCCATTATCCCTCTGAGTGCTGGCCATTTCCAATGGGTCGCAAATTGCAACCTGCCTCATCAATATTAAGGTCCTCTGCGTCACACTTGAGAATCGCAAACAGTGTCTCAGACAGTGTACATTAGAGATTAAGACCCCCAATTTACAAATTGTTAAAACTGTGATTTGCAATCTCTAATGGTCATACATATGGCTCCAGGTTCTCTGACTCAATATGGGTGCATCTTGATTAATTTCATGTTTTTCAGTGGCTGATAAATGTCTGACTTCATGTTTTTTTGACTAACACCAAATATTGCGAGTTAATCTAATTTTTTTTGCATAGGGTCTGGCGGTGAAGCAGGATCAATTAGCAATGCGTTGTTCAAAATGCAATGCTTAATTATCTTTTCTGCTCTTATAGATTCTAGTTTTTTCCTTCCATACGTAAAGGATTGGCATGGGCATCATGCAAGATAATAGCGTAATCATGTGTAGCCACAATGTCATTAACAGCCCATTGTTTGGTGACTAACCTCTCCTCAACATTACTAATTTCCTTTTTTAACACCCAAATTGCCTTTTTTAGGAAGGACATAATGCTTGTTATCAAGGCAGTTTTCTTACCCTATGAGCGATGCTGCTGACTTTCTCTTTTCCAACCTTTTGACAGCAAATATTTTGAGAAAATCAAAGGCGGGGGTCACCTAGCCCAGCTTCTTTTGGGCTTTGATGGGCCTTCTCTGTGGGACAAGTGTGCTCCTTAGATAGCACTAACGGTAAAGTCTCTGCCTCCTCCCTCACCAGGTATGGTCAGATGCAGTCTGGGACGTCAGGTCCGGAATGCCCCCAAACTGTTGAGCACTCTTATCCAATTACAGTGTTTTGTTTCTTTCACACTTGGTAGTGGAACTAATTTGAATGAAGGCATTTGTTACTGTAATGTGAACTTAATAAACAGCAAAATCTTTGTAAGTATGCCCATTTGGCAAGCAGATGTTTGCGTTCTTGCCACCCGGATGTTCACAAACAATTTACAACCTTTGAGGACCGCTCAGGTTCTGTACAAGTTTGGACCACCTCAAGTGCTGGTCCCATCATTTGGATCTAATAGGCATTTTGCTCAGCTAGAGGGATCCAGCATTAAAGGCAGTGGGTGAAATGTCAGTCCTTGCCATATTACATTTGAGGAAATGTCTGGGCTAGTGGTTTGCAGTGGAACAGTCTACCAGGGATTATTTAAATGATGTGTAGTTGTCATCAGTGTATTCTTGCCACCATTCTACCAATAAATTCTTCTGTTGGGGTCCCTCATAAGAATGTCAATGAATATTATTTTTTACCAGTGTTTCAATGAGATAGTGCACTTAATGTATACAATTCCCCACTACATTGACAAATTCCTTGACTGCCTTAGTTGTAAGTGGCTGCCAAGGGTCCATGTATGCTTTCCTGTATTAGCGTTTTAGCTGATGACTCTGTTGCAAATGGTTCTATTTATAACTGATCTCCCACTCTCTTGTTGCGATTGAGAGTGATTCTGCAGGGATGACTACTGTCCATTACCTTATATGCCTTAGGAATTGACCCCCCACATGATTTGTACAGGGGAAGACATGGCCATTGGGGGATCAGGAAAGCTGATGTGACTAGTCTACTTAGTAGATGCAGATGATGTAATGTGTATAGCAATCCAGGCCTTCACTTCTATTCTTGTGAACTTACAAGATGGTTTGCAAAACCTGGGCAAGGCTTTTTGCATAGCATTGATAACTATAATGATATAAATATGGGGAGTGTTGTGGAATCATTGCCCCTTTCAACCATGGTTGGGACAACTGTCTTCAAGTTGATAGTACAGTTCATACTATAATGTGAATTTACTAATACAACACATTATATAACAAGCTAGTAAATATAGTACTGTGGAGTTATACCTGGGCTGTCATTTTGATGGGGGACTCCAATCCCAAGTATTCCTTGTGCCAGTGAGGCACCATTAGCAGTTTCAGCAAGGGAAGGAGCATCCTGGTCCCCCACAGCGTTACAAAGAACAAACATCATTTCTGCTGTGTGGGACACTGTCATTTTGGTGGAGGACTCCAAGACCCAGTATTTCTTGTGCCAGGGAGGGCCAGCAGACTTTTCAGCAGAGAGAGGAGGAGCCTGAAGCCCCTGCAGCACTACAAACCACCACTATTATCCCCGCTGTGCAGGTCCCTGTCATTTTGGTGGGTGACTCTGAGCCTCAGAATTCTTTGTGCAAGTGAGGTGCCAGTGGCAGACTCTGTAGGGGGAGGAGGAGCATGAACCCCCCGCAGCACTACAAAGCAACATCATCATTTCTGCTGTGAAGGGCATGCGTGGGCTGTGTTCCTGGGCAAAGCCCTGGCCAAGCGCAGGCCCGTCCGTGCCCATCAGCACTAGGAAGAGGCAGAGACACCACCCTGGGCTCTGTACTGGGAGCCCCCGCTTGTAAAAAGTTTAGACCCTCAATACGACCCTGGCGGTCAGTGATAAATTGGCAGTAATACTACCAACAGGCTGGTAGTAACTACCGCCAAATTATGACCATGGCGGATAGATCTCCAAAAGACAGCCAATGTACCACACTGACCGCCAGGGTGAAAAAAACAGGCTCCATGGCGGTAGCCGCCTACAGCCAGATGGAAGACAAAGTACCGTCCACTATATTTTGACCCATTAATCCGCCACCTTTTCAGGGGCAGTACCAACTCCATCAAAAGCCTGGTGGAAACACTGCACAGAAGTGAAAGGACTCACCATTGGAGACACAGGGAAGAACCACGCTGCCATGGAACCCGAACTGTAAGTGTTTCCGATGATATTAAGCTCCACCACGAACACCAATGCCGGCGAAGACGACAACTGTGAGTACAGCCGCCTAGCACACAAGGGAGGGGGGAAGGAAAAAGAGAGTGACACATATGCACCACACACACACAACATACACACCAACAGCTGCACAAGAAAACAATTTACCCCATAAATTGGCTAAATAATGCAAGGACAACAGGAATTGACTAAAGTGATTGTAATAAGATCAACACAATACTAATAACACGTTTGCCAATGCTACAGATATGTACAAATGTACAAAAAATGACACTGCCCAGTCCTCAGTTCACAGGGGCTACAAGTCCAAGGCCACACTCGTTACCTGCATCAATATGGAGAGAACACTGAAGGGACATTGGTTGGCAAATAGGCTTGCACCTCGGGGGAGGCATCTCAGCCGGATGCGGAAACAAGATCACTAGTTCTGGAGGGGGCAACAAGCCCTGGGCAGTGATAGGCCACAGTCTCTGGAGTGGGTGTCTTCCCCACTGGTTCTGGAGGGGACAGGCTGCACAGCATCCCATGGAGGCAGGATCACATTGCGTCCGCCGGTGGTGAGGCTGCAGTGTGGTGGTGGTGGTGGTGGGAGGCTCCTGCTCAGCTCCTGCACCCTGCGATGGCTGCACTGTGGTGGTGGTGGTGGTAGTGGGAGGCTCCTGCACAGCCCCTGGACCTGCAATGGCTGTACTGTGGTGGTGATAGTGGGAGGCTTCAGCACAGCCCCTGCACCCTGTGATGGCTGCACTGTGGTGGTGGTGGTAGTGGGAGGCTCCTGCTCAGCCCCTGCAACCTTTGATAGCTGCACAACCACAGTTGGTGGTGGGGGGTCTGTGACAGCTGCTGGTGCAGGCTCCTTCCCCTTCTTGCCTGCTGGTGCAGACTCCTTCCCCTGTCTGCTGGCAGGTGCAGACTCCGTCCCCTTCTTGCTTGCTGGTGCAGGCTCTTTCCCCTTTCGGATGGCTGGTGCTGGCTCCTTCCCCTTTCGGCTGGCTGGTGCAGGCTCCTCCTCCTTCAGTATTTGTGGCTTGGAATCCTTTCCACCACAAGTAGGTGCTGATGGAACTGAGCCCGTGGACTGTGTGGCTGAGGTGCTTAGCTGGGTCCTTGATACCTTGGCCATACATGCAGGGTATGAGTGCCTAGAAATTTAACAGGAGAGGTAACTAGTGAAGTATTAGGTCGACGTCCTCAAAATGTCAGAGGGCATCATCAGTGAGGTGCAAGGTGTTTCCTGACTCAAACGCATGGTGCCTTTTGAGGCTGTTGTCCTCATATCAGGGAAAGGCCAGGAGTGTTGTGTGTGTGCTGCCATAATGTCAGGAGACTTTGATGTATGTGTTGCCAAGTAGGAAGCACTGTGAGGTCAACAAAAGCACTGAACAGACTTTCTCATGTAATTGTCCCTTTTTTCCGGCTAACACCTTCTGCTATGTTTTTGAAGGGAACTACATGACCCAATTCCTTTTGCGAGTGGCCATCTTCGGCTGGGCATAAGTATAAAAGGAGCCCCGCCCCTTATCTCATCACTCATTATTCCAGGACTTCACTGGAGAAGGTTTTGCCATTTCTGAGCATTGCCACAGACCATGACTGACACGCTGTTGCTGCTGGTTCTGATTAAGGGTGCTGGTACAATGGTTTGTGATGCACCATCTTCCATAATCTTTGAAAAACAATGCAAAGTCTTCTAAACCATTTCTAAGGTGATCTCTAAATATCACCCAGTTTTTAAGAATAATCCTGCGCTACTCTTTAAAGCAGAATTATCGATAATTCCAAAATGACTTCTCTTCGGGTAATTTGTGGGAAATAATCCTACAGTTAGAGCACATTTAGCGAGCATGACAAGCTGCTTGCTATTTGTGTCCTACTTCCTCTAGCACTGGTTCTTACTGCAAAATGCATCCCCACATCCATTTTGAATGTGAGAGTGCATTTGATGCTAAGAAAGTATTGTTAAATGTCAGGAGTTTGTTGGGGAAAGATTCTACCTCAAGAGCACATTAGGACAGCATGAGTGACTGCTCGCGCTCGCTATTTGTGTTTTGTTTCATTTAGTGCTATTTCTCAGTGCAAAATGCATTCCCTCATCCATTTTGGATGGGAGGGGGCGTTTTGCGCTACAAATAGGCGTCAAATTCAGAATTACTTCCTCGCACAATTTTGCATCATCTTGTGGAATTCCTTAGTAATTCCTCATGATTACACTACACAGAATTAGTGAGTCATGCCCACCTCTAGTTGAAACACTTACCTGAAAAATCCTCAAGGTAAGAGAATTAATGAATACAACCACAGTTAAAAATGCCCATCTCAAGCCCATCACTTTCACTCGTTTGTGAGCTTGCCTTTCAAAAATCCCTTGATGTCATTGGTAAATGCTTTATATTTGTCCCTCTTTGGGATGGTTTTGTTACATCAAGACCGACCCTGTTATATGGAATATTGAGCAAACTCCATCCCAGGTAAGTACAGGTAAGTATTTTTCCCCCCAGTGTCATGAAGGGCACTTAAAAAAACAATACTTACCTGTTCTTACCTATACTTACCTGGGATGGGGTCCCCCATCCTCCGCTGTCGCTCTGGTGTGGATAGAGGTGTCCCTGGGGCCTGGGGAGGGCACCTGCAGGCTTATTCCATCGTGCTCCACCATGGAAATAGGCCCACAGGTCCCCTTATCCATACCCTGACCCAGGCATTAAAAAATCCCGTTCGTGATTTTTGCACGGGAGGATAAATAAGGCGCTACGGCCTTAGAGTAATTTTTTCCCCGGGAACGGCTACCTCGCATCTCATTGATGCACAGTAGTTTTCCGCAGGCAAAAAATGACTTTAACTCCAATATTTTGACACTAGACATGCCTAGCTCCAAAATATAAATATGAAGTTAAGTTTGCACTGGATTTGCGTGAAAAAAAATGCCGCAGATCTGGTGCAAACAGAGTATAAATATGACCCTCTGTGCCTCTGCCCGGCTGTGGAATACACGTCTCGGTCAGACTGACGGTTGGGCTGTTTGTGAATTCACTCTAGACAGTCACACAAAGGCCCATATTTATACTTCACGTAGGTTTGCACCAAAAAGCATAGCGCCAGCCAGCGCAATTTCTAGATGCCGGCTGGGTGCCATATTTATGGAATGGCGTTAGCCGGCGGATGCTATGAGGGCTGGGAGGCGTAGGGGGAACTGGGGCTTGTACGCCAAATGATAGCGCTGCACTGTTTAGCGGCAAAATAAATTGCAAAAGGCAGTGTAGCGCCATTTTCAGGTACACAAGCCCCATGGACATGGCTCCTGTCTTAGAAAGACAGGAGCCATGCCAACCACCCCAATGGCCATGCAGGGGGCCCCAAGTCAGGGCCCGAGTGGTGTTGGACGAAAAAAAATATATACTCACCCGGACTCACTTTGGATGGGTCCCCCATCTGTAGGTGACCTACTGGTGTGGATAAGGGTGGGTGGGGGTGTCCCTGGGGACAGGGAAGGGCACCTGTGGACAATTTCCATGGTCAACAACCTTGGAAATCTGCCTACAGGTCCCCTTATGCCTACCCATACCCAGGTGTTAAATAATGGCGCTAAGCAAGCTTAGCGCCATTATTTAAGGTCCCCATCCCCACGTGCTGGATTTTAGCACGGGGGATAAATATGGCGCAAAGGCCATATCGTCCTTTTCTCATTGATGCAAGGTAGGTTTTCCCCTCCAGAAAACAACGTAAACTCCTTAACTTTAGCGCTAGATATGGAGTTCGGGTTGTGCTGAATTAGCGTAAAAATAATGACACTAATTCAGCACGAACAGAGTATAAATATGGTGCTGAGGTTTGTCCTGCATATCCTGATGGGTCATCCGGGATAGAGTGGAGGGAGAAGCTGACACTTGCACCTGTATTCAGCTGTAACTGTCTCCAACCCTTTAGAGTGTATCTGGGGCAAGGACAGGGAGAGGCATGTTCTTCTGTACTACAAAGACTTTCCTTTGAAATTTGCCCACTTTAAAGGCAGAAATTAGTATTGGATTGATGACATTCCGCCAGGGAGAAGAGCTGGCTGCCACTCTGCCTGTTGCTTTGCTGTGCTGGCCTGCTGCTTCTGCTCTGGGAGTGAAAGGACTGGATTTTGCTATCTACATGCTGCAAAGTTTCTCCTAGGGCTTGAACTGAGCTTCACTCCTGTTGTGAAGTCTCAGTGACATGAAAGACTTCATCTGTCAGTGCTTGGCCTCTTCTGCTGAGAGTCCTGACTTGCTAAGTGGTGCCAAATCCAGTCTCTGGGTCTTTAGAATTGGAAGCTGGTACCCTGAGTGAAAATTCACACACCGGAGCCATTGTGGCAGAAAAATCAACATAGCGCCTGTCTCGCAGCTGCAGAATCGATGCATCGGCTGCTTCAGCTGGGATCCATTGTTGCCATGCATCTGGATTTTCCATGCATCGTCCCTGGGTGTCAAATCTTCAACATCACCGCATGGACCCAAGGCTGCAGGGAAAGAAATGATGCATCACCTGCCCGGCGGGGAAACTGGGAAAGAATCGACTCATAGCCTCACTTGTGAGTAAGGAATGGATGCATTGATTGCCTTTCTGATGAATCACCTCCCTTGCGGCTTTATTATTTATGCTTACCAGGTACTTTGTGCTAAAACAATGTGACCATTGACTTTTATGGATGAAGACTCATAGGGCCAGATCTATGGAAAAGTGGTGTAGCGCGGTGCTGCGCCAAAATTGGCAGTGCCACGCTGCTTCACTTTAGAAATGCAGGGATGTGCTGTATTTAAGTGAATACGGTGCACCCCGTGTTGGCTCCTGCGCTGGCGCTAAATTCAGCTGCCAATGCAGGCATCCTTGCACCATCGTGCAAGGATGTCTGTGTTGAGGAGTGTTTACTGTTCATGTGCAGGAAAGTGTCCCTTTCTGCACAAAAACAATCACTATTGGCGCTTTGGCACTTCTGAGTTTGCTGTAGAATGCAGCACACACAGAAGTGCCAAAGCGTCATTTTCAAATGATTTTTTATGTGCAGGAAGGGACACCTTCCCATACATAAACAATTGTTTCTGGCATTTTGCAGCACGCATAGAAAAATTAGGAGGAATAAAAGTATTCCTCCTCGTTGCGCCCAGTTAAAGGCACCCCTGGGGGGGTGGCGTTAGATTTTGGCGCTGCCTCAGGTTTATGAAATTTCATAAATCTGAGGTCGCTTCAAAAGCAATGGGTGTTGCTGTGGCCCCTTCCACGCACAGTGATGCGTGGGAAGGGGCCGTATTTACAAGGTTACGTTGAGCCATAAAAAGTGGCTTAACGCCACCTTGTAAATAGGGCGCAGTGCTTGGCACCTCAGGAGCATCATCGAAAGTGACGGTCCTGTGGCTCTGGGGGCCTATAAATACACCCCTTAATTTTAACACTGATATCTTTACTTGCGTGTGTTGGATTTTTTTCGTTTTGGTCTTGTTTGATTTAGATGAATATTGGCTATTTTCCTAAACTGGCGAGGAATCCTTTTGTGGTATTGTCACTGTGTTGCTGTGTGTGTATGTACAAATACTTTACACATTGCTTCTGAGATAAGCTACAAAGGGGCTGAGCAGGGATTATCTTAGGTGTGTGACTCTCTTGCCCTGACTAGTGTGATGGTCCCTACTTGCACAGGGTGTAAACTGACTGCCGACTAGAGACCCCATTTCTAACTCAGGCCTTAAGCAAATATTCTGCCATGTTGTGCTTTAATGGTGTTAGTGCTTAGCTCTAAGCTAGACCATTGCCAAATGTGGATGCTGACCAGTATGTGAAAACTCGCCATGTGTACTGAAAGTGGTATCATCATGGAAAGCAGACAGTTAATGAGCATGCTCCAAATCACCAGCACTCAAACTGGTACTCACTGGTTTAGCTTCCCCTGGAGTCTATCGTTCCTCTCTCCTTATACCTAATGCTCCCAATTGCTCCCTAGGCTGCCCACTTTTTTGCAACCTGAACCAAGTGCCTAATTTGTGCCGGTGTTTTCTGGTGCGTGGCCCCAGCTCTTATTTTTGAGGGTCAGCACTTATTTTTCTACCTCAAGCATTTACTGCCTCCAAAAGACACACGTGAAAGACGGAGGAAGAGAAAAACAAAAAAGTATCAGCAAAGGAGAGAGTAGAAAGCTGCAAGAGTGACCTGAAGGGGCAGGGAGTGGGTGTAAATTAATTAAAGAGGCTCGAGATGCCTTCAGGAATACCTTGCCTCAGTATTATGTACTCCCACATTTAATTTGCTGCAGCTGCGTGTTTCAGAGGAGAGCTTAAGACACTGGCACATTTTTATCAAAAATTAAGGACAGCCCTGAACCCTTGACTTCCTGCAAGCCTGCCCACCTTGCACCTTCCTCTTCTTCCACCATGCTCTCTGCACAAACTGCCCTGCCTTACAACAACTTATTTGTTTTTTAAATACTGAAAAGATGGTCCTTAAAGTTCAATGACATATAGCACTGTTACAACATGGGCTGCAGCAGTGCAAGCTTTCACACCATAAAACAGCTTCGGTGTAGTCAGCTAAAGTGAGTTCTTCATCACGTGCATATTATATAGAGGGCCCAGAGCGAGGAACAGTAATGTGCCTGTAATCCTGAGGTTCTTTGGTATTACAGAAGGGGCTACAGAGACATGTGTGGCCCCTTATAGTTAGATACATGCATATATCTCCAGCACAAATTCTAAGGAGGCATTCCTTTATTAGCATGAGCAGTGTATTATCAATGCAGTTTCAGAAGCAAAGAGATGGTAAGGGGGCGCACTAAGGGCCAGATTTAAAGAAAAGGGCGGCAGCGCAGTGCTGCTCCAAAACCGGCAGCGCCGTGCTGCATCACTTTAGAAACACAGGGATGCGCCGTATTTAGGGGAATACAGCGCACCGCTGCAATTCCCCCTGCACTGGCGCTAAATTTAGCTGCCAGCGCCAACGTAGGCATCCTTGCACCATCGTACAAGGTTGTCTGTGTTGAGGGGTGTGATGGTTTATGTGCGGGAATGTGTCCCTTTCTGCACATAAATAATCAATAATGGTGCTTTGGCACTTCTTTACGTGCTCCACAGTGCAGCACACACAGAAGTGCCAAAGTTTCATTTTCATATGTTTGTTTATGTGCAGGAAGGAACACCTTCCCGCATATAAACAATAATTTCTGACATTTTGCTTTTTCTACGCATGCGGCACAATGAAGCATGCATAGAAAAAGCAAAAAACAAGGAGGATTAAAAGTATTCCTCCTCGTTGCACCTTGCTAACGGCACCCCTCAGGGTGGTGTTAGATTTTGGCTCTGCCTCAGATTTCCGTGATTTCATAAATTGGAGGCAGCATCAAAATGCAATGGGTGTTACCGTGGCATGCCCACAGCAACACCCATTGCACGCCTAGTCACTATTCCTATTTGAACGCGATTCACCTAGTTAACCCCTTTGGTGCCCAGGACGTAATGGTTATGTCCTCGTTTGCACCGCTCAGGTGCCAAGAACGTAACCGTTAGGTCCTGCTATGAGCCCTCAAGTGAGTGGTCAAGCACCCCCCTCCCCTGGGCAGGGATGGGAGGGGAATCGCCTCACTTCTACCCCCGCCCTCCCCTGGATCCCCCTGTGGCGTCTGATGACTTCAGTGCGCGATTGCTCAGCTTCCAGCACGGATCAGAAGAGAAATGCAAAAGCTCTTCCAATCACATGTGGGGGGGGGGGCAGAAGCATCAAAGGAAAGAAAAGGCCTTTCCTTTCCTTTGATGTCTCTCTGAGCAATCGGGCAGCAGAAATGCCCACTAGATACCAGGGAGGTTTTTTTTTTGTATTTATGATTAAGGGGAGAGGCCCCTTGGTGAAGGGCCAGTCCCCTGGTGGGCAAGTTATTTGAAGGCCATTTGTCCCCCCGGGGTAGATTGTCCTATTCTAATTAGGCCAATCTGCCCCCACGGGGCAGAAGCCTCCAGGCACCAGGGATCCTTTCTTTTTTAGGCAAGGGTCGCTCCCCTGGGGAGGAATCTTTTGAGGCCATTTCTGCCCCCTTTAAGGGGCAGATCAACCTGTTTTTATTAGGCCAATCTGCCCCCAAGGGGGGCAGAAACCACTAGATACCAGGGATCTTTTTTTTTGTCAGTTTCACGCAAGGGGAACGACTCCTTAGGCAAGGGTCGCACTCCTGGGTGGGGGCAAATATGTTTTAGGCCATTTCTGCCCCCCTTGGGGGCAGATCGGCCTATTATAATTAGGCCAATCTGCTCCCAGGGGAGGCAGAAACCTCTACGCACTAGTTATCTTTTTTTTTTGTTTTATTTTTTTTAGACGTTGGGAGCGACCCCTTAGGCAAGGGTCACTCCCCTTATGGAAAATTTTATTTTAGGCCATTTCTACCCCCCTTGGGGACAGAAGGGCCTATTTTTATGAGGTCCATCTGCCCCCAAGTGGGGCAGAAACCACTAGACACCAAGGATTTTTATTTTTTTGCATCAATTTCACGCAAGGGGAGCGATCCCTTAGGCAAGGTTTGCTCCCGGGGGGCAACTTTATTTTAGCCAATTTCTGCCCCCCTTGGGGGCAGATTGGCCTATTTCTATTGGGCCGATCTGCCCCCGGGGGGCAGAAACCACTTAGGCACCAGGGATTGGTGTGCGTGTGTATGTGTGTGTTTTGTTTGGGGGGGGGCCCCTTGGGCAAGAGTTGCTCCACATGGGGGTACATTACTGTTGGCCATATCTGCCCCCCTTGAGGGCAGATCAGCCTATTTTTGGAAGGCAAGTCACCCATGGAAATTCACAAGTCATCCCATCCTGGATTGCCCTAGGTGCTTAGTTTAAAAAAATGCACAGGTTTGGTAGGTTTCCTGTTAGAAATTGGGTCTTTGGTTGACAGTTAGGTTACCCCCTGACCAAGCAAGGACCCTCACTCTAGTCATGGTAAAAGACAATCACCCTCAGCTAACCCCAGCTCAACCCCTTGTTAGCTTGGCACTAGTAGGCAGGCTTAACTTCAGAGTCTAGATGTAAAGTATTTGTACCAACACACAGAGTAACTCAGTGAAAACACTACAAAAGGACACAACACAGGTTTACAAAAATAGGAAATATTTATCTAAACAAAACAAGACCAAACCGACAAAAATCCAACATACACAAGTCAAGTTATTGAACGTTGAAAAGTACCTAGGTACAGTCAAAATAACACGCACAGACGAGTGTGGGTCGAAAAACGTTAGTAATGCATCGATTTCTCACCCACAAGCAAGACTGTGCGTCATTTCTCCTTCTCCAGTCGGGTCGACATGTGTCGTTTTTCCTCTAAGCAGGAGAGCGATGCCGAGATCTGGACAATCACTCCGGTCCGGGCAGGTGTTGTGTCGTTTTTCCCCGCCCAGCAAGGTTTGCGGCAAAAATCCTGTTGCACGGTATCAGCAAAACTGCGCTGCGTGGGTTGCGGTTACCAACCTCCTTTAACGGTGTGGCATGTCGTTTCTCTAGCCGCGTGCATCAATCTTTCAGCCGCGCTGCAGGCGGAGCATCGATTTCAGCCTTGAAGCCAGAGGCATGTTGTTTCTTCAGCCGTGTCTCGGAGGTTGCATTGTAAATTTTCCAGCACGGTGATCTGACCATCGACAGGGATTCCACAAACAGGCAGAGTCATAGAATGGTTTCAGCAAGAAAATGCCCACTTTCTAAAAGTGGCATTTCCAAACACACAATCTTAAAATCAACTTTACTAAAAGATGTATTTTTAAATTGTGAGCTCAGAGACCCCAAACTCCACATGTCTATCCGCTCCCAAAGGGAGTCCACACTTTAATCATATGAAAAAGGCAGCCTCCATGTTAACCTATGAGAGGGATATGCCTTGCAACAGTGAAAAACAAATTTAGCAGTATTTCACTGTTAGGACATGTAAAACTTTAGAATATGGCCTACCTTAAACATACACTGCACCCTGCCCAGGGGGCTACCTAGGGCCTACCTTAGGGGTGTCTTACATGTAAGAGAAGGGAAGGTTTAGGCCTGGCAAGTGGGTACACTTGCCAAGTCAAATTGGCAGTTTAAAAACTGCACACAGACACTGCAGTGGCAGGTCTGAGCCATGTTTACAGGACTACCAATGTGGGTGGCACAACCAGTGCTGAAGGCCCACTAGTAGCAATTGATTTACAGGCCCTGGGCACCTCTAGTGCACCGCACTAGAGACTTACCAGTAAATCAAATATGCCAATGCATGTGGTCTTGTTTTGTCCAACTTACAAGGCCGCCAGGAAATATTGGCTCCTACCACTTATTAGAAACCTTGGTTTTAGGGAGTACCTCCCGGTGTACAGAATTTTAAAAACTGATGTTTCAGGTCCAATTGTGTTTGCACTAGCCAAATTCCTTACCAATGTCTGGCATATTCGTACCCGTATTTCAAAGTTGCAGGCTCCTATCTAACTTTAAGTTTTTATTTTAATTGTATGGTCTTTTATCTGATGTGTTTCCTGTTTACTCTTCCTTGATGGTTTTACATGTTCATATGTGTGTTTTTTGTGTACATCTTTTATGGCCAAATTGGCCGAAATAAAGATTAATTGATTGATTGAATATGCCAATCATGGAAATCCAAATACATACATATTTCAAATAGGAGCACTTGCACTTTAGCACTGGATAGCAGTAGTAAAGTGCCCAGAGTAACACAAAAAGCAAAAACAGAGTCCAGCACACATCAACAACCTGGGAAACAGAGGCAAAAAGTTAGGAGAGACCAGGCAACGGATACGAAGTCTAACATTTCCCTAGGTGCCGGCTAAGCTAAAGGACAAAATCCATAGCTAGGCACTTTGCAAAAAACAGGTCTGTTTTATTTGGGAAAGTGTGATGTGTCCACATTGTGTTTTGGGGCATTTCCTGTTGCAGGCACTAGGGCTACCCACACAAGTGAGGTACCATTTTTATCAAAAGACTTAGGGGAATGCTGAATGGAAGCAAATGTGTGGCTCCTCTCAGATTCCAGAACTTTCTGTCACCAAAATGTGAGGTAAAAGTGTTTTTACTGCCAAATTTTAATGTTTGCATAGGATTATGGGTAACAGAAGTCAGTGACAGCCCCACAAGTCACCCCATTCTAAATTTCCCTAGGTATCTAGTTTTAAAAATGTATAGGTTTGCTAGGTTTCCCTAGGTGCCGGCTGACCTAGATGCCAAAATCCACAGCTGGGCACTTTGCAAAAAAAAGCTGTTTTCTTTGGGAAAATGCGATGCGTCCATTTTGTATTTTGGGGCATTTCCTGTCGCGGGCACTAGGCCTACCCACACAAGTGAGGTATGATTTTTATAAAGAGACTTGGGGGAACGCTTGGTGGAAGGAAATTTGTGGCTCCTCTCAGATTCCACAACTTTCTGTCACCGAAATGTGAGGAAAAAGTGATTTTTGGCCAAATTCTGAGGTTTGCAAAGAATTCTGGGTAACAGAACCTGGTGAGAGCCACACAAGTCACCCCATCCTGGATTCTTCTAGGTGTCTAGTTTTGAAAAATGCACAAGTTTGGTAGGTTTCCCTAGGTGCAGGCGAACTAGCTGCCAAAATCCACAGCTCGGCACTTTGCAAATAACATGTCAAATTTCAATGTAAAACTGTGATGTGTCCATGTTGCGTTTCCTGTCGTAGGCACTAGGCTTACCTACACAAATGAGGTACCATTTTTATCAGGAGACTTGGGGGAACACAGAATAGAGAAACAGGTGTTATAGCCCCTTGTCTTTCTCTACACTTTTTCCTTCCAAATGTAATACAGTGTGTACAAAAGACGTCTATTTGAGAAATGCACTGTAATTCACATGCTTATGTGGGGACCCCTGAAATCCGAGATGTGCAAAGAACCACTGCTTCTAAACACCTTATCTTGTGCCCATTTTGGAAATACAAAGGTTTCCTTGATACTTATTTTTCATTCTTTATATTTCAGCAAATGAATTGCTGTATGCCCGGTATAGAATGAAAACCCATCGGAAGATGCAGCTCATTTATTGGCTCTGGGTACCTGGGGTTCTTGATGAACCTACAAACCATATATACCCACAAACAGAAGAGTCCAGCAGACGTAATGGTATATTGCTTTCTAAAATCTGACATCGCAGGACAAAGTTACAGAGTAAAACGTGGAGAAAAATTGCTTTTTTTTCACCTTAATTTCAATATTGTTTTATTTCAGCTGTTATTTTCTGTAGGAAAACCTTGTAGGATTTACACAAATGACCCCTTGCTGAGTTCAGGGTGTTGTCTAGTTTTCAGAAATGTTTAGCTTTCTGGAAAGCAGCATTGGTTTCACACCCATTTCTGTCAATAATTTGAAGGGGGCTAAAAGCACAAAATGTAGTAAAAATGCAGTATGTCCTAGTAAAATGCCAAAATTGTGTTAAAAAAGGTTGTTTTCTGATTCAAGTCTGCCTGTTCCTGAAAGCTGAGAAGAGGATGATTTTAGCACTGCAAATCCTTTGTTTATGCCATTTTCAGAGAAAAAATACAAGCCTTCTTCTGCAGTCCTTTTTTCCCATTTTTTTTTTAAAACAAGATTTTGGCTGTATTTTGGCTAATTTCTTGGTCTCCTCCAGGGGAACCCACAAACTCTGGGTACCGCTAGAATCCCTAGGATGTTAGAAAAAAAGGAAGCAAATTTGGCATGGGTAGCTTATGTGGACATAAAGTTATGAGGGCCTAAGTGTGAACTGCCCCAAATAGCCAAGAAAAAGTCTGCCACCTGAGGGGGAAAAGGCCTGGCAGCAAAGGGGTTAAAGGTGCGCTGTAGTACAAACAGTCAGGCACAGATTTATATGTTTTGCGGCAAACCTGCTTTAGCGCAGGTTTGCCTCAAAAAGTATAGCCCTGGCTGCGCCATTCCTAGACGCCGGCCGGGCGCAATATTTAAGGAATGGTGCTAGCCGGCACTAAGGCCCTGTTAGCATCCTTTGAAAGGACATAAACAGGGCCTGGGAGGCATTGGAGAAACAGGGCTTGTGCGCCAAATTATGGTGCAACACTGTTTCCATTGGGGTCGGCGCTGTGCAGAGTGCCCAAGTCAGGGCATTGGACCACAAAAAAATATACAGTCACCTGGACTTACCTGCGGATGGGTCCCCCATCCGTGGGTGACCTCCTGGTGTGGGTAGGGGTGGGTGGGGATGTCCCTGGTGCCAAAGAAGGGCACCTGTGGGCAATTCCCATGGTCTCTGACCATGGATATCTGCCTACAGGTCCCCTTACAGCTGCCCAGACCCAGGAGTTAAATAATATGCCATTATTTAAGGCCCTCCTCCTCCCGTGCACGATTTTTACACGGGAGGATAAATAAGGTGATAGGGCCTTAGAGGTATTTTTTGCCCAGGAACTCGTACCTTGAATTTTGCAGGCAAAAAAATTAATTAACTCCAATATTTTGGCACTAGACATGTCTAGCGGCAAAATATAAATATGGAGTTAAGTTTGTGGCGTATTTGCGTAAAAAAAATTGACAGAAATCTGTCACAAACAGAGTATAAATATGCCCCTCAGTTTGTCCTTTACATAATGTGGCTCCACTACATGTAGAAAAACTGTGCTCGATTTTTTTGTGTAGGAAATAAGTACCATTTCTGCCACCTACTTTATGTTATGTGCATTTGTCAAGAACAGTCCCATCATTTGTTTAGTCTCACGTGCTAAGGTCGCATGCGTGCGTGCTCAAACTTGTGAACAATTTATCACAATGCAAAAGCTAAAACGATTGGCATTGTAAATGCTTGTATTTTTTGCTGACATATTAGTCAGTAACAAGGTTGATGACTTCAATGAAGAAGGAGATCGCTGTTCCTACTTCCTTTTTCTGGTGAATTTCTCAATCCTGTTTCTAATTCTTGTTTGTTTCCACATTCTTATACAAAGAAAGGAAACACATTTGAAACAGTGGAGAATGTTTTGCATGTAGAAAATACAGAATGTATTGCCATTTACACACATTCAGACTCTTTATTGTCTTGACTTGTTTAAGTACACAAAATAATGAGGTTTCAGTTTAATATTTTTATTAAACATCATTTAGCAGCTTCCTTGTAGATCAGAAAATATGAGGGCCCGATCTTGATAGGCCGCAAATTTCGGGTGTAAATGCTGTACCGGTTATGTTGAGTTAGCAATACAGGAATGATATACACCTAGCACATATTTTTCCCAATTCAAGAAGTGCAAACAGAGCGTATTTGCTGTTTTCTCCTGCGATTTGCATGAGGTGTGACCTAATGCAAATCACAGACGTAAACAACCACGATTTATTTCCACATTATAAACACATTTTCGGCGTAAATAGGATTGCTGGTTCCAGGGTGATTAGGGGCCTGTATCTTACATGGAATACAGGGTAACACTGCAAATGAAAACAGAATAAACGAAGATTCTATAAAACATGAAAAATGCACTTAAACCTTTTTATTACTATAATGATACAGGCACCTTTGGGCACGGGATACACTACGTTCATGGCATTCTACTTTAAAATACATTGTCAAGTGATGGTGGAACAGAATAAGGACGTCGTTAGGCCACATATGTATATATTTTTTTTTTTTCATTAAGATCAGACACGGCCAAGAAGGAATCAGAGCACTTTACTACCACAGGAAACCTATGTAAATTAAATGGGAATGGATGTGTATATATTAAATGGACGAGGATGGAAATTAAAATGTGGTAACATGAAGATAAAAATAAGATGATGTAGACTGCATACACATACATATACAGATATTTTCAATCATAAAGCTTGCTTATCGTCTGAGCCCTGACAACCCATAAATCAATACTGTTAGACCTGACTGCCTTAGGGCGGTCACCCCTTTTTGCCTGCCTCCTTCCACTTTTTGGACATTGTTTTTGCTGGTTTTAGGACTCTGTGCACTTTACCACTGCTAACCAGTGCTAAAGTGCATATGTTCTCTCCCTTAAACATGGTCACATTGGTTCATACCCAATTGGCTGATTTAATCTATTTGTAAGACCCAAGTAAAGTGCACTACATGTGCCCAGGGCCTGTATAATAAATGCTACTAGTGGGCCTTCAGCACTGATTGTGCCACCCACATAAGTAGCCTCTTAACTGTGCTTCAGGCCTACCATTGCAAGGCCTGTGTGTGCAGTTTCACTGCCACTTCAACTTGGCATTTAAAAGTACTTGCCAGACCTTAAACTCCCCTTTTTCTACATATGTCACCCCTATGGTAGGCCCTTGGTAACCCATTGGGAAGGGTGCTATGTAGATAAAAGGCAGGACATGTACCTGTGCAGTTTATATGTCCTGGTAGTGTAAAACTCCTAAATTTGTTTCTTCACTGCTGTGAGGCCTGCTCCCTTTGTAGGCTATCATTAGGGCTACCCTCATATAATGTTTGAGTGGTAGATTCTGATCAGAAAGGAGTAACAAGCTCATATTTAGTATGGCCAGAATGGTAATACAAAATCCTGCTGACTGGTGAAGTTGGATTTAATATTACTATTTCAGAAATGCCACTTTTAGAAAGTGAGCATTTCTCTCCACTTAAATCCTTCTGTGCCTTACAATCCACACTTCGCTAGGTCACATGACAGCTCCCTTGTGCATTTCACTCAGACAACCCCAAACACAAGATGCTAAGTCACACCTGCACACATCTGCATACTGAATGGGTCTTCCTGGGCTGGGAGGGTGGAGGGCCTTACACTTACATTTAAAAGGACAGTGACCTGCCCTCACACAATGGACTGCCAAACCCACTCTTGGGACTCTGGCAGACAGGATAGAACTGAAAGGGGACCTGGTGCACTTCTAAGCCACTCTTTGAAGTCTCCCTCACTTCAAAGGCACATTTGGGTATTTAAACAGGGCCTCCGACACTACCAACTCAGACACTTCTGGACAAGATACCACTGGAGAAGAATCCCTGAACCAGAACCTGCAACCTGCCAGGAGGAACTGCATGGCTGCCCAAAGGACTCACCTGACTGCTTTTCTACAAAGGACTACTGCCCTGCTATTGCGCTGCTGCCTTGCTGCCCTCTGGCTCTGCTGAGAAGTGCCCTCCAAGGGCTTGGATAGAGCTTGCCTCCTGTTCCTTGAAGTCTCAGGGCCAAAAAGACTTCATCCTGCAAAATAATCCTTGTGGGGCAAAGGTTCGACACAAGAAACAACGCACAACCTGCATTGCGGTGAGAAAATCACCACACGGCAAATCGGAATGACGAAGCCCAGCTCCCCGAGAGGAAATCAATGCAGCACCAGCCTTGCGACCGCATCTTCAACGCGCGGTCCACTGAATCAACGCAAAACTGAGCCGGAACCAAACAGCCCGACTTCCTGCGAAAAGAATCAACGCTGCGCCTGCCTTGCAAAAGAAATTTCCATGCATCCCCCAGCGAATCGATGCAGCCCCTGTGACTTCGTCCTGCTCACCCGGGATTTTTCCACATTATCCCGAGGGCGTCCAGAAACCCAAAGAGGATCCCAGTCTATGTGCCAGAAATCGACACAAAGCCTGCCCTGTGTGAAAACTCAATGGCGCATCATCTGTGTGCGCTGGAAAAATTGACCCACACCTCCCCGTTTTCCACGCATCTCCTCCTCTCCGGCCCCTTGTGGAGAATTTGAATGCAAACCAGGTACTTTGTGCTTGAAAGAGACATTTGTTACTTTTTAAAGACTAAAGACTTATTTTATCATTTCCTACATTGATAATTCAAAGTGTACTTTAATCTTAATTGTTTTGACCTGCATTTAACCAGATAAATATTATATATTTTTCTACACACTGTATGGTGTATTTGTGTGGTGTTATACTGTGTTATTGCATGATTTATTGCACAAATACTTTTTACATTGCCTTCTAAGTTAAACCTGACTACTCAGTGCCAAGCTACCACAGGGTGGGCACAGGATAATTTGGATTATGTGTGACTTACCCTGACTGGAGTGTGGGTCCTTGCTTGGACAGGTGGTAACCTGACTGCCAAAGAACCCATTTCTAACAAATACCAAACGTCTCCATTTGGAGACATGTGAAATCACCAGTCCCCAAGGAAGAAAACTGCCACAGTCGTCTTGGGTCAAATAAACTTTTTATTCATATGGCAACATCCACACCCTACGCGTTTCAGAAAGCTCCTTTTCCTTGCACACTGGTACTTCACGGATTGACGGGTAGAAAATTTCAGGAGATCCTGAGTCAGAACGGGTTGATACAGATTCGAAATTGCCTATAAGGCAAACAGAAAGTGCCTGATGGGATGGCCTATTAGGTGAATGTTTGAGCTCGATTTTTGGCTTCATGTGGGCTTGATTTATGGTGTGCTGGGCCAGTTTTTAGGTTTTGCCCGCACAGCGCTTGCACTGTACAGCTCACCCACAGGCTCACAACCCACCCACAGCCTTCCCATTACTTACAGTTGGTAGGCTTCTCCGGTCACTCTCCTTTTCTTTCTTGTTATTGGTCCGCTGGAATCCCAACATCATCAGGTTGCACTTCCTGTCTTCTCCTTCGGCTGTTCACTGGAGCTTGGACCAAGTACTCTTTCAGGTTGGCAATGAGTGGCTGGCGGCCAGTATCATTCCACTGGCAATATGCTTCTGAGGTACTTCTTTTTTTTTTACTTTCTTCCCGGCTGTTGGTGCATCTGCAACATCATTTGTTTTCTCACCCCCCCTGTGACCCTTCCACCCATTTGTCATACTTCCTCCTGCTGTCTGTCATGCTACTTTATTCACCTTTTCTTTTTTTGCAGTTTTGTATATAACGTTGAGCAGCACCCGATACGTTACATAAGGACACATTCATTTCTTGTTGGGCATGGGAGAGTCAGTGATCCACCCAGAAACACAGGACACTGAGCCGACGCCCAGACTCAAAACCGGCTTCCAGGCTCCAAAGCACCCTTTCCTCTCTTGCTTAGGAAATCCTTGTTGACTTTCAATATCCTGATTATGTACATCTGGGGTTATTTCACCCCTTAGGGCACACCTGCTCTTTTAAATTATGAACCAGATAATGTTTCACAAGGTGTGTTAACACTAAAATCAATAACATAGGGCCAGATGTACCAAAGGTTTTTACCCATTCTGTGTTTATGGGAAAAAGTGTTCGTACATATGGCCCATAGTGCAGATACTATTTTCTGATGGCAGTGTTCAGAATCATCATCATAGAAAGTAGAACAGGAGGCACAAAGATTTTTGTTAACAGGCCATGGAGTTATTTGGTAAGCCAAGGAATATAAAATGGCTATTCCCTACTGGCAGGGCTACCTGGGGAGATGACTCCATTCATCATCACCTGCCTATTCTGAAGTAGCCTCATTAACAAAGGCTTCGATCCAGGGCAGTCCACGGCCTCCAGGAAACGCATTAGCACGTAGGAGCGCATGCGCCCAAATTTGCTGAGTCAGCACAATGAGGAGCGGGCCACACAGACAGCCTATGTGAGTTACCACCGTCTCCAGAAGCACTCAGTGGAAGAAGTTTAATTAAAAAAAAAAAAAAAAGAAGTCGAGGCAACAGTCAATGAGTGTCCAAATATACAGCTGTTTAATTTATATTGGAGTGAAATACCTTCCATGTAAATGAATTAAAAAAGCGGTTGCCGCACACAATCCTTATGTCAAAGTAGTTTTTTGACGGTTATACTTGGCTGAACTAAGGCCGGATATTAGTAAACATGAAGAGGTCTGTAAGACCCTGGTCATATTAATATCGGATTTAACAGCAGAGCCCATTACGAAAATGTGCTATTGAGAAATGGTGGAAAGTATGCTCACTTCTGTGTTTGCATAGGCGTATTCAATAAATTATATCTCTGCAAAAAAGTGTTCAAGGGTGTAATAACGGATTGAAAATGGATGCCATATGAGCCCGCTATTCCTCATTTATTTGCACTCTTCCATAAAACTGCCAAAAATAACACCCAAACTTAGGAGTAAATGTTATTAAATACACTGTGTTTTTGCTCTCACAGTTTACTTGATTTGTAGATTCCCACAGGCTGTAAAATGAAAAAATTTGCATTATTCCCAAGTGGGCTCCAGTTGTGACAGAATGAGGAATGTCCTTTGCCATTCTCCAGTAAATTAAAAGAGACGAGAATACAACTGATCCTGCTAGATCTGAATGCATCTCAGTTGATGTATTTAGCACCAGGTACAGCTTCTGCATGGTTATTATCACTTCCTTTCATCCATTTTTAGGATGCGTTTTTTTTTTAGAGACACTTTAGGAGTTAGAAAAGGGTTCGGAGCCCTGTTCACGTCACGTCAGTTGTCTTTCATTGGTTCGTGGGCTTGCCTGTTAAAATCTGCTTGCTTTCATTAGTGGAAGGCACACATACGTCATGCCTTTTCAGGTGGTTAACCCTCCTCGAGCTCAGCAACCAAGTACTGAAAACATGCGAGGCTCGCTTTTTCCCATCCGGTTTGTGGACTAATTTTTATCTTTTGTTCGCCATGCGATCTCGTTTGGCAGAAGTCGAGCGCTTTGCATAACATCAACCCTGTGACATAAGTAGATAATTGAACTTTTGTCGATAGGTTTCATTACGAGTGAACTGTAGCAGCGCAATCGCGCTGTTTTTTTCTTTCAATGCGGAAAGAAAAATCCGGTTGTGAGTTTACAACTGCTAATAGCTGTAACTCGGAGAAGTGTGAGATCTTACTTTTTTCAGCACATACATTTGCCATTAGTCTGTTGCAATAAAAACAATCAACGAACAGCAAGCTGCTCCAGCAAACTTTTAATCCCTTGTCGAATCACAGTACTTCCTGTCAGACGCTCTATTCCCGGAATGCTCCGTTTTGCAGTTTTTGAATACTGTTTTGATGAGGCAGAGTGCTCTGTGAAACATTTCTTCCACGGATTCTCAACAATTAGTACGTCTCGCTGTTACCTGAACTCTTGCAACATGTAACTTTGAACCTCTTCTTGAACGGAATATTCATTTGCTTTGTCACTCGCTAAATTCACACCGTGTATTTTAAAACTGCGTAATAACAATGCACAAGGCTGTGCGTAGGAGAAAATAATGTGGTATATGAAATAATGCATCATTTCTGCGGCACTCCTTATTTAGCTGGGCGTCTTCTGCTCTTTTTCAAAGCTAACATTATGTTATTTTATATTTCTCCCTCTTTAAATTATCTTCACTTCCATGCAGGTTGATGTCCTCCCTCTTAGCTGGTCCCATGTGCTGGCATAAGGGAAGACCCACACTGCAGGCGAGAACAACCCTAAGGTCTGTGGTAATTCCTATTAGGTTGAAATTGCGTACGAAGACTATATTTAAATAATATGTGTGTTAGTATTTACTGAGCTTATTGATGAAGCCTGCAATGTAATACTGGGTTCGTAGGTGACACATTTTTCAAGTGGATTTAATCATCTGCAGCTAAGCAACTTAATGCAGCACGTTTCATATTGGTTGTTACTTGTTACTGTTGATATCACTAATAATAAAACAAACCTGCAGCAAGCTCAAATCCATGCAGCTTTTCAGACCTCTGAGTCACTTACGCAGCATGTCTTTACAAGTTCAAACCTACCCCAATTTGCAAAAATGTGCCACTTTTTTAGCTATCTAATACACTAATGGGGGTCACATTTAGGGGCATATTTATACTCTATATATGCCGAATTTGCGTAATTTCTTTATGCAAATACGGCACAAACCTACCTCCAAATTTATATTTTGATGTAATGCATGTCTAATGTCAAAATATAGGAGTTTGCACCATTTTGTAGATGTGTGCACCTACCTTGCGTCAATGAGATGCAATTGTGCTAGCTAAAATGACGCACGGGTGGGAGGAGCGGCTAAATAATGGTGCAAAGCTAGCTTTGCACAATTATTTAATGCCTGGGTCAGACTAGGCATTATGGGTCTTCTGAAACCATTTCCATGGTTATACATCATGGAATGGGTCCACAGGTGCCCTCCCTAGGCCCCAGGAACACCCCTACCCACACCAGAGGGATACCAGTGGATGGGGGACCCGATCCCGTGTAAGTAGGGTAAGTATTGGTAAGTATTTTATTTTATTTTATAAGTGCCATCGGCGGCCCTAAGTTGGGGCCCTCTGCATGGCACAGGGTGCAATGGCCATGCCCAGGGGACACTTGTCATTTTTGCTGGCCACTGGAGTGGTGGGCATCACTCCTCTCTTTTCTAAGACAGGAATCATGTTTTTGGTGGTTGATCCCAGGAAATGGCGCTAGTATGGTTAGAGATATTTTTTGCCTCTAACCAGGCTACCTTTATTTTTTGACACACAACCCCCTCCTTCCCTACTGCCAACCCCGCCCGGCTAGCATCTTTTTTGTAGTTGCTAGCCCAAGCTTGACGCCGGCTTGCGCCATTCTATAAATAATGCACCCGGCTGGTGCTGTTGAATGGCGCAAGCTGGCGCTAAACTTTTTGCTGCAAAACTACGTTAGCACAGCTTTGCTGCAAAAAGTATAAATCGGGGCCTAAGTTTCCAATCAGGGCCTATTTTGTGTCTTAGTCTGACCCTGTGTCATCACGATGAAAATAGAAGGAACAATCATAGACCCAGATGTGGGCATTACACTATTAGTATATTTGATTCAAGGGAGGATTAGTGTCATCATGCCCTGCACTCTGAGTGGAAATTGCAATAGTTGAACATGATTTTAAATTACTTCAAATGTTAGAAACTGTTCCTCACTAAATGCAAAACATGCAGGCAGCAAGTGTCAATATCACACCATAAATCACCTCTGGATTTTTCATCTTTTCAATTGACCGAGAGGAGTCCTACAAATGGGATTTCTTTATATTGGATGGATAAGAACTCACTGAAGTTCCTATCTCCAAGATCGTGGTCTGTTTCCAAAAGACATATAATTCCTTTTATTGTGTTTAAAATATTTTGATAGAGACTGTAGTTATTGTTAAGTCAGAGTTTTCATTGAAAAGTTGAGCTTTGATCTGTTATTAACCTTTGCACCATTTAACGCATCTGCACAAAACAAAAAAAATAAGAAAAACAAGACAACTCTTTGGGAGTTTGTCAAATGGTGTGGCTGAAGATGGCACTCTGCAGCCAACTCCTGCTGCGTACAGCCAATGGAAGTGTGCAGTAAGTTTTGGCTGCCCACAGTAGATTACATATACAATGGAGGGTTAGATCCTATAAAGCCTGAATAAGAGAGGGGCCAATATCAACAAACACTAGACAGGAGAGGCCTCCATAGGCTATCAATTTTTTTGTTTTTGTTAGAAATGGGGCAGATGTATACATCCTTGTCCAAGTAGGGACCACAATCCTAGTCAGGGTAAGTCACACACACTCCAAATTATCCTGTGCCCACCCTCTGGTAGCTTGGCACTGAGTAGTCAGGCTTAACTCAGAAGGCAATGTGTAAAGTATTTGTGCAATAAATTATGCAATAACACAGTGAAAATACCACAGAAATACACCACACAGGTATAGAAAAATATAAGATATTTATCTGAATCAATTAAGGTCAAAACGATTACAAGTTGAAATATCACTTTTGCAATGATAAGAAGAGTCTTAAGTCTTTAAAAAGCAACAATTGTCTCTTTTGTGCACAAAGTACCTGGTATGCGTCAAAATTAAACGCATGGAGACCACAGAGGAGAAGATGCGTGGAAATCGGGTGTGCGTCGGATTTGCGGGTGCACACAGACGATGAGTCATTTATTTTCTACACGACAAGGACTTTGCTTCGAATTCTGGCACACAGGCTTGAATCCTCTTTGCAATGTGGGGTCTTTTCATGTCCAGGGCCGATGCGTGGAAATCCAGGGTGTGCTGGACGAAGTCACAGATGCTACGTCGATCCGGTGGGTGATGCGGCAGAGTTTCTGTCTCACGGCAGGCGCTGCATCGATTCCTCCTACAGGAAGTCGGGCTGCATCGTTCCAGCTCGGTGATGCGTCGATCCGGTGGGCTGTGCGTCGAATTTCTGGTCGCAATGCTGGTGCTGCATCAGTCTCCACTCAGGGAACAAGGCTGCGTCGCTCAAGAGTGGCTATGCAGTGATTCTTTCACCGCTAGGCAGGATGTGCATCAATTCTGGCAGGCTGTGCGTCGATTTTCGCCGCACAAGGAGCTCCTATGAAGAGAAGAAGTCTTTTGGCCCTGAGACCTCAGGAAACAAGAGGCAAGCTCAATCCAAGCCCTTGGAGAGCACTTCTCAGCAGAGCCAGAGGCCAGCAAGGCAGCAGGGCAACATCAAGGCATCAATCCTTCACAGCAAAGCAGTCCAGGTTGGTCCTTTGGGAAGCCAGGCAGCTCCTCTTGGCAGGTTGCAGGATCTGGTTCAGAGTATCTGTCCCAGGAAGGGTCTGTCTTGGTAGGGTCAGGGACCCAGTTTATATACTCAAAAGTGCCTTTGAAGTGAGGGATACTTCAAAGAGTGGTTTTGAAGTGCACAAGGCCCCCTTTCAGTACAGGTCTGTCTGCCAGGGTATCAGTAGGGGGTATGGCAGTCATTTGTGTGAGGGCAGGCCACGGGCCTTTGAAATGTAAGTGCCAAGTCCCTCCACCCCTCCAGCCCAGGGGGACCCATTCAGCAGGCAGATGTGTCCAAGTGTGACTGAGCATTGTGTGTTTGTGGTTTTCTGGGTAAAATGCACAAGGGAGCTGTCAACCATCCCAGCCCAGACGTTGATTGGAGATACGCTGTAAGGCACAGATGGATTATAAGTGCAGAGAAATGCTCACTTTCTAAAAGTGGCATTTCTAAAATAGTAATGTAAAATCCAACCTCACCAATCAGCAGGATTTTGCAGTACCATCTTTGTGATACTAAATATGACCTCTTTACTCCTTTCTGAGCAGAATCTACCAGTCAAACTGTATATGAGGGTAGCATTAATGTTAGTCTATTAAATGAGCAGGCCTCGCAGCAGTGGAAAATGAATTTAAGTATTTTCCACTACCAGGACATATAAAACACACAGGTATATGTCCTGCCTTTTCTGTACACAACACCCTGCCATATGGGCTACCTAGGGCCTACCTTAGGGGTGACCTGTATGTAGACAAAGGGGAGTTTAAGACTTGGCAAGTACCTTTATATGCCAAGTGGGAGAGGCAGTGCAAGTGCACACACGGGCCTTGCAATGGAAGGCCTGAGACATGGTTAGGGGGCTACTTATGTGGGTGGCACAACCAGTGCTGCAGGCCCACTAGTAGAATTCAATCTAAAGGCCCTGGGCACATGTAGTGCACTTTACTAGGGACTTACAAGTAGATCAAATATTGGGTATGAACCAATGTTACCGTGTTTTAGGGAGAGAGCATATGCACTTTAGCACTGATTAGCAGTGGTAAAGTGTGCAGAGTCCTAAAGGCAGCAAACAAAGTGTCAACAAACTGGAGGTAGGCAGGCACAAAGTTGGGGGTGACCACCCTAAGGCTGTCAGGTCTAACAGTTTTCAGTACACACAACTGCTCACAAATCCTGTGTGTGCATCAACTGATTTGTATCCTATTTTATGCTTTGAAAATTCATTACAATGTACACAAGAAAAACCTCAAAATCAAAATTCTTTACAAAATTATAGTGGGCACAAAATACATAACATAAGAACAAACATAAATAATGATGATATAAAAAGTGTTTTTGCCCAGAGGCATGAATCAAATGGCTACCTGCCTAAAGTCCTGCCATATGGTTTAGCATAATATGTTGTCTCCCAGAGTTCGCTATAAGGAGGGGAACCGATCCCAGCAAGACAACTTTTCTACATGGCTTCTGATCCTTATTTTCTTATGGCCTGGCAGTGTGCTGTTTGTTAGGAAATTGGAAAAAGGTCTCTCCAACTCTCTCTCATGCAAGCAATCGGTGATGCATTTTGGCCTCACAGGATTGGAAGCTTCTTTTTATGAAGTCATCATCAGGGTTCAAACTTTTAGCTAACATCCAGGCCTCCAAAGAAATCCACTTTAGCATTGCCTAGCAATGCCTGTGTACGTGTTGCAGCACTTTTAAAGATTTATCTACTCCAATCCCTTCAATATCATGTGGTGTCTGAATCACAAAGACCTGGTCCTCGCAAGGTCTGGAGTCAGAAAATGTGGAGGAATTTTCAATTGGAGTCTAAAAATTAAGTTGATGTCCTGTGATTGATATGTGTGAATAGTGGAAATGAAAGAAACTAAATACAGTATGGGTAGCTTCCGCTGGATTAAAAAAGCCCAACCCTTTCATCAAAATAATATATTTAATTTTTAATATTTGTGAATTAATTAAAATATTTCATCATCTGCTTATTTTAGTATTTGTTTGACAAATGCCTGTTTCTGTATCTTCATGTATTGTTTTGAGTCATATCATCCAAACTGCTTAAGCGGGGATGCTCGACTTCGAGTAACAATCCAGTGGGGGGTTCCAGGATTCTAATAATGATTCAGTGGGGGTCCCCAGATTCCAATTCTAATGATTTTTTGGGGGTACACAGAAGACAAAAGGTTAAGAATTACTCCTCTGGGTAACCCATAATCAGGATTCAAAAACAATCACAGCACCGAAATAGCATCACATCTACTGACGACATTCAAAACATCCTAGATCGACGAGAAACAGCAGCCCTCATCCTGCTCAACCTCTTCACAGTCTCATTTACACTCTCCCACACCACCCTCATCAGAAGAACCCAAGAGATTGCCTTGCAAGGATCTGCTCTCAAATGGATCTGTTCCTTTCTTATGGGAAGAACCTAAAGGGTCAGGCTGTCACCCTTTACATCAGAGACCAAGAAACTGATATGCAGTGTCCCACAGGGATCATCCCTCAGCCTCACTCTTTTCACCATATACATGACACTGCTAGCCAACATCATCCAATCACAAGACATCACCATCATCTTCTACGCCGATGGCACCCAACTCATCTGCTCCCTGACAGACATGACAAACACCCTCCAGAACCAACTTCACCAAATGCATAACCATGGTAGTATGCTGTATGCAAACCATCTTCCGAAATCTCAATTCTAACAAGATCAAAATACTGGTCTTTGGCAACAAGACCTTCCAATGGGATTCCAACTGTTGGCCGTCAAAGCTAGGACCAACACCTACACCTACACCGGTAGACCACACAAGAAATATAGTGATCATCCTAGATGACAAGCCCAACCTGATGGATCAAGCCAACACAGTGTGCACCTCCTGCTTCCAAATCCCACACATGCTGAAAAAAGATCTTCAAATGTTTGCCTCAGAACACCAGATGGACTGCCATGCAAGCACTTATCACCAGCAGGCTAGACTACTGCAACACTCTAATCTGGAATCTCTAAACAAATCCTACACAGACTCCAGACCATCCAGAATGCAGTTGCAAGACTCATACTGGATCTCCCAAACCACACTCACACCACGCAGCAGGAAGCTTCACTGGCTCCCCATTCATAAGCACAGCCAATTGAAACTTCTGACAGACTCATACAAAGCCCTACACAACACAGAACCAGAATACCTGAGCAGCTGCATACAGTTTCACCAACCCACCAGACACCTTCTCTGTGCCTCACTTTTACTTGCACACACTTTCTGCAGCCGCAAATGCAAGATTGTAGTTTGCTCATTATCCTACATCGCACCCAAGGCATGGGATCAACCTCCCTCAACACATCAGAGACTCCTCCTTACTTCTTGCTTTCTGCAAGAAGCTAAAGACCTGGCTCTTCATATAAGTACTTGGGACCACACTCCTACAGACTTTGCCCAAGCGCCTGTATACCCTCTGGGGTGATTAGTGCACTATTCAAATCAACGTACCACAACATAGCATAACATAGCAGAACATAACATAACAAAATATACCATAACCGATCATAAGATGACATGACATGACATAACATACATGACATGACATGACATGACATGATATGACATAACATTACATTTCACAAAACAGAAATTAGCAACATCAAAGAGGCGAGTGCCACATCTGGCCATTTCTGTCAGCCAATAATTAAATAATTAATAATGAGTAGCACGCTCTACAAATGCAATGATTGATTGATTGATTGAAGGCATGCCAAATCTAATGTGTCCTAAACTCAGACCACTAGGTCTCTTTAATTAAAAAAGGGGTAGGAGGGGAATGAGATATGATAGGAACCCCTGTTGGCCCTGGAACAATCCAGTGATCTATTGGGCTTGAGGAGGTAAACAGAGTTTAGTTCATTGAACTGAAGAAGTATGATGATAATGATGCAGAAACATAGAGCAGATGAAGTTGGGGATCGGAGATATTATGGAATGAGTTTTGTTCTCGTTCCTTTTTTCTGCCTTTACTCGTGCTTATTGTTTGATAATTGACTCATTTAGTTAATCCTGTAATTTATAATCCAACATTTTCAGATGGACACTGAGTCTCTGAATATATTTGCCTCATTAAACAATAAACATTTTTTTTTACAAAACAGGTGATATAGTGTGTTACAAAGCCTGCCCCTTGACAAAGAACAAATGCAGCATACTCAGTAAAGCTAGAGGAAAAAATTGTACTCTGCCATTAAATCACGTAGATATCTACATAAGTATGGAAGTTCAGGTATCTTAACAAATATTAACAATTGAGTGAAATTAAATCCTGCATGCTGTTTCTTGTATCTTCATGCTAATAATTGTATAGTTTTGCTACCTGCACAGAGGGTGTTGCATCAGTATTGAGCCAAGGATTCTCTTTTGCACATACCTTTAAGGTTTTTTGAGAGAAGAATGGATCTGTTCTGTAGATAGCCACATGTGAAATGCAGGGTGCTTTGAACGAGTGTCCCGCCATTGTAGTCACTGTAAAGATTGGAGGGTTGTGATGATGTGGTTATGTATGCAAAGGGGTTGTTGTTGTCTTGCTTCTACTTTTTGGGTGGTATGAAGTGTTCTGAGTAGAGTAGAAAGTGTATGACTGCTTATTCTGAAGTAAACCAAAGTAGTATCTTACTCTTTATTACAGCCCTGCACAGGAGTCTATCTAAATGCAGTACATTTTCACTTAATCCGGCTTCAACTGAGCGTCATTCAAACCTGCATTCTAACTTAGATCCTTGACTCATGCATGAGTCAAGAATCTAGTGACACAACACAACCACATTCCTTAACAATTTCAAAATATTAATTACATAACTTAAATGTTAATTACATACCATAAATCTATATATATATATATATATATATATATATATATATATATATATATATATATATATACATATACATAAGAAATATATGACAATAACCCTTCCTAGTACACTTCAAGGTACAATGTAAAATAATTAAATTAAATTAAATCAACCCTAGTTAATTCAATAAAATCTACCCTTTCAAGAAAAACCAACACCCCCCTTTGTCAAAAGCACACATAACAAAATATAATACATCAATTAAATACTTGAAAACATAACTTTATGTTGATGTTGGCGTTATATACTCCTTCAGATATGCAGGTTTCTTTATAACACAAGAACTTTTGCTCAGTGTTCTATTGTGTTTCCCATCAGCACTCTCCAGCTCCCCTTCTGTTATCTCCTGACCCTTTTCAGTATACTCTTGCACCCTTCCATCACCATCATTATCTCCTTCCCTTTCAATCCACCCTCTCTTGTTACCAACCTGCTCGCATTCTTTTTCCTCCATCTTCAAATCTTTTATTTTTCCTACTTGCTGGCACTTTCACAGCTTTTTAGCACCCTGCCATCCACCTCATGTGCTACTCATTTCCATCACTCGATCTGGCTGCATTCCTAAATACTTTTTCTACCTTCCAGGGCATAAAAAGCTACTCTCCTTCCTTGTTCCTTTTCTGAGTTTCTTCACATACACCAGATCACCCACTTGCAAGCCCACCTCCTTTGCACTTGACTTATTATCACAATACATTTTATACTTGTCATGTACATCCTTAATATTCTGTCTTACAATTTCTGGCGACAAATGAAATTGTTTGGATCTCCTGATACTTGCCATTTGGATGGCACCTTTCATTACGCCTTTGAACTTCTAAACCTTGCCATTAACTGCTGGGTGATAAACTGATGTGTAATTATGTTCCACCCAATTTTGTTGAAAAAAAAACCTTCACAACCTTTTTGCTCTTAACAATCCCCAAATGACCCTCATTGCACAATTCTATAATGTTATTTCTTAACTTTAGAGCAGGTATAATCTTGTCCCCTCTTAGTACATTTTCATTCCACACAGTTAGTTCTCCTCGTACTTCCCAAAAGTTGCCACAGTCCTCCTCCAAAAAACATCCTTAACTTCCACCCTCTAATCACATAACCCTACACTCTTTGTAATGTGATATCATTGTTCACCCCTTCCTCCCATTCCTTTGTGGTTAAGGCACTTTTTGCTTGATCACCAATCCAAGTCACTTTCAACTTCTCACCACCATCATCACTCATGTCACACAGTGGCAATCGAAGTCTACTGGTACATTCTGAAACCTTATTGACAACCTGGTAATTCTAGGTGTGACAGTTAATAACTCTACAGTCCTCCGCAGATTAATTAGTGGTTTATGATCCTATCTCACCAACATTTCCAGACCCAATATAAAATTCCTGGAATGTTCTAAACCTCATACCACAGCCAAAGCCTCTCTTTCCACCAATGAATGGTGCTCCTCAGCAGGGGGAAATGCACCAGATGTGAAGGTGACAGTTGTTTCTTTGCCCTCCTCATCTTTTTGAGACAGCAAAGCTCCAATACCTTTGGAGCTTCCATCTGTCGTAATGATACAATTAACATTTTGGTCAAATCCATGCAAGGGATCTGCTTTCCACAACTCTTCCTTTATAGGGTCAAATTCCTCCTTTAACCTTTCTGACCATTCAAACTTGACTCTATTTTTCAAAAGTTGTCTCTTTCCATATATTTTCTGTGAAAAGCAGTTCACAAACTTGGCATAAAATTCCATTAAGCCCAGGAAGGACCTCAGCTCTTCCCTGTTTACTGGTTCAGGAGAATCCTGAATGGCTTTCAAAGATCCTTCTTAGGTTTTATGCCATTCCTTCTAACCTCATGACCCAGATAATTCAAAGTTTGCAACCTGGATTCACAGTTACCAAACTCTGCAGACAGTCCATTTTTTTGCAATGTTGTGAGAACTTTCTTCGAGCGAATATCAAGATGGGCTTTATCTTTCAGCATCACAAAAATATCTTCTTGAAACAATAATATTCCTTTATCCCCTTTGAAAAGATGATACATAAGTTTCTAGACTACAGCAGCCGCCAAAGCCAAGCCAAACGGTATCCTAACAAACCTATAGCACCCTGTGGGTGTCATAACCATGGTGAGGTTTTTACAGTCCGGGTGCAAGTTGATATGATGATACGCTGATGCTAAGTCAATGGTGAAAAACATTTCATCCCTGTAGTCACGGCTAACATCTCACTTATTTTCGGCATGGGAAACCTTTCAATTACAACATTCTCTTTGCAGTTTCTCAGGTCCACACATAAACAGGTTATCTCAAGGGGTTTCCTTGCCACCACAATGGGAGCAATCTTTCAGATCCCTGTACCTTTTCAATTATGCCTGCACTTAATAGTCTTTCCACTTTTGCATTCACCTCCTCCCTTACACTACAAGGTAAATTCCTAATTTTGTGTATTTTTTGGTTTGGCATTTGTCAGGGCAATCATGTTGGAAAATCCCTTCAATGATCCCACCTCCTATGAAAACACCTCTGGAAACTCCTTACTCAAGTTATTACCTCTTTTTTTTCCATCACCCATTACTAATATCTGCTCCTGACTATTGGGATCCAAGATGATATTTAAGTGCTTCTGATCTACTCACCCTAACACTGTTGGACCTTCCTCAACAACAATAATTTTTCCATCACTTTTCTGTTTTGGAGTTCAAAACTCACCACTCTGTAACTGACCATGGGTATGGGTTCCCCATGGAACTCTCAAGGGTAGTGCCTGCTTTGAGAAGATGCAAACCCAATCTCTTCTCAAAATTGTTTTTCCACAATTCCTTGTTCATTATGGTGTAAAGGGATCCTGAATCAGCAACTATAAGGATTTTAACTCTTCCAAACCTGATCTCACAGACAGGTTTGTTTTTACATGCTTCAGTTAGACTACCTATAACATCAGAAGAATGCTTTCCTTCTCCATCTATTCTCAATACATAATTTTTCTTGTACCTTTCTGTTCCCTCTACTCCCAACAATCCTCACCTTCCCATCCTTGGACTTTCTTCTGCATACCTCGGAAAAGTGTCCCTTTATCCGACAATGAGAACATTTATGATTTACTTCTGGATCTGATTTGCTATATGCCAGTTGTTCAACACTACCACATCAAAAACATTTCTTAATAATATTTCATGTGATTTCACGTCTGATACTGTCTTGTCTTTTCTTTCCTAATGCTTTCCTTGCTGGACCGTTTCTTTTCCTTGCCCTGCACATCCTTCCTTTTGCCTTACTTGACTTTTACCACTAGCTCACTAGACCCTTAGATGTAGGATTATCCACTGCCATGATTGCACATTTGGAAGACACTTCTGCCTTCTTAATTAATGTAATCACCTCATTAATAGTGGAATCTCCATGCGCCCATGACCTTTCTTGAACATGTTCACTATTTGCATGCTTTAATATTTAGGCGGTCATTCTGACCCTGGCGGTTGAAAACCGCCAGGGCAGAGTGCCGCAGAAGCACCGCCAACAGGCTGGCGGTGCTTCTGGGGCAATTCTGACCGCGGCGGTAAGGCCGCGGTCAGAAAAGTCAAACCGGCGGTTTCCCGCCGGTTTCCCGCCGGTTTCCCGCTGCCCCAGGGAATCCACCACGGCGGCGCTGCAAGCAGCGCCGCCATGGGGATTCCGACCCCCTTCCCGCCATCCTGTTTCTGGCGGTTTTCACCGCCAGAAACAGAATGGCGGGAACGGGTGTCGTGGGGCCCCGGGGGGCCCCTGCAGTGCCCATGCCACTGGCATGGGCACTGCAGGGGCCCCCTAACAGGGCCCCATTAAGATTTTCAGTGTCTGCTTGGCAGACACTGAAAATCGCGACGGGTGCAACTGCACCCGTCGCACACCAGCAACTCCGCCGGCTCCATTCGGAGCCGGCATCCTCGTTGCTGGGGCTTTCCCGCTGGGCGGGGGCCTTTTGGCGGTCGCCCGCCAGCCCAGCGGGAAAGTCAGAATGACCGCCGTGGTCTTTTGACCGCGGTACGGTCTTCTGGCGGTTCCCCCTTAGTCTCTTACAAGTTTGTCATGTAAAGAACCAAATCTGCAATTAATTGCTAATTACTTTAATGCTGACACATAGACCCTCATTATGACCCTGTCGGTGAGTGATAAAGTGGCGGTAATACCGCCAACAGGCTGGCGGTAATTACCACCAAATTATGACCATTGCGATGATAACTCCCATAGACAGCCAATGTACCACACCAACTGCCAGGGCGGTAGCGGTCAACACCCAGGTGGAAGACACCACTATATTATGACACATCAATCCGCCACGTTTTCCGGGGCGGTACCAATGACGTCTTAAGCCTGGCGGAAACGCATTACAGAAGAGAAAGGACTCACCATCGGAGACACAGGGAAGAACAACGCCGCCATAGAACCGGAACTGCAAGTCTTTCCGATGCTATTCTACATCATGCTCCACCTGGAAAACCAGTGCCGAGGAAGACAACGATGGTGAGTACAGCCGCATAGCACACAAGGGAGGGAGGGAGGAAAAGGAGAGTGACACATATATGCACAACACACCCCAGACACACACACACCAAACACACAACAAGCTGCACACGAAAAACAATGGCACATGATACACAACAGAATAATGCAAGGACAACAAGAATGCACCAATGAGAATGTATTGATATAAACAGCTAATAAATAATGCAATTGTACGTGAAACAGATATGTACCAATGTACACAAAGGGTCACTGCTCAGTCCAATGTACTGAGGACCTACATGGCCACAGGGTACAGTCTAAGGCCCCACTCGAATCCTGACTTCATCCGGATAGAACTCAGCAGGGGCATCAGTTTGCAAGTGGGTTGGAACCTAAGGGGGGGTGGGGGCACCTCAGCTGAATAAGGGAACAAGCCCACTGGTTCTGCAGGGGGCTCCATGCCCATTTCTTTGTCCTGGGGAGTGCAAGGTCACAGTCTCTCAAGTGGGTGACTTTCCCACTGCTCCTGGAGGGGGCCCCTGGTACAGCAGCCCTTGAAGGTTGGCGAACATGGCTTCTGCTGGTGGTGATGGCTGCACTGTGATGTCTGGAGGTGAGGGCTGAACTCTACTGGCAGATGGAGGTGCCTCCTGGGCAGCCACTGCTGGTGGTGAGGGCTGAACTGTGGTGGCAAGTGAAGGTGCCTCCTGGGCAGCCTCTGGTAGTGGTGAGGGCTGAACTGTGGTGGCAGGTGAAGGTGCCTCCTGGGCAGCCTTTGCTGGTGGTGAGAGATGCACTTCCTCAGCTGGGGGGTCGTGGCCCCGTGACCACTGGTGGTGTGGAGGTGTCACCCTGACAGCCTCCGCTGGAGTTGAGGGCTTCTTCCCCTTCAAGGCATGAGGCGTGGAATCCTTACCCTTCCTGGCACGGGGTGAGGGCTTCTTCCCCTTCATGGGATGTTGTGTGTGTTCCTTAGCCTTCTGGGCAGTAGTCAAGGGCTTCTTCCCCTTCAAAGCAGGAAGTGCAGGCTCCTTCCCATTCATGGCAGGAGGTGTGGGATCCTTCACTGACTTGCCACCACGACTAGGTGGTGCCACCACTGTCCACGTCGACTGTTTGGCCTACGTGCTGGGCTGGGGCATTGTGACTCTGCTCTTATGGGCAGGACAGGGAGGGGGAGGGAAGAGGTCAAGTTGGGCAAGGATAAGCTTCTTAGGGACAGTGTGGTGGGAGGAGAGATTGGAATGGAGGTTGAGGGAGAGGTTGTAGGAGGTGTATGTCTGCTGGATTTGGGTGCAGGTGCATGGGCAGTATGCTGATGTGAGGTGGATGGCTGTAGGATGTGTGAGTGCTTGCGTTTGTGTCCTTTAGGAGAGGGGGCAGACAGGGTGGGAGAGGACACAAGGGATGCGTGCATGGATGTTGTGGAGGTGTCTGCTAGTGAGGTGTGTGTGCTGCTTGGTGTGGTGATGCTGGTGGTGGATGTTGATGCAGTGAGTGCAGGTGTGAGTGTGGACGTGACTGTGAAGGAGGTAGAGGAGGAGGAGGAGGGGGAGACAGTGGAGTAAGTGGATGTGGTTGTGTCTGCAACTGTCTGGTGTTTGCATGAGTGCATGTGGGATGAAGTGTGATGCCTGTGTTTGCCTGTGCCACTCTTGGATGTTGTCTTGTTTGCATGCTCGTCAGTAAGTGTGCATTGGATGAGTTGGGGTTGAGGAGACTGGGACTGGAAAGTGGTAGTTGGAGGGGTGACGGTAGAAACTCGACAATGGCTACCACCAGAGTGGAGGCCACAGCCTGTATTGACCTCTGTTGGGCCGCTAATCCACCGTGGATGCCCTCCTGGAATACATTGCATTGTTGCATCTGGGATGCCAGCCCCTGGATGGCATTCACAGTGGTTGACTTCCCTACAAAGATGAATCTCAGAAGGTCAATAGCCTTCTCACAGAGGGTAGCAGGGCTTAACGGGGCAGGGCCTGAGGTCCCTGGGGCGAAGGAGATGTCCATCCTCCTGGGTGAGCGGGCACGGGCAACTCGCTGAGGGGCTACTGGGAGGGCGGTGCTGGTACGGGGGTGGTGGCTGTATCTGCAGCAGGGGTGGTCACAGAGGTGTCCGCCACCACCAGGGAGCTTCCATCGGAGGAGGTATCTGAGTCTGTGTTGTCACCTCCTGTCTCTACAGTGGTGTTCCCATCATCCTCCGTTCCACTGGTTCCTGTGGGATACAGCTCCCTCTGTTGCCGGTGCCACTGCTCCTCCGCCAGATGATGCTCATGCACACATCGACAGGATGACAGAAGAAAAAAGGGGGGGAGAGAAAAAGGAAACACTGGGTCAATTGCTGCACCAATACCGCAGCATACACAGCACCATCACACTCAGGGATCAGGCTTGAGCACTATGCATTGTGCTGCCAGTGATTTGGCTAGATGCCACAGCAAGATGAGAGCCACACACTGCCAACTGCACCCCTCCTAGGATCAACAAAGCCCTGACTGAAATGGAATGCTAACAAGCTAAGTTACCTGCATTTGCCTTACACCCATTACCCTACGGTTGACTCACGCTGCAATGTCTGGCCTGGCCTTAGGGGCCCCCACTAACTCACATCCAACACCAGGATCCCATCCCACCTACCAAATTTTCTAATGATGCCCACTGTACTCACCCCCTTGTGGCTGCTGTGATTCCCTCAAGGGCCCATCCAGCTCTGGGTAGGCCAACGCCAGTATTTGGGCCATTGGGGGGGGACAGGTTCCAATGGGCATCCCTTCCTCATTGGGAGGCTATCCCCAGCTGGGCCCATCGTCTCAGGTCCTCCCACCATTTCCGACAGTGGGTGCTCCACCTGCCATGCCCCCCCAGGGTCCGCATGCCCTTGGAGATGGCACGCCATAATCCCTTCTTTTGATGGGCGCTGACCTGCAGAGGTAATACAGACAGGAGAACACCATTACACATACAATCCAACCTGTCGCACATATGGCCCACCAATCCTGTTTCCATCACCATTGGCACACATATCGTCCGGTGCACACCATGTGCACCACCACAAGAGATTCCCCCATGACACGTTGCTCACACACACATCTCCATGCATCCCTCCCACATGCATTGTGCCCAAAGTGTACTCACCTGTTGGTCTGGAGGCCCATACAGCAGTCTGTACTGGGGTAGGAACCCTATCCACCAAACGCTCCAACTCCTCCGAAGTGAAGGCAGAAGCCCTTTCCCAGTTACACGGGCCATGGTAGATTCCAGACAAACGTCACAGGAGCATATGTAGTGTAGGTGTTCTCCTGTTGAATGTCAGGACACAAGTGAGGAATCAGGTAGAAAATGTCAGTGACATCCGCAGCGGTGTACACAGTCACCACCAGCGCAGATCCCCATTGGCCACTGTACTCCATGTAGACCCATATTATCCAATGAGGAATTGCATGGTAGTGCAAGACTGCCTTCCGACACAACGCCCAACGTCTGCGGAATTACCTCACTTCCACCTGTCCCTACATACAGGACAGGCAGTCACCATTTCATGGGGGAGGACAACGGTCATATCGACATTATCTGCGGCACAGCCTAGATTAGCACATACCTCACCATTCCCATTGTCCCATAACACAAATGCACTATGTACACTGAAGTTGTGGTTCCATAGTTCAAATTGTGACAGCCTACTCAATCTTCTGTCCCTTAGATACCTACCGCTGTGGATGAATAGGAGATGGAGACATACCCCCGTGTATAGATCCTTGTGGACTTGGATACACTGGAGGACAGGAACATTACACTCACCTATAGACTGGACAGGGCCACCATAACTGAGCTGTGTGCCCAATTGGAGCCAGACCATATTTCTGCTATCCGTCAGCCCACTGGGACCCCCCTCTTGTGCAAGTGCTATCAATGTCCATTTCCTGGCAACAGGTTCTTTTCAAGTGACAGTGGGCTTGGCAGCAGGAATGTCACACCCAATGTTCTCAATTGTGCTTGCAAGAGTTCTGTCTGCCCTGGTAAAGCACATGTACAACTACATTTCTTTCCCCCAGGTGGAAGATTTGGCCACAGTGAAGTCTGGATTCTATGCAATGGGACATATCCCCAATATTATTGGTGCGATGGACGGAACACATGTTCAGGAATCGTAAGAGTTTCCACTCACTGAATTTGTAAATGGTGTGCCTGGTGGACCAGAACATCTCCCACATCAATGCTAAGTATCCTGAATCGATGCATGATGCCTTTGTTCTGAGAAATGGCCGCATCCCAAAAGTGATGACCCAACTACAGAGGCACAGGGCGTGGCTAATAGGTGAGCCTTGGTCCCCACCCATTGTATGTCAGTGCATGCCTTCAGGTGTCATCCCTATAGCATTGTGTGAGGCTAAATGTTGTCCCTCAATACTTGCAGGTGACTCTGGCTACCTGAACCTATCATGGCTGCTGACCCCTGTGAGGAATGCCAGGACAGGGACTGAGGAATGTTATAATGAGGCACATGGGTGAACCAGAAGGATCATCAAGAGGACCTTTGGCCTCCTGAAGACCAGGTTCAGATGCCTCCATCAGACAGGTGGATCCATGTGCTACTCACCCAGGAACATCTGCCAGATAGTAGTGGCATGCTGCAAGTTGCACAACCTGGCCCTCAGATGGCATATAACCTTTCTGAAGGAGCAGTAGACTGGAGATGCCCCTGTGGTGGCAGTAGACCCTATGGACAGTGAAGATGAGGAGGCAGAGGATGAGGATGAGGACAACAGAACATCAGTTATCTGTCAATACTTCCAATGGCACACAGGTGAGACAGTGCAACTGACCATTCCTGTGACTATTGGTGTATTCTGTGTGGCTGTAGTATGATGGGATTAACTTCCTGTGCATCTCAACTTACTGTCACCTATGGCTTGTCATTTTTCAGATATTGGAGATGTAACAACTGTGTACTGATGTGCTGACAACAGACAGCTACAGGTCCTTATTTCTATTCTCTCACAGTGTTCATATCATTTGCACTAGATGTGACTGTTTCCATATATGCACATTTGCAAAACATACAATACTAGTAGTCAAGTTGTGTTCAAGGGTGTTTATTGTAGTCCTATGAAATTGAGGGAAAGTGCAATGGAATGGGGTGATGATGGAGGAAGGTCCAGGGTATTGTCTGAGTCTGTTTGTAGCACAGCTCCAGTGTCCAAGGAGCCATAAGAAGGGGAGTAAAGGCAGTTCAAAGTGGACAAGGTGACAGTGTGGGACAGAAGGGGGACAATCAGGAGAGTCTCATTTCCTGACGTTGGTCTTGGCAAGTGTCTCTGGCTTCTGTCTGGTTCGCAAGGAATGTTTGCAGGGTGGTTCACCTTCTGCAAGGGGAGGGTGCTGGTGGCCTGTGTGTCCTGTGGCAGGGTCTCCTGCCCACTAGCTGCAGCGGAGGTGGAAGGCTGGTCAATGGACCGGATGGTGGTAGGGGCCCGCTGGTGTGATGTTGTCTCCCTCATGATGTTGGCTATGTCTGCCAGCACCCCTGGTATGGAGATCAAGGTGGTTTTAATGGCCTGCAGGTCCTTCCTGATCCCCTGATACTGTCCCAAATGCAGCCACCTGCTCTCCTGCACGTTTTCAAGGATCTGGCCCATCGTGTCCTGGGAATGTTGGTATGCTCCCAGGATCTCGGAGAGTGCCTCCTGGAGAGTGGGTTCCCTGGTCCTGTCCTCCCCCGGCACACAGCACTTCTCCCAGTGTCCCTGTTGGCCTGTGCCTCTGTCCCCTGAACAGTGCGCCCACTGCCACTGACCCCAGGTCCCTGATTGTCTTGGACATGACGTGTGGACTGGGCTTCCTGTACAGGTGGGTACACTGCTGATTGACGTGTCCTGGGGACAGAGGTGTGGGTATGCTGGGTGGGTGCTGTGTTGTTGGGGAGGCTCTGTGGTGGACTGTGAGTGACTGGCTGTCCAGTGGGCCAGGTTGTTGGTCCAGATCCTGAAGTCCAGAGTTACTGTCATCACTGGGGTCATCTTCTGTTGGGGACTGGTTTGTTGTGGCACCTCCTCTTCGCTGAGATTGGCTGGGGCACCTGTGGGGTTGTAAGTAATGTATTATGCTTCATGTCTGTGACATATTGTATATCGCTGGCTTCCCCTCTATGGTTGTTGTTGCCCTTCCACCTTTTGCTTGAGTATGGTGATGTATTGTGTGATTGTTAGTTTCCCTGTGCTGTGCATGCTTTCGTGATGGGTGTCCATTCAGGGCTGGGAGGGCTGTCCATGCATTGGTATGGCATGTAGGGCTTGGCATTGGGGTTAGTCATATGTGTAGGTGCAGTGTGTGGGATGGAGTTTAGTGATGGGAGTGAGGGTGAAGTGGCATGAAGGTATAGGGGTGATAAGTGTTAAATGTTGACTTACCAGTGTCCAGTACTCCGGCTACTCCAGCAAGCCCCTCAGGATGCAGTAATGCCAAGATTTGCTCATCCCATGCTAGTCCTCTGTATGGCGAGCTGGGGCCTTGCTGCTATGGAACATACCTTCCCCCGTAGGTCGTTCCACCTCTTCCTGATGTCGTCCCTTGTTCTTGGGTGCTGTCCCACAGCATTCAACCCGTCCACGATTCTCCGCCATAGCTCCATCTTCCTGGCATTGGATATCTGCTGTACCTGTGCTCCAAACAGCTGTGGCTCTACCCTGATGATTTCCTCTACCATGACCCTTAACTCCTCATCATTGAAACGGAGGTGCCTTTGTGGGGACATTGGTGTTGTGTGGTGTATGTTGGTGAGAGTGTGTTGAGAAATGTGGTGTGGTGTGTGATGTGGGGTCCGTGAGGGATGTATGGGTGTAAGTGGTGTGTGTGTCTGGTTGTCTCTGTGCTGTTCGTGTCAATCTCCTTGCAGTAATTGTTGTTTGTAAAGGGTTGTGGGTATTGTGGGTGTGTGTTTTATAGTGCTGTGGGTATGTGGGTGTGATGTGTGTGTGAGTGGCAGGTGTGTGTTTTTAGTATTGGCCAATGTAGTGCTGTTTTGTATGTGGGTGTCCATTTTGAGCACTGCGGTATGTACCGCCAATAGTTTACCACCATTGAATGTCCGACATGGTGATCCGTGGGTCATAATGTGGTGGGTGTTGTTCTGTTGGCGTAACGGTATGGGTGTTGGGACTGCCACTTTATCACTGATCTTTGCGCTGGCGGATTTGTGTATGTGACTGTATTCTGTCAGATTGGTGTGTGCTTGTCATATTATGGCGAACTGTGGCGGTTTGTTGGCGGCCATCAGTACGCCGATAATCGGGATTTACTGCCAATGTCACAATGAGGGCCATAGTCTTCAGTAGACTCTTGCCTATCTTTGAAAGAACTTAAACTTGTCTATGGCAATCCATACTATTGGTGAGCAATAGTTATCTTAATCAGACAATGCAGTTATCACAATACTTACACCCATATTTTTACTCGCTTTGCGCTGAATTAGGGTCATGTTTTTACATTAACTCACTGCAAACCGAACTCCATATTTATACTTTGGCGCTAGACGCGTCTAGCGCCAAAGTTATGGAGTTTACGTCATTTTCTGGAGGGGACAACCTACCTTGTGTCAATGAGATGCAAGGTAGGTGTTCCCATTTAGAAAAGGACGATATGGCCTTTGTACCATATTTATACCCATGCTAAAATCCAGCACAGGGGAATGGGGGCCTTAAATAATGGAGCTAGGCTTGCTTAGAGCCATTATTTAAGGCCTGGGTCTGGGCAGGCGTAAGGGACCTGTAGACAGATTTCCTTGGCCAGAGACCATGGAAATTGCCCACAGGTGTCCTTCCCTGTCCCCAGGGACACCCCCACCCACCCCAACCCACACCAGGAGGTAACCTACGGATGGAAGACCCATCCAAGGTAAGTCTGGGTGAGTATATTATTTTTTTTCCAATGCCGCTTGGGGGCCCTGACTTGGGGCCCCCTGTCCCCTGGGCATGGCCACTGGGGTGGTGTGCATGGCTCCTGTCTTTACTAAGATAGGAGCCATGTCCATGGGGCTTGTGCGCCAGAAAATGACGCTACACTGCTTAGAGGAAATTGTTTTGCCTCTAAACAGTGTAGCACCATTATTTGGAGCACAAGCCCCGGTTCCCCCTCTGCTTCCCTGTCCCTATTAGCATACTTTCCAAGGACGCTAACAGGGCCTTAGCGCCATTCCTTGAATATGGTGCCCGTCCGGCATCTAGGAATGGAGCTAGCCGACGTTATACTTTTTGGCACAAACCTGCATTAGCCCAGGTTTGTGCCAAAAAGTATAAATATGGGCCATATTTTCTCTAAATCAGGATCCCAGATGTGTATATATATATATATATATATATATATATATATATATATATATATATATATAAAAAAAAGAAGAGCTCACAAATGTAGGTGGGGAGTAGCTCAAGTAAGGAGCACCCTGCAAAGCAGCGACACTCTAGATTTGCTCACCTCAAATGTTCAAATGTCTGCTTTTCTAGCTTTTTAAACGTAGGATTAGCACCATGCCATCCATGCTGAGCTAGAAAGAGACAAAGTCCCTCATTATGATCCTGGCGGTCTGGGCCGCCATGCCGGCGCTGGCTGTAAATACCGTCATCTGGCATGGCGGCCCAGACTGCCATATTATGATCCGCCCTAAACCCCATAGCGGAATACACCGCCAACGGAAACTCTGGCGGTGGCGGTGTATTCCAATCCGACAGGGCAGCGCTGCAAGCAGCGCTGCCTTCCGGATAATGATACCCATTCCGCCAGCCTTTTCCCAGTGGTTCACACCGCCAAGGAAAGGCTGGTGGCATGGGTATCTGGGGGCGATTGCACTGCCCATGCACTTGGCATGGGCATGCAGGGGCCCCTGTGCAGTGCTCCATCACGCAAGTCACTGCCCGATTTACAGGCAGTGATCTGCACGACGGGTGCAGCTGCACCCGCTGCACACCAACATTGGCGGTGGCTTCATTTGGAGTCCCTGTCAACGTTACAGCCCGCCCAGCGGGGAAAACATTATACGGCCGGCGGGGGGTAGTCACGCTGGCGGTCATCTATTGACCGTCAGCGTGAGATCATAATGAGGGCCAAAGTCTTGTGTCATCCACCATTTGTACAGCAAAATCTTTAAGCATAGGATTGGCTCAGTGCCATCCTCACAAGGACACCTCGCCAAGAAGAAGAAATGCTATGCTGCCAGGAGGGACTACCACTCTGCAACTGCATTGTTGTGTTCGCCTACTGCTTGCTGAGCTATAAAAGGGACTGCTAATTTGCTACTTGCTTTGATGTGTTGGCCTGCTGCCTGATACTTCTGTCTTGCAGTGAGAGGGACTGGACTTGCTCTCAACATCCTTGAACCCACCTTCAACTCACCTGCTACAGCACCTGGACTCTGCCATCTGTGAGTCTACCAACTCTAGCAAAGGGAACCACCCCAATCCTAGACACTTGGTAGTGTGCGTCAGGTGATCTGATTTCTGTGGTTTTCATCAGAACCACTGCAAAGCAATGCCGCACAGACTACGCAGCAGGGGGTACTGTCAGCAAGCCCAAGTGGGTCCCTGTAGCCAGCTCCCACTCCATCGCAGTCAGCCTAAATTTGTGATTTTGTCCTGGTCCAGCATGATCTGATAACCACAGTTTGCGCTTTGCTCTTCTATGCAATATTTTCACCTAATATCTTTAAAATTGCATATATTCGGATCTACTTATTGTATCTTTGTAGTTTTGCTCTTGTTTTAATCAGATACATATTATATATCTTTCTAACCTAAGTCTTTTTATTATGTCTTTCACTGTCTTACTGCAGTTAAAGTTTGCACAAACACTTTACAGATTGACTTTAAGTTAAGCGTGTCTGCACTGTGCCAAGCTACCAGAGAGTGAGCACAGGTTAATTTACGTTGTGCATCTGACTTACCCTGGATAGGATTGTTATCCCTACTTAGACAGGGCGCATACCTCTGCCAATTAGAGTCCCAGTTTCTAACATTGGGCGCATTGGATAGGTAGGAGATTATCTGGTCTACAATGGATCTTTGGATGCAAGCTTTCCCTATCTTCTGTCGAAGGTGGGGTGGTGGACTGTATCAATGGTAGCAGGAAGGTAAAGCTTTAGTATGGAAATAACTCCACTGTAGTCGTCAGGACATCCCAGATGGAGTTCAGGAAGGTATTGGTAACTCTCTAGGAAGGAAGCTAGCTCGATAGTCAGTGAGGAGACTTTTTCCATGAAGTTAGATCTGAGGGAAGGCTGATATTTAAATATGTTTTTATAACACTGGGCTCGTGGAGATTGCTGGTATCAGGATGGGTCTGCTGGATCAATGTTTTTCATCATTCAGATCATTCTGATTTCTGACATGATCAGGTCAGTGGGTGGGTACCTGATCTAAATTACATGATACAATATGAAAACATAGGAGAAAACAACTATGATGTTTGGGTTGCCAGAAATATGATAAAACATGTGAAGCAGTTTTTTAGGAATTTGGTAAAATACAAAGAGAACATTTCTATAAAAAAAAAAAAATAAGATGAGCCAGATTATTGTGACACACAAAAGTATGGGTTGCTGGTCATTAGTAAGAAATGACACTGAGGCCCATATTTATACTTTTTTGTGCCGCATTTGCATAATTGTTTTACGCAAAAGTGGCACAAACTTACAAAATACAATTGTATTTTGTAAGTTTGCACCACTTTTGCATCATAAAGCAGTGCAAATGCGGCGCTAAAAAAGTATAAATATGGGCCTGAGGGTCTTGAATAAAAGTCAGTGGTCTAGACATTTCTTAGTAAGCCCAGTAAGCAGACATTGTAAGTTTGTTATTGACGCTTAAGGTGAAAGCTCTTGCAAACCTAGAGTCCTTGGTGAGAAAGTGGACATTTCAAGAGAGTGCAAAGCGTTTGTCTGCAGATTGTGAATTGCAAAACTTTAAATACAATTTACCTAGAAAGGTAGAAGATTAAGAACTCTAAGAAAATTCAAATATGGTAAGGGACCTGGGATTTATCAACATTGTACCCATCAATTGTTTTTTTCCCAAAAAGTGCGAAGGGATATCACTTTAACTTTTATATCAAAGAGGTTGCAAGAACTATATACAAAGTTACATTGAGCTTGCATGCAATCATTTTTCAGTCCATGGCTTTGACCACATTGGCAAAACGCAATTTTACATACCATGATTTGAAAGTAGAATAAATAAATCTCTGTAACTGAGTAAATTCATCTTTGTTATAGGAGAAATTTCTAAGAACATGGCCCTGGTCTGAGTGTTTATTACTGTAGGTGATTAAGTTATCGGCATGATCTGCATTTAAAATGGGTGAATAAATCATAGAGTTGATTTAAAGGATGGTCAGGAGAGTTTATTGACCCACTCTTATTTAATTTACACATGACTTACCTAAAATATGATATATTGCAAGCACACACAAATCCACTAAAACTGTGCCAAAGGATGAATGGGGCTATGTTTTAGGCTGGTGACACATCACTCAATTATGATAGGAGGAACAATCTGACAATCCATCTTAAAAAGCACAGTGCTTTGGAGAGGTTAGGCACCTGGGTGGTCATTATGAACATGGCGGTAAACACTGCACCGCTGGCTGTGGAGTCAACTACCGCCAACTGGCTGGCAGTCCGGACCGCCAAATAAAGAAGCACATGAGAAACAAGTAGCGTTCAATCCACACACCACCATCATTGTAGTCCTGATGAGGACGGAGGAGGCCCAGAGGCCGGCGGAAAGGACCTACCCGCCGACCAAATAATGAAACACCAGACCACCAGCAGTTCTGGGGTGGGAACCACCTCCAGGCAAAGCGTGGCAGAAACAAACAATATAAAAGGAAACACTCAATGGAGGCACACAGAACACGCCGACGCAGACATGGAGCGAGAGTTGGAAATAATTCCAGTGCTACTCGCTGTCATATTTCTCCAGGACTGTGACGAGTGACAAAGATGACGACAGTAAGTACGGCTGCCTAGCACACATGGGAAGAAAGGGCACAGTTGCACATCCACCCCACCCACCCTGCAACGCATGCCCAACCCCTCCCACATCCCAAGCCATACATACCAAAACAAGAGGTACCTACCAGACACAAGGCAACAAAGACCTGCACCAAAGTGCACACCACACCCCCACAGTGAAACGCTGAGCAAAGTCCCAATACTGTGCCAACAGCACCACTGGGCACTGAAATTGTATTCAAATGAAAAAAAAGTATTGTCCAAATAAGGCCATTGGCCTGTCCATGTGAAAGTCCCTGAATGGCCAATATAGGCTGAACTTGACTCCCACATGTGCAAAAGGTACTTCACTGGAAAGCGGCATCAATGGGTCAGCCAGGCACCTCAGGGAACAGGGGCAGGGTGTGGCAGTGTGGGGGTCTTGGGCTTACTTTTTGGAGGTGGGGGTGGTTTGGGCTTGCCCTTTGAAGGAGGGGGAGTGGGCTTGGACTGGGGGTGGCAGAGGGATCTGGGGCAACACGGGGTCTCTTCCTCCCTGGGGAAGGGGCACAGAAATGGGAAGGACAGTCTTGGGCAGACTTGAACGAGGAAGGAGTGGACTGGGCAAGGACATGGTCACATTTAGGGACAAGGCGGGGGTGGGCTAGTAGGTTTAAACAGGTCAACATACATGGGATAGGAAAAGCTTCTTAGGTGCAGTTGGAGGGGATTTGGAGCCAGGTCTGGGAGTGGAGGTTGAGGGAGTGCTCATTTCAGGTGTAGGTGTGCTGGACGTGAATGCAGGTACCTGTATAGTATGCTTATGTGTGGTGGATGTGTGTGGTGTGGATGTCTGTGAATGTTTGAGTGTTTTGGGAGGAGGTGGGTGGACACAGTGGAAGAAGACAGGCTACCAGTGTAGATGGATGTTGTCTGCAGATCTGGTGAGTGTGCTGCATGTGTCTGTAAATGTAGTCGTGGTGAGTGCAGGTATGGTGTCAGGGGTGCATGTCTAGATGGCAGATGTTTTGGTGACTGCAAGAATGGGGGCAGCAGCAGTGACTGAGGGTGCAGTGTGTGTGGGTGTGCATGGTGAGGTGACAGACAGGGTGGCGGGGGGTTGACACACTCAGGAAAATGGATGTTGTTGTGTGTGCTTTTGGATGTTGGCTGGTGCATGTGTTTTTCATCGTGCTTCTTGTGTGTTGATCTGTGTGCATGGCTGTCTGTATGTGTGCTTGGAATGGGTGAAGGCAGGTGGGGGCTGAAAGGGCTAGAGGTAGTGGGAGAGGGGCGGAAAGACCAGGGAAACTGGCTGCTGTCAAAGAGGCCAGAGCCTGAAAAGATCTCTGTAGGCCAGACATGGCACCATGAATACCTTCCAGGTATGTATTGCATTGCTGCATCTGGGATGCTAGCCCCTGGATGGCATTCACAATGGTTGTCTGCCCTACATAGTTGGTTCTCAGGAGGTCAAGGGTGGGGAAACAAAACAAGGGAGAACTATGTCAAATCCAGAATATATGTAACTTTTGGCTCACACACACTCCCACCCAGGTCACGCACGTACCCTCAGCACAAACAACATACGTTATGAATATGCCCCTGACTAGTGGGCATGACCGCAGAATACACCAAATAACCCTCATGAAACACAAATCTGATACACTGTGTAAAGTACACCCATGAGAGACAATGCCCAGCCAATGCACACACGTGTCCATAAGGCCACAATAAATACCAGATGACAGAAACGTGACCTCTCATAGGCCGATAGAGCCTGCCAAAACTAGCTCTTACACCATCCCAAGGACTTGGAGGGGGCAGGACTGCAGGGACACACTTAAGTGTCTGGTACTACACTGCATACATACCACAGTACCCAAATTCATCCATAACAGTCATAGCACAACAGTGTTGCTACTCACCCCCTTGTGGCTGCTGTGCTGCTTTCAAGCGCCCATCCAGATCCGGATAGGCCAACGCCAGTATGCGGGCTATTAGGGGGGTCAGGGTCTGACAGGCACCCCTTCCTCGTTGGGAGGCATTCCCCAGCTGGGCATCTCCGGTCTTCCTGGCCCAGTACCTCAGGTCCTCCCACCGCTTCCTGCAGTGTGTGCTCTGCCGGTTGTACACCCCCAGGGTCTGCACTTCCTTGGCAATGGCTTGCCACTGGCCTTTCTTTTGATGGGCATGGGACACATGAAGCAAAGAAACAGACGTCAGTATGGGTGCACCGTGCCAGACAAACAACGGCTGGGCAGTCACACATCGAACACACAGGCGTACAGGCATCCGACACAATCACACACATCTAGGGATGATAGATGACAACTCACCTGCTCCTCTGGTCGCCCATACAACTTCGCATACAGGGGTAGGACCCCGTTCCCCTGTAACACGTGCCATCTCAGGGACCAGTGTCATGACACAGCAGCACACGCAGTGGAGTACCACCCTTCATGTGAAACAGGAGTCAAGTGTGAAGCGTTTGTTAAACTGACATAGGTACCGCTGCAGTGTGCTCCATCACCGCCGGTGGCGATCATGATTGGGCAAGGTTCCCCTTTGACAACTATGTAATCTAATGATCAGGTGCATGGCAGTGAACAATGCCTTCCGGCATGACGTCTAACGCTAGCGGAATGAAGTCACTTCCACTCTATCATACCTGGATGGCAGGAGGCTGCCATTTGCTACCACTGCGTCTCCATAGCCTGGCCAGGGACCTCATCCAGGGCCCCAATCACTCTCCACTTCGTCGCTTGCTGACATGATTCTATAATCTTCACCTATACCAATCTTTGGAGGTGTTCACACTGTGATGCCATTATGACAGAGTAACGCTACAGTGTTTCTTTCCTTAACTGGCTGCAACTTATTGAAAGATGCCAACGTCTAGCTGACTTGTTGTTTTAGCATTTGGCACCCAATCTGAGCTGTCGGTTTATGCTGATCCGAGCACTTTCTGCACATTGGTTTAACATGATTGACTATGGGGGCTTCTTTATTTTCCTTACACATTACTGGCTGCTCCCAGGATGAGCCATTGGGTTGTTTCTTCTAAACACAAGTTCCTTCTGGGACATTCTTTTAAACTTCTTTCTATTTAAACTGGGCTTCTCCTACATAATACAACATATGATTGGCGACAATTGTTATTAGCCACTCTAGTAACCAGTCACTCTTTGTATGGCATTTTGTGAAACATTGGCCCAAGGAGACATTTTAGAGCCTCATTTGCCAAGAGACATTTCTTACCAGCAGACCACTTGCCTCTTTAATCCATAAGTAATTCCTTGTCTATGACATTGCACATATCTTTGGAACAACTACACTTAGACACTCCTATTTTTTAATAGCCTGAAAAGACTTTTGATCTTCCCTCCAGCTGTTTTAGCGTGTGCAAGTGTTTACCTTGCAGCGCACCTGACATTTTATTAAGCCATTGTGAGAATGGCCATACACCTCTGCAAGGGATTACGGACATTGTTAGCAACTTATGATGGTTGGTAAGTTTTATGAAATAGTACATCATGATTCATACGCCCATTCAGATTAATCTTTTGTTGTACAATGATTGATATAAGATTTTTCTGTTTTTAGGTGTCTCCTTCAAATAATTTTTCCCTGATGATGGCCATTATTTAATTTGCCCTGTGTCTTGAAACGGCAACTATTGTGTACATTGGACTGGTTCTTTGAAGAATTTGACTAAAACATTTCAACACTCCCATTCTCAAGTGTTATTTGTTTTATCCATATGTCACTACCAATCATTTGTCTATATCTGCACCTTGGACAGCACTTGCTCACTATTATTTCACCTATTCACTTGTGCTATGCTGCAACACTTTTAGGAGAAACTATGGGGGTTATTACAACTTTGGAGGAGGTGTTAATCCGTCCCAAATGTGACGGATATACCACCAACCGTATTACGAGTTCCATAGGATATAATGGACTCGTAATACGGCTGGTGGTATATCCGTCACTTTACCGTCACTTTTGGGATGGATTAACACCTCCTCCAAAGTTGTAATAACCCCCTATGTTTACATATTACTCCATACAAATTGAATGTCTGATTTAAACATGACTATTATTTTTGTTATAAATACATTTCTTCTCAACAATATGCTATCTATTGTAGGTTTATTTGTAATTATTGCTATGGAAGTCTAGGGTTATTCTTCCCTCTGTGGGACCATTTGTGTTTAGTTGATATTAACACTGCCAGCAGTATCAGCCCACTACAGATATATTATCTTATAGTAGTTATGCATTATTAGGGAGGCTGCACATCGCCTGCCCTTCCAGACCATAGATTCTTGCCCTCAGTGGCAATCCAAGATGCACTCATTATGCACATGTATAATTGTCCAGTGTACTAGGGCAACATTTTTTTGATCGAAAATATCATCATCTTATTCTTTGGGTAACTAAGGGCTCTCAGAGTCATGCTGGGATCCCTCGTCCCAACTGATGCCCCTCCTAGAACTGAATACCCAAAACATATTACTCAATTAAAGTAGAGCCAAATGTAGAGTGGCAAAACCAGTGGGAAAGTGCATCTTCATTCTGTTGCAGTTAGCAGCCCTTCTGCTCCATCATAAAATATAACCCCTGCAGACAGACTGACCACAATATTAATTTAAAGTTCTCATCCTTCATAGCTGTCACCTTCTTGAAGGGTCTGTGATCTGTCTCAGCCACGCACCCGGTGTGAAACAAACAAGGCCTGCATATCTTCATGTCGAATACTATAGAAAATCACTTTTTTGATGGCAGTCCAGTTCCGTTCCCTAGGAAGCAGACTGTGACTGATAAAGGTGACCAGTTGCTCCCTTACCTTGTCACTGAGCTGATTGAGAACTCCCTCAACTTTCTTGTCAAAAGTGTCTGCACAGTGAAAGACTTAGAGTAGTCAATGGCCTTCAAGACAGCATTACACAGTGTGCCCTTCAAATCATTGATGCCTCCTGACAATCTGATAGCGCGTCTGACCTTGATAAGTAAACTTACAAGGGGATGCGAATAGGTTGATGAACCTTTTGACTCGCAATTAAGATGTTCTTACCGTAGCTCCAGTACATAATCAATAATCAATACACAATAGTCAATAATCATTAGCAATCAATAACATCAGTAATCAATGGGGTCTGTAATTGTCACGCATCATGACCTTTCAGTCATGAATAACCACCAGTAAAAGTTAAAATATTTATTTCCCTATATTAACAATGCTAAGGTCATGTAGTTTAAGCTCAATATCCAATGAAACACATACAGAAACAATACTTGCTGTCCAAAGCGGTAGAAGAAACATAATCTAATCAAAGCTTGAACTACAACACATTCTAAAGTTATGGTGCAAATGAGAAACAAAGTCAACTGCATCAATGCAATTACATACATTAAGTTTAGCAGAGAAATTCATCAAGCATTAATCTTTGTTATCATAATTTCATTAGTGAGGATCCTTAACTAACATCAGATTAGCATCAGCATGTCGGGCTTCATGCAAAACAATTTAGTAACACAAATTTGGAAAACATATAACTATGGCTCTATCAAATCAATGCAGTTGCTACATAGAAAGAAAAAGCAAATCCATAATAATCAACAGTCTGGGTCATTATACATATCATCAGTGTGGAATAGCAAGCAGTCAGTCTTTGTCCTCAGGACATTAGTCGATCAGCAAGGCATCAGGATTCAGCATCAAAGTTCAGGAAACGCAAAGTCTCTAAGCATTAAAGTTAAGCATGTCTCTTATCAAGACACATAAGAAATATTTACCTTTCGGCCAGCAAGAAAATGGGCAATGCGTCTAGGGCAAAATGCAATATGCTTAAGGCAAAATTCACAGGCAGAATGTCTGTCTCTTCTCAGTGTAGTCCCATTAAGTCAAAAGTGCTAAAACTACTTCCTAAATCTCTATTGGTCAGTTAATCGCATGTTCACACTTTGTCCAATAAAACTAAAACTCCAAAACTATTAATTCTAGTATTACTCCATTCACATGCCGTTGATTGGTTTGTCTTGCAATGTCCTCATCATCCGGCTTGTCAGGTAACAATATTGTTGCAGCTTCCAGTCTAGTCAGTGGCCCTCATTACGACATTGGCGGTAAAAGCCGCTTACCGCCGTTCAGAAGACCGCCAACACACCGCTGCGGCCGCAGAATTCCGGCACAGCTATCTTGACCCACATTTCGGAATCTGCCAAAATTCAGACACCCACAACAAGTCCGCCACACCAAAGATAAGTGATAAACTGGCGAAAATAAAACCTCCACCATCACGCCAACAGAAATACGCCCACACTATCACGATACACAAATCCACTTGGCGGTCTTTCAACCTTGATATTCCATTGGCGGTACACACCGCTGCGCTCAAAATACACACACTTTTACAAAACACAGCCACATTGGACAATTCGAAATACACACACCTGATACACATACACACACCACTCCCACACACCCATTACAATATAAAACACACACCCACATCACCCACAAACCCCTACTACCAAAGATTCCGAAAGAAGGCCAGAGAGAGACGGCACCAGCAAGAACAACAGCATCCACAGGCACAGAACACCATCACCCACAGAAGTTCCACGCACCTCACACAACACACCAATACATATCAGCACACTTATCACCACACACTCCACCCCATGGCAAGGCAAAGACACCCCAGGTTCTCGGAGGAGGAGCTCAGGGTCATGGTGGAGGAAATCGTCCGGAGAGAGCCATAGCTATTCGGATCACAGGTGCAGCACACATCAATTGCAAGGAAGATGGAGCTATGGTGCAGACTAGTGGACAGGGTAAACGCAGTGGGACAGCACCCAAGAAATCGGGAGGAAATCAGGAAGAGGTGGAACGACCTACGGGGGAAGGTGCGTTCCGTGGTCTCAGGACACCATCTGGCGGTTCAGCGGACTAGCGGCGGACCCCACCTCCTCCCCCACAACTAACAACATGAGAGGAGCATGTCTTGGCGATCCTGCATCCTGAGGGCCTCGCAGGAGTATTTGGAGGAATGGACTCTGGTAAGACAAATCTTAACTATTACATCCCCCATCCTACCTGAATGCCAGCACATAACCCCACCCTCACCCTCACCCCCAGCACTCCAACTCCTCACATATGTCCCAACATCACAAACCACCCATCCCAACACCAAGCCCTGCATGCAACAACAAAGCATGGACACCCATCACTAAAGCATGCCCACTACACATACCCATACAACCCCCTAAACAATCATCACACAAGGTCCCACACAGGAATGCAAGCACTGGGGTACACTGTCACCCACCCATTGCACACCATGACACACACAGATGTAATAACCATCCTTTTATAACCCTGCAGGACCCCTACCCAACGTCACCGGACAGGAGGGTCCACACATGTCCACACCACCAACAGAAGAGGCCCACAGTGATGCCAGCAGCTCCGTCCAACTGGATCTAGATGACCAGCCCAGCCCATCTGGTACCTCTGGACAGTCGGTTCCCCTCACCCAGTCACAGGCCACCACAGACCTTTCCACTCTCTGGAAACACCAGCACAGCACCCACCCAGCGGGCCCATACCTCCGTCCCCAGGACACGTCAATCAGCAGTGTGTCCACCACTTCAGGGAACCCAGGCTAACCTAACACCCCAACAACAACAGGGACCTGGGGGCAGTGGCAGGGGGCACACGGTCCCGGGGACGGAGGCCCAGGAACACAGGGGAACTGGGAGGGCTGCTCTGTGACAGGGGGCGGACAGGCCAAGGGAACCCACTCTCCACGAGGCCCTCTCCTCCATCATGGGAGCCTACCACCACTCCCAGGAGATGATGGCAACAGTACTGGCCAAGTTTCAGGAGACCCAGCACCTGCAGGAGGAACAGTATATGGGCTTCAGAGAGGAACTCAGAACCATCAGCTCCATTCTGGGCACCATCGTAGGGGTGATGAAGGAACTCGTCAACACCAGGAGGGACACTGTGGCAGTACAAGGGGCCCCTGACACTAGCATGGACGATGAACTGCCCACCACCTCCGCCTGCGCTAGTGGACAGGACGCCCCGCCACAGGACCACCACACCAGCACCCCACCCCCTGCAGTGGGAGAACCACCCCGCAAATGGTCCCTGAGATCCAGGAACAAGACAGACCTCGATGCCAAGACCCCTGCCAAGAAATGAGACCACCCTGATTGTCATCCTACTGTCCCACTTTGTCACCCTGTCCATCCTTAAACTGCCCCAGTTCCACTTCCTATGCCCATATGGGCAATGCACCTGTGAGACTAATACACTGGACTCTGCCATGGACATTCCTCCGCCATCACCCCTCACCATTTTACTACCTCATCAATACTGAGCACTTAAATAAACACACTTGAAGCACAAAACAATCTGGAGTCTGTCTGTGCTTTCGAAATAGTGTATTAGCAATTACAGTGACAAAATGCTCTTTCAATTGTAATGTCAACATACCTATGTCACACAGCTCTAGTCCATGAGGAATCTAAGCAGATGTCACACAGTGAGACCCACATCTGTGAAATCGTAAGGGAAAGTGACAACTCAGTGACCATACACTGGGTGAAAACGACAGACAGTAGAGAGGTAGTAGTGTGAAAGTACATGTAGTAGGCAGGTCTGTACTCTTACCTGTGTCTCACTGGAAATATTGCTGGATCACTGAGTCCCTGTTGTTCATGTCTTCTTCCTCTGATTTCTCGTCTTCACTGTCCACAGGCACCACAGCTGCCACAACACCGCCATCTGGACCATCCTCATGCAGAAAAGGCACCTGTTGTTGCAAAGCCAAGTTGTGAAGCATACAGCAGGCCACAATGATCTGGCACACCTTCTTTGGTGAGTAGAATAGGGATCCACCTGTCATATGGAGGCACCGGCACCTGGCCTTCAGGAGGCCAAAGGTCCGCTCGATCACCCTCCTAGTTCGCCCATGGACCTCATTGTAGCGTTCCTCTGCCCTTGTCCTGGGATTCCTCACTGGGGTCAGTAGCCATGACAGGTTGAGGTAACCAGAGTCACCTGCAAATGGCGAGGGACAACTATTAGACACGCACTAACCTGGAGGGATATCCCCAGACCCAGACAACCATTCCCACTGTCTTGCTTCCAGGTGCTCACCTAACAGCCACACACAGTGCCTGTGGAGTTGACCCATCACATAAGGGATGCTGCTATTCCGCAGGGTGTAGGCATCATGCACTGAGCCAGGGAACATGGCGTTCACATTGGAGATGTACTGGTCTGCCAAACATACCATCTGTACATTCATCGAATGATAACTCTTCCGGTTTCTGTACACCTGTTTACTCCTGCTGGGTGGGACCAAAGCCACATGGGTCCCATCAATGGCACCTATGATGTTGGGGATGTTTCCCAGGGCATAGAAATCAGCTTTCACTGTAGGCAAATCCTCCACATGAGGGAAAACGATGTAGCTCCGCATGTGTTTCAGAAGGGCAGACAACACTCTGGACAATACGTTGGAAAACATAGGCTGGGACATCCCTGATGCTACGGCCATTGTTGTTTGAAAAGACCCACTTGCAAGGAAATGGAGCACTGACAGCACCTGCACTTGAGGGGGGATTCCTGTGGGATGGCAGATTGCTGACATCAGGTCTGGATTCAACTGGGTACACAGTTCCTGGATTGTGGCACAGTCAAGCCTGTATGTGATAATCACATGTCGCTCCTCCATTGTCGACAGGTCCACCAACGGTCGGTACACCGGAGGATGCAGCCATCTCCTCACATGTCCCAGCGGACGGTGCCTATGAAGGACAACAGCGAGCACAGAGTCAAACAACTCAGAGGTACGTACCCACAGTTTACACAGAACACCATTCATACACAAAAGGTGGTCTGTATGTGTGTTGAGTCTAGGTCTAGGTATTTGTGACGCAGTTGAAAATCAAGCCATGTGGGCCCCTGAAATGGTGGCTGCCTGACCTGTAAAGTGGGACAATGGGATGTGAGGTAACTGCGCTGGCGTTGTACACCGTTGTGGTAGGCAGTCAAAGACCGCGGCGCAATGCTGCATTGGTTGACATTGGGCCCTATGGGTCCCAGGAGCCAATGACGATGTACGCTGGCGGTGACGGTACGCACCGCCGCGGACGTAACGTCATTTTCTATCTGTTCAATCACTCAATACCTGATCTTCGACAGGTGAGGACCTACACTGCAAGTGCTGCTGTGACCTCGGTCTGGAAGAGACAATGGCTCGAGTGTCTGGGGAAAGGGCCCCTGCCTTCACATCGGAGGAGTTGGAGAAACTCGTGGATGGGGTCCTCCCCCAGTACACGCTAGTCCACGGTCCTCCAGACAAACAGGTAAGTACACAGGGAGCATGTTGTATGGGCTATGCCTGTGTGGGGAGGGCTGGATGTTAGAAGGAAGGGGGGAGAGTGCTATGTGCATGAAAGACACATGGCAAGGGTAGGGATGGGGGCCAATCAGTTTGATGGTGCAGTTGGTAATAACTTCTCTTTTTCCCCTGTACGTTTCATGTAGGTCAGCGCCCACCAGAAAAAATATATTTGGCGTGCCATTGCCTAGGACGTCCGGACCCTGGGGGTCTACCACAGACGGAGCACCCACTGCCGGAAAGGGTGGGAGGACATTCGCCGCTGGAGCAAGAAGACGGCGGAGGCCCAGCTGGGGATGGCCTCCTAACGTTGGAGGGGTGCCCGTCGCACCATGACCCCCCTGATGTTCAGGATCCTGGCGGTGGCCTACCCGGAGCTGGATGGGCGCTTGAGGCCATCACAGCAGCCACAAGGGGGTGAGTATACTCTCATTCTGCTGACTTTGCGCAAAGTGGAGGTGTCTGGGTGGGGGAGGTGGGCTGTGGGTTTCCCTAGGCCAGGGCGAGTTCTGTAGGCAGGGCCCCTCCGTAAGGCAGGCCATGTGGCACCCCACCTCTGTAGAGTGACAATTACACCTAGTCATGCCCCTGTGTCATTTATGTGTGCAGATGTCATCCATAGCCTTGTAGGACATTTCCCAGGAATTGAACAGTGGAGCCCAAGAGCGCTCTGTAGTGCAGGGGGCTTCTGTGTCTGTCATGTCCGCCAACGGTAGCGGTAATGCATGCACTCAACATGTCTTTCTTCTGTCGTCCCCCCCTTTTTGGGGTCTCCCTGTTCTTGTGTGCATTAGCATCATCAGGCGGAGGAGCAGTGGCACCGGAGCACCAGGGGGCTGCATCCCACATGGCCATGGAGGGCCACATTACGGAATCGGACTTCACCAGTGGGGCGGAGGGCGAGGGTAGCTCCACGACGGGGACAGGAGCTGACACCAGTGATAAGGACTCGTCCTCTGATGGGAGCTCCCTTGTGGTGGCGGCAACATCTGTGCCATCCCCATCTACAGGTACAGCCGCCACCCCCCCTTCCAGCACCGCCCTCCCAGCAGCCCCACAGCCTTCGCACCGTGCCCGCTCACCCGGGAGGGTGGGCATCACCTTCGCCCCGGGCACCTCAGGCCCTGCCCCAGTCACACCTGCTGCCCTCAGTGAGGAGTCCATTGAATTGTTGGGCAGTCTACCATTTTGAATGCCATCCAGGGTGTAGAAAGGCAGTTGCAACAAACAAATGCATTCCTGGAGGGCATTCATTCTGGTCAGGCGGCCCTTCAGCGAGCTTTTCAGACTCTGGCCTCAGCACTGATGGCAGCCATTGTCCCTGTCTCTAGCCTCCCCCTCCAACTTCCTCCACCCCGACCCAATCCCCTGTACCTCAGCCTATCCCAAGCACACCTACAGACCAGCATGCACACACGTCAACACACAAGGGAAGCTCAGGCAAACATAAGCACCACACATCCCACAGGCACTCACACAAGCATCACACACATGCAGACTCACCAACATCAACTGCCTCCACTGTGTCCCCCTCCTCCTCATCTCCCTCCTCCCTCCCAGTCTCGTCTACACTCACACCTACATGCACTACCTCTACAGCCACTACATCCCTCTCCAGCACACCCACCACCACACCCCGCTCACGTGCAGTCACCACCCCCACTACCATTCACACGTCCCATGTGTCCTCTCCCAGTGTGTCTATGCCACCCCCTCCCAAGATACACAAACACATGCACACACCCACCCAACAGCCATCCACCTCACAACAGCCTCCAGCGCATGCACCTTCACCCAAAGTCACCAAACGTACACCTCCTACAACCACCACCTCTTCCTCCACTCCCAAACCCCCTCCAGCTACCCGTTCCAGTATGTCCAAAAACGTTTCCTGTCCAATCTTGACCTCTTTCCCACACCTCCCCCACCCCGTCCGTCTCATAGGTCCCGAACTAGCTCCTCAGCCACAACATCTCCAGGACCAGTGGTGCCTGTAGTCACCGGAATCTGGAGTGCACCGACCACCAGGGCAGCCAGTGTGGCACGGAGCCACAGCACAGACAGTCCCCCACCTGTGAAGCATCAGAAGTTGGCCAGTGCCCGGTGAGAGAGGGGGAAGACTCCAGCCACCAAAGCCGCTCCCAGGGGTCCCGGTGGGAGTGCGGAGTCAGCTGTGACACCTTCCAAGGTGGGGAAGGGCCACAAGAAATCTGGCAAGTCTGGGAAGAGCAGCACGGCGGAGAAGACCGCCATCATCCCCGCTGCCCAGGAGGCCACCTCCAGCACAAGCCCAGCTGCATAGGACAGGCCCGCCAGAACAAGCCCAGCTGCCCAGGACAGGCCCGCCAGCACAAGCCCAGCTGCCGAGGACAGGACCACCAGCAAAAGCCCAGCTGCCCAGGACAGGACCACCAGCACAAGCCCAGCTGCCAAGGACAGGACCGCCAGCACAAACCCAGCTGCCCAGGACAGGACCGCCAGCACAAGCCCAGCTGCCCAGGACAGGACCGCCAGCACAAGCCCAGCTGCCCAGGACAGGACCCCCAGCACAAGCCCAGCTGGCCAGAAGGGGCCCGCCAGCACCAGCCTACCTGCCCAGGAGGCCACCGCCAGCACAAGCTCTGCTGGGCCATGAAGGACCACCAGCACAAGCCCCGCTGGACCATGAAGGACCACCATCAAAAGCCCCGCTGGGCCATGAAGGACCGCCAGCAAAAGGCCTGCTGGGCCATGAAGGACCGCCAGCACAAGCCCCGCTGGGCCATGAAGGACCGCCAGCAAAAGCCCCGCTGGGCCATGAAGGACCGCCAGCAAAAGCCCCGCTGGGCCATGAAGGACCGCCAGCACAAGCCCCGCTGGGCCATGAAGGACAGCCAGCAAAAGCCCCACTGGGCCATGAAGGACCGCCAGCAAAAGCCCGGCTGGGCCATGAAGGACCGCCAGCAGCTGAGTCTCTGCAATGGAGACCGCCGCCTCAAGCACCACTGAACACGGCACCGCTATCTCAAGCACCGCTGAACAGGGCACCACTGTCTCAAGCACCGCTGCACAGGGCACCGCCATCTCAAGCACCGCTGCGCAGGGCACCGCCGTCGCAAGCACCGCTGAACAGGGCACCGCCATCTCAAGCACCGCTGAACAGGTCACCGCCGTCTCAAGCACCGCTGCACAGGGCACTGCCATCTCAAGCACCGCTGAACATGGCACCGCCGTCTCAAGCACCGCTGAACAGGGCACCGCCAACTCAAACACCGCTGAACAGGGCTCCGCTGTCTCCAGCAATGCTGGCCCATGAGCGCCAAGGGTACTGAAGCTACTGAGTCCGTCACGAGCAGAATGAAGCACTCTGGGCACCATGGCCCCTCCAGAACCAGTGGAGACTGTCATCCACTACCTCTGTCCCTAGCAGGATGAAGCACTCTGGGCACCATGCCCCCTCCAGAACCAGTGGAGACTGACATCCATTACCTCTGTCCTTAGCAGGATGAAGCACTCTGGGCACAAGGCCCCCTCCAGAACCAATGGAGACTGTCATCCACTACCTCTTTCCTTAGCAGGATGAAGCACTCTGGGCACAAGGCCCCCTCCAGAACCAGTGGAGACTGTCATCCACTACCTCTGTCCTTAGCAGGATGAGGCACTCTGGGCACAATGCCCCCTTCAGAACCAGTGGAGACTGTTATCCAGTTGAGAGACTGTGGCTTTGCACTCCCCAGGATATGGCAGTGGGCAACCCACCCACTGCAGAGACTTGAGAGACTGTGGCTTTGCACTCCCCAGGATTGAACAGTGGGCAAACCACCCACTGTAGAGACTTGTGAGACTGTGGCTTTGCACTCCCCAGGATATGGCAGTGGGCAACCCACACACTGTAGAGACTTGAGAGACTGTGGCTTTGCACTCCCCAGGATGGAACAGTGGGCGAACAACCCACTGTAGAGACTTGTGAGACTGTGGCTTTGCACTCCCCAAGATATGGCAGTGGGCAACCCACCCACTGTAGAGACTTGAGAGACTGTGGCTTTGCACTCCCCAGGATGAACAGTGAGCAAACCACCCACTGTAGAGACTTGAGAGACTGTGGCTTTGCACTCCCCAGGATTGAAGAGTGGGCAAACCACCCACTGTAGAGACTTTCGAGACTGTGGCTTTGCACTCCCCAGGATATGGCAGTGGGCAACCCACCCACTGTAGAGACTTGAGAGACTGTGGCTTTGCACTCCCCAGGATGGAACAGTGGGCATGTGGCCCCCTCGTGGATTTGGTGTCGTGCACTCAAGCGGCTGAGGTGCCCCCCCCTTTCCCTCCCCCTGAGGTGCCTGTTTAGTTGCTCTCTGATGCCCCTGCAGTGTTCTCTCCATCATGGTCAGGGAACTTATGTGGGCCTCGCCCATACCGTGTGGTCCCAGTGTTCCACGGACTTTCTTAGAGCACTACCTGGACTACTATGCTTGGTATATATTTTGTACATGGTGTATATATATATATTTCTGCCTACTTGCTTTTAATATATTACAATGGTTACACTCATTTTCTATTGTCTTTGCATTCTTCCAGGGGGCTTGGGGGTGTAACTGTGATGTATTGATTTGCATTAGTGTGTGTGTTGTAGTGGGTGAGGGTGGGGGTGTTGCGTGTGCATGTCCCTGTTTTTTCCCTCCCCCTCCCCTGTGTCGTAGGTGCAGTACTCACAGTGGTCTTCGCCGCCGGCGTTCGTGCTCCTGGTAGAGGAGATGGAAGACTATTGCAGGGAGAATTTGGAGTTCCGGATCCATGGCTTCCTCGTTCCTCGCGGGGTGTGTAGAGGTGAGCGTTTTTCATTCAGGATTCCTGTTTCTGCCGTGGTTTTATCCGCGGTGAATCCGCCCCAGAAAAGGTGGCAGATTGGCCTGTCATAATAGTGTGGGCGGTACATTGTCTCCTGCCTGTCTATTGGCGGTGACCGCTGCGCTGTTTGTTTGTACCGCCGTGGCGGTCAGAGTGTTAAAGTGGCTGTCTTTGTTGGCGGTTTCAGCCACGGTCGTAATTGCAATTTTTTTACCGCCGGCCTGTTGGCGGTCTTACCGCCGCTTTAACACCGACCTCCAGGGTTGTAATGACCACCAGTATCTCCATTGATCTTCTCCTGAGAAATTCATTCTCACACACATTACACACAAAATGTTACATTAGCAGGAACATCATCTTCTAGCAGTCGGTTCTCATGAGAAAGCTTCCATTATGAGCACATTTAAACGATACAATTGAAATCACAGTTTAACTCTCTAGGACAGCCAATTTATTAAACGTTGAGAAATACACCTTTTATTTGAGACCTGGCAAGTAGGCCAAGACACTCACTAAGTTAAGGCCTACAGTTAATAAAGTTAAAGCTTACTGCATAACCCTCAATATGATGCACTACTACATTATTCTAACAGATGCTCAATATTTCATATTATTATATCATTGATTAGTACATTTCGTTAACATTGGTGGCCATTCTTCGTAATCACGTTTTTTATTATAACACCTGCACTAGCAATATAGGTAGTCCAGATAAATTAACAGGTCTGTTATGGAGGTCAGGATGCTAGATGGAAACTATAGTTCCATGGTTATCCACAAAATTCATGTAATAGCCGATGAAATCTTAAAAAGCTTGCACCTGGGTCTGTGTGGTGTGGACCTATAGCTGAAACCTTAGTTTCTAGCAAGCTAATCCATCTATTCCCTCTCTGTTCCCTACCTGATTACCTTGATAGACCACAGAATACTCAGAAACCTGAATTTCTGTAGGCTAGGTGATTCTGGTGACCACCTACATTAGGACCAATACCAGCTTCAGATGCTCTAGGTGGTCCTTTCATGGACTGGTGTAAACAGTGCTGTCCATAAGAGAGGTCACACATTACTCTTCCAGCCCCGATATCACCTACTTGACCTGTCTGTGAAAGATGGAAGGAACATTCTGTAACCAAAAAAGTCATGAACATGAAATGAGAGAGGCTCTCAGAGGTTGCTAATGCAATCTTCTCTGTGGCACCAAGTGTCTGTGAAATGTGCCAGTAGCCTCTGTTCAAATAAAACATGTTCAACTACTTAGCTGCACCTGACCTGTCAATCAGATCCTTGAAGCCCCCAGACACAGCACTATGAAATGACTTTCCATTGCTGATTCTTGGTGGTCCTGGTGTTAAGTTGAAACTATAGCCTCATAGTAAAGGAAAAATACCTGTCATAGCCGGTGACATCCAAAAGGGTTTACTCCTGAGTTTGTGTGATGTGGACCTCTGAATATAATATGACCTGTACCTTGGCTTCTAACATTGTAATCTGCCTAGTCCCTACCTGCTGACCAAGTTAGAACTGACCAACCTGATACTTCACCTAGTTGACTGTGCTCCGTAAAATAGAGGGAGGATTATTTAACCACAACGGCATGAGCCTAAACCGATAGAGGTTCTCCACAATAGAAAATGCAATCTTCTTTTTGGCAGCAAGGGTCAGAGCAGTCTGCCAGGAGCCACAAATCAGATCAAACATGTTCAAGAATGTTGCAGCAACCAGCTGGTGCCCATCAACCATGAAAGAATGAAAATGCGTCAATATTATTAACATTGTTGAAAGTCTGCTAGTCTATGCAAAAACATAGGTCCATCTACCCTTGCTTCGGAAGTAATAAGACTTGTTTTTGAAACAACAGAAGTTCTCCATGACTCCCATTACCAGGGCTGTGGTCTTGATGTACACTTGCACCATGTCTGAAAGTCTTCAAGCTTTGCTTTTCACTGGCAAACTGTTTCTGGTGTCACTGTTGTGGACAAAGTTGGATGGTGACCACAGGGTTAATTTTAAGAGGTGGATGAAACGTCTAAAAAACCTCTCAATACTCTCCTTTATGGTCAGGAATCAGATCAGTGACAAGCTTTGCCCATCAGCTGAGCCACATTCCTCATTGGTGTCCACCAGGTGAGGAGGTGGCTCAATCTCTTCCTCAATTTCCTCTACCTGTCGCCAGGATGTTCACTGTCTATTCTCTGTGGAGGTACAGCTTTAGCTTTTTCACATAGAATACCATTGGAGGTTCCCTTGTAGCCCTTGTGTCTACTAAACAGTTGACACAAGGTATCTTTTCTATCACTTTGTAGGGGCTGCACCACTTGTCCTCCAAAACTCCAGAGCAAATGAAGTTCGGAATCAGCACTTGGTACCAAGTCAGTATCACTTTCTGTCATACCTCTCTTCAACTATCTCTTGGTTGGCTTGTAGATTCTTTTCCACCTTAACCAAGTGCTATGTGTCGTCTGCTTTCTGAGGCCCAGGACATAGTCCACTATCTCTACAGGACTCAAGACAACCCTGCCAAACATTTCTAAACAAAGTCAGTGGGCCACAAACAAGATGTCCAAAGGACTGTTTACAGGTATTGAACTGCACACCCATCTAAGGAATCTTGAAAGTAATCAAAAGAAATTTCAGAAGAATATCCCACTTCCTCTTGAGCTCCCCAGGCAGAATTCCCATCATACCCTTGATGGTTTTGTGAAACCATTCCACCAACCTACTGGCTAGGGAAGTTAAGAGGTGGTATATTACTCCTGATTTCTATCACATCTCTCAAGTAAGAGATGAAAACCTTTCTTCTGTCAAATGTACTATTTGGGGTAATCAATGCACAAAAACATGTCAAGAAGTGTCCTTGCAATTTACTTGTCGGGTGTATCACTCAGCAGTTCAACCTCTTGTTACCTGGTGGCATGACAAATCACATCCAAAATGCATATGTTGTCTGACACAGAGGGGATATCATGCAATATATACAAGGCAAAATGCCTACTTTCTCAAATGGCACATGTGCCACTGGTAGAGACACCAGCAATTCTGTGGTCTTACATCCAGATGTGACTTTCCCATTATGCAAACCATAAGTTTGGATGATCAGAATAGTCCTTTCCATCCTCAACAACACCTGCTCTAGGACTCTCCAACAGTCTTCTCATGAACTTTTGAAGACAGCAATATATCCAAGTAGCTTCAGCCCAAAAATGGTCCACTTCATTCTACAAAAAGGCACTGCAAAAAAAATACATATATTTGAAGACTACCAGATTTCTTTATACAAAAGTTGTTTTATAGCTCAATCTGCGTCTACTGTATGGTGAATTTCTATTATGTCATGTTAAAACGGACCTTGAATGGACAACAAAACAAAAACATACCAAATATGCACAGAAATATTCACAATGGAAACTTTAATTCAATAAAGGCATTGCAAATCAGACATTAGACAAAGTACATTTCACTAATTCTAATAATTGATAATTAGTATATGTTAAAATTCCCGAAGTAATCCATTTACACCTCATTCAAACTAATAGCCCCCTAAAATCGACATCAATATTAAAATGAGCAAAATGATATATGTGTGTTGGTGAGGTATTCATTAAAGGGTGTTGATTCAGCATTTCTGTGGAATCCAAAATATTTTCAGCCTGTTCTTCTCAACAAACCTAATACTCTCTTTTCTTTGAAAATGGAATTATAGTACACATAAAAAGTGGATCCCAAAACCTGCAGATGTCAACAGATCTCTCTCGGAATGCTCTTTATTTTTCAATAACTCTGTTAGTGTACCTTGACTGTATCCTCTATCCCACTTTAGAGCACTCCATATCTAAAAAAAAACTATTCCGTTGTAGCTGATTTATTCGGTTCAATTGATTACCAGCTTTTATAGGTGTATATTTTATTTACAATGCTATCAATTCATAGTTGAGGTTGTTTTCTCAATGCTTTTTACCATTTAGTTATTTTTTTTATTTTCATTCCTCCAAAGTTTTATGATGGTTATGAACTCATCTGAGTATGTTCCTCAGTGGTACATCCAAGTATGCTATGCAAAACTTTTCGGGCCATGTACATTGTAGTTGACTAGTCAGTGGAAAGTGCTGGAACCACTCTTTATCCCAAAGGCCATAACCTTAAAATTATAGAGAACTTCTAGGGTGGAGAATACAGTCTTGTCCTTGGCAACAGGTGCAAGTGCATCTGTCAATAGTCACTGGTCAGATCAAAAGTAGTCAATCAGTATTGAGGGTTAAATAGTCGATGCAAATGTGAAGATTTGTTGATGTCTGCTGAGGTAAGAGTAAAACATGAGTGGTCCAAGGACTCTGGGATAACTCAATAATCAGGGCTGTCCTTAGGGAAATGCGACCAGTGCAGCAGCACCTGACACTGAGCTTGGGTTCTGTGTTTAGAAATAACTTATGGGTTTAAATGCAACTGCTGCACAGATACTTGGGTGTCCAGCAGTTTTCAGGCAACAATAAAAATGTCAAGATAACTTGTGTGCTTAATGTTTCTGCTGGAGAGAGATCAAATTATTTTCTAATGGCAGTTTTGAATCATCATAAACTACAGCAGAGGGATCAAATATTTCCTTCACAAAACATGTACCGTGCAGATCAAAGACATATTTTATAGCTGAATGGGATACTGCTTTTGTCAAAGAGATTCTTTTGTTACTTGCAGTTCATAAGTTACAATCCTAATATAGCACAGAGACCTATGAGTTGTCATTAAGGAGCTACATGCGGACTGCATGTATCGGATAGAACGTTATGTATTTTCTCCAGTCTTCCAGTATCCTAATATTGCTAAAAAGAGTTTCTTTGGGTAGAAATATATTCTGATTAGTAAAGCAAACCCTAACCACTGTGGTACATTTTCAATCCTGAGTTTGAGCTTCTCAAACACTCCTAAATTAGGCTGTCTACTAGTAGGGATGATGTGGTTCTTACACCTTTTAAACCTCATTGTCTTATGTAACATTTCTTATAATCTGATTTACACATGTATACATCATTGTTTCTGTATAATGTGTATGTGATGTAAAGTTCTCTGACATCCTAAACTGGTATGAGTAACGCTATAAACCAAATGAAATGCATGTGAGAGAGGGCTACAAAGAGGTTAGGGGCACTCTTAAGGGATGGTAGTTAAGGAATCCATGGAGAAGGATGTTATTGGGGGCGCGACAAAAGATTGTCACACAGGGTATGTTGGCCCCAACAGGATGTATGATGGAACAATGCATGCATATACCACCCATGCCTTTACAACACGGTCTCTACAACAACCGCGCCTTTACCACACATGTCTTTACCACGCATGCCTTTACAACAAATTTTGTTGCAAAAGCATGTTTGGTAAAGGAACATTCATGGTGAATTCTCCCCCACCCTGCCCCCTACACCTGACACCATACTCCACGTGACCAAGCCCTTAAAACTGCCCCTTCTACCTCCTGCCCTGAACCCCAATCCCCTGCTCTACCCTGCCCTGTTCTACAACCTACCCAACCCTATCCTAAAAACAACCCTGACCACCCTCCCAAAACCCTAAAACCTAACCTCTTTTGAAACCTACCACACCCTGCCCCCAAAACTACCCCAAAACCCACCCTAAACCCTAAAACCTACCCTATCCTAATAACTACACCATCCTGTCCTCAAAACTACCCTCACCCCGCCCTAAAGCCTAAAACCTACTCTGCCCTGTCCTAAAAAATCCCTTTCCCCCACCCTAAACCCTAAAAGATACCATAGGCTGTCCTAAAACCTACCCGTACTGTCCTAAAAACTAACCTGACCCCTTACCCCACCCTAAACCCTAAAACCTACACTGTTCTAAAAACTACCCTACTCCGTCTTAAAAACTACCCTGACCACCCCTCCCATAACCTTAAAACATACCCTGCCCTGTCCTAAAATCTACCCTGATCCCTAGCCCCCACCCTAAACCCTAAAAGCTACCCTGCCCTGTCCCAAAGCCTACGTCTCCCTCCCCTGAAACCTAAGTCGACCCCCGTCCCTAATCCCTAAAACCTACCCTGTCCTAAAAACTACCCCAACCTGTTATTAAAACTATCCCAAACCTGCGCCCCCACCCTGAAGCACTAAAACGTACCCTACCCTGGCCTGTCCTAGAAACTACTCCTACCCCGTCTTCTCCCTGAACTCTAAAAGCTACCCTGCTGTAAAACCTACCCGCCCTGTCCTAAAAACTACCCCTTCCCCCACCCTATACTCTCGAACCCACCCTCTCCTAAAACCTATCCCGCTCTGTCCTAAAAACTACCCCTACCACCTTCCCTAAACCCTAAAACCTACCCTGCCCTATCCTAAAAGCCACCCCACCCCAAACCCTAAAAAATAACCTGCCCTGTCCTAAAAACTCCCCCGCCCTTTCCAAAAAACTATCTCGACCCCCCTGCCCTAAACCCTAAAACCTACCCTGTCCTAAAAACTACCCCGAACCCCGGCCCCCACCATGAACACTAAAACCTACCCCACCCCGTCCTAAAAACTACCCAATCCCCCAACCCTGTCCTAAAAACTACCCCAACCCCCCCTCTCTCTCCTCTAGTCACTGCTCCATCCTGTTCCACCTGGACTGCTCTTTCTGCCGTTACCACACATATGCATGGTAAAGGCAAGCGTGCTAAACCCATATGCGTGGTAACGGCAGCGGGGTCAATGTATAGAGTTTCATTGACCACATTGTTAGTGATGTTTGCCAGCCCAACATTGTTAGTGTGGTTTTCTAAATTGGTGTGGGATTTTTTGTGTTGTTTTTTTACTTTATTACCTTTTAATGTGCTGCATAAATACTTTATGCCTTTCCTCTAAGTTAAGCCTAACTACGTTTGTGCCAAGCTATCAGAGGGCTAAGCACATGTTAATTTGAGATTTGCTTTTGTTTCACCCTGACCGAAATTGAGTAGAGTTTAAGCCCCTCAGCCAGTTACCCAAATGGCTTTCAGTGGTGAGATTAGGACTTGTGTTTGTGCAGTGCCATACAGTGATTGTGTGTTATGCCAAAATCCCAGATAAATAAATTGATAACATTTTGAGTTTGTTTTAAATTCTCCTTAATTGGTTTCTTTTTCCAAATTCACTCTCATTCTATCTGATTATTGTGCCTAGAATCACACCTTAAATATGGTGTTTGAGCTTGCCAACATGGATGCCTAAACTGCGGCTGAGCACAAGGAGTTCTACAAGGAGACAGGACTTCCAGCAACACCAGAAAGATGAATCTCCAAACGGCACTAAGGGCTTGGGCAGCAGTTCACCTGTCACTGGTTACAGCAGAGGAAGGGAATTATGATTTAGCCTCAACGGAGTTCGCGTAGCCGTGCTACCCAGAACTCCGCAAAGTAAAAAAAAAGCTCTGTCATGCTAAGTGGAGTTCCGCTAGCGGGTGGAGTTTCCTGCTTCGCCTGTTTGCGTGACGTTAAACGTGACTGGCAACATAAGGTACGTCCTTGCTTTGGAATTCTTGTGTGAACGCATCATGTGGTTCGTATGGGCGCTGCCATCTTGGTTTTTTTTCCTTGTTATGGTGCTGGGGCCTACTTTTATATCACTCTATATCTGTCCCATCCCACACTTTTAAAACCTATTTTCCACTAGTTTCTGTTTATTATATTACCTTTTCTCTTTGGGTTTTTATATATTATAACTTTTCTCCTATTTTATTTGTGTTTTTTTCTGACTTTTTTACTTTTTACCTTTTTTTGCTTTACTTTATTTTTTCCCCTTCCCTCTTCCTTCTCTCTTCAACCCCCACCAGGCCCCCAGCGCCATGGCAAAGCAGGAAAGTGGCAGCAACAGGCCCCGAAACACCACCGCCAGCCACCTTCTTTGTTTGAGGCAGCGATGTGAAGGGGGTGCGCCCCACGCCATTTTTGCCGAGGTGGCTGCCCTGGTGTTTTATGTGCAGCACCTCCTACCCTCCACCTTGGCAGCAGATGGCAGGCCCAGTTCTGGGTACGGCCTCCGGGAGCTCCAGCAATGCTAAGAGAGGGTGCATCGGGCTGTGCGCCACTATTATTTGTATTTTTTGCTAATAGTTTCTCCCCAAATAGCTAGCATGTTGCTCACACGCAGGTAAGTTAACCTTATGTTACAAATATAATATTATGTGATCATCATCCAGACATGTGCTTGGTGCTACCTAATTGTACTTGTTTTTGGCACTAGCTTGGGCTAATTAAGAAGTAATGCAGAGACTCCTCCTGTGCACTATGATAGTCATAGTTAATATTTGTATTAGTGACTTAGCATGTTCTCTCACTTCTCTGTGCCTTCATTTTTTTTAGCTCGTACAGTGCCAAATGCCAAGCAATTTCCCTCTGATGTGTAGTAGGTTTGTGTGCATGCATCCAATCTATGCATTCAGAGATAGAGAATGAGATGAGAACTGTTGAAATTATTCATTGCAATTTAATAGTAATTCCAAAATGTAGTTTAGGAAATTTGGAATAGGATGGTCCATGATAGTAGTATTATCATTAATATACAGGCTCTCTGAACCTCTGAGGTAGAAATCTTAATGCATTTGCATTTTCCTTAAAAAAATATACTCTTGGAGAGATTATTTAATAACAATACCACTAATCATTTTTTTCTTACTTTATCCAGCATCCAGGTGCGGAAAAGGGCTGATCAGCCGGGTGAGGTGGCTGAATGCTAGCCCCAGTAAGTCCTCATGTTGTTGTTAATATTAATACTTTTTTCCTAACTTTTACTACTCCTACTCCACTTTGATTTATCTGTTTCGTAAATTCTTCTGATCTCTGTGTTATCCTATTTACATACTTTTTATACTCCAAGTTTCTTTACTTCAAACTGTCTGGCTGTACTAGTCTGTCTATAGCTTTCTTTCTTCTGCTTTGTCAGTGAGCTTCCCATCACCCCTTACATATCTTATCTTGTGGAGTGGTGGTAAGCCCAGAGAACCCACTTACTGAAGATTGCATGCCCATGTAAAGTATTCTACACGTTTTGTGAGGCGGCTTTTTTTTTCTTGCTCCAGCTCAATCTTTAAAAAAAGGGGGGAATAAAGTGTTTTTGAACATGGCCATGTAATTGTTTGTACCCTCCAATGCTGTGTATTAGTAGTATACTAGCAGTTGATGACTGTGCACCACGGTTGGAAGTATGAGGAGGATGGCCCCATTGCATTATTCAACCAAGACCATATGTCCTTCATTGACAAATTCTTTCACACTCCTTTTATTTCTCATAAAAAACTCAGATTCAGCAATAGCTAGATCTGCCCCTCCATTATCAATTTTTTTTACTGGACTACCTGCCATTTAAATAATTACCAACCAACAAAATGGCTACTTGATATTTTGATAGAAAAGTCTGTAACAGAAATATATTGAAATATTGCAGTTGTATTTTGCTATCACAAAAAAATAGGGGGAGGTGTATCTGGCATCTAAATTGTGTAATGTCTTTTTCTAGCCACACCGACCACCAGTGGTGGGGCCAGCAGTGACAGCACCAGCGCCAGCGCAGATGCGGCTGCGGGAGTAGATGAGGGGGGAGTCTCGGCACTGGCAGTGGCGGGAGGTGATAAGTCCTATTGGTTGCTTATTGACAATTAATAATATAGTCACTGCAAGGGTGTAGGAGTGTTGTTTAATCACTGGTCAGTGCCCTACTTTAGCAGATGCAGTGCAAGTTAAGTTTTAATAGCCTCTCCTATCTGCAACTCAGCGGACTATGGTTCATAGAATGAACTGGAACTATGATGTATTTTGAAAATGAAAAGAAGGATGGAATGAGAAAGGCTGGGTGAAATATAATATGACTGAAAGGATGTGTGGATGAAAGGGTGCATAATAATCATATAGGTGGGGGATGAGGAGGATGATAGGATGCAATGGGTGGGTGACGGATAGATGAAAGGGTATATGGAGAAAGGCTACCAGCTCAGGTGGTGAAAGAGTATGGGTGAAAGGATTCCATGCCTGGATGGGTGAATAGACTCCTCAGACGGGATAGATCTCTTGGATGGGTGAAAGGGTGAAAGGATGCCTGCATGGTTATTGGGTAAATGGATGTTGGTGAAAGGTTAGTAGAGAGCCTTGTTTGGAATTTCAATGGTATAAATGCAAAGGACTGGATGAGAGAATGTAAAGCTTAAATGGTGTGTAATAAAACCAAGGGTGAAAAATAAGAGTACTAGAAGAACACATTTGCAATGTTGAATAGATACATTCTTGGAATGAAGAAACAATGGAGCTCTTTTGGATAGAGTTGTTCTTCTCATTTACTTTATTTGCTTGTAATGTTTGTTATCAAAGGTTTGACTGAAAGGGTTGGATGGTAATTCTGGATATTCTCTTGACTCACTGTATTTTTCAAACAAGGCAGGTTATATGTATCCCAGCATCAATTTACCATCACTTCCCTTCCTCGCTATGGCCTTTCACCTGTGCCACCCATGATGACCTAACAGCTGCATGGTTCAAGTTGGCTGAATCAGCACTACAATGTTGGCTGTGCAATGTGCGTCTGTCTGCTTAAGTTACGTTAATGAGTCATACACTTTTCAATGCATGGCAATGCAAAAACAAGGTGTGTTTCTCTTTCCTCCCAGTGCCCACTGAGTCAGTCACTTCGGAGTACTTCACTCCTTTAATATTTCTTAAGCTCTGCCCCAGACTTCTGATTAATTTGAAAAATCCAATCTTTGCTTGTGCCACATTTTTTCTAACCAAGTCATATAAATAGAATTCATTATGCCTTCCATAACGGATTTACTTCTTTTCTAATATTTCTCTTTCAACATTTGCCAACCACAGTGAGTCACACTACTAGCCAAACCTTAGTTGCATGGTGATGATAATGATGAGTAATTGATTGATCAATAAAGTTTGTACTCTACCTACCTATCCTAATCCCCTCTACCTTACACTGCAGTTGAGTAAGATGCCTTTCCTTACTGCAAAGCAAATGTATTATTTTGGAAAAAAGTAGTTATTATGAAGTGTGGTGGAGGACGGGCACGAGGACAGTGAGTAAAGTGGTACATAAGTAAGTGCCTTCATTTTTCCCAAATTCCCAAATGGGACAGTCTGTGAGGATGCAAATGCACCAAATACAATATCTCTCTCTCTCTCTATATATATATATATATATATATATATATATATATATATATCCCATTCCTTAATCCTTTCCCTGTACTGCAGTGCTTTACTTTTCCCGCTGCCTACTTATGGCAGACGGGTGTCTGCATGATTTATCCTTCTGTACTATGTGGCATGGTTCATTCTTGATATTCATCAGCCTTGTAGTCTGGGTACAAAGAAGAACAGGGCCAGTGGAATGAGATAGTTTTCTAGTGCAGCTGCCCCAGTTGCAGACAGAAATTAGTATGACTACCAGGGTGCCAGCTGAGCTAGCAATGCCACAATTAATTTAGCAACAGGAGATAGAAGAATACTTGTAGTCTATAGTGCATAATGACTTTGACTCTTATCACCACAAAAGTGAATGGCCTGAGGTGACCACCAAATGAACTCCTACTGTGCCACTACACTACATGATTTTAAACAAGTGTTTTACTCAGAGCATTGTTTACACTTTCTCTTTTTTCTTTCTTGGTATAACTGTTCTTGCTGGTCTACCATCACGGCACGAAATAGCCCGGATATGGCGGCAGAAGCTGGAGGCCATACGGGCTGAGTACCAGTGGCTGTTGACCCTCTAGGAACAGGAGGAGGAAACAGCAGCAGAAGTTGCTGCCAGTACTCAGAGCCTCAGCCAGGCCCCAGGGCCTCCAGTCCAACAATACCAGCACCAGTGTCAAGGCAGCCACCCCCCACCATGTCATCCCTGCTGCCCACTCTCAGACAGTGTCTTCACACACCGTGTCCTGTGGAGATTGGTACAGTTAGAGGCCCGTCAGGGATGCATGGCGGGGCTCCTTAGACGAATCCTGGCCCTTTTTAAGTGCCCTCTTCTGCCCCTTTTTTAACCTTTTATTTTGATGGTTGGGACTTGTGGTTGGAGAGGGTGGAAATGTTTCTTTTGCTGGACTTTTCTACTTTTTTGTGTTAAAATTATATCATGGACATTTGGACAGTTTCTTTTAGGACATTGGTTGAGGAATGGGACATTTGTTTGGGGATAGGTGTGGCCCAGTTGTGGGTGGAAGTGGTAGGTATTTATACTTTTTGTTAGGGACGGGGGGAAATGAATACTTATTTACAGTTGTTTATGCCTAAAATATTTTTATGGGGTGTTTTACTTCACACTGCTGCCTTTACACAGTGTGTTTTTCACATATGCTGATAATATATTACTTTTAGCGCAGCATGTTTTAAAATCTGCTGATAGTGTATAACATTTATGCGGTTAGGCAGCCTTTTCCTAATACTCTCCTACCCTCTGCTGTGCATTTTGCGAAATTCGACCCATAGGAGTGGGGTGGAGAGATTTGCCATTGCCAATTATGTTGCCTAAAGAAAAAGTACAACTATGCTCTATAATTCTCTTACCTAAATGGATAAAATGAGGGCTGCATGGTTTCTCAAGATACCACGGTGGTGTAGTAGTAGCATGGTAGCACATTAACAGTGAAGGCATCGGAAGCAAGGTCCCACTTCACTTAGGTGAACTCAAATGAAGATCCTGCAGCCTGAGTTGACATTGCTTCTACCGCATCCACCCCACTCAGTGTGTAATTATCCAATGGTGTAAATTATTAAATGACACCTCAGTAAATCACACAACCTACGGAAGAGGATTAGGAATTTGATGAATGAAAGGGAAAGGGATTAGGGGAAAGGTGTGACAAAAAGGCAAACACTACACCAACACAATGTTCATCTGGGAAATGATCAGCAGCCTGTCGTGGGAGGAGTAGAACAAATTAAAATGTATAACACAGGTAACTTTACATTCCGTCAGCCCCAGTGAGACCTAAGTTGTTATAAAATATATGTAAAAATGTTTGGTCACCTACGTTTGCTAAATAGTACATATAATGAAGCTAACACACACAGTTCTAAAAAAAGATTATTGAAAGAAAAATTATACTAGTCTATTGCCAAATTGAGTGGTGCAATCTGCAATCTTCTTGGATTGCCCTTTCAATCTTCTTGGGTGCCTGCCTGAAGCAGTCCCATAAGGTAAGCATGAGTGTTATTGCACAAGAGAAGAGAAAGCCTGCAGATTGTAAAACAGAAATGATTATCATGATATTGTAGAATCAATAAGGATGGAATGAAAGGTACGCTTTATGAGGTATTACTTTCTGTCATACCTCTCTTCAACTATCTCTTGGTTGGCTTGTAGATTCTTTTCCACCTTAACCAAGTGCTATGTGTCGTCTGCTTTCTGAGGCCTAGTACATAGTCCACTATCTCTACAGGACTCAAGACAACCCTGCCAAACATTTCTAAACAAAGTCAGTGGGCCACAAACAAGATGTCCAAAGGACCGTTTACAGGTATTGAACTGCACACCCATCTAAGGAATCTTGAAAGTAATCAAAAGAAATTTCAGAAGAATATCCCACTTCCTCTTGAGCTCCCCAGGCAGAATTCCCATCATACCCTTGATGGTTTTGTGAAACCATTCCACCAACCTACTGGCTAGGGAAGTTAAGAGGTGGTATGTTACTCCTGATTTCTATCACATCTCTCAAGTAAGAGATGAAAACCTTTCTTCTGTCAAATGTACTATTTGGGGTAATCAATGCACAAAAACATGTCAAGAAGTGTCCTTGCAATTTACTTGTCGGGTGTATCACTTAGCAGTTCAACCTCTTGTTACCTGGTGGCATGACAAATCACATCCAAAATGCATATGTTGTCTGACACAGAGGGGATATCATACAATATATACAAGGCAAAATGCCTACTTTCTCAAATGGCACATGTGCCACTGGTAGAGACACCAGCAATTCTGTGGTCTTACATCCAGATGTGACTTTCCCATTAGGCACACCATAAGTTTGGATGATGAGGATAGTCCTTTCCATCCTCAACAACACCTGCTCTAGGACTCTCCAACAGTCTTCTCATGAACTTTTGAAGACAGCAATATATCCAAGTAGCTTCAGCCCAAAAATAGTCCACTTCATTCTACAAAAAGGCACTGCAAAAAAAAACCATATATTTGAAGACTACCAGATTTCTTTATACAAAAGTTGTTTTATAGCTCAATCTGCGTCTACTGTATGGTGAATTTCTATTATGTCATGTTAAAACAGACCTTGAATGGACAACAAAACAAAAACATACCAAATATGCACAGAAATATTCACATTGGAAACTTTAATTCAATAAAGGCATTGCAAATCAGACATTAGACAAAATACATTTCACTAATTCTAATAATTGATAATTAGTATATGATAAAATTCACGAAGTAATGCATTTACACCTCATTCAAACTAATAGCCCCCTAAAATCGACATCAATATTAAAATGAGCAAAATGATATATGTGTGTTGGTGAGGTATTCATTAAAGGGTGTTGATTCAGCATTTCTGTGGAATCCAAAATATTTTCAGCCTGTTCTTCTCAACAAACCTAATACTCTCTTTTCTTTGAAAATGGAATTATAGTGCTCATAAAAAGTGGATCCCAAAACCTGCAGATGTCAACAGATCTCTCTCGGAATGCTCTTTATTTTTCAATAACTCTGTTAGTGTACCTTGACTGTATCCTCTATCCCACTTTAGAGCACTCCATATCTAAAAAAAAACTATTCTGTTGTAGCTGATTTATTCTGTTCAATTGATTACCAGCTTTTATAGGTGTATATTTTATTTACAATGCTATCAATTCATAGTTGAGGTTGTTTTCTCTATGCTTTTTACCATTTAGTTATTTTTTTTATTTTCATTCCTCCAAAGTTTTATGATGGTTATGAACTCATCTGAGTATGTTCCTCCGTGGTACATCCAAGTAGGCTATGCAAAACGTTTCGGGCCATGTACATTGTAGATGACTAGTCAGTGGAAAGTGCTGGAACCACTCTTTATCCCAAAGGCCATAACCTTAATATTATAGAGAACTTCTAGGGTGGAGAATACAGTCTTGTCCTTGGCAACAGGTGCAAGTGCATCTGTCAATAGTCACTGGTCAGATCAAAAGTAGTCAATCAGTATTGAGGGTTAAATAGTCGATGCAAATGTGAAGATTTGTTGATGCCTGCTGAGGTAAGAGTAAAACATGAGTGGTCCAAGGACTCTGGGATAACTCAATAATCAGGGCTGTCCTTAGGGAAATGCGACCAGTGCAGCAGCACCTGACACTGAGCTTGGGTTCTGTGTTTAGAAATAACTTATGGGTTTAAATGCAACTGCTGCACAGATACTTGTGTGTCCAGCAGTTTTCAGGCAACAATAAAAATGTCAAGATAACTTGTGTGCTTAATGTTTCTGCTGGAGAGAGATCAAATTATTTTCTAATGGCAGTTTTGAATCATCATAAACTACAGCAGAGGGATAAAATATTTCCTTCACAGAACATGTACCGTGCAGATCAAAGACATATTTTATAGCTGAATGGGATACTGCTTTTGTCAAAGAGATTCTTTTGTTACTTGCAGTTCATAAGTTACAATCCTAATATAGCAGAGAGACCTATGAGTTGTCATTAAGGAGCTACATGCGGACTGCATGTATCGGATAGAACGTTATGTATTTTCTCCAGTCTTCCAGTATCCTAATATTGCTAAAAAGAGTTTCTTTGGGTAGAAATATATTCTGATTAGTAAAGCAAACCCTAACCACTGTGGTACATTTTCAATCCTGAGTTTGAGCTTCTCAAACACTCCTAAATTAGGCTGTCTACTAGTAGGGATGATGTGGTTCTTACACCTTTTAAACCTCATTGTCTTATGTAACATTTCCTATAATCCGATTTACACATGTATACATCATTGTTTCTGTATAATGTATATGTGATGTAAAGTTCTCTGACATCCTAAACTGGTATGAGTTACGCTATAAACCAAATGAAATGCATGTGAGAGAGGGCTACGAAGAGGTTAGGGGCACTTTTAAGGGATGGTAGTTAAGGAATCCATGGAGAAGGATGTTATTGGGGGCGCGACAAAAGATTGTCACACGGGGTATGTTGGTCCCAACAGGATGTATGATGGAACAATACATGTATATACCACCCATGCCTTTACAACACGGTCTCTACAACAACCGCGCCTTTACCACACATGTCTTTACCACGCATGCCTTTACAACAAATTTTGTTGCTAAAGCATGTTTGGTAAAGGAACATTCATGGTGAATTCTCCCCCACCCTGCCCCCTACACCTGACACCATACTCCACGCGACCAAGCCCTTAAAACTGCCCCTTCTACCTCCTGCCCTGAACCCCAATCCCCTGCTCTACCCTGCCCTGTTCTACAACCAACCCAACCCTATCCTAAAAACAACCCTGACCACCCTCCCAAAACCCTAAAACCTAACCTCTTTTGAAACCTACCTCACCCTGCCCCCAAAACTACCCCAAAACCCACCCTAAACCCTAAAACCTACCCTGTCCTAATAACTACACCATCCTGTCCTCAAAACTACCCTCACCCCGCCCTAAAGCCTAAAACCTACTCTGCCCTGTCCTAAAAAATCCCTTTCCCCCACCCTAAACCCTAAAAGATACCATGCGCTGTCCTAAAACCTTCCCGCCCTGTCCTAAAAACTAACCTGACCCCTTACCCCACCCTAAACCCTAAAACCTACACTGTTCTAAAAACTACCCTACTCCATCCTAAAAACTACCCTGACCACCCCACCCATAACCTTAAAACATACCCTGCCCTGTCCTAAAATCTACCCTGATCCCTACCCCCACCCTAAACCCTAAAAGCTACCCTGCCCTGTCCCAAAGCCTACGTCTCTCTCCCCTGAAACCTAAGTCGACCCCCGTCCCTAATCCCTAAAACCTACCCTGTCCTAAAAACTACCCCAACCTGTCATTAAAACTATCCCAAACCTGCGCCCCCACCCTGAAGCACTAAAACGTAAAATGCCCTACCCTGGCCTTTCCTAGAAACTACTCCTACCCCGTCTTCTCCCTGAACTCTAAATGCTACCCTGCTGTAAAACCTACCCCGCTCTGTCCTAAAAACTACCCCTACCACCTTCCCTAAACCCTAAAACCTACCCTGCCCAATCCTAAAAGCCACCCCACCCCACCCCAAACCCTAAAAACTAACCTGCCCTGTCCTAAAAACTCCCCCGCCCTTTCCAAAAAACTACCTCGACCCCCCTGCCCTAAACCCTAAAACCTACCCTGTCCTAAAAACTACCCCGAACCCCGGCCCCCACCATGAACACTAAAACCTTCCCCACCCCGTCCTAAAAACTACCCAATCCCCCAACTCTGTCCTAAAAACTACCCCAACCCCCCCTCTCTCTCCTCTAGTCACTGCTCCATCCTGTTCCACCCGGACTGCTCTTTCTGCCGTTACCACACATATGCATGGTAAAGGCAAGCGTGCTAAACCCATCTGCGTGGTAATGGCAGCGGGGTCAATGCATAGAGTTTCATTGACCACATTGTTAGTGATGTTTTACAGCCCAACATTGTTAGTGTGGTTTTCTAAATTGGTGTGGGATTTTTTGTGTTGTTTTTTTACTTTATTACCTTTTAAAGTGCTGCATAAATACTTTATGACTTTCCTCTAAGTTAAGCCTAACTACGTTTGTGCCAAGCTACCAGAGGGTTAAGCACATGTTAATTTGGGATTTGCGTGTGTTTCACCTTGACAGAAATTGAGTAGAGTTTAAGCCCCTCAGCCAGTTACCCAATTGGCTTTCAGTGGTGAGATTAGGACTTGTGTTTGTGCAGTGCCATACAGTGATTGTGTGTTATGCTAAAATCCCAGATAAACAAATTGATAACATTTTGAGTTTGTTTTAAATTCTCCTTAATTGGTTTCTTTTTCCAAATTCACTCTCATTCTATCTGATTATTGTGCCTGGAATCACACCTTAAATATGGTGTTTGAGCTTGCCAACATGGATGCCTAAACTGCGGCTGAGCACAAGGAGTTCTACAAGGAGACAGGACTTCCAGCAACACCAGAAAGATGAATCTCCAAACGGCACTGAGGGCCTGGGCAGCAGTTCACCTGTCACTGGTTACAGCAGAGGAAGGGAGTTATGATTTAGCCTCGACGGAGTTCGCGTAGCCGTGCTACCCAGAACTCCGCAAAGTAAAAAAAAAGCTCTGTCATGCTAAGTGGAGTTCCGCTAGCGGGTGGAGTTTCCTGCTTCGCCTGTTTGCGTGACGTTAAACGTCACTGGCCACATAAGGTACGTCCTTGCTTTGGAATTCTTGTGTGAACGCATCATGTGGTTCTCATGGGCGCTGCCATCTTGTTTTTTTTTCCTTGTTATGGTGCTGGGGCCTACTTTTATATCACTCTATATCTGTCCCGTCCCACACTTTTAAAACCTATTTTCCTCTAGTTTCTGTTTATTATATTACCTTTTCTCTTTGGGTTTTTATATATTATAAGTTTTCTCCTATTTTATTTGTGTTTTTTTCTGACTTTTTTACTTTTTACCTTTTTTTGCTTTACTTTATTTTTTCCCCTTCCCTCTTCCTTATCTCTTCAACTCCCACCAGGCCCCCAGCGCCATGGCAAAGCAGGAAAGTGGCAGCAACAGGCCCCGAAACACCACCGCCAGCCACCTTCTTTGCTTGAGGCAGCGATGTGAAGGGGGTGCGCCCCACGCCATTTTTGCCGAGGTGGCTGCCCTGGTGTTTTATGTGCAGCACCTCCTACCCTCCACCTTGGCAGCAGATGGCAGGCCCAGTTCTGGGTACGGCCTCTGGGAGCTCCAGCAATGCTAAGAGAGGGTGCATCGGGCTGTGCGCCACTATTATTTGTATTTTTTGCTAATAGTTTCTTCCCAAATAGCTAGCATGTTGCTCACACGCAGGTAAGTTAACCTTATGTTACAAATATAATATTATGTGATCATCATCCAGACATGTGCTTGGTGCTACCTAATTGTACTTGTTTTCGGCACTAGCTTGGGCTAATTAAGAAGTAATGCAGAGACTCCTCCTGTGCACTATGATAGTCATAGTTAATATTTGTATTAGTGACTTAGCATGTTCTCTCACTTCTCTGTGCCTTTATTTTTTTTAGCTCGTACAGTGCCAAATGCCAAGCAAATTCCTTCTGATGTGTAGTAGGTTTGTGTGCATGCATCCAGTCTATGCATTCAGAGATAGAGAATGAGATGAGAACTGTTGAAATTATTCATTGCAATTTAATAGTAATTCCAAAATGTAGTTTAGGAAATTTGGAATAGGATGGTCCATGATAATAGTATTATTATTAATATACAGGCTATCTGAACCTCTGAGGTAGAAATCTTAATGCGTTTGCCTTTTCCTTAAAAAAATATACTCTTGGAGAGATTATTTAATAACAGTACCACTAATCTTTTCGAAATTTTTTCTTACTTTATCCAGCATCCAGGTGCGGAAAAGGGCAGATCAGCCGGGTGAGGTGGCTGAATGCTAGCCCCTGTAAGTCCTCATGTTGTTGTTAATATTAATACCTTTTTCCTAACTTTTACCACTCCTACTCCACTTTGATTCATCTGTTTCGTAAATTCTTCTGATCTCTGTGTTATCCTATTTACATATTTTTTATACTCCAAGTTTCTTTACTTCAAACTGTCTGGCTGTACTAGTCTGTCTGTAGCTTTCTTTCTTCTGCTTTGTCAGTGAGCTTCCCATCACCCCTTACATATCTTATCTTGTGGAGTGGTGGTAAGCCCAGAGAACCCACTTACTGAAGATTGCATGCCCATGTAAAGTATTCTACATGTTTTGTGAGGCGGCTTTTTTTTTCTTGCTCCAGCTCAATCTTTAAAAAAAGGGGGGAAAAAAGTGTTTTTGAACATGGCCATGTAATTGTTTGTACCCTCCAATGCTGTGTATTAGTAGTATACTAGCAGTTGATGACTGTGCACCACGGTTGGAAGTATGAGGAGGATGGCCCCATTGCATTATTCAACCAAGACCATATGTCCTTCATTGACAAATTCTTGCACACTCCTTTTATTTCTCATAAAAAACTCAGATTCAGCAATAGCTAGATCTGCCCCTCCATTATCAAAACTTTTTTTTTTTTACTGGACTACCTGCCATTTAAATAATTACCAACCAACAAAATGGCTACTTGATATTTTGATAGAAGAGAAGTCTGTAACAGAAATATATTGAAATATTGCAGTTGTATTTTGCTATCACAAAAAAATAGGGGGAGGTGTATCTGGCATCTAAATTGTGTAATGTCTTTTTCTAGCCACACCGACCACCAGTGGTGGGGCCAGCAGTGACAGCACCAGCGCCAGCGCAGATGCGGCTGCAGGAGTAGATGAGGGGGGAGTCTTGGCACTGGCAGTGGCGGGAGGTGATAAGTCCTATTGGTTGCTTATTGACAATTAATAATATAGTCACTGCAAGGGTGTAGGAGTGTTGTTTAATCACTGGTCAATGCCCTACTTTAGCAGATGCAGTGCAAGTTAAGTATTAATAGCCTCTCCTATCTGCAACTCAGCGGACTATGGTTCATAGAATGAACTGGAACTATGATGTATTTTGAAAATTAAAAGAAGGATGGAATGAGAAAGGTCGGGTGAAATATAATATGACTGAAAGGATGTGTGGATGAAAGGGTGCATAATAATCATATAGGTGGGGGATGAGGAGGATGATAGGATGCAATGGGTGGGTGACGGATAGATGAAAGGGTATATGGAGAAAGACTACCAGCTCAGGTGGTGAAAGAGTATGGGTGAAAGGATTCCATGCCTGGATGGGTGAATAGACTCCTCAGACGGGATAGATCTCTTGGATGGGTGAAAGGGTGAAAGGATGCCTGCATGGTTATTGGGTAAATGGATGTTGGTGAAAGGTTAGTAGAGAGCCCTGTTTGGAATTTCATAAATTTGTATAAATGCAAAGGACTGGATGAGAGAATGTAAAGCTTAAATGGTGTGTAATAAAACCAAGGGTGAAAAATAAGAGTACTAGAAGAACACATTTGCAATGTTGAATAGATACATTCTTGGAATGAAGAAACAATGGAGCTCTTTTGGATAGAGTTGTTCTTCTCATTTACTTTATTTGCTTGTAATGTTTGTTATCAAAGGTTTGACTGAAAGGGTTGGATGGTAATTCTGGATATTCTCTTGACTCACTGTATTTTTCAAGCAAGGCAGGTTATATGTATCCCAGCATCAATTTACCATCACTGCCCTTCCTCGCTATGGCCTTTCACCTGTGCCACCCATGATGACCTAACAGCTGCATGGTTCAAGTTGGCTGAATCAGCACTACAATGTTGGCTGTGCAATGTGCGTCTGTCTGCTTAAGTTACGTTAATGAGTCATACACTTTTCAATGCATGGCAATGCAAAAACAAGGTGTGTTTCTCTTTCCTCCCAGTGCCCACTGAGTCAGTCACTTCGGAGTACTTCACTTCTTTAATATTTCTTAAGCTCTGCCCCAGACTTCTGATTAATTTGAAAAATCCAATCTTTGCTTGCGCCACATTTTTTCTAACCAAGTCATATAAATAGAATTCATTATGCCTTCCATAACAGAGTTACTTCTTTTCTAATATTTCTCTTTCAACATTTGCCAACCACAGTGAGTCACACTACTAGCCAAACCTTAGTTGCATGGTGATGATAATGATGAGGAATTGATTGATCAATAAAGTTTGTACTTTACCTACCTATCCTAATCCCCTCTACCTTACACTGCAGTTGAGTAAGATGCCTTTCCTTACTGCAAAGCAAATGTATTATTTTGGAAAAAAGTAGTTATTATGAAGTGTGGTGGAGGACGGGCACGAGGACAGTGAGTAAAGTGGTACATAAGTAAGTGCCTTCATTTTTCCCAAATTCCCAAATGGGACAGTCTGTGAGGATGCAAATGCACCAAATACAATATCTCTCTCTCTCTCTCTCTCTCTCTATATATATATATATATATATATATATATATATATATATATATATATATATCCCATTCCTTAATCCTTTCCCTGTACTGCAGTGCTTTACTTTTCCGGCCGCCTACTTATGGCAGACGGGTGTCTGCATGATTGATCCTTCTGTACTATGTGGCATGGGTCATTCTTGATATTCATCAGCCTTGTAGTCTGGGTACAAAGAAGAACAGGGCCAGTGGAATGAGATAGTTTTCTAGTGCAGCTGCCCCAGTTGCAGACAGAAATTTGTATTACTACCAGGGTGCCAGCTGAGCTAGCAATGCCACAATTAATTTAGCAACAGGAGATAGAAGAATACTTGTAGTCTATAGTGCATAATGACATTGACTCTTATCACCACAAAAGTGAATGGCCTGAGGTGACCACCAAATGAACTCCTACTGTGCCACTACACTACATGATTTTAAACAAGTGTTTTACTCAGAGCATTGTTTACACTTTCTCTTTTTTCTTTCTTGGTATAACTGTTCTTGCTGGTCTACCATCAGGGCACGAAATAGCCCGGATATGGCGGCAGAACCTGGAGGCCATACGGGCTGAGTACCAGTGGCTGGTGACCCTCTAGGAACAGGAGGAGGAAACAGCAACAGACGTTGCTGCCAGTACTCAGAGCCTCTGCCAGGCCCCAGGGCCTCCAGTCCAACAATACCAGCACCAGTGTCAAGGCAGCCACCCCCCACCATGTCATCCCTGCTGCCCACTCTCAGATAGTGTCTTCACACACCGTGTCCTGTGGAGATTGGTGCAGTTAGAGGCCCGTCAGGGATGCATGGCGGGGCTCCTTAGACGAATCCTGGCCCTTTTTAAGTGCCCTCTTCTGCCCCTTTTTTAACCTTTTATTTTGACGGTTGGGACTTGTGGTTGGAGAGAGTGGAAATGTTTCTTTTGCTGGACTTTTCTACTTTTTTGTGTTAAAATTATATCATGGACATTTCTTTTGGGACATTGGTTGAGGAATGGGACATTTGTTTGGGGACAGGTGTGGCCCAGTAGTGGGTGGAAGTGGTAGGTATTTATACTTTTTGTTAGGGACGGGGGAAAATGAATACTTATTTACAGTTGTTTATGCCTAAAATATTTTTATGGGGTGTTTTACTTCACACTGCTGCCTTTACACAGTGTGATTTTCACATATGCTGATAATATATTACTTTTAGCGCAGCATGTTTTAAAATCTGCTGATAGTGTATAACATTTATGCGGTTAGGCAGCCTTTTCCTAATACTCTCCTACCCTCTGCAGTGCATTTTGCGAAATTCGACCCATAGGAGTGGGGTGGAGAGATTTGCCATTGCCAATTATGTTGCCTAAGGAAAAAGTACAACTATGCTCTATAATTCTCTTACCTAAATAGATAAAATGAGGGCTTCATGGTTTCTCAAGATACCACGGTGGTGTAGTAGTAGCATGGTAGCACATTAACAGTGAAGGCATCGGAAGCAAGGTCCCACTTCACTTAGGTGAACTCAAATGAAGATCCTACAGCCTGAGTTGACATTGCTTCTACCGCATCCACCCCACTCATTGTGTAATTATCCAATGGTGTAAATTATTAAATGACACCTCAGTAAATCACACAACCTACGGAAGAGGATTAGGAATTTGATGAATGAAAGGGAAAGGGATTAGGGGAAAGGTGTGACAAAAAGGCAAACACTACACCAACACAATGTTCATCTGGGAAATGATCAGCAGCCTGTCGTGGGAGGAGTAGAAAAAATTAAAATGTATAACACAGGTAACTTTACATTCCGTCAGCCCCAGTGAGACCTAAGTTGGTATAAAATATATGTAAAAATGTTTGGTCACCTACGTTTGCTAAATAGTACATATAATGAAGCTAACACACACAGTTCTAAAAAAAGATTATTGAAAGAAAAATTATACTAGTCTATTGCCAAATTGAGTGGTGCAGTCTGCAATCTTCTTGGATTGCCCTTTCAATCTTCTTGGGTGCCTGCCTGAAGCAGTCCCATAAGGTAAGCATGAGTGTTATTGCGCAAGAGAAGAGAAAGCCTGCAGATTGTAAAACAGAAATGATTATCATGATATTGTAGAATCAATAAGGATGGAATGAAAGGTACGCTTTATGAGGAGTACTGTAACATGAAGACTCAGAGGTGGCAGAGCAAGAGCAAAGACCTTTGCGAACCATCATTTTATGACTGATGTGTGATCAATTAAGTGAGAGCAATTACAACAACCATCAATCACAGACAAGTGGCAGCATGTCTTGGGATGATCAAACTTGCAACTGTCATCCTCATCATAACATTTAGCCTGGAGATCATGCATAATGTGACATTTTCCTCCATCACATTTCTGTCTCCTCCGGTTTCCTACAACTGGCCATTCACACAACCACATAGTTTCAAGTTTGAGCCAGCCAGCAGACACACGCAGCAGCATTCCTTTTCCCAAATCAAGCAATCGACGCACCTCTCGCCACCAGCCACCAGATTGGATTAGGCCTCTTGAACTCATCATCACATCATCTATGTTGATTTCCATGAAGTTGATAACTTCTTTCTTCTGGAAGTTGCTTAAGTTGTCAATTTATGCTCGGATTCCTTTCATCATCCTCCAGATTCTGATTAAAGATTATTATGTCCGGCTACATACAAACTGCTCCCGAGAGTCACAGTCTCTGACCCAATGGAGATAGAGCGACCTGTAATGCATAGGTGTGTTTAACAACAAGAGAAACATTGAGTACTTTTTTTTGGACTATAGTTTTGTTTCTTAGCTAAATGGACTGCTTGGTTCTCCTTTGACAAATGTTAACCAGAAAACAAAGCACCAGAAAACAAAGCAGTGTGAAAACACCGGCAAACAAATTTTGCTAAGTGTCGAAGGGGAAGGGACAAAAATCACCTTCAGGGAAAAAATATCACCCATTATTATTATGCCCCAACATTGTAAATCAATCAAGACACAAACACAAGCAAGCGTAATAATATAGTTAAACAATAAACACCCACCCTCACTATCTGCCACCAATAGGCATGAGTCACACAAGCTATCTCAGCATTGAAACAAGTATCCCTCGTTTTAGTCGTTGAGGCACATATGTCTGTTCCAACCAAGCATAGTGGCACATTGCTGATCCTCTTCGATTCACGAAATGAAACACACATTGGCCAGTAAGTTATAAATCAAATATCTGGGGCAGTCCTTCAAGGGGACAGGATAGGCATGGAATGGTGGCAGGCATTGTCTTTAAAATATCCTTGAATTGATTTTTGGGGGTTTAGGGGCTTCTTCAATGCACACTGGTCCAACTCCAATCCGGCCATACATGTGTCTAAAACAGTTGCGGTTCATAGTCATTTAGATTGAAACAAACAATATAAAGAATGAGGTTCACCCAGCTAGCTATTTTTTGCTCAAAGCTGTTCAGCAATAGTATAAAGTAGAAAGTTCTATGGTGCCCCAGGTCTAGTCAGGGAAGTAGAGTTCATCGTCAAACTCAGGCGGTTCGGCCAGACTTGGGTCAGCTAACCTGACCTGAGTCCGACCAATCACCCTCATCCACCTCCTGTTGTACTTCAGATATGCTATAATTTGGTGGTATAAAGTGCTGATTAATTTTGATCATTGTCAGTCTCTCAATGTTTGGGGCGCGAGACTAGTCCTTCTTACTGTGTCAACCGCATAAGCTGCACTGAATACAGCCTCAGCAGGCATACTGGCTACAGGGCTAGCCATATACTTTATTGCCAGCCTACTGAGCCCTGGCCATTGACACCTCTTCCCATACAATACACCAATGGGTTTTGATCCAGATAGACCTCCGTTGGGTCATCCAGGTAGGCCTGGACCATCCTCTCAATTGTCATTGATTCTCCACCTTGTTTGGGCTCTTTTGCTTTTGCCTCTGCAGTGGACCTAAGCCCGGCCTTTAGAAACCAATCAAATGCAGATTTTGGGGCTGCTCCTCTTGATCCTGTTGTTGTTGCTGGTGTTGTTTTGTGTTGCTGTGAGCCAACAGCACTGTCTGCAGGCTCTATGGATGTTGTAGGCTGCACCCCACAACTTCTGCCCATGAGTGGGCTTCTAATTTCCAGCCATTCTTTTTCTAGGTCTAAAGCTTACTCGGCAAATCCACGTCTTGTAGGTTGAAACATCCCCGTCTGAAAAATGAATGAAAGTGGACAGTAATTGTTTGTACCGTGGGTCAAGAATTGTGGCACAGAAGTAATGGTTGGATGACTCAATGCTTCTTTGCAGCCTTGTATTAACAGATAAGCAAAGGATTAAGCTCTCCACCAACTCCTGTGCATCTGTTTTTTCACCCACACCTGCGTACATTTCAGACACCTTCTTTAGCTGTTTCTACTGCATATGCACAATGAGGTAGCTTGACCCATTATACAGTCCTCCATGCTGATTCCTCTGTGAAAATTTCAAAAGGAAGCAGCATCTCTGTCAGGCATTTGACCAGGCCCCATTTTTTCATCTCAATTATCATATCTTTCACAGTTGCATCCCCTCTTTGCATGACATATTCATTGATCGGTCTGTACTGCTCAAACGGATGTTGCAACATGTAACAAGTAGAATTCCAATGTAACCTCCTGTAAGAGGGCTTTAGCTGGCATTCTATTATCCTGCTGGATAATCCTTAACAGCTTGAGGACTTTAAAAGAATGGCTAAAATGAATGCAGATTCTTCTGCATGTGGACAGTAAGGCCCATATTTATATACTTTTTTTTGTGCCTCATTTGTGTCATTTTTTGATGCAAAAGCGACACAAACTTACAAAATATAATTGTATTTTGTAAGTTTGCGTCATTTTTGCATCAAAAAATGACGTAACTGCGGCACAAAAAAAGTATAAATATGGGCCTAAGTTGCTGGCTCAGGGTTCTTTTTGAGGAAGTCCTGTACATTGAAGTTTATGCAGTGCACCAAACACAGGACCCTGAAATAGCCACCATCTGACATGGCCTTAACTATATTATTGCTGTTGTCTGTGGAAACAAATCGAATATTAGGCACTCTGGGGCATAGCCATTCAAAGATCTTGTTGTTAAAGTCATCCAATATGTTTGCAACTGTATCGGATTTCTCCATGCTAAACATAGCTACTGTTGCATGCTTCTGAGCACCATTAAAAAATTCCGCTTTGACAACACCTGCAGGTATCATTTCTCTAACCCCCCCAAAAGAGATCTAGTGTGCATTGATGCACAGGTAATCAATGGCTTGGCAATTCGCTCACATGTTTGTTGTCAGGTAGACTGTGTGAACAGCACTCTGCTGCAAAGTTTGTTCTACCAATTCCAGCACATCGTGATGTAGCCCTGGAACAGCAACTCTGATGAAATAGGTCCTTCTGGGATCCTTCCATTTCAGAGAGATAGCCACCACAAATTCTAGAAAACCCATTCCTTCCAAAAAAGAAAATGGGAGGATGTTCAGCACTAACATTTTAGCCAGCTTCCCGTTGTACAATTGTGCCATTGGATGGTTGCATTCATACTGACCCTCCTGCCCAAGTATGGCAGTAGGAGTAGCCTGGATCTTTTTTGTTTGCTGGTGCACTAATGCAGGTGACTTAGAAGGTGGTGAAAGGCTCAATGTACATCTGACGGGGGCAGCCACTGTATGTTCTTGCCTTGGTGTTTCGACCTGACTCTGAGTCTTCTGTGCCATTGCAATGTTGCTTATATGGGCAATGCCGATGATACTACTGCACTGCTGGGGACAGGGCTGATTTGTGTAACAAAAATGTCACCCTCTTCTTCACCTTCCACCATCATCGGATCAGATTACTTGCTTTCAACACCTTCACTAATACCAATTGCAGGCTTTTGGCTGCTAAGGTGCTCCTCCCAGTGTATTGCGTGGTATTTTATCAAATGGGTTGTTTGGCCTCTGGTTCCATAGCTTGTACCAAGCTTACCCCAACTAACACTTTCTCAGCAAATGGAGCATATGGCAATGTTTTGCTGAAGATGTAGCAGTAGGTAGATGTTGTTTTGATGACATTTGCCTCTCTGCAGTACCTTCTATTACTGAGGTGGCTGTGGATGTAGGTTGAACCCTGGCCTTGTAAATATGGAAGCTGGGGGAAGTGGAGGTGGTGGTATCTGTGCCATATGCCTCAGAGCAGGTTGAGAAGATGGGGTAATGTTTGACTCCACTGGGGCTGGGCTAACATCCATCATGACTGGCTTATCGTCAAACTCAACATCCATTATTCCAAGGCTTTCAAGATTCTTCCCTTTCACTCCTTGCCTCTCCTAGCATGTCTCAGACTGAGGTGGCATCCAAGTGGAGTCTTGATCATCAGAAGTTGGGCTTGAAGAAGAAGATGGCAGAGATCTGGAAGACAGAGGAACTTGTGAAAGAGGGGCTTCTTTGGCTTCCTCAGCATGAAGCTCAACATCCTGATGTACTCCTACTGCAGGAGGAACTGATATTGCTGGCTGCAGCTGTTGTTGTCTACTGGCCTGAGTTTTCGGCAACAATTCGGTACCACTTTGGGAAAGAGGTAAGTCCAATTCAATGTCTCTGCTCCTCAGTGCTCCTGTGATTAGAGAGGCTGTCTCAGTGCCAGACATGGGCTTGGGCTTAGTTTGGAATGGGGCCCTGATGCAGGAGTGCTGTTCATAGCTTGCTCCTCAGAGGCTGGTGAAGCAGGCACATGTTTTTGCCCAAAAATGATCTGGGGCGACATACCAGTGGTGGGAAGTTCCTTCTTATTACTGGCTGCTTTCTTGGTAGCAGCTTTGTTTGGGGTCATCTTGAAGGTGGCAATAGCACTTAGAAATGTCTGTGTGATCGTGAGTGCGGTCATGCGTCATGTCGTGCACAGGCCTTCGGTCTGGCAGTACTGTGGGTGATGTCTCTTTCTCTTTGTGCACTTAAAAGCAAATATACAAGAAGGATCAGTGAAACATGGCATTGTTGCAGTTGCAGTTGCATAAGTAGTAGAAACAATCTCATTTAATGGTTACTTAACTAAACTTATAAATAGATAGGAAATACAGTGTATCCATTCCTAAAACCACACCAACATTAACTTTCATTATCATGTACACTCATGAAGGATATGAAAGCGCAACAGCTACTACAACATACAGAATGTAACTGTTAGCTTTATCTGCATCAAGTTGGCGTGTCGGACTAGGGAGGTGCTGGTGACAAGTGGAATAATAATCCTTGAATAATGTAATGTAGTTCAACTGTACACCTATGGCAGACATGAGGCTAATAGTGGAAATGGAGAAAAAAAAATACTTTATTATTAAAACAAATTCTAAAACTACGAAAAAAAATGAAAAATATTTAAATTTTATTATCATACTGTTATTATAGAATAAAATAAAGTGTGTGAAACAAATTACAAAAAAGATAGATTTGAATTGCTAATATACTAGGGGAAGGGGGCTACCACAGGGAGGCAAGGAGCGGTGGAGGTGAACAATGCAAAACGTATATAATAAACTAGAAAAAAAACTGCTCATACAGCACATTTAGTAATAAGCATTGACCTACTAGGCCTGAATAATAACACACGAAATGGTCGCTAGCCTCATGGTAAAAAAACAACCAGTAAGGCGGTATGCCCTCCAAACAATGAAGAACACATGCAGGCATAAAAGCACACATGGCGGCCTATGACAAACACTGTCATGCACTGGCCAGACAAAGAAGACATTGGTACAGGGAAAAAACAGCATTAAGTCAGTAATTGTAAAAGCAAAAATTAAAGGGGCTACAAATTTTGCAACAAAGGCATCAAGTACTATTACCCCACCATACACTGTTTGCAGCAAACAAATATGAAACACCGCCTAACAACATTTTATTGTCTTTAATCCAATGCCATCCATTGTGTTTCAGTTCAGCAGACACCACAAACAGTTGTTTCATCATGCACCCATGACTAGTTCTCGCCTACAGGTATTAGCAGATTAGGCCACTTAACATTAACATAGTGAATTAAATGAATATTGCAAATTTACAAAACAAAACATGGAGAAAATGTAGTGAACTGTAAAACATTTTTCCTTTATTGAACAAAAATTACAAGTAAAACTATAACTAAGCCCCAAATGCTGCCCATCCACCACAATAAGTTCTAAAAAGTGAATAAAAGTACAGATAAATCTTGGTGCATGCCCTCTATCAAACAAAAAGGTTGCACAACACCCTATACTAGTCTTTTTGAAACTTACCTGTGAAAAAGAAAATGTTAAAAGTACTCCTTGCACAATAATATCAACATGAACGGTCCATTAGAGAAGATTTTTTACTCAAAGTTGTAGATTTTAGATGATTCAGCTTCCCCAGGTTGCAGCAGCAGTCGATCGGGCTAATTCGCATACATCACAAAGGAAGGGCCAGAAGTCACTGGAGCAAGCTCTTGCGAGCCAGTTAAAAAATCAAATTTGTCCTTGCCAGAGACCGAAGTCTCTCATCTCACTCCCCGCTCGCACAAAATGATAGCGTGCGCCAACAGGGAAAAAAACAGAAAAAACTCAACTAAGTTGCGAAGTGTGAGGTCTATTGGTAAATCAGTGTTCTTTGTGAAACGAGGAGTTGTTGAATTCCACATACTCCGCCAGCGGAGCACAGTTTTTCACCCAGGCCTAATTAGGTTATCTAAAGGCAGGTAGAGGACCTGGATGCAGCTTCTGAGATGCAGAACACAGGGGAGGGGAATGACTGGTCTCCTGCATTGGAATTCCCTACCAGAGCATAGAGCAGCATGCTTTCACAAGGCCTGACCCCAGATGAGCTAGTGGACAGGAAGGCAGAGAGGGAGTTTGAGTTGCTACTTCCGAGTGGAAGGCTGAAAGCACCTTGCAGGAAAAGAAACTGGTCATGGAGGCAGAGGAGAGAAAAATACTCTTGAGAGGAACCTCAGAGAGCTGGACATAAGAGCTAAGCAAGTATAATTCAGCAAAGGTTGTGGCAGCAGACCAACCGTGTCCTCTGGAGACCCAGAGGGTCCACATTCCAAAAGATCTGGGGCCTAACTTTGCTGTGGGGGTTGGCATTGACAAGTTGGTTGAAGCCTTTGAGGTTACTCTGGAAATGTCTAGGGTCCCTGAGGAGGATTGGGGAGCCAGTCTCTGGAGGTAAATACCTAGCAAAGGGAGGGATGACCCACTGGCCTTAGAAAAGGAGGACATGATGAAGTGCACCCCATGAAGGACACCTTTGTCATGAAGTATGGACTCACCCCAGAAAAGTTTAAGTAGAAGTTTAGTGACAGTCAGACGCTACCCCATCAGTACTAGGTGGATTGCGTGGATTCCTTTTGCAAAGCACTGGATGGTTGGGTAAAGGGCAGTGAAGTGAAAGATTACCACGGGATGTACAATTTGATGGCAAGAGAGCACATGTTCAGTCATGCTGCGTCAACACCTGATTGATAGTATGCTCACTGACCCCAGGGAGCTTGTTAAGGAGGGGGATCGCTGGCTCAGCACCAGGGTCCACAAGAAGGCAGATATTGGGGAGGTTCACCACAAGGGTGGACAGGATGCCCACCAGGGGAAAGAGGGAGCAGATAAAAATAAAAACAAGTAGTTCTATATAGGTCCCCAAAATATCTCCACGGGCAAGATTCCTAGTTCCCACCTGAAAAAAATAAGAAAGGAATCCCTGACCATAAGTTCTTAGTGATGTTTACCCCTAAGGATGGGCACTTCAAGGGTGATGCCAGATGTCCCATGTGGTCGCAGCCCCCTAATGGTGGGCAGACGCCAGGGCTAACTAGTGTAGTGCTCGGGCAGGAGGTTGCCCCTGTTACAATGGGGGGAAGTACAGAGGGTACCCTAGTTTCCCTGGGTGACAGAAAGATGGTGCCAAGGGCTCATATTCGTAGCAACATTAACGAATGTAGGCAGTGGGTCCCCATCACTGGGCAACCGTTGGAGGCTCTGAGAGACAGAGGGGCCAGCAAAGCTATTGGCAGCTATAATTTGGTATTCTCTCAGTAGGTAATCCCTATAGTAGTTCACTAGGTTTTGGTAGCTGACAACAATGAGAGTCACTACCTAATGGTCATGATTCCTTTTGTATGGGTGGAGTCTATGGTTCCTTGAGGGTAGCTCTGAGTATGTGGATTGTCTGGTCAGTACTGACTTCAAGCACACCATCTGTAAAGAGGTGAGCTCCAGTCCAAACCTGGAGATGTTGGGGTTGCCTGAGTGGGGGTGCCTGACTACACGGTACATGGTAACCCGAGAGGGTACTCAGGAAAACATGGAGCCTGGAAGAATGGCTCAGGTCCCCGGTAGAAAGAGGAAGGGCAAGGGAGTGGTAAACCTAATCCTGAAGCTCCCACAGTCCAGGAGGAGGCTGAGCCTAAGGGTGATGCCCTAGAAGCCACACAAGAGGACATTGCCACCCTGGGAAAGCTACCTGAACTAACCAATTGGCAGAGAGAAAGAGGACCTAGCAGGTCAGAGTTCTGCAGAGCTCAGAAAGAGTATCCCACTCTTGATGGCTACTGTGGCAGGTCAAGGCCTAGGCTGCTGGCTACATCTCTGGGTATTACTTGATTTTGTGGGAGAATGGTCTCCTCTACAGCGAGCCTAAGGTTCCTCAGCCTGGTGCCTCCATTTGTTGGTAGTCCCCCAGTGCTACAGGGCCTTCCTTCTGGAACTGTCTTATAATGCTCTCATGGCAGGTCATCTGGTGTAACACCTTTGGCAGGCTAGTCACCCACTTTTATTGGCCCTGGATGAAGATGACCTCAGATGTTTTCTGCAGGTCATGTTCTACCTGCCAGACCAGTCAGAAGTCAGTAAGGAAGAGCAAGGCTCCCCTGGCTCCCCTTCTCATCATTGGCACACACTTTAAAAAGATAGGCATCAACATTATTGGGCCCGTGGATCACAAGAGAGTCCTAGGCAACAGGTTAATCCTGGGCCTGGTGGTCTATGCCATCCCGTACTAACAGCTGTTCCTCTGAGGACAGTGACTGTGCCCACAGTAGCAGGGCACTGATGGAGATCTTTCCATGAGTGGGTTTCTACAAGGAGGTAGTATCTAAAGAGAGTATCAACATCATGTCAGTGTACATGAAGTCTATGTGGGACAGGTGAGGCGTAACATACAAGTTTGTATACCATTCCCATACCAATGGGTTTGTTGAAAGGTTCAATAGGACCTTCAAAGCCATGAATATAGCTCTAACAGAGCCTCCAAGGTGAAAGTGGGATGTTCTCCTGCCATGCATGTGGTTTGCTCACAGAGGTACAGCAGAAGGGGTTTGAATTCAGCCTCTTTGAACTTCAAAACAGTCACCCTGTCAGAGTGCCTCTCAGCCTAGTAAAGGAGGACTGCGAGAAGGGTCCCAAGAAAGTCCCTCAGAATGTGGTCAGCTATATGCTGACCCTGGGTAACCAGATAAAGTGCTTCTGGGAAAAGACTAAAAAGATTCTGGAAGCCAGCCAGGAAGTTATGACTCTCTGGTATGACCAGAAGGCTACATTGGATGAGTTTCAGCCTGGCCAGAAAGTGTGGGTGAGGAGTCCCATGGAGCCCAGGGCCCTATAAGTCAGATGGTCTGGGACCTATGAGGTGAAGGAGTGCAAGGGGGATATCAGCTACCTGGTGGACCTCAGGACCCCCAGGACTCCATTACAGGTCCTGCTTGTCAATCACCTCAAGCCCAACTTTGAGAGGTACAAGATTACCATGCTTCTGGTCACAGATGATAAAGCCTCTAAGCAACCTCCTTTCTTCCAGGATGGGTTGGTGGAAGGTGACAACCTCTCCCCTACCCTGACCCCAGAGCAGCAGAGGGACTGCCGCCAAGTGTTGGGGACGATCGCCTCTCTCTTCTCTTTAACCACAAGCTCACTACATGGTGTGCCCACGATATTTACACTAGGGGCAGTATGTCTGTGAAGAGCAAGGTATACAGGCTATATGTGAGAGTCAGCATAAAGGAGGTAATCTCCAAAATGGTGGAGCTAGGGGGTGATTTAACCCTGAATCAGCCCTGGTCCAACCCAGTGGTTTTGGTCTCCAAGGCTGCCCGTTCAGAAATCACCACCGAACTCTGTTTCTGTGTGTATTACAGGGGTCTCAATTTAGTCACTAAGACTGACACTCACCTCATCCCCTAAGATGATGATCTCATTGCTCGGTTGGGGGCTGCTAAGTTCGCGGGCATGCTTGATTTGGCATCTGTGTACTGGCAGATTGCCTTAACTGTGAGGGGGCACAGAGAGGTCTGCATTCTCTATCCTACAAGGCCACTTTCAATTTTGGGTGGTGCCCTTCTGGGTTAAAAAAAACCGTGGCACTTTCATGAGTCAATCAGGTCCTGGCTGCATGGGGAAGCTTCAGTGCCACCTACCTAGACAACATTGCGGTCTTCAGTTCTTGCTTGGAGGCAGAGGTAAGAGCATTCCTGGGGCTCACTGAGTACTACAGGAGATTTGTCAAAGGGTATGAGACCACTGTTGCTCCCTTCACAGAGTTAGCTTCAAAGAAGCAGCCCAGACAGGTGATCTGGACAGATGCATGCCAGATCGCTTCTGATACCCTGAAGAAAGCAATGCGTATGGCACTCATGCTCAAGGCCCCTGATTTCACCCAAGAATTTATTGTGCAGACACCTTTGAGCATGGAATAGGGTCCGTGCTCTTACGGCTAAATGAAGAGGCCTCGGTCGACCAGTGGTGTTTATCAGCAGGAGGTTCCTTCCCAGGGAACCGAGGCGGATTACATTAGAAAGGGAAGCATTTTCAGTGGTCGAGACACTGAAGAAGCTGAGACCATACCTGTTTGGGGCTCAGACAGACCACATACCCCTGAGATAGCTAATGCAGATGTGGAGTGGGAATTCCAAACTGTTGAAGGGGTCCAGCTCCCTACAGCTAATGGACTTTTCAGTGGAGCATGATCCTGGAACTGATCATGCCAATGTTGATGGTCTCTCCAGGTTCTTCCACCTTAACAACAAGAACTCCCATGTGGTGGGTAGTTCCCTCTGCTCTTAGCTGGGGGGGGGCACAAATTGGACCTGACATCTTTGGTGTGGTGCTACCTCATCTTTTTACCTTCAAACCTCCTGTTTTTGCTAACTTCATTTTTGCCTGCCTTAAGACTCTGTGCACTTTAACACTGCTAACAAGTGCTAAGGTGTTTGTGCTCTTTCCTTTAAACATGGTAGAAATCTCAGTTGCATGATGTGGCATAATCTCTGGAAATTGTAATGTGAAATAAAAGAAATTAAGTCAGCATAAATAAATATATAGGTGGTCATTACAACCTTGGTGGTCTTTTTCCAAGACCGCTGAGGGACCGCCGTGCGGAAGACCGCCAGTAGTGGCGGTTTGCTGCTCAGCGTATTATAACTGTTGGCTGGTCTCCGTCCTTTTTCCGATGGAGAGCCACCAACAGCCATACTGGCGGGCGGCGGGGAAGTGGCGGTTGCTCCACCTTCACCGCTACGGTCGTCTCCGCCCTGGCGGGCGGAACGGAGAACCGGCGGATGACCATGGCGGTAACCGCCATGGTCATAATACAAAAAAAAAGACCGCCAGCCTGTTGGCGGTCTTACCGCCGCTTCTCCGCCTTTCGCCAGGGTCATAATGACCCCCATAGTCCTGATTAATCTCAGAGACCACAATTGGGCCTTATTCTAGAGGACAGAAACAGGATGATTCAAGTTTTGGAAGGAGAATAAATAAATGATTCACACCATTGAACCATACCTCGGTTATTTTAATCTGAACAGGCCCCAAGTACCTCACTGTTAGGGAGCCATACAAATTCCCAAAACCCATTTAGAGCTCCAGGGAGAGCCCAACTTGACTACCTTTCATGAACCACAGTGAGGGTTGGCCCGATCATGAAGTATTCCACTTCAGTGAAAAAGGGCTACCATCCTTTTTAGGGAACACTCTGGTTATGGATTAGGAAGCATACTTACAGACTTACTTTTGCTTTACACCCTATCTTAATATAAGTGGATACTGTACCATTCGTTTATGTGCCATGAAATGTTGTGATAAACCGTGTTCAATATTTGCCAGTGCATGCTAGGAAAAGGTTTTATTCAGAGATTTAAAAAAAACAATTCTTAATTACAAAGGTAGGACATGGCTGCCTTTGCATTCTCCAGTTCCACCTGTAGTCTTGAGTTTGCCTTTAAGGTAATTTCATTGGGAAACGTAGTGTTCAACCTCCCCCATACCATTCCTCAATTCACAGTGAATGCCTGCTGTCCGTCCTCAAATTATTCGCCAGTATCCCCAACAGCTAGATTTTTCATGGTTGGGAGGCCGATAGAAAAACCCTCTAGAAAAGGTAGATCAGTATCAATAGTTAGCCCCATTACATCAAATGAACTGCATACAAGGGTGTGTGTGAGTCACTAGCTTCACTTGTCGTTTAACAATGCACAGAAAGTGCATGTGTCCTCCCAGGCTGTATTTATGAACAGCATCCTCTAATGCTGGGATTGGGGGTGGGAGCCAGCTGGCTGTGAGAAAAATTCAACACCCTTCAATCCTAAGAACATATAGTAAAATGGTTCACTATAGACTTGGCACAATATCTGATGGTTGTGAAAGGTGTGGGATTAGATTTGGTGTAGGAATTGGTTATTTAAGTTTTTTTTTTAATTAAAATGTATTTAGATCCTATAAAATTCCAGTTGTATAATTGCATTTTCATCTTTTCTCCAACTGCGAAACACGGAAAGTTCTGGATTTAGATCTTGGAAATACCACAAAACACATAATTTTTGATTAATTATTTTGAACTTTAGACAGGCAAAAGAAACAGATTGCTAAATGCAGAATGCACCACCTTTTAAAGTGATTACAGGAATGGGAAACATTTTGGGTTATTGGATTTTCGCCAATTTGTGTTGTGGTGTCTCCTAAGAAAGGAGAAGATTGTAAAGTAAAAATAGTAAGTTCTAATTACCTGTACACAAATACTGGAATTATCGTAAGCAGTTTAATTCACATGCTTTAACCATAATAACGTGAACATTGCGTTGACTTTTGCTCTGCGGTGCGCCATCCTCGGAAAGCCGGCGGTAACCTCATGGGCACCCCATGCATCAGGTGATATTTGACTGGCAGCAGCATAAAAAAGTGAAAACATCTTGCAGAAACAGAGATTCTACATCAATGTACTTCGCGATACCACTAATATTAGTACATTCTAGACAGCAGGAAAAGGAAGAAAACAACTTTGTTACAAGAGAAAAAAGAGAAGGATTTGGAGGAATTAGCCTTCTTAACTGAGTACATATAGATAGTCCTAATAAAAAATATTATTTCCCTCACATTGCTGTATTACTTCACTGCCTATCTCATAGGCTATCCTAGTGAGTTTTTCCAGGATATCGATGCCTCAATTTTACTCCTAATATGGGTAACTGGCCTAAAAAGAAAAGCATTGGTGAAGCTGAGGCTCCCCCCTAGCGATCCTAGATTTCGAACTCTGGGCCAGATGTATGAAAGCATTTTGCATTCGCAAACGGTGCGAATGCCCCTTTGCGAATGCAACATGCCATTTCAGAATGTATGAAATACATTCTGAACGCAATTTTAAGGAATCGCTAAAATAGCGATTCCTTAAAATTGCGACCCTGTTCAGAGAGTCGCAAATTGCGACTCTCTAAAATAGAAATCGCAAATAAGGATTCCTTATTTGCGATTTCTTAGCACATGTATGAAACAATTCCTAAATGCGATTTTGGCATTTAGGAATCGCTAATTACCACCAAGTTGAACTTGGTGGTAACCATGTGCAAAATTAAAAAATGCATTTAAAATGCATTTTTAAATTGTACATGTAAAGCACACATGCCCTTTTGGCATGTGTGCACCTTACATGTCCCCAAAAAACATTTTGGGGTGCAGCAGAGGGGGCCTTAGCCCCCCAGCACCCTGGTGTTTTGCATTTCCAAAATTGCGATTTCTTGTTAATAGCTTTGAATGGGGCCGGTATCGCAATTTGCGATTCAGTAATAGCATTTGCGATTTATAAGAAATGGCTATTACTGATTCGCAAATGTGATACATGGCACTTTGCGAGCCGGAAATAACGAATTTCTTAAAAATCGCTATTTCTGAATTGCAAAGGGCCGTGATGATACATCTGGCCCCAAATTACTTGGCAACGCAGCTGCAGTGGGCTGGGTGCTGGTGGGAGAATAGCTGAGAAGATCACTAGGGAAAAAGCCCTGAATTGAACCCAGTGAAAGCATTAGCAGAGTTACTATTAGCGCCAGTGGGCCCACCTCGACCATTCGATGAAGGGATCCTGTAAGTGACTCTCAGTAGTACATGACATCTGGCACTGCAGAGCACTAATACACAAGTGTCCCACACAAGGGAACTCCTGTTGCTGTCACGTCTTGCTCTCCCTCATATGGGCAACTGGAGGTTTTCAAAATGGGGTCTCTAGCTGGTAGAGGTATACACCCTTGTCCAAGTAGGACCACAGTCCTAGTTAGGGTAGGTCACAACACAATCCAAATTATCTTGTGCCCATTCTCTGGTAGCTTGGCACTGAGGTGTCAGGGTTTACTTTAGAAGTCAATGTGTAAAGTATTTGTGCAATAAATCATAAAGTGACACAGTTAAACCACCACAAAAATACACAACTCAGGTTTAGAAAAATAGATAATATTTATCTGAATAAAATAATATCCAAATGACAAAGATCCAATAAGCATAGATTGAAATATCACTTTTAAAAGGTTTCAAATAGTCTCAATCCTTAGAAATAAACAGTTGTCTCTTTGTTACACACTCTCCCTAGTATATGTCAAAAATAATGTCGCACAGAGTCTGCAGAGGAGGAGATGCCTGGAAAAATAAGGTGTTGCGTTGGATTTTCCGTTGCAGCAGACACGATGCATCATTTCTTTCCACGCTGCACAGGGTTTTTGCTGTTTTTTCGGCAAGCAGTCTTAGTTCCTCACTGGGATGCAGGATATTTTGACACCTAGGGATGATCCATAAAAATCCTTGACGTGCTGGAAGAAAGCACAGGCACTGAGTCGATCTGGTAGGCGATGCATCTAATTTTTCTGTCGCAAGGTAGGTGCTGCATTGATTTCCAGTTGGGCAGTTAGGCTGTGTCATTCCGGTCAGCTGTGCAGCGATTTCTCAGTCGCAATGCAGGCTTTGCGTTGATAATGGCAGACGCTGAGTCGATTTATGATGCACAAGGAATTTCTGGGAGAGGTAAGGTCTTTGTTGGCCTTGAGACTTCAGGACCTGGAGGAAAGCTCAATCCAAGCCCTTGAGGAGCACTTTTGGGGGAATGCAGAGATCTTCCATTCAAGTCAGAGGCCAGCAGGGCAGCAAGGCAACAGCAGGGCAGCAGTCCTTTGCATCAAAGCAGTCCAGAGAGTCCTTTGGGCATTCAGGTAGGTTTTCTAACAGGGTGCAGGTATAAGTCCAGAAGTGGCTGAGTTGGTGGGGTCAGAGACCTAGTTTTTATACCTAAAAATACCTTTGAATTGGGGGACACTTCAAAGAGTGGTTTTGAAGTTGCATACCTTCCCCTTTCAGCCCAGTCCTATCTGCTAGGGTCCCATTGGGGGTTTATCAGTCCATTGTGTGAGGGCAGGCCACTGGCCTTTGAAATGTAAGTGTCAGGCCCTCCTCCCTTCTAGCCCAGGAAGACCTATTCAGTATGCAGTTGAATGCAGATGTGTCTGAGTGTCCTGTGTTTTTGGGTGTCTGGGTGAAATGCACAAGGGAGCTGTCAACAAGCACAGACCAGATGTTGATTGGAGACAGGCTGTAAGGCACAGATGGTTTAAGGTGCAGAGAAATGCTCACTTTCTAAAACTAGCATTTCTAAAATATTAATACTAAATCCAACCTCACCAATAAGCAGGATTTTCTATTACCATTCTGGCCATACTAAATATGACCTGGTTACCCCTTTCAGATCAGAATCTACCATTCAAAAAGTATATGAGGGCAATCCTAATGCTAGTCTATAAACAAGCCTTGAAGTAGTGGAAAATTAATTTAGGAGTTTTTCACTATCAGTACATAGAAAACACATATTTACATGTCCTGCCTTTTACCTACATAGCACCTTGTCCTATGTGCTACCTAGGGCCTACCTTAGGAGTGACTTATATGTAGAAAAGGGGGAGTTTAAGGCTTGGCAAGTACTTTAAAATGCCAAGTTGAAGTGGCAGTGAAGCTGCACACACATGCCTTGCTATGGCAGGCCTGAGACATGGTTAAGAGGCTACTGATGTGGGTGGCACAATCAGTGCTGCAGGCCCATTAGTAGCATTTAATTTACAGGCCCTGGGCACATGTAGTGAACTTTACTAGGGAATTACAAGTAAATTAAATATGCCAATTGAGTATGAGCCAATGTTACCATGTTTTTAGGGAGAGAGCACATGTACTTTAGCACCAGTTAGGAATGGTAAAGTGTCCAGAGACCTAAAGCCAGCAAAAATGAGGTCAGAAAAAAGAAAAGGAGGAAGGCAAAAAGTTTGGGGTGGCTCTTCAGAGAGGCCATTTTCCAGGTGGAGGGAACTCCAAACTCCAAGATTGGCTAATGCTTCACCTTACCAGAGTGGGTGATCTATACTTGAATGACACACTGGCAGACTTTAAAAGCATGTGAGACCAATTTGAGATTCAGGTGCAAGTTTTTTGTGCCATGGGGCACTCACAGGGGTGATGCAACAATGGTTGCATACTGGCTTGGTCAAACCTTTGATCCATATGGACTTGCAGTTTATTTGAGAAGTACCTGGGTGACGATAAGCAACCTCACTACTACATAGGGCACTGCTGGTCCAAGCAAAAACAGATATCTGTCCACTTTGAGTGGCTCGGACGGAACCAAAATATTAGTACACACCCCAACAGTTTCACATAACACATGATTTAGACCCATACAATATTATTACCTCCACAGGGCATATGTTACACGCAAAAGAGTAAAGTTGATGTCATGGATGTGAATGGGAGCTGTCCATGATGCAGTGAGATTGACGCCGCTATTCTTCACATGATCTGGCAGTGTTCAATTTTCACCCCCTACTAGGCCAAAGTGATGGAAATGGTGACGATGATGACGGAGCCAATTGACCGCAGCACCTGAGACTTGCCTATTAGGTTGTTTACCAACACTTAAAGCAATCTCTGTAACAACTAAATTTATAGATACAGCATTTGTTCTAGGTAGATGCCAGGTCACAATGGCTTGGAAGACCCCAGAAGGACCAAGAATACATAGCTAGCTATCAGACAATGGCGGCTCCTCCGCAAGAGCGTCGTCCCATCGGCTAAGAGCCAGCAGCTGAAAAATAAAATTACATATTGCTTTCTTTTTCAGCTGCTGGCTCAGCCGGTGTGTGAAGGAAGGGGTGGGGCTGGGCCATGGGAGAGGGAGGAGAAGGAGTGGAGTGATTGCATTAAGTGCGCATGTCAGTTTGGCCGGCTGTCTTAGGAGAAACCACCAAAGAAACTGCACAGACTCCAGCATAGTGTCTGAGTGGCAGACCAAGCCACTCAGACCAATCCTGGTGCTACTCTCACGCTAGGTATAGCATGAGAGCATCACCAAGATTGCATGTGGAGCCTGTCCTGTGTCTCAGGGACTGTGTTGGCACCATCAGAAGGGAAGCGTAAGGCGGCCGGCAGAGTTGGAACAGGTAAGTTTATTTTTATTTACCCCTCACCACCCTGTGCCCCTCTTGAGATTTGTGGTGGCCACTCCTGCTATCAGAACTTCAAAAATGCGCTAGCTGCGAGGGAACAACACACCTGTTGAACTCCAACTATGCAATTTCACCTATACTTTCATGTGAAACACAATTATGACAAAGTAGAATGACGGCATGGGGCTCTTTGCTTAGCTAATATGTTCACGGACCACCACTAAGCATAATACAGACTGGTTTATCGTGGTGACCGGCTCTTTTTTCTACAACCTGGCTAGTACAGCCCTGTGCTTTCGATCATTGACAATTATTCGGATGTACACATAGTGAATTTGAGAATCAGTCCATATTACCCATGTACCTTGATGAGGGTTAAACAGATTGTATATGGCACATTGTCACCAGCAACTTATTTTAATATTTCAATATACGGAAATGCGGCACAATCATCCTACTATTTACCAAGCTCAGACACATCCGGATAAACATCCTCCCTCATCTTTACTGTGCCGTTTACCCCAATGAACCCAAAATTAGTGTTTAGCATCATCTTACATCCTCCTCAACCTCAATAAACACCAAGGGGCATATTTATACTCTGTTTGCGCCGGAATTGCGTCTTTTTTTTGACGCAATTCCGATGCAAAACTAACTCCATATTTATACTTTGGCGTTAGACGCGTCTAGCGCCAAAGTCCATGGAGTTTGCGTAATTTTTTAGCGTGGACACCTACTTTGCGTTAATGAGATGCAAGGTAGGCGTTCCCGTCTAAAAAATTGACTCCGAGGCATGTGCGCCGTATTTACACTCCCGGTCAAAATTCACACCCGGGAGTGGGCGGGTCAAAAAAAAAGACGTACGGCCGCTTTTGCGCGGTTTTTTAGCGCCTGGACAAGGCAGGCGTTAAGGGACCTGTGGGCTCGGAAGGAGCCCAGAGGTGCCCTCCCATGCCCCCAGGGACACCCTCTGTCACCCTTGCCCACCCCAGGAGGACACCCAAGGCTGGAGGGACCCATCCCAGGGACATTAAGGTAAGTTCCGGTAAGTATTTTTGTAAAAAAATGTTGTGGCATAGGGGGGCCTGATTTGTGCCCCCCTACATGCCACTATGCCCAATGACCATGCCCAGGGGACATAAGTCCCCTGGGCATGGCCATTGGGCAAGGGGGCATGACTCCTGTCTTTGCTAAGACAGGAGTAATTTCTATGGGGGTTGGGAGTAGAAAAAAATGGCGCAAATCGGGTTGAGGCGAAAAATTTGCCTCAGCCTGACTTGCCCCATTTTTTGACGCCCAAGCTCCATATCCCCCTACGCCGGCGCTGCCTGGTGTACGTCATTTTTTTCCACGCACACCAGGCAGCGCCGGCGGCTAACGCCGGCTAACGTCATTGATTAAATACGGCGCCCGCATGGCGCTTCAGAATGGCGTTAGCCGGTGCTAATTTTTTTGGCGCAAAACTGCGTTAGCGCAGTTTTGCGTCAAAAAGTATAAATATGGCCCCAAGGACGTTACATCTCTCTACCCTTTCCGTGACCACAACAGAACCCGATCTTTTGCTATCATCGTAGAACCTTTCCCTATCCAGCTCCCTCCAATTAACATTTATCGTCATCCCCTTCTCTCCCTAGCCCCCAAAGAATAACCGCAGTTCATCTGTGTACACATCATGTCTCTATAGCCAGACCTCATCGATGGAGGTCAGGTCAGCGCAGCTTCCGCTTCCTTTTTTGATTGATTTTTGTCTGGATCACATTTGGATTGTTAGATGCTGCTTGAAAACTGACATGCCAATTCATGGGTGGAAGCTTGCTTCCTTGCTGCATAATGAGTGCCGATTGCCTTGCTGATGGCTGCCAAACTGCCATTTGGAAGACTGCCTGACTGACTGATAGCCGGCTGTCATTTTGGGTTCCCATCTTACTGCTCGTGGATTTCAAGTACCAGCTGAGTGACTGGGTGAAGGAATGTCATCTGCATCATTATCACGGCCCAGGTTAGGCTCGACCAAGAAAAGTGTGTCACGAGAGCATGTTCACAGACGTTTAAGTATGTGTTTGTGAAAGCACTGGCTACGATTTAAATATATGCTTCTGTTTCCACCTTGACGAGAGCAGCTATTTCTGTAACAAGGGAGTATCATGACTGGAGCAGGGACAGCACTCGTGGCTAGAAAGTCCCAACATTTGACTGACCAGCTTCCTGATATGCTCTAAAATTGTCCTAGTACGGCTTGCAAACCTTAACATTTCTCTACATAAGAACATCAGCAGATCTTTACTTTAATGGCATTTTGATAATTCGTTTCAGTTTTTGCAGGAGTACTGTTCACTAGCTTGTCAGACATGATATTGCCTTCCTTCACTTTAGCTAACATTTCAAATTTGCTGTGAAGTTGTTTTTCATTGACACCTCTCAAGGCCAACGGAGGTATGAATGATGTTAGTTTTGGGCCATGTACTGGTATGACTGAATCCTGATGATGGGATAGATTTGTTGCCCTGTTACTCTCCAACCAGTCCTTTGCACCAGTATTCCACACATTGAGCTTCGCATAAGAGCAATGCTGCATATTAGCACTTCTATTGAGTTCTTGCGAGACGTTAAAATCCAGTGAAAAAGAAATCAGATAATTGCAGGATGTTGAAATCCCTTGAGAACAAGAAACACTGTTAACCATCTAGGGTACACCAATATTGAAACCGATACTGGACCTCAACGCCTTGGGGAATGGTGCTACTGTCATCTGGGCGTGGATGGTTCTCCGTTGCTTCCTCATGTCTGCCTGTTCATCCGACCATGCACTTCTCAGCGACCTTCCAGAACAGAACCTGAAAACCAAGAAGCACAAGGGAGGGGTTAGTTCTGTGCGAATAATCGCAGGTGGCGAGTTCTATACAGTGGCCAATCCATATAAGACCTGGATACCTGAAGGAGTTTCTAGCAAGCTCTCCAAGGCCCCTGTGCCCATATTTATACTTTTTGACGCCAAACTGCGCCGGCGCTGTTTTGCGTCAAAAATATTACCGCCGGCAAGCGCCATTTTGGTGCTCCGTGCGGGCGTCATATTTATACTGTGACGCACGGCGGCGCAAACAACAGGTGGGAGTCATTATTTTTGACGCACACTGCGGCGTCAAGTCGGAAAGGAAAATGACATTAACGCGGCAGAAATGACTGTGGGTCGATTTACGACACCGCAAACCGGATATGCGCCGTTTTTGTTTTAAGCAATAGCGTAAAAAAAAACAGCGAACACAGCCATTTCACCAGAGGAGAGCCAAAATGGATCCCAGATGCCACTACAGACCCCAGGAAGATGACAGCAGACCAGGAACCAGCCAGGATGTCCCACACAAGAACCAGGACACTTTTAAGAAGAAAAGAAAGTGTCGCTTTAGTGCAGAGGAGTAGGAAATTCTGGTTAAAGATGTGACGGAACACCAGCACCAACTGTTTGTCACATCAAAGTTGCCAATCAGTAGGAGAGAGGCTATATGGCAACAAATTGTCGACAAGATTAACAGTGTGGCTGAAGTACGCAGAACAGTCATCGAGTGCAAGAAACGCTGGCATGACTGCAAGCGCAGGACCAAGGAAAAGATGGCCGGAAACAGGAAGGCAGCACTGCAGACTGGAGGTGGGAGTCCAGCACACCAGGAGGCCCTGGATCACATGGAGGAGATGGTAGCAGCTGTCATCCCTGAGAAGATCGTCAAAGGGATTCAAGGACAGGACAGCGCAGACTACCAGGAGACAACGCACATGCAGGGTATGTTGCATGGGGAATTAAAATGCACTAATGTTAACTACAACCGGGGGGATACCGACCACTAAATGCAAGGAAGTCATCTAATACATGGAGTGGCATGGGTAAAGGGGCACGGCAGGGGGGCATGGCCTGTTCTGAGAAGACCTGGGGCACACCATTTCACAACACCAACAACAGTCCCATGGGGGCATGCTGTCATGCCAACGATGGAGCAAAGGGAAAGCCACACAAGGAGGGAAGGCCACTACGTCAAACTGACATCCCGGCACACGTCAGCCAACATACCCCCTACATTAACTAGGGCCCTATCAACAACCTCTAGCCATACCGGCAACTGGAATGTAACTGCGACAACAGGTGCCACTACCACCTCTGCTCTGTGTGCAGCTCAAGTAGCCAATGGCAGTAACCTCCCCATGGATCATAGACACCTAAATTAGGGGGTGAGGATGACAACTGCAACAATCCCCAGAAACAAGACATAGGCCCCAGTACTCTCAAATGTCAAAGCCCATAGTTGTCGCAAACATCAGCCAATGTAAACATCAATAGGAGCTACACAGCACTAAGGACACCCCCATGCTGCATATGTCAGGGTCCATCCTGTGCCTGGGTAACAATGCAACATCCCAAATTTCATACTACTCAGACATCAGCATTGAGGGGGGGACACACGGAACTGGTCACTGAAATACACCTGCACAGTCAGAGGAGGAAATAGGACACTGATACGATTATCAGGGCAATCCAATGGAACACACATTCCCCAACATCAGCAGGACACATTACCAATGTCAACATCCATATCGGATCATAACATTGCCATGCATAGGATATGCCACATGTCAATTACATTTAAGTGGATGTGAAAGATCAGAGATTGGGGCAGGTCCAGATTGTTAAGTGTGCTGCCAGGGCCATCAGAACACCCACAGCCAGTGAAAGGTCTCACCATGAGAATGAATGTACACGGAGGGTCGAGTAGGAAAAGAAGGTGGAAATTCACTATTTGGCATAATCCAACACCTAGAGGCAATGAGGCTGACAAGTCTGATAACTCAATAACATACATGTGACACACAGGTGGGCCATAGGCCTGGAAGAATGCCCACTGGAGAAATTAACACAAAACAAGATCACAAAGTGAATTCATCAAAAGGCAGGCACGTCACATCAAAATTGCCACAACACAGACACACTAATTGTACCCTGTTTCATTGCAGAGGAAGATGGATCTCCTGCCGATATGCCTGTCCCAGATTTCCCTGATGACATGGATGATGAGCCGATAAACATTCCCCAGGAGACTATCCAAAAGGTCCTTGACACCCTCCAGACCCCACCTTCAGTCACAAGGAGGAGCACAGAACAAGCAGCCATAGCAGAGGATCCACCCATCACCCCAAGACCTGACAGCTCCAATACAGCTGAGGACTCAGACAACACTGACACCAGCTTTGAGAGAACTGTAGTTGGAGTACAGCGGGAGCTGGCCTAGGAGGTGCGGGTGGGGATGCAAACTATGGCAGCCAGCCTTGAGGGGATGCTTTTGTGCATGATGTAATCTGCAGATCAGACAGCAGCTATGCAAGCCCTAACATCCATACTGCAAGGACTACAAGAAACTGTCAAGAAATTCACCACTGCAGTAAGGGAGTTGCCACAACACCTCGCACCCCAAACCTTCCACTGCATGCACGAATGCAATCATGACTCCCTCAGGGCCGACCTGGCTGCCTACCATCGTGATGTGGCTGCTATTCTCAAGAACCAGCAGGCCCTCCTTGCTGCAGTACTGCCCTTAAGACCTTCACAGGGAGCAGCGACCGGGATGTCTGACTCCACGTCTTCTAACACTGATATGTCTGTTGCCCCTTCACAACCAACAACAACAAGGACAAAGCAGGCAACACACACATCAGAAGAAGAAGACATGGAACAGATCACATTCACAAGGAAAAGTACCCGGAAGCACTAGTCCCTGCCACATGGCCCACATTTACCAAGGTCCTGCGCATTGTAACTTGCCAGTCTTGCAACAACTTTACGCGAGCACTGTTCTGCAAACCACTGTATATCTTGTCACCCAGCCCAGTGATTGTCTCTCTCCTGCTCATTGCCAAATCCTGTCCATCTGCACTGTCTGAAACATCAACCCCAGCATGTCAAAAGCATTTCCATAACCCTTTTGTTGGATCCCAATTTAAAATGTCACTATAATGGACTCACAATCATGGACAATGTACAGATAGCACTGCAGCACGTTTTAATAAATAGCACTTACACAACAAATCTGTCTCTGGGTAATGTGACATATCAACTGTGAAGTAGATAACTGAAATGTGCCTACTGTCAAATTACGTAGCTTGTCAATACAACTGTCCTGATAATAAGTAGTCAGAGAATTAAGCACAGTGCCAATGATTGCATCATAATCTGCCCTTCCTGAGGGACAAATCGGATAAAGTGAGAAACCATACACCACCATGCTGTGTTGGACAGAAGAATGCTTCCTCAGGAGATAACTAAGTCATCAAATAGTGGCCACAAAATGTTGTAAACACGCAAGAATAAGACAATATACATGCCACACTAATCTAAGTAAACACTAAAAAAACTGCACAAATGAAGGTGTCTGAGTTAACATACAAATAGGTAATCATGCCGAACTGTGTCACAAATGATGTATGTGGGTCATGAAGACAAGAATACAAGATTGCCAATGAGAACTCATCTTATAAGGGTGTGCATGATGATCACACTGCAGTCAGATCTAAAACTGTTTCCCCAATATCAAGTCTGGAAGCACAGTTAGTGACTTTGAAAACACACTTATCAACAGAAACACATTGGGATCCATATTAACTGTGATTGGTGGTTGCAACGAAGGGTCGACACTTTGCAAGGTAGCTCTGGGCTAGCTGCCAATTGTACAACTCAGTTGGGATTTGTTTGTAGCATAGGACACAGATGTTATAGTACCAAATTGATGTACACTGAATCCAAACACACACTCAAGTACCATTCAACACATACTATTAAGGGTTAACCAATTATTTATTAAATGCTAATCACAGATGATGAAACTGAGGGAAAAATCTTACCTACCCTAATCTACCTTGACTACTCATTACCCACAACTGTCCCTAACTAACCTAAGCTACACTTACTTATCATATGTAACGAAACATTCTAAACATCTACCCCCCACCCCCTTATGAGACGGGACACATGGAGGACAACACATACTAACCTAAACACATACTATACTATCCTATACAAATATATATATTTTTTTGTATTTTTTTTTTAACACACAAGAACCCCAACATAGCCCAACACACTTAATAAGTAAAAATATAAAGAATGAGGACCCCGCACCCCCACCCACTAACATTCACTAAACTAACAGCCTCTACTAACGTAACACTAAGCCCCCTAAGCCCACTAACTATAAGAACAAGGAAAGAGGAGGGAGGGGAGGGAATCATGTCCATTAAAAAAGTGTCTAGAGGTTGGCCCTCCGGAGGGTCCTCTTAATGGACTTAACCCGCTGGTTAATGTGCTGCACGTTCCGGCTCAGGTGGCTCAACTTGCGCAGCACTTTGTCCATCTTATGTTCCATTCGGTTGAAGGCTGCAGGGTCAACAGAAGGAGCAGTGGCAGTCTGGGTAGCAGTGGAGGAGGTCTGTGTGGGTGTGATGCCAGGCCTAGTGGGCTGTCCCGCACCGGTGGCAATGCCGGGGCCAGGAAGTCCAGCAGATTTTGGACCAAGAGTGGCAGCTGTGGGTGGGGCCTCCTGGCTCTGATTGGTGGTTGTGCTGGTGGTGGCTGTGGTGGGCAAAGCAGGTCCACCCTGTGGGAAGGCTCTCCATGCCCCGGAGGCCCATTCATGGCGATAACGCCGGGCCATCCTCCGGAACCCCGACTCCACCAGCAGGATGTGCTGATATTGCATGGCCCAGCGGTGAAATTCACGGACCTGGTCTGGAGTCATGTTAGCAGCTGTGAAGACAAATGCAGATATTCTACATTAGTAACTGCATTGTGTGAAATGGCACAGCAAGTTAATCAGGCATTACATCTACTGTACTTGTAACAGCTCATATCACAATACAGAGCATTGAATGTCCCTGACGAAGTATATGGCAGGCCAGACTACAAAGGTCACATCACACAAAGCACATCTATAACCTACAAGATGGGTAATAACTGGCTTTGACATGCAATCTGAGTTCTGCCAGTTATCATCTAAGAATCATGCTGCATATCCTCCGCCAAGACCTGGGCTACAAATGTCAGTGTACGGAAAGCAAAACTAAAGCCACATGGTCTGCAAGTTGTAACTGGACTTGCCAGTATAGTACCAAGTGCCAAACCTGAGTGTGTATTTTAGTATGCAACCAAACCGTCACTTATTCACATGTATGTGTAACATACTGGTAGCATCAGTACTAGGTACCCCATTCACAAACCCATGGCCGTGTTTGAGGGGGGGCGGTGGATACACAACTATAATTTGAGAACAACATGTACACTGAGGAGTGTATAGGAAACTCCACACGTTTGTCCCTACAGACACACCACAGGTAAGGTCTATCTACAATTAGGAGTCAGCAAACCCTAGAGCACTCATAGGGCCACACATGTCAGGAAATGCAGAACTTGGTACACAACATTTACTTCCAGTGAGGCCTGACTTACATCAGACACAGAGTTGCTAGAACACCCATGATCATGAATTGGCTACACACCTAGGCCATTGCACTCAAGTTCCACAGACTTGTTGCACTACATGTGGAAGTACATGCTGCTTGCTAGGAGGTTCTGCCTACTGTTTCAAAATAATGTAGGTAAATAGGGAAGCAGATGTCTATTGGAAAGCTATTTGCTGTACCAATCGTAGAGAATGTGGGTCTGACAGGCTGACTAAATTGGGGCTGACTTCCATTGCGACTCTTGGTGATACAAGTGTCATACACATGACTAACCCCTGTACTCACAGTGGGGCCTACAGGAATGTCCTACAATCCCTACATGATACCATTGGATACGCATTGGCAAACTCAAAACATGTGAGAACTGCTTTCCCACTCATGGAACAAGAGAAAAGCTTGCCCAACGCATCACACCTTGCTATGCGTCCAATTCACACGAGTCCATAACCAGCAAACACAACACATAACAGACATATCAACACTTACTGGAGTGGTCGGGGTCCTCAAATGTCACCACCTCTCTCACAGTGTAGAGTGCCGGTCCACCTGTAAGGTATGGAAGGAAGAAATGTGCTCAAAATCTGTGCACAGTGCAACAATTTCATAAACATTTACAATGTGTAGGCTGAATAAGGAAATGGCAGCCATTCAGACATGATGGTACTGCATCTGATATATCACAGCCAACTTGTACATAGCATGGGTCTCCTGTGACAGTTACACACATATCTGCACACATACATTGGCCCTAACTATCATGTGGTTGCAAACATGCCCCATAATTGGTGAGCGCTAAAAAATATGGAGTGTAATCGTCTCATCATGTGCATCCAAGAGAGACATCCAAAGCCTGGTTACTTGAGGACTGCATTACCAGTCAAACATGCCTTGTGGCCGTGACACATTTATTGCACATAGGCCCAATGTACAGGGGGAGGGGCAGGGACTTTTATAAGCCATCCTGTTGTTACAGTATAGTCAATTGATGTGGCCCAGCTATGGTGATTTGCAACAACCATGGAGATGTGAGGCCATGTGCATACACTTGGACTGCCATCCATATTTGGATTGTGGCTCAACTAATTCCAACAAACATCTTAAGATGTTAGCTGAGGGCACCTTACACCTTTTCACAATGTTTTCAAATCAAGAACTGACATGTATCCAAAAAGATCAAAGAACACAATAATCCCACACATTCATAGTACTTCAGTGAACGCTTTCCTTCCACACTCACCAGACTCACATGAGACATATGTCTGAGCCACTTTGCTATTATCAATTGACGTGAAGGCAGCACTAATTTTCAGCATCATGTAGTGATTCTAAAGTCAGTCTAGCAATTGCGTCAACATAGTTGGCCTAGATGTTGGTCCATTTGTACTTCTCTGTCAATAGTACCCTATTTAGACGTGATTGGCTCATATTTTGTTAGCTGTTCTGACAAAAAGGGTGCACCAATTTCCTTCATGGAAAAGTAACCTGTAAGTTTGCTGAGCACGTGCTACCTGATAGCTAGCAATTGTGATCCTTGCCATAGTGCATCAATGATCCCCTTATATTTTCCCAGCATTACACACAGTCTGCAAGTTAGCTGGCAGACACTGTACTATTCCCCTGATGTCACTACAGAGCATTGAATTGTGCACATTAACATAATTCGTACTCACCAACAGTGCCACCAATCATGATTCCCAGGTGATCCAAGAGATCCTGCTCCCTGGTGATGAGGTCAGCCCACTGGTGCTTCAGCTGATGGTCACTCCTCTGGCTGGCATACACACGCTGCAGGTGATGCAGCACCTTTCCCCACCGGATTCTGCGCGTCTCTGTTGGATACCCCTGTATCACCCCGCCCCCTGCCTGGATCATGAGCGGCAAGAAATGCGTCACAAGCCAGATGAACCCCCCCAACTCCTCTTCCCCCATCCTGCCAAGACGTGGCCTGCCAGACATACTTATAAGTGAAATGGAATAGGGGTAAAAGAAATAGAAAGGGGAAAAGGGGGAAAGTAGGGGTACAAAGACAGAAAAAAAGTAAACCTAAACACTAAAAGAGCCCAACTATCCCCAAACTAACGCTACCCACAACAGACTCCCACAAACAAGAAAAACACAAGATAAATGGACAAATGTAGACAAAACACAGTAGTACAGTATACACCAACAATATTTATTTCACAAATTGACAATATAGATAGCACACAGGACAAAAAAAGTACAAAATCTCAGGACAACACTCTCTACACAGCCACACAGTCTAGAAGGATCATAGAATGCAAAGTGAAAGTGAAAGTACACCTACAGTACATGATCTGTAAACAGGATATCCTATTACATCACTTCCTGTATGAAAAGTCCCACCTTTTTCGCGTTATGCGTAATTTTTTGTTTACCAAAACTGTATTTGCATCATTTTTTTCGACGCAAAGACGTGAATATTAACCCACATAATGATACATGGACTGTACAAATATCTAGATGCGGGCTAAATTTCTTTCCTGTGCGTAAAAAAGAATGACGCAAATACAGTTTTGGTTGTCAAAAAATGACTCACAACGCTAGGGACGTCAAAATTACAGTGCATTAACTGGTTTGGGGCATTTTTACTTGTTTTTTGCTTATTTTACATTTGGGACACATCAGAGATTGGCTAATTGAAGACAGTATGGTGTTGATGGTGTATGTTCACATGTGTGACATCATACTGCAGCGGAACATGATCCACTACTCCCTTCACAGTATTTTTACAGTTGGCTGACGCAATAGATGGTCATAAGTCTGGCCTACATATATGTGTTGCACAAATTGGGCATGTTTGGCATAAGGAGAGGATAGCAATGTGATGTACATATGTACAATACCTAAATGCCTTTGGCTCAAATTGTGTGCTTTGACAACTAATGTGTTGGTTGACCAAGTGTGTGTGTATCACATGAAGCATAATTGTACATATGGTTGTATGAATATCACGTCCATGTGTCCAATCCTTAGATGCAAGTCATATTGGAAATGAGCGAGGGCATGTGTTAGTCATACATGTAACAACACCCGTAAAGTGTACTTCCAAGTTTTGGGGTCAGGTGACACCACATGTGACATAGCATGCACCAGATGGATGGTAGACGCTTGTTCATGTCAATGGTCCACATTTTCTACATCCTATGTCGTAGAGTATTGGTAAGAGCTTCCTAGGCACTACTTGGAGAATCCCACAGTGAGTCATACACATGCATTGAGGAAGTGGGTACCATGTTGTTTGCACAGACAGACAAGGGTGAATCTCATATGTATGATGACACCACAGCTGAGGCCATAGAAGTGAGCCCCAACTATCAAGTGGCTGTGGTGGACAGCATACAAGACAGCACGTGTCCACTTACTTCCAGTGATCAATTGCACATAGGTGTCTTGTTCATGTGAGTGGTCCAATGATGATCCTGTAGATTGTTTGGGGTGTAATGTGTCACAGTTTGGTCCAGGACTCATCATGAGTCAGTGGCAGCTATTCTTGTATCTACTGAGTATCCTTGGTTGATCAATGTGAGTAAAGTAGATGTGGACATGTGAACCAACATGTGGATGGTCCCACCCTGTCACTAAAGACGTGCAATGAGACAGTCAACAGGGCAACCTTGGTGTGCTGAGTGAGATAATGTCTCAGGTGTCATGTTCCGGCAGGTGTCATTACAACATTTGTACACAGGTTGGCCTCTGCACTTCCCACTGCATCTAAGAACATCATAGCCTCTGTGCTAATTATTCTCGCAGCTATTCACCACACATGGCCCATCACTATGTTGTGCGCACTGTGATTCTGTGTGTGAACTGTCAGGGTCCTGACATTTGTGTATTATTCATGGACATTATCAGAGGTTGCTGGTTGTGCTGAAAGCCCCGTACCCAATCCCTGCCTACGGCCCTGGGACACTGTCACACTTTGTCATTCATGCATAAATGCAACCCAGACAAGGGATGGGCCATGAATTTTGCTTTTCCAAGAGGATGTAACTCTAATGTTACAGTTATAAGGAAGATGATGCTATACAATGTATTTGGGGGTTGCATGGAAGAAGCCCATGCCCAATGCCCCCTGATGAATGAGAGGTTTGCTAACGGAAGTGTGGTACATTTGTAGACACAGGGATACTTTAGTGTGACGCACAGACAGTTGCCAGTCAGGCTGACAGAATGCAAGGTGATTCAGGATCCAGTTACTTGACAAGTTACGTAATCAGTGGTCTGACTGAGACTGTTTTGAGGACAAACTAGACAGTTGACATGTCAAACTGTGTACGTCCTGTGTTTTTGAAGGTGACAAATGAACCCAAGGGCTGTGTTACACGGCTTAATTAGTATCAATGCTTGATGGTATATTTGACATAATGGCAACTCCTATGCTGTTCCAGGCATCATCAGGGGCAGTGCTTTTTGAAATGGGTGGTGTGCATGGAGGTGATCACAGGTGTGGGCTGCATCTGTTTCTCACCAGTCCTGTAGGTGAGACTTGCATTCTAAGGGCCAACAGACATTTTCACAAGGGGAAGCAATCTACATGTGCTAACAGGGCTTTGAAACTAGAAGACAGTGTATAAATTGACCTGACGCCCTTGCAGTCAGATGTCCTATGACAATGGCATACCACAGGAAAGGGTGTAGCACACTGGTTTGCTAATGCTGGTCTGTGTGTGTAGAGGAGGTAATATCAGGGTACACATCTTAGTATTCCAGGGACCTCTTCCGACAGGTGGGTTGTGACCAGGTGCATGGGTGTGTCAGGAGTTAGGAAATGGGCTGACATGTACATGGAATGTCATGTGCGCAATGCTTGTCATATGTGTGGCACTTGTGCAGTCTATGTTCTGCTTCTAGGGAACTCTAGTCACAGATAGTCCTTGCAAAGATTGGATGCAGTTGGACTTACTGCTGTCAAGGGTCTGGTCAGGCATTCCTGTTACTGATGCCAAAGCACTTTGACTGCCTCATTTATGAGGCTTGTTTTCCCCTTATTGAGTGATGGTGTCTTAGTTGTGTGCCATATGCTGCGTTGGACCTTGATTGCAACATGTTTGTGTGAAATAGTTGTGGTCCTCTGCTATTTGCCTTCAAAGGAGATATGTACATGATATATGTCATTAAGAGTGTGTGTGTATGTGACCATTGTATGTTAGGCATCACATTAGCTCTGGGATGTTCCGTGTCCTACTCAGTATCTCAGCAATGCTCCATGAGGCAACACTCTTATTCTGATAAGTAGAGATGAAGGTGTGCAAAAAGGAATAGCCAGACCATGATATGGTGATTAGAATAGGTGTTTATTTAAATTCGTTAACTAAAGTGGTGATGGTGATCATATTCAAAATAAATTATTTACGATCTGTTGCCACCTGCGTATACCAGCAGCCGTGTTCTGTAGTTCCCCCTCCTGTTGCAGGCCAGTATCCTCCTCTTCCTCCTCTTCAGGCATGTGTGGCTCTGGTTCCAGGAGGGGAAAGTTTATTTTGATACAAATGTTGTGCAATATTGCAGATGTGAGGATGATCCTACAGACCATCTCCGGGGAATATAGGAGGCTACCACCAGTGATGTCGAGGCAGCGGAACCTTGACTTGAGGATGCCAAAGGTCCGCTCGACAATGCTGCGTGTCCTCCTGTGGGCGTCGTTGTAGGCACGCTCTGCAGCAGTACTTGGGTTGCCAAATGGTGTCATGATCCATGGCTGGATGCCATACCCCTGATCAGCTGCAAGAGAAAATGATTGGGCTCATGTTGATGTAGCTGGCACTATTGAAAAGACCTTTCATGTCAGTAGTTGTCTTGTGTTGTCTGTGACTCTTTTGTGTACTAATGTAGCATCCTATGCTTGTAGGATGTACCATCTGCATTGTGTTGTTTCCTTGGCTGAACAAGTGTTTGTCTGCTAAATGTTTGTCAGCAGTATGTTTTGGGATTTGCAGTACAGTGTGCCCTCCCTAGCATTGTGACTTGTGATACAGGTGTCCGTGTGTCTTCACTGGGGGTGAGATGATAGTTCCATGCACAGTTAAAATTGACAGTGTTGTTAACACGTTTATATCAATGTGCCCTGGACATCCCATACCTTTAAACTTATGCAATGGATTAATGTAAAGGTCATTGGGAAACTTACAATTTGCAAGGTGACATTTAGACAACCACACTCATTGACTTCTTAACATTAGGCTGTACAGTAATTTCCGATGTGTGACAGGTTCAATGGTGACTTAAGAAACATGGCTAGTGACGTCATGACCTCAGTGTGTTCCTGTTCACATATTGCTGTTGTGGTGTATGTGTTGTCTGTCCTAAAGGGTTGCTGTGCAGTGTGTATATAAGTAGGTTTTTGTACTTACCAACAAGTAGTCCCTTGCGATACCGTCGATCCTGGAAGTGTTCATTGATGGTGCAGTGGCGGAAGATGTATGAGTGATGTACACTCCCAGGATATTTAGCCACGATGTTGGTGATCAATCCCTGGTGATCGAATATGGCCTGCACGTTGATGTGAATGTGTGTGCTTCCTGTTGCGGAAGAGGTGTTCAGTTGCAGCAGGTGGCACAAGGCGGACATGTGTGCAGTTGATTGCACCAAGGATGTGTGGGAAGCCACTGATTAGGTAGAACCCCTGTTTTGTTTCCTGCTGCTTCTGCAGTGTGTTAGGGAAGCAGATGTGGCGGGTGTCAGTTGAATGATGGCATCCAGTACTTTGGGAAAAAAGGCGGAGAATGATGGTTGTGATATTCCGCCAACCAGGGCACCAGTTGTTTGGAAAGAGCCACTTGCCAGCATATGAAGTACGGCAAGCAGCTTTGTTTCTGTTGGGATGGTGCGGGGTGTCACCAAAGTGGGGGCCAACTGCTGTTCAATGTTGCGCAGCAGCTGCTAAATGGCCCGCCAGTTCAACCGGTACCTCTGGATGATGTTGTGTTCCCTGAGGCCCTGAAGGGTGGTTCTTGTGTGGAATATCCTCTCCTGCCTTCTGCGCTGCCTTTGGGGTCAGTGCTGGTGTTGTTGTAGCTGCTGTTGTTGCTGCTGGGCTCTGCGTCTGCGTGCACGCTGGATTAGAATCACCTCCATGTCTCCCTGTTGCTGCTCTGCTGCTCTGCTGTTTGTTCTGTGTGTTCTGATTAAATACAGGTCTGTTTGCCCCATTTTAACACCTGCCCTGACCCAGGCTTTATTTTTTACGCAAATCGGGCTGTGCATCATTTTCTGGCTCCGCCTCCGGGCCGTGCGTCATTTTTGCCCGAAAGCATAAATAGGACGCACGGCCCTTTAAGCCATTTTTTGGACGGGAACACCTACCTTGCATATAATTAACGCAAGGCGGGTTGCTGCATCCAAAAAATGATGCACACAGTGGAATTTTGCGGTCCGCGGGCTCTGGCGTCAAAGTTTAAATACGGGGCAATGTTTGCGCTGATTCTGCGTCAAAAGTTTTGAAGCACAATCGGCGCAGACGGAGTATAAATATGCCCCTTGGTATACCCATGACAAGACTATAACATGGTTAGATATGGCTTCTGTCCTCTTGTGATGAAGCAGCAAGACCCAGTTTAACATCATCAGTGCCTACAACAGTTGGGCCCTCATTGTTAAAGATACTTCCCTGTGCATCAACAGGAGGACTGAGTCACATGGTGAGATCAGAACATATGAAAACAATGTAAGTAGGGAAACAGCAACTAGAGTGCAGAGAGTAAGTAGTAGTCTTTTTCCATTAGGAATCACACATTGATGTTCCTCAGTCTGCTGATTGTACAGGCTTAAGCAGGAGCTTGTTGTGTACCATTAACTTCAGCTTTAGGACAAATAGAAAATGTAATTTTCTGTAGCGTAACTGTCAGCTGTCCTTGGTTGTGCGTATGGACAGAATCACTATCCCACAAACATTAACTGAATCCAGGTTTTACAACAGTTGCTTCTCTCTGGACCACCTATCATTCCTCATTTAAATTCCCCTTTCTGCCATTTAGGCACCAGCATTGGTCGATACATATCAGGCGGTGAAGTTGCCTTCAAGATGAGCAAGGTCGATTTATCAATGCATAGGACAACATTCATTACTTCTGCATGAACAAGGTCAGTGCTTTTTAGCAGCATACTTCCATGTTTATGGAGGCAGAAGTAGGGGTTTAATCCTGTTCGGTAGTGCAGGGACTGCAACCATTTTAATAACTTGTCTTCTGGCACAAGGTGTCACTGGGTCACTGGTAAATCAGAATGCACATGATACTAATATGAAGACATAGAGACATTGTGCAGGAAAAGTTTTACAGCATTTGTGTATTCAATCGTTTCAACAATGCCTGTGCACTGTTGCAAGTACTGCCACTCTTGCAGTAACTAAGATAATCACTTTATACCAGTATTAATCTATTAGTGATGCTGTGTCTCTTCATGGGCTTTAAGATGTAATACTTTTATCACACTGTATAATCATTACAATGTTTATGAGGAACTTTACGTGAAGTGTATCGTATCATCTAAAGGGATTTCAAGACTTTGCATTTTTATATGCATTTAAAAGCCAGAACCAGTAAGAGTATGCATGCTTGTCTGCTATTTTCACAATTTGAAGATTCTAATGAAAAACTTTGTGGGTCCACTTTTCCTACAAACATGTCTATGTGCTTAAAAGGCAGAAAAGGAGTTATAGATTGAGCGTCTGTCATCATGTTTCTCCTGTGTCTCTCTTGTAAAGAGAAAGAGCGAGAGAGAGACACACAGAAAAAGATCCCCCAACAGGTACATACAGAGAATGACTTTGTGAATGTATCTGTAGCTGTGAGCATAAGTGTGTGCACGTGATTTAAGACACTACACACTGCAAGATGAAGGCCATGTCTCCAGGGTGCGCTCTCTTGTGCATTGGGAATGGGGTCAACCACCCTTACAAACTGTGCAGTCCTCTCTTCCCCCCAAAAAGCAGCAGACTCAACTTCCTGGTAAGATGCAAGGAGACCATCCCTCCTTACCAAAGGCAAGCTATGAGATATTATATTGGTATTGTTATTTCCTGTGGTCCTAATCACTTGTGGCAGAATACATCCCCATTAACTGTGATAAGGCGGTTTCTGTTAGATCTACTACATCATGGGGCAAATCTTAATTTTTAGAGAAATGCTGTTTCTCCCGTTTTGCAAAGTCATGCATGATTTGAAGATCTATTGAGAATGGGACCTTGCATGGAACTTGAGACCAGATGTACAACATTTTCATGGCCACACCTTGATTTGGTGGCTGATTTTTCTAATTTGCCAATGCCATTTTCAGAGTCAGCAAACCTTTGCCAACTCCTAAAATGGGACAGCATACCAATTTGGCATTTGGAAGGGGCCGTGAAGGGACATCCCTTTTAAATACCAAATCGGCATGTGATTTATCAATATTTTGAGACCCTAGAAGTAGGGCAGGAATAGTAATGTTGCAGGTGATAGGAGAGAAATTTTGAGTATAGAGATTAAAATTCAGGTGAGGGATAGGCTTGAAAAAAGGAGGTGAGAAAAACTGAGAAATTGGGTGAGCGACTAGTGTGAAATCAGGTGATTTGGATTCTTGGAGAAATTCTGGGCATTACGTTGGTTCTGCTTAGCATTCTGTAAACAATCACGTCATAAATCTGGCCTCCACACTATGCTGCGATCATACCAGTTATCTGGAAGTTAATGGCAAAAGACAGACCTTCTTGACATCTTGGGCGCACTAGGAGATGTGGGGTCAGTGGAATAGAACAGCCACCCTTGACATGTTGTGGCGCTCTATGCATACTGTTGTACATGACACAAGGATTAAAAAGATGCCCTGCTATGACTATCATAGATATAACAGTGGCTAGACCTGTTTTAAGATGATTAATCTTGGCATTTTTGTAGGATCTTTTGCTTTATTGTGAACATCTCAGACATTGTGACGGACATCGCTGGAAGATGTGAGCATCCATGACTTGGGGTGGTCATCTGGAAAAGGCGGACATCCATGAAATGTTCTCGCTATGACTTGCAGATAATGGCATTCCCCGGCATATTTTTGTGGTACATGGGCTTGTGAGGCAGATTCTACTATTGTGGACCAGCTGAACATGTGAATACTTTTTGAAAACAATAAACAGATTTTTGGAGACCAACTCATGAAATTATTAAAAAATGAATTCTATGTCTTTCGTTTTCAAAAGTTTTTTAAAAAAATGTTCACTGTTTTCTATGAGAGAATGGAAATTTTTTAGCCAAAACCAAAAAAATGCATTTGGGAAATGTAAGAAATGGGGTCTCTAGTTGGCAGTCAGTTTTCACGATATCCAAGTAGGGACCCTCACTCTAGTCAGGATAAGGGAGATACCCACTCCGATAGCCCGTTCTCACCCCCTTGGTAGCTTGGCTCGAGCAGTCAGGCTTATCTTTGAAGAAATGTGTAAAGTATTTGCACATAATACATATTAACACAGTGAAAACACTACAAAAAGACACCACACCAGTTTTAGCAAACAAACAATTTAAAAAACAACTTTACCAAAAGACGCATTTTTAAATGGTGATTTCAGAGACCCCAAGCTCAACATCTCTATCTGCTCTCAAAGGGAATCTGCACTTTAAGGATAATTAAAGGCAGCCCCCATGTTAACTTACGAGAGAGATAGGCCTTGCAGCAGGGAAACCTGAATATGGCAGTATTTCACTTTTAGGACGTGTAAAACACACCAGTACATGCCCCACCTTCAACATACATTGCACCCTGCCCATGGGGCTACCTACAGCCTACCTTTGGGGTGCCTTACATGTATAAAAAAGGGAAGATTTGGGCCTGGAAAGTGGGTACACTTGCCAGGTCAGATTTGCAGTGCAACACTGTACACACAGACACTGCAGTGGCAGGTCTGAGGCATGTTTAAAGGGCTACTTATGTGGATGGCATAGTAAGTGCTGCAGGCCCATTAGTAGCATTTGATTTACAGGCCCTTGGCACCTCTAGTGCACTTTACTAGGGCCATACCAGTCAAGCACATATGCCAATCATGGATAACCCAATTAACAGTACAATTTATATAGGTAGCACTTGCACTTTAGCACTGATTAGCAGTGGTAAAGCGGGCCGAGACAATTAACCAGCAAAAACTAAGTCCACTATACCATAAAAATAGGAGATCAGAAAGTAAAAAGACATGGGAGACACGGCAAAAAGCTGCCAGGTCTAACAGAAAATGCTGGAAATTGTGCTTCTGGTTCGCAGAGGTATGCACCTTGTCCAAGCAGGAACCACATCCTAGTCATGGTAAGTCAGATACACACCTTAAATTAACTTGTGCTCACCATTTGGTTGCTTGGCACAGAGCAGGCAGACTTAACTTAGGAAGCAAAGTATAAAGCATTTGTCCAACACTTAAACAGTAACACAGTGAAAACACCACAAAAAGACTCCACACCAAGGCAGAAAAATAGATTATATATTATGAGTAAAACAAGGCCAAAACAATAGAACCCAAATAAGTAACTCCTGAGCTAGGCAATTTTTAAGATTTAGGTGAAAATAGTGTATAACATTACATAGCGTCAACTGTGGTTATCTGGGTGTGCTGGACTGAGACAAAGTCACAAGTTCAGGCTCACTATGATGGAATGTGGGCCAGCTAAAGGGACCCACTTGGACCAGCTGAATACAGTACCTTACATTCTGGTGCATGGCCTGTGTTGCGTTGCTTTGCTTCGGTCCCAAAAAGCTATACAATGAGGCTTTTTGGGGCTTGTGGTTTAAATGACGACCACAGAGGGCAGAGTACCTTAGGCCTACTTCTAAGGGTCAAGGGCAGGGGTGGTACGACTTTGAGGGGCAGACTCACAGATGGCAGAATCCAGTTGCAGGGGCAGGTTGGTTGAAAGTTTTTTGTGTCCCAGAGACTTCAAAAACAGGAGGCCAGTGAGATGGTCCTTAGAGTCACTCTGGGTTCTGGCATGTAGAGGTGTAGGTCCAGTCTTTCACAGTCCTAGGCAAGATGGCAGCAGACAGAGGTCAGCCCAGCAAAGCAGGAGTCCAAAATAGCTGTCTATCAGAAAGGCAGTCCTTTCAGCAGCACAGCAGTCCTTCTTCTATAGACTATTCACAGGTCCAGAAGTGTACTGAAGTAGTGGTGTCTGAGGCCCAGTATTTATGGTTCTGGTAGATGAGAGAAGCTTCTAGACAGTGGCTTTGGACTTCCTTTCTTCCTCTATCCTGGCTCCAAGCTATCTGGAGTGACAATGCAGAATCTTTAAATCCTTCGTGTTTGTGTGTGTGTGTTTGTGTGTGTGTGCAGGATACAGCCTACTCAAGTGCAAGTAGGGCTGTGCTTTGCTCCACCTCCCCATCAAGCCAGTTAATGGCCCATCAGGGTTCATTAATCACACCTAAGCTTCAATGTGTATGGCTGTCTAGAGGGAATGCACAAGGCCAAGCTATCACCCCACCCCAGAAATGAATTGGAGACAGGCTGCAGGCACATAGGGCTTAAGAGCAGAACATTTCAGCTTTCTAAAAGTGGCATTTTCAAAATTGTAATACATCTGACTTTACCTTTAAAGAGATTTATTATTACAATTCCATGGGTATTAAACATAAGAGGTCTACCTCCTTCCAATCAGGAATTACACTTCATAAATGCATTAAGGACTCCCTAGTGTTATCCTGTGAGAGAGGTAGGCCTCACAGGAGTTAAAATCAAATTTGGGAGTTTTTCACTACCAGGGCATGTAAAATTAAAACATATACGTTGTGCCCTATGGGCTACTTAAGGCCTACCTTAGGGGTGTCTTATGTGTAATAAAAGTGGAGTTTAAGGCTTGGCAGAGGCTTCAAATGCCAAGTCAACATGACAGTAAACCTGCACATACAGGCTCTGCAGTGGCAGGCCCAAGACATGTTTAATGGGCTACTTAAGTGGGTGGCACAATCAGTGCTGCAGGCTCACTAGAAGCATTTAATTGACAGGCCCTGGGCACATGTAGCGCACCTTACTAGAGATGTATAAGTAAATTAAATATGCCAATTGTGGCTAACCCAATGTTACCATGGTTGGGGAAAAGAGCATATGCACTTTAGCATTGTTTACCGAATTCAGCAAAGAGTGGAGGAAAAGGCAAAATGTTTGGGGATGTCCCTGTAGAGAGGGTCATTCCCAACAGAAAAATTGTTGTTTTTCGAGATCTATTAAACCAGGGAGATAGTCTAGCTGATTTAGTATAACTATAAATGTTTTCAACCTTTCAACCTTCAAGTAAAATTGCAGTAATCACATTTGACTGCAAGTTTTCTAGTATAATAGTAAATATGAGGGGAAAGAAAAGAAAGAAAATGAACAATGGTAACAATCTGATCTTGAAAATGGAAAGATGCCTTGTCAAATCCCATACCACTATAAACAATTGGTTTGCAAAGTTGTATTTTTGTTAGAAAATTAGGGCGAAAATGTTCCATTTTAGCTTTAACAACAATTCTACCATGTTTTTCTTGCGACAAAAGCAACAGCCCAAAACCATGCCAGATAGACAGGAAATATCTGCAATACTATAAAAGTAATGGGATATTTCATAAAGGCCCCTTCAGTGTGTCCTGTAAAACCTATTGCATTTGCAGGAAATTAATATGACGTGTCTGGAGATGCACTACATAGTGCCATTTTTCATACTTTTCTGAGGCAAGAGCGAACCCCCCCCCCCCAATCACTATGGGGAACGGGAAGAGATCCGGAACAACGCATCCGGAACCATGCCTGCATTGTACACACAAGCGGAACGACACTTGGCTGAACAAAGCAGGCCTCTTTCTCTGCCTTAACTACGCATATGCTGAACAAGAAGATCCATCGGGAGAGGGCGCGGTCAGGTAAGTAGGGCTGTGGCAGGGTTGGGGCAGTTTTAGGTGTGGCGGCAGGGGGTAAAGGGGTTGGGTGGTTAGGTTATTATTATTATTTTTTTTATTTTTTATTATTTTTTGTAATTTAATTTAGTCTGTACTATGGTTTTTAGGGCAGGGGTGGGGGTTCGGGGTTATTTTGTTTTTAGGGGTGGAGGGTCTGGGTAATTTTGTATTTAGGGGGGTTGAGGGCGTCAGGTTTTTTGGGGCAGGGGGACAGGGTAATTTTATGTTTACGCTAGGTGGGGGGTTGGGTTTTTAGGGGCTGGGTGGGTGGTCAGGGTAATTTTGTGTTTGGGAGGGTTGGGGTAGTTATGTTTTTAGGGTGGCTGTTTTTTTTTGTAGGGGTGGGGATCGAGGTAATTTTGTATTTAGGGTGGAGGAGGGGGTTGGGTTTTAAGGGGCGGTGGGGGTTGGGGCTAATTTAGTATTTATGGGGTGAGGGTGGATTATTAGGGGTGGGGGTGATTTTGTATTTAGGGCACGGGGCTGGGATTTTTAGGGGCGGGTGGGGAGGTTGGTGTAATTTTGTATTCAGTGCAGGGGAGTCAGGTTCTTAGGGGCAGGGGTGTGGGGGTCGGGGTAATTTTGTTAGTAGGGGTTGGGTAGTTTTATTTTTGGGGTGGGGTTGGTTTGAGGGGTCAGGGTGGGTGGGGGCTATCAGGGTTATTTTTAGAAGTGGGGGTCAGAGTACTTCTGTTTTCAGGGGCAGCATGGTGGGGTCGGGGTAAATTTGTTTTTAGGAGTAGGATTGTTTTATTTTTTGGGGGGGCGAGTTTAGGTTTCAGGATGGGTGGGGTTTATTGGGGTAGTTTTTAAAGGTGGGGTTTGGGGAACTTCTGTTTTTAGGGACATGGTGGGGGCGTCAGGGTAGTTTTGTTTTTAGGGGTTGGGTTTTTTTATTTTTTGAGGTGGGGTTCAGTTTTAGGGCTCAGGGTGGGTGGGGGTTTCGGGGTAGTTTTTAAGGGTGGGGGTACTTCTGTTTTTAGGTTGGGGGTGGCATGCGACAACCACCCATGCCGTTTCCACACATGCCTTTACAACAAAAAATAGTTGGAAAGGCATGTCTGAAAACAACCCAGTTGTTTTTCTGACCACGTTGTTCATGCATGCGTGGTTGCCGCATGCGCAGTTCCATCATACAACCAGGGCAATGTGCTTTTCTGTAGGCAGCCCTTGATGTTTAGAATATTTTTGAGAATCCAGACATTTCTTCCTGAAAATTCAGTAGCTTGTGGCAATATTTTTTTCAAACTATGCTGTCAAAACTCCACGTTGGTCCATTGGTTCAAAAACTTCCTCAAGAGGCTCAGACCCCTAACCCTCACTAAGGACTCCTTGGCCAGCTTTATTTGGTCATGTGATTAGTGCTCTAAAGGTTCCGGTTAAGCCAAAGACGTTTTAAAGCATAAACAAAGTGGGCAATTGCCCAGGGCCCCTATTTTTCAAGGGCCCCCTGACAAAGCAACCTTTCTCTTCATCTCCTTTCTGTTTATTTTTGTGACTTCACCTTCAACATATAATTCAAAATTTTGTACCTCAACATTTCACATATAATTGAATATTTTATCATATAACTCAATATTGTTAGACAGCAAAAGGCTTGAATAAGCAAAACATGGTAATAGCATTTAAAGTTTCTCCAAAAAGGGGCCCTCAAAATATTTCTACTTTGGGACCCCAAAAATCTTTAAGATTACACCAGGTTCCCCGGGGTGGCAAGGAAAGGGGGTCATTTTATTCAGTTGACAGCTCAGTTGAATTTAGAACAGCCCTGCTCCTTCCTGTCATACCAAGAACAGAAACTGTGTCTGCACTGCAGTACCACTGAAAGCTTACCTCCCACAATGTTTCTGTTTAAGCAAACGGGATAGCACAGAAATGCACTGCATTTGCATATAAACTCCTCATCGGATCGCATCTGACTCTGTTTTCAGGCGACTGAGCTTTGAACGCAGGAATATGTAAGATAACCAATACACCAGAACGTGTCAACAAATGGCAGTATCCCTTTTGTTGCGCTTTAATTAAGCTCTAACATACATCACAATTTTTTACAATCTCTAAGAATAATAAGTAAAATTAATTTACAAATTTGCGTTTACTCAACACGTGTGGTTATCTGGCAGGCCTAACAGCAGTGCAAGACAGGCGATGTAGGTGATGAGCCCCCAGTTAGAGGGGCCCTGAAAGAGTGCCCTCAAAAATGATTGCACAGAGAACTAAAGACGTGTAGTTGTATAAATGTGATGATCATCAACCAGAAAACATTTAGGCACCAACTATGTTTTCCTCAAACTGCTAGAAAATTGCAGCTGAAAAGTTCTGTACAGAAATGCTTTAGCAACTTTATATTGCATGTCTGTGAGCCAGGAAATGGCCTTATAGAACAATTTGTTTTCCCCACAGAGCCTGTGTTAGTGCGTCTGACCTTATTAAGTCAACTTACAAGGAGAGGCGTATAGGCCAATGGACCTTTTGACTGCACTTCGAGTACTTCCCACCATGTAACCCCATCCCAATACAAAACCATAACAATCAATGACATTAATAACGGCCATGAATAACCACACCTTTATGTAAACGTTAGAATGTTTATTTCCCTATAGTAACAATGCTAATATCACTTAACTCAGTCTCAAAATCAAATGATAAGCATACAGAAACAACACAGGCTGACCAAATCTCCTAAAGAATCAAAATCTAATCAAAGCTTGAGCCACTACACATTCTAAGGTTATAGTACAAACTAACAGCATGAATAACTGTGCAAACAAAATGATATACATTTAGAATTAGCAAAGAAGAGACATCTACTGTTATTACATGTAGCAAACATCATCAGTGAGTACCTTAACTAACATCAGATTAGAAAAGCATGTTTGGACTTCATGCAAAAAAATTTAGTCAACACTAATTTGGAAAGGAAATCTAACTATGACTCTATCAAAAGTAGCGGTTGGTACCTAGGAACAAAAGCAATAGACATGACAATTAGTAACATCATCTTTATACCTTGCATCAGTATGGTTCAGCAAGGTATGACATTCTTCGTCAATTGGACACCAGTTTGATCAGCAAGGCACCAGGATTCAGCATTAAAGTTCAGAAAAAGCTAACTATTTTCATGCAGTTCACAAAGAATAATCAGAAAAAGGGTTCTCTTCTCTCTGTGAAGTCCAACTAAGTTAGATTTCCTAAAACTACTTCCCACGTCCTCATTGGTCAAAGAATCATATGTTTGCATTTAGTCCAATGACAATAAACCCCCAAATCTATTAATTTTACTACTACATAGTTCACAGGTTGATGATTGGCTCCTCTTCTCCTGTTCCCATAGTTTAGATTGTCAGGTATCAATATTGTTGAAGCTTATACTCCAGTCAGTGCATCCATTGTCTTCTCCTGGGAAGGGCATTCTTACACATACTACATTTATACTACATTATAAAATGTATCCCTAGCTAGCACAAAATATTCTAGCAAGCAGTTCTCATGAGAAAGAATTTAATCTACGAGCACTTGGTCAGCACAATGGAAAATCACAATTTAATTATTTTAGCAGCCATTTTATAAGTCGCCTAATAAATGCAGCTTGACATGAAGCCATTCAACTAGGCCCAAGACCTTGCTAAAATAAGGCCTACGATTAATAAAATGAATACATAATACATAACCCTCAATATGACCTATTACTACAATAACAAAACATAAGGTCAACATTTTATTAATAAGCTATTAATAAGTACAGTTCGTGAAAATTGACAGCCACTCAGACAGGCACAACTTTCAAATGTGTTCATTATTTCTCTACGTTAATTAATTTTCTAAGCAAATTCAACACTCAGAACACATGAACATTCATTAATAAAATTCAGCATTATCAATCCCTCCTCTGATGACTAAGGGGGTCATTCTGACCGTCAACGACCGCGGGAGCACCGCCAACAGGCTGGCGGTGCTCCCATGGGCATTCTGACTGCGGCGGTACAGCCGCGGTCAGAAACGGAAAACCGGAGGTGTACCGCCGGTTTTCCGCTGCCCTGGGGAATCCTCCATGGCGGCGCAGCTTGCTGCGCCGCCATGGGGATTCCGACCCCCATTACCGCCATCCTGTTCCTGGCGGTCGTGGCCGCCAGGAACAGGATGGCGGTAAGGGGTGTCGTGGGGCCCCTGGGGTCCCCTGCAGTGCCCATGCCAATGGCATGGGCACTGCAGGGGCCCCCATAACAGGGCCCCACCATGATTTTCAGTGTCTGCCATGCAGACACTGAAAATCGCGACGGCTGCAACTGCACCCGTCGCACCCCTTCCACTCCGCCGGCTCCATTCGGAGCCGGCATCCTCATGGAAGGGTATTTCCCGCTGGGCTGGCGGGCGGCCTTCTGGCGGTCGCCCACCAGACCAGCGGGAAACCCAGAATACCCGCGGCGGTCTTTTGACCGCACAGCGGTATTCTGGCGGTCCCAGCCAGGCCGGCGGCTTCCGCTGCCGGCCGGGGTCAGAATGACCCCCTAAATGTGTCATCACACTTAAACCTTCCCTCACACATTTTCTGCTTCAGCTATAATTCTTTCATCTCCCCATGCTCCAACTATGCAAATCACAATAATCAATATCCATTGTATTCTTTTCAATAGTATCCCTTTCCCAATGTTGCTGAGCCAATTTCCTACTGAAACAAATCCTTTGGCAATTTTCTCCCAAACACCAGAGGGCAGATTTATGGAAAGTGGTGCTGCCGAGTACAGTACCACTCTCCCTGCGCCCCTTAGCACCTCCCTACCTCTACCATGTGTGCACCGTATTTAAAGTATGGCGCACAATGGCACACGATAGGGGGCAATAGTGCCACTTTTTATCACGCTATTGATGTACTCTGCAGGAGTACAGCCAAAATATTGGCGCTACTCCTGCAGAGTACATCGGGCCCACTATAAATAATGGAAGCCCCCTTTTAACACCTGCTCTTGAGCAAACGTTAAAAGTGCCGTAATAAGTGGCGCAAGGAAATCTCATAGATTTCCTTGTGCCATTTTTCCAGTTCCCCTAAGGGGTGAACGCCCCCTTTGTATACATTATGCCTGGCGCAGGCAAAATGAAATGCAAAGGGTTACAGACTGGTGCAATGCAAGCATTATGCCACTCTGTAAATACAACACAGGATTTTAGCCTTGTTGGGCCACATTAACGTTAAACTAAATGACGTTAATGTGGCGCAAGGTGGCTCCTGCGGCCTCTAAATACGCCCCCTGGTTCTTTCAATTCTTTCAAATCAGTGCTTTCATTATTCAGATTAGTAAGTAAGCTTCTAATTTCTAGGCTATTATCAGGAATATGTGAACAACAATGCCTCGAGTTAAGCATTTTACAAACTCTGCCATCTTTTGCCAAAAGAATAACGCAAGGTGGTTCTGAAGAGTCATAGATCTTACCGCAGCCATTTCTGTATCCTTTATGATCATGACTCCTGAAAAATTTGTCAGCATGTTATCCACAATAGAAAAACTTTCAAATCTTTATAGAATTCAGAACAACTCCTACAGAAGGAATTATTGCTCCAAAAATATCTTCCACTATAAAAGAAGAAGACTCTTTCTTTTCTCTAATGTGATGTAATTCAGTCATTTTTGGTGATCTTTTCAAGTCATCAAGTTAGAATATCTTTGGGAAAACTATCCCCAAATAACATGTGCCATACCATCCTCTTGGAAAAAGGTAATAAGCATTAGGTCCACAAATGTAATATATACCAGTAATCGCTGTATCCTGTCCATTCAACATAAATGTCCATTTACTCTGAAACAAAAACACATGCTTACATTCACTCATTCCCACAAATAAAGTGTCAGTTAGAGATTTAGGTCTATATACACAAAGATTTCCTATGTGTTGCGCGTCTAAAGCTAATTTCCCTTCTGTTTTTATTTCACTAATAGCAGAATCATTTCTAAGAATACTTTTCTCTAAGCCCTTTTCTAGCTCCTCCTTTAATGCCTTTCTCCTGTCATCTGTCTGATCTATGAAACTCTTTTCTAACGGTGCAAGCAAGCTCTTTTCTAACGGTATAAGCAAACGGTGTAACAAGGTTATTCTTGTGCACATCTGCTGTGCAAAAGTTAATGTAGGCTCAAAGAAACCTCTTACTAATACTATGTCACTGTCCTTAGCTATCCTACTCAGGTATCTAATTATGGGGACAAACAAAAACACAACGTCATGGTTAGATTAGAAATACTGATTGTGCTCCTGGTTATAGAATCTTGTTAGTAATAGACTACAACTTATCCCATCAGGGATGGGAAAACTATGATAGGTAACTCCTTTCTTTGACTGATGAAGGAACCTGCGTTAACACATAACAATTCCTCACATCCATGGTCTCATCATACTCACTCAATAAGCAATAGAAGACATTAGAAGAAAGTTCTCCTTGTGCATTGTGCAGATACTTCTCATGTAACCTAAACTTCTCTATCTCTGTTAAAGCAGTAGTTGTCTCTAAAGCTGAAGTATGGTTGGCTTTACTCTTGTCAAGAACAGTCATACCCACAATCAATATCAAGCACAATATCACGCACACAATTGCCAAACCAATACTCATGTATTTACAGTACCTGTTCTTCCTACCCTGCTGGCTAACTTTAGTCATGATCTGTAAAGAATCAGAAAGTAGAAGAGAAAATGTAGTAACTATGCAGCAAAAATCTAAAACAAAAATCTTCAATCTTCTTTCAGCAGTTATTTACAGCTTTCAGAATCCTTAGTCAGAAATCAGTTTAGCAGCTTGTCAAATCAGGTTTCAAAAGTCTTTTCCCGTTACTTTCAACAGTCTCATTTTTCTTTGTACGTTTTCTCAGTTTGTCTTAGCAGTTCAGTTCATTAGCTTCCTTCAAGTGCCAAACTATTGACCTGGAATGTCTTGATCAAAACAAAAAGACAAAAATTCTCTTTGCCATTCACTTGTTGTTGCATACGCCCCTTTTGGACCTTTGTACCTTCGACTTGCTATTCTCTTTCTTTACAACATTTGATCTCCATTCAATTGTCCTTTCTCAGATCTTCTATCCTTGTTGTATCTACTTCTTCCTCGATTCTTGGCAAAACTTCTCCTTCCTTTCTCTTTGCTTGTGACTCCTTCCACTTATCCCTTTTCAGTGGACCGTTGATCAATGCTCTTTTCAGTGTTGAACTTGAAACTTCGTCTTGCTATGCAGGACCTGCAACTAATTCAGGAGGAGTCAGACCACTTTGGCTTTGATCCGCCTCAACTCCTTCCCCATCGGGGTCTGGTGTTTGGTCTGTTTGTCTCTCAACTCCGTCTACTTCTGGGAGAGCCCTCCTCTAACTAGACTCTCCTGCTGCCTCAATTGAGATCGGCTCACTGTCACTTTCCTGGAGGACTTCTCCTTCGTCTCTCACAGGAATGACTGAACCGTTCTCAATGTGCTCAGATCCGGTCTCAGTTCCTCTTTCTTCTCTTTCTGGCTCTGAGGCTTGTCTGGCCATTGTTGGTACTCTCAAATAACTCATCTTCATTGTCCAGAGGACATGCCAGTTTTCTAGTGTGGCTGGCGTGTATCAGTGCAGCAATTACAATGCAACTTCTGCTCAATGTTTAAGCAATTTGACTACTTCATTGTGGAAGTGACGTTCCCTAGCTGATTCTAAACAGATTGGAAACGCAAAACATGGTATCAGTTCCCTAAGCAGTAGTTTCGTTACTGTGAGGCTGTCATTTCTTCATGTAGGGTACGCTTTAATCCAATAACTAAAGATGCATACAATCACCAACACATGTCTCAATCCTCCGTATGCAGGCATCTCAATAAAATCCATTTGCATTCGGTTGACTGGACCTCCTGCTCTTCTAGTGTGGCTCAAATTAACCACTGTCCCTTTTCCCACGTTCATTTGTTGACAAACGACGCAACAATGGTAAACTGCTTCAGCAACTTGTCTAAACCTTGGATTGAACCAATTTTGTTTAAAGTGGCGAATCATGGGATCTCTCCCAACATGTGCTTGACACTGATAATATCTAGCCAATTGAGACAACAAACTGTTCGGCAAAACCAATTGATCCTGTTCTGAAACCCACAATTCATCCTGTAGCTGTACACATTTCATTTTGCTCCTTGGTCGTTTTTCCTCCCTGTCTATGTTATTCTACAGTGTTCTCAATTCTTCAAACGTATCTATTACATGCAATGCATAACTTGGACATGTTTCATCTTCTTCAGGTAACGATTCCCACTTATCTTTGAACTATATACAGTTCAATGCGCAAAACCTTTAGACTTGATCCGCATATCCATTTCCCATTGACACAAAATCTTGCAATTTCAAATGTGCACTGCATTTCACCATGGCAATCTTTTCAGTCATTTGGATAGCTTGCAACAACTCTTGAATTCTCTCACCATTTCTCACTGATGAACCAGAAGAGGTCAGGAAACCTCTCTATGACCACAACTTGCCAAAGTCATGGACTACTCGAAATCCATACTGGCTATCCGTATAGATGGTAACTTTAAGCTGGACAGAAACATGCCACGCTCTAGTAAGGGATACCAGTTCCGCTACTTGTGCAGAATATACTCCTTGCGCCAAGATGCTTCCAGTATACCAGACACTGTGCACGCCGCATACCCTGCTCCCAGTACCCCTGTATTATCCCTTAGACAGGAACCATCAACAAAGATAATTTGGTCATTTTCTTCCAATCGGGTGTCTCTAATATCAGGTCTTGGTTTTGTGCACAGATCATTTACCTCAAGACAATCATGCTCAATGTCTTCTAATTTTTCAATTTCAACATTTTCATTCAGAAGTAAGGTTAAGCACTGTACATCTTTTCAATGACACATTAGGTGAATCCTGAACCTATCAAGTATAGTGTCTTGGTCCTTGTAAGTAAAACTTCAGTGGAGTTAGTGACCATAATTGTCAGAGGATGTCCCATCACAACACCTTCACACTGTGTGAGGCTCAGTCCAACCCGCAAACAGCCTGGTAAAGCTGCTGCAACTGGGTCCAAAGTAGCTGAAAAATATGCTACTAGGCGGTTTACACCTCCATGGATCTGCGTCAAGGGAGACAAAGAACATGCATCGCGCTCATGACAGAACAATGTGAAATACTTAGGTCCTCATTATGACTTTGATTAGACCGCCAAACTCACCACCGTCATATGAACGCCAGTTTTGGTGGTCTGAAGACCGCCATATTATGCCTGCTGCGGTTCTCTGCCACTATTTGGCGGGGAAGCCGCCAGCAGCCATACTGGCTCTCGGCAGTCTAGTGGAGCTTGCTCCGCTGTCATCGCCATGTCATCACAACACCGCCCGCCGTATTACCACATTGTATATGCCATTGTTGTGTTGGCAGGGCGCTGGCAGTAGAGCAAGCGGCATGGAACCCATTCCCTCCTGACCACTGTGACCACCAGGTAAGTTGATCGTCCGAGAGAGGTGGGGGGGTGTTGTGTGTGTTTGTGTGCGTTTGTGTGTGCAAGTGTCTGTGTGCTTGTGTGAATGCCTGTATGCGGGAGTGGTGGGTGTGTTGTGGCCGCTTGTGTATGTGTGTGTGGATGAGTGAGCGCGTATGTTTGTAAGTGTGGTGTGTGTACATGGATCAGGGGGTTGGGGGTAAGAACGGGAATCAGAGGGGTGGGGGGTCAGTATGGGGACCGGGGGGGAGGGGGAATTCGCTGCTTGGGGGGTGGTGGGCTTCTGATGGGGTCAGAGGTGGGTGGGCCTCCTACATGGAGAGGGGTGTTGGGAAGTCCTGTTGTGGCTACAGGAATCAGTATTCCTGTCACCAGTATCCTTTCTGCCAGGGATTTCATGGCAGGGCTGCCGCCATGGAATACCTAGTCGAAGGTGATCAACCTTCATCCAGGCCATACCACTGCACTGCTGGTACAGGCCGTGAACTGGCTGTGATGTAGCCAGTTCACTTCTGCGGTCATAATTTGGCGGTCCTGCCCCGCCATGCTGTCGGAGATCTGACTGCCACCGCCGGCGTGGGGAGGCAGGATCGCCAAAGTCATCATGACCACCTATGTGTAGTCAGGCATACCTAAAGCCGGAGCTTTGCACAGACTCCCTCTCGAATCAGAAAACGCTTTCATGCAAGCCTGATCTAACACTAGGGGATCAGTGACTTCCTTGTGGGTCAACTTCTGCAAGGGCTTGGAAATGACTGAAAAATTGGTAATCCATTGGCGACAGTAGCCTACCATCCCTAAAAACTTCCTGACATCTCTCTTTGTGGCTGGGTTACTTTACTGAAATATGGCTGTGACCCTTTCTCTGGATATTTTCCTTGTTCCCTTCTCAATCTGGTGACCCAAGAATTTCACTTCTTTCTGACTGTATTGTAATTTAAGTGGGGACACATTATGACCATTCTTTCACAAATAGTTAAGTAAGGCAATTGTGTCATACTTACACTATTCCTTCATTTTGGATGCAGTCAATAAGTCATCACTGTACCATACCAATGTCGATTGGAAAGGCAATTCCAATGACTCCAAGTTCTTTTTCAAGATGTAATTGAATATGGAAGGTGACTCTGAAAATCCTTGAGGAATTCTACACCTACAATAAACCTGATCCAAGAATTTGAAACAAAAGAGAAATTGACTATCTTCATGAAGAGGCACAGGAAAGAAGGCTTGTGACAAGCCTATGACGGTGAACCATTCAGCATCACATGGAATCTGAAACAAAATCATGGCTGGATTTGGCACCACGAGCAACATTTGATCACAATGTCATTTATTTTTCTCAGGTCCTGGATAATTTTACCTTTCCCACAGGTCTTTTTCAATCCCATTATCGATGAATTACATGGGCTGCTCGAACACTTCTTTCAAGACCTCTTGGTTTACAAATTCGCAATTATGTTAGCAACCTTCGTAAGGATATCCTGTGGCATGTGACACTGGGGAATCTGAGAAAAAAGTGTGTTTGGCTTTTCCAGAAGTTTTACTGGCTCAACTCCCTTTATCAGACCAATCTCTTTCCCTGTCAAATCTCACACCCTCTCTTTCACCGTCCCCTGTAATTCAGGAGGAAGCTCCTTTACCGTGAATACTGGAAAGAAAATATTCAGAGGGTACTCCTCATTTATAGTCTCACACTCTATATTTGGAGCTGGGTCATCCTCATCATCACTATTTGTCTGTATCTCGAGTTTGTCATTTCAACAACTAATCGAGCACTCGGTTTTACACAGCAAGTCTCTTCCCAATAGGGATACCAGACTTGAATTACAGACTACGAATTTGTGTAATCCTTTAAAGTTGCCAAATTTAAGCTGAACTGGTTCTGTATTTGGATTGGTCAAATACTGATTCACTACTCCTACAATCTAGACTGTCTTTCCTGAAAGGGCCAATTTTGGAATTTCTGTAGTTCTCACTATAGAGCGTGTAGCTCCTGTGTCTACCAAGAATGACACAGAATGAAACCTTGTGACCCATCACCTTTACCTTCACATATGGGCCCTTCTGATCTACTTCTAACGAAGCCGCAAACACACAATCCTCTTCATCTGAAGTCTCACTCACCCAGCCATTGTTCATTCCATTGTCACTGTGTAACAGGAATTGGTGTACAGTGTATTACTTTGGTTAAACTTCTTACCTGTAACCTGTTAAGAAAGCATCACCTGCTGCTGTTCCATTGGGGCTTGAGGTACTTGAATTTGCTCTCTAGGTACCAATTGAACCTGCTGTTGCATTGGCTGCAACTGCATCATTTGTACACATGGCATTTGCACCTGCTGCATGGGTTGGAAAATGTTCATTTGATTCGCATTGTTATGAAAATGTGGATTATGACCTCTCATTCTTGGTCCTCTCATATTTTGGAACTAATTGATGTCACCTGTGTGCTGAACAACACCTTCATGCACCATCATCGGACAGTCCTGGTTCCAATGTCTGACCACTCCGTAACCGGGGCAAGGCAACAATCTCTTCATTCCCTGCACATCATTCTGAAACACTACAGTACCCAAATTGGGACTATGGTTTCCATTACCTCTGCGACCTCTACCTCTTATCTGATTTTAAATTCCACATTTCCCTGCTGCTGCTGCTGTTGCTGTTGCTGTGGAAATTGTCCCTGCATGTCTCTTTGTGCTGCTTTAATCTGCATCACCATTGCCTTCTCTTTCAGCTTTCTCTGCTTCAACTCATTCGCGTCACTACAGTACTTTAGATACTTTACATACTGCAACACCTCATCAATAGGTTTTGCTTGCCAACAAATCAAAAAACTCTTAACCATCTGGCTAATTTTAGGTCTCAATCCTTCCACAAATCTAAACACAAAATGAATCATGTCCTCTGGCTCAAGTGTCTCTATACCATTGTAATCAGTAAACCCCTGCAACAATCTCTCATAATGTGCATGTATTGACTCTTGCTTCCTGGGCTGTCCTATCTATCCTCTGCCAGTACACGTTTTTGGGCGACATTCTTTTAAAAAAAAAATTCAATCACTTTGTAATAATATTTCAGCACCTCAGGAGATGGCGCACCTGAATTCGGCTCTCTCTTTGGTTCCTTTGCGGCCAATCTATACTCCTCTTACACCCCATCCACAAATCAGTTGGAACTACTATCTCTAATAGAGTGTTCAAGTCCTCCCACAGGCATTTTGCAAGTTTCACGAACTTGTCTGTCTGCTGGTACCATTCTATTGGCTTCTCTCTCAACCTAGGATAGTCATTTGTAAAGGACAGAATGTCACTTCGGCCCCAAGGGAAATGGACAAAATTCCCTTTTGGAATCTCCCTAAAGGGTAAAATCTTCACCAGACCCTTACTTTGCTGCACATTTTCAGTTAGATCAGCCGAATCTCTTTTCCTTTTATCTCTTTTCTTTACCCATCTGCCTTCCCACTTGTCTAATGCTCCCCATGTCTGGACACTTTGGAGTAACTCCCTATAGTGTGCCTTCATTCCTGCAGATCTCATGTGTTCCAAGTCATTTGTGTCAAAATCTAAGCTGTAACTCCTTTTCAAATGCTTTGTTTTCTCTATTTCTATGACGTACTTTTCTGCCAGGTCTACTAGTCTTAGATGTACATGGCTCACTTCCCTCGTAATTTACAGGCACAGACATCTCAACTCTGCTTCTGTGTTGGACTCTAATCTGTGCAAACCCATAGGCCCTCATTATGACCCTGGCGGTGTGCTCCCTTGGGCATTCTGACCGCGGCGCTTTGGCCGCGGTCAGAAATGGAAAACCGGCGGTCCCCCGCCGGTTTTCCGTTGCCCATTTGAATCCCCCATGGCGGCGCAGCTCGCTGTGCCGCCATGGGGGATTCTGACACCCCCTACCGCCATCCTGTGAACAGGATGGCGGTAGGGGGTGTCGCGGGGCCCCTGGGGGCCCCTGCAGTGCCCATGCCAATGGCATGGGCACTGCAGGGGCCCCCGTAAGAGGGCCCGCTAGTATTTCACTGTCTGCATAGCAGACAGTGAAATACGCGACGGGTGCAGTAGCACCCGTCGCACCTTCCCACTCCGCCGGCTCGATTACGAGCCGGCTTCATGGTGGGAAGGTCGTTTTCCCCTGGGCTGGCGGGCGGCCTTTCGGCGGCCGCCCGTCAGCCCAGGGGAAAAGTAAAAATATCCGCCGCGGTCTTGCGACCGCGGTACGGTATTTTGACGGCGGGACTTTGGCGGGCGGCCTCCGCCGCCCGCCAAGGTCCGAATGAGGGCCATAGTCCCTTCATTGAGCTCACCCATTTCCATTCCTAGTCTCTTATAGTTCAAGTACTCCTCTCCCTAGGAGTACTCTGCGAGGTATTCAGCTTGTCTAACCATTCAGTCAATTGTTGGGCAGTCAAACCTTGCAGCAAAACGTTGTTAGCATGGGCATGTGGCACTGGTTGCACAACTGTATTTAGGGACTGATGTGTCAGTAATTTCAGGCTTTGACTAAGGTCCGACCCTATGACAGTATCTGGAGGAACTCCGTATGGACTAAGGTCTAGCAATGATCTTGGTCCGTCAAAGGTCTGTCCCATAGGAGAGACTGCTCAGATATTCTCATTAAGTCCTCCCCTCATTGCATTCTGACTCAAGACTCCCTGTCCACTAGCAATGTTATTCTCTTGTGCAAACAAAGGTACAATTGGACCACTGGTGACAGGTACAGATACAGCATCTGTGCCTGGCCTGACATTTAAGTTCTGTGGGTGCATAATTTCTGTATTCTGGCTCATCAATGTAGGCCTATCCGACTGTGTGCCTATTATTGGAGTGTACTTTGGCATTGCTTGTGACTGCACTTGGAGTAGTAAAAGTGGAGTTGGCTCTGTCTGAACCAATATCGGTTTCGGGAAAACCTGTCCTGTTGGCACTATTGAGTGTGTGGCAGTTTCCACAATAGGTACATCAAGGTAAATTCTACGGACATTCGACTGTGGCACCTGATTTTGTGCTATCGGTGTAATAGATGCATTAAGACTGCTCTGCATTGGGGTTGGTGTCATAATAGGATTAATCTGCACTTGAATCGTTGTCACGTTAGCCTGTGTCGGTGCTGAAGGATTTACACTGTGCTCAGACCACTCTCTTGTGCTCTATATGGTGGGGGGATGATTTCTCAATAACTGCAAGATAAATTCATCATCATCTGACTCTTCCTCAAGCGTGAGGCATCCTCTAGACTGTTTTGATATCTGCTCCCTACTCTCAGAAGGGCTTCTGTTTTTTTTGCCTTTCTCGTTCTCCTCGAACTGTGCTGGTCTTGGAGGTGTTTCAGCTCATACCACACCCTCCTCAGATTCTCTGAGCTCCTCAAATTAAATGTTCTGTGGGCAGGAAATGCTAAACTCCCATCTTTCTTTGTCTCTTTGTACCACTGTTTCATCCAAAGACATGGCACAGCACCCTCTTCTTCTATTACAATGTAAGCTGATGTACCTTCTGGCCGTGCAATGCGTAATGTACGCATCCCCCCTTAAAGCACTCTTTAAAGCTTTGAAAAATGTCATTTCTGCAACATTTCTGTTATTCTAAAACAAATCAGAAGAGGACTTTTAATCCCAGAATTCTCTTCATCCACCTTCTCAACCAATTGCACTCCACGGTCGTCTGCCAATCCGTGCGTGGCCCTTCTCACCAACCAACCTATTCCAGCGTGGCTCCAATGACGTCACACTCACACATACAGCAGCTCACAAAGTCTTGCGGCTTGTTCTCCTAAACTCAAATTCACAGAAAACTAATGCAAACTATTGCGAGCACTAAACAAAATCAAAACCCAATTTGTCCGTTTACTACTGGTAAGGTAACACAATCGCTTCAGAAAACTTGTGGATTTTTCACTGACGGCATTTCACTCTAACAGCTACTCCTTTCTCAGTTTCCCTGATTCGCAAGCAAAATTCAACCCACAAATTTTGCTCTCAACTGATCAGTGGGTCTGTCCTGGTGCACATAGGACTTGCCAGATCTCAGTCGAAAAATTATTTCACTCACTTTGATTCACACCCTGACTTGTGGACCGCGCCCGATCGATCTATTAAACCAGACAAATTACAACAAAAACCAAGTGTCTCATACACTTTTCAGTATACTCCTGAGTCCTATACCACGCAGGGTCTGCATACCAATACCCATGTGGACAATTTTTGAGCACAAAGTGCGACACACATGTGAAGTTTGACGATTTTCCTACTCTCACACTTCGGAGTACACACACTCCTTCTACAACTTCATTTGGAGTATGCAAACTCTCTAAACCTTCACAAACATCACAATTCACCTGCAATTTGCCTAAGCTGTTCAAGCACAAAACCTACTTCATTCACACCATCACTAGAATGTGAGAACATACTCAAACAATCATTTGCAAGCTCTAAGGTTCTGGGAAAGTCATTTTAAGTACTTAGGAGCACATTTTCTCTCCACTTTGTATTATCGAATCTAAATAATCCAACCTTTCACCAACTTTACACAATCTACAAATGACGTTGCTCTTTGTAGGAGACTAACCCTTACCCTACTACTATCTCTGGGGACCCCTGTTATTTCTTGCTTACTATCTCTGGGACCAAATACTCTACTACCCATCTCTGGACTGTATGATGGGCTTTTAAGGAGACAAACCATGTATTGGGCCTGGATGATGGGCAACTAAGGAGGAAAACCATGTACCAGGCCTCTATGATGGGCTCTTAAGGATACAAATTATGTACCGGGCCTCTATGATGGGCTCTTAAGGAGACAAACGATCACTCTCTGCTATCATCTGTTAGCGCATCTGATCTTATTAAGTGAACTTACAAGGAGACGCATATAGGCCAATGAACATTTTGACTGCACTTTGAGTAGTTCCCACCATGCAACCCTGTATCAGTACAAATCAATAAAAATAACAATCAATTACATCATTAATCAATAGGAGTAAGTAATTTCCACACACCATGACCTTGCGGCCAGGAATAACCACAACTTTATGTAAAAGATAGAATGTTTATTTCCCTATATTAACGATGATAATGTCACATAACTTAGTCTCAAAATCAAATGATAAGCATACAGAAAAAATACTGGCTGACCAAATCTCCTAAAGAATCGCAATCTAATCAAAGCTTGAGCCACTACACATTCTAAGGTTACAGTACAAATTAATAGCACGAATAACTGCGCAAACAAAATGATATACATTTAGATTCAGCAAAGAAAAGACATCAACTGATATTACATGTATCAAACATCATCAGTGAGGACCTTAACTAACATCAGACTAGAATAGCATGTTTGGACTTCATGCAAAACAATTAAGTCGACACAAATTTGAAAACAAAATCTAACTATGGCTCTCTCAAAAGTAGCGGTTGGTACCTAGGGACAAAAGCAAATAGACATGAGAATCAGTCACATTGTCGTTATACCTTGCCTCTGTATAGTTCTGCAAGCTGTGTCAGTCTTCTTCAATTGGACATCAGTTCGGTCAGCAAGGCATCAGGATTCAGCATTAAAGTACAGAAAAATCTAAGTCTCTTCATGCAGTTCGGAAAGAATAATCGGAATATGGGCTCTCTCCTCTCTGTGCTTCCCACGTCATTATTGGTCAAAGAATCGCATGTTTGCATTTAGTCCAATGAAAATAAAACCCCAAATCTATTAATTTCCGTGGAACACAGTTCACATGTCAATGATTGGCTCTGCTTCTCCCATTCCCATAGTGCGGCTTGCCAGGTATCAATATTGTTGCAGCCTATACCCCAGTCAGTGCATCCATTGTCTTCTCCTGGGAAGGTAATTCTTACACATACTATATTATATAATGTATCCCTTGTTAACATATTCTAGCAAGCAGTTCTCATGAGAAAGAATTTCAACTACGAGTACTTGGTCAGCACAGTGGAAAATCAAAACGTAATTCTATAAGCAGCCATTTTATAAGTCGGCCAAGAAATGCAGCTTGACATGAGGCCGTGCAACTAGGCCCAAGACCTCGCTAAAATAAGGCCTACTATTAATAAAGCTAATACATTGTACTTATCCCTCAATATGACATATTACTACATTAACAAAACATAAGCTCAACATTTCATATTAATAAGTTATTAATAAGTACACTTCGTGAACACTGACAGCCACTCAGGTAGGCACAACTTTCAAATGCGTGCATTATTTCTCTATGTTAATTCATTTTCCATACAAATTCAACTCTCAGAATACATGAATAATCATTAATAAAATTCAGCGTTTACACCTGCACTGGCATTATACATACGAGTGGAGCAAAACAAAATGATATAGGATACACCAAATATAGAATGCATGCATGAAACAAACAGCCAGGAGTTCAGTGCCTTTCTCACTGTTTGGGCAAGTTGGGGTTGTTTTGTATTGTGAATGTATGCAAGTTGGGTATCTTGGAAAAAAGTTTAGCATCCGGAGACATAACATGCAATTGGGGCAGTTTGTACTGGTTGAAGCCAGCAGTAGTGGTTAAATCGATGAGCAATTGCAAGACGGTGAAGTAAAGAGGATGTTCTGCAGTCTGCAAAGCAGGTACATCCAGAATGACGTTGAAAGCCAGAGAAACTGAACATTGTAGGGGAGAAGATTTTCAGTAGAGGAACTGATTAAAGGCCCAAAAGTTGGGAGAAACAAGAGATTCCTTTTCAGCAGGGGTTCAAGACTAATGAGGGACACAAACAATTTTGGCGTGAGAGTCAAAGATGGCCTGTAGGTTTTGGTAATGGTCACTGTGTGCCGCAGTTATAATGTTAAGGAACTAGAATTATCTTGCAAGCAATATGAGGTGGACTCTGAATGTTTCTGGAGTCCGTTGTCCAGATAGCTGTCCAGGCGACTTGAGCTGAGGTTAGTGGGACAATTCTTTTTTTCACAACATATCTTATTGACATCTAGCAGGAAGGCAAGACCAAAATGGCCACACACATATACTGGAGAATCCTATCTTGTGCCTGCATAACTAATTAACATAACATTGTAACTGGCACAGTTTACCATTTTCCCACACACCCACCTGCACTTCTATTTCACTTCTGCAATCAGTTATTGTGAATATATTCTTAGGGTATTGTGACTCTCATATATGTCCATAGTTCTGCACCTCAGCTTCCAACAGGGAGGAAGGGGTGTAAACCAGTTGTAGGACAATGCCCTTATAGTCAGCCCACCGGTACCAAATCTTAGGAGGTTTCTGGGGGCAGCTTCTAGACTGGAACACTGCAACTTCTAAGCTCATAAAAAGGTCCATTCCCGTCCGCCAAACCTCAGCAGTTGGACCGGATGTGGATGTGTCCCTCTTAAGCCTGGCAATATCCCTTTTGGACACTGTGAGCTCCAGGTATAACAAATGGTGTTTGTATCGGTTCCCCCAACCTCTCTGTGCTGTGGAGGGGAATAACTGTAGGTTCAAGTGGAATGGTCCAGCTAAGCAAAGTTCCATGGCTGGATGTAACTGCACACCAAAAGTATTTCAGAGCGATGCCACTCCATACTGTGTGGAGGAAAGTACGCAATTCTACTTCACATCACAGACATGTCACAATTGTTTTTATGCCCATGCACCACAGGCATTGCCTTGTATATATGCTCTGTACAGGTATTTTAATTGTATGAACCTAAGGAAGGTGGAGATTGCTGCTCTGTATGGGGCTGCTAGGGTCTCTGACAAGTCATCATCGTCTAGGTTGGTTATGTCTATCTCCCAGGCCTTGCGCACTGTAAGCAGGGTGGAGGGAATGTGTGTAATCAAGAATCTGTATATTTTAGTAATCTGATGTGTGTCCAAGTCTCCCATAAGAAGCCTTCCCCCAATGGGCTGAACTCGGCAAGTCTTGCGTATTCTGAAGGTCTGGGGTTAGGTCATCGTGGAGTTGTAGGTATTGGTAAAATTGGTTTGGCTGCATCTGAAATTCATTTTGAAACACTTTCAGAACCATACCTTGGGTTAACCCACTTAGGCCCTCATTCTGACCTTGGCGGGCGGCGGAGGCCGCCCGCCAAAGTCCCGCCGTCAGGTTACCGTTCCGCGGTTGAAAGACCGCGGCGGTAATTCTGACTTTCCCGCTGGGCTGGCGGGCGGTCGCCTTCAGACCGCCAGCCAGCCCAGCGGGAAAGAGGCTTCCACGATGAAGCCGGCTCGGAATCGAGCCGGCGGAGTGGAAGCTGTGCGACGGGTGCAGTTGCACCCGTCGCGTATTTCACTGTCTGCGCAGCAGACAGTGAAATACATGTAGGGGCCCTCTTACGGGGGCCCCTGCAATGCCCATGCCAGTGGCATGGGCACTGCAGGGGCCCCCAGGGGCCCCGCGACCCCCCCTACCGCCATCCGGATCTCGGCGGTCCGACTGCCGGGATCTGGATGGCGGTAGGGGGGGTCGGAATCCCCACGGCGGTGCAGCAAGCTGCGCCGCCGCGGAGGATTCAATGGGGCCGTGGTACACTGGCGGGACCCCGCCAGTGGTGCCGGTCCGACCGCGGCTTTACCGCCGCGGTCGGAATCCCCATTGGAGCACCGCCGGCCTGTCGGCGGTGCTCCCGCGGTCCTCCGCCCTGGCGGTCAAAGACCGCCAGGGTCAGAATGACCACCTTAGTGTGGAGATGCTAATATTGTTCCATCCCCGGAATCCTTTCAGAAAGGTCACTTGTAGCAGAGTGGAGCACTGTCTCAGAGGGGTCAAGTCTGTCATCCTGCCACACCACCCAATCTGACCGAAGGAGCACCTCCATATGCCATTTGGGGAGCTGGAGGCAGTAACTCTGTACTCTTGTTACTGTACAGGTAATATAATATGGAGGTCTCACCCACAGCCCACATTTCTAATGCATTAACTGGGTCTGAGTGGGAGCAATACCACCAGTCGTTAATCACCTGCAGTTGGGAGACGGAATAATGTGAGTGTATGTCTCGGGCTGAAATGCCCCCGCAGTATGTGTATTGAAAACAAGTGCCGAGCACCACCCTCACTGCTCTTCCCATCATAGGATGTTATTCAGGCTTGTGCTGAGTTGTTGAAACCAAAACTGAGGGATTTTGTAAGGGTATTTTTGGAGTTGATATAAGAGGTGTGGCAAAGAAGCCATTTTAAACATTGATGACCTCCCCAGCAAGGAAAGCAGACGGAAACCCGCCTCTCCCTTTATCTGTGTGGAGAGAGGGGCATGGTTATGCTTCCATGTCAATGCTGGGGTTAGGGAGGGATATATCCCCAGGTATCGAAATCCTTCTGTATCTATGGTAAGGTCCAACGCCCACTGCAAAGCCCCTATATCTCCCTGGACAGGGAACACTATTGCTTGGCTGGATTGATGTACAGACCTGAAGTCTCACCATAGAGCTGCATGATTTGAAAGATTCGGGGTCCTGGTACTGCAGAGTTGGTGAGAAAGAAAAGAACATCAGCTGCATGAAGCACTGTCCTGTTGGACAGCGATATAGACCACTAGAAACCCTTTATTTTGGCATCCACCCTGACCCATGCCACTGAGGGATCTATGGCCAAGGCAATTAGCAGCGTGGATGGTGGGATCCCCTGATGTGTCCCCTCCCAAAGGGGAGTGGGTCTGATCTAACTCAGATGACGCGTACCGTGACCGTCAGGTCTGTGTATAGAAGACGTGTATAGGCAAGGAAGGTAGGACCTAGGGTGAGGCCCCGAAGGAGCACAAAGAGATATTCCCAGCTGAATGAATCAAAGGCTTTATCTATGTTGGGGAGAAGTATTGCTGCTGGCGCACCAGGCGATCGCCCAAAGATAGAGCATTGCAAATGCATCAGAAGTTATAGCGGGTAGCTTGTTGGGATATGAAGCCCGCTAAGTCAGGGTGGACTAAGTCTGGCATATGTTTGATCAACTATGGGCCAGAACTTTGGCTAGGGGACTTTGGCTATGACCTTGGCTTCCAGGTTAACCTGTAGATCAGTTAGTGATTCAGGGTAGACCTGGCATAATTTGTGAGGGTGTTCAGGCGTAAACCTCGATAAAGTTGATTACCTGCTCTACATCTATCTCCGCTCTGTGAGTGTAATCTGCCCTGTAGTATGTGGCAAAGCTTTGGAATATCTGGTGTGGGTCTGACACTAGGCAGCCAGTATCATCTCCGGTCATCAGGATTGATGGGTATCACATGCAGCTTGGCATGGTCCATGTAATATTTTACTAGATTTGTCCCCCACTGGTAAATGCAACTTTGTGAGGCTTCCCACGTTCTTTTTGCATCGTCCAGGAGTAATTGACTGTATTGCTGCTGAACATGTGCTAGTTGATGTCTTCTCTCTCACCCAGCAATATTTAAGTATGTGCATTTGTGTTTCAAGATCAGTTAGGGCCCTGTCTCTTATCCTCCACTTGCTCGCGCAATAGCTAATGTTGACGCTGCAAATGCAGGCCTTAAACGACTCCTATATGATAACTGGCAAAGCAAATAATGGTGTTTTAAGGGTAAAGTATGCTAAGATGCAGCGATGGAGAAGAGACCTATATTTGGGACTTTGGAGGTGCCAAGGGGACATCTGCCATCGAAAGGTTGGACGTTTTGGGCATATATGTAATTTAATGGATACAGGGGCATGATCTGACAGCCCGCGGGCTAGTATATCAACTTCAGATATTCAATGTATAAAGCTGTGGGTGACCAGCTGGTAATGAACCCTCACAAAATAGTTGGGAACCATTGAATAATAAATTTACCTCTTTGCATGTGAATGATATGCCTGCCATGTGTCCGTCCAGCCCAGTGTAGCTACTAATGATTAGAGTTTAGATCCTCCCAACAGCCACACATGTCTCACGTGCGCACCACCTCTCAGCCTCCAGAGATATCCTTTTGTTCCAATCCCCTCCTATCACAGTTAGTCCATTAGGCAGATATCCCCGCAGTCTTATTACTCGGTCTATGAAAGATTGTCTTAATGGTGGGGGGACATATACGCTTCTGAAGGTCACTGCCTCGCTGTACAGTGTGCCTGTCACCATTGTGTTTCTACTGCAATTGTACAACCAGGTTCTAGCGAGTTTGAAGGGGATCATACAATGCTCCAGGACCTTTGTATAGGAGGCTGGCCTGGTTTGTAGTGGGTACCTAAGGTATTTACACCTTATACCAGTTCCAGATATCCCTTATGAAATGTAGTCAGTGTTCTAGCAGCTTAGGCTGTTAGAGGTAGCTACAGCAGAGCAGCTTAGGCTGAACTAGGAGACATGCAAAGCTCCTGCAATACCACTATAGTTACACAATAAAAGACAATACTCAGGCCCTCATTCCGACAGGGTCGCAAATGACGGAAGCACCGCCAACAGGCTGGCGATGCTTCATTTGTCATTCTGACCACGGCGTTAAAGCCGCGGTCGCCCAGCCGGGTCCGGCGGTTTTCCGCCAGATTTCCCCCGGCTGGGAGAATCCTCCAGGGCATCGCTGCCCTGGTGATTCCGACCCCCTTCCCGCCAGCCTGTTTCTGGTGGTTTACACCACCAGGAAGAGGCTGGCGGGAACGGGTGTCCTGGGGCCCCTGTGGGCCCCTGCACTGCCCATACCACTGGCATGGGCAGTGCAGGGGCCCCTAACAGGGCCCCAGCCTGCTTTTCAGACAGTGAAAAGCGTGACGGGTGCAACTGCACCCGTCGCACACCTGCAACACCGCCGGCTCCATTCGGAGCCGGCTTCAGTGTTGCAGGCCGCCTTCCCGCTGGGCCGGCGGGCGTTAACAATGTTAGCGCCCGCCGGCCCAGCGGGAAGGTCGGAATGGCCCCAGCGGTCTTTTGACCGCGGGGCGGCCAAATGGCGGTTCCCGCCAGGCGGGCAGCGACCGCCGCCCGCCGGGGTCAGAATGACCCCCTCAGTGTTACCAAAAATAAAGGTACTTTATTTAAGTGACACAAGGCCAAAAATATCATAGAGACAATACTCCTTCTGGAGGTAAGTATTATACACAATATATACACTAGTAGCCAAAATCAGGTAAGTAAACAGTCATAGAATAGTTCAAACAGTGGAAAATACAATAGAATGCAATGGGCCTAGGGGCAACAAAAACCATATACTAAGAAAGTGGAATGTGAATCACAAATTTCCACCTAGGCAAGTGTAGTGTGTAGAGGGGAGGTGGGAGTGTACGAAAATACCAAAAGTAAGTGATGTACCCCACCTCAGAACCCAGGAAAGTAGGAGTAAAGTACTGCAAGTTTCCTCAGGACACACTACAAGTCGTAATAAGAGATTTTGCAAGAACCAAGCAAGACTGCAATCAACAAATGGACCTGAATACCTGTGAAGAGAGGAGACCAAGTCCAGAAGTCACAGAAGATTCCAGGAAGGATAGGAGCCTCTGCCAAACTAGAAGATGGTGCACTAGTGGATTCTCCTGTAAGAAGAAGAGTAAAGAAGAGCACCAAAGAAGATGGCTGCCAGTTCCTGCGTGGTGGAGGAGATGTCCCATGTTGGGTTGTTGGATGCAGGCTGTTTGCATCAATGGATTCTGCCTACAAGCCTTGGTTCACGCAAGTATGTGGTTTGCATCAAAATGGAGCTACCAGGACCCAGGAGGGACCTGGGGTCTCAACTCAGATTGAGGAGACAGAGGGGGCTCTCATAACTTCAGTGAGCCCACAGAAGACCAGGCAGCACCCACAGGAGTCCCAGGATATGGGGAAAAAGAAGATGCAAAGTGCATTCATCGCAGCACAACAAAGGAAGCTCCCACGCCGCCAGAGAACAACTCAGAGAGTTGTGCATCGCAGGATGGAGTGCTGGGGACCTGGGCCACACTGTGCATGAAGGATTCATGGAAGAAGTGCACAGAAGCCCAAGGAGCTGGAGAAGACGCAGTGCATGGGGGTACGGTCGCAGCACGGAGAGTCGAGCTCTTACCTCCACCAAATTTGGACAGCTTGAATTTAGGACAGTCTGGTTCATGTCGGTCCACTACCTGTGTTCCAGGGAGCACACTTGTCGTCAGGAGAGGAGTCCCAGAGTACCGGTCGTTATCACAGAAAAGTGCCTGCAGAAGCAGGGAAGTGACTCTTTCACTCCACAGGAGATTCCTTCGATACTTCTGGTGCAGGATGAAGACAGGCAATCCTCAGAGCATGCAAACCTTGGAAACTGTTGCAAATGCCAGATGGAGCTGAAGTTGCAGGTCACAGGAGTCATCCTGGATACTTTGTTGCAGTTACAGTGGTTCCTGGATCAGTCTGCGGTTTATCCAATGGTCAGAAGCTGAAGCAGAGGATGCAGAGGAATCCTGGAGGAGTATTGCCAGGTGAATCTGAGGAAATACCCAAAGGAGAGCCTCTAAATGTCTCTGAGAGGGGTATTGGCTACCTACCCAGGTATGCACCTATCTGGAGGGGTCTCTGATGTCACCTGCTGGCACTGGCCACTCAGAGGTCTCCAGAGTGTCCCCACACCTTGGAATCCAAGATGGCTAACGCCAGGGACACACTGGGGGAGCTCTGGGCACCATCCCTGGGGTAGTGATGGACAGGAGAGTGGTCACTCCCCTTTACTTTGTCCAGTCTCACGCCAGAGAAGGGACTAGGGGTTCCTGAACTTGTTTAGACTGGTGTATGCAAGGAGGGCACCATCTGCGCCCTTCAAAGCATTTCCAGAGGCTCTGGGAGGCTACCCCTCCCAAGCCTGTAACACCTATTTCCAAAGAGAGAGGGTGTAACACCCACCTCCCAAAGGCAATGCATTTTTCTGCCTTCCTGGGATTGAGCTACTCAGTGTCCAAGAGGGCAGAAACCTGTCTGTGAGGTGGCAGCTGCTGAGGCTGCAGTGGAAACCTCAGAGAGCTGGTTTGGCAGTACTGGGAGTGAATGGTGAAGCCCCCAGGTTGCGTGATATTGGACCCCCAATACCACATTTGGAATGGGGGCACAATTCCCTGATCTTATTCACCTCACAAGGCCATATTCAGAGTTACCGTTGTGAAGCTTCATATATGTATTGACATATATGTAGTGCACGTGTGTAATGGTATCCCTGCACTCACAAAGTTAGGAGAATTGGCCCTGGACAACGTGGGGCACCTCTGCGAGTGCAAGGGTGCCCTCACACCTAGTAACTTTGCACTTAGCCTTCAGTAAATGAAGGTTAGATATATAGGTGATTTTTAAGTTACTTTAGTGCAGTGAAAATGGCTGTTAAATAGTGTGGGCACTATTTTACTCAGGCTGCAGTGGCAGTCCTGAAGAAAGGTTTGTCTGAGTTCCTTATGGGTGGCAAAAGAAATGCGACAGCCCATAAGGATCTCCTGGAACCCCAATGCCCTGGGTACCTAGGTACCATAAACTAGGGACTTATAAGGGTGGGGTCGAGTGTGCCAATTGGAATTGGAATATGGAGTCACTGAACTATAGTGACACATTTGGTAAGTAGAGAGAGCACAAGCACTGGAGTTCTGGTTAGCAGAACTTCAGTGACACAGTTAAGCATACTGACAGCACACACATAGACCACAAACAATGAGCACTGGGGTCCTGGCTAGCAGGATCCCAGTGGGACAGGCAAAACACACTGACAAATAGGGTTTTAACTATGAGCACTGGGGTCCTGGCTAGCCGGATCCCAGTGAGACAGTAAAAACACGCTGACACACACTCACAAACAGGCCAAAATGGGGGTAACCATGCTAGAAAGAGGCTACTTTCTCACACCTCGCATGAATCCCAAATGGTAAATCTGGGAATACCCGTACTGTGCAAGGCAAGTGGTCTCAGATCCTGCTAAGTGTAATTCCTGTAGAAGCAATACATCAATCCTCAACTGCTTGGCCTGTCTCAGGACCGCACCCCGCTTCACTTTATCCAGGTCTCTCCGTATATTCCATGTAGCCACATGGATGCTGTCAAAGGGGTCTGTGGGACCTATGGCATGCATGATCTAAGAATGTGGGATTATGAGTGTCTAGGCGTGTGTACCCTAGTGCATGTAGAAATTGAGACGGTGCAAAATATGTTAAAATAAACATGGCAACCCCTCCCCCATACTTCAAAGAACAAGAAGTATCTGTTGTGGAATATGTCATTGGAGGGCCCAAACAGGGGCCATCTCCAATTAATCCTCATCTCCCTTCCCCAACAATAAGCAAATTTAAAGGTGGTGGTCTTCCATCTTTTTAGAGGCAGTCCCATGTATAAATGTAAATTCCACACTGTGGAGCCTCCAGATGGGGCCTCTAGATCCTAGTGGAGGAGGTCCTCTAGGTAGCTGAACGGTGGGTTATGACCTTAGCTCCTGCCATAGGACTGGTCGTCGCGGCATGTGTTTCTCCTGGATGAATGGGAGCAATCATGGCGGTTACCAGGGGTTGTGGCAGCTGAGGCCCCTCCATCGTTCTGAGAGGACTCCGAATCCACACAAGGTGAGTGTGTGGCCTTACTGACACTGACTCATCAGTCCAGGTGAAGACCTGCTCCAGGGATTCAAAGAATATTGTCTTGGAATTGTAAACTTTGCATAGACGTCCTGGGAATAACAGCATGTAGGGGATCTTGAGGTCTCTCAGGCCTCTGTAAATGACTGGCGTTGTTGCAGAATTTTATGACAAGACCGGAGGCTCCTATTATGTGTTTCTTTTCTTGCTTTATTAAACAGCAGCAAGTGAACAAAGAACTACAAATCCCAGAAGCGAAGGAGAATCGAGCCAATGGGAAGCAAAGGGTAGTTCAGACACAACAACCAATCAACACATATGTATGCTATCATTATGTCATTTGATTGCGAACAGCCCTCTTTTCTTGCTGCTCGCAGCCAAGTTAAGTACCTTTATTTCTTTCCTCATACCATTGTTAATATTTATCTTCATTGCGTGTTTTACTACTCGTATTTTAATATATTTATAAACCTTTACCGCGTTGCTTGCCTAACGTCAGTTTTCCCATGTTTACTTTCCAGCCGGCTGGTTGCCGCACGCTCCTTTAACGTTGACCTCTTCGTACGCACATTATTTCGCGCACGCTTTGTTTTCTGAATGGTTTTAACCGCTCCTCAAGCTGCAGGCGCCATTTTCCCCCGAACTTCAGAAATGCTGATTTTGTTCCATTACGCTCATTATTTCCAGTCATTCCCACTCACCAAGTTAACTCTGGTTGCTGTATTCCTCTGGTTTTCTTTGTTCCTCTTTCATTTTGACTTCTGGTTTCGACCCCGCCGCATAGGCGGAGCTTTGGCTTGCCTCCAGTTTAACCCTGTGATTGCCAGGTTTGATACACTGTGTTGGATTTGTTTATTTATCTTGGTTCTAACATGGAGTCTGGCAGCTCCTCTTTAATTCAGGTGGATCCTGATGAAGCATCTGCAATAAATCAAGACATTAATGTCTTTATACAGAATTCTGTTCAGCTAACAGTTAACACTTCTATACAAAAATTGTCTAAAAATCTGGAATCTTCAGTTTTAAAGATGATTAACAAGACGATTTCGGCCCAGTCTGCGGGGAATGCAGACAGCGCCTTTCTCCCATGTTTCAATCAAAAAATCTCAGAAATTGACACTCAAGATTTGTGAGGCTCCCTCACTTATGGCAGAGGACGCGGTTCCTCAAAAGGCTCCATCTAAGGAGAATAAAAAATCAAGACAATTTAAAATTGTCTCTAAAAAGTAAAAATAAGTCCAATCACCTTATGTCTCCTATTTTTATTACTTCAATTCCTGACACTGATGGTGATATGCCTGATATGGACTCAGATGTTTATGTTTCTGAACGGGACAACATAACATCTTCTCCTATACCTAAGAAACCTAAGTTATCATCATTTGAATCTTCCAATCCCAAGACCCTATTGGATTGCAAGTGTATACCAATGTTCGATCCTTCCTTAATACTTCATCTAAATTCAACTGAGTGGATTCCTGCGTCTCATGTCGTTGATTATGTGACAGCCAAACTTAATTGTCCTTTGGACAAACAGACTAGGGCCAAGCTCAAATCTAAATGTCCACGTCCTTCTCTTTCTCACAAATCTACCATTACTCCTTCTATTGGCCAACCCATTTTAACATTTCTGACAAGATTTGGTAAAGATCCTCGAAAGGGTGTGGACAAAGCATGGTCCTCTTGCCAGGACAAACTTTAAGATGTCATCGGTCCTCTTAACCAAATTTTCGATATGGCCGAGGGGGCCATAATAGATGGCTCTTTCATTGACCCAGACAAAATTTCCTTATGGGTTCAAAGGACTGTGTGCCTCCTTGGTAATGCTAATTCCGCTCTTTCACATGAAAGACGTAAAGATCTTCTTCACAAACTGGACCCAAAACTAATTTATCTGGTGACGATTCAACCCCAGACCAGAACAGAAGGTTTACTTTTCAGCGACACCTTTATAAAAGAATTAGGCAAATCTGTAGCCACATTTACTTCCTTAGATAAGGCTCAACAGTCCTTAAAGAAAATGTTTAACCAACAGGTTTTTGCCAGGGCCGGCAGAGGCAGGAACCGCTTTGCCGGCTGTGGTTACAACAACCAAGGTTCACATGGCACCTACAACTCATCCTATCGAGAATTCAGGCCACAATTTTAGCCACAAAGAGCCAGAGGCTTCTATTCCAAAGGCCACAGGCATTCCAGGCCTTCCAATCAATCAGGTAAGCCTAGGCCATAGGCGGCCGTCTTTGCCATTTTTTACCGAAATGGTTATCCATCACCTCCGATCCTTGGGTACTAAACATAATTCAAGGTTACATGATCGAGTTTTATTCAACTCCTGTTCAAGTAGTTTTTGCTCCTCCTCCACGTTTTTCAACAGAGATGTCCAACCTTATTTCTTCAGAAATCCATTCTCTCCTCCAAAAACAGGCTATAGCACTTACCCATCCAGATCCATCAGGTTACTCCAGTTCCATCTTCTTGGTTCAAAAGAAGAACAAGAGGATGCGACCAGTTATCAACCTCAAGTTTTTCAATCAGTTTGTAGTTTACCGTCATTTCAAGATGGAAATGATTCTCCACCTCAGGGATTCTCTCCTCCAGCATGACTGCATGGTTCAGTTGGATTTATTGGACGCATACCTTGTTGCCCCAATTCATCCGGAACACAGGAAGTTTCTCCATTTCCAATGGCTCAACAAACACTTCCACTTTACGTCTCTACCTTTCGGTCTCTCATCAGCTTCATGGTGTTTCACCAAGCTCATGAAACCGGTGGTAGCATTCCTCAGAGCTCAGGATGTAAGACTTCTTATTTATCTGGACGATATTCTCATTATGAGCCAATCAACACAGTCTCTCATAGCCCACTTAAATCTAACTTGTTCTCCGCTTTCAGATCTAGGTTTCATCATCAACAAAGAAAAATCTTTTCTTCTTCCTACCCAAATTATAGAATTCTTAGGTTTCCAAATAAATTCAGTCTCTGCTATTCTCCTTCTTCCCTCGGAAAAGATAAAATCCATAAAGTCAGAGATCCTCCAGATCTTATGCCGCTCTTCGATTTCTTTAAGATCTCTTGCCTGCGTAATCAGTCTCCTTTTTTCTCTGCCATACAGGCGATATTTCCAGGTCCTCTACACTACCGTGCTTTCCAGAGGTTAAAGATTCAACATCTAAGAAAAGGTATTTCGTACGCAGACACTATTCCTCTCGACCTCGATTCTCGAATGGAACTTTAATGGTGGATAGATCATTTAGATGCCTGGAACGGAAGAACTATCTTTGCATCAGCCCCAGATTTTGTATTAGAGTCAGATGCAGCCAAACAGGCTGGGGGGCCCGATTGGGACCAATATCGACTGGAGGTACATGGTCTTTAGAGGAGTCCAGATTGCATATCAATTGTTTAGAGATGCTTGCCGGCTCCTTTGCAATCAGAAGCCTTGCAAAGAACAAAGTTCCTTGTTCTATCCTTCTCAGAATGGACAATACTTCAACAGTTCGTTACATAAATCATCTCAGAGGCACAAAATCCAAACCTTTGGCAGAACTCGCAAAGGGCTTTTGGGAATTTTGCCTTTCAAACCAAATTTTGGTTCATGCAGAATATCTTCCAGGTGCTCTAAACTCTATCGCCAATTGGCATTCTCGTCATTTCAACGATTCAAGCGACTGGAAACTTCATCCATCGATTTTTCAGTCAGTTCAGAACAAATGGGGCCCTTTGACGATCGACTTGTTCGCGTCTCGCCTCGATTCTCAGCTTCCTCAATTTTATAGCTGGCATCCAGATCTGTTGGCCTTGGCTTTCGATGCATTTCTTCAGGATTGGTCCAAGTCCCTCAAATATGCTTTTCCCCCTTTCTCATGATCAACAGGGTGTTAGCTCAAGCGAGACAACAGCAGGCCACTTTAGTTCTCATAGCTCCATTCTGGCAATCCCAGATTTCATTCCCAACTTTTTGGGAACTGTCTATAGATTTTGCCTTCCTCATTACTTGATTTCCAGACCTTCTCTTGGATCCTTTACATCGTCCTCACAACCTCATTATGGACAATCTTCTCTCTCTTTCAGCAGGGACCAGGAAAGCTTACAAATCAGCTTGGTCTTTATGGCACAGTGGTGTCTAGGAAAACATGTTGATTCCCTTTCAGCAGATGTGACCTTCATCGTGAATTTTCTAGCGGCAGAGGCCAGTAAAGGCAAAGCTTTCTGTTCCATTAATTTGTACAGATCAGCTATCTCTTCCAACCACGTTTTCGTAAATGGAAAACCAGTAGGAGAACACCCTCTTATTTGCCACCTTTTAACGGGAGTAAAATTCTTTAATCCTCCATTACCTAAATACAGAATTTTATGGGATGTTAATGTGGTTTTCCATTTTATCTTGTCATGGCCCGATAATACTTTGCTCACGTTGAAAATGTCATCCGCCAAGCTAACTATGTTGTTGTGCCTTGTTTCCATTAAACGTCTTTCTGATGTAAAAGCTTTAGATATTTCCTCTAGACAGTTTACTTCTTCTGGTGTGTTATTCACAGTGACTCGTTGAACAAAAACAAATTTTAAATCAGTTTTTTATCTATATTTTCCTGATCATTCCAAGTTATGTGTTGCACAATGTTTGAAAGTTTACGAACAAATGACTGCACATTTAAGAACGTCCTCAGTTCCCCAACTACTTATTTCTTTTAGGAAACCTTACAAATCCGTATCTTCAGCCACTCTAGCCCGTTGGGTTAGATGGATAATGTTGCTGGCGGGAATTGATATGTCCAGATTTGGAGCACACTCTTCCAGAGGAGTTATGGCATCTAAAGCCTTTTGGGAGTGTTCCCGTCTAGAGGACATTCTTAGATCTGCAGATTGGTCTAATGATAATGTATTTCGATTTTTTTATTGAAACCTGTTGATACTGTCTCTATGAATGTAATTAATTTGCTTTGAACAACCATAATAGAAGCCTCCGGTCTTGTCATAAAATTTAGATTTTACTAGTTTTAATGATGGAAAGTCTAAATTTTATTAAAGACACGGAGGCGAGTATTATCCCACCACTTCTTTTAACTACCATTTATTTTTTCTCACATTCCTTCAGTGCCATCATCCTCGGCTCAACCTTCCTCATAAAGCATCATTTTACGATTTGGATACAGGATTATCATCTCTTCATTTGCCTTCTTCACCAGTTGGATTTGTGACTCATCCGTGTGTTCCTGTTCATCTTCAGTTTCCGTGATTCATGAACTTCTGTTTGGACTTGTTATCCTTTATTTTGGCGGTCCTTATTTTGTTTTCTATTTTTCCTCTATTTCATTCTAGCTGACTCTTAGCGCAAGAAAAGAGGGCTGTTCGCAGTCAAGTGAATTAATAATAGCATACATATGTGTTGATTGGTTGCTGTGTCTGAACTACCATTTGCTTCCCATTGGATCGATTCTTCTTAGCTTCTGGGATTTGTAGTTCTTTGTTCACTTGCTGCTGTTTAATAAAGCAAGAAAAGAAACGCATAATACTCGCCTCCGTGTCTTTAATAAAATGAAGTCTTTTCGTCATTAAAACTAGGAAAATCTACATTATCCTAGTATAATCAGGGAAGATCATTATGTGGTGTTATTCATACATTATCTTGTCTTGACTGCTTGCAAATTTAAGGATAGTGTATCTGTCCATGTAATTAAGTATCCTTGCAATGGCAGGCCAGGTCTCGCTCCTAGAGGGGGTCCCTCACAAGTGCCCGGTGTGCTCTCTCCACTACTAAACAGGCCAAGATTGAATCAATCCACCGGGATAATTGACGGGAGCTAGGTTATCAGAAATGTGTCCATGGAGGGGCCTCAACAGCCAATGGAAGACCCACGAACCACAGGTTGTTGCAGCGCGCCCAGCCCTCTGCGACTTCCACACAAGTTGCTACTTCTTTCGTGACCACAGTCAGAGTGTCAAGTTTTTGTTGTAGCATCTTAAGTAAGTCCTCAATGTCAGACACCTTGGTTTCTGCTTCAGTAATACGATCTACTGCTTTACGAAGGTCTTGATGAAGGAGATTGACATCTGTACCAACAGCTCCAATTATGGCATCCTGGATATTCCGGAGCTGTGTGATCGCCACTAGTAGTGCTACGTTGTCTGGTGCCTGGGTGGACCCCCCCAGCCTCCGTCGGTGTGGCACCAACATTGGTGTACTTGTCCAAGGTGCTCTGTTTGGCTATCCCAAGGAGGGGTTTGTCCTTGGTCATGATCAGTAAAAGGTGCTTAATGATACTGAACTACCCTCTGTCCCTCTGTGACCTGCCAGACCCCGCCATGAGAAGCCAGGGGGGGCACAAGCAGTCAGCTGAGTGTGGACTCCGCTGGTGGGAACAAGCAGAGGCACCAATATATGGGGCAATGTGGATGACTCCAATCACTGCAGGGTTCTATGTGTCCAGCGCAATGAAATCTGTCAAAGTACCAGTCCAGGCACTCATGTGCATCATGAGTCCAGTTCCCCTGCTAGGGCTGCTGGCATCTAAGGGGAGTGCCCCCCTCCACTTGTTGGCATGCTAACCTTAGTGATGTTTGCCAGGTGGGTCCAGTATTACTTTGAGGTGGGGGCTTTGATATATAGGTGGTTAGGTCAAGGCCTGTTTTATGTATGTGATTAAGGTATGTCTGGGGCCCCTTGTGGATATCACAGATCATGCACGGGGACCAGCGTAAAAAAATTATTTTGGTCACGAGGCCAGTGCCGATGAAAGTCGTGCACGTGGATGGGAGCGTGCAACAAACGTCTATGGCCCTCAACTGGGACCCTGAATTAGCTCCTTCCACTCCAGGACGTGGCCTGTGGAGCCAAGCAGAGCACAGCTCTGCAGGCCTCAGGCAGGTATCGTGTTCTGCTGAGACACTTCAGGGGGGAGGTGCAGATGGCCCACTGCAGCTTGGGGTGTCACAAAAGGCGGGAGGGCCCTTCACCTACTGCACACTCACTGTACAGGCATCACTTCAGCTGGGCCCTCCGTCGCCCATGTCACTGCTAAGCCGAGGGGGCCCCAGGTGGGTCCCCTGCACCTGCACCCACCGAGGAGATCACGGGCCACCCAGTGTGTTGCTGGCTCAGTGGCCGCAACCCTCCATCTTCATGGCAGACTCAGACGGGCCACAGCTGTAGCCCCCTGCTCAATGTCAGTCGGGCCTGAGGATCGCTGGGTTTCAGCACCACAGCGGGCCAAAAATGACCATTTCTCCCACTCCCGGGTAGCGCCGGTCTGCTGTTTGGTCCAGAGGCTCGGGCTGGTGATATTTTACAGGAGTGAAGGGAGGATTTTTTTGGCTATATCAAAGGGACCACCAGGAACTACTTTAAAACATGACCGCCATAATGGTGTGGCAAGCTACGCCCCCTAGTGGGACATTTTTGCAACTGACATGGTGCAGCACCTACTGATGCTGCAGTGCAATGGCATATGATACTGCGGGGAAGTGTTTTCATTAGTCCCTGCCTCAGAGGGAAGCATGTTTGTATCGGGAAGTGAACCCAGAGGGATCCAAGAAAACTTTGACATTTCAGTGCTATGAGAGTCAAACGCCACACCTGAGTTCCCTCTTACTTTTGAAAAGATTACACTTATATCAGTAGATCAACTGGCCTACAGTGATCTGGAGAAAGGAGACATCCGTCTCTTTCTGTCCATGCTCACCGCTAGGTTATACGTAGAATTTTCAAAAGGTTTCAGTGCTCCAGTCACAGTGGATCAAGACTCGAATGGATCTTTCAGTGAGTAAACTCCTCAGCCCTTTTCTGTTCTGCCTTTGTTTAGAATGAAATTAATCCAGATTCAGTGGTTTTGCAGAGCAGTCCCAGAACAAGTGGCCGCATGAATGCCAGTGTTATAATAGCTGTGAGAGAGCGTAGTTTAAACATTACCTATTTTAGATGTGAAATGCTTATATTTAACAATGATGCATTAATAATATTTTTCATTGAAACGTATTTTGAACGTGGAGAATTAGTGTCACGAATATACTAATATTAATAAGAAGAAATTATTACCTGTATTTTGATTAATTGAATATGTTAGCACGTACGAAGATTGCATTTATTAGCATTCATAAGCCTTAAGTTAGCGTGAGTCGAAAACTAGCTGTGTAACTCTCATATTAAAGCATATTTTTCTGTTTCTTCAGTGTGCTGACTTGCAAAAGGCCATGACCCAGCAATTGTTCTTTTCTTCGTTTATTTGCAACAATGCTAGTTTTTCTCATCCGCATGCTAGCTGCTTTAGTATAAAAGTTATACGTTTTGCAACAAAATATGGACACTTTCAAGGACACTGAACCACTGAAAAGAGAACTCTTGACCCGAAGAGTGTGCCAAAAAATGAAGTAACCCCGGATGTGCCACCTACGAAAAACATCAATTATGAAGACCAATCAAAATGTTATAAACTATCTCGAAATGACAAGTGCATTACTTAATGTATAATTTGATAGGTTACAGATAGTGGGGTGTAGTGACTATCCAATAGAATTTTGGGGGAATGTATTATGAAAAAGAGATAAAAACCCATGACACAGGAGACTCGAGGGCACTAGGTAGGGAATGATATTGATTGCATCCAGAAACTCTGTCACTTTGTTTGGTGACTTGAGACTTAATAAAACCATCCTCACCCTTAGTCGCCCCATTGCACTTTCTTCCTTGTGAGGGAAGTGTCCCCTGCCCTTAGACTAAATAGACTGACGGCGATTTAACTGATGTCCTGAAGACGAAGACTGATCCTGTATGCTGACCTATTCCGAGGAGGGTAATTATGCTACTGCTATTGAAATTCATCTATTTGCCTTTTCTTTCTAGGTACCAACTGCTGTGTATTTTTGATTAGAGACCTTAGTTAGATGTTTTCCAAATTGATGTTCTAAATTGTTTTGCATGAAGCCCAACATGCTGATGCTAATTAGTGGCTAGATGAGGCATTCACCTTGACTGACGTAACTGACGTGACTGACGTGGTGCTATGCTGAACTAAGACATATATGAGGTTCTATGCATTTTGATTTGTTTACCTTCATATTACTATCTTATGTTTGTGATCTTTGCATTGTTGAAACCTTATCATAGTTGCTGCATTGTGACTATGCTCTTTGCTTCTTGGTTTGAGATTAATATATCTGCTATTAGATTGTAATCAATATGGAATAAAATTCACAAAACTTCAATAAGGTGTGGTTATTCATGACTGAAAGGTCATGGTTGCGCCGAAGGTTTAACAAATGTCTAAAGTGAAATATATTGTGGTGATATATGTTGACAATATTATTGATATATTCCTTGATATATTGATCAGTTACCTCGTCTTACGGTGTCTCACCACTGGGTCCAAAGATTCATCGGCCTAAAACGAGTCCTAATGTGTATAAATTAACATAGAAGGACGCGTTATCAGTTCTGGTAGCAGAGCGACGGTTTGGCCCTTGGGGGCCCTACGACGGAGTTTCATTGTTTAATTTGTTTTTCTGTGATAATGCAATTTGGAGATATGATGGGTTGCTAAGTTTACCATGTCTTTCCCGGGATCTCGGAGCCTGCCTATATGAGTTGGGAATGTTCTTGGTGCCATAGTGTGCGTGGTTAGGGTCTTTGCGCTTGCCTAAGCTTATGCATCTTGCAGGTGGTTGTGAAAATTTGTGTGTATTTAGGCCAAATTAAGGGGGTTATTCCAACTTTGGAGGAGGTGGTAATCCGTCCCAAATGTGACGGATTTACCACCAGCCGTATTATGAGTTCCATAGGATATAATGGACTCGTAATACGGCTGGTGGTATATCCGTCACTTTACCGTCACTTTTGGGACGGATTACCACTTCCTCCAAAGTTGGAATAACCCCCTAAGTGTTGTTTAGCAGGAGTAGGCGTACTACACAGTATGAGAGTAGGGAAGTTGGCGTACTTCATGTGAATGTAGCGCTTGTTGCTCAAAATTATCCACGTGGTTGGTTGTTGTGTACGGATCTGTCGAGGTCTAAGACTCCGGAGTATTGATGATAAATGTGGTTCATGTTGTAATCTGTGCGGTTTAACAGGTCAATCGGGCGCGGTTGACAAGTCGAGTTTGAGTCATAACGCATGAATGATACCTTCGATGGAGATTTGACAAATTCTAAAGTGCACTAGAAGGAGTCATTGACAAGTCGAGAGTAGAATTTGCGGGTCGAATTCTGCTTGCGTATGCGGGAACTGAGAAGGAGAGAGTAGCGGCCGAGGCTTCAAGTGAAATCTCTGTAAAGTTCTGAAGTGAATGTGTTACCCTTCCTGTAGTAAACCGGCAGATTTGTGTTGTCATTTTAAGGTGCTCGCAATAATTCGCATTAGTTTGTGTGAGTTGTAAGGGTCAGTGAGGAGCGGACAAGCTGCAAGACTTTGTCAGCTGCTGTATGTGTGAGTGTGACATCAGTGGTGCCGCGCTGAGATAGGTCGGATGTCGAGAAGGGTCGCGCACGGATTGGCTGCCGTCCATGAGAGGCAATAGGTTGAGAAAGGGTGGGTGAAGAGTGTCCTGGGAACTAAGCCATTTCTGATTAAATACGAAATAAGAAAATCGCAAAAATGAATTTTGTCAAAGCATTCAAAAGCGCTCTAAAGGGAGATGTGTATATTGTTGCAACCGATGGAGAACCCACACCACCTGAGGGTACTCCGGCTTACACGGTTATGGAAGAGAAAGGTGTTGCATCTTGTTTATGGATGAAACAGTGGTGCAAATTAACAGAAAAAGAAGGGTGTTTAGTGTTTCCAGAGCATGGGACGTTTAATCCAAAGGTACTAGAAAATCTGAGGTGGATGTTAAGTACACAGAAGCCACCTCCGAGACCGGCACAATACGAGGCTTTGGCGATTTGGGACTTGATGGCACTTAAACATAGACAAGAAAGGTTTCAGAGAAGGCTGAGAAGGGCAGAAAAATCTTATGAAGAGGCTAGGTGGGACAACGAGAGCAAAATGTGGAGAAGGGGAATCGTAGATGGGTTGGAGTTATTCCCAGCAATAACCCAGGGAGAAGAGACACAGGGAAATGAAGCCTCCTGTAAAACCGACAAAGATTCAGGCAAAACTAAAGAAAATAAAAGGTCCTGGGAAGAGGAAGATGATTCAGATGATGAGGAATTTATGGATAGATTGTTACATGATCGCCCGCCACCGTATGCGGTGAGCGACAGCGCTCCAAGTACTAGCTTGGATCCTGGGAACCAGACGCAGGAGAAGGGGGTTACTGATACAGTACAGACTAGCGATACAGCTTTGATACAGAATGGTGTCAGTGTACTCACTGCACCAGACTTGCTGATACAGTTGCAGCCTCCACCGCAGATAAAGAGAATCTACCCTGATGTTCCAGTGCTTGAGACTACTACAAACTTCATAGTGCCGCCAGACCCGATATACACAAAGCCAAAGTTAATACAGATTGAATCGACTCCGAAGCTAATGTCTCAACCACCACAGTTGATACCAGGGTATAACCCTGTAGCGGGACCACAGTTAGTACCTGTACCGGGTACACTAGAGCAGACCTATGGTGTTGAGGCCCCAAGAAGTCTGGATCCAGGTCAGGCACCTGCCGCTATATCATTACCTATTACTGTTGGTCCCCAGTGCCATTGTATGCACAAGGTAAAACAGGGATGTGTGATCAGGGAGTGATGACTCAGGAAGCGATAAGAGGAGGGCCTATGAGAACACCCCAGATAATGGCCCCTGGAGAACAAGTAAGTGAGCCACTGAGACCCTTAATGGACCTTAGTCCAGTAGGGGCACCTCTCGAAGCGATGCGTCAAGCAGGGTTGGGAGTTTTAACTCCCCAAACCATGAGTACAAATACCTCACACTCTTCAATGATACATGCAGGGAACATTTCACTGCAGGGTTTTACAATACAACAGTTAAATGAGTGGTTAGAGAAAACTTGTACCTCACAAAAGACTACAGTGACCACAGTTGAACCCGAGAAAGAGAAGACGAATACCTGAACCTTGTACGATTAGGAGCAGAAGCTGCTGAGTTAGTAGAAGGGACAATGGGAGTAAATAGATTGGAGTCATACACAGAAGCAGAATTAAGATACCTGTGTCCCAAAATTACTAAGGGGGTAGGCAAAGTACATCAGAGATTGGTAAACCTAGCAGACAAATACAATATCGATATCAGAAACACTAAGCATTTGAAAAGGAGTTACAGATTGGATTTCGATTCAAAAGATTTTGAACATATGAGATCTGCAGGAATGAAAGCACATTTAAGAGAATTGTTGCAGAGTGCACAAATTTGGGGTGCATTGGAGAAATGGGAAGGCAGATGGGCAAAGAAAAGAGATAAGGGAAAGAATGACAGTCCAGAGTCTAATCAAGCTAGGACCTCACCTAATCTGGATTCAGTAAAAATACTGCCTATGAGAGAGACAGCTGGCGGTGTTTTAGTGCATGTGCCATGGACTAGAGGAGACATTTCATCCTTTACGAATGATTATCCTAGGCTAAGAGAGAAGCCGATCGAGTGGTATCAACAAACGGATAAGTTTGTGAAGCTTGCAAAGTGTCTCTGGGAAGATCTGAATACTTTGTTTGAGTTCATTGTTCCGCCGGATTTGTGGCTCGAGTGCAAGAGAGGGGTAGATTGGCCGACAAAGGAGCCGGCAAGAGATAAGGTGACTGGAGCACCATCAGAAGAGGTGATGAAATATTATCATAAAGTAATTGAGTTCTTGAAACAAAAGGTGTCACCGAAGGTGACCGATTGGCAGAAAATCGACCGGACCTCTCAAGAGGTTAAGGAGTCAATACATGCTTATTACGAGAGATTATTGAAAGCGTTCAAACATTACAGTGGTACTGAGACTATCGAACCGAAGGACATGAATCACCTTGTGTTTAGATTTGTCGAAAGATTGAGACCAGAAGTTAGCCAAATGATTAAGAATCATCTGATTTGTTGGCAAGCTAAACCGATTGATGAGGTGTTGCAGTATGCAAAATACTGTAGTGATGAGATTGAGTTGAAGCAGAAAAAGTTGAAAGAGAAAGTGATGGTGATGCAGATAAGGGCTGCACAGGCAGGAATACAGGGAAATGGAGTTCAGCAAATGATACAGCAACAACCGCTAATGAATGGTGCGTTTCAGGCACAGCCGAGAGGCAGAGGTCGAGGGTTTGTGAACCGTGTTTCGGACATGAATAATGTTGTTATTCAAAATGACGGTCAAGGAGTGAAAAAGATGTCACCATGTCACGCGTGCAGGGGCGTGGGGCATTGGAAACGGGAGTGTCCGAATATGGTACAGGATGGTGCAGTTCAGCAGAGCATTAATGTTGGTACATTACAAAATTCACGAGGTCCAAAAGTGAGACATCAAAACCCGAATTTTCAGAATAATTTGGTACAAATGCAAGGGGTACAGCCCATGCAGCAGATGCAAATGCTGCGTTTTCAGTCAGTACAAATGCAACCAGTACAGCAGCAGATTCCTATGGTGTCTAGACAGCAAATGCAATTACCAATAGCTCCGATGGGACAGCAACAGGTGATGCTTCCTCAGCAGGTCACAGGCCAGGTAACCAATCAAAATAATACTGTGCAACAATTCCCATTACGAGGTGAAAATGGCATGAATGAGGACTGGTCAGATGACAGCTCAGACAGTGAAGAGTGCAGGCTTGCAGCATCTCTATAGGTGGATCAGAGAGACCCATACGTAGAGGGATAAGTAATGGGCGATAAAGTTTCATTTTTGGTCGACACAGGAGCTACACGCTCTACAGTTCGAAGTGCAGAAGTCCCAAGATTACCTCTCTCAGGGCGTGCTATACGAGTGGTTGGTGTGGCAAATCAGTACCTGACTAATCCGATTACTGATCCGGTGCAGGTTGAAATTGGCAATTTTCAAGGGCTGCATAGATTTGTTGTATGCAATTCAAGTCCAGTATCCTTACTAGGAAGGGACTTACTGTGTAAGACAAAATGTTCAATTACCTGTTCCAACGATGGAATAGAAGTACATACAAACAGTGACAATGAGGGAGATGAGAGTCAATTTGTAGAGGAAGAAGCAGAAACAAATGAAGACTACCCTTTGATTACTTTATTCCCAATGCATACTTTGATCGACCTACCTGTTGAACTACAAGGGACCGTGACAGAGAAAGTGTGGGATTTGACTGGGAAAGAAGTAGGATTGATAAAAAGAGTAGAACCAGTAAAGGTTCAGATAAAGCCGAATGCAGTGTTCCCACAAGTGTCACAAAACCACATGACCCAAGACGTCCTCATTGAGGTGTCACAAATAATTGCAGATTTTCTCAGACAGGGAGTCCTGAAAGAAGTCTTGAGCAGTCCGTGTAACTCTCCCATAATGGGTTTAAAGAAGCCCTGTGGAAAAGTTCGAATTGTGCAGGATTTGAGGAAAATAAATGAAATTGTGATAAAATGCTGCCCTGTGGTACCTAACCCAGCGGTAATAATGTTCCAGGTTCCTTGTGATGCTGAATGGTTTACTGTGGTAGACCTATTACAAGCATTCTTTTCGATACCTCTTTATGAGGACAGCCAATTTTTGTTCAGTTTCAAATTTTTGGACAAGGTGTACAGTTGGTGCCGAATTCCTCAAGGGTTCACAGAGTCACCATCCATCTTCAATCAAATATTGAAGAAGGATTTGGATCCTCTTGTGCTGCCTTTTAATTCGACTCTTGTGCAGTACATTGATGATTTGCTAATTGCATCCAAAACCAGAGACAGTTGTAAATATGATACCATTGCATTATTGAATCATTTGGGAAAGAATGGACACAAGGTGTCACCCAGAAAGTTACAATACTGTCAAAAAGAAGTGAAATACTTGGAACATTTGATTGAGAAAGGGTCTCGAAGAATATCAAAGGAAAGAATAACAGCTGTTTTGCAGATGAATCCCCCAACAACAAAAAGATATGTCACGATGTTTTTGGGAATGGTGGGCTACTGTCGTCAGTGGATACCTAATTTCTCAATCATCTCAAAGCCTTTAATAAAATTGACAGGAAAAGAAGTCAAGGATGAGCCATACACAATAACTTTGACAAAAGAAGAGCTTGAATCATTTGTAGAATTAAAAGAATGCATGTGCCTGGCACCAGCATTGGGAATGCCTGACTATGAGAAACCTTTTCTTTTGTTTTGTCATGAACGTGATGCTTGTTCTTTGTCTGTTTTAACACAGGTCCACGGAGATGCAAATCGTCCTGTAGCATATTTTTCAGCTACCTTGGACCCTGTCGCAGCAGCCTTACCGGGTTGTTTGCGGGCAGTTGCAGCAGTTGGTCAAAGCCTTTCACAATGTGAAGGCATAGTCATGGGATACCCTCTGACAGTAATGGTTCCACATTCAGTTGAAATTCTGTTGACACGAACTAAGACACAACACATGACAAATGCACGTCTCACTAGATATGAGACGATTATACTGGGGTCACCAAATGTCACACTAAAGAGATGCACTGTGCTGAACCCGGCAACCTTACTTCCCAAAGATGGGGAAGAATTTGAACATGATTGTCTTGAGGTGACTGAACTCTGTACCAAACCTCGCCCAGACATACAGGATACCCAATTAAAAGAAAACGATTGCATTATGTTTGTTGATGGGTCCTGTCAAAGAGATTCAGCAGGCTGGTTACGCAGTATTTACTATAACTGGCATTGTCGAAGCCTCCTGGCTCGAGAAAGTGTTTTCTGCACAAGTGGCAGAATTAATAGCTCTTACTAAGGCCTGCCATGCAGCTGTAAATTTGAAAGTCACTATCTATACTGACAGCAGATATGGATTTGGAATTGTGCATGATTTTGGCCAACTCTGGTCACAGAAGGGTTTCATGACCTCCTCTGGTTCTCCTGTGAAAAACGGTGAACAAATAAGAGATTTGTTACATGCGATTCAGTTACCTCTCGAAGTTGCTGTGGTGAAGTTCAGTGCTCACACTAGATCACAAGATTTTGTGTCTATGGGAAACAGCTATGCAGATCAAGACGCAAGATTTTGTGCATTGAACTGTATATCGTTTAAAGAGCAGTGGGAATTGTTACCACAAACTGAAAACAACACAAGTTTAAGTATAGCATTACGAGTGGTTGATACCTTAGACGAACTGAAAACATTACAAAGTCGTGCTAGCAAAGAAGAAAAACGTTCCTGGCAGAGAATGCAATGTGTACAAAGAGCAGATGATCTATGGGTTTCAGAAGAGGGAAAACTGGTTCTGCCAAATAGTCTTTTATCACAGTTTGCCCGGCTCTATCATGGCCAGGCACATCTGGGAAGAGATGCCATGATCAGGTCCTTTAAGATTGATTGGTTCAATCCAAAATTCAGACATGCCGCAGAAATCACTTGCCACAGATGCGTCATCTGTCAACAAATGAATGCTGGAAAAGGAACTGTGGTAACTTTGAGCCACATTGGGAGAGCTGGAGGTCCATTCAACAAAATGCAAATGGATTTTATCGAAATGCCTGTTTGTGGAGGATTGAAGTACGTGTTGGTGATTGTGTGTGTTTTCAGTCATTGGATTGAGGCATATCCCACACGTAGGAATGACAGTCTTACAGTTGCAAAACTACTACTCAGGGAGCTGATACCAAGATTCGGGTTTCCGGTTTCTATAGAATCAGATAGGGGGAGACACTTCGACAATGAGGTGATTAAACTTCTGTGTGCCGCACTCAACATTGAAAAAAAGCTGCATTGTAGCTATCGCCCTGAAGCATCAGGACTAGTTGAACAGATGAATGGTACTTTAAAATCAAGAATGGCAAAAATGTGTGCAGCTACAAACATGAAGTGGCCAGATGCCTTACCTCTAGTGCTGATGACTATGAGAAATACCCCAGACAAGAAGAGGGGATTATCTCCCCACGAAATTCTCATGGGCAGAGCTATGAGATTACCAGCAGTACCTACAAATGCACTAGTGAATATAACAGATGATATGGTGTTGGATTACTGCAAAGGTTTGGCTGACGTAATTCGCTCTTTTTCTCACCAGGTGGAAGCTAACACGTTGCCACCGATTGGCGATCCAGGTCACTCTCTGCAAGCTGGAGATTGGGTGGTTGTCAAGAAACACGTGAGAAAATCGTGTCTTGAGCCGCATTGGAAGGGGCCATATCAAGTAATATTGACGACTACCACTGCTGTGAAGTGTGCCGGGGTTCCCAACTGGATACATACCAGTCACACGAAAAAGGTAACGTGTCCTGTTGAAGAGGAACTTGAAGTTTCCGGTACAGCAACTTCAGGGAGAGAAGTCTCAGAGATCAGTCAAGAAGGAACTGAAACGACTGGAGAGCCCACTGAGAACAGCCTTGTCCCTCAAACAGTCAATGAGTTCGAGAGAGGTGACAGAGTGCCTATCTCAGTAGAGGCAGCAGGAGAACTAAGCCAAGGAGAAGTTCTCCCAGAAGTAGACGAGTACGGGCTACAGTCTGAACCCAACATAGAACCAGAAGACGAAAGAGAAGAAGAAACTGTAGATACAAATCAAAACGTGTCAGAGTCTCCCGAGCCAGTTGCAGGTCCGTCAAGAGGAAACAACATATCACAAGAGGAGGGTGCTGTCCAACGTCCTGAAGGAAAACATCAAACCAAGACACATAGAGACGATAATTGGCCAGACAAGTCACATCCTAAAATAAGAGAGGTATCGAATGACACAATAATAGAAGAAAGTGATACTTCACAAGCAGATGATCTGAGTGAAGGAGAACAACAAGGTGAACGAAGGTTAAAAAGAAAAAGAATAGCGAACAGAAGATATACAGGTCCTGAATGGGCATATGCTACAACCTCTGAATGGCAACAAGAATTCTTAGCATTCTGTTTTGATCGAGAAGTACCAGGCCAATACTACGGTACCTGAAGATATTCAAAGGGAAACTCTGCTAAAATTGAATTCGTGAAAGCTGAAAAGAGAAAGAGACTTTAGAAACTACTGGAAGTGACACTAAACCGGACTTGACTTTCAAAGAAACCTGATTACGACAAGCTGCTAACTGGAATCGACAAAAAGGGGGTCCTGGAGTGAGTGAAGACGCTGTAATATACGCAAGGAGTTTATCATCAAGTTGATTGTTGATCTGCTATTCTGATTCTATACAAACATGGCTTACAATAGAAATAGTAGCAAGGGAAGTAAGGTGTGTGGTTGGTTAGGTCTTATAATAGGGGTTGTATGTGCAGTAAAGATTGTGGGAGTGATTGTGGGAATGCCATGGAGAGAGAAAGAAACAATTAATGCGACTTCGAAACCTGAGACTACCACTAAACTATCACCTTGGGAGAAATTTGAACAGGATGCAAGACATATGCATGAGGGAACTAATGCAAAAGGGGAACTTTCTACTAATGTCTTCTATCGCTTATTAAATGAGTATGTGGAAACTATGGATGCAAAAGATTGTTATGTATGTACTAAAATTCCTTCATCTGTGCAGGAGGGAGTTACTTATCATAGCCTCCCTCTTACTTATGGAATTAGTTGCAGCTTGCTATTAACAAGATTCTATAATCAAGAGCATGTGCAATACTTTTATTCAAACTTGGATGTTGTGTTTTCTTTTGTGCCTGTGATTGAATTCCTAAATAGATTAGCAAAAGAGCATGATATAAAAATAGTTAGAGGATTTTTTGAGCCAACACTTACATTTGGAACTGCTTATGCACATCGCAACAATTTGACTTGCTTATTGTCTCCTGTAGAGAAAAGCTTTTTAGATCACACAGATGATAGATGCAAAGCACTGAAAGAAAGATTAGAAAATGGACTAGAAAAACATACATATGCAAATGATTATGCTTATACTGCAATCAAAACAGAAGGCAAATTAGCTATAGACGCATTACATGTAGGAAGCCTCTGTGTATATAGACCAAAATCTGATCAAGACAATTTGTTTGTGGGTACGAGTGAATGTAGGCATGTGTTTTTGTTTCAGAGTAAATGGACCTTTATGTTAAACGGACAAGATCCAGCGATCCCTGGAATCTATTATATCTGTGGACTAAATGCATATTACCGTCTCCCTAAGGGATGGTATGGGACATGTTATTTGGAAATAGTATTCCCAAAGATATACCAGATTGATGACTTAAAACAAATACCTAAAACGTCCGAATTACAACATTCTAGACAAAAACGAGAATCAGTGGCGGCTGTCATTGGTGATATATTTGGAGCTATAATCCCATCAGTAGGAGTTATCTTGAATTCTATGAAAATTCAAAAGTTGTCTACTATAGTGGATAACAGGTTGACAAATTTTACAGGAGCCATACTCCTGATGGATACTGAACTTGCTGCAGAAAGAGCTATGACTCTTCAAAATCGGCTTGCTTTAGACATTCTTTTAGCAAAGAGTGGAGGTGTCTGCAAAATGCTTAATGAGCGTCATTGGTGCTCATTCATGCCAGATAACAGTAAGAAAATTAGAAGCATGCTTACTAACCTTACTAGAGATAGTACAGACTTGAAGGATCTGAAAGAACCTGGTGTTTGGGAGAAATTTGGGAAGGAATTGCCCGAGTGGGAAGCTGGTTTACCAACATTTGGAATGGGGTACTTGCAAAAATTATGATGGGTCTATTAATTGTTTTGGTTTGTCTATTAGGATTATGGGGGGCATGTAAAATCAATGACAAAGTAAAAAGAAATTGGACTAAAAGAGCCCGACGAAATGAAGAAAGGGAAAGAGAGAAAAGGTTCAATGAAATATGGGAAAGCTCACATAAAGGGGAAGATGTTGAAATGCGTATTAAGCGCAAGGTGAAAAATTAGATCGAAGAAAATTGTGTGATGACGAGCGTCATCAGAGGAGGGACTGAGAGAGCGTAGTTTAAACATTATCTATTTTAGATGTGAAATGCTTATATTTAACAATGCTGCATTAATAATATTTTTCATTGAAACGTATTTTGAACGTGGAGAATTAGTGTAACGCATATACTAATATTAATAATAAGAAATGATTACCTGTATTTTGATTAATTGAATATGTTAGCACATACGAAGATTGCATTTATTAGCATCCATAAGCCTTAAGTTGGTGTGAGTCGAAAACTAGCTGTGTAACTCTCATATTAAAGCATATTTTTCTGTTTCTTCAGTGTGCTGACTTGCAAAAGGCCATGACCCAGCAATTGTTCTTTTCTTCGTTTATTTGCAACAATGCTAGTTTTTCTCATCCGCATGCTAGCTGCTTTAGTATAAAAGTTATATGTTTTGCAACAAAATATGGACACTTTCAAGGACACTGAACCACGGAAAAGAGAACTCTTGACCCGAAGATTGTGCCAGAAAATGAAGTAACCCTGGATGTGCCACCTAGGAAAAACGTCAATTATGAAGACCAATCAAAATGTTATAAACTATCTCGAAATGACAAGTGCATTACTTAATGTATAATTTGATAGGTTACAGATAGTGGGGTGTAGTGACTATCCAATAGAATTTTGGGGGAATGTATTATGAAAAAGGGATAAAAAAACATGACACAGGAGACTCGAGGGCACTAGGTAGGGAATGATATTGATTGCATCTAGAAACTCTGTCACTTTGTTTGGTGACTTGAGACTTAATAAAACCATCCTCACCCTTAGTCGCCCCATTGCACTTTCTTCCTTATGAGGGAAGTGTCCCCTGCCCTTAGACTAGATAGACTGACGGCGATCTAATTGATGTCCTGAAGACGAAGACTGATCCGGTATGCTGACCTATTCCGAGGAGGGTAATTATGCTACTGCTATTGAAATTCATCTATTTGCCTTTTCTTTCTAGGTACCAACTGCTGTGTATTTCTGATTAGAGACCTTAGTTAGATGTTTTCCAAATTGATGTTCTAAATTGTTTTGCATGAAGCCCAACATGCTGACGCTAATTAGTGGCTAGATGAGGCATTCACCTTGACTGACGTAACTGACGTGACTGACGTGGTGCTCTGCTGAACTAAGACATATATGAGGTTCTATGCATTTTGATTTGTTTACCTTCACATTACTATCTTATGTTTGTGATCTTTGCATTGTTGAAACCTTATCATAGTTGCCGCATTGTGACTATGCTCTTTGCTTCTTGGTTTGAGATTAATATATCGGCTATTAGATTGTAATCAATAGGGAATAAAATTCACAAAACTTCAATAAGGTGTGGTTATTCATGACTGAAAGGTCATGGTTGCGCCGAAGGTTTAACAAATGTCTAAAGTGAAATATATTGTGGTGATATATGTTGACAATATTATTGATATATTGCTTGATATATTGATCAGTTACCTCGTCTTACGGTGTCTCACCACTGGGTCCAAAGATTCATCGGCCTAAAACGAGTCCTAATGTGTATAAATTAACATAGAAGGACGCGTTATCAGCTGTCTGGCCCTTGAGGAAAGATGAATAGCAAGGATGCCAGCTGTAGCTATGTTATGATATGAACTTGCATGACATCATCAATAGAAAGTGTACAAAGAAAATCGAAAGAGAAAAAAAGACTGACTCTAGAGACAATAGTCAATGTGAACTTAGCCTATAACCTGGAAATAGAGGCCATGTAACTGATGCCCATTTGCTCACTTGGAAACTTATACAATGAAGAGGAAGTAAGTAACAGTGACAGTTTTGCAAAGACTATGCCAGATTTTTCTAAGATGATCAGTTGTAGCAGAGTGGTAGGGGAGAGGGGCAGATGTAACATCTATGGTATCATGCAGACAGAGTCCAGCGAACCAAGTCCTAGTTGTCTACTTTCATACTTTGCTGATGCTATTTTAACACTAGAACCCGACAAGAGACACATTACAAACACATGCAAGACAAATTGAATCCCAAATCAATGCTTGAGCAGTCTTAAGAATACACGAATGTGGTAATTTAAACCTTTGTTAGCAGTGGCAACAAGAGCATAAATTGTCTTCTTAAACTTTCAATGTAGCATCATTGAGAACTGAGTGAAAAATTGTTTGAATGAGAGATTGACAAAATCAAAATGAGCAAAGTTACGTTTTGCACGTATTATTTCTTATTTGTTTCTCAAATGTTTAATCATGGTCTCAAAATAATATCAGAACTTAGAACTAATGAAATTTACATTTTGCACGTTTTTATGGATCAAGTCTAAAAATAAGCGTACAGTTAATCCCAGAATATGTTGGAAACAAATATGTAGTTTAAGGAAGTGTGATCAGAGACATATTTGAAGATGTGTGCACTTTGGCTCAAAGAAACTACAGCCAGAATAATAACTTGCATAGTCGTGAGAATTTACGATGGTACCCGGTAACTATCACAGACCTGTCTTCTTTCCCTTGGCGCTTCTGGCTATTCAAAACTGCTGAAAACTAGAGGAAAAAGCAGGAAAGAATGAGTAATTGTCAGGTGAAGTGGACCTAGAATTACCGATTTAACCAGCTATTTCTCATTTCTTAGTGGAACTTCGGGGTTCCATTTACAGTACTTCTCACCTGTAGTGGTAGTAGGTGGCACTTCTCCTGGGAACTTTAATTCCAGGGGTGCAGCCCTGCGGGGTGCAAGTGGAGGTATTCATAATGAATCCCTTAGTTGGTAGTAAGCTGGTTGAGCCTAGAAAGCATACTACAATGGTATGTTAAAACACAAGTGAAAAATAATGCCCCTGAGGCACAGAATAAGGATGTATCAGGTACCCATGTGTGTCATCGTTGAAACACAGTGAAGGGATTCAAGAATGTTTCCTAATTTTTTAGAGGGGTGGGGCAATCACCAACTAACACAGGGTCGGAAAGATAGGTTTTACCATGGTGGGCACTATGAGGAGGCCTATAGTGGCAGCTAAAACTGCTCAGAACGTAACCTTAAGGTTTGAAAGGTGCGTGGGAAGTTTCTGGGGAGTGGTCAACCTAACTTTGACTTTTGGGTAGCCAGTATCCCAGAAGGAATAAAAGGTTAATTCCTTCTAGGATACTTAATTATTAACCTCTGATGGTTAGTGAAGGACCTTCTGTCAGGGTGCCAGCTAAAAACGGTATCTCAAAAAGAATCTGTATGGCGATAGTGTCCCAAACTGTGGTTAAAAACCCTGAGTTCTAAGCTTTTGGGAACGTGATCTGTATATTGCCATGCACTCAAGGCTACTGCAAGTCTGGTGATGCCTCATTGTTTTCAAATGTTGTTTTTGGGTGTGAGTCATGCTATTCTCTCACTAGTCACAGTGATCATATCTAATGGAAGATGTTTGCTAACCACAGGACTGTGAGAAAATGTATCATAACATTAACATTGGTCCTGCATGTCTAATTGCAAAGGATGACACAGCATTGGCTGATACTGATTTGGTGGTTCCGAAAACTTTTGAGGAGATGTGCGTTGACATTTTAAGACCATTGGACACTAACTCCACATATTGAAGGTGGTTTATTTTAGTGTGTGAGGGCCATGCAGCCATGATATCACAGAAGCTTCACTGTTACTATAGTAACGTCAGAGCTCAAATATTGACAGATTGTACCAGATATAGGGTCATTAGAGATTCTGTTTGACAGATGATAGACTTCATGTTAGCCTACACTAGTGCTCTGGGAAAGGAATGTGGAGTTCCGTACAAGTCTTCCAGTGGTGGACATGATTAGTACCATGCACCAGTTTAGGTTCCCAGGCTTGGCATGACCACTTACACTTTCATTGGGAAAAGATATGCAAGTGGAACTACTTGAAAAACCGTGCCTGCTAAGATAAGAACAAGTCTTACTTTAGGAATAAAAAAAAGTGAGGTGACATCTAAAGAGGTGTAAATCAAAACATGTTTTACAGTAACATACAGCACTGTAAAAAATTATATATGCGTTGTATGTATGCAGTAGTACAGCCTTCATCAATTACAGCAAATAGATCAGGCACTCGTGAATGCAAAGAAAACATATTGCAAATGTGATGAAAACATGAGCGCGCTCACAGTGTGTTTCTGCTAAAACGGAGGGTTGGTCAGATCACCTGGTCTCTGCGCAACAGCATACCCTTTGTAGTCACACACTTGGGGAATAGAGATAAATATATATGACACAATACTATGAGAACGCGGTTGGGAGAATGAACAGTCACCCTAAATAGTAAAGGTTCACTTTCTCTTGTAGGTATGCTTTCGAGAAATTGTCAATGATGCGCGACTTTTTTTTACATGGTTACTTTCCTTAAATAAACATAATAGTGGTAGGAAATCTAGTCATAGACACCTCGTAATTCATTGAAAGTATTTGCCGTATTAAGGGTTTCTTTTCGAAATCCTAAGAGGTGCCATTGGCAGTGGAAATTTAATCTCATCACATACATCCTTTATTTGCATATTCACACCCTGACACTTTCCTTCCACAAAGCTGTGGTCCCCTATAGAGATTCTGAAACTGTTTTATGAATAACTGCAATGCCATCAGCATATGTCCAAGAAAACCTTACCTCGTCAAGAAGTGTTCCTCTAATAGTTCCAACATTGATTCTGACGGGTAAAGGCCATTCGGATTTGGCTTGGGACCCCTATTTAAGGATGTGGGAGTCATTGTGTACCCGCTCTCTGAAAAATAAATGATATGGCACAAAATAGCACTCCAGAAAAAAAATATAAACAAAAATCGTTGGTACTGTGATATTTCAGGTGTCTTTAAAATTAACCACATGAAGTCTCAAAAATAATTATTTGCAGGTGCTCATCATTATAATTATATTGATTTTAATACAGATGTTTGTACACCATCTAATAAAACTTTATTGTAAGGGAAACAATAACTGATAAGACTTTTATTGTGTGTCCTTACTTACCTTAAAGCAATTGTTCAGGAAATTCGTTGATATTACTGAGAGTTGCATTGCTCAGTAAATGTAAGCATGTTAGCTGGAGACTTGACCACCACTGCCTTGTAATCATAAACGATCCCAGAGTATCACTGATTATCTGATTTGAGACCGAGGAATCTCATTGTTTAATCCCTGAATGTCCATCCTTAATCAATAGATCCAACTTTGCTCAAAATACAGATGGGCAGTTGTCAAATCATTATTTCGTTGTGTAAGCCTTCCCATCAGAAACCATTTTCAGTGTGTCCTAAAATAAAAATAGTGTTAGGTCATTTTGTTTACATCTTGTAGCGCTGCAATGTTCATTTATTTACATTTTCACTCTCCTAGATTTCATTCCCATGTATTTGAGGCCACATGGGTAAATTATCAGACACATGCAATTGTTAGAATAACATTCTGTATGATGCTTTAGCAATCAGGCAGTTGGTAGCCCTGAGGCAATCTCTGTTGCTTTTGTTTAATAAAACAACATGTCTTGCATTTTCGGTACAGATGGTATTGTGTGGCAGGTGGTGTATCTCAAAGATTCCTCGGGTGGTTAATGGTTGCTCGACAGTGGGCCTAGTATTGATCACAATGTCTTTGATATTATATCGATCTTGAAGGAGAACATTGTTTTTTCAAATTCAAAATGACCGGAGTGCAGTATTCACCAGTTTTTGTTTCACAATCTTCTTCACGTTGTTTGAATGTGGCCTAAAAGTAGTCACACAGAGAAATCTGTTTGTCGCTGTTCTGATTTTTTTTAACACTTGTTCCAGGTTGTTGTTTCGTGCTCATTATTCCTTCACCTTGATGATGCCTTCGTGATACTCCTTTTCCCGCAACGTATTGAATTATATCTTAGCATGTCTATTATAATTAGAGATATTGGAATTGTTTTAAGAAATATGTGTCATACATGTTAACCTCTGTTCCCCAAATTGTGTGACAACAGAGGATGTCCTCTTCTGCACTGGTCAGGGTCTCATCCACACTGAGTTAGTGTAAGTAGGAGCACCATCTGAGCACATTCACGTTTTGCCTCACATTTGCAGCATGTGTATTGTGCATTCACGAGAGGCTCGCCTAGTTGTGCTAATAGATAAGGGCGTCATGACTGCATACATACAATACATGTGTTTAATACAGTGCTGTGAAATAGTCACTGTAAAATTTGTTTTGATTTATTCCCCTTCAGGTATTAGCGCACTCTTTTTATTCTAAAGGTATTTGGAGTCAGTATCCCAATTGTCCTTATGAAATCCCAATAATTTTTATGGGTTATTTGATAGTCTGAAACCTACTGGCACCTTCCAGATTATTCTGTTAATGCCACCTTGTTAGTTTGCCATTTCTTTTAGTGACAACCCAAAAGTTGAAAACCTGAGGAGGGGAGGCATTCTGTTAAATCTGCTCCAACAGCTTTCCAGAAAAATTGCAAACAAAGAGGAGAAGATGGAGTGTTCCCCACACAGTTAGGTACCATGAGGCATATTTACAAGAAGTGGCAGCACTGTTGCTGCTCCAAAATTTTCAGGCTTACAAAATCTCATAAATCTGGGACAGCGTGAAAATGCAATGGGTGTTGCTGTGGAACACCCACAGCTACACCCTGTGCAAGCCACTTAAATGCAAAGTGCTGCGTGTGAAGGGGCCATATTTACAAGGTGGCATTAAGCCACAAAAAGTGACTTAACGCTGTTGTTAGAAATGGGGTCTCTGGTTGGCAATCGGTTCGCACCCTGTCCAAGTTGGGCCCCTCACTCTTGTCAGGATAAGGGAGATACCCAGCTCAGATAACCCCTGCTCACCCCCTTGGTAGCTTGGCACGAGCAGTTAGGCTTATCTCAGAAGCAATGTGTAAAGCATTTGCACATAACACACAGTAATAAGTGAAAGCATTACAAAAGGATACCACACCAGTCTTAGAAAAACAGCCAATAATTATCTATATAAAACAAGACCAAATACAATACAAATCCAACATACAGTAATACAAATATGAATTCTGCAAGATTTACTCAAAAATACAGTTCTTTTAAGTCGATAACTTCACCTGGGGCAAACACGGTGTCGCGATCAACTAAACTAACAGTTCAGGCAGACCGCGGCATCAGTGGGCCAGCTACACTGTCGAGAAGATCCACATACAGTACCTTTGGAATTGCAGGGTGTCGTGATCCTCGCAATGAGAACCGGAGAGTGGCGTTGATAGTGTTGCGGTGTTGGTTCCGAGGGTCGGAGCGGGGGTCGTCAGGCCCTTAAAGTCACACGCGTTGTGGCTCGAACTCCGGGCTGGTGAAGTCAGGAGCGTTTGCATGGATGGCATAGGGGCTGCGGTGCAAAGCGGGACGATGCCACGTGCGGTGCCCACAGGTCACAGTGCAGGCAGCGGCTCAGTGATGGTGTCCAGTGGCATCAGTGAGTCAAGGTCTGCAGTGTGAAGTGGGGCGGAGCGACGTGCGGTGTCACCAGGTCACAGTGCAGGCAGCGGCGTCATCATTGCTGAAGCACTGTTGTTGGTATGCCCAAGTCGGCGGTGCGGTGTGGGACAGCTCTGTGCGGGTTCCACGGGGCGCAGTGCAGGTAGGGATGTCTGTTGATGATATTGGAGTTGATGGTGCTGACGTCAGTGGACCGGGGCTGCAGTGCAGGACAGGATGGTGCTTTGTGCTCCTCACGAGCTTTGTCCACCGGCCACTGTGCAGGCAGCGGGGTCGGTGTCAGCAGGAGATGTGTCGTCGGAGGTGCCCAGGCTGCGGTGTGAGCAGGCAATGCCAGAATGCGAGGCCCACAGGTCGCATTGTGAGCAGCGGCTTGGTGAAGTCGTCCGATGATCGCATAGGTGAGACCAGGGTCGTGGTTCAAAGCAGGGCATTGTGGCTTCCTGCGATGTCCACAGATCATGGTTCAGGCCAACGTTGGCAGTGTCGTGTTGGTTTCCCCTCTTGAACAGCACAAAACACACAGTTGACAGAGCTGCAGGTTGAGGAAACTGAAGTCTTTGGTGTCCCTGAGACTTCCAACTGGAGGCAAGCTCTACTCTAAGCCTTGGAGAACGTTCTCAAGCAGGATACATGGCAAAGTTCACCCTTTGCTCTCTTTTTAGGTACAAGCAGCAACTGCAGGCCAATCCAGCAAACCAACCCAGCAAAGGGACAGGACTCCTCCTCCAGCTCGTCTCCTTGGCAGAGGTTTCTCTTGATTCCGGAAAGATTCTAAAAATCTGGGGTTTTGGGTCCACTACTTATATACCTTTCCACCTTTGAAGTTGTCCAGGAAAGTCTGTGTTGTTGACAAGATCATGCATTGCCCAGGCCAGAACCCAGGCACACACCAGGGGGTTGGAGACTGCATTGTGTGAGGGCAGGCACAGTCCTTTCAGGTGTAGGTGACCACTCCTTCCTCCACCCTAGCTCAAATGGCTCATCAGGATATGCTGGCTACACACCAGCTCCCTTTGTGTCACTGTCTAGAGGAGAGGTGCAAACAGCCCAACTATCAAACTGACCCAGTCAGGGAATCCACAAACAGGCAGAGTCACAGAATTGTTTAAGCAAGAAAATGCCTACTTTCTAAAAGTGGCATTTTCAAACTAACAATCTAAAAACCAACTTTACTAAAAGATGCATTTTTAAATTGTGAGTTAAGAGACACTAAACTCCCCTTTTCTATATGCTCTCAAAGGGAATCTGCACTTTAATAATATTTAAAGGCAGCCCCCATGTTAATCTATGAGAGAGATAGGCCTTGCACAGTGAAAACTGAATTTGGCGGTATTTCACTGTTAGGACATGTAAAACACATCAGTCCACGTCCCACCTTTAACATACATTGCACCCTGCCCATGGGGCAACCTAGGGCCTACCTTAGGGGTGCCTTACATGTATAAAAAGGGAAGGTTTAGGCTTGGCAAGTGGTTACATTTGCCAAGTAGAACTGGCAGTTTAAAACTTCACACACAAACACTGCAGTGGCAGGTCTGAGCCATGTTTACAAGGCTACTCATCTTGGTGGCACAATCAGTGCTGTAAGCCCTCTAATAGCATTTGATTTACAGACCCTGGGCGCCTCTAGTGCACTTTACTAGGGACTTACCAGTAAATAAACTATGCCAGTCATGGATAAACCAATCACCAGTACAATTTACCTATGGAGCACTTGCACGTTAGCACTGATCTGCAGAGGTAAAATGAGCAGAGACAACAAACCAGCAAAAACAGACCTGAAAAAAAAAGGAGAAAGAAGGCAAAAGGTTTGGGGATAACCCTGCAAAAAGAGCCATTTCCAACAGCTGTCTTGTAAATATGGTGTAATGCACAGCACCAGCATCACAAAAAGTGTCGTTCCTGTGGCACTAGGGGCTTGAAAATATGCCCCCATGTTGCTGGATGCTGAGCTTTGCACATTAAGTGCCACCAAGCTAAGTTGGCATTTCCAGGCTCAAAGTCACCCAGAGGGCTTTTCCATGAGCCCCACAGAGCATTAGGCAAGAAAGGAGGTGGCAGGACTGCAGGGTTTATTGCAGGGCAAAGAATGTCATACTTGGTTGGGAAGCTGCCAACACTGATAAGGGATTTCTAAAGACTCACCTTATATAACAGGGGCTTTTTGTCCATCTATGGGACTATAGTTGCCCGATGGCAGCCCTGATCCCCACAAAGAAGCCAGAGAAAGGGATCTTGACTGAAGAGTTACTTGAAGGCCACTATGTGCAATGCACATCTAATGAGGGCACCTAACAACAGTAATATTTTTATTGTGCAGCTGGATGCTTTAAAACACAGGAATTGGGGAGGTTCCTGCCCAACTCAGTCAAAAAACAGAAGTGAGTATTTGGATGCCTGTATCAGCCTGCTGCTTAGTCTGCAGAACTGTGCTGTTATTGAGAAGTAGTGTTGTTCCATAGTATGAGCCCTACACATTTTCTGTCCTTATTTGTGCAGTACCAAAGTGTGCTGCCTATCAATGATGCCTTTTTTACTGGGTCTGGGTCTGGGATAGTCTTTCTTATATTGACTGTCCCAGATGCACATGGAGCAAGTTAGCATCTTGGCGGGAAGGGTGGTTCTCCCCTCCCGTCTGCATGTGGTTCTGACTAAAATCCCAGTTGCCTTTCACCATCTGTTTCTCTGGTCTCATGTTTGTCAATACAGAGAACTAATGTCTGAGTAGGGTGGAGCACTCCTCTATGAGGCGCTCTTGCACCATTAACTGGTCATGAAACTGATAATCTTTTCTTTCCATTCCTCTCACCCATTCATTTCAATCATGCTATATGTCATGGATTATGTCCTAAAACATAAACCCATCCATCTCGTTCTCACTGAATATCTGAAAGGACTATTTCACCACAGCTTCATTCGTGGACTCATAAAAAAAGGTCATTCTTAGGCACCTTACCAATTACCTCAGTCACTTCAACAGTGTGGATAATCATTAGAGTTACCACCTTGTCATTAAACTCTTGAACCTTACATGTCGGTAGACCTGAGAGCCTTAGGGTAGTCTTCCCACAACTTTTTGCCTGCCTCCCTCCATTTTTTTAATCTTGTTTTCGCTGGTTTTTAGAACTCAGTGCACTTCACCAGTGCTAACATGTGCTTAAGTGCTTGTGCTCTCTCTCCTAAACAAGGTAACATTGGCTCCTACCTAATTGGCATATTTAGTTTACCTGTAAATCCCTAGTAAAGTGCAGTATATGTGCAGAGGGCCTGTAAATTAAATGTTGCTAGTAGGCCTGTAGAACTGATTGTGCCATCCACATAAATAGCCCCTTATTCATGTCTCAGGCCTGCTATTGCAAGGCCTGTGTGTGCAGTTTCACTACCATGTCGACTTGGCATTTAAAACTACTTGCCAAGCCTTAAACTCCCCTTTTACTACATATGTCACACCTAAGGTAGGTCCTATGTAGCCCACAGGGCAGGGTGCTGTGTAAGTAAAAGGTAAGACGTACTTATACATTTTACATGTTCTGGTAGTGAAAAACTCCCAAAGTCGTTTTCACTGCTGTGAAGCCTGCTAAAATCAGACATTTCTGGATCTAGAACTGGACTCTGTCAGAGCTGCCCAAAGGGCACATCTGGACTGCTTTTCTAGAAGAACTGCTCACCTTCTTGTTGTCCAGTTGCCTGCTGGCCCCTGACTCTGCTGGAAGCACTCTGCCTTCCCCCACAAGTGCTCTTGAAAAGCTAACCCGTGTTCTGAAGTATTAGGACCATCAAAGATTTAGGGGCATATTTATACTCTGTTTGCGCCGGAATTGCGTTGTTTTTTTTTACGCAATTCCGACGCAAAACTAACTCCATATTTATACTTTGGCGTTAGACGCGTCTAGCGCCAAAGTCCATGGAGTTTGCGTCATTTTTTAGCATGGACACCTACTTTGCGTTAATGATATGCAAGGTAGGCGTTCCCGTCTAAAAAATTGACTCCGAGGCATGTGTGCCGTATTTACACTCCCGGGCAAAACTCACGCCCGGGAGTGGGCGGGTCAAAAAAAATGACGTCCAGCCGCTTTTGTGTCGTTTTTTTGCGCCTGGTCAGGGCAGGCGTTAAGGGACCTGTGGGCTCGGAAGGAGCCCAGCGGTGCCCTCCCATGCCCCCAGGGACACCCCCTGTTACCCTTGCCCACCCCAGGAGGACGCCTAAGGATGGAGGGACCCATCCCAGGGAACATAAGGTAAGTTCAGGTAAGTAATAATTTTTTTTTTTTTGAGGCATAGGGGGGCCTGATTTGTGCCCCCCTACATGCCACCATGCCCAATGACCATGCCCAGGGGACAGAAGTCCCCTGGGCATGGCCATTGGGCAAGGGGGCATGACTCCTGTCTTTGCTAAGACAGGAGTAATTTCAATGGGGGTTGGGAGTCGAAAAAAATGGCGCAAATCGGGTTGAGGCGAAAAACTTGCCTCAGCCTGACTTGCCCCATTTTTTGGCACCCAAGCTCCATATTCCCCTACGCCGTCGCTGCCTGGTGTACGTCATTTTTTTTGACGCACACCAGGCAGCGCCGGCGGCTAACGCCGGCTAACGTCATTGAATAAATAGGGAGCTGCATGGCGCTTCAGAATGGCGTTAGCCGGCGCTAATTTTTTTGACGCAAAACTGCGTTAGTGCAGTTTTGCGTCAAAAAGTATAAATATGGCCCTTAATCTGAAGGGGAAAATCCACAGAGCAGGAAAAACTGATAACTGCAAATTTCGTTGCAATGCCTGCAGAATCGATGCAGCGCCTCTCTGGTGGCTGAAAAATCCCTCATCACCTGCCGGATTGATGCAGCCCCCGTTACCTCTTCACAACATGCTTTGGATTTTCCATGCATCATCCCTGGGCACCAAAATAGCCACGCATCTCGGTGAGGAACCAAGGGTGCGCTCCCAGAAATCATTGCATCACCGTGCTGCATGGGTAGAAACAACGCATCACCTTTACCAGGCCGGAAAAACCAACACATCGCTTTACTTTCCAAAGTATCCCCGCCTCTGCAGCCTTCTGCATCTTTATTTTTGATGCAACCCAGGTACTATGTGTTAAAAGGACACAACCACTGATTCTTAAGGATTGAGACTCATCTAAACATTTTTTTAAAAGTGATATTTTGGCTTTTGCTGTTTTGGTCTTATATTATTCAAATAAATATCATCTATTTTCCTAAACAAGTGTAGAGTACTTTTTGTGGTGTTTTCACCGCGTTACAGGATGAGTTATTGCACAAATACTTTACACATTGCCTTCCAAGTTAAGCCTGCCTGCTCTGTGGCAAGCTACCCAAGGGTAAGCACAGGATAATTTAGGTTGTGTTGTGACTTACCATGACTAGGATTGTGGTCCCTACTTAGACAGGGTGCATACCTCTGTCAACTAGAGACCCAATTTCTAACACATGTTATCTCATAACCATTGATCCACGCGAAGATATCAGCGTCTGGCAAATACCTATGTATCAAATGTTTTGGTGCTTTAGGAGTGGATTCCTTAGGTTTGAAGGAAGATTTCCTTTTCCCTAAGCTAACCCAATTTTGTGTCAACATTATGAGCTTTCTTTCTCTAGGGCTACCCACTTTTTCTCCAATTCCCTATTGTTTTCTTTTTCATGTCTTTTCTATTCTCTTTTTCTCTAGTTTCAGCCCAATCATCCTGTCTATTCCTTTGCCTTGCCTCCCTTTCCTTGTAGATTGATCTGGGTTTTCCCCTTTCAGACTTTCTAAGCTTTCCTTTTGATGCCCCTTTAGCTTTTAGGGGCCATATCATGTACAGTACCCTAGTGATGCAGTAGGTATGTACAACCATTTAGGGCACCCCGTGGCACTGTAATAATTCCAAAGGGTCTTCAGACACTTGTGCTGCCCTTTCTGCACTATACATTGTGCTATCTTGAGAAGGCATGCTTTCATTTTCATGGAAGCATGGCACCAATCAAATGTTGAAAATACTTTGCCTCTGTGCCCATGTAGGTATTTTCGATATTGACGAGGCAAAGAGACCATCAGAAAGCACGCAAAAAGGTTCATACAGTCAGTCCACACCCTGAAGGCCGCCCACTGGAGGGGATAAACGGGTACTATGGACCTCCCCAGACATTCACTTGTATGGGTGCAGTCACTCCCTGCACCCACCTAAGAGGAGGGGAATCTCTGCCTCCCTTTTGAAGTAAAGGCTAGTGCTGACTGTGTAGTGAATGATGGAGTGGCTACTTGAAACAGCTGTTCTGTCTTTCACCTAAGCGCTGCTTCTAATGCAGTCATGAGTTCGTGGCTTTACCGGGTGCAGATCATTATTAGCAATAGTGTGTTGTATTCCTTTTAGGCCTGGTGCCCTAATCTGAAGCTGCCCATTAGCTAAAACTAGGACAGGTCACTCTCTATATAATGGCCCCTGGAGTGCTTTCTTGTATTTAGGGTCTCTGTGAAGTCTATCCCATATACGTGGATAGGGGATAGGGTTACACTAGATATAGTTGGTGAAAGCCGTCTAGGACAAAGTATAGAAAATAATCTAGGCAATACTGTGGGGGATAGTCTAGGAGAAGTCTGTACTGGGGAACTCTGGGAGCCTGCTTCCACGGTCGTCACCTCTACATTGTTTCTACTGAACCCTCCTGTAAGCTTTCCACAGCCTTCTACTATTTCTGTGAGAGACTGTTTCTCACATTGATCGATCATAAAATCTTTAATGGTTTCCCTGTGTTTGTCACTGGAGCTCTCCACCCCTTATCACATAACATCACTTTCAATGTATTTAGGACAGATTTTCCACATCTGCTGTTTTGTGTGCAGACTGCGTGTAAAACAAGTGGACTTATTAACTGCTATTAGAACTCATTGGAACTAGACACTAGTGGTCTGTCACTGCTTGTCTGCAACTGTGGGAATGTTTACAGGAGTTCCAGGGCAATCAGAGGTTACTGGACTCAAACTGTGACAATGAGAGTCTTTTAGCTCGGTTCTCTAGTGGCGTACCTGAATGTTGGACCTAAAACAGGACATCAAGTACATCCCTTCAGCATTATGACCGTCAGGATAGCTAGGCAGAGCAGCCAAAGGCTTACTCTGGTATCTGGTGCATAGTGGAGATTCAGAACTACACAAAGCAGCCCATGTAGGGCTGGTTATTATCTCCTGATACTACTTTATGACTATAGCGTACCCCCAAATATGGATATAGATAGTTATTTAGAAATTACAATGGCAACTATCATAGTGTCTATTGCAGACCCCACAGTGTCTCAATTATGCACTGTACCTTTAAGAAGCTCAAACCAAACGTTGCCCACTTTCATCATTCCGGGACACAGCTGTGCTGCTCTCCTTAGCAAGTCAGTAAACGAGCCACAGCAAGACGCCATGTTTACACTGCCCCAGCATTCATAAATCTGCCACCTTATCTGGTCCTGTTGTTCCCTATGGCCTCACTCCCTAACTAAGTGTATTTTCCCTGATACAGAAACAAAACTCCCCCCCATTGAAACTCAGTCTTCACCATCTGTCAATTTAAAACATGTCTCATACACATCCTAAGGGATATGCATGCTGTTTGTGCCCTTTGATCACACCCTATCAGTGACAAATGTGGAGCATGCATTGAAGACCAGCAGCGAGCTCTAAATGCCAGAACAATAGGGTCATGGCTCCTGTGGCAAAAGCTGAGCTGATCTTATGAGAACAGTGGCTGTCTTGGGCATGGCTTAGTATATATGCCTTACCCTCCTATGTCAGTGTGATTTCTAGTGAGTGTTTCTTCCAAGGAAATCTCCATCATAATGCGCTGATTTTTTTAAAGTTCTGCAGCATCAACTGGTCTGTTTTCACAGCTCTATGCCAGCTCTGTGATGCAGTAACTTGTTTGACTCTTAAATAGAAAAGAACAATAACAGAGCAACTACCTAGTCAGGTAGAATGCAGATGTGTACATTTAGAACAATATGTACCTTCTGAGTTAGCAACTCCTCACAGTATCTCGAACTTGAAAAAAGTCAACAAAAGACATTGTTACTAAACGGCTAATCAAATACATTGCTCTATCAGTGCATGAAGTCAATGGATGTCATGAGAAAGATAAGGGAGCTATCCATAAATGCATCTAACAATGAGCATATTTCTTATGTTCAGCTTATGCTGTTTAACAAGACATTTAGGCGGTGATTCTAACCGCGGCGGGCGGCGGTCGCCGTCCGCCATGCGGTTACCGACAAATGACCGCACCGCGGTCACAAGACCGCGGCGGCCATTCTGGCTTTCCCGCTGTGCTGGCGGGCGACCGCCAAAAGGCCGCCCGCCAGCACAGCGGGAAAGACCCAGCAACGATGAAGCCGGCTCCGAATGGAGCCGGCGGAGTTGCTGGAGTGCGACGGGTGCAGTAGCACCCGTCGCGAATTTCAGTGTCTGCTAGGCAGACACTGAAATTCTTTTTGGGGCCCTCTTACGGGGGCCCCTGCAGTGCCCATGCCATTGGCATGGGCACTGCAGGGGCCCCCAGGGGCCCCGCGGCACCCCCTACCGCCATCCTGGATGGCGGTAGGGGGTGTCAGAATCACCGTGGCGGCGGAGCGCGCTCCGCCCCCATGGAGGATCCTCAAGGGCAGCGGAAAGTCGGCGGTACACCGCCGACTTTCCGTTTCTGGCCGCGGCTGAACCGCCGCGGTCAGAATGCCCAGCGGTGCACCGCCAGCCTGTTGGCGGTGCTACCGCGGTCATTCGCCCTGGCGGTTTTTACCGCCAGGGTTAGAATGACCCCCTTAGTAAGTTAGAGTTAAGTACAGGAGAGGTGTTAAATGTTTAATGTCACTGTTAAATGTATATTTATTGTGTACAAGTGCAACAGTTCGAAGACATTCCTTATGAACGGCATCATGATAAGACATGCTTAAGTTTGAAACAGTAAAGACAGGTAATACATGTGAGACAACTGTGGTTTATGTATAATGAGGTGTTTTGAGACGTATTGGAAGTACACATAGTAATACTCTTGTGTTGTGGTTTATACAATGAGTGAAAGGTGACCTGTGTTGTGGCCGTACAACTGAGTGTCTGAAGATTCACGTTGCGCCAATGATCAAACTTCCGTACTATAACTTAGCAGTCTCTCTGTAACTGTCTCTCTTAATTTGCATGCCCCTTGTCACCACCCCTGTTTGTATAGTCTCTACCATGTTCTGTTTATAGGGTTATGGACAAGAGGGTTTGGAATCTGGGATGTACATCATTCATACAAAAAGAGTAACACTATTCAGGTTGGTACTAACAGTCTTAACAAGTACCCACAAATGTTTCTGCCCCCTAAATAAGGTGGGGCTGAGCAGAAAGAGGTAGGGAGAAATTGCACTCCACTAACACCGGCCCACAGCAGGGAAGCTTTATCAGGATCTTCCACAAACATAAACTCAAGCACACTACCCAATCAAAATGAATAGCACGCATCAGGTCACAGCAGTGCTTATGTGGTAGGTAGCTATGAAACAGATGGGCACAAAAGCAAGCACCAATCTGGCAGTTTTCACAAAGCTTTTCCTTACAGTGTGAAAATGTTACAGGTACCTTTTCTCAAATCTCAAATCTGGCAAATAAATTTTGGAGTCAGTGACCCCAACCCTAGAGCTTCAAAGTCTTTCTTGATCTCTCCTGGAAGGGGACCACTGGCTTAGGTCAATAAAAAATCTGTGCAGTACAAATGGAGATTTTTACCTAAAGTCACATCAGTTGGCTGTCAAAGACTGGTGGGGCACCTGTTCAAGGACACCCAAAACAAAGGCACAAAGCAGGTAGAGTCTTGCTCTCTCAGCTATCTTTCAACCTGATGTGATCATATGTGTAGGAATGAATGGAGCAGACCAGAGACATGGACTGTCTTAGTACTTCAATGGGACAGAGCCTTCTACCACCCCACCCTATCAATTTTTAAGTCTGACCATTTTCAAAGTACTTCAGGAATGCTTTGGAGGAGCCATGCATTTCACAATAGTGGGGGGCAGGCTCCATCCAACCTTCTTACTTTGTACCATTCATTCACACAACATCCATAATGGATTCCCTGGCTGTATCAGTCACATATGCTGTACACTCACTCTGTCACACATGCATAAATATATATGGAACATCCATGTCCCACATGGATGAAGCAAAGGGTGTAGTTGTAGGTGACTGGCAGACAATTTATGGTTAAACTATTTTTAATGAGAAAGTCTGATACATATACCATCACCTACAACCCTCCAGTCTGCACGGACCTGCAATTTTCCAGAAGAAAATACCCAAACAATATTCAAATCCCTTCCCCACTTCTCCTAGCAAATCAATTAGAGCCAGTGATTTATATTTCAGGTAACCTGAAGCATCCCCTAAGTGGAGAGATCGAGAAGACTAACTTCTCCACATGTTCACTGTTGCCCTGCACATATGAGAATTTTGGCAAGAGATGTAGAACTTTCAAACGTTTTGGGCATGTCAGTTCCCTAACTTCTTCAGAAAGAATCTGGACACTGGGATCCCAATTGTACTCTTTCGCTTTTCATTCTACAAAAAGACCAATCTTTTCAATGGGCAGGATTTCTCCTAAATTGTGTAAACAGTTCCTGATGTTGCGCACAGTCTGCTTGCCCCATGGAGCCACTATTGTCCTCATTCTAGTAATCAAAGTCATCAATATTTGCTTTCCAGTTAGAGATTTGTAGGACTTCCTCCCTGGATCCTGTAAGCTCAGCAAAACTACCTTTGCATTCTTGGAAAGCTAAGAAGAAAAGTCTGAGTGGTTTATTTTACAATGGTTTCCCTAAATCTCGGTAACCTAGGGTACATCCAGAGTATTTTTATTGGGTTTCTCTAATAATGGCATTGGAGGTAGAGCCATGGATTCTGTCCTACAGATGTTTCCAAATGTTTGGTAACATTGTTGCACCTACGTCTGCCTCCCATCATGTATGGCCAGGAATCTTACCAGTTGGATCGGAACCCATCAGATACTTATATATTTTAGATATCAGCTTTTTTTCAGGTGGCCCATCTTTGAGACATTTTTTAAAGAGTGAGTGTGTATAATGAGGTTGATGCACTCAATGGTAGACCTTCATGTGCATAAATCTGTTTGCTTCAGTATGTCTCCATTTGCAAATGCACGTAGAAAGTTAACCAGAGTAAAAACAGAATGAAAGCAGCTCCTAACCACACAGATGACCAGTTTACTGTTGTGACAGTAGATGAATAAAGGTACCAGCTTCTTTGTGCACGCCTTTATCAAGGTACTTACCAAAGTGGCATGGTCGAAATGCAAAAATCCATGCAACACCATTCTTTTATCTTCTCTATATTCCACATTCGACTGGGTATCTTAAGTAGACTGTTGTACAGGCAGAGAGGATGTGAGGAATGACAAGGCCTTCTTGTTATGTTGAGAGGTACACAGTGTAGCTTGCTACCCTAGAAGTTATCTCCTGCTGGGTAAATTAATAAATAGGCTCTTGCAGTTGCTGTAGAATCGTAAGCAGAACCACCAAACTGATGGTGTGTAACAACTACAAAATCAAGGACAGAATATCCATGGTTATATCAACCACCTTGCCAAGCCACGAGAAATACTTTTTGTAGCAGGACTGTAGATCTCCTTTTACCTTGCGAAGCAGGTGGGCATAGTATACATTTATTAAATAAGTTATTGTGTAACCCAACTGAATTCCTTATATACAACCGACTGGTGTCCCCAATCCAAACCAAAGGAATTAGCTCTGTACGTTGATGGCGACACAGAATCAACCTTCTGATCTGGTTATATTGATTTTAAACCCTGAAATTGTTCTGTTTCTTTCAAGTTCCACCAACAATGGGAACATGGATCTCTTGGGGTTCCTGAGGATCGCCCTAATGTCATCGGCGAACATTGTAAGTTTATATGAAATCAGTCCCCACTCAGTGTCTATAATATCCTGTCTATCCCCCACTCCACTGGCCATAGGCCCGCAAGCCTTAGGAATGTTTTGTTATGTTCTCATGTTCTATAAAATGTATATTTTTATAGTATTGTCCCCGGAAGACAACCCAACCGATCTGGGTCTGGTGTTGTGGCATTAATTTGCTAAGGTGTGTAGCCAGTATGCTAGTGAATATATTCGAATCGAGATTCAAATGTGATATGTCTGCATGAGCCACACACACTTCCAGTCCTTGTCCTGCTTTGAGACTACAATAATCAACGTATCTCTCTTAGAAGGAGTCACTATGCCAATGCATCTGAAATTGTTGAAGCGTTTGGTCAAGAAAGGAGCTAGATTCTGAGAGAAAGTGTTATTGAACAGTGCTGTGTACCCACCCAGCCCAGGTGTCTTACCTGTTTTAAACCTGTCAATGACTGCTATGGCGTTCTTTATTGCTACGGGCTAATCGAGTGCATCAATGTGTTCTTTAGACAAGCTCAGCTTCGGATGCATTTCAACATACGCTTCCTCAGTAGTACATCTACTTTTCTTTGACTTACACATTTTTGTTAGAATAGACAAAAGGCTTCAGCAATGTGTCTGTCTTCTGTCAACATAGCGCCATCTAGGGATGATATGGCATCTGTTTTATGTTTTGTTATGCAACCTCGGGTTGGGTATCTGTTAATTTTCCCGCCTGGCTATCCATCGAGTAGTGCTTTTGCCCTGCTCTTAGAGGCATTTGCTATGCTTTATCTAAATAACATGCATTGTATTGAGCCTGCACAACTAACACTCCGTACCACACCTTTTGTAAAAGTGTCCGTTTACGCTTTATCTGTGAGCTCGTAAATTCTGATTTAATGTCTGTTTTTTGTTGCATCTTAGCGTCTTAGTTTGAGTCGCTTCTGTCATGAACATCCCTCCTAAATCTGTTTTAACGGCTTCCCATGCCACCACCGAAGGAGTCTTTCGTTTTCCATTCCGTGCTAGATAATCCTTGATGGTGTTAACCACTTTATACCGGATTAAGAGATTGTGGAGAAAGAAGTCATTTAGCTGCCAACCATGATCCCAAATTGGGGACTTAGAGACCTGGAGTGTTAACGTTATTGGGGCGTGATCGGATAATCCCACAAGTAACACGTCTACCTCTACCACCCCAAAGAACAGATGAGTTTTGATAGAAGAAATAATCCAGCTGGGCGGAGGCTTTAAGCGGTGTGGGTTTTATTCACATGGAAGTAGTAGGTGTAATCCTGTTTAATACAATGTGTGACCCTCCATGAGACCCCCACCACTTATGCATGCCACGATTTACATTTTACACTGAATGTGCCCCCGTTGTCATACCTAGAGTGCGATCTATCCATGTTGGCATCCAGTACTATGTTGCGATAGCCCCTTATAATTACCTGTCCTTTCGCCTCCTCAAAAATTGCTGCGAGTGGTTTCATTGAAGTGCTGTTTCCCTGAGTTGGCCATGTAATCAATTATGACGTAAGTGTGCTGCCCTCCATCTGGACCACTACCTCTAACATTCTCCCAGCTTTGTCAAAAAAGGATCTTTTAATAGTTCCTCCCCATGAGTTACCACACATGATAGCCACTTCCACTGATTGAAACTAAATGAACCTGGAAAAATTGAGAGTTCATTCTAGCCCAGTCAAAAGTCACAAGATGAGTCTCTTGGAGGAGACAGATATCCTCCTTGTTGTTTTTCAGTAGATTAATGATGGCTCTTTTTGCTGGCTCTTTAAGGCCTTTCATGTTTAAGGTAATTATTCTTAGCTAATTTGTATAGGTGTATCTAGTCTGATGTGTCACTGTGTCCAAAGTCCTCCTGCCATAGCCTTCTTCTTCTCCAGCCACTGAATGTGAGACGTCCCTCTGATACCGATTTTCGCTGCAGTGAGTCCTCCTTGCCCCTGCGGGATGTTTCCTATGCATATTTCCCCTTCCCTTTTTAGGAGAAATCCTGTGATTATTTGCCCTGTGAAAAAAACTTGCTCCCATTGCATGTAGCCCCTTGCGAACAAACATGACAGTAATCCTACCTCAGTCAGGCTGGTTCATGATCATCTATTAGTCCAGACTTCCAGTGAGACACCTCCCCATCTAATGAGTCCTCTGGATGCAACCCCCCCAGGAGGTCAGTATTCACCTTTCATACCATGAGCAGACATTCAGCATCTTATTCAGCCGCTGGATCGCTACTGTCCCCATGCTACTCCTCTCCCTTCATCTGCAACCTCTTCACTTCTCTAAGAGCATCTTTTGTGTCTTTTGTAGTCTCCATGCCGGATGGGATGGTTTCTTGTCTGCTCCGGCTGACCGTCTTCCAAGTCAGCTCGTCTGGAGATAGCCAGAAAGTCGAAGTTGGTGGCTCTTTAGACAGTTTCCCCTCAAATCCCAAGGACTCGGCTGGCTTTTTCCACTGTCTTAATCAGGTGTTTTGTGCCTTCAGAAGTAAAAATAAGATAGAAGGGTGGCCTCATTGGTATCTAATGGTATTATTCACCTGAAAGTCCATAACCTGGTGAAAAATCTCTCCTTCTTTCGAATGGTGCTGCTACTAAATATTGATAAAAGCAGAATTTGTTGTGGCCTTAAAATTCTATAGAGTTCCCTGATTGTGTTTTTGCCAATTATTTCATCATTCTCATCAAGGAAATTACCCCTGTTGGGCCTTTGCGGTGGGGCCTCATGGTGGGAGCCAAGAGTCTTTGTCCTATGTGTGCAGTCTAATTGAATTGGGGAACCAGACGGGTAGCTCGGTATGTGTTTCAACAGACACTGCACATAGAATTGTGCAAAACTTGCATAATTCGCTGGAGAGTAGTTATGTGAAATTGCAACAAAAGTATGTAAAAGTATGCATAAAAGCAACCTGAATGTCAAACTCCCAAAATTCCCCAAACAATCCATTTTGGTAAAAACTCAGCTCCCAAATTTAATTTTGAGTCAATTTCTGGTCCCTCATGTTGAAAACACCGCTGCTTATGTTTCGATTTGAAGGTTTGCATTTAACCCCTTTGCCATTATGGCCCCAAAGGAAACCATACAACTACAAAAAAAATATAGATCTCTGTATATATAGAGATCTATATATAGATATATCTATCTGTGTAGATATATCTATACAGATAGAGATAGTTTTATATATATATTTATATAAATATCTGTATATATAAATATATATGTATATAGATATATATACATAAATGTGTATAGATATATATATATGTATGTGTGTGTGTAAATATATATATATACATATATATATATATATATATATATATATATATATATATATATATATATATATATATATATATATATATATATATATATATTTGCCATCAGTTGTCTTGCAGTTGCAGCTTGCGTCTTCAAAGCAATGCACCTACTTCGACTGACGCGTTTCAACTGCAGCATTTACGCAGCAATAAAAAAGTCAACTACGTCTTGTGATTATGTTTCTGCTACAAAAGGATCAGACTTTTGTCTAGTGGCAGTTTGGTGCCATATAGACGGGCAGAAGTTTTATATGCCTGTTGCAAAGGGCAAATCTGTATTTTATGTAAATAGCTGAGTACATTAGTAAAGTCAGCCATTACCTGCGCTATAATACAAATGAAATGTATGTGCGGGGGCGGCTATGGAGAGAGCAAGGGTACTTTTTCTGGGTGGTAGTGAGAGAATCCGAGGAGGAGGACATGGGAGTGGGAGCACTAATAATGATTGTTAAACTGGGTGCTAGAGGTGCTACAGACTGTGACGATTGGTATGTGACAAGGTGTTTTTTGAGTGTCTTGAAAGAACGTGCTGTGCTGACTGAGGGAAGAAGCGAAGGTAAGGTGACCTCTACTGTTGCATGTATCACACACACACCAGCAATTTTGTGACTGTCTACGTTGGCTAGTGTTATAGAGCAACAGTTTAGCCAGTAGCAGAGATGGCATTTCGTTGAATGACTGCTGCTCGTGCCTTCACTCGGGTTATAGAGGACAGCTCTGACATATGATCAGAGATTTAGACAGCAGATACTGAGACAGCATCTCTGGGATAGGACAATGGCGCAGACTCTGGGAGAGATTTTTCAGTTGGAGGAGTCCCATTCGATAACTCCTCTTCCAGTAATGAATAGGGAGGTAATAAGGGCAGTCCTGCTGTCCCTTCGCAAGCACAATCTGTGCAACAGGACAATAGCGGGTTAGCCCAACCCAGAGAGCAGGTGAAAGCGGCGGCAAGCACAGAGAGAGAGTGCTCTTTTAGGAGCTCCCCAATTTAGTTCAGCCCCAAATTCCACCACCTAAATCGTATTGTGGAGACATAAAAATTATATATCACAAAAGGCAGGCACCTGTGTTTTTGGTCCTGGGCTTGGCGGCCATATAGGGAAATATTCAAAACCCAGACATTTCTGGAAACAAGTACCTGTACCTAGTGCCTGTGTCAGGAATGGATCACCCCAGGGTCAACAATTGCCTCATGTATGGACCAACATTGACAGTTGTGTGATCTATTCCTGTCGTGGGCACTAGGCCTACCCGCGCTGGGTGGAAGGAAATTTGTGGCTCCTCTCAGATTCCAGAACTGTCTGTCACCGAAATGTGAGGAAAAAGTGTTTTTTTGGCCACATTTTGAGGTTTGCAAAGGATTCTGGGTAACAGAACCTGGAGAGAGCCCCATGAGTCACCCCATTTTGCATTCTCCTAGGTGTCTAGTTTTCAAAAATGCACAGGTTTGGCAGGTTTCCCTCGGTGCCGGCTGAGCTAGAGGCCAAAATCTACAGCTAGGCACTTTGCAAACAACACATCAGATTTCAATGTAAAAATGTGATGTATCCTGTAGAAGGCTGGCCTGGCTTACAGTGGGTACCTTGTGGTACTTACACCTTGTGCCAGGTCCAGTTATCCCTTATTAGTAGATTAGAGGTGTTGTAGCAGCTTAGGCTGATAGAGGTAGCTATAGGAGAGCAGTTTAGGCTGAACTAGGAGACATGCAAAGCTACTACTATACCACTTATATCACTTAGCACTATATCATAAGAAAACACAATACTCAGAGTTACTAAAAATAAAGGTACTTTATTTTAGTGACAATATGCCAAAAGTATCTCGGAGGATATACTCCATTAGGAGGTAAGAAATATACACAAAATATACACACACACCAAAATCAGGTAAGTAAACAGTAAGAAAAGTAGTGCAAACACTGTAGAACACAATAGAATGTAATAGGGAAAAATAGGCCTAGGGGCAACACAAACCATATACTCCAAAAGTGGAATGCGAACCAATAATGGACCCCAGGCCTAGTGTAGTGTGTAGATAGTCGCTGGAAGTGTAAGCAAACACTAAGGGTGTCCAATATACCCCACCCCAAGACCCTGAAAAGTAGGAGTAAAGTTACCCTACTACCCCGGAAAGTCAGTAAAGTCGAGATAGGAGATTCTGCAAGGACAACAACTGACTGCAAAGCACTGAAGGTGGATTCCTGGACCTGAGGACCTGCAAAGGAAGGGGACCAAGTCCAAGAGTCACTCAAGTGTCCAGGGGAGGGCAGGAGCCCATTAAACCCCGGATGAAGGTGCAAAAGGGCTGCCTCTGGGTGGAAGAAGCCAAAGGTTTTGCAACAACAGAAGGTGCCAGGAACTTCTCCTTTGATCGGACGATGTCACACGGAATGCTGGAGGATGCAGAGTTGTATTCATGCAGAAAGACTGCAAACAAGCCTTGCTAGCTGCAAGAGTCGCGGTTGAAGATTTTGGGTGCTGCCAGGGCCCAGGAAGGACGAGGAGGTCGCCCTTTGGAGAAGGATACCGAGGGGGCGCTCAGCAACATGGAGAGCCCACGCAGAAGCAAGCAGCACCCACAGAAGCACCTGAACAGGCGTTCAGAAGATCTGAGCATGACATTCGACTCAGCACAACAAAAGAGGGTCCCACGAAGTCGGAGTCCAACTCAGCGAGTTGGGCAATGCAGGACAGAGTGCTGGGGACCTTGGCTAGGCTGTGCATGAAGGAAGTCCTACAAGAGTGCACAGGAGCCCGAGAAGTTGCAGTTCACGCAGTACACAGGATTACTGTCTGGCGTGGGGAGGCAAGGACTTACCTCCACCAAATTTGGACATAAGGGCCACTGGACTGTCAGGGACACTTGCTCTATGCTGGAGACCCGGGGATGCATGGAATTGTCCCCCCAATACCAGGATGGTATTGGGGGGACAATTCCATTATCCTAGACATGTTACATGGCCATGTTCGGAGTTACCATGGTGACACTACACATAGGCATTGACCTGTATGTAGTGCACACGTGTAATATGTCCCCTCACTCACAAAGTCCGGGAAACTGCCCTGAATAATGTGGGGGCACCTTGGCTAGTGCCAGGGTGCCCTCACACTAAGTAACTTTGCACCTAACCTTCACTAAGTGAGGGTTAGACATATGGGTGACTTATAAGTTACTTAAGTGCAGTGTAAAATGGCTGTGAAATAATGTGGACGTTATTTCACTCAGGTTGCAGTGGCAGTCCTGTGTAAGAATTGTCTGACCTCCCTATTGGTGGCAAAAGAAATGCTGCAGCCCATAGGGATCTCCTGGAACCCCAATACCCTGGGTACCTAGGTACCATATACTAGGGAATTATAAGGGTGTTCCAGTGTGCCAATCGGAATGGGTAAAATTTGTCACTAGCCTGCAGTGACAATTTTAAAAGCAGAGAGAGCATAAACACTGTGGTTCTGGTCAGCAGAGCCACAGTGATATAGTTAGGCACCACTCAGCGAACACATATAGGGCACACTTTTATGAGCACTGAGGTCCTGGTGAGCAGGATCCCAGTGACATAGGCAAAAACAAACATACATTCAGTAAAAATGGGGGTAACATGCCAGGCAAGATGGTACTTTCCTACATGTCCATGTTGCATTTCCTGTTGCGAGCATTAGGCTTACCCACGCAAGTGAGGTACCATTTTTATCGGGAGACTTGGGGGAACACAGAATAGCAAAACAAGTGTTATTGCCCCTTGTCTTTCTCTACATTTCTTCCTTCCAAATGTAAGACAGTGTGTAAAAAAGACTTCTATTTGAGAAATGGCCTGTAATTCACATGCTAGTATGTGCAAATAACCACTGCTTCTCAGCACCTTATCTTATGCCCATTTTGGAAATACAGTGGTTTTCTTGATACCTATTTTTCTCTCTGTATATTTCAGTAAATTAGTTGCTGTATACCCGGTATTGAATGAAAACCCATTGCATGGTGCAGCTCATTTATTGGCTCTGGGTACCTAGGGATCTTGATGAACCTACAAGCCTTATATATCCCTGCAACCAGAAGAGTCCAGCAGACATAATGGTATATTGCTTTTAAAAATCCGAAATTGCATGAAAAAGTTAGAGTAAAACGTGGAGAAAAATGGCTGTTTTTTTAGCTCAATTTCAATATTTTTTTCATTTTAGCTGTTATTTTCTGTAGGAAAACACAAATGACCCCTTGCTGAATTCATAATGTTGTCTACTTTTCATAACTGTTTAGCTTTCCGGGATCCAGCACTGGTTTCACACCCAGTCCTGTCACTAACAGGAAGGAGGCTGAAAGCACAAAAAATAGTAAAAATGGGGTATGTCCCAGTAAAATGCTGTCCCACGCAGTTGACCCTGTCCATGATTCTCCACCATAGCTTCATCTTCCTGACAATGGTTATCTGCTGCACCTGTGGCTCTACCCTGATGATTTCCTCCACCATGACCCTTAGCTCCTCCTCAGAGAACCTGGGGTGTCCCTGTGGTGCCATGAGTTTGGTGTGAGTGGTGTGGGTGAGGGTGTGTAGGGTGCTGTGTTGGGGTGTGTGATGTGGGGTGCGTGGGTGGTGTATAGGTGTAGGTGGTGTGTGGCTCTGTACTTGTCTGTGGACGTATGTCTGTCTCGTGCCAATGGTTTGTATTCATTGTGGGTGATGTGGGTGTGTGTTTTATAGTGGTGTGGGTGTGGTGTGTGTATGGGTGTCAGGTGTGTATTGTTTGAGTTGTCCAATGTGATGTTCTTTTGCTGTGTGTGTATTTTGAGCGCGGCGGTATGTACCGCCAATGGTTTACCACCATTTAATGTCTGACGTGGTGATTCGTGGGTTATAATGTTGTGGGCATAGTTCTGTTGGCATAACGGTGTGGGTTTTGATACTGCTGGTTTATCACTGACCTTTGGGCCGGCGGACTTGTGTGTATGGCTGTTTAGTGACGGATTGGTATGTGTGTATCATAATATGGTTAGCGGATATCCACTGTGGCGGCAGTATCTTGGCAGCAGTCGGCATGGTGGTAAGAGGGATTTACCGACAATGTCATAATGACTTAGGCCCAGATTCTTACTCTGTTTTCACTGAATTAGCGTCATTTTGTTTTACCCTAATTCAGCGCAAACGTAACTCCATCTTTATATTTTGGTGCTAGACTAGTCTAGTGACAAAATATTGGAGTTAAAGTCAGTTTTTGGATGTGTGAACTTACCTTGCGTCAATGAGATGCAAGGTAGGCTTTCCCATCCAAAAAATGACTTTAAGGCCCTAGCACCTTATTTAGCCTCCCGTGCAAAAATCGTGCTCGGAAGGGAGGCGGCCCAAATAATGGTGCTAAGCCAGCTTAGCACCATTATTTAACGCCTGGGTCTGGGCAGGCGTTATGGGACCTGTGGACCCATTTCCATGGTCAAACACCATGGAAAGAGCCCACAAGTGCCCTCCCCAAACCCCAGGATCACCCCCGCCCACACCAGAGGTACACCACTGGATGGGGGACCCAATCCCAAATAAGTATATGTAAGTAGAGATAAGTATTCTTTTTTAAAGTGCGATTGGGGGCCCTGAAATGGTTCCCATACATGGCACTGGGTGCAATGGCCATACCCATGGGACCCTTGTCCCCTGTGCTGGCCATTGGGGTGGTGGGCATAACTCCTGTCTTTTACAACACAGTGGCATGGATGGTTTTGCGTCAAGAAATGACACTAGGCTGGTTAGAGTCATCTTTTTTTACTCTAACCAGCCCAACATCATTTGTTGGTGCAAAACCCCCTTCTCCCACTGCCACCCCCATCCGGTTAATGTAATTCTCCCTGATGTTAGCCCACCCTTTGCGCTGGATAGTGCCATTTCATAAATTTGGAGCCCGGCTGCCATCCTGTCCTGGAATGTTGCAAGCCATACTTTTTTACGCAAAACTGTGCAAATGCAAAAAAGTATAAATCTGGGCCTAAGTGTGGAAAAACTGGGAAGAGAGTGAGCAGACAAGGTGAAAACGGGCACGCTTGAGATGAGAATAGGCAGATGCAGGAAAGTTGGGCACATTCCAGGAAAGAATGAGCAAACTGGACGGAAAGTAAGCAGAACAGTGATAAAATGGCTACAGAGGACCAAAGCAGTAGAATTGAAAGAATGGGGAACACAGGCAATTTGGGTTGAAAATGGAACAACTGAAATGAAAACTGAAATACTCGAGAAGAAGAACAAGCAGACAGTGGGGGCAGTGGGCAGGCCTATGGGCCAGCAGCCACTGTAGAGTGAGGGTTGTACAGACTGAGGGAAAAAAGACAGGTTGAAGGTAAGTGGACAGAATTATGGTGAAAAGTGTGCATTCTAGGAAGGAGGGAGAAATTGGACAAAGAAGTCAGAAAGTAGGCAGGCTTAGTGGAAAGACACCAAAATCTGGGGAAAACGGGGACCGGAGATAAAACAGGCCTTCTTGGATAGCAGTAGGCTGTAGGAACAGTGTGAAAGTTCAGGTCCCTCATGGGTAGACTGGATAAAAGCAGGCCGTCTTGGGAGGGAATGGGCAGACTAAGGAAAATTTGGTAGGCTAAGGGTAATTGGGTAGAAGCAGGAAGAGAACAAGTTAACTGGGGAAAGGGCACTGTGGGGGAAAACTACATGGCCAAGAAAAAATTGGACAGACTCTGTCTTGGAGGTTCTGGGAGATATAACCATTATGCAACATGGCAACACCTCTAGTAACCTTCTCAGTGGGGGATTCGTGTGGAGCATATTGTACATGACCAGTGAAAGTAAAGGATCAGCCACCCTAAAGATGTCTCTTCTTTGAAGTATGGGACTGTCCACTTGCACAATGAGAAAGCAACATGATTGGTTTTAGACAGGAGGCAAAGAGTATAGTGGTTAAGAACCCCTCTATCCTCTTTGTGGCATATTTATACTCTGTGCTTAATAAGTGTAAATGTTTTATGCTAATTCAGCGCAAACCATATTTATATTTTGGCGGTAGACATGTCTAGCACCAAAATATTGGAGTTAAAGTAATTTTTGCCTGCGTAAAACTACCTTGTGTCAATGAGATGCAAGGTAAGCGTTCCTGGGCAAAAACATTATGATGTGACCTTAGTGCCACATTTATCCCCGTGCTAAGATCAAGCACGGGAGGATGGGGGCCTTAAATAAGAGTGCTAAGCTTGCTTAGTGCCATTATTTAACGCCTGGGTCAGGGAAGGCGTTAGTGGACCATGGAAAGAGATCACAGGTGCCCTTCCCTAGCCACAGTGACACCCCCACGCACACCACAGGGGCAGCGGAGGATGGGAGACCCCATCCCAGGTAAGTAGAGGTAAGTAATATTTTTTGTAGTGCCATAGGGGGCCTAACTTCGGCCCCCCTACATGGCACTGGGCCTGACATATCTCCCCTGGGCATGGCCATTGGGGTGGTGGTCATGACTCCTGTCTTTACTAAGACAGGAGTCATGTCCTTGGGGTTTTAACGTCAGAAATGACGCTAGTCAGATAAAAGGCATTCTTTATGCCTCTGCCCGTACTAGCATCATCCTTTGGTGCTAAACCCCCTGTTTCCCCTATGCCTCCCCCACCGAGGTAACTTTCTTTTTTTTTAAGCTAACTGAGCCTTACCGCCGGCTACCGTCAAACCATAAATATGACGCCCGTCCGGCATCTTGGGATGGCGCTAGCCGGCAGTATACTTTTTGATGCTAAACTGCGTTAGTACAGTGTAAATCTGAACCTTAGTGCTGTGCCTGGTAACACTGTAAGTTGGAAGAGTGATAATAGACTAATGGTATGAGAAGTAGGCAGGGATAACAGTTTGTTTACACAGAAATAATCTTGTGCTATTTCTGATTTTTTGCATTACACTTGGTACGAATAAAGCTGGAGCGTACAGCATTACGTTGTGTCACATAACTGAGATGTCTCTAGTAAAATTCCAACTGCAGGAGGGTGGGAACAACGTGGAGGAACAGAAAGCAAGCTGGTGTTGTTTGTGTCACAAGCAAGTTTGCACTTTTTGTTAGTATGAAATGACAGACCAACATTTCACGTAGTTTTTGTATTTTAGTGTAATTTCTCATAATATCCGCAAATTAAATTATGCAATTTTATGCAAAATTCGCCCAGAAATATTGAGTTGTCAGTCAATGGGTGAACTGAGGGGCTAACAGAGTCAATGATTGTTATGCCTATTGACTCTATATGCTGGCATGATGACATTCTGATAGGGGATTATAAGGCCAGCAAACGGTTCCACTGAAGATTGGAGGACTATTAGGGTCAAAAGAGCAGGACCGTGTACTCAATTAGGCCAAAGATCTAAGGGACAGCTGACAGACTGCAGGATTAGTAGGATTTTTTGAGAGCCTAGGCTGACAGGGGTCATTCAGTGGTGAGCTGGCTAAGCCACAATAAAGAATCAGGTAATGTGATTGGTTACTACTGAAATCTTTCCCACAAATGAAACTCAGCAGCAGCAATTAGAGGTGGGGAGGGTAAAGGGATAATGTCAGGTATCACTTCAAGGTTGGTTACATTTTGGTTCTTTACATCTTATTTTTTTCAATGGATAGCTATACAATGCATATGTAATTTAAACCTATGTAATCTTTGTTAGTGCGTCTGGCCTTAACAAGTAAACTTACAAGGGGACGCGAATAGGTCGATGAACGTTTTGACTCGCAATTAAGATGTTCTTACCATAGCTCCAGTACTTAATCAATAACCAATATTCAATAGGCAATAATCATTAACAATCAATAACATCAATAATCAATGGAGTCAGCAATTGTCACGCACCATGACCCTTCAGTCATGTATAACCAGTCCTTTTAGTAAAAGTTAGAATATTTATTTCCCTATATCAACAATAGTAAGGTTATGTAGATTAATCTCAAAATCAAATGAAATACATACAGAAACAATACTGGCTGCCCAAAGCGGCGGAAGAAACGTAATTTAATCAAAGCTTGAACTACAACATATTCTAAGGTTATGGTGCAAATCAGTAACAAAGTCAACTGCGTCAAAGTAATTACATACATTAAGTTTAGCAGAGAAATTCATCAAGCATTAATCCTTATTAACCTGATTTCATTACTGAGGATCCTTAACTAACACCAGATTAACATCGGCATGTTGGGCTTCATGCAAAACAATTTAGTAACACAAATTTGGAAAAATATCTAACTATGGCTCTAGAAAAACAATGCAGTTGGTACCTAGAAAGAAAAAGCAAATATGCATCATAATAAACAGTCTATTGCATTATACCTTTCCTTAGTGTGGATCAGCAAGCAGAGTCAGTCTTCGTCCTAAAGCGAAAAGTCTCTAAGCATTAAAACGAAGCATGTCTCTTGTCAAGACGCAGAAGAAAATAATGACCTTTCAGCCAGCAAGGAAATGGGCAATGGATCTTAGCAAAATGCATGGACAGAATGAATGAATTCGTCTCAGTACTGCATCGTTGTATTAAAACTACTAAACCTACTTCTCAAATCCCTGATGGTCAGTTAATCTCATGCTCATACTTGGTCCAATAAAACTAAAACTCAAAATTTATGAATTCTACTATTACTCCGTTCACGTCATTAATTGGTTTGTCTTGCGATGTCCTCCTCATCCGGCTTGTCAGGTAACAATATTGTTGCAGCTTCCACTCCAGTCAGTATCCCCATTGTTCTCTTCCTGAGAAAGTCAGTCTCACAGACATTACACACAAAATTTTACATTAGCAGAAACAGTATCTTCTAGCAGTCGGTTCCCATGAGAAACAAGTCTCAGCTACGAGCACACAATGTAAAATGGAAACTCACAGTTTAACTTTCTAGGACAGCCATTTTATTAAATGTTAAGAAATACAGCTTTTAAATAAGGCCTGGCAAGTAGGCCAGGACACTCGATAAGTTAAGGCCTACAATTAATATAGCTAAAGCTTACTGCTTAACCCTTAATATGACACACTACTACATTAGTCAAACATATATTCAACATTTCACTGTATTAAACTACTTGTAAGTACACTTTGTGAATACTGGCGGCCAGTTTTCGTAATCGCATTTTCAAATGTGTGCATTATTTTCTATGTTATAATTTTCTACACAAATCATTTATTCAGAATACATGAATAATCGTTAATAATTTTTATGAAAACACCTGCACTAGCATCTTCCTCTACAATGCATGTCTTTACATTCCATTTTATGTTTACGTCACATAAGTTTAAACTTCAGTTTTGCATTGTAATAAACATACATCAATGCATTCCTTCCCAGTTTCATGTGTATTAAAACAGAGATCCTTCATCAAACGTGGTCACAAACATTCCCAACCAATATAGTGCTGGCACAAACCCACAAATGCAGGTCAGTCAAACTTTCAAGAAAATGAGAACATAAGCGTAAGTTTCTATAATTAAAAAATATTTCAAAATCAAATTACATTAAATATTTCCTGCATCAACAGTAAAAAGTGTAAAAACCTAGAAAACATTCTGACCTCCCCGGCACTTGTATGGAAACTTATGATGTGACAGAACGAGTGACACAGAGCCACAATGTCATTCATCTGACTGTATAGCTAAGCGAAGTATCAAAGAAAGATAAATATTTGCCAAAACAACTACCATAAACCTCAATTGATAATGAAGAGTAATTATAAAATGAATTCTTAATTTCTTTTGCACATACAAAAACGAGCCTTGAAGAAATTTACTACTATTAACCCCTACAAGATTTTCTCAAAATCGAGCCAGGAAACAAAAGTAAACAATTTCTATAAATAAAAAACTTTTTTAAAACAAGAAACAAACATAAAATGTAATAGTGTTTTTATTTTTTACAGGCACAAGATAAACCTTTCTTTTTCCTTCACAGTGACAAAGCTAAAAAAATTATTTCAAATTTCAGGGAAGGTTGAATAAGCGTAAGTATGTTCAAAATACTCTTATTCCAAACTTCTTTTTCTTAAGCAGATTTCTATACGAAAACAGTAAATTAACTGAAGGGGAAAGGGAAAGAAAAGGACCTATATCATAAGTAAATCAATTCATTTTGTGAGTCTTCAAAAATGATCTTTCAGGTCCACTCACCTTAATAGAAGGTGTCTACAAGAGCAAAGATATTCCACACAGACCCGGATGATTCAACCCTCAACACACAAATTATTACGTGTGTTGGGTGTTCAATCAGGTGGGAAAGGGCGGTGGTATTAGACCAACACAGGGAAGCAGGGCCCTTCTCTGGCTCCATGATTCAATGGTTCAAGATAGGTTTCAAGACCCATGGTCCCACGGCGAGGATTGAGGTTCCTCTAAACAGCGAATAACAAATAAACAATATGTAAGCAATTTACTCTGACTGGTGTTTACCGACTTCTCTAGTTAATTAACAACATAAAATTCCTCTGGCCCAGTTAATCTCACCAAATAGTCTCTTGCTATTTTGGTAACTATAATAGTCTCTTGCAATTTCTGTAGCATAAAATAACTCTCTTGCAATCTTTGCATCAATGAGAGTTTGGGGGCCTAACTTAGATGGAGTTACTCTGTCACAAACGTGACAAATATCCTGTCCTCCGCATTACAATTCTATTATACTGTATCGAAATTGTACTACAGCGGACATGATATCCATCATGTTTGTGATGGAGAAATCCATTCGCAAAGATCAAAATCAAGCCCCCAATCTATTTGGCAATATACGTGTGCCTCCTCTGTCATAGAGAACAGAGGGTTGTTCAAATTTGAGATTTCAACAGTTACTGTTCTTTGTTAATGTTGCCTAAGAGAAGTGTTAGACTTTTCATTCTTGGCGTGGTCTCCCCTAACATTGTGACTCTGTTTCCCAGGTTGTTGATGTGTGCTGGTCTCTGTTTTTGCTGTTTTTGTTACTATGGGCACTTTACCACTGCTATCCAGTGCTAAAGTGCAAGTGCTTCTGTATAAAATGTGTATGTAATTGGCATTCCATGATTGGCATATTTGATTTACTGGTAAGTCCCTAGTACACTGCACTAGAGGTGCCCAGGGCCTGTAAATCAAATGCTACTAGGAGGGCTGCAGCACTGGTTGTGCCACCCACATTAGTAGCTCTGTAACCATGACTCAGACCTGCCACTGCAGTGTATGTGTGTGCAGTTTTAAACTGCCAGTTCTACTTGGCAAATGTAACCACTTGCCAAGCCTAAACCTTCCCTTTTTATACATGTAAGGCACCCCTAAGGTAGGCTCCAGGTACACGTAGCCCCATGGCCAGGGTGCAGTGTGTGCTTAAGGTAGGACATATACTAATGTGTTTTATATGTCCTGACAGTGAAATACTGCCAAATTCGTTTTTCACTGTTGCAAGGCCTATCTCTCTCATAGTTTAACATGGGGGGCTACCTTTCATAATGTATAAAGCGTGGATTCCCTTTGGGAGCAGATAGACATGTGGAGTTTGGGGTTTCTGAACTCACAATTTCAAAATTCATATTCTAGTAAAGTGTGTTTGAAAATGCCACTTTTAGAAAGTGGGTGTTTTCTTTCTCAAACCATTCTGTGACTCAGCCTGTTTGTGCATTCCCTGTCTGGGTCAGTTTGACAGTTGGGCTATTTGCACCTCTCTCTAGACAGTGACACAAAGGGAGCTGTGGTGTAGCCTGCATATCCTGATGAGCCATCTGTGCCAGGAGGGGGGAGGAGTGGTAACTTACACCTGAAAGGGCTGTGCCTGCCCTCACACAATGTAGTCTCCAACCTCATGGTGTGTGTCTGGGGCCTGGCCTGGGCAAGGCAGGATTTCACAAACAAGAGAGACTTTCCTTTGAAGTAAGCCTACTTCAAAGGGCAAAATGGGTATACGAGGGGCATCCTAAACCACAGACTTTAGATTACTTCTGGACATCAAGAGGATCCTCTGCTTAAAGAAGAGCTGAGAAGAAGTGCTGCCCTGCCTGTGACTGTGCTTTGTGGAGCGGACTTTGTCGTGCATTCCTGCTTGTGAAGAAATCTCCAAGGGCTTGTCCTGAGCTTGCCTCCTGTATTTGAAGTCTAAGGCCATCAAAGACTTCCCCTACCAGCACCTGAACTCTCTGCTGAGACTCCTGCCCTGCCAAGTGGTGCCCTATCCAGTTCCTGGGGCCTTGACAGGTGAATCTGGCAGACCAAGATTGAAAATCCACGCACAGACTGCTGTGCGTGGATATTTCAGACGCAACCTCCAAGACATGGCTAAAGAAACAACACGCCGCTGGCTCCGTGGCTGAATTCAACGCAGCGCTTGCAGAGAGGCTGGAAGATCGACCCAAAGAGCTGGAGAAACGATGCGCTGCATCGCTAATGGAGGCTGGTAACATCGCAACCCCCACAGCATGGTTTCGCTAATGCCGTAGCGGCAGGATTTTCTATGGAACATTGCTGGGCATGGAAAAACGATGCAACGCCTGCCTGGACCAGAGTGCTGCCCGGATCAATGCATCTCTCTCCTGCAGAGAGGAAAAATGACGCACGCCAACGTAGAAGGTGGAACAACACACGGTCTCGCTTGCGGGTGAGAAATCAACGCACTGCTTACCTTTTTCAATGCACATTTGCCCGTGCGTGTTATTTTCATGCTACCCAGGTACTTTTCAATGCTAACAGTGTTTTACCTGTTTACAAAAGGATTTAAGGGCCAGATGTAGCAAACTTTTGCAAGTCGCAAATGGCCCGAATCGCAATTTGTGACCCTGCAAAACCGGAAATGGGATGCAAAAATCCCATTTCTGAATCGCAAAATGCGACGCAAGCCATTACCGACTCGCAAAAATAGCGACCCCATTTTGTGACCCGCAAATAGGAAGTCGCTATTTGCGAGTCACAAACCATATGCAATAGCCACTCGCAAATTGCGACTAGTCGCAAAAACCCCATTTTGCACTTCCAATTTACCACTAACTCAGAGCAGGTGGTAACCATAACCAAAGTATAAAAGGGGACCCAGAAGGCACCTGGGTTACTCAAGATGGCGGAGATATATGTGATAGCAAGGAGGAGGAGAGCCCACGCCGCACAGCAGATGAGGAGGAGGAGCCAGAGACAGGAGAAGATATACAGAACCAGACAGACACTTCCAACAAACTGAGGAGGAGATATATGATAAATACAGACTTAGCAGTGCAGCAATACTAGATTTAATAGATCTACTCAATCCACAGCTTCAACGCCAGTCTGTGCGCGGTAGCGCCATCCCCACACATGTGCAAGTGCTATGCTCACTGCACCTCTTGGCCTCAGGTAGCTATCAGGGGGTCTTTGCCGTGGCAGGTGGGGTATCCCCAAGTGCACTCTCACGGTTCTTCAGAGCATTCCTAGATGCCATACTCACACACATGTCCAGATACATATACCTACCCAGGAATGAGGCAGAAATCAACAGCACCAAGTTGGAATTCTACAGGATTGCCAACTTCCCCCATGTAATAGGGTGTGTCGACAGGACACATACAGTATACAAATATGCCCTCCTGCAAATCAGGAATATCTGTTCCGCAACCGGAAGTGTACCCACTCACTGAACATCCAGGTTGTATGTGACGCCCATTATGTTATCACTGACATGGTTGCCAAATTTCCAGGGAGTACACATGACTCGTACATTTTCAGGCACAGTGGGATACACCAACGCCTAGAACGTGGGGAGTTTCGAGACGGAGTTTGGAGACGGATAGCTCCTAGGTATAGCTGAATACACCTTGCAGACATACACACAGGTCAATGTGGAACCCATCTATGCCCAGCTAACATTGTACATTTTGCGCCAAACAGGTGACAGTGCATATGCACTATGACCATGGATACTTACCTCGTACTCAACACCCAGCAATGAGACTGAGAGGCGATACAACAGTGCACATAGGAGGACCTGAAATATTATAGAGAGGGCCTTTGGACTGTTGAAGGCAAGATTCAGATGCCTCCACAGAAGTGGAGGTGCCCTCCAGTATGCCCCAATAACAGCATTCAAGATCGTTGGTGCATGCGCTATACTGCACAACATTGCCACCAGAAGTGGGCTACCTCTCACCCCAGAAGACCCAGATTCGGAGGATGACGAGCAAGAGCTACCACATCGCCATCATGGGGATAGAAGCATTGCAAATCAAGGCAGACAGAGACGAGACCACATTGCAAACCAATACTTTGGAAGGTACGTGCTAACTGTCACCACACACACGAATGTCACACACAAAGAGTCCAGGTGTGAAGTGGAACAAACAAGAACTTTAATGATGCACCAATAAACTATTTACACAAACTACAGATCAGGGGCTGCAAAGGTCCACTTGCTATGAGGACACATTAACCTCATGTGCCTCGAGTCTGTGCCGTGCTCGCCTAGCATGGCTGGTTCCTGGTGCGTCTGCAGTGCCCTGCCGTGCGCTACCACTGCGCAACACCCTGGTGTCTGTGGCTGAGACACTGCTAATGGTAGAGCCCTCCTCACTGTCCTGCGGCGTGTCTGCCGCACCCCTAGCCACCTGTTGTGCCTCCATCAGATCGCCTGTGTGGCTAATACGTCCCAGCCCACGTGCCACATCACTGGCAAAGAGGCCCATGTCCACCTGGAGGCTGACTGTGCGCCGTGACAGCCCAGTGGTGTTAACAGCCAACCGGACGATGGAGGCAGCCATGCGGTCCAGGCGGTGGATGAGCTGCCTTTCACGGCGCCTTGCACCCTCTCTCTCGGTGACAAGTTCTGACACCAGTTGTCTTATTGAGAGCGTAAGGTCATCAACATTGCTGTTGAGATGTGGACCTGTTGCAGCCCTGTGGTCTGGTTGTGTTCCATGCGCCACATGGCCCCTGAAATAATTCTTATCTCCCTTGTCTGCAGGCGCTGACCATGTAGGAGTGCAGCCTCGGCGGCGGACATGGAGGCATCCCCTACTTCACCCTGTGGCACTGGAGGGACATTGAGACGTCGCCTGCGACGCGGTGGAGGTTCTGTGTCCTGTACACTGGCACTGTGGCTGGGACCGGGTGCTGGCTCACTCTCCAGGATGGCCACTGGTGCATCAGGAGGGGACTGTGGTTGGGTGGTGCAGGTCCCTGTGGTGGCTGGTCCTGGGTCCTGTGCTGGCTGGTGGCTGACCTGTGGCCCCTGGACGCTGTGGCTTGAGGTGGTGTCGTGTGGGAGACCTGTGGGACATAGGGAACACACTGTCAGTATCTACCATCTGTTATCTGCTTCCTAATAAACTGTTGCCTATCAACTGCCTACTTGACTACATTGCCCATAATGCACCATGCAGGTGGTTGCTACTCTGAAATGGAGCTATTTTGGTTGTGCATGCTGCTGTGTACTAGGTGGGTGGGGGTATGGCAGATATGGGTGTACATGCATGTCTCATGGTACTCACTGGTAGATGGTCCTGGCGCTGACGTGTCCAGCTCTCCTATCCCGGACACTGCCTCTGGCTCCAGGGTATCCTCCACTCTTTCCTCCAAGGGTGTGGGTGGTGGTATGGTTGATGGTCCCCCTCCAGTGCCCCTCATCTCCTGGAGCCGCCCGACCACCCTCTCCTTGGTCCGGGAGCGCAGGTCATACCACCTTTTCTTTAGTTCCTCAATACTTCTGTGGCTCACATCCATTGAGTTGACTTTGTCCTGGATTTCACTCCAAATCTGCCTTTTTTCCTGCTCTGGCACACTGAGGGCTGCTCTCCCAAATAGTTGTTTGTGATGCTGGCAGCATTCCTCCATCAGCACCTCCAGTTCTTTCTCTGCAAATTTCAGCCTTCTCTTCCTGGGTGTTTCTGCCATTGTAGCTGCTGTTCTTCCTGTTGGCTGTTCAACAGTTTAAAATGGGTGTGGTCCTCCCTCCTCCCAGGTGTATTAGTAAACTTCCTGGCTGTGATGTCATCATCAAGAGCCAGGAAGTGTTTTCCAGAGCATTCTACTGCACCTGCATTCAATTTGCGGCACAGTCGCAATTTGCGACACCCACTCGCAATTTGCGTGTTCGTTTTTAGAGCGGTCGCAAAAAGCGACCTCGCTAACAGCAGACTTACAATCTGCGGTGCGACTTCATTTGCGAGTCGCAAAATGAAGTGGCTTTTTCTTCTTGGATACCATTTTGCGAGTCGGAAATTGCGAGTCGCAACGACTCGCAATTTCCGACTCGCACATTTGTTGCTACCTAAATCTGGCCCTAAGACTCTTCTGCTTTTAAAATTATTATATTGACTTGTGTATGTAGGATTTTTGTCATTTTGGTCTTGTTTTGTTTAGATAAATATTTCCTATTTTTCTAAACCTGTGTTGTGTCATTTTGTAGTGTTTTCACTAAGTTAAGCCTGCCTGCTCATGCCAAGCTACCAAGGGGGTCAGCGGGGGTTAACTGAGGGTGATTCTCTTTACCCTGACTAGAGTGAGGGTCCTTGCTTGGACAGGGGGTAACCTGACTGCCAACCAAAGACCCCATTTCTAATAAGAAGTTAAACCACAGTTCATGAAATTTCAGATATTGTTTTGTTTTTTACATTCAACACTGTACATATTCACAATAACTTTGTTAGTTTTGGATCAGTGCACTGACCTCATTCTCAGTTAAACTGCTTTCTTGAATCTTGACTTTTCTTTTCTTGCAGAAGGAAGCATTGTGGAGTTCTGTTCCAAGTAGTGGGTGACGGATTTAATCAGGAGCTCTGTCATGAGGTAAGACGATTGGCAGCTTCTACCTTTTGCCTTAGAGCAGTTCTTGAAGCCTAGCTGCTTTGGCAATTGGGGGCATGGTAGTTAAGGTCTTGCTCAAAGACTACACTCAACCCATGCACAAGGACCACACTCAACCCAGGTCCAAGGACCCCCTCCAACCCCGGCCTTCTCATGAGTTCTTATGAGAGATCAGGTGTGTCAGGTTTTTCTACTAAGCATTGACACCTTGAACACTAAGGGGATGGAAGGAGACAGGGCTGCAATTTGGGACTATTGAGTAATGCAAATATATAGAGGAGAGTTGGAGGCCTAGGGGGTCATGACAGATAAAGAATATGGAAACTTTTGATCTTGAGATGTCACAGCATGACTAGCTATGAAGGTGGCATTGGATGGTCAGGGCAGCGTAGGGGGCTAGCCATGGTATACTCAAGATAAAGAAGTAACAAGTAAAGTGCAAACCTCCAAACATCCAATATAACAAATGTTTACAAACATTTAACATGTTTTTTCCCTTCTACTTTCTTTCTGGAAAATAGCACTAAAAAACAAAACCTGGGCCAAACCAATTATGTATTATCAAAAAAAGGGGAACCAAAGGTTAAGAAACAGTGAGCACCTTTATTCTAAAGAGACACACACTGAACCCAGGGCTCATTAGAAATGGGCAGTTATTGCTCTGCCTGCTGCAATACTTTGCTTACTTTGGGAGACTCTGGAGAGGACCTCAGAGTATAAACACTTTGCCTCTGCTACTCTGTTGCAGGAACTATTGAACAGATACAAGCACTAATTAGCACTTCCAATGAGGCCTGTGGTGCAGTGCTAAATGCAGTAAGTTAGAATGTCTCTATGTTGCCAGGCTGTTGGTTGCTTCTTTTAGATTTAAAAACAATTTTTAGCATAAAATTGGATGCATGGCCCGGAAAGGAAAATGTCTGACATCTCTCTTTGAGCTCCTGGCTCGCATATCAAGCATCCATCTAGATTCTGTTACTGACACAATTCGGCAGCCCCAAAGGGTGTGTCCCACTAGCAGAATATCCCAGGGTTACATGGTCAAGCCCAACTCAAGGCCAAAGAAAGGCACTGTCACTGCAGTACGGCCGCAACTAGAAGAATGACAGAACATGACATGGTGACCGAGGGATCCCATCAAGAAGCAAACTGTGTCAGTGGTGTAAAGGAGACCTCCTCTCTCCCGAAGCATGCCCTCAGTCTGAGTAACACAGGCACTTGGCCCCCTGGGTGGGCGCTGAACCATTGTTGGCAGCAGACCCAGTGGCACTGCCTTTGAAGTTGCAGTGGCTGCAATCAAGCCCAGGGTCAAGGCTGCCTGCGGAGACTACACCGCAAGAAGGGAAGTGCAGTCAATGTGGTGATGTCTGAGACAAATGGCAGCAAGATCCCAGAAACACCAGATCTAGAGATAGGCCCAAGGTGTACCAAGGGAAAAGGCATGTGGGAGGCATTGGAGCCCCGGGGAGCCAGACTCCCACAGGGACACTGTGAACCCGGAGTGCAGAAGGGTACAGCCTCTGGTCCACAGTGACAACCACACAGAGGAACCCAAGGTTAGCATGACAGGGAGGGCGGTGCTCATGGCCTGACTGCTCATGGGGCCCGTGGGACTGCAGATAAGTACCTTAGCCAATAGCCCTGGGGGACTGGCAAGTGAATCACAGTTGTACTATGGCAGAAATTGCACCAACATCTTATCCCAACATCCTATGCCCTCTGAGGGGCTCTGGCAGTACTGCAGCTACTACAGATCATATGGGTTGGGCTCGAAAATGACCCCATATGGGTTGGACTCGGAAATTAGGTGCTAGCGAAATCATCTACTAGGGTCGTTCACCCACTACAAGGGAGCACTCAAGGAAGGGATCTACATGGAGATACCCCTGAAAACAAAAGCGGGCTTGTAAATGTACAGTTTGGGAGGAATCATAAAACGTTATCCCACCATAGGAAGGCGCCTACCCCAAACCCAGCACAAATAAAAGTGGATACCTTTACAGCAACCTAGGGAGAGGAAGAAGTGGCTGTGTGATGCACGGAGTCCCAGATGCAGCGGAAATCCTACAAGACTTGTGCATTGCACCTGGAGACTAAAATCTGAGTGGTGGGGATTGACGTGGCCCTCCTGTGGCAAGATTTGTGAAATACTGTAGACAGAATATCAGGGTGGAAGGTTGCATCTCCAGTCTGTAAAACTCTGTGATGCCGAGGGCTGAGGTAGCCTGCTTGACCTCCATATCTTGTACCCTGGAGGTCTGTGTGGAGGAGGCAGAAAACCGAGCACACAGAAACAATTTATGATTCATAGGCTTTCCATAGGGAGCACAGGGTGCCCCGCCTGAAGCTTTCTGGAGAATTGGATCCATGATGTGGGCTGCAAAAGAGAAGCTTTACAACTGTTGTGTTATTTAATGTTCTCACCGTTCCCTGGATTCAAAACCCCTACACGGGTTGATTGATAGTTGTAAGCCTCAGTTGTAATACTTATTGGGTGCCGTATATGTTTGGGGTGACAGATGCTTCTTGGGTGTAGCTGTGAGGAGAGTTTGAAAGAGTTATGTGGGAAATTTTCAGGCCTTTTGGTTGCAGTTTTCAATACAGAGCCTGCAGGGGTCTTAGTACAGGTTAGCCCCGAGCAAGTTGTAAACTGGAGGGGGGAAAGATACGGCGGGTGGGGCCCCTTGGAGACTGGGCCAAGACTGTGAAGGGTTCCCCCATGGGACAGAGCTCTAAAACTACCCACCTAATGGTCAAAATCAGGGTTATGACATCAAACGTCAATAGGCTGGTGGACCAAATGAAACGTGGGGCTGTCTTCGGTCTGGTGAAAAGACAGTGTTCACATGTCCTTATACTGCAACACACTCACCTGATGGGCACTAGATGCCCACTCTTGATGATAGGGTGTTTCATGCAGGGTTTGCCCAGATCTCCAAAGGGGGTGGCCATCCTCTTACATAAGCCGGTGCCTATGTTCATGTCCTGAATGGAATCAAATCCACAGGGAAGATATGTGACAACAGAAGGGGTGATTGCCAGGCAGACAAATAACTCAATATATGTTCCCACGAAGCAAACAGGAGAGACAATGGACATTCTCAAGGCCATACTGATAAGACTTCCACATGGTCATACAATCATGGGAGGTGACTTTAATGTGATGATGGCCCCACAAATGAATTATCTAAGGGGTCTGCAGATGGAACAGGAGACTGAGTCACGAATGGTGACCTGTGTGCTCCTGGCATCTATGTGAGACTAAATACACACATTTGTTCCTTATGACAGGAGTGTATGCACTATCTATGGGTATTTTGGAAACGTCTCTGTGTGGGTGCAAGTGGGGGAAATCAATCCTGAACGCAGGCCGTTTTGGCGGTTCGGAGCTATGAACCTTGTAAACCAGAAGGTAGTCCATCACCAGTCACATGAGTTGGGTACCTTTATAAAACTGAACAAAGTGTACAAAGAGTATCATGGCATACTGTTGGGGGCAGGCAAGGTATACATGAGGGTGATGTTGAGACGCCACTTCAGAGGAAAGGACCAACAGTTTGTGCTGCAAATTACAGACCTGGAAACATGTATAGTAGACTTAGAGCAAAAGGGCGAAAGAGACGAGGCAGACAGATGCCATCTCTCAATTGATAGGGCGTCACTCAACCAGCTCTACCTCAGGGTGGAACACACATACTGGATTGCCACACAGCGTTGGATATATGAATGGGGAGACAAGTCCAGTAAACTTCTGTACTGGTTGCCCACCCACGGGAAAGTGACCAGAGTGATCCTGAACGTGAGTGGCGTGTCTGAAGAGGACATGGAGATCCCAATTGCCTTCTCAGACTACTACAGGTCCCTATATGTGAGACCACAGTGGCTGCGAAGGGAGTCCTTGACTCTCTAATTGCAGACCTACTCCTGCTGGCTCTGTTGACAGCAGACAGGAAGCCCCTAAATTATCTCCTCACAGTGGAGGAGCTTGGTAACACACTCTCAGACATGCATGAGGGAAAGACACTGGGACCGATTGGGTTCCCTATGGAGTACTAGCAGAGATTTAGAAAATCCCTTCTGCCACTCTTTTTGGACATGTTCATCGAGGACATAGCAAATGGCCTCCTGCCTGACGGGCTAGACCTGGCACCCATATTAACGTTTCATAAAGAAAGGAGAAACCCAGATGCATATTCCTCATATTGCCTCATCTCACTTATTCATAGTGAACTCAAAATGTATACCAAAATGCTGACTCCCAGGGTTCTCTGGATTGCCCTCAAATTGGTGCATGCAGATCAGTGCAGCTTCACGCCCCAATGTGGCACCTGACACTGCATTTGTAGGGTGAAAACGTCAATAGCATACAGAGAATACCTAGTCAGGGAGATAAATTTCCTGCTTATGGATTTTTAAAAGGTGTTTGACACCTTAGGTTGGGATTTTCTGTTGGACGTGATAAGCTGCATGAGCTTTGGGACTAAAGTTATATCCTATGCAGTGATTTTATATACACATCCCAGGACAGACCAATGGAGCTTTATTGTATACCTTCCCTATAGGGGTGGGTACTATGCAGGGATGCTCCCTGTCCTCCCTATTATTTACTCTGGCAATGGAGCCACTGGCATTGTTGATACAATCAAGAAAGAGGGCGAAGTACTGAGTGATTGGCGCTCCTATTCCAAATATTTTAACTACATATAAGTATATCAACACGGTGCACAAAACTCAGGTATCCACCCTCCAAGATTACCTCCATGATATACCTAAAGGATATCCAACAATATATTATGGAGTAATGGCACACATGTGGTAATTAATTCTCAACACACTGGTAATATATTTAAGCCTTAGCAATATAACATGATACACTTTCCTTATATAACATAAATTAGTATTTATTCAAAAATTATTTTTCCCATTCCAAAATTAATTTTCTCTGAAGTTTCACAGAATTATTATACACTTTTTACAATCATGAGTCTTGTTCTATTCACAATCTTATGTTATTATCCAATTAACACAAATGTTATTGTCTGTACTCTCCAACTTTATTTTTCGCATTCACAATCCCATAGTAAGACCAGTTATCACAATTATATAACCCTAGTTTCCAACTTGCTTGTCCGTCAACACGTGTTTCATCCGGGGGAGTGCCCCTAGGATTTCCTCAGGACTTTCTTGTTATTAGGATTTCATCAGGACTTCCTAAAATAATATTTCCATATATTATAAATTAATTCCGGCTTTCCATTATTTATCTCTGACCTAATTGTTTAAACATGTGCCAACCGAGTGACCTAGTGAGAACCATGCAAATTGCCTTCATTTTCCTACCTTAGTGATGTCTTTTATTGTGACCCTTAGTGAAAAGATTATTTTACCCCATTATAGTGTAAACTGCATAATAGTAAATATAGATCGATGGCAGGTGCTGCATTGATTTTCCACTCGGGGAATCGCCTGCATTGTTCTGGTTTCGCAGTGTGTCGATCCGGTAGGGCTGTGCGTCAAATTATTCTGTCACAAGGCAGGGACTGCATGTAATCTTCACACAGGAAGTTGGGCTGTGTTGTTTCAGTTCAGCTGTGCGGTGATTTCTCAGTTGCAAGATGGCTGTGCATCGTTTCCGGCAGGCTGTGCATTGATTTTTGGCACACAAGAAGTTTTCTGAAGAGATCAAGTATTTTTTGGCCCTGAGACTTCAGAAAACAGGAGGAAAGGTCAATCCAAGCCCTTGGAGAGCATTTTGCAGCAAAGTCAGAGGTCTGCAGGACAACAGCAGGGCAGCCATCCTTCTCAGCAAAGCAGTCCAGGTGAGTCCTTTGGGTCCTTTGGGCAGCCAGGCAGTTACTCTTGATAGGTTGCAGGTTCAGGTCGAGAAGTGTCTGAGTTGGTGGAGTCAGGGACCCAGTTTATATACCCACAAAATGCCTTTGAAATGGGGGAGGCTTCAAAGAGTAGTTTTGAAGTGCACAAGTTCCCCTTTCAGTACAGGTCTGTCTGCCAGGGTCTCAGTAGGGGTTTTGGCAGTCCATTGTGTGAGGGTAGGCCACTAGCCTTTGAAATGTAAGTGTCAGGCCCTCCACCCTTCCAGCCCAGGAAGACCCATTCAGTGTGCAGATGAGTGCAGGTGTGACTGAGTGTCCTGTGTTTGTGGTGGTCTGGGTGAAATGCACAAGGAAGCTGTCAACCAGCCCAGCCTCGACGTTGATTGGATACAGGCTGCAAGGCACAGATGGTTTTTAATTGCAGAGAAATGCTCACTTTCTAAAAGTGGTATTTCTAAAATAGTAATATTAAATCCAACTTCACCAATAAGCAGGATTTTCCATTACATTCTGGCCATACTGAACATGACCCGTTTACCCCTTTCTGATCACAATCTACCACTCAAACACTGTATGATATCAGTCCTAATGCTGGTCTATGAAAAGAGCAGGCCTCACAGTAGTGGACAATGTACATATAAAACATACATGTACGTGTCCTGCCTTTTACCTAAATAGCTCCCTGCCCTGTGGGTTACCTAGGGCCTACCTTAGGGGTGACATATGTAGAGAAAGGGGATGTTAAGGCTTGGCAAGTACTTTTAAATGACAAGTCGAAATGGCAGTGCAACTGCACACACAGTCCTTGCAATGGCAGGCCTGAGACATGGGTAAGGGGCTACTTGTGTGGGTAGCACAACCAATACTGCAGGCCCTCTAATAGCATTCAATTTACAGGCCCTGGGGACATGTAGTGCCTTTTACTAGGGACTTATAAGTAAATCAAATATGTCAGTTGGGAATGAACCAATGTTACCATGTTTAAGAGAGAGAGAGCATATGCACTTTAGCACTGGTTAACAGTGGTAAAGTACACAGAGTCCTAAAACCAGCAAAAACAGTGTCTGAAAAGTGGGGGGAGGCAGGCAAAAAGTTGGGTAAGACCACTCTAAGGCTGTATGGTCTAACACTGTTCATAACTCATCGAGGGTCCACAGGTCTTTGCATCCTCAAAATGCTAGACCTCTCCAGGCACTGCTCTGGCCATGAGGGTAATTGGTCCAAATACCTCTTGGTAACCCTGATGGCTACCACACGAACAAAGGTTTGCAGACTCAGATTCCAGTGTGAAGACTGAGTTTCAAGTACTTAGGTGTACACTTCTCACTGCTACCGGACCTAGCACGGTCCCTAAACCGTGCCCCATTGAGGATCTGAATGCAGAGGGATCTTGTGACATGGGCCCGGCTCCCCTTGAATATCCTCAGCAATGTTTATTTTAAGATGCTGATATTATCACACTTCCTTTATGCCCTTCATTATTTTCCTTCTGTGATCCCCCTACAATGTTTACTGGGGTTCAAGTCAAAATACAATCCTACTTATGGGTAACATGGGTCCCGTCATAGCGTTCAGGAAACACACCCAAACTACATTTTACTGAGGGATGGTGGCCACGAACATCCAGCTATATTACTGGGCCTTGCAGTTTGTCATGCTAAACGAGTGGCTCCAAGGAGGGAGGGAAGACCCAGCTTTTCAGATGGAGGTAACAATTATAGGTACTGACAACATTAAGAACATGCTCTATGGTTCCCTTTGCAAGTAGTTGAGAGTGATATTTCAAGCTTGAAGATCCGCTTTGTGCTGGACAGGGTGGGGAAAAAACATCACATTGCAGACTGTGCTATGGAAAGGGAGGTCATTGGATTAGTTTACCCAACTAGAAGCCTTCACCAAATGGGACCTCAATGGTATTTCTGTATGGCAGGACTCCTGTATGAGACCATTTCAGGATTTGTAAGCAGAATTACCTACACGAGTCCCAATTCTATTAGTACCTTCAACTCTGGTATGCATTGATGGCACATGGGGACTGCATTGGGAACTCCTCTAACTTTAGCCTGCTGGAAGCTCAGTTATTAATGCGACTGCTAGGGAAGGAAGTATTTCTCAGGCATATAGGTGTCTGATTGGTAACTCACCATATCTGTTTGCTCCAATGAAGGTCAAGTGGGAAGCATTGGGAAGAACCATTGAAAGATAGTGAATGGAGGGAGGCACTCATGGCACAGGGAGAAATGGTGATCTCCTCCAAGCTTTGTTTGATCCAACTAAGCTATTTAGGAACCACTTATTGGACTCCGCTGAAATTCTACATTGTTATAACTCGATAGTGAGGCTCCATTTTTCTGCTTTCTATCCTAGGTGCTGTGGCGCCTAGTTAAGCCATTGCCCCTCATTGCTGTACTGTAATTAGTAGAGGACCCGGGGGAACCAGGGTGAGCAGCTGCTAATGGGAGTGTGATCTTTGTTCACAAAGTGAGACATTGCTTGTTTATGGAATTTGGCACTGACAACATTAGCCTGATGCAAGGTGGTTCATTGGTGCACTAAAATGTAGGAGTTCATCTACGCGGTGAGGGGCTGCTCCCACAAACAGAAAAGAATCTTGGGAAAATGGTGAGGCTTTTATGAGCTAAACTAAGTTGTGTCAATGCTGTGTATAGACGCTTGGAATACGTTGTACTGAGCGCACTATAAGCGTAAATGTTTACCTTTGCAACAAAATCAATAAATTAGGGCCCATATTTATTTTTTTAAGCAAAAGTGGCGCAAACTTATAAAATACAACTCTGTATTTTGTAAGTTTGCGCCGCCTTTGCATTTAAAAGCGGCGCAATTGCGGCACAAAAAAAAGTATAAATATGGGCCTTGGTTTAGAACAAATACACAGATTAGTAAAATACCTCCCACACAAATCAAGAACAGTGGGGACATAAAAGTCCCTGAAGAACTATCCCAAATATCTAACCATTTCTGCTCTATGATAAAACAACCCTCAGAATTCTATACTAATATTTGGAATTCTTATTACTACAGTAACTGGAAATGTTTTAAATTTGGTAGACAAAGTTGCTTTACAATAATATCCCATCCATTTACCATATATACATTTTGCATGCAAAAGTACACAATACCTATATGCCTCTACTGTTTATTACTAAACAAGAAGTCTGCAACCTAGAATTACTTTTTTAACAGTAATAAAAGAAAAAATGCAAGAAAACAAAACTTGAGCACATAATAGTTAGCTATGAATTGATGATACTTTCTATATTTAAAAATATATATCCTCACACCCATATTCAAGAATGTTTTCCTTTCTACCCAGGCAACCTGTTGAAAAATATGCCAATCATCCCTAGCTGGAGTACAGTACTGACAGTAAACTACAGTTTGAAATTTAAAAAATGTGTTAGCTTTTGGTCTTCCTGCGCAGGTGGTTAACTACACTATGATCATTCAATCACATAATGAAATAAATGGCACCATTACTTAATTACTTCAGAGTAACATGGATTTCCCAACTAAACTCGTATCCACTAGTTCCTGACAGATTTGTTTTTTTTTTTAGGGCACACCATTTATGAGAATAGCTTGTGGCTCATCCAGATCTCTCTCTTCATCCAAAGTTTCAATATTGCATTTAAACTCTAAAAGGCAAATACACAACTCTAACTTGAAGGCCTTTCTGAAACTCATTGGGTGGCAGATTCCAGGTATTTGGATCCATACAGCCTATTACTTGAAATGAAGGTATAGATTGCATGAGGTTTACTTCATAAACATTCAGTTGTTGGGGTTCCTCTGGAATTTCAAACACTTCTATCATTGTGTATTGTCAAAGCAATAGTTACACATGATATGGTATTTTGAAAAATAAAATTGATCCTTCATAAATAAATACACAGCAAATTCTAGCCACTTTTCTCTGTTTTCTTGTTTAGTTTTTAGGAGTACATCCACACTTCGTATTAGCCCTTTGTAGTGTGTCTTCCAACAGCACATACAAATGTAGTTTGGTTCTGGTCGACACTATTAAACTTTGCTATTTCTCGTGCGACATTATTACTACTAATATCTGTGTTTTGTCCCAGACTCCACTTCTGGAGCAAAGAAAAGTAAATTAATATTTTTACAAAGATTTTCAACCTCTGATACTGTACCATGCACGAGTGCTTTGTTTCGCCTAAGCACAATGCAGGACTTTTTACAAAGTAAAGACTTCTAACTAAATTTCATATTTTTGAATGATTAACAGGGAACATTCTAAAATGATGAAATGTACTTGTGCATACTTTCCTGAATAGACATGCCAGTGAATGTCCATGCAAATTAGTATATGTCCTGACTTTGCATGGATCTAACACTTGTTACATTGTTATTTTCCACTTCACACTTCCATGTGGAATTTGAAGGAGAACATTCCTAATATATCAAATGATTCCTGGTGAATACTACAAAAACTATTGCAGTCCCTTTATACACAGTGGCATGTCTATGCATTCCTTGTACCTCTTCAGCTATCTCTTCCTCTACATTTCTAGGAAGCATTTCTTATTTTGCAATGGCAGCACCATTGTTTACCTCTTAGCATCACTCAGTTGTTTCAACTGCACTAATGCACTAGTGCCTTCTCTTGAAAAGTTGCTTTCTTCATTAAATAAAACCTATGTACTAGAGGTATGCATCCATTCTTTTTTTGAAATTTTGTAAATACTACTTTTATTAAAAATACTTTTTTGGTTTCTTTTCTTTGTAGACAATACTGTTTTATCCAGTGTTCTCATTCTGTTTAGTATCAAGAAAAATGGTTTGCACTTCAGGTCAACCTCTTTTGCAATGGCAATACCATCTGTTACCTCATTGCATCAGCCAGTTGTTTTAAATCCATGCACTAAGGAGGTATCTTGGAAGTAGTTTTCTTCATTAGAGAAAGCCTCAGTACTAGAGATATGCTTCCATCCTCCTTTGAACATTTTGCAAAAAGTGCTCTTATTAATAAGCCTTTTTGACTCCTTTTCTACATAGACAGCACTGTTTTGTCGTTCTCATTCTGTTACATATGAAGATGAATAGTTTGCGCTTCACAGCAACAGACTTATCAACCACACTCTCAATATGTTGTTTTTGCTTCAACTCTGCCCTTCTTTTACAGTGATTCTTGTTTTGTACCAAATTCTATATTACCCTACTTATAAACATTCTAATTCATATTTTTTTAAATGTTTACATTGTTTCTGTCTCCTTGTCATACTAGGTTTTTTCTTATAACATTTCCCACTTTTGACTCTTACTACTTCTCCTTTGTGAGTTGATTTTAAACCTCACCTTTTATTCGCAAGTTTTTTCCACATTTTGCATTTTTCCATGTACTGTTTTAAGAAACTCTTTAGTTCTCTTAACAGCTCTTTTTTTCGAGTACATTCTCCTCATCATGGCCTTTTTTACTCTCAGTTTCAAGCTTCCTCTGTTTATTTCTCCTTTCTATCTTTTTTCACATTATAAATCCTCTTTTTTAAACAAAAGTGAATATCTTAAAAGCAAATATAGAATATATGTAACTTTATATCATATAATGCTTTATTATATACTGTAAGAAAATCAGTAGATATATAAATGTTTATCTCAGTTTGTAACAGGCTCCTTAAGGCCCAGATTCTGTTAGGTAATAAGCAACGCAGCGCAGCTCCAAAAGTTGCTGCACTGCATTGTGTGATAAAGAGACAGCAGGAAAGTGCCATGTTCTGATAGAAATAGCACTCTCCTCCCTTTTCAGTAGCGCAGGCACTCTTTTCGGCTGTCGTGCACCATGCACACACCTTAGCACCATAGTGCTAGGGTGTGTGTCTCAGTCTAGCATAGGTTTTGTACAGGAAGTGTATTCTTCCTGTTCAAAATACTATTCCTAGACAAGTTCAAATGATTTTCCCACTTTGCATTTGTGCTTTACAGTGCAGCACACATGCAAAGTAGGAAAAGCAGAGAGAAATAAAAACATTTCTCCCTTTTGCCACTACTTTTAAAAGGTGTTCATTTTTAGCGCTAACCCCTTTCTTCTGATGTTTCAGAATAGGGTTTAGCGTCAAAAAGTATAGGTGGTAGCTTGGGTACGTCATTGTATCACCCATGTAAAACTCCCTTGTTGTAAAGTAATGCAAAGCAGCGTTTCATGGTGCTTTGCGTTGCTTTGCCTCACAAACCAATGAAAATACCAATTTGCGTTGGTTTGTGAATGCCAAAAAAAGTTTAGGGTTGGTTTAGCGTTAAAAAAGTAATGCTAAACCAACACTAAAGCTTTGAGAATCTAAGCCACTGTGTCTAACTATAAGTGTATACATCTATATATAAGTGGCTCTACAGGTAGGTGTCTAGGTGTGTCACTGGTTCAGTGGATATCTGAGTAAGTGTATCAGTGCCTCTGTGTGTGTGTGTCAGTGGATGTGTAAGTTGCTGTTTGGCTATCTCAGTGGCTGTGTTTCTAGCTGTATGGATGTGTAAATGGGTATGTAAGTGCCTCTAAGGATTGGTAACTGGCTGTGTTAGTTAGTGTTTGGGTGTGTAACTGTGTGTACTACTGACTCTGTTAGTGGTGCATACATAACTGCTATGTAGGTGTGTGAGTGGATATGCAATTGCCTCTGTCACTATGTGATTGGGTGTGTAACTGACTGTTTTTGTAAATAGGTATGTGAGAGCTTATATGTGTAGGTGACTAGTTTTATAACTTGGTAAATGTGTGTGCAAGTGTCTGCTCACCTAACGGTTTGGGTATGTGAATGGCTGTATAGGTGAGTTAGTGGGTGTGACTTTGCCTGTAAGGATCTATAAATGGCTGTTAGTGGATCTTTAGGTAAGTAAATTCATGTGTGAATGCTTCTATTGGTGCATTTCTGAGTGTGTTAATCACTGTCTAGCTATAGGAGTGGTTGGTACATAAGTACCTTTCCGGGAGTGTAACTGAGTATATAAGGGGCTGTCTCACTGTGTCAGCGAGCACAAATTAAATGCTATTAAACTGAATACCATAACTAATCACCAACTTACAATCTCAAACACATTAATTCATAGAGGCTTTGTGAAATAACTATACTTTCTGTATGCCATTTCCTTTTTCTCCTTTCCTGGTCAGTATGTTTTTATACGTTATCAACTAACCTCCCTTCTATTTTTCCTTTCATTGTAAGGTACACATTTTCTCTCACCTTATTTGCAGTTATATATTTTTTGCACATAGTTTTTTGCAGTACCTCCTAATTCACTTACCAGTAAAATCTTTTTGCAATTCTCCAACTGCTGTTCTCCAACTCTTCTCTTAATATCAGTTAAGATATTTTTTAGTGCAAATCTCATATCAGAAATATAGCAAATCAATTCCACTCTCAATACAAAAGTACCAATAATGGGTACCCTTCTCATACTCATTTCACTGATATTGCTAAACTTAGCAAATCACAGGCTTCATTTTGTGTATTAATTTTGTTATACCACTTCTGAATGGTCAGTATTTTTTTAACCCTTTCTAAGTCTCCTGTGAACAAAACCCTAATTTGGTAGTTTTTTTGGCAGATCCACCGTTGAGATCAGCGCAGCGCCCCACGTAAAGTTACAATGCATTATATTTTACTTTGTAAAAACTACAATTACAAGGTAAACACTCACTAATAAGCAATGTTTGTACACCACTCTCCTTTTGACTTTCACAGTGCAGTGTCTTTGGTTCCGCCCACCCCCACACTCTTTTAGCCCTGTTTCCGTAGTAACCATGTTTTGGAACACTCTCTTATAGCAGTTGATCAGAAGATCTCAAGATGTTCTGTGAGCAGCATACTAGCTTCAAATTAAACTGTATCAGGCGTGGTTGACTGATTGCAATTCCAGGCTTATCCCAAACACCATAACATTTTGTTTTGCATTTTCCAAAGACAATCACTGAGTTACTTACTGTGGATCCATTCCCAGCCAGAATAACACATGCAAAACAACAACACAGTTGATACAGTAGGCGTATGAGTGGATGTATGGGTGTCTGTGTGAGTGTCTACGTTGGAGTGAGAGTTAGTGTATGGGTCTGTGATTGGGTGTGTGAGTGGTTGTGTGGGTATGTCCAAGGGTGTGTGAGTGCTGGTGTGGGGTGTCAGTGAGTTTGTGAATGGCTGTATGAGTGTGTGAGTGGGTGTATGAATGGTACTGTAGGGGTATAAGATATTGTATAAGTGGGTCTGTGAGTGTGTACTTTTTTTCCTTTGGGGCTGAATTTGCGGCTCCATTGCAGAATCACAAGGGGTACATTGAGTGACCCCTTTATCACACACATGGAGTCAGGGTACCTCGTCCCTGACTGCTTCTATTACTTTTCACTTATATTTTTAGGCCCCTAGACCATTGCCCAATATCTAACAAGACAGCCGCAACTTTCCTGTCAGGCTGCGTCAAGTCAATCACATAATTGCTGTTGGAGCATGGATGGATCCATGTCACTAGTTACCTATAAATCTTTTTTCTTTAATAACTAATAAACTGCTAAATAGATTTGCACCAAACAAAAAAAGAGATCTTTCTGGACCAAGATCTAACTTTTTGACAAATTTGGTGCAATTTCGTTCAGCGTTTCGGGCTGCAGTTGTGTTCAAAATCCCTATAGGAAATTGCATAGGGAAAATGTGTTTTGGGGCCACCTAACTTTTTCTTGAAGAAAAAAAAGATATCTAGGGGTGCAAATTCTCCGTAGATCCAATGGATCCCATGCTGATATCTGATTGGTTGCCAACACTTCGACCAGGAAGTGTTGGCAGCCATTTTAGGACAAGGACTCAGATGAGTCCCAAAAATCTTTTTTTTAAAGAGAAGGTGGCATGGTAGGAATTACCTGACCCCCTAGGCCTGCCGGTGGGGTCCCCTAGGGACCCCACCAGGGCCACAAAGCATTTACTTTTTAACTTTTATGGGGAAAATCAATCTGTGAGTCCCCATGAAAATCTTTGAAGAATGGTGGCCAGGGCCCGGAGAATGGGATCCATGGGGCCAAAATTGCCCTGGGTAGGGGGCCCATGTGGCCCCTACTTCCCTTCCAATAATTGGCTGGACCCCATGGGATGGACTCCCCAGGGTCACATTTGACCAGTGGAAGGGGGCCATGCAGGTCTGGGGACCCTTGCAGTCTGCAAAGGCTACTCACATAGTTTGTGACTGCTTAGAAGATTAAATAATATTAACAGGTTAACAAAGTGTATTTCAATAAAGAAGCAAGATGTAAAATTTGAGGCTAAAAATTAAATTGGGGGCCTCATTACGAGTTTGGCGGAAAGTTTATCACCATTGAAACAGCATTGGAATCCCCTACAACCAACTTGCCAGTCCGCCTGCTGAATTACGATATTGGCGGGTTGCTGAACGAGAGACTCTGCCAGATCCAGCGCTAGCCATTTGCTGACCACCTCAATGGTATCATGAGGAAAATAGTTGTCAGAGGGTGGTACAAACAAGGTTCCCACCATCTAGATTACAAAGCTTCTTTCTGTTGAGCCGACTGTGGCGGAGAGACCATCTACTTCGAGGTGGTGGAACCAAAGGAAATAAGGAGCAAACTCACCGATTTCCTTCTTTTTAGTTCAGTCATGCATATGTGTATATTTTGCACTTATGTAGTCACAATGTACACACCTGCCTAGAAATGTGTGAAAAATATTTCTTGAATTGCTAACCTCATCTGGTGCTGAACCCCCACCATCAGAAACACCACAGTGTGCAAGCGGTGACATCTAAAGACGAAAGACTGCTGAGTTCATGGAGTACTTATGAGCACCACCACAGCGGAATGGCAGTGAGACCACCAAATTCGTAGTCAGGCCCTTCATCTCCTCAGAATAATTCAAGCAGTGCAAGTGCAATAAAAAAGATGTAGTATGAATGATGAGTGGCCTCAATTGAATTTAGAAAAACTCCAACCTTCCTATTATAATTAAAATGATACTTTTTTGTTATATTTACTAGTGAATTAAATAAAGTATTTAATAATTTGTGCATTTGTTTGACGAATGTTTGTTTCTGTAATTTTTGTATATTTATCTGATGTGCAAATGATTAAAAATGTCTAGGCTAGGGTATTAGGCTTATTTCTTTTTTAAATCGCTGGGATCCATTAATGACTCAGTGGAGATCCCTGCTTTACAACAATAATTCAGTGGGGGCCCCAGGGTCCAACAGTGATTAAGTGGAGGGCACAGAAGTCAAAAGTTTAAGAACCACTGTTATAGAAGTCAAAAGTTAAAGAACCATTAGAGATGTTTCATATCTGTTTTACAAACCTTTATAATTTCTAAAGTGGAAACTGTAAACAAGTAATCACTAACATCCAAGGGCATTTAATAGAACACACGTTACTAATAACTATTTATAGTACTAGGAAATATATTTAACATGATGAAGTTTCAAATATAATTATGTGTCCTTACGTCTTAAACTAAATATTCAGTCAGGGAACATAAATACATCCAGTAACAGCACTATCTCGCATGCAGACTTGCATCACAGAATTAAAAGGAAAATATCACATGAATTCTGAAATCATAAGGTAGGAGCCAAAGCAACACATTTTCAATGTAAGGGTGAACATATGTTGTCACAGCCCCCTGCTGCTGCCTTGGAGATGAACTTGGGGGTTAAAATCCGCAGATGGCAACAATAAGAAAGAAAAATGAAGTTACTTAATAACTCATGGATAATATGACATTTTCAAGCCAGACCTCTGCTGTGCTTTAATGTTGCTGCACAACACCCCCTTTCCATTTGCAACTAAAAATATTTGTTGAAAGCTTGTGGTGGCATTTTGATGTCAGGTCAAAAGAAAGAAAAAGTTTTAACAACTTTTAAACTGCTTATAAATGATTTCAGATAAATAATACATTTAAACACCAGAAGCAAATGGATGAAAATGGAATTGCAGGCGTACAATACTCCCAGGTCCAAATCAGGGATATAAAGAAAGAAAATTGTTTAAAGAACAATCAAGGTAATGTGGCCCTTTGGAGTTTGGAGAAGTCATAAATAGGCAAGGTTCCCACCCAAGAAATTCGTAGGTCCATTTCTCTTTTAGGGCTGGGGACGCATCAGTTATTAAGCAGTGGAAATTTAAGTGGCTCTGCTGTCACATACCTCTGACCAGTGGGTAAACTACCACGGATGCACTGATCAAAGTACATAAGATGACCAGACCTGTTTAGCATGGATCTTTCTATGTAAATATTTTCTGTGTAAGATCTGCCGGAAAAGTCAGGGCATCCTGGAAAGGAAAGCGTAAAAATGACCACGATGTGCTGGAATAAATCCTACAGTGTGTCAGAATAATTAGTGCTTTAAGTTTACTTTTTTTAAAATAATTAATTCTGACTTCAGGTTCTTTTTTCTTAAAAGAAAAAAATACAGTAGGAAAATGCATCTATTTGCAAAATAACCCCCATTTTAGGGAATGATGCTGCTGTTTTCTTGACTTTTTGTACTGGTACTCCGCTGACCAGGCCCTAGTGCCTGTGCTCTGACCGCTAAATCATGACAACATTGTCTACAGCCCTAATTGGCAAATTTATCTTACCTATAAATTCTAGTATATGATGCATCATGTCTCAGGGCCTGTAGGTTAAATGCCATTCGTGGACTATAGTGCCCATCGTGTCTCCCGCCTCATTGATGGTGCAAAAATGACTGCAGCCTAGTGAGGCAGGCACATATACCAGAACTGGTGTAGAGTGACCACGGAGGAGGGAACTGCTAATTTATTTGAACAATAAATGGAGAACTATGCTTTTTTATAATGAGTCATGATTTTCTTTGAGACTATTTGTCCACCAAAAATTACTAGAAGCAATTGAAGGATAGGAATAATACTTGTTGTTACTTCTGAAGCTAATTCATCTGCACTTTGTCAACATTATTAACATTTGTTTCTGGCCAATTGGTTTGTAGTTCCCACTTGAGGGCTACAAGTTCTGGTCTTGCACACTGCCTTCAATATTTTTCAAAACTTTAAAAAAATATGTGACACTAAATTTGCCTTTTTTACAGGGTCACCCCGGATTTCCTTTTCCTTTTTACCGAACCATATTTTTCATGGTAATAGAACTTTGCACTTTTTAGCCTTGCAAAATCAGTGATAAGATGTGAGGGCTCCTCCTTTCAAGATGGTAAAAGAAGTGTACACCTGATTAGCATATTTACCGTATCTATATGTCTACCAAGGTGTAGTAAGGGCCTGTAGGTTAAGTGTCACAAGTGGACTGTAGTACACATTATGCCAACAATTACAATAATTATGTAAATATGCCGGCCACCTGGACTGACTGTGCAGGTTGTAACTGCAAATTTAACCTGTCAAAATAACCCCTTTTGAGAGGTCTTCACCTTTCTTTAAATATTTATGTCACCCTCGAATAGGCCTTGTTGCCCATAATGGCATGGTGTTTATTGTTTAAAATTAGGACGTGTAAAAGTTTAATATAAAACATGCCCCCGGAGTGACTGGCCCCTCAAAAGCCTCATCCACTCCAGCAGGGTTTGCTGTTACAAAGGAAAGCACCGCAATGCATTATTAACAATGGCACTGGAAGTAGGGGTGCTTGGGGTGCTGCGGCACCTCTGTAATAACCATGCTGATGTTCAGGAGGTAAATGAGCAACAAAAGATGCCTTTAATTTTAGATTTTATCTTGTCAAATTTGCTGTGGTTCAAATACAGAGGTCAAATATCAGGCTCTGTGTCCTGACACATTGCTGCTTCACCTTTTAACATGGAGAATGGCATGGACGTTTCTTTCTCTGACTACAGAGTGAGAGGATGTTGCTAAATTAACTGTTTGATGTATGTGATAATCTTGCACGTGTATAGGGAGTGAGAAAGAAAGGATGTAGGATGTCTATATTTTCCTATCACACAATTTTTTTTAAATACTAGTAGATTAAATCTACATATATTTCAAATATTATCAGCCGTTATGACAGCACAAACAAAGCACTGTTTTTTGTAATTCTGAAGTGTGGTGGAGACAAAGGTTTTAATGTGATCAAAAATAACCAATACTCTTTACTTGATAATGTACAAATGATAAATATTCACTGTCATTATCCATTGTGGGTGCCCTATAGTTGTATCAGTGAAACCTTATGTCTGTGCAAAATTAGTAGCCATTTGAGTTCAAAATGTGCTGCCTTTAAATGAAAGTGCCCTACCACAGCCATCGTGAATAATATATTGGCAACAGTGATCTCCAAAATGTACCACTGGCTACATACCACAACATTACAACTTTCCTGCTTAATGGGCTTGAATTATTTGCTATTATTTTCTTTGTGAACATTCAAACTTTTCACAATCACTATGGCCCTCTTTGTGACATTGGCGGTAAATCCCGCTTACTGCCACGGCCAAGGCCTCCAAAAGACTGTCACCGTGGCTACTTACCATCCACCATAATATGACTGTAACTGGAATTTCGCGAGAAGGCTGGTAGAGTTCTGACTACGGTCATGGCGGCGGACGGTGGTAAGGTGGCGCAGCTGCCAGCAGCAGCTCCACACCAGTAGAACTCCATCGACCGTATCGTGACACATGATACAGCCTGGTGGTGTTCCGCTGGCGGTCGCTGCTGCTGGCAGCAGCACCGTGTCCCGTCTCCCACCGGAGGACCCCCTGCAAGCAGGTAAGTCAGGTTTTCCAAAAGGGGAGGAGGGTGGGGGGTGTAGTGTGTTTGTGTGTGGGTGTGTGGGACTGTTTATGTGTGCATGCATGCGTGTGTGAGGCATGTAAAATGCGTTTGTGCATGAATGGGTGTGAGTTTACGTGTATGTTGTTTCGTGGGAATGTGTGTGTGCTTTTATGTATGCTAGTGTGTGCTGCAGTGTGTGTGTATGAATGAATGCATGCGTGGGTGAATGTGGGTATGCGTGTGTATGTATGTGAGTGTAGGTGTGTGTATGTCGGGGGGTCGGGAGGGGAAGGTGGAGGGTGAGGGAGAACTCTGGGGAGGGGGAGACCCCTATCAGTGCCTGGAAGGAATTCCCTGGCACTGATAGTGCCTATCGCAATGGTTTTCGTGGCAGTAAGATTGCCACGAAAACCATGGTGGTAGGCGCGGTCATTATCCCGAGGGTGGGATTGTGACGGCATCTCGCTGGAGCCTGGTGGCTGTTACCGCCCTGGCGAACGGAGTGGTACATTGGCGGTTTTGCTTGAGCCAAACTGACAATGTAATATTTTGGGAAAAGGTACCGCCAGCCTGTTGGCAGTTACTTTCTCCAAAACCACGCCGTCCGCCAGGATCGTAATGAGGGCCTATGTGTTCAGTAATGTAACATTGATGCTAGTACCCCCACTCTGAAAACTGTTCCGGCACCACTGCAAATTAAATATTAATACTGTATCTTGGAAAGGGAATTAGCAAGCAAAAGAATTAACTAATTTTTAATAGTGATTAAAAATCCAATCAAATAGTGAAGTTGGATTTTTCTAGATAGTAAAGACAAGTAACTTTTAGAAAGTTACCTTTGCCTCGCCTGAAGTCCCTGGGGGGTGGCCCCTTGGGCAAGGGTCGCTCCCCAAGGGAGGGCAATATTATTTACACAATTTCTGCCCCCTTGGGGGCAGATTGGCCTATTATTTTTAGGCCCATCTGCCCCAATGGGGGCAGAAGGCACTAAGGCGCCAGGGATTTTTTTTTTTATTTGTGAGTAGTGACCCCTTGGGCAAGGGACTCAGCACAGTACTGGTAGCCATTTCTGCCCCCCTCCCCTCCTGGGGGCAAATCAGCTTAGTTTTTTTAGGCCCATCTGCCCCCAAGGGGAGCAGAGACCACTAGACACCAGGGGAAATCTCTAAATGTTTGGTGGCAGGGTGTTTGTCAACTGGCGAAGTATTTTAATTTGTGATTATAACAGTTTATTTCTCCTTTTTGTTCTAGTTCAAAGTGTTTGATTCCTTTGCTGTGACTCATTGCGGTTTTTGCAGTGATTGACCTGTGGTTTGCGTGGTTGCATGTTTTAGGTAAGTAAAAACAATTCACTCCAAAGGAGTATTGTTGCCATGAGTGAATGACATATTTGTAGGTGGTGTACTAAATCAAGGATTGACTGTGAAATTGTTCTTAAATTTGTGCACAATGATATTTGTGTTGTCTTATGTCTAATTTGCTTTTCTTTTTATCTTTTTATTGGGATATCATTGGTGATTGCTGTGTCTGTAAAGAGTAGTAGCTGGTGAAGCTTTTTCAGGCAAGTGAGTGGTATAGTTTTTGAGTACATAACTCTTTGTGATAAAGCCACACTTTGTTTATTACTTATTTTAGACAGTGCTGGTTGTTGTTGGTGCATTTGTCACGTTATACTTCTTAGAAAGGATCATGGCTAGCTGCAGAGTGACCGCTCAGCAGGTTGTTGGCATGCTTTTTGAGTCGTCTTCTGTTCATGATTATGAGACTGACTCTGCATCTGAGGCAGAAGAGGAAGTGAGAGATTCTGGCAGTGAGTTTGCTGTCCAAGAGGAATCTTCTGGTGAGGAAGCCACTCTGAGTGCAGATAAATGGCCTGTTTTAGAGGAGGACATTGATGTGCCAATAGTGCAGCAACCTGGGGCTGAATGGTTTCCCATTGGAAGACCTGACACCTAGGATGCCCCAAACATGGAGCAGCCACAGTTGCCTGCCTTTACTGGTCTCCAGGGTGTAGAGTAAATACGGAAAAAGTTTTGCCTGTCAATTTGATTGAGTTGTTTATGGATGATGTATTTTTGGAAGAGATTGTTGAGCAGACTAATTTGTATACAGAGCACTATTTGAGGGACAACGCTGCCAGATTTAGACCTCAGTCTAGAGCTACCCAGTGGATTCCCACAAATCTGGAAGAGATGAAAACGTGCTTGGGTTTGACTTTTTTAATAGGGTTGGTAAGAAAGCCATCACTGGCTTCTTATTCGTCTACTAGTCCCTTGATGGCAACGGCTATATTTCCTACAACCATGACTCGTAATCAGTATTTGCTTCTTCTTAGGATGCTGCATTTTGTTGACAATGCTTTAGCCTTGCCACGAGATCACCCTGATTGTGACTGTCTTTTTAAGATTAGGCCTGTCCTTGATCACTTTGTAGACTGGTTTTCAGAGGTGTATGTTCCAGGCAAAGAAATAAGTGTGGACGAGTATTTGGTCCTGTTCAAGGGTCGTTTGGTCTTTAGGCAGTACATTCCTAGCAAGAGGGCACTGTACAAAATTAAATTGTATATGCTGTCTGAAAGTAGTACAAGATATGTTTATAATTTCTGGGTCTACACTGGTAGGGATTCCAGTATTGAACCCCCTGGTTGTCAACCCACTTTTGGAGTTATTGAGAAAATTGTGTGGGGACTTGATAGACGACTGTTTAACAAAGGTCACTATTTGTATGTAGATAACTTCTACACTGGAGTGCAGTTGTTCAAGGAATTGTTTAGAGTGGACACTGTTGCTTGTGGGACAATCCACTCAAACTGGAAAGGCTATCCAAGGGTGCTTGTCTGTAAAAAAACTTCAGAGGGGACAGTGCAGTGCCCTGCGAATGATGAGCTGCTAGCTCTGACATTTGCAGACAGGAGGGATGTCTACATGCAAACTACCATCCACGATGAGAGTACTTCACCTGTGGCCGTTTGGGGTCAAGTTTAGGAAGTGTGCAAACCTCTGTGCATTTTTGACTGCATTAAGCACATGTATGGTGTTGATAGAGTAGATCAGAGGTTGGAACCTTGCACTGCTGTTCGTAAGTCTTACGTTTGGTAGAAAAAGTTGGCGAGTCATTTGCTTAATCTAGCAACTTTTAATGCTTTTATTGTGTTCAAAGATTGTTCCCCTGAGTCAAGGATGACATTTGTTAAATTTCAGGAGTCAGTGATAGAGAGCCTTGTTGTGGTGGATCATGAAAGAGTTTCTAGAGTAGCAGTGGTGCACGATGTGGCTAGATTGAAAGATCGCCACTTTCCTTATCAGATTCCTCCCACTCCCAAAAAAGATTTTACCGCTAAGAAATATAGAGTCTGTGCCTCAAGAGGTATCTAGAGGGAGAGCCAGATGTACTGTCCAGACTGTCCTTCAAAGCCTGGGTTATGTGTGGCCGGCTGTTTCAGGAGTTACCACACAAAAAAAACTTTCTGGGAAACACCGTGAGGGTAAACTGCCTGTTTTATATTTTCATAAGTTCAGTTTCACGGTTGCCATTACTGTCATGTATTTAGTTTGAGCTTTTGTGTTTGTAGTTGTGTACTTACTTATAATTAGTTAGTGGTTTCTTTGTTGTTTAATTAGTGATGGCAGTGTGCATGGAGTGGCACTTGGCTGGCGGTGTGCATGGGGTGGCACTTCGCTGGCGGTCTGCATGGAGTGGCACTTGGCTGGTGGTGTGTGTGGAGTGGCGCTTGGCTGGCGGTGTGAACAGTGACTTGCTGTTGGCCACTGCAACACACTGCTAGCGAAATGCCAGTCCACACACTCCCATCAGCTGGTGTGATTGCTGTATTAGGCATGTGGGCATGTGATAGTGATGGGCCCTTGATTGGCACTCTCTGTTAAAGTGAGTGTTGTAATGTGCTGGGCCCGTGGCTGGCAGTGTGAATGGTCCTGTGAATGTCATATATGAAAGGTGTGTAAATGGACTGTATAGCGGTTGGTGCCTTGTCACAGCTTGTCTCGAGTGGGACCCCGATGATGAAGCATGCCATCAACTTGATTGGTGGGTGAGGAGTCTTTTTAACATAACCTAAGTGCGTATCTTTTCACAATTTTAGTGTTTGGAACATCACAGAAGGATGTGGACAAATCAAAATGATCTATTACAAAACTACTTGTGTTTGGGGTGGCACCTGCGTTTTTTGTCCCGGGTGTGGCCTTCATCTAGTGAAACCTACCAAACTCAGACATTTTTGAAAACTCGACACCTGGAGGAGTCCAGGGAGGTGTGGCTTGTGTGGATCTCCCGAAATGTTCTTATCCAGACCCAACTGCAAATCTCAAAATTTGCTTAAAAAAGCATATTTTCCACACTTTTCTTTGTAGGATCACTGAGCCGGCACAATTTTCCTACCACGCAACATTCCCTCACTTGTGTGGGTCCCCAAAGCAGAGTCAGCCTAAAAATGTATAAAAGAAAAAATTGTGCTTATCAACTAGCTGTGCTATCCCCTCAATTTCTATAAATTTTTGGCCTGCTGCAGGCCCCTGGGCCACCCACACAAGTGAGGAATAATTTTTATCGGCAGACCGAGTGGAACATTGGGTGGTAGGAAATTTGTACCGGCACAGTGATCCTACAAAGAAAAGTGTGGAAACTTTGATTTCTTTTAGCTATATTCGAGGTTTGCAGAGGAGTCTAGGTAAGAACATGTTGGGGGATACAGGCGAGCCACACCTCCCTGGACTCCTCTGGGTGTCTAGTTTTCAAAAATGTCTGGGTTTGGTAGGTTTCTCTAGATGATTGCCGCCAAAATCCACAGGTAGGCACTTTCCAAAAAACAGGTCAGTTTTCTTTAGGAAAATGTGAAGTGTCCACGTTGTGTTTTGGGGCATTTCCGTCGTGGGCACTGAGTCTACCCGCACAAGTTAGGTACCATTTTTATCGGGAGATTTGGGGAAACGTCGGATGGAAGGAAATTTGAGTCTTCTCTTAGATTCCAGAAATTTCCATCACCAAAATGTGAGGAAAAAGTGTTTTTTTTGCCAAATTTTGAGGTTTACAGAGGATTCTGGGCAACAGAACCTGATGAGAGCCCCACAATTCACCCCATTCTGAATTCCCCTAGATGTCTAGTTTTTAGAAATGTCCAGGTTTTCTAGGGTTTCTTAGGTGCTGGCTGAGCTAGAGGACAAAATCCACACCTAGGCACTTTGCAAAAAACAGGTCAGTTTTCTTTAGGAAAATGTGATGCATCCACGTTGTGTTTTGGGGTATTTCCTGTTGGGGGCACTAGGTCTACCCACACAAGTGAGGTACCATTGTTATCAGGAGACTTGGGGGAATGCTGGATGGAAGGACATGTGTGGCTCCTCTTAGATTCTAGAACTTTCTACACCGAAATGTGAGGAAAAAGTGTTGTTGTTTTTTGCCAAATTTTGAGGTTTGTAAAGGATTCTGGGTAACAGAACCTGGTGAGAGCCCCACAAGTCACCCCATTCTGAATTCCCCTAGATGTTTAGTTTTTAGAAATGTCCAGGTTTGCTAGGTTGTCCTAGGTACCGGCTGAGCTAGAGGCCAAAATCCACAGCTAGGCACTTTGCAAAAAACAGGTCAGTTTTCTTTAGGAAAATGTGATGTGTCCACGTTGTCTTTTGGGGCCTTTCCTGTCGTGGGCACTAGACCTACCCACACCAGTGAGGTACCATTTTTATCATGAGACTTGGAGAAACACTGGATGGAAGGAAATTTGTGGCTCCTCTTTGATTCCAGAACTTTCTATCACTGAAATGTGAGGAAAACTTTTTTTTTTTTGCCAAATCTTGTGGTTTGCAAAGGATTCTGGGTAACAGAATCTGGTGAGAGCCCAACAAGTCACCCCATTCTGAATTTCCCTAGAAGTCTAGTTTTTAGAAATGTCCAGGTTTGCTAGGTTTTCCTAGGTGCCGGATGAGCTAGAGGCCAAAATCTACTGCAAGGCACTTTTTAAAAAACAGGTCAGTTTTCTTTAGGAAAATGTGATGTGTCCATGTTGTGTTTTGAGGCATTTCCTGTTGGGGGCACTAGGCAGAATGCAGCACATATGGAAAGAGGAAAAAAGAAGAGATATTAAAATATTTCTCCCTGTAGCGCCACCCCTGAGTAGTTGTAAGGTTCTGGCATTGTCCCAGGTTTACGTCATATAGTAAATCTGGGGCAGCGTCAACATCCTTGGGTGTTGCATGGGAAAACCCACTGCAAAGCCCATGGAACACCTCCCTGATGCAAAGTAAGGCAACACAGCAATTTATGCCCCTGCTATGTCCCCGTCGATTCTCAGACATAGTAAGTATACAGGGAAGCCATTTTAAATGTATGTGCAGGACACTGGTCATTGAGAGTTCCCCAGCTACATGGCAGCTTCTCTGAATCCTATGATGTTTGGTCTTAAACATCTCATAACAATAAACCCTCACTGTCCCCATTGATGGACTTATTAAAACAATGCACACAGAGGACACCTTAGAGGGGCCTCTGAAAACCTACCAGCTATTAGTGTGTTGACTGACTGGTCCTGGCCAGTTCAGCCACCCCAGACATGTTTCTGGACCCCCATGGTGACAGCCAATGCTCTCGAGGTCCAGAGACAAAAGCCTGCACTGGGCAGAGGTAACGCCTCATCTCCCTAGCCGGGTGGACATTCTATGGCAGGGAGTTTTAAAGACCTTGCCACCTTTGGAATGAGATCCAGGTCCCTTCAGATGGTGGAGTTGACCCCCCCGTTCTGACTCCTCTTTTGATGGCAACATAAGCGGGACCAATAGTTAAATTAGGAGTGGTGCCCACTTCATGCCAGTCCCGCCCCTAAGGTGGGTGAGCTGAGGTGGATACTACCTCCATCTTGTGTGGAACAAATTAGGCGTATAGGGTTAGAGCTGTGCCCACCCCCCAAGGAAGTGATTATAGGCAGGGTGTAGTCACCCTGAAGTTGAGAAGCCATTGGCTACTACCTGGCACCCCCTGAAAATGGCCCTAAATTCAGTATTAGGTGGCACCCCTGAATCCCAGATTCACATTCCTGTCTGCCTAAGAAGAGCTGGACAAAACAGAAGCCTCCCGGCAGAAAAGACTGAAGACACCAACTGACTTGGCCCCAGCCCTACCAGTCTGTCTGCAGCCTTCAAACAAACCTGTGCCCAGAAGACGACAATCCTGCAGATTTGGGAAGACTGCCTGTCTTCAATAAAGAACAAGAACTCCTGTGGACAGCTGGGGTATCCAAAAGAAACATCTCCAGAGAAGAAAGATGTCTGCCTGAAGAACGAACAAAACCGTTTCCTGGAACCACATGTGCACTCAATGCCCACGGCCTGAGTCCAAGTGGTCTACCAGTCCAGTTAAGGTTCGCCAGCACTTCTGACCCGCATTACATTGTGGGCTGACCCCTGCCATACTCCACAACAACGCCTGCAGCCTAAATCTGAGGGCTTCCCCTATCCGCAACATGCCCGGTAAGATTTGCTTGGTAAGCAAAAGACACCCCTCAACCCTTGGAGACCAACCTATGACACTGCCTGTACTTACCTGGGAGCAGCACGTCTTCATTACTCCCCAGTCTCCATTGACTAACATTGGGCACTGACTCCGACTTTGACCTTGGAACCCAGACGCCCCTGTGCTGCTGTGGGTGAACATTTGGTACGAACCTGAACCTTGCCTGGTGCTAGTGTGAAACCCTGAAGTCTTTTATAAGTTGTGTACTTACCCGAGCAACTGCATTTTGTTTTCCTTCCGTAGGCTAACATTGAGGACTGTGTCGATTTCTGAAACAACAAAGCTTTTTTAACTTAAAAACTGCTTATCTTGTAACAAAGTTCTTGGGAGTCAAAGCACATATAAAAGCAACTGTTAGTTTTCTAAACTGGTCTTGTATTTATTCGTTGAGTGTGTGTCTCATTCACTGCCTCTGGGAGTACAACAAATGCTTAACATCACTCTTTGATAAGCTTAGCTACTCACCCACACTACCACAAATAGAGCTCTAGACCTATCTATTTGTGCCTCTGCACATCTTTGGGGATCCGCTGGACCCTTTGCACAGTGTACTTCATTTTAGTGCACTATATAGAGAACCAGCGTCCTACAGTTACCAATCCCAATATTGATAAGAAAATTGTTGAGCGTCAGGCAATTACCTGAACTAACTAATCAATGAAAAGACAAATTAACTATGTCTATAACAGAGGAAAAGTTGATGGTGGTTCAGTCAAGGGAAAATGGCAGGAGTAGATAGAATTCCAGGAAACGTATGAAGAGAGGTTTAGGAAACAGCAGCTTCTGGTACAAGAATATTATTTATTTCAATCATTATAAATTATTATCTTGTCTTGGGTCTTGGAATGAAGTAACTATCGCCATTATCTTAAATAAAAAACAGAGATCTGAGACAATGTCTGTCATACAGACAAATAGAAAATACAAGCGCTGATGGGGGGACACTTCAATACGCCTAATCACTGGGAAAATTTCTGGGTAACATCCAGCCCATTGTACTTTTGCCCACCATACCACCTAAGTTTGGGTCCAGCTGTATGAAAATCAGACTTAACCTTGCTCGAATAGGAAGTCCCGGTCCTACCTGAACAGTAACACAAGCAACACTCCAACCCATTAGTCTTCTGCCCACCCTGCCACCTTCACTTGAACACAGTCATATGCAAATTAGATTTGACCCCGCTCCAATATAAACAGTCCAGTATGTACTGCCAGTTACACCTGACTGAAGTGGCCCAATCAGGGCTTAAACTGTCTTGGGTTGCTTGTTTTCTATGTGTTAGTAGTCAATGTTCTGTGTTGATCAATGAGCAAGTCAATATTATTGATCTTGATATTTTGACATAGCTATTATTCATGTTACCTTCTTCATAATCAGACTTTGTGAAAAATAGGGTTATTAGTTGTGAATGGTGAGAATTCAACTTAAGTAATAATCACAAGCCTTGTCAGGCTGAAACACAACCTGAGCTCAGTCTTCTGATAGCTATACTGCAGAGCATATAAGCCTGACTTCAAATGTGTAAAGTATTTATGCAATAACTAAAAAGTAATAAAGTCAAAATGCAACATATGAATAATCCCAAGCCAATTTAGAAACATAGAGAATATTTTAATAAATAACACCAAAATACAAAAAATCCAATAAATAGCACCAGAGTTCAATATTTATAGCTTAAGGGCAAAAATAGCACTAAAAAGCATCAAGCTGCAATCGCTGTCATCTGGTTGCGTGAGGCCAGAATAAGGGTAAGATTTAAGACTGACTGCGATTGAGCACAGGTCGAATGCAAGGACCAGATTCATCCTGGTCACAAGGTTTCCTCCACACTTAGAAACTTTACAGGCATCAACAGCCTTCAGAGGAACTAGGCAGTAAGCTGGAGTCAAGATAGAGGGCTCGACTTCGAAGAATTTCAGCAATGGAGCAGAGTTGCAGTTGGTCTAGGCGGGAAGATCCCAGAGCAGGGAAAGTTCTACTTTCTCACCCCAGAGGTCTTTGGCATTGATGGAATCTTCATCTACTAAAGTGCCAGTGGAGCTGTCAATGTTGGACTTAGAAACTGTTCCGGAATTCAGATTTCCTCAGTGTGGCCAGGCTGCAGGCTGGAGCCAAATGGGCTTAGTGTCGACAGATTCTGTTGTCAAGAGAAGAACATAGCGAGCGCTACTGCTTCCAGAGGCTCAATGATGATAAAACCTTGTTAGAATGGCTTATCAGGTAGGTCCCAGTTTCCCAATGCTTCTCCAGTTAAAAAGTTGGCAAAAGGTTTCTAAGTCCTAGGTTTGAGAGTTTGGCAGGAGGAGTATACTTTGACACCAGCCAAGGATCCAGGACATTGGGGACATAATTTGAGGGTCATGACTCATTTCAGCAGAGGCAAGCATCAGAGTCCAGGGTAGGTCCAACTGGAATTGGTAAACTGAAAATGCAGGTAAAAGGACTCTTGAAACTTGTGGTTTCCCAGTAGCCCAGACAGGAGGTCTCCTCTCTGACACTTGGAGCAGAGCAGCCCTCTTCTGATTCTTCTTCAGGTCAGTGTTTGGAAGAGGATACGGGGGATGCCACATTTATTCCCAGTGCCAGCCTGTGGGTGGAAGCTTCTTCTGGCCAATCCCTACCAACACATGTCTAAAGGTTCCTGGTAATGAGCCGTCCCACCTTTTCAGCACTTCCTGTGTGTTTCACTGTGATCTGATCCACAGTGCCCTTTTCACCCTAAATCTAGCATGGCAGAGCCTTTGTCCCCAGATCACAGAACCTTGTACCTATCCAGAGGTGTAGGTGTGTAATTTTGGCAATCCTTCCCCTGTGGGGGTCATATAGTAAATATTTGAAAGGAAGGTTTACCCCTGTTATAAGCTTTTAATTTGGCAGGTCGAACTGATAGTTTTAAAACCGTTTTACCAGGCTACACTGGTTAGTCAGGGGGCAGGTTTGCTGTGTCACTACACTGGGTGGTGCATTGCGAGCAGCAGCCCATTTGTAACAATTACTTACAATACAATACAATAAAAGCCTCAAACAACTGGTGAACACTGCCACCCACATCGCCGGACACACTCGACCCTATCTTCTCCGCCAGCAAACACGTCTTCTTCAGCCACGCCTCCGCCCTTCATTGGACCGACCACAGCTGCGTCCACTTCACATTCCGATGCGAGACCCGCCACCTCCGCACTCAACCCATCCTTCGCCGACAGTGGAACAAGATCCCTGAAGAGCAACTCTTCGCCGCACTCGCCGCCAACCAAACCACCCTCACCACCGACCCCAACGTCGCAGCCCTCAACCTCACAAACTGGATCTCCAACTGCGCAGACAACCTTGCTCCCCTCAAACGCTCGCAGCGACAGAACAACACCAAGAAACCCCTCTGGTTCTCTGACACCCTCAAAGAATCAAAGAAAACTTGTCGCGCACTTGAGAAAGCCTGGCGCAAGGACCGCACCGCTGACAACATGACCGCCCTCAAGAACGCTACCCGCAAACACCACCACCTGATCCGCACTGCCAAAAGGAATTTTTTCACCGACAGACTGGACAAAAACAGTCACAACAGCAGAGAACTATTCAGCATCCTCAAGGAGTTCTCCAACCCCAGCGCCAACGCCAATGCCGTCACGCCCTCACAGGATCTATGCGAATCCCTCGCCACTTTCTTCCATCGCAAGATCAGTGACCTCCACGACAGCTTCGGACACCAGACCCAACCTAACACCACCGAACCCACATCCCCGACCATCACCCTCAACAACTGGACCCACATCAGCACGGAAGAAACCAAATCCATCATGAACTCTATCCACTCCGGCGCCCCTTCGGACCCCTGCCCGCACTTCATCTTTAACAAAGCCGACAACATCATCGCCCCGCACCTCCAGACCGTCATCAACTCTTCTTTTTCTTCTGCTACCTTCCCCGAATGCTGGAAACACGCCGAAGTCAACGCCCTACTAAAGAAACCTACGGCTGACCCGAGCGACCTGAAAAACTTCCGCCCCATCTCCCTTCTGCCTTTCCCAGCCAAAGTAATAGAGAAGACCGTCAACAAACAGCTGACCACCTTCCTGGAAGACAACAACCTGCTCGACCCCTCACAGACCGGATTCCGAACCAACCACAGCACTGAAACCGCCCTCATCTCAGTCACAGATGACATCAGAACCCTGATGGACAACGGTGAAACAGTCGCCCTCATTCTTCTCGACCTCTCGGCTGCCTTTGACACCGTCTGTCACCGCACCCTAATCACCCGCCTCCGCTCCACCGGGATCCAAGACCAGGCCCTGGACTGGATCGCCTCCTTCCTCGTAAACCGCTCCCAAAGAGTCTGCCTCCCTCCGTTTCGCTCAGAACCCACTGAGATCATCTGCGGCGTACCACAAGGCTCATCACTCAGCCCGACACTCTTCAATGTCTACATGAGCCGCCCCCTCGCTAACATCGTACGCAAGCAAGACATCATCATCACCTCCTACGCCGACGACACCCAACTTATACTCTCCCTCACCAAGGACCCCGCCAGCGCCAAGACCAACCTACAAGAGGGTATGAAGGACGTCGCAGATTGGATGAGGCTCAGCCGCCTAAAGCTGAACTCTGAAAAAACTGAAGTCCTCATCCTCGGCAACACCCCGTCCGCCTGGGACGACTCCTGGTGGCCCACGGCCCTCAGCACCGCACCGACCCCCGCAGACCACGCCCGCAACCTCGGCTTCATCTTGGACCCCCTTCTCACCATGACCAAGCAAGTCAACGCCGTGTCCTCCGCCTGCTTCCTCACCCTCCGCATGCTCCGAAAGATCTTCCGCTGGATCCCCGCCGACACCAGAAAAACCGTGACCCACGCCCTCGTCACGAGCCGCCTGGACTACGGCAACACCCTCTACGCTGGGACCACCGCCAAACTCCAAAATCGCCTGCAACGCATTCAAAACGCCTCAGCCCGCCTCATCCTCGACGTACCCTGCAACAGCCACATCTCCGCACACCTGAGACACCTGCATTGGCTCCCAGTCAGCAAAAGGATCACCTTCCGACTTCTCACCCACGCACACAAAGCCCTCCACGACAAGGGACCGGAATACCTCAACAGACGGCTCAACTTCTACGTCCCCACCCGCCCCCTCCGCTCCTCTGGCCTCGCACTCGCCGCCGTCCCTCTCATCCGACGCTCCACGGCGGGTGGGAGATCTTTCTCCTTCCTGGCGGCCAAGACCTGGAACTCCCTCCCCACCAGCCTCAGGACCACCCAGGACCACTCCGCTTTCCGGAGACTCCTAAAGACCTGGCTGTTCGAGCAGCGATAACCACCCCCTTTGTCCCTAGCGCCTTGAGACCCGCACGGGTGAGTAGCGCGCTTTATAAATGCTAATGATTTGATTTGATTTATTTGGGTACACTCTGTACCATATACTAGGGAGCTATAGGTGAGGTAAATGTATGAATCATGTATATACCAGTTTCATGCTATTTAAAGAGGGAGTACACACACTTTACCACTGCTTAGCAGGAGTAAATTGTACAGATCAATGGCCACCAAAAAGAGTCAAGACTTTGTATCTATTAATGTCACAAAATCAAAAAACATAAAATGGTTCCTAAATACTGAGCCTTTCTTCCTCCTCTGGTCTTTGCTGAAGTTCATTTAGTCAAGATGTACATTCTTCATGCACATATTTTTAGTTTGGATCAATCTCTATATTTTAGCAAGGGTGTAACTACAAATATCCAGGGAATGCTAGATAAGTGAGTATGAGCCAAGAAGAGGTGCACATCTCATAAAAAATCTGTAGAGGCCTTTAAGAAACGAAGGTGTTGCATTAATGTATTTACAAATATTTGCTTGGCCTATGAGCATAAGATGTTTAGGGAGATGGCCAGGCTTTTTGAAGGCTGGGAAACTAAGGCACTCATTTTTAACATGGCCGGATAGCCCGCCGCCGACCAAGCTGACGGTCGACAGAAGACCGCCAGTGACAGCGGCAAGCATCCCGCATATTCCAACGCATAGAGCCTCACCACTATTGATGGCGGTGAGGCCCGCCATGCACCATGCTGGCGGTCGGTGGCGGGGGTGGATGCTGCTCCACCCTCACCGCCATGTCAGTCCATACCCCGCCACTCCTATAATGATGCATTTATAGGCATGGCGGTGTATGGAGATGTGGAAATGCTGGCAGAGCAGCATCCAAGGAGACAGTTCTCTCCCAGAGCAGCACCACGGAACAGGTAAGGGAAGTGGGGGTAAAGGGGTGTGTGTGTGAATGTGTGAGTGCGTGCATGTGGGTGTGCGTGAGTGTTTGTGAAGGGGGATGTGTGTCTAAGTGTATGAATGCATGTATGCATGTAGGTGTATGGGTGCATGAGGATGTAGGGAGTTGGGGTTTGGGGGCATTTATGGGGGGGTGGGTGGGACATGGTGAGGGGGGGCAGGGAGGCCTACATGGAGATTTGGGGGAGGAGGGTTGGGGTCGGTTTTTTAGGGTTTGGGGGGTGGAGACAGTTCTAGGGGCTTGGGCGGGTGAGTGGTAAGGGGGGGCCTGGCATGTCACATACAGGTGACAGAAATGAGAATTCCTGTCACCAGTATGCTTTCTGCCAGGGATTACCTGGCCGGGTATCCCGTCAGGAAATCCTTGGTGGAAATGGGATCATAATCCCACCGCCGGTCAGGCCTCCACCGCCAGGTTGAATGTGCCTACCGTCGGCCCAGTGGTCGATTCTGGCCTGGCGGTGGATGGTAGTGAACTGGCTGCAACTGTGTTCAGAATATGGCGGTCTGGACTGCCATGCCGTTGGAAGTAATGACCGCCACCGCCGGCGTGGCGGTCATTACCGCCATGTTCATAATGACCACCTATGTCACTGGTAACTTCTATGTTAACTGCTTATGGTTTCAGTGGCTTCTATTTCAGTACTCGGTACAGAAATATTTTAAGAGCATTCGATTGAAGATTCCATATACTGCAAATCAGTTTTGGAATCCAGCCAGAGTCCTGACCTAGCAGCTATTCTTAACCTTGCTCCAGAATCCTGGCGGTTCCTAGGAAATCATTCCATCTCTGTCCTGGTGTGATGTGTGGACTCTGAACACAGTAGCAGTGCCAGAGCTGATTAGGGGCCACTGCAAATCAGTTCTGGGATCCAGCCAGAGTCCTGACCTGGCAGCTATTCCTAACCTTGCTCCAGGATCCTGGATGTTCCCAGCAAATCATTCCATGTCAGTCCTTGTGTGATGTGTGGACTCTGAACACAAGGCAGTGCCAGAGCTGATTCCGGGCCAGATTTACAAGGCACTAGTGCCTCCTTGCTCCACATTATTCACCACGCCAAATTTACAAAGTTGGTGCAGTGCATGCATTTGGCACTTTGCAATCCCTTGCGCCACATTATGCCTGTGTCAGGCATAATGTATGCAAGGGGGCATTCTGGCATTAGGAGGGCTGCTAAAATGGACCAGTGAAATCTACAAGATTTCACTGAGATATTTTTGCCGTACTTTTTAATGCCTGCTCAAAGCAGGCGTTAGAGTGTCGCACCCATTTTAGTGCACTGTGCTGCACTAGAATCAACATTTTTGACACCAGTGCAGCAAAGTGCCACAATAGCATTTTTGACGCTATTTGCCTAATGTGCACTCATGATATTGTTAGGTGGGGCAGGGGCGACACAAGAAAACTAGAGCATCAGCACTGATGTGCCAGCTTCTTGTAAATATGTCCATTAGTGCTTTCCAGGGAAGATCGGCAGCCTACAGGAAGGATGCAACCACACTCCCCTCAACCACTGATCAACTCCTTTTGGGTCCTGGCTGGAAGCAGTGGGACCTCAAACAATGCACTACTGGAGCCTATTTCCTGGCCCAGTAGCAGGAAACTAGGATGCACTCTTCATATTACTTCACACGCCAAAAGATCTGAAGGTACTTTAGACTTTTAAACATAATCCTTCTGTGTGTGTAAAGTGTGTAAGTCAATGAGTGTTCTATGAAACATGACAGGTATGTCTGTCTATGGTCCTAATAACAAATTAGGTGAGTTTAACTGCTGACATACAGGGTGACCAATATAGCAGCTATCACTCAGTATTTCTGCATACTTTCCACCTATTACAAGCTGAACCTCACATAATAATAAATAGCTAAGTGGGTCAATTTCTCTAGTGTTCAATACAGGCATTTGCCACCTGCTGTCTGAAGGAGATAACTGTAAGGCGGAAAGGGAGGGGAGGATGTCGGAGTTGGGAGGACTATTGAGGGACGGGAGAGTTCCTCTCATCGTTTGGAATAAGGTCAAATAGGACCAGGAATCAGGGATGGACCACATTGCAGGCCATTTCCAATGCAATTATACTGGAAAGATTTTCCGGCCGGCAATACAAGTGTGTGAACGCTGGGCCATTTATAACTGGACAGAGCCAAATTCCACACATGAATTCTGCTCTGCTCAACTCATAATCAGTATTTATGTGTGTGTAAGTGCAGTCAAAATCGCCATTTAAATATTATGTAATACATTTTGCCACTTAGTTATAGGATTTTATTATTACAGAACACAATCCATTTTCAACTTTGAATTAAAAACGGACAAATTTCAAACGTATGCCATGCAAGTTACATACAGCTATTTGATGTGGTATGATACTCATTCAGTGGTTTTATCAGGATTTTAACTTCTGACTTGCAGGTGCCACGAGTAGCACTGAGAAAATATTATTACACACTAAGCTAACTTAGTAAAAGACGAAAAACTGTGACCTAAACATTGTACAGAAAGCTCTGAAGACTGCACATGAAACCTGTGTTGTTTTAAGATGATTCAAGTCTGTGAGACGGCAAAGGGTCTAGCAATTGCATTAACCACCAGAGTTAACTATCATACACCGAAAATTACTAGATACACATCAATGTTATAAGTGGGTAGGACTTGGTGGTTTCCTGCAGCAACAAGGACAAAAAGTATTAAGAAGTCTCTTAATGAGCCTAACTTTTTTATACTCTGCTGCTTCCACCCCCACCCCTAGCACACAAATTCAGAAACCACTAAAAATAGAAAAGAAAATACTGACATGCTTGGAGACTATAGCACATTGACCTAGGGAGGTAGCAGATTTGCCATCCTTGGCGTGGTCTTCCCTAACTTCTTGCCTCTACTTCGCAGGTTGTTGATGTGTGCTGGACTCTGCTTTTGCTGTTTTTGGTTCTCTGGGCACTTTACCACTGCTAACCAGTGCTAAAGTGCAAGTGCTCCTGTGTAAAATGTATGTGAAATTGGCTTCTGTGATTGGCACATTTTATTTACTAGCAAGTTCCTAGTAAAGTGCACTAGAGGTGCCCAGGGCCTGTAAATCAAATGCTACTAGTGGGCCTGCAGCACTGATTGTGCCCCCCCACATTAGTTACCCTGTGAACATGGCTCAGACCTGTCACTGTAATGTCTGTGTGTGCAGTCTTGAACTGCAATTCGACTTTGCTAGTGTACCCACTTGCCAGGCCTAAACCTTCCCTTTTTATACATGTGAGGCACCACTAAAGTAGGCCCTAGGTAGCCCCATGGGCAGGGTGCAGTGTATGTCAAAGGTGGGACATATACTGATGTGTTTTACATGTCCTAACAGTGAAATACTGCTAAATTTGTTTTTCACTGTTGCAAGGCCTATCTCTCTCATAGGTTAACATGGGTGCTGCCCTTAAATATTATCAAAATGTAGATTCCCTTTGAGAGCAGATAGAAATTTGGAGTTTGGGGTCTCTGAACTCACAATTTAAAAATACATCTGTTAGTGAAGGTGGTCTTAAGATTGTTAGTTTGAAAATACCACTTTTAGAAAGTAGGCATTTTCTTTCTTAAACCATTCTGTGTCTCTGCCTGTTTGTGCAGCTTGTCTAGACAGTGAGAAAAAGGGTGCTGTGGTGTAGCCTGCATATCCAGATAGGCCATTTATGCTAGAGTGGAGGGAGAAGTGGTCCCTTACACCTGAATGGGCTGTGCCTGCCCTTTAACAATGTAGTTTCCAACCCCCTGGTGTGTGTCTGTAGCCGGCCTGGGCAAGGCAGGGTATTACAAACAGGAGAGACTTCTCCTTGAAGTTTGCCATCATCAAAGGCAGAAAGGGGTATATGAATTGGACCCAAAACTCCTGAAAATTAGATCACTTCTGGATTCAAGAGGAACCTCTGCCAAGGAGAAGAGCTGAAGAGCTGAGGTGAAGTGCTGCCCCTGCCTGTGACTGTGCTTTGTTGGGCTAGCCTGCAGTTGCTGCTTCTGCCTGTGAAAGAGGACAAAGACTGGACTTTGTTCTGTATTCCTGCTTGAGAAGAATCTACACAGGCTTGAACTGAGCTTGCCTCCTATTTTGATGTCTCAGGGCCATCAAAGACTTCCTCTGCCAGCACCTGGACTCTGCTGAGACTTCCGCCCTGCCAAGAGATGCCCTATTGAGTCCCCGGGCCCTTGAAAGGTGAAGTTGGCAGAACAAGAGCTACAAAATCGGTGAACAGAATGCTATGCAGGGAAATTTTTGACACACCTTCTGCAATGCGGCTGATAAACAATGCGCTGCCAGCTTTGCGGCTGAAATTGAAACTCCACCTGCATCGCGGCTGGGAGATCGACGCAATGTGGCTGGAGAAATGACGTGCAACACCCGCTTGCAGCTGCTGATAATGACGTAAACCCCACGCAGCACGGTTCTATCACCATGCGACCGGATTTTCGACGCATCCACCCTGGGTGTCATATGTTAAGGTGCCACGTCCGGAAATCAACACATTGCTCTCTTGCAAGGGAGAAAAGACACGCATGGACAAATTGACCGGAGAAGGAAACAATGCTCTGCCTCACTTACGAGTAAGGAATTGATCTATTGCTGACTTTTCTGATGCACACTCGCCCTTGCGGCTTTATATTTTATGCTAACCAGGTACTTTGTGTAAAATCAATGTTTCAATAGTTTTCTATAGAGTAAGACTCTAATTCTTTTTAAAATTAATTTTTCCATGTGTGTGTGTGTGTTACATTTTTATCATTTTCTTCTTGTTTGAGTTAGATAAATATGACCTATTTTTCTAAACTGGTGTTTTGTCCATTTTGTAGTGTTTAACTGTAATTACTGTGTGTGTTGGTTCAAATACTTTACACATTGCTTCTAACTTAAGCCTACCTGCTGGTGCCAAGCTACGAAGGGGGTGAGCGGGGGTTAATCAGGTGTGTTTCTCCTTTGCCCTGGCTAGAGTGAGGGTCCTTGCTTGGACAGGGGGTAACCTGACTGCTAAGCAAAGACTCAATTTCTAACAAACGTGAATTAGAGGACCTCAAAAAGGACGAGGTTCAACAGCACGACCACCTCTAGGCTCAAGGCAACCAGGGGGTTAAAGCCAGGAGTATGAACAGGACCACAACCTGAATGATTCAGGAGAATCAGTGCCAGCAGGATCAAAAGGAAGAAGAGTGAGGGGCCCGGTCTTCTTGAACCTCAGAAGGAGCACAACCAGATTAACCAGCACCATGTGGAGCACCACCAGGAGGACCTTCATAAGAAGTTTTAGGATTAATAGGAGCAGGATGAGAAGAAACAGGCCCAGGATCAGAAATGCTAAGACTAGGGTTAGAAGAACGATATTTGGACCACAGAACTGGAGCCTGAAGCAGGATCACAACGGGAGACCTAGGAGCCATAGAATCAGGTCAAGGGCGACATACATCCTGAAGGAATAGAACCAAGAGGATCAAGAAGATCATGGCTGAGGGGACCATGAGGATGAAAACCAGGAAGACCAGTAGGAATATGCCCAGGAAGGTCAAGGGACTGTAGGTTACTTCCAGAAACACCAAGGTGACCAGCAGAATCAGAAGGACAAAGGCTAGAGACACTAAGAGGGTCAGGGGACCAGAAAAATGAAGACCATGGGGACCAGGGCAAGTGGACCAAGTCAAGGAGGAATATTACCAGCAGGATCTTCACCAGGAGGATCAGTAGAAGGAGGATTAAGATTGAAAGGCCTCAGATAAGCAACATGAGCAGGAACATGTTGTGATGCTATTAATTGTGTTTGACCAATGACTTTGTGTTTCACCACTGCACATATAAGTTGCTCAATGTTCACCAGTAGCACATTGTATGTTTTGTTCAGTTTAGCTGCCTATTGGTTTTAACATGGAGTTAGCCATTACATTCTGTATTCAGTTTAGACGCTTATTGGCCTTGACATGGCATTAGCAATTACATTCTGTATTCAGTTTAGCTGCCTATTGGCTTTGACATGGCATTAGACATTACATTTGATATTCAGTTTAGCTGCCTATTGGCTTTGACATGGCATTAGACATTACATTCTGTATTCAGCTTAGCTGCCTATTGGCTTTGACATGACATTAGACATTACATTTGATATTTAGGTTAACTGCCTATTGGCTTTAACGTGGGGTTAGACATTGCAGTTGAGACATTAGAGATGAGCTGTGTTTTTCCAAGCTGTGTTTTTCCACAAGATGGACCAAGCTGTTTTCTTCACACCAGACCTTAGCTGATAAGAGCACGTAGATTTTGTGTTTACCTCGCAATCCAGTCTGAGAGCGAGTGAGCTCAGGAGAATTGGCCCCTCTCCAAGGTTATTCGGCTCTCACACTGAGTTTGCTTTTAAGGATGACTCTGGGCTACAGTGAGTTAGATTTGAATCTGCTTGACTTCAGACGGGAACTAGACGTCAGTTGCCCGCCTCCCGTTTGGGTAGAGAATCTCTTTCTCGCAGTTGACCGGAGTCATCAACTTGCAGACCCCAGAAAGATGAAGCTGAATATAGGCCCTACTTGCCCATACGGTGATGAATTTTGACTTTTATGCTTTGCTTTGAAGTTATGCTATAAATGTCTTCACCTATATTTGCTGTGTACATTGCAACTGAGAAGTACTTTGATACATTTTGCATTCATTGCTGCGACTACTTTTGAACATGTGCTTCCAATCTACTAATTCCGTCTCTCATGTACTTGTGGGTGGGGAATTAACAACAATAAATGTCTTCTTTAAACTCAGAAGTGCATTCCAGAGAGGTTCTGTAAGCTCGGATATGAGATAAGAGGGAAAGCAGAACACATGTGCAGGCTACATTAGGTCAGAAACTGCAAAAACTGTGAACAGGAACCACACTGACAGGAGGCCATCAACAGCAAAGACTAGGGCCAGATACAAGAGGACAATTATAACCAGAACCTGGAAGGCCAGGAGTACCAGGGTCAGAAGACTAGCAGGGCCAGCACCAGGAGTTCCAGGGCCAGGAGGCCTAAGGGGAGCGAGACAAAACAAGGCCCAGGAGGAACAACGGGACAGGGCCAGTTTCAATCAGCAGGACCAGGAGTATGACTTGGAGAAGGACCACGATTAGATGCACCAGGACCAAGATAATCACAAGGTCCAAAGCCAAGAAAACAAGGAGGACCAAAACCTGAAGGATCAGGACCCAGAAGACCAGGACAAATGAAAAACATGGAGGATAATGACCAGGATGGACAATTTAGGACAAAGAGAATGCAGAACAGACAAAGCACCAAGAGGAGAACTAGGAGGATGTGAAGTAATGAGAAGGGAGATAATGATATGGATAATGATGTGGCGGATGCATCAGATGCTCCAGAAGGTCTAAAAGGACCCAAAAGACCAAGACCAGGAATGTGATGATTGGGCATAGGACAGAAATTTGCATGGCCCAGAAAGGGACCAGGAATACTACCAGGGCCCGGGGGATCAAGGTCACAAGAAGTAGGGACAGGACAGGACCAGGACCCAGAAGAGGACATGGACATGGTGGAACAACAAGAGGAAATCTAAAAGGAGGAGTGAATCAGAGAACGAGGACAGGAATCTGGATGAGGAAGAGGGAAAGGGCAGGTCTAAAATGGAGAAGAAACATGAGAAGGAGCAGCACTATTAGGTTGATGATAAGGAAGATGAGAAGGACTAGGAGGGTCAGGAGGACCAGAATGAGTATATTGTTGAGGAACAGAAGGAGGAGGAGGACCATGAGCAGGAGGAATAGAGGGGCCAATAAGATTTTAGGGCACTTGCATTAGGACATGCAATTGTCTACAGATTCCACACCCAATGTAAGGAATAATGTTCCTTCTTTTTAAGTCACAGCCCCATTAAAGACCTATGCTTTTCTAATCTACGCTAAACTGCTTAACCAAAAATATCTTAAAATGCAGTTTCTTTATGACAAGAGAAGTAACAGCATTACTGTCTCGCTGTTCCTTGTTGACAATTATTTAGGAGGATTGTTTACCAAAAATAATGCAAGGGTGGCAGCCATTGGCTCCACCACCGTGAAATCATGCTTCCACCTCCTTTTTGCCACACTCAGTTTATGGGATCTCAAATTACTCTTTTTCCATTTCCAGCACTGCTACTCTTCGTATGGAGTAAAATGTTATGTAAGCCTTTGATATGGGTCACTCTAGCTGATCAGCAACTCTCACGGCACATTGTAGTGCAAGTGGAATGTAGTCAGCATTCCTATTCACGGCACAGGCCTTACACTCTTGTAAAATGTTTTATTAAATAGTGAGCAACGATCTTGTCATAGTCTCTGCAGGGAATCGAGAGACAGATTTTCCAAGTTTACTTTTGCTGTTTGAACTCTGCATGGGTGGTAGCACTGAAACAAACAAAGGTAGGAGAAAGATGAAGAGCTTTAGAAATGCCAACCTGCTCGCTAGGGACCATATCGCCAAGAGTTGCCCTGGCTTAGTCCAGAGCTGCATGTCAGTTTGTGCGAGTGTAGCATCCAAGGTTCATGCATATAGCTTTGGAATTCTCCACATTAACGCCCACATACAGCACAAGTCGGAAACATTGAGCAAATATTGTCTTTCTGTGTTTCCGACTTGTTCTGTTCAACCTTCATGCATTAACTCCAGAAAATTTCAAGTTATGTGTATGAACTTTAGGCACCTGAAATGCAATAAAAAAAGCGCCTGAATCTCAGCTGAGCCACCACAGCTCTTCATAATACAGCCCCAGGTCAAGAAGCAAAAGAAGCAGCAAATGTTCTTAACCTGGGGTCTGTGGACCTTTGGGGGTTTGTGATGCCTTCTTAGGTCCACAACTATTTAGAACGTATAATAACATCTGCAGATTAGTGCAGTACTGTTAATATTCATTGAAGCAGCACATGTACAGCAAACAGAATTTAGTATGGATGATTGGTGGCCTCAATTTAAGGACTGGTACACGCTGACAAAAAAAGAGCATGCATTACGAGCAACAATACAAATTGTCTAGCATATCTGTTTGTCTTTTATAAATAAAACTACATCTTGAAAAGCTCCAACATTGTCATTAAAATTATTGCAAATTTTTGTTTGTAAATTAATGAACACTTTTTACACTTATTTCTGCTTGCTTGTATTTTGTTTTGAGGTTCAAGTCGTAGAAATTCCTTAGTTGTCAATCCCCAGCTTTCAGTAGTAATTCAGTGTCGGTACACAAAATTCAGAACCACTACACTATGGGATATTGCTGAAGCGAACAACTGAGAGCTCAGAAGGTCTGTGAAGCATGCTTACCAAAGCCCTAGATACTAAGGGGCATATTGATGCTCTTTTTGCGCCGGATTGGCGTCATTTTTTTTAAAGCAAATCCTGCGCAAACGTACACCATATTTATATTTTTATGCTAGACCTGTCTAGTATCAAAATATTGGAGTTAACGTAATTGTTTTACCATGAAAACCTACCTTGCGTCAATGAGATGCAAGGTAGGCGTCCCCAGGCGAAAAATTACTCTAATACCTTAGAGCCTTATTTATCATCCTGTGCAAAAATCACGTAAGGGAGGAGGAGGGGCTTACATAACAGCACTAAGCCTGTTTAGTGCCATTATTTAATGCCAGGGTCAGGGCAGGCGTTAGAGGACCTGTGGGCTTATTTCCATTTACACCTGGAGGGCACCTAATGATGGGGGGACCCATCCCAGATAAGTCCAGGTAAGTTTTAAATTCTTATATTTTTTTAAGTGCCGTGGGGGGCCTAACTTGGGCCCGCCTACATGGCACTGTGCCTAATGGGTAGGGGGCATGACTCCTGTCTTAGACAGGAGTCATGTCCATGGTGTTTGTGCATCAAAAAATGACGTTAGCCAGGTTAGAGTCACTTTTCTGACTCTAACCTGACAAGCACCATTCTTTGACACACAACCTTCTGTTTCCCCTATGCCTCCCCCACCTGGTTAGCGTAATTTATTTTGGTGCTAACCGGGCCTTACCGCCGGCTAGCGTCATTCCTTAAATATGGTACTCGGCTGGCGTCCAGGAATGGCGCTAGCCGGCAGTAAACTTTTTGACGCAAAACTGACTAATGCTGGTTTGCGTCAAAAAGTATAAATTGGGGCATATTTATACTTGTTTTGCTCTGAATTTGCGTCATTTTTTTAATGCAAATTCGGAGCAAAACTAACTCCATATTTATACTTTGGCGCTAGACCTGTCTAGCACCACATTTATGGAGTTAAAGTCATTTTTTGGTCGTGGAAACCTACTTTGCATCAATGAGATACAAAGTAGGCGTTCCCGTCCAAAAAATTATTCTATGGCCTTAGCGTCATATTCATCGCCCCATGCTAAAATCACGCACGGGATGGAGGAGGGGTCAAAAATTGGTGCAAAGCTTGCTTTGTACCATTTTTTTATGCCTGGGTCAGGGCAGGCGTTAGGGGACCTGTGGGTCTATTTCCATGGTGGAACAACTTGGAATAAGCCCACAGGTACCCTCCCCAGGCCCCAGCGACACCACCACCCACACTAGAGGGACAGTGGAGGATGGGAGACCCCATCCCAGGTAAGTATAGATAAGTACAGGTAAGTATTTTTTTTAAGTGCCATTGGGGACCCTGAAATGGGCCCCCTACATGGCACTGGGTGCAATGGCCATGCCCAGGGGACCCTGGTCCCCTGTGCTGGCCATTGGGATGGTTCGCATGATTCCTGTCTTTTCTAAGACAGGGGTGATGAGGTATGGATGGTTTTGCATCAGAAAATGACTCTAGCCAGGTTAGATTCACCTCCTGCACAAAAACAATCAAGAGCAGTGCTTTTCTCTTTCTACGTGTGCGTCAGAATGCGGGTAGGGGTAAGGGGCAATAGCGTAATTTTTTTTACCCTATTGATGTACTCTGTAGGAGTAGCGCCAAAATGTTGGCGCTACTCCTTCAGAGCACATAGGGGCCCTTTATTATTTATGGTATGCCCCCTTTTAAGCCCTGCTCTGAGCAGGCATTAAAAGTGACGAAAAACTGGAGCAAGGACATCTCTTAGATTTGCTTGCCCCATTTTTTTCGGCCCCCCTAAAAGGGGAACGCCCCCCTTGCATACCAGGGATACAAAGGCCCATATTTATAGTTTTTTAGCACCGCATGTGTGTCATTTCCTGACGAAAAAGCGGTTCAAACTTACAAAATACAATTATATTTTGTAAGCCTGAGCCGCTTTTGCATTACAAAATGACACAAATGCGGCGCTAAAAAAGTATAAATATAGGCCAAAGTGGCATAATGCATGCATTGTGCAACTTTGTAAATATGGCATAGGGAAAATGCCACTTTAGTGTCGCCTTAGCGTAAAAAAATTACGCTATGGCGGTGCTAGGGGCTCTTAAATCTTCCCCTATTTTTGATGTACCCTATACTGACTGGCTGTCATTTCTGTAGTACAGTTATTGTGGACGGTGCTCTGGTTATACTTTCTTGTAACTGATCTGGCGAAGGATGTCCTTGTAAGAAAGAGGTTTCTGTTTTAGGAATGAGTTCGGATGATCTTTTGAGGGAGCTATACGGAAAACTTGCAAGGAGTATTTCACGGACAAACGCAGATTAAACAAAAAAGCCTCTGAATATCAACTACACTCCTATTTGTGATTCTGCTGCATCTTCTCAGCTCAACCAAGCTTTAATGGAATGTTTTAGTGCACGTGTCTGAAAACAGCCTCCAAACCACCAATTTAAAATTAAATAAGACTATCACACACCGAGACCCGTAACGTGTGGTGTAGGGAAACAAAGACTTTTCCCATAGGTGAGTCATAATTTCACCAAGGGGAAAGACAAAAACGGGGGTAGCTCATTTATTTTCTTATTAATATTAATAATGCGGCGCGGAATGAATGATTGATTATATCGTAACGTTCATAAAAAAGTTCAACGTAAGTTTCACTAGGTGGCAGTATTGTATATAAAATAACTGTTCTCTCACTTTACGAATGAGGACGGTACCAGAACAGAGGAAAATTACATATTTTTCATATCATTGTTTTGTACTGCAAAGTTTTCATGCGGTGTGTAGATTTTCCTTCAACCAAAACCAATGACCATCCAACTTGCATTCGACAGATATACACTGTCGCCTACAAGAGAAGTTATCTAAAAAGTAGATGCGTATTCATTCTCGATTGCGGAAGAGGCACGTTAATTTGTTAAATTGGGAAGGCAATTATGCAGACCACATAATTACATACATTAATCATGCATTGTTCCAAAAGTAGCTCTATGCGCCTCTTAATGTGTTGCTTTGTGTAATAAATTTAAATAATTATGTTCGTAAACAACATTATTAAAGAGTTGTCTTGCTGCAAGACAAACCTCACAAACATTTAGCAATTGATGCAGTAAGAAACGGTAATATGGAAGGAAAGCAACTTAGCTGTACGACCAGTTCTTTACTTGTAAAAGAGTAGGGGCCTGATTTAAGGAAAGTGGAGTTGCCCCTCAGTGCCCAACTAAAGCCACCATGGGGCATATTTATGCTCTATTTGCACCGATTTTTTTTACTCTAATTTGGTACAAAACTAACTCCATATTTATACTTTGGTGCTAGACCCGTCTAGCACCAAAGTTATGGAGTTAAACTCATTTTCTAGGACATGGAAACCTACCCTGCATCAAAGAGATACAGGGGCATATTTATACTTCGTTTGCCCCGGAATTTTTTTGTTTACGCAATTCCGACACAAAACTAACTCCATATTTATACTTTGGCGTTAGATGCGTCTGGCGCCAAAGTCCATGGAGTTAGCGTCATTTTTTAGCGTGGACACCTACTTTGCGTTAATGATATGCAAGGTAGGCATTCACGTCTAAAAAGGTGACTCCGCAGCATGTGCGCCGTATTTAAACTCCCGGGCAAAATTCACGCCCGGGAGTGGGCGGGTAAAAAAAAATGACGTACGGCCGCTTTTGCGCAGTTTTTTAGCACCTGCAAAAGGCAGGCGTTAAGGGACCTGTGGGCTCTGAAGGAGCCCTGAGGTGCCCTCCCATGCCCCCAGGGACACCCCCGTCACCCTTGCCCACCCCAGGAGGACACCCAAGGCTGGAGGGACCCATCCCAGGGACATTAAGGTAAGTTCAGGTAAGTATTTTCTTTTTTTTTTTGTGGCATTGGGGGGCCTGGTTTGTGCCCCCCTACATGCCACTATGCCCAATGACCATGCCCAGGGGACAGAAGTCCCCTGGGCATGGCGATTGGGCAAGGGGGCATGACTCCTGTCTTTGCTAAGACAGGAGTCATTTCTATGGGGGTTGGGAATGGAAAAAAATGGCGCAAATCGGGTTGAGGCGCAAAATTTGCCTCAACCTGACTTGCCCCATTTTTGCACGCCCAAGCTCCATATCCCCCTACGCCGGCGCTGCCTGGTGTACGTCGTTTTTTTCAACGCACACTAGACAGCGCCGGCGGCTAACGCCGGCTAACGTCATTCAATAAATACGGCGCCCGCATGGCGCTTCAGAATGGCGTTAGCCGGCGCTAATTTTTTTGACGCAAAACTGCGTTAGCGCAGTTTTGCGTCAAAAAGTATAAATACGGGCCACTATGTAGGCGTTCCCGTGCAAAAAATGACTCTATGGCCTTAGCGCCATATTTATCGGCCTGCGCTAAAATCACACACGGAGGGAGGAAGGGTCAAATATTGGTGCAAAGATTGCTTTGCACCATTATTTAACCCATGGGTTAGGGCAGGCGTTAGGGGACCTGTGGGCCTATTTCCATGGTGGAACACCATGGAATAAGCCCACAAGTGCCCTTCCCAGGCCATACATAGGGACACCCCCACCCACACCAGAGGGACAGTGGAGGACTGGGGGCCTCGTCCCAGGTAAGTATAGGTAAGTACAGGTAAGTGTTTTATTTTAATTTTTTAAAGTGCCATTGAGGGCCCTGAAATGGTCACCCCTACATGGCACTGGGTTCAGTGGCCATACCCAGGGGACGCTTGTCCCCTGTGCTGGCCATTGCGGTGGTGGGCATGACTCCTGTCTTTTCTAAGACAGGAGTCATGTGGTATGGATGGATTTGTGTCAGAAAATGACGCTAGGCTGGTTAAAGTCTTTCTTTTTCCTCTAACCTGCCTAAAGTCTTTTTTTGGTGCAAAACCCCCTTCCCCCATACCGCCATCCCCACCCGGCTAACTTAATTTTTTTTATGCTAGCCAACCCTTTGCGCCGACTTGCACCATTCCATAAATATGGTGCTCGGCTGGCGCTCAGGAATGGTGCAAGCCGTGCAAAACGTTTTGATGTAAAACTATGATAGCGCAGTTTTGCACCAAAAAGTATAAATAGCCCCAAGATTTATGAAGCCACACAAGGCCACCTTGCAAGGTCTTGAGTGACTTCATACATTTTAAGTAATGCATCACAGTGCAAATCTCTGTGTTGGGTTACTCTGTGCTAGGAAGGTGGTCCTATGGTTGTTGCATGGGTGTTCCCAAGCAGCATCAATGGATTTTGATGCATTCTCAAATTTAACAAAAATATGGCACACCCCTGTGTTTCCCCTGCAACTAAATTTAACTGCCAATGAAGGCATGCCTGCAACATAGTGCAAGGGTGTGTGCGTTGAAGGAAATGATTGTTTATGTGCCGGAAGGTGTCCCTTCCTCCACATAAACAATCTTCAATGGCGATTTGACACTTCTGGCACACGTAGAAGTAGCAAATCGTCATTATTAAATGACTGTTTATGTGCGGGAAGGGACAATCATACATGGCCTTTTGCTCAGAATGTGGCACACATAGGAAAAGTAAAAACAAGGAGAAATAAAAATATTAGTTTTTGCCTATGCCTCAGATTTATGATTCCTTATAAATTTGGGGCAGTGTTAAAAGTATTTGGTTTTGTGGTGGAATGCCCACAGCAACATCCAGTGGACGCTCCTCTGCTGCAGAAAACTACTTCGAAGAGGCCCATATTTACAAGGCTGCTGTAAGCCACAAAAAGTGGCTTAGCACTACCTTGCAAATATGACGCAGTGCACAGCGCCACCAGAATGTGACAAAAAGTGATGCTAGGGGCTTGTTAGTATGCCACTAAATTAGATGTATGGTAAGACAGGCATTTTTTACACCTGCCCTTCACAGCTGCCCTACAGGAAGCACACAGGCTGTTGGCTCAGAAATACTGTGACCTACCAAGAAGACGCAATCTAGCTGAGCCATCCTGCCAGCAAAAAAAAAAAAACATTACATCTCTGTCCACTGCCTTTCTCTAGTCAGTATTCAATCATTTTTTTATACATTATTTGATAACAAGGAAAAACGGACTTCGAGTAAGAGAATTACACAAAGTAATTTAAATATAGTACTGTTTACAAGGAGCAATAACATATTCAAGTCTGTTACTGTGTGAAACCATTGACGAAACTAGAGGTACCTGAATTCAGAAATGGATCCGGCTAGCTTCCCAGTTGCAATACCTTTTAGAAGTTCCTGGATAAATAGAAATCAACTTACCTACGTGGTCACACCATGATATTTTCACAGTGGTATGAAAAAAGTGATTCAAAATTGTTTTTGGGGCACATTTACAAAGAAGTGACGCAGCACAGCGGTGTGCCAAATTTGGCAGCACAGCATTTTGTCAGTTTTGAATTGCAGGGATGTGCCGTATTTACAAAAATATGGCATATCTCTGTGATTCCCACTGCGCCGGTGCTACATTAGGTGCCTAGCGCCAACAGAGCCACCATTGCGCCATGGTGCAAGGATGGCTGTGTTGCGGGGTAGATTGTTTTTGTGCAGGAAGGAACACCTTCCTGCACAAAAACAATCTTCAATGGCGATTTGCTCTTTCTAAGTGTGTTGAAAAATGCAACACACATAGAAAGAGAAAAAGATGAGGAGAAATGAAAGCATTTCTCCTCATTGTGCCATGCTAGCACATTTACAAAGAACTGACACAGCACAGCGCTGTGTCAAATTTGGCAGCACCACGTTATGTCAGGGTTGAATTGCAGGGATGTACAGTATTTACAAAAATGTGGCGTAGCCCTGTGTTTTCCCCTGCGCAGACGCTGAATTAGCTGCCTAGCACCAACGCAGCCACCCTTGCGCCATGGTGCAAGGATGGCTGTGTTGAGGGGTAAATTGTTTTTGTGCAGGAAGGGACACCTTCCTGCACAAAAACAATCTTCAATGGTGATTTGCTCTTTCTATGTGTGCTGCAAAATGCAGCACACATAGAAAGAGAAAACAACGGGGAGAAATGAAAGCATTTCCCCTCTTTGTGCCATGCTAGCACCTCCCCTAGGGTAGCATTAGATTTTGGTGCTGCTACAGATTTAAATTGTTTTGTAAATCTATGGCAGCATCAAAATGCAATGAGTGTTGCTGTGGAACGCTCAAAACAAAACCCATTGCACACCCCTTCCATACAACGTGCTGCATGTGAAGCGGCCCTATTTACAACGTGGGATTAAGGCACAAAAAGTGATGATCTGGTGGAGCTAGGGGCTTGTAAATGTGCCCCTTTGTTTTCTACATTGTTTCACTTTTCATATTCCTCTGGGGATATTGGGTTGCTTTTAAGTTTGCATGTATGTGTTAATTTTAGTTTTATGTCAGGCCAATTCAAAACATATATCCTTCCTAAACTTGTTTTGAAGAGTAGGAAATATGTACTGAAATGAAATCACTGTTTTGAATGTACCTATTGTTGAAAAGTGCCCATTATACAGGTTCTTCGCGCAAAGGCTTCACCAGAAATAGCCTGTTTTGCACCAGAAAACCAATCAGAATCAGCAATGCATAAAGTGGCTCCCAACTCATGATCCCACAACCTGCTGTTGTTTCTCCCAGCCCAGTGGAATATTCTCCCCCTTGACTGTGAGGGTCTACTTACCACTGCTGTCCGGAGTGGAACAATACTAGAATATGATAGTGTACACCAAAAAGGTTGATATTTTGGTAAATTATATATAGACAGTTGAATTTCCTGAAATTTGGTAAATATGTAGACATTGAATTTCCTGATTGCACCCGTTAGAGCAAGGAAGGCCCTGAGGCACAATCTGCTTTCCACCCAAACTAATAAGGTAAGATATAATCATGTGCCTCACCCAGCACCCCATACTGCCAGCTCACACAATCACACCGGACCTAGATGACCCATACACTCATTTAGCATTCACCCAACATATAGATTCCAGTCTTCTCCACATCCCTCTTACTTCCACCCTCTAACTACAGAACACATATTCCAACTCATGTTCATTGACACTCTGTTGGCTGTACTCCATGTGTCAGATGTTTCATCACCTGTCACATGCTTGACACCCTCTTCAACACAGTTCACCCCCACATTCTCACACATACCAGATGCCCTTCCCACAGGCCACAGCATCCACCATGTGTATTGCATACATACGAATGGAAAAGGCCCCTCTGCCTTTTGTAAGTCCTGCTGGTCCTGCACCCTCAGAAAACAAGTAACACTCAACTCCAAGGAGATGCCGACATGCCATTTTCTACTCTCTGCAACTGAGACCACCTATTTCCATCTCAACTACTGGACTTCTGAGCAGGTCAAGGACTTCATGAATAATTCTGAGCCCTCCCCATCACATCTTCCATCCAACAGTTTCACAACCCTCTTGTGTAGCTTCCATCTCCCAGACAACACAAACTCAAAAAACTAATTAATCTCTCGTCTCGTTCATTGCCACACCCACTGTGGTACACTATATCACCCAATACCCCCCAAAGACCACATCCTTGACCTTGTGCTCCTAACTTTACCAACAATCAAATACAAACCACCCACGCCCTTGGAATGATGCAACCAATTTGCCATCCCTATATGCTTGCTCATAGTCCTCCCAACAAACCAAGGTCAACCCAAAAGAGAAGACTAAGGTGCATATTTATACTCCGTTTGCGCTGAAATTGCGTCTTTTTTTTAACGAAATTTCGATGCAAAACTAACTCCATATTTATACTTTGGCGTTAGACGCGTCTAGCGCCAAAGTCCATGGAGTTAGCGTCATTTTTTTGCATGAACACCTTCCTTGCGTTAATGAGATGCAAGGTAGGCGTTCCCGTCTAAAAAAATGACTCCCAGGCATGTGCGTGGTATTTATACTCCCGGGCAAAAATCACGCCCGGGAGTGGGCGGGGCAAAAAACCCGCATTTGTGCCGGATTTTAACACCTGGGTCAGGGCAGGCGTTAAGGGACCTGTGGGCTCAGAATGAGCCCTGAGGTGCCCTCCCCTGCCCCCAGGGACACCCCCTGCCACCCTTGCCCACCCCAGGAGGACACCAAAGGATGGAGGGACCCACCCCAGGGACATTAAGGTAAGTTCAGGTAAGTATTTTTTTTATTTTTTTTTGTGGCATAGGGGGGCCTGATGTGTCCCCCCTACATGCCACTATGCCCAATGACCATGCCCAGGGGACAGAAGTCCCCTGGGCATGGCCATTGGGCAAGGGGGCATGACTCCTGTCTTTGCTAAGACAGGAGTCATGTTAATGGGGGATGGGCGTCGTAAAAAAATGGCGCAAATCAGGTTAAGGCGATTTTTTGGACTCAACCTGACTTGCCCCATTTTGAGATGCCCATACGCCATTTTCCCCCACGCCGGCGCTGCCTGGTGTACGTGGTTTTTTTCCACGCACACCAGGCAGCGCCGGTCGGCTAACGCCGGCTAACGCCATTCTATAAATATGGCGCCCGCATGGCGCTTCAGAATGGCGTTAGACGGCGCAAATCTTTTTGACGCTAAACTGCGTTAGCGCAGTTTAGCGTCAAAAAGTATAAATATGGCCCTAAGGGGCATATTTATACTCCGTTTGCGCCGAAATTGGGCCTTTTTTTGACGCAATTTCGACGCAAAACTAACTCCATATTTATACTTTGGCGTTAGACGCGTCTAGCGCCAAAGTCCATGGAGTTAGCGTAATTTTTTTGCGTGAACACCTTCCTTGCGTTAATGAGATGCAAGGTAGGCGTTCCCGTCTAAAAAAATGACTCCCAGGCATGTGCGTGGTATTTATACTCCTGGGCAAAAATCACGCCCGGGAGTGGGCGGGGCAAAAAACCCCGCATTTGCGCCGGATTTTAACGCCTGGGTCAGGGCAGGCGTTAAGGGACCTGTGGGCTCAGAATGAGCCCAGAGGTGCCCTCCCATGCCCCCAGGGACACCCCCTGCCACCCTTGCCCACCCCAGGAGGACACCAAAGGATGGAGGGACCCACCCCAGGGACATTAAGGTAAGTTCAGGTAAGTATTTTTTTTATTTTTTTTTGTGGCATAGGGGGCCTGATTTGTGCCCCCCTACATGCCACTATGCCCAATGACCATGCCCAGGGGACAGAAGTCCCCTGGGCATGGCCATTGGGCAAGGGGGCATGACTCCTGTCTTTGCTAAGACAGGAGTCATGTTAATGGGGGATGGGCGTCGTAAAAAAATGGCGCAAATCAGGTTAAGGTGATTTTTTGGACTCAACCTGACTTGCCCCATTTTGAGACGCCCATAAGCCATTTTCCCCTACGCCGGCGCTGCCTGGTGTACGTGGTTTTTTTCCACGCACACCAGGCAGCGCCGGTCGGCTAACGCCATTCTATAAATACGGCGCCCGCATGGCGCTTCAGAATGGCGTTAGACGGCGCTAATTTTTTTGACGCTAAACTGCGTTAGCGCAGTTTAGCGTCAAAAAGTATAAATATGGCCTTAAGGCCCAGATTTAAGAAAAGTTGGGCCATATTTATACTTTTTGACGCACCACTACGCCAACGCAGTTGTGCGTCAAATATTTTAACGCCGCTAACGCCATTCCAAAGCGCCATGCGGGCGCCTTATTTATGGAATGACTTTATCCGGCGCAGCTGACTGGTGTGCGTAAAAAAAATGACCCACACCAGGCAGCGCCGGCGTAGGGGAAAATGCAGCTTGGGCGTCAAAAATTGGGGCAAGTCAGGTCTGAGGCAAAATATTGGTCTCAACCCGATTTGCGCATTTTTTTTTTTACTCCCAACCCCCATTGAAATGACTCCTGTCTTAGCACAGACAGGAGTCATGCCCCCTTGCCCAATGGCCATGCCCAGGGGACTTATGTCCCCTGGGCATGGTCATTGGGCATAGTGACATGTAGAGGGGCACAAATCAGGCCCCCCTATGCCACAAAAAAAAAAAAAAAAATACTTACCTGAACTTACCTTAAGTTCCCTGGGATGGGTCCCTCCATCCTTGGGCGTCCTCCTGGGGTGGGCAAGGGTGGCAGGGGGTGTCCCTGGGGGCATGGGAGGGCACCTCTGGGCTCCTTCCGAGCCCACAGGTCCCTTAATGCCTGCCCTAACCAGGCGTTAAAAAATTACGCAAAAGCGGCTGGACGTAATTTTTTTTGACCCGCCCACTCCTGTGCGTCATTTTTGCACGGGAGTTTAAATAAGGCGCACATGCCTTGGAGTCATTTTTTAGACGGGAACGCCTACCTTGCATATCATTAACGCAAGGTAGGTGTCCACGCAAAAAAATGACGCAAACTCCAAGATCTTTGGCGCTAGACGGGTCTAACGCCAAAGTATAAATATGGAGTTAGCTTTGCGTCAGATTTGCGTAAAAAAAAACGACGCAAATCCGGCGCATACAGAGTATAAATATGCCCTGTAGTTTCTTGCACCCCCTAACGCCACCATGTATATGCCGTATTTAAGATGCGGTGCACCTTGGCGGTATAAGGAACAATAGCATCAAAGTTTTTGATGCAAATGTGGCCTTTGCTCCACTAACATAAAAAATTCTGATGTTAGTGGAGCAAAGATCAAGGAGGCCCATTGATCCCAATGGGTGTGTCTTTTTAACACCTGCTTTACGCAGGCCTTAAAAATGATGCAAAAAAAGGCGCAATTAAATCTTGTAGATTTCATTGCACCATTTTTGCAGGCCTCCTTGTGTCAGAACGCCACCTTTGCATGCATTAAGCATAGCGCATGCATAATGTGGTGCAAAGGGTTGCAAAGTGGAGTAATGCATGCATTGCACCACTTTGTTGATATGGCGCTGCGTTTTTGGCATTATAGTGCCACATTAGCATCAGAAAAATGACGTTAATGTGGCATTAGATGGCCTATGTGCATCCTTAAATTTGGGCCTAAATCTTCAGATCCTTCAAAAACTACGCCGTGGTCAACGTAGGGCCTTATTTATGACCTGGTTTGCATCACAAACCTTGCGTCATATTTGTGAAGCAAAACAAACCCACTTTGCATGGCTTGAGTGGCTCAATAAATATGGAGTAACGCAATGCATCACAAATTGCTGCATTGCGTAACTCTGCCCTTGGTAGTCATTTCATGGGCATTGCATGGGTGTTCCCACGCAACTCCCATGGTTTTTGATGCATTCCCAGATGTTCTAGACCTTGTAAACTTGGGATTGTGTTGAAAGGACTTGCCTCCCGAGGATAGGCATAACAAGGAGAAATGTGTTTGATGGCATGTGAACTATAGATACACATGCTCTGCATGCTCCTGCCATCTAGTGTTTGGCCTGGAAGGTTGCAAGTTGTTTTTGTTTGAAAAGTCTTTCCAGTCACAGGACATAATGACTCCTCCTCTTGCTTGCAATGCACATGATCCTGTTCAGATTGTTTTCTTCCGCTGTCGGTCCAGTCGTGTTCTCTCGGAGCTCCGGTCTGAGACCATATAGAACTCTTCAGTTTGGGATAACCTCTTCCATTGGCTCGTATTGTTTTTTGATTGCGATATTCTTTGTTACGTTGTGTTCCGGGATCAAAGGGACACTATATGTGACTTTTTCATTCGCAGCCCTTGGGGGCTGCACCCTTAGGGCGGCCATTTTTCTCCATTCAGCATACTGCAGAATAAAAAACTGATGGAACGGACGCCATTCCATTTATCTCTGAAGTGTCACTCCAAGTTCCCTCAGACCGATCACTGTCAAGTCTGTAATCTCTGTCTTTCATCGGAACTCCAAGAAGAAGACTGTGAGGCCTTCAAAAAAAACTCTTTCATAGACCAAAGAGCTCATCAATGCGAAATGCAAAGGCAAGAACTTGAGGAAACACCTGATATTTTTGGCATTCAAGACATCATGTCGGACACAGAACAGGAGCAGGAGATTCAAGAGGCATCAGTTGCTGAAGAAGAGGCATTTTCTGTCCAAGTTTCAGAAGCTGAAATGACTCTGTAATTGAAGGAGATCCCTTCGGGTCAACACACAGTGAGTAAACATGCCCCTACTCCACCCAAAAACAAACTTTTGAAACAGAAGCAATTGATCCACCATTGCTTTCTGTCCATGGCAGGCATCAAAAAGTTAGTTTGGATTCCCCGCCCTCAGGCTCGGCCAAAACACATAAATTAAAAACCACAACTTCCATGCCTATATATATGTCTGTGGCTCTGAAAACTTCAAAACATTTGGTGACCACTGCTTCAGTGCCAAAAAGACTGCCCGTATCGGCACCAACATGTTTGGCATCGAAAAGCAAACCTGCTTCGGCACTGAAAAACGTTGATCCAAAATCCCTTTCATAGGTGAAGACTCTGACAGAGCCAGTTCTTCAAAAGAAGAAGCAACAGCTCCAAGCCAAACAGTCTCAATTACACATCCAGCCTCATAATGGAAGTGTGCCAATTCAAACTGCTTCTTCTAAGAGACAGCTCACTTTTGAGGAGAATATAGACACAATTAAGCCTCCAACTAAACAGAAAAAAGTGGACAAGGAACTGTAGGAGACTCATCCTCCTCTTCCTACATTTCCTCCAACAATTAACCCTTCACCACCACAAACCCCTTCTCCAAGACCCATTAGATATATCTCCTCAATGATCTCCACCCTCAGGTTACAATATTCATGACACTAGTGATGACACATTACACCAGTTACTCCAATATTTACCAGAGGAGCATAGGAAAAAGGGACACAAAATCGTTAATGAGGGACAGCTCATTTCAAATAATGCCATCTGCTGTGGGCTCGACTCCACTGAAACAGCAGCCAGAGGGATTAATACTAGTATTTTACTACAACGCCATGCATGGCTGCATATTTCTGGGTTTAAACAATAGGTACAGCACACAATCCTAAATGTTCCATTTGAAATGGAACATCTTTTCAAGCCACAGGTAGATCAGGCCTTAGAAAAGATGAAAAAAGACCACAAGGTGGCTACGTCTATGGGGGCACTTCAACTTCCTTACTCTTATGGTACTTTTTGCAAAACACAGTCAAAGCCACCCTCTAAGCCTGAGGCAGGTGAGACATCTTCCTCACATAACAAGAGTCAATCACATACATCCTCCACAGAGGATTCTACAGAGGATCTTATAGGGGAAATGGATGCAGAGGGAATGGCACAACATCTTCCCCTCGAGCATCTGCAACTGTCCCCAACCAGTGACTCTCCACAGCTTCCCACAGATCATTTAACACCTGTAGGAGGATGCCTTCAGTTCTTTCTAAAAAATTGGCAACAAATTACAACAGATCAATGGGAGTTGGGTAAGATTTAACATGGTTATTGCCTGGAGCTCATTTCCAAAACCTCCAAGCATGCCACCTTGTCATCATGATCTTTCACAGGATCATATACTGTAGTTCTTCTTCAACAAGAGCTAGAGTCTTTGCTTCTCAAAGTGGCAATATAACCAATTCCTTTTCAACAACAGATAAATTGGAGTGTGCTCCCTTTACTTTCTCATACCCAAAAAAGACGTCTCACTAAGAACCATACTAAATCTCAGACGATTAAGCCTTTAAATCTTTTCAGAACATTTCATATGGTCACACTGCAGGATGTGCCACCTCTGATACAACAAGGCAGCTTTCTATCAGCACTAGATCTTAAGGAAGCCTACTTCCATATTCCTATGAATCCAGCGCATCACAAGTACCTCAGAGTTGTCATTCAAGCACAAGACTTTCAGTTCAAAGTGCTTCCATTCGGGGTCATCACAGCACCAATAATGTTTACAAAATACCTAGTGGTAGTAGCAGCTCACCTAAGCACGCAAAAAAATCATGGATATCCAAAGCTAGATGACTGGCTGATCAAGGCCACCTCTCTTCCACAATGTCTCAACCACACGTAAGCCACTATAGACCTGCTTCACCAGGTAGGATTCACAATCAATTTCCAGTTGCCCCATCTCACCCCACTACAGGTACAACCTTACCTCAGGCCATAATCAATACACAGGTGGGAGCAGCTTATCCAATAGCAGCAAGGATACAAAACTTCCAAACACAACTTTTTCAGTTTCGTTCCAAACAACAGGTTACAGTCAGCTTAATCATGAAACTTCTGGGAATGATGGCCTCTTGCATTACAATTGTGCCATATTCATACCTGCACTTGGGTCCATCGCAATAATCTCTCTCACGCCAATGGTCTCAAGCAGAGGGTCATTTAGAGGATCTAGTGTTTGTAGACAACCGCACCTTTCATTCTCTGCAGTGGTGAAACAAAACCAATCTTTCCAAATGGTGGTCGTTTTTGGACCCTGTTCCCCAAGTCAGTCTGACAACAGATGCTTCTGATATGGAATGCAGTGCTCATCTCTGCAACCTTACAATACAAGGTCTTTGGGATCATGTGCACAAATGTTTGCACATCAACTATCTGGAGATGCTAGCAGTTCATCTAGCACTCAAAGCCTTTGTCACACATCTCAAAAACAAAGTAGTCCTCAACCGCACAGATAAAATGACAGCCATGTTTTATCTGCAGAAACAGGGGGGAACACATTCACTACAGTGGTCTCGCCTTGCATAGGCGATTTGGCACTGGGCCATTCGTCACAATATTTGCCTGTTAGTGGAACACCTACCAGGGTCACACAATACGTTTGCCGACCTCCTCAGCAGGACACCGCAAAAAGTCCACGAATGAGAACTCCATCCTAGATTCCTCCAACCTTATTTCCAAAAATGGGGTGTTCCAGACATAGATCTATTCTCAACAAAGGAAAACACAAGGGCCCATATTTATGAAAAATGACGCACAAACATTTTTACGCAAGCTACAGTCATTCCCTAGCACCATCCGTGCTCCATATTTGAAAAATGACACACGATGGTGCTAAGGAATGGTTAGCGTAAAAAAACGACGCTAACCATTGCGACATGCCTAAAAAAAAATTACACTAATTCTGCAAAAGTGAGCTAGACTGTTTTGCAGCACATATTTGTGATGCAAAACATGTTAGGGCAATTTTTAACCGCATTAGCGTAAAACAATGCACAAGCAAGAAAAAAACTATTTCAAAGACAAGATGGAGATTGCAGGCAGGAGAGACCCCAGGGATACACCAATTAACCACGTACCAGCCAGGGGGTATCCAGCAAAGTCCCAGGAGAAGAGCAAGCGGAAGTGTCACTTTAGTGCATTGGAGCATGACATCCTAGTCAGAAAGGTGGTGGAGCACCAACACCAGCTCTTTGTCACCTCCAAATTGCCAGTCGGTAGGAAAGACGCCATTTGACAGGCAATAGTAGACAAAGTCAACAGTGTTGAAGAGGTGAGGATGACTGTCTCTGGTTGCAAGAAGTGCTGGCACAATTGCAAGCGCAGGACTAAGGAAGAACTGGCCAGCAACCAAAAGGCAGCACTGCAGACTGAAGGTGGAAGACCTGCCCAACAGAAGGACTTGGATGAGCAGGGGGAGATGATCACAACGGTCATTCCAGAGAAGGTGGTCACTGGAATTGCAGAACAGGACAGTACACCAAGAACAAATGCAGGGTAAGTTGCAGAAGGGAATATCTGGAATTTCACAAATGACAGAAGGGGGAGGCACATATGACACACTCACAGCATGCTAAAGGGTTGCATCGGGACATACAGGCCCTGAATCAAAATGCCCCATCGTCACCCAAGCCACACTTGTACTTATCTGCTGGTTGCACGATGCACTAAGACATGTACACAACGTGGGCATAAGCCACTCACTATGACTATACTCCACCATGTAAATATGCAGCACATTGCCTGGAAGTGATGTGCAATTAGTGTGGCTGCGGTTGTGCCACAACAACACCCATTGCATATTGTCATAGCATCAGATCCAGTACAACTTGTAAATCAGAGACTAGGACTGAAGTCAACATCACCCTAAGGGTGGTGTCAGGATGGTGTAACAGGCCAAAATGCTTCCCTTCCTCCTTGTCTCATTGTCCTTCTCACGTGTGCTGCATCTTGCAGCACACATTGAAATGCCAATTTAGCAAAAATAGCTTGTACATGTTCAGGAAGGGACACCTTCCTGCACATAAACAAATTAACCCCTCAACAAAGACACCTTCATCATGCCTGTGTTGTTGCAGGTAGAACAAATCTGCGCAGGGGGAATTTCAGGGGTGTACCATATTACAGTAAACATGGCACATCCCTGCGTTTGTACACTGGTGCAGCATTTTGCAACACATATTGCTGCTGCACTGACCTGTGCCACTTGGGAAAAAATTAGGCCTAAAGTGTGCAACCTGGGGAACGCAAACCACACAGGGTGAACCCACAACATCTTTTACACAACTCCATGTGCCATTTGGGAATGGCCATAAAATTAAACACATACAAAACATGGCATTTAAGTGAACATCCAGGCCATATTGATACTCTGTTTGCACCGGATGTGCGTCATTTTTTTACGCAAACTTAACTCCATATTCATATTTTGACGCTCAAGCCCATCTAGCATCAAAAATATGGAGTTAACGTAATTTTAAGGATACGTGAAACCGCCTTGCGTCAATGAGATGCAAGGTAGTCATTCCTGTCAAAAAATGACTCAAACACCTTAGTGCCATATTTATCCTACAGGGCAAAAATGACACACAGGTGGGAGGCGGTCCCGAAAAAATGACTCTAAACCCGATTTGCATAAAAATGTAACACCTGGGTCAGGGCAGGTGTTAAAATGAGGCAAACACACCACTACTTAAGGAAAACACACACAAGCAACATCACAGACCAACAGGACAACATGGAGGTGCTACTGATGTAGCTTGCAAGACGACGTCGGTCATAGGACCAACAGCAGCAACCACCACCACCCCAAATTGGCCCACCAAGGCAATGCAGAAGGCAGGAGAGGGTCTTCAGGAACAGGACAACCCTCCATGGCCTCAGGGAACAGGACATCATCCGGAGGTTTCGACCAAACTGGGAAGCCATACAGCAGCTGCTGTGCCAAATTGAGCCACAAATAACAGCTAGCCTGCAGACACCACACAATATACCACAGGTGACCAAGCTGCTAGTTGTCCTGCACATGTTGGCAAGTGGCTCCTACCAGACAATGGGTCCCCTGATCGCAGGGGTATCACAGCCCTCCTTCTCAGCATTCCTGCCCAAGGTCTTAGATGTCATAATCTCCCTCACACCTGCCACATCAGCTTGCCCAACACCCAGCAGAAGCAGCAGGAGATAGAACAGGGCTTCTACCAAATCCATGGCTTCCCGCATATGGTCGGTGCAATTGACTACACCCATGTCCAGATCGTACCACCTCCAGCAACAGAGCACCTATTCCGGAACAGAAAGCATACGCATTCCATCAATTTGCAGGCCATAGTGGACCACCAGGGATTGTTCATCAACATCTTGGCCAAGTATCCTGGGAGTGTACATGATTCATTCATATTCCGCCACAGCACGATCAATCTGCACTTCCAGGACGGACAATATGGGAATGGCCTTCTTGTCGGTAAGTCCATAAACCTAGCAATATACACACAGCACAACAACCCTGTAGGACACACACAACATACACCACTAAATTGGCATGTGGGCAGGCTGACACTGAGGTGTGACACCGGTAGTTATATAATGTACACCCTGACACAATGGGATATACACCTCTGGACAAATGACTGCTGCCACTAACATTAGCTGCCACTCTAGAGCAACAAGGGACCAATGTCAAAGCCCACAGTGACAATGACATGGCCTGCACTAGAAGTACAACTTGGATGATGAACCATCTACAATTACAATATGCCACATAGTCAATCTGACATCCTCCCGAGCAGTATGTAACGTGGAAGGGATGTGCAATGTGTGTTGCTGCAAGTCTAACATCATGAGACACAGCATGATGATGCTGACTCACATGTAGGTGAAACGGAAATACTAAGGCAGTCCCAACATAATGCCAGGTAGCAATAAGGAAGTGGACTGTGCTATGAACACATATTGATGTGGCACTGCTGCACACACTGAAAGAGCCAATTGTTCATCAAAATAATATATGTATAGGGAGAAAGCCCTTCCCGCACAGATACATCCACTTCCACAAGGTAGTTAGCCAGCTTCCCTGAAGCAAGTTTGGTAGTGTAGGTGCACGGGTGCCCAAGAGCCACTGGCAGAGGGAACCGCAAAGGTTTGCCTAGAACCAAGTCACCCATGGGACAATTGTGCATTACAAAACTGAACACCTCAGTGCTGCCTACTTACGGAGATGTGATCTGCATTGTCACCTAGCCAAATCAAAGGGCCTCACTGTTGCATTTCATCTGCAATGACTTATGTCTAATTTGATGGGATGTCCAGGCCATGTAGTTCAACCATGTTACCACCACATCGGAATCTATTGTGTGTGCGGAAGTATCATGTCCCCTCCTGTGAAAGCACACTAAAACATGTTGGACACTACACAACGCATGGTACATACATACTGACCAACAGTTTGGAAACAAAATCATAGATCCCAGGACAATGAGCCTAACACAAGTTGTCAAGTCAAACAACCCACTGAAGAAAAACTTCACCGAAGCCCAGGATCTAAAAAAATACCACAAACACATGAGTCACAGACGACACAAGATATCAACTGCCATGCTACATGACATTCCTGTTGCAAGCACTAACAAAATACTCCTATTATCTTTTGAAGCGGATCAGAGTTATGGAATCCAGCATTGGATCACGACCCCATTCCCCAACCCAATCACAGTGGCAGAGGGTGCCTATAATGAGGCACATTGGAGGATACACACCGTTGTGGAAAAGACCTTTGGCATCCTGAAGTACAGATTCAGGTGCCTGGACATCACAGGAGACAGACTCCTATATGCCCTACACATTGTGTGCAAAACCATACTTACCTGTGCTGTCCTGCACAACATTTGTGTGAGGAGGAACATCCCTCTATATGAGCCAGAGCAGGAGGAGAAGGAGGAGGAGGAGGAGGATGGTGCCAGGAAAAATGAGGGGGAACAGCAAAACACAGCTGCAAGAATGTGCCACAGGCAGCTAATTGCACAACACTTTTTCAACCAATAGTCACTCTACACACCTTGTCAAGATATGTAAATAAACACCTTACTTGATCACACAATCCTGCTCTGGTTTCTTCTTTCTCCATCACATGTTCCTTAGGAATGTGAGTATTACCTCAGGGAACATGTTACATAGACACATCTGACTACTTCTGATGCAACATCACATGATTGTGCAGCAAACATCACACACATATACAAAATACTCATCTTTTGAATTTCACATATGAAGGACAAAATCAAAGGACCACAGCATATGACACACATCCACGTTGCCAACATGGTCTACTGCAGCACATGACACACAACTATCACATCTCTAATCATAAGGAAAATTTGCGCCCCATACGTGAGGCAGTGGATGTGAAATATCAGGTGAAACAGGAACGTATGAACAGACCCCTGACATTAGTAAGTGTGACATTTGCAATCTCTGCAAGGAGCTTGTGTAACAAGGGGAGCATCATTTGTGAAAATGGATAGCATGAGTGTCCCAGGTATGACAGGCAATGTTTACAACACATGCCGTGCACAGTCCATCCCTGGAAATAAGTCCTGCCACTGCCATTTGTTACGTCTCTGCCCTCCCTTCTCTAGGGGGTGCTGTAAACGGACTATCTGTACCCTGGAAATCAGCATTAACACTCACCCAGAGTCCCTTTCTGACTCCTGATTGCTTTCTTTTTCCATTTGGCATGCTATAGAATACTTCAGGTCCATAATGCACGGCCTGGTAGTCGGTAAGACCTGTAATCTTTTGTCCAATGCTTCCAATGGGAAAAGTCTGGTTGTCCCTTTATACTGGATTTTCTCATCCAGGACTTGTAAGAGATTGAAGCTGCAGACACCTGTGACCTCTCTTGTGCAGCCTAGCCATGTGACTCTGCCCTGGCCTTGCTGCTGCCTGGAACTGCTTATAAGCTTCCATTCCCTGAAGCTCCTCGTCATGCATTGAAGTACGATTCCTTTGTGTTCCAGGCCCCTTGATGGATTGTGTTACAGTCCTGATTCAGCCTGAACCTGCTCTCTGTTTACCTAGTCCTGTTCCTGCATGTACCAGTCAGAGTCTGCTCCCTGTTTCTCAGCCTTGTTCATGTTTGTTTCTGCAAGAGCCTGCTTTCTGTTTCCCAGACCTGTTTCAGCCTTTGTGTCTGCCTGAGCCTGTTCCCTGTTCCTGGCTTTGCCTCCTAGTTGGTTCCCTCGCTTTCAGTTTCCTCTTGGGTTATCGTTTCTGGTAAGTGTCCTATCAGTCATCACCTGTGTAGATGTGTTTTCCTTTGTACTTGGGTTGGCACCGGGTTTCTAGGAGGCAAATCCAGCCCAATCCTTTGACTAGCATTGCATGTAGTGTTTAGTGCCTAGCAGTGACAGCGTGCTATGGCTGTATTCCAGGAATGGCCACTGTGTCTCTAGCCGGATGTATGTAAGTACAATCCTTGTTTTTGCCCTAAGGGTCCAGACACAGAATCACTTCTGCTGCCTCCTTTCTATAGGGCTTGCGTGGTGACTATCTGTAAGATTAATCTGAACAGAGGCACTGATGTTCCCTGTTGCTATGGAAAGTCCTGAGCCCTACCCTGTGTACAATCTTAGTAATAAGCCCTGATTGTTTGTCCATTACTGACCCGTTCCATATTTGTTCACACTAAGGTTACTCTGCCTTCCTATTTCTGTTTTCTCTGCCTTACCATAGCTGGCCTTTTCCCCTTGTATGCCTTTAGCTCCTCTTCTTCTTTGGTACACTACCTCCTTGCAAGATACTCTGTGAACTCAAGGGGTGCACCTAAAAGAGTCCTGACTAGACCTGCCCAATACTGTAACACCATGGAGTCCAATCCTGACACAGGGTACACATGCCCACCCACTTGAACTGGACACTTCTGTGGAATGCACATCTGAAAATATGTGAACACATGCAGCCAGGGCAGCTGGTCCACCACAGCAGCATAAGTAACATAGGTAATTGTTATGAGTCAAACTGACGTGTACCAAACATTTTATTGGTGGAATTAAGGCACAATATCTCAAACACAGTACGTACCAAACATGTACACATGCCCGACATATGTGTAGTTCACACACAAGTCACCATGAAGTCGTAACCAACAATTAATTACATATGAGGGGTAACATATCCAACATAGCACTCATCAGCCATCCTCAATCATCCCTGAGTTTTGTTTGGCGTGTGAAATGTAATGCCCCCAAAGTCAAACAAGTACACACATCACGAGTCAACACATATTACAAACACATATCATGACTGTTGTAGATCACTGATTGCCATCAGATGTAGATACCCATTTGGAACACATTCATACATGAGCATTACATCCAATGTATTGCATGCCGTTCCTTCAGAAACACACATATTGTTGTTACTGATCATTCACACTCAAAACACACAGTTGCATGCTCTATCACATGTGGCCAACCACTATACCACACACTGCAGGCCATACCATCCTATCTTCATGTTGATATAGGGCGAATGCATGGCAAATATTTGAAAATAACACAATCACATTTTGAGTAAAAAAATTGTACTTGAATGCGCCGAAAATCATGCAAACGCTAACTAACCATACATGGCCCCTCAGCGTGAATTCCACCTGCGCACCACACGCATGCGGATATCCATTAAAATTGAAGTCTACAGGTAATGCGTGGTATTTTGCCGCACATGTAGGTTATGCGTATAAAATATTCACGCAAATATAGTATGCGTCAAAAAAATACAAGCATAACAGAAAACGGGCCGCAAAGGGGACAGGAAGTGATGTACTAGGAAATCCTGTTTACAGCCATGGTACAGTGGGTGTACTTATACTTTACAGTCTGTGCTTTTTTCTTGACTGTGTGTCTGTGTCTCGGTGTTGCTGCCGTCTGGATTGCATTTCTTGTATCTTGTGGTGTCTCTCTTGTGTCTTTTGTGAATTCTGTATGTTTATTGTACCTGTGTATGTGCTTTTGTGTAGTTTAGTGTCTTTAAGATTGTATTTGTACTGTCAGGTGTCTGTCTGGGGGATAGATTAGTTGGGTTAGTTGGCGTTCTTAGGTTTGGGCTGTAAGTTTCCTTTTTTACATTTATTTTCCTTCTCTTTTACACTTTTTCAGTTTTGATTTGTTGTGCAAGGACATGTCGGGAAGGGTGAGGCTGACCGGCATGGGGCAGGAGGAGCTTGGGGGCTTTATGTGGCTGGAGTGCCACTTCTTTCCCTTGATGCTGGAGATGGGTGGGCTTGAGATTAAGGGGTATCACACAGACAAGGTGGCTGCGGTGTGGCAAGGTGCTCTACCACCTCAAAAGAGTCTACTATACGAGCAGAAATGAGCACCAGCTGAAGCATCGCTAGGCTGACCTGGTGGCATGAGAGCAGGATCTGCTGGACCACCTGGGTGTGGTGATCGGTGACCCTGTTGGTAAGTATCACATTGACAAATGTGTACAGTAGAATGCTCCTGAGTGACAGTTGCAGATGTCTTGATGTGCTGCATGCAATGTTTGTGGTCATGTTGAACGCAAGGAGAACAAAGTGTTAGTGTCCCAGTACTGAGATGGAGTTCACATGTCTCTACATGTTAACAATGCAGTCCTGAGGTTTGTTGAGTCATGTACGACTATCACTTAGGGCCACGTGTACCAAGCTTTTTAACTATCACAAACGGCCTAGTTTTCAGAAATTGTGTGTTTACGTCAAGAATTTTTTTTTATTACAATGCACATACCAAATTTTGCCATTCTGCAATCACATTGCTGAATCACAAAACAGGGTGTGCTAGTGGCATTAGGAAGGGCCTTTCCCTTCCTATTTGTGAGTCGCAGTCCTCTGATTGATTGTTTGGTGACCGCAAATGCTGTCACTAAACAATTGCAGTTACCAACAGTTTCAAGCTGGGGTTAACCCATTCGCAAAAGGGGAGGGGTCCTCATTGTGAATGCATGCCAAAAAATTGTTTCAGAGCAGGCAGTGGTCTCATGGACCACTGTCTGCTTGAAAAAAATATTAAAGTTATAATATTGGTCTTTGACATGCTTTCTGTTTGCCCTTGATGAAATAAAGCTGCGTTTTTAAAATTAAAATACCTCTCTATTTGAAAGCAGTCACAGACATGGTGGTCTGCTGAGCACAGCAGGACAGCATCCCTGTGAGTGCCGCCATTCCCAAGGGGTCTGCAAAATGAGACCTACATCATTAAAATTCATGAGGTAATTCATTTGCTACCCCATTTGTGATTTGCGAACAGTGTCATTGACAGTGTTGTACATCAGATTATCCTACTCTCAAATTGCGAGTTGCTAAGTCTCGCAATGTGTGACTCACAAAACCTGATCTTTGTGCATGTGGCCCTTAGTCACGCATTTCAGGCACAATGACAACAAATGTGCCTGTGCATTCTGTCAATGATGGGGCATTTGTTACCCACATACAATTGTGCCACATCTGTCATGGACCACTGAATGCATGATAATTGCAGACTGAAAATTGAGCCACATGTCCTTCACACAGTAAGGGGGGGCGTGGCCGGGCGCCATGATGGTAGCAGCCTCTCCGTGAGGCTCCCGTCCTCGTCTCCCCGTCTCGAGGAATCCTGACCTTCAAAAGCCCCACAACACAGCCATCAGTGGGGCTGGAGGTGTACGAGGTCGAGCGACCGAGCTGCCGGTGGATTTGAGGCCTGCGACCAGTAGGGCTGAATCGGGCAGCTCGGAGCCGTGAATAATCCAAGACGGCAGGCGCCATCTTAAACTCACCATAGACGCTGCCTGGAGGCACCCAGGGGTGCCAAAGTGGTGAGTCCTGGGGCCATCGGAGGTGGAGGGTCGGCCCCGGGAAGCTGCGTGGGGGCCATGGAACCTCTGGAGCCCCAAGGGGAGCCTTACCTGCCGCGGAAAATACAGAGCAGCGGCCGCCACCCTGAAAGCATTCCAATTGCTGCCTGGAGACACCTGGGGGCGTGTCTCCTTCCTCACGCCGAGGTGAGGGGCCCTGGGACTGTTGGGAGTGAGGAGTCGGCTCTGTGAGGCTGCGTGGAGTCGTGGAACAGTTGAGATCCCAGGGGAAACCTTACCTACATAGCGACATTCAGATGTGGAAGTCCTCACCCGTCCTCGACCCCCGAAGGGCCCTGAGGTGGTTCTTTTCACTGTAAAGGTCTCACCCACTGTTTTGTGCTTATAGGAGCGGGGGGGCTCCCCTCTCTCCTTTTTCCTGCTAATGGCGATACCCCCCTGGTGATAGGGGGTGGAGCTGAAACCGAGCTCTCCGGGGACCCTGTCGGAGCGGAACGACACTGGGAGTGGAGCACAGACACCTTGGGGCTGTGAGGAGACCCGGGGGCTGGTTCGTGGGCCCTCCTGTTGGCTCGGAGATAAAGGATTTGTTGAGTGGAGAAGGATAGGCCCATCTGCAACTCATCTTGACCTATTGTACGAGTGGGGTCCCACTGAACAGAGTCAGGGTCACCCACAGTGAACACGCTGAATGACACACAAGATGGGCAAAACGGGCCAGAGAAGGGTCACTGAACATAAGAATGGACCTTCCCCGAGAGAGATGAACAATCTGGGAGATACCATGAACCCCACCCCCGAAGAGAGGAGAGGGGATCCTACCCTTCAGGATGTTCAACTGGCCACTTCGGCCTCCCGAGTAGTGCTGGAAGGAAAGATCGACGCATTGGCAACTGACCTTACGGTGCTCAGAGACGACCACCACCGTCTGGCTGAGAAAGTGACTGCCACGGACAAGCAGCTGGAGGAACTGCGACCTTAAATTAAAGACAATACCAAGATGACACAACAAATGGAAAAATGGATCCAAGAACTAGAACCGCGAGCAGAAGACACAGAAAATAGATCACAACCAAATAATATCCGAGTGATTGGACTACCTGAACAAACTGAAAAATCCAACCTGGTGGAGTTTCTTGAGTGATGGCTGAGGGAAGATGTGGCTGAGGATATATAGTCTCCCTTCTTTGCAATTGAAAGAGTGCACCGGGTACTGGCTCGACCCCCCTCCGGGAGCTCCCCCGAGACCAATAATAGCTAAACTACTTCATTACAGGGATTGAGACTATTTGCTCAGCCAAAGCAGGAAGAGAGGAGACAGCACGCTGGACAACCATGTGGTCCATATCTTCCCAGACTTCTCCAAAGAAGTACAGAAGCAGAGAGCTTCCTTTAGGGACGCCAAACAAAGACTCCGCAAAATGGGGATCCAATATGGAATGATGTTCCCTGCCAAATTGAGAGTGGTGACCAAAACTGGCATACAATTCTTCAAAATGGCAGAAGAGACCTGGCAATGGATTGACATGCAGACCCAAGAGGAGGAAGCACACAGATCTGAGATCTCCCGTCTGGAATGAAAGAGGAAAAACAGACACAGTAGAACCAGCAGAGTGGGTAGCCCATCTCCTATGGAAATGCTGAAAGAGAGACAAAAAGCGATGGAGGCAGCTGCTTCCCTGGGTGGCTCTGACCCTGGCTCCTATAGACAGACCCAGGAAGAACTAGAATAGTCGGAGTCTGAACAGGAATCAGAGCTTTCACACTCGTCGGACAGGATCGGCCCTGACGTGACGCCTGGCACTTCAGACTGTATCACCTGAGGGGACCCCTTCCGGCCCGGCTCACAGGGAAAAATCGAGTTCAGGAATGGAAAACTGCTGAACTACAATGGCCATAGCGACCTGCACCAAGACCGCCACCTAGCCCTGCGTCATGAGAGCGGCTGAGTTTACAGGAGAACAGGGACAATGTCATCCCGTGTATTATTCACCCAAGAGACAAGGAGAAGGTGTTACCGTACACTTTTGATTCGAGATAAGAGCACCCCCCTACTTTGATAAACTGGTTAAATTTCCTTTAGTTTGGGCGAGAGATGTTCCTACTTTTGTCCTGGGGATGGGGAGTTGGGTTGTTATCTGTTGGGTTTCAGGTTCGGGGATGGTTGAGCTTCTAATAGAATTTATAAGGAAAATGGAGCTGACATGTGAATCTACTAAAATGGGCAGAGTGTGTGCTGGTATAGGCAAAGTGATATTTAACCAAGGGGGGGGGATTCTTTAAATGGTAATGCTAAACTCTCATAAATACCTCACATGGAATATAGGGGGCATGCATTCGATGGTCAAAAGATATAAGATTTTTTCATATCTACAGCGAGGGGGAATTTAGATAGCAATGCTCCAAGAAACGCATTTGACCCAGGCAGAGGGAAAAGCACTTCAAAAGCGATGGAGAGGTCAGGCATACTACACCTCGTATTCCGCTTTTGTGAGGGGAACTCTAATTTGGATCCGGGCCGGGGTCCCCTTCCAGATGCTGGATAGCCTCATAGACCCAGAGGACAGATTTGTGGCGGTTTGGGGCAGGTTGGAGAGTAGAGACCTGGCGTTGATTAATGTGTATGCACCCAACACGGAACAGGGAGAGTTCTTTACACGCATATCTGGTTTATTGGCCCCATACTTGCAAACCTCAGTGGTGTTGGGGGTGACTTCAACTGTGTGGGAGACCCTGTGATGGACAGATCGCACCTGCCACTGTGTGATTCACCACTAGTGAGAGTGGCGCGACAATTCTCGACCTGACAAAAGAACTGGGGGCTGATTGATGCCTGGCGCAGATTACATCCAGACGAAAGAGACTACTCTTTCTTTTCCCAGCTACACGAGTTGCATGTTAGGTTGGATGCATTCCTCTGTACCCCAGATGTATACCCCCAGGTACACAATGCGGAATATCTGACCTGCACACTTTCTGACCACAATCCCCTTTTTTTGTCATTGAGGTGGGGGTCCCCTGTCCCCAGCATTCCTACTTGGAGGCACAAACCTGAAATTCTAGAGGACTCGCTCTTCTGTGAAGAGCTGCGGCAACATGTCACTCAGTTTTTTAAAGATAACAAAGCATCTGCTGTTAACCCCTTGAATGAATGGGATGCTTTTAAGGCAGTAATAAGGGGGAGGTGTATAGCGGGGTGGTTGGGATGCGTAGGACTCTACTGGGAGAGACAGAACGGGCTGAGGACAAGCTGCGGGTGGCCGAGAAAAACTGACCCGGGAACCCACACCTACAGAACTCTATATTGGAGCTTAGAGCGGAAGTGGCAGATTGTACAGCATGCCTCCAGTGCTTTGATGATAGAAGTTACCTCACTCGTGTACATGGAGAGAGAGACAAGGCGGGCCGACTACTTGCATTGGTAGTATCACAATTCCTTAGGTCCCCAGTCATAATGGACTTAACCACTGAGCAGGGGGTTCACATATACGGGCAAGAACAAATCAAATCACGTTTCACAACCTTTTACGAATGGCTATATAAGAGTAGAGTTGACCACGCCAGGGAGGATGCCGAGGGTTACCTAACAGGGCTGCAGTTGGGTGCACTTTTGCCTGGGGTCCCAGAGCAACAGGAAGGGCCCATCACACAGACAGAAATCAGGGAAACCATAAAAAGCCTGGCTAGAGGGAAAATCCCAGGGACAGATGGACTCCCTATTGAATTTTAAATCACTTACGTAGACATACTCTCGCCGCGATTAGAAAGCCTATACAAAACTACCAAAGAAAGGGGCGAGCTACCGACAACGGCCCGGGAAGCGGTCATAATTCCTCTCCTCAAACCCTACAAAAACCCTACAGAGGTGGGGGCCTATACACCATTGTCCATGTTAAACTTGGATAACAAAATCCTCAGTAAGATTTTAGCAAATAGGCTACTCCCACATATGACCACCCTGATACACCCAGATCAAGCAGGCTTCATCCCTGGGAGAAACACCACTGGCAACATCCGCAGACTGCTAGCCATCATTAGAGACCAGTCGTCCAAGGCCTCTCCCACTGGAGTCCTGGCGGTAGATATAGAAAAAGCTTTTGATAGCTTGGACTGGTAGTTCCTCTATACTGTGATGGCCCGACTTAAACTAGGGCTCAAATATATCTTTGGTGGCTCCATACGTTCTATAAAGTCCTGTATGTCCTTTTGGCAGACCGTACCATTATCAGTGGCTGGGAGAATAGCAGTCCTCAAAATGATTGTGCTTCCACGACTACTTTACCACTTCACGGTGTTACCAATTTGGATTCCTAGAGCCATCTTTAAAGAATTAGAAACAATGGTAGTATCATTTATATGGGGTGAAGGAAGGAGGAGAGTAGCTTTAATTAAAATGCAAAGACAATCCACAGACGGTGGTCTGGCGGTCCCAGATTTCGAATCCTACTATTTGGCGGCTCAACTCCAATGGTTAGCGCAATGGATGTCGAGCAGAGTGGAAGCGGGATTAGGTGTAAAGGCGTTTACATCGCCGGGGCGCAGACTGTTCGAGGTCTTATTAAAAACTTCCGGGGATGAAATCAAAGTGGGGACCCCCTACTCTCAAGAACTACCCCTTTTGTCTCTACAGGCCCTACCGCACTGGGGTACTTGGAATGAACTTAAGTCCTGGGTGGAGGCGGGGATCCTTACGGTGGGTGCACTATTCAAGGACGGCACGTTGATGTCCTTTGAAGCCCTCAGGGCGGAATTTGGGCTACCAGGGGGGCACTTTTTAATGCACGGGGCATTAGTGGACAGTATTCATAGGCATTGGCGGGGGAGAGGGGGAGAACCTCCAACACAGGCCGCATGTTCTTATGTGACTTCCGCAACTGGCAAACATAAAGCAGTTTTAACCCTTTACGGCCTGATACTGGCAGACAGAACGGTCCCCCTGACCCTCCTTAAACAAACTTGGGAGAAAGATCTGAATCAAGATATTTCAGAAGAGGAATGGGAGCGTATCCTGAAGGGTCTTCCTAAAGCAACACGAAATGCCAGATTCAAGCGCAAACATTTCAATGTGCTCCACCAAGCATACCTGACACCCGCACGCATCAACAAATACTTTGGGAGGGTGACTGAGTGTTAGCCGCGATGTGGCTCGGTGGGGGTTGAATTCAAACACATGTTCTTGGACTTCTCCCGCCTAGACCTATTCTGAACAGAGGTGCACCAAACCCTGACGCGGCTCATAGAAAGAGAAATCCCCGTACTATGGGTCATTGCCTTTTGAACTGGTTTCCGCATTCTGCTAAGAATAAAGTATCCAACAGATTTCAAGACTTGACCCTCTCCTTGGCTAGGCGAGAGATCGCAGCATCTTGGAAAAACCCAAGGGGACCTAGAAAGTCCCAATGGAAAAGTGAGTTGTCCAAGAGGGCAGGTAGCGAGGGGACTATTCTCCATCGAGAAGCCAAGAGAGGAATCAGATCCCCAGAAGTTGCAGAGGGCTGGGGGATGCTACTTGAGACCCTTAAAGCCGAAACCCAGATTTGATCACTCCCCTAATGGTCTTACAGACCAAGAGAACTATACAAAACAGGGAACCTATAGCTGTGAGTGTTTCTACCTAAGACTTGCTATGTGAGTTTGGTAGTGTAGAATAAGGAATAGCATACTACTCTTAGCCCCAGATTCCTGTCCTTAGACTGTCATGTTACGTGCAGTTCCGCAAAAAGATTTCTAGCACACCACAGAGCTCACTAAGGGAGGGGAATAGGGGTGGGACATGAGGGAGTGGTTAATGTGTTTTGATCTGATATCTACAGATGCAGCACAACTTATCTGCTAATTGTAATTTTGTGAGAGGTATTGAACAATTTTCTATTGTCTGTATGCAAATGAAAATTTAAAATCACAATAAAATATGGTTTAAAAAAATGTCCCTCACACAGTAGCTCAGTGTCCCTTGATGCACAAGCCACAATACCTGAGTCACTTGTATTTCAGTGCACCAGGGAAGTGCCATCGAAATTGTCCCCCGAATACAAATCATGACATGGAGTAGCATCTGAAATGGATTAGCCACAAAGGGTTGTAATCGGGTGTGGCACCACATGATTGTTAGGCCCAGTGAATGTGTGCATATGTGTGGCTATCACTCACTGGAGTGTCAGTGTCAATGTGAGTTTTCAGTGGTATGTCTGTTGGACTGTCTACATGCAGGATCACCAGCTTACTCATGTTAAATGTTACACACTGTGATACGTTGTCCACACGTTTGTACAGTGATCTGATATTGAGCATTTATTTCCTTTCCATGTCTCACAGGTTGAACTGCCCCCATACAGTGGCTCGATTTCCGGACCTAGACATATCCAGTAAGTGTGATAATGTCTGTCCTGTGTACTGATTGCAGCTGTTGTGTGAGTGACTTGTTTGTTGCACTCATTGCAAGATATGATGAGCTGGCACGTGATCTGATATATAACTTGACTAGATTTCAATATAGTGTTCCATGCAAGGGTTAAACATTCACAGGCAGAGAGTCATATCTTGGGAATCTTGTGCTGCGCAATAGGCAGTAGCGTGTGAACAAGGTGATTACTAGCCACATGTAGGCCCACATGTGACTTGGAAGTGCTCCAGTGTCAATATATTGGCACTGGGTCATACCCTCATTCTCACAGCACAGTGATACATCTGTTTTCCACACAAATGTGTGCATCCCTGTACTTTAATGTACATGTAGGACTGTATGGGTAACTGTCCCCCAGCATCTAGCCCCATATGTTGTACTCAATTTACGTGACACTTAAGTGGTATGTAATAGGCGTGCATGCAGGTCAAGGCCAGATGTGTGCTGGCATCAGTGTGGGTGTTTTGTGAATTGTGTTGGCATATCAGGTGTTGATCGTTGTCCACAACTGGACACATGAATGTAGATGTGAATGACCTATGGATAATTTATTCCTAGGTGGCGGTCCTCTTCACATTTGTTCCACTCACTAAATTCATGTACAAGTGAACATGCCTTCATGGTTGTCCTCGACAGTTGTGATAATGTATTGCATGCCCATCCCCCCTGAGGCACAGGGGTAGAGGAACAACTTATATGTAGGTAGATGTGATGTTCACAGTGTAGATGACAGTGATCTCATTCAAGCATGCATGTATCCCAAACAACACTGACCCCTTATGATTAGCAACTGCATACCATCCTGCCAATTACATCTACAAGTCACTGGTCTTGTGTGCTTTGAAGCTGACTCAGATGATAAAGATTAATTGGCCTGGTCCATGTGAAGCAGTTGCTGCCTTTGCATTGTGACACATTGCACTACATCAATGCACAGATCACTTTATTTGGTCCAACTCTTGTTGTGGTTTGCTGTGGTGTAAAAGACATGATGGGTAGGGACTTTGCATTATCTGGACTGTGATTTGGACTGCATGTGCAAATTGAGGCAGAGTGTTGTAGGGAAGTACTATCTTTCTTGGCATGTTATCCCCATTTTTACCTGTATGTCATTATGTTTTTGCCTGTCTCACTGGGATCCTGCTGGTCAGGACTCCAGTGATCATAGTTTATGGCCTAATGAGTGAGTCTGTGTATTGCTTAACTGTGTCACTGAGGCTCTTCTAATCAGAACCTCTGTGTTTATTCTCTCTCTGCTTTTAAATTTGTCACTATAGGCTAGTGACTTCATTTACCAATTTCAATTGGCACACTGGACCCCCCTTATAAGTCCGTAGTATATGGTACCTCGGAACCCAGGGCATTGGGGTTCCAGGAGATCCTTATGGGCTGCAGCATTTCTTTTGCCACCCGTAAGGAGCTCAGACAAACCCTTTCACAGGACTGCCACTGCAGCCTGCGTGAAATAGTGCACACATTACTTCACAGCCATTTTCACTGTACTTAAGTAACTTATAAGTCACCTATATATCCAACCTTCACTTGCTGAAGGTTAGGTGCAAAGTTACTGAGTGTGAGGGCACCCTTGCACTAGAAAAGGTGCCCCCACATAGTTCAGGGCCATTTCCAGGGACCTTGTAAGTGCGGGGACTCCATTACACGTGTGCACTACATATAGGTCAATAACTAAATGTAGCTTCACAATGTTAACTCCGAATATGGCCATGTAAGGTGTCTAAGATCATGGAATTGTCCCCCCATTCCAAATCTGGAATTGGGGAGACAATTCAATGCATCCTGGGGGCCCCACTATGGAACCCCAATACTGCCAACCCAGCTCTCTGAGGCTTGCAATACAGCTATAGCTGCTGCCACCTCACAGACAGGGTTCTGCCCTCTTGGGGTCTGAGCAGCTCAGTCCCAGGAAGGCAAAACAAACCATTTCCTTTGGGAGCAGGATGTTACAACCTCTCCCTTTGGAAATAGGTGTTACAGGCTGGGGAGGGGTAGCCTCCACCAGTCTCTGGAAATGCTTTGAAGGGCACCAATGGTGCCCTCCTTGCATAAGCCAGTCAACACCCGTTCAGGGACCCCTTGTCCCCTGCTCTGGCACGAAACTGGACAAAGGAATTAGGAGTGATCACTCCCCTGTCCATCACCACCCTGCATGTGGTGCCCAGAGCTTCTCCAGTGTGTCCCAGACTTCAGTCATCTTGCTTTGCAAGGTGTGGGGGCACTCTGGAGGGTTATGAGTGGTCAGTGCCAGCAGGTGACAACAGAGACTCCTCCTGATATGTCCTTACCTGATAAGGTAGCCAATCCCCCACTCAGGGCCATTTAATGTCTCCCCTGTGGGCTCTCTTCAGATTTTACTTTTGAGTTTCCAGCAGAAATCCTCTGCAACTACTACTTCATCCTCTGACCTCAGATCAACCCGCAGCCTTCTCCACGAACTGCTGTAACAGCAACAAAGTATCCATTTTTTGCACCCTCTGAGGACTCCCTGTCTTCACCCTGCACTAGAAGGACCAAAGAAATCTCCTATGGGCGGTCGGAGTCACCCCCCTGCTCATGCAGGCACCTTCTAAGTCCACAACAGGTTCTCTTGGACTCCTCTCCTGGCAACGAGCGTTCTCCTTGGAAAACAGAGGGTGGACCCCATCGACATATACTGCCCTGAGGTCCTGCTGTCGCAATTTGGAGGAGGTAAGACCTTGCCTTCCCCCAGAATGACAGCACCTCTGTGCACCGCGTCTTCTTCACCTCCTGAGGCCTCTGTGCACTATCTGCAAAATTCCTTTGCGCACAGCCTGGCCCAGGTTTCCAGCACTCTATCCTGTGACGCTCAACTCACTGAGTTGATCTCTGAAGGCTTGGGACCTTCCTTTGTAATGCTGCACATACTGCATTTTGCACCTCCTTTGTCCCCGTGTCCTGGGACTCCTGTGGGTGCTATGTGGTGCTCTGAGGGCTATCTGTAGTGCTGAGAGCCCCCTCTTCCTCCTCCCACAGAGTTGAGGCCTTAGGTACCTCCTGGGTCCAGATAGCGCCTAGTTGACGCAAAACGTGACTTTGCCGGAACCAAGGCTTGTTGGAGGAATCCAGCGCCAAAACTCACCTGTATCCAGCATCAAGATGTGGGACATACTTTTCATCATGCAAAAACCCGCTGGCATCTTCCTAGGGTGCATTTCTACAGACTTCGTCCAACTGGGGACTGTTCTTTTGCACCCTCTTCTGGGTTGGCAGGGGCTCCTGTCCACTGTTTGTTGTTTGCAGACTTGGTTGGTTCTTGCAATAATTCCAATCACGAGGTGTAGTGCGTCCTAAGGAAATTTGCAGTCCTTTACTCCTGCTTTTCTGGGCTCTGGGGTGGGGTAATTTAGTTACCTTTACTCTATTCCTACTCTTCCAGCGATTCTGCACACACTACACTTGTCTAGGGGGAATTCGTGATTCACATTCCACTTTCTTAGTATATGGTTTGTGTTGCCCCTAGACCTAGTTTCTCCCAATTCATTCTATAGCATTTCCTATTGTTTGCACTATCCTATGTCTAATTACTTACGTTTTTTTGGTGTCTAGTGTACATAGTGTGTATAATACTTACCTCCAGAAGGAGTATTGCCTCTAAGATATTTTTGGTACTGTGCCACCCTGATAAACTACCTTTATTTTTGGTAACACTGAGTATTGTCTTTACTTTTGTATGAGTACTGTGTAACTATAAGTGATATTGCAGGAGCTTTGCATGTCTCCTAGTTCAGCCTAAGCTACTCTGCTATAGCTACCTCTATCAGCCTACGCTGCTAGAACACTACTACATTTCACTGATAAGGGATAACTGGACCTGGTATAAGGATTTAAGTACCCAAGGTACCCACTACAAACCAGGCCAGCCTCCTACAAGTGGTAAATTATCATCTGTACGCGAATCACACAATGATGACACTGATGGTTGCCTGTCTCATTTTCACAGTTGTCAACATGGATGTAGTGGAAATCAAGGCTTTCCAGAAGCGTGCAGTGAGATACCGACACATCTTGGATGTGGAGCCTGGGTGCCAAAGGATGGCAAGATGCTATCAAAGAGAGAGAGCCACAGAGGTTGTAGTCACTACCTCAACTGCACACAGTACCACAGAGGCCACCATCACATCTGCCCCACCTGCTGCACCATAAACCCCTGCACCACAGACCACCACCCCTGCTGCACCATCAACCCCTGCAACACTGACCAGGACACCTGCTGTAATGGATATGGCCGCAATTGCTGAGCTCCAGAGGGACATGAAGAAGGTGTTAAAAAAGCTTGACTTTCATCTTGTAGATATCTTGGCCCTGATTTATACTTTTTTTGTGCTGCATTTGCGTAATTTTTTTATGCAAAAGCGGCGCGAACTTACAAAATACAATTATATTTTGTAAGTTTGCGCTTCTTTTGAGTAAAAAATTACACAAACGCAGCACAAAAAAAGTTGAAACCAGGGCCCTTGTGCATAGATATCTGCCCACATTTTTTCTGCACTCTGGTATTGACACTCTGTGACCATAGACATGTTACACGCATCACAAATCTCCAGCAAAGTAGATGTGTCACATTACACAGAGACAACGTGTGTGTCTAGGTGCTGTTTATTTTAAAGTGCTGTAGTGCAATATTTACATAGTCCAGGCTTGTGACCCCATTAGTGTAAAGTATTCTATTGTGAAGCAACACAAGTGCAAGATTGAGGGACATGTCATTGTACATGTTGAGATGAAGTGCCGTTCAGTGCATAGGAACATGAATTGCCAATTGAATAGTGAGAGACAATTGCAGACCATAGTGGAAAGGTTAACAGTGTGTCAGTGAAGATTGCATGTCATCAACTGTAGCAACACTGGCATGTTGTCAAGCACAGGACAAAGGAAAATCAGTGCCCATGTGGAATGGACTGGTGCTACCAGGTACTCCTAGAGGTGAAGATGATCTGTTCTACATCTTTATCCTCTGATGCGTGTGTCATCTCCTCTGCCCTTGATGGTGGTGCTGGTGGGTTTGAGGGGGCAACACACACTTCAGTGGTTGGAGAAGTGGACACCTAATTCCAGGCAGCTGCCATCTGTGGAACTACATATGGCATCACTGCAGCGAGGAGGAACTGCTGATTATTGAGTATGGCAGCAACATCTCAGTGGTAGGCAGCCATGTCTGCCCTGAGGGAGGGCAGTTCACTGTGCATGGAGTCCAGCTTGCTGTCATGCATGCAGCAGCAACATTGGGAGGGCAGGTGTTGTGGCAACTCCCTCACAGCAGTGGTTAGGTCCCTCACACACTGTTGGTCTCCATGCAGTAGGGATTGTGACTTGTTTGGCTGATGTTTGTTCTGCAGGTGGCATCATGCACATGCGCATCCCCTCAAGGCTGGCTGCCATAGTTTGCATCCCCACCCGCACCTCCTTGGCCAGCTCCCGCTGTGCTCCCACTACTGTCCCCTCAAAGGTGGTCCCTGTGTCATCAGAGTCCTCAGCTGTGTTTGAGCTGGCAGGTCATACTATTGGGGTGGTAGGTGGGTCCTATGGGATGGCTGTTACATGAATGTTCCTCCTTGAGACTGGAGGTGGTGTCTGGAGGGTTTCCAGGACATCTGGGAGGGTTTCCTGGCTGATGGTTGCCAGCTGGTCATCCAGATCATCAGGGTAGTCCAGGACAGGCAGATCCACAGAGTCATCGTCCTCTGCAATGAGATATTGTACAATTAGTGTGTCTGTGCTGTACCAGTTGTAATGTGACATCACTGACATCCTTTTGGTGGTAGATTGTCATCTTGGTTCCCATGCATTGTTCCTGTCACATCTTCTAGGTGTGGGTTCTGTCCAAATTTTGGCTTGCCACCTTCTTGTCCTTATCAACCCTCCCTCTGCTTCCATTTGCATAGCGAGGCCTTGCAATGATTGTTTGTGTGCTGATCCCACAGCACCACACATAACAATATGTCCCAGTGTATCATTTTTCACATACACCTATGCGGTGCTGAGACCTAGCACCACACCATGCATGGCATTTCCATAAGACAATACAGGTGTTACCATTGGTCATTTCTCATGTTGATGTTTGCTTATGCGTGCTACATTGCGTTGCACTGATGGACCTGGCAGAGTTCCATTTCCTCTTGTGAATGTGCGGGTGTGGTTGCCTTCCTACACACATATGTCCTCCCCCTCAATGCAGTTGTCTTAGCATTATGACACCTGAGATGTTGTATTGTGACACAGGCACAGGAGTAAACCCAGGTATGGGCAGCATGGGTATGAGATTACTGCTGTGTACATCATTATGTATGACAGTGCCTGATTGTTATTGAGTCTATGGACATGGGCAGTTGACAGGAGTTGCACTTGGATAGGGTTTGATGGGGATTGATCACAAACCCTTCTTTTGAGTGTATTTGTTCCTTTTGCACCTAACTGCCATTTTCTAACTGACCAGCGCACACAGCACAGGTAGTTGTGGCAACTGTTTTCACTGGTGAACGCCTCTTGAGCCAATGGCCTGAGACTGGGCATTGTCCTATAATTTACATTCTGACAATACCAGCTGCCCTGTGACACCAGACCTGTTTTACATTCTACACTGCCCTCCTGGTCTGCTTCAGCATTTCCACCAGCCTTGGCATGGTGGTGTACCCCATGCAAAGGTTGTTGGTGTTGTGTTGTCCCCCTGGTTGCCCCTGCACACCCCATGTACCTGGCATGGGCATTGGAGGGAGTCCTGTGCTGTGCCCCTTTGTCCTTTCCACTGCCTAGTTTGCAGGGGTGACATGCATTGTGTAGTAGTAGTAGTACAAACTTTATTCGACTTTCAACAAGTCATAAAAGTATCAAATATTATACATTTCAGTATACAATAAATAAGATAATATTTAAATAAATTAAAATAATAAAAGGATACGTACAAACAGAGTATTTAAAATATCTTTAAAATGTCCTAGTTGCGAACCATTACATGACAAGATAAAATTACATCGCTACCCCCATACGCTTTCTTGTATTTAACACAGAGCATAAAAAGTTAGCCAAGGTTCCACACATCTCAATAGAGGATAACACCTGGAGGCTGGCGTACGTGATACAACACTGGGGCAAGTTGATTAACCTTAAAAGAGGGGCTACTAAGCGCTTTCTCTGCTTGGCATAGAATTTACAGAATAAGACCACGTGAATTGTAGTTTGGGGTGCCTTTGCATCACAGGGACAGGCCTTCACCGTGGTGCTCCAATCATTCATAGTTGGAAAGGTTACTAAACGATGAAATATATCTAGCCTCAGTCTGGTGAGAACAAAGCGGTGGCGGGGGTTTACCACATACGTCAAATAAGGCTGTATGCCCTCCGTTACCCATGTTTTCAAAGAAGGTCATAATGTATCTTAACCAAGGCACCCTTGCTGCGTATGTAGACTCCATGCAGTCAGTCAAGATGGCCTTGTTTAATTCAGTATATTCCGAGGTCCAAACTTTGTGCCATAACAATAATGGTTGAATCTTTATCAAGTCTGCAATAAAGGGGAGCCCCCGTTCAGAGTGGATGATGTATGATGATGTACCATTTGGTACCATCAGTAGATATCTTAAAAAATCATTTTCCACCATCTGTACCGGGTTACAGTTAGTATAGCCCCAAATTCCAGACCCGTACATGACAGCCGGGGTGCACTTGGCTTTGTACATTTTTATCATGTTCGGCGGGGTAATCCCCCCTATCCTTTTGGAAAAAAGCCTTAAGGCCAACGTTGTTTTAATAAGCTGGGCTTTTTTTCATTTTCCTACAGTTAACCCAGGAGCCCTGTTTGTCAAACATTATGCCCAGATAAGAGAAGGTTCCCATCCGTGGTAGTAATATTATAGATCTTACCGTGTTTCCCACCACAGTTCATAATAAACGTTTTTGAGCGATTGACAGTGAGTCCCAATTGTGACATAAATGTAATGCAAGTAGTTAAAAGGCTGGTGTTATATTTTGGCAAGGATTCTGGTTTACGAAAACTTGCAAATCTGAGGCACTGTCAAAATGCAATGGATGTTGCTGTGGCATGCCCACAGCAACACCCATTGCACACCCCTACCACGCAAAGTGCTGCATGTGAAGGAGCACTTTTTACAAGATGACGCTAGGCCACAATAAGTCGCTTAGCGCTGCCTTGTAAATCCGTCACAGAGCATTGAGCCACCCGAGCGGCACGAAAATTGATGCTCAGGTGGTGCTAGGGGCACCTAAATATGTGAGCTTGCCCCATGTGTGACGCTCAATGCTACACATAATATACAACTACAACCTTGGGTCTGTAACATGTCACTGAGCCTCCAGTACCAAGTAAATGATGTGCCATGTCAACAGCCACCACAATCCAAGACTGACATTTCACTATCTCAATGCAGAGGATGATGCCTTAGGTCCTGCCGACCTGCCTGTCCTGGATTTTACAAATGACATGGATGACCAGCTGCCAACTATCAGTAAAGAGATTCTCCAGGATGTCCTAGGTTCCCTCCAGACACCACCTCCAGTTGCAGTGAGGACACACAGAGTTGCAGGGTCTCCACAAGAACCACCCAGCTACCAACACACACAGCACCAGCCAGTCATGACACAGCTCTTGACTCCGAGGACCCAGACATCACCATCCAGAGGACAGCTATAGGAGTCCAGCGGGGCAGGCCAAGCAGGTGTGAGTGAGGATGGAGACCATGGCAGGCAGCCTAGAGGGAGTGCAGAGTTGCCTCAGTCCCATTAATTACAACTCAGCTGCCATCAGAGGCACCCACTCCTCACTACATGAACTCCAGCTGTTCCTGGCCGACATAGCTGCTGTCAAGAGGCAGAGGCTTCAACAATTGACCTCCCAAAGTGGCAGCAGCATGATAGACAACAGGCTGGGGCTATACAGACTACCATGGAGTCCATACATTGGGAAATGGCCTCTCTTAGGGAAAACATAGCTACCTACCACTGTGATGTTGCTGCAGTGTTGAGAAATCAGCAGTTCCTCCTTGCTGCAGTGATGTCTTATGTGTTCCAACAAATGGCAGCTTCCAGGACCATTGGCTCCACATCTCTACCCCCTAAGGTGTATGTAACCCCCCTGAACATCAGCAACAGCACCACAAATGGCACAGAAGGCACTGCACACATCAGAATATGATGATGTGAAAGGAACAACATTCACAAGGAAAACCACCTGGTTCATTTGTGCGGTCGATTAACGGCCGCACAAATGAACATTTGCAGAAAAGAAAATAATTTTTCCCATGTAAAATTCTAATGAATTGGAACAGGAGATTATCCTTTTTAAGTTCATGAGAAACTTAAGTTTGCATCACTTTTTTAAGAACATTGTGGGAGAACAGCCCAGGAGAGAGGTGGGCACTCTAATGGGTCTAAGATCTAAAAGCTCTTTCATGGCACCGGTCAGCCACAAAGTACTAGATCCTTTTGAAGTTATCATTCAAAAATAAATAATAAGTAACATTTTCAGATCAAGAACACCCAAACATTTGAATTTGAGTACAAAAATCATAAGACACATTGCTGGCAACCCTGAAATCACATGTTGCAAAGCAGACAAAGGGGGTGCTATAGTTATTACGGACAGCTCTTTTTACAAGCAGAATGTCAACGTCCATGTACAAGACGGTTCAACACACATGAAATTAGATTCTAACCCAACAGGAGAATTCATGAAGATACTATCTACCATTTTGAACAGAGCTGTAACCCTTGGTACCATGACAGAAGAAGATAAAAGATATTTGACACAAAGCAACCCAAAACACACAGCATTTACATGCTACCTAAAATACATAAATAACTTACACAGCCACCTTTTAGATTGATTGTGTCTATGAGAAAGTCAATACATGAACCAGTCGGCAAATATCTGGATTGTCACTTGCAACCCCTATCTCAGAAAATGACTACTTACTTAAAGGGCATCCCAGACTTTCTGAATCAAATTGCAGTGATCCAATTCAGTGAAGATGACACTCCCATCATTTGCACCATTGATGTTAAGTCACTCTATACTTCAATCCCACACAATCTAGGTATGGAAGTAGTTGAATCATTTCTGTTGAGTACTAACAAGTTTGAGAGTTTTAAAATGTTTTTATTCGAGTTATTACACTTCACCTTATACCATTGTTATTTTACATGGAATGAGGAATATTATCTACAGAGAACTGGAACTTCCATGGGGAATTTTGCAGCTCCTTGTTATGCTAATCTTTTCATGTATAAATTTGAGCAAGAAAACATCCGCACTGACCATGCATGGTAAGCAAATCTCCTCACATACTAGTGTTACATAGATGACATCTTCATCATATGGAGGGGTACCAAACCAGATATGATCAAAGTCATAGAGTACGAAAAATCATTGATGAACAAATTGGTTTTATCCATACTATTAATGACAGAAACATCACATTTTTGGATGTAGTGATTACCATGATAAACAACACAATTAAAAAACAACATTCATGTGAAACCAACTGATCATAGTAATAGTCTACACTGCGACAGCTTTCATCAGAATTCGTCAAAGATGCATCTTCCGTACTTGCAGCTGTTAACAATCAAACAAATCACTTCAGATTCCAATAACTTTGAAACAGGGAGATATCTCGTGGTGGACAAATTCTTACAGTGGGGATACCCTAAAATTGTCATTCATAAAGGAATTGAATGGGTTCTTACAGGAGACGGGTGCAGCTTTTGACCCCCATTAATACTATCAGTGTCACCAGAAGAACAGTATGTGTTTCATAGTATTCAAAAAGAAACACTAAGCTCAGGGAAGCCATATTGAAGTATCAGCCTATGCTTCAAGCTGAAAATGACTTCCATGGAATCTTCAGCCAACCTCCACTATTTGCATATGAAAGATCCAAGAAACTTAAAGATCTTCTCGAAAGTGAAGAGAACCGGAAGGACACCGATAGGTATAAAGTGACTGTTGTATGCCTGAATTGTTGCAATTGCACAACAATATCATCTAAGGTGCTACTATCTTCCTCCCATTAAAATGAAACAAAATCAAGTTGTATACCACTTCTTTGTGTGATTCTAAAAAGGTTGTTTATTGAAATGTCACTGCGGTCTAGCCTATTTAGGGAAGATGAGCTCAAAACCTAAACAGGAAAAACTGAGCATAAGAGAAGCATTCATACTAAGAATGAGAAATCCGCAGTGGCTTTACACTTCCATACTAATGGACACAATGTCAGTCAACTGAGGTTCACTGTATTGGAGTCTTTCCAAATAAGAGAAGGGATTGACAATAAGAAGAATTTTCCCCAGAGGGAAATTTATTGGATTAAATGACTGGATACCTTAATTTCCAAGGGAATAAATAACCAATTGGAATTCAAAATAACCAGTTGGAATTCAGTTGCTATTTATAATCATTAAAAATCGCATGTCCACAGATGAGTTGGAACTCAATCAAATGTATGATTACATTTTCCCATTGGTATTCATCATTGATGATTACAGATGATTTGGAACTCAATCAGGTTCAGGGTTTTAGATATCACTTTTCTACACTCATATAATTCCTGCGCACACATACATCAATATCCATCTACCACCACTCATTATAGTGAGTAAACTACCGCAAGCACGTTCATAAGCATGTTACCACATCACCAGAACACATTAAGTAGGTTTGTAACTACAGATTGGAATTATGTTCAGTAATTATTTTCATAAACTTTGTTAGAACATCACATAGTTCTGAGTAGGTTACATGGGAGAATGTCCAGAAAGTGTTTCCCTCAAGTCACAACAGTTTTACCCCATTTTTTATGTCAGTGTTACAGGTTGATTTTCGTGTCAGAGTGGGGGAATCGAAGTTTAAGGTTTTTATCACTCTTTGGGTCTCATCACTGTTCAAGTTTTATTTTAGCTTTGTTTATTTTTGTTACCTTTCTTTGTATTTCAATTTGGGGCACTTTGAGTATGAAGTGTGTCACTTTATCATGGCTTTGACTTACCACAAAGATCCTGGGCTTCCGTATCAGGAACATTGCCTCTTTTTGTGGTGTCTAATCTGGGTATTTAAAGACTACAGACTTGGCGGTGATCGTAAATGCCTCTGGAGATGTGTTAAATGAATACTGTAATGCTGGGGTGAATACACGCTTTGGTGCTTTTCTGAATAGTATTGTGTCTCCTTCCTATTCTCCCATTAACTCTTTGTTGAAGGCGACATTCTGGTTGGCTGAGGAGAGGCCCTAGTCAGGCAGAACCTACTACCCTCATAATGGGTGAGTGATTACACTCACTGTATATTCTGCACTCACCTTTGGGTAGCTTGGCACAGTGCAGTCAGGCTTATCACAGAGGCAATGTGTAAAGCATTGGCACAGCACTCCCACAGCACTCCCACACTTCACACGAAGTATGTGTAAATAAAATTTGCATTCAACACACATAATAATTAAAACAACATGAACACTATGTAAATATGTGCATCAATCACATTTAGAAATATAACTAGTAGTGCTAGGCCCAACCGTGTTAATCCAACATTAGCAGTATGTACACGTGAGAAAAAAATAAACTTTCTCTCCCAGAACCCTCATGTGGTGCAGCCACATTGGCAGCACAAAACCCATCCTAGCGATCATGCCAATTGAATATCAAACTGTAATAGGATGCATCCAGGTCCCAACAATAGCAGCAATGTGTACCGACAGAGAATCTCAGCACTTTTAAAATAACTTTGAGGCCTAGACCTCACAGGTAAACTTCAGTGTCAACTGTATGAGTAAACAATGTGCACATCACCCCGCTGGGCAGTGTAGTCAATCCCAAGCTATCACTCTCACACACTCACTCTGCACTGCTACGCCATGCCACGGATATCAGGCAGGCTAGTATACACGCACTCACACACACAAACTTTCAGCTCCCAAATGCAGTGCTCTGACATTCAGCAGAACAGTTGGCAATGTGTTCACATATCCTTCTTGGATCCAAACCTTCCTCCACCCTCTAACCAATTCCTGACTCCAAAAGTTGTAGTAACCTTCCCCTGGATACTAGGCTGCTTGTGGCCAATACTTACACTTATTCAAGGACCCGGGCAATGGAATGGGGAAAGAAAGAGATGATGGCTGATCAGGCAATAGTTGACAAATAAAGTTAAGAGCACAACTCGGGAAGTTCCCTAAAAGGTCTCCACACCTGTCTTCCGGCACAGGCCCCGGTCTGCAAAGCTCTGGAGAAATGTTGCGTTGGGGCACACGCTGCTCACAGTGGCACTCAGCCAAGCCAGACACTCCAATTCACAAATAGTTACCAATTATGGTCCCCCCAGGAATGGAGGCACCAAGCCTGGGGAGCAATGACTTGGGCCACCCCAGACGTCCTGGTTGCACATGAAGAGTTACAAAATCTGCACCGACCTTAAAGGAGGCACAGCATTGGGTGTGCAATGACCTGAGTTGCACCAAACAATTCCGTTCACCCACAGTTAACAACTTCCGTGCCCTCCTGGTTTGGACACAATGTCTGGTGCATGATTTCCTGAGTTGCACCAGGTGATTCTGATCCCCCATGCAAAGTGACCAATGGAGTGCGTCCGAGAATGAGGCACAGCGACTGGTGTGTAATGACTTGAAATTACTCCCCTTTGAACCACAGATGTCTCTCCTAAATTTAAGACCTGTCTGCCATTGAGCTGTCGAATTCAGATGTTAATCTTTAGTGGGGGTTTGATCTGGCTCCAAAAGGCTAAGTGTCAAAACCTCTCCCTCCAGCCTATCTAGATGGACCCTCAAATGGCAGAGGTCAGTCATTCCTGTTGCCCAGGTTGAATAGCTGTCGCTGGGGAATGCACACATGTGTTTTCCCCCAGCCACCAGAGGAATGAAGCTGAATTAAAGAGGCACACAAAATGAGTTTTAGAACATAGAAATGCCCACTTTCTAAAAGTGGCATCTCTAAGTGGCCACCTTAACCATTGGAAAGGGTTTGTCATCGTGAGGGCAATGATAGTAATAATTATGAGGCTGCTCCACTGACATCCACCGTTTCAGCTAGGATTAATTGTAAAATTTCCCCCATATTAACCTATGGGCATGCAGCTCTCAGTGTTAGTGAAAACACACATGGGTATTCTTTACTCCCTGGGCACGTGTCCAGGCGCACCCACAAGCCTGCAGGGGCAGGCTGGACACAAGTCTTAAGAACACCACAAAGGTGCAAATGCACCCATACAGGACTGCTGCACTAAGTATATATATGAAAACATCACTGTGCAAGTGTGCACATACTGTCAAGCTGTGCCAGGCTCAGCATGTATACGAAAACACCAATATGTAAATGTGCACTTGTGGCCAAGCTGTGCCAGGATCAGTATGTATATGAAAACACCATTGTGCAAATGTGCACATACTGGTAACCTATTCCAGGCTCAGTATATTCATGAAAACAGCAATGTGCAAGTATGAACATCCTGGCCAGCTGTGCCAGGGTCAGTATATATATGAAAACAACATTGTTCAAATGTGCAGGTGCTCGCAAGCTGTGCTGGGCTTAATATGTATGAATCTGCCATTGCGCAAGTTTGCTCATACTGGTAGACTATACCAGGATCAGCATATACATGAGAACACCAATGTACAAGTGTGCACATCCTGGCAGGCACCACTTCCTAACATATGTATGAAAGGAGCGCACACTTTCACACTATACCTGCAGTGGGAAAGCATCCACAGCCCTGACGGATTCAAAGAGGATGAGTAAAATCTCAGGCAAGAGCTGACCTGTTAGATAGGGAAACCCTCATTGGGGTTCTCCCCTCCCAGGGAATGAGACACCATTGTGTATTTGCCCTGCCTTCTGCTTGCCATCTCCTTTGCCTTCTGGGGGTGCTTTAGGGGTAGCGGAAGGCCTACTCAGAGTTGGCAAAGGTGAGGGACCTTTTTACAGGGCACTTCCAGAATTCAGCACCTCACCCAATCATGTAAGCACCCCCTTCTGCCATGGGTAGAAGAGGTGCGCTCACTTTCCCACTGCAGTACAGTGGGAAAGTGCACAGAGTCCTAAGGCTACACAAAGAGAGTCAGCAAAAAACTGGGAGAAAAAAGCAAAGCGTTTCAGGAAAATTCCCTAAGAACGGCAATGTCCAACACTTGTGTTGTAGTCCTTTTATTTTTCTGGTTCGGTTCACGGTCCTTACTAACATAGACACGATGACGGGAATAAGTGAGGTCATAATTCATTTGGGCCCGTAAAGATTCTGACTTGCATTGCTATCACAGCTTATTACTAACACTTCTGCAGCAATGGGAGCAAGACAGCACCATTTTACCAGGGTTTGGACAGCCATGTGATACTCAAACGTTTTATGATTACTCACACAGATTTGCATGCCACCTGTCTCCTACAGACAATGCACCTGCAGTGATTACTTATGGATCACTTCACAATGGATTTAGTCTTATGTACTTGGACAAATGCTATGGGATTTTCTGTTCACTGATCTGGGCATCTTACTGGAATGTTCGAAATCACCTTCCTCATGATGATAACTTACCTGTTTATTTAATTGTGACCATGTACTTCATTTCTGATTTTCGTTTTTGCTTCTTAGGTAAACATATCCCCTGAAGAAGGGCCCAGACCAAAATGCTTTGGGATTACTGGATATCATCTGTACACCATCAAAAGGTACATGGGATGCTTTAACACGATGTACCCAAGAATGGAATTGAATACTTTTTTGTGATGAATAAAACGTTTTGAGAAACTTCACTCACAGATGAAGTGTGTTCACCAAGACTAAGGAATCATTCAAGAAAACAGAGAACTAGTTTGATTATAAGTGCCGATGCTGGATTCACAGTAGAGCACAAAGGAGAGTTGCTCCAGGGAGGAGACAGTGCAATTTTTTTTTGTGATAATGCCCATGAACAGAAGGCCGTACCCTCGTTCACACAATTAAATTACCAAAAAAGCATTTTTTTGCTTGTTGAATTACCAAAAGGGAGTGCGTTGTCAACCTAATATTTGGTCTTTGTTCAGTGACTACATAGTCAATAAAGCATCTCAATACAAAACAACTTGCATTAGAGTCTTTTGTTCACTTTCTATATGCTACATAGTGCAGCCATAGGACCAACCACAAGGGATCACTTCACTGCAGATCCCAAAAACAAAAGCTTCAACAGCCACCCCAAACACACTCAAAACGTCATTGGTAGTTCCCCTGCCATTCCTTGGGGCCACCACAAGCAGAAATAAATATGTAAAGAAGCCCCCACAGGGCATTATGGAATGCTCCTCATCTCAATGTAATTTCGTTTTTTTTAAAGAGCAGGCCTGGGCAGAAATAACCCGGATATGTGTCATTTTTTTGTACTTTTGCTGCCTCGTACAGCATACATTTTTGCCTTTTGAAAATTCTCGTTGCCTGTACCCATGGGCACGTGGGTGCTGCCTCACTTTGTGTGCAAGCCAGGAAGCCCGCACTCAGCTGCTCTATCTGGCCAGCACTGCTGGTTGCGGGTGTGAGACACAGTACCTTCTTTCTCCCTGTCTGCTCCATGCTGGCGGGATGTGGTCACCACTGGGCAAGCTCATGCTCCCCACATGGACACAGTCACAGAACAGTGGTAGCATCCTGCCATTTGCAGGGCATGGTAGTGCTCCTTGTCACTCTATCTCACATCAGGGTCCCAACCCGGAACAATACTGAGCTGGCCCCCAGGAAAATGGGTACCCCTTGGGGCTGTAGATTGTGGAGGGAGGGGACACCATGCATGCCCCCTCTCCAAACAGGTAATCAAACCATGATGTTCCTACCCCAGGGCCCTTTATCACCCTGGGGGAGGGTGGGTTGCATAGAAATACCAGAGTGCTATGTGCTCATTTTCACATTTCTTTTCTCTAAAATAACAGATCCTCAAATCAAAATATCTCTGACCTTGTTGGGGTGGTCCTATCGAATTGTGTTTTTGTTTTTCTACTCAAGGTGGGCAGGCCTAGCCTTCAAGAGCACTTTTACCAGGTTAGGACCTGGATTTTCTCACTCTCTGTACCAGCCTTCTCTTCTGCCTGGCTCCAGGTTCTGCTCTCTTACTGGTGGGGAAATTTAAAACAGCCCCCAAGTAACCTGCCCTCCTTGCCACATTCCCCAAGGCCCAGAGCCTTCTGGCCTCTTGAAGGACAGCAGAGGGTAACGTTGAATTCTTATCCTTTCCCTCAACTGGTCTTCAGAGAGCATATGGGGGCAGGGCCCCTGGCACTGGAGAGACCCTTCCTAGTTCAGAGTGTCAGCTGGAGTCAAAGGCCTTAGTCCATCCCCGAAGGGCATCTTTTGGCTTCTCCTTCCAGCTGGGTATTATTCTGCTGTCTTCGCCTCCCAGGTCCAGGGTCTCCTCAACTGGCACTCCCTTGTGCAGGGTTTTTTAAGTAGGAGAGGATAGTTTTAGGGGCCAGTGCTACATGCCACATCGTCCTTCCACCCCTCTCAACCCTCCCAATCCCCCATCTCAATTCTCTTACAAGGGCTCTTCAGGGGACCGAAGCTCTACCCTTAGCTGATATAGCTGCCTGATCCCTTCCCACCAAAACTTCAAAGGTGTATTGACTGTAGAGGTCTGATCCCAGCCAAGGACCAGTGGGACAAGCTAATAATCAGATGCACATTTCCTCTCCACCCCTTTCTTTACTAGGAAATGAGTCAACCACTGTTGATTGCCCTTTCGTGTGTGGAGTCCTTTTATCCTTGTGCCGGAGAGCAGAGTAAATCGTGTGGTATGGCATGGGGCAAAGGCTTGGAATCTAATTATGAGCCGGGCCATAGAAATATGTCAAATCTTGAAAGATGTGGGTTATTGGGGCTGAAATTTGGTGTGCATTTTTTAATCCAGGTTTGTACCTTGCTTGACCCTGTAGGCCTACGTGGAGTGAAGCTGTACTGATTTTGCCTATGTATATAATACAGTTAAAACACCACAGACCTACGTTGTGAGCGTCCATTTATATTATAAGGCCTACCCCAGGTCAGTACCAATCCTTGCAAAGTCCCTTCTGTGACAGGTTACTTGTGTGCAGATACCAGGCTGCACACAACAGTAGTCCTAAATGTACAGCCAGCACATGTGTACACCTGGGTGCTCAAGAGTTCACGCATAACCAACCAGGTGCCTCCTACACTAGCTATGCAGCAATGGCGTCATCATAAAAGGTGCTAAAAGGTGCAGGGAGTCATAAGTGAAAACTCCTGATGAACTAAATGGGCAGAACCCGTTTTCTACTGCACTTATGCTATATCAGCCACTGAAGAAGTATATCCTCCAGTCTGCCCTTGTATTATCCCTCCCTTCTCTTGAGGCCTGCACTCACACGCCTTACAAGCTGCAGGGGCAAACTCTGTTGAAAGAATGAGATTTGTGTCAAATGAGCAAACATATATCTAATCTCAAAGTCATTGTGTCATTAAAACATCCATCCATTGGTTAGTTTCATTGCTAAGTAAATGTATATGTTTCTTATCATAAACTCTATCAACCCATGCGACTGGTGAATGTTAGTTTATATGTCATACTATCTAACATTCTTTTATGGCAACATTATCCCTCTATCTTTGATCCAGGAGATTTTTCGGTGCTGTCATATACCATCTGTAACAATGACATACTACTATGTTTTAGTAGCCATATTTACTAACTTTGTATAGGTCTCTCCAAACAGTTTCACTTATACAACCATTCATAGTGTTCACACTCCTGTACACTTAACAATATTAGTGGAAGTACTGCAAACAAATATATGGCCCGCTCCCATCTATTGGTAATGGAAGCCTTTGAAACCAATGCATGTACTACTATCTTCAGCCATTTTTAACTTATTTTCACCCTGTTTTATTACTTAAAAATAAGTGTTCACTGACCAATTCATCACTCTGACTATACATTGATATATATTTTGTTACCTTTATGCCACCTTGTTAGCATTTGTATAACCTGTCTTATTTTCTCAACTGCACTGTCACAAATCTGAATGTTTTCATGACTTTTTTTTTTACCAGCTGATGCAACTAGGGATCTATGTCCATCACCTATTTCAGGATGCAGATTCAGCAGATGTCATCTAGGTATTTGTCCTCCAATGAGCGGGTAAGATTTTATTTCATCTTTAACCATTCATTGACAGCCAACTAACTTTGAATTATGGTATAATGTATTATTTATCCATTCTAAAGTGTCATTTGTTGCTTTCAGCTCATGGATAACATCTCTGTTTAAGACATATATACAATGTAAAGTCAAACCTAGTAATGATATTAACTTAAGCGTTTAGCTCTAAAGGGCTAAGCTTGGCAATTTTGTCTTACTGTTAGAAATGGGGTCTTTGACTGGCAGGCATCTTATCCCCTGTCCAAGCAAGGACCCTCACTCTAGTCAGGGTAAAGGAGAACCACCCTCAGTTAACCCCTGCTCACCTCCTTGGTAGCTTGGCACAAGCAGGCAGGCTTAACTTCAGAGGCAATGTGGAAAGGATTTGCACCAACACACACATTAATACAGTGAAAACACTACAAAATGGACACCACACCAGTTTAGAAAAATATGTAAATCAAACAAGACTCAAACAAGACAAATCCTACATACAGGAGTCAAGATATTAATTTTAAAAATATTAAGGCCCTCATTATGACCCTGGTTGTGAGTGATAAAGTGGCAGTAATACAACTAACAGGCTTGCGGTAATTACTGCCAAATTATGACCATGGTGGTGAGAACTCCCATAGACAGCCAATGTACCACACCAACTGCCAGGGCGCAAACAACAATCACCACGGCGGTAGCCGTCAACAGCCAGATAGATGACAAAGTACCGCCCACCATATTGTGATACATCAATCCACCATGTTTTCCAGGGCGGTACCAATGCTATCAAAAGCCTGGCGGAAACACATCACAGAAGAGAAAGGACTCACCATCAGAGATACAGGGAAGAACACCGCCATGGAACCGGAACTGCAAGTCTTCCTGAGACTCTTCTACGTCATGCTCCACCTGGAACACCAATGCCAACGAAGATGACGATGGTGAGAACAGATGCCTAGCACACAAGGGAGGGACGGAGGAAAACGAGAGTGACACACACATGGCCGACACACACCACCCCCACACACACACCATCCACACAACCAGCTGCACATGAAAAACAATGGCACACAATACAAGTCAGAATAATGCAAGACTAACAAGAATGCACTAATGAGAATGTATTGATATAAACAGCTAATAAATAATCCAATTGTACATGAAACAGATATGTACAAATGTACACAAAGGGCCACTGCCCAGTCCAATGCACTAAGGGCCCACATGGCCACAGGGCACAGTCCAAGGCCCGACTTGAATCCTGACTTCATCCGGATAGAACTCTGCAGGGACATCAGTTTGCAAGTGGACAGGCACCTCAGGGGGATGGGGGGTGGGAGGCATCTCAGCCGAAGTTGAGAACAAGTCCACTGGTTCTGGAGGGGGCTCCATGCCCATTTCTCTGTCCTAGGGAGTGCGAGGCCACAGTCTCTGGAGTGGGTGACTTGCCCACTGGTTCTGGATGGGGCGCTATGGCCATTTCTCTGTCCTGGGGAGTGCAAGGCCACAGTCTCTGGAGTGGGTGACTTGCCCACTGGTTCTGGAGGGGGCTCAATTCCCATTTCTCTGTCCTGGGGAGTGCAAGGCCACCGTTTCTGGAGTGGGTGACTTGCCCACTGGTCCTAGAGGGGGCTCCATGCTCATTTCTCTGTCCTGGGGAGTGCAAGGTCACAGTCTCTCAGGTGGGTGACTTGCCCACTGGTTCTGGAGGAGGCTCCATGCCCATTTCTCTGTCCTGGGGAGTGCAAGGCCACCGTCTCTGGAGTGGGTGACTTTCCTACTGGTTCTGGAGGGGGCTCCATGCCCTTTTCTCTGTCCTGGGGAGTGCATGGACACAGTCACTGGAGCACCCACCCAGCTGGTGTATTTCAGATCTCGTATTTTGACAGAGTGCTTATATTAAAGAGACAAATGCATTTCTGAACATTCTACATTATTATTGTAGTTACGTGCCTAAATGTGCTTCAGGAAATCTGCTTGAGCTTAAGTACTACACAAAGTGGCAGTGCAATTTTAAAAGAGCATTTACGTGACTTTTCTTTCTCTAATAGCATAACTCTTGGATTTAAATTGTTTCATTTATGCCTGTGTTTCAGGTGTGAGGTATTTGCTTTTTGAAGGGTTTTTCTTGCACACAGTTAAACCAAACCAAACTGTGACACCATAACTGTTTGAACCCAGAGTGAACATTTGGATTTCTTGGATAGTTTTTGTTCCTTTTAGTTTAACCCTATGCATACAGGAAAGTTATATGTGATATAATTAATGTCCTTGTTTGTCTTTCTTGTGCATGATAAATGCAACCACTGTTCTAATTGTAGTGTGCAACAGTGAATCTCTGTGAAGCCAGCCCTAGTGTTGCAGTACTTATTGTTATGACACTCAGTTTGGGATTTTTGGTAATGCAGTGTTAGTAATTGTGCCAACAGTTATTATTATCTAAGAAAAGTGCTGGAGAATCCCAGTGTTCTTCTACCGCTCCTGTGCCCATATCAGAAAGAGAGATTCAGTTTCAAGGAAGTTGAGTGCACAAACTCTACTATCACTCTGTCAACAATGACCTGTCCCCCGAAGATACAGGGTGCCTGGCTGGACCGGCAAGACGTGGCAGTGTTTTCTCTCTTTCTCTTCCACTCCCCCTTTCTTTTTGGGACACCTGCCGGAGTTTCTGTCTCCACCAGGAAGTGCCAAGAGGTGTTCCAGGAGGTTGGGGCATACCATCGTCCCTGCAGACATCCTGCTTTTCAGGTGAGTGGCCCACCTCGACAGGCAGCCTCTGCTGGTGGTGAGGGCTGAACTGTGGTGGCAGGTGAAGGTGCCTCCTGGGCAGCCTTTGCTGGTGGTGAGGGATGCACTTCCTCAGCTGGCGGTGGGGGCCCGTGACCACTGGTGGTGCTGAAGGTGTCACCCTGACAGCCTCCGCTGGAGTCGAGGGCTTCTATCCCTTCATGGCATGAAGCGTGGAATCCTTACCCTTCCTAGCAGGGGTTGAGGTCTTCTTCCCCTTCGTGGGAGGTTGTGTGTGTTCCTTAGCCTTCCGGGTAGGAGTTGAGGGCTTCTTTCCCTTCAAAGCAGGAGGTGCAGGCTCCTTCCCCTTGATGGTAGGAGGTGTGGAGTCCTTAACCTTCTTGGCTGATGGAGTGGGATCCTTCACTGTCTTGCCACCACGACTAGGTTGTGCCACCACTGTCTGCGTGGACTGTTTGGCTGAGGTGCTGGTCTGGGTCATTGGGGCCCTGCTTTTATGGGCAGGACAGGGGGACGGAGAGAAAAGAGGTCAAGTTGGGCAAGGAAAAGCTTCTTAGGATGGAAGAGGAGGTTGAGGGAGTGGTTGTAGGAGGTGTATGTCTGCTGGATTTGGGTGCTGGTGCATGAGCAGTATGCTGATATGAGGTGGATGGCTGTTGGGTGTGTGAGTTTCTTAAGGAGTGGGGGGACAGACAGGGTGGCAGAGGACACAGGGGACGCATGCATGGATGTTGTGGAGGTGTCTCCTAGTGAGGTGTGTGTGCTGCTTGGTATGGTGATGCTGGTGGTGGATGTTGATGCAGTGCATGCAGGTGTGCGTGTGGATGTGACTGTGATGAGGTGGAGGAGGAAGAGGGGGGGACAGTGGAGGCAGTAGATGTGGTTGTGTCTGCAACTGTCTGGTGTTTGCGTGAGTGCTTGTGGGATGAAGTGTGGTGCCTGTGTTTGCCTGTGCCACTCTTGGGTGTTGTTTTATGTGCATGCTCGTCTGAATGTGCGCATGGGATGGGTTGGGGTTGAGGAGAGTAGGACTGGAAAGTGGTAGTTGGAGAGGGGACGGTAGAAACAGGGACAATGGCTGTCATCAGTGTGGAGGCCAGAGCCTGTAGCGATCTCTGTTGGGCTGCCAACGCACTGTGGATGCCCTCCAGGAATGCATTGCATTGCTGCATCAGGGACGCCAGCCCCTGGATGGCATTCACAATGGTTGACTGCCCTACAGAAATGGATCTCAGGATGTCAATAGCCTCTTCACTCAGAGCAGCAGGGCTCACTGAGGCAGGGCCTGAGTTGCCTGGGGCAAAGGAGATGCCCACCCTCCTGGGTAAGTGGGCACGGGCAACTCGCTGAGGGGCTACTGGGAGGGGGGTACTGGTACAGAGGGTGGGGGCTGTACCTGCAGCTGGCGTGGTCGCAGAGGTGTCCACCACCACCAGGGAGCTTCCATCGGAGGAGGAATCTGAGTCTGTGTTGACACCTGTCTCCGCCGTGGTGCTCCCCTCGCCCTCCGTCCCACTGGTTCCCTCGGCGTCAGTGGAATCTGCCTCCTGGGTCCTGTGAGATGCAGCTCCATCTGTCGCTGGTGCCCGTGCTCCTCCACCAGATGATGCTAATGCACTCATGGACAGGATGACAGAAGAAAAAAAAGCGGGAGAAAAAGGATACACTGGGTCAATTACTGTACCAACACCACAGTTGGCAAACACAGCACTGTCACACACAGGGATCAGGATTGAGCACTATGCATTGCACTGCCAGTGCTTTAGCTAGATGCCATGGCAAGATGAGGGCCACACAACTCCAGCTTCACCCCTCCTGGGTCCCACAAAGCCCTGAGTGAAATGGAGTGCTAACAAGCTAGGTTACCTGCATTAGCCATACACCCATTACCTAATAGTTGACTCACGCTGAAATGTCTGGCCTGGCCTTAGGGGCACCAACTAACTCACATCCACCACCCGGATCACATCGCACCTGCCAACTTTTTTAATAATGCCCACTGTACTCATCCCCTTGTGGCTGCTGTGATTACCTCAAGCGCCAATCCAGCTCTGGGTAGACCACCGCCAGTATGCAGGCCATCAGGGGGGTCAGGTTCCAAAGGGCATCCCTTCCTCATTGGGAGGCCATCCCCAGCTGGGCCTCCGCAGTCTTCTATGCCCAGCATCTCAGGTACTCCCACCCTTCCCGACAGTGTGTGCTCCACCTGCCATAGACCCATAGGGTCCGCAACGTCCTTGGCGATGGCACACCATTATCCTTTCTTTTGATGGGCGCTGACCTGCAAAGGTAATACAGACATGAGGACAACATTACACTTACAATCCAGCCTGTCACACATATGGCCCACCAATCCCTTTTCCATCACCATTGGCACACACATCGCCCAGCACACACCATGTACACCACCACAAGACATTTACCCCCAATGACACGATGCTTGCACACACATCTCTATGCATCCTTCCCACATGACTCCGGAGTATATTGACAAGTGTAGGAGACACTTGGGTTTATGTTGTAATTTGTGCGGTTTAATAGGTCAATCGGGCGTGGTTGACAAGTCGAGTTTGAGTCAATTGTGTGAATGAAATCTTCGATGGAGATTTGGCAAGTTCTAAAGTGCACTAGGACAAACCATTGACAAGTCGAGAGTAGGATTTGCGGGTCGAATTCTGCTTGCGTATGAGGGAATTGAGAAGGAGAGAGTAGCGGCCGAGGCTTCAAGTGAAATCTCTGTAAAGTTCTGAAGCGATTGTGTACCCTTCCTGTAGTAAACCAGCAAATTTGAGTTGTTGTTGTTAAAGGTGCTCGCAATATGTTGCATTAGTTTGGTACGAATCCAGTGAGGGGCGGACAAGCCGCAAGACTTTGTCAGCTACAGTGTGTGAGTGTGACGTTAGTGGTGCCGCGCTGAGATAGGTCAGTTGCCGAAAGGGGTCGCTCATGGATTGGCTGCCGCCTGTGAGAGGCAATAGGTTGAGAAAGGTGGGTGAAAAGTGTCCTGGGAATTAAAGTCTCTTTCTGATTAAATACAAACAAAAGAAAAGACGCAAAGATGAACTTTATCAAGGCTTTTAGGAGCGCTCTGAAAAGAGACGCTTACATTGTGGCGAGTGAGGGGGAGCCTACACCGCCTGAAGGTACTCCAGCTTATATAGCCATGGAGGAAAAGGGTGTCGTGCCTTGCTTATGGATGAAATAATGTCGAAAATTGATAGAGAAGGAGGGATGCTTGGTGTTTCCAGAGCACGGAACATTCAATACAAGAATTCTAGAGAATTTGAGGTGGATGTTAAGTGTACAAAAGCCACCTCCGAGGCCAGCTCAGTACGAGGCTTTAGCAGTCTGGGATTTAATGGCTATTAAACAAAGACAGCAGAAATTCGAGAGGAGAATGAGAAGGGCAGAAAAGACCATAGCTGAGGCTAGATGGGACAATGAGAGCAAAATGTGGAGACGGGGGATAGTCGACGGACTTAAATTGTTCCCAGCAATAACATAGGGGACGAGACACAGGGAAAGAAAGCCATTAGTAAGACAGATAAAGACTCTACTAAACCAAAAGAGACTAATAGGTCTTGGATAGAGGAAGGCGACTCAGATGACGAAGAGTTTCTTAATCAGTTGTTACATGATCACCCGCCACCTTATGCAGTGGACGACAATGCTCCAAGCACCAATGCGGGTCCTGGGAATCAGACGCAGGAGAAGGGAGTTACTCATACAGTGCAGACTAGTGATACAGTTTTGACACAAAATGGTGTCAGTGTACCCACTGTGCCAGACATGCAGATACAGTTGCAACCTTCGCCGCAGATACAGAGAATCTATTCAGACGTCCCAGTACTAGAGACTACTACGAATCTGATAGTGCCGCCTGACCCGATATATACAAAATCGAGGTTAATGCAGATTGAGCCAACTCCACAATTGCTGCCTCAACTGCAGCAACAGCTGTTACCAGGGTGTAGTCCAGCAGCAAGCCCTCCGTTAGTACCTGCCCCAGCCTCAGTGAGTCAAGCTTTGGGAGTTACTGTTCCGCGGGGTTTGGGACCAGGTCAGACACCAGCTGCCATATCATTGCCAATTACCGTTGGTCCACCGGTGCCATTGTATGCGCAAGGTAGGCCTGGTATGTGTGATCAGGGAGTAATGACCCAAGATGCAATAAGAGGAAGGTCCATAGGAACTCCTCAATTAATGGCTCCGGGGGAGCAATCAGTTGAAAGGCCAAGGTCTTCGTTAGACCTTAGTCCGGTCGGAACACCTTTTGAGGCTATGAGACAGGCAGGGCTAGGGGTGCTAACCCCACAGACAATGGGTACGAATGCTTCACAGTCGTCAATGATGCATGCAGGGAATATTTCGCTGCAAGGTTTTATGGTGCAACAATTGAATGAGTGGTTAGAAAAAACTTACGCTTCACAAAATACTGCAGTAACTGCAGAGAAGCCAGAAAAGTCAGAAAAAGATGATTACCTGAACTTTGTGAGACTGGGTGTGGAAGCTGCTGAACTAGTGGAAGGGACAATAGGAGTAAACAGATTAGAATTGTACACAGAAGCAGAGTTAAGGTATCTGTGCCCCAAGGTTACTAAAGAAGTGGGCAAGGTGCATCAGAGGTTGGCGAACCTGGCAGACAAATACAATATTGACATTGAGAATAATAATCATTTGAAAAGAAGTTACAGACTAGACTTCGACTCTAAAGATTTTGATCACATGAGGTCGTCCGGAATAAGGGCGCATCTTAAAGAAATACTGCAAAGTGCTCAGATCTGGGGAGCCTTAGAAAAGTGGGAAGGCAGATGGGCAAAGAAAAGAGATAAGGAGAAAAGCGACAGTCCGCGATCGAGTCCGACTAAAGCCTCACCACACACTGGGACAGTAAAGATACTACCAATGAGAGAAACAGCTGGAGGGGTTCTAGTCCATGTACTGTGGTCCAGGGGAGAACATTTTGTCATTTACAAACGATTATCCCAGGTTGAGGGAGAAACCAATAGAATAGCATATAAGTTTGTAAAGCTTGCGAAGTGTCTCTTGGAAGACTTGAATACCTTGTTTGAGATTATTGTCCCACCTGACTTATGGCTTGAGTGCAAGAGAGGTGTAGACTGGCCGACACAGGAGTCAATCCATGCTTCCTATGAGAGGTTATTGAAAGCGTTCAAACATTACAGTGGCACTGAGACTATTGAGCCGAAAGACATGAACCATCTTGTGTTTAGATCCGTTGAAGACTGACACCAGAGGTTAGCCAGATGATTAAGAATCATTTGATCTGTTGGCAAGCGAAGCCGATTGACGAGGTGTTGCAGTATGCGAAATACTGTAGGGACGAGATTGAGCTAAAGCAGAGAAAACTGAAGGAGAAAGTGATGGTGATGCAGATAAGGGCAGCGCAGGCAGGTATGCAAGGGAATGGAATTCAGCAGATGGTACAGCAACAGCCGCAAGGGAATGGCGTGTTTTAGGCGCAATCTAAAGGCCGAGGTCGAGGTTTTGTGAATCGCGGTCCAGATTCGAATACTGTGGTAGTTCAAAATGACGTACAAGGGATGAAAAAGATGTCACCATGTCACACGTGCGGGGGCGTGGGGCATTGGAAGCGGGAATTCCCAAACACGACGCATGATGGTGTTGTTCAACAAAGGACCGATGTCGGTACATTTCAAAATGTGAAAGGTCCAAAAATCAGAGGTGAAAATCAGAACTTCCAAAATAACATGGTCCAGATGCAGGGGTTACAGCCCATGCAGCAAATGCAAATGCCGCGTCTTCAACCAGCACAAATGCAGCAGGTACGACAGCAGGTTCCCATGGTACCTAGACAGCAAATGCAATTACTCTTAGCTCCAATGGGACAGCAACAGGTGATGCTTCCTCAGCAGGTCACAGGTCAAGTAGTGAGTCAAAATAATACAGTACAGCAGTTCCCATTACGCGGTGAAGATGGAATGAATGATGAATGGTCGGATGAGAGTTCAGACAGTGAAGAGTGCAGACTTGCAGCATCCTTAGAAGTAGTTCAGAGGGGACCCTATGTAGAAGGAAAGGTGATGGGTCACAAAGTTTAATTTTTAGTTGACACGGGAGCCACATGCTTTACAGTCAGAAGTGCAGAGGTTCCGAAATTGCCACTTTCAGGGTGTACCATAAGAGTGGTAGGAGTAGCAAACCGAATCCGGTGGAAGTTGAGATTGGCAACTTTCAGGGACTGTATACTTTTGTAGTCTGCGATTCAAGTCCCGTGTCCCTACTGGGAAGAGACTTAGGGGGTGATTCTAACCCTGGCGGTCGGCGGAGAGGCGGTGGTCGGACCGCGAACAGACCGGCGGTCCAAAAAATGGCATTCTGACCGCGGCGGTCACCGCCGCGATCGACCGCCACTTTCCCACTCCGACCGCCACGGCGGTCATGACCGACGGGCTGGAGTTTGCGCACTCCGGCCCGGCGGTCGACCCAAGACCGCCAACCGCATCATGACCCTGCTTACCGCCGCGGTTTTTGGCAGTCGGGAACCGCCATGCGAACCATGGCGGTAGGCACTATCGGGGCCAGGGAATTCCATCCCTGGCACTGATAGGGGTCTCCCCCACCCCCCACTACCCCCCACGAGTCCCCCCCCACACCCTCCACCCCCTGCCACCCCCCAGAGGTGTTACAAACCCCCTGCCCCCCCCACCCCGACATGCACATACACGCACCCCGACATGCACGCACCCCCAACATGCACATATGCATACCCCCTACACACACACATACACAACGGGGGCACATACCCGCACACATACATGCCAACATGCGCACCCGCCGAACTACACACATTGCCCATAGGCACAGCAGCACCCCCCGCCCGCATGCACGCACTCACACACCCCCTCTACACACCCCCATGCACGCACACATCACACAACACCCCCCCCACCCCCTCCCCTCACGGACGATCAACTTACCTTGCGTTGGTCCTCCGGGAGGCGACGGGAGCCATAGGGACGTGACCGCCAACAGAAGACCGCCAACAGAAGACCGCCAGACAGAAATGTGGGTCGTAATTCTGTGGGCGGTGTTCTGCTGGCGTGGCGGTGGAGGTTGACCAGTCTCCACTTTCCCGCCGACCGCCAGTGTGGCTGCTGGCGGTTTTCCGGCGGAACGCTCCCAGCGGTCGGAATACGCGCCGCGGCATACCGCCGCGGTCGGCGGTCTTTACCGCGGCGGTAACTCGCCGGTCTTGCGAAAAGACCGCCAAGGTAAGAATCACCCCCTTACTGTGCAAAACGAAATATTAAATTACCTGTTCCAACGATGGAATTGAGGTGCAGACAAACAGTGATGATGAAGGGGATGATGGTCAGTTTTCAGAGTTAGAAACAGAGACCGCAAATGAGGATTACCCTTTGATAACCTTATTCCCGATGCTTACAGTGACTTATTTACCAGCCAAGTTACAGTGAACAGTGACATAGAAAGTGTGGGACTTAACAGGAAAAGAAGTGGGGCTGATAAAAGGAGTGGAACCAGTTAAAGTACAAGTGAAGCCAAATGCAGTGTTTCCCCAGGTGCCGCAGTACCACATGGCACAAGATGTCCTTATTCAGGTGTCACAAATAATTGCGAATTTTTTAAAGCAAGGAGTTCTGAAAGAGGTATTGAGCAGCCCATGTAATTCACTAATAATGGGTCTGAAAAAGCCTTGTGGGAAGGTTCGAATTGTGCAGGACGTAAGGAAAATAAACGAGATTGTGGTAACGTGTTGCCCCATAGTGCTGAACCTAGTAGTGATTATGTTTCAGGTCCCGTGTGATGCAGAATGGTTCACCGTTGTAGATTTGTCACAAGCTTTCTTTTCAGTGTCTCTTCATGAAGACAGCCAATTTCTCTTCAGTTTCAAATTCCTGGACGAGGTGTACAGTTGGTGCAGAATTCCTCAAGGGTTTTCTGAGTCACTGTCCATCTTCAATCAGATATTGAAGAAGGACTTGGAGTCATTAGAACTGCCTTTCAGTTCGACTCTGGTGCAATACATTGATGACTTACTGATTGAGAGAGGGTCTAGGAGAATATCAAAGGAAAGGGTGACAGCTATACTACAGATGAACCCACCGACAACAAAGAGAGATGTCTGGATGTTTTTGGGAATGGTGGGTTATTGTCGACAGTGGATACCCAACTTTTCAATTATCTCTAAACCATTAATGAAGCTGACAGGCAAGGAAATTAAGGATGACCCGTATACCATAACTCTGTCCAAGGAAGAGCTTGAATCATTCATGGAATTGAGGGAATGCATGTGCAGGGTACCAGCTTTAGCTATGCCTGATTACACAAAGCCTTTTCTACTGTTTTGTCGTGAATGTGATGCTTGTTCTTTATCTGTCTTGACACAGGTCCATGGAGGTGCAAACCGCCCTGTAGCGTATTTTTCAGCTTCCTTGGACCCAGTTGCAGCAACCTTACCGGGTTGTTTGCGTGCATTTGCAGCAGTTGGTCAAAGCCTCACGCAGTGTGAAGGCATAGTGATAGGAATCCCTTAACAGTAATGGTTCCACATTCAGTTGAAATTCTATTGACTCGAACTAAAATCCAGCACATGACAAATGCCCGACTTACCCGATATGAGACAATTATTCTGGGGTCACCAAATGTCTCGTTAAAGAGATGTACTGTATTGAACCCAGCAACTCTACTTCCAGTTGAAAGTACTGAGATTAATAATGAAGAGGAAGTGGAGCATGATTGTCTTGAGGTAACAGAACTATGTACCAAGCCCCAACCTGACATTCAAGATACGCAGTTAAAAGAAAATGACTGCATTATGTTTGTTGATGGATCCTGTTTGAGAGACTCAGTCAGAATACTGAGAGCCGGTCATGCTGTGTGTACGATCGCTGGTATTATTGAAGCTTTCTGGCTCGAGAGAGTGTATTCCGCACAAGTGGCAGAATTAATTGCCCTTACTAAAGCATGCCACGAAGCTGAGAACCTGAAAGTCACTATTTATACTGACAGCAGATACGGATTTGGCATTGTACATGATTTTGGCCAATTGTGGTCACAGAGAGGTTTTATGACCTCTTCTGGTTCTCCAGTGAAAAATGGTGAACAGATTAAGGATTTGTTACATGCGATTCAGTTACCTCTTGAAATTGCCGTGGTGAAATGCAATGCTCATGTTAAATCACAAGACTTTGTGTCAATGGGAAACGGCTATGCAGATCAAGTCGCAAGGTTTTGCACAGTGAACTGTGTATCGTTCAAGGATCAGTGGGAATTGTTACCGCAAACTGAAAATGAGACATGTTTGAACTTTGCATTAAGAGTTGTCGACACACTAGATGAGTTGAAATCATTACAGGGCTGTGCAAGGAGGAAGGAGAAACGCTCTTGGCAGAGAATGCAATGCGTACAAAGAGCTGACAACTTGTGGGTCTCAGAAGAGGGGAAACTGGTTTTGCCAAACAGTCTTTTGTCACAATTTGCAAGGCTTTATCATGAACAGGCACATCTTAGGAGAGATGCAATGATCAGGTTATTCAAAATTGACTGGTTTAACCTGAAATTCAGACAAGCCGCAGAGGTTACTTGTCACAGGTGCATCATCTGTCAGCAGATGAATGCAGGAAAAGGGACTGTGATAACTTTGAGCCACATAGGGAGAGCTGGCGGTCCATTTAGCAGGATGCAAATGGATTTCATTGAGATGCCTGTTTGTGGAGGATTGAGATACGTGTTGATGATTGTGTGTGTTTTCAGCCACTGGATTGAAGCTTACCCCACCCACAGGAATGACAGTCTCACAATTGCTAAGCTGTTGGTTAGAGAACTAATACCCAGGTTCGGTTTTCCGGTCTCTTTAGAATCAGATAGGGGCAGACACTTCGACAATTAGGTGATTAAGCTCTTGTGTGCTGCGTTAGACATTGTGCAGAAGCTGCATTATAGCTACCGCCCTGAAGCATCAGGACCAATAGAACAGATTAATGGTACCTTGAAGTCGTGAATGGCAAAAATGCTCTTGTGAATATCACTGATGATATAGTGTTGGACTACTGCAAATGTTTGGCCGATGTGGTTCGCTCTTTTTCCCACCAGGTGGAAGCCAACACATTGCCACCGATCAGTGATCCAGGTCACACCCTGCAAACCAGTGACTGGATTCACTTAGGCAGGTTCCGAGATCCCAGGAAAGTCATGGTGAATTTAGAAACACATCATATCTCCAATTTGCATTATCTCAGAAAAACAATCTAAACACCTGTCCTAACCACTAATTAGCATTGGCATGTTGGGCTTCATGCAAAACAATTTTGAACACCAATTTGGAAAACATCTAGCTATGGTCTCTGTCAAAAGTAAGCAGTTGGTACCTAGAAAGGAAAGACAAACAGCCAAATTGCAATTTAATTGTCATAGTTACCCTCCAAAGTTTAGGTCAGCACGTAAGTCATCAAACAGAGTGACAAAGCATCTGGATAAAATCAATAGCATTCCCTACCTAATTCTAATGGTTCTCTGCGTCATGGGTTTTTATCCCTTTTTCGTTATACATTCCCCTAAAATTTTATTGGTCCTTTGTTATACCCCACTATCTTTACCCAATTAGAAAGTGGATTATGTCATTAATCTTTCACCCGATATTATTTTACAAGCTTTTTATTGGTCCACATGATTGCCGTCTTCAGAGGTAGCACATCCAGTATGATTTCATCCTTCTGTAATTCTTTGCATATCTTTTGGTCAGTAGCTCCATTGTCTTCACCAGTTTAAACGACCTTGTGCATTACATTAATCTACACTGTTGCATTTTGTCTAATATTTTCTACAAGCAATGGGGATTTTATGAGAACGGATCTACTATGGTTACATTCAGCTTCTAGTTTGAAGAAAACAGCAAGGGGTAATGTCCTTTTGCATGTCAGCACACCGCAAGATAGGAAAAATACGTTTAATATGAGAGACAGGCAGCTAAGCTTCGGCTCATGCTAACTTAAGGCCTACAAGGATTTCAGCACAAATTCAATAACGCAATCATTAAAAATTAGTATAAACGTATTCTTTATATCAATTCATAACTTTAGTCATTTTTATTAATCACGTATACATTGGCAGCCACTTCCTGTGGTCACATTTCAAGTGCACATTTAAGCAAAAATTAATTACTACAGTTTCTATGCGGCATTATCACACATTAATTCATAAAACGTTTCATGTTAATATAGATTATATAAGCTACGCTCTCTCAGCATACTCCCACTATTTTTGCACGTAACAACTTTGGCGGAACAAACCTGCCACACCTCAAGAGTATATTTTGCTCTTCACTGAGTTCATTACGAACTTCCCCAAAACTCCGTTCAGATTGACTGAGGATTGTTTTGTTCGGCCACCCTGAACGCACATAAGTCAATACATTCTGTAATTCATTGTCAGCCTCCATGGCACTTTTCCATTCTACCATGTTGACTCCATCCTGTCCTTCATCAAATAGCAAAGCAACTTGCTCATCCTCCACAAACTTTTCATCACATTCTTTCCTAGGATCACAAGGTAACGGTAACCGACTTAAAAAATCAGCTACCCTATTCTTTGCGCCAGGTATGTACTGTACTTTGTAATTGAAATCAAATAGTTTCACAGACATCCTAGCCAGTCTCGGAGAAGCATTTTGTAGCCCCTTGCTAGTAAGAACTTTCATCAAATGTTTGTGATCGGTTCTCACAATCACTCTGAGTCCCCATATGTATTGCCTGAAATGTACTAAACTCCATGAACACGCTAACAACTGTTTTTCTAATACAGAATAGTTTACCTCTGCGTCCGTCAATGATCTTGAAGCAAAACCAACGATCCATTCTTCATTCTCATCATTTGTTTTAGAGAAAACCGCTCCTATCCCTTTAGCACTGGCATTGGCAGTGATCATAATTTTACTTAAAGGATCAAAACCCTTCAGGAAAGGAGCCTTACTAATCTCAACCTTCAGTTTATCAAATTCCTCCTGACAATCCTTGAACCACACAAATGTAACTCTGGTTTTCAGTAACTGTCTAATGGCAAAAGTTTTATCTGAATTTTTTTTTATGAATTTCGAAACAAACTCCACCAAACCCAAAAAGGCTTTGTCCTTATTATGTGGAACAGGTGCCATCATGACAGCTTTCACCAATTCTTACTTTGTTTTTGTGCCATCTTCACTAATCTCATGACCGAGATACTTAACGCTTCTGCAAGCAATTTTGCATTTGTAAAACTCTACGGTCAAACCTTTTGTTTCAAACACATCCAATAGCATATGTAACCGTTCGTCATGTTATTTTTTCGTTTTTCCCATTATCAAAACATCATCTTGAAAGAACATGACACCACTTATACCAGATAATAAGTCACTCATAATTCTCTGAAACATTGCAGCTGCAGAAGCTAGTCCGAAAGGTACCCTCGTGAATTGATAACAACCGAAGGGTGTTATGAAAGTCGTTAATTTCTTGCTTTCAGGATCCAACTTAATTTGATGATATGCAGATTTCAAGTCAAGGGTAGAGAACCAACTCATACCCTTCGTGCATGCAAACATTTCATTTATCTTTGGTAAGGGATACTGATCAATTATTATACTCACATTCAAACTCCTCAGGTCAACACACAATCTGACCATTCCATTTGTACCTTTCACTACAACCAAAGGAGAAATCCACTCAGCTGACTGTACACACTCGATTATACCCTCATTCGTCAGCCGCTTGAGTTCGCACAAAACTTCATCTCTTATTGAGAAAGGTACATATCAGACCTTATGAACTATAGGCTTGACATCATTTCTCAATACTATCTTATGAATAAAGTCATTCAAACAACCAGCTTTACCAGAAAAAACTTTGGAATATTTGTGTACAATTTCTTCGCTATCAACAATAGTTTCCGTAGATAACACCGGTTCAGAACCATTTGGGTTAAGAATTATACCTAACTTTCCTTGATCTTCCCAACCCAAAACTGAAGGACCTTTTTCTGAAATATACAATTTGCACATTGCACTTTTTCCTTTAAATTCAAATTCCATGTTTTTGTACCCTAAATTAATTATTGCCCCATTATAACTTTTCGCTTTTACGTCTGTTTTATCTAACATGTCTCCATACGTTTCTTTGAATTTTTCTATCCAAATCTTTTTTTCAATAATGGAGAAAGGCGAACCAGAATGAGCCGTTACTTTAACTGCAATCCCACCCATGAACAGTTCGCAAATGGGTTTTCTATTCATTCCCTGTTCAATATCAAGTAAATCATATTCTATGCAAAAGATTCCATTCTCATGATCCTTATCCTCCTGATATTCCGAATCACTCTTATCTTCGATATACTTTACATTTCCCTTTTTAGAACTTTGGCAAACTCTTGCAAAATGCCCCATGCGACCACATAATGAACGTTTCTGATTTTTTGCAGGACACTTCTTATTATCAGCAAAGTGATCAGCACTTCCACATCTATAGCATTTTTTGAGACTATACTGATCACGTTGTTCCCTCTGCTTGTAGCGAACAGTCTTCATGTTGTTTTTGAAGCTAGGTTTTTCTTTGGTAATCAAAATTAGTGTCTTTCATAGCCTCTTAAATATCTTTGACGCATCTCCCAGTAAGTTCAGCTTTTTAAACTAGCGCTATCACTTCTTTCAACGGCGCTTCACCATTTACCCACAATTTATCTTGAATGTTACTTGTGTGCATCACTATTTGATCACAAACTAATTCCTCTTGTAATCCTCTGAACCTGCATGTTTTTGCTACATTCCTGAGAGCTGCTACATACTCTTTAACAGATTCAGATTTAGACTGTTTCCTCTGAAAAAATTTAAATCTGTCCACCGCTACACAAACTGTCGGTGAGAAATGACTGTCTAAATCCTCTAACGCTTGCATAAACACGTCTCTACTTTCTGCATCACTCCTTGTTTTTTTTTTCTCCATTTCATTGTACAGTTTCAAACCACCAGGACCAATGCAATGCATAAATATTTTCTTTTTTTTTCAGCAGAAAATTCATCTTCTTCAAAGGTGTCTAAATAATTGAAAAAATATTCTTTCCATTCTTGCCATCTCATGACAGGTTCCCCGTTAGCCTGAAGAAAAGGTTGAGGTGCATGTAAATTTAAAGAAGCCACTGTTTTTTTCAATTTATTTATTTATTTATTTTTTTATTTTTATTTTTTATTATTATTATTAACTGCTCCTTGTATTTAGTAACTGTTCCTCTGATGCTCTTTTCTACTTGTCGCCGCACATCACAGATATGATGTTTGAGTGCTTTTCCTCTAATCTCTTGATAGCGCGCGTGACGTCAACACGAGCGTTATGAACACCTTGAGAGTCTTACTTGTAAAATCCTGGCCGATCGCGTAGCATCGACACGCACGTTGCAATACGTGCCTGCATGCCTTCAATCCTCGTGCACGTGCGTTCCTGCGTGCCTTCAATCTTCATGCATGAGATACACTTAACAGGTACCGGACGGCGCCGCGAGGAAGATGTAACAGCCACCGGACAGCGCCGCGAAGAAAGTGCAGATCGTAGCACCTACCGGTATCCAGCATCGGACATTGGACCCTGATGAAGCAGGAAATGAAGGTTCTGATTTATTAACGCTTAAACGTAGTGCTGAAATAATCATGTGTGACTTTAACTGAACTAATAAAGATTGTACGGGGACAAAATGTGCCCTCAGAGTAGTTTGCCATCATTTATATGCGTGCTTTATATAACGTGGTGTATTAGAATTGCACTAATCCGACATAATCATAAACGTGTGCTATGATTTGCTTATTTGAAATGCTTTAGCTTAGCATTACTTTAACGGAGGCTTTGGCCTAGTTGCCCGGTCTCACGGTTTAGATGCTCGTATTTTTCCACTGTGCTAATAAACGTGTATTTTTGCTTGAAGCTGTACTTTTCCACAGAAACTGTTCACATGCTTATCTTAAGGTTTCGTGCCAGCCTGGCAAATTTTCTCCTTACTTCAAGGTCGATTTGCAGGTGCGGACAATGGAGGCTCTGAAAGTGAGCTAATTGGTAGACAATGTTGCAACTTGCGTACCCATCTCCAAGGATAATGTATGCTTAAGTAAAAGCTTGAGAACTGTCGTTTTGATTGGTCAATTTGAAGCTAACCTATGAACCCTCCAATGGAAGACCCTACTGGACTTGAACTGTGGTCTATAAAAACCAGGTGCACAAGAGGAAACTCTCTCTCCATCATCGGACATCCCGCCATTTTGACTTCGTAGCTATTAAGGCCCACTTTGCTGCGACGCCATTTTGAGAGACTTTGATGCTTTCTCTAATCGAGAGAAAGAGACTTTAAATGATTCTTGCCCTAGAGACTTTAACTTTGATTTGTCCCTTTGCATGAAGTAGTAGTTTACCTTGCCGCCGTGAGGCAATTGCCCCGTCCACCCCTGCCCCTTTGCCCCGTCTCATGCTGAGCAAGAAACGGTACCCATGATGACCGAAGAACGGTACCTGTGAGACGAAGACTTCCTTGTATGCTGATCGTAATTGGTAAATATGAAAGGAAATTGTAAAATTGCATTGTGTTTCTTTTAGGTAACCAACTGCTGATTTTGATAAGGTCCCTAGTTAGGAGTTTTTCTAAATCAATGTTGCTAAATTGTTTTTGCATGAAGTCCAACATGCAGATGCTAATTTGAGGTTAGACGAGGATTCCATATGTTGCACGATGCAATTTGAGATCTTGTTATGCTGACTAAATGTATGCCATTAGTTCATTACAGATTATCGTATTAGTGATTTGCATTGCCATTATCGAATGCCTTGTGATTCAAATGCTACATAGATTACACTTGTTTCGCCGTTATGGACAGCTATTAATGTTCATATATGTTTATCATTTGGTGTTGAGACACATTTATATTGTGCTAGCTTTGTTAATATAGGGAAATAAAATTCACTAACTTTGAATAAACTGGTGTGGTTATTCCTGACTGAAAGGTCAGGGTTCGCCGAAATGTATTCTGGATTAATTGTTAAGTGTTATGTTGAGCAGTTATTGATTATTGATTTTGATGAAATTGATCGATTAAGAGTACGGAGAGTTCCCACTTAGTCAAAAGATTCATCGGCCTAAAGAGCGTCCGAACACAGGTAAATTATTACTACGGACCGCTCTATCAACCCCAAAAAAACATGTAAGTTCTCCAAGGTTCCGAAACTCGAGAGCCATTCAGACGAAGAAAACTGCAATCAGCGCAATCAAAACGAAGCAGCAGGGTGGTGTGGGGGCTGTCCTACTCCTCGTCGCCAAAATCCTGTAGTAACAAACATGAGTCTGGTAGGTTTTAAGCATTTATTCTTAGCAGAGCCCCGCACACCATGAAACGTCTTGTCTTGGCCTCAGCTCGAACTGCCGATCTGGAGAGTTCCCATTTAGAACCTTATTCATAACATTCCAGATTAGCCCATTACATTTCTTTTTTAAGTGTCAGGTCAAAGTCATGAGACTTCAGGGATTTTCACCAGTCACGGATTCGTTCCATGATGTCTCTGGGTTTTTTAATGGCAGATACTCCTCTAATAACTGACATTCAAGGACGATTTACCCATGGTATGTTCATTTGTGAGCTGAGACATAAGGGATCTGCTTCCTGTGATTTGTTCGGCCGCTACTGGATCCTCTCATCAAACATTTGTTTCTTACTATCAGCTGAGGCCCTGGGGTAGATGGGCTAAATGTTGGTGTTAGGGTCAAACGGTACCTTCTCCCGTGAAACGTTAATTCTTTCGTTTTTTTGACATACAGAAAATCAATTGGTGCTTTAGCAGCAGTGGGTCTGGTGATGTGATCTTTGGGAAGTTTACCACTGGCCTGGCTAATTTGCTTTTGTATTCCTCATCCGGTTATGGTACGGATGGTGTAGGCATGCGAAGGTGATGCTTAGATTACTTACCAGTATTCAGTTTTACTCCTCATCTCAGTCCATTAGGTGCCTGGCAGTCAGATGACGTGTATATCTGGTTGATGTTAGGAATGCCAAGCCTATTTATGGCATTATACAGTGGGGCAGGTCAAGTACTCTGGACATTGTGGACTCCGCAGTTCCCTTCAGAATGGTTGTCTCACCACATTCTGCTGTGACTGGGACAAAACGAGTCTGACTTTGAGTTATAAAGATTACCAGTAAGCAATCTATGCATTAATTATATGCTTGAGATTCTCTAAGGGGAAGCTATTATGAGCATTAGGCATTATACGAGCATTATATTCCCCTTGCCGTTTGGTAATATTTACCAATTTTACATTGAATAATTACATTATTCATATTCCCTGTATGAGGTTTCAAGTTGAATCCAGAGCAATCAAAATAGTAAAATAAAAGACCAGAATATTTTTATGACGAGTATATGATTATATTTTACATTTCCAAAAGCTAATGCTATGCTTGGTCGAGGATTGAGCTCTACAATACAGAATATGTAATCATATTAACGAGTTTGAAGGGATAGTAGTTTCTGAACTACGTCAGCTGAAACGTATTAAAGTCCCACAGCGCGGCATCCTTGACCAAGCATAGCATTAGCTTCTGGCCACCTGAAACAGAAGCATTTCTCAAGAGGCTCGAATAATTCAGCACCTACATAGTTTTGAATATATGTAATTAACTTCTGACCTGTTTATAAACACCAAAACGAACAGATGAGCTTTAGACGCCTTGAATAGCAAATCGTTTGATTAGCAACACTCGAAGCTTCCTCTGTTTTTGCTCCGGTTACTAATAATTGCGTGGGCAGAGTAACCAGCACGTAAACAGCTTCTAACTTGCCGATTGTTGGCTTTAAAAAAAAATGTTTCTCTGAATAGCTTCCGAAGCAAACGTGTCCGCCGTCTTTGAACATTAGAAAGCGTTTTCTAGGACTGCACAATTCTTAACATGGAAAAATCATTGTGTACTCGAACTAGGGTTGTGTTAAGTGGCACATTTCAGTCGGTCCCAAGACAAGGTTCCATGTAGGATTGATTTGTTATGTGAAAAGGATTACATTTAAACACATGGATACATTATCTAATGTTAAAGATGACGTGATTTTATACACAGTACACCCAGTATCTGATCAAAACAAGCATTGGCAAAGACTACAGGTCAGGATTTGAGATGACATCATATGCAAATAATAGCACATAGAAATTAGTTTTCATGTGATAGCATACAAGAGTTGGTTGGTGGTCGTGCCAATTAGGGTATGGATTAGTGGTGGTATACTGCTGGTGGTGGACTGGGTATTGGTAGTAGTAAAGGGTGTGCTATTAGTGATGGCACTGTGGTATTTCATAGGTGGTGACAGTAATGGTGTTTTTGGTATTGGTGACATTAGTGTTGGTATTAGGGGTGGTGGTGATATGGTGGTGTTACAGTTGGGTGGGATTGGTGGTGGTATTATTGCTGGTGGAATCTGTGTTATTGGAGGTGGTATGTTGATAGTGCTAATGCTGTTAAAGTATTTGTATTGAAGAGGGTGGCGCTGGTGGTGATATCCGTGGTGATTTGTGGTTTTGATGGCGGTGTAAAATTAGTGATGCTGGTATGCAACTGGTTGTGGGGTGAAATTGGAGATAGCACAATATTACTGTTATTGGTGCTGGTAGTATAAGTGGTATTAGTAAAATTGGTGGTGTGTTATACGTTATTTTGGAGATATTTGTGGTGGTAGTATCAATAGTGGTATTCTGTCATTGGTGGCGTTTATGGTATTGGTGGTGGTAGTGCTGCTGGTTGTATTGGTGATTCTAGTATTGGTGGTGGTATTGGAAGCAGTGGTGGCCTTGTTGGTGCTACTGGTCTTGGTGATATTTGTGGGGGGTTGTTACTGGTGACAGTGTAGTATTGGTAGTATTAGTGGTGGTGTGGTCCTGGTGTGATATCGGTGACTGTAGTTATGGTGATGTGTGTTATTGGTGGTTGTGGTATTAAAGGCAGTATGGTTTTGTGGTGGTCTGGATTTGGCGATATTTTATTTGTGGTGGCATTGTATTCATGGCTGTGGTATTAGTGTGGTGTAGTTTTGATGTGGTGGTAATCATGGTGGTGGTATTAGGGCTTCCATTATTGTTATTGGTGGGGGTTTAGTACTGGTGGTGATAGAACTGTTGATACTATTGGTGGTTGTGGTATTGATGGCTTTATTGGTGATGGTGGTAACACTGTTGGTGAGTTATATATGATATTGGTGGTTATGTGGTACTTATGGTGGTGTGAGTGGCATTGTGATGGTATTGTTTGTGGTCGTCTATGTGGTGGTATTCATGGCAGTGGTGGTGGGGTGTAAATGTGTTGTTCGAGAAGGTGGTACTGGTGGTTTTTGTCGGTTTGACATTATTGGTGTTTATGTAATTATTGGTGGTATTAAGTGTGGAAGTATTGACATTTCTAGCAGCGTTACTGGTGGTGATTATAGTGCTGATGAGGATATTGGTGGTGTTGGTGACATTGTTGGTGCTACTGGCATTGGTATGTATTTGAGGTAGTGTGGTATTGATGGTAAAGTGATTTTATTCTTCTTTGAAGGTTGTATTACAGTAAAGCTGTTGGAGTTGTGGTTTTAGAGATGTTGTGGTATCAAAGGCTATGGTGGTATTTGTAGTAGTAGTATTATTGTATTGGAGGTATTGGTGATATTGGTGGTGACAATGGTGGTTGGGTCGTGTGGGTGGTGGTAGTGGTGATGTTATTAGTGGTATTGTTGGTGTTGGTGGTGCTGTTGGTGGAATTAGTCATGGTGGTGTTATTAATGGTGGTATTGGTTTGATGGAATACCTGTGGTGCTGTGGTTTGAGGGCATTGGCGATGTGTTTTTGGTGGTGGGTTACTGGCAGTAGTGTTATTAGTGGTATTGGTGGTATTTGTGTTATTAGTGCTGATGTCGCTTCTGGAGGTGGTGATGGCAGTATTGGTTGTGCTATTGGTATCATTGGAGGAGGCTATACATTGGCTGTTGTAACAATGGCAGTGTTAGGGATTTTGGTCTTGGTTGTGATGAAATTGATGGTGCTATTAGTATTGTGATATTAGTTTTGGTGTGATACTGGTAGTTATTTGGTGTTGCTGTTATTGGTGGTGATGTGGTATTGGTGGCTGTAGGATTAATGCTCATATAGTAATGGTGGTGGTGTGGAGTTGGTGATGGGGTGGTATTGATGGCAGGGTGTTATTGGTGGTCCTATTGGTGTTGAGGGTCGCAGTGACAGTGATATTGGTGGTGTTATCCATGCTGGTGGTGGTTTTGCTAGTGATAATATTGGGGGAGGAATTGGTATTTAAGTCATTGGTGTTTAGAATGGTTTGTGGTATTTGGGATGCTTCAATTGGTAGTGATACAGGTCATAACATTATTTTTGGTGGTTTTGGTGATGTGTAGTATTGGTGCTGATGGTGCTGTTGGTGATATCAGTGATGCTTGTATTGATGGTGGTTAGAGCAGTATTATTGGTGGAATGGTGGCATTAATGGTATTTGTGGTAGTAAAGGTGGTGTGTTATTGGTGGAAATTGTAGTTTTGGTGGTGGCACTGGTATGGTAGTGGTGGCATTTGTAGCAATTGTGGCATAGTGTTACTGATGGTGGTAATGGTTGTGGTACAGGAGGTTGTGATACTGGTATGAGAAACACAGGCCATATTAGTGCTGATAGTATTGGCTTCTGTGTTATTATAGCTATTGATGTAATGGATGGAGTTGTTAAAGGTAGTATTGGTGATGGTGGTGGCTTTAGTAGATATGGGTTGGTAGGGATGATTTAATTATGGTGTGGTATTGATGGCGGCCTGGTAATTGTGGAGTGGCATTGATGGTGATATGTTGTTGGTAGTAGGGTGGAATTTGGTGGTGGTGCACTTTTGTTTGTATTGGTGCTTGTGTTTCAATGGCATTGGTGGTGGCGTGTTATTGATGGTTGTAGTCATGTTGCTGGCAGAGGTGTTGATGATATTGTTGGTGATGCAGGTGCTCTTTTCACTTTCTCTGCATGGAGACCGATGAGCAAGTTCAGCTAAATCATTATCTGTATAACTTCTGTATCCTAAATTTACCAAAGTACTATCATTACGCCTTGAGAAGCCACCCTCTCAGCATGCCACTGCTATAGAGCCAGGGTGTCTAATCTCATGATCAAGTATCATCTTCTTGATACTCTGTAAAATACACGTTTAGGTTCAATTACCCACATTTTCGTTGATTTCTCCTCAGTGATGACCAAAGACAAATTACGTGGTCACCTAATGTAAAAACTCAATATCTTAATGCAGTCAACACCACCTGCAATTTCCAGTCCTTTGAAGCAATAATTAACAATGTAGAAAAACAGAGATATAGATCATGCTGTTCCACCGAGAACAATGAAGCGCAACTTCTATTACATCACGTCAATAGAGAAAGAAATCACACAACCAGTACAAGTTGAGAAACAAATATAAGTAACAGCATTATATTCAGTACCAGAACTTCAGACCACAAGCAATTTATTACTGCAAAAAAGCACCCTGATTGACCACCAACTTCAGGATCACAATATGCCAGCTAAAGCATGCCACTGACACCTATGCACCATTGTCAAATAGAGCGCTCCTGACCTAAAGCTTTGAGTTTAATAACACTGGGAAGATGGGACTAATATGGCTAGCACCTCCATGAAGGCATGTAAAGTAGCACCCGGAAAAGGTTAGAAATTCACAGGCAAAGTTCAGTCGTAATCGCATGCCACAGAGCGGCTTGCTGCTAATGGAATTAATCTTAACATTACAGTTGAGAACTTTATCATGGTGTAGAAGAGTGGGTTCTGGTATTTTTTCATTTAGGGTTTCCGGATTTTGGGCCTCTGATATGGTGTGGAACCTCCTAACAGAGTTCACCCACCATAATACTCTGCGTAGAATTGTTATGAGCTACAATTTCTAGTGCACATATTTCAAAATGAGATCAGTTGCTGTAGATGGCTCAGGTAAAGGTCTCTGAATAGGAAGACACGTCATGTCCTCATGCAAACATGTACATTCTGAGTGAGGAAGGATGTTGTTTGAGTCAGTGTTGCATCTGCATTGTCAGAGATCAGGCTAGCCAGCGCTCTTGTGGACACATCTGAGATTCACAAGTCGCTTCCTATGTTCTCAGGCCCACATTTAAGGGCAAGGCCTGGTGAACATTCCAGTGCTCATTCCAGCTCTCTGAATGTGAGCTACACCTGAATACTGACTTATAGCCTCTTGGGCAATATTATCCATTTTATTTTTATTTTGGAACCAGGTTGGGCTTTGTGATAGCCTCCCAAAGATCACATTTTCTAGAAATATTCACTTTGTAACATCCCAAGAATGATTTCCAGCTTCCTGGCAAACCTTAAGGGCTCCACCTGCATTTCAGATTGATGCTGTGTTATGTGCAGCTTGTATGCTTTTCCTGGCAAATCCTTTGATTCCTAGAATTCCAAGACCATAGCTTCTTCTTTACACTTGCAGGCAATGAATATGGAGGAATCAGCAAACCTAATGCTGGCAGGTGATACCTTGATCACACCTGAGGCATTTGATCAGTATTGAAAACGCTTAACTTTCTTTTCCTTTGTCTGGCTCTCTGTTTACAGAGATTCCTGAGTTTTTGATAATCCTTGTTTTCTGAACCAGGTCTATTTTTGTGGTCATCTCTGTTTCCAGAGCTAGAACTGTTCTGCAGTGTATTCCTTAACCTTTGAGTTAGTGCTGTTTCAGTGTTACCTGGATATTTTCTGCTTTTTCTGTGTTTGCTGCCCTGACTCCCTTTCACCAGTTCCTTATATCCTAGTTCCCAGTGTTAGTCATCAGTTGCATGCTTCATTAGTTCCCAGTGTTCCTCTTCCCATGCCTAATGCTTTAGTTTTCAGTTTATTGCTTGCTTTCTGTCAAGTGTTCCCTTTGCTTTTCTTTCTGTCTTGTTAAACATTACTACTCTCTAGCTCCTTGTCACTCACAGTTGTGCTTTTAATTATCCTCCCTTGCATGGTTCTCTGTGATTACAAGGATTCATGGGCATTGCCCCCAAATTATGTCATGTTTCTTTTTTCAAGGGCACTCCTTCCTTATATCGAATCGCAGTGGTATGTAGGAATGGTTTGTGACTGAAATGCAGGTGCAAAACATTCACATTTTACCACCTACTCCAAACGGAGGTAACCCTTTTGCAAACTGGAAGGGGTCCCCTTTGTGAATGCATGCAAAATCATTTTTTAAGAGTAGGCAGTGGTCCCTTAAGGAAAACGGGTTGCATTAAAAAAAAGATGGCTTTATTTAAAAGCAATCATGGACTCTGTGGTCTGCTGTGTCGAGCAGGCCACCATTCCTGTGATTTTACCGTTTCCTAATGGGTTGCAAATTGCGACCTACCTCATGAATATTAATGAGGCAGGTTGATGTGCAAGCCATTAGGAAAGCTAACTGAAGCTCCTGGAGTTTCATACATTCAAATAGCGATTTCCTAATTGCGATTCACAGACAATCACAATTAGGTAATTGGTATTCAAAATATTGATAAATCTGGCCCTAAGTAACTAGAGAGTTAGGTAATCTTCAACATTGGTGCATGAATGCAATAACTTAAAGAGTAGAAAAATATGAGAAATTATTCGTAGTATTTGTATGACAGTATTACAAGGATTGTGAAAGTAATTTTATAGTACTTGAGACCTAGGAAAGGTGCTTTGTGTGAACTGTGTTCAACAGAACAAAGCCTGCTGAGTCCAAATGTGAGCCAAACAAGCCAGAGAAATCTGAAGACCATTATTTTTTTGACCTAAGGGTATCCGAGAACTGTGAAGAAATTGTGCTTTATAACTTTATCCACCCTAATATACCTCAGATCAGTTCATAAAAGTAATTGAGAAAGACATAATTCCTAGGTGTTCAAAGTATAAAGTGCTTGTATAATCAGTATGCAAAGAGGTCTTTTACATATATATTATCTGTTTTGTAGATACATTCATGGTGTGCACTAGAATCCCACTACTGACAAAAAGTGATGCAGTGCAGCTCCCAATATTATACTGTCTGGTTTGTCAGGATCGCAAGTGTCTTCTATCACTTTCCTTCACATCTGCTGCCATCACCGTTCATGTGTCAAATCAGTGCATGCTGGTCTCAGGAGGGCGTGGGATTGGTGTAGCCATGTCATTACTGAAGCACTACAAATGTAATTTGTATGACAAGCATGCACTGGGTGTAATTTGGTTTGAATGCTGATTTACTTCTTGAACGCCTGTTGTTTCTGAGCTTTGCCTTTATTTGTACAGGGCTTCTCCATTGGATCCCTTTTCTCCTCTGAATCCCTTTGATCTTTTGGCAGCTCTAATACCAATATTCTCTTCACTTTGTCTACTCTGCCAGCAGTCCTTGCCAGACTACTGGCTCTGGGATTTGTGAGTTGCTTACTAATGAGTTACAGAACTTGTTGTACACCTTCAATCTTTTTGTGCAGGCAAAGCTCACCCCCAATGTCGGAGACGATGTTTCAGCAATATGTTAAGTAAGCCACAGACCTCGGTGAACAACAAAAAGCAGAACTGTGAAAAAACAAGGAAGAAGTCTACAAACAAAGCCACCTGCAATTAGAGTGTAACAGAGACTGAGCAGGGTGTCTGTCCAGATGCTAAGAGCAGGAGCTCATGGACTCGATAGAGCTCTCGGACATACAAGATCTAGCATCTCACCACTTCTGGATGCTTCCCCACAAGGCTGCTGGACAAGGTATAAGTGCATAATAGGGACACATGGCTGATAGTAAGCAAATGCCTTTAAGGATCCTTTAGAACTACACTGATTCAAGGAACTCTGGGAGAATTAGCCCCCTTGTCATCTAGAGTAAAGGTACACATCCTTTGGAAGCACATTTTGTTACATGCATGGATAGAGTAACATCTAATCAGAGACTCAGAGCATATCAGAGCCATCGTAATCCTTTGAATCTTGAGACATTTGTTTGTGAATTTAACCTGTGTGGTACCATATTCAAATTGTGTCCCTATTTTCGAGCTGAATCCTTTAGAAATGGGTTCTGAGAGGAACTGCATTATTCTTCTTTGGTAAATTGTATCAAAGTCTAATGTGTGTACACCTATTGTATAAATTCCATAATAAATGTACCTCCAGATTAGAATATTATACAAGGATCAGGGACAATGCTTTGTTTATATGTTCCTGGGTCCAGAATCCAGATGTGAGGTCATTTTTTACTTAGCTGGATTCCAACACTTAGGCCCATATTTATACTTTTTGACGCAAAACTGCGCCGGTGCAGTTTTGCGTAAAAAATATTACCGCCGGCTAACGCCATTTTGGTGAGCCGTGCGGGCGTCAAATTTATACTTTGACGCACGGCGGCGCAAACAACAGGTGGGAGTCATTATTTTTGACGCACACCGCGGTGTCAAGTCGTAAATGAAAATGACGTTAACGCAGCGGAAATGACTGTGGGTCGATTTACGACACCGCAAACCGGATATGCGCCATTTTTTTTACGCAATAGCGTAAAATAAAACAGCGAACACAGCCATTTCACCAGAGGAGAGCCAAAATGGATCCCAGATGCCACTACAGACCCCAGGAAGATGACAGCAGACCAGGAACTAGCCAGGAGGACCCACACAAGAACCAGGACACTTTTAAGAAGAAAAGAAAGTGTAGCTTTAGTGCAGAGGAGCAGGAAATTCTGGTTAAAGAGGTGACGGAACACCAGCACCAACTGTTTGTCACATCAAAGTTGCCAATCAGTAGGAGAGAGGCCATATAGCAACAAACTGTCGACAAGATTAACAGTGTGGCTGAAGTACGCAGAACAGTCATTGAGTGCAAGAAACGCTGGCATGACTGCAAGCACAGGACCGAGGAAAAGATGGCCAGGAATAGGAAGGCAGCACTGCAGACTGGAGGTGGGAGTCCAGCACACCAGGAGGCCCTGGACCACATGGAGGAGATGGTCGCAGCGGTCATCCCTGAGGTGATCGTCACAGGGATTCAAGGACAGGACAGCGCAGACTACCAGGAGACAACGCACATGCAGGGTAAGTCGCATGGGGAACTAAAATGTAATAATGTCATCTACAACCGGGGGGGGGATACCGACCACTAAATGCATGGAAGTCATCTAATGCATGGAGTGGCATGGGTAAAGGGGCACGGCAGGGGGGCATGGCCCGTTCTGAGAAGACCTGGGGCACACCATTACACAACACCAACAACAGTCCCATGGGGGCAAGCTGTCATGCCAACGATGGAGCAAAGGGAAAGCCACGACAGGAAGGAAGGCCACTACGTCAAACTGACATCCTGGCACACGTCAGCCAACATTAACTAGGGCCCTATTAGCAATCCTCTAGCCATATCGACAACTGGAATGTAACTGCGACAACAGTTGCCACAACCATCTCTGCTCTGTGTGCAGCTCAAGTAACCAATGGCAGTAACCTCCCCATTGATCATACACACCTAAATTAGGGGGTGAGGATGACAACTGCAACAATCCCCAGAAACAAGACAAAGGCCCCAGTACTCTCAAATGTCAATGCCCATAGTTGTCGCAAACATCAGCCAATGTAAACAACAATAGGAGCTACACAGCACTAAGGACACACCCATGCTGCATATGTCAGGGTCCATCCTGTGCCTGGGTAACAAGGCAACATACCAAATATCATACTGCTCAGACAACAGCATTGAGGAGGGGACACATGTAACTGGTCACTGAAATACACCTGCACAGTCAGAGGATGAAATAGGACACTGATACGACTATCAGGGCAATCCAATGTAACACACATTCCCCAACATCAGCAGGACACATTAGCAATGTCAACATATCGGATCATAACATTGCCATGCATAGGATATGCCACATGTCAATGAGATTTAAGTGGATGTGAACAATCAATGATTGGGGCAGGTCCAGATTGTTAAGTGTGCTGCCAGGGCCATCAGTACACCCACAGCCAGTGAAAGGTCTCACCATGAGAATGGATGTACACGGAGGGTCGGGTAGGAAAAGAAGGTGGCAATTCTCTATTTGGCAAAAATCAACACCTAGAGGCGATGAGGCTGACAAGTCTGGTAACTCAATAACATACATGTGACACACAGGTGGGCCATAGGCCTGGAAGAATGCCCATCTAAAGGACTGGAGAAATTAACACAAAACAAGATCACAAAGTGAATTCATCAAAAGGCAGGCACGTCACATCAAAATTGCCACAACACAGACACACTAATTGTACCCTGTTTCATTGCAGAGGAAGATGGGTCCCCTGCCGATACGCCTGTCCCAGATTTCCCTGATGACATGGATGACGAGCCGATAAACATTCCCCAGGAGACCATCCAAAAGGTCCTTGAAACCCTCCAGACCCCACCTTCTGTCACAAAGAGGAGCACATAACAAGCAGCCATCGCAGAGGAGCCTCCCACCACCCCAATTCTAAGACCTGCCAGCTCCAATACAGCTGAAGACTCAGACGACACTGGCACCAGCTTTGAGAGAACTGTAGTTGGAGTACAGCGGGAGCTGGCCAAGGAGGTGCGGGTGGGGATGCAAAATATGGCAGCCAGCCTTGAGGGGGATGCATTCGTGGATGATGTCATCTGCAGATCAGGCAGCACCTATGCAAGCCCTAACATCTAACTTGTAGGAACTGCAAAAAACCCAGAAGGAAATCAGCACAGCTGTAATACAGTTGACCCAACACCTACAACAGCAATCCTGTCAACGCGTGCACGAATGCAACATTGAACCCCTCAGGGCCAAACTGGCTGCCTACCATCGTGATGTGGGTGCTATTCTCAAGAACCAGCAGATCCTCCTTGCTGCAGTACTGCCCTTAAGACCTTCACAGGGAGCAGCGCCCGGGATGTCTGACTCCACGTCTTCTAACACTGAGGTGTGTGTTGCCCCTTCACAACCAACAACAACAAGGACAGAGGAGGCAACACACACATCAGAAGAAGAAGACATGGAACAGATCACATTCACAAGGAAAATGACCTGGAAGCACTAGTCCCTGCCACATGGCCAACATTTACCAAGGTCCTGCGCTTTTTAACTTGCCAGTCTTGCAACAACTGTACTCAAGCATTGTTCTGCAAACCACTGTATATCTTGTCACCCAGCCCAGTGATTGTCTCTCTCCAACTCATTGGCTAATTCTGTCCCTCTGCCCTGTTTGAAACAGCAACCCCAGCATGTCAAAAGCATTTTGGTAAACCCTTGTGTTGGATCACCATGTAAGATGTCACTATAATGGACTCACAATCATGGACAATGTACAGATAGCACTACAGCACTTTTCAATAAATAGCACTTACACAACAAATCTGTCTCTGGGTAATGTGACATATCAACTGTGAAGTAGATAACTGAAATGTGCCTACTGTCAAATTACGTAGCTTGTCAATACAACTGTCCTGATAATATGACATATCTGCACAGTGCCCATGATTACATCATACTCTGCCCATCCTGAGGGACAAATCTGATGAAGTGAGAAACCATACACCATCATGCTGTGTTGGACAGAAGAATGCTTCCTCAGGGGATAACTAAGTCATCAAATAGTGTTAGCAAAATGTTGTAAACATGCAAGAAAAATGACACAATAAACATGCCACACTAATCTAAGTAAACACTACAAAAACTGCCCAAATGAAGGTGTCTGAGTTAACAAACAAATAGGTAATCATGCCGAACTGTGTCACAAATGATGTATGAGGGTCATGAAGACAAGAATACAAGATTGCCAATGAGAACTCATCTTATAAGGGTGTGCATGATCATCACACTGCAGTCAGACCTAAAACTGTTTCCCCATTATCAAGTCTGGAAGCACTGTTAGTGACTTTGAAAACACACTTATCAACAGAAACACATTGGGATCCATATTAACTGTGATTGGTGGTTGCAACAAAGGGTCGACACTTTGCAAGGTAGGTCTGGGCTAGCTGCAAATCGTACAGCTCAGTTGGGATTTGTTTGTAGCATAGGACACAGATGTTATAGTACCAAATTGATGTACACTGAATCCAAACCCACGATCAAGTACCATTCAACACATACTATTAAGGGGTAACCAAGTATTTATTAAATGCTAACCACAGATGAGGAAACTGAGGGAAAAATCTTACCTACCCTAATCTACCCTGACTACTCATCACCCACAACTGTCCCTAACTAACCTAAGCTACACTTACTTATCCCATGTAACAAAACATTCTAAACATCTACCCCCAACCCCCCTTATGAAACGGGACACATGGAGGACAACACATACTAACCTAAACACATACTATAGTATCCTAAACAAATATATATTTTTTTGGTATTTTTCTTTTTAATTTTTATTCTTTTTTTAACACACAAGAACCCCAACATAGCCCCCCACCCACCCACCCACACACTTAATAAGTAAAAATATAAAGAATGAGGACCCCCATCCCCCCACACCAACACTAACTAAACTAATAGCCTATACTAACCTAACACTAAGCCCACTAACTATAAGAACAAGGAAAGAGGAGGGAGGGGAGGGAATCATGTCCATCCAAAAAAGTGTCTAGAGGTTGGCCCTCCGGAGGGTCCTCTTAATGTCCTTGACCCGCCGTTTAATGTGCCGCACGTCCCGGCTCAGGTGGCTCAACTTGCGCAACACTTTGTCCATCTTATGTTCCATTCTGTTGAAGGCTGCAGGGCCAACAGATGGAGTAGTGGCAGTCTGGGTACCGGTGGAGGAGGTCTGTTTGGGTGTGGTGCCAGGCCTAGTGGGCTGTCCTGCACCGGTGACAATGCTGGGGCCAGGAAGTCCAGCAGATGTTGGACCAACAGTGGCAGCTGTGGGTAGGGCCACCTGGCTCTGATTGGTGGTTGTGCTGGTGGTGGCTGTGGTGGGCAAAGTAGGCCCACCCTGTGGGAAGGCTCGCCGCCATTCCCCGAGGGCCCGTTCATGGTGATATCGCCGGGCCATCCTCCGGAACCCCTACTCCACCAGCAGGATGTGCGGATATCGCATGGCCCGGCGCTGAAATTCACGGACCTGGTCTGGAGTCTTGTTAGCAGCTGTGAAGACAAATGCAGATATTCTACATTAGTAACTGCATTGTGTGAAATGGCACAGCAAGTTAATCAGACATTACATCTACTGTACTTGTAACGGCTCATATCACAATACAGAGCATGGAAAGTCCCTGAGGAAGTATATGGCAGGCCATACTACAAAGGTCACATCACACAAAGCACATCCATAACCTACAAGATGGGTAATAACTGGCTTTGACATGCAATCTGAGTTCTGACAGTTATCATCTAAGAATCATGCTGCATATCCTCCGCCAAGAGCTGGGCTACAAGTGTCAGTGTACGGAAAGCAAAACTAAAGCCACATGGTCTGCAAGTTGTAACTGGACTTGCCAGTATAGTACCAAGTGCCAAACCTGAGTGTGTATACTAGTATGCAACCAAACCGTCACTTATTCACATGTATGTGTAACATACTGGTAGCATCAGTACTAGGTACCCCATTCACAAACCCATGGCTGTGTTTGAGGGGGGACGGTGGATACACAACTATAATTTGCCAACAACATGTACACCTAGGAGTGTATAGGAAACTCCACACGTTTGTCTCTACAGACACACCACAGGTAAGGTCTATCTACAATTAGGAGTCAGCAAACCCTAGAGCACCCATAGGATCAGACATGTCAGGAAATGCAGAACTTAGTACAGAACATATACTTCCAGTGGGGCCTGACTTACATCAGACACAGAGTTGCTAGAACACCCATGATCATGAATTGCATGCACACTTAAGCCTTTGCACTCAGGTTCCACAGACTTGTTGCACTACATGTGGAAGTACATGCTGCTAGGAGGTTCTACCTACTGTTTCAAAATTACGTAGGTAAATAGGGAAGCAGATGTCTATTGGAAAGCTATTAGCTCTACCAATCTTAGAGAATTTGGGTCTGACAGGCTGACTAAATTGGGGCTGACTTCCATTGTGACTCTTGGTGATACAAGTGTCATACACATGACTATCCCCTGTACTCACAATGGGGCCTACAGGGATGTCCTACAATCCCTACATGATACCATTGGATGCACATTGGCAAACTCAAAACATGTGAGAACTGCATTCCCACTCATGGAACAAGAGAAAAGCTTGCCCAATGCATCACACCTTGCTATGCGTCCAACTCACACGAGTCCATAACCAGCAAACACAACACATAACAGACATATCAACACTTACTGGAGTGGTCGGGTCCTCAAATGTCACCACCTCTCCCACAGTGTAGGGTGCTGGTCCACCTGTAAGTTATGGAAGGAAGAAATGTGCTCAAAATCTGTGCACAGTGCAACAATTTCATAAACATTTACAATGTGTAGTCTTAATAATGAAATGGCAGCCATTCAGACTTGATGGTACTGGATCTGATATATCACGGCCAACTTGTACATAGCATGGGTCTCCTGTGACAGTTACACACATATCTGCACACATACATTGGCAAGTGTAATCGTCTCATCATGTGCATCCAAAAGAGACATCCAAAGCCTGGTTACTTGAGGACTGCATTACCAGTCAAACATGCCTTGTGGCCATGACACATTTATTGCACATAGGCCCAATGTACAGAGGGAGGGGCAGAGACTTTTGTAAGCCATCCTGTTGTTACAGTATAGTCAATTGATGTGGCCCAGCTATGGTGCTTTGCACCAACCATGGAGATGTGAGGCCACGTGCATACACTTGGACTGTCATCCATATTTGGATTGTGGCTCAACAAATTCCAACAAACATCTTAAAATGTAAGCTGAGGGCACCTTACCCCTTTTCACGATGTTTTCAAATCAAGATCTGACATGTACCCAAAAAGATAAAGGACCACAATAATCCCAAACATTCATAGTACTTCCGTGAACGCTTTCCTTCCACACTCTCCAGACTCACATGAGACATATGTCTGAGCCACTTTGCTATTATCAATTTTCGTGCAGGCAGCACTCATTTTCAGCATCATGTAGTGATTCTAAAGTCAGTCTAGCAATTGCGTCAACATAGTTGGACTAAATGTTGGTACATCTGTACTTCTCTGTCAATAGTACCCTATATAGACATGATTGGCTCCTATTTTGTTAGCTGTTCTGACAAAAAGGCCGCACCAATTTCCTTCATGGAAAAGTAACCTGTAAGTTTGCTGAGCATGTGCTACCTGACAGCTAGCAAGTGTGATCCTTGCCATAGTGCATCAATGATCCCCTTATATTTCCCCAGCATTACACACAGTCAGCAAGTTAGCTGGCAGACATTGCACTAATCCCCTGATGTCACTACAGAGCATTTAATTGTGTACATTAACATAAGTCGTACTCACCAACAGTGCCACCAATCATGATTGCAAGGTGGTCCAAGAGATCCTGCTCCCTGGTGATGAGGTCAGCCCACCGGTGCTTCCGTTGGTGGTCACTCTTCTGGCTGTCATACACACCCTCCAGGTGATGCAGTACCTTTCCTCACCGAATTCTGCGCGCCTCTGTCGAATACCCCCGTATCACCCTGCCTGGATCATGAGCGCCAAGAAATGCGTCAGCAGCCAGATGAAGCCCCCCAACTCCTCTTCCCCCATCCTGCCAAGACGTGGCCTACCAGACATACTTATAAGTGATGATATGGAATAGGGGTACAAGAAATAGAAAGGGGAAAAGGGGGAAAGTAGGGGTACAAAGACAGGAAAAAAGTAAACCTAAACACCAAAAGAGCCCAACTATCCCCAAACTAACACTACCCACAACAGACTCCCACAAACAAGAAAAACACAAGATAAATGGATAAATGTAGACAAAACACAGTACTACAGTATACACAAACAGTATTTATTTCACAAATTGACTTTACAGATAGCACACAGGACAAAAACAGCACAAAATCTCAGGACAACACTCTCTCCACAGCCACACAGTCTAGAAGGATCATAGACTGCAAAGTGAAAGTGAAAGTACACCCACTGTACATGATCTGTAAACAGGATATCCTATTACATCACTTCCTGTATTGAAAGTCCCGCCTTTTTTGCATTATGCGTCATTTTTTGTTAATCAAAACTGTATTGGCGTCATTTTTTTTGACGCACAGACGTGAATATTAACCCGCATCCACATAATGATACATGGACTGTACAAATATCTGGATGCGGGCTAAATTTCACTCCTGTGCGTAAAAAAAAATGACGTGAATACAGTTTTTGTTGTCAAAAAATGACGCACAACGCTAGGCACGTCAAAATTACAGTGCATTAACTGGTTTGGGGCATTTTTACTTGTTTTTTTGTTATTTTACATTTGGAACACATCAGAGATTGGCTAATTGAAGACAGTATGGTGTTGATGGTGTATGTTCACATGTGTGACATCATACTGCAGCGGAACATCATCCACTACACCCTTCACAGTATTTTTACAGTTGGCTGACGCAATAGATGGTCATAAGTGTGGCCTACATATATGTGTTTCACAAATTGTGCATGTTTGGCATAAGAAGAGTATAGCAATGTGACGCACATACGTAAAGTACCTAAATGCCTTTGGCTCAAAGTGTGTGCTTTGACAACTAATGTGTTGGTTGACCAAGTGTGTGTGTATATCACATGAAGCATAATTGTACATATGGTTGTATGAATGTGACGTCCATGTGTCCAATCCTTAGATGCAAGCCAAATTGAAAATGAGCAAGGGCATGTGTTAGTCATACATGTAACAACACCCGTAAAGTGTACTTCCAAGTTTTAGGGTCACGTAGACACCACATGTGACATAGCATGCACCAGATGGATGGCAGACGCTTGTTCATGTCAATGGTCCACATTTTCTACATCCTATGTCCTAGAGTATTGGTAAGAGCTTCCTAGGCACTACTTGGAGAATCCCACAGTGAGTCATACACATGCATTGAGGAAGTGGGTACCATGTTGTTTGCACAGACAGACAAGGGTGAATCTCATATGTATGATGACACCACAGTTGAGGCCATAGAAGTGAGCCCCAACTATCACGTGGCAGTGGTGGACCAGCAAACAAGACACCACGTGTCCACTTATTTCCAGTGATCAATTGCACATAGGTGTCTTGTTCATGTGTGTGGTCCACTGATGATCCTGTAGATTGTTTGGGGTGTAATTTGTCACAGTTCGGTCCAGGACTCATCATGAGTCAGTGGCAGCTATTCCTGTATCTACTGAGTATCCTTGGTTGATCAATGTGAGTAAAGTACATGTGGACATGTGAACCAACATGTGGATGGTCCCACCCTGTCACTAAAGACGTGTAATGAGACAGTCAACAGGGCAATCTTGGTGTGCTGAGTGAGATAATGTCTCAGGTGTCATGTTCCGGCAGGTGTCATTACAACATTTGTACACAGGTTGGCCTCTGCACTTCCCACTGCATCTGGGAACATCATAACCTCTGTGCTGATTATTCTCGCAGCTATTCACCACACACGGCCCATCACTATGTTGTGCGCACTCTGATGCTGTGTGTGAGCTGTCATGGTCCTGACATTTGTGTATTATTCATCTACATTATCAGAGGTTGATGGTTGTGCTGAAAGCCCCGTACCCAATCCCTGCCTACGGCCCTGGGACACTGTCACACTTTGTCATTCATGCATAAATGCAACCCAGACAAGGGATGTGCCATGAATTTAGCTTTTCCAAGAGGATGTAACTCAAATGGTACAGTTAAAAGGCAGATGATGCTATACAATGTATTTGGGTATGCATGGAAGAAGCCCATGCCCAATGCCCCCTGATGAATGGGACGTTTGCTAACGCAAGTGTGGTACATATGTAGACACAAGGATACTTTAGTGTGACGCACAGACAGTTGCCAGTCAGGCTGACAGAATGCAAGGTGATTCAGGATCCAGTTACTTGACAAGTTATGTAATCAGTGGTCTGACTGAGACTGTTTTGAGGACAAACTAGACAGTTGATATGTCAAACTGTGTACGTCCTGTGTTTTTGAAGGTGACAAATGAACCCAAGGGCTGTATTACACGGCTTAATTAGTATCAATGGTTGACGGTGTATTTGACATAACTCCTATGCTGTTCCAGGCATCATCAGGGGCAGTGGTTTTTTAAATGGGTGGTGTGCATGGAGGTGATCACAGGCATGGGCTGCATCTGTTTCTCACCAGTCCTGTAGGTGAGACTTGCATTCTAAGGGCCAACAGACATTTTCACAAGGGGAAGCAATCTACATGTGCTAACAGGGCTTTGAAACTAGAAGAGAGTGTATAAATTGAGCTGATGTCCTTGCAGTCAGATGTTCTATGACAATGGCATACCATAGGAAAGGGTGTAGCACACTGGTTTGCTAATGTTGGTCTGTGTGTGTAGAGGAGGTATTATCAGGGTACACATCTCAGTATTCCAGGGATCTCTTCCGACAGGTGGGTTGTGAGCAGGTGCATGGGTGTGTCACGAGTTAGGAAATGGGCTGACATGTACATGGAATGTCATGTGCGCAATGCATGTCATATGTGTGGCACTTGCGCTGTCTATGTTCTGCTTCTAAGGAACTCTAGTCACATGTAGTCCTTGAAAATATTGGATGCAGTTGGACTTACTGCTGTCAAGGGTCTGGTCAGGCATTCCTGTTACTGATGCCAAAGCACATTGACTACCTCATGTATGAGGCTTGTTTTCCCCTTATTGAGTGATGGTGTCTTAGTTGTGTGCCATATGCTGCGTTGGACCTTGCTTTCAACATGTATGTGTGAAATAGTTGTGGTCCTCTGCTATTGGCCTTCAAAGGAGAAATGTACATGATATATGTCATTAAGAGTGTGTGTGTATGTGACCATTGTATGTTAGGCATCACATTAGCTCTGGGATGTTCCGTGTCCTACTCAGTATCTCAGCAATGCTCCATGAGACAACACTCTTATTCTGATAAATAGAGATGAAGGTGTGCAAAAAGGAATAGCCAGACAATGATATGGTGATTAGAACAGGTGTTTATTTCAATTCGTTAACTAAAGTGGTGAAGGTGATCATATTCGGAAGAAATTATTTACAATCTGCTGCCGCCTACGTATACCAGCAGCTGTGTTCTGTAGTTCCCCCTCCTGTTGCAGGCCAGCATCCTCCTCTTCCTCCTCTTCCGGCATGTGTGGCTCTGGTTCCAGGAGGGGAATGTTTCTTTTGATACAAATGTTTGTGCAATATTGCACACGTGAGGATGATCCTACAGACCATCTCGGGGGAATATAGGAGGCTACCACCAGTGATGTCGAGGCAGCGGAACCTTGACTTGAGGATGCCGAAGGTCCCCTCGACAATGCTGCGTGTCCTCCTATGGGCGTTGTTGTATGCACGCTCTGCAGCAGAACTTGGGTTGCCAAATGGTGTCATAATCCATGGCTGGATGCCATACCCCTGATCAGCTGCAAGAGAAAATGAATGGGATCATGTTGATGTAGCTGGAACTATTGAAAAGACCTTTCATGGCAGTAGTTGTCTTGTGTTGTCTGTGACTCTTTTGTGTACTAATGTGGCATCCTATGCTTGTAGGCTGTACCACCTGCATTGTGTTGCTCCTTGGCTGAACGAGTGTTTGTCTGCTAACCGTTTGTCAGCAGTATGTTTTGGGATTTGCAATACAGTGTGCCATCCCTAGCATTGTGACTTGTGATACAGGTGTCCGTGTGTCTTCACTGGGGGTGAGATGAAAGTTCCATGCACAGTTAAAATTGAAAGTGTTGTTAACACGTTCATATCAAAGTACCCTGGACATCCCATACCTTGAAACTTATGCAATGGATTAATGTAAAGATCATTGGGACACTTAGAATTTGCAAGGTGACATTTAGGCAACCACACTCATTGACGTCTTAACATTAGGCTGTACAGTAATTTCTGATGTGTGACAGGTTCAATGGTGACTTAAGAAACATGGCTAGCAATGCCAAGACCTCAGTGTGTTCCTGTTCACATGTTGCTGTTGTGGTGTATGTGTTGTGTGTCCTAGAGGGTTGCTATGCAGTGTGTATATAAGTAGGTTTTTGTACTTACCAACAAGTAGTCCATTGCCATACCGTCCATCCTGGAAGTGTTCATTGATGGTGCAGTGAGGGAAGATGTATGAGTCATGGATACTCCCAGGATATTTAGCCACAATGTTGGTGATCAATCCCTGGTGATCGACTATGGCCTGCACGTTGATGGAATGTGTGTGCTTCCTGTTGCGGTAGAGGTGTTCAGTTGCAGCAGGTGGCACAAGGCGTACATGTGTGCAGTCGATTGCACCAAGGACGTGTGGGAAGCCACCGATGAGGTAGAACCCCTGTTTTGTTTCCTGCTGCTTCTGTAGTGTGTTAGGGAAGCAGATGTGGCGGGGTGTCATTCGAATTATGGCATCCAGTACTTTGGGGAAAAAGGCGGAGAATGATGGTTGTGATATTCCGCCAACCAGGGCACCAGTTGTTTGGAAAGAGCCACTTGCCAGCATATGAAGTACGGCAAGCAGCTTTGTTTCTGTTGGGATGGTGCGGGTGTCACCAAAGTGGGGGCCAACTTCTGTTCAATGTTGCGCAGCAGCTGCTGAATGGCCTGCCAGTTCAACCGGTACCTCTTTATGATGTTGTGTTCCCTGAGGCCCTGAAGGGTGGTTCTTGGGCGGAATATCCTCTCCTGCCTTCTGCGCTGCCTTTGGGGTCCCTGCTGGTGTTGTTGTAGCTGCTGTTGTTGCTGCTGGGCTCTGCGTCTGCGTGCACGCTGGATTAGTATCACCTCCATGGCTCCCTGTTGCTGCTCTGCTGCTCTGCTGTTTGTTCTGTGTGTTCTGATTAAATACAGGTGTGTTAATGCCTGCCCTGACCCAGGTGTTAATTTTAACGCAAATCGGGCCGTGCGTCATTTTTGACTGAAAGCATAAATACGACGCACGGACGTTTAAGCCATTTTTTGGACGGGAACACCTACCTTGCATATAATTAATGCAAGGCGGGTTGCCACATCCAAAAAATGACGCACACGGCGGAATTTTGTCATCCGCGGGCTCGGGCGTCAAAGTTTAAATACGGGGCAACGTTTGCGCTGATTGTGCGTCAAAATTTTTGACGCGCAGACGGAGTATAAATATGCCCCTTAGTTTATGAAATTGCCTATTTTTCTGAGCCAGACATTAATGTAATTCACCCTTTAAGGTGTTGTGCTGAGTATATTAATTATTCATCTGCACCAGTTTTCAGATTAAGGGCCCAAATAGAGAGTAAGGCCAATGCAAGGTGAATTAAGAGTGTCCTCCAGGAGGAGTGGGTTTGGAATCTCATCAGCCATTGTTTATCAACTTATTAAATAAGTGAAGGAATGCTCCCATGAGCTGACAATCGAAATTTCCAGAATGATGCCTCTGTCTCTAATGGAGGCTAAGTGGCTCCTTTTGAGTAGTTCTAGTGGGTAGTGGCAGGCTTGGGGGTGAGATTAGTTCAGAAAGAGATGTGCCTTAGTTTTCATTAAGGTGCATTTACAATCCTTCTCAGAATGCAGCACAGGGGAGAGCCAGTGAGTGCATTGGTTCCAAACAGTGGCAGTGAGGGGAAAGGTATAAAGTGGTACCAATCGATTTAAAAGGTTACCATAACATTCACATAAATTCCACCTCCCTTCTTAAGCCCTTGTGCTATTGCAAAAGTAGAGAAAGAGTCTAGAAGAACAGAGAAGGACTGATTTAGCTGATGAAATCCTGTCAGGGTTTGGGTGCACCCACTCATGATTTGTACTCTGGACATTTTGGACAGTATTCTGGTGAGATGACATAAGCTTCGTGGCTCTCCAACAGACCTAGTGGCAAAGCATACTTCCTAGGTACTCTGAAAAGAAAAGTTGACCTTTAATTCTGTTTGTCTGTTCCTGCTATAGTGCCTTAAAGAGTTGTCACTGTGGACTTGTCGCTGGAGCCCACCAGAAAAAGCAGAACACCATGAACTCTCCAGAAACTGATTCAGCGGGGACATATTACAGTCATTTTAAGAAGTAGAGAAGCAGCTTGTAGAAGCATTTCTCATGCGCAGTGGGCATCCTGGGGCTAAGAGGCATATGCCATATGATCAAAATCTTAAGAGTGATTGCGTTTTTCTTCAGAAATCACTAATTTTTTAAAAGGTCCTCTTGTTGAATGTATGTGTAATCATTTGCCTTTTTTGATCATTTCTTGTAGAGGTGGCGGAACCATGTTGCTGACCCTGTGACCAAAAGGAGTTGCCTCCCTCACCATGAGATCCCCAGGGCTTCTTTGTGCTTGCCTGGCATTAATGGGTTTCCTCGGGTACTAGAGGGGTTAGTGGTCTCTTGTCTTCTCCCTACACCTGACAAGTGGCAGTTCCCATGATATAAAGAGCAGTTGAAGGAGGAGAGCTACTCCGCTGCCCAGCATGAGCGAGTATTGTTGGATTAGGGGGATGGGACAAGGTGCTGGCACAAATCATGTAGTCAGCTACAACTGTGCGGAGGGACCACACAATGGGTAGTGCCTGCAATTGTTTTTTTTTCTATTGGGTGTTATACATTTTCAAATCAAAATGAGAACCATGTTGAATCTAGATGCAACATGCTCGTCATCTTGGAACACTCTATTGTTCCATATAAAAAAACAGATTTCTGCAATAACGCTTTACGGTATTGGTTTCTATAAAAAGTCTAATGTCCTTTTTAACACCAATCCCAGCTGCAATGGAGTGTGGTGACAGGCGGCAGAGGAGGGGGGGTGACCATGTGTTGGGACAGAAAAGTCCTCTGCATGGCAAGAGGCATGAGCCTCTGCCCTGAGTACCACACAGTTCTTTTTGTCTGGATCCCTAATGCTGATTTTTTGTCACAGGCAAACACAAATCATGAGGTTGTGCCATGACACAGGCCTGTGGTCTTGTTGGACCAGGAGGGGCACCCGAAGCGCTAACCCCATAGTAGTGGAAGGCTACTGCCTTCACCAGTGGTTGAGCAGCATGAGTGTGGTGGTGGCAGCATACCATGTAAGGATCAATAGTAGTTAACAGGACCTTCTTACCCTGTGTCACTAGAGTGAGGCCTAGAGGCTCACTCACATCTTTAAAAGTTCCACTGCTGTGTGTTTGACTCACACCTGGCCTACATCAGATGTAGATGTGGAGTGCTGTGCATCACAGGAGTAATGACTTTGATTGATTGTATGTTTGCCTGGGAAAGGTACAGTACAAGTATGGAGCAGTACTGTGCAGTATATATGTGGTGAGTACATGTACTGAGTGTTTGTATGCCCGAGAGGAATAAATTACATGAGAGATGTAGCGCTATGCAGTGATGCATAGGAAAGCATTTGCTGGGTTATGTGTGCTTGTGTGAAGTATAGTATATGAAGGGTGAAGAGTTGTTTAGCACACATATAGTGAATGTGTGTGCTGGAAGTGTATGTGTGTTTGAAATAAAACACCCTAGTTAAATATAGAAATGTTTCAGTGCTGAACAAGGTGCGCAGACAGAGTTTAGGTGCTGAATGCATGTGTACATGTAAGGGTACAAAGCATAGAGGTGTTAGTGCTAGCCAGAAAGTGTGCTGCTCACTAAGTGTGACTGCAAGGGTGCATTGTATGGAGGACCCTGGGTTGCATTTTGAGAAGCCCATGCCTGCCTTGTGAAGACATGAGGAGAACAGGAATTCCTCAGACAGATTTGTGGATTGCTGGTTTCCTGTGGACTGGGTGGGGAAACACTGGAGTGAAAAGGAAAAAACTACCTTCACATCTCAAAAGACTTCTCTTTGATTCAGAAATGGATCAAAAGGAAGGCCCCGGACAAATTGCAGAAATTGTGATGGGGCTGGTAAAGGAATGATAACGTTTTGGGATGGTGGTCTGGGAGTAACCTTTTCATGCATGTATCACTGTGTCTGACATCAATGTGCGAGATCACTGGTTATTCCCATGAATTGTGGTGCAGGTCAATCAGCTTCAAAGTCCTGCCTGCTATGACAGAGATCTTTCATAAACAGAGATGAAAAGGAGAAATGTCTGTTTCAAAAGAAGCCACATGGTCTGCAAGTTGTAACTGGACTTGCCAGTATAGTACCAAGTGCCAAACCTGAGTGTGTATACTAGTATGCAACCAAACCGTCACTTATTCACATGTATGTGTAACATACTGGTAGCATCAGTACTAGGTACCCCATTCACAAACCCATGGCCGTGTTTGAGGGGGGGCGGTGGATACACAACTATAATTTGCCAACAACATGTACACCAAGGAGTGTATAGGAAACTCCACACGTTTGTCTCTACAGACACACCACAGGTAAGGTCTATCTACAATTAGGAGTCAGCAAACCCTAGAGCACTCATAGGATCAGACATGTCAGGAAATGCAGAACTTAGTACACAACATATACTTCCAGTGGGGCCTGACTTACATCAGACACAGAGTTGCTAGAACACCCATGATCATGAATTGCATGCACAATTAAGCCATTGCACTCAGGTTCCACAGACTTGTTGCACTACATGTGGAAGTACATGCTGCTAGGAGGTTCTACCTACTGTTTCAAAATTACGTAGGTAAATAGGGAAGCAGATGTCTATTGGAAAGCTATTAGCTCTACCAATCTTAGAGAATTTGGGTCTGACAGGCTGACTAAATTGGGGCTGACTTCCATTGTGACTCTTGGTGATACAAGTGTCATACACATGACTATCCCCTGTACTCACAATGGGGCCTACAGGGATGTCCTACAATCCCTACATGATACCATTGGATGCGCATTGGCAAACTCAAAACATGTGAGAACTGCATTCCCACTCATGGAACAAGAGAAAAGCTTGCCCAATGCATCACACCTTGCTATGCGTCCAACTCACACGAGTCCATAACCAGCAAACACAACACATAACAGACATATCAACACTTACTGGAGTGGTCGGGGTCCTCAAATGTCGCTACCTCTCCCACAGTGTAGGGTGCTGGTCCACCTGTAAGTTATGGAAGGAAGAAATGTGCTCAAAATCTGTGCACAGTGCAACAATTTCATAAACATTTACAATGTGTAGTCTTAATAATGAAATGGCAGCCATTCAGACTTGATGGTACTGGATCTGATATATCACGCCAACTTGTACATAGCATGGGTCTCCTGTGACAGTTACACATATAACTGCACACATACATTGGCAAGTGTAATCGTCTCATCATGTGCATCCAAAAGAGACATCCAAAGCCTGGTTACTTGAGGACTGCATTACCAGTCAAACATGCCTTGTGGCCATGACACATTTATTGCACATAGGCCCAATGTACAGAGGGAGGGGCAGGGACTTTTGTAAGCCATCCTGTTGTTACAGTATAGTCAATTGATGTGGCCCAGCTATGGTGCTTTGCACCAACCATGGAGATGTGAGGCCACGTGTATACACTTGGACTGCCATTCATATTTGGATTGTGGCTCAACTAATTCCAACAAACATCTTAAGATGTAAGCTGAGGGCACCTTACACCTTTTCACGATGTTTTCAAATCAAGATCTGACATGTACCCAAAAAGATAAAGGACCACAATAATCCCAAACATTCATAGTACTTCCGTGAACGCTTTCCTTCCACACTCACCAGACTCACATGAGACATATGTCTGAGCCACTTTGCTATTATCAATTTAATTGCAGGCAGCACTCATTTTCAGCATCATGTAGTGATTCTAAAGTCAGTCTAGCAATTGCGTCAACATAGTTGGCCTAAATGTTGGTACATCTGTACTTCTCTGTCAATAGTACCCTATATAGACATGATTGGCTCCTATTTTGTTAGCTGTTCTGACAAAAAGGCCGCATCAATTTCCTTCATGGAAAAGTAACCTGTAAGTTTGCTGAGCATGTGCTACCTGACAGCTAGCAAGTGTGATCCTTGCCATAGTGCATCAATGATCCCCTTATATTTCCCCAGCATTACACACAGTCAGCAAGTTAGCTGGCAGACATTGCACTAATCCCCTGATGTCACTACAGAGCATTTAATTGTGTACATTAACATAAGTCGTACTCACCAACAGTGCCACCAATCATGATTGCCAGGTGGTCCAAGAGATCCTGCTCTCTGGTGATGAGGTCAGCCCACCGGTGCTTCAGTTGGTGGTCACTCCTCTGGCTGTCATACACACCCTCCAGGTGATGCAGTACCTTTCCCCACCGAATTCTGCGCGCCTCTGTCGGATACCCCCGTATCACCCTGCCTGGATCATGAGCGGCAAGAAATGCGTCAGCAGCCAGATGAAGCCCCCCAACTCCTCTTCCCCCATCCTGCCAAGACGTGGCCTGCAGCAGTACTTGGGTTGCCAAATGATGTCATAATCCATGGCTGGATGCCATACCCCTGATCAGCTGCAAGAGAAAATGAATGGGATCATGTTGATGTAGCTGGCACTATTGAAAAGACCTTTCATGGCAGTAGTTGTCTTGTGTTGTCTGTGACTCTTTTGTGTACTAATGTGGCATCCTATGCTTGTAGGCTGTACCACCTGCATTGTGTTGTTCCTTGGCTGAACGAGTGTTTGTCTGCTAACCGTTTGTCAGCAGTATGTTTTGGGATTTGCAATACAGTGTGCCATCCCTAGCATTGTGACTTGTGATACAGGTGTCCGTGTGTCTTCACTGGGGGTGAGATGATAGTTCCACGCACAGTTAAAATTGAAAGTGTTGTTAACACGTTCATATCAAAGTACCCTGGACATCCCATACCTTGAAACTTATGCAATGGATTAATGTAAAGATCATTGGGACACTTAGAATTTGCAAGGTGACATTTAGGCAACCACACTCATTGACGTCTTAACATTAGGCTGTACAGTAATTTCCGATGTGTGACAGGTTCAATGGTGACTCAAGAAACAAGGCTAGCAATGCCAAGACCTCAGTGTGTTCCTGTTCACATGTTGCTGTTGTGGTGTATGTGTTGTGTGTCCTAGAGGGTTGCTATGCAGTGTGTATATAAGTAGGTTTTTGTACTTACCAACAAGTAGTCCATTGCCATACCGTCCATCCTGGAAGTGTTCATTGATGGTGCAGTGAGGGAAGATGTATGAGTCATGGATACTCCCAGGATATTTAGCCACAATGTTGGTGATCAATCCCTGGTGATCGACTATGGCCTGCACGTTGATGGAATGTGTGTGCTTCCTGTTGCGGTAGAGGTGTTCAGTTGCAGCAGATGGCACAAGGCGTACATGTGTGCAGTCGATTGCACCAAGGACGTGTGGGAAGCCACCGATGAGGTAGAACCCCTGTTTTGTTTCCTGCTGCTTCTGTAGTGTGTTAGGGAAGCAGATGTGGCGGGGTGTCATTCGAATTATGGCATCCAGTACTTTGGGGAAAAAGGCGGAGAATGATGGTTGTGATATTCCGCCAACCAGGGCACCAGTTGTTTGGAAAGAGCCACTTGCCAGCATATGAAGTACGGCAAGCAGCTTTGTTTCTGTTGGGATGGTGCGGGGTGTCACCAAAGTGGGGTCCAACTGCTGTTCAATGTTGCGCAGCAGCTGCTGAATGGCCTGCCAGTTCAACCGGTACCTCTTTATGATGTTGTGTTCCCTGAGGCCCTGAAGGGTGGTTCTTGGGCGGAATATCCTCTCCTGCCTTCTGCACTGCCTTTGGGGTCCCTGCTGGCGTTGTTGTAGCTGCTGTTGTTGCTGCTGGGCTCTGCGTCTGCGTGCACGCTGGATTAGTATCACCTCCATGGCTCCCTGTTGCTGCTCTGCTGCTCTGCTGTTTGTTCTGTGTGTTCTGATTAAATACAGGTGTGTTAACGCCTGCCCTGACCCAGGCGTTAATTTTTTACGCAAATCGGGCCGTGCGTCATTTTTGACCGAAAGCATAAATACGACGCACGGACGTTTAAGCCATTTTTTGGACGGGAACACCTACCTTGCATATAATTAACGCAAGGCGGGTTGCCACATCCAAAAAATTACGCACACGGCGGAATTTTATCATCCGCGGGCTCGGGTGTCAAAGTTTAAATACGGGGCAACGTTTGCGCTGATTGTGCGTCAAAATTTTTGACGCACAATCGGCGCAGACGGAGTATAAATATGCCCCTTAGTTTATGAAATTGCCTATTTTTCTGAGCCAGACATTAATGTAATTCACCCTTTAAGGTGTTGTGCTGAGTAAATTAATTATTCATCTGCACCAGTTTTCAGATTAAGGGCCCAAATAGAGAGTAAGGCCAATGCAAGGTGAATTAAGAGTGTCCTCCAGGAGGAGTGGGTTTGGAATCTCATCAGCCATTGTTTATCAACTTATTAAATAAGTGAAGGAATGCTCCCATGAGCTGACAATCGAAATTTCCAGAATGATGCCTCTGTCTCTAATGGAGGCTAAGTGGCTCCTTTTGAGTAGTTCTAGTGGGTAGTGGCAGGCTTGGGGGTGAGATTAGTTCAGAAAGAGATGTGCCTTAGTTTTCATTAAGGTGCATTTACAATCCTTCTCAGAATGCAGCACAGGGGAGAGCCAGTGAGTGCATTGGTTCCAAACAGTGGCAGTGAGGGGAAAGGTATAAAGTGGTACCAATCGATTTAAAAGGTTACCATAACATTCACATAAATTCCACCTCCCTTCTTAAGCCCTTGTGCTATTGCAAAAGTAGAGAAAGAGTCTAGAAGAACAGAGAAGGACTGATTTAACTGATGAAATCCTGTCAGGGTTTGGGTGCACCCACTCATGATTTGTACTCTGGACATTTTGGACAGTATTCTGGTGAGATGACATAAGCTTCGTGGCTCTCCAACAGACCTAGTGGCAAAGCATACTTCCTAGGTACTCTGAAAAGAAAAGTTGACCTTTACTTCTGTTTGTCTGTTCCTGCTATAGTGCCTTAAAGAGTTGGCACTGTGGACTTGTCGCTGGAGCCCACCAGAAAAAGCAGAACACCATGAACTCTCCAGAAACTGATTCAGCGGGGACATATTACAGTCATTTTAAGAAGTAGGGAAGCAGCTTGTAGAAGCATTTCTCATGCGCAGTGGGCATCCTGGGGCTAAGAGGCATATGCCATATGATCAAAATCTTAAGAGTGATTGCGTTTTTACCCTGTGTCACTAGAGTGAGGCCTAGATGCTCACTCACATCTTTAAAAGTTCCACTGCTGTGTTTTTGACTCACACTTGGCCTACATCAGATGTAGATGTGGAGTGCTGTGCATCACAAGAGTAATGACTTTCATTGATTGTATGTGTGCCTGGGAAAGGTACAGTAAATGTATGGAGCAGTACTGTGCAGTACATATGTGGTGAGTACATGTACTGAGTGTATGTATGCCCGAGAGGAATAAATTACATGAGAGATGTAGCGCTATGCAGTGATGCATAGGAAAGCATTTGCTGGGTTATGTGTGCTTGTGTGATGTATAGTACATGAGGGGTGAAGAGTTGTTTAGCACACATATAGTGAATGTGTGTGCTGGAAGTGTATGTGTGTTTGAAATAAAACACCCTAGTTAAATATAGAAATGTTTCAGTGCTGAACAAGGTGCGCAGACAGAGTTTAGGTGCTGAATGCATGTGTACATGTAAGGGTACAAAGCATAGAGGTGTTAGTGCTAGCCAGAAAGTGTGCTGCTCACTAAGTGTGACTGCAAGGGTGCATTGTATGGAGGACCCTGGGTTGCATTTTGAGAAGCCCATGCCTGCCTTGTGAAGACATGAGGAGAACAGGAATTCCTCAGACAGATTTGTGGATTGCTGGTTTCCTGTGGACTGGGTGGGGAAACACTGGAGTGAAAAGGAAAAAACTACCTTCACATCTCAAAAGACTTCTCTTTGATTCAGAAATGGATCAAAAGGAAGGCCCCGGACAAATTGCAGAAATTGTGATGGGGCTGGTAAAGGAATGATAAAGTTTAGGGATGGTGGTCTGGGAGTAACCTTTTGATGCATGTATCACTGTGTCTGACATCAATGTGCGAGATCACTGGTTATTCCCATGAATTGTGGTGCAGGTCAATCAGCTTCAAAGTCCTGCCTGCTATGACAGAGATCTTTCATAAACAGAGATGAAAAGGAGAAATGTCTGTTTCAAAAGAAGCAGAGCCATAACATAAAACTCCCCAGACCCTAAATCACATTTGGTGTCTTGAAAAGCATTATAAGAAGGTTGAGCACTAAACATGTGTCATCTGCCAAGCAGCCAGGTGGGCTGTATGTGGTGTGAAGGGAAAGCACTCCAAGACTTCTGCTGTGACCAGGGTAGGGGGCCAAGGCCTGCTAGTTTCTATAATGGATGAGGGGACATCACCAAGAGAAACCAAGACCACCTGTTCTGGAGCCAGCAGCACCAGTGCCTGCCTGCTTGCCAAGACCAGTGTGCCTTGTGAGGAAGAGGAGAGCATTGGAGGAAGCAAGATACACTGGGGAGTCGTACAATGAGTACTCTCTGTACAGGGTTTGAGGATACGGCTGTGCACCGATTGGGCCATCGCCCTTGTGCAAGACTGTTTTGGCAACCCCTGTATGCCATCAGAGGGCCGCAGTTGACTGAGCCGTGTGTTGAATGCAGTGCCAGTCCTATTGCTCCAGTATTGCTGTGCTGGGATGGCCCCTTATGCCGAAGGGGGCCACCAGTAAAGTACCTTTTCAAGGAGTAGCAAGACTTGTGACCACTTGGGCCAGGGAGCTGAGCCTGGAAGAGCAAGCACCCATATCACTACGTACTGTGACAACCTCGTATGCCAGAAATGACTGCCAGTACCAACGGTGTCAAAGGATCCATGCTACCGTTTGATGTAGAGACAGAGGCTATGACTCAAGGTTGAACCAACACTGCAAGGGAACTGCTCTCGACTACCTGCGGAGGATGCCTGAGATGCTGTAGACAGAGTTGCAACCCATTCCAGAGCTGAAGAAGGGATTCCCTTTTCCCAAACTGAGTTAACTCAACTTATCACATCTTCACTGCCTTGGAGTTGCTCCAACATCTGAGAAATCTCTGACAAGTGCTGCTCAGGAGAGAGAGCTTGAGCCCAACTTCTCTAAACTGAGCAGGACTCGTGGGTTTGCATTGAAGACTCCACTAAACCGCTGAACTCTTCCATGCTGCAACAGTGGGTAATACTTGAACTGGGCAGTTGGGCCATAGAGGACTCACTGCTAATGTTGCTGTAGCACCATAGACATGTTTGACTGAATTCCTAAAGGGTCAAACAGAACTCTTGAGTGCGTCCTAATAGTTTGCTTTCCCTGATGTGGCCACCAGTGAATGGGGAATAACTCTTAACATGTTACGTAAAGGAGGGTGGGCCAAGTATTCCCCTGACAGCTACTACAGCCCCGATTTCATGGGGATTGTGTCGCTGCTTCTAAATGTCATGCTTCACTACATGCGTAAAGTTAGAAATAAAATAAACATTTTCCTAGAAAGCAATTGTTTGGCTGGACATTGATTTATTGTTAGTAGTGTTTGCATTTTGAGTTATGAGCCATGTTCATTGACCTGTATCTGCATACCCCCAAGGGAGACTTGATTGCTTGCCCACAGCTACTACTAAGAGTCAAGTGCATAGGGGTACTTGTCCAGTTGAGTAGGATCTATAGTAGGTCAGGCCTTACGATATCAGGAGTAAAATGCCTCCAACAACACAGTTAGGTGCAGTAAACCCTGCATGCCTGTTGCTCTCTGAAAGGGGTTCGGACCCAACCTTTACAGTGTTTGGGATCCAGGGAGGAGCATAGGCTCTGGGTGAAGAGTGGGATTAGGAGACCATTGGTGCGCAGTGGTGCACACCAATAAAACAGGGCATGATGAAGCAACAAGTGAGGAAGCAAGAAGCAGGAGAGTGGAAGGCCATGCGAGAGAGAATTGGGAGATTACGGCAAACCATAATTATAGTAAAGAGTGGTGCAGTAAAATAGGAAGGGCTGTAAACTCCCACAGGTGTAAAAAGTTAAATACCAAAGAAAGAAGTAGAACTAAAAATAGTTTCATGTCATCAATGCTGTCAGCCGTGGAAGGGTGCAACTCAGTCCATCAACAGTTGTAGCACACCAGAAATGCTTCAGAAGCAGGACAAATATAAGAATGGGAGGAAAGTAATTTAATCAGGAACAGGGAATTGTAATGAAGAAGAAAGCATCCAATATTGGACAAAGGGCAGATCTAATGCCCTCCCTAAGTCTATTTTAAAGTATATGATACACTGCTGTCAGCGTCTTGTGGCAAGGTCTGTTTATAGCAAGAATGCAATTCCAAAGGTGCTGTTTGCATCAGAAAGTGAGTGTCCTAGTTTCTTAGCAACCAGGATTAGGAGCAATTCTACAGCTGGAGTAGGTGAACAATTTAAACAAAATTTGCTTCTGGATGATATTTATGAGGTCTAATTTCAGGAAGGCTCATGTAAATGTTACCCATATTTTATTTGACAAATAAATAGGTATAGACAAAGCTTTCCAATTATAAGCTGATAATGACATATTAATTGTTAGCATAATTCTACTGATGCCAGATCTGTTGTTAGCCTATAAAACACTATTAAATATATTTGAAAACAAATCAAATTAGAAAAACAAGAAGGCAGGACTGCCAATCTCTTTCAATAAATGTCAGTATATATCATGCATTGGGGAGCACTGAGAGCAGGAAGAGGCAGGGGTGACAGTAATTAAAACGAGCAGTACTCAATTAGTATTAGAAAAACTCTCAAATTCACAGGTGTCGGGCCTTTTATTTAAATATTCCCTGTTCATTATACATGTACTTTTTTGGAGCTGCAGATTCAACTTGTAACAATGAAAATGAATGAGACATTTGACAAAATGACAATGATCACTTTGCAAGTAATTTAACAATGGGACAGAAACAGACATTCGTAATTTTGAGTAAAGATCAAAATCTTGCTATTAAACCCTCTGACAAAAGAGGTAATGTTACTGTGGAAAATAAATAAATATTTAAAGGAAGGTGATAGACAACTCAATCTTTTAGACAGCTATAAGAAGTTAACTTATTCCAACTACAAACAAGCAAATTAACATTTTCACACATTTCTTCTTGACTGGAAAGAGAAAGACCTGTTGAACTTAAATGAGTATCAATTCTTACATGTAACTAAACCTATGAACAACTTTTGACGAGCCTTTGGCTTTCTTGCCCCCTTTTACACTGAACGAAACTGTGTCGGCCATTGCAGCCCAGAAAGCAGCAAAAGCCCCTGGGATGGACGGGATCCCCTCTGATATGTTTAAAGTGGACCAGAACACCTGGGGCCCATATATTAACAGACTTTCTAATGCCATCTTGACTAGCAGAATTTATCCTGACTCATGGAAAGAGGCGATTATAGTGCCCATCCATAAGAAAGGAGAGAGGAACAACCCGGGTAATTATAGACCCATCAGCCTCCTCGACAACCTTCAAAAAATTTTCTGTTACCAGTTGTTGAGCAGGCTGAACAAGTGGCTAGTTGAAAATCAAATCTTAAATCATCTACAAGCGGGCTTCAGAGAAAAAACTAGCACATTAGATCAGATATTTCGTTTTACTTCTATTAAATGGAAAGTTGTCGATGTTGACTTAGGCCATCTATATGTAGCATTTGTAGATCTAAAATCGGCCTTTGATCTAGTACCCCGCCACAAACTGTGGGAAGTTCTGTCTAAAATAGGAGTCCCGTGTTCTATTTTAAATATTATTAGGGATCTTTACACTGGCAACTATGGCAGAATTAGATGGGGCCCACAAGGTGAATTAACAGAAAAATTCCTTACTGCCCGAGGTGTAAGACAAGGTTGTGTTCTTGCCCCTACCTTATTCCTTCTCTTCATAAACGCATGCATCCCTTATCTTATGGAGTGCTCTAACGACTCGCCTAAAATAGGAGGGCAGAAGATCCCCTGCCTTCTTTTTGCCGATGACACCCTGCTGGTTTCTCAAACAGCCACAGGCCTATCAACCCTGCTTTCAAGATTCATTGACTATTGCAATGATTATGGGCTCGAAATCAACCGATTAAAAACCAAGTGCATGGTGTTTGGCGATAGGAAAGGCAGAATGAGACGACCTATCTATTTAGAGGGTGCCGCGCTGGAAAGAGTCAGCGATTTTGATTATTTAGGCCTGAAACTAGAAGACTCGCACAAGTGGCAGCGCCACATCCAGAAGGCAACTTTACGATTGCAACAGCGAGCGAGTGGCATTGCAAGATTTGCAGCTAGATCTCCTAGCTTTGCCATGACGCCCGCAGTAGAAATTTACAAACTACAAGCAAGAGGGGGAGCAATCTATGGAGCTGAACTGTGGGGCCACTGTTGCCTGGATGATTTGATAAAAGTGGAGAACTCTTTCTTAAGGTCATTGCTAAGAGTTCCTTCCAGTACCCCAATGCTCCCAATACGCATGGACCTAAATCTCCCTTCTATCAGCCAGATTGTTGCACTCAAGCCCCTGTTGTACTGGATTCGCCTATGGTCATCAGATTCTCTTGTCCATTATAGATGTGCGCTAGCTAACTTGATGGCCAACAACACTAGCTCCAAAATCAAGTGGTGTGCATATGTAGAAAGGACCCTCTCGCTTCTTGTTTTGGGGTCCTATTGGAAGGAACCATTATCTATTCCTAAGAATGCAACCCAGACTCTAAAGGATGCTTTCTGGCTCCATGTTCAACTTTCCCAACTGTCCGCTGTCTCGTCATCATCCATGACGGGAAACTTTTTATATTTTAAATGTCATTATGAATTTGCACAATATATGGATATAGTATCTTCCCCGTTTGCTCGTTCATTATACATTAGATTCAGGGTGGGCTCTCTTCCTTTGCGTTCCCTCACTTATAAATGGCCTAATTTTAGTTGTTCTTCTAAGATGTGTCCGATGGGCTGTGCTAGAGAAGAATCAGTAACTCATATTCTCTTCCAATGCCCCGCATACTCCAAACAAACAGCCCGTTGGATCATTCCTCTGTGCAGAAGTAAGGGTTTTAAAAACTGCTTGCTAGCTTTGAGAATTTTTAAATCTGATTCATCGGTTTTAGTGGTTTGTTGTTTGACAAAATATTTAGACTCAATCTGGCGTATCAGATTGAACACGCTTAAAAAAGCAGAGGGAAATTTAACAATGAATGTGGTAAACAACAATTGATGGACTTATCATTGCATGCACATATCACTTTTATTGCTTCAGATGCATCCCCTACCTGCTGTTTTTATCTTTCTTAGATATTTTTTAAATCGAAATGTCCTTTTTATCTGATATGGTTTGCCAGGCTTGTATTTTATTCTTTTACCTATAATGCGTTTTTACACAACTATAAGGTGCGATTTTCCATGAGGGAACTGCTTATGTGTAAATATTTCTCTTTTCTTTTCCTTCTCCTTTTCAATCTTTTATGACTTAAATTGTTTATTATGTAGCTTGCCGTTTCTTTTTTGTGTGATGCGCTTTTATGGTATTTATATTTACCGAAATAAAGCTAATGAATGAAAAAAAAAAAAAAAAAAAACCTATGACCCAATGTTTGTATTTAGTCACTAAGGTGTGGTTAATTCACCAGGTAGACCTATTATTTTGGCTAATGGGAGTCTCTTGGAAAACACCACTAAGTATCTGGATTATTTTCTTTTACCTTAAGTTCCGAGTCTACCCTCTTATTGCAGGGATGGTATGGAGTTCATTAATATGTTCAACGATATTCCCTGGAAAACTGACTACATCTTGGTCAGTATAAATGTGGACTCTTTGTACACCTATATACAGCATGAACTGCGAAGCAAAGCACGCAGCCATTTCTTATGGGACAAACCAATTTATTTGAATGATCACTCTAGAATGTTAGTGGACACATTACACTTTTATTTGACAAACAAATATCAAAATTATTTCCAATAACAATGGTACAAACAACTCACCAGCACTGCAATGGGGAGTTTCTTTGCACCAAGCTATCCAGGGATTTTCAGGTGGTGGTACGAAGAGCAATTTCTATGGACTTAAACTAAAGAATGTGTAACTAAACATATTTTTTTACGGACATGTTTTATAGATGATCTTTTTGTAATTTGGGAAATTTTGAGGTAGAATTGATGGAGTTCTTGGATAAAATTGCCACTAATCATTTGAATTAGAAATTTACATACATAATACAGAACAGTAAAATAGATTTTCTGGATGTGTCCATAACAATCTGGAACAATGTATTACAGACAAGTCTACGCTGAAAAAAGACAGCAAGTAACAGCAACTTGCATGCTGACAGCTACCACTGCAATAGCTTGAAGTGGAGTGTGCCATTTGGTGAGTTATTAAGGGCTAAAAGTAATTGCAGCACCCAAAGGCATACAACAAGGAAGTGTATATAAAGTACATAGAACTACAAAAGAGAGGTCTAATCAACTAGCAGGAGAGAACCTTTTGTCCTAAAGAGGTAGGACGAAAGAATCCAACAAGATTAGGTCATAAAGACATACAATAGTGAATCAGCAACCCTCAGGCCGGTATGTTAATTAACAGTGGTCTCTTAATAAGGCAAATTCAGTAAGTGGCAAATCAGTTACAATACATCCCCTCATAAAATATACTAGGCCTAAATCAATTGGAGAATTCTGGTACAAAGCTATTTCAAATCACAGCCCATGGAAGAATGATTGAAAGCAGGGCTTCAAGTGCAGGAATGTAAAGCGTGTAGAGGAAGCAATAATAGGAAGAAGTACCAATTTTCAACTTGGAAGTTTAGAACCATCAGTAATTCCTTCTCATGTAAAAATAGTTATTGTGTTTTTGTTCTGGAATTTTACTGCAGCCTACAGTATGTAGGTTGCGCCATTTTTGCGGCAAGTAAGAGAGTATTAGACATCTTTGTCAAGAGTGGCCTCTCCCTCAGGATTCACACGACGATTTTTGAGACCCACCTCCAGACAACTCCAACCTGGAACGCTATTTTAGCACCAGGTATTAGAAGGGCGAGGGGAAGGGGATTAGGAAGGGAACACTGGGGAAGGGGACCTGAAAAACAAAAGGTTAGAGGAAAGACACAATGTACACATAAGGTATTTAACAACTCAAACCAATAAGGTTCACTGCACTTGACTATCTTAGATTTGCAGTAGATGAATGTGTAATTGCAGAGACATTAAACAATATGCACCAGGATTACCACTGGTTGTAGACATAATTGATACTTTTCATCTATGTGCTAGCTGAATCATAGTAAATGTTCACACATTTCACAGTAAATGTTCACGCATTCTATGTATGAGCAACTGTTAGATTCACAGTTGTAGAAGCTCGAGACTTAGGCTCCTTTGTTTACGCAAGAACTGCCGCTCAATGGAAGAGATCGCCGTCTGACGATTAATTATGTGCTCTCAAAAATCGGGTTCCAGTCAGAACAATAACCTACTATGATCCCTCAAATCATAAGAACACTCTCACTCAAGCAATGGCTCTTTCTTAAGTGCAGCCACACTAAAGTTAATGAGAGGAAAAGCACATCTTGTTGGATTCACATGATTAACTAGGTTAGATTTCCCCCTTACAGTTAAGGCCCGCCGACCTCATGCGACTCAGAACACTGGGCTCTGGATGCAGACAGCTCTGGACAGCTCAAAATGCCCCAGAGCGCTGACAATTTCAGTAAAGAAACAGGGAGCGGTAACGAGGCTTCTGATAACTTCTAAGACCACAGAATAGTGAGCGCAGTTTCCTGGTTGGGGCCGGTTTTGTACACCTGCTACACCCGAGATGGCTGACCGCCAGGAATTCTGGGACATGTAGTTCCCAACATAATCAAGCAGCCTCGAAGGAAACAAAGGCATCCAAACCTTACAACAGAGTGCACTAAGGCATCCCCAAGGCCCTAGCAATATGTACATACTCAAGAGAACCCCTGTTCAATATATAGAACGTATGTATGCGGTAGATCCTCCATAACTAAGGAGACCTCGTAGGAGTAGCGTGACCACCAGCAAGCCACTGCTGCATCTTCATGGGCCTTAACGCACAGCATGCCAGTGCCCAGTGGGCACTTAGTACATGGAGGGATGTCATTGTGGAGGCACAACCTACATAAGTAATGGCTTGGCGCAGGCCTTAGACCACGCACTTCCCAGAGTCTGACAATGTTATAGTGATTAAAACACTGTGATCAAAACTATCCCTCATCCAGGCTGTGACAGTTAAAATATGATCATATATCCCTGATACTATTTGACTTTTTGAAATTGACAGGATTAATGCTACACAGAGAGGAAGGAATAGATCGAACAAATTGTGAAAGCTGGATTTTATATCATGACCGGAGGCTAGCATTATGCATATACTTTCATTTACTCCTTCTGAAGCAGCAAAACCATTCAAAGTATCTAATAGAACCTTAACAACATCATAATTAAAAAGAATGTTCAGTCCCATATAAGCGGTGTGTCCTCCATTTTCAACCTCTTTTGTTTGCTGCTTCTGAGCAGATATGTATATGATAATTTTCTTGTTGAGCATGTCTCATTGTGTTTAGATGTTATTAGATGGCATGTTGTAAACATTGCCTAATTTATCGGTAGTACTGTGTGAGAAGTTGAAATGTTTAAAGTATTCACTGTATAAAACAAATTTTTATTTTATTTTATATGTTTCTTTTCTACTTGTGTTGCTTTTAGAAGAGAATTACTTTATTTATAGGCGCTTTGACTTCAAGGTAGCGCAGTCCATGTAAGACAGAATTTTTAACCTTTTTTTATGAGACTTACTGAAGAGCGCTCAAAAGCTCAGATGCTGATGGTTGCTTGAGCGATCAGTGACAATGTGATGTTCTATACTGTGCTTATCGTGCTTGAGGAGACAAGGGACGGGTGACGTCTCCTGAGCCGGGTGCGACCGACAGGTCGCAGAGAGGAGGGAAGAGAGCAAACAAATTGTGAAAACTGGATCCTAGCAATATATATTCAATTTGCACACAAAGGGCCCTGAGGATTAAATGTGGATGAGGAGCTGTTTGTTCACATCACTTGGGAATAAATCATACTGAATACACCTTGTTGCTTATTCTCTCTAAATTATCCCACTCTCATGTAATTGTATAACATTATATATTAGAACTGCTTGTCCCGTTTGAGCGCTCAGTGACAATGCAATGTCCTGCACTGTGCTTATTGCGCTGGAGGAGATGAGGGACGGGTGACGTCACCTGAGTTTGTGTACAACCGACAGGTCTCAGAAAGGAGGGGATAGAATGAACAAATTTTGAAAACGGGATTCACACAATATATATTCAATTTACACACAATGGCCACTGGGGATTAAATGTGGATGAGGAGCTGTTTGTTCACGTTTGGGAATAAATCATACTGCAAATATCTTGTTGCTTATTCTTTCTAAATTACCCCACTGTCATGTAATTTTATAATATTATATATGAGAACTGTTTGTCTATTTTGAGTCTGAAGTTTCTGTTCAAAATGTAAAGGGGATGGAAATACTGTAACAGTAATTGACACAGGGAAGATATTTTTGATTTTTTTTGTTTGTGACTGGATGTGCCGTTTCTTTATCTCAGTACATGGGTCTTTCTTTCTCATCTTGCTTTGTGAGCGGGTAAATATGTAGTCACATATCACATAGGATGGTTATTTTTGCTTTAATTAATTTGAAGAAGTTGTGTCATGAATTTTGTATAATGCAAATAATGTAAACATATTTTTTGTTTTATTTCAATGAGTCTTGCTCATTGAATATATGAGATGTGTCCACTTAGTGGGTGATGAGGGTTTACTTATATTTTTGAATTTCTAATATTTTGATTTTCATCAGGTGTTTTGTTGAATTAACAGCAATTGTATGAATCCTTATATTGATTACCCTAAAGCACAGTAATTAATTACATGTTTTATATATAATTACTATACAGTTTCACTGCCGAATGACCGCCCCGCGGTCAAAAGACAGCGGCGGCCATTCCAACTTTCCCGCTGGGCCGACGGGCAACCGCCAAAAGGCCGCCCGCCGGCCCAGCAGGAAAGCCCCTGCAACGAGGAAGCCGGCTCCGAATGGAGCCGGCGGAGTTGCAGGGGTGCCACGGGTGCAGTGGCACCCGTCGCGATTTTCACTGTCTGCTAAGCAGACAGTGAAAATCTGTATGGGGCCCTCTGAGGGGGCCCCTGCACTGCCCATGCCAGTGGCATGGGCAGTGCAGGGGCCCTCAGGGGCCCCACCACACCTGTTTCCCGCCATCCTGGTTCTGGCGGTGACAACCGCCAGAAACAGGCTGGCGGGAAGGGGGTCGGAATCCCCGTGGCGGCGCTGCAAGCAGAGCCGCCATGGAGGATTCCCTGGGCCAGGGGAAAACCGGCGGGAAACCGCCGGTTCCCCCTTTTCTGACTGCGGCATTACCGCCGCGGTCAGAATAGCCCAGGAAGCACCGCCAGCCTGTTGGCGGTGCTTCCGCTGCCCTCCGCCCTGGCGGTCATGGACCGCCAGGGTCGGAATGACCCCCAGAATCTATTGCACTTTTAATGTGATAAACTATCCCAGAAATTCAGAATGAAAATGCATTACTTAATGATTTATTCTCAAACGGCAACACTTAACAATTTCTCATTACTTTTATTTTTAATTGTGTTTATGTACTTTTGAGCAGGCAGAATGATAGCTTGTATCTGCTATTGTTTGTTGCAGATTTTTAAGAGTGGTTGAGCACTTTCACTGTTGACTTTGATGAAGATTGTTAGGTTGAAACGCATTGCCACCATTTATTAAAGTTGATATGCAGGAAAAAAGTATAAGTAAAAATAGTTTCATGACATCAATGATGTCAGCAGTGTAGGGATACAGCTCAGTCAATCAACAGTTGTAGTACACCAGAAATGCTTGAAATGCAGGACAAACAGAAGAATGGGAGGAAAGTCATTTAATCAGGAGCAAGGAGTTGAAATGAAGATGAAAGCATCCAATATTGGACAAGGAGCAGATCCAAAATCCACCCTAAGTATTTTGTTAAAGTATATGATACACTGCTGTCTGTGACTGATATCAAAGACAGTCAGCAGCAAGCATGCAATCCCAATGCCGCATGTATCATAAAGAAAGTGAGTGTCCTAGTTGCTTAGCAGCCAGGACTAGAAAGAATTATACGGCTGGTGCAGCAAAGCATTGAAACAAAATTGGATTCTAGCTGATATTTATAAAGTCACATTTCAATAAAACTCATGTAAATGTTGCCTATATTTTGGTCTGGCAAAATAAAGAGTTATCAACAGAGATATAAAACTATGAACTGCTCATGGAAGTTCATTTGTTTGCATAATTAACCTGCTGTCACTTTTGCTGTCAGTACATTAAAAGCTAATAGAATCGATTTGAAAACAGTTTAAAAGCAGAAAAGCAAGATGGTAGGACTCAGCCAAAGCATGTCAATCTCTTTCCATAAATATCATGCAACAGCGGCCAATGAGAGCAGGAAGAGGCTGGGTTGACAGTGAGTAGATCCAAGAAAAAGGTTTGCTCCTATTAGTATTTAGCCTTTATTTGTGTACCATGACTCTTATTCCATATGGAGATAATCTTTAAAATATTCTTTCGAATGTGAGTGGTATTTAGAACCAATTGAAAAGTGCAGGCATATCAAGCCCCTTGTAAATTAACAAGTACTTATCAAAAACACCTGTTAAAACTCGATACTATTAGTTCTGATGGATACAACTACCTGTGGATTCCTCACCTGATGAATACTCCCATGGCGCCAGCATTTGACGGAAATCTTCTTACTAGTCTCTGCACGTCGACGAGGATGTCACTCTAGCCCACGCGACGCCGTCTGACGTCATACAGGCAATAAGAAGTCCTCGCCGACGTGCCGATGACAGTTCCCTTTTTTCCGTGCATTCGAAACGGTTATCTTCGAGGGAGTTACTGTTACCTTCGTGGTTACAGTGTATTGTCTGCTGCGTAGTCTTCTCTGCGGTAACAATGTCTCAGAGGAAGTCGGGTTTCAAGCCCTGTCGAGAGTGTGGGGGCAAGATGTCAGTTACAGATCCTCACTCCGACTGTCTATGGTGTTTGAGCTCCGACCACGACGTCTCGACTTGCGATTCATGTCAACACATGAATCCGAAGGCCCTCAAAGAGCGCGAGGCCAAGTTATTCATGGCAAAGTCAAAGAAGAAGGAGAAACATCATAAGAAGTCTTCTTCGCCAAGGTCTCACCGGCGTCATCGAGACTCCCGGCGCCGTAGAGACTCACGACGTCACTCCAGCAAGGAGTCTCATTCGAGGTCACCTTCGGCTCGGCGTCGGAGGACTTGGGAGGTCAGCCCCACGGTCACGCCGCATCCATCGACGCCGTTGCCCTCTCCGGCGTCACCGACTTCACCTGGTCAGGCGTCAGTGATTGAGGTGGTGCAGCCTCTTGTGTTTTCTCCGGCGTCGCAGACGTCGAGGCCGGCGTCGGGGTCGCCTTCGATCCAGGCACCCCAGTATCCGGCTTTTCCCACTCCTGGAGCCGATAGTACCGCGTTTCTTAATGCGATGTATACCATCTTTCAGCAGATGGCTCCAGGAGCTGCTCCGGCTGGTCCTTCGGGGCCCTTGGCCTTTTCGTTGGGTGATCCTGCGCCTCTTCGGCCGGCACCCTTTATGCCCTTTCTCCCTTTTGGGAATGTGGGCTCGGCGCCGGTGCCGGCGTCGGTGGCCGCTCCGGTGGCTTCGGATGTTTCGGCCCCGGAGGTTGCCCCTCCGTCGAAGTCAGGATTTTGCCCTGTGACTCCGGTTGGTCCATCGGCTCCAAGACCTCGTCCTCCGGCTCCTGCCTCGGCGCCGAAGCTGCCTGTGGCGCCGGACGCGGCGTGAGATGCTTCTGGAGATCGGCGCCGTTCTTCGACGTCGGCGGAGGCCATGTCGACTCCGCGTATCGAGGAGAGACTTCATTCGAGGAGGCGTGCTCTCCGTCTTTTAGAAGAGCAAGAGTACCAGCGAGTCCTAGAGGAGGGAGAGATTGAGGACTCTGGAGACGGACTGCATGGTCTGGATACAGCCAGTGGGCTGGACACTTCCCCTGAGTGGGACCTTTCATCTCCAGGGGAATATACGGAGGAGGCTGCTTCCTTTCATGCTGTGGTGAGGAAGGCAGCGAGCTTTTTGGACCTGCCTTTGCCGGTGGCAGAGGCAAAGCAGAATTTGCTGACAGAGGTATTGCATCCGGCCTCTGCTGCAGCTGAGCCTCTCTTGCCATTTAATGAGGCTTTGCTGGATCCGGTGTTGGAGGTGTGGAAGAAGCCGGTGTCTTCCTCGGCCGTTCATAGGGCTGTGGCCAGGAGGTATCGAGCTGCACCATCTGACCCTGGCTTTCTCTCTAGACACCCTACGCCGGAGAGCTTGGTGGTGCAAGCCTCCTGTTCCTCAAAGTCAGCGCCTGGTTCCTTCCCGACGGTGCCTGGAGACAGAGACTCCAAGAAACTGGATGCGCAGTCCAAGAAAATATTTTCGTCATGCAGTTTGGCGTTGAAGGCCACCAACGCCACGTGCATTCTGGGGAGGTACATCCATGCGCTGATGGATGATATTTCGTCTTCATTCACGGAGCTTCCCCAGGGTCTTTTGGATGTGGTCTCGGACGCCCAGGCTGCCGCGACCCAGATTATCCAGTCTGGGCTGGACACGACCGACTCGGTGGCCAGGGCGATGGGCACGGCTGTGGTGGCAAGAAGACAGGCCTGGCTCCGAAACTCAGGGTTCTCTGCGGATGTGCAGTCGACCCTGCTGGACCTCCCGTTTGATGGGGACAGACTGTTTGGAGCCAAGGCAGATTCGGCCTTGGAACGATTTAAGGAGAGCAGAGCCACAGCCAAATCGTTAGGACTGCAAGCTCCTTCTTCCTCTGCCTCTTCTAGAATTTTCAGGAGGTTTCGGGGATTTGGGCGTGGCTCTTATTCCTCTTCCTTTCGGGGGAGGTTCCAGCAACCCGCCTCTTCCCTCCCCTATAGGTCATTTAGAGGGAGGGGGAGGGGTGGGGTCCGTACCAGAGGAGCCTCTCAACAGCACTCTGCCTCTTCCTCGTCCTCTGGAGGGGTGCAGCAGGGGAAGCAGCCTTAGGCTTCCACCGTTTCCCACTCACTCCTCTCCTGTAGGGGGAAGATTACAGCGTTTTCTCCACAAGTGGAGGTCTATCACAACGGACACTTGGGTTCTCGGCATTGTGGGAAAAGGCTACGCCCTTCCCTTTCGGGAGTTCCCGCCCCTCATCCCGCCCCGCCCATCTTATTGTTCAGAAGAACACCTCCTGTTGCTAGAACAGGAGGTTCAAGTCCTCCTTTCAAAGGGCGCGGTAGAGTTGGTCCCAGAGCAGGAAAAGGGTCGAGGTTGTTACTCAAGATACTTCCTGATTCCCAAAAAGGATGGTCAGTTGAGACCAATCCTGGATCTGAGGATCTTGAATTGGTTCCTCAAACAGGAAAAGTTCAAGATGCTGACCCTAGCACAGGTGCTTTTGGCGTTGAACAAGGAAGATTGGATGGTGTCTGCCGACTTGCAGGATGCTTACTTTCATATCCCGATACTCAAGTCGCACAGGAAGTATCTCCGGTTTGTGGTAGGGTCGCAGCACTATCAGTTTGCGGTCCTCCCGTTTGGTCTTACTTCAGCACCTCGAGTCTTCACAAAGGTGATGTCAGTGGTTGCGGCGGAGCTCAGAAGGAAGGGGATAGCAGTATTCCCTTACTTGGACGACTGGTTGATCAAAGCCAAGTCCCCGGAGCTTGTGTCGCATCATCTGCAGTCAACAACCCAGTTGTTGTTCGACCTGGGCTTTTCGGTGAACGTGCCCAAATCTCACCTGGAGCCCTCTCAGCGCCTCCTGTTCATAGGGGCAGTACGGGATACAACATTGAGTCGAGCCTTTCCTCCGCCTCAGCGGATTCAAGATATTCAGGAATTGGTTCCAATGTTTCGAAATGGAGCGGTAGTTCCAGTCCTCAAGGTCCTTCGTCTGCTCGGTCTGTTCGCCTCCTGCATTCTGTTGGTCACGCATGCTCGCTGGCACATGAGGGCTCTTCAGTGGTGCCTCCGAAGGCAGTGGTCTCAACACAAGGGAGATTTAGAAGGTACTGTCAAGATCTCCAGAGATGCTGCTGTGGAATTGAAGTGGTGGATTGCGGGCAACAATCTTTCACAGGGGAAGCCGTTCGCGCAGTCGCCACCAGTGGCCACGGTAATAACGGATGCCTCCACCCTAGGATGGGGAGCTCATCTGGGGGATCTGGAGATCAAAGGGCTTTGGTCTCCAGAGGAACAGGTGTTTCATATCAATCTGTTGGAGTTACGGGCTGTACGTTTGGCTCTCAAGGCCTTCCTCCCATCCCTTCGTGGTCAGTCGGTACAGGTCCTGACGGACAATACTACCACGATGTGGTACATAAACAAACAGGGAGGAGTAGGGTCGTACCTTCTCTGCAGAGAAGCTCTTCGGCTATGGTCCTGGGCAAAGGACCATCAGATTTGCTTGGTGGCAAATCATCTGGCCGGGGTCTTGAATGTACGTGCGGACAGTCTCAGTCGCCAATTCTCGGCAGACCACGAGTGGCGTCTCCATCCAGATCAAGTCTGTTTAATCTTCCAGATGTGGGGGTTTCCTCGGATAGATCTGTTTGCCACTCGGGAGAACGCGCATTGCCCGTTATTCTGCAGCCTCCAGTATCCGATGCAGGGAGCGTTGGGGGACGCGTTTCAGATAACCTGGTGCGACCAGTTGCTTTACGCGTTTCCCCCCATACCCTTGATTCCTCGAGTGTTGAGGAAAATTCGCCAAGACCGGGCCCAAGTCATCTTAATAGCTCCGGATTGGCCAAGGAGGGTATGGTACTCCGACCTTCTCCAACTCTCACTGTGCCCTCCGCTCCGTCTCCCTCTCAGGGCAGACCTCCTCTCGCAGTCGCAGGGGCAGGTTTTACACCCCAACCTCCAGAGTCTGCACCTACATGCTTGGAGATTGAACGGGGCAACCTGAGTTCCTTCTCTCTCCCGCCTGATGTAGTGGATGTTATCTTAGCGGCCAGGCGACACTCCACTAAATCTATCTACGCTAATAGGTGGTCTAAATTTGTTATGTGGTGTGGAGAGAGACAGATTGATCCCTTACATGCTCATCTGTCACATGTTTTGTCTTTTGCACTGTCTCTAGCGCAGAAAGGTTGTGCAGTAGCTACCATTAAGGGTTATTTGTCGGCCTTGTCAGCCTTCATTTGTCTTCCAGACCAACCATCGTTATTTAAATCCCCTATTGTTCTCAGATTCTTGAAAGGTCTTCTGAATCAATATCCTCCAAAACCATTCGTTATGCCTCAATGGGATTTGTCCTTGGTCCTGACTTTCCTTATGGGGTCCCCTTTTGAGCCTATGCATTCTTGCCCCTTAAGGTATTTGGTTATTAAAACAGTATTCCTGGTAGCTATAACATCTGCAAGGAGAGTGAGTGAGTTGCAGGCCTTATCGGTTAAACCCCCTTATATAACGTTTTATGGGGATAAGGTGGTGTTGAGGACCAAGGCTGCTTTCCTTCCGAAGGTTGTTTCACCCTTCCATTTGGCTCAGACAATCACTTTGTCCACGTTTTATCCTCCGCCTCATCCTTCAAAGGAGGAAGAAAGACTACATCGCCTGGACCCAAAAAGGGCGTTGAGCTTCTATATCGACAGAATGAAGGATATCAGGCTGGAGGATCAGCTGTTTGTCGGATACGTGGGCAAGAGGAGAGGAAAGGCAGTCCACAAGAGAACACTCTCCAGGTGGGTTGTTCTTTGCATTAAAATCTGTTACTCTTTGGCAAAGAAGGATCCGCCTGAGGGCATTAGAGCTCACTCCACCAGAGCTAAGTCGGCCTCTTCGGCCTTGGCCAGGGGTGTTCCTGTGGTTGACATCTGCAAGGCCGCAACTTGGTCGTCCCTTCACACTTTTGTGAAACATTACTGTTTGGACTCTGAGGTCAGAAGGGACGGTCATTTTGCACGGTCAGTGCTGCAGGATTTCTTGGTTTGACCATTTAGGCACCCACCGCCGGGCGTGGTACTGCTTTGGGACTCTATTCATCAGGTGAGGAATCCACAGGTAGTTGTATCCATCAGAAGAACGAGTTACTTACCTTCGGTAACTACTTTTCTGGTGGATACATTAGCTACCTGTGGATTCCTCACGGTCCCACCCGCCTCCCCGTTGCCTTTTTGGTCTCTCCAAGCAATCCTTGAGTGTGCTCCTTTTGGTCTTCAAAGTTGCAATACATTTTGCATGTATGATATTTGTATATATGTGTATATTTATATATAAATCTATATATATATTGGGTATATACATGATTCGTATGTATAAATATATTTATTTGTTTAAAAAAAAAAAAAAAAAAAAAAAAAGGTTATATTAAATCTACAGCTATTTTATTGCAATGTTGTGTGATTTACAATATTAAGAGATGTTGCTTTGCTCTTTCATTGCATTGGGTTATTATTATTATTCTCATGCACGTAAAAAATGTTGGTACTGTCATCGGCACGTCGGCGAGGACTTCTTATTGCCTGTATGACGTCAGACGGCGTCGCGTGGGCTAGAGTGACGTCCTCGTCGACGTGCAGAGACTAGTAAGAAGATTTCCGTCAAATGCTGGCGCCATGGGAGTATTCATCAGGTGAGGAATCCACAGGTAGCTAATGTATCCACCAGAAAAGTAGTTACCGAAGGTAAGTAACTCGTTCGTTTAGTAGATTGTAGCCTTACATTGAGATAATCTATGCTCATCCTACATTCTTTAGACATTGAATTAAATATTGACATTCTTTGTAGTAATGTATGGGCAGAGGTCATGAATTTATCAATTATTTATCCATTTTGTTGTGGTGTCATTCTAGAGACATGACCACTTGTATAGTCATATTTTAATGTGTAATGGTATGCCTCTCAGACCCTTTGCTATAAACCCTTCCACCATACTATAAGCGATTCTCAGCCTGCTCAGTCTTCTTAAGGAAAGGACTCCTGTGCATGACTCTATAGTCTGGCAAAATACACTTTACAGCCACCTAACTGTTTTTCATTCAAGATTAATTTAGTTATATTCTCTTCGCCATTGTTGGGCGACTGGATGGACTGTAGTTTCCTGTCACCCCGCCCCACGCATTCCACTGAGGTGGAGCCTGACTTCTCTGCATGATCGCATTTCTCACTGCTACCAATTGATTGAATAAAGTTCTTCTCCATTGGCTTCAAGAGGACTCTTTTTTTTCGGCACAATAATAGGGGAATTTACACAGTGAAAATTATGTACGGTTTGATAAAAATTGTGACTTTATTTTACTTGCCCAATAATACTGCATATTTATATTGGTAATCATTGCTGTTGGAAAGCTTGCCTAATTTTACTCTGTGGTCCTTGAATTAAAAAAATAAATAGAATAAGCCGTCAAGTGCTTTAAGCGCATTTACATGTTTCCAGGTCATAACAATCTTAAAGATTGTCCCTAGTGAACTTGAAGCATCACAAATAGAAACATGAATTTCAAATTTGAATATGACTTTGTTTTGTCAGTCTCTGTGTTATTGATCATATGCTTTTCCTTTACACCTCTGCCAATGTGAAAACCCCAATGGTTTCACCAGCAGCCAAACTCAGCTTCCCTAAAATGCAGTTACCTGTTAAAAAATAAATTCAAATGTGTTTTTTCTGATACTAAAGAGTGCTACAGTTTTTAACAAACAGATTCTGTCTTCAAAGTAATCCAGGGTTTTTAGATGTGTCAAGACTTCTATAGCTGTGAGCTAGACTTATGTAATAGAGAAAAATAAGAAACACAATAATACAGTAATAATACATAAAAAGACACTTTGGATAAACCCCCTACAAAAACTTCTTGTCATTCACATTACAATTAGCCCATGGGAGAGCATTTCTAGATTTGGCAATTGGTCAGCCCCCTTCAGCAATTAGCTTTAGTACCAGTATCAATCATACTTTGGGTCACCTCACAGGACAACCATTGGGTGTCTTGATGGTTAGGCTGCTTGAGGGACAGAATTTTCATGGGTGTCTACATACTGAGACACATATGTATTATTTTTCACCAAAGATTATAATTCTGTGCTAATGCTTCTACAGGTTTCCCTTGGCATATCATCGTCCTGTCCCCTTTGGAGGTGCTGGCTTGACTTGTTATGTTTGTACCCGGTGTTTAATTGGTGGAAACTAATGGCCACTGCCCAGTTCCACTAATGGTGCCAACCAATTTCTACATGGACATTTCCCAAAGTAGAGGGTGGGTCCTCCTCCCAATAAAAAGTTGCCAACATTTTCACTTAAATTTGCTCATATCTAGGGGGCTGTTTAAGAGACTCATGAAATAATGCAGTATTTCTTTTGCCTGATTGGGGTGTGTGAGAAATTGGGTGTTGGCAGGGCAGGGTAAAACCCTCATCAAGAAACAGCCACACCCCTTGTCAGGGTGAACCACAAAGTCACTAAATTAACCTGTGCTTAACCCTCTAGTAGCTTGTCACAAAAGCAGTCACACTTAACTTTGAGGCAACGTGTAAAGGATTTATGAAGCACAGTAAAAAAGTGAAAACTCCACTCAAGAAAAATCCATCACCATTTTAGAAAAATAGAGTAAAATGTAATAATTAAAATTATACCAACAGCAACAAAAATCCAATCAATAGAACCGAAGATTTCAACTTTAAAGATTTAAGGTTCGTATGGCACCTAAAAGTCCAAAGCACCACCTGCAGCTTCTTGGTTGTGTGAGATCATGTGAAAGTCACAAGGTCATGCTGACTGTGATGGAGCAGTGGCAGGACACAAAAACCAGGATAGTTCCACTGAAAACGTTACCTTCTAAAGTCTGAAGAATTCCAGTCATGGTGCATGAGGCAATGAGTAACACCTTTGCAGATGGTCATTGCTGTAACGTGAAGAGCAGGCCAGTATCTCAGATGGTTGTCGCTGTAGCACAAAGATCCTGTTGGGCATCATGGATGGTTGTTGCTGGAGCTTCACATTGGTGGTCACCCCAGGCTCTAGATGCTGTAGTGCGAACTGCACATCTCATGTTGCAGGTCATCCTTGGCGGTGGCTGTAGCGTGAAGAGTTGGGTTTACTTGAGCTTCACATTGATGAGTGGCTTGGGCAGCAAAATCTTTGTGTGAACAGGCCCGTTCACACAAGGAAGTTTCCTTTCCTTTGAGGAAGAGCTCAACTGATGCCATACCAAGCACTCAGGATCTGGGAGGCACCTCTTAGAGATTAGGAACTCACTCCTGCAAAGGGAAACAGGGCTCACGCCCACCCCATTGCAGGTTCAGACAGGTGCATTTGCCGTAGGTCAGATAGGCAGTTGCAGAGTGTCCTCTGGAGTTTGAGGGGACCCTATAGCTCAGAACAGAAAGTCAGACTGTTGACCCCTGGAGTCAATACTGCCTGAGATGAAGGTCCATTCTTCCTTCTCAGACAGCAGGGCAGGCCTTAAGCAGCAGGGCAGTCCTTTTACCATATTATCCACATGTTAAGATATGGGATGTACTCTCTGGTATGGCTAGGTGACCCTACCATGCAGTACACTCACAAATAGCATCTTGGTTTTGTCGCGTAGGCTCTCATTATCCTAATGAGACTACTTGATTTTGAGCAGCAAGATAGTCCACAATGTGGGGGACTGAGTCTGACCCACGGTGGATGACGCTTGTCACTCCAAATCCGGGTTTTGCTCCGGCTAACTAGCAGTGCCTCATCTCTCCCAAATGGTAGAGAAAATTGGGCAGCCGTGCGCATGACAAATCAGTACTGCTCCGGGAAGTCGTGGTCACTCAGGTCACAGCCGGTTCTCTCATACACAGTTCGGTCTCATATCTAAATGACTATAAAGGCAGTATAAGTTTTAAAGATTGATTTAATAAAACAACTGCATTTTGGATATCAAAGCGTGAACTGCAATAACCAGGACTACACAACACAGTAATATTAAAATAGTGATAAGGAGAGTGAAACACAAGAATAAGGCTATCATAGTGCCGCTAGATTACTCTCTCTCTAAGTTGTATTTCTAGCACAGCATGTTAAGCTCTAAGCTTGCCTTTCAGGTTCCCCCAGGAGGACATCAACCCTCATACCTGAGCAAAGGCCTGTAATCTGCATCAGCATCTGCAACGAGGCATTCAGCATACAGTTGTGGTTCCCTGGCTGGAATCTCCCTCTTGACGTGTACTAGGACTAGAAACTGTTTTTATAACTAACACAGCAAATGTTCTAAGAAAATGACCCTACGTAAGGATGTGTATTTTCTACGAATGTTGGAGGCTAAACTTCTACCACGTTTACCGGCAATGTACCAGACTGTAGCCTTGACTGAAGCACAGGGCGATCAAGAATGCATTGTTTGAGAACACAGTGCTGAACAAAGCTAAACAGTGTGATAGAAGAAATAAAAACAAGACCTTGAAAACTGGTTATTGTAAAATAACAGTGTGAAGCTGAATAAAATATATCTAGGGTAAAGTGCACAATGGCCTAGTATGTTAAAATAATGTGCGCGGAGCTATACTTAAAATGGTTACACAACAGTTTCAGTCAGGTACCTTTCCTCAACCTTAAGCTAAACGCTGGGTAGCTGTGGCTGCGAGCAGTTAGGCTTAGAAAAGGAACAATGTGTAAAGCATTCACTGACACAAACAACAGAATATGAAAGTCACACAACACAAAAAAAGCAAGACACCAGGTTAGAAAAATAGATTTTATTTTATTGTATCTTCAGAGACCTTGATCATCAAAATCTACCAGAGGGTTCTGGAGATTTAGATTTTTAAAGGAATACATACATTTAGCATCAACCTCAAACATGCACTGGTCAACAAAAACTTTAGAAGCTTTTGAAAAGTTTGAAAAAGTTTGTTTGGCAACTCTGACCAAAGTTGGACAACCAAGTCCAGCAGGACAGATTTCTAGGGGGCCAGAGAGGATACCTTAGACAGTTACCTGCCACCAGAGTGTTATTAGAGCAAGATCCAAACTTTACAGGATGCCCACCATGGATGATAACGTGTGGTCCTGATGCTGAGGGATGCATGCTCAAAGATGTTCAAGGATGCTGCTAAAGCGGCGCGGTCCACAAGGGTGTGGTCCAGTCAACTCCTCAGTCCATAGGAGAATGATGGTGACTCTACCCATGGATTTTGGGGTCCCACGAAGTTCTCTGTGCAGTGTTCAGAGGGCTGCTAAGGCAGACCTTGCGCTTTTGCAACACAGTGGTCATGGTGCTCTTCTTTTATGGAGGCTGGGATTCCTCTTAAGTGATGAAACTGATCACTACCAGCACTCACAGGTCCAGCAGACATGGGTGCACCTTTTAGGAATCTCTGAATTGCCCTAAGGTGTGCCCGGCATCCGGTAGAAGCAACACTTCTGTGTGGTTACCAGAGATGCAACTTGGGCTCCTTCATCTTTAATTTCCCCATTGCTATTCTGGGGAGCAGGCCAACTGATCCTTCGGAGTCTCTGCTTCGGATTGATGACAGGAATAAGTATTTCCCTGAGCTAGGCATTCAGAACAGGGTCCAAACTCCAGTAGTCAAAAGTGCAGCTGGTGCAGTAGCTCCAGTGTCGCAGCCTCTCTTTGTTTACTTCCAAGGGTACACAGTGTTCTCCTTCTCGTCCTCTTTTCAGGTCGAGTGAATACTGAGGGTCAACATGCCAGGGGTGTCATATTTATCCTAGGAAAGTGCCCTGAGGAGACCATATGGTCACTAGCCAATGTGCTACCCTTTCCCCTCCTAGCCTAGTGATGAAGTTCCTGTGATGAGTGGAATCTGGCCATTCCACAATGCCACATTCTTGCCTCTTTCAAGATGGCATGACCCTTCCTCAATCATGAAGAGCAAGATAGCCCACCCTAGATGTGGATTTGGGGGGAGTTTCCTGCCTCTGTCCCTGTCTCCATACTGTCTACAAGGACAAAAGGCATCCTGCTGAATGGCATTGGGCCACACAGCCCATCAAAGGCAGCTTCCACTTTGAAGCATGCATCCAGGCTAATCCCCTGAGTTGCCATCTTGGCAGAGGAGGTGACACCTCGCTACTGCAACACCGACTTTGTCCTTGAGCTTGGGAGTCAGTCAAATGTCTCCCCAGGTGGTCAGTAAGCTGTCTGTATATGTGTGCCTTTGTGAGGAACCTGGACGAGCAGAGCACAGAGTGGTCAATTTTCTAAAAGTGGCCAACTCTTAATAGTGACATTAATTTTGACCTGAGCATCAGCTCATATTTAATGCCACCATTAATTTGATACCTCACACGACCCAATTTAGTAGTCCCAGTCAAAATTTAGCCGGCTGGGGATGTTACATGGTAGCCCTGTGTTAGCCAATGGAGCTGCCAACAGCAAAACAGCAAATTGGAAGTGTTGCTGCAGATATATCAAAAAATAAATTGTATGATACGACCACGCAGGCCTAACCAATGCATGCCTCAACAACGCAGTCTGAACCACAGCTGCATATTTCACATGCATGGCTTTACCATGCATGCCTTTACAACAAATTTAATTGTAAAAGCATGTTTTCTAAAGCAATATGTGTAGTGAGTTTCACGCCCCAGCCCCTCAACCTGCGCCCTGCAAACCACCCCACCCCAGCCCTTCAAACTACCCCTTCCCCTCCCCCCTGCTCTGAGGCCTATAACCCTTCCCCCTTCCAATAAGTTCCCCAACCCCTGGCCCCCTGCCCTGAGCCCTAAAACTGACTCTCACCCCTGAAAACTGCACCTTGCCCCCCAAGCCTGAACCCTCCGACCCCACACTGCCCCGAAAACTACCGTACTGTGCCTCAGCCCTGAGCCCTAAAACTGACCCCCTGCCAAAAAACAACTGAGGGAGCGTAGCTCTTATACTCAAAATTAACATGAAATGTTTATGAATTAATGCATAATAATGCCGCATAGAAAATGTATGAATGTGTTTCTGCTAAACGTGTGCTTGAAAAGTGCCCACAGGCAGTGGCCACCAATGTATACGATGACTAATGAAGTTGACTAATAATGAAATATTGAGAAGTTAATATATGATTTTACACTAATATTAAGGGTTATATATGTTTAAGGTTTGCTAATAAATTATTCGGCCTTAGTTAGCATGAGTCGAGGCCTAGCTGCCCGGTTTCACATTAAATGTGTTTTTCTAACGCACAGAGTGCTGACTTGCTGAAGGACATGAACTCGTACTTTTCCAAAAGCTAGAAGATGAGTGTAACCGTAGTAGATCCGTTCTCATGAAATTTGACTTGCTTACGGAAACATTTTTGCTGAATGCAACAGTGTGGACTTGTTACAGGTACAAGGTCGCTTAAACCGGTACAGACAATGGAACCACTGACTAGGGATGCGAAAAGGACCACAAGAGTATGAGCTCATACCGGACATTCTATCCATTGGAGACGTCAATCACAAGAAGCAATAAACTACGTGAGAACTATTATGGGGTGACAATTTTGAGAGTACCATTGGAGAGTCATTGGATGGAGATAGTGGGGTGCCAAGCTCACCCAATTAGGAATTAGGGGACTGTACAACAGAAAAGGGATAAAACTCTCTGACATGAGAAGCTGGGAGGGAGATGCCATTGCAAGCTTTTGCTATGACCCAGACACTTTGGTGGTCATTACAACCCTGGCGGACGGTGTTAAAGTGGCGGTAAGACCGCCAAGAGGCCGGCGGTAAAATGTTTGCAATTACGACTGTGGCGGAAACCGCCAACAAAGACAGCCACTTTAACACTCTGACTGCCACGGCGGTACAAACAAACAGCTCGGCGGTCACCGCCAACAGACAGGCGGGAGACAATGTACCGCCCACACTATTTTGACAGGCCAATCCGCCACCTTTTCCGGGGCAGATTCACTGCAGATAAAAACACGGCGGAAACAGGAATTTTGAAGGGAAAATGCTCACCTCTACACACCCCACGAGGAACGAGAACACCATGGACCCGGAACTCCAAATTCTACCTGCGATAGTCTTCCTGCTCCTCTACCAGGAGCACGAACACCGGCGGCGAAGACCACAGTGAGTAATGCACCTACGACACAGGGTGGGGGAGGGAAAAAATAGGGACATGCACATGCAACACCCCCACCCTCACCCACTACAACACACACACTAATGCATATTAATACATCACAGTTACACCCCCAACCCCCCCGGAAGAATGCAAAGACAATAGAAAATGAGTGTAACCATTGTAATATATTAAAATCAAGTAGGCAAATATATGTATATATATATACTTCATTTACAAAATATATACCAAGCATAGTAGTCCAGGTAGTGCTCCAATCAAGTCCGTGGAACACTGGGCCCACACGGTATGGGCAAGGCCCACACAAGATCCCCGACCATGATGGAGAGAACACTGCAGGGGCATCAGACAGCAACTAAACAGGCACCTCAGGGGGAGGGAAAGGGGGGGCACCTCAGCCACTTGAGTGCACGATGCCAAATCCATGAGGGGGCCACATGCCCACTGTTCAATCCTGGGGAGTGCAAAGCCACAGTCTCTCAAGTCTCTGCAGTGGGTGGGTTGCCCACTATTCAATCCTGGGGAGTACAAAGCCACAGTCTCTCAAGTCTATACAGTGGGTGGGTTGCCCACTGCTATATCCTGGGGAGTGCAAAGCCACAGTCTCTCAAGTCTCTACAGTGGGTGGCTTGCCCACTGTTCAATCATGGGGAGTGCAAAGCCACAGTCTCTCAAGTCTGTACAGTGGGTGGCTTGCCCACTGTTCAATCCTGGGGAGTGCAAAGCCACAGTCTCTCAAGTCTCTACAGTGGGTGGGTTGCCCACTGCTATATCCTGGGGAGTGCAAAGCCACAGACTCTCACGTCTCTACAGTGGGTGGCTTGCCCACTGTTCAATCCTGGGGAGTGCAAAGCCCCAGTCTCTCAAGTCTCTACAGTGGGTGGCTTGGCCACTGTTCAATCCTGGGGTGTGTAACGCCACAGTCTCTCAAGTCTCTACAGTGGGTGGGTTGCCCACTGCTATATCCTGGGGAGTGCAAAGCCACAGTATCTCAAGTCTCTACAGTGGGTGGCTTGCCCACTGCTATATCCTGGGGAGTGCAAAGCCACAGTCTCTCAAGTCTCTACAGTGGGTGGCTTGCCCACTGTTCAATCCTGGGGACTGCAAAGCCACAGTCTCTCAAGTCTCTACAGTGGGTGGGTTGCCCACTGTTCCATCCTGGGGAGTGCAAAGCCACAATCTCTCAAGTCTCTACAGTGGGTGGTCTGCCCACTGCTCAATCCTGTAGAGTGCAAAGCCACAGTCACTCAAGTCTCTACAGTGGGTGGCTTGCCCACTGTTCAATCCTGGGGAGTGCAAAGCCACAGTCTCAACTCTCTACAGTGGGTGGGTTGCCCACTGCTATATCCTGGGGAGTGCAAAGCCACAGTCTCTCAAGTCTCTACAGTGGGTGGCTTGCCCACTGTTCAATCCTGGGGACTGCAAATCCACAGTCTCTCAAGTTTCTACAGTGGGTGGGTTGCCCACTGTTCCATCCTGGGGAGTGCAAAGACACAGTCTCTCAAGTGGATAACAGTCTCCACTGGTTCTGGAGGGGGCCTTGTGCCCAGAGTCCTTCATCCTGCTAAGGACAGAGGTAGTGGATATATCTCTCCTTGTTCTGGAGGGGGCCTTGTGCCCAGAGTGCTTCATCCTGCTAAGGACAGAGGTAGTAGATGTATCTCTCCACTGGTTCTGGAGGGGGCCTTTTGCCCAGAGTGCTTAATTCTTCCCTTGACGGACTCAGTAGCGTCAGTGCCCTTGGCGCTCATGGGCCAGCGGTGCTTGAGGCGGCAGTGCCTTTTCAGCGGTGCTTGAGACGGCGGTGCAGACGGCGGTCTCCATTGCAGGGACTCAGCTGCTGGCGGTCCTTCATGGCCCAGCGGGGCTTGTGCTGGCGGTCCTTCATGGCCCAGCGGGGCTTTTGCTGGCGGTCCTTCATGGCCCAGCAGGGCTTTTGCTGGCATTCCTTCATGGCCCAGCGGGGCTTGTGCTGGCGGTCCTTCATGGCCCAGTGGGGCTTTTGCTGGCGGTCCTTCATGGCCCAGCTGGGCTTTTGCTCGCCATCCTTCATGGCCCAGTGGGGCTTCTGCTGGCAGTTCTTCATGGCCCACCGGGGCTTGTGCTGGTGGTCCTTCATGGCCCAGCGGGGCTTGTGCTGGCGGTGGTCTCCTGGGCAGCTGGGCTGGTGCTGGTGGTGGCCTCCTGGGCAGCTGGGCTGGTGCTGGCGGTGGTCTCCTGGGCAGCTGGGCTGGTGCTGGCGGTGGCCTCCTGGGCAGCGGGGATGATGGTGGTCTTCTCCGCCGTGCTGCTCTTCCCAGACTTGCCGGGTTTCTTGTGGCCCTTCCCCACCTTGGAAGGAGTCACAGCTGACTCCAAACTCCCACTGGGACCCCTGGGAGGGGCTTTGGTGGCTGGAGTCTTCCCCCTCTCCCGCCGGGCACTGGCCAACTTATGATGCTTCACAGGTGGGGGACTGTCTGTGCTGTGGCTCTGTGCCACCCTGGCTGCCCTGGTGGCCGGTGCACTCCAGATTCCGGTGACTACAGGCACCACTGGTCCCGCCGATGTTCTGGCTGAGGTGCTACTTCTGGACCTATGAGACGGACGGGGTGGGGGAGGTGTGGGAAAGAGGTCAAGGTTGGACAGGAAAAGTTTATTGGACACACTGGGACGGGTAGCTGGAGGGGTTTTGGGGAGTGGAGGAAGAGGTTGTTGTTGTAGGAGGTGTTCATTTGCTGACTTTGGGTGAAGGTGCATGCGCTGGAGGCTGTTGTGAAGTGGGTGGCTGTTGGGTGGGTGTGTGCCTGCGTTTGTGTATCTTCGGAGGCGGCATCACAGACACACTGGGAGAGGACACAGGGGACATGTGAATGGTAGTGGGGGTGGTGACTGCACATGAGCGGGGTGTGGTGGTGGGTGTGCTGGAGAGGGACGTAGTGGCTGTAGAGGAGTGCATGAAGGTGTGAGTGTAGACGAGACAGGGAGGTAGGCATGGACAATGGTTGCATACAGTGCTGAGGCCAGAGTCTGATAAGCTCACTTAAGGGCCGCCTGACCAGAATGAATGCCCTCCAGGAATGCATTTGTTTGTTACAACTGCCTTTCTACACCCTGGATGGCATTCAAAATGGTAGACTGCCCAACAGTGAGGGACCTTAGGAGGTCAATGGCCTCCTCACTGAGGGCAGCAGGGCTGACTGGGGCAGGGCCTGAGGTGCCTGGGGCAAAGGTGATTCCCACCCTCCCGGGTGAGCGGGCACGGGGCGAAGGCTGAGGGGCTGCTGGGAGGGCGGTGCTGGAAGGGGGGGTGGCGGCTGTACCTGTAGGTGGGGGGGCACAGATGTTGCCGCCACCACTAGGGAGCTCCCATCAGAGGACGAGTCCGTGTCGCTGGTCTCAGCTCCTGTCCCCGCAGTGGAGTTCCCGTCACCCTCGGGCCCACTGGTGAACTCCGAGTCTGTAGTGTGGCCCTCCATGGCCACGTGGGATGCAGCTCCCTTGTGCTCCGGTGCCACTGCTCCTCCGTCTGGTGATGCTAATGCACACAAGAACAGGGAGACCACAAAAAGGGGTGGGACGACAGAAGAAAGAAATGTTGAGTGCATGCATTACCGCTACCGTTGGCGGACACGACAGACAAAGAAGCCCCCTGCACTATGCCGCGCTCTTGGGCTCCACTGTTCAATTCCTGGAAAATGGCCTACATGGCTATGGACGACATCTGCACAAATAGATGACACAGAGGGATGACTAGTTTTACTTGGCACTCTACAGAGGTGGGCTGGGGTGCCACATGGCCTGCCTTACGGAGGGACCTTGCCTACGGAACTTGCCCTGGCCTACGGAAACCCACAGCCCACCTCCCCCACCCAGACCCCTCAACTGCGCGCAAAGTCTGCAGAATGCGAGTGTACTCACCCCTTTGTGGCTGCTGTGATGCCCTCAAGCGCCCATCCAACTCTGGGTATGCCACCGCCAGGATCCTGAACATCAGGGGGGTCATGGTGCGACAGGCATCCCTCCCACGTTGGGAGGCCATCCCCAGCTGAGCCTCCGCTGTCTTCTCGCTCCTGCGGCGAATGTGCTCCGTCTGTGGTAGACCCTTGCATCCTTGGGGATGACACGCCAAATATGTTTTTTCTGGTGGGTGCTGACCTACATGATTTGTACAGGGGGAAGAGAAAGTTATTACCCACTGCACCGTCAAAGTGATTGGCCCCCATCCCTACCCTTGCCATGTGGCACATGCACTCACCGTCGTTTCATGCACGCCGCACTCTCCCCCCTTCCTTCTTATATCCACCCCTCTCCACACAGGCATAGCCAATACAGCATGCTCCCAGTGTACTTACCTGTTTATCTGGAGGACCGTAGAGTAGCGTGTACTGGGGGAGGACCCCAACCACGAGTTTCGCAAACTTCTCCGATGTGAAGGCAGTGGCCCTTTCCCCAAACACTTGAGCCATTGTCTCTTCCAGACCGAGGTCAAAGCAGCACTTGCAGTGTAGGTCCTCTCCTGTCGAAGATCAGGTATCGAGTGATTGAACAGATAGAAAATGGCGGTCACGTCCACGGCGGTGCATACCGTCACTGCCGGCGTACATCGTCATTGGCTCCTGGGACCCATAGGGTCCAATGTTAACCAATGCAGCATTGCGCCACGGTCTTCGATCGCCTACCGCGGCGGTGTACAACGCCAGCGCAGTTACCTCACATCCCATTGCCCCACTTTAGAGGTCAGGCAGCCGCCATTTCAGGGGCCCACATGGCTTCATTTTCAACTGCGTCACACATACCTAGGCCCAGACTCAACACACATACAGGCCACTTTTTGTGTATGAATGGTGTTCTGTGTAAGCTGTGGGTACGTACCTCTGAGTTGTTTGAGTCTGTCCTCGCCGTTGTCCTTCATAGGCACCGTCCGCTGGGACATGTGAGGAGATGGCGGCATCCTCCAGTGTACCGACCGTTGGTGGACCTGTCGACAATGGAGGAAAGACACGTGATAATCACATACAGGTTTGACCGTGCCACAATCCAGGAACTGTGTACCCAGCTGGAGCCAGACCTGATGTCAGCTATCCGCCATCCCACAGGAATCCCCCCTCAAGTGCAGGTGCTGTCAGTGCTCCATTTCCTTGCAAGTGGGTCATTTCAAACAACAGTAGCCATAGCATCAGGGATGTCCCAGCCTATGTTTTCCAACGTGTTGTCCAGAGTGTTGTCTGCCCTGCTGAAACACATGCGGAGCTACATCGTTTTCCCTTAGGTTGAGGATTTGCCTACAGTGAAAGGTGATTTCTATGCCCTGGCACATATCCCCAGCATCATAGGTGCCATTGATGGGACACATGTGGCTTTGGTCCCCCCCAGCTGGAGTGAACAGGTGTACAGAAACCGGAAGAGTTATCATTCGCTAAATGTACAGATGGTATGTTTGGCAGACCAGTACATCTCCCATGTGAATGCCATGTTCCCTGGCTCAGTGCATGACGCTTACATCCTGCGGAATAGCAGCATCCCTTATGTGATGGGTCAACTCCAGAGTCACCGTTTGTGGCTATTAGTTGAGCACCTGGAAGCTAGTCAGTGGGAATGGATGTCTGGGTATATCCCTCCAGGTTAGTGTGTGTCTAACAGTTGTCCATCGCCATTTGCAGGTGACTCTGGTTACCCCAACCTGTCATGGCTACTGACCCCAGTGAGGAATCCCAGGACAAGGGCAGAGGAACGCTACAATGAGGCACATGGGTGACCTAGGAGGGTGATCGAACGCACCTTCGGCCTCCTGAAGGCGAGGTTCAGGTGCCTCCATATGACAGGTGGATCCCTATTCTACTCACCAAAGAAGGTGTGCCAGATCATCGTGGCCTGCTGTGTGCTTCACAACTTGGCTTTGCGGTGACAGGTGCCCTTTCTACAGGAGGATGGTCCAGATGGTGGTGTTCTTGCAGCTGTGGAGCCTGTGGACAGTGAAGACGGGGAAGCAGAGGAAGAAGACATGGACAACAGGGACTCAGTGATCCAGCAATATTTCCAGTGAGACACAGGTAAGAATACAAACCTGCCTACTACATGTACTTATACACTACTACCTCTCTACTGTCTGTCTTTTTCACCCAGTGTATGGTCACTGAATTGTCACTTTCCCTTACGATTTCACAGATCTGTGTCCCACAGTGTGAAATCTGCTTTGATTCCTCATGGACTGGAGCTGTGTGACATAGGTATGTTGACATTACAAATGAAAGAGCTTTTTGCCACAGTTATTGCTAATACAGTATTCCGAAATCACATACAGACTCCGGATTGTTTTCTGCTTTAAGGGTGTTTATTTTAGTGCTCACAATTGGAGGGGGTAGCAAAATGGTGAGGGGTGATGGCGGAGGAATTTCCATGGCAGAGTCCAGTCTATTAGTCTCACAGGTGCATTGCCCAAATGGGCATAGGAAGTGGAGCTGGGGCAGTTTAAGCATGGACAGGGTGACAAAGTGGGACAGTAGGATGACAATCAGGGTGGTCTCATGTCTTGGCGGGGCTCTTGGCATTGTTCTCTGTCTTGTTCCTGGATCTCAGGGACCGTTTGCGGGGTGGTTCTCCCTCTGCAGGGGGTGTGGTGCTGGTGTGGTGGTCCTGTGGCGGGCCTCCTATCCTCTAGCGCCGGCAGATTTGGTGGGCAGTTCATCGTCCAGGCTAGGGTCAGGGGGCCCTTGTAGTGCCACAGTGTCCCTCCTGGTGTTGAGTACTTCCTTCAGCACCCCTACAATGGTGCCCGGGGTGGAATTGATTGTTCTGAGTTCCTCCCTGAAGCCCATATACTGTTCCTCCTGCAGGCGCTGGGTCTCCTGAAACTTGGCCAGTACCGTTGCCATCGTCTGGGAGTGGTGGTAGGCTCCCATGAAGGAGGAGAGGGCCTCGTGGAGAGTGGGTTTCCTGGGCCTGTCCGCCCCCTGTCGCACAGCAGCCCTCCCAGTTCCCCTGTGTTCCTGGGCTTCCGTCCACTGGACCGTGTGCCCACTACCACTGCCCCCAGGTCCCTGTTGTTGGGGTGGTGGGTTAGCCTGGGTTCCCTGTAGTGGTGGACACACTGCTGATTGACGTGTCCTGGGGACGGAGGTATGGGCCCGCTGGGTGGGTGCTGTGCTGGTGTTTCCAGAGGGGGGAAGCTCTGTAGTGGCCTGTGACTGGGTGTGGGGAACCGACTGTCCCGAGGTCCCCGATGGGCCGAGCTGGTCATCTAGATCCAGTTGGACAGAGGTGCTGTCATCACTGTGGGCCTCTTCTGTTGGTGGTGTGGAGATGTGTGGACCCTCCTGTCCGGTTACATTGGGTAGGGGTCCTGCAGGGGTATAAAGGCATGATTATTGCATCTGTGTGTGTCAAGGTGTGCAATGGGTGGTACCCCAGTGCTAGCATTCCTGTGTGGGATCTTGTGTGATGATGGTTTAGGGGGGTGTATGGGTATGTGCAGTGGGCATGCTTTAGTGATGGATGTCCATGCTTTGGTGTTGCATGCAGGGCCTGGTGTTGGGATGTGTGGTTTGTGATAGTGGGACATTTGTGAGGAGTAGGAGTGATGGGGGTGAGGGCGAGGGTGGGGGTATGTGATAGCATGCAGGTGGGTGGGGGATGAAGTAGTTAAAGGTTTGACTTACCAGAGTCCATTCCTCCACCTACTCCTGCGAGGCCCTCAGGATGCAGAATCGCCAAGACCTGCTCCTCCCATGTTGTTAGTTGTGGGGGAGGATGTGGGGGTCCGCCGCCAGTCCGCTGAACCGCCAGGTGGTGTCTAGAGACCACGGAACGCACCTTCCCCCATAGGTCGTTCCACCTCTTCCTGATGTCCTCCAGATTTCTTGGGTGCTGTCCCACTGCGTTGACCCTGTCCACTATTCTTCGCCATAGCTCCATCTTCCTTGCAATGGAGGTGTGCTGCACCTGTGATCCGAATAGCTGTGGTTCTACCCAGACGATTTCCTCCACCATGACCCTGAGCTCCTCATCCGAGAACCTGGGGTGTCTTTGCCGTGCCATGGGGTGGTGTAGGTGAAATGTGGGGTGGTGTGTGGGGTGATAAGTGTGCTGATATGTAGTGGGGTGTTGTGTGAGGTGCGTGGAAGTTATGTGGGTGATGGTGTTGTGTGCCTGTGGATGCTAGTGTTGTTGATGGTGGTGTCTCTTTCTGGCTTTCGTTCGTGATTTGTTGTCGAAAGGGTTTGTGGGTGATGTGGGTGTGTGTTTTATAGTGTATTGGGTGTGTGGGAGTGGTGTGTGTATGTGTATCAGGTCTGTGTATTTAGAATTGTCCAATGTGGCTGTGTTTTGTAAGAGTGTGTGTATTTTGAGCGCGGCAGTGTGTACCGCCAATGGAATACCGTGGTTGAAAGACCGCTGCGTGGATTTGTGTGTCGTGATAGTGTGGGTGTATTTCTGTTGGCATGACAGGGGAGGTTTTGTTTTCACCAGTTTATCACTGACCTTTGGTGCAGCAGACTTGTGTGGGTGTCTGAATTTTGGTGGATTCCGAACAGTGGTTCATAATAGCTGTGGCGGAATTCCATGGCGCGGCGGTGTCGTGACGGTCTTCTGCACGGCGGTAAGCGTCTTTTACCGCCAATGTCATAATGAGGGCCTTTGTTACTCTGCCTAGAGACTTTGCTGTTTGACTCTTCAAACCATCCTCACCCTTACCTTGCCCGATTCTATACTTTTCCTCCTTATGAGGGAAGGGTCCCTTAATTCTTGGCTGATGGCGAATCAGCTGATGTCCTGAGGACGAAGCCTGACTCTGTATGCTGACCCATTATGGAGGGTAACTATGTAATGATGAAATTGTAATTGTCGGTTTGCCTTTTCTTTCTAGGTACCAACTGCTTCTTTTGACAGAGACCTTAGTTAGAGGTTTTCCAAATTGATGTTGCTAAATTGTTTTTCATGGAGCCTAACATGCCAATGCTAATTAGAGGTTAGTCAAGGAGTTCACTAAATGGACGCAAATAGACAAATAACTGAATCTATGCTTTGTTGAATAACGTGTTAATGATACTCTGCTGGGGTTAATCCATGTTGACGTTGTGCTATGTTCTAATGTTTGTGATCTTTGCTTTGATTAAATCTTATTCGAGCTGCCATATTATGACAATGTTGATGTGTTTCAAGGTTTTGAGACTATAATAAACGTACTAGTATAATTGTAATAAATAGGGAATAAACATCATAAAATTCTACTAAACTGGTGTGGTTATTCATGACTGAAAGGTCATGGTGGTTCCTGAGTCTTATTAATGTCTTTGATTAATCTGAATTGTCTTGTTATGTTGAATATTGATGACGTTATTAACATATTGATTGACATGTTGATCAGTTATCTCGTCCTAAGGTGTCTTCAATCAGGGTCAAAAGATTCATTGGCCTGAAACGAGTCCCAGAGTGAATACATTTGCTAAAAAGGGTTGCGTTAACACAACCATGACATCCTCGCCCTGAGCCCCAAAACTGCCCCAATGTCCCAAAACCTCACCCAAAGCTGCCCCTTCCATCCGCCCTGACCCCTCCGATCTCACCCTGCCCTAAAATTACCTCACCCTCCAACCCGGCTCCAGCCCCACTTACCCAGACGCATCTAGAGCTTCCTTACAGTTCCTCTCCCCGCAGTTCCTCCGACCACTGTGTGCCTTAACCACGCATATGCATGGTGCCTTTACTGCGCATATGCGTGTTTAAGGCACATGTGTGGTTCAGGCAAGTGTGGTTCCACTTACATAGTAAAGGTATGCTTGGCTCTGCCCATGTTGAAAAGGTTGTTTCCCCCCAAAATATATGCCTCACTTAACAAAATGCAGCTACCTGCTCTCTACGCCTTCCTTTGGGAAGACTTACATATAATGTTAAGGGACGTGATGGCTTTTCTATTAGTTTAAATGGTCAAGTTGAACTGACAATGAAAACACTGTCCTTCCAGTCTGCAGTGGCCATCTAGGAGCGATTTTGTGTCTTGTCACATGAAGGGTGGCACAAATAGTGTTGCTTCCCTGAGTGGACACTCTGCCTTACATGCCCTGGGTACCTTAAACTAGAGTCTTATAAGTAAGTTAGGCCATGCCAATTGGGTGTATACAATTCAACATATACTTTGCATGGGGTCAGAACACTGGCACTGAGGTCTGGTTAGCAGGCCTCAGTGCACTCTCATTCGAAAAACCAACAGTATCTGTCTGACAATGTGGGGGTGAACATGCAAAAAGAGGCATTTCCTTACACCATATGCCCAAGCGTGTACAGAAGAATGGGTCCTTTTTTATACATGTTGAAGTGTGAGAAGCTGCTGGAGTTTTCTCCTTGCAGATGTGTCTGGAATTTCCTAGTTCCTTGCCCTAGTCCCAGTCTGTTTGTGGCACCATAGGCAAGTTTGAAGTCTAGGCTGGGCCAGTGCCTTTTGAAGTGCAGGTGTGGTTGGTGAGAGCTCTGCCACCCATCAAGCCAAGATGGCCTATCCTGCCATCACCCAGACCCTGGATTGTGATGCAGTATGGGAGGAATGCACAAAGACCAACTGCACCTTGTTATGTGACCCAGGAACAAGCTGCCCGCACCAAATGATAAGGACAAGAAAATGCCACATTTTTAAATGTTTGTGAAGGAATTATTTACCAAATACTCATTGATTAATGAATCTTTACAATCAATGTATAAATCAAAAAAGAAATCAAAGGACAGAACAAACGTGTTGTTGATATGTCATAATACATTTTATATTTAATCAAAATCCTAAATTATTTCCTAAACACAGTCCAGACAAGCAAACCCCTCAATGCCCTTGTATCCACTGTGGTGCCCCTAAACCCCTTATACAGAAATCAATAGGCAGAAAGCTTCCTCCTGACTGGAAATTATTAACCATATAATCCCTCACAATTTTCCTCAAAGTATTTCAAACATTCAGTGATAAACCACTCTAATTTTATACAGTCAATTGTGTCATGGGGGCCTTGTAGTCGACATTTTGTTCTCAAAAGGCAATCCACAAGACCATCATCTGGACACAATGTTAATATGGAATCAATCCTGTAGGTACCAATAAAATATATTACAAACTATTACTATACAGTAATGGAAAAAATAAAACCAAAAACAACATGCAAAACAACAACTGTATCGCTAGCTCACAACACCAGTGAATCTGATGCCACCACATGGAGTGTGAAGTGCACAACACAGACCCAACTGCCAAGAAAGAAGACCACTGAATGTGCTCAAACCCAGACACAATAGAAGTTAGCAACTTATGAAGACCCAGTACAAAAAAAAAAAGGTATATATTTATACATTTTGATTGAAAACTGCGCCTATGCAGTTTTGTGTCAAATTCCTTAGCGCCTGCTAGCGCCATTCCATAGCGGCAGGTGTGCACGATATCTATGGATTGATGCACTCAGGCTCTAAGGAATGGTTAACTTAAAAAACAAAGATGCTTGCTGGAGGTGGGGTGGGAGGAATGGCGGTAGGGACAAAGGCACTCGTTGGTTAGAAATGACGCTAGGCTGGTTAGTTTCAATAAATATGCCTAGCATCATTTTCTGACACACAAGCACCCAAATATGGCTCCTGTCTCAGTAAAGACAGGAGTCATGCCCACCACCCCAATGGTCAGCACAGGGCACCGGTGTCCCCTGGGCAAGGCCATATAACCCAGTCCCATGTAAGGGGCCTCCAATGGCACACCAAAAATATACTTACCCAGGATGAGGTACCCCATTCTATGGTGTCCCTCTGGTGTGGGTGGGGGTGTTGCTGAGGCTTGGGGTGGGTATCTGTGGGCCCATGTCATGGTGTTTGGCCATGGAAATGGATCTACTGGTACCCTAATGCCTGGTCTGACCTTGTTGTTAAATAATGACTCTAAGCAGGCTTAGCACCATTATTTGGGTCTGCCTCCTCTGTGCATGTAATTTCTGCCCTGGAGAATAGATGTGACGATAGGGGGTTAGTGTCATATTGTGGACAGGACCACCTACCTTGCATCTAATTACCACAAGGTAGTTAACCACATCCACAACATGATGCTAACTCCAATATCTTGACGCTAGACGGGTCTAGCGGCAAAATATAAATATGGAGTTTGGTCAGCGCCATTTTAACGTAAAAAAATTACATAAAATGGCACAAACCAAGTATAAATATGCACCCAAGTCTCCACTCCCATAGCTAGTAATGTTACCTGTACACCTGGAAGTCTCATCGTCTGATACACAGTCAAAGGTAATAGGCACCAATATCTGTAATACAACAAACCAAAGTTCAACCCACTATCCAAACTTTCAATAGTGATATACTTCAAAATCCCAGGCACATCTCAAACATTACTACAAAATCAATAAATGCCACAGTGCAATCATCCTCATTTAAATACACGGTGTGTTCTGACGGGCCTTACACAGGTCCCCGGAAAGTTGACACTACATGTGATAGACATCTTTAAAGGAATAACTGCCACTACAAACTAAGGCGCAATAATGTAACATTGTTGAAAACAGCCAAATGCTCTACAGTAGCATACTGAAATTAATATCAACAGACTTCTGCCTAAAAAAGCAAATATTCATGCAAAATATCATACTGAAAAAACAAGAAGACGGACAGCATAGCAAACCCATGGAAACAAGGCCATAAAGGAAATCCTGACACAGTGCAGTAAACCATCTTTAAAACAATATGAATAATTTCATAACAGCTGCTACCCGTGTGAAGGATCCTACATAGCAACCCCCGTTCGTACAAAATATTATAATCAAATGGACCAAGAAAAGGAAACATTAACTTTCCAGCATACTCTATACCACACAGGTACCTCTCAAAGAGGGTGGAATGCCTGTGCAATTATTCTACCGCTCGAACAGTGATCTAAAATTATATTATCATAACCACTAGGATGCAAGGGCCCTGACTGAAAATTATAGGCCTATTATCTCACAAATGTATCACCATACTATGAGGTCTAATTCCAAATACAGCAACTACAGAGAGAATGAAAACCTATTGCCATGCAAAACTATTATGAAATTGGACCTTGCCAACTCCAAGCCCAAATACATTGTGGCACACGTCCTCAAACTGATCACTGTGACCTGTCCCTCAGTGAACTCCATGAGATCCACATATAATTTACCATGCAAAAATGGACACCATATGTGGGCGAGTGGATCTACAGTGTAGCTAAAACTTGCTACTCCACCTGTTGATTAAGCCCCTTACAAACTGTGTTTGCCTGCCAGATCCACTTATTTTCACGATTTGTAAGCAGACCATCAACAGCATGTCTGCGCTTGGAACATTTTACCACTTCCACCACAAACCATTTCATAGCATTAGGAGCATGTGATTTTTCCAAATAAGTTTCCACTAATGGGGCATCATGCCTTACATCAAATGCATGATTGATATTGTGTGAGTTTTTTCCGAACTTCTTGAGTAGTCTTGCCTATGTAAATCAGACCGCAAGGACATTCTATGCAATAAACTACATTCTTAGTAGCTCAGTTAGAATGATGCTTCAGAGTCCAGCCTATATTATTCATCATGCATGTTTTTACTGCTGTTGTCGTGGCACATGCCATACAATTACTACAAGGATAATGTCCTGTCACTGGCTCAAGTCCCTATAAGTTGCATAGTGATGTGGATATAGGATCATTATATGCTCGAACCACGTGGTCCCTCAGATTTTTGCCTCTTTTAAAGGCAAACATCGGTTTCTCCTGGAAAACATCAAACATATCAAGAAGATGCCAGCTAGTTTTTTAGAATTATATTTCTAATCTTGTTGGATTCTGTGCCTAATGTATTAGCACACGTAAGTCCAACTGTTTCTCTTTCACTCTGAGCAAGGAATCTCTGCCATAGTACCATGCCCTCTTCAATGAGCATTTCACTAGTCAGTAGGAATACCCCCTGTTCTCCAATTTAGAGCTCAAGGCTCTTGACAAAACAAAATAATCCTCATTTCTAGTGCAATTGTGTTTAGTGTACAAAAATTGGCTAAATATTAAGTTATCAAGAAGATTTCTGGGGTGGAGGCTCGTATATTTTAGTAGAGTGTTCCTAGATGTAAGTTTAGTGAACAAGCTCAGAAACAGATGACCATCATTTATAGAAATTCCTAAATCCCAAAAATTTATAGAACGATTATCATATTCCAGAGTAAACTGTAAATTCATATCTTGGTTATTCAAACATTTATGAACATTGAGTAATTGTATGCTCGATCTCCGCCAAATCAGAAAGACGCCGTCTATGTTTCTTAGCCATTTTATTATATGATTATAGAATGAATTGCAATCAGTATAGAGAACTCTTTCCTCAAAATCAGCCAATGTTCCTACGGAGTTTATTGAGAATTGTGCAAGAATTGTATTAGAACAGAATTATTTCACATTTAATGGGGCTTTCTTTGCACAAATTAAAGGTGTGGCTATGGGTGCTATTTTCGCCCCGGATATAGCTAGTTTGTATGTGGCTGATTTTGCACTTGTGCAGACCGTTCTTGCTCTGAGCACTCAGGTTGCACTGGAGTTTGACTATGCAACTCGGTGAATGTTGTCACCTCTTCTTCACCATCTTTTCCCTCTCTCTTGGTGTGTGAGGCATTAATCCAGTTTAAAAGGTTTTGACGTTAAAAAGCATTTTGTGACCAAAATAACTTGGCAGGAGTCACACTATCAGGGATTCAGGAACAATTGTTTTGCATTCTTCTTCACCAGAGATCCAGTTACCAGGATTGCGGCCACGGCACTCTTTTTCCCAATGGAGGGCAATTGCCAATTCAACCTGGTGAGAGGTAGAACACCCCTGCCAGGCCTTTGCAGTAGCTAAGAATCATGTCATCTGTAAATATTGCAAGTGCAGTTACAGGCACATCTGCAGTCTTGTGGCTCTGCCCATTAGAATTTCATTGGGAAAAAGTCCTGTCTTGTGATCTGGAATGCTTCTCAGACTCGTCCACATCAATAAAAAAGGGTATCAGGCCACTTTAGATACGTGGCTGCTTACACTTTAGCAAGAACATGATTTCAGTGTCCTGTTTATCTGTCAGGTCTGTAATTGTAATGGACCCTCTGATGCACCTCATGATCTGATTCAAGAGAAACTGACAGTCCTGAACCTCAGAATTAACTCTCAGCAATACTTTGGCAACAGTAAGTCTGACGTTTCTCCTTGTAGTGTATGCCTCCACCCATCAGGGAAAGAGACAAGCCACCACCAATATGAAACTGTGACCATTACATACAGGCAGTACGACAAATTCAAGCTGCATTAGATTGAAGGGACCACATGTTCTCCCTATGTGACTTGTGAGGACTAGAATACTCCTTCCTGCATTCAACTGTTGGCACATGGCACACATCTGCTGTAACACAACTGCAATTACACAAAATCTAGTGTTAAACCAATATGTGCAAAATAGATGAACCAATGTGTTTCCTCCTATGTGGGTAGTACTATGGAAGTAATGTGCCAAAGGAGGCAGCATAGGATCGGGTAACATGGGACAACCATCTACAGAGACTCAAACTCATCCTCATTCTTAATACATCCTGCTTTGATCCAGCTCTCCTGTTCAAACTCTGGTGCTTCTTTGTGCAATTCCTTCACATTTCCCATGTATCAGCAACAGTCAGAAAAAGGTTTATAGATGTGTCATACTCAGACTAATTAGAAAAATCACCAATGAATATGCAAAACCCAAGAACGCAATACCTGTCTATCTCCTCAACATAGCAGTTGCTAGCAGTCACAAAATTGTTCCTGCTTTGTGTGCTGCACACTTTTAGTAGCCCATAGAGCTTCATCAAGAGTCAGATAGCTTAGGGCCAAATGTAAGAAACTTAGGGCCTGATTATGACCCTGGCGGACGGCGAAGGCCGTCCGCCAAGGTACCGCCGTTGAATGACCGCACCGCGGTCAAAAGACCGCGGCGGCCATTTAAACATTTCCTCTGGGCCGGCGGGCGCTCTCCAAAAGAGCGCCCGCCGGCCCAGAGGAAATGCCCCTGCAACGAGGACGCCGGCTCAGAATTGAGCCGGCGGAGTTGCAGGGGTGCGACGGGTGCAGTTGCACCCGTCGCGTATTTCAGTGTCTGCTTAGCAGACACTGAAATACTTTGCGGGGCCCCCAGGGGCCCCGCGGCACCCCCTACCGCCATCCTGTTCCTGGCGGGCGAACCGCCAGGAACAGGATGGCGGTAGGGGGTGTCAGAATCCCCCATGGCGGGATTCTAAGGGCAGCGGTAAACCGGCGGGAGACCGCCGGTTTGCCTCTTCTGACCGCGGCCGAACCGCCGCGGTCAGAATGCCCTGAGGGGCACCGCCGGCCTGTCGGCGGTGCTCCCGCCGACCCTGGCCCCGGCGGTCTTAGACCGCCGGGGTCAGAATGACCCCCTTAGTGTTTGCAACTCTCAATTTGAAATTTTTTGTGACTCACACATTGCGATTCACAAACACTGATGCACAGCAGTGTCTGAGACACTGTTTGCAATCTCCAAATGGGTCGCAAGAGACCTACCTCATTAACATTCATGAAGCAGGTTGCAATTTGCAACCCAGTGGGAATGGCCAGCACTCCCGAGGATGGTGGCCTGCTGGGGTCAGTTGACTACCATGTCTGTGAATGCTTTTGAAATAAAGTAGTTTTTTAAATGCAGCCCATTTTCTTTAAAGGAAAATGGGATGCATTTCAAAAATCAAAATGAAAAGTTTTCTTTTCATTTTTTTATAGTGGGCAGTGACCGTGGGTCCACTGCCTGCTCTGAAAAAATGCTGGTGCTCCATTCACAAAGGGGAAGAGGTCCCCTGGGTACCTCTTCCCAGTTGTGAATTGGTTACCAACTCCTTTATGGAGTCAGTTAAGTAAAAATGTTTTGTCACCTCAATCCTGATCGCAAAACACTCATACATACCAGTGCGACTCTCTATCAGGGAAGGACACTCTTTACATGCCCCTTCCTAATACTGACTTTGAAACCTGGCTATGAGTATAGATGGTGCTTCTTAAATTGTCAGAGACGCAATCAGGCACTGGTAGGAGCAGCCAGTTCAGCTACCTGTGCAGAAATCACATATTACAAACAGGAGGCTTCCACTAGATACCTGAAGGTTGAAACTGCATATACTGCTCTCAAACTCCCTTGTTTATATCTTAGATTAGAGTAATTCACAATCAATATAAAATCAGGCTTCTTCAGAAGGGAATCCCAAATATCATGTCTTTATTGGTTTACACAATTTGGTTCTATCAGGGTCTACCCCATCATCATTTTCACGAACAATAGTCAATGGCAACAAGAGCTCCTCCTCAAAATACTGCCCTCCGCAGCAGTGATAACCACCACCCCATTTTTGTAAGGGAACTGTTGGTCATGTGTTAGGTTTGAGTACGTGTCAGTAAGATCTTAACTGAATTGGGTACCATCATTATGAGAAGGTAGTCCATAACAATCCCCTCAGATTGTTAAATGCTGACACCAACTGTGGCCCCCACCTTTAAGCAACCTTGCAACGTAATGCTGTGGATACTCGGTCAAGAGAGGCTGAAAAGTAAGCAACAGGATGTTTTGAGTTTCTGTGGGTCTGAGTTAGCACATATAGGGAGCCCCTTTCCCTCTCAGTTCAGTACAGAGTGTAAGGCTTCTCATAGTCTGGCATTCCTAGAGCCGGGGTGCAACCGAGACTCTCTGTCAGCTCGAGGACGCTTTTCAACAGTCTTTGTCCCATGATAGTGGACTTGACACATCTTTGGGTGTAAGCCTTTGCAGCAGGTTGGCCACTGGGGAAAAGTTGGGAATTCACTGACAACAGTAGCCCACTGTTCCTAGGAACATCCTGAATTCTCTTTGCTTTGTGGGTGGGTTCATTACAATATGTCAGTTCTTCTGTCTTGAAACACTTTCCTTGCTCTTTTTCTGTATGTCTTAGATACAGGACGTCTTTCTAAAAATAATGACGCTTGGTTGTGGACTCCATTTTTCCAATCTCAGCTATGTAATTCAACCAGACTATGTTGTCTTGCTACATGCGAGTAACACAGTACAAATTCAATGAGTGTGAATTGAAATAATGGGGATCCATCAACAAATAACAAAGCAAAATGTAACAACTCTAACTCCTAATCTCAATGGAACACTACAAAACAGCTCAGTGCTCGCTGATGTAACAGCAAAATTCAGCACTGCACACACACTTGCTGACTAATACCAGCGTGACACATATAACACAACTTGCAGGACCTCACAGCAGCTCACAATCTTCAGCAATCAGCTGCTCAATAGCAAATTACTGAAAACAAAAAAACAAAATGATAACTCTTGTCTGTTCCACTAAGGAAATTTCAAAATACACAATCACTCTTGGGGATTTCAGTATTAACTCCACCCTGGTGTTATCACACGCACAAAGTAAAAGCTCAACTAGCAGGAAATCACTCAGCTAGCAGGAAATCACCCTGACTACTGTAGTCAGCTCATCTGAACAGAAGGATTAACCAAATACCAATCTCAGTTAGTACACCCTCACAATGTACGTTTATTAAGTCCCTCTTCACGGTCCAACACAACAAACCATCACAGATAAGTTCCAACCTAACATAATTAATATCTATTCCGGAATCTTAGACTACTGTGAGTCTGATAACCATATTTCAATACAAGCACAAGCAATATACATAAGAGGCACCTTACAAATCTCACAACACCACAGAGCCCTCCTGGACTCAAAATGGACACCACACCGCAGAGCACACTAGCAACTCAAAGCCCACAAACACAGTATTTTTTCAAAAACATGGTCAAATAGGATAACAGTGGTATACTTACATTCCTAGGACACTGTAACTGCTCAGGAATGCTAGAGCATTACCAATTCTCTAAACTTGACCATGAGAACATTGTGGATGAGTATGAGACAGATTCTGGCAGATTTTGCCACAATTTCTAACTACCTACTCCTCAGTGAGAACCACTCTCTGTTACCATCTGGATAGCATGAGAGATCAGGATAGTGTTTGGATAATGCAAACTTGGCTCAAACCCGAAAGTTCTCCATATACTCTGAGGTAGACCTTTATCTCAACTAAGGCTAAAACCGTACGTTCTACAGTATATTATTGGCAGTGAAGTAGAATTTGCCCCACAGGAATGACAGTGAAGAGTAATTCTTAAACTATGCAGCTACATTAATAAATTAATAAAGTTACAATCTTGAATTAGTTTAGTATAAATCAATAGTCACCTGAATAAAGCATGTATGAATATAATCTAGGCATTTCAAATGGCAAATGCATGTACACTTTATTACAAACAGTATATGCAAAAATGAAGCAATATTCCATTTCCATAACGGAAGTTCCCTAATGTTAGGCTAAGGTTTTGTGTGAGTCGGAAAGTTTTGAAGCAGCTGGTGACAGCAAATATTGCATCATAAGTAGAACTAAATGAAGGTTCAAATCAAGAAAAGGACAACATACCTGCCCTAGAAAGTAATTCTATGGGGAGAAATATAAAGATCATTGGGTCACAAGAAAGTGAGAGAGGACTTCCTCCTTCAAAGGTATAGGGGCAAATGCAGACTAACTAGATTAGTTTCACACAGTTTGAACATGGCATTTAATTCAAGAGATAAATTCCACAGGTTGCCACTGAGTGGCAACTAATCAAAAATCAGTGTTCCTGTTGTACTTGGTGTCAACTTCCTTTGCACAGATAATATAAAGACAAATACTTCCATCATCAAAGCCTTAGTAATATCTCACAAATGAGAATCCATCTCCTCTGCCTCCCGTCTAGTGTATGTGCTCAGGATCTTCGTCCGACCAGTTGTTTCTACTATATGACTTCAACACAGTAAGCTAACCAAAAACAACATTTACAACAAAATTATGGTGTCTCTGGTGCCTGAAGCAGAAAGAAAGTTATGCACATCAAGCAAAAATACAATATTTCCTTCATTATATATTTGGGCACCTAGTCTCACTCATGTCAATCTTAAGCTGTACATATCCTACTGTGTGTGTGTGTTCGTCCATCGTTGTTGATGAAGACCTTAACATCTCATTGACTAGATGACCCAGCTCTGTGCATCCAAATATGGCTGAGTAGTCAATTTTGGGTGTGGAACACCCTGTCACACTTCGGGAAGACATAATGACAGTGTAGGTGATGTGCAGCAGCTCTGGGCTTGTGCAGCGCACACTTTCTTTGAGCCTCAGCATTGTCTCGCCTCAGGGATTTGGTCGCCTTCGTGAAATAAGCTGTGCCATGCAGGATGGTTCAGTGCAAGGGTTTCCCCTGTGGTGGTGTTGATCTCAAGGGACTTCAGGGAGGCTTTCAGCATGTCCTCAAACAGCTTCTTTTGTCCTCCATAGAAGCGCTTCCCCTGAGTTAGCTCTCCATATAACAGCTGTTTGAGGATTAACTCATCTGCTATTTTGACAACATGCCCAGCCCATCAGGTCTGGGCTTTAATTAGCACTGTATGAAATGACAGCATACTGGCTGTGGCAAGAACTTACTACTAAAGCTAAATAAAAGACATATAAATCACCATGTCACTAAAGATAAGTGTAAAATAACATTTGTACACATAAAAGTAATGGTTAAGCATGTTGCAAGTTAATATAATATAAAGCACAAAGTTATAGAGATAACTTTGCACCATCAATATTGTCTGTTCAGTCTTTCTGAGCCATTTTTAATGGGGCAATTAGTGGATAGGTTGAGAGAGTTAAGTCATAGGCATGAATGCAGTAATTGATCACCAAAGAAGCCTAGAAAGAGAAATGGAGTCAAAGGCAGTTCACAGGAAGTGTAAACCGTATTTAATGGGTAATTTTTAATTGTAGAAAAGTTGAGCACAAATGTGTAACAAAGACTTTAAGCCAATGAAGGATATCAGACCCATTTTAAAGAGGGAAAATATATATAGGAGACATATTAGATTCTGTATTGCAGTAGCATGTTGGTAATGATCCTGGTACTTCTTATAAGAGGTAAAACATTTGTAAGGTTTTTTGATGCCTACCCACCTTCAGCTCTGTCAGGGAGTGAGAATCTATTTGACAGCTAATGTTCAGCTTGTCCCATATGCTCTCAATAAAAAAGATTATTTTGCATATCACACCAGTTTTCACATTTGCAAAGTGTGCAATATATTTACAATGGAACAAAGTTGGTTATAAAGTCTACATCAATGGGAGAGATACATATTGATACATCACAAGGGAACATAGTAGAAAATCAAAAGCAAATGCTTTTTATTAGCATTAATGACAGATTTGTGTATTCCCCTGCCCCAAAACCAAAGCAATCTTGTCACACCATTTAGGAAGATATCAGTGGAAAGGGGAATTTTATTTGGGCCAAAAGAATAAATTTAATGGGGACAAGGATCTGATATTTCTACAACCACATAGTATCCCCATTCAGGGTGGAACAAATTACATGGCATAATATTTGGTTAGGGGACACAGGACAGAATTAGGGGTGTGTGCAATTCATATGCTTTGCTTACATGTCATCACACAAAATTATGCAAAATTACGCGTAATTACATAAAATGCAAATCAGTCATTCTGTTATTCGAGTGTGGAATAACCAGTGGAATAACCAGTGTGAGTGTGGTAAGTTTTCCTGCAAATGAAACATTTGGGTTCAATTTTTACCACAAATGGTGCATAAGCATGCACAATTGCATAATGCTATGATTTAAGGAATTTCACACACCAGATGTAATACTAAATTCTTGAATTCACACAAATTACACTAGCATAATTTAAACTTTGCCCAGGCCTATCCAGAATCGGATATTCCACAACCCTTTCTAATCCAGCACCAAATAACAGGTAACGCGTAATAAAGCCCTTAATTTACATTGCATGTGGCCAGTGCTTAGTTTGGAAAAGGATAAGTCCTGTGACCAAACGTCTATTCGGCTTGAGTGGAAATGTAATTCTTTTTATGGAAGTAGCAGTGCTTGGTCACTCTGCGTTACTCTTGTGATGTGGAGTTCTGGCCAAGCTCATGGTGGAATTTTGTCTCAGTTTGTGCAATGCAATGATAAAGGGGACAACGTGAGGCTCCAGTAAGTGAATTGGTGAGCATGAGGAAGATTTGGCATCCCCTAGTGCAATTTTAGGGGTGGGCAAAAAATTCCTCTCCACCGCCAGAGTTCCTGACAACTTGCCCACTCAGCATTCCATTTGGAGCACAGAGTTCCAGCAAAACTCCACCAACCACCGCATGGAGGATTGTTTTCTCATGTCCGGCTCACCAAGGTCATGTTGGCTAGTGAGATTTTGTGTCCTCTAGCAAGATTTTCAGGCACTATAACACTTCCTTGTGAGATTTCTCTATGCGGGCGGTCGCAGCAGGTTGTGACCTGTCACATTGAGAAAGTTGTCACTTGAGTAGAAAATCTACCCAAGCAGCAGTAAGAAGCAGAGCCCTCTGGTGCCCTGCATGGTGCTGTTCGTGCTGATTTTACAGCACACAATGAGCTTCCTGCACTAACATTCTGTAAAAGCAGCGCAGTGTGTCAGAATTACATCCATTTGTGGAACTCTGCAGAATCCTATGGAGCAGAGCTCGGTTAGTTCCACCCACCCTTAGCAATTCCTATTCACTATGAAGCCTTCCAGTGCCATTTTCTGACGTGGGCAGTCACGTTCAGGGGGCTGCTTCCCAAGTAGATTTTTTATTCAAGAGGCAGCAAAATCAACTAGAAAAGAGATACTATTCTACCCAAACGGATGATTCAAATTGTGTTTTTAGCGTGAATCACATTATGTTTAATTTACTTTTTTTCAACAGAGAGTCCAACTTACTCTTTTTCAGAATGCTCCTTCAAGTGCTTTATATACGCCTTGATCACTTTTTTTTTTATTTTGAGGGGGAAAGGATCATTCTCTTCTTTGTCTGCAATCTTTGCTCATATTTGTCAGAAACCAAGTAAGTTAAAGAGCTTTTGGATAAGTTTGTTGTTTGATTGAGGTCATACACCAGTAATTTTTTACCATTTTGTTTCTTCTTCATTTTTTAAATTTTACTGTGGTTGGCCTTTAGTTGCAGTAGGGGCCTAGTTTGCAATAACTTGTTTGGGTTTCGTAAGGAGAAAAGTTTGCATGGGTTTGAGAGGGCAGGGTGCCTTTTAAAGTACTGTTTCTCCATTATCCTGTGTGATGTTTGTACATTTTGGACTATTGTGTTGCTCATTTTACTTTGGGGACTAATATGCCAACAGGCCACAGTCAGCTAGTCATTATTAGACATTGGGTATATAGTAAACAAATATTTCTGTGGCATATATTTTTTTTTAATCTGTTGATTTATGGATGGCCTTGGATTAAATGCAAAATGTGCTTTTTGTATTTTTTGTATTTTATATTTTTCTGCAATTGTTAAAGTATTTTAGTAGGGTAATTTTTGATGTCTTGGGATGTTTATGGTTGCTGGATTTTCAAAGTTGACATATTTTTCGTTTTTGCCATTGCTGAATTAATGGTAATGTTTACCATGCCTCCTTTCTTTGATGTCCAAGTGGCCATTTTTCTGTGTGACCACTGTGTGGTTGTTTGTCATAAGCTGACATTTTATCTTTGTTCTCCATGCCATGTGGGAGGGTGGCCATTTTGTGCAGTCAATGTGCTTTACACCATAGGACTGCATGTGTTCTCTCTGTTGTCCATACCTTCTTGCTTTTTCTTTGAACATTTGGTTGGTGAACATTCTGTGTAGGCAGTGTGCTTTAGCCATAGGCCTACATTTGTTCTTGTCATTGTCACACCTTCTTGCTTGTTGTTTGAACATGTGGCCGCTGTACATTTTATGCAGTCAATGTGCTTTTGACATAGCCCTGCATGTATTCTTTGTTGTCCAGGCCTTTGCCCTTGGTGGGCTTGTGGTGTGTGGCCATTTTGTAGTCAGCTGCTTTTGCCATAGGTCTGCATGTGTCCTTTATTGTCAATGCTTTCGCCCTTGGTACCCATGTGGTAGGGTGGCCATTATTGTAGCCAGTGTGCTTTGCTTTTGCCATAGGCCTGCATGTGTTCTTTATTGTCCATGCCTTCACCCTTGGTGGCCTTGTGGCAGGGCAGCCATTTTTGTGGCAGTGTCCGTCTTTTCTTCCACTTTTCAAAGCTATTTTCAAGGGAAAACATTAGAAGAGGTCTACGCCTTTTTGTTTTATGTTCATTTTTTCTTTCTTCCCTGACTGATCCTAATGTGCTTGAGGATGACAGCAGTAGGTACACACAGTGTGTTTAAGCATTTTTTCAATTTTTCTCTGCACTGCCTTGCATAGGATTTCTCATAGTCCCTAGGAAAACACCAGCAATCATTTTTTCACTGATTTGATTTTCCCTGAAACCCATGCCTGCCATTTTAGCACACCAGCAATCATTTTTAAGAAATATATCATTTTCCCCCTACCCACTGCCTGACATAAGCCGTAGGCGCACACCAGCAATACTTTTTTTAAGGATTATTCAGCTTTCCCCTGCACCCTCAGCCCGCTACTGGTGTCTCATAGGCACACATCAGCATTATTTTATGATTATTCCATCTTCCTCTGCATCCTTTGCCTGCCAAATGTGTCTCATTGGTGCACACCAGCAATAATGTTTTTGAGGATTATTCCATTTTCTCCTGCCCCCCACCTGCCAATGCTATAGGTGTCCATTAGATGCATACCAGCAATAATTCGTTAAGGATTAATACATTTTCCCCTGCACCCCCTGTCTGTCAGAGGAATCTCTGTCATAGGCATTAGAGGCACATAAAGTCAACATTTTAATCTAAGTAACTGAAATATTATGTTGTGGTTTGGAATTGATACACTAGTGTTAATTATTTATTATGTGACCTTGCTAATTTATATTGGCGGTCATTCTGACCCTGGCGGTCATGGAACGCCAGGGCCGTGGGACCGCGGGAGCACCGCCAACAGGCTGGCGGTGCTCCCAATGGCATTCTGACCGCGGCGGTATGGCCGCCGTCAGAAACGGAAAACCGGCAGTCTCCCGCCGTTTTTCCGCTGCCCTGAGGAATCCTCCATCGCGGCGCAGCTTGCTGCGCCGCCAAGGGGATTCCGACCGCCATCCTGTTCCTGGCGGTTCCGACCGCCAGGAACAGGATGGCGGTGAGGGGTGTCGTGGGTCCCCTGGGGGCCCCTGCAGTGCCCATGCCAATGGCATGGGCACTGCAGGGGCCCCCGTAAGAGGGCCCCTAAAAGATTTTCAGTGTCTGCCATGCAGACACTGAAAATCGCGACAGGTGCTACTGCACCCGTCGCACCCTTCCCACTCCGCCGGCTCCATTCGGAGCCGGCTTCCTCGTGGGAAGGGGTTTCCCGCTGGGCTGGCGGGCGGCCTTCTGGCGGTCGACCGCCAGCCCAGCGGGAAACACAGAATAACCGCGGCGGTCTTCTGACCGCGCAGCGGTATTCTGGCGGCTCCCGCCGGCACCGCGGTTACCGCGGCCGGCGGGAGTCAGAATGACCCCCATTGTCTGTAGATGCAAATGCCAAATTTCACTGATTTGTTTTTCTTGTGTTTTAGGTGCACCACAATAGATATCACTCACAGTACAGCCAGACAGAAGGCTGACAGTGACAGTCCCTGAGTCCTCTTTTGCTTTCCCTTGTGCAGATGAGTGGCAACTGCCAGAGTTAAGGAAGAACTTGAAGATTGCTCCAAAGTAAGGGGTTTCTGCCAAGAAAGTGGCAAATGAATAAGAGAAGAAGAAGGGTTGGTGAGCTGCCCTCTGTCTTTTTCAGGAAATGTGGTGTACCTGCTGTACCCTCCTCTGAGCAGCAAAAGGCTGGGAGTTACACTCTTACATCGTCAATAGCACCACACCAACCTAGGGCTAATCCCAAGCCCATGTCTTTCAACTATGGATCCATTGCAGTCATGGCAACGAACAATGAATCTGAACTGAATATGTCTCAACTGCAAAGTACCCAATCATCAAAGGAAAGTGGACAGCAGAAGCCACAGCCATCAACAGTTCTTCTTGAAATAGGAGCAGAACAAGACGTTGAGCTTCCAGCTGAGCAAGATGTAGCTCTTGAACCACTGACTTCATGATCTCTAGCTAGAAAAATAAAGGTTATTCCACCATCCTCACCAGGCCCTCCTTCTGGTGATCTGGGCATGGATTGGACCCCAGCTGAGTCCAAGACCCACCACACGAGGCAAGGGAAAAGGAAAGTTCCTTAAATCTTTAGAGTTATGGAAAGTGACAGTGGTGATGGCGATTCAGTGATTGTCAGGAAAGAGGGTGGCTCAGAGGACACAGAGATGACTTGTGCTATTCAACCTGCTCAGAGGGATGTGGTTCAGCCACCACCAGATTCTGTATTTGTAAGGCCAGATGTAACAATGGCCAGCACTCAGCAGGCTGAAAAAAAGGTATCTGGCTTGTTCGGTGATCGTGTGTCTTCTGAGCTCATGTTTAGTTCAGCTGGTGCAGATGTCATAGTCAGAAGGACCAGTCATTTGCCTCAAAACATGGAGAGATTGACCATAATTAAAATGAACAAACACTTTATAGCACAGGATTACACTGTTCCTGAAGCAACAAAGGAAGAAGATGAAGCTGATTGGTCAGACTCAAGTGTGTTAGCTGATCAAAATCTGGGCAAACCTTTAGCTTGAGGACCAGTTTTCTACTTTCTCGGACTAAGTAGGCCAGAATGGAACTTTCATATATTATTGTTGAACTGGTTTAAAGAAAAAGTAAAAAAAGGGATATAGAAAAAAATTATGCATTTGTTCACATACGTGAGATAGACATGTGTAAACAGATGAAGATTCCTTATTCACTTAAAGGACATGAAGACAGTACCTCCCATCATTTGTCTCATTCCATAGCTGGGCTGATAGTAAAGGTCATTCATTATACATGTCATTGTTTGCTGTTTCCATGGGAAAAATGAAGATACAATAGACAGCTGTGTACTTGTGTACCACTCTTTGAATAGATAACTATTGCTCCAATACGTGATATATGGAGTGATTGATGATTCATGTGGTAACTGGGAGGGAGTTGTAACTAATTTGAAAACTTGATTTGTGATTTTTTTGGTGCTCAAAAGATGATTCTGCCTGAATGATTGCCTTGTTTTCACATTTCACTATAATTTCTCACATGGTCCTCTCCTTTCCTTTCCTTCTTTTTCTCGGGTTCTTCAGAGACCAGCCAGTTTAGTTAACAAAACTACACACAGTGCTCAAATTAGTTTTACCTTCTTGTTCCTCAACATTACAGGGCTACCTCAATCTCATTTGGGCCTGGACTCAGAGTCAAGAAGGGACTACCACACGTGCCAGAAGAAGGAAGTTATGTACAATGCCTATCTACTTGAGTGGGAAACAACTTGACTTAAAGAGGCTTATTCCTGAGGACTGAAGAGAGGTGCATTGAGAAGGAAAATGCTTACTAGTGTGTTGGGTCAAGTGTCAAACTCTAATTAAGTGGTTGTGGTCTGGGGGAACTGTCACTGGACATATGTCACATGAGGGATGTACACAGATAAATGTTATTGACAATTGACATTTGTGAGATTGATCGGCCATGTGCATGCAGCTACATGTCTGGTATTAATGGTAAAAGATTGTTCTCACTTCTCAGTTAATCACACATGGCTGCACCAGCCTATGCTCTGCCCTCTTGATCCTCCTCCACCATGAAGTTTACCTTCTCCCATTACTCTACAATATTGACATTTACTTTTTTGCATTCCACAGGCCTTCTTTTCTTCTGCACAAAAGTTTGTAACACTCCTGCTTACTGTATCAGTTCAGTCTTGTACACAATTCAGACATTCCAAGAAGAAGAATGCAGATGCACTGTATATTTTGGCATTTCTATACAGTATTGTTTTTCTTTTCTTAACAATAGCAATGTTTAAAACTGTGTGGGTTCTCCCTATCTTGTATTTTCCAAACCTAGGTAACAGAACAATTGGATTACTTGGGACTCTGGGACTGAAGGGCTCTTTGCATTAGGTATCTGAACTGTGTCATTCCTTCCATAACAGATGTGATGATGATGTGCAGCTCATCAACTTGATGAATGTTTGTCTTTGTCTCACCTTTCCCCAACTCCCCGTTCCCATCCATTCATCAAACCTCTAACTCTCTTGCCCAGGTTATGTGATCTATCAAGGTGTGACTAAATAATTTACTCCATAAATGGATCACACACTTGCAGGACGAAAATGGTGAAAGCGATGCCAACTCACTGTTACAGTATCTTCTTACCTAAACTATAGCCTGCATCAGCCCTACTAACCACTAAGACATAAAAGCAACATCATCATCATAGTGCGGAGCTTTAGAACACTGTCTGTTCCAGAATAGGTAATACCAGTGTGCACTGTAGCCTGATTCACAAAGGTGAAACTACAGTTTACTCTTGCAGTGTAAGTGAATTACTTGTAACTTTATGAACAGTAATTTTAAAGGTAGTAACAAACTAGTAGTTATAGTACTTCCTATTAAAGTGATAGAAGTTGCTTACTACTTGCAAAATCGCTAATCATAAACCTGATGGAAATGTTACTAGTCATAAACTTAGACTGCAAGGGTAAAGTAACATCAAATATGTAACTCACTTTATCTTTGTGAATCAGGCTTTCTGGTGCTTAAAAAATCAATGAAACAAGGAGAAACCTTCTCCTGAGTCCTGACTCCTACAGTTCACCTCGCATGCATCATTTGGAATAGGTGGGATGTGGGACCTAATTTTGTGATGTCTTCCCTGTTACCGCTAGCCAACTGCTAGCAACTGCATTAAGAAGGCCCATTTGGAAACCCTGCAATAAGGTTTGGGAAGATTTAGAGAGGTAGCAAACATCTCTGAATCTATTCAGGTAAGAAATAGCTAATACCTTAGTACTGAAGTTTTTCTCAAAAAGGACAGATAGATAACATTACGATTTTCATGTTTGATGTTGTCAGACACTATTTGTGGTCAATAGTTACAGAATATACAAGGGCAGCAACTAGCTAAGATACAGTATTATTGCTAAGTAGCTGGGTGCTGCAAAACCCTATCAAGCCATAAAGTCAAACAGAATTAGTCAATTTTAAGCTCCCACTCTGGTAGCGGGTTACATTGGACTGCAGGAAGAGGTAGGTATAACAAGGAATAAATACATGGCAAGGGACGTCTGATAGGGAAAGTCTAGGGGAAAAAAATCTATATAAAGTATTGCATCTCACTCTCATCCCTAAATGATAATGCTGTTCTAACTACCAATGAAAAAAAAACAGATGGTGGCAAAGAAAAAGACCTTTTATTTTATTTACTTACAAAACCCACCATCTCCGCCCTCAGCAGACCTATCCCCTCCCCACGCAAAAACCCCAAATGTCCCTGACCCTTTCTTCAACTTCCCTTCTCACCCTCTCTACAGACAATGAGCCCTCCCCGCAAAAGATAATGTTCAATAAAAAAGAGTTTGAGGGCATCCAGTTCAGATTTTATCCCTGACACCCCCCTGGCTAGATTCCACAGCCCATGATGGTGAGAAGGAGGGGGTTCAGGTGGCAGTGGACCCCGGCTGCAGGTAGGGCTGCCATTGGTATGGCTGGGTTAGAGGCAGGCTGGTCTGCCCCCCCTCCAAGAAACTGGAGTCCTGTGCCTCATCTTCTTATTCTGCTGCCACGGCCTCCAACCTCTGGCACCTCAGTCAAGTAGCTATCTCCAGCCAGGATCATTGCTGGCCAGTTCCAGTAGGAGGAGTCACTATATTAAGAGAGTAAAAAAACGCAAATTATGATCCTTAGCACAGACACTTGTTCATGTTGTCGATAGTGGCAGAGTAGCAGGGCCTTTCTGCCCCCAAATGGCCATTGAGATTAAATTTGGATTAGATTAGAAATGATTAGTCACAGTGTTAGAAATGGGGTCTCTGGTTGGCAGTCTGTATGCACTCCGTTCAAGCACGGACCCTCACTCTAGTTAGGGTAAGGGAGATAGACACCTAGGATAACCCCTGATGACTCCCTTGGTAGCTTGGCACAAGCAGTCAGGTTTATCTCAGAGGCAATGTGTAAAGTATTTGTACCAACACACACAGTGAATGCACCACAAAAGGGACACCACATCAGTTTAGATAAATAGCCAATATTTATCTAAATCAAACAGGACCGAAATGAAAAAAAATCCAACATACACAAGCAAAGTTATGAACATTGAAAGTTAAAAAGCTTCTGGTCCGCGGCAAAAATAAAGCTGTACTGGCGTTCTTTCATCATTATTTTCAAGTGAGGCCGTGCATTGTTTCTTCTCTGGTCAGGTAGACGATGCGTCATTTTTCTCTCCCCCAGAAGAGAGATGTGTTGATTTCCAGACGGTCAGCCTTCGGTCCGCACAGGTTCATGATGATTTTGACGTCCAGCGTTGATACGTGCAGAATTTCAGCGCATGTGGTGAAGAGCCATTCTGTGTGGGTGATGCATCGTTTTTGGCCGCTGCACACGGGTGTTGTATTGGTTTCCCAGCCGCGATGTAGGTAGTGTGCCAATTTTATAGCTGCGAAGCAGGTGCTGCTTTGATTTTTCTCCTGCACAGCTCCTGTTGTGCATGGAATTTAGGGGGTCATTCTGACTCCTGCCGGCCGCGGTAACCGCAGTGCCGGCGGGAGCCGCCAGAATACTGCTGCGCGGTCAGAAGACTGCCGCGGTTATTCTGTGTTTCCCGCTGGGCTGGCGGGCGACCGCCAGAAGGCCGCCCGCCAGCCCAGCGGGAAACCCCTTCCCACGAGGAAGCCGGCTCCGAATGGAGCCGGCGGAGTGGGAAGGGTGCGACGGGTGCAGTAGCACCCGTCGCGATTTTCAGTGTCTGCAACTGCACCCGTCGCACACCAGCAACTCCGCCGGCTCCATTCGGAGCCGGCTTCCTCGTTGCTGGGGCTTTCCCGCTGGGCGGGCGGGCGGTCGCCCGCCAGCCCAGTGGGAAAGTCAGAATGACCGCTGCGGTCTTTTGACCGCGGTACGGTCTTCTGGCGGTTCCCGCCAGGCGGGCGGCTTCCACCACCCGCGGGGGTCAGAATGACCCCCTACATGTGTGTCATTATGAGGGTCATTCTGACCCTGGCGGCCGGTGGCCGCCAGGGCCACCGACCACGGGAGCACCGCCAACAGGCTGGCGGTGCTCCAACGAGCATTCTGACCGCGGCGGTTCAGCCGCGGTCAGAAGCGGAAAGTCAGCGGTCTCCCGCCGACTTTCCGCTGCTCGTGTGAATCCTCCATGGCTGCGGAGCGCGCTCCGCAGCCATGAGGATTCCGACCCCCCCTACCGCCATCCTGTTCATGGCGGGAAAGCCGCCATGAACAGGATGGCGGTAGGGGGGGTCACGGGGCCCCTGGGGGCCCCTGCCGTGCCCATGCCAATGGCATGGGCACGGCAGGGGCCCCCGTAAGAGGGCCCCGCAAAGTATTTCAGTGTCTGCCTTGCAGACACTGAAATACGCGACGGGTGCCACTGCACCCGTCGCACCTTCCCACTACGCCGGCTCGATTACGAGCCGGCATCCTCGTGGGAAGGTTGTTTTCCCCTGGGCTGGCGGGCGGTTTTTCAGCAACCGCCCGCCAGCCCAGGGGAAAACTTGTAATACCCGCCGCGGTCTTTTGACCGCGGCGCGGTATTTCGGAGGGGGGAATTCTGGCGGGCGGCCTCCGCCGCCCGCCAACATTGGAATGACCCCCTATGTGTGTTAAGAAATGGATTACCTGACATCATTGATTACAGTGTATTCAAGCTGCACAATTAATACTTGACTGTATATGCAACATCAAAGGAGCAATGTTGGAGGGTCTGATACTCTGCAGCATTTTTATGTGACAGCTGCAATGGCATGTTATGTTATTAACTTATTATCATTAATTCCAATGGCCCTTCCTTTCTCTAATTCTCTCTTCAATCCTACCCTGAGTCCAAATTTAGCAGCTGATAGAGTCTGGAAGATGGGGTACTCCATCATACACGTGGTGATAACTGACATCTAGTTCACTGCAGTACAGTAGACAATGCATACACTATAAACAATGCTCTGTAGGTAAGTGAACAGGACACATGAATTAATTGTCAGTTTGTCACAGAGTATCCCATCTGCAAAACTTTAAATCAGTCACTTAATCCTACAATAAGCCCTGTCATCCACCATAAATTAGTTTCAACAAATAACTTTACTTGGCAGCGAGGAAAGTTAATATACAGAGAGGTAAATTATAGGGATTGGGCTAGGTAGAGGTTTGGCTATGAAATGGATGTGTATCACTGATCATGTACTATGCTTGTGCTGAGTCACAATGGTTGACCCACAATGGAAGCCAAGAAATATAAATCAGTCAGACAGAAAACTGTGGTACATGCCAAGATAGTGTTTATATTTTGTAGTAGACTGGGACAGAAAGAAAGAATGGTGAAGTAAAGTCTAGTAGGCAAGTGACTGAGCACTGAGAAACCCACCTTGTCTTTGTGTTTGTATGCATTGCAGTCTTTATCGTGCCCTGCTGTCAACAGAAGCAGGTGCACATTTCACTGCTTAAACTACAGTGCCGAATTGTACCTTGCTGCAGTTTCATGTGGCAAAATGCTTTGGGCAGGGAGCTGATGAGCAGGATATCTGCCTCACTTAAAAATTACATTATGGTCAATAAGGAAGCAATAGACTTACCACTTGTCCCTGACAACCTCTCTTGACTGGCTGGGCTTTCTCCAACATCCCTTGCTGGCTGATGCTTGTGGCAGTACTAGGGCTCTGTGCGCTTAGAAAACAACATAATGCACACATTTTAGATACCAGATTAGCCAACTAATTATTTATTTTGCACAAGGTATAAAAGCAATAAGTCACTACAGTTTATCCATAGCTTCCATCGAAAGTATCACTTTGGGAGGTTTGTTGGGTGAAAACATTTAAAAAACCTGGTAGTCAGTGAGTCAACCAAAATAATGTTTCTCCTAATGGAGGGATAAGGCTATGAAAGGATAAGAGTGAAACAAAATAAAGGGGTGGGCAGGAATGAAGTACATATGGTGTTGGTTGATAATGTATATCATTCCTGACATGCTGCACTGTCATGGAAACTGACAGTGTAAGATAACATTGGGGATTCATGACCACTTTATCTTAGTATCTTTTGATTTTGCTTAATAGGTTTGTTTAATAGTACTACATAGGGCATGCAAAAGAGGGGCAAGGTAAAGCTTACTTTAAAAGGGAAAAGAAGAAAGCTAAAGATAGGAGAACACCAGCTGCAGAAACAGGAAATATAGATAGCACAAATACAGGGATAATAACATTAGATAGGGGAGTTGACAAAAAAGTAAATAGTATAAATACCCAAGGCTGTAATTTTACTAGTGGGAATTGTTAAAAGGAAGAAATAATACTAAACCTGACTTCCGGGGCAGCAGAACTATCTGCAGGATCTGCAGTGCTGGTGTTGTTGGTCGTCCCTGAGTGATTATGAAAGGAATAAAGAAGATAAAAAGAACAATTATTGCTGGTATTTGGCACAAAAAATTTGGCAGGCACATCATCATACTTTTTCAAACAGCTAGCCTATTCCTAGTTTCCTAACCTAAAAATACATTATGAACTGCTTATTCATTCCAACAAATGATCTTTGCTTCTCCACCCCCATTTGATGGATCAAGTCAGTATCCCATTGCGTACTGCACAGCAAAGGGATTGTGGCTGTACTGAGCTACATAAAGTCACAGAGAAGAGCGCTGTGAGAAAATAGGGCTGATTGCACAGGACCCCTGACTTTTTACCCCCATTTGTCACTTTTTGCTGGTGTTTTCCTGACTCTGATGGTGCCCTGGGTACTACTAACCAGTCTCAGGGCCAGTGCTCTGTGTAAAATCGGTATGCAAATTAGGCTATTTATAATTGGCTATGTCAACCTACCTATTAGTCCCTAGTATATGGTTGGGTGTGTAGATTTAGGGACCCCAGCATAGGTAGTGCACAAATAGCTGTACTGCTGTGGTGCCCAGTGTCATTTTAAAGGCAGGCCTGCCTTTCTGGCTGCTATTGAATTAAAGTTACATGTAAATTTAACTTTGGGATCAAAGGTACTTCCAACGTCTTAAACTACCTTATTTTTACATATAAGTCACTCCTAAGGTGTTCTCTATGTGGCCCTAGGGTTGGGTGCCAGGTGACTATAAGCAGGGACCTTATAAAAATAGTTTTATAAGCCCTGGTGAGGTAAAACAGCCAAATTTGTTTTCCCCTAATTGTTGTGAATGGCCCCATAGGCTACAATAGGGAGACCTTATTTTAATTTTTAAAGTCCCCTTAAGTGACAGATACCTCAAGTTTGGTATCAACTTAATTGTTATAATAAATCCCACATTTTACAATTGTTGGATTTAATATAACTTGTTCAGATAAAGAGTTTTAAACTTTACCTAAAAAGTTGCCAACTTCAGCCTTATAGTGCTTTGCTCTGATTGGCCAGCCTCTGGCAGCCTATCTAGGCTGCCTTATTGAGGTGTGAAGTAGCCTAGGCTAAACACAAAGAGATGTACCTTGGCGGAGGAGATCTTCCCTCAGCAGATGGAAAGGAGGGAAAAGGGGGAGGGCTGCCAAACTGATTTTCAAAGGCAGGGAAGGACATTTGGAGCAACCCAGCACCTCAATCACTTCCTGAAAACCTAGACAATTAGGTGCCCCCCTGATTAGATTAGGATAGGGCGGGGAAGGGTGTGTTTCAGATTTTTAGCCACAGCAGTGGTGGGCTCAGCCAGATATAACCACCAAAAGCACTTTAAGCCATGATGGAATTTTGAGGAATGTTGCACCCTGGGACTGATTTTGGACAGGAAGTGTTCATCACAGGGGGAAGGACCCTGCACCTGATTGGAGAACCAGGACCACCTTGTTTTTCACCAAGGAGCAAGAATAAAAATGGCAGAGCTGCACCCACACCTCAGATCCTTTTCAGATTCCAACAAGGAAGAACTACAGAAGAAGAACGGACTACCCGACTGGACCCCAGACCTGCATCTGGACACTGCACTCTGGAGGACTGCACCAGCTGCACACTTGGGCTTCACCACAAGAAGGACTTTGCCTAGCTTCATATGGTTCAAGGAGGGACTCCCTGTTTGCTACAGGTGACACATTTCTAACAAGAGTCCCCAGCACCAACTCCTGAAGAATCTGACCAGCTGACCCGGGTTCAGCGGCCGTTTTAGAGTTTGTGCCAGGTGCATTCTGAGAGTTGTAGTCCGCACCCTCAAGGAGCATCTCAAAGCTTCTGGAACCTTGGGATGAGTGAGTTGTGGACTGCAAAAGAACCTTAAGAAGTTTGGAGAACTTTTGAAAAAAAGCTTCATAAAGGGACCGACCCGCTGCAGCAACTCTAGCTGGCTTGCCTCACCCCGACCCAGCCTGACTTGCTGGTTTATCCCAGTGAAGAAAATCTCCGAAAAAGTGACTACGTCCGAACGTAGAAAGTTGTCCGGGACCTCTCAGGTAGTGAATCCGAAGAGGGCTCCAGGGACGTCGAATCAAGATTCAGGTTTGCTCCGGTCAAAGGATTTTCACCTCGAAAAAGTGACTCAGTCCGAAGATAAAAATCTCCACAGGGGCTCCCGTGACATGCATCCGAGGAAGAGGTCCAGGAGGTCTGATTGGACTGGTTACTTGGCCCCGCTGAAGAAAATCTTCAAGAAAACGACTAAGTCCGGAGGTAAACTTTTGACCAAGGCCTCCTGCGAGCTGTAGCCGAGCAGGGCTCCATCGTGGTCAGCCTCAAACTTTGACATTGCCCCGGTCGAGGTGGGACCAGATGACCAGATTGGCGCTATTCGTTTTTTAAGCGCTAAAAAGCATTAATTTTTCAAAAAATCATATCTCCGGTTCCCCTTATCCATTTTTTGTTGTTTTGATGTTATTTTAAAGATAGAAATATAATCTATTTTTATTTTGTTTTGTGTTTTACTTATTTACTGTTTTGTGATTTCTAAATGCTTTACACATATGTCTCCTAAGTAAAGCCTTGTTGCTCGTTGTCAAGCTGCCTAGAGTTGAGCTGGGTTTAATTTATTAAGAACTAACTGGACCTAAGTGGAGGTTAGTGGCCTATTGCTCGGTGTAGGTACTTATCTGCCCTTACCAATAACCCATTTTCCAACATTTGTGGTGTACAGTGGTGAGATCTGGTATTTGTGTTTAATATCACACTACAGCTTTAAGTGAAATAAGTTACAAATCCTCTAAATTGACCTAGAGCAAAAGTATTTTTGGTTTTTCAAATTTGGACTATTTTTTTTTTAATGATTTCATTTTTTATTTTTCTAAATTGTTCTGATCAATTGGTGCCAATGTTTTTTTTTAAGTGACACAAAACTTAAGGGAGACCATGGAGCTTGATCTGGCTAGCCTACCCACACTTACTGCAGCTCGGCTTAGGGTGTTGTGCAGAAAGAGGGGATTACCTACTGCTAACAACCTTAGGAAGGCTGTGATGGTTAAGTCCTTTGAAGCCCGGGTAGCTCAGAAAGAGACAGAGGAAGCTTCAGAGGTAGGAAGGAAGAGGGATGATGTCCTCTCAAACCTCCAGGAGGAGGAGGATGATTGCCTCACTCTAATCTCAGCAACTATGGCCCCATCCAGAGCTAGTGGGAGGGGAGGGTCTGTGGTATCAGACCAGGAGGAAGCAGAACTGGACCTCAGTGAAAGGGAACTTGAGGCCCAGGTAGCCCTGGAGGCAGATAAGTTGGTCCTAGAGAAGGAGAAGTGGGCAAGAATTGAACAGAGCGATAGTGGCAGCGACAGAGAAGTTGAGATGTTCATGGGTGGGGGGTGTCTTTGTCCCAGACTACCCAAGGGAGTGGTTCCTACTTACATAGCGGGATGACATAGAAAAGTGGTTGGAGGTATTTGAGAGGGCACTCCGAATGAGAAAGGTTAGGTCTCAATACTGGGGTTCACTTCTATGGGAGTTGGTCCCCAACTGTAAGAGGGATAGGCTTCTGACCTTAAGTGGGGAGGAGGCAGATTCCTACCCTAGTATGAAGAGGTGCTTAACCAAGAAGTTTGGTCTGACCCCATAGCAATACAGGATGAAGTTCAAGGACACCCAAAACGTCAATACCGAGTCTTGGGTTGATTTTGTAGACACCTCACTTAAGGCACTAGAGGGGTGGATACATGGTAACAAAGTAAATACTTATGAGGGATTACAAGATTTGATCATAAGAGAGTACATCTTGACCAACTGTATTCAAGAGAGGTAATGCCAGCATCTAGTGGACTGTAAGCTGACCAACACTGGAGAGCTCGGGGAGGCAGCTGATGAGTGGGTTAAGAACCAGGGTGGTTGTCAAGCCCCAGGGGGGAGACTCCATGAAGGGGGGGTCAGGTCCCCAAAAGCCTAAGGAGGGAGGCGGTAAGCCCAACACAGAGAGTCCCTCTGTACCCCAGAACCCTAAAATGGAGAGGAGTAAATCCCACTCCCACTCTGACAAGCAGAGGCAGGGATACCCAGGGTTGAAAAAGCTCTTGGACAGTAAGGCTTGCTTTGACTGTCAGAAGACAGGTCACTTCAGATGAGATACAGCCTGTCCAAGGAAGGTTGTTAGCACTGGACTTTCAATTGTAGCCATGGAGGAGAACTCCTCAGATGATCAGGTCCTCATAGCATTGGGCTGGGAGACAGGACCAGATGGTAAGCTGGTGATCCCTGAGGGTGGGAGTAGGCACTTTCACCCCATTCAGATGAATGGGATCCCGACGACTGGCCTGAGAGACACCTGTGCCAGTCATTCTATAGTGAGTGACCGGTTGGTGACCCCAGACATGTATGTCCCAGGAGAGACCATGAAAGTCAGGATAACCACAGAGGAGGTCACCTCCAAACCTGTAGCCATGGTGCCCCTAGAGAGGGAGGGTATACTTGACTGGTTTAGGGTGGTAGTCAGTGCTGACCTCCCCCTATATTGTATCCTGGGCAATGACCTCCTAGAGTTCAGTCTGGTTCCAGATGGGGTGGTCGCCTACGGCGCCCCCCCAACCCAAAGTCCTGGGGATCCTGTCCCTACAGTTAGGAGACAGGGGTCTCAAAGAGAAGGAAAGAAGAAAAGGAAAGAAGAAAAGGAAGCGTAGCCCATTCTTAAAGAGAGTTCCAGGGAGCCAAAGGCCTTCTGCCCTAGTAGAGGGGGGAGCCCAGAGTTGGCCCTGGTGAGGCCTCACCTGACCCCAAGGAAGTCCTGAGTAGTGAGGCAGCTGTCCAGCTAGGAGTTGCCCCTGCACGGACTGAAAGGAGAGTGGAAGGAGGGTGTCTGCCACAGGAGGTGGTAGCCTCCCACTCTAGACAGCATGAGGGGTGCCAGGACCCCACAGTTGCCCCTAAAGGAGGTCAGCCACCTGTCAGTGGAGATCTTAGGGTGTGGTTCTGGTTGCTGACGGTTGTCAGTAGACTCTGCTGGGTGCTGGCCTTCATGACAGCACTGCACTTGGCCTGGGATGCAGACCCAAAGCCCAAAAGCAAGGTAGGCCCCCTGACCCTGTTGGTCATAGTGGGGTTGCTAAAGTGTTGGGTGACCTCTTTGGGTAGGCTAGTTGTTGCCCTTGCAAAGTTAAGGATAGGGGAGGTGGGCACCTTACTACCCAAGTTGGCAGAGAGAGAGGAGGAAGACCCCCGAGAGGGAAGTTTCAGTTTAAGATGGGTCCTTTCATTGTGGGGATGGGTTCACTACCCCTAGGGAGTGACCATGATAGGAGGATGTAAGGCAGAGTTAGCCCAGCAAAGGGACAGCCAGTTTTCTTCACTGTCTTCCTCGCCTGACAAGCCAGGAAGACTCTCCGAGGGTTGGGTTGAGTCTCCGGGGGGTATGGGCTGTGAGGGGAGGCTGTGTGTGAGAAAACAGGACTGATTGCAGAGGCCCCCTTACTTTTTGCTCCCATTTTTTACTTTTTGCTGGTGTTTTCCTGACTCTGATGATGTCCTGAGTATTGCTAACCAGCCCCAGTGGCTGTGCTCTGTGTAAAATCAGTATGCAAATTAAGCTGATTACAATTGGCTACGTCAACCTACCTATAAGTCCCTAGTATATGGTAGGGCATGTAGGTTTCGGTACCCCAGCATATGTAGTGCACCCATAGGAGAACTGCTAAGGTGCCCAGTCTCATTTTAAAGGCAGGCCTGCCTTGCCAGCTACTTTTAAATTAAAATTAGATCTAAATTCAACTTTGGAATTAAAAGTACTTCCAAAGTCTTAAACTACCTTATTTTTACATATAAGTCACCCCTAAGGTGTGCCCTATGTGCCCCTAGGGTTGGGTGCCATGTAACTAAGAACAGGTCCCCTTAAATTAAAGACACCTCAAGTTTGGTATCAAATAATTTGTTATAATAAATCCCACAACTTACAATTGTTGGATTTAATATAACATGTTCAGGTAAAGAGTTTTAAACTCCACCTAAAAAGTTGCCAACTTCAGCCCTGTAGTGCTTTGCTCTGATTGGCCAGCCTTTGACAGCCTGGCCAGGCTGCCTTGAGGAGGTGTGAAGTAGCCTGGGCTAAACACAAAAAGATATGCCTGGGCGAGGAGATCTTCCCGCAGCATATGGAAAGGCAAGAAAGGGGGAGGGCTGCCAAACTGGTCTTCAAATGAAGGGAAGGACGTTTGGAGCAACTCAGCACCTCCTTCACATCCTACAAACCCAGACAATTAGGTCCCCTCCTGATTAGATTGGGAGAATGCAGGAGAAAGGTGTGTTTAAGTTTTTTTGCCACACCAGTGGGTGGGCTCAGCAGATGTAACCTCCAAAAATCACTTTCATCCATGATGGATTTTTGAGGAATATTGCTGTGTCGGATTGATTTTTGCTCACATGAAGTGGTCATCACAGGGGGAAGGACCCTGCACCTAATTGGAGAACAAGGACCCCCAAATGTTTCACCAAGAAGCAAGGATAAAATTGGCAAAGCTGCACCCACACCTCATTTCCCTAGCAGATTCCAACAAGGAAGAACTACAGAAGAAGAAGGACTGCCCTGCTGGACCCTTGACCTGCATCTGGACACTGCACTCTGGAGGACTGCACCAGCTGCACACTTGGGCTTCACCACAAGATGGACTTTGCCTGGCTTCAACTGGTTCAAGGAGGGACTGTTTGCTACAAGTCAAAAATTGCTAACCAGCGATACCTGCACCAACTCCTGAAGAAACTGACCAGCTGACCCCTGTCCAGTGGCCATTTTAGAGTTTGCACCAGGTGCATTCTGGGAGTTGTGGCGCACACCCTCAAGGAGCATCGTAGAACTTCTGGAACCTTGGGGTGAGCTCTGGACTTCAAAAGAATCTTAAAACAACATATGGAAGAAGATCCAGAACTTTGGAGATGTTTGGAGAACTTTTGGAAAAAAGCTCCCTAAAGGGACTGACCTGCTGCGGCAACTCTAGCTGGCTTGCCGCAACCGTGACCCGGCCTGACTTGAAGGTTCGTCCTGGTGAAGGAAATCTCCAAAAAAGTGAGTAAGTCAGAACGTAGAAAGTTGACGGGGACCTCCCAGACAGTGTATCCGAAGAGGGCTCCAGGGACATTGGATCAAGATTCAGGTTTGCCCTGGTCGAAGGACTTTCACCTTGAAAAAAGGACTAATTCCGAAGGTCAAGATCTCCACCCGTGGGCTCCCGTGACGCATATCCGATGAAGAGTTCCAGTAGGTTGGATAGGACTGGCAACTTGGTCCTGATGAAGAAAATCTTCAAGAAAACAACTAAGTCTGAAGGTAAACTTTTGACCGAGGCCTCCTGCGACCTGTAGTCGAGCAGGGCTCCATCGCAGTCAGCCTCAAACTTTGACTTTGCCCCGGTCAAGGTGCGACCAGTTGACCAGATTGGCGCTATTAGTTTCTAAGCGCTAAAAAGCATTAATTCTTTGTTCATATCTTTTTTCATATCTCCGGTTCCCCTTATCTGATTTGAATCGTTTTGGTGTCATCTTAAAGATAAAAATTTAATCTATTTCTGTAAATTGTTGTTGGATTTTTATTGTGTTTTGTGTTATACTTATTTACTGTTTTGTGATTTTTAAATGCTTTACACATCTCTAAGTTAAGCCTTGTCGCTTGTTGCCAAGCTACCACGGGTTGAGCTGGGTTTAATTTCTTGAGACCTAACTGGACCTAAGTGGAGGTTAGTGGCCTATTGCTAAGTGTAGGTACTTACCTGCCCTTACCAATAACCCATTTTCCAACAAGGACATGTACGTCCTCTTCTTATGTGTAGTAGTTTCAGGTTCCCTATCAATAAATATGTCTGCCAGCAGGTGGGGCATGATCAGGTCCCTACAGTCTGTTATTCAGTCATTCGGTCATGGGGCCAGGTCATTCAGGAACTCTTCCTCCAAGGCCTCCATTATCACCTCCCATCCCTGTGCTATATCTGGTGGCCGCATCCCTCTTTTGACCTCTCTTTTTTTTCAATTCCCTTTTCCATTGTGATATCCTTGGTCCCGTCTGATTTTTCCAGGTCATTGCTATTTCCCTCTTAGCTAACTCGTAACACGTTTTTAATAATTTTAGTTCAAGTTCGTATTAATTTGCCTGTCACTCTCCGTGGGCACATTTTCAAAAGTGCACATTAATTTCTCTAAGCGCTAAAAGCATTAATTTTTTGTTCATGTCTCCGGTTCCCCTTATCCGATTTCAATCGTTTTGGTGTCATTTTAAAAATAAAAATATAATCTATTTTTGTGAATTGTTGTTGGATTTTTATTGTGTTATGTGTTTTACTTACTTACTGTTTTGTGATTTTTAAATGCTTTACACATATGTATCCCAAATTAAGCCTTGTCGATCGTTACCAAGCTACCAAGGTTTGAGCAGGGTTTAATTTATTGAGACCTAACTGGACCTAAGTGGAGATTAGTGGCATATTTCTAAGTGTAGATACTTACCTGCCCTTGCCAATAACCCATTTTCCAACAAGCGCTAACACCCCTGATATGCTACTGACAACTCAGACTAGAACAGAATTCTGGCAGTATCATTAACTTGACGTCCACTCTCCTCCTACTGTCCTACACCCTCCCTCTCCCTGTCAGGCTGGCATCATACACCACTACTTTGTTTACATATCCCTGATCTATTAAGGGTTTGCATTCCCCCTGTTTCTAAGGATTGTTTTTGTGCAGGGAGGTATCTTTTCCTGCACAAATACTATCCAAGGTACTGTGTAATGTGGCTCTCTTGCACCATGGCGCAAGAAGAGAGCAGGACTCCAACATATCTTGATAATTAAATATGTTGCATTCCTGCCCTCTCCCTTTGACACAGCACAGCAAGTTGTCTTGCTGCCCTGCATGAAATGTTGATAACTCTGAGCCCGATGCACTGAGCAAAGTGTATAGATAAACCTTGGTGTATTATATCACATGCCCACTCCTTTTGAAACAAAGACAGCAGATGCAACTGCAGGCACTCTCTGATGCAAAAAGTGCATTTATTTATGTGAGTGGCACACACTAGTGTTGCTTGAAATGAGATTTTACCATAAAAAGCAAAAGACAAGATGCATCTGGCAGAGCAGGAAACAATTTGTTTAATCAAGATTTATGGCCAGGAGAACAGTTACAGACTCTGGTCTGAGGACTGTCTCTTGGACTACATCAGTTTGAAACACATTTTATACCATTCTCGGGGACCATAAAATTACAAACTGAGAATAGCTGTTCTGGAGTCATGAACATAAATTCTAGAGCGAGAATGCAAGTGGGCCTTGACCTGGCGTTGACATAAATGTGGGCCAGTGGATTCTTGTCCAGATGACCGGCCTGAGGGGCACTTGGTCACCTTGTGTGATGTGTGTGTTGCTTCCTGATTAGCTAGGTGCGGCTGAGTACATGTCCCTCTGGCCATGTGTCCTTTATTGGGGCCAATCTCCTGGGGCGTTTGTAGTGTATCTGCCTGTCTGTGGGATTTTAATCTAAGTTGTCCTGTGTACGTATTTGACTGTCCGCTAAATGTTCTCCCATCTGTGACCTGTCAGTCATTAACCTTCAGAACTGAATTGCAGAGGCTGCCTGACCAAACATCTTCGTACTGGGGTTGATGGAGTGTTCATGATGGGGGAATCTAACAGCGGTGATGCTATTTTCTTTTGCATATGAAGATGTATTGTTCTTACACAAAGATACCTTATTATCGTGTGCATCAATAGCATTAAAAAACCTCTTGTCTGAACATAGTTCCACGATCATGAGTAATTATTTTTTTAGCACCAGAGGTCACTTATGGCCACAATCATTTCTGTAAATATATATCTAGATATATACATATATACATATATATATATATATATATATATATATAGTTGCAAGCAACTTCACCACCGCACTCCAGGAGGAAGTTATTTATTTTTATTGTAGTCAAGATTAAATCGCCATCCTTCACCACCGACGCGTTTCGACCTACTGGTCTTGATCACAGTAAATTAGTCCTATCTTGATGTCCCCTATTTATAGTGTCTCTCCTATGACCCCTATTAGTGCATTGTGGGACATGTAGTCTATTAAAAATAAATTAAATGTTGTGCATTAAAAACCAAGCTCCCCACCACCACAGAACGTGCCCAACGCTACACAAATTGTCTAAATCAATATGTACAAAGAATATCACTATTCACAACAATCATTATGTCCATTTCTATTCTGTTGGAACTATTAACCTTGCTTAATGCAATTACCTCTGTGATTGCTATATATACCTGATAATAGATTGGTGCACGTATCTATTATTGTTTTAATACTTTCTCATATACATCCTAAATTTACCTCATTTTCTCCTTGATATTTATCTATAAATGTCCTCTATCCACACATCCACAGGTAATCTTATCTAATAACTGTTAGCAAGAGCGTTATATATCCTCAACCTACAGATGATAATGCATTTCCTCATCCCCATTCAGACCCCTCGGGCTTTTGGTTTTGAGCTGTATTATGAAGTGTGTATGAATAATAATTGTCCAAAGGAAACGTTTCATAAGACAACCCAAGTTTTTCTCTAAGGTCCAACCAAGCATTATATTTGCATTATATATATGTTACCTAATGACAGTCACCACTAGGTAGTTTTAGTTAAGTCTGCTCTTGCAAAAGAAAAACATATTTTCAGCTGCTAATAAACTTTGGCATTGTGTGATGAATCTCCACAAAGCTTTCTAAAATGGTGCTACTTTTTGACTAGTTTGTGCATGGAAAGTTTTGCTGTGATCCGTCAAGCGGGGGCCGAGAAAAAAGGGGAGTCCCAAATAACCAAATCCCCATGCAATTTCTATCTATTTCTTTGAACAAGGGTACAGCAAAAAACGCTTAAAAAAAATCCACAAAATTCACAGGAAGCTAGATTTTGGTCCACAGATTTTGTTTTTGGTGATCTGATGTAAATTTGTTCAGTAGTTTTTAGGAAAATGAGGTTAAAACATAATTGCATATTTGGACGGTTGGGCTCAGAAGAGTCCACAGAGACTCTCACAGGAGTGCTAATTTAAAAATAGAGTGCCCTGATTGGACAAGATAGCTTTATTTCCCTTGCATAATTTGCTTCCCCAAGTGTCAGACTCCAGTGAGACCGAGTGCTCTAATTGGTTGTCAGCAGCATGAGAAATATTTGGCTGGCAGTCATTACAGGACTCTGGAACTTAGTTCCCTGTCCTAAAGCTATAAAATATACAGATATATGGGGACCAGATCCACCAGGCCCCAGGGGGGGCCAAATAGCCCCCTCGGGTCCAAAATGAAAATGCCACAAACCCACAAGACTCTAGTGGCATTGAAAAAAAAGCAAAAAACAAAAGGACAGCAGGCCAAATTTATTTGCTATAAGCACCAGGGAGCCCAACCCCGGAGCTGTTTTCATGAAGGGGAAGGGGCTGTGTGACCCGCCTCCTTGAGCCTCCAGAGGTCCCAGGGTTCCCACACCTGAGGCCAAAAATAATGTCTACATGGAGTGAGGAAATGCAGCCCCTTCTTCCCAAGCCATCAGGGGACCCGGGGGCTGAAATCATCTAACAATGGGGGACAAGTAGCCCACTTCCTTGAGCTATGTCAGGCCCAAGGGAACAAACTCCTGGTGCTGAAATTTTGCAAAGTGGGCAGGGGGATGCAAGGCCCCCTTCCAGACCCTCTAAAGGCCCTGGGGAATACCTTTGGATTGAGCTCAACTGTCCAGACATACTATTGTTTTTTACCCTTATTTTCTCCAAAACTACTAAACAAATATACTGCAGTTCACTGCAAGCACCGAGATCTAGCTTTCTTCAGAATTTTGCGTAATTCTGCTCATCGGCTTTTGCTGTAGCTTTGTCTGAAAAGTCATTGGAAATTAATGATTTTGAATGTTGGGACACCCTTTTTCCTCATCCTGTCTTGATGGATCACCCCAAAATGTTCCATGCACAACCTAGCCAAAAGGAGGACCTTTTTGGAAAGTTTTGTGGCGATTCGTCACAACAGGTTGCCAAAGATATTAGTAACACAATAAACACTTTTCCTATGGAGGAGCAGACTTAAATATATATAATGAAAATATAATGCTTGGTTGGACCTTAGAGAAAAATATGGGTTGTCTTATGAAAAGTCTCCTTTGTACAATTAATAGATGTACTAGATTATTAATAGTGTGGTTGGGATGCCAATCACCTCTCAGTGGTCTCCAACTTTTAGGGATGTCCTCTTTATTCAAGAATGTCCCTAAAAAACAGAAGAGCCTCAAGAGTAGCCACTAGTAATCAAGATGCACACATGTCATGCTATAACCCCACACACACAAACACACAAGAACAGATAGCTAGCACCCTCGTTACATTTGCCGCTTTGTGATCCTTATGAATCAGGTAGCAGTGTCCAAATATGTCTATCAAATTGTTGGAAAATCATATTCTTGTTGAAAATTGAGTACAGATGTTTTGAAAGACAATCTCTAGATCATTGTTGCACATTGGGAAACTTTGCTGATTTGAAAGCAAGAGCCATCTGTGCTTTGCCAACATTTTTTTCTAAATCCTAGCAGCGGGATCACATGCAACTCACTGTTTAATCAGTGTATAGCAGATCTGAGCACTGCTTTACAGGTTAGAAATAGCATATGGGGTTTGGGGTCTGCTAGATCTGACAGCCTTAGGGTGGTCTTCCCCCAAACGTTTTGTTTGCTTGCCTCACATTTTTTCTGATTTCCTTTTGTTAGCCTTAGGAATCTGAGCACTTTACCACTGCTGACCAGTGCTAAAGTATATGGTCTCTCTCCCTAAAACATGGTCTGATTGGTATATACCTACCTGGCATATTTAATTTACTATACGTCTCTAGTAAAGTGCACTACTGGTGCTCAGGGCATGCAAATTAAATGCTACTATTGGGCCTGCAGCACTACTGGTGCCGCCCAATTAAGTAGCCACTTAAAACATGTCCCAGGCCTATTATTGCAGCCTGAATTCAATATTACACTGCCATGTAAACTTGGCATTCAAAACCCCTTGCCAAGCCTGGATTGAGATTGATTGAGAAGGAACATACCTGTCATGTTTAGCATCTTTGGAATCGTAGTGGTAGTGGCAAATCCTCTTTAGTGGTAAAGTCAGATTTATCATTACAATTTTGTAAGTACCACTTTTAAAAAGCTGGCAATTTCCTGCTCTTAGCCCTGTATGCATGCAGCCTGTACTCACCACAAGTCTGGGGTGGGGTGGCAGCTGAATTTTTGTATCTCTCCTAGACAGCCACATACAAAGGGAGCATAGGTGAGACTGATGGGCCTTCAGCATTCTGAAGGGCCACCCTGGTCAGGATGGAAGGGAGGGGCTGACACTTAAAAAGGAATAGGCAGTGTACTGTCCCCACACAAAGGCATACATAACCCCCTGTAGTGAGTCTGGAGCCAGAACAAGAAGGGAGGACCTCTGTGCACTTTAAATCCCATCTTTGAAGTTTCCCCCTCTTCAAAGGCAATACTCGGTATAAGAAATTGACTTCTGACCCTAACAAATCAATGCACTTCTAGACCTGTGTATACTCTGCCAGGAAGAAGGGCTGCTGTGCTGCTACAAGAATAGCTACTCTGCTGGACTGCTGATTTTGAAGGACTGCTTTCTTGCTGTGCTGACCTGCTTCTGATGGCCTCCTTACCTGGGTGGGAAGGACTGGACCTTCAGCTCTTGAAACCAGAACCAGAGTGAATCCACTGGCTTGTTGGCATGCTTCCTGTTCTTCTGAAGTCTCAGGGACACAAAAGACTTCCAACTTATCACCTCCAGCACTTGGACTTTGCTTTCTGCAAGTCTTACTGTGCCTAGTGGTTCCAATATAGGCCCTTGAAAGTGGGTATAAAGTGATGCTTCAGTCCACAATCCATGAATCGACTCTATTGCATTGCCCAAAACTAGTGCATCTCCATAGACACTGATGCTACAAGGATTGAAGACCCCACATCACCATTAATGCTGGTGCATCGCTGCTGCTGTGAGGGCCAGGAACAATGCATTGTCCTCAGTGCGATTCTTCTCCTCCATCTCTGATTTTTGAGCCGATGCATCACCGACATTTTCAGGATCACTGCCAGTGCATCTCCTCCTTTGCTCCTCACATCTTGTTCTAGACATCAATGCAACTCTGAACCAAGGTACTGTTTCAGCAAACCAAGGCTGGTCCCTCTGTCTGACCCTTGATGCTTTGCGGTCTGCCAGGCTTTTCAAATTTGACCCAGTTTAGGAAGACCAGATAGCCCCGTTTAGCACTTAATATTTTTAAGCACAACTATGTTTATTCTTTAACAATTCATGTATCGACTTCCAATTATTAGCCTTTTTGTTTTTTTGGTCTTATATTGTTCATTAAATTAGGTTCTTTCTAGCCAGGTGTGGTATCTTTTTGTGTGGTGTTTTCACTGTTTTACTGTTTGAAGTTTTACACAAATACTTAGCACATTGCTTCTTAAGTTACTCCTGCCTGTTCCTTGCCAAGTTACAGGGGGGAGCACAGGTTAACTTAAGGTTTGTTGGTGACTTACACTGACTAGGATTGTGGTTCCTGCTTGAACAGGGTGTTTAACTCTGCCAACCAGAAACTTAATTTCTAACATGGTCCTTGTCATATTGAGCCCAAATCTGAGCATTTTAGAAATCCCAAATTATGAAGTTGACAGTCCAAACAAGACCAGTCAAGGGTACAAATCACTTCAATCATAGAACTTTATGCCTTCTGACTTTGAAAACAGTAGGGCAAATTCAAACTGTCATACAGGTAAAGATACAACTAGCCAAACATTTATCTTATGTTGCTTCAACTTATACTTTTTACAGGCCTGCACGGCTCTCACTCAAGCTATTCAGCCTCATTGTGCCTTCATCCAATACTGCATCGGCATTACCACTGCTACGTCAGGTTGAACTTCAGAAAAAAAAAATGTGTGGTACATTTTCTGTTAAGAGCTAACCTCATGCTTAATGTAATGCATGTCTACTTCTGAGGGTATCCAATTATCAAATGATCCACCATTTTAAGAGCCCTCCCCTTGTACACATTTTAATATTGCCTCTTGTTTGTGTACTTCTTACAAGAAGAATACTTGACAGAATCACACTGTGCTTGAAAATCATTCAAATGAAAAAAGGTGTATCTCATTTAGTACTGTGTTTTCTAACCGTATGCACTGGCACTGTATCAGTGATGGTTGATAATGCACTGAAAGTTAATGATGGGACTGCATCAGGTATAGTTTATTATACAATGAAAGGCTCTGCTGACACAATTTCACAGATTACCCTCTCCACCAAACTGTCAGTTTGTTCTCTCTGGGGACTGTTAAATTTCCCTCAGCAGAGCCTTCTCCCTTTCTAATGGGTCCAATTGGCTGACCTGGCTAATCCCTATAACTGATCACTGTTAATAAATTAGCTCTAGCAAACCAGAAGGGCTCCTCTAAAGAAATACCATTTTATGTAATCTCATCTCACATTGATTTGTAACATGAGCATTTTCCTCCCTCTTTGTCTATTCCCTGCCACATGGTTCCTGCATGTTCATGTCTGTTGTAGGATTTATCTCCTCCATTTGCACTGGGCTCAAGAAGCAAAACAACTCAAAGAGCATATCTTATATTGGAACACAAAGTAAACACACACCATCAGTTTTCAATTCCCACACCTTACCATGGATAAAGAAGCCTACCCCCTCCCATTTATGTGTTCTCATGGTCTTTAAATACTTTGTTATAATCTTCATGTCCTTCACTTCAGTATCCTGGATTGCAGGGTCATGTGGCGTCCGTCTTCAATTACAAGGCAAAGCATTCAGATCAAGAGAACCAACTCGATTCCTGTGTTTTTCTCTCATTATTGAACAATTTATCAGATGCGTTTATTTGAAAAATTAAAGGCAAAATAAAGGAAACAAGCTGCAATTTAATTAAAGGTTTTGTCAAATGAGTCACAACCATGTCCATATGAGAGTATTAGTTCAGGGCAAAGTGTCACTTTGAAGAAAGGATCTGTGGCCAAATCATGAGACATGTGAGACTTTTGTTGACCATTGGTAACTATGTTCAAATGGATAGGTAGATGGTAAATCCTGACAGTAAAGTGAAAAATAACAGTCAATGGTCTTAGCTGTTTTACTAGCTAAGTTTACCAGCTACAAAGTAGGCAGTCAAAAACTGAAGACTGTCTGAAAGCCTGTGGAATCTGGCTGAAAAGTGAGCAGACGACATGCATTTCATGAAGTTTAAGAATTCTTTTTCAAGTCACCATAGAAGTGGTATGGAATTTGGCTAAATGAATTGTCTTGGCACTATGGGAGAATCTGTGAATACTTATTTTCAAAGTGTGACTTCACTTTGATTTGAGCTAATAGAAATCTTAAGGAAGGTTGATATTATTATGCCTTAAACCACAGATAAGGATGGTGGTCCAGGGAAGAAAATAACATGGCAAGTGTTGGGCCCAGAATGTCCCTTGCATGTTAAAGTGAAGTGTTACCTTGCTCTGAGTGTCCCACGCTAGGTGAAACAGGAATCCTTACTTGAGTATGTTCTACAGTTAATTCAAAGCTGCAATAAAACGACACAAATCTACTAGGAGGAAGCCTACATAAAGTGCATCTCTGCTTAGTAAAACCTGTCCTTTTAGTATCACATAGTGAAGACTCAGTTCTAATGAAAACTCCTTAGCATTTATAGACCCAATCGATTCCACTGAACTAAAACATCTCTGTTAGAAAAAATGCCTTATCAAAACACACAGTACATATTAATGTATTACAACATCATCAAACCGTATGTTTTGTGCCATATAAGAAAATGAAATAGTCCCAGAATTATTGTCAAGGTGGCCACACCACTAGATGCTTATGTTAATGTTAATTTGGCCAGCCTGCTAGCTTCCGTGAGGGCAATCTTCAAGAATTTCACTAATTTACAGTTCAACTGTGGATATACTGAATTAAAACATGCTACTATTGCTTCTCTACACAGCCAAATACATCTGGCATTAAAATAGTTTTTTAGCAGAACTGTGCAAGATTTGTGCAAGTGAAGGCATAGGCAGCCTAAATGTACAAAGTCTTCCTTTCTGGCACCACAAAGTCTACACGTAGTTGGTTCAGTGCATTTCCATTGCGGTTGACTAGGCAGCACTGGTTATTGGCCAAACAGTAAAACCATCAGTCTTTGCTTAATGTCTGCTGGTAAGGAGATTTTTTAGATGTAAAGATGGTTTCAAGGTGTCATAGTGTTTGATCACATTCCAGGAATGAGATCAGGAACTAAATTTGTTTCTATCTTCCAGGTATGACTCCATCTTTACCGCCTTATTCAAAGCTTTCTTAAAGGCTGTAAAAAGTAGACTCTTGTCCCAGAGTAAGTTCAAGGAATTCTACAGATACTTGTAAACCGACTGTGGGTCATTTTTTAAAAGTAGTCCATAATGACATGTTTAATGGACTTCCCTGGCCCGTCCATATATTGTACCAGCATTTTATTGAAGAAGACATTCTACCTAATTCTTGCTTTATGAGCACAACTTCCAATCAAACTAGTGTCGGGGAGGAATGTTGGGGAAGGGAGAATACCCGCCTGTAGGCACTGACCTGCAGCCTATCCAGGAGTAATGCATCCTTGCCTTGCATAACCACACTGGCTTAAGCGACTGTCAGAAGCAATTTGCCAGAAAGTACTGCCAATAAGGGCTGAAAGGAGAGGCCATCCAGCTTCTTTGTGGGGATGCTAAAAGCATGCATTAGAGCATTCCCTTTTCTTTACCATGTACCGCTTTTGGTAGGAAAATGACCTCTGTTATTCAAGTACTTCCCAAGGTATTTGTAACTGTTAAACTCCTCCATAGTTGTATTGAGTAAGAGGATTTTATTGGCCTCCCAGGTTGGTTACTGATAGTCACATATTTTGTTTTTGTTGTATTGTTCTAAAGATTATTAGATTTGGCATAAGATGAAAGTATTGACTAGCCTAAGAAGCCCTACTTTTGTCATTCTGAGAAGTAAGAGGTCATCCACATAAGACAGATGGGACAAGCGGAGTGGCCCCAGATGTGGTGGGGGAGAGTTTACCTGGTCTAACTCTGACATAAAGTCTGCTATGAATAAGTTACAAAAGTTGGTGAGCCAGGACACACCCCTGCTTGAGCCCTCGATAAATTGGAATCCTCCTTGAGATTCTTGTGCCGTCTCCGATTTTGACTTGGATTCAAGTTTTCAAGTATAAATGTTCAATGGCTTGTAGCAGCCTTTGAGGGACTTTCCATTTTATTACTTGATTCCAGACCATCCCATAAATGATTAAATCAAATGCTGCTTTAAAATCTATACAATGGATATGCAATTTCTTCTTTGATCTCTTACATCTGTTAACTGTAAAGGATGCAGCTAAGATATTTGTTGTGGTTCCAAGTCTTCTCCAAAAGCCTGACTGATTTGCATTTGCAGGTACCACATTATTCGAATTTGACCAGTCAATGAGGTCACCCAATATTAGGGAGGCATAATGTTTGGCATCATAGTCCAGGAGACCTATAAACCAATTGTTGGCCAGATTAGACCAGTCCTCTCTTTCAAAGACTGAATTAATGATCGATCCGGACCAACTCTCTGAGATTGCTCCTATAAGATGGACCTCTTTGAAAAGTGCCAATAGCGTATTGACCCAGAATTGGGGATCTTCTTTGAAGATGGCCTGCAGAATACTCTTTGGTTCAGCGCTCTACTGCGGATTCCGGCAATGATGACTGTTTTAATTTCAGGTGGTGAGTACAGGTCTAGCTTGTCTATGGCTTTATGTAATTCATTATCATCACTTGTAATGAATCTGCGGTTAGATCTAATAGCATGTAGGCTGACAAGTTTGTTAGGAATGGACTTGTTACCGCTTTGATTGCTGTCTGGAGTCATGACTTCTGAGGGACTCTTATTAATGGTGAATGTGTGAGCAAGATGAGCTACCAGAACTGCCTTTGGGGTGTTACAATTATTTACTTCATTTACTGATCTGTGAAGCCCGTTGAATGTCTCCCAGAACTTCCTGGAGTTAGTCTGCTTGGCATTATATAGCAACTTTGTCCAGAATGCCTCTTTACTGGACCTCCTGTCATCCCAAAGTTGTTTTTTGTAATGCTTTCTTAATAAAGTTAGTTTTTCCCATGGTAAGGACTGCCTTGTAGTCTTTCTTTCTAAATTTCTTTTTCAGGTCCTGCTTTTGGAAGAGACACAATTATGGTATCTTAGCTCTAGCTTTGATCCTCTTATGTCTGGGATGGCATGAGTTAACAGGTTCGTACTAAAGCACATCCAAGCAGTGTTTCGATTGCTTTTAGTGTTTGTGCTGCAATTAGGGACTCTCTAGCCAGGATACCAAGGTCTGATTTTGTATTGTTACTAAATCTCAGATGCCTTAAATTGGTTGAGTTTATTGCACCAATGTCGGCTGGTGCTTGACCGTGAGTTGAAGGACTTACTCCTAGTGAAAACATCTGATAGAAGTGATCACTATCCATCGTGCATTGAATTTGCATTGCTGTAACAGTGGAATCAGTGGTAGTGAAATGATTGTATACTCGTGAAGGATTAGGACTTTGGATTGTGATAGGTGAATATAGGTGGGTTATCATCTGGCAGTCTTCCATTTAACACTCTCTTGTCTAGAAATTCCAAGGCCATCACCTATGTTTCCCCTTGTATGTCACATGTTTTTTAGCCGGGGTTGATAATGGTGGAACATTTCAATATGAATTTTCCACTACAAGTATTTCATCTTCTTCAGGAGTGAAAATGAAATCAAAGTCCTGTCAGAATTATATACCATCACGGGTTAGTTTGCTTAAAGGGAGCTATTCTGGAGATTACCGTTTTTTGCAGTGCTTGCTTTTTTATAAAGTTGGGATCAACATACCTATGGAACAGCAGAACTGGTGGCTTGTCACATTTTCACCATTTGCTGACTTTAACTATTTGATGATCTGGATCCATAGAAGGCAATTGTTCAGAGACAATGTCCAAATTAAGTGATAAGTAGACTGTGAGCTTCCTTTTAATCTTCTGTAGTGCTGTGTTTTTATTGCTGTGACTTGGTGATGCATGTAATCTTCCACTGGCAGAGCTGTATTTGACCTTATCTCTTGTAAGGCGATAATTTGGAAATGTTCCCATTTCTCTGGAGGGATACCATCTTGCAGCAGGATATTTGTCCCTGCAATGTTCAATGAGAGGAAATGCAGAGTCTTCTCTGCCATCCTAGTTGTTTGTAGGTGATGAGGTTTTGCTGGGGGCATTTAATGGACGTAATCCAGTCCCACTGATGTTGGTTTAAGTTGTTAGTCAACTTTGTCTGTGTTTGCCCCACAGATCCAGGGGGTGATTTGCCACAGGCTCTCCGCAGGACTGAATAAACGAGAGCTTTGTCTGGCATGATTGAGCTTCTTGGGCTCTGCAACTGGGGGGGTATCGAGGCAGGGTATATTTCATTAGAGTTATTCCCCACATTTTGAAGGTAGTGGCAAACCTTAAGATTGAAGATGCAATTTCCTCTGTGCCCAATGCTGTTAAAGTTAATTCAGGTTGTTTGGCACCTTCATTTGAGAAGATTTCCACAGTTATTAGGTCTGATGAAATTATATTTTTCAATTCAGGGATCTCAACAAGAAGCCTAAATATGATAACTCTGTTGAAGATATCTTGCAGGTCTTGCATGGTAAATTCTGGCTTTAAAAGAAGTTGGTAGTGGCCTCTCTCCAGGAGTTAGAACATGTTCACGTTGTAGGTTTGCTTTAGGGGGCTCTTTTTGTGGAGTACTGTAGGTGGATTCATTGTCATTTGATCTTGACTGCTATTTTTTCTGGTTTCACAGTATCAGAAGCAATCTCTACCTGTCTACCCCCATGTGGGGGTGTTGATAATTTTTTAAAGATATGATTTGAGGCTTTGTAATTTCCATTGGCCCAGTTCTCATATGCCCATTTATTGGTTGTGAGGTTAAGATGGAATAGGCTGGCACAATAATCAACTTTTGGGCAATAGGACTTTGCTTAGACCTAGTGGCTCAACTCAAGTTCATTCTGTTTGTATGAGCATCTTTTTGTTCTGCAAGTTCAGATCAGGAAACTACTAAACCTGGTAAGCTATGCTCATTCTTTTTGCTTTACTTTTTTTTGTGAGCTCCAGTAGCTTCCAATGGTTGCCTTTCTTGCTCTCTACTTATGGAATTGATAGCAGCTTCTTTCAAAGGTGACATTAGATTCAATGTATAGTGGGCTGTCCATAGCAGATGCCTCATCTGTTTAAGTCTTTTAAACTGTTTGCAATATTACCATCACACCTAATTCCTTATCAATTAAATATTGGATGGATTTTGCTTGCTCAACACTCTTGATAAAGTGAATCTTATTCCTGGCTTTCCTGGAATGTTTTTTTTGTCTTTTTGTTTGTTTGGGTCTGATTGCCTATTTCACTGTGGAAGCACTTGAATGTGACGATTGCTAAGACTGACGTTGGGCTTCCATAACCTTTGTAACGTAGTTGTGGAAGAACTTTGGGGGTGATTCTGACCCCGGCGGTCTTAGACAGGCCGGCGGTGCCCCGCAGGGCATTCTGACCGCGGCGGTAAAGCCGCGGTCAGACCGGCAACACTGGCGGTCTCCCGCCAGTGTACCGCTGCCCTATTGAATCCTCCAAGGCGGCGCAGCTAGCTGCGCCGCCGAGGGGATTCCGACCCCCCCTACCGCCATCCAGTTCCCGGCGGTCCGCCCACCGGGAACCGGATGGCGGTAGGGGGGGTCGCGGGGCCCCTGGGGGCCCCTGCAGTGCCCATGCCACTGGCATGGGCACTGCAGGGGCCCCAGTAAGAGGGCCCCTACAAGTATTTCACTGTCTGCTTGGCAGACAGTGAAATACGCGACGGGTGCAACAGCACCCGTCGCACCTTCCCACTCCGCCGGCTCGATTACGAGCCGGCATCCTTGTGGGAAGTGAGTTTTTCCCTGGGCTGGCGGGCGGTCTTTTGGCGACCGCCCGCCAGCCCAGGGAAAAACTTAGAATACCCTCCGCGGTCTTTCGACCGCGGAGCGGTATTTCGGAGGGGGAAGTCTGGCGGGCGGCCTGCCGCCCGCCAGACTTAGAATGACCCCCTTTGTCTGTACACGTTCAGGTGGTTCTACAGTTATCTCTTGCTCCTGCTTACTTATTTCCCTTTTTTTGAGTAGCACTGGAAGTTTTTTTTTTTTTTTTTTTTAACATAGATTATTGTCTTCATGCCAGAAGTGTACAAAGCTATTAGGTTCATAAGGTTGATCTGGACATCCAACTTATCACACTGCAGGTTGAGAGCATCCATTGACACTTGAAGTGTTTTTAAAAGTGCTTCCCAAAGATCAGAGATGTTCTCAGCATGTGTGCTTAGGCTCTCATTGAACAAGTTCTTCACGGGTGTCGATGTTATGGCTGATAGCCCACCATTGCTCATTCTACTGTAAACAGGAGGTATTTTTGCTTTACCTTCTGAAAGTTCCAGAGGTGAAGGTGTGGGACCCCTGGATTTTGAAGTAACTTTTTGGGGAATTTCTTGAAAATCATTTGAGTCGCTGTATTGGTTATGTGGACTGTGATGCTCCATGGGTCATTAGTGTTATTGCCAAGAGTTATCGTCCTTACTTCAATTGCCTGTCCTAAATCCATGTTATTGGAAATTGAAGTCACGCATAACCAAGAACTGCCCTCTTCCTCTTTGCAGTCCATGAGGGTATGGTGAGCTTTATCACCATTTTCTTGATCTGAAGAGATTTGACAAACAGGTCAAGGGGTAGAATGCATTTGATTAGGAGCATGAACCTGAGCTTCTACAATGATGGAATTAGGATTTGCCACTGGCATGGGAGGACTTCCATAGGTAAAGGTGCTCTTTTGCAATAGACTTGCAGGAGGGGCGATTGATGATGCTGGGATCCCCAGTGGGCCCCTTTCCTTAATAGATTCTATCTTTTCGGAGGTTAATGGATTGGGCAGGCCTGGTAAATTATCGGATGTTGAATATATAGCTGATATCAGATCTTTAGGGAAGGTGAATTTATGATTTAAATTTGCTTTGCCAAAGAAGTTCACTGTTGGTGATGTCAGGGGAATACTTCCCTGAGATCCTCGAGGTGTGGATGAATTAATTGTTTTACCAACTTGATTATTTTTTCTCTGATTTGGCTGTTTCTGGATTTTCTGGACTGGTGGTTGCCTAATCTTCCCAGATCAAATTTTTACTGAGTGATGTATCAAATGCCAGAAAGGAGCTGCCTCTCTGGAAAAGTCGAACCTTCAATTGAAGGATTGGTTACTGAATGGGTGGGGGAGATTCCAGGAGGAAAAAGCCGCACTGGGACCTAGGCCACTGACTCCGGGCCTCTCCGGCTCAAACACTGGGCTGTGACCACTAATGCTACAACCACACCCTTCCCCCTAATGTCCAACTAGTAACACTAGAGCAGAGTGGAGTAGGAGCTGGTGCAGGATAGAGGCTTTCTGGAACATATTCTTTATACTTTTACTGACAGGCTGCTGGCCACTATCCTCACCAACACCTGCCTTCTCCCCACTGTCTTTCCCTGCTTAGCCCCAGAACAAGATTCTAGGACAGTGTTCCCCCACACTATTCTCCGGGCTACCAACAAGGGTAAGCAAGGCTTTGGGCAGCTGGAGAGGGCATGAGCATTGTCGACCGCTTCAGTATTTTCTGGCACACTTTGACACACCTGACCTCAAGAAAGCTGCCCTTACAGTTCTTTGTCTCCTTGGGATTCCTTGGAGTGCAGCCATTTGACCCTAGTGGGTGCAATCACTAGGATCCAAAGACAGATATTGAAGCCCAGAAGTTGAGGTTGTAAGACTGGATTGGGTCGGTGTTAGAGCAGTGGTAGAATTGCAGGTAGGCTGATAAAAAGTGCTAGTAACTTCCAACGTGGCCCAAGTGAGGTGATTGCTGCTCAGGCTCATAAAGCTGCAGATTGCAGTAATGCAGTAGTAGAGGCAGGCATACAACACAACTTTTGGCTATAAAGCAAGTTAGTTGATGGTTTACTTCAGAGGGAATGGCCTTTCCTCTCAAGCTTTCCGCAGCCCCTCCGCAATGCTGGCCATGAAAGAGTGGAATGGAATAGAGAAGTGGGTCTGGCTTCTGAGTGCCCGTGGAAGCAGGGGGAATTAAGAGCTGGAAGGCGAATATGGCTACGGGTGAGCCTTTGTGAGCCTTGTTTGGATATTGTTTTGCACATTATCCCGGCCATTGTTCCCCCTTAGCCGACCGTTATGGTGGGGCAGCCAGCTGGCCATGAGGGAGGAAAGAAACAGCTGTGATCCTTCAGGACCTCTCTATGACACACCCACTGCACCGGGCCCTGTTCCAGGGCAAGTGGGAGGGCCTATTGAAGATATCCCCGAACAGCTCTTCTTACCTCATGCCTGCTGTGGCTGCAGGTGCAACTGCATAGCTACAGGGCTGCTGGGCTTTATGGTTTCAAACACTCACCTGATTCTGACCAAGAAGAAGATGCTGGACCTCCTGTCCCACCAAGGACAGCAAATGAAACTCACTGCCTGAAGGAAGGGGGGTTGGATTAAACAAGAAAAAGATATGCATCACTGGGTCTGCTCTGCTGCCTTGCAACACTGCACAAGAGGGTCTATACACCCTGGACATTTTAGTGTTGATGCAGATGTGGATGCGGTGCACTAGAAACAACAAGAAGAGTTGTTTACTAACAGGTGTTGAAACAGTTATTTACAACAATATCACTTATAGGCTTCATCATAAATAAGGCTTGTGAGCAGTTACAATTCAAAGGAAGACCAGAGTTTTCTGCCACTCCACAGAATGTTTTAAAATAACAATGTTCAAATCAAAACTTGAAAGTACAGATTGTGCGCTCAAAGTCCTTTTGTGTTCTTTATGGAAAAGTGTCAAGAAATACAAACATGAAGACCTTCAGTTCTGAGTCAAAGTCTGATCGCCCACGAGTTAAAGTGTCCAGAGGGATAGGACTTTCAATACTTAGAAACACAGAGGCCCTCATTATGAAATTGGCTGTGAGTGATAAAGTGGTGGTAATACCACCAACAGGCTGGCGGTAAGTACCGCAAAATTATGACCATGGCGGAGACAGCCAATGTACCACACCAACTGCCAGGGTGGAAACAACGCTCACGAGGGCGGTAGCCGGCAACAGCCATGCAGATGACAAAGTACCGCCCACCATATTTTGACCCTGCATTGTGCCACCTTTCTGGGGCGGTACCAATGCCATCAAAAGCCTGGTGGAAACGCATCACAGAAGAGAAAGGACTCACCATCAGAGACACAGGGAAGAACAATGCTGCCATGGAACCTGAACTGCAAGTTTTCCAGATGATCTTCTATGTTATGCTCCACCTTGAACACCGATGAAGACGATGACGGTGAGTACAGCCGCCTAGCGCACAAGGGAGGGAGGGAGGAAAACGAGAGTGACACACACACGCACAACACACACCAGACACACACACACACACCATACACAAAACCAGCTACACATGAAAAACAATTTTTCCCCGAAACACGTCAGAATAATGCAAGGACAACAGGAATGGATTAAATGGATTGTAATCAATTCAACATCTAAATAACTTAATCGATTTGTCAATGAAACAGATATGTACACATGTACACAAAGGGACACTGCCCATTCCAATGTTCAAAGGGCCCACATGGCCACAGGGCACAGTCTAAAGCCCAACTCGAATCCTGACTCCACCCGGATAGTACACTGCAGGGGCATCAGTTTGCAAATGGGAAGGCACCTCGGGGGAGGCACCTCAGCCGGATGCAAGAACAAGCCCTCTGGTTCCAGATGGGACAATTTGCCCATTGCTCTTTCCTGGGGAGTACAAGGCCACAGTCTCTGAAGTGGGTGACTTTCCCACAGGTTCTGGAGGGGGCAACTTGCCCATTGCTCTGTCCTGGGAAGTGCAAGGCTACAGTCTGTGGAGTGGGTGACTTTCTCACTGGTTCTGGATGGGCCAACTTGCCCATTGCTCTTTCCTGCAGAGTGCAAGGCCACAGTCTCTGGAGTGGGTGACGTTTGGACTAGTTCTGGAGGGGGCAACTCGTACAGCAGCCCCTGAAGGGTGGCCTACATGGCTTCTGCTGGCGGTGATGGCTGCAATGTGTTGGCAGATGAAGTTGTCTCCTGGGCAGCCTCTGCAGGTGGTGATGGCTGCAGTGCCGTGGTGGATGGTGGTGACTCCTGGGCAGCCTCTGCAGTTGCTGATGGCTGCCGTGTTGTGGTGGATGGACGAGCCTCCTGGGAAGCCTCTGCAGTTGCTGATGGCTGCAATTCATCAGCTGGCAGTTGGGACCTCGTAACAGCTGGTGGTGGTGGAGGCGTCACCCTGACAGCCTCTGCTGGAGTAGAGGGCGTCATCTCCTCCATTACGTGGGGCGTGAATCCCTTATCCTTTCTGGTAGGGGTACAGGTTCCTTCCTCTTCTTGCCTGGTGGTGCAGGCTCCTTCCCCTTCTTGCATGGAGGTGCAGGCTCCTACCGCTCTTTGCATGGAGGTGCAGCCTCCTTCCCCTTCAATGGATGTGTGGTATCCTTTCCATCATGAGTAGGTGGTGCTACCACTGTCCACTTGGACTGTTTGGCTTAGATGCTGGGCTGGGTCTTTGGTACCCTGCTCATACGGGCAGGACGAGGGGTGAGGGGGAGGGAAGAGGTTAAGTTGGGAAAGGAAAAGTTTTTTAGGGACATTGGGGCAGGAGGAGGGAGGAGTGATGGGAGACGAGGTTGAGGGAGTGGTTGTAGGAGATGTATGTCTGCTGGATTTGGGTGACAGGTGCAAGTGACGGTTGGAATCAATTAACTGAAAAAGCAAGAACCAAAGAGCATTAGCCGTCAGAGTCAATAGGTCATGACAGTTGGTGCCAATAACCAAGGCTGGTGGAAAATTAAGTCTAAGTGGTTACATGCAATAGATAATGGTGGATGGAGCTGGTTGTCTAGGAAACACATGATACTCTTACAAGAGTGTAACCAGGAAGAGCAATGGTACGGTAGGTCCAAGGAGGTGAAAAGCTGTGGGAAGGGAACAGTGGCTTGCAGGAGGCTGTACAATGCCACAAGGGGAAACAACATGAGCCCTATACCCACAGTACAGAGGGCACAAGAGGGGGTTGTGACGTATGGCAGTGTTCTCCAAGTTCTTCTAGCTGCTTCGCTCTCTACTCATCTGATCAGCCCTCCGGGCTGCTCTCCTTTGCTCCTGGCTGTTGGCTGTTTCAGCAATCCTTCTAGCAATACTTCTGGCATCTGTATTGCTTAAATATTTTGATTTAACATGACTCCACACCCAAAGTCCACGCTTGTGGATGTTTTCCTTACTTATATTTCTGGACCTAGTGCCAAGTGAATCTAGTGTGTGGCAGAGGCATAGGCCTCTCCCTGACAATGAAAGGCCCATAACCTGTCCTGTGACCTAGAGGGATGCACCATGTGTGACTTCATATTAGGCAATGAACTACTCTCATTGCCCTATTTGCATCATATAAAGTAGTGGTTGCAACATGTCATGTTTTCTGAATGAATTTTATAGCCACATTTTTCCTGTCAGTGAGGGCACTATATACAGACTCCTCTTGTAAAAGGTTTCACTTTTATATGAACCCAAAACCTTGTCCTGACATACAATGGCCCTCATTACAACATTGGCGGTAAATGCCGCTTACCGCCGTGCAGAAGACCGCCAATACACTGCTGCAGCGGCGGAATTCCACTACAGCTATTACGACCCACAGGCCAGAATCCGCCAAAATCCAGACACCCACACAAGTCCGCCACACCAAAGGTCAGTGATAAACTGGCAATAACAAAACCCACACCATCACAGCAACAGGAATACACCCACACTCTTTCAACTGCGGTATTCCATTTGCGCTACACACCGCCGCGCTCAAAATACAAATACATTTACAAAACACAACCACATTGGACAAGTCGAAACACACACCTGATACACATACAACACCATTCCCACACACACAATTGAATATAAAACACACACCCACATCACCCACAAACCCCTACGACAAAAGTAGAGAAAGAAGCACAGAGAGAGAGGCCACTATCAACAATACTAGCATCCACAGGCACACAACATCATCACTCACACAACATCCACGCACCTCAGACAACACACACAAACACATCACAACCGACACCACCTCACACATCACCCACACCACACCATGGCACCGCAAAGACACCACAGGTTCTCTGAGGAGGAGCTCAGGGTCATGGTGGAAGAAATCGTCTGGGTAGAGCCACAGCTATTCGGAGCGCAGGTGCAGCACACCTCCATTGCTAGGAAGATGGAGCTATGGCGCAGAATCGTAGACAGGGTCAACGCAGTGGGACAGCATCCAAGAACACGGGATGACATCAGGAAGAGGTGAAACGACCTACGGGGGAAGGTGCATTCCGTGGTCTCAAGACACCAGATTGCAGTTCAGAGGACTGGCGGCGGACACCCCCCCCCAACTAACAACATGGGAGGAGCAGGTCTTGGCTATACTGCATCGTGAGGTCCTCACAGGAGTAGCAGGAGGAATGGACTCTGGTAAGTCAAATCTTAACTATTACATCACCCACCGTACCTGCATGCTATCAGATACCCCACCCTCACCCCCATCACTCCAACACCTCACATATACCCCACTATCACAACCCACACATCCCAACACCAAGCCCTGCATGCAACACCAAAGCATGGACACCCATCACCAAAGCATGTCCATTACAGATACCCACACAGATCCCCAAACCAAATATCACACAAGGTCCTAGACAAGAATGTAAGCACTGGGGTACAGGGTCACCCACCCATTGCACACAATGGCACACACAGATGCAATAATCATGCCTTTACACCCCTGCAGGACCCCTACCCAACGTCACTGGACAGGAGGTTCCAGACATGTCCACTCCCCCCACAGAAGAGGCCCACAGTGATGACAGCAGCTCTTTCCAACTAGATCTAGATGACCAACTCGGCCCATCTGAGACCTCGGGACAGTCGGTCCCCCACACACTGGCACATGCCTCCACAGAGCCTCACCCCTCAGGAAACACCAGCACAGCACCCACCCAGCGGGCCCATACCTCTGTCCCCTGGACACGTCAAGCAGCAGTGTGTCCACCACTACAGGGAACTCAGGCAAACCCACCACCCCAAGAACATCAGGGACCTGGGGGCAGTGGGCTCATGGTTCAGGGGACAGGAAAACCGGGGAACTGGGAGGACTGCTGTGTGACAGGGGGAGGACAGGCTCAGGGAACCCACTCTCCACGAGGCCATCTCCAACATCATGGGAGAGTACCATCATTCCCAGGAGACAATGGCAACGGTACTGGACAAGTTTCAGGAGACCCAGCGGCTGCAGGAGGAACAGTATTTGGGGATCAGGGAGGAACTCAAGTCCATCAACACTACCCTGGTCACCATTGTAGGGGTGCTGAAGGACCTTGTGAACACCAGGAGGGACACTGTGGAACAACAAGGGGCCCCTGACACTAGCCTGGATGATGAACAGCCCACCACCTCCCCTGGCGCTAGTGGACAGGAGGCACCGCCACAGGACCACGACACCAGCACCCCACCCCACCTCCTGCAGATGGAGAACCACCCCACAAACGGTCCGTGAGATCCAGGACAAAGACAGAGAACAATGCCAAGACCCCGCCAAGAAATGAGACCACCCTGAATGTCATCCTTCTGTCCCACTTCATCACCCTGTCCATCCATCAACTGCCCTAGCTCCACATCCTATGCCCCTTTGGACAATGCACCTGTGAAACAAATAGACTGGACTCTGCCATTGACATTGCTCCACCATCACCCCTGCCCATTTTACAACCCCCTCTACTATTTTGCACTTAAATAAACACCCTTGAATCACAAAACAATCTGGAGTCAGTCTGCACTTTCACAAATGTGTATTTGCTATAACTAAGGAAAATAGCAATGTCGATTGTATTGTCAACATACCTATGTCACACAGCTCTAGTCCATGAGGTAACATAGCAGAGGTCACACAGTCGGACCCACATCTGTGAAATGGAAAGGGAAAGTGACAAGTCAGGGTCCATACACTGGGTGAAAGAGACAGATATATGATAGGTCTAACAATTGTATGAGATGTGGGAGGCAGTGATATCTTCTTACCTGTGTCTCACTGGAAGTATTGCTGGGAAACGTTGTTTCTGTTGTCGATATACTCTTCTTCTGCCTCCTCTTCTTCACTGTCCACAGGCTCCACAGCTGCCACAAGACCTCCTTCTGGACCATCCTCCTGCAGAAAAGGCACTTGTCGTCGCAAAGCCAGGTTGTGCAGCATACAGCAGGCCACGATGATCAGGCACACCTTCTTTGATGAGTACTAGAGAGAACCACCTGTAATATGGAAGAACCGGAACACGCCCTTCAGGAGGCCGAAGGTTCTTTCTGTAATCCTCCTAGTTCGCCCATGTGCCTCATTGTAGCATTCCTCTGCCCTTGTCCTGGGATTCCTCACTGGGGTCAGTAGCCATGACAGGTTGGGGTAACCAGAGTCACCTGCAAATGTCGAGGGACAACTGTTAGACACACACTAACCCTTAGGGACAACCCCAGACAATCATTCACATGGTATAGGGTCCTTGTCCTCACCTATTAGCCACACACGGTGCCTCTGGAGTTGCCCCATCACATAAGGGATGCTGCTATTCCTCAGAATGTAAACATCATGCGTTGAGCCTGGAAACTTGACATTGACATGGGAGATGTACTGGTTGGCCAAACACACCATCTGCACATTCATTGAATGGTAGCTTTTCCGGTTTCTGTACACCTGTTCACTCCTACGGGGGGTACCAATGCCACATGTGTCCCATCAATGGCACCTATGATGTTGGGGATATGTCCCAGGGCATAGAAGTCACCTTTCACTGTGGGCAAATCCTCCACCTGAGGGAAAACGATGTAGCTGCGCATGTGTTGCAGCAGGGCAGACAACACTCTGGACAACACGTTAGAGAACATAGGCTGGGACATCCCTGATGCAATGGCTACTGTTGTTTGAAAATTCCCACTTGCCAGGAAATGGAGTACTGACAGGACATGCACTAGAGGGGGGATTCCTGTGGGATGGGGGATAGCTGACATCAGGTCTGGCTCCAACTGGGCACACAGTTCCTGGATTGTGGCACAATCAAGTTTGTAAGTGATAATGATGTGTCTGTCTTCCATTGTCGACAGGTCCACCAGCGGTCTGTACATGAGAGGATGCCCCCATCTCCTCACCTGCCCCAGCGGACGTGCCCTATGGATGAGAACAGCAAGCACAGAGTCAGCCAACAGTGAGGTATTAAAAAAAACTATTTATTGCACACATTTGTCAATCCACAATGTGCCTTTCACTGTGTGTATGCAAGGCCTAGATAGGTGTGACGCATTTAAAATTAATGCCATGTGGCCCCCTGAAATGGCGGCTGCCTGACCTGTAATGTGCGACAAGGGGATATGAAGTAACTGCGCTGGCGTTGTACACCGTTGCGGTAGGTGGTCGAAGACCGCAGCGCAATCCTGCATTGGTTAACATTGGACCCTATGGGTCCCAGGAGCCAATGACGATGTACGCCAGCGGTGACGGTATGCACCGCCATGGACATGACCGCCATTTTCTGTCTGTTCACTCACTTGATACCTGACCTTCGACAGGAGAGGACTTACACTGCAAGTGCTGCTGTGACCTCAGTCTGGAAGCTACGATGGCTCATGTGTCTGGGGAAAGGGCCCCTGTCTTCACTTCGGAGGAGTTGGAGAGGTTAGGGGATGGGGTCCTCCCCCAGTACACGCTACTCTACGGTCCTCCAGACAAACAGGTGAGTACACTGTGAGCATGTTGTATGGACAATGTCTGTTTGGAGTGGTGTGGACGGATGATACGGGGGTGAGGACTGCATGAGCGGACGGTGAGTGTATGTGCGTCAGGGCAAAGGTGGGAAAGTGGGTCAATGAATGTCATGGTCCGGACGGTTAAAGATTATCCTCTTCCCCTGTACTATTCCTCTAGGTCAGTGCCCACCAGAAGAAGGATATTTGGCATGCCATCGCCAAGGACGTCGGGACCCTGGGGGTTCACCACAGACGGAGCACCCACTGCCGGTGATGGGAGGACATTCGCCGCTGGAGCAAGAAGACGGCGGAGGCCCAGCTGGGGATGGCCCCCCAACGTGGGAGGGGTGCCCGTCGCTCCATGACCCCCCTGATGTTCCGGATCCTGGCGGTGGCCTATCTGGAGTTGGATGGGCGCTTGAGGGCATCACAGCAGCCACAAGGGGGTGAGTACAGTCACATCCATCTGACTCTGTGCGTATTACGAGGTGTCTGGGTGTGGGAGGTGGGCTGTGGTTTCCCCTAGGCCAGGATGAGTTTTGTAGGCAAGGTCCCTTGGTGAGGCAGGCTGTGTGGCACCCCAACCCCACCAGTGGTAAGAGCCAACTACACCTAGTCAGGCTCATGTGACTTCCAGGTGTGCAGCAATAGGGCATAGACCTTGTACCCCATGTACCTGGGATTAATTAGGGAACTCTAAGTGCATTGCCTAGTGCAGAGGGCTGCTGTGTCTGTAGTGTCCGCCAACGGTAGCGGTACTGCATGCACTGAACATGTCTTTCTTATGTCTCCCCCCCTTTTTGTGGTCTCCCTGTGCCTGTGTGCATTAGCATCATCAGGCGTAGGAGAAGTGCCACCGGACCATGAGGGAGCTTCATCCCAATTGGCCCTGGAGGGCGAGACAATGGAGTCTGAAGCCACCAGTGGGACGGAGGGCGAGGGGAGCTCAACGGCAGGGACAGGAAGTGACATCAGCGACAACTACTCCTCTTCTGATGGGAGCTCCCTTGCGGTGGCGGGCCCCTCTGTGCCCACTGCATCAATAGGTACAGCTGCCACACCCCCTACCAGCACTGCCCTCCCAGCAGCCCCTCAGTGTCTGTCCCCTGCCCGCTCACCCAGGAGGGTGGGCATCTCCTTCGCCCCAGACACCTCAGGCCCTGCCCCAGTCAGCCCTGCTGCTTAAGTGAGGAGGCTATTGACCTCCTGAGATCCCTCACTGTTGGGCAGTCTACCATTCTGAATGCCATCCAGCGTGTCGAGAGGCATTTGCAACAATCAAATGCATACCTGGAGTGCATTCATTCTGGCCAGGCAGCCCAACAGAGAGCATTTCAGGCTCTGGCCTCTGCACTGATGGCAGCCATTGTCCCTGTGTCCAGCCTCCCCCCTCCAACTTCCTCCACCCAGACCCAATCCCCTGTACCTCAGCCTATCCGAAGCACACCATCAGACCAGCATGCCCACACCTCAACACACAAGGGTGGCTCTAGCAAATATAAGCAACACACATCCCACAGGCACTCACACAAGCATCATACCCATGCACACATACCAACATCCACTGCCTTGACTGTGTCCCTCTTCTCCATGTCTCCCTCCTCCCTCCCTGTCTCGTCTCCACTCACACCCGCATGCACTACATCTTCACCCACTACCTCCATCACCAGCACGCCCATCACCACACACCGCTCACATGCACTCACCACCCCACTACCATTCACACATCCCCAGTGTCCTCAACCAGTGGGTCTGTGAGCCTCCTCCCAAAGTACACAAACGCAGCCACACACCCACCCAACATGTATCCACCCCACAACAGCCTCCAGCCCATGCACCTTCACCCAAAGTCAGCAAACGTACACCTCCTACATCCACTACCTCTTTCTCCACTCCCAAACCCCCTCCATCTACCCGTCTCAGTGTGTCTAAAAAGCTTTTCCTATCTAATGTTGACCTCTTTCCTACACCTCCCCCCGTCCGTCCCCTAGGGCCCACCTTTCCAGGTCCCAACCCAGCACCTCAGCCACCACATCACCAAGCACAGTGGTGCCAGCAATTGCGGGCTTTTGGAGTGCGCCAAGCAACAGGGCTACCAGTGTTCCACGGAGTGAGGGCAAGGACATTCCGCCACCTCCAAAAGTCAAAAAGTTGCCCACATCCCGCAGGGTGAAGGCGAAAACACCTGCTACCAATGGATCAGGCATAACAAACATGGATAGTGACAAGACAGCTGCGCCACCATTCAAGGTGGTGAAGGGCCAGAAGATCAAGGGCAGGTCCACGTCAACGCCAACCTGCACGGTGGACAAGACCGCCACCAGCACCGCCACCTGCACCACGACACACACCGCCACCAGCACCGCAGTCACTGATGCCGCTGCCAGCACCGCAGTCACTGAGCCTGCCTCCAGCACCGCAGTCACTGAGCCCGCCACCAGCAACGCAGTGTCTGAGCCCGCCACCAGCACCCCCACCAAAAAGCCCGCTGCCAGCACCAATGCCACAGAGTACGCCGCCAGCACCGATGCCACAGAGTCTGCCGCAAGCACCGCTGCTACTGATACCACCACCAGCACCAATGCCACAGAGTCCGCCGCCAGCACCGATGCCACAGAGTCCGCCACAAGCACCGCCGCTACTGACACCACCGCCAGCACCGATGCCACAGAGTCCACCGCAAGCACCGCCGTACTGACACCGCCGCCAGCACCGCCAGCGGCCCGCGACATCCTAAGCCAGTGGCACCACCGCAGGCACGGCTGCCATCCCTAGTGGTCAGTCGTCCTAGGTTGGTGGTCAGTTCCAGGAGCCTGGGCAGCTTGCATGTTGCACCACCGTCAGTAGAGTGTCACATCCACTACTTCAGTCCTTGGCAGGCTGAAGCACTCTGGGCACAAAGCCCCCTTTAGAACCAGTGGAGAAAGACATCCCCTACCTCAGTCCTTAGCAGGATGAAGCACTCTGGACACAAGGAGAGAGACATCCACTACCTCAGTCCTTGGCAGGATAAGGCACTCTGGGCACAAAGCCCCCTCCAGAACCAGTGGAGAAAGACATCTACTACCTCAGTCCTTGGCAGGATGAAGCACTCTGGGCACAAAGCACCCTCCAGAACCAGTGGAGACTGTTATCCACTTGAGAGGCTGTGGCTTTGCACTCCCCAGGATAAAGCAGTGGGCAACCCACCCACTGGAGAGACTTGAGAGACTGTGGCTTTGCACTCCCCAGGATAAAGCAGTGGGCAACCCACCCACTGGAGAGACTTGAGAGACTGTGGCTTTGCATTCCCAAGGATACATCAATGGGCATGGAGCCCTCTCGTGGAGCTGGCGTTGTGCACTCATCCGGCTGAGGTGCCCCCTCTTTCTTCCCCCTAAAGGGCCTGTTTCATTTTGATCTCTTGCCGCAGCAGTGTTCTCTCTGTTTGGAGTCTGGTATCAAGTGTTGGCCTCGTCCATGCATTTTGGACCCAGTGGTCCACGGACTATGAATGGTACACTATCCGGACTTGTATAGTTGGTGTACATAATTGTTTATACTGTATTTAAAGCTTTGACTAATGGATTTTTATTGATTACAATCGTTCAACTCATTTCCTTTTGTCCTTGCGTTCTTCCAGAGGGCCAGGGGGTGTAAATGTAATGTTGCAGCATGTATTTGTGTGTATGTTGTTGTGGGTGAGGGTGGGGATGGGGGTGTTGCGTGTTGCATGTGTGTGTCACTCTCTTTTCCCTCCACCCTCCACTGTGTTGTAGGTGCAATACTCACTGTGGTCGTCGCCGCCGTCGTTCGTGCTCCTGGTAGAGGAGCAGGAATTCTATTGCAGGGAGTATTTGGAGTTCTGGCTCCTTGGCGTCCTGGTTCCTCGTGAAATGTGTAGAGGTGAGTGTTTCCCCTTCCAAGTCCTGTTTCGGTCGTGTTTTTGTTCGCGTTGGTTCCACCCCGGAAAAGGTGGCAGATTGGCCTCTCATAATAGTGTGGGCGGTTCATTGTCTTCCGCCTGTCTGTTGGTGGTGACCGCCATGCTGTTTGTTTCTACCGCCGTGGCGGTCGGAGTGTTAAAGTGGCTGTCTATGTTGGCGGTTTCCGCCATGGTCGTGATTCCATTTTTTTTACCGCCGGACTGTTGGCGGTCTTTCAGCCGCTTTAACACCGACCGCCAGGGTTGTAATGAGGGCCAATGTGTTTTTTTAGTTTGAGTAACTATTCTCTGTGTGTGCAGCATGTGCATTGTAGTAGCCCTCTGTGTGCTGCATGAGATTGATTACTGGGGCCAGTGGAACCACTTGTGGATATACCTTGTCAACCATGGCACAAGATGAAAGGTGAGGATAGCTCCCCAGACAGTGGAAGTATACTGTCTACATTCCTATAGATGGAGACCCAGAAACTAAAGTGAAAAGGATGGAGGCAGGGATACCTTTAAAAATTCACAAGAGCCTTGTTAGCATAAGGCTTATGATCATTTCTTCCTAAGCTCTGCCATTAGGTGAATGGTAGGGTTGAGGAGTAGGGCTGCAGTTTCTGATATTTAAGGTGACAATGTTTCTAGGACCAGCCTGTCCTTTGTCTCTAATTACTGCTTTAGGAAGACTGCTCACTGCTGCGCAGATAACTAAAACTGCTTTGGGCTCATGTTTTGGTACCCTTGCTTGAAGCCAGCTCTATTGCTATCTGGTGCAAAAGAGTTTACTTTACAATCAATCAATCAATCAATCAATCATTGCATTTGTAGAGCTCATTACTCACTGGTGAGGGTCTCAAGGTGCTTGGGGGGGAGCTGCTACTGCTCCAACAGCCAGGTCTTGAGGAGTCTCTTGAAGGTCAGTAGGTCCTTGGTCTGATGTAGGTGGATGGGGAGGGTGTTCCAGGTCTTGGCAGCTAGGTAGGAGAATGATCTGCCATCGGTTGTTGACCTGTGGATGCGTGGAACGGTGGCAAGGGTGAGGTCGGATGAACAGAGCTGACGATTTGGGGTGTAGAAGGTGAGACGATCATTGAGGTATGCTGGTCTGGCGTTGTGGAGTGCTTTGTGGGTGTGGGTGAGGAGTTTGAATGAGATCCTTTTGTTGACATGGAACCAGTGTAGGTCTCCCAGGTGGGCTGAGATGTTGCTGTGGTGGGGGATGTTGAGGATGAGGCATGAGGAGGTGTTCTGCATCCGCAGCAATCTTTTCTGGAGAGTGCCCATGGTTCCCGCGTAGAGAGCGTTGCTGTAGTCCAGTCTGCTGCTGACGAGTCCCTCTGGTTTTGGTAGGGATCCACCTGTAGATTTTGCGGAGCATACAGAAGGTGTTAAAGCAGGAGGATAGGACAGCATTGACTTGTTGGGTCATGGAGAGAAATGAGTCAAGGATGAAAGCCAGGTTGCGGGTGTGGTTGGTGGGCGTTGGTGCAGCTCCCAGCGTGGGCGGCCACCAGGAGGCATCCCAGGAGGAGGGGGTGGGGCCGAGGATGAGGAACTCTGTCCTATCTGAGTTTAGCTTTAGGCAACAGTTCTTCATTCAGTTGGCGAAGGCCTTCATACTGTTGTGGAGGTTGTTTTTGGCAGTGGCGGGTTCCTTGGTGAGGGAGAGGATTAGCTGGGTGTGGTCGGCATAAGACACGATGTTGAGTTTGTGAGAACGGACGAGTTTGGCCAGCGGTGCCATGTAGACGTTCAAGAGTGTCGACCTGAGGGAGGAGCCCTGTGGTACGCTGCAGATGGTCATGGTGGCTTCAGATTGGAATGGAGGGAGGTGGACTCTCTGTGTTCTGTGTTCTTACAAACATGATTTATCTTGAGAGTACCTGTAAATGACATTTGAAAGAGAACCAACCCAAGCCTGTTCTGACACCTCAGACTGAGGATCCACATCCCCGGTCTACAAAATGTATATGAAAGTAGGATCATAACTACCTCACTTTGTGCAGTTCAATGGCCTCCTTCCCATTTGGTATAGTTCCATACCCTTCAAGACCAAGAAAGACAATGCGTCAGAAGATTGCTAGGTGACCAGGGCTAGTGTCTGAGTGAGAAGATATCATCCGGCATCTGCAACTTGCAGGAGAAGCTGAGGGTCTACCCAAGTGGCTAGAAGCCTACTTTTATGGTCATAAAGGGCAGGAAAGTGTCATGCTCTGCAGGAGGAGAGACTGTCCAGAAGGACAAACCCAGGTTTTTAGCACGAGGAACAGGTAGGTGGTGGCAAGTAAAGTAGGTCCTGAACTGATATGTGCAGGGTCCCGCTTTGTAGCTCCCAACATGTGATGCACAATGACATATTCACTAACATGTCACTGTGTGGCCTGGTGTTTCCGCCATCAACTCTATGGGCCTAGTGTGGCTGCTGCCAACCCATATGCCCACCGGAGAGGAGGGGCTCCTAGGGACACAAATGCCGAAGATGAACATATGCCTGTATCAGCCTCAAGGGCTGAAGTTGAGTGTCTGTCTGCCTTGGCCTCAAAGGCTATAGCTGCTGAGGATGAATATCTGCCTGCTTATCCCAAAGGCTGTGTCCTTCACCAAGTTCATTGAGTGTGTTGCTCAGCACCATAAACCTAAAAGAGGTTTGACTGCGATCTGTCCTCTATCACCCTGGCACTGGAGCTCAAGAGTGTGAAGACAGATCGCACTAGTCTACACCTGGGATACACCAGCATCACTGAGAAGGTACAGTGGTACTGTGCCTGCACAAACTGAGAGAATATACTTGAACTAAAGCAGAGGGAAACGGTTCGGACAAAAGGCAATTGAAATGACCCACCGGCCAATCTTTTGGGAAATCAAAAGTGATCTGCACCTGTGTCTAGCCAATCTCAGTATTCATAACTTTGCCAAAGTCACAAATTAGATACAAGTGGTGGGAGGGGATGAAATGGATATATGGGTTTCTTTAGATCCCGGAGGGAGTATAAAACCCTTTACCTGAATCACCTTTAGAATGGCTGGTATTTAATAATGCCGTGTGAATAAAACTAAAAAAAATTCTTAAAAGACCTGTGCTGGGCTGGACAATATTTCATTGCATCTGTTAGTTGACTTTTGAGTTCTGAGCTTTTGGCTCCAACACTACCTCACAGAGAAGCGTGTGTCTGGTCACCTTCATTACCCATAGTCAAGTGTGGAAAGGGCTATATTTGGGACAGCTTGCAGAGCCATCATAGGATTGAACCAGAACACCAGTGCTAAATGACCTCAAAAACATGGGTGGAGCTCTGTAGCTCCTGTCTGACCTTGGCCCCTGAACAGTGTCTGACAGCAAGTAACAGGACAAACCATTATGAATCAGCTATAGGTGGTATATTGCACTCCTGACAACCACACTTACATGGTAATAGGAGATTGTTGTGGAACATAACTCTTACAATCCAGACCTGTTGGACTGTCATTGGGAAGCACCTATGGCTCTTGCAAGGCAAAGGGAAGCAGTACAGTGTTCACACAATCTAGCAGTAATATCACTGCCCTAGATTGTTACAGATTGGCTTTCATTGATCAGGAAAGGTGTAACCCATTTAAGGACATTAACCAATGATGTTTTATGCTGAGGGCAGGAGGTGCAAGATCAAGGTATGTTATTGACCCTTGTCCCAGGAATGATCCAAACTATTCTCTAATGTTCAGTAATGCAGCTTCTTATCACAGCAATGTTCAGCCTATAACTTTCTTACCATTTTTTGCCAAGGTAGTAGAAAAGTAAGTCAATAGACAGCTTTACTATTTCATCACCTAGAATGTTTTGAACCTGGTCAAACAGGATTTAAATATGTGCACAATATGGATGTCTTCATCCAAGATGAGCTCAGAATGACCCCGCATTCGGGAGCCATCACCACCCTGGTCCTCTTAGACTTCTCTAGATCCTTCTGTGTAGTGCTGCTGTTCTGCCATACCTCTCTGAATTCAGTATTTGCATAGGGCCCTTGATTAGATGACTAGACGTATTCAGGATGATTCTCTCCCTTCACTTGGTCCATTTTTTGCCCACTCAAATGTGGTGTCTTTCAAGGGCCCTCCTCCAACTCCCTCACCTAGCCTTACTGATTTGATCCTTTGGACTGTTGTTCACACTGGCAACATGGAAAAGTCTGCAGTTTATTTTATTTATTTATGTAAGGTTTTCCATTAAGCACTGCTAACCAATAAACAGTGGGGTTAGAGTGTTTTTAGAATAAGATCAATGAAATATGATAGGTGGCCAGATTGTGCTTTGGAAGTCCTTGCAGCGTATAGATGGACACATTCAGGGAATCAAATATATAAACGAGATATCTGCCAAGGTAATATTCAGAAGATAGCAAACCCTTAAAGGTAGATGATCTGGGCCTTTTGGGAGTGTGCGAGTCTGGATAACATGATTAGAATCGCTTGTGAGCAGATGAGAGTAGATGAGGAATTGTTAACCAAATGATGTAGAAAATAGAACCTGATGTAATCATTATCCGTATGTAAATGCAAGTGTTGGGAATTCTATAAGTAACATTTCTTTACCTGTAGGGAGGGATCATCTACCATTTTTCTTATGTCTGCTTGTGTATGTTCTTTGTTGGAAGGTCTGAGGTTTCTAAACAGAAGATACTCAGTAGGCACAGTTGTATAAAGCAGTTGGGTGCACAGCTCTGGAGTGCCTTATGCGAGGTGCAGAGGGCCTTGAAGGACAATCTTTCTTTTACTGGGACCCAATGGAGAGATTTAAGGGCATGTGATATATGGTCCTGCTTAGCCACACCAAGTAACAGACAGGCGATGCAGTTTTGAACTCTTGGAAGCTTCAAAATGATTGTTCTATGGAGCCCAATGCAAAAAATGGTTATATAGTCCAAACAGGACAGTGCTACTAAATGATTAGTGAAATTTTCTGGTAGCAATGTAGCAGAGACAGAACCACTTTACTAGGTAATGAAGGTGAAAAGTGGTTTTGGAGACTTTGAGCTTGATTTAGATGTTGGCAGTAATGGTCACGCCATCACATTTTCAACTGAAAACCCATCCGCTGTCATGACAGTCCACCCACCATATTTAGATGCTGGCGGTCCCTTAAGTGATAGCTCCAAGTTTTTCCTGCCATCTCTACCAAACAAACTCCCCCTGCATCAATGGCACCATTCGAAATTGGCACTCCAGCCACCTTTACCACTGTACAGATTTGAATTACTGCTAAGGCAACTGTGGCGGTCCAACCTCCACACTTGAGTAGGCGAATTGGGGGGGAATGAGGAAAAAACATATATTTTCCCCCAATTCCACTTTGTTTACGACTGGACAAGTCTGGACAAACCTTCTGTTGCTGCTGCCACTGACCCATGGAGAAAACACAACCCCTTCTGTCGCCAAACTCGAAGGCAGGACACCCGCATTGCCAGTGTATGTTGGGTGGGCACTGCACGTGAGGTTGGGACCACTTCAGGCATATACTTGTCACAGTAATATTTTTTAATTATTGCAACATGCATATGTTGGGGACACAAGTGTCTCAAACATGGACGGGAACACACTGGCGCAACACAGATGATACACATACACACGTGTCTTTGTGGTGTTATTATTCATTGTCAAATGAATGCTGGCACCATTAAGACGGTACAATCATACTTGACAAGTGTGTCCAGGTGTGAGCATTGAAAGGGGACCTGTACCGGTAAGGTTTTGCTTCGAATTGTGTATGGGAGTCAGTATGTGTATGTGTGTGTGCGACTGGATTGGCTGGTTGAGGTAGAAGGAGCTAGAGTGGGTTATGTGGTTGTATACATCTGTGTTCTTCTTGAATATGGGTCTGATGTTGTTGTGTGTATGTGTGATTGTTGGTTGTGTTGCTATGTGACACATTCAGGTGTGTGTTGTGTGGCAGTCATTGTTGTGATGTGTGTAGTTGTGACTCATATCAGTGTGTTTGTGTAGTTGTGTTGGTTGTTGTGGTTGTGTCATGTGTGGGTGCACTGCCAATGGCGTGTGTGTGTTGTGTCATGGATGTATGGCAATGGGTGTGTTTGGCATGTACAGAAGGTGTGGTTTTGGACTGGCAATGGATAATGGTGTGCATAGGGAGTGTGATGTTGTGTGTTGTGCAGGTGGATACATGAATAAGGTAGAGTGTGTTACTTACCTGTATTCCATTGCCACTGCCATTGTTCGATGTTCATTGGGTCCAGTTACGGGCTCCCTTCAACAGCAATCCATCAGTTTGACATCACATGCACAGCTGAAACATCTAAATATGGTCTGCAGGAACCCACCTGCCTGATGGTTAGGAAGGGTGCCCCATTGTGGCAGGCTTCAGCTCAGCTGGAACACATTTAAATATGGCAGGCATAACACCATCAACTCGACAGCGTACTCTGGTCCGCCGTCGATGTGGCTTGGCGGTAACACCGTCAATATCTAAATCAGGCTGATAGTTTGTTTAGGAGATAAATGAGAGGTTAATGTTAAAGAGTAGTTCAAAGTTGCAAATTTTATCCACAAGTGGGGATCTCAGTTCAGCAGGCCAGGGGGAAGAGGCTGACGTCCCAGAAGCAAGATTTCAGTTTTATCTTCATTGAGACATAATGAAATGCTCTTCGGTCACCAGTGGACAGAGGCGAGGCCTCATGATAAATTAAGGAGCTTGCCCGATTTATCCTCCTGCCTTAGATGTAATTCTGGGGCAGATTTAAGAGCCCCTAACGCCTCCTTGCACCACATTAGCATAATTGTTTCACCCTAATGTGGCCCAATGAGGCCAAAATCGATGCGCCAAGTTTACATAGTGGCACAATGCATGCATTGCACCACTTTGTAACCCTTTGTGCTACATTATGGCTGCACCAGGCATAAGTATGCAAAGGGGGCATTCTCCCATAGGGAGGGTGAAAAAATGGCACAAAGAAATCTAACAGATTTCTTTGCATCGTTTTTTTCAGCACTTTTAACGCCTGCTCAGAGCAGGCGTTAAAAGGAGGCACACCATTGTTTATAATGGGCTTCAAGGGGCTTTGCAGGATTAGCATCAACATTTTAACGCTAATCCTGCAAAGGTCCGAACTAGCTTCAAATATTTTGACGCTAGTTCCCTAACTACCGCCATGGTGAACTGTATCTTAGATACGGCACACACATAGTGGCGTTGGGAGGGCGCTAAAGAGTGCAAGAAAAGTGGCACTGCACTGGGAGCAGCACCACTTTTCTTAAATCAGGCCCTCAATGTCTTCTACATAAACGTGAAAGGATATCTTATGTGAATTGAAGATAGCTATGAGGGATCCATATAAATATTGATTGTGACTGGACACAGCCATGGGTAACACCACAGCATACATTTGTAGTCCTGCAGAAGAAAGGGCTCAATATTCATAGTGGTAACATTTTAGTAGGAAGCACATGATTCATGACAGTGCAGAGTCAGGTTTAACAGGAAAAGGTGCACAAACAATCCAATAAGATATCATGGCCTATGGCATTGAAGGTGGCTTAGAGGTCTAGGATGATCAGTGTGCAAGTGAAGCATTTATTATTTGAATTAATAAATTCTTCCTAAATATTAATAATTGTGGTTTCTGTGCCACATTCGGCTCTAAAATCTATTTCAAAGTCATTTGGATATTGTTGTCAGTAGGCAGGATTAAAATGTGCAGGTAATGCCTTTTTTGAGTTTCTCAGTAATCAATGTTCCAACACAGATAGATGTGTAGTTGAATACATTGCCGGGTACAGCAGTGTTTTTCTCTTTTAGAAATGGGGTAAAGATTACGTTTTTAGGGTTTCTGAGGGATGACTCCAGTGGTGAGAGAGGAGTTGACTAGGTTACTGACAGGCGGTGTTAGAGCTGTGAGGCCCATTTCAAGACATGATTTAAAAAATATTCCAGGAGCAGATTTTGTGAAAGAGAAGAGTATATTGTTCATGCCAGACTCAGAGACAGGTGCTAGGTCTCTGAGAGGGATTATGCCATTATGAGAGGCAGAGCTGGGAACCTAATTCAAGTCTGAAGGTGTGGGAGTTCTGATGGTCTTTTTTATGTGACAATTTTGTCTTTAGAGACAGGCATAAGTTTGCTCCGGTAAGTGATGGTGAAAGCTGACAAGCTGGGAAGTAAGCTGGGAGACTCCAGTTCCTTGTACATATGGAACAGTTCTGTAGTGGAGTTTGTACAGTCCTTATGTGTGTTTGAAAGTCTTCCTTCTTTTCTTTTGAGACAAGCTGATTTATAGCATGTCATTTTTATCCAGAAAGCGGAGTAGTCCAAAGGTGGTTATTTTTTGTGCCAGAGTTTCCCAAGGGCTCTGCATAGTCGTTTCAGTTGGTGGACTCCATCAGTGTACCATTTAATGGGTACAGTAGACAGGCGAACAAGAGAGCAAGAATATAATTTTTAGTTTGTATTCCTTGAGATCTAAGATAGTTGCATGGGACTCCAGTTGAGAGTCAGCAGTTGCAAGGAGTAAGTCAGTGAAGACTTCAGAATGAATTTTGGTAGGATTTTTTTATATTGTGGGATGGGCAGTATCCAACATGGGTTGCTATTTTAGCTTATTCTCAACATGCGACTTGACACAGATGTCTAGGGAAGCAATGTTTTCAATAATTTGCTGAATGTCGGCATATGCTGAGTCTTGTACCCAGATGTTCATGTCACCCAAGAAGAGAGAGTGGGAAGTAAACATTGTAAGATTTTGAGCGAGACCAACTAGGTCGGAGAGGAAATAACTAAGGCATACCTTGGAAGAGTGATAGCTCAGAGACTCACCATTTAGTCTTGCTGAAACTGCTGCTGAAAATCTGGCTATTTGCAGTCATATTGCTGTCTTCTCTGTTTAATCTTTCAGTATCCATTATTGCCAGCACATCCATCTGGATATAAGAACACTGTACAGATGCAATAAATAAATACATGAAGAAACAATACTCAGAAGATTGTTTGTTTCGATATGATAGAAAAGTGATTAGTGTATGCTACCCCTAAACATCATGTGATTAGGCCCCTCCTAACTCCTTCCACTCCTCAGTCCTTAGTCATCACTACATCTGTGTATTTTTGTTACCGCATATCTGTTTGTCTGTTTCTCATTGTAGGATTTTGTGGCTTGTGGCTTGGGCTTGGTGTCCAATGGCGGAAGCATTGATGGATTGATTGCATGCCCCTGACGCACTTTGGAGTTGAACCCTCCTCTTCTTGGTTGACAGTACTGGACTTACTTGTTCAGAAGTAGCCGTAGGTGGAGTGTGGGTTTGGGCTGTCCCACTGGCTTTGTCCCAGTCCTGCCCTCTCTCTGATCTGTGCCATGCTGTTGGGATGTTTGCAGCGAAACAGTGAGGAACTTCCTTAGGAAGTTGGAGGAATAACTTTTCCTTGTGGCACAGCCCAGAATGAGTGAGATCAGAGCCTTCTGACCCATTGGCCTGTTGGGGTGCTCAGTGGGCCCAAGACTGCCAAGCCTACACTGACAAACGTTGTTTTTTTTTTTTTATCCTATGTGAATTCTTGGAATGGGAATTTGAAGAGGTAGTAAAGAATGCAGGTGGGGCACTTATATTATGGATCAAATCTGTTTATTGTTTTGAAAATATAAACATACAAAATACAGCTCATCGCGGGACATGAAATAAAATGTATCAGCACAGCAACAATTCCAAATCTGCAGGCAAAAGTCCCTCCCATAAATCCAAAGGCCATGCCCAAAGGGAAATCCCTGCTAACCCTCTGCCTGCAGAACCATTAGCCGACTGGCAACGCCCACTATTCTTTCAGGCTGTTAGTCCCACAGATGAGAACCACACAAACATGTACATGGAAACACACCAACACTGACTCCCCCCAAGAGATCATGTCATCATCCTGCCTCTCCATTACCCTATCCCTGCCTTGTCCAAATTCAACCCCCCCCACAGCACTCTGACCAGAAATTCAAATCAGCCTCAGAACTCTCAGATAAGTTGGGCATGTCATCTCAGTGAGTTCTGCGGAAAGGATCTGAAGGAACGGCTTCCACATCTCACTCAAATCACCTGTCCGCTGCTGAGAGACTAACGTGAGTTTCTCCATAGCAAGAATGAACCACAGCTTCTGAAGCCATGAGCCACACGTCGGAACCCTATCTGTACCCCAGAGAGCTAGAATCAGCTGCAGCGCTGCGTTAAGTGCCAGGGCCATCTGCCTCCCTTTTAGAGATCTTAGAGGAATGGCAAGGGGGTTGGGTAGTAGCCCCAACAAAATATACGATGGGAATCTAGGAATTTCAACCTGAAACGCTGTATCGATATCATCTATAATGTTTTCCCAGTAACGATGTAGCTTGGGGCAATGCCAAAGCAGATGCACAAGTGTGCCTGTAGCTCCACACCCCCTCCAGCAAAGATCCGACTTATTATGGTCCCATGCTGGGGTATAATACCAGTATGAAGCAACTTTATATGATGTCTCTGTCCCTGCTGTATTGTATGCTGTGTGGCGAATTCTATAGAATATACTGTCCCATTCCTCATCTGTAAATTCTCTCTCCAGCTCCCTCTCCCATCTCAACTGTCCCTTTGACTTAGGCGGGCGCTTCTCCCCTTGTAGAAGCCGATAAAGTTCAGAGATAACTCTTTTATCGTCCTTCTTTAGGAACAGCAATTTCTCAAATGGCGTAAGGGGCCTATCTATTAATGCTCTGTTCGCCGGTAGAAGAGCCCAGTTCCGAACCTGATAATACATCAGCCTATCCGCTTCCAACAGGCTATAGGCCTCTCTCATCTGGTCAAAGGTCAACACCCCCTGTTCATCAAAAAGACTTCCTACCCTCCTGCAGCCCCCGTCGTACCAACGTCTCAGACCCTCCAGACAGAGCCCAGGCTCGAAGTCAGGATTCGCACCTATGGGGGTCATCGGGGATGGGAAAGTCGTCAGCCCTAAACTGCAGGCCACTGCATCCCATACGTGTAACGTTGTTCCTGTGATCGGGGAAGAATAAAGACCTCTAGCCCTGTGCCGACGCAGGAGCCAAGGCTCCTTCCATATATGAGAGCCCGCCACCGCCTGATCCATAAAACACCAGTGTTTCTCCGTGAGTGGGCGGCTCTACTCCAAAAGGAAGTGCAGCTGCATTGCCTGGAAATATCTCAAAAGACACGGAATCGCCAGTCCTCCCTTGCTCTTAGGGAGATATAAAACCTGTTGCGGGAGACGCGCCGGCCGACCCTCCCATATAAATCTCAGGATCGCCGATTGAAGAGTGGCGATCGTCCGGGGCGGTGGGGATAATGGGAGTGCTTGAAACATATACAGTATCCGCGGCAAGATTGTCATCTTGACTGCAGCAACACTGCCCAGCCAAGACAGCTTGTGTCTCCCCCACAACTCCAGGTCTCGCTGTATATCATGGACCAGCTTCGTGTAGTTCAAGCTCTCCATTTTTGCAGCGGACGTTGCCAATTCAACCCCAAGATAGGAAATACGCGAAGACGACCAAAGAAAGGAGTATTGAGCTCTCAGGTCTTTCTCGTGATCCGAGCTTACTGTCAGACTAAGGACCTGAGATTTCTGCATATTCACCTTAAATCCCGAAACCTGGCTAAACTCAGCCAATATCTCCATAAGCGCAGGCTGTGAGGTCGCAGGCTCCGCAAGAGTAAGGATCACGTCATCTGCATACAGGGTTATAAGATGGTCGTCTCCGCCGAATTTGACATCGGAAACCGAGGGACTATCCCGCAAGCATTGCGCAAGAGGCTCCATATATAATGCAAACAAGAGGGGGGAAAGCTGGCATCCCTTCTCTGGTCCCATGCATAACCGGGAACGGCCTAGAGAGCACACCATTAACAGGAACCGCCGCTCTGGGGGACGATAGGCGCATTGGATCCAAGACCTAAAGCCCGGACCCAGACCAAAGCGCTCCAGAACCCGGAAGAGGTATGGCCAATGAACCCTATCGAACGCCTTTTTGGAGTCAATAGAGAGGAAAAGCGCCTCTCGACGAGATCTGTCTATTTTATCTAGCAGATGTAGAAGTCACTTCGTGTTATCACCACAATGCCGGTTTGGAATAAAACCGGACTGATCCGGATCGATAAGACCTGGCATATAAGAGTTAAGGCGGTAAGCAAGAATCCCAGTGAATAGTTTGGTATCTATATTCAGAAGCAAAATCGGTCTATATGAGGCGCACTCCTCTGGGTCCTTACCCGGTTTATGTATAACAGCAATGGTAGCATCCAGCATACTAGGCGTCAAGGTTCCCGACATCCGAAAGGAATTAAAAAGCTGCATGAGGAGCGGGGCGAGCTCTACACAAAAGGTCTTATAAAACAAGGCCGTGAACCCGTCAGGGCCGGGGGACTTCCTGCTCTTTAGGCGGGAGATCGCCGATATAACTTCTTCGGCCCTTATCTGCTGGTCTAGCAGGGACACCTCCCTGTCTGCAAGAGGAATGATTGCTATGCCCTCTAAATGAGAATCCAGGATCGCTTTGTCCCGCTCATCCGCTGCATACAACCCCGGTAAAACTCAACAAATGCCTCAGCAATCTGATCACTCGTGCGAGCCTCTTCACCGGAAGGGGAACAAATCAGTTTCACCGCCTACTTCGCATCCTGCACTCGCAACCGGTGGGCCAATAGCTTTCCGCATCTATTGCTACCTATATAGTATTTATGCTTAAGTCGCACTACCGCGTACTCCGCCCTGTCCCAGTCCAGTCGCTTCAGCTGTTGCCTTGCCTTCTCTAGTTCCCGCCAAATTCTAGGCGCGCCAGTGGATTTATGGGAGCGCTCCAGAACAGCTACCCTCTGCTCTCACTTCTCCCTTACCTCCCTCCTTGCCCTATTAGCTCTCGCAGACAGTGCCATCACCTCACCCCATACCACTGCCTTCAGCGCCTCCCACACGGTCTCCAAGGAAGTGCTGCCATCATCATTAAACCTAACATAATCCGTAATCGCCCTCCGGAGCGACTCCACCACCATCTCACTCTGGAGCAGTGAATCCCTAAAGCGCCATCTCGGAGTGCCAACTCAGCCCATTTCCATGGTGATCTCTACAGTAATCGGGGCATGATTAGTCAAGGCCCTGGCTTCAATCGTAGCCTCCCTGACCCAGGGCATAAACTTGTGTGAGGCCAGAAAAAGATTGAGCAGTGCATAAGTCTTGGTCGCCGCTGAATAAAAGGAGAAATCTCTGAGAGTGGGATGCAACTTCCTCCACACATCCTCTAGCCCGCACTGTGCCAGCCACTGACGCCCCACCTCCGACAATGCCCCGGTCTGCCCAAAGCGCTGACCCGAGCGGTCAAGCTCATTGTCCATCACCAGAATAAAATCTCCACCTACCAAAATGGCAGTATCTGGCGAGCTCAAAATAGGGGAAACTGCCTGTCTCAGGAAGGGCTCCTGCTGGGAATTCGGAGCATAAAGGGAAGCAATGGTGAAATAGAAGGCCCCAAGTCTTATTCTAATAGCCAAGAACCTGCCTGGCACTTCGTGCACCTTCCCAACTATCTCCCCAGCAAAAGTCTTCGAAAGCAATATTGCCACTCCAGCATGCTTCGTAGTTGCTGAGAACCAGAGCTCTCTAGGGAACCATCTGGAGCGCCTGCGAAACTCATCTTTATGCAGCAAGTGGGTCTCTTGTAATAGACAGATATGACTCCCGGATTTCTCTAGACCTGACAAAATCACTAACCGCTTGGTTGGACTGTTAAGCCCCCGGACATTCAAACTTAAGCACTTAATTGTCATACCATCGGAGGGAAGAATCGCTCGGGGGGTAGAGGATCCTCGGAGGGACCAAGACCCAGAACAGCACCTCAGCCGCTTCAAGACCCATGGCCATACCGTTATGAACTGAAATGACCAAACTCGCGGTGAAGCATACGAACATATAACCATAACACACAACAGGTGCTCGTAGCGAAAAAGTCCTCTCACACACATCCCAAAGAGGAAAAGTCTCAGCAGGGCCGTAAAACCACACAAGTTTGCCCGTTAAGTCCACCAACTCTGCCGCCCAGGCCCCGCACAGATGGGCACAGGCCCGCAACCAGTGACCCCGTACTGCCCAACAGCGTTGCGTCTCCATCACCTAGGCACTTGTTCCAGCCGCCACATTGCTCACTGCCGACTGACATTCCGAGATCTGCTCCGACACAGTAGGGCGCTGCTGTTTCCTCCTTCTCTCCTTCCTCCGCCAGCGCAACCGATCTCCTGCCAGGCCCAGATTCAAGTCCGGACCCTGGGCGTCCCCCTCCAGGCCCAGGATCCGATTTGCCTCAGATAGCGACTTCACCTGGCAAAGCTGGTCCCCCCAGTGGAAAACAAGGCGGAACGGGTGACCCCATGAGTAGGAGACAGCATGCGCGCGTAGATGCTCCGTGATAGGTTTAAACTCCCGTCGTCGTTGCAAGGTCCGGACCGAAAGGTCCTGGTATAATTGCAGTTGATGGCCTCTAAAGTGGACCCTGCGGAAGATTGCGTGCCCATTGCAAAATGCTTTCTTTCAGCACGTAATTGTGGACACATGCCAAAATATCCGGCGGGCGAACCCCAGCTCCGCCAGATCCGCCCACACGATGTACCCTATCCATCCAGGACAATCTCCCGGGACTCCTCCAGGTCAGACTCCAGGCCTGTCGCTCGGTGCGAGCCACGGGCCGCCACAACCGCCGGCCTCGGCTCCAGCCCAAGACACACGGCACGCGTGCGCAATAGCACGGCCATGAACGTCCTTAAGGCTCGGCCCCTGGTGCCCCACAACTTCAGTCATCTCGGCTGGGTCTCACAGGCCCCCCCGCTCGGGGTCGAGAAGTAAATCCAGGGCCTAGGCGGCGGAGCACGGACCAACGCGTCCACTCACGCTGCCATCTTGGCCATGCCCCGGGGCACTTATATTATGTTCCCCCTTTAGCAAGTTTCTGTTTATTACAGTCCAAGTGAGGTCTTGAACTGAGTAATTCCCTATTTTGGACATATTTTATAAAACTTTATAACAACGTCTATGAACTTTTTGATTCTGAATTTTTTACCCTCGAAGGAAGAAAATGTGAATGGAAGGAGTGTAAAGTAAGGAGGTGAGGCAGTTCATGAAGTGCCTTGAAAAATCAAAGTTTATGTATGCACTTCAGTTTTTGCCCCGAGTTCCCGTCCCTTCAGGTCCTACCCCTTTAGAGTTCTCTGACCGAAACATGCCAAGCTTAAAGGAAACTGACAACTAAAAGAGAGACAATGTTGGATTACTTAGAGTGTTCTTCCAGATATACTTCCAAATTGTATCTGATTTCTAATGCACCCAATGTTGTTCATATCCCCAAGAGCTCCTGTGAGAAGAAATGCACTTTTTTAAGATTACATATCATTCTACAAATCTGCAATTTCGTTTAGGATTGGTCATGTGAAAGGGGCCTTGCAATTCTACTGGCTAAAGATATTAAGTGGAATTGTTTGACAATTACAACTGATTTAAATTTGCAGATGCTTTTAATTTAACACAAGATATTACCTCTTGTTGTTTCTTAATGTTTGAATTCCACCAGGAAATTGTTATGATTCTATCCTTGATAACACTATGGTTGCAATTTTGAAGTTTAATCTCTATTCTAATTGTCTTATGCTTAAAGTGGGCAACTGCAACACCCATATCACCTTAAGCATCCATGCCTAGAACCCTCTAATATAGTTGGGTGTAGACTGGGGTTTGGAACCTCTTGTGATGCATCATTCATACAATAATAGGAGAAGAGTCAAACTTCTAAATTGGGCTTTATAATTAAATAATATATCATTGCTAGAGATTAACTTTGCAGTTCCTTCACCTGGGGATGACAGCCTTTTAAATTCACTTTAGATTATGCATTACTTTCATACAAACATGTGTGCTCTAAATGACCTTCTTATTTGAATGGAGTAAATCAGTAATCTTAATTACATTAGGTTAGCAATCACTTTTATGTCTTTAGCTTTAAATAAGCTAACAAGAATGCCTGGTAAATATTGTCAACATTAAGACCGCATAGTAAAGTGGGATGATAGTACCCACCTAAAACTTACTCACTAACCACTTTTGGATGGATTACTGTTAGTCTTTGGATTCAAGGGTTTCATGTTTTTGATTTTGGAAGTTTTTAATATCATCCATCAACGGAATGTAAAAAAAACCCTAGAAGAAAAAAATAATCACACTTCTGCGGCTGCTCTATTTCTTGGCAAACACAAGACTTGGAGATAGCAAAATACTAGCACAATATATATATATGTATATATATATATATATCTATAGATCCAACATTTACAAAGAGAAAGATGAGATAGATTTGCTTTTATGTCATCCTAGTTCCCATCAGTGAAGCAGCTTGCTGTACATACATTCTAGATATATATAAAAACATTCAGTGAGATCTCCTCTTTACTTTGTTTTATAAAAAATTGTTCGGTTCTATATTAAAATACAGTCAAAATGTTGGTTTTCCCTTGTATTTCTTCTTCACACACCTCTAACAGTATCACACTTTTTAGAAAGGAGGCACTCTACATCATCACCTCAAAAACACTTCTAGCATCTTAGCTGTTTGTCATTGGGAAATGGAGAGCTAGAGTGCAGAGAGAGAGTGAATTTGTTCATGAGAGAGAGCCAGGTTTTGTACTTTTCAGTGTCCATCCTGCTTAGAGGCTCAAAACCCCTTCAGTGTAGAGTATGGACAGCAAGTTCTCCTCCCAAAAGCATGAGATTATGGGACCTTGGGTACCCACAATGAGTTGTGAGGGCATCATGGTGTGGCCTGAAGATGAGGAAATGGAGAGGTCATTCCTTTGCTTATGGATTCCTCCTGCAAGCATCTTGTAGTTGAGATAACATTCATCTTATCCATGATTCTAGCATACATTGTCATTCTTTGACTCATGGCTGTTTTCCGCTCCTCTGCTCTAAAGATCTGTGGTTTGAGAAATTAACTCATCCACCATCCCAGTTAGCTTTAAATACTCTTATGAAAATCTGGGTTGTTTCTACCAGCCGTCTTCATGTATTTGTACCCAGGAGCTCAGGTATTGCTGCGTATTGTAAGTGAGAAATGGTCTATATGGTTTGAGGAGTGTCTTTTATAGTGGGAGCTTTGGGTGGTGTTGATGAGTCATCTGAAATTGGAAACCCCATCCATCAATGCTATGTTCTGTCTTGTTGTACCTTTGATGCCAATTTTATGGTGGACAACTCTAAATATGACAGATGGTTGTCCATCAAACTAACCTTGATGGAGGGCTATTCGATGATGCAGCATGGGGAAATGATTACGGAGGACTGAAGGGCAGCCAATGGGCCTTCTTCAGTCAAGAAGGATGGTGGCCTGTCAAGCCACACCCTAAACATTGTGGATTGTTAACCGCTGGACTGAAGGATGGATCAGTTTTGCCATGATGGAGGAATCATGGTTTATTACTAAGGCTCTCTGGGGCATATTTATACTCCGTTTGCGCCGGAATTGCGTCGTTTTTTTTGATGCAATTTCGACGCAAAACTAACTCCATATTTATACTTTGGCGTTAGACGCGTCTAGCGCCAAAGTCCATGGAGTTAGCGTCATTTTTTAGCGTGGACACCTACTTTGCGTTAATTATATGCAAGGTAGGCGTTCCCGTCTAAATAATCGACTCCGAGGCATGTGCGTCGGATTTATACTCCCGGGCAAAATTCACATCCGGGAGTGGGCGGGTCCAAAAAAATGACGTACGGCCGATTTTGCGCCGTTTTTTAGCGCCTGCAAAAGGCAGGCGTTAAGGGACCTGTGGGCTCTGAAGGAGCCCAGAGGTGCCCTCCCATGCCCCCAGGGACACCCCCTGTCACCCTTGCCCATCCCAGGAGGACACCCAAGGCTGGAGGGACCCATCCCAGGGACATTAAGGTAAGTTCAGGTAAGTGTTTTTTTTTTTTTTTTTGTGGCATAGGGGGGCCTGACTTGTGCCCCCCTACATGCCACTATGCCCAATGACCATGCCCAGGGGACAGAAGTCCCCTGGGCATGGCCATTGGGCAAGGGGGCATGACTCCTGTCTTTGCTAAGACAGGAGTCATTTCTATGGAGGTTGGGAGTGAAAAAAAAATTGCGCAAATCGGGTTGAGGCGAAAAAATTGCCTCAGCCTGTCTTGCCCCATTTCTTGACGCCCAAGCCCCATATACCCCTACGCCGGCGCTGCCTGGTGTATGTCGTTTTTTTTAACAGACACCAGACGGCGCCGGCGGCTAACGCCGGCTAACGTCATTCAATAAATACGGCGCCCGCATGGTGCTTCAGAATGGCGTTACCTGGCGCTAATTTTTTTGACGCAAAACTGCGTTAGCGCAGTTTTGCGTCAAAAAGTATAAATATGGGCCTCTGTTTTCCGTTTTTAATGATTTTTGCAGATGAATACAGACCAAAAAACATTTATTTTTCTGTCTGTATTTATTTTTAAATGTTGATAAAACTGAACTAGAAATTGGGGTCTTTTTTTAATGATGCTAATGGCTGTCATTCATGACTATCAGGTCAATAACTGTACTGAGTGACAGGTAAAAGGGTTAAAAAAGAAAGGAATTTTCTTAAAAGAGAATTTAATAGCAGAATATATGTACACCCTCAATACTAAAAATTTTATATAAGTGAGTTGATGTAGCATCTGTAGATGTTTGTTTCCTTGGAACCTATCAGGCGTTCAAACAGGTGTGTATTTTTATTTGTTACATAAATGTGTAAATACACCACTTTTAGCTTCATTTTTTCACAAAACTATAAAAACAAAATATGAATGCATACAGATAAAACTAGCAAAAAACCAAATATGGATAAATACAGAAAGAAATGCCAAAACAATAAACACCATAAAACCAGGAGCCCTGTTTACAATACATACATACACTCTTAGCCAGGCTCACACTATACAATTACCACATTTATTCATATATATATAAACAATTTTTAGCATATGCATCCAGACATTTACCTTGAAACTGATGGATACATGTATTGATCAGTCTAAAGTGTACATATATTTAGGAGAAGTGATATCAACTCAGCCTTTGGTTGAAACGCCAATGCTCCCGGACATTGGATAGAATTAAAAAGGAACACTGGTTTTAAGTAAGTTGTGCATAAGAAACCTATACCATGGGGTGCAACCCATTCTAGAGGCCTGTCAGGCAAAACTATGTTGCACAGATTTATCGACATTGCACCATCGCACAATCATGCAAAACAGCACAAAGTATTACTATGATATTTACATTCCAGAAGAAAACTTTTTTGTGCTGTAAAGTTACCCTTCTTGAAGCACAAATAGTGCTTTCTGCTGCTTTGTACTAGATTGTCATGCGAGCATATCCTTTGAGGGCAAAGTCTGTGCTAGACATCCACACACACGTTTACAGCAACAGAGAGACATAACTGTTTCCAAGCTCTTCTGTCTAAACTTTAAAGCACAGACTCAGAGAAATTCAAGGTTCAATTAATTTACTTTAAACACAGCAAGTAGATATGGGCCCATATTTATACTTTTTGACGCAAAACTGCACAAACACAGTTTTGCTTGTGTCATTCCAGAGCATCAGCCGGGTGTCAACTTTATGGAATCCTGCAACCTGGCACAAAGGGTGGGCTAACATCTGGGAAAATTACGTTATCCAGTTGGAGGTGGCTGTATGGGGCAAGGGTTTTTGCACCAAAAAATTACGTTAGGCTGGTTAGAAGCTAAGAAAATGCCTCTAACCAGCCAAGCATCTTTGCCTCATGCAAAACCATCGGTACAGCATGACTCCTGTCTTATAAAAGACAGGAGTTGAGCCCACCACCCCAATTGCCAATACAGGGGACAAGGGTCCCCTGGGCATGGCCATTGCACCCAGTGCCATGTGGGGGGGCCATTTCATATTTAAAATACTTACCTCTACTTACCCTACTTACCTGGGATGGGGTCCTCCCATCCTCTGGTGTCCCTCTGGTGTGGGTAAGGGTGTTCCTGGGGCTTGGGATGGGCACCTAGGGGCTCTTTCCCTTTGTGTTTGACCATGGAAATGGGTCCACAGGTCCCTCAATGACTGCCCTGACGCAGACGTTAAATAATGGTGCTAAGCAGGCACCTTTTTTGCACGGGAGGATAAATAAGGTGCTATGGCCTTAGAGTAATTCTTTGGACAGAAATGCCTACCTTGCATCTCATTGGCGCAGGGTGATTTCGCACATCCAAAAAATGACTTTAACTCAAATATTTTGGTGCTAGATGGGTCTTGCATCAAAATATAAATATGGAGTTAAGTTTGCGCTGAATTAGCATTAAAAAAAATGGCGCTAATTCTACGCAAAGGAAGTGTAAATATGCCCCATGGTCTATAGCCTATGACATGGCGCTTTTGAAGCGCAACATTCATCAAAGCCTCTTAGCACCTAAGCTTGCACTCCACCACAGTAAAGTAACAGTCACATAATGAAGAAATGTGTTTTAGTATTCTTCTAAAACAAAGTAAGTTTGGTTTAGCACATATGTGAAGTGTGAGGGTATTCCACAGCATGGTAGCTGCTGCGAGAAAGAATCCATTGCCCACTGTAACCAAATTGGTTATGGAAATGGACACTACAAAAAGAGAGTCAGAAGTCAGACAGCTGCCTGGTTGATGCCAGTGGAATTGTGACTAAAACTGACTATCAGCTCTGCGTTGAGCCACCTTAGCCTATTATGATATGGCCCCAGATAACTGAACATCTACTTTATCGGGGCAATATTATATTCTCATGTTGACATAAACTTGTCCTGCATTCTGTCCAAGATTCTTACCCATATTGGTAGTCGTAAACTGTTCTTCTGTTGAGTGCCAGGTTACCCAGTCGCTCATCCAACCTGTTCCACTAAGGATGGCTTCCTCATCCACATAAGCAAGATCCTATCCTTATCAAGCAGCAGAGCATTTTGGGAATGATCTACAGCTTCATGAATTAAGCTATCTTGTAGACATAACGGCCTTAGGGTGGTGTTCTTCCCAACTTTTTGCCTTCCTCCTCCACTTTTTAAGACCTTGTTTTTGCTGATACTAGGACTCTGCTCACTTTACCACTGCTAACCAGTGCTAAGAATCTTGTGCTGACTCCTCTAAACATAGTAATATTGAGCTTTTACCCAACTGGTAGAGTCAATTTACTTATAACTCCATAGTAAAATTGCCCTACATGTGCCCAGGTCCTTTAAATTAAATCCTGCTAGAGCAACTGCAGCACTGGTTGTGCCATCCACTTTTGTAGCACTTTAAAACATGTCTCAGGCATGCCATTACACAACCTGTATGTACAGTTTAAACTGCCATTTCGACCTGGCAAAATATACCTTTTGTCAGGCACCACTCTTCCTTTTAAATACTTATGTCACACCTAGGGTAGGCCCTGGACAGGCCAGAGGGCTGTTTTAAATCTCCTGGTAGTAAAAAACCCTTAAATTCATTTTTCATTACTAAAAGGTCTCTCTCTCCCATAGGATAACTTTGGAGGTCCATCATTGGATTTTATAAGCATAGTGGAGTGTCTCAAGTGGTGAAAGGCATCGTCCCATTGTAGCACAGCATGGATGGCACTGTGCTAATCCTACGGCTTAAAAACTTTGCTAGAAAAACAGACATCAGAGGTGAGCAAATTAAGAGTGTCACTGGTGTTGTAGGGTGGTATATACTGGTGCTGGTCTCCACCTAAACTTGGGAACTTCGCAGAGTTCTCTCTTCTTTGTTGTACATATACACACACACACACACATGTTTATATATATATATATATATATATATGTGTGTGTGTGTATATGTGTGTGTGTGTGTGTATATATATATATATATATAAATGTTTTTTTTTTCATTTTAAACATACCAAACCATAGAAATTCACCAGTTATAGTTATTGTTATCTTACGTAACTATAACTTGTGCCCTAAGGTAACTATAACTCGAGCCCCCGGCATGCACAGTTTTTTTTCATTTTTTCATCAAAAATTTGAATGCAAATATTTTATTGATATTACCAGTGATGTTATCAAAAATGTCATGAGCGCCATCATTTGTGGAGTAATTAGCTGTGCATGGCGAGGGTGTGAGTTATAGTTACCTTCGGGCACAAGTTATAGTTACATGAGATAACTTTAACTGGTGAGTTTCTATGGTTTTGAATGTTAAAAATGTGAGCCTAACTATAACGTCCCTGTAACCTTTAATTTTTATTAGGTGACTTTTTATGTTTTTTTTTATTCTATTTTCTAACTATAATGTCCCTGTATCCTTTGTGTTTCTTAGTGGTTTAGCTCAAGTAACTATAACGCATGCCCTTACCATGCACTACTAATTACTAGGTCTGGGGGAACACACAGAGTTGTACTCCAAGGAATTCCGCAGAGTTACATAGGAACCCTGTGATATTCTGTGAAGTTCTGCCCACTCTGTCAGTTCCCAAAAACAAGTCTTGTATGTGCCAAATGTCTTCACAGCAACACAAGAACCCCCTTGATACAGCACCTCCCACACACACCCCGCATTCAGCATACTCTTGATCTGTTGCTTTGTGTAAGCACACCTCCACAGAGTGCAAACATGCTACTGGCAGGTGGCGATCTCACACACACTGCACACATCACTGTGTCCCACACCAGGCCCAAAACCATGGACAGAGTCATTAATCTGTCCAGGACACGTACCCCTGCTGCAGCGCTTTCTGCCCAGCACCGCAGGACACTGCATGACCCCTGCTACTTGCATGCCAACACATACAATTCAGGGAGAAACCCCTTGACTTCCCCACTGCAATATAAGTAAATCAGGAAAATATATCCCACCCTCAACCCCAAAATTATGTTTTTTTTTAAACCATCATTATGCTTTGCAAATATTTGCAAGTTAGCATGTGTGTGCTATTCTCCTTTACGCATCTAGATGTGTCTCTTAATAAATGTATCAAAAGTAAAATAGCCAATGGTGGATCAACAACAAGTTTTACGCAGCATATTATTGCTCTGCTCTAACTAGGCAACCAAACACAGCATCTACATTCTACATATGGCATATACGTTGACCTCAAATGAAGCTGAAGCCAGAGAACTGATGTAGCACAGAGGCACACAGTGCAAACTCACAGAAACCTTTGCAGGATGACAATGACCTCGCTCTCTTCAGGAGCCTTGACTAGGGCAGAGCAGAGATCATCTGGGATGGGCCTTGGGGGAAGCTGTAGAGGCTAGTGAAAGCGAGTACCTGGCATAGCTGGAAGCACCAACCCATTACCATAGTACTACGATCTCTCAAACTCATCCATGAAAACTAAAGCAAGGTAACCAGAGCCATGACCTATACATCAATTCTGGAACCGGCAAGCAAAACCTCTAATGTTTCATGGATGTTTTTATTCATGTTATAAAAGTTCTATATAGTTACTTGAAATAACTCTATCTATAACTGCTGAATTTCTATGGTTTTGTCCAAGTAGATTCAGAACCGAACTATAATTCCCCCATAACTTTTGTTTTCTTTCAGTCAATTTCTATGTTTTTTTTAATGTAAAGTAATTTTCATTACTGTACGTTAATCCAACTATTACCTGTGGCCAGGCCCTGCGGCCAACCCCCTAACCACCAAACCCCATGCTGCAGACTGCCTTTGGCCATGCGCAGCTGAAGTTGGCTGCAGGACCTGTCTCTCTGGGTGTGAGAATAGGTGTGAGAGGATGTTGCTGGGTGTGAGAGTGGCTGTTAGAGTGTCTGTCTGGGGGTGAGAGTGGGTGTGAGAGAGTGGGTGTGAGAGTGTCTGATTGCTCACCAATAGATGAAAGATGTATTCACCTCCACAAAAGATTTCAGATCGTTTTTCAACATGGAATTGTGGAGTAAACACACTTGCTTTGCCTTCGCCAGGCCCAGGAGTTTGGATCATTTGTCCTTTCCAGAAGTGGAGCTTTAACTGGGGCACCTGCTTGTTTATATTTGTAAGTGGTTCCAGCTGAGATTTTATTTCTGTGAAATGATCATCATGGCAGAAGGGAAGCTCACCTGCTCCTTTAGCCAACAAGAGTCCACAGTTTGCACAAAATGTCTTCCCAACTGTAGCACTTTCCACTGGTTAGTTAGTAAGTGCCACCTCATTGGGCAAATGTGCCGTGGGTCCAGACTTCTCTCCTGCGTGTCCCTCAGGGCTGGCAGTGTGCAATGGGACCATGGGGGGATCCTCAAGGCCCCAGCGGTCCAAGCTGGCTCCTCACCTCCTGTGGGAGCCGGCATTGCTGTCACAGACAGGGAGCTGCTAAAGATGCAGTTCTCTGTCTGTGAGAGCAATTGTTTCCTGTTTCCCTACCAGCATCTCTGCAGGCAGGGAAACAGAGGAAACCTCTGCTTCCAGCAAATGAGAGCTTCCGCCAAGTCAGAGCAAACTACTATGTCTCATGCCATAGGAGGAGCCCGCCCCTGGGAGTGGGCAGTGCCCAGGGTCATCTATAGCTCCATGAGGGGGCTGCGAGGCCCTCCTACCATGCTGTATTTTCCCCAGGGATGTGGTGGTATGCAATGGACCCCTTTCAGGCTATTTTTTTATCTTTAATTTGGTCTTTCTGTCAAATTTGGTGTAATTCCTTCCAGGGGTTTAGCCTCTATTCTTGTTCAAATTCCCTATGGAAATTAAGATGAAGAAAGCATGTTTTGGGACCAACCCTTTTTCTCTGCCCTTGCTTGACAGATCACCCCGAACTTTCAAGGCAGTCGCTGACATGAGCGTTGTATTTTTTTGGAATCGTTTGTGAAGATTAGCCAACCAGTGCCAAAGATATGGGCAAGTAGAAAACACTTTTTCTATAGAAACTAGATCCAAACTATAGGTACGTGGTGGCATATATACCAAAAAACAAAATAGGCACTCACTGGATCATTCTCTTAATTTAATAATCAGCAGACATGTTTTGACTACGTCCTTTTTCAATGTTTGCAGGTAAAATGCACAAAATGGCAAATCCATTTAAATTGTGTTACAAATTGCCACATGAGGGTTAAAGTGGAGATTAAAAAAGGACTGCGCCCTCCAGGTTACAATACCTTATTGCTTTTGGCCGCTATTTTGAAATAAATTCACATCATAATCACAGATTTAAATGTCCATTATGCCATCCATTCTGTGTAGTCATTATTGACATGAATAACTAGTGTATCAATACTTTGTTCATGCAAAAATGGGAAATTGCAGTACATCTTGAAAATAACAGGGTACCTGGCACAGAGAGTTGCCCCAATGCCCTTGTTACTCAAAATCAAAGTAGAGCACAAGTCACTTTATCTTATTTTGCACTTTGTATGCTGATCTAAGATCAGTTTTTATATTGCCAATGCTGTGTAGGGTAAAGGTTTGGCATTATAAGGAAGCAACGACCTATATACAAACATAATTGTCGATTAAATTCTTCCTCTCTATTTTAGATTTCATCAGATCTGCTTTAGCTATTAAGAAACGTTATGAAATGGTTGATGTTTTTTAAATAATTGCTTTGTGGTCACCTTCTGAGTCTAGAACGACGTCAGATTACTGGTGATGAGCAAGAAAGGGTATGCTCTTTTAGGTTTTTCTATTTTAATTTTTTTTTCTTTTAGCTCTATCTTTTTATAACATGATTTGGTTTTATTGTGAAGCTATATGCTATTAGAATTTTAAGTGTAGGTAAATGTAAATGTGTTTTATGTGATTCTTTGGCAGATGCCGAATAAAGCATAATTGCCCGACTAACTGAAAATGCCGCTCTACAAACAGAAACGAAGCAGCCCCCTCCCATACCAAGAGACCTGTGGTCGTGCCTCACCCACCCCAACCCCGACTCCGCAGACCAAGACCCAAGGGGGTGGATGACCAGCGGATTATCTGACCTGTCACAACACACTAGAAAATATCTCTAGAAGGGACCCCCAGACCAATCTCAGGTGATCAGAGTGGAAGCTCTTGTGAAGCAATGCCACAACTGTGGAATACATAATGCTCTGCTCTCTCCCCCAAGACATGTCCCCATAATGGCCTCCACTATTAACAGTGGCTCTGGACAGCAACTCTTTCAATTGAGATCCTAAAACCCAGAGATACCCTACCATGGCTTAGGACAGGGACATCAACCCTCTAAGCAGGGTAGATAGACTAATACTTGGCCATCCCGCCGCAACAACAGAACCTGTGGGCCCCTCTATGCCTGGCAATGCTGGGTTACTGCAGTAAATACAGGCTTCCAGGGCGGCACTGGAAGGCAGGGTAAGTGAGGTGAGATCAGAGGTTTCCCTGCTCTGACTGGACATGCACTATGTTTTATAGAGGATCGCTATGGCCGAAGTAAAGATAGCAGAGGTGGAGGACTCTTCAGTCCGCCTTCACCAAGAGGTTTCTAAACTCCAGACGCTAACTGAAGACTTACACTGGAGAGTTGAGGACACAGAAAATTGTGCCAGGAGGGACAATCTCCACTTCGTGGGCTTCCTGGAGTGTGCAGAGAGTTCAGATGCTGGTGCCTCTTAGACCAAATAAGTAAAGAACTCCCTCCCAGAGGTACAGCTCTCCCCCTGTTTCGTGATCGAACGTTCACACAGGGCATTGGAAGTCAGGACCCCATCCGGCGCTACCCCAAAACCCATGACAGCACGTTTACTCAACTTTATGGACAGAGACTTGATCCTCAAAGAGATGCATCACAAGGGGGAAGTTTGATATGAAAATCATGATTATTCGCATGAGGTACAGGCCCAATGCAAGACCTTTGATTCTGTCAAGTCTAAACTGAGAGCTCTTTATCTGAACTACATGCTACTATTCCCAGCTAAACTGAAGGTAAAGCACCTTCTTTCCACCACCAAAGGAGGCATGGGAATGGCTGGAAGAACCCCCCTCCCGGAGGTGCTTAGAAGGGGACCCCATTCAAATGCACCCCAGACATGGAGAGGAACTGGACTGCAAACCCCTCACCTGACTTTCCGGAAACCAGGGCGAAGAGACAGAGAGCAAATTGAACCACACCAACAACAACAAATCACTTTCTGGCATGGAAGATGATACACCCCCTATGGTTCGGGAGTGACACCCAGCCCAAATCAGAACAGAAACAGTCAAGAAGATGTGGAAGGAGCTCAATCCACAGACTTTGATGCATCTTACTCCCTGTTTCAAGAGATCTCACTGCTGGGGAGTACAGTGCCTTTTCTTCCTCTCCCATCCTTCCTTCCTCCCGTCTCCCTTTCCCTCCTGCCTATCTTTAGGAGGATGGTTTGTTAATCATCATTGTTGACGTTCAAATTTGATTACTGGGGGGTGGGCCACAGACCTCTCGTATACTTTCCCTGCCATGGAGGAATTGACTATAATATCTTGTCGCATGGGAAGTTTCATGAGGGGTATGGGGACGGGGACACCAGTTGGGGTTTGACTAATAGTTTGCTAGTTCATTTTTGCACAAGATCAAGGCCGAACCCTCAGGTTGACACACAGAGGCACATCAAAAGTTACACATCACAGACTCTGCAATCGGAACACAAGCTATAATGGAGGAATCCTTTCTTTAGGTCCCAACTGGGAATGTAAACTGTCTTGGTAATAACATCAACTGAGGGCTGGTGATCGCTGGATCCACTGGAATGGCTCCACTCTGATATTGTCTTCCTCCATGAAATGCACATGATAGGCTCTCACTGCAGGTTCTTAGGATGCAGCACATACACCACTCTGGCACATGCAGGGTTCTTCCAGGGCACCCGAGGGGTAGCCATACTGATTAGAAAACACATCCCATTTCAAATTGTTTGCACATGGATAGATCCGGGAGGCAGGTATGTGGGGGTGGAGGGATGCAAGGGATGTCCAAACATGACACTGAGCTGCACATATGCACCTCCCCAACTATAAGAACTAACATTGACCAAAGTATCAGACATCCTGCTACAATCTACTACCACAGCCCATATAATAGGCGGGGAATTTAATGACATGATGAACCCTGCTATAGATAGAACAGGGGGGCACAATGGCAAAATGTATGTTTTCAAGATTAGACTACATTATCGTACCGAGAGATTAAATGAGAAGCTTGGGAGAGGGGTGAGTATATGGCATGGGGCCTCCACGGTCTCTACCCTCTACTGATTAAATTAGGACACACACAGGTTCAGAAAGATACTGCATGGAGGCTGCCCGGATGGGAACTGCAAGACAAAGGCATTGGTAGAGGCCTCAGATCAGCAATATAGCTTTACTTTCAAGACAACCAAGGTACAGTCAAGTCCAGGGCAGTCTTATGAGAAGCCTTCAAAAGAGTACTCTATGATAAGGCACAAAATAGGATAGCTTATAAGAAGAAAGTGGATATTGAAAAACTGGAAACGATTATCCTAGATTTAGAGGGATCCCCTAGTACGGAACAAGATCCTCTGTTACTGCACTGCATTGCAGCACTCCAAACAGAATATAGGGACCTTGGTCAGGAGAAGGCAAAGAAACAGAAGCTCGCAACCTTAAACCGTCTACACGAGGCAGAAGATAAGGCCAGGAAACTCTTGGCATGGCTGAGCAAGAGGGAAGGAGGGGCTCAATGGGTGAGGTCCCTCTAGGGATCAGATGGGGACATCTTAGCAGAGGAAACTCTCTTTGCGGGTGAGTTTGTACAATGCTATAAAGAACTTTACAGGGCCCAAACACTCCATCACATCACGTCACACTATTTAGACAAAGTCCTCACACCTGTCCTAGATGAGACTGCTTGGGAATCCCTAGAAGAAGAATTGACCCTTAGAGAAATAATAGCAGTGATTGCTTGTTGGACCTGGCCCTTGTGGCAGGTTCATCTCCTGAATTGTTACCTCCTTCCTCCTATTTTTTATGACCTCTCGCTGTTGGCTCTAGGACTCTGAGCACTATATCACTGCTGATCAGTGCTAAAGTGCAGGTGCTCTCCCTTCTAAAGATGGTATGATTGACTTATACCTAATTGGCATATTTAATTTACCTGTAAGTCTCTTGTACAGTGGTACCTCTATACCCAGGGCCTGTAAATTAAATGCTACTAGTGGGCCTCAGTGCTGCTTGCACCACCCACTGAACCAGCCTTTCAAACCTGCCTCAGGCCTGCTAGCGCAAGGCCTGTGTGCACACTTTTTTGCCACATGGTCCTGGCATCTAACTTTACTTGCCAGGTCCAGAACTCCCCTTTTACAACACACAAGTCACCCCTAAGGTAGACCCTTCCTAGCCCTATGGGAAGGGTGCTATATATGTAGAGGGTAGGACATGTGCCAGATTGTGTGGCCTGTCCTGGTAGAGACAAACAGCCTAACTTGGTGTCTCGATGCTGTGAGTGCTGCCTTCTCATAGGATTGCATTATAAATGCCCTGCCTTATATGTTGGGGGTATTGTCTGATTTATGAGGGGTAGCGTAGGCATGTTCGGTATGATTGTAATGGCGGTAAGAAATGCTGCTTACTGGTGTAAGTGGATTTTTTATTAGTATTGCAGAAATTCCACTTCTATAAAGTGAGCATTTCTCTGTGCTTATGACTCTGGTGTTTTGCAGCTTGACTCCAGTCCACGTCTGGACAGAGTGACAGTTGGGCTGTGTGTGTATAATTTTCAGACAGCTTGTACACTGGGAGGGTAGAGGTGTCACAGAGGTGCATCTGCATACTAAATAGCCTTCCTGGGATGAGAGAAGGAAGAGGCAGGGCACACCTGCATTTGTAAAGGCTGTGCCCTGGCCTCACACAATAGGGTTGTTTACCCCCAACTGATGTTTGGAGCCTGTGCTGGAGGAGATAGGGGGCCCTCCCAGAACCAGTTGTAACTGGTTGGAACCTCCTCTCCCCTTCATGTGTAACACACTGTAAAACTGAGTATAAGTACAGGGGAATTGTTCCCACAATTTGGTGACACTTTGGAACTTACCTGGAACTGGACACACTTCTGCTGAAGGGACTCACCAGGAACCGCCATAGACTGCTGCTGCTGTACTGACCTTGGACCTGCTTGGTCACCTGGAGGAACTGCTACTTGCCTGCACCCACCTTCTGCTGGCCTGCTGCTGAGCACTGCCACCTGTGCTCCTTTTTCAGTTGTTGATGTCCCCTAGGGGCAGGGTGCTGTGGCCCATGACCCCCGCAACTCTACCTTAAGTGCATGAGGAGCGCTTCTCCTGTCCTGATATAGAGCCTTGAGAGCACTTTTCAACTATCTTGTGTAGAGTCTGGGGCACACTGTGGCTGTAAATCACTGGTTCTTTGGAAAGTGTGTTGTCTGTGCCGATTTCACCGCTACAACCTGCCTTATTTTAAAAAAGCGTGAGTGACGCGCTGTTGCTGTGACCAGTAGGGTGCCTTTGATCAGCAAACAGGAGCGAACGCGTTCCAACTATGCCCCCGTGGTGAAGCGTGCTCTCAGGAGTACCCCCGGGGCACCAGCAGGCCCACACTTAGGCATAATCACTGCTGCGACCCGGCCGGGAGCAGAGACACTCGCGCACCAGATTGGGTGTGGGCGAGTGCTCAGTGACGGCCACAGGAGGGAGGAAGACCTCATCGGAGGTCTCCCCCCGGATCCCAGGGCCACCTGGACAGCAGGATACAGAGGAGGTAAGGAAAGGAACCCTCCACCCCCAGTCGCTGCCACAGGAACGTGAGGCTCCAGTGATCCTTGGGCATGGTGAAGGGCGAGCGGATGGAAGCCTCATTGGAGGCTCCCCGCCTCGCTGGGCCCCATTATTGTTCTTTTGGGGCATTGTTGTAGTCCTCCCCTTGTGGAAGGGCCAGTGGAGGCCCAGGGGGGCCCCCAGAGATCACGTTATAAAACCAGAAGGGGTGTGTGTTATATGTGACTCCTGCTGGTTCTGCAGAGTAACTAATGTGCACCGTTCTGACAACTGCTAAGGTAGCAGGATATTACTGACATGTTGTGTTTGGTCTAATAATTGAATTGTGTACAATTCAGTATACTTTCATATAACTTGGTGCTGTGTTTCCTTTGTGGGGGGGATACTGCGTCAAGTGTGTTGTATTTGTTGTGCAGACGCTTTATACATTGCCGCTGGGATAGGCCTACTGTTCGTGCCAAGCTACCAAGGGGGTGAGCAGGGTTTATCTTGGATGTGTAACTCCCTTGCCCTGACTAGAGTTGGTAAGTTCTTCCTGGTTTAGGTGCATACCCTAGCCAACCAGAAACCCCATTTCTAACATCACTACACTTTGCCCTTGAAAAACTCTAGGACCCAATGGGATTCCAGCTGAATGTTTAAACGCTATGCTAAATTGCTGGGCCCACACCCTCTTGGTCATTACAACTAAGCTCTGGAGGCTGGAGAATTTCCCCCAGACCTCCGGAAGCAACTATATTAATTATTCCTAAAGATGGGCAAGCCAAAGACCAATGCTGCTAGTATTGACCAATATCATTGCTTAATGTTGAGACGAATATACTGGCACTGATCCTGACTGCTCACCCCGCTGATACACTGGGACTAGACCGGTTTCATGCCCAGGAGGTATGCTCGCCTGAATCTCAGGCGAGCACATAATTGGCTCTATGCCACGCACCACCGGCACAAATCCCACTACTTCCTCTCCCTCAATGTCAAAAAGGCATTCAACACAGTCCATTGGCCTTTTCTTGAACCTGTACTCGCCAAGCTTGGCTTTGGCCCATGTTTTATGAAATCAGCGGATTTACTCTAAAAACTCCGTGGCCACAGTTAGAGTGAACAGGACTATGTCAACAACATTCCCAATAGGCAGAGGCATGAGACAGGGATGCCCTGTCTCCCCCCTTCCACATCTAAGAGAGGGATGAAATAGATGAAAAAAATCTTAGCATACTCAGGCGAAATCCTACTTTTCATTACCAATCCCGAGCGCACTATCCCAACACTTTTTGGACATTGATAGAATACGGAGCATACTCTCGATGCACAATAAATTGGGATAAGTCTCTGTTATATATGCCCCGACAGGCTCGACCAATCCACTTGTGCTTCCATCAGGATTGAAAGTGGTGGTGGATGGGTTTAGATACTTCTCACCCCCTTCCCCTAACTGTGCATGCACCACAATGCAGGACGAATCCTTTGGGACTTCAAAGACGATACGGCCAGACGGAGAACCCTCCCCCGGACCCTGATGGGTAGGTCAGCTATAGTTAAAGTGATCACACATACCACCCCATCCCCACACCTTTTTTTGTTAAAATAAATGAGATACTATGAAACTTATTATGGGGTGGCCAGCATCTGAGAGTATCTCTCAGGGCACACCAACATAACCAATACAATGGAGGTCTGGCCCTCCCGGACATTGAAGAATACTGCTGGGCATCCCACCTAATTGTTATTAATGAATGAACCCACACTCAGAACACCACACCACATATCACCTGGAAGGGGCCCGACTAATGCCCAGAACATATCTACACTACTTGTAGGGTGGCAAGGACCTTCGATCCTTCCTGCTCACTACTAGGGTAGCCCTGGAGGCCTGGCACAAAATAATGAAAGCTAACTGGTTTTGAGCGATAGGACAACATTGGCATCTCCAAATTAGCTGATATCTTGCAGCAAGGTGAGCTGATGCTGTTTGCATACATGCAATCAGAATATCACCTTCATCACACACAGTTTCTCCACTATGCTAGCTTGAAACATGCATAGCAGGCAGAGGGAATACAGCGAGGAGACATGCAGGACTATACTGGAAGGCAGTATGCTCAAGGAGGAGCTGGGGTGCGGAGCAGTGTTTGTCACATATTGTACTATTGATAACAACATGACAGATACCCTAGACCTGCTAAGGGAAAAATGGCACCAAGATAATGGTAGCATGGAGGACATAGGCTGGGAGGCAGCTCTGAAGCACCCACGAGAAGTGGCTATAAAGTCAAGACTACTGCTGATACAATACAAAATGCTACACAGGGTTCATTGCAACCGTCACAGATTACATAAAGTGGGTTGTGCACCAATGCCACACTGCTTATGCTGCACTACGGCAATTGGAACCTTCATTTATACTCTCTGGGAATGTACCCACATAAGGCAATACTGGGAAACAGTCATTGTCGAACTCTCACACATAGGGGGTTATTCCAACTTTGGAGGAGGTGTTAATCCGTCCCAAAAGTGACGGAAAAGTGACGGATTTACCACCAGCCGTATTACGAGTCCATTATATCCTATGGAACTCGTAATACGGCTGGTGGTATATCCGTCACTTTACCGTCACTTTTGGGACGGATTAGCACTCCTCCAAAGTTGGAATAACCCCCATAGTGTGGACTCCAATACCTACTGACCCAAAGTTCATACTACTGGGGAGTTTCAGTGAAGTTGACATGCCACGCCCTAAACTTCTATTTTCCTCCCTTGCCCTAGTGGAGACCAAGAGGGATGCAGCTAGGCATGGGCCACCAAAGACCTACCCATTAAACAACAATGGCAGTGGAGGATTGACTGTTAAATGGTCACCGAAAAGGTAACCCACCAAAGGAGGGGATGCCCCCGGAAATTTTATAAAGTAAGGGGATGGTGGCGTGAATACTATGGGCTCAATATGATGGAAGATATTGACACATCACTATCTAGGTGAGCTGTTCTGGGTTACCTACAGGAGCCAAATCCTTAAATAAAATTCATTCTCAGAGCATAACAATCCATCAAATCCATGCAATGCATGAAAAGCCAAACCAATCTTTTTCCTGCCCATTGTGGAAAACATTTCCTCGCCCTAGCTGTTCAATTTGCATGTTCGTGGAAGCCATTGAATGGCAAAAACTCCTGAGATTCAATAATCTCCACTCTTCAGCAGTAACAGGGTGTGAGTTATTGTTACCTTAGGCCGCAAGTTATAGTTACTTCAAATAACTCTAACTGCTGAATTTCTATGGTTTTGTGCAAGTAAATTCAGAACCTAATTAATGTCCCATTAGCCTTTTGTTTGTTTAAGTGAATTTCTATGTTTTTTAAATTATATTTCCTAGCTAGAACATCTCTGTAACCTTTGTTTTTTTCAGTGAATTTCTATGTTTTTTTACTGTAAAGTAATTTTCATTACTATACGAAAATCTCACTGCACCACACGGTCTTCGGCTTTGCGCGGTGGGGGTTGTCCGCAGGTACTGGCCTGTGGCCAGACACTGCAGCCAAATCCCTAACCATCCAACCCCACACTGCGTAGGGCCTTTGTCCTTTCCAGAAGTGGAGCTTCAACCGAGGCATCTGCTACATTTATATTTGTAAGTGCTTCCTATTGAGGTTTGATTTCTGTTAAATGAGCATCTAGGCCAGGGTCTAGACTTTTAATAATTCCCCATCCCCGGGTGCCTGACCTTTTATTATAAATTTTTTGGGGAGGAGTACCCCCCTCCCCTGGCCAATTCTGGCCCCGGGGACCCCATACCTGGGGCTCAGCCTCACTATCTACTTTTTTTTAGGGGGAAGGGATGCCGGACAACCACCTCCCCAGCCGATTTAAGCTCCGGGGACCCCATTCCCTAGGGCCTGGCCATCAATCCTGGTTGCCCCACAAGGCACCCACTGTGCCTTGGGGACTAAGGGGGAGCCTGAAGGCCTGCCGTCCCAGCCAGTTCCCTGACTTCTGTGGGAGCTGCCATTGCTTTTGCACACAGAGAGCTGCTAAAGCTCCATCTCCCTGTGTGCAAAGCAACAGTTTCTCTGTTTCTATGCACATGGGCAGGGAAACAGAGGAATCCTCCGTTCACAGCATGTAAGAGGTGTTTGACAGCTCTCACTTGCTGCAAGTGGAGTGTTTGCTGTAACTTGGCGGGAACTGGCAAAGTTTCCACAAAGTCACAGAAAACATCTATTTCCCGAGGGTGGGACCTCCGGGACATAGAAGGAGCCGGCCTTGGGTGGTTGGTGGCCCCCTGGGCCATTAATGGCACCTTGAGGGAAGGGTTGCATGCCCCCCTCCAACATGTAAATAGCCCTGGGGAGGTGATGATCTACCAAGGCCAGGGGTCTGTGATGGACCCCCTTCATTCTTAAACTGTATCCCCGGGAGGTGGTAGTCCCCAGGGCTGCAGGGGGGCAGTGCATCCCCCACATAATTTACCTAAATTACCATGGGGATGTGGTGGTCTGTGGGGCTGTGGGGGGGGGGTGCACGGTCCCTTTCATTCATAATTACTTAAACCCCGAGGAGGTGGTGGTCCCTGTGGCTGTCGGGGGCCATGTGACCTCCTGCATTTTTTTCACTATTTACGTCAGGGAGGTGGTGGTCCCTGGGGCTGCGGGGGGCTCTGCAGACCGTCCACATAATTCTATGTTAACCCCAGGGTTGTGGTGGTCCCGGGGGTATGGGGTGGTCCACAGGACCCCCCAGTACAATATATACATTTTGTTCTTGGATTAGGCAAAACAAGTTTTGTAGTTAGACTCTCGCTCCTAGGCAAGACTGCTTAGTTATGGATGACAGCACTTTTGTTTGTAGGTGACTAAGTCAGTCCAACAACAAGTCGCAACTGAATGCCCAACCCTCCGGTCTCACAAGCAGTATCTCACCAAAAACCCAAACAGTAAAAGGTGATTTCTGGCAGCCTTATGCATGGACTCTAGATTGCGACATCTCAGGGGAGTCGTAGTGGAACGGAAATTACCCTTTTCTCACGTTAGTCTCAATCACACACAGACAATGAAGGAGATGCAGGAGAGTTTTCAATAGGTTTATTGAAAAGACTGCAATCTACGGTAAAATGCATGAGCTGCAATGATTAGGATAACAAACAATAAAAGAAGCATAATTGTAAGGATGAGAGTCATGAATACAAAGACCCCCACCGGCTTGCAATAAAGATGAAATGTAAAATCCCTAGCATAGAGAACCTAGGGCCACATGTATGTACCTTTTTTCTCGCCGCAAATGGCCCGATTCGCAGAAGGGGGGGTTCCCTTCCTAATTGCGAGTCACAGTCCGATGTTGGATTGTTTTGTGACTGCAGTTAGCACCAGTCTCAAATTGGTGCCAACCCATTAGTAAAAGGGAAGAGGTCACTAGGGGACCTCCTCCCCTTTGTGAATGCATCTGAAACATTTTTTCAGAGCAGGCAGTGGTCCCATGAATGAAAAGAAAACTTGTAATTTTTGTTTTTGAAATGCATTCGCAAACGGGCTGCATTTAAAAAAAAGACTGCTTTATTTAAAAGCAGTCACAGACATGGTGGTCTGCCGACCCCAGCAGGCCACCATCCCTGTGAGTGCTGCCATTCTAAATGGGGTGGCAAATTGCAATCTACCTCATGAATATTCATGAGCTAGGTCATTTGTGACCTCATTGCGAATCACAAACAGTGTGATGCAAATTGCGAGTCGCAAAACTCGGGGACGTACATCTGGCCCCTAATCCCTAACCTAATGAGAGCTAGGTGTAATAAACCTAATCTGCTAGTACTATGTCCATGAGAAGAACCTCTCACCCCTTGCTACCTTGTAATGAGGCCTCTAGTTCAGAGTCAGTGGTGACACAAAAGGCTGTTTTCTGCAGAGAGGTGATGTGAAGCATAGGTGTCGTAGATAGCGTCTGGTGGGAATACCTCTGATAACTTTGTCTGTGTGAGGTGTATTTATATAGATCACGAGGACCCCTGATGCAGATATGTTCCCAAACAATTGATAAGGAGGCAGACTTGCAGCAGCAATTATGAAAACAATCCCCAACAAGTGTACATTATGTTCCTGTCACACGTAAGTGAGAAAGAGACATGATATGAATACCAACGTACATCACTTGATTATGACACTGATAGTGACACCTTCACAGAGTGGCACTGATTACGCAAATCAAAACATTTTATAACTATAAACAATGGCAGCCATTTAACAGAAATAATGAAATAAATAGACTAAAGTAAAGCATGGTAAGGAGGTTAAAAGTCATTAGGTGATGGGGGCACAGACCTGCAAGGCAAAGGTCTAAGCTCAACTCCTGAGTTCCAATAAAAGCTAATATGGATTAACTACACAAGTGTATTTTCTCTGCAATTCCACTTTAAAAAACTATCCGAAATCCTTGTTGGAGCTGAATGCAATGTCTTCTATAGTGAATGTGATGAGTGGGTTTTTCCTTCTCATCAGCGTGTTGGTCTCCCTTTTAACTGCTAAAAGTTTGCAAATGTGTAAAATTACCTAGAAACCTGTTTGTTTAGTTGAAGGCCCTGCGTGACAAATGGTTTAGTATCTACAGGGGGTTTGGCCAACTTTTGCCATGCGCAGCCATTGGCTGTGCATGGTCCAGGATTGGATTCCTCCGGGGTGCTGGTTGAGCTCGACCCAGGCCCTGTGGCCAACCCCCACCAAGCACAATCTTTGGCTAGGCTTTCCGTGGGGTAGGAAGCCTACGGCAGTTGCGCACAGGGCCTGGTTGCAGGCCAACACCTGCCACGCTCAGCCAAGCGTCATCCTCGGCGTGGATGCTTGAAGGGGGTGCAGCAAGGGGTGGCCAGGCCCTGCGGACAACCCCTACTGCGTTAAAAAAAACGTACAAATTCACTGAAAAAATCAAAGTTACAGGGCATTATTGTTGGGAATTAGCATTTTTTAAAAATTTAAAGTTCACTGGAAAAAAAAGGTTACTGGGACGTTAGAGTTAGGTGCTGAATTTACACGCACAAAGCAATAGAAATTAATCTGGTATAGTCATGTAACTATAATTGCGCCCTATGGTAACTATGGCCTGGGTCCTTAACATGCATAGCAACTTACCCCACATATTACATCATTCATGACACATTTTATGGCATCATTGATATTATCATAGCAACATTTGTATTAAAATTATTGATGAGAAAACTGTGCATAGTGGGGGCGCTATATGCTCCTTGCTGTCAGTACGTCAGTACTTTCTATGGAAATGATTAGCAGTTAGACCGGTTCCTCCGTTAGGGGGAGGAGTGCCCCTCCCACCAGCAGCAGCCGCTGCAAATCACCTTTAACAGACAAAAACATAATAAACTATGTTTATTATCTTTTCATTTGTTAAAAGGGTGGGGAATTGGGGATGACGAGATGAGGGGAGTGCACTGAGCATTCTCCTCACTGCTCATGTATGTTTGGCCGGCAGTCTCGGGTGGCCAAACATACATGCACAGTAGGCTCTGTGTTGCTGGTCTGGAGGGAGCATACACAGGCTTCCAGTCTGCCTGGGAGCACACTCGCTGGGCGCTCTAGCCAATCCTGATCTGCTCTGGCATTTTATTTTGTTTTATTCATTTGCTCCAGCACGCCCCCGTGCCTCCCACGCCCCCTACCCTGCCCCAACTAAGCCCCGTGCGCCGCTCCTGTAAGCAGTAACAGTGACTGGCAATGTGTGGTGCTAGAGTTACTTCTGGGCTGGCCTGGAGTAAATTTACTCCTGTTTGCGACCTTCAGGGCTGTAGTAACTTTAGAAGTGTAGGATGTGGCTAGCAATGGGCATACACCTTTGAGGGTGTGTATTAATATTAGCATGGCCCTCCCTAAGTCCCTTTTATTATATAAAACGTAGGAGAAAAGGAGGTCGAAGTCATCACCCGCAGGTTTGTGAAAAGCTTTTTATAATGCATAAGCAGTACTACTGTAGTACAACTCACCTACTCTAAAAGACTTTTCCGAAGAGGCCGTTACAGTGCAAACCTCTGTTTTGGCCTAGAATGTTTCTGCTTTTTCATCCTGGCGCCCAGAGAAACTTCTAGGCTCCTGAAACTTAATATTAGGTTGATCAATATTTAAATTGTTCATTCACATTCTCTTAAATTGTGTCCAGAATGTTCACAGTGAAAAATAATTATGAGTCAAATAACAATGTTATGTACTTTGCCTTATAAACCATTTCACGCAGGAACTTCATCAACAAATGTGACTACTTTACTATCCCCCGGGGAAATAACAGGTATTTCTTTCTTATTCATGAGTGAAATAAGAAAGTCAGCATGTTTGTACGTATATCTATGGTATCAGCATACAATGATGAATACCCCCTTTTTCGCCACCCTAATTAGAAACATAATAGGAACTATAGGGCATAGTCACAAAGAAATGGTGCAGCGCGGTGCTGCCAATTTTGGTGCACCGTATTTTCTTAAACAGAGGGATGCACCGTATTTACAAAAATTTGGCACATAGCTGGGTTTCCCCCTGCACCGTGCTAAATTAGCTGCCTTGCGCCAACGCAGCCACCCTTGCGTCATGGTGCGAGGATTGCCGCATTGCAGGGGAGCTCATTTTTGTGCAGAAAGGGACACCTTCCTGAACAAAAAATAATCTTAAATGGCAATTTGCTCTTTAGCACACCCTTGTGCCATGGTGCAAGGATGGCTACATTGCAGGGGAGATTGTTTTTCTGTAGAAAGGGACACCTTCCTGCACAAAAACAATCTTCAATGGTAATCTCCTCCTGTGTGTGCTGTAGAACGCAGCCCACATAGAAAGAGCAAAAAAGGAAGCCTTTCTCCTCATTGCGCCACACTAACGCCACCCCTGGAGTGGCATTAGATTTTGGCGCTGCCACAGATTTACGATTTCTTGTTAATCTGGAACACCCACAGCAACCCCCACTGCACGCCCCTTCCACGCCAAAGTGCTGCGTGTGAATGGGGGCGTATTTACAAAGTGGTGTTAAGCCACAAAAATTTGCCTAATGTCACCTTGTATTTACGGCACATGGCACAGTGCCACTGGAGCATCCCCCTTTGTACAAAACACATTCAGGGGCATATTTATACGCTGTTTGCACCAAATTAGCATCATTATTTTTTTTACTTTAATTCAGTGCAAAACTAACTCCATATTTCTACTTTGGTGCTAGACCCGTCTAGCGCCAAATTTATGGCGTTAAAGTCATTTTTTGAAAGTTAAATCCTACCTTGCCTTAATGAGATGCAAGGTAGGCGTTCCTGTGCAAAAAATGACTCTATGACCTTAACACCATATTTATACTCCCGTGCAAAAATGGTGCACAAGAGGAAGGAGGGGTCAAAAAATGGGGCAAAGCTTGCTTTGCCCCATTTTTTAACGCTGGGGTCAGGGCAGGCATTAGGGGGCCTGCGGGCCTATTTCCATGGTGAAACACCATGGAATAAGCCCACAGGTGCCCTCCCCGGGCCCCAGAGACACCCCCACACACACCAGAGGGACTGCGGAGGATGGGGGACCCCATCCCAGGTAAGTACAGGTAAGTGTTGCATTTTATTTTTTAAACTGCCATAAAGGGCCCTGAAATGTGCCCCCATACATGGCACAGGGTGCAATATCCATGCCCAGGGGACCCTGGTCCCCTGTGCCGGCCACTGGAGTGGTGGGCATGACTCCTGTCTTTTCTAAGACAGGAGTCATGTGGTATGGATGGTTTTGCGTCAGAAAGTGACTCTGAGCAGGTTAGAGTCATTTTTTTAACTCTAACCTGCCTAATGTCATTTTTTTGGTGCAAAACACCCTTCTTCCATTCTGCCAGCCCCACCCGACTAACGTCATTTTATTTTATGCTAGCCTACCCTTTGCACCGGCTTGCACCATTCCACAAATATGGTGCCTGTCTAGTGCACAGAAATGGTGCAAGTTGGTGTTAAACTTTTTGGTGCAAAACTGAGTTAGTGCAGTTTTGCACCAAAAAGTATAAATCAGGGCCTCAGTGTTAAGAAGGTTGTGGCAATTTGCACTGTTTACCTGTGATTTCTATGTTGCAAAGTTTCTACACGCATCCAGTAATACCTTGAAGCTTTGGTACACTTTTCGTCTGATAATCCATTACCTATGAATGACCAATATTTGTTTAAATTAGTCAGATTAGTGAGGGAAATGCATTTGCAAACATATGTCAATAATCAAAAATGTTACTTCGTTTAAAGTGGTTACCAAATTTCACTTCCTCTGCTACTCCTATGACACTGTGGATGAACCCACTTTTGTACACCCTTGGGTGAACAAAACATGGGCAGTGTCGAACCGCACTAAATACATGAGTAGGAGTGCACACGTTTTATGAAGGGCACACATGTCATGCGTGTATGCTTCCCGACGTTTACAGGCATTTATAATACATACGCCAGTAGAAATATTCCTAAATTGACAGCCAAAGGTTTCCATGGGAAAGGGGGAGACACAGGGCTGATAATGGGGCATCGCCACATTTTACTCATGTAGACGGAACACATGGCACCCAATTCACAAAGAAAACCCATAAACCTACTCCTGTACATAAAATAATATACTTTAAGGTGCACTTATGAGTTTTGCGAGTTTCACAAACATTCGAAGTTGCATGCCTGGAAAGGTACGACAGTCAAACGTTTCCAGGAATACTGCTGGGAATATCATGTGACTTTTGCTATTTGACCAGTGTGGAGATATACTTTCAGTACTGAAAATGTTTTTATTTTTCCTTTTATTCATAGGGAAACATTTAACTCCTTTGAGAATCTCCTTCCACTACTCCTCCATGATCTTTAAAGGTTTTACGTTCCCCTTCCCATCCCACACCGGGAGGGAGTTACTCAGGCTCTTAGCACGAGTAAAGCTCCGACCATTTTCAAGCTGGGAAGGAGTCGGAGTGGAGTTTGCGAATGCAAACAAACTCACAAGTTTGTGTACACTCACAGACTCGATGACAAACCACGACATGGCCTACCCACTCCGTACCTCTTCCCTGGGTGTTTACTACTGCACAGTTGTAAGCTGTTTAGTACCTCTGTTAAATCCCGAGGATAACCAGAGCAGAAGAGAGAGAGGGTGAAAGAGGGGAGTGGACAGAGACAGCAAGAGATTAGAGGGCTTATTTACAAGTCTCCCTTGTGCCGCCGTAGTGTAACTTTTTTGTGACGCTGCGTTGGTGCTAGCAGTCTTCTAGACTGCTCCACATTTACAAACTGGTGCAATGTCAACATTGCGCCAGTTTGTAAAGCTCAGCGCCACTTATACCTGCTCCAGGTACAGTGTATGCAGGGTGGGCGTTCCCACGTCAAAAGCCACGCAGAACTAGAGCAGTAACATTTACCACATTAAACTATGCTATTTGCAGCTTCACAGTGTCACTTTTTTAGTGCCTTCTCACAGCAGGCGTTAAAGTGATACTGGGATTGTACATGGGATCCTCCTCGCATTGCTAGAGTAGCCTCAGTTTACCAATGCTACACCAGCACTGCACCACTTTTGTGCCAACAGATGCGCCAGAAATACTGGCGCATCTGTGGAATCGTACGCAATGGAGCGCTGTATTCTAAATACAGAGCTACCATGGCGTCATTAAGGGGTCTGGGGCTGGCACAAGAAAACTAGCTCATTGATGTCGATGCATCAGTTTCTAGTAAATGAAACTCTAGAGATGGAGAAGGGGAGACAGGATGGATGTAGAGAAAGAGAGAAATAATGCGAGGAGGGGAAGAGATTGGGGCTCCTTTGAGCATTTTTGCCTGGGCTGCTTTTGTTTCCCCTGTCCAACACTGCTGCCAGATTTTTTTTTCTGGATACCTAATAAATTTCATTTTTGACCGTAAATGCGAATTTATGGTTACATGGGGCCTCATTTACAAGGCCTTTGCACCACTGTTGCGTCATTTTTGTTGTGACACAACGGCGGCTCTAGCATTGCTTTACATTTACAAATGGATGAATTGGGCCAAATGTGTCAGTTTGTAAAGCTTAAAGTATGCAAGATAGGTGCTCCCTTGGGAAAAGCCACGCTGAGCTGACGCAATGAGATTTACAACATTTCACTTTGTCCTTCTGTGACTTCACTGCATTGGAATTTTAACTCCTGCTCAGAGCAGGTGTTGAACTGATGCTGGGCTTTTCTTTATGGGAGCCTTCCTCGCATTGCCTGCGTAGTGTAATGTTTTTGACACCAGTCCAGCAATGCATCAGTTTAGCACCACAGATGCATCAGAATTTCTGACACATCTGTGAAAACGTGTGCCATGGAGCTCTGTATTGTAAAAACAGCGCATCCATGGCGTTGTTAGGGATCGTAGGGCAGTGCAAGAAATCTCACCCATTGGATCCCATGCGTCAGATTCTTGCAACTGAGGCCCATGGTTTTATGAATTTGCACCATGCAGTTTTATGGAAAGGGAAGCTAAACAATTCCACGTTTTACAGATCAAACTGATAGGCCCCATCTGACTAAATGCCATCTTACAAACTTCCCATGGAAAGCAGAGCCCATGTCAGATTTCACTGCCGCCATTGCTCAGATGAAAATAAATTGACAGCTCACGCACTGTCGCGGCGGCAGTAACTAGCTGCAGGATGCGTCTGCTGCAATGCCCCATGGACCAGCGAGAATGGAGACAAGATTGAATCAAAGGGAGCTGGAGAAATGATTTTTTTAAATGCTGAATAGATGAAACAATTTAGAAAGCGGCTGCACCTTGTTAAACCAATTTACAGCTGAGATTTACATTCAGGTTGACATAGAAAGTTTGATTGAACTTAAAAGAGGCAGGCATGTTATAAGGGTTTTTATTTTCTTGCTGTTTTTCGCCTTAATGGCGCGCAGGAGCTCTGTAGATTTTACCAGACAGGAATCTGTGACCTTGCTTAAGGTTAGAGAGCTAAATTGGCAGCAACGAGGATGGAACAATTGAAGTGGCACCTGGCTGTATTTAACTCACAGAAGGAAAGGGTCTCGAATTTCAGATACAATCCTTTATCCCAGCGATTGATACGGGCACAGGGTGGTGCCTATTTGCCCCACCAGCCATCACGGCATTTCATGATGGACAGAGGTGCTAGTGCAGCAGTGCCACACAGTGGGCAGTCAGAGGATGGCACTAGTTGATATATTTGGGTGGGGTTCGTTGGCAGTTTATCTCTTGGCAAGGTCTGAAACTGCAGCAAATGCCACAGTTGTGGGAAGAGGAAAGGTGTTAGAAAATGACACGCACACTTTTTTTCACATGTTTGTGCCTGCAGGGTTGAGTATTTAAATAGCTTTCAGTCCAGTCTCAGAGACGTAGCCTAAGGAAGGTATACAATAGCAGAAACGTTCTAATGCAGCATGACGATTCCCCAATTCTACATTCCATGGAAAGATCTCTGTAGTCACATTAGAGCATTACGGTGCATAAGGTTTCTCCTAAACATTCAGTCTCGTGCTCATATAGGCTTGTAGCACAACATGCTTTGCAAGGTGCTTTGATCGTCCTCGACCCCTGCAGTATGAGTGATTCCCCATCTCTTCCTAGTGCGAAGGGACTTTCACAAAATGTGAAAACTGCCTGGCTCATTGATAATAATGGGGAAGTAATCAGCTTGACATCATTTGGCGAGTGGTGAAAGCTGAATGGAGGCCTGCAATGGACAGCAAACTTTCATTCCAGCATTTGCATTCATAATACACCTGCACTGCAACAGTGTTCCTTTTTGATTGTGACCTCGGGGAGAACATGAAGGGCAAGGGCACATGGCTTCCCGTCCAGCATACCCAGCCTGCACAAAGTTCAAACTGGTAAATATTGAGAAACATGGTTTCAAATCATGTGTGCACACTGATGCGAATCACACGGTTACAGTTCCTTTGACAAAGCGTTTCCCTTGTGTTTCACAAGGGTTTGCAATGTGTGCATTGGGGTTTGTAATTGTAAATACGAATCGTAAGGCACCTTTGTGAATTATGACTTTGCATTGCATCTGCAAAGAAAGTTGTTCTGGCTTTGGTAACACAAAGTATCCTGTGTATGAAGCCTGTGCTTTAAGAGCAACATTGTGTAAGTCCTCAACTAGGGCTGATATGTAACCTACATACTTACGATTCAACATTTTGAAACCAAACATATCGAAGCATAGAGCGATCCTTCAATTTTACAGAGTAAAAATGGAACACTGTGTCATCATCATAAAATGTTTGTGAAGCGCTAAAAGCAGACTAGGTGACCATGCACTCCGAGGTCTGTGAAGAGACGACGTAGTTCAGAACAGGAATGTCCAAAAAATGCCTTTGCATAGGTCAAGAGTGTTCAGATTGGCAGCGCGGTTAGGTCTACCAACATGATATTTTGCTGTCACTTTGGCAGAAGCTCACACTATGCTCCTCCAGACCACGTACAAACACCCTGTCCGGTGGAGATAAAACATGCAGCAAACTGCGTTCCATATCCAAGGTGAGGCATTTAACTTATCAAGAGGCAAGAAGAATAGGTCTTTTTATTCTCTCTCTTTCTACACACCAACATCTTCCTCCATATTTTTTAGTTTCTTTACCCCTCGCCTTCACATTTCACTGTGATCTAGCCCTCACCCAAAAATGTAGAATAGTTAGATATTACTAAAGTCCCACTTCAAGTACTTATACCTGTACATATAACCCAGCAGCTTTATCCTTGACTATACATATACCTGACGATGTCACCTCTGCCGTAAAACCTTTGCCCCATCATTACCATACTAGTTGAATCACTACCCATAATCTAGTACCCTTATCCCCTCCCTTTAGCCATGTGCCTCTACCCCTACTACAGCATCTCTAGCACTGCCTATCATCTCATACATCTATCCTTGTCAATGTGCTATCTCCTCTGACCGTATCTCTTGCTATATTATATTAACTCTTTTCCTTGCCATTGATCCTTCCCTATTTCTCCTTTCTTGTTTTCCTGTGGTGCTATTTTCTTGTGTTATGTGTCCCTTTTCCTTCCGTTTTATGGTCACATCTTCTGATTTGTTTTTAAGAACAAGAGTTTTCCTTAATTTGAAATTCGCCAAAATGCATTCTCACTGACCTTGGGATGTCAGGCAGATATTTCTTATTATGGACTTTCTCCTATATCAGGTGTAGTCAGCATTTACACAGGTCCTCTATAAGTAGCACATTTAGCAAGGAAATTATGAAATTGCTCAGAGCGGGGAGATTAAAATGACTTGCCGCACATCCCTTAACAATTTTTCATCTTTCACATCGGGCAGAGTCACTGCAAACCACAAATTCCTTGTCCGTCTCTTCACCAACAGGCCTTCATCGGGGGGAGTCTAAAGCCTACTGTGAACCGGGAAAATGCAAGCAATGGTCCTTTGTTTATACGCTTGCCATTCGAAAGGATCTGTCAGGTTGTCAGGGAGTGCAGGGTATGGTCTTTCGGCCAGTGCCCTCAAATCGATATTGTTTGCTGAAAGGGATTGGGACTGCGAGACAGAAGTGGGACTCTGTGCTGTTGAAATGCAGCGGAGGAGACCGGCTTCTTGACTACCCGCTGATTTAGGCTCGAAACATTTGTCTCTTATGGTGGATCAGGGAACAAAGTACATCATGAGAAGCAAAACTAAACCATTGCTTTATGTAGTGTCATCCTGCAGGCGGCAGTCCAGCTACCTGGGTTAGGCTCTTCATAAGGATTGCAATTTCAATTCTCGGAAGGGAAAAGGGTAAAGTAACATAACCTTTGAAGCTGATTGTCTGTTGAGTTCAGTGGAATACTGCTAAATGATTACAACAAAACTGGCAATATTTGCTGAGGGGATCTTTCAAATTTACATAGGCTGGAAAAGCCTATTGATGAATAACATACGTCTTCTGCTTCCTGGGTACTGCTGAGCCCTGTCGTTTGCTCACATGTGAGTTATCTAGTGAATTTGCTTCATAAGCCTTAGTTTGTGCATCTGCATTAGGTCTTGCAACTCAAAAGTCAGACCTGCCCACACCTCAAGGAAGCCCATTTCACAATGTTCTTTCTTGCATCTGAAGCCTCAACAGCCGTCTGGATATCTATTTGTCTGACCAGAAGCACTATCTGTTGAGCTAACTTTTATATCTCTGTTTATTGACCTCAGAGACTCAGTAAGAGGCTCACACAACTGACTGTGTTGGCTACACAATCCGGGCACTCCGGCATTAGTGATGGTCTCACGCCATGTGTGACTTTTTAATCAGATCTGGTGTACCTGCATGCTCCTTAAGCTACTTATTTAGTAAACTGTTTGCATAACGCTTCACACTGGGCCATTTGAGGTCTCTTAAATGTGATGGAAGTTCTTGTAAAACACAAGGATTTTGATTGGCCTAATTTTGTTTCTGATGTTATATAGTTGCACTAGTATTTTTCATATCCATATTCACCATTCTGTTACATTTGCCCTTTCTTCTAAAGCATACCTCTACAGCTTCAGTGTACCACATTCCCTTGAAAATATACCTCCTTGTTTTTAGACTCCCAGTTACAAGTGTAATCATGTCATGACCTGACTACCTGGCAGCAGAATACAACTTCTTGCCACTCCAAGCTTGAAGCAGTAACCACGAGAGAAGCTCAAAAGGCAAACAACAGCAAGCCTTACGGGGAGGGAGTTAGAAGAAGTCTAAATGCATTAGAGTCCATATTTATACTTTTTTGTGCCACATTTGCACCATTTATTGATGCAAAAGCTGTGCAAACTTACAAAATATGTGTATTTTGTAAGTTTGCGCCGCATTTGCATAAAAAAAATGACGCAAATGCGACGCAAAAAAAGTATAAATATGGGCCTAGGTCTAGTTGGAGATGTACTCAGGATTAATATAGACACACAAACTGGTAAACAAATAATTAAGGTGTCTTTTCTGCTCCACCCAGTTTGGATGGCGACTACGTTTGTCAGTCAAAACATTTTAGAAAACCACTCTCAAGGTATTCGTGGTGGATAAGAAATAGGGGTTGAGCCTGAGTTGATGGTCTCTAAAAGACCTCTGTTAATTTAGTATTTGCACATACAAAATAGTGACGATACATTGATGAGGTTTGATTAGTGTATGAATTCTCTAAACAGTCTCAACTATCCTCTTGTGTACTGTCCTCGGCAATCAGGTCACCCAACAAACCTAACAGTAATTCAACAAGACTGGAAAAAAAATATTTTTTATTTCTTTTCAGGAAAACCACTGATAACAACATGAGTTTATAATATGCTTTTGGCCTTCAAATCAAAGTCTTTCCAAATTAAACAAGCACCAAGTTTTCAAACAGAGGGACATATTTACGAAAAGTGGAAAGTGTATTCAATGGTGTGCCTCCTTTTAACACCTGCTCTGAGCAGGCAGTAAAATTGGTGAAAAAAATAACACAAAGAAATCTCTTAGATTTCTTTGTGCCATTTTTCCAGCCCCCCCCCCCCCCCTAATGGGTAAATGCCCCCTTTGCATATGTTAGTCCTGGTGCAGGCATAATATAGCTCAAAGGGTTACAAAGTGGTGCAATGCATGCATTGCCCACCCTGTAAATACAGCGCAGGGATTTTGGGCTCGTTGGGCCACATCAGCGTGAACAAAAATGATGCTAACGTGGCACAAGGAGGCGCTAGGGGCTCTTAAACATGCCCCAGAGTCTTTAATATAAATACATGCACTTGGCTTCAAATAGTTTTTACTTTTTTGTCATGTGTATTCCACTTCGGAGCTTATTATCCCAGTACTTCCTTTATTAGCAAAATTCCTGGTTGGCCCTCGGTCTTTTGCGATGGTGTAGCAAATCATGTGCTTCTTCATGAAGACTTCTCAAGGCAAAAGTCACTGAAAGCACTAATCCTGGAGCCCAAAAGCTCATGATTCACTTCTGGTCAACATTTTCAGTGACCACCTTTTGTAGGATGACCACAGATGCTTGATGTGCCAAGTGACTTTGAGCAAACCTTGCCATTTCAAACCTCACAAGAACTTTGGTGCAATTGATCAAAGTTTTCCTTTTGCCTCGGGATGGACACAGATTGACCCAGCTCAACCCACCACACAAGGCCTGATTCACAAAGGGCCTCCACACTCATTGCAGAGGCCCTGAAGTCATGGGGAAGTCTCAGCAATAGGGGTGGAATCACCGCAATGAAAATTCCCATTATGGAGATTCCGTCCCTAGTGAGGAGACTCCTCCAGGACTGTTGGGCCTCTGCCACAAGTGTGGAGACCCCTTTGTGAATTAGGCCCACAGTGTATTAGGCGACAACTAGGACTAGCGCAAAAAGTAGCCCTGGACACATTTGGAATCAGAGCTTGTCAGTGGGGCAGGGGACGCAAAGCCATATTCTGTGGGGTGGCAGCAAAACCGTCGGGGTAGCTGTATAAGACCAGGCCTCTGAGGGCGGAACCTGACATTCCCTTACTCCTTCCTGCAGCCTCATCTGTCCGAATCTGATTGGTCAGAGTTAGTTACTTTTATTGCACTTTCACCTCAGCTCCTGCCCAGCACTACACTGATCGAAGGGTGACACAGTCACTATGACATACAATCCCATAAGTCTCCTGGAATCTAAAACGGTGCCAAGAGAGTACCTGCAACCTGGGTCCAATACTACGAGGGTGTACGACAGTGAGATTGTTTTGGTGGGGGAGGGGTTGCTATGTATTATTATCTTTTCTTTTCCTTCATCTATAATAACATGGGAGATGAGCAAGTTGTTAATTATGAATACAGATGAACTGGTGTTACCTTTTGTTACCAGTTAATATATTTTTTCAGATGGCCATGCTTCGATTCACCCCGATCCTGAGATAATGTGATAACCTTTGATCTTTCAATAACACATTTTACTAAAAGTGTTCGTGGATGACATAACTTGCTTTTCCTAAGGTTCTCAATTCTTGCCTTTTGCCCTCGTACTGATAATACATCTCGCTTGGGGTATCCAGCTAGTGAAACCCAAAACCAGGGTACAGGCGCTAAAACAGAAGGCCAATCCCTTAACATCACTGAAATGCTGCCAAAACCCTGCGTTTGCCACCACCAGGCTTGTGCAGAGGAGCGACATTTAAGCAGCATTGTTTTTTTTTTACTTCGACTCACTGTATAGTTAATCATCCAGACTAAAAGACATTTGATGCTTTCTCGTATCCACTCAACGTAGCTCCTCAAGCCATTTGTCCCGCTTATCATTTTCCATCGTACCCTGCTTTTTTCTATTTCGTTTCCCCTCTGACCTTCAAAATAAGAATCTAAATATGTCTCTAGAGGTCCCAGCGTAATAAACATTGAGGAACAACTTGGACATGCTTCACATCCCATCTGGCACGAGACCGAGGAAAATATGAGTCTTGCAGGCACTGTAATCACGACAAAGAAGATTAGTCGCAAATAGCTAAGTGCACCCCCTCCCCTAAGACCAAAATGAACAAAAAAATAAGCCATCAGTTTCAAAGGCATAATTGGGGCCATATATTATCTAGCTCCTTTTTTTATCAAGAAGGACGTTGAAAATGCTCAAGTATTCATTTAATGTTGATTTATGGCTGCTCTTTTAATGCATTAATTAGATATTGATTGTTAAGAGAATACTCAATGAGGTTTGATTAGACTCGGACTAACTCAGCTGTCAAGCAATTAACTCAATTACTTAGGCCCTAATTAAAGGCTAATTGGATTCCCATTGATGTATTAAAATTGTGCAGTGTTTTGGAATGTAATTGTATTAAAACAAGATTGCTACATCAAGATAATTAGAAATCAATTAAAACACTAACTAGCCACTGTATTAGTGCTTTTCATTTATCATGTAATCACTTTAACAGTATCCTGCCGCAAGACTGTGATAGTCCCCCTTTGAACGTTCGGTCAGCATCCTTAGCATGCTCTGACTCGTATCCAGTGCTGTATCATCTTGGTGCCAACAAAGGATGCTTCGAGGCCTATGTCCTGATTGGCCACCATGCAAGCCAACCTTTCTAATTGTGTAGCAGTTTGTGCATGTTTTCATACGTAGAGCAACCTTTACTATCTAGAGTCTTATCACAGGATTAATGCAGATGGTAGATCAATTGCAGGCAAAAGATCCTCCTTGATGGGCATGCTGTAATTCCTAGTAGCATGGAGGATACACGTGCACCCTTATATAGCAGGCGCTGTAGAGGTTAATTCAAATTCCAGTTGCATGTTGGAATTGCATACGTGTGTCTAATGGTGTCTTTTGACTTAAGTTGGTAATTTGTTTTTACTACCATTATTTCCTTGAATTCTCAATCAGACCTGCATAACGTTCAACATTATTTGCTGAAACTGGATCCAGTATAAACTATTTTTACCTAGTCACAGGGAAGCTTTAAAAGCGAATCCCACAAAGCATACATAGCTTCTCTAACCAATCCTTTTCTAATACGTACCTAACCCCAGCAATCATGTTCAGGCTTTACATTGAGCTTTGAAATGAGGAATTTCTTATACCTTTCCTGTCAAGGGCTACCCTGTATGGAGAGAACGTCACGCCAAACTCATAGTACAATTAGGCAAAAACTGTAATCTATCTTTGGTGTCCTATTCCAAACTCTCACAACCAGATAGGATTTTTTTGGTTCTTATTTTTTTCATTTATAATAACTTATAGTGTGAACTCAGCACCAAGGTGCAGATTATCTCTGTCACCATGTCGAGTTCATTATGTTTTTTATCGCAGGTATCTATATAGTGCATCCCTAGCCCTGAAGTGCAGTTTGCAAATTCTGAGACCCATACTGATTTTCATTTTTGGTTTAAATAAACTATTTAAGTTAGAGGAAACCTGCTCCAAGAAGCAGATAACTAACTCACACCACAACACTTAGATTGTTTTATTTGTGTACTAATAGTATTTTTATAGCCACCCACAACGGAAATATTATGACTTCTCATCTCAACATTAGATGTATTTGTTTGTTTGTATTGCCATTAATTGAGCAGACATACACTTAACCCCTTTACTGCTAGGCCTACCCCGACATTCCTTGTGCTGAGCTCTTTTATGTTTATTTGGGGAAAGTCGTGCTTAGGGCTCCATAACTTTTTTCTAGATAAGATACCATGCCAAATTAGCATCCTTTTGTTCCAACATCATAGAGGATCTAAAAACACCCAGGGTTTGTGGATTTCCCTGGAGGGGACCAAGAAAATAGGCAAAATATAGCAAAAGCTCGAGTTTAAAAAAAATAGGGAAGAAGTGCTCCAGATAAAAGTGTCTGTTTTTTTTTCCGTAACATGACATCCACAAACAGTTTACTGTACTGAAGTCACCATCTTCCCAGCTTTCAGGAATGTGCAGAGCTGAATCAAAAAACTAATTTTGTACTACAGTGATGGCATTTTACTAAGAGGCAGCCTATTTTCCATTTTTTTTGTGCTTTCAACCTTCTTTCAGTTTGTGGTGGAAACCAGTGTGAAAAACAAATGGGTGATTCAGAAAACTATGCATTTCTGAAAACTAGATAACATTCATCATCATATGTGTAGATTCCTCAAGTATTTCCCAATGAAAATAACTGTTGAAATACATTTATGGGTGCCTGTACAATCAAATGATTTGGAATGTATTTTTCATAATGTCATCTTTTTTTATACACTGGTTTACATTTGAAAGGCACAAATGCAGTGAAATATAATTGGCAATAACAAATGTTTCACTATTCTATGCTCCCACAAGTCTCCTAATAAAGATGGTACCTCACTTGTGTGGGTAGACCTAGTGCCTGTGGCAGTAAACGGTTCAAAACACAACATAGATGCAGCACATTTTTCCAGCCAAAACTGACCGTGTTTTTCCAATGTGGGTAGCTATAGATTTTGGACCCCAGCTCAGATGCCACCTAGGGAAGCCTAGTCAACATATAATTTTTTTTTAAACTAGACTCCTGGTGGCATGCAGGGTGGCATGACTTGTATGTCTCTGGCCACACTGTGTTACCCAGAATCACTTTCAAACCAAAAACCTTGACAAAAAACACATTTTCCTCAGAGTTCTGTGATGGAAAGTTCTAGAATCTGTGAGGAGCCACAAACTTCCTTCCACTCAGCATTCTCCCAAATCTCCTGATAAAAATGGTAGCTCACTTGTGTGGGTAGACCTAGTGCCCGCAACATGAAACAGCTCAAAATGCAACATGGACGCTGCACATTTTCCACTCAAAAGTGACCCTCTGTTCCCATTGTGGGTAGCTCTAGATTTTGGACCCTAGCTCACCTGCCACCAAGAGAAACCAAGCCAACCTGTATATTTAAAAAAACTAGACACCTAGGGGTATCTATGGTGGGCTGACTTGCATGGCGTTCACCACGTTTTGTTACCCAGAATGCCTTGCAAATTTGAAACTTTAACAAAAAAACACATTTTCCTCACATTTCTGTGACAGAAAGTTCTAGGGAAACCACAAACTTCCTCCCACCCGGCATTCCCCCAAGTCTCCGAGTAGAAATGGTACCTCACTTGTGTGGGTAGGCCTAATACCATGATAGGAAACAATCCAAAATGCAAAATGGACGCTGCACATTTTTCCACTCAAAACTGACCCCCTTTTACCAATATGGGTAGCTCTAGACTTTGGATCCTAGCTTAGCTGTCACCTAGTAAAACCTAGCCAACTTGTAACATTTTTAAAAACTAGATGCCTGGGGGTATCCATGGTGGGCTGACTTGTGTTGATCTCAACACACTTTGTAACTCAGAATCCCTTAGAAACCTGAAACATTTACAAAAAAAATAAATTTTCCTTACAGTTTTTGATGAAAAGTCCTAAAATCCATGGGGAGCCACAAACTTCCTTCCACCCAGCATTCCTCTGAATCGCCTGATAAAAATGGTACCTCATTTTTGTGGCTGGGCCTAGTGCCTGCACCAGTACAAATCTAACCAAAGTCAAGGAGGGTCCCTTTGTGAGGACTCCCATTGATGTTAGTTTGATAAGTTCCTTTCGCTGGCACTAGACCCAACCACAATAGTGGGATAGCATTTTTATTGGGTCAAGTGGGGAAATGCTGGGTGGAAGGGACGTTTTTGGTTTCCTTCTGATGCTGAAATAATATGGCACAGACATGCAAGGAAAATGTGTAATTTTATTCACATGTTGAGGTTTGCAAAGCATTGTGGGAAAGAAAACGTGTTGGGATCCACAAGCGGCACACAACCCTGTTCTCCCCTATGTTTCTAGTTTACAAAAATATGTAGAGTTGGCAGATTTCCCTTAGAGACAATGTACACCATGCAGAGAAAAACAGAAAAGACAAAGATTACTTCACAACCATCTATTCCTGAAGTACACACACATACTGGTTGGATCTGGCACGAGGGTGACAAAGTGGTTCAAAATGGAAATTTTTATTAGCAAGAGATTTCACAAAAATGAATTACATTGTTAATAATTTAAAGGTTAAAAAACTGAACCAATGACACAGCTCGTGAGCTGTAGAACAGTGTCAAGGCACAACCGCTTTACAGTCCATTAATAAACCTTTTATGTGTGACATACACAAGACCATTCACCCCACCAGCAGCAGGCCTAGTACATTACAACACTCACATCAACAGATAATGTAGAGACAATGTACACCCTGGCAGAGAACGATAGAAAAGACAAATATTACTGCACAACCATCTATTCATCAAGTACACACACATTCTGTTTGGATTTGGCACGAGGGTGAATGATGATTTAATATGTAAAATGTGATTAACAAGAAATTTCACAGACATGAAATACACTATTAATAACTAGAGGGTTAAAAAACTAAACCAATGACTCACAGCTTGTGAGCTGTAAAGGCTTGTCAAGGCACCAAGCGCTTTACAGTCCATTCACACACATTACATACTTGGCACACACAAGACCATTCACACCACCCCAGCTGGGGGCCCAGCATATTACAACACTCACATCAACAGACAATGTAGAGACAATGTATACCCTGGCAGAAAAGGACAGAAAAGACAAATATCACTGCACAACCAACTATTCATCAAGTACACACACATGCTTGTTTGATTGTGGCATGAGGGAGAGTGATGGTTCAATATATAAAATTTTATTAACGAGGGATTAATTTTTTTTTTTATACACTGTTAATAACCAAGAGGTTATTAATTACTGGTGTTAATAACCAGAAGGTAATAACTGGATGTTGGAAATGGCCCCTTTTGCAGAGTTATTTCCAAACCTTTTGCCTTCTTCCTCCTATTTATTTAGATCTGTTTTGATGGTTTATTGCCTCTGCGCACTGCACACGGCTAACCAGTGCTTAAGTGCATGTGCTCCCTGTGTAAATTGTATTGGTGCTTGGTTTGTCCATGATTGACATATTTGATTTACTAATAAGTCCCTAGTAAAGTGCATCATGTGTGCCCAGGACCTGTAAATAAAATGCTACTAGTGTGCCTGCAGCACTGATTGTGCCACCCCTATAAGTAGGCTGTTAACATGCCTAGACCTGTCACTGCAGTGTCTGTGTGTGCAGTCTTGCACTGTCAATTCGACCTGGCAAGTGTACCCACTTGCCAGGCCCAAACCGTCCTTTTTACTACATGTAAGTCTCCCCTAAGCTAGGCCCTAGGTAGCTCAATGGGTAGGGTGAGTGTATTTAAGAGGTAGGAAATGTACTGGTGTGTTTTACATGTCCTGATAGTGAAATACAAAAAGAACAGATGACGGACGGAATGTAGAGCAAATCAAACTTTCACCCCCAGTCACACAGATCTGTGTTTAATCCATCGTGTTTTTGCTCACCACGCCACCCCAGTTTGGATTCAGCCATTTGCAAATAAGTCTTGACCCTGTTCCTCATGGGAACAGTCCAGCCCGAACTGCCAAGCCAGGTCCTCCCTGGACCGGAAAGAAGCATCCTAGGACCGGTTTCGGGGTATCACCCTTCATCAGCTAGGCTAGCTTGAATCCAGTGGCGCAGTGAGCACGGGACCCACGTCTGGGCATACGCTTCCCACTTGGGGTGACAAATGCAAAAAGAACAGATGATGAGCGGAATGCAGAGCAAATCAAACATTCACCCCCAGTCACACAGATCTGGGTTTAATCCATCGTTTTTTTGCTCACCACACCACCCCAGTTTGGATCCAGCCATTTGCAAATCAGTCTTGACCCTGTTCCTCATGGGAACAGTCCAGCCCGAACTGCCAAGGCAGGTCCTCCCTGGACTGGAAACAAGCATCCTAGGACCGCCTCCACGGTATCACCCTTCATCAACTAGGCTAGCTTGAATCCAGTGGCGCAGGGAGCACGGGACCCACGTCTGGGCATACCCTTCCCACTTGCGATGACAAATGCAAAAAGAACAGATGATAGACGGAATGCAGAGCAAATCGAACATTCACCCCCAGTCACACAGATCTGGGTTTAATCCATCGTTTTTTTGCTCACCACGCCACCCCAGTTTGGATCCAGCCATTTGCAAATCAGTCTTGACCCTGTTCCTCATGGGAACAGTCCAGCCCGAACTGTCAAGCCAGGTTCTCCCTGGACCGGAAACAAGCATCCTAGGACCGGTTTCAGGGTATCACCCTTCATCAGCTAGGCTAGCTTGAATCCAGTGGCTCAGTGAGCACGTGATCCACGTCTAGGCATACCTTTCCCACTTGGGGTGACAAATGCCAAAAGAACAGATGATGGACGGAAAGCAGAGCAAATCAAACATTCACCCCCAGTCACACAGATCTGGGTTTAATCCATTGTTTTTTTGCTCACTACACCACCCCAGTGTGGATCCAGCCATTTGCAAATCAGTCTTGACCCTGTTCCTCATGGGAACAGCCCAGCCCGAACTGGCAAGGCATGTCCTCCTTGGACCGGAAACATGCATCCTAGGACCTGTTTCAGGGTATCACCCTTCATCAGCTAGGCTAGCTTGAATCCAGTGATAGTGAAATACCGCAAAATTCATTTTTCTCTATTGCAAGTCCTATATCTCCCATAGGTTAACATGGGAACCACCATTGAATATCTTTTTAGTGTAGTTTCCCTTTGGGTGCAGATAGCGATTGGAGTTTGGGGTCTCTGAACTCACAATTAAAAAATATATATTTTTGTAGAATTGGTTTTAGATTGTCTGTTTGAAAATTCCACTTTCAGAAAGTGGGCATTTTCTAGCTTAACCCTTTTGTGCCTCTGCCTGCCTGTGGTATCCACATCTGGGTCAGACAGCTATTTGGGCTGTTGTGAATTCCCTCTAGACAGTGACACAAAGGGAGCTTAGGTGTGTACTGCATATCCTGTTTAGTCTCCTGGGCCAGTGTGGGGAGGGAGAAGCTGACACCTGCACCTGGAAGGGCTGTGCATGTCCTCATACAATGCATTCTCCAACCCCCTAGAAATTAGTCTGGGGCCAGGCCTGGGCAAGGCAGGATGTTGTGAACAACAAAGACTTTACTTTTAAGTTTGTCTACTTCAAAGGCAGAAATGAGTATAAGTAGTGGACCCAAAACCCCAGAATTGTAGAACACTTCTGGATCAACGGGAACCTCCGCCAAAGAGAAGAACTGAAGAGCTGGAGTAGGAGTGCTGCCACTTTGCTCTGTGTGCTTTGCTTGGCTGGTCCACAGTTGCTGCTTCTGCCATAAAGAGGACAGAGACTGGTCTTTGCTGTGTATCCTGCTTGTGAAGTTTCTCCAAGGGCTTGAAGTAGAGCTTGCCTACTGTTAGAAGTCTCAGGGATTTCAGACACTTCATGTTCATCTGCCTAAATCACTGGGAACTGTGTGTTTTGTGCTGCAACAGAACAATCACCATGACGTCATCAATGACGCCACTGTCTGCACCGCGACCTGATGATGCTGCACAGAGCCGTGCCCCACTTCGCACCACCACCTGACGCCGTCAGCGATCCGCTGCTTGCACTGTGACCTGTGGTTCAGTACTACGCATTGCTTGCTCACAATGCAGCCTTGGCATCCCAGAAGACGCCATGCTACACCGATGCTAACGCCACTGCCTGAACCTTGACCCAAGGACACCACTCGTGAGATACACGAAGCTTCATCCCGCCCCGCACCACAGCCCTGGCCCACCGACGCCTGTGCCGTTGACTCCAGCAATGTCAACAGATGCCCCTGCCTGCACGGTGACCCGTGGGCACTGCCCGGAGCCCACCCCGCCTCGCACTGCTGCCTCAGGCCTACCGACAACAGCACTTCAGCAACAATGACACAGCTGCCTGCACCACAACCTGGATATACCACACATCGCACCGCCTCACTTCACACCGCAGCCCTGGTCTCTCTGACATCGCAGAACACTGTCATTGAGCCGCTGCCTGCACCCTGACCTGTGGGCACCACACATCACATTGTCCTGCTTTGCACTGCAGCCCGGACGCCATCAATGCCAGCGCTCATTTCTTTGTCATCAACCCGGAGTTCGATCTGCAAATTGAGTGACTTCAAGGGCTGACGACCTCTGCAATGACCTCCGGAACTAATGCCTACCAGCGATTGCCGAGGTCAGTGATGCTGCACTCCGGATCTCATTGTGTTGATCCTAGTGCCCTATATTTCCATGGTACTCTTTGCGGGTCTTCCTCAATCAATCAATCAATCAGAGAACTTATTAAGCGCACTATGTACCCGTCAGGGTTTCGAGGCGCTGAGGGGGGGGGGAGGGAGCTGCTAGCGTTCGAAGAGCCAAGTCTTGAGGAGTCTCCTGAAGGTGAGGAGGTCCTGGGTCTGGCGTAGCGAGGTGGGGAGAGAGTTCCAGGTCTTGGCGGCAAGGAAGGAGAAGGATCTGCCGCCAGAGGTCTTGCGCTGGATTCGGGGGACGATGGCGAGGGCGAGGTTGGCAGAGCGGAGTTGACGTGTGGGGACGTAAAAGTTGAGTCTGGTGTTGAGGTAAGTGGGTCCGGTGTCGTGTAGAGCCTTGTGAGCGTGGATGAGGAGTTTGAAGGTGATCCTTTTTTCCACGGGGAGCCAGTGGAGGTCTTTCAGGTGGGGGGAGATGTGGCATCGGCGGGGTATGTCGAGGATCAGGCGGGCGGATGCATTCTGGATGCGCTGGAGTCGTTTGATGTCTTTTGTTGGGATGCCTGTGTAGAGTGCGTTGCCGTAGTCAAGTCTGCTACTGACGAGGGCTTGAGTTACCGTCTTTCTGGTTCCTATTGGAATCCACTTGAAGATTCTGCGGAGCATTCGGAGGGTGTTGTAACAGGAACAGGAGACGGCGTTGACCTGTTTGGACATGGTGAGAGCGGAGTCGAGGATGAATCCGAGGTTTCTTGCGTGGTTGGCTGGGGTGGGTCCGAGTGCAGTGGGCCACCAGGAGTCGTTCCAGGCCGAGGGGGAGCGTCCGAGGATGAGGACTTCCGTCTTGTCGGAGTTGAGCTTCAGGCGGCTGTTGTTCATCCACTCGGCGATGGATTTTAGTCCCTCGTGGAGGTTGGTTTTGGCAGTGAGGGGGTCTTTGGTCAGGGAGAGGACGAGCTGGGTGTCGTCGGCGTAGGAGATGATGCTGAGGTTGTGTTGACGGGCCACTTTTGCAAGGGGGGCCATGTAGACGTTGAACAACGTTGGACTGAAAGAGGAGCCTTGGGGGACGCCGCAGATGAGGTTGGTGGCTTTGGAGCGGAAGGGGGAGAGCCGGACTCTTTGGGTTCTGTCGGAGAGGAAGGATGAGATCCAGTTGAGGGCTTTGTCTTGGATGCCGGCTTCGTGGAGACGGGCCAGTAGGGTGCGGTGGCAGACTGTGTCGAAGGCGGCTGATAGGTCGAGGAGGATGAGGGCTGAGGTTTCGCCGTTGTCTATTTGTTGTCTGATGTCATCAGTGGCGGCGAGGAGTGCGGTCTCGGTACTGTGGTTTCGTCTGAATCCAGATTGAGAGGGGTCTAGGATGGAGTTGGCTTCTAGGAAGTGGGCGAGCTGTGCGTTGGCGATCTTCTCGATGACTTTCGCTGGAAAAGGGAGGAGAGAGATCGGTCGGAAGTTTTTGAGATCGTTGGGGTCAGCCTTGGGTTTCTTGAGGAGGGGTTGGATTTCTGCGTGCTTCCAGCTGTCCGGGAAGGTGGCGGTGTTGAAGGAGAGGTTGATGATCTTGCGGAGTATGGGGGCGATGGTGGCGTCGGCTTTGTTGAATGCGTGATGTGGGCATGGGTCCGTGGGAGAGCCTGAGTGGATGGAATTCATGGTTGTTAGGGTTCGGCGTCATCCACTTGGGTCCAGGCGGTGAGGCGGCAGGCGTGGGCGGCGTCGTCAGGGGTGGGGTCTGGCGGAGGAGCGGTGTTGAAACTGTCGTGGATGGCTGCGATTTTCTGGTGCAAGAAGGTGGAGAGGTCGTCGCAGAGTTTCTGGGAGGGTGGGACGTCGTTGATGTTGGCGTTAGGGTTGGAGAGTTCCTTCACGATGCCGAAGAGTTCTTTGCAATCGTGGGCGTTGTTGTTGAGGCGTTCAGTGAAATGGGCGCGCTTGGCGAGTCGGATCCGTTGTTGGTGATCACGGTTGGCGTCTTTGAGGGTGGCAAGGTTGTCGGGAGTGCGCTCGAGGATCCATTTCTTCTTGAGCTTCTGGCAAGTGCGTTTTGAGGTGGTCAGTTCTTCTGTGAACCAGGCTGTTTTTTTCTTTCCTTGGTTGGTGGTGGGTTTCTTGAGTGGAGCTAAGGTGTTGGCGCAGTCGAGGATCCATTGATGGAGGTTGATGGCGGCGGCGCTCGGGTCGTTGGAGTCGGGTGGTGGGTGTTTGACGAGGGAGCTGGTTAGTTGGTCTTTGGTGACTTTTCCCCAGCGGCGGTGAGGTGGTAGAGGGATGCGGTGGTGTTCGGTGTTTTTCTTGAAGGTAAAATGGACGCAGTGAGGGTCGGTCCACTGGAGTTCGGAGGTGTGGCTGAAAGAGATGTGGTTGCTTGAGGTGAAGAGGGGGTCAAGCGTGTGACCGGCGATGTGGGTGGGAGTGTTGACCAGTTGGTGGAGTCCGAAGTTGTGGAGGTTGGTGGTCAGTGAAGCGGTGTTGGCGTTGTTGTTGTTTTCAAGGTGGAAGTTTAGATCTCCCAGGAGGATGTAGTCTGGAGAGGCGAGGGCGTGGGTGCTTACGAGGTCGGAGATGGTGTCGCTGAAAGGGGCTCTTGGTCCTGGAGGGCGGTATATGAGGGTTCCTCTGAGGGTCGTGTTGGGGTCCTTGTGGATCTGGAAGTGAAGGTGTTCGGCTGTCTTGAGAGTGTCGTCCGTGTGGGTGTGGATCTTGAGGGTGGATTTGTGGGCGATGGCTATTCCTCCGCCGATTCCGTTGGTTCGATCTCTTCTGGTGATCTTGTATCCGTCCGGTATGGCGATAGCGATGTCAGGGGCCAAAGAGTCGTTCCACCAGGTTTCGGTCAGGAAGGCCACGTCTGGGGCGGTGGTGTCGAGCAAGTCCCAGAGCTCGATGGCGTGTTTTCGTGCGGAGCGTGTGTTAAGGAGGATGCAGTGCAGGTGGTTAGTGTTGTTTGTTGCTGGCTTCGTTGTTCTGTTGCAGGAGAAGTTGCAGGTGCGGCAGGAAAAAGGTCCTTTGGTGTGCTTCGGGGTGGCCAGGAAGCACTCTATGGAGGGGCCAGGGTTGAGGGCGAGGAGATCGCTGGCAGAGTATCGGAAGTAGGAGTTGCGGGGGCGTGAGGACCAGGGGGGGTTGTGCTGGGCGCGGTCCAGGCGCGGACGGGCGCAGACGGGCTTGCATCTGGCACGCCTTTGGCGCGCCAGCGGCGCAGACGCGCAGCGCCAGCCATTAAGAAGGGAGGGGGGAGGGAGGAGCAGCTGGGAGGCGGGAGGGAGCGGCGAATGGGGGTGCGGGGGGGGGCGGGGCCGCAGGGAGGCAGCGGCAGGGAGCGGAGAGCAAGGGGGAGCGCCCAAGGGGCGAAAAACAACTTAAACAAGGCACAAGAAAGTCGGGCACAAAATCGGAAAAACAGTCACAAAATACAGTATTGGCACAAACTACAATCGGGGCACAGCAATCAGAGGGGCACAACGGGGGCAGACGCGCAAGAGGCGAGGCACAGAAGAAAACAGAAACCACTTACAGGACAGCGGAATACACGGCACAACGGCTCAAGAGAGCCTCGAACACGCTAGCAGCAGCGTGGGCGGGGGTCAGAGGCAGGAGGCAGCAGGTTGGTGCTGCGGACGCGGGGGCGAGCTCTAGACCTAAAACAGGTCAGCGGTCGCTCACTCGCGACGCGCAGCGCCAGCCATTAAGAAGGGAGGGGGGAGGGAGGAGCAGCTGGGAGGCGGGAGGGAGCGGCGAATGGGGGTGCGGGGGCGGGGCCGCAGGGAGGCAGCGGCAGGGAGCGGAGAGCAAGGGGGAGCGCCCAAGGGGCGAAAAACAACTTAAACAAGGCACAAGAAAGTCGGGCACAAAATCGGAAAAACAGTCACAAAATACAGTATTGGCACAAACTACAATCGGGGCACAGCAATCAGAGGGGCACAACGGGGGCAGACGCGCAAGAGGCGAGGCGCAGAAGAAAACAGAAACCACTTACAGGACGGCGGAATACACGGCACAACGGCTCAAGAGAGCCTCGAACACGCTAGCAGCAGCGTGGGCGGGGGTCAGAGGCAGGAGACAGCAGGTTGGTGCTGCGGACGCGGGGGGCGAGCTCTAGACCTAAAACAGGTCAGAGGTCGCTCACTCGCGACGCGCAGCGCCAGCCATTAAGAAGGGAGGGGGGAGGGAGGAGCAGCTGGGAGGCGGGAGGCGTGAGGGAGCGGCGAATGGGGGCGCGGGGGGCGGGGCAGCAGGGAGGCAGCGGCAGGGAGCGGAGAGCAAGGGGGAGCGCCCAAGGGGCGAAAAACAACTTAAACAAGGCACAAGAAAGTCGGGCACAAAATCGGAAAAACAGTCACAAAATACAGTATTGGCACAAACTACAATCGGGGCACAGCAATCAGAGGGACACAACGGGGGCAGACGCGCAAGAGGCGAGGCGCAGAAGAAAACAGAAACCACTTACAGGACGGCGGAATACACAGCACAACGGCTCAAGAGAGCCTCGAACACGCTAGCAGCAGCGTGGGCGGGGGTCAGAGGCAGGAGACAGCAGGTTGGTGCTGCGGACGCGGGGGGCGAGCTCTAGACCTAAAACAGGTCAGAGGTCGCTCACTCGCGATGCGCAGCGCCAGCCATTAAGAAGGGAGGGGGGAGGGAGGAGCAGCTGGGAGGCGGGAGGCGGGAGGGAGCGGCGAATTGGGGTGCGGGGGCAGTGCCACAGGGAGGCAGCGGCAGGGGGCGGAGAGCAAGGGGGAGAGCCCAAGGGGCGAAAAACAACTTAAACAAGGCACAAGAAAGTCGGGCACAAAATCGGAAAAACAGTCACAAAATACAGTATTGGCACAAACTACAATCGGGGCACAGCAATCAGAGGGGCACAACGGGGGCAGACGCGCAAGAGGCGAGGCGCAGAAGAAAACAGAAACCACTTACAGGACGGCGGAATACACGGCACAGCGGCTCAAGAGATCCTCGAACACGCTAGCAGCAGCGTGGGCGGGGGTCAGAGGCAGGAGACAGCAGGTTGGTGCTGCGGACGCGCGGGGCGAGCTCTAGACCTAAAACAGGTCAGAGGTCGCTCACTCGCGACACGCAGCGCCAGCCATTAAGAAGGGAGGGGGGAGGGAGGAGCAGCTGGGAGGCGGGAGGCGGGAGGGAGCGGCGAATGGGGGTGTGGGGGGGACGGGGCCGCAGGGAGGCAGCGGCAGGGAGCGGAGAGCAAGGGGGAGCGCCCAAGGGGCAAAAAACAACTTAAACAAGGCACAAGAAAGTCGGGCACAAAAACGGAAAAACAGTCACAAAATACAGTTTTGGCACAAACTACAATTGGGGCACAGCAATCAGAGGGGCACAACGGGGGCAGACGCGCAAGAGGCGAGGCGCAGAAGAAAACAGAAACCACTTACAGGACGGCGGAATACACGGCACAACGGCTCAAGAGAGCCTCGAACACGCTAGCAGCAGCGTGGGCGGGGGTCAGAGGCAGGAGACAGCAGGTTGGTGCTGCGGACGCGGGGGGCGAGCTCTAGACCTAAAAAAGACACCGTACCAGGCCCACGACCAGCCTGAACTGTTGTATTTGTTGTTCACAACACCGTGAGAGTCTCAGATAGAGCTTTCAACTTCAAGGAACTGTATTTGTAAGTAATTCTTTCCAAATTCAAATCTTTATTACTGTATGTATTTTTTTCTCATTTGATCTTGTTTTACACAGATAAATATTTGCTATTTTTCTAGAACTGGTGTGGTATCCTTTTGCAGTGTTTTCACTGTATTACTCTGTGTTATGTGCAAATGCTTGAGATATGCCTGACAGCTCATGCCTAACTACCAAGGGGGTGAGCAGGGGTTATCTGAGCTGGGTATCTCCCTTATCCTGACTAGAGTGAGGATTCCTACTTGGACAGGGTGTAAACTGACTGCCAACTAGTGACCCCATTTCTAATACTGGAAGACTGTAAAGCTGCATCAAGGCACCAACCCCTTTACAGTCCATTGACTCACCTTTCATACATGACACACACAAGACCATTCATGCTGCCAGCCACTGCCCAGCATATTACAACACTCACATTAAAAGACAGCGCCATTCAAGGTCCGATCACTTTCATACGCCCATGTGACTGGCACAGCAATCACACTGGATGGTGGCTGATGGAGTGTGTGAGCTGGCATTTGGATAGCAGTATGTATAGTTACCAGCAGCATGTAACTACTCACACACCGCCAGTTAAATGCCAGTTCACAAACACCGCCAGCCAAGAATCAGCTCACACACACTGCCAGTCAAGTGCCAGTCCACACACACCGCCATCAAATTTGTTTAACAAAATAGAAAATGCGAACCAATTGGAAGTAAATTCTAAACTACAAACACAACAGCCCTAACTAAAGAAATCACACTGATGACAACCATGAAACTGAACAAAAAAATAAGCATTACAGAGCAGTAATTTCACCTTTACGCTCACGGTTGCTCCCAAAAACTTTGTTGTATGTGGTACAATTCAAAACATGGGGGCACACATAGCCCCTGTTTAGAAGAACACTCTGGGCAATGCATACAACTCTCTTTCTCCACATCTCTTTCCATACAGACTCTACATCTCTTACAGGTATTGTTTTTTTTTTGGTGTGGCAGGAATCTAATCAGGATTGTAGTGATCATTTAATCCAGTCACATCCTCCACCACTCCAACTCTATGGACACTTGCCTGTTCGAAAAAAACAAGCTCCCTATTACAGACTGCTGAAACTGAGCAAATGTCATCTTTGACAATCCTTGTATGCAACAAAAGCATAGAAGGTTGCAGGAATAAACAAATGGAAAGTCAACTTCTTATACCAAATGTTATTCTTCCGAACAGTAGTGTAAGGTTCCAACCTCAGACCTATTCTATCTATACCACCCATGTGCTTATTGTAGTCTAAAATGATCACAGGGTTGCACACTTCACTAACCTGTCCCCAAACAGTCACAGGTGAAGTACTTTCCTCATGGATGGTAGTCAGCATGTAGACATCTCTCCTGTCTGCTAATTTCTCAGCTAGCAGTTCATCACTACACAAGGCACTGCACTGTACCCTCTCAAGTTTTTTTACAAACATGCTCCTTTGGAGAACCTTCATGTTTAGAGTGAACTGTGCCACAAGCAGCTGTGTCCACTTTGAGCAGTTGGCTGAACTATTGCATACCAATGTAGAAGTTATCTGCGTACAAATTGTGACCATTGAAAAAGAATTGTGTACCAAGTTTCCACACAATTTTCTCACTAACTCCAAAAGACGACAACATTTTTTGGGGAAATAGTAGAATCCACACCAGTGTATGCCCCGTAATTATAGACATATCCTGTACTACTCTCAGACAGCATGTACATCTCAATTTTGTAACATACTCTCTTGCCAGGAATGTACTGCCTAAAAACCAAACGACCCTTGAACAGGACCAAAGACTCATCCACAGCTTTTTCTTTCCCTGGAACACAGATCTCTGAAAAGCGATCTACAGAGTGATCAAGGACAGGCCAAACCTTAAAAATACTGTCACAATTAGGGTGATCTTGTGGCATCACTGAAGCATTATCAACAAAATGCAGCATCTGAAGCAAAAGCAAATACTGATCACGACTCATGATTGCAGGAAATATGCTCATTGCCATAAAAAAACTGATAGACCAATATGAAGAAAGTGATGGCTTCCTTATCAAACTGATCAAAAAAGTTGAACCCTAGAACTTCTTCAACTCATCTAGATTTGTGGGAATCCACTGGGTAGCACTACAGAGGGGCTGATGTCTGGCACTGTTGTCTCTCAAATACTGTTCAGCATACAAATTAGTCTGTTGTGCAATCTCATCTAAAATACATCCTCCATAAACAACTGAAAGAAATGTATAGCCAAAAGGTTTTCAGTATTCACTCTACACCCGACTACACTAGTAAAGACAGGCAATGTTGGTTGCACTATGGTTGGGGAAACTAAGAATTCAGCTCTTCCAATGGGGAGCCTTTCAGTCCCAGGCTGCAATCCTGGTGCCTCATACAGATACTTACTCTGCACTGAGAGTAGCTTCATCATCATATGGTTCTTCTATGGCAGAAAATTCACTGCCACAAATGTACACTTCCTCCTCTGTCTCAGATGCAGAGTCAGTCACAAAATCATGGTCAGAGGAAGAATCAAAAAGCATACCAATAACCTGCTGAGCAGTAATCCTTTGGCTAGCCATAATCCTTAGTAATAAAAGTAATTTAACAAATAAGTCAACATTAACCACCACAGTGTAAAATAAGTAATAAACAAACTGTGGCTTTATCACAAAGAACTATAAACTCAAAAATGACACCACTCACTTGCCAGGGAAAACTAGACTCACCAGGACCTATTCTGGACGGATACAGCAAGACCCAACAATATCCCACTACGAAGGAAAAACTAAATAAAATTACACATAAAACAACATAATATATGTTGTGCACAAATCCAGGGAGAATTTAGCACACAATAAAATGTAAGCAAAATATGCTGCTATTGTTACAGCATTTACAATAAGCTCATTCATGTGTGGTAATGATACTCATTTGGAGTAAACAGTATAAACAAGTTTTACTTATCAAACACAGGCAACTATGCAAACTGCAGATCTACCAGTGCCAAAACCACAAGCAGGAGTCACAGAAAAGGAATCAAAAGCTTTGCAGTTGAATAAAAAGGAGGAAAAAAGCAATATGATCACAAATTCAAATCATGCGTCAGTTCACACACAACCTGCCAGGAAAGCACCAATCTACACATACTGCTAGCCAAGCACCAGTCTGCACAAACTGCCAGCCAAGCACCAGTCTACGCACACCGCCAGACATATACCAGTCCATGCACATTCCCAGCCGAACGTATGTCCAGGCACACCACCAGCCAACTGCAAGTACACACATACCGCCAGCCGAATGCCAGCACACACACAGCCAGCCAAATGCCAGTACATGCAGACTGTCAACCAAACTATTTCAATAAGCATTCAGAAACTTTCCCTGGTGTCTAGAGGTTGTCTGCCCCATGGGCCTCATAGCCAAAATAATTGCCCCCTAAAATGGAGCAACACTTGCCCATGGGGCCGCTCTCCAACATGGCCAAAACATGAATCCCGGCTCGCCTAGTGGATTCTGCACCCCTTGGGGCAGATGGCCCGAAAAAAATGGCATTTCTGCCTGTGAGGGGAGAAGAAATTGCCAAAATAATTTTATCCTAGAGGGGAATGACCCTTCAATCAATCAATAGTTTATTCGGTCCAAATTTGGGCCATTTAAAAGATTTAAAAATATACACATACGTACAGAAAGATAAAAACCATAAACCAGTACACAATAAAAGGAACAATAGTAAAAAAAGTAGGGGTCCAGTAGCTGCCTGAGAAAGATTACATAAATAGGTGGGGTGAAAGAGGTGCTCGGAATAGTCTCTGGATCTTACCCTGTACATAACCCTGAACAGTAAAATAATAATAACGTAAAAGCTGTTGTGTGGCACATCTCTATATAAAATCAGGCATTGAAACTCCAGACAGTAAAACTGATTAAAAATTTAAGAAGTCAGACAGTGGTAGATGATGCTCTAGGTTAATTAGTTCTTTTGGGTTAATTAATCCAATAAATTGCATCTTGACAATTATAAAATTAAATATAATTTTAAATTTATAAAACACTTTAGTTAAAATAACTCAATGTAGCACTTATTCAGAAATACGGTCTTTTGGGCTCAATAAGTCACGGTTTACAATTAGAGCCCAAGGCTGATATAACAGGATGCTGGTTTACTGTTTTCAAGACAGCTCTTCAAACAGTGAGTTAAAATCTAGAATAGTCCTATTACGAATTTTCCATGCTGCTGCCAGATATTTAGAAACAGCGCTGATTATCAGTATGGAAGTGTCGTATTTACATATTCTGAATAGACTGTTGCGGGATAGTGGTTGGAGTGTTCTGCACAAGGGAATAATCCACTTCCCTCGGGGGCCTTTGTACAGAGGGCAGAAAAATAGGATGTGTTCAGCTGTTTCCTTGCATAAATGACAATTTATGCATTTGTCCGATGGGGAACTGTTAGTCAACCAACCAGCCGTGTAGCTATTAACCGCCAATGTCCCGTACCTGAGCTGGAGTAGTAGAGAGCGAGCACGGGCTGGTATGGGTAGATCCAGGGAGCTTTCAGGGAAGGAACGTGTTTGACCAGCAGGAATTCTGCTGTCAGCCGACCTGACACATTTGAACCGAGAGATTCCTCGTTGATTTTTGCCCAATAATGTTCTTTGATCAGGCGTTTAGCACTGCCAGGAATCATCTCGGGGTTCTCCCAGTACTGGGATAGACTCAGTTTGGTCCATGCCGCTTTCATCTCCCTGAGCCACCGTACCTTTTCCCATCCGTGATGAGGTGGTAATAGTTCTTTAACTGCTGCCCTGTAGGGTTCAAGTTCGTCTGTTTTCCATAGTCTGACCCAATATAGGAGTGGTCTTAGATATGCTATGTCTTTGATACTATTTAAGCCCAGGTCCAGTCTGAGGGGGAGCATTGGCGTGCCCCTCCCCAGTCTAGATATGTGTCTGAGGAAGTTATTTTCTTTGGTTTGGAGAGTATCCATCTGTCTGTGTAATCCCCAAAGTTCTGCTCCATATAGGGCCGCAGCACGGATTTGTGCTTTATATATTTCAGAGATAAGGATCAGAGGGGGGCTTGTGGCAGTGCTAGCTTTGCGTCCTATTACTCCACATCTTTGGCTAATTGTTAGTGCCCCTTTCCTTATGGCTGGCTCCCAGCTGCCCTTGTCAGATAGTCTAATGCCCAAGTAGTCATATTCCATTACTCTCTCCAGGGGAGTTAAATCCATCTTTATGTTTGCGCTGAGCTTCTTGTTCGGGGCGCTGTATATCATAAGTTTGGTTTTCTTATGGTTTATGTCTAATCCATAGTTTCTGCAGTATACACCAAACTGATTTACCAAGTTTTGAATTCCCATGGGTGATTTAGACAAAAGAATAGTGTCATCTGCGTAGAGTAGGCAGGGGACTTTGGTTCCAGCCTGCTTGGGAGAATCATTTGTGCAGTTTGCTAAGTACTTGATACAGTTGTTTATGTATAATAGGAAGAGAGTTGGGGCCAGGACGCACCCCTGTCTAACTCCCCTCTCAATAGCCACTGGTTCTGTGAGATCACCCTTCTTGCCGTTCCTGATTTGGGCATAGGTATTTTCATGTAGGCGGGTAATAAGTTTCAGGAGGCCATGCGGGACACCCATATTGGCTAGCGTCAGCCATAACTGGTTTCTGGGGACCAGGTCGAACGCGGCTCTGAGATCAATAAAAACTACGTAAAGGTTACCCCTTCCTATTTCTACAGTTTTCCATTTTATTGTTAAAAATCTTAGCACCTGATCTATAGTACTGACTGCTGGTCTGAACCCTGCTTGTAGATCAGAGATGGCGTTTGTTTCTAAAATCCAGTCTTCTAGACAGGACAAAATTTGCTTTGCAAAGATTTTTTGGAAGTTGTCGAGTAAGGAGATTGGGCGATAGTTGGCAGGGTTAGAGGGGTCGCCTTTCTTAAAAATGGGGACTATCTCTGCTCCCAACCAGGAGCTCGGAACAGGTGCTCCAGCAGCTATCTCATTGGAAATGAGGTTTAGGTATGGGGCCCATACATCTGGATTCGTCTTGTAAAGGTCTCCTGGTATTTTATCAAGGCCGGGGGCCTTTCCCCATTTCATTGAGGCAATCGCAGCCTTGGTATCTGCCAAAGTGAATTCAATTTTGGGGGTCTCGGAGGTCATGATATGGATCAGATCCCGGGAAGCAGCATCGGTGGTCCCCAGGTATAATTGGGAAAAATGGTCGGACCATTCTGCAGGGAGTATTGAGGCACCAGGCGAACGGTGTGGTTCATTGCTGGCATCAGCTACCAATTGCCAAAATTTCGTGGTGTCGTTTGTTTTAGCAGATTCCAGGAGGAGGACCCATCTTGATTCATCCCATTTCCTACGGGCTCTACCTTGTTCCTTTTTGTAGTCTTTTCTAGCTTCCCTTATATAATCCATCTGGCCACCTCTTAGGGCTCTCAGCAACTTGTGCTGTGCTGTGCTTCTCTGCATGCAGGGTTGAACCATCTTGCGTTAGAGTTCTGTTTAGGCTCTGTTGCCGACTCTTTAGTAAGTAGAGTTTTTAAAGAGTTAAAAAACAGTGTGTGGGCTGCTATAAGCCCACCACTATCTTTCGTGGGTTGAAGTATATATTCCATGTGATCCACCAGCTGCCTGTACACTTTTGCCAAAGTGGTTATGTCAGTGTTCAGGGATTTCCATCTAACATTTCGCCTGTTGTTGGTCAGTACGAGCTGCTGTCTATAGGACTTGGGGCAGGAGGCTTCAAGTAGGGGTAGTAGGTTCCTGAGTGATAAAATCAATGGTTCATGGTCGCTTTCCTCATGTTCTGTGATGTTCATATCGACCATGTGACCCCAAAGGCGGATGTCGAGCAAGATGTAATCAATCTGGCTCTTCTGCAACCCACGTTTGAATGTGGGGTGAAGGTTAAGATCCGAGCGGGAACGGCCATTGCAAGCCCGGAGACCATGTGCCAATGTAATGTCCATGAGCTGGTATGATAGTCTGTTGATTTTAGGTCTTTTGCTTGACACCAGCTGGGGGATGCCCCAATGAGCATCTTCATCTTTATATAATTCCTGGGCCAGCGAGTAGGGTTCAAAAGTGGTGTTAAAATCTCCGGCAATGAGAATAAAATGAGAGGGTGATTTATCGGTGAGAAAATTGTCTAAAATAGTCAGTGCGTTGGACTCATATTTATTGCCCAGGCTCCTATTATAGATGTTAATTATTAAAAGTGGTTTCTCTCTAAGGGATGGTATTGATAGACCCATTAGATCAGGGCAGCCCAAGTCAATTGGTTCAATTTGGCATTTGAGAGAACAGCTGAGCCATATTAGCAGGCCACCTGAGGGTCTCCCTGAATTCACCTTATTTGCTGGAACCCAGTAGCTTTTGTAACCGATTCTATATTTAGGCTCCAGCGCCCATGTTTCTTGGAAGAGACATATTTTATGTTTGTCTATAAATTTTCCCCATTCAGGGTTGTTCATTTTACTCTCCAACCCGGCAATGTTCCAACTGAGGATGGTATCTAAGCCATCTGGTTTGTTATGGGGAGCTTCAGCCACGGGATTCTCTCTCGGGGCTAGGGTACCGTGGGGAAGCATTATGCCCTTCTCAGTCGTGTCTAGGGTGCTTCCAGCCCCATCTAGGACAGGGGGTGGCCTAAGCCAATCAAATACCTGGAGTAGAGGTGGGTCTGCGGGTTTGCTGTGATCTAGTGGGTCTATAGCTAAATTAATCTCAATCACCCTGCGCTCCTTATCTGTTCCCCCGATATGGATTTCAGAACATTTAAGATAGTCTGACTGGGCGAGAGCGGGAGTTAGAGTAGACTCACTAGTGTTGCTAATGGGAGTATATTCGTCCCCACAGTTGATTTGCCCTGTTTTATAAGTTTCATTTTTCCCAGCTATAGGATAGTTTTTGTTCCAGTTGCTTGAACCTCGGGAATTAAGAAAAGTCATGTGTAATAGTCAATCGTTTTCGGAGAGTGTGGGCGAGGCAGGATTGCAACTTGGCTGGGAATCAGTTGGCATCTGAGCCCTAGGAAAATCTCTGGATGTCATTGTCACCCCCTTGAAGCCTGGTGCAGCTTTATGGGGGTAAAAGGCCTGAAGCCTGCAAAGTGAAGTGGCCCCCCCTAGGGGGTTGAGATGGCATGCATTTAGGGAAAGCTGTTCAACAAGGGAGGGCGCATTAAAGTTAATAACAATACAGTCCCCAGTACCAGGGTTTTTGAGTGGACCCACCCAACCCACCCTCCTCACCATTAATATTGAGGGTATCATATGGAATGCGAATCTAGCATGTTTATGCAACCAATGAATAACCTTGTTTTTCAGTTCTGTGAATGATTCTGGGATGATGGGCTTGAGCTTAGGGACATTCGTAATAACAAGCACGTAGGGGCAGGCTTCTGGTGGTAGATGTAAATGACCCTTACCAAAGGGGCCGCTCCTCAAAATGGCCAGTATATGAATTCCTGGTGTCCTAGTGGTTTCTGCCCATCTTTGGGGGCAGATGGGCCTAAATAAATGGCTGATCTGCCCCCAAGGAGACATGAGCAGCCAATTAATTTCCCCCAAAAGGGAAGCAACCCTTGCCCAAAGGCCTGCTCCCCAGCATGGCCAAAATTAAATCCCTGGTAACCTTGTGGTTTTTGCCCCTCAGGGGTAGATGGACTTTAAAAAATGGCCAATCTGCCCCCAAGGGCAGAAACAACCCCCAAAAGCAGAAAAAGACAAAATAATTTCTCCCTACAAGGAAGCGACCTTTGCTCGAGGCACTGCTCTTAAAAATGGTCAAAATGCAAATACCTGGTGGCCTTGTGGCCTAAGAAAATGACTGATATGCTCCCAAAGGGGGAGAAACAGCCAAAATGCTTGCCCGCCAAAGGGGATCCAAAATTGTTGAAGGGCCACTCCCCAAAGCGTTACACAACACACACAAATTTCCACGGTGGCCCAGTTGCTATTACTGCTGCACGATCATGACCTCATGCATGATCGTGCAGCAGTAATACATTTCAAAGAGACAACCTGGGAAAGGAAAAACTCTTTCTTTTCCCATTGGTACCTCTTTGAAGCCTATCACCCCTCCCGGGAGAACTAACTCACCTGTTGTCTTCTCTGGCACTGGAGGCAAATGTCTTCATGCATCTTTGGCCTGATGATGCTGGACGTGGTATGTGTGCTGACATCATCAGATAGCCGAGGGTGGCAGCAGATGTGGCAGCGGAAGCGCTTCCACTGCCATCCCAGGGGGGCATATTTTGAACTTTCCCATGGTGGGAGTGTTGGCCCTTCCCCCGAAGGTGGCTCCTGCTCACATGCCCACCATGTCGTCATGCAAAGGGTTCAGAGACAGTGATGTACTTTATTTAGAACAAAGGTGTTCTGTCTTTGTATGCAAAATAAATAAGCATGAACTGACCTTTACAAACGTTTGTGGACACAAACAAGAATGAGGTAGAGATCCATTCAGCATACACATATGACCTTTTACCTGCTTCTATCCCACTGCATTATTCAACCTTCTGTACCTTCCAATGAAGACGCTTTCATCAAAACAAAGATACCTGCCAGAAATTCACAAGGAGAGCTCAGAGAAATTATCACTTGTAAATCCGACTCAACGTGTGGGAAGTGGGAAATGCCAACAGTATTTTTACTTTGAAGATTTGCAGCCTGTACAAACGTACTTTTGTGTACATTCCCAAACTCCTTCTGACCTCTTCACTTGCTGGAGAGTGTAAGAGATTTACTACAGCTAAGTAATTCACCTTTTAAATGCAAAGGGGTACGGATCTTCCCCAGATGTGAAAGACATGTGACACCCTTTCTCAATTAGGAAACAAATTCTTCCCACTGAAAAATATGAATGCATTTGCACAGAAGGTTCAAGTCTCCCGGGCAGTACGCTCTGATATGGTGGACTGTGCACAAGGTGAATAGGAACTTTCATACCCTTCATTAAAAGTCAGATAACCTTCCCAGAAAAGCACCTGGAACCCTGTACTTTGTGCACAGATTGAGGCATACATGTCTGCCTATACTTTTCTACGTTTTTGTATGAATAGAGCTTTATTTACTCAGAGACTTTGATCATCAATTTATAAATACATGTGGAGATGGTTCTCATTAGATTTAGGGCATCATTTACAAGAACCGACGCATCGCTGCGTTGCAGCAGTGATGGGTCAAAAATTCCTGTGCTGCAGCAAGACAGGTTACGAAGCCATGGATGCGTCGTATTTACAAGTTTGCCGCATTGCATCAGCGCCCAAAGTGTCGCATTGCTGAAGTTGGCCTTACGACTGTTGCAATTTCAGTAATGGCTCAAAAGTCAGAGATTATGCTGCAGTTATGACTGACATTGGTTTTGGATGTAATGTATGAAGTATGGCTAGGTCTCACAGTGGGCATAGTTTACTTATGTGTATGTAGTGACTTATGTATGTGTAACATAGTGAATCACAGTGTAATGCCAGTGAATACAAGTATATGTAGCAATGTAAAGTGGCAATTCATGTATTACCTTCCTTATGTTTGTACTTATGTGTGTACTTACCTGTTGAGACTTGGAGTACACCGGGCTGGACGTGGGAACCCATTCCTCCATGGAGAAGTGACAATACTGGCCTGTTCCTCACTAGGAGCACACAACATCACATTGCCTTGCTGCAGTGGATGATGGTAGCATAGGTGCCATGGTCCCAGGTTGGTCAAGGGGCCCTACAACATGATTGACACATGTGTAGACCTACTACTAGTAGATATAATACAGATATATTCCAGTGTGTAATGTGACTCCAGATGGTCAAATTCCTGTCACACAGCCACTGTATTGGTTCCTAAGCCTGGGTTGAAGAGGTGTAGGAATTTTGATGGATTCCAGGATTAGTGAGACACATTTCAAAGATATTTCACACGTTGAAAAACTTGTAAATATTAATGAGTCCGTTCAATGTGGGTTTTGAGCAGTGAAAGCCTATCCTGCATATATTATAAACTGTGTGCCGCAGCTGTTCTAGAGCAGGTAGTTTTTCACAAAAGCTATCAAAAACTGATTCGTTTGGCCAAATGCATAGTTTTGTAAATATTGGGCAATATGAAGCAGAGAGTGTACCGCAGATGTGAAAAAAATGACACAACAGAGGCGCAAGGTCTTTGTAAATAAGCCCCTTAATAATTTGATTCTTGTGCTGGCCATGTTTTTGATCTCGTCTTTCATAGCATCATATGCAACTATCGTTTCTTTCACTCTAGAGAATAAAAGAAGAGGGCTTTATTTAAAAGGCGGGGTAACAGCCAATCCAAACTAAGGCGGTCATTATGAACATGGCGGGAAAGACCGCCGTGGCGGCGGTGAACAGAATCCCGCCGGCAGCGGTGAATGGAAACCTGCCATATAATGAACAAAAAACACAACCCGCCAAACATTCTCACACCACCACTCCCCGCCAGGACCCTGTCGGTGGGAATCCCGGCCCAACACTGTAGGAAAGTACCATCTTGCCTGGCATGTTACCCCCATTTTTCACTGTATATATGTTGTTTTAGTTGTATGTGTCACTGGGACCCTGGTATCCCAGGGCCCCAGTGCTCATAAGTGTGCCTGAATGTGTTACCTGTGTAGTGACTAACTGTCTCACTGAGGCTCTGCTAATCAGAACCTCAGTGGTTATGCTCTCTCATTTCTTTCAAATTGTCACTAACAGGCTAGTGACCAATTTTACCAATTTACATTGGCTTACTGGAACACCCTTATAATTCCCTAGTATATGGTACTGAGGTACCCAGGGTATTGGGGTTCCAGGAGATCCCTATGGGCTGCAGCATTTCTTTTGCCACCCATAGGGAGCTCTGACAATTCTTACACAGGCCTGCCACTGCAGCCTGAGTGAAATAACGTCCACGTTATTTCACAGCCATTTTACACTGCACTTAAGTAACTTATAAGTCACCTATATGTCTAACCTTTACCTGGTAAAGGTTAGGTGCAAAGTTACTTAGTGTGAGGGCACCCTGGCACTAGCCAAGGTGCCCCCACATTGTTCAGGGCCAATTCCCCGGACTTTGTGAGTGCGGGGACACCATTACACGCGTGCACTACATATAGGTCACTACCTATATGTAGCTTCACAATGGTAACTCCGAATATGGCCATGTAACATGTCTATGATCATGGAATTGCCCCCTCTATACCATCCTGGCATAGTTGGCACAATCCCATGATCCCAGTGGTCTGTAGCACAGACCCTGGTACTGCCAAACTGCCCTTCCTGGGGTTTCACTGCAGCTGCTGCTGCTGCCAACCCCTCAGACAGGCATCTGCCCTCCTGGGGTCCAGCCAGGCCTGGCCCAGGATGGCAGAACAAAGGACTTCCTCTGAGAGAGGGTGTTACACCCTCTCCCTTTGGAAAATGGTGTGAAGGCAGGGGAGGAGTAGCCTCCCCCAGCCTCTGGAAATGCTTTCTTGGGCACAGATGTGCCCAATTCTGCATAAGCCAGTCTACACCGGTTCAGGGGACCCCTTAGCCCTGCTCTGGTGCGAAACTGGACAAAGGAAAGGGGAGTGACCACTCCCCTGACCTGTACCTCCCCTGGGAGGTGCCCAGAGCTCCTCCAGTGTGCTCCAGACCTCTACCATCTTGGAAACAGAGGTGCTGCTGGCACACTGGACTGCTCTGAGTGGCCAGTGCCACCAGGTGACGTCGGAGACTCCTTCTGATAGGCTCCTTCAGGTGTTGCTAGCCTATCCTCTCTCCTAGGTAGCCAAACCCTCTTTTCTGGCTATTTAGGGTCTCTGTCTCTGGGGAAACTTTAGATAACGAGTGCAAGAGCTCATCCGAGTTCCTCTGCATCTCTCTCTTCACCTTCTGCCAAGGAATCGACTGCTGACTGCGCTGGAAGCCTGCAAAACTGCAACATAGTAGCAAAGACAACTACTGCAACTCTTTAACGCTGATCCTGCCGCCTTCTCGACTGTTTTCCTGGTGGTGCATGCTGTGGGGGTAGTCTGCCTCCTCTCTGCACTAGAAGCTCCGAAGAAATCTCCCGTGGGTCGACGGAATCTTCCCCCTGCAACCGCAGGCACCAAAAAGCTGCATTACCGGTCCCTTGGGTCTCCTGTCAGCACGACGAACGAGGTCCCTCGAATCCAGCAACTCTGTCCAAGTGACTCCCACAGTCCAGTGACTCTTCAGTCCAAGTTTGGTGGAGGTAAGTCCTTGCCTCACCTTGCTAGACTGCATTGCTGGGAACCGCGACTTTTGCAGCTACTCCGGCCTCCGTGCACTTCCGGCGGAAATCCTTTGTGCACAGTCCAGCCTGGGTCCACGGCACTCTAACCTGCATTGCACGACCTCCTAAGTTGTTCTCCGGCGACGTGGGACTTCTTTGTGCGACTTCGGGTGAGCACTGTTTCACACATCCTTGTAGTGCCTGTTTCTGGCACTTCTCCAGGTGCTACCTGCTGCTAAGAGGGCTTCTTGTCTTGCTTGATGTCCCCTCTACCTCCTGGTCCAATTTGCGACCTCCTGGTCCCTCCTGGGCTACAGCAGCATCCAAAAACGCTAATCGCACGATTTGCAGCTAGCAAGGCTTGTTGGCGTTCTTTCGGTGGGAAAACACTTCTGCACGACTCTCCATGGAGAGTGGGATCCATCCACCAAAAGGGAAGTCTCTAGCCCTTTTTGTTCCTGCAGAAACCTCAGCTTCTTCTGTCCAGTTGAAGCTTCTTTGCACCCGCAGCTGGCATTTCCTGGGCATCTGCCCATCTCCGACTTGCTTGTGACTTTTGGACTTGGTCCCCTTGTTCCGCAGGTACCCTAGATTGGAAATCCATCGTTGTTACATTGTTGGTTTGTGTCTTTCCTGCATTATTCCTCTAACACGACTTCTTTGCCCTTAGGAGAACTTTAGTGCACTTTGCACTCACTTTTCAGGGTCTTGGGGAGGGTTATTTTTCTAACTCTCACTATTTTCTAATAGTCCCAGCGACCCTCTACAAGGTCACATAGGTTTGGGGTCCATTTGTGGTTCGCATTCCACTTTTGGAGTATATGGTTTGTGTTGCCCCTATCCCTATGTGTCCCCATTGCATCCTATTGTAACTATACATTGTTTGCACTGTTTTCGAAGACTATACTGCATATTTTTGGTATTGTGCACATATATCTTGTGTATATTTCCTATCCTCTCACTGAGGGTACACTCTAAGATACTTTGGCATATTGTCATAAAAATAAAGTGCCTTTTATTTTTAGTATAACTGTGTATTGTGTTTTCTTATGATATTGTGCATATGACACTAAGTGGTACTGTAGTAGCTTCACACGTCTCCTAGTTCAGCCTAAGCTGCTCTGCTAAGCTACCATTATCTATCAGCCTAAGCTGCTAGACACCCTATACACTAATAAGGGATAACTGGGCCTGGTGCAAGGTGCAAGTACCCCTTGGTACTCACTACAAGCCAGTCCAGCCTCCTACATTGGTTGTGCAGCGGTGGGATAAGTGCTTTGAGACTACTTACCACTCTTGTCATTGTACTTTTCATAAGAGAAAAATATACAAAACAAGTTCAGTGTGTGTACACATAGCTAAGAAGTTTTGCATTTCCTCTTTTCACTCTTTTCTAAAGTGCTGAAAAGTACTTCTAAACTTTCAAAAAGTTCTTAAAAGTTTAAAAAGTTTTTTTCTGTCTTTCCAAAAAGTTCTGAAAACTTTTTTCTCTTTTCCTATCACTTTAACTCTCTCTAAAAATGTCTGGCACAGGCCAAAATGTTGATCTGTCCAAACTTGCATATGATCACCTTAGCTGGAAAGGAGCAAGGAGTCTCTGCATAGAGAGAGGTTTGAGTGTAGGGAAGAATCCTTCCTTGGAACTGTTACTTAACATGCTTAGAGAACAAGATAAAGCAAGAAGTGCCCCATCTGTTGAAAAAGTAGCTAATGGTTCCCAATCTGATCCAGGGACTCCCCCAGGAAAAGATTCAGGAAATAAACTCCCTGGCCTGCCCATTACTAGACAGTCTAGCATAGTTGGTAATGATGGAGAGCCACACCATACAAATAGTGTTGTCTCACATCATAGCAAAAGCATTTATTCACACCACAGTGGTAGTGATGTTTCTGTTAGCCAAGCTGTTAGGGTGCCCTCTGTAAGGGACAGGTCTCCTTCTGTTCATTCCCATCACACCTCTGTATCTAGGAATGTCCCCCCCCACCAACCCTGATGACAGATTGTTAGAGAGGGAACTCAATAAGTTGAGGGTGGAACAAACCAGACTGAAGCTTAAAAAGCAACAGCTGGATTTGGATAGACAGTCATTAGAATTAGAGAAGGAAAGACAGAAGTTGGGTTTAGAAACCCATGGTGGCAGCAGCAGTATTCCCCATAGTCATCCTGCAAAAGAGCATGATTCCAGGAATCTGCATAAGATAGTTCCCCCTTATAAGGAGGGGGATGACATTAACAAGTGGTTTGCTGCACTTGAGAGGGCCTGTGTTGTACAGGATGTCCCTCAAAGGCAGTGGGCTGCTATCCTATGGCTATCATTTAGTGGAAAAGGTAGGGATAGGCTCCTTACTGTGAAAGAAAGTGATGCCAATAATTTTACAGTACTTAAGAATGCACTCCTGGATGGTTATGGCTTAACCACTGAACAATACAGGATAAAGTTCAGAGAGACCAAAAAGGAGTCTTCACAAGACTGGGTTGATTTCATTGACTATTCAGTGAAGGCCTTGGAGGGGTGGTTACATGGCCGTAAAGTGACTGATTATGACAGCCTGTATAACTTGATCCTGAGAGAGCATATTCTTAATAATTGTGTGTCTGATTTGTTGCACCAGTACTTGGTGGACTCTGATCTGACCTCTCCCCAAGAATTGGGAAAGAAGGCAGACAAATGGGTCAGAACAAGGGTGAACAGAAATGTTCATACAGGGGGTGACAAAGATGGCAACAAGAAGAAGGATGGTAAGTCTTCAGACAAGGGTGGGGACAAATCTAAAAATGAGTCTTCATCAGGCCCACAAAAACACTCTGGTGGGGGTGGTGGGCCCAAATCCTCTTCTAATCAAAACAAGGAAAATAAACCATGGTGCTATTTATGTAAAATAAAAGGCCATTGGACAACAGATCCCAGTTGTCCAAAGAAAGGCACCAAGCCTCCTACCACTACAACCCCTACTGCTACACCTAGTGTCCCTACTAATAGCAGTGGTGGTGGGAGCAAACCTACTAATAGCCAATCCAAGGGAGTAGCTGGGCTCACTATTGGTAACTTAGTTGGGGTTGGCCTTGTTAGGGAGGCCACAGAGGCTGTGTTAGTCTCTGAGGGGGCTATTGATTTAGCCACCTTAGTTGCTTGTCCCCTTAATATGGATAAGTACAAGCAGCTACCCCTAATAAATGGTGTTGAGGTTCAGGCCTACAGGGACACTGGAGCCAGTGTGACTATGGTCATCGAGAAACTGGTCCACCCTGAACAGCACCTACTTGGTCACCAGTACCAAGTAACCGATGCTCACAACAACACACTTAGCCACCCCATGGCTGTTGTAAATCTCAACTGGGGGGGGGGTTACTGGTCCAAAGAAAGTTGTGGTAGCCACAGATTTACCTGTAGACTGTCTACTAGGAAATGATTTGGAGACATCAGCTTGGTCAGATGTGGAGTTGGAGGCCCATGCAGCAATGCTGGGCATCCCAGGGCATATTTTTGCTTTAACCAGGGCTCAGGCCAAAAGCAAAAAGGACAGGGAAGCTTGGATCCTGGAACAATGGACCAAGTGCTCCCTAAAGCTAGGGCTAGTAGAAGCAAACCACTTCCTACTATCCCTCCCTCTACGGTGGATTCTACTTCTGAGGAAGAAGAATTTCCACCCTGTGCAGAACCTACACCAGAGGAGCTGGAAGCAGACACTGCTGAGCTTTTGGGTGAAGGGGGGCCTGCCAGGGAGGAGCTGAGTGTGGCACAGCAAACCTGTCCCACACTAGAGGGTCTAAGACAGCAAGCTGTCAAACAAGCTAATGGGGATGTCAGTGACTCTCACAGAGTTTACTGGGAGGACAACCTCTTGTACACTGAAGCAAGAGATCCTAAACCTGGAACTGCCAGGAGGTTAGTGATTCCTCAGGAGTACAGAAAGTTCCTCCTAACTCTTGCCCACGACATTCCCCTAGCTGGACACCTGGGACAAATGAAAACTTGGGACAGACTTGTCCCCTTGTTTCATTGGCCTAGGATGTCTGAGGACACAAAGGAATTTTGTAAGTCCTGTGAAACCTGTCAAGCCAGTGGCAAGACAGGTGGCACTCCAAAGGCACCCCTTATTCCACTGCCTGTGGTTGGGGTTCCCTTTGAAAGGGTAGGGGTTGACATAGTTGGCCCCCTTGACCCTCCTACTGCTTCAGGCAATAGGTTTATCTCGGTGGTAGTGGACCATGCCACAAGATATCCTGAAGCTATTCCTTTAAGGACCACTACAGCACCTGCAGTGGCAAAGGCCCTCCTAGGAATATTTTCTAGGGTGGGCTTCCCAAAGGAAGTAGTATCAGACAGGGGAAGCAATTTCATGTCTGCATACTTAAAGGCCATGTGAAAGGAGTGTGGTGTGACTTACAAGTTCACTACACCCTATCATCCACAAACAAATGGACTGGCGGAGAGATTTAACAAAACTCTCAAAGGCATGATTATGGGTCTCCCTGAAAAAATCCGCAGGAGATGGGATATCCTGTTACCCTGCCTCCTTTTTGCCTACAGGGAGGTACCCCAGAAAGGAGTGGGCTTCAGCCCCTTTGAGCTCCTCTTTGGTCACCCTGTTAGGGGTCCACTAACACTTGTCAAGGAGGGTGGGGAACAACCTTTAAAAGCTCCAAAGCAAGATATTGTGGACTATGTACTTGGCTCCAAATCAAGGATGGCTGAGTATATGAAAAAGGCCAGTAAAAACCTTCAGGCCAGCCAAGAGCTCCAGAAGCAATGGCATGATCAGAAGGCTGTTTTGGTTCAGTACCAACCAGGGCAGAAAGTGTGGGTCTTGGAGCCTGTGGCCCCAAGAGCACTCCAAGATAAATGGAGTGGACCCCACACAATTGTTGAGAAAAAGGGTGAAGTCACCTATTTAGTTGACTTAGGCACTGCCAGGAGTCCCCTTAGTGTGCTCCATGTCAACCGCCTGAAACCCTACTATGAGAGGGCTGATCTCACCCTGCTCATGGCAACTGATGAGGGACAGGAAGAAGACAGTGATCCTCTACCTGATCTCTTCTCTTCCACAGAACAAGATGCTCTTGTGGAAGGTGTAGTTTTGGCTGATTGTCTTACAGCTGAGCAGAAAGACCATTGCATAAATCTCCTGGGTCAGTTTTCTGAACTCTTCTCTACTGTGCCAGGTACCACTTCTTGGTGTGAGCACACTATAGATACTGTAGATAGTTTACCTGTCAAAAGTAAGATCTATAGGCAGCCTGACCATGTCAGGGACTGCATAAAGCAAGAGGTGCAGAAAATGCTAGAACTGGGAGTGGTTGAGCACTCTGAAAGTCCATAGGCTTCTCCTGTGGTACTTGTACCAAAACCCCATTCCAAAGATGGAAAGAAGGAAATGCGGTTTTGTGTAGACTATAGAGGTCTCAACCTGGTAACCAAAACTGATGCTCACCCTATACCCAGGGCAGATGAGCTCATAGATACACTGGCATCGGCCAAGTATCTAAGCACTTTTGATTTGACTGCAGGGTATTGGCAGATCAAATTGTCAGAAGATGCTAAACCTAAAACTGCAGTTTCAACCATTGGAGGCCATTACCAGTTTACTGTAATGCCTTTTGGTTTGAAAAATGCACCTGCCACTTTTCAGAGGTTGGTGAATACAGTCCTGCAAGGGCTGGAAGCTTTCAGTGCAGCATATTTGGACGATATAGCTGTCTTTAGCTCCAGCTGGGATGATCACCTGGTCCACCTATGGAAAGTTTTAGAGGCCCTGCAAAAGGCAGGCCTCACTATCAAGTCTTCAAAGTGCCAGATATGGCAGGGTAAGGTGGTTTATCTGGGACATCTTGTTGGTGGGGATCAGATTGCACCACTTCAGGGGAAAATCCAAACAATTATTGATTGGGTTCCCCCCTACTACTCAGACTCAGGTGAGAGCCTTCCTAGGCCTCACTGGTTATTACAGGAGGTTCATTAAGAACTATGGCTCCATTGCAGCCCCTCTTAATGACCTCACATCCAAGAAAATGCCTAAAAAGGTATTATGGACAGCAAACTGTCAGAAAGCTTTTGAGGAGCTGAAGCAGGCCATGTGCTCTGCACCTGTCCTGAAAAGCCCTTGTTACTCTAAAAAATTCTATGTCCAAACTGATGCATCTGAATTAGGAGTAGGGGCAGTCCTATCACAACTTAATTCTGAGGGCCAGAATCAACCTGTTGCTTTTATTAGTAGGAAGTTGACCCCTAGAGAAAAGCGTTGGTCTGCCATTGAGAGGGAGGCCTTTGCTGTGGTCTGGGCACTGAAGAAGTTGAGGCCATACCTGTTTGGCACTCACTTCATTGTTCAGACAGACCACAAACCTCTACTTTGGCTAAAACAAATGAAAGGTGAAAATCCTAAATTGTTGAGGTGGTCCATATCCCTACAGGGAATGGACTATACAGTGGAACATAGACCTGGGAGTAGCCACTCCAATGCAGATGGACTCTCCAGATATTTCCACTTAGATAATGAAGACTCATCAGGTCATGGCTAGTCTTATTGTCCTTCGTTTGGGGGGGGGTTGTGTAGGAAAGTACCATCTTGCCTGGCATGTTACCCCCATTTTTCACTGTATATATGTTGTTTTAGTTGTATGTGTCACTGGGACCCTGGTATCCCAGGGCCCCAGTGCTCATAAGTGTGCCTGAATGTGTTACCTGTGTAGTGACTAACTGTCTCACTGAGGCTCTGCTAATCAGAACCTCAGTGGTTATGCTCTCTCATTTCTTTCAAATTGTCACTAACAGGCTAGTGACCAATTTTACCAATTTACATTGGCTTACTGGAACACCCTTATAATTCCCTAGTATATGGTACTGAGGTACCCAGGGTATTGGGGTTCCAGGAGATCCCTATGGGCTGCAGCATTTCTTTTGCCACCCATAGGGAGCTCTGACAATTCTTACACAGGCCTGCCACTGCAGCCTGAGTGAAATAACATCCACGTTATTTCACAGCCATTTTACACTGCACTTAAGTAACTTATAAGTCACCTATATGTCTAACCTTTACCTGGTAAAGGTTAGGTGCAAAGTTACTTAGTGTGAGGGCACCCTGGCACTAGCCAAGGTGCCCCCACATTGTTCAGGGCCAATTCCCCGGACTTTGTGAGTGTGGGGACACCATTACACGCGTGCACTACATATAGGTCACTACCTATATGTAGCTTCACAATGGTAACTCCGAAAATGGCCATGTAACATGTCTATGATCATGGAATTGCCCCCTCTATACCATCCTGGCATAGTTGGCACAATCCCATGATCCCAGTGGTCTGTAGCACAGACCCTGGTACTGCCAAACTGCCCTTCCTGGGGTTTCACTGCAGCTGCTGCCAACCCCTCAGACAGGCATCTGCCCTCCTGGGGTCCAGCCAGGCCTGGCCCAGGATGGCAGAACAAAGGACTTCCTCTGAGAGAGGGTGTTACACCCTCTCCCTTTGGAAAATGGTGTGAAGGCAGGGGAGGAGTAGCCTCCCCCAGCCTCTGGAAATGCTTTCTTGGGCACAGATGTGCCCAATTCTGCATAAGCCAGTCTACACCGGTTCAGGGGACCCCTTAGCCCTGCTCTGGCGTGAAACTGGACAAAGGAAAGGGGAGTGACCACTCCCCTGACCTGTACCTCCCCTGGGAGGTGCCCAGAGCTCCTCCAGTGTGCTCCAGATCTCTGCCATCTTGGAAACAGAGGTGCTGCTGGCACACTGGACTGCTCTGAGTGGCCAGTGCCACCAGGTGACGTCAGAGACTCCTTCTGATAGGCTCCTTCAGGTGTTGCTTGCCTATCCTCTCTCCTAGGTAGCCAAACCCTCTTTTCTGGCTATTTAGGGTCTCTGTCTCTGGGGAAACTTTAGATAACGAGTGCAAGAGCTCATCCGAGTTCCTCTGCATCTCTCTCTTCACCTTCTGCCAAGGAATCGACTGCTGACCGCGCTGGAAGCCTGCAAAACTGCAACATAGTAGCAAAGACGACTACTGCAACTCTGTAACGCTGATCCTGCCGCCTTCTCAACTGTTTTCCTGGTGGTGCATGCTGTGGGGGTAGTCTGCCTCCTCTCTGCACTAGAAGCTCCGAAGAAATCTCCCGTGGGTCGACGGAATCTCCCCCCTGCAACCGCAGGCACCAAAAAGCTGCATTACCGGTCCCTTGGGTCTCCTCTCAGCACGACGAGCGAGGTCCCTCGAATCCAGCAACTCTGTTCAAGTGACTCCCACAGTCCAGTGACTCTTCAGTCCAAGTTTAGTGGAGGTAAGTCCTTGCCTCACCTCGCTAGACTGCATTGCTGGGAACCGCGACTTTTGCAGCTACTCCGGCCACCGTGCACTTCCGGCGGAAATCCTTTGTGCACAGTCCAGCCTGGGTCCACAGCACTCTAACTTGCATTGCACGACCTCCTAAGTTGTTCTCCGGCGACGTGGGACTTCTTTGTGCGACTTTGGGTGAGCACCATTTCATGCATCCTTGTAGTGCCTGTTTCTGGCACTTCTACGGGTGCTACCTGCTGCTAAGAGAGCTCCTTGTCTTGCTCGACATCCCTTCTACCCCCTGGTCCAATTTGCGACCTCCTGGTCCCTCCTGGGCCACAGCAGCATCCAAAAATGCTAACCGCACAATTTGCAGATAGCAAGGCTTGTTGGCGTTCTTTCAGCGGAAAAACACTTCTGCACGACTCTCCACGGCGAGCGGGATCCGTCCACCAAAGGGGAAGTCTCTAGCCCTTTTCGTTCCTGCAGAAACCTCAGCTTTTTCTGTCCAGTAGAAGCTTCTTTGCACCCACAGCTGGCATTTCCTGGGCATCTGCCCATCTCCGACTTGCTTGTGACTTTTGGACTTGGTCCCCTTGTTTCACAGGTACCCTAGATTGGAAATCCATCGTTGTTGCATTGTTGGTTTGTGTCTTTCCTGCATTATTCCTCTAACACGACTTCTTTGTCCTTAGGAGAACTTTAGTGCACTTTGCACTCACTTTTAAGGGTCTTGGGGAGGGTTATTTTTCTAACTCTCACTATTTTCTAATAGTCCCAGCGACCCTCTACAAGGTCACATAGGTTTGGGGTCCATTCGTGGTTCGCATTCCACTTTTGGAGTATATGGTTTGTGTTGCCCCTATCCCTATGTGTCCCCATTGCATCCTATTGTAACTATACATTGTTTGCACTGTTTTCTAAGACTATACTGCATATTTTTGGTATTGTGTACATATATCTTGTGTATATTTCCTATCCTCTCACTGAGGGTACACTCTAAGATACTTTGGCATATTGTCATAAAAATAAAGTACCTTTATTTTTAGTATAACTGTGTATTGTGTTTTCTTATAATATTGTGCATATGACACTAAGTGGTACTGTAGTAGCTTCACACGTCTCCTAGTTCAGCATAAGCTGCTCTGCTAAGCTACCATTATCTATCAGCCTAAGCTGCTAGACACCCTATACACTAATAAGGGATAACTGGGCCTGGTGCAAGGTGCAAGTACCCCTTGGTATTCACTAATAATGATGCACAAATCACCTCAGCGGACAGTGGAGGCCGGATGACCATTGGCAGCTGCGACCGCCACGGGCGACAAGTGGGCCCAACAGCAACCAGTGCACACATTGGATAGGCTTAGCACCCACACACATGACACACATCCAGAACACCATAAAACACCCTCAGACACACCGCACAATCCCTTGCAAGGAAACCAGGACCAGAAGATGGAGAGCACCAGAACCAGACAGAGAACGCCAGCAGACAAGACACGAATAGCGACCCACACAGGAGCACCCAAACACCGTCCCCAGTCCCGACGCCATCCACCACCCTCACCATGTCCCCCCAAAAAATCCACGCTTCACCGAAAGGGAGCTAAGGACCATGGTGGACGAGATCCTAAAAGTGGAGCCACAAATATCCGGTTCCGAGGTGCAGCACACACATATCGGCCGATAAATGGAGCAGACCATTGTCAACAGGTTGAATGCAGTGGGACACCATCCATGCACCAGGGACGACATCCGCAAGAGATGGAACGACCAGCGGGGAAGGTCCGGGCCATGGCATCCAGGCACCACATCACAGTGCAGAAGACTGGGGGAGACCACCAACCACACCACCCGACTACACCGACTGGGAGGAGAAGGTACTTGCCATCCTGCACCCAGAGGGACTCACTGGAGGAATGGACTCTGTGTAAGTCGTCTACATTTACCCCATATACACCATGCCTGTAATGCATGAACCACCCCACCCACACCAACCTAGACCCACACCCCTCCCAGCCCTTACCCACCACATCCACCACCCTGCATCACCAACAACTCACTACCAAGCCCACATCACTCCCGCTACCCACAATGGAATAATAACCCCCACCACAATGTAACCCCACTACTGCCACTAAATGCAATGTCCACCTCACAAAGGCACCTCTGAAGGCCACTGAAAGGCACACTTGCACTAAATTGCACAGTACAGCCCACCTCTAACCCTCATGCATATGTAACAAACATTTCTATGTCTCCCAACAGGCACCACCACACATGCAACCCTAATGGGGGGGAAAAGGAGTGTCACAGCATTCCAGGGAGACAGAGGCACATCACAGGACACTGGTGAAGGATCCCTGGACACTGATGAGCAGGAAGGCCCCTCACACAGCCCTGGATGCTCACCATGCAGCAGCCCCACCCAGGAAAACACTGTCACCTCTAACACCCAGTCAAGACCAGCAGGCCAGGGGAGGCGTGCCCACACCAGTGGACCCAGGGCACAAACCGGTGGAACACAGCAACAGAGACCACAGTCTTCCACCCCCAACATGCAGCAAGACGAGGGTCCCAGTACTAGTGGCACGTCAAGACCTGCGCAGGGGACACAGGCACAGGGGGCCAGGGCAAGGTCAAGTTCCCCAGTGGGTCAAGGGGTAGGGCACCGAATAGATACAGCAGCCCAGGACGTCATTGCAGAGGTATTGGGGGCATACCGACATACCCAAGACAGGTTGGCACATATTGTAACCACCCTGGAGAAAAGTCAGAGGATGCAGCTGGAACACCACCAACAGGCTCTGAAGCAGTGGAAAGAACACAATGCCACAATGGCCACCATTGCTGGAGCACTGATGCAATTGGTCAACAAACCCTCAAACACCCACAACGGACAAGAGGCACCCACAACAGCCCTGGACAACCAGCAACAGTTGTCCCAAGCAGCTGAAACAGCACAAGAAATACCCTCCCAGGAATCACAAGGGTCAACCATGTCACCCCAAGTAGCTCCACAGCAGGCGTCCAAACGTAGTCTCAGGCCAAGGTCTGGCACTGGAAACCCAGCTAAGAACAAGCCCCCTACCAACAAATGACACTGCTACTGCTGTCAAGCAACCATCCCACCCATTCACCAACTGCACTTAGCTGAGGGCTAAATGATGTACTAAACTACAAATAGGACCCACCTATGATATCAAACAGGCCTGTCACCAAGTCGGTTTTGAGGACACCCAACCATAACGACTTCCATCACTGTACATAGCTCATTTCACTGTATTCCACCAATAAACAACATATCTCACCTGTAACACTGTCCCCTGTCTTCAATGTTGAACAAAGTGGAGTAATGATGCAACAGGAAGGGATAAACTTCATTGTCAAATTGTGCATGCTAGTGGTACAGTGTGTTTCAAAATAGTCAAGAAGGGAATGCTTATATTGTCTGTCTGTACCATGCTGAAGAGGTCCATGACTCGCATATCATGACAATTCCCCCTAGTTGACATGGCACATTTACAGTATCAGTCACTAACCACATATACAGGCTGAAGTCACAGACAGTTAATGGAAGTAGAGTTGTATCAGTTGGTTTCTGGAATTGACATCTTCCACTTCCTCATCCTCACTGAGGTAACAGATCAAGACCTATAGCACCCTCCACCTCCAAAAGGGGGATTGAATGTCTCACTGCCATGCTGTGCAGCATGCAGCACGCCACAACTATCCTACACACCTTATCAGGCCCATAGGCCAGGGAACCCCCAGAGATATATAGGCACCAGAATCTAGCCTTCAGGAGACCTATAGTACGCTCTATCACCCTCCTAGTACATCCATGGGCCTCATTGTATTTCCTCTCTGCATCCGTCCTGGGATTCCTCACTGGTGTCAGGAGCCAACGCAAGTTTGGATAGCCAGAATCACCTAGAGAAATGGTCAATACAGAGTCGTCATTGGAATGTCCTTTGTCTGACAGGCTGTCTTTCTGCAATGTGTCAGTTAGTGACAGGCACACTTACCTATGATCCACCCTCTGTCCTCTTGGAGTTGTTCCACTCACTCTTGGGGGGATGATGGGTATGTGGGTTCCATTGATGGCACCAATAACATAGGGAATGTTTGCAAAGGCATAGAAGTCTGACTTGATGGCAGGGAGCTCAGCACTTTGAGGGAATCGCACATAGGATTGCAGATGTTGTACAAATCAATTCAGAAATCTTGTAAGTACCTGGCTGAACATTAGCTGTGAGAAACCAGCACCCATGCCCACTGTCACTTGAAATGAGCCTGTGGCCAGGAAATGGAGTGTGAAGAGCACCTGCACCTCAGTTGAAATGGCATGCTGATTACGATTTCCGGGAGTCAGTGCAGGATCCAGTAATGCACATAGGTCCTGAATAGTTGCACATGTGAGTCTGTAAGTGATAAAGATGTGACGCTCCACCATGGTCCCCATATCCACAACTGGTCTGTACACAGGTGGTGCCCTTCCTTGCCACAAGGGTCGGTACCTGTGAGGGTTAAGAACAAAGAGTCATGTGCCCACATACACTGGCATATTTGCTAAACACAATCACTGCATTCTTCATAGTAGTGTCTGTACAATAACTGCAACCTGACAGATGTACATTGACATCACTAAGAGGGAACGGAGTAAATTATGTGTGCTTATGGATAGAGACATAGGTGCTTCATATGGCTAGTAGGCCCAGCATTGTGAGTAACTTGAATTTCAAGATGCGTAGGTGATGGCAAAATGTCTGCCCAATGTAGTTCTGCCCCTTAATTGTGGAAGTGACCTAAGACCACTAGCGGTCGACGTCACAGCGCACGGCGGTGTTGACCGCTGTTCGCACCCTCATTGGCTAACATAGATGCCAATGGGGAATCCTGGCGTATCATGATCGCTGCCGGCGGTGACAGTGCATTCCGCCGCGGAACGTACACGCGTTCGTCATCGTGTGATCACTTGACTCCCTGATCCTGTGCAGACAAGTACTCCACTCTGTGTACTGCCGTGGCCTGCCTCTGGCTATGGATGTTCCACATTGTGCAGGGGAAAGGGCCCCGGCCTTCACCCAGGAAGAACTGGAGAAACTGGTGGAAGGGGTCCTGCCCCTGTACGGCAGACTCAACGGCCGACCAGAGGTACAGGTGAGTCCGGGTTTGGGGGGCACTGTGTGTGTAATGGATGGAATGGATTGCTTTGATGTGCGCTCCTGTGAGCCAGGATGGGGCTTGGTGCATGGAATGCTGCATGCCACTGTCCTGCATGTCTGGGAGTACTGTCTGTCCTATGTCTACCAATCAGCCAGCTATTGCCATTGTGCAGGTGCCTGACCTCTGTGTTTCTTCTCTGTGTCTCCCTACTAGTTCAGTGCCCACCAGAAGAGGGCACATTGGCATGCCATCACCAAGGAGGTACGGACCCTGGGGGTCTACAACCGGCGGAGCACCCACTGTTGTGAGAGGTGGGAGGACCTGTGGCGTTGGGCGCGAAAGATCAGTGAGGCCCAGCTGGGGAAGTCCTCCCAACGTGGAAGGGGTGCCCGTCGGGCACTGACCCCCCTCATGTGATAGATCCTGGAAGTGGCATAGCCAGACCTGGATGGGTGTTTGAAGGCTGCACAGCAGTCACAAGGGGGTGAGTACTCACAGCCTATACTTCAGCCTGGAAGGATGAGTGTGTGTGCAATAGGACTCACTGTGCTTACAGCAGAGTTTTTGACCGGTGTCCAGCTACTGTCTGCTCCCCAAAGGGTGTAGGGGTGTCCCTGTCAGGTTTTACCTACCTCAGCTTCAATGCAATGACAGGATTTGGGTGTAGGTCACTATGCTGCTCAGTAGTCAGGGCCATGGTCATGGGCCTAGTGCACGGTGCTGCCTGTTGGGTATGTGTGCTGGGTAGGTGTATGTCTGGCCATTGTGTATCAGCATTCAGCTACTTACAAGTGTATCTCCTGTTTTGTCTCCCCATCCCTGTTCTCTTTTGTGTGTCTGGTACAGCATCAACATCAGGCGAGGGAGCTGAGGCACCGGCTAGTGGGGAGACAGAGGCCCACAGATCCTCGGAGGCAGAGACAATGGACGCCCAGGGGACCAGTGAGTGGGAGGGTGAGGGGACTTCCACGGGGGAGGCTACTACCACATGGGGTAATGACTCTGAAACGTCCTCCGATGGGGGTCCTCCGGCGGTGGCGGACACTAGTGGACAAATCACGACAGTGAGATCTTCCGCCACCACCCATACCATCAGCGCCCTCCCTTCTGCTCCCCACCGAGTTGGCCGTGCCCGCCCACCCAGATAGGTGGGTGTCTCCTTCTCCCCAGGCACCTCCTCCACTGCCCCAGTCAGCCCTGCTGCCCTCACAGAGGAGGCTATTGACCTCCTGAGAACCATCTCTGTAGGGCAGACAACCATCGTCAATGCCATCCAGGGGCAAGCATCAGAGATGCAGCAGACTAATGCCTATTTGGATGGCATTCACGGTGCTGTGTCTGCCCTACAGAGATCATTTCAGGCTCTGGCCTCCTCTTGGACTGCAGCCAGTTTCCCTGGCCATTCCGTCCCCCCTCCAACCTCCTCTACTCCTTCCAGCACCCCACTCCCTTCACCCGTCCAAGGCACACATTCAGACACGCAGTCAAGAACATCAGCACACAAAAACACACTTCCAAACACAAGCACCACACAGCCCACCACAAGCATTCACACAGCCAACAGACACCTGCACACATAACAACGTCCACTTCCCCCAGTGTGCCTGCCTCTTCCGCATACCTGTCTGTCCTCTCTGCATGCACACCCTCATGCACTGCACCTTCACTCACTGTTACTGCTCCTCTTCCTGCACCACAATAGCAGACAGCCATACATGCACCACATACACCACACCTGCACTCACCACCTCCACTGTGGTTGACACATGCAGCACACTCATCCGACTTGCAGACAACCACCCAACATAAATCCACACTAGCTGTCTGTCTTCTCCCACTGTGTCCCCTCCCCCACCTCCCAAAACACTCAAACGCACCAAGACACCCACCCATCAGACATCCACCATACTGCAGCATACTGAGCAGTCACCAGCACCCACTAAACACACACCTCTACCCTCCATACATCAACTCCATCTGCCTCCACTCCCACGCCCTCATCCACGCCCACCCCAATTGCTCCCAAGAAACTTTTCCTTCCCCGTGTAGACCTGTTCGAACCCACTGGTCCACCCCATCTTGTCCCGAAACGTGCCCACCTCCTTGCCCTTTCCGCTCCTTCAACATCGCAGCCCACCCCATCCAGCCTTCCCATTCCCATGCCCCTTCTCCAGTTAAGAAGAAGGCCTAAGGCATCCTGCTCAGCCAGAGCCAAACAGACCCCACCCCTTTCAAAGGAGAAGCCCACCCCCTCCAACCTCCTCATGCAAGTCAAAGTCCCACCCGTCGTAAATCTCCACCCCCCCATTCCGTGAGGTGCCTGGATTCCCCTATGGTGCCCTGTTGAGTGGAGCACCCAGCACTTGTGGGAGTCAGGTGTGGCCAGCTGTGGCCAAGGAAAATGGACTTTTTATGGACTCGCCATTGGCCCTGTTCTCATCATTTAGCTCAGTGAGCTACTGAATAAATTTTCGGTGTGGCCTGTGTTTGGGCTGCATTCAGTTCCACCCTGGTGTTTGTTTAAATAATTTATGGCTGTGGTGCTATTGTATGTCCTATGGCCAAGTTGCAGTGGCCTTCGGTCGGGTACGTCCCTCTTGGTGTGAGATGTCTGACTATTGCTGCTGGGAAGGGTTGGGGGGGCTTTGCGGGGTGGATGGTGTGGGTGAGTATGTAACTTTGCCCTTTCCTCCCTTGTGTCGTAGGTTGCGGTACTCACCGTTGTCGTCTTCGTCAGCGGTCTCGGTCGTGTAGATATATGGCAATGAGTAAGGCTGGCATGATCTGCAGCTCTCTGTCCATGGCTGCCGCTGCACGTTTTGTTGAGCTCCAGTGAGTGTTTCCTTCTATTTGTTTCTTTTATGCCTGGCTTTGTGTGGCCATGGTTCCCGCCCCGGAACTGGCGGCAGAATGTTGGTTCATTATTTGATGGGCGGGTTGGTCCTTTCCGATGGCCTGGGGGCGGTCTCTGCCATCGTCAGCGGGACTCCTTTCCAGGTGGTGGGTGGTGCGCGGGATGCGTGAGTTACGTTTGGTTCAGTATTTGGCGGTCCGGACTGCTCCTCTGTTGGCGGTTTCTACCGCCACCGCTGGCGGTGCGGAACGGGCTGCCATGTTTATAATGAGGGCCTAAATCAGCAGAACAAGAATGTTTTCATGCCCTTCCTGAAAGCAAGATGGCCTTTTCAAACATCACTGCTCCCATCTAAATAAATTTAGATAATATGATTTTGAACTCTGCTTAGCTTAAAAAAATAAAAACCCTACCTTGAACTTTCACTTACCCATAAGGTATGATGAATGCTTTTATCGATAAGGACAAATGATCTTGATCTAAGAGTTTGTAATAGGGCTTGAAGCAAACTGGCATATAGGTAACAAACTTGCATCTTTTGTCACAGTGACATTCAAGAAATGAATCATGTCATTTTCATGTATCATGCCTTAAAAGCGCATGGAGAAAGTTTCTACATGCACTCTTTTATAAAAATTGTTATATCTTCAGTGAATTGAGCTCAGTTTTTTATGCTGTTTCCCTAAAACATGTATATCAATTTTAATATTTCTATGTTTTAATAGTTTTATAGCTTTGCATTTATATATATATTTTTTTATGGTGATTTGGGGGGTTGCTTATTGATGTCTCTAAATAAACTAATGTTGTATTGTTAACCTCTGAAGAGGTCTAGAATTATCACGATAGATAGATACATAGATAGATAGATAGATAGATAGATAGATAGATAGATAGATAGATAGATAGATAGATAGATAGATAGATAGATACCCCTCACTCCTCCTCATCTCCATGTTGAGCTCTGAGGTTTGACATATGTCCAGTTTCCAATGTGGTAATAATCTGCTGATGAAAAGGACACATCCAAAAATCTAAGTGTAGAGAAAATACAGAAGGAATATATACAATAGGCTTACTTTGTTTGGCTCAATAAATATATCTCATACATGGATCAACATACGTGATCAAGTGTTGCAGCACATGCAACATGTCAGGAGCTTGCTGTATTGTAGTTCTGGCACTCAACTGGATCTGCTCCTTCCTCAGAGGGAAAACTCAAAGAGGCAGACTACTACCCTTCACATCTGAGGCCAAGAAACTTGCATGTGGAGTCACCCAGGCGGACCCTGTTCACATTATGCCACCTGCCAACATCATAAGGTTATAAGGTCTGAAGGCATCACCATAATCTACTATGCAAATGATACCCAACTCATCCTCTTTCTAAGGGACAAGAATCCCACCACTAGAACCAACTTCACCAACTGCATGCCCTAGGTAGCGGAATGAATTAGAACCAACTGCTGGAAACTGAACTCCAACAATACAGATGTATGAGTCTTTGGAAACAAGTACCCCCATGGGACACTGGTGGCCAACTGAAGTAGGACCCACACCAACACCTACCAATCACACCAAAAACCTATGGGTTCATCCTGGACAACAACTTGAACATGACAGCAAAAATCAATGCAGTGAACTCCTATTTCTTCCACATCCTACGAATGCTATGAAAAATCTTCGAGTGGCTCTCAAAAAACACCAGTTGAACCATCACACAAGAACTCATTACACTTGACTATTGACTATTGACTATGGCTATGCATTGTACACCAGAATTCCCAAGCAACTCCTGGACAGATGTCAGACCATCCAGAATGCAACTGCAAGAGTCATACTCATCCTTCCTCGCAGCACCCACAACCCCCCGCACCTCAGGGAGCTACATTGGCTCCCCATTCACAAATACTGCTATTCAAACTCCTCATTGCACACCTACAATCCCAAAACAAAACAAGACCCATTCATCAAGACCATATACTAGCTGCATACACTTCCACAACCTAACCAAACACCTACACTCAGCCTCACTCTCATTCGCATCTGCTCCGATTTCACATTTGCAGTGTAGGTAGTTGCTCGTTCTTTTACATCACACCTAAACATGGAACAAACTCCCACAACACATCAGAGCCTCCTCCTTGCTACTTGAGTTTTGCAAGAAAACTTGGCTCTTCGAATAATTTTGAAGGGGCTACACACCTGAACGCCTGCTCATGTGGCTGGATACTCTTGCAGGTGATTAGTGTGCTCTCCAAATTGATAATACATAACATAACACAACATACAAAAACATAAAAACAGAAAATTATGTAGTAGATCTCACTGCAACTTAAGTGACATACATATGTACTCAAACGTACAAGTATTTCAAATAAATGCTATTGAAGGAACCTGATTTAACCCATCATTTTTGTGTGTCCTGCCTCCTTGGGGTGTGCTACAGTGCTTCTTACCTCACGAGCTGCCTTGGCACATTGCTATTGAAGATGCCACTATGCATAAATGGGGTGATCCAGGTGAGCTGAAGGTACTACTTTTCATGACTTGAAAGCATACCTTGGAGGAGGTTAAAACTAAAGGATCTGAACTGCTTTCATTTAATTTCTTCCTTATATGAGTCACTTTTTCACCTCATTTTGAGCCACTGCAGGTTTCACTAAAGCTGCATTCAGCCAAGGTTTGTTTTTGTCATTGTTACTTCTACTAACAGATGTGGGGAACCAGCAGCAATGTTGTGTGACCCTCTATCATCAGCAATTCCATCTAGAAAGGCAGTTTTAGACAGAAGATCCTTCTTTTCCACCATTTCTGTTGCTGCCAGGAAGCCGGCTTTGCCCTCTTTTAAATTTCCTATTCGGAAGAGAGTGGCTGATTAGTTAGGTGTCTATGGGTCAGATGCAGCCGGCACCCAAACTTTTTGCAAAGCATGAAGAGTGTCTGTCAGGTTGAGAAAAGGTCAGTCTGACAGACACTCCTCATTGTTGGGTCAGGCAGCCATGCATTTTAATGTGCTAAATACACAGGTGCCTGATAGTATGAGCCAAGCTGTGCTGGGCTGAAGATTTCACAGTCAAAAGGGTGTGACCTCTTCAGTTTGGCACACCTCTGAGAGATCTCTCCTAATGACAAGAGGGCATGTCACCAATTGATTCGGACTTGGGTGTTTCAATTTTATGCTCTGAAAAGCTCAGGGCTGACTGTCAATCAGTGACGTCTCATCACAGAGCGAGTTGTGGTCAGCAACTCTCACTGACCCCATCCCACTCTGTGACAAGTGATAGAAGGTCCTTTTCTCATTGGCTGACCAAGACAGTCAATGAGATGAGTAAGCAGGATCTTCTTGCTGTCCCTGCTGAAGCTGAGCTCCCTCTGATGCCTTCTGATTCCCCTCCCACTGGAACTGTCATCTTAGCAGTGGCCTGTTCAGTACCTTTTTTGTGTTTGGGTAGTGCATGTGTGTATGAATGTATGTGTATATATCACTATATGCTATGTGCTGTGAATGGGTATGTGTCAGTGTGTGGGCATGTAAAGGGTGGGTGTAGGTGCATGGTGTGTACAGGTGGGTCGGTGAGTGGAGTATGCTTATCCTGCCCCACTCCTTAGCCACATTGTAGGTCGCTAGAACTGTGAGTGATGTGTATTTACCTGTATCATTCAAAATCTTTCAGTATGTATTTTATTGTTACTTTTGTTTCTTCTAAAGTTGAAACAAACCCTGATCTCCATTTGGGTAGATGTTTGAGTGTTGCTAAATCAGAAGCATATACTAAGACCAGTCAGGTTCTTCCAGAAGAAAATCAGGGATCTCCCTAATATAAACCCAATCACAATCACTCAAGCAACCACTTTCACTGCAGAATATATACGCTTTTCTATTTGGAATCAACATCCTTAAACTTATGGTTAAGTCACAGCCTGTAATGGTGAAGAGTTTATCTTATGCCACTGAAATATCTGACACACTGACAAATAGAAAATCTGATTATCGAGTGCCCTATATGGGTTTGTTACTGGAGCCATCGCAGCACACATGGGTTCTTTATTTAAACAGGACACAGGCCACTATTAATTGAGGGAACATGCTTCATCATTGGTCAACTCCTTCAGCATGGTAACATTGAGATACACATAGGGCTCCTCTTAGAACGCTTTTGTTGGAGGAGTGAATAGTGTGCCTAACTGGTATTCAGGGTTCAATTGGATCTATATTTGTGAGGCTAAAATTGTGATATGCGGAGTGGTGACTATGTGATCTTTAATAGTTACTCCTTCTCATCTAATCGCCTGGTGTTGGCTCAATGCAACCCAGTATATATGCCCTTTTCTAAGCAGAATCCCAGGATAAATGCCCTCTCTCAAGTGTGTAAGGTACTACATTGGTAGCTGTGATAAGGAGAGTTTGGTCTGACACACAGTCAGCTTCTCCTCTTCCCTTTCCTTCATTTGAATAGAGGTGGGAGGGTAGCATCATTCAGAACACACATTATTGAAATCCCTCTGAGACTAACATGACCACAAATGTAGAGCATATTGAATACCCATGATTTTGGGCCCATGTACTGCTATTCTTGTTTAAAAGAAATAAAAAGCAGTGGCATGGCCAAGACGAGAAACCAGTTGGATGCGCCTCTTCTGAGCTCCATAGTGGGACTTTTGCCCCAAAAAGTAGAAATGGGGGTGTCATATGCCTGAGAGACACCAGATACCACCAGAATCTGTGTTGTGGGTCCTGATGCAGCTATTTATCACGTGCAGTGACGGGCAATCTGTTGGAATGAAGCTGATTCCTCAGAGGGTGTACCACTTTCAAGTTGGCCACCAGCCTATAGGTCAAAGTTTTCTGGTGAGCTAAAAGCTGCTGGCAAGCAGCTCCCTGAGGAGATGCACAAGGTCGGGCTAGTGCGGGACTGTGACTCTGCCAGGAGCTACTGAAGTAGAACCGGATCAAACATACAGGAAAGTAAGAATGATAATAAATTGAGAGAATGTTTATTTTATTAGTTAATTAAAACCATAAAACTAATCCTTCAACATAAAATTTGACAGAACGATGTTACTACACTGAAACATATGAATTACATAAATTTATAAAACTGGGAAGAACTAAATACATTCCACAAATTTAAAATGCTCCTACTTGACTCCGGATTCTGGTGCAGGACTTCATAGCGATCTAGCTGTGTGGCGATGTTACCAAATTACCTTTCTTTCTTTGATGTGTTTACTCAGAATAGGTGGATTATGTCTCTATTTGTGCCCTCCCTATCACAGGCTTGTTCCAGCCGACGTTATTTTATCGGACTAGATTTCCAAAAATTGAACCAATCTAATATTCAATATGGTGTTTTGTGGGTTGAATGCTTCAATTAGTGCTTGTCTACAGGATCTAATCCCTAGGCCATTTAGTTCTTTTTTCAGTAAGCGTTTTCTTTCTACAGCCAGTGCCGGGCAAATGCAGACCACATGCACCAAGTTTTCTTCCGCCATATGACAAAGGTGGCACTCATGTATGCCCGCTCGTGGCCCCTTCTTCCAATTTGGCAGGAGATCTGGCGTTGGGACATCACCCAGCCTGAGCCTTAGAAAGTGTTGCTTAATTTTCTGTGAGTAGGGGGTGGCCATAAGTGTAGATTCTTTAAGAGTATTATACAGATTAAGGGTCAGCCAGCCATGCAACATTTTGGTCAGAACCTCTCTGTCTTTTAACCAGCTAAGAAGTTTACTTGACTTATTGACTGCTTTGTTAAAAGCTGTCATGGTAAGCGACTGCTCCCATACCCCACCTACAGTCAAGAAGCTTTTACTCTTTTCCAGATTCCTTTTGTAGTTTCCATTCCCTCTTTCTAGGGTGATTTCCTGCCAGACTAGGTTGGCTAGAAACCCTTTTTGGGCGCAGCTCAGTTTGTAACATCATTTGATGAATGCTGCTGGGCGAGCCAGCGACTGTTTAACCAACATAAATTCTAGTCTGACCTGGGCTGTGGAGGCATGCCTTGGTAGCCAAAAGACATGCTTGTACGTCTTTATCAAAAGCTTCTCCAAAAGGGGTACCTCCATACCCCTCATTATTTCTGCCCCATATGAGAGGGTTGGTAATAATTTAGCTCTCATTATGGCTGCTAAGGGATTCAAGGCATGGCCACAGATTGAATTAGAGAGCTTGCAGAAGGCATAAGCAAGAGTCTGTGCCTTGTTTTTTATTGCTTCTTTTTGTGACACAAAGTTGCACCTGCCGTCGACCACGACTCCTAAGTATCTGTAGGAGCTTACTTCCTCCAGGGTCTTTCCATTTAGGAACCATTTACTCTGGCCGGTTGGTCTGCGATTTATGGTAATCATTTTTGATTTGTTATGGTTGATGTCTAATTCATTTATCCTTGCAAACTCTTCTAATTTGTTTAGCAGTTTCTGCATGCCTATTCTGGTGTTGCTAATTAGTAATAGGTCATCTGCATATAACATATTAGATAGTTGCTGGCCACCCAGTGAGGGGGAATGGGATATTTCCATGTTTAACTTTGCAGACAGATCCGCTATATACAGGTTAAAGAGTGTTGGGGCCAATACACAGCCTTGTTTAACACCAGCTGTTGTTTTAACCGCCCTGGATAGATGTGAGCAGCCCCCTAGTTTTACCTTCACCCATATATCAGAATAAATCATTTCAATGGCTTTTAAAATAGTAGCTGGAAGCCCCCAAAGCTACAGTTTAACCCACTGTTTACCACGGGAAACACAATCAAAGGCAGCTTTAAAGTCAACAAAACACAAATAGGTGGGAGTCCTGGTTGCTTTTGCTCTGTTGTTAATGAGTCCCAGTGCCATGAGGTTTGTTAGTGTTCCTTGATGTTTGGAAAAAACCACTTTGATTGAATGGCAGAATGTTTTTTTCTGTAATCCAGGTCTCTAGGTGGTTTAACACACAAGATGAAAAATACTTATGGTCGGCATCTAGGAGAGCTATGAGTCTGTAATTACTTGGAGAAGCCGTGTTACCTCCTTTGTAGATGGGGTGAATTATTGAGCCTCTCTAGGTTGCCCAGACAATTCCCGTTGTGTGCACACAGTTGAACATTGTTGCCAGGAAATTGGCCCATCTTTCTTTTTCCTGGTTGAACAGTGCCTCTGGTAAACCGTTAGGCCCTGGAGCGCAATCAGTTTGCGACTTCCCAATAATGTTTATTAATTCCGATGCTGAGATCTTTAGGCTTTCTACAACCTTGGGTTCGTGGCTTTCCAAAAACCCCTGGGTTTGCAGCACGATTTGGTGTCCAACTCCTTTAGATGCGACTTTAGATGGCATACCCATGCTTCCTCTGAAATGTTTGCTTTATTAGCTGCAATTGGACCCTTGTCGATTGAATTGATGATTTTCCAGAATCTTTTGGGGTCAGATGATTTAGATGCATAGTTTAGTTTGGCCCTAAGCGTCTCCTGCTGCAGTTTTTTAAAGGACCATAATTTACTTTTTAAAAGTTTCCTTTGCTCTCGCAGGGCAGCCTATTGAGGTCTATTGTCTGGGAATTTTTGCATTTGCCTTAGTAGTTTAGCTAAGATTGCTTTCCTTCTCCATACAGAATGTGGTAGATGTAGACGCTTTTGGTGGATCAATTGAGCTCCTTTTCTCGTGCCTCCTACGTTGACTTTATTAATAAGGTCGGTGGCAAAGTTCTCTACGACTGTTGTCAAATTCACTCTGCCTGTGGCCATTGATTCTAGCCTTCTGCTTGGCTTACAATGGTATCGGATGACCATTTAAGCCGTTTTAGGTTTTCGGTGCCAAATGCCCCTTCCAGGGCTACCGTTTTTCCAGCTTGTGTGGTGATGAGCAGATCCCGATTACCTGTGGCTTGTGATTACTTTCCACTCAGTCCAAAATGCTGAAATTACTCACTAATCTGTACAGGGCGGGGGTTACCAGTGTATAGTCTAGGTGGGAGACTGTTTTCCCAGAGGACCTTGTCCATGCTGGTGGGATGTCAGGCAGCTTTCGACCATTTAATGCGAAAAGGCATACACCTTCACAGGTGCGTATGAAACTCTCACCAAATTTGTCCTTCCTGTTTTTTGTTGGGAGGGTTTGGGTGGACACTGTTGCACTGTTTGGATGTGATTTTTGCCAGGAATGTGGAATAGGTTGAGGTTGAAATCACCTGATATTAGCCAATATGCTGATTGTACCCTACTTTTCATCCTTATCAGTTCGGGTAATAGCTTATTTTCTTCAATTGTTTTGGTTTTTGGGTTGATGTATGTATTGACCAAAATCATTGGTTCCTGTATGTTATTTCCCGATCCATCAAGCCTGATAAGTTGGAAGGGTAGGTCCTCCTCCTTGTGCTCTTAGATCTTTGCTAGGATGCTCGTGCTAATATATGTCACTAGGCCTCCCTTTGGCCGGCCGGGCCTCTTCATTTTTGTGGCTGGACTGCGATATTCTGTAAATCCTACTAACAGTATTGATTCCATCGCCCAGGATTCCTGTAGGAGTATGATATAAAAAGTGCTAAAATACTTTGTTACCTCTCGGTCCACCATTTTTGCTCCGCAGGCCACCTATGTTCCACGGGCAGATGTTCAATGTTCCTTGTGTAAATGATTCTCCAGCTGTTCAGCTGTTACCCATCGCTCCTGGGGGAGGAGCTGGCACTACCCATTCCCTTCCGTGGAGGGGTCTTTGACCACGAACCAGTCTTTTCCTGCCTTCTTCCTTCCAAATTTGGACTTGCAACGGGGATTTGGGAAGCCTTTTCTCGATAATGGTTTCTGCAGGGACTCTGCTGTCAGGGGTGGCTGCGCATGCTCCATGCAAGATGGGCCGCATGCCTTTTGGCGTTTCCAGATTTTGAGAGTCTAATAGTGGGGGTGGATATCGTTCACCTTTGTAAATGACCACCTCAATACCCCAGGCTTTCAATAGGTCCCTTCTTTCCATAATCTGCATGGGTAGGACCGGCTCTGCAAAGAAATTAAGCATTGGGTCCGTGTGTTGGCTACCTCTGGCTTGGATACATTTTATTGCAGCGATGTCATCCAAGGCCACGTGCAGTAGATCCAGGAGTGCCTTTATGAGTCTTAGAATAGTAGAGCAATTAAGAATATCGGTGGGAGATCTTGAGGTGAATTCCGGAACCCAGAGCAGCTGGAGGTTTGGTTCGTCGTTTTGGGTACCTGCCTGAGGGGACTGGATTTGCTCTGCGTGCTCGATATGTTCCACGTAGACCACTTCACCCAGCCTTGTGCCGTGGACATTCCTCTTGCCGCTTGAATTTGCCTGCTGTGGCTGTCTGAATTGTCAGAGCGTAATGGTTTTGGATTTTGTGCTCTGCTGGTCCCCTTAGGGACTTGTACGATTGTCCGTAGGATTGCCAAGCACAGTGGGGGGACCCAACGGGGGCTTTGATAGCTGGATGACCCCTATTGGGTCAGAGGTGGTGTTCGCTCCAGCTTTTGTGTCGATGCTAGTACTTGCTGGAACGTGGATATCGACGTTCTGCCTACCACTTGGAGCCAAATGCTCCTGACTTTGTTCATATGAAATCATTTTGGTGGTTTTTGAGATGGATAGTTGAAGTGATCGAGCAGATCTCCTTCCTTTTCTTGCCCATTTGCACTCTCTTTTTGATAGAACCCGTGTTGAGGTTTTCTCACAGTTCCCAGGTTTGGCAGTAGTTTGCAATGAAAAGTGATTCTCCATGTTTTCCATTCTGAAGCTTGCTGAAACAATACTTTCTGCCTGAGATCTTTTCTCTCTTATGGTTGACGGTGAGGTTGTTTGAGGGGAGCGTGGCCTTTCCTCTTGTTTTGCACAAATGGGTCAGATGTTAGCAAGGTAGAGAGGGGAGTTGTATGTGTGTGTTCATCGTTCCGGGCTGAGACGATTTCTTTAAGTATACCTTCTAGACAATTTATCTACTACATCCTTGAAGGAGCAGATGGTAAAGTCATTGGCTTGTTTAGCTTGTGCCCTTGTGATTAAGACGTTTAACTCTTCCAGTTTGCTTTCAATACCGGAGACAAATACTGCCATTGTATTTAACAAGTCTACTTGAATATCCATTTTATTTGAGGGGAACTGCAGAGCCATAATCGTTGCTTGCATTGAGTTTGGGATTGCAGCCCACATGTCATCTGCCCTTATAACATCCCATGGGTCGTAGTTGTGATTGTGGTTGCAGGTTGGATTTGTAGTCCCTGCTTGGGGTACTTTAAGTTTTAGTTGCTTTATGGGTGTGGATCGGAGCGACTATCACAGTTTCTTTCTCGGGTAGTCTAGATGGACAACCCTGATCCGTATTCCAGAGCTCTAATTCCTCACTTTCACATCCAAATGCTGGGAACGAATGGAGTTTGAGGCTTTGGCACAGGGGGTCGCCTTGCCAGGGGTCTTGTTCTAGGATTTCCGCAGTTGCTACCATCTCTGAGTCCAGAATCGATTGGTTTGCTGAGCTGGATGTTCGACTGAGCTTTGCGGGATCTGCACTGGTGCTCCTTATGGTTCTCTCTTGCCCAAAAGTGGGGGTGCTCCAGGTGCCAAAGTGCGGGGCTCCTGCGCTGTGTCCGGATCATCTAATTTCAGAGGCTGCTTCCTCATGATCACTATTGCTGGCGAAAGAGGGACGGGGATGGGGACAGGTGTGTTCACTCTGGGACTCTCTCCGAGGATTCCTGGCATTTGCAAATCGGAGATGGGTGATAGGCCGCCCCCTATGGATTGATGGCTTGGTGTTGGCGATCTGGTTCTTTTTCTGGCACCAGAAGTTGTTACAGCAGCAAAGTTGTCAGTTATCTTGCCGTGATTAGGTGATGGGTCCCCCTCTTCCATAGCGTCTGGTTTTCCCCAGTTTATTTCTTCAGTGCTAGAGAATTGTTCAACCTCCCCCCTGCCTGGCCCAATGCCTGGGGAGTTTCTCCTGCGTGAAATGGGGTGATTCAAGTCCAGGTCACTGCTTGCTCTCCTTTTTACTGCTACACCATCAGTAGTCGGTTCTCTTTTCCTCTTCGTTTGATTTGTGGGTTGACTGGTGGCATTACTTCATGCTTTACCTGATCTCATGCTCCTACCTCTGGTCGATCAATCTGTTTGCTGGTTTACTGGTGGCAGGGTGGTCTACTCAAAGAGACCTTCAGAAAGCTTTCAGTTGAGAGTGGTTAAGAGTGGTTGTTGAGAGGCAAATGGGAGTGTTCACTCGCCCTTTTTCTCGCTGACTGCATAACCTCCTATTGGAATTGGGGTTATGGGTGATATGCCACTTTGCTTGCTTTCTCCTTGCGTTGTCGAAGGGCAGGCGGGCAGGCAGGTTAGGAACTGCTAGCCTTTGGTGCCGAAAAGGCGGGTGCAGTGATTCCGATACTATGGCTCTCAGGGGTTTTGCCGGGCCGCCGGACCGCCGGGCCGCCTCTCACCTCTTTCTGTTCCTGGTGAGGTTGAGTTGGGTTGAACTGCGGTCCTGGTTTATGGCTTGTGGCTTGTTGATTGGTACGTGGATCATCAGTGGGCTCGCAAGTCCAGGCCGAGCTCCTGCTTCGCTGCTCGTCGCTGCCGTTGCCGGACACAGAGCACTTTTACGCATCTCTGCACGCACTTCCATACTCCGCTCTGTGGTTGCACTGCCACGGTTGTCGACCAGTGCAGTCCAGGACTGCTGCGCGTGACCTAGCAGGTGTGGTCCGGGTCCTGGCCAGGTTGGGCTGTGCAAGGTTGGAGGTTGGGCAGGCGTTGCATAGCTGCAGGGGGCTGCGGGGGTCGGCGGGCAAAAGACGGTGTTCTGGAGTTTTCTGGAGTTTTCTGGAGCCCAGTGTCGCTCCCCCCACCACCACCACCAAGGCCCTGCTACTGAAGTTCAACTTCAAAGTTCAGCCCAATGAGGATCCAGGGATCCAAGGACAGAGGCACTCGCCCCCTCGCCCCCTGCAAGCCGCACCTGCGTTTCGGGCTGCTTCCTCAGGGGTCCGCGGAGGGGTCACAGGGGACAGCTACTGCTTGCCTGGGGTGTTGGGGTGCTGCCGCCGGTGGGTCTGGGGAGTCTGGTGGGGATGGGAGAAGCCGGCGCGCCAGCTGGCTCCTGCGGTGCTCCGGTGTTTATTGTGCGGTATTTGTCCAGCAGAAGCTTTCGGAGCTTTGGTGCTTAGGTGCTTTTTCGGAGCTCTGCTCCACCCTCCGACCGCTGGTGGGCACGCCCGACCCGGTCCAAGACGATCCGAGGCGGCTGGCGGCCAGAGACCTCCGCGGCGCGGTGGTGACAGCGGAGACGGCGGGTGGGCATCTACCAGATTGAACCACACAAACCGTACTTGCGTCACTACTCTCAGAGACTCTGGGCGCTCCTCTATCTCCGGTTATTTTTGCACTTGACAGGGGCCGCTAATTCTCATGTCGAAGTTTGCTGAAGAATCCTCAGTGGGTCCTCAATCTGATTGACGCTGTTGGCAAACCTGCTTCTTGCAGGCACTTCTGCATCCTTATCGGAATTTTATGGCTCTTTGTTTTCCGTTCTGCTGCCTGCGCTGCAGCTGAGTCTCGGTCACCAGCAGCCTTTTGCTCCCTGCACCATGCACATTGTTACATTCCTGGTGGTGTGTTCTGTCTTCACATGACACTCTAAGTGGCCTCACATCAGGAGATAAAGACAGATAAGAAGCTGCTCCTGCCCGCCCTCGTTTTATTGAACTTTAAATATTGCCACATTATTCCCATCTGCTGATCAGTTTTGGTTCCTCCACTCTCTAGATGACAAGACAACGAAGAAGGACGTGACGTTGAAATAACGTACTTCGTGTCAGTCGAAACCCGGAAGCAGGTGCCTGACGCTGGATCAAACATACAGCACTGATCCCATGAGGCTTTCTCTGATTCTGGCTTATCTGGCTGTCGGATCTTGTGGCTGATGCTGACGCCTGACACCTGACACCTGACGCATCTTGCCTGCTGGAGACATACCGGGGGACCTAAATCTCCAGCCTAATCATTTTGAGATCTGCTGAGGGGCAGCTGGATTGGCTGTGAAGTCATCCTATGCGGGGAGGTGACGTGCACCCAGGAGGTACCACAGAGCCAGAAGCCTACCTCCTAAGAGACTAGGTGCATGCAGAATGGACACCAGACTGAACGGCAGGCTTTGTTGGTGAGCCAACTGATGCCGACCCACAGCTTTTAAGAGGTGGTGGGAGCCCGGTTAGTCGAGTACTGCATCTCTGATTAAGTACCTGCCACTTGAAGTGCCATTAGATGTGAGGGCAGCCTCAAGCCTGGTCATCGGTTCCAGTGACTGTAACCATTGGATGCTCTTGCTTTGTAGGCGCCCAACAGAAATGCTGGCATGCCTCCCCTGATGTGTCCTCTGAGCTTTGACAGCTCTCATTGGACAACTAAGTGGATTATTCGGTCATATGGTGGAGGTAGGGATGAGGGCTCCTTGTAAAGGACCCTGACCTTGAATTCCTCATGCATGACTGTTAAATAGTCTTGAGGCATCAGCTTTTGCTCCCATTGGGGTTTGGTCACCTCCCTTTGACTATTTTAAAAAAAAACATCAAGCACTAAGTTGATTTCCAAAATTAATCAAACATCATGTAGCATTCAAGACTATTTTAGAGCTGTGGCCCATCCTCCTACCCCTGTCCTCTGCTCTTGGCTATGGCTTCCACCTAATCGAAGGCACAAAAGAGAACCAATTTAAAGGATGTGCTGCTGGCCGAGCCACAAGCTCACTCATCTTCGTCCTGACACAGGAAAGACTCTGATTCATCATCAACAATAAATTTGTAGGCCCCTGTCACCAAACATGACTGAAATAATTGTATCTGTGAACTTTGTAAGAAGACAACATTGTTTAGGGAGTATATTAACAAATCTATAGCCGACCTGGACCACTACCTAAACAAAATGGAGGGATGCTTGGACCTACTTGAAGGGCACAACTGAGGAAGATGATCAGGAACAGAAACGGTTTGTGAAAGGGTGGCAGCCCTTAAGCAAATGCACAGACCATTATTCAGAATGTCAACGATGGGGAAAATGCAGCTGGGACAATAACTTACGCATCAGAGGAATCAGCTTGGCTATTTCAAACGCTGAATTCCCTACATATATCTAACAACTCTTTCATACCCTCTTTGCAGCTCCTGTTGATTTGGAAATTAGTTTGAACCCTTCACTTGGCTATTGAGAGATATTTTTTTATTGTTTTCTTATGTCTGCTCCCCTTCATTTATGATTTGTTTGATTTTTGTACTGCATAATGAGGTTCTCATTATGTTATATTTGCAACACTCGTATGCATGGTTTTTCTGCAGGCCAAAGCAGTTTATTATGGTGGTCATTACAACCCTGGCGGACGGTGTTAAAGCTGCGGAAATACCGTAAACAGGCCGGCGGACAAAAAAAGGGAATTATTACCCTGGCGGAAACCGCCAACAAAGACAGCCACTTTAACACACCTCCCGCCATGGCGGTGCAAACAAGCAGCGCCGCGGTCACCGCCAACAGACAGGCGGAAGACAATGTACCGCCCACAGTATTACAACCCGCCAATCTGCCACCTTTTCCGGGGCGGATTCTCAGTGGATAAAAACACGGCGGAAACAGCTTTTGCTATGGGAAAACGCTCACCTGAACACATCCCACGAGGAACGAGGACTCCATGGAGCCGGAACTCCAAATACTCCCTGCCCTTGTGTTTCTGCTCCTCTACGACCAACAGCTACGTAGGTGCCGAAGACAACAGTGAGTACTGCACCTACGACACGGGGGAGGGGGGAGGCAAAAGTTAGGGGGACACCCACCAAACACCCCCACCCCACCCTCTCATATTACAACATACACACCAATGCATTCAAAAAAATCACAGTAACAACCAACAATCCCACCCGGAAGAATGAAAAGACAATGCGAAATTCGGTCAAACATTGTAATGTGGCAATATACATGTCATAAAAAAATATACAGATATATATTTGAAAATCTGTCATAATTACATACAATACGAGAAGTAGTGCAGATATGTAAATAACAATGTCCGTGCACCAACAGTCCAAAAATGCATGGGCGAGACCCACAAAGGATACCTGACCACAATCGGAGAGAACACTGCCGGGGCATCAGATAGAAATACTACAGGCACCTCAGGGGAAAGGGAAGGGGGGGCACCTCAGCCGGATGACTGCAAAGCCAGATCCACGACGGGGCTCCATGCCCATTGATGTATCCTGGGGAGTGCAAAGCCACAGTCTCTCAAGTCCATACAGTGGGTGAGTTGCCCACTGTTCAATCCTGGGGAGTGCAAAGCCACAGTCTCTCAAGTCTCTACAGTGGGTGGGTTGCCCACTGTTCAATCCTGGGGAGTGCAAAGCCACAGTCTCTCAAGTCTCTACAGTGGGTGGGTTGCCCACTGTTCAATCCTGGGGAGTGCAAAGCCACAGTCTCTCAAGTCTCTACAGTGGGTGGGGTGCCCACTGCTGCATCCTGGGGAGAGCAAAGCCACAGTCTCTCAAGTCTCTACAGTGGGTGGCTTGCCCACTGCTGCATCATGGGGAGTGCAAAGCCACAGTCTCTCAAGTCTCTACAGTGGGTGGGTTGCCCACTGTTCAATCCTGGGGAGTGCAAAGTCACAGTTTCTCAAGTCTCTACAGTGGGTGGGTTGCCCACTGTTCAATCCTGGGGAGTGCAAAGCCACAGTCTCTCAAGTCTCTACAGTGGGTGGGTTGCCCACTGTTCAATCCTGGGGAGTGCAAAGTCACAGTTTCTCAAGTCTCTACAGTGGGTGGGTTGCCCACTGTTCAATCCTGGGGAGTGCAAAGCCACAGTCTCTCAAGTCTCTACAGTGGGTGGGTTGCTCACTGCTGCATCCTGGGGAGTGCAAAGCCACAGTCTCTCAAGTCTCTACAGTGTGTGGGTTGCCCACTGCTGCATCCTGGGGAGTGCAAAGCCACAGTCTCTCAAGTCTCTACAGTGGGTGGTTTGCCCACTGTTCAATCCTGGGGAGTGCAAAGTCACAGTCTCTCAAGTAGATAACAGTCTCCACTGCTTCTGGAAGGGGAATGGTGCCCACACTGCATTAGGCTCCTCGTGACAGTTCCTGTTCCGTCACAGTCCCAGCTCTACATGTGATAACGATGCTTGATGTGTCAGTGTTCCCTTGTTCAGCGGTGCTTTGCCATGGCGGTCTCTGATCTGTTCAGTGGTTCTCTGCCCTGTGCAGCGGTGCTTTGCCCTGTTCAGCGGTCTTCACCATGGCGGTGATTCCCTTGTTCAGCGGTGCTTTGCCATGGCGGCCTCTGATCTGTTCAGCGGTTCTCTGCCCTGTGCAGCGGTGCTTTGCCCTGTTCAGCGGTCTTCACCCTGGCGGTGATTCACTTGTTCAGCTGTGCTTTGCCATGGCGGTCTCTGATCTGTTCAGCGGTTCTCTGCCCTGTTCAGCGGTGCTTTGCCCTGTTCAGCGGTCTTCACCATGGCGGTGATTCCCTTGTTCAGCGGTGCTTTGCCATGGCGGTCTCTGACCTGTGCATTGGTGTGTGGCATGACGGCCCCTCATTGCCCAGCGGAGCTGTGGGAGCCGGGGCCCTCCTGGGCACTGACTCCGGCGGTGGTCTCCTGACCAGTGACGATACTCCTGCCCTTCTGGGCAATGACTCCGGCGGTGGTCTCCTGACCACTGACGATAGTCCTGCCCTCCTGGGCAATGACTCCGGCGGTGGTCTCCTGACCAGTGACGATACTCCTGCCCTCCTGGGCAATGACTCCGGCGATGGTCTCCTGACCAGTGACGACGGTGCTGGCGGTGGCGTCCCGGCCGCCGGGTGGATGGCGCCCTTCTCCACCGTGCTGCTCTCACCAGACTGTGCAAACTTCTTCTGGCCCTTCACCACCTTTGGAGGAGTCACAGCTGACTCTGCAATCCCCCTGGGACCCTTGTGAGCAGTTTTGCCGCCAGGAGTCTTCACCCTGTCCTGTCGGCCACTTTCCAACTTGAGATGCTTTACAGGGGGTGGACTGGCAGTGCTTTGGCTCCTTGTCACACTGGCTGCCCTGGTGGCCGGTGCACTCCACACACCTTGAACATGCACCACTGGTATAGGAGTCTTTTTGGCTGAGGTGCTACTACAGGACTTATGAATTGGAGGGGTGGGGATGGGGGCAAAGAGGTCAACGTTGCTGAGGCAGAGTTTATGATGAACATTGGGATGGGTAGCTGGAGGGGGTCTGGGAGTGGAGGAAGAGGAGGTGGTTGTAGGAGGTGTCACTTTAGGTGTTTTGGGTGCAGGTGCAGGTACTGGAGGCTGTCGTGAGGTGGATGGATGTTGGGTGTGTGGGTGCCCGCGTTTGTGTACTTTGGGAGGGGGCGTCACAGACACACTGGGAGAGGACACAGGGGACGTGTAAATGGTAGTGGGGGTGGTGAGTGCAGGTGAGTGGGGTGTGGTGCTAGGTGTTCTGGTGCGAGTCCTAGTGGCTGTAGATGTAGTGCATGCAGATGAGAGTGTAGACGACACTGGGAGGGAGGAGGGAGACGATGAGGAGGGGAACATTGTGGAGGCAGTGGATGTTGCTGTGTCTGTATGTGTGTGATGCTTGTGTGAGTGCCTGTGGGATGTGTGGTGCCTATGTTTGCCTGAGCTACTTTTGTGTGTTGAGGTGTGTGCATGCTTGTCTGATGGTGTGCTTGGGATGGGCTGGGGTACAGGGGATTGGGTCTGGGTGGAGGAAGTTGGAGGGGGGAGGCTAGATACAGGGACAATGGCTGCCATCAGTGTTGAGGCCAGAGATTGCAGGGTTCGATGAAGGGCAGCCTGACCAGAATGAATGCCCTCCAGGAATGCATTACTGTGTTGCAACTCCCTTTCTATAACCTGGATGGCATTCACAATGGTAGACTGCCCAACAGTGAGTGACCTGAGGAGGTCAATGGCCTCCTCGCTGAGGGCAGCAGGGGTGACAGGGGTAGGGGCTGGGTGCCTGGGGTGAAGGTGATGCCCACCCTCCTGGGTGAGCGGGCATGGGGCGAACGCTGAGGGGCTGCTGGGAGGGCGGTGCTGGTCGGGGAGGTGGCGGCTGTACCTGTAGAAGTGTGGGGCACAGATGGTGCCGCCACCACAAGGGAGCTTCCATCGGCGGACGAGTCCGTGTCGCTGTTTGGTGATCCGCTGACCGACGTGAAGCTCCCCTCGCCCTCCGTCCCACTGGTGCATTCTGAGTCCGTGGTGTGGCCCTCCATGGCCATGTGGGATGCAGCTCCCTCGTGCTCCAGTGCCACTGTACCTCCGCCTGATGATGCTGATGCACAAAAGAACAGGGGGAGCACAAAAAGGGGGGGAACAGAAGAAAGACAGTTTGAGTGCATGGCTTACCGCTACCGTTGGCGGACAATACAGACACAGAAGCCCCCTACAATACGCCATGCTCCTGGCCTCTAGAGATGCAATTTCTGGGATATGGCTTACATGGCTATGGTGGACATCTGCACACATGGATGCCACAGGGGCATGCATACCTGTACTTGTTACTCTACTGCGGTGGGGTGGAGTGCCACATGGCCTGCATTACGGAGGGGCCTAGCCTATGGAAGTCGCCCTGGCCTAGGGAAACCCACAGTCCTCCTCCCACACCCAGACCCCTCAACTGCGCGCAAAGTCCTCAGAATGAGGGTGTACTCACCCCCTTGTGTCTGCTGTGATGCCCTCAAGCGCCCATCCAACTCAGGGTAGGCCACCGCCAGGATCCGGAACATCAGGGGGGTCATGGGGCGACGGGCAGCCCTCCTACGTTGGGAGGCCATCCCCAGCTGAGTCTCCGCCGTCTTCTTGCTCCAGCGGCAAATGTCCTCCCATCTTTTACGGCAGTGGGTGCCCCGTCTCTGGTGGACCCCCAGGGTATGGACGTCCTTGGCGATGGCACGCCAAATGTCCTTCTTGTGGTGGGCGCTGAACTACAAGACATGCACAGGAGAAGAAGAGAAGTCATTAGCAAGAGCACCGTCGAAGTGAGTGGCCCACATCCCTGCCCTTGCCATGTGGCACATGCATTTACAGTTCTTCATGTTCACTGCACTCTGCCCCCTTCCCTCTTACAAACAGCACTCTGAACCCAGGCATAGCCCATACAACGTGCTCCCTGTGTACTTACCTGTTGGTCTGGAGGACAGTGGAGTAGCGTATACTGGGGGAAGACCCCATCCACGAGTTTCTCCAATCCTGAGCAGTGAAGGCAGGGGCCCTTTCCCCAGACACAGCAGCCATTGTCTCTTCCAGACCGAGGTCACAGCAGCACTTGCAGTGTAGGTCCTCTCCTGTCGAAGATCAGGTATCAAGTGATTGAACAGAGAGAAAATGGCGGTCACGTCCGCAGCGATGACATCCGCGGCGGTGCGTATCATCACCGCTGGCGCACTTCGTCTTTGGCTCCTGGGACCCATAGGGTCCAATGTTAACCAATGCAGCATTGCGCCGCGGTCTTCGACCGCCTACCACGACGGTGTACAACGCCAGCGCAGTTACCTCACATCCCATTGTGACAGTTTAGAGGTCAGGCAGCCGCCATTTCAGGGGCCCACATGGCTTCATTTGCAACTGCGTCACACATACCTAGGCCTACACTCGACACACAAACAGGATGATAATTGTCTTTGCTGTCGTGTTCTGTGTATCTGTGGGTACATACCTAGGATTTTGTTTACTCTGTGGCCGCTGTTGTCCTTCCTATGCTCCGTCAGCTTGGACATTTGAGAAGATTGCGGAATCCTCCAGTGTACCGACCGCTGGTGGACCTGTTGACAATGGAGGAGCGACATTTACTCATCACCTACAGGTTTTACCGTGCCACTATCCAGGAACTTTGTACCCAGTTGGAGCCAGATCTGATGTCAGCAATCCGCCATCCCACAGGAATCCCACCTCAAGTGCAGGTGCTGTCAGTGCTCCATTCCCTTGCAAGTGGATCGTTTCAGACAACAGTGGCCATGGCATCAGGGATGTCCCAGCCTATGTTTTCCAACGTGTTGTCCAGAGTGTTGTCTGCCCTGCTGAAACACGTGAGGAGCTACATCGTTTTCCCTCAGGTGGAGGATTTGGCTACAGTTAAAGGTGACTTCTATGCCCTTGGACATATCCCCAACATCATAGGTACTATTGATGGCACCCATGTAGCTCTGCCCCCCCCCCCCACAGGAGTGAACAGGTGTACAGGAACCGGAAGAGTTATCATTCCATGAAAGTACAGATGGTATGTTTGGCAGACCAGTACATCTCCAAGGTAAATGCTATGTTCCCTGGCTCTGTGCATGACGCCTACATCCTGCGCAATAGCAGCATCCTGTATATGATGGGTCAACTCCAGAGGCACCGTGGGTGGCTATTGGGGGACTCTGGTTACCCCAACCTGTCCTGGCTACTGACCCCAGTGAGGAATCCCAGGATCAGGGCAGAGGAACGCTACAATGAGGCCCATGGGCGGACTAGGAGGGTGATCGAACGCACCTTCGGCCTCCTGAAGGCCAGGTTCAGGTGTCTGCATATGACAGGTGGTTCCCTGTTGTACTCACCGAAGAAGGTGTGCCAGATCATCATCGCCCGCTCGATGCTTCACAATCTTGCTTTGCAACGCCAGGTGCCTTTTCTGCAGGAGAATGGTCCAGATGGCGGTGTTGTGGCAGCTGTGGAGCCTGTGGACAGTGATGAGAATGACGCTGAGGAAGAAGACATAGACAACAGGGAGTCAGTCATACAGCAATATTTCCAGTGACACACAGGTGAGAACAGTTTTCTTTTTACCATGACATTCACTTTCACACTGCTAACTCTATCCTGTCTGTCAGTTCATAGCATTATTTGGTCACTGAGTTGTACCTGTCCATTACGGTTTCACAGGTGTGGTTAGCAACGTGTGTCATCTGCTTGCATCCTTCAAGGAATTGTGATGTGTGACATAGGTATGTTGGCTTTACAATTTGAAACGCATGTTGACGCTGTCATTGATTATACACATGTACCAAATCACAGACTGACTCCAGATTGTTTTGTGGTTCAAGGGTGTTTATTTCAGTGCTCAAAAATGGAGGGGGGTAGTAATATGGTGATGGGGACGGTGGAGGAATGTCCATGGCAGAGTACAGTCCATCAGACACACAGGTGCACTGCTCATATGGGCATAGGAAGTGGAGCTGGGGCAGTTAAAGTATGGACAGGGTAACAAAGTGGGACAGTGTGAGGACAATCAGGGTGGTCTCATTTCCTGTTGGGGGTCTTGCCATCGTGCTCTGTCCTATTCCTGGATCTCAGGGCCCGCTTGCGTGCTGGTTGTCCGTCTGCAGGGGGTGGGGTGCTGGTGTGGTGGTCCTGTGGCGGGGCGTCCTGTCCACTAGCGCCGGCGGAGGTGGTGGGCAGTTCATCGTCCATGCTAGTGTCAGGGGCCCCTTGGAGTGCCACGGTGTCCCTCAAGGTCTGCTGTATGTCCTTCAGCACCCCTACGATGGTGCCCAGGGCGGAGCTGATGGTTCTGAGCTCCTCCCTGAACCCCAAATACTGCTCCTCCTGCAGGCGCTGGGTCTCCTGAAACTTGGCCAGGACCGTCGCCATCGTCTTCTGGGAGTGGTGGTATGCTCCCATGATGGAGGAGAGGGCCTCGTGGAGAGTGGGTTCCCTTGGCCTGTCCGCCCCCTGTCGCACAGCAGCCCTCCCAGTTCCCCTGTGTTCCTGTGCCTCCGTCCCCTGGACCGTGTGCCCACCACCACTGCCCCCAGGTCCCTGTTGGGGTGGTGGGTTATCCTGGGTTCCCTGTAGTGGTGGACACACCGCTGATTGATGTGTCCTGGGTACGGAGGTATGGGCCCGCTGGGTGGGTGCTGTGCTGGTGTAACTAGAGGGTGGAAGGTCAGTGTTGGGCTGTGCATGTGCAAGGGGAACCGACTGTCCCGAGGCCCACGATGGTCCGGGCTGGTCATCAGGATCCAGTAGGGCAGAGCTTCTGTCGTCACTGTGGGCCTCTTCTGTGGGTGGAGTGGAGTTGTCTGGACCCTCCGGTGTGGTGACGTTCCGTAGTGGTCCTGCAGGGGTATAAGAGCATGATTATTGCATGTGTGTGTGTCATGGTGTGCAATGGGTGGGTCAGCGTGTACCCCAGTGCTAGCATTCCTGTGTGGGGGCTTGTGTGATGATGGTTAGGGGGTGTTATGAGTATGTGCAGTGGGCATGCTTTAGTGAGGGGTGTCCATGCTTTGTTGTGTCATGCAGGGCTGGTGTTGGGATGAGTGGTTTGTGTTATTAGTACATTAGTGAGGATTTGGGGTGATAGGGGAGGGGGTGAGGGTGGGGGGGTGTGATAGCGTGCAGGTGGGGTGGGGGATATGATAGTTAAGATTTGACTTACCAGTGTACATTCCTCCACCGACTCCTCCGAGGCCCTCTGGATGCATGATGGTCAAGACTTGCTCCTCCCATGTTGTTAGTTGTAGGGGAGGAGGTGGGGGTCCGCCGCCAGTCTGCTGTACCGTGATGTTGTGCCTGGAGACCACGGAATGCACTTTTGCCCGTAGGTCGTTCCACCTCTTCCTGATGTCCTCCCGATTTCTTGGATGCTGTCCCACAGCGTTGACCCTGTCCACAATTCTTTGCCATAGCTCTATCTTCCTGGCTATGGATGTGTGCTGCACCTGTGAGCCAAAGAGCTGTGGCTCTACCCGTAGGATTTCCTCGACCATGACCCTGAGCTCCTCCTCGGAAAACCGGGGGTGTCTTTGGCGTGACATGAGGTGGTGTGGGTGATGTGTGGGGTGGTGTAAGTGTTGATGTGTGGGGTGATGTGTAGTGGTGTGTGGTGTTTTGTGCGTGTAATGTTGTATGGGTGATGGTGTTGTGTGCCTCTGTGTGGTGAGGTTCTCAGTTGCTGTGCTCTCTGTCTATCTGGCCTTCGTCCGTGAATTGTGGTTGTAGGGGTTTGTGGGTGATGTGGGTGTGTGTTTTATATTGTGTTTGGTGTGTGGGAGTGGTGTGTGTATGTGTTGAAAGACCGCCGCGTGGATTCGTGGGTCGTGATAGCATGGGCGTGTTTCTGTTGGCGTGACGGTGGAGGATTTGTTTTCGCCAGTTTATCACTGACCTTTGGTGTGGCGGTATTGTGTGGGTGTCTGAATTTCGGCGGTTTCCGAAATGTGGGTCATAATAGCTGTGGCGGAATTCCGCGGCCGCTGCGGTGTTTTGGCGGTCTTCTGCACGGCGGTAAGTGCCTTTTACCGCCAATGTTGTAATGAGGGCCTTTATTTTAAAATAATAAAGTCTTATTTTCCTTAAGAAGGAGCTAAATGTGGCATGTTTAGTGCCAAACTAAAAGTTACAATAAATCCAACAACTTGCCACTGTTGAATTTAATACAACATGTACCTGGAAGGAATTTTAGAATTCTTCCTAAAAGGTACCAGCTTCAGTTCTGCAGTGCCCTTTTCTGATTGGTCTGCCTCTGGCAGCCCGAGCCAGGCTGCCTTGAAGAGGTGTGAAATGTCCTGGGCTGACACAAAGAAAGCCTCTGGTGGGAGAAGATCTGCCTCAGCAGATGGTAGAGCAGGATGAGGGGAGAGCAGCTAAACTGGACTTCAAAGGAAGGAAGGCCATTTGGCACAGCAACTGTACCTTCCCCATTTCTGGCAGCCCCATACAACCAGGTGACCCTGATTAGATTAAGGAAGGGGTGTGTTAAGGGAACCTTAGCCACACAAGGTGGTGAGCTCAACCAGAGCTAACCTCGCAGATTGAATTTTTGCCATCTTGGATTTTTGGAGAATGTGGCTCCCTGGGATTGATTTTTGCCACACTTCCCAGGGGGTGGTCACGCAAGATGGTGGTAGCCTGCACATGATTGCACAGAGCCACCCCTCTCTTGTCACCCCAGGAGCAAGAATAAATATGGAAGAGCTAAACCCCACCTCAGATACCTACTGAACAAGATAAGAAGAAGAAGGACTGCCTTGCTGGACCTCTGGCCTGCACCTGGATACTGCATTCAGAAAGACTGCACCAGCTGCACACTTTGGGCTTCACCAAGAAAAGGACTTTGCCTGTCTTCTACTGCTTCAAGGAGGGACTCCCTGTTTGCTACAGGTAGAAAATAGCTGCCAGAGTCCCTTGTATCAAGCCCTGAAGAAATTGTCCAGCTGACCAGTGACCAGCGGTTATTTTTGGATTTTAGTCAAGTGCATTCTGGGATTTGGAGTCCTAACCCTCAAGGAGCAACTCTGAGCTTCTGGAACCTGGGGATGAGTTGTGGAATACTGAAGAACCTTGGAGGAACTTCTGGAAGAAGATCCAGAAGTTTGGAGCAACTTTGGAAAAAAAGTGGACCGACCCGACGTCGTGATTCAAGCTGGCTTACATCGACTTCGACCCGACCTGACTTGCTGATTTTGTCCCACTGAAAAGCTCCAGAGCCCCAGACTACCAGGATTCAACCGGGGACTCATGTAAAGACAATCCAACGAAGATGGCTCTAAATCAGCTTGCTGTGGCGGGTCGTCCGACGTTCAAGAGAAAAAGCTGCAAAAATGTTTTAAGTCCGAATGTAAAAAGTTGACGGAGGCTTACCGTGCAGTGGATACGAGGAGGGCTTCAGGGAGGCCAGCTTCCATTTTAGCTTGGTCCCGGGTGAAGGTTTATGTCCCAAAAAATCATCTAAGTTCAAATGTAGAATCCCTGATCGAGGTCTACTGTGACGCATATCTGAAGAGGGCTTCAAGAAGATCGGATTCCACTTGTGAGTTTGCCTCAGTCCAGAAAATCTTCAAGAAAAAGACTGAGGTCCAGATTTATACTTGCTTTGCACTGAATTAGCGTCATTTATTTGACGCTAATTCAGCGCAAACTTTACTCCATATTTATATTTTGGCGCTAGATTCGTCTAGTGTCAAAACATTGGAGTTAACGTCATTTTTTGGATGTGTGAAACCACCTTGCGTCAATGAGATGCAAGGTAGGTGTTCCCATCCAAAAAACAACTCTAAGCCCCTAGTGCCATATTTACTCCCCGGTCAAAAATGATGCAGGGGTGGGAGCCGGACTCAAAAAATGACGTTAACTCTGATTTGGGGCACATTTTAACACCTGGGTCAGAACAGGCATTCAAATGAGGCCCACACACCACTAATTAAGGAAAACACACAGAAGCAACATTACCAACCAACAAGACAAGATGAAGTGCTACTGCTCCAGCCTGGGAGATGACGCAGAGGACTTAAACAACAACAGCAACCACCACCACCACAACGGGGCCCACAAAGGCAGTGCAGAAGGCAGAAGGGGATATTCTGAAACAGGACAAACCTCTTTGGCTTCAGGGAATAAGACATTATAAGGACATACAGACTCAACTGGCAAGCCATATACCACATTGAGCCACAGATCACAGCCAGCCGGCAGACCCCACATAAAATACCACCTGTGACAAAGCTGAGCTGCTAGCTGTCCTGCACATGCTGGCAAGTGGCTCATTTCAAACTACGGGTGCCCTGGTTGCTGGTGTGTCACAGCCATCCATCATTCTCAGTGTTCCTGCCAAAGGTGTTATATGCAATTATCTCTCTAACACACCGCCACATCAGCTTCCCCAACACCCAGCAAATGCAGCAGGAGATAAAACAGGGGTTCTACCAATCTGATGGCTTCCTGTATATGCTCACTGCAATTGACTGCACCCATGTCCAACTTGTTCCACTTGCAGCAACAGAGCATTTATACTGGAATCACAAACACACGCATTCCATAAATGTGCAGGCCATAGTGGACCACCGGGGACTATTTACAAATATTTTGTCCTAGTATCCTGGAAGTGTCCATGACGCCTACATATTCAGGCACAGCAGGATCAACAAACACTTCCAGGATGGCCAATATGTTTTTGTCCTACTTGTGGGTGAGTCAACAAACCTAGCAATTTACACACAACACACCAATATTGTAGGATACACAAGACATATACCAATCCAAAAACACATGGCCAGGGTAACACAGATGTGCAGGTAACAACACATAGGCACCATGCTACAGTACAGCACAGTCAGTGCAAACCACACACAAATACATCTACATGTACGTAGCACACCCACAACTTGGCAGGCACACCACGTGAAGGACAATTGGAGATATGTACTCTTTGCAAACAGGAGATGTACACAAACCACCACAAGTGCCCACAGGTTGCCTACTACATATACTTTACACACAGTACACCAAACAAAGAATAGCACAGCAATGTCAACAGCATACACCATGCTCATGTAACGTAAGTCACACATAGGCACAGATCCCTCAAATCATGCGGTGCAAGTCTCTGCCAGAACAAACATCAAATGCCAGACAACTGGTGCCAATACCAACTACATCTCATCAACACAGGCCTGACTTACCTGTTGTGTGCTTATACATCTGCCTAATGTATTGGGTCACACACATAGGAATACAACATTAATGGCCATCACATACCATGTGCCAGATTTGTGAGAAGTGGCACCACACCTACTGTAGTGCCACCTCACATGCACCACTTACTGACCCACAACACCATCATGTCTGTACTGTAAACAATACATGGCCCACCATGGGGCAGAGTCACTGTTAGACAGTGCATATCATGGATGCCATAGTGGGACCCTGTAGGAGTATTTAGGACATCACTGACCTTACATGCACTGTGCTAAGGGACACGTTTGCTAAGTAGCTGAGCTCCATCCTATAGCCTGCACTGTGCATGTGTGGTCAGTATAAATGATGATTCATGTTTTCGAACATAGGAGAGACACCAGTGGTAATGTTGATCATCCTGAAACAATGGGATACACACCCTTGGGCACCTGATGGCTAGCGCAAACATCAGCTACCACTCAGGATCACTAAGGGATCTATGTAAGAGCCCCAGTGCCATTGCCATGGCCTGCACTATATGTACAAGTTTGCAGATAACCACTCTTTTGTGACTTGAAGCCACATTGTAAATCGGCCAACCTCCCATGCAGCACTTAGCATGGAAGGGGCTTGCAATGTGTGTTATTGCAGGTCTGTCACCACAAAATACATAGCATGATAATGCTGACTCAGAAGTCACTTAAAACCTGTGGCAGTGCCAACAACAAACACCACCCCAGGGGTGCCGTTTGCAGGTTGCATAAGAAAATAGTCTGTGATTTGACCTCATATGAATGTGCCACCTATGCATGCTGTATACTCCCTCACATACAGAAAGAACCAATTGTACATCCACCTCCACAGGGCAGATAGCCAAGCACCCTGGTGCAAGGTTGGTAGTGTTAGTGCATGGCTGCATATTAGTCACTGTGCAGGGGACAACAAAGGGTTGCCTAGTAACGTGTCACACATGGTGCATTCCTGCACAGTGAAATTTTGCAACACATGCTGTCAATGTTGGAGCTGTGTTGTGCATTGTCACTTAGCTTAAGTGTTGCACTTCATGTGTAATGACACATGTCAAAATGGCCAGGCTCTGTAGGGCTACCACATTGTCACCACATGTGATCCCATTGTGTTGTGAGGATATGTCATGTCCCCTCTAGTGACATCACACTGATGCAAAGGTGCACTACACAACACACAGTACATACAAACTGAGCATCAGTTAGGATTCTAAAATATATGTTCTGGGTCCTTCAGCCAATACCCAAGATTGTCATGTTCAACAACACAGTGCTAAGAACATTTTGCACAAGTCCAGGAACTCACACCATACCACAAAAATATATGAGTCACAACCAACTCAAAATAAGAACTGCCATGCTACATGGCAAACCTGTTGCAAGCCTAAACAACAACTTACACCTCTTATCTTTTGCAGTGGATCGGGGTTATGGCATACAGCCGGGGATGATGACCCCCATTTGCAAACCCAAGCACAGCAGCAGAGCGTGCATACAATGAGGGACAACGTAAAACACGCAATATTGTGGAAAGGACATTTGGCATACTGAAAACAAGATTCAGGTGCCTGGACCTCACAGGAGGCAGCCTCCTATATGCTCCACACATTGTGTGCAAAATCACCCTGACGTGCTATCCTGTGCAACATATGTGTGCGGATGAACGTTCCTATGTATGACCAGGTAGATGACCTGCTGGAGGATGAGTATGGTGGTGACGATATGGAGGGGAAACAGCAAAACACAGCTGCTGGGGTACGCCGGAGACAGCACATAGTTGACAACTTTTACTCTCAATATCCACTGAATTCACCTTGTTGATTTTGTAAACAAACACTTCACTAATACAACCAACCCTGCTTTGGTCTTTTCAATCTCCACTGCATATACCATAAGAATGTGAGTCAAACCTCAGGGATCATGTTACAAATAGGAATCTGACAAGCACTGTTCCAACATCATATATGATGTGTAAGATTGTACTGTCACCATCACACACATCACTAACCGCCTCATCACTGGTATTTGACAACTGTACACAATCTATGGACCACAATATACTTTGTACACCCACATTGCCAACTTGTAAATTAGTAGGTCATCAGACACAACTACATCATGTCCAAATAGGATGTATGCAAGGGGCCCACACATGAGAAAGTAGATGTCAAAAAATAGAAATTAAGTCATGTTGGAACTGAACACTGTCACAACTCTGTGAGAGTTGCAATGGCTGCAAGGAACATGTGTGACAAGGGGGGGACATCATTGTTAACTATGGTCATCATGATTTGCCCAGGCATAACAACCAATGGTAGAAGCTGGGCCTGCGCGAAATATCCATGGTAATCTGTTCTGCAACTGCCATGGGGCCCAATCCTGACACAGTGTACACATGACCTCACACATTGCACGGATACGTCTGTGGAATGCACATCAGTATGGACGAGACCATATGCAGCTAGGGCTGTAGTTCCACCACACAAAACCAACAACCATTGGTAATTGCAACAAGTTCAATCAATCTTTTGTGAGCAAAAAATATTCTGGGTGGAATGTAGGCAGAGTGTGTCATACACACTAGGTATCAAAGATGTACACATGTCAGACAAATATGCAGGCTTCACACAAGTCTCCATCAACTCAAAATCTACATACGGAGACAGTTGTCGGGTAATGTTTCCTGGCAATGGTTCACCCATTATCAACAATGACTGACCTGTGTATGTAGTTTAAATATTATGCTCTGTATAACAACATCACAAATCACAGACAAAAACAATACACAATCACAAATCAGAACTATTTCATTGTACTGATACACTGCTGTCACACATGCATATACTGTATATGCACAACGTACAACAATTTGCATGCTGTTGACTCTGTAACACACACATTGGTGGAACAGACCCTTATCACATTGTTGCATGGACTACCAAATGTGGCCCTGCCCAATATGCCACACTGCAGCACAGCCCATGTCATATGTATGCTGATTCAGGGTGCATCTAAGGACAATGCAAAAAAAAAAACGCAATCAGGAATTGAGTAAAGACATATGACACAAATGCATCTAAAAAATTCACAAACGCAAAGAAAATGACACATGGGCCCTTGGAGTGAATTCCACCTTCGCACTCCTCTCAATGCTACTTTCACTGAAATCGACGCATAAGCGTCATGCGTCAATATAAACGAGGCACATTCGTTATGCATCTAAAAAAAACTACACAAATGTCAAATGAGTCAAATAAATACACGCATAACTGAAAAACGTGATGCACAGGGACAGGAACTGATGTAATAGGAAATTCTGTCTACAAATATGGTGCAGTGTGTGTTTTTTCACTTTCTCTTTAGAGTCTGTGCCTTTCTGACCTTGTGGTTGTGTTTTGGAACAGGTGGTTGTGTCTTGATTGTGTATTGAAGTTTGTGATGTCCCTCCTGTCATGTCCTGTTATATATTGTGTGCATTTTGTGCCAGTAGTTGTGATTTTGTGTCTATATTCGTAGTTGTACTATGAGGTGTCTGTCCGGGGTAGTTACTCAATTGGGATAGTTGGGATTAGTTAGTGGGGTTAAGTTTCCATTTATTTTTTTCGTTCTTGGTATTTGGGGTCAACTTTGACCATATACGACATGTCTGGGTGTCATCCAGGGATACCGGACCGAGGCCAGGCGGCTGCAGTGTGGCAAGGTGCTCCATCAACTGAAAAGAGTCTACAGGATCGGCAGAAATGGGCACCAGCCAAAACATTGCTGGGCAGATCTGGTGGCCAGGGAGCATGATCTGCTCGACCGCCTTGCGATTGAGATCGGCGGCCCTGTTGGTGAGTCTCCCATTTGCATACTATTGACTGTTCACTGCTCTTGGATGACAGTAGCAGATGAGTTGGAGTGCTGCATGTAATGCTTGTGGACAGGTTGCATGCAACCAGAATGAAGTGTATCTGTACCAGTCTTGGCCTGTAGTTCACATGTCCAACCATGATACCAATGCAGGTCAGATGTCTGAGGAGTCCTGCACAACCATCATGAAGCCACACATTTCAGAGCCCATAGCGACACCTGTGCCCCGGCATAGTGTCATGTATGAAACGTCAAGGCACCGCCAGCCTACCATATTTTCTCTGGATTGTGTCAATAAAGTGGTGCAATGCATGTATAGTGCAACTTTGTCAATATTTCACGCTCATGACCTCTGCCCCAGCCATTATGTTAGCAAAGGTGGTTTACCCACCTTAGGGGGCAATGACTATGGGGCATTTGATACCATTAGACAACTTTGCCACATCAAGCATAGATTAATCAACGCATGATCACTGCAGACTTACAATTGAGCGGTATATCTATCACAAAGTGCTTCTGAGTGCCTTGCAGCCATGCTTGCGTACCTGAGTCATAAGTCTTGCAAATCGCCAGGGTAGAGTCATGTTTTTTTTACACAACTCCCCCTTATGCCATGTTGTTCCATCTGCTATAGATGGCCCACAAATGGATGTTACAGGGTGTAGCATTATATGAGTCTCTGGCCCAGTGTTAGTGTTCAGATGTGTGGCTCTCACTCACCTGAGTGTCTGTGTCATTGTGTGATCGTAGTGGAGTGTCTGTTGCACTCTTTTCCACTAGGATAAATAGCTCACTCCTCTCAACTAGGTCACACTGAAATTTGTTGTCCACTAGTAGTGACAGTGATATGACACTAAGCATGCTTTACCATTCATGTCTTACAGGTGGACCTGCCCCCTAAATGATTGGGGTAGTGGTGTGATTTGAGGACTCAGATGTATCCCATAAGTGTGACAATGTGTGTCCTGTAAAGTAATTCAGGGTTTGGTGTGAGTGAGTCCTGTATTGAATACAATGCCAGATGTGATAAGCTGTCCAATGATCAGATATCAAAGTAGGCTGGATGCTGACATTAAGGCCCATTTAAAAGATCCCCATGCACCACCAGAGGGTGACATCTTGTGAGGCTCGTGGTGCACAATGGTCAGCATTGTGTACACAAGGTGGTGAAAAGCCACATGTTGGGCCATATGTGCATAAGACTGTGAGAATATTTGCGGTGGCATACTCCATCATTCTCACAACACAAGGATGCACCATATTGAACCCAATTTGGGGCATCCCTGTATTGTCATGAAGTTGGAGGTCTTGGCTGGCACTTTTCCCCTACCATGGTGCTCCATCTTTTGCACTCCACGTATATTACACTTATGTGGAATGTAATTGGCTTGCATGCAGGTCCAGCCCAAATGTGTGCTGGCATGGAAATGGGTGTGAAAGGAATAGTAGTGGCAGATCTGGTATTGATGTCTGTCTACACCTGGACACATGAATGTAGATGTGATTGACCTATGGATACCAGCTTCCTAGTTGTCAGCCTTCCTAACATATGATCCACTCCTTGACTCCATGTATGAGTGGGCAGGCCTTGGTGGATGTCAGGACAGTTGAGATGATGGATTGCATGGCCGTCCTCCCTTATGCTCAGGGGGAGATGAATACCAGCTCTGACCCCTCACGGTTGCCAACAGCATCCCATCCTCCCAACAACACGTCCAAGTTACTGGTGAAGTATGGTTGGAAATAGACACAGATGATGAGTGTTAGACCTGACAGCGTTAGGGTGGTCACCCCTAACTTTTTGCCTGCCTCCCTCCACTTTTTGGACACTGTTTTTGCTGGTTTTTAGACTCTGCGCACTTTACGCTGCTAACCAGTGCAAAAAGGGCATATGCTCTATCCCTTTAAACATGGTAACATTGGATCATACCCAACTGGACTATTTAATTTACTTATAAGTCCCTAGTACTGTGTACTATATGTGTCAAGGGCCTGTGGATTAAATGCTACTAGTGGGTTGTACCGCCCACTTAAGTAGCCCCTTAACCTTGTCTCAGGCCTGCCATTGCACGACCTGCCACTGCCACTCTCCTTTTTCTATATATAAGACACCCCTAAGATATGCCCTAGGTAACCCATAGGGAAGGGTGCTGTGTAGGCAAAAGGCAGGGCATGTACCTATGTAGTTTACATGTCCTGGTAGTGTAAAACTCCCAAATTCATTTGTACACTGCGGTGAGGCCTGCTCCCTTTATAGGCTAACATTGGGGCTGTCCTCATATATTGTTTGAGTGGTAGCTGCTGATCTGAAAGGAGTAGGAAGGTCATATTCAGTATGGCCAGAATGGTGATATAAAATCCTGCTGACTGGTGAAGTTGGATTTAATATTACTATTTTAGAAATATCACTTTTAGAAAGTGAGCATTTCTCTGCACTTAAATCTTTCTGTGCCTTACAATCCACGTCTGGCTGGGTTTAGTTGACAGCTCCTTGTGCATTCACTCAGACACATGCCAAACACAGAATACCCAGCCTCACTTGCATACATCTACATTTTGAATGGGCCTTCCTGGGCTGGGAGGGTGGAGAGCCTGCTCTCACACAAAGGACTACCACACCCCCTACTGGGACCCCGGCTGACAGGATTGAACTGAAAGGGGTCCTGGTGCACTTCTAAGCCACTCTTTGAAGTCTCCCCCACTTCAAAGGCACATTTGGGTATATAAACAGGGCCTCTGCCCTTTCCAACTCAAACACGTCTTGGAGAAGAAACTTGTAACCAGAATCTGCATCCTGCCCAGAAGAACTGCCTGGCTGCCCAAAGGACTCACCTGACTGCTTTCTGTGAAGGACTGCTGCCTTGCTGTTGGCCTGCTGCCTTGCTGCTCTCTGGCTGTGGTGAAGAAGTGCTCTCCAAGGGCTTGGATAGAGCTTGCCTCCTGTTCCCTAAAGTCTCAGGACCAAAAAGACTTCTATCTTGCAACTGGACTCCTTGTGCGGAGAAACTTCGACGCACCGCTTACAAAAACCAACGCACAGCCTGTCCCACGGTGAGAAATTCACTGCACGCCGAACCGGAACGACGCAGCCCGACTTCGCAAGGAAAAGATCGACGCAGCGCCTGTGTTGCGACTGGAACTTCGACGCACGGCCCACCAGATAAATGCACAGCTGACCTGGGACGACACAGCCCGACTTCCAGAGGGGAAATTGACGCAGCAGCTGCCTTGTGGGAGAAACTTCCCTGCAACGCCCACCGGAACGACGCAGAGCTTGGGACTTCGCTCTGCAAGCCCAGGATTCCACACACAGACCTGGGGGCATCTGAAAACCCTGCAACCCGAAGAGGATCCACGACCGAGTGCCGGAAATCAACGCACAGCCGTCCCTGAATGGAAACTATGCGACGCATCGCTGTTTGCGCCCCGAAAAATCGACACACACCCCTTTTTTTCCACGCTTCTCCTCCTCTGCGGACCTTTGCAGATATTTTTCATGTGAACCAGGCACTTTGTGCTTGAAAGAGACTTTGTTTGCTTTTAAAAGACTTAAGACACTTTATATCACTTTTCAGTGATACCTCTACATTTACTTATTGCATCTTTTATCGTTGTGACCTGCAAATATCCAGATAAATATTATATATTTTTCTAAACACTATGTGGTGTATTTTTGTGGTGCTATATTGTGTTATTGTATGATTTATTGCAGTCTTCTAAGTTAAGCCTGACTGCTCAGTGCCAAGCTACCAGAGGGTGGGCACAGGATAATTTGGATTGTGTGTGACTTACCCTGACTAGAGTGAGGGTCCTTGCTTGGACAGGGGTAACCTGACTGCCAACCAAAGACCCCATTTCTAACAATGAGGAAGTTTGGGCCTGATCTATGTAAGGTTATGTCAGCCTTTGCATTATCCTTTTTTACGCAAAAGCAATACTGTAGGAGAGTAACATCTTTCTTGGCATGTTACCCCCAATTCCTACCTGTTTGTCAGTATGTTTTGCCATCCCCACCCACACCTGCCAGGCCAGCTCCCACTGAACTTCTACCACTGTCCTCCCAAAAGTGGTCCATGTGTCCTCGGAGTCCTGAGCTGTGTGGGTCCTGGCATGTCGTACTATTGGAGTGTTGGTTGGGGCATCTTGGGTGGATGCTACATTATTTGTCCTCCTTGCAACTGGAGGTGGTGTCTGGAGGGATACAAGGACTTCTTGGAGGGTCTGTTGACTGGTGGTTGTCAGCTGGTCATCCAGGTCATCGGGGAACTCCAGGACAGGCAGATCAGCAGGAGAGCCATCATCCTCTGCAATGATATGGTGTAAATCAATCTTTCAATGTTGTTGCAGTTAACATGTCACATCACTGACTTGCTATTGGAGGTATGTTCCTGCTTTTCCACCAGCCTTTGCATGGCAGTGAAACCCCCAAGCAAAGGTTGGTGGTCATGTGGTGTGGTGTGTGTCTGGGTGCCCCTGTACAGCCCATGCACCTGGCATCGGCAGTGCAGGGGGCCCCATGTCCAGGCTCTTTGTGCTTTCCACTGCCTTATTTGCCGAGCTAAGAGCAGCATTTCCTGTCACACCCAATGCACCCTAAGACTGGAACTTACTCTATTTGGTTCATCAACAATGTAGTGGTAACTGCCCCACAGAGCTACCACGAGGATACAGATTTCGACCTGCCATCCCAGCATGTTACTCATACTCTCAAACGCAAAGAGTACACTGCACTATCATTCTTACCAATACCAGACTGACCCATGCATCATCCCCGTACATCAACGTGACATTGTACATAATTATGTTCACAGATGTACAGCATGTGTTGTATTTGTGTGGTTATTTCCTCATTCCTATGTGTCTCACATGGTTGTGTGTGAGTAGTTGCGGGGGTCAGCCTGTATTTGTTGTGACCTACAGATTGCATTCAGTAGTACATATTTTCTCTAGTGGCACACTCCTGATCAGCGTCAAAATGTGCGGCTCCAAATAACACCAGGTTAGCCACACTGGGTAGTAGCATGTTTTCTGTGATGCAGGACAACCCTTCTATTTCCCCAGGGCTTGCCCAGATTAATTTTTCATGCACCCAGAGTGGCATCCTTACTGCATGATGGAGTTGTGGCTGCCTTATGGGGATGTGTTGTTTATGTGTGGGGTGTTGGTGCTTCCAGCACATGTCTGGGTACTGTTGGGAAAGGTTTCAATGTATTGTGTGCTATAAAATGCATCACACATGTGTTTTGACAATGAGACAAGGCTGTTGCAAGGTGTTTGTACAAGGGACACCACCATGACATAACCCCAGGAATGGTATTGACTGACTTCCTAGTCTATGATGTGTTGGGTTTGTTGGTAGGGTTTATTTGACTATTTGCAGGGGATGTAGTGATGAAACAACCAGGGGCAGAGTCATTACACACGCCTTCCATCCTATGTGCTGCATATGTATGTATGTAGGTATTTATCCCTGGTGGTTAACATATGTCCACGTTGTTTATGTGTTGTGGTGCATGGCACCGCCAAGGTGTATGTACATATGTTGCTTACGTTTGAATGGTGCAACTTGCTTCATGTGCAATGTGTCCCTCTGTGCTCCTTTGACATGCAATGAGTGTGTCCTATGTGCCTCCCCCTTCTTGCACTTGACAATTTTGCATTATTTTCTCCCATGCAACGTACCCTGCATTTGTGGTGTTTCCTGGTAGTCTGCGCTGTCCTGTCCTGCGATACCAGTGACCAGTTTCTCTGGAATGACTGCTGCAACCATCTCCTCAATCTTGTCCAGGTCCGTGTTTGGTGCTGGACTTCCACCTCCAATTTGCCGTGCTGCCTTCGTGTTCCTTGCCATTTTCTCCTTTGTCCTTCTCTTGCAATCATGCCAGCGTTTCTTGCACTCATTTACAGTTCTCCTCACCTCTGCCACACTGTTTATCTTGTCAACTATCTGCTGCCAGATTGCCTCGCTCCTGCCAATTGCCAATTTGGAGGTGATGAATAGTTGTTGCTGGTGCTCCGTCACCCCTCTCCCAAGAATTTCATGCTCCTCCGCATTGAAACGACACTTGCACTTTTTCTTCTCCCGCCCCTAGGACTTGTGTGTGTCCTCCTGGCTTGTTCCTGGTTGTGTTGGGTCACCCTGGGGTCTCTCTTGGCATTCTGGGTTCATTTTGCCTCTCCTTTGCACTGTTTTCTGCATTAACATCTGAATTTGACATTAATGCAGGTAAAAATTGTGCATTTCAATTTTGCGACATGGTTACGTGTCATAAAACAGGCTGGAGTCATTTTTAACGTTAATGTTATATTGCCTTACAACAAGGCGTAATGGATAAAGTCACAAGTTTTTACTCTAACCAGTTTTTAGCGCCTCCTAGCGTCATAGTACAAATATGATGCCCGGGTGGCGTTAAAAAATGGAGCTAGCCAGCGCTAAACATTTTGACGCAAAACTCATTTGCGCAGTTTTGCGTCAAAAGGTAGAAATACGCCCCTATGTCCGAAGGGAAAACTTTAACCGAGGCCTCCCACTCACTGCTGCTGAGCAGGGCTCCATCGCAGTTGGCCTCAAATTTTGCCTTTGCCCCAGTTGAGAGCGGCCAGATGTCCAGATTAGCACTTTTGATTTCTATGCGCTAGAAAAATATATTCTTTAAACATTCATATTTCCGGATCCCTTTATTGGAATTTTGTTGTTTTAGTGTCATTTTAATGATAAAAATATAATCTATCAGTTTTACATTGGTACTGGATTTTTATTGTGTTTTGTGTTTTACTTATTTATATGTTGTGATTTTTAAATGCTTTACACACCTGTCTCCTAAATTAAGCCTAACTGCCCATTGCCAAGCTGGGATGAATTTATTGAGACCCTGACTGGACCTAGTGTGGGTTTGTGGCCTATTGCTAAGTGTTGGTTCTTACCTGCACTTATCAATAAAACACTTTCTAACAGTCACATACACAAACTTTTGAGAACGTTTAAAAATTTCTACAGCAGAATTTTGCCCAAGCATAGGTGCCATATTTAATCTAGATCTAATGACTTTTCCAAGCTTGCTAAATCCTGTTTATATGATATTTCTTAAAACTGATTTCATTGCACTTTCCACATTAAACTCAACATTACTGCAAAAAATATAATAGCTAGAAAATTATTTTAATGTGACACTGGTGGAAATGGTATACATTTTTACTGAGAATAGTCTATCAACCATGGACTGCATATCCATCTGGTAACACTTCCAAGAAAGAGTGTTTGGTGATTTTTTTAGTGTAAGATGCATTGTTCCTTTTTTATTTAACAGGAATAACGTGCCAAAGAGACTAGTAGTCTACTATTCATATAAGAATAAATTAATCTTCCTATCTTGAGGACTCCTCTCTCTGCTTTGTTCAGACCTTATGCATTTTGGATTTGGAATTCAGCAGGAGAACGTCAATCTCTTTTTGTCTGCAATCTCTGCTGCATTCACACCTTCAGAATGATTATTTCATCAACTCTTTTGAAGTGCAAGGTGAGAATGAACAAGTAGACTGGAACTCTTCCATGCAATTAGAAACTTTGGTATTCTGTGATGCAAGATGTGAGATTTGTGGTACTTCAAACTAGGGCCATAGTTATACTTTTTTAGCGCCACATTTGTGTCATTTTTTGATGCAAAAGCAGTGCAAACTTTCAAGCTAAAATTGTATTTTATACGTTTGCACTGCTTTTGCATCACAAAGCGGCACTAAAACAGTATAAAAATGGGCCGAAGGCCCTTATTTATACTTTGTGGCGTCAAAATTTTTAATGTCGGCTAACGCCATTTCTTTGCGCCACTCAGGCGTCAAATTTATACTTTGACGCTCGGCGGCGCAAACCACTGGTTAGAGTCATTTTTTTTTACTCAAACCAATGCGCCACGTCGTAAAGAAAAACAATGTTAATGCAGCGAAAATTACTTTTATCCGGTTTACGACATCACAAACAGGATACGCACCTGGTTTTGCCCCAATTGCGGCAAAAAGCATCACAAACACAGCAAAATGTGCAAAAGAGAGCCAAAATGGATCCCAGAAGCTACGAGAGAGCCCAGGAAGATGACAACCGACCAGTAACCAGCCAGGCGGACCCACACAAGACCCAGGAGAGGGAGAAGAAGAAAAGGAAATGTCGATTCGTTGCAGAGGATCATGAAATACTGGTGAAAGAGGTGACGGAACACCAGCACCAATTTTTTGTCACCTCTAAATTGCCAATTAGTAGGAGAGAGGCAATTTGGCAACAAATTGTTGATAAGATAAACAGTGTTGCAGAAGTAAGGAGAACAGTCATCAAGTGCAAAAAACGCTGGAGAGACTGCAAGCGCAGGACCAAGGGAAAGATGGCAAGGAACAGGAAGGCAGCACTGCAGACTGGAGGTGGGAGTCCAGCACAGTAGGAGGCCCAGGACCACATGGAGGAGATGGTGGCAGCCGTCATCCCAGAGGAGATCGTCACAGGGATTCAAGGACAGGACAGCGCAGGCTACCACGAGACAACACAGATGCAGGGTAAGTGGCATGGGGAACAAAAATGCCTAATTGTTAACTGCAACCGGGGGGGCATACCTACTACACAATGCATGTAAGTCATGATAATCACGCAGTGGAAAGGGCAAAGGGGCATGGCACAGGGGCATGGGCGGTACAGGGTAAACCTGGTGCACAGCGCAACACTACACCAACAACTTTTGCATTGGGGTATGCTGGCATGCCAAGGATGTTGGAAAAGCAAAGCCAGTCCAGGAGAGTAGGGTACAACGTAAAACTGGCATGCTGTCACACAACAGCTGCTATTCTCGCTACATGAACTACGGCTCAATTAACAGTCTCAGGCCATATCCACAAGTGGAATTTAACATTGACAACAGTTGCCACTACCACCTCTGCTGTGTGTGCAGGTCAAGTAGCTAATGGCAGTTACGTCCCCATGGATCAAACACACCCAAATTAGAGGATTCAGGATGACAACGTTATCAATCCCCTGTAATTCCTAACAAAGTGCGAATCCTGTCAAATGCAAATGTCCATAGTCGCTACAAACATCAGCCATTGTCATAAACAATATGAGGTACACAGCAGTAATGTCATACCCATGCTGCACATGTCAGGGTCCACCCTGTGCCTGGGTCACAATAGCTGCAATGCCACCATACAACATCCCAACTGTCATATTGCTAAGACAACAGCATTAAGGGGGAGGACATATGTTTCCGCTAGTGAAACACACCCGCACAGTCAGAAGAGGAAATGGAACACTGCTAGGACCATCAGTGCAATCCTATGTAGCACACATTCCCCAACTTCAGCAGTACACACTACCAATGCGCACACCCGTATTGTGCCATGCCAATGCTATACATAGTATATGCTAGGTTTCAGCAACATACAGCTGTATGTGAAATATCTGAGAGTAGGGCAGATCCAGATTGTTAAGTGTGGTGCAAGTGCCATCAGAACACCCACAGCCATTGCAAGGCCACAACATGAGAATGGAGGTAGACGGAGGGTTGAGTTGTACAAGAAGGTGGCAACATAAAATGTGGGCAGAACATTCACCTAGAGGATGTGACACAGACAATTCCCCAAACTGCCCACATTACGTGTGACATGCAGGCGGGGCATAGGCCTGGGAGAATGCTAATCTTAAAGACAGGAACAATGAACAGGAACCAAGATCACAATGTGCAACTAATAGGAAGTCAGGCACGTCACATTACAAATGCAACAACACAGACACACAAATTGTACAATACCTCATTGCAGAGGACCAAGGCTTTCCTGGGGATATGCCTGTCCTGGACTTCCCTGATGACATGGATGATGAGCTGACAAACATTAGCCAGCAGACCCTCCAAGATGTCCTTGGAACCCTTCAGACCCCACTTTCAGTCGCAAGGAGGAGCACAGAAGTAGCAGTCATCACAGAGGACCCACCCACCACCCCAATTGTACGACCTGCCAGCTCCAACCCAGCTGAGGACTCTGACAACACTGGCACCAGCTTTGAGAGGACTGTAGTTGGAGTACAGCGGGAGCGGGCCAAGGAGGTGCGGGTGGGGATGCAAAATATGGTAGCCAGCCTAGAGGGGGTGCGTTTGCATATGATGTCATCTGCAGAACAGGCAGCAGCCATGCAAGGGTGAACACCTATCTTGCAAGAACTTCAAAAGAGTGTGAAGGAAATCAGCACAGCAGTAAGGGAGTCGCACACCAAACCTTTCAACATGTGTACAAATGCAATATTGACCTCTTCAGGGCTGACCTGGCTTCCTACCACAGTGATGTAGCTGCTATATTTAAGAACCATTAGTTCCTCCTTGCTGCAGTAATGCCCTTAATAGCCTCACAGTTGACAGCTACCGGGATTTCTGACAACACGTTTTCAAACACTGAAGTATGTGTTGCCCCTTCAAACCCACAACCACCAGAGGAGACGACACACACATCAGATGAAGACATGGAACAGATCACCTTCACCCATAAGAGTACCCGGTAGCACTAGTCCATGCCAATTGGGCACTTATAACCAAGGTCCTCTGCTTTGTAACATGCCAGTCTTGCAACAGCTGCTCACAAGCACTGTTCTCCAGTCCACTATTTACCTTGACACTATGCTCTGTGATTGTCTCCCACTACCTCATTTGCAATTCATGTCCCTCTGCACTGTATGACACTTCACCCCAGCATGCCCAATGACATGTCCTTTTGCACTTGTGTAGTATCACAATAGAAGGCGTCACACTATTGGACTCACAATCCTGGACTACGTAAAGCACTACAGCACTTTAAAATAAATAGCACTTACTTTGTCTCTGTGTAGTGTGACACATCAACTGTGTAGGAGATTAGTGATGTTTGCCTCATGTGAATGCCCATAGAATGTCAATACAACTGCCTTGAAAGATTGTGGGCTGATAACTATGCACTGGGGTCTGGATTGTACCATCATCTGCCCTTCCTGAGGGTTAAATTTGAAGTAAATGGAAAATTACAGTATAATGCTGTGTTGAACAGAAAAATCCTGCTTCAAGGGATGTCTAAGCAGAAAATCAATGTCTTCAAAATTTGTCTTCTAGACAATATTTAGGTATGTGACATTTGACTCTAAAATTTCATCACACACACTATACAGCAGGAATGGATGTGTACGAGTGAATGGACAAATAAGTAACCTGGCAGTACAATGTAAGAAATAATAGGTGTGAGTTATGTATACTATATTACATGAGATTATACCATCACTCACCTTATCAGGATTCACATGAACATCAGGCTGCAGGCAGACGTACAACATTGTCCTCAATACAAAATCTGGTCTCAAAGTATGACAGATTGAAAACATACATCCAAACTTAACTACACATTGGGAACCATAGTAACCTTGAGTGGTGGGTGCAATGGATGGCAGATGCATAGCGAAGTAGCTTTGGTGTAGCTGCCAATGTGACAGCTCAATTGGGATTTGGATGCAGGATGGAACACAAATGTAAATACTAAATTGACACTGTTCACCCATGCCAAGGCCCTGATACCCAAGCATATGACACATACTGTAAAGGAGTACTTAAATATTATTTAACTGTAAAAAAAAGGATGCTAAAAACTAGGGGAAACATCTTATCTAGCATAACCTATCCTAACTACACATTACCCACAACTGGCCCTAACTACCCTAAACTTACTTATCACATTTAACTAAAAACTCTAAACATCAACCCCCCACCTCCCTTATATGATGGGACACATGGAGGACAACATATACTAACCTAAACACATACTATCTTATCTTAAACCATTGATACATTTTTTTTCTTTTTTAATATAATTTTTTTGTGTTTTTTATTATGTTTTAATACACAAAAACCCCAACATCATAGACCCACCCACCCACAAATAAAACACATGTAAAAATATCATACCCTCCACCCCAACCCACTTATACTAACTAAACTAACAGCCTATTCTAACCCACACTAAGCCCCTAAACCAACTAAATATAAGAACCAGGAAAGAGGAGGGAGGGGAGGGTTACAATGTCACAAGTTTGCCCTCCGCAGGGTCTTCTTTATCCCACGCACTCTCCTGTTGATCCGGGACACCTCCTGCTGCAGCCTGTCCAGTCTGCGCAACATTTGTTGCATGTCATGTTGCATATTACGAAATTCAACATTGTCAATGACTGCAGAAGGTGTGGTCTGTGTGCCAGTTGTGGAGGGTTGTGCAGTTGCCAGTGCCATGCTTGGATGGAGAGGTGCAGGGGCTTCTGTCAGCGGTCCAGGAGCGGATGATGTTGACGGACCTGCAGTGGTGGCTGTCATACTTACTGCCACTTGGGTCAGAGTGGTGGGGCTGGTGGTGGCGGCTGTTGTGGACACAGATGGGCCCCCTTGTGCAAATGCACTCCACACCCTGGTGGCTCTCTCATGGCAATAATGTCGTGCCATGTGACGGAACCCAGACTAAACATCCAGAATGTGTCAGTAACGCATCACCCTCCTCTGGAATTCGTGGATCTGGTTGGCAACCATGTTGGCTGCTGTTAAAAAAGATAAAGACAAACATTAGTTACATCATTGTGCTATACAGCTACTGATGATAATCAAAAAAATAATCTAATTTAGCTTAAACAGGCCAAATCACAGTACAGATCACAGATTCTCCCTGAGGAAGTACATGCCAACGCAGCCTTCACATGTCCTATCTAACAGCACGGCAATGCTCAAAAAGATGTGTACCTACTTAAATGCTCTAAGTATCATTGTTCTGCCATTAGTCACATAACAAATGCTGCACGTCCTCCACATGTGACAGGCCAACTAATGAGTATCTTCTGGATGACAATCGAGGTCCACAAGATCTGTGATTTGTAAATGGAATTACCAAGATGGTATGCAGTTTCTAATCATGAGTGGGTATCCTAGGTTGGAACAAATGAATTTCAGAATTACATGTCTGTGTACTACACTTGGTTCCTCACACCTAGGTACATATATTTCATAACTTTAAGGCTGTGCCTCGGGGTGAATAGACAAGCAACACATACTTTCAAACATCAAGGACAGCCAGGAAGCTTTGGACAGATGTCCATGGGTTTAGTCAGTCCATCACAGGTAAGGAGGGTGTTCAACTAGGATAGACACAAACATTGTACGATCACATCCACATTTATGTTCCTAATTGCGGACAATTGTCAACATCATTTGATACCACCAATACCTGTCCTACAACAAGCACATAGATGCAAGCACCCATCTAGGCATGAGCTGCATGCACACCTATGACATTGTACTCAAGTGCCACATAAATGTAGCACAACATGTGGAGCTAGATGCTGCTAGGAAGTCAAACATACAGTATAACATGTTCATGAGTGAACAGGGAGGTTCAAGTCTGTGGGTAATACTTTGGCATCCCTACTCTGTGTGATTCAGGGTAAACCTTGCTGACTAAATCATGAAAATGGCTCTCTCCAAATTTTTCATTACAAGAAATGCAACAACAAATGTCACCCTATTCACATGGCCATGCCTACAAGGATGCACTACAATCCCAAAATATGACTCTACGCCACTGATTGTCCAACTCAAATATGGAAAAACAAGTCAAACTCCAGTCAAGTCAGTGCCAGATCTTCATACCTTGCTATGTGTCCAACACACAGGAGTCATTCACACAACAGCTGCAAACACAACACAGAACTGAAATATCAACACTTACTGGATATGTCTGGGTCGGCAAATCGATCCACTTCTCCAATTGTGTAGGGGGCAGGTCCACCTGTAAAGCATGGAAGGGTGAAATGCGCTCTATGTCTGTGCACTGTACAACACTTTGAACTAAAATTACTGTGTAACATTATATCTGAAAGTCTAGCCCCTCAGGCATGATGACACTCCAACAAAGATACCACTGCAATCATGTAAAGACCCTATCACTCCAGTGAGTGATACACACACATTTGCACACATGCAGTGGCCCTAACTATCATGTGGTGACAAACATGATTCCTCAATTGGTTGTAGACTCATTTATAGAGTGTACTCCATTTATTCTTTTGTTGTTATGCGAGACATGCAAAGCCACATTCCTGGTGCAGTGCAATACCAGTCACTCAGGTGTTGTTGCTTGTGCATCAAGGGAAAATCAGTTACTGTGTGATGCTCATATGGGTTGAGTTTAGCGCATGAATTATTATGCTTTCTATGGTCCATTACATGTTAGCCTGTGTTGTGTGTAGGGTACATATGCTAAATTGACAGTGTACCCTGAGCCAGATATGCCCCCTATGACACCATAATGGCAGGGATCAATGTGTGTTACTTGATGTCAATCTGACGCTAAACATGGATTGGCCATTTAATTGAAAATATTACAACAAAGAAATATATGCTGACAGTGTTTAATTTGGTCATCCGTGACAGAATAAATGGGCACAGGTGTAGTCATTGCACCTGAAATGTGGCACTCATTTTCCTGTGTACCCATATTGGGTATTGGAATTCACAGTTAGCCACATTCATCATCTTACATCAGCCAAGTTGGGTGATCTGCGGGTATACAGTAAATTGACACTGTCCCATTATTGAAACATGGTTTAGCAAATGTCCTACCATGGAAATCTTGATGATGTAGGCTTCAATTTGTATGTACCTAGGGAATGGCAGCAGTCACAGGAATGCTGGTCTTCTGATCTTAGCATACACCCATGTCTGTGATAGCCTTCATAATGGGAAGTTAGCTATTGTACATATGCTGCACTAGATCAGCAGGGGTGTACCAAACGTAAAGTTGCAAAGTATTTGGGGACTTGATATGCATGATGGAATCGGCCAGGGGTCACTTGCACAACATAATGCAAGTAATAATTTGTGACCAAGCAATCACCAACTTCAGGTATCCCATGATGACCCAATCACTTATGAGAATTGCATGGCTATAAACGAACACAGATGGCAAATACATAAGCTCTGTTCCAGCTATTGTGCCCAAGGCAATTTAAAACACACAGGAACAATGAACAGCGGGCCAGATATACTTTTTAATCCTCAATTGGCAGCATTAGCTTCAGGTTTTACGCTACAGCTATGGAAATTAGCACCAAACATTTAGATATGAACCCTAGTGCATTACTTTGGCATCCATTTCTAATTTAATTGCGGCACAAACCAAGTCAAAGTATCAGCCTAAGATATTACCTGAGATTAGGAAGAACTTTGTATGTATGGCCAGGAATACAGTTCAGACATGTATTCCAAATAATTGGGGACAACATTAATTCCTTGCTTTAGCTTGTGAAATACATCTCTTTCCTGGTACATTCACAGACCATGAATGAAACATATGTTAGATCCGCATTACCATCATCTATTGACATCAAAGCAGCACTAATTTACAAGATCAAGTTGTGTTTTGTAAGTTTGTGCTGCTGTTGCGTCAACAATTTTGCGGTAATGTGTAGCAAATATTGTATAACTCAGGGCCACTGTATGTTTAACTTGCATTCCACATATCCAACAACATTGCATGCAGCACATCAATGAATCTGCTAATGCCACTACAGAGCATTTAAATGTGCACATTACTCTGAATTGTACTCACCAACAGGGCCACCGATCACCACACCCAGGTGGTCCAGCAGGTCTTGCTCTCTGGCAACAAGATCAGCCCAGCAGTGCTTGAGTTGGTGGTCATTGCGCTGTGTGTTACAGCACCTTAAACCACCTGAGCCTCCTTGCCTCCGTGTGAAACCCCTGTATCACCTTGCCCCCAGCCTCAATCATCAGGAGGAGGAAGTGCACACCAGCCAAATGAATGCCCCCAGCTCACCCATTCTCCCCAGACGTGGCCTACCCAACATGACCAATATAATATTAATAGGAAAGGATACAGAGGAAGAAACAGGGAAAGGAGTGAGGAAAATGAAAGTAAAGTAACCTACAAACAGCCCAACTATCCCCAAACTAACAATACCCACTACACACTCCCAACAGTACAAAGACAAAATTAGACACCAAATATGACAAAAACATACTTACGCTGAACAACTGAGACAATTACTAAAACAACAGATGACATATAGGATGGCACACAGGGGACAAAAGCACAATTCAGACAGACAAAACTCTCAGCACAGCCACACAGTCTAGAAAAATCATAGACTGCAAAGTGAAAGTGAAAGTACACCCACTGTATCATTTCTGTAAACAGGATATCCTAAAACATCACTTCCTGTCTCAAATGCGGTGCGTTTTTGTTATGATGCGTGAAACCTTTATGACACTTACGGGCTGTGCGTCAAAATTTTGGGACGCACATGCTTCAAAATTTGCACACATTCATACTTCCATATATTTTTCATTGGTAACCAAATTCATTGGGTACAGTGTAGGAATTACCACTTGGGCCCAATGGATGTAAAATGGCTGTGAGCATCATTTTTCAATGCATATGCAGCAAAGCTTTATGCATATGTGTTTTTATTTTACACATTTGCATCAAAATATCTGTCTTTAACTGTGTTTGTGTCATTTCTATCATTGTTAACGTACATGAAAGCTGTAATTGTACAGAGATAGTCTGTCTGCGCCTGCATTGTGTGTTCCATTGTTTGGCCACATGTGGCAGACCACACTACTGTCGACCATAATACTCATGTTGTTGTACCGGATGAGCAGTCTTAACTGACGCAGCTGCTTCCCAAACATTTTGGATGAAAATTGGTATGACCGAGTTTGAGCAGGTGGTGCGTAAATAGAGGATATCAAGGATACGCAACTTAATACACCCACTCATGGCCTGTGTGTTTATGTGTGTGAATTGGCTATTTCAATTGTTGGTGGGCCTCTGTGTGAATGTCTCAAGACATGCATTCATTAATGTGCTTGTATGCATGTGCTGTAAATGTAGATAACCCTCAGATGCTATTCAGTGTGGAAATGAGTCAGTATGTGTTTGTCATACAAGTAGCATCTAATGCTGTGTGAACTTCCCTGACTTTTGGGTCAAAACATCTCCCATGACAAACTATGCACAGGATAGATATAGGATGTTTGATAATGGCAAAGTTACAAGAGTAATCCATCACATGTACTGGAATGTTGGATACCACTTCCTGGTCACTGGTCACTTGTTTGTATACTACCCATGAGTCAGGCATTTGAAAATGCTATGTAGGTACAGTGTTTCTGACACAGAGTCCCAAAACCAATCCAAAAATGTAAAGTCACTCTACAGTTTGATTCATAAAAATGACCTATGTTTTTCTTGTGGCAGTGGAGGACCAGAAGACCAAGCTGCATGTGTTCTCGGCCTCCATGTTGTCACAGTTATGTGCAGGTCTAGCCATGAGTCTTTGGAGACATTCCCTGCATTAACAGAATATCCTTCAAAGCAGAATTGACAGAAAGCCAAAGAGGAATTGACAACACACATGGGGATAGTCCGGCTATGGCACTGCAGAAGTTTTATGAGGCTGACAACAGGGCAACCTTGGTGTGCTCACAAACGTAATGGACCAGTAATTAGAAACCTGCAGGTTTCATCACAACATTTGTACACAGGGTGGCCTCTGAAATTCCCACTGCAACAGGGAACATCAGTGCGTCTGTGCTGATTAATCTCACCACGAAAGCACCATCATTGGTTTGCCGTCAGTGTGAATCTGTGTGTGGACCGTCAGGGCACAAAAATGTTTTTTCCTTTCATGCACATTAGCAAACGTTGTTTGTTGTGCTGAAGGCACCATACCCAATCCAAGGATACAGCCATGGTACACTGTCAGTGTTTGTCACTCATGCATACATGAGACCCACACAAGGGATAGGGCCGAGATTAGGCCATTAGAATACATGTCCCAGACCATGATACAATAAGTAAACTGATTAGACAATATAATCTATTTGGGGATTCATCGTAGACCTACCAGACACAATACCGCATGACGAAAGAGAGGGCATGGAAAGCAACTATGAAACAATTGTAGCCACACTGAACCTCTATGGTAACACAAAGACAGGACCCAATCAGGCTAACAGGATGCAGGCTCTGTCAGGAACTAACATGAACATGGCAAATGCACAGTGAGCAGACTCTGAATGGGAAAAGCTGGAACAACACTGTGGAAACTAAAAACTGTATTTGTGCTGTAGGCTGCAACGTTACACAATAACCTAAGGCCTGTGTTAGACAAGTGATTTATACGGCACTGCACAACGAGGATATACATAAAATGGCAGCTTCAAAGCTGTTCCAGGCAGCAGCAATGGCAGTGCAGGTTCAAATGGCTGCTCTGCATGGAAGTGCTCACAGGTGTGTGCAGCTTCAGTCTCTCACAAGTCCTGAAGGTGACAATCCAGTTCAAAGGGCCAGCAGTACCTTTCACATGGGAAGCAATGGACAGGTGATTACAGGTCCTACAGACTACCAGGCAGTGCATTAATGGACCTGAAGTCCATGCAGACAGATGAACTAGGACTATGGCATGCCATACTAAAGAGGGAAGCACACTGGAGTCAAAATGTGATTCTGGGTGTGTGTAGATGAAGGATTATCAGGGTACAGATAGTCCATTTTCAGGGCGCCCTAGAGAAGGGTGGGGAGAGAGTGAAAACATGACTGTGGCAGGACTTATAACCTGATGTAGCATGTGCAGGGTATGTCTTGTGAGCAATGCATGTCATACCTGGGACACTCGTGCTGTCCATTTTCAGCCTAGATGGACTTCTTGTCATACATGCTCCTTGGAGAGATAGATGATGTTGCACTTACTGCTGTCAAGGGTCTGGTCATACATTCCTGTTACCAATGCAATGGCACATCCACTTCCTCATGTTTGAAGCAGTTTTTTAACTTATGATTGATGGTGTCTTAGTTGTGTTCTATATGCTGCAATGAACCATTTGGCCAACATGGATGTGTGCCATAGCTGTGCTACTCTGATATTGCCCTTCAAATGTGAAATGGACAGGATTTCCACTGTGAGTGAATTTGGGTGTACGTTCATACCCATCAAATGTGATGTGGCTTTTTCAGTATCCTAGACTATATATCTGCAATGCTCCTCGAGGCTAAACTATGATTATGATTCCTGGGGATCAAGTGATGCATAAATAATTACCCATACCATGATTTAGTGATGAAGGGCCAGATGTAGAAAGCCTTTTGCACGTCGCAAACTGCGAAAAACGCAGTTTGCGATGTGCAAATGGCCTAACTCAGTGCACAACCTCAAATTGCGAGTCGGTACCGACTCGCAATTTGAGGCTGCGACTCGCAAATAGGAAGGGGTGTTCCCTTCCTATTTGCGACCGCATCGCCATGCTGAGTTGCTTTGTAACCGCGAATGCGGTCGCAAACCAACTCGCAGTTACCACCCACTTGAAGTGAGTGGTAACTCATTTGCAAAAGGGAAGGGGTCCCCATGGGACCCCTTCCCCTTTGTGAATGACGAAATAAATGTTTTTTCAGAGCAGGCAGTGGTCCTATGGACCACTGCCTACTCTGAAAAAACCGAAACCAAATGGTTTCGGAAGTTTTTCTTTTTGCAACTCGTTTTCCTTTAAGGAAAACGGGCTGCAAAAAAAAAAAAGTGCTTTATTAAAAAAGCAGTCACAGACATGGAGGTCTGCTGTCTCCAGCAGGCCCCCATCCCTGTGAGTGCATGGGGTCGCAAAATGCGACCCACCTCATTAATATTCATGAGGTGGGTCTTTGCGACCCCATCGCGAGTCGCAGATGGTGTCTGAGACACCTTTCTGCATGCACTTTTGCGAGTTGCAATTTGCGAGTCGGTAGGACTCGCAAATTGCAAGTCGCAAATTTGAACTTACCTACATCTGGCCCGAAGTGAGGTATTTAATGACATATGGTAAGACAGTGGTGATGGTGAGTAGAGTTAAAAGAAGTTTTGTACAATGTGTTGTCTCCAACGCAATCATGCTGCAGTGTTTGGATGGTCCCCCTCATGTTGATGGACAACATCCTCCTCTTCAGGCATTTGTGGCTCTGGTTCATAGAGGGGAATGTTCCTCCTTACACATATGTTGCGCGGGATGGCACAGGTCAAAATGATCTTGCAGACCATTTCAGGTGAATATAAGAGGCTGCCTCCGGTGATGTCGAGGCACCTGAATCATGACTTCAGGATGCCAAAAGTCCTCTCTACTATGGTGTGTGTCTTCCGATATGCCACATTATGGGCACGCTCTGCTGCTGTGCTTGGGTTGGCAAATGAGGTCATGATCCATGGCTAGATCCCATACCCCTGATCAGCTGAAATAGAAAATGAGTGAAAAATATTTTGATGTAGCATGCACCCTGATTATCACTTTGCATTGCAGTTGTTATCTTGTGTTATCTGTTACTCATCTGTGTTTGTGTTATTGTGTAGAATCCTAGGCTTCTAGGGTGTACTATCAGCATTGGGTTGTTTAATTATCTAAACTGGTGTTTGGCTGATTGACCGGATATCAGCAGTATTTTTGTACACTTGCAGTACATTGTGTACTCCCATGCATTTTGTCATGTGAAAGAAGTGACCATGGCGGTCATTACAACATTGGCGGTAAAAGCCGCTTACCGCTGTGCAGAAGACCGCCAACACACCGCAGCGGCCGCGGGAATCAGCCACAGCTATTATGACCCACAGCTCGGAATCCGCCAAAATTCAGACACCCACACAAGTCCGCCACACCAAAGGTCATTGATAAACTGGCCAAAACAAAACCTCCACCGTCACACCAACAGAAATACGCCCACACTATCACAACACACGAATCCACGCGGCGGTCTTTCAACCGCGGTATTCCATTGGCGGTACACACCGCCACGCTCAAAATACACACCCTTTTACAAAACACAGCCACATTGGGCAATTCCAAATACACACACCTGATAAACATACACACACCACTCCCACACACCCAATATAATATAAAACACACACCCACATCACCCACAAACCCCTATGACCAGAATCACCAAGAGAAGGCCAGAGAGAGACACCACAAACAACTACCAAGCATCCACAGACATACAATACCATCACCCATAGGACTTCCACGCACCTCACACAACACACAACTAAATATCACCCCACTTATCACTACACACACCACCCCACACATCACCCACACCACCCCATGGCACGGCAAAGACACCCCAGGTTCTCTGAGGAGGAGCTCAGGGTCATGGTGGAGGAAATCGTCCGGGTAGAGCCACAGCTATTTGGAGCACTGGTGCAGCACACCTCCATAGCTAGGAAGATGGAGCTATGGCGAAGAATAGTGGATAGGGTCAACGCAGTGGCACAGCACCAAGAAATAGGGATGACATCAGGAAGAGGTGGAACGACCTACAGGGGAAGGTGCATTCCGTGGTCTCAAGACACCACCTTGCGGTTCAGCGGACTGGCGGGAAACCCCCACCTCCTCCCCCACAACTAGCAACATGGGAGGAGCAGGTCTTGGCGATTCTGCATCCTGAGGGCCTCGCAAGAGTAGATGGAGGAATGGACTCTGGTAAGTCTAATCTTAACTATTACATCCCCCACCCTACCTGCATGCTATCACATACCCCCACGCTCGCCCTCACCCCATCACTCCAACTCCTCACAAATGTCCCAATATCACAAACCACACATCCCAACACCAAGCCCTGCATGCAATAAGAAAGCATGGACACCCATCACCAATGCATGGCCACTGCACATACCCATACACCCCGCTAAACCACCATCACACATGGTCCCACACAGGAATGCAAGCACTAGGGTACACGGTCACCCACCTATTGCACACCATAGCACACACAGATGTAATAAACATCCTTTTATACCCTTGCAGGACCTCTACCCAACGTCACCAGACAGGAGGGTCCACACATGTCCACACCACCAACAGAAGAGGCCCACAGTGATGACATCAGCTCTGTCCAACTGGATCTAGATGACCAGCCCGGCCCATCGGGGACCTCTGGACAGTCGATTCCCCTGTCACAGTCACAGGCCACCACACCCCACCTGTGTACAGTGCCAAGTTCACCTAGTCAGGCTTCTGTGTCATCTATGTGTGCAGATGTCGGCCATAGCCTTGTAGGCCATGTCCCAGGGATTGAACAGTGGAGCCCAAGTGCGGGGCATAATGCAGGGGGCTTCTATGTCTGTCGTGTCCGCCAACGGTAGTGGTAATACATGCACTCAACATGTCTTTCTTCTGTCGTCCCCCCCTTTTTGTGGTCTCCCTGTTCTTGTGTGCATTAGCATTATCAGACGGAGGAGCAGTGGCAACGGAGCAGGAGGGAGCTGCATCCCACATGACCCTGGAGGGTGAGACTACTGACTTGGAGTTCACCAGTGGGACGTAGGGTGAGGGGAGCACCACGGCGGGGACAGGAGCTTACACCAGTGACACAGACTCGTCCTCTGATGGGAGTGCCCTTGTGCTGGCGGCAACATTTGTGCCCCCCGCATCTACAGGTACACCCCCCCTACCAGCACTGCCCTCCCGGAGCCCCTCAGCCTTTGCCTCGTGCCCGCTCACCCAGAAGGGTGGGCATCACCTTTGCCCCAGGCACCTCAGGCCCTGCCCCAGTCACCCCTGCTGCCCTCAGTGAGGAGGCCTTTTACCTCCTCAGGTCCCTCACTGTTGGGCAGTCTACCATTTTGAATGCCATCCAGGGTGTAGAAAGGCAGTTGCAACAAACAAATGCATTCCTGGAGGGCATTTGTTCTGGTCAGGCGGTCCTTCAGCGAGCTTTTCAGACTCTGCCCTCAGCACTGATGGCAGCCATTGTCCCTGTCTCTAGCCTCTCCCCTCCAACTTCTTCCACCCAGACCCAATCCCCTCTACCTCAGCCTATCCCAAGCACACCTTCAGACCAGCATGCACACACCTCAACACACAAGGGAAGCTCAGGCAAACATAAGCACCACACATCCCACAGGCACTCACACAAGTGAGAGAGCGTAGTTTAAATATTACATATACTAGACGTGAAATGCTTATGTTAAAGATCAATAATGCTGCATAGAAAACAATAATAATTAGAGTAATGCTTAAAATATGCTTCTGAAAATTTGACTATAACGTGTGTGGTCAAAATTATATACGTGAAGCTAACAATGATAAGTAAAACTGTTCATGCTGTGATTTGTATTAACATTTATGATATTGCGTTTGTGTTAAAAGTTCATAGGCCTTAAGTTAGCGTAAGTTGTAGACTCGGCTGCCTAGCTCTCATATTAAAGCATTTTTCTCTGTTTTTCAGTGTGCTGACTTGTAAAGGGCCATGACCCTACAAAATGTTCTTTTCTTCCAACTCGGTAGATTCATGTATCTTTTGTGATTCCGTTCCCATCCGCATGCTTGCTGCTTTGGTATAACTTTATATACAAAATAGAAACAAAAGTAAATGAAAGAATGTACAAGGGCATTTGACCATGGATAAAGGAACTTGTGACCCGAGAAATTGCCAAAACGGTGAAGTAACCCCGGATGTGCCACCTACAAAGACGTCAATTATGAAGACCAATCAAAGTGTTGTAAATTATCGTGGGGTGACAATTGAAATTACCTAATGTATAATTTGAGAGGTTAAAGATAGTGGGTATAGTAAATGACCAATAGAATTTTGGGGGAAGGTGTTACGAAAAAGGGATAAAAACTCATGACACAGAAGGGACAGAAAGAACTATGTAGGGAGTGCTGTTGATTTTATCCAGAAACTTTGTCACTCTGTTTGGTGACTTTGAGACTTAATAACCTATCCTCACCCATAGACTGCCCTTTTATGCTTCTCCTCCTTATGAGGGAAGTGTCCCTTGTCCTCTAGATAAAGTTAAACGGATGGCGATTCGACTGATGTCCTGAAGACGAAGACTTATCCTGTGTGCTGACTAAATACTTGGAGGGTAATTATGACAATGCTATTGTAATCTGTCTGCTTGCTTTTCCTTTCTAGGTACCAACTGCTGTATTTTTGAATAGAGGCCATAGATCGATGTTTTCTAAATTGGTGTTCTAAATTATTTTGCATGAAGCCCAACATGCTGATGCTAATTAGTGGTTAGGATAGGTGATCACTCTGACTGGCATAAATAGACAAAGACTGACGTTGCGCTATGCTGAACTGAGACTTACGGAATATTCTTTGTATTCTGATCTATGTTTACACTGTGTTATGTTCTTATGTTTGTGATTCTCACATTAATGAAATCTTATCACAGTTGCCATGTTGTGACTATGGTCTTATGCTTCTTGGTTCTGAGATTGACACTTCTGCTAGTAGATTGTAATGAATAGGGAATAAAATTCATAAAATTCTATCAAAGGGTGTGGTTATTCATGGCTGAAAGTTCATGGTTGCGTTGACAGTTTGATCAATGTCTTTATCCAAAATAAAGTGTATTGTGGTGATAAATGTTGGTGACATCATCGATATATTGCTTGACATATTGATCAGTTATCTCGTCATACGGTGTCACCACTGGGTCAAAAGATTAATTGGCCTAAAACGAGTCCTAATGTGTATAAATTGACATAAAGGGATGCGTTAGCAGTTCTGGTAGCAGAGCGACGGTTTGGCCCTTGGGGGCCCTAGGACGGAGAGTTATTGTTTAATTTGTTTTTCTGTGATAATGCAAATTGGAGGTATGATGGGTTTCTAAGTTCACCATGACTTTCCCGGGATTTCGGAGCCTGCCTAAGTGAGTTGGGAATGTTCTCGGCGCCATAATGTATGAGGTTAAGGGTTCTGCGCTTGCTTAGCTTATGCCTATTTGCAGGTGATTGTGAAATTTGTATGTATTTAGGCCAAATATGTGTTGTTTAGTAGGAGTGGGCATACTCAACAGTATGAGAGCAGGGAAGTTGGCGCACTTCATGTGAGTGTGGCGCTTAATGCTCAAAATTATCCACGTGGTTGGTTGTTGTGTACGGACCTGTTGAGGTCTAAGACTCCGGAGTATGTTGACAAGTGTAGGAGACACTTTTGTTTATGTTGTAATCTGTGCGGTTTAATAGGTCAATCGGGCGTGGTTGACAAGTCAAGTTTGAGTCGAAACGTATGTGTGAAACCTTCGATGGAGATTTGTCAAATTCTAAAGTGCACTAGGAGGAGCCATTGACAAGTCGAGAGTAGGATTTGCGGGTCGAATTCTGCTTGCGTATGCGGGAACTGATAAGGAGAAAGTAGCGGCTGAGGCTTCAAGTGAAATCTCTGTAAAGTTCTGAAGCTAATGTGTTACCCTTCCTGTTGTAAACCGGCAGATTTGTGTTGTCATTTAAGGTGCTCGCAATAATTTGCATTAGTTTGTGTGGGTTTGTATGGGTTCAGTGAGGAGCGGACAAGCCGCAAGACTTTGTCAGCTGCAGTGTGTATGAGTGTGACGTCAGTGGTGCCGTGCTGACATTGGTCAGTTGTCGAGAGGGGTCGCGCATGGATTGGCTGCCGTCCGTGGGAGGCAATAGGCTGAGGAAGGTGGGTGAAGAGTGTCCTGTGAACTAAGTCACTTCTGATTAAATACAAAACTAAGACAGAATCGGAAAAAATAATAATTTTGTTAAAGCATTCAAGAGCGCTCTGAAAGGAGACGTATATATTGTAGCAACTGATGGGGAACCTACAGCACCCAAGGGTGCTCCAGCTTATATAATCATGGAAGAGAAAGGTGTCGCGCCTTGTTTATGGATGAAACAGTGGCGCAAACTAACAGAGAAAGAGGGATGTCTAGCGTTCCCAGAACATGGGACATTCAATCCCAAGGTACTGGAGAACTTAAGGTGGATGTTAAGTACACAGAAACCACTTCCGAGACCAGCTCAGTATGAGGTATTAGCGATTTGGGACTTGATGGCTCTTAAACATAGACAAGAAAGGTTTCAGAAGAGACTGAGAAGGGCAGAAGAATCTTATGCAGAGGCTAGGTGGGATAACGAGAACAAAATGTGGAGACGGGGATTATAGATGGATTAAAATTGTTCCCAGCAATAGCACAGGGAGAAGAGACACAGGGAAAGAAAACCTCCTGTAAAACAGATAAAGACTCAGGCAAATCTAAAGAGAATAAAAGATCTTGGGAAGAGGAAGATGATTCAGACGATGAGGAGTTTATTGACAGGTTGTTGCACGATTGCCCGACACCTTATGCGGTGAGCGACAGTGCTCCAAGCACTAGCATGGATCCTGGGAACCAGACGCAGGAAAAGGGAATTGCTGATACGGTACAGACTAGTGATACGGTTTCGATACAGAATGGTGTCAGTGTACCCACTGCACCAGACGTACCGATACAGTTGCAACCTTCACCGCAGATACAGAGAATCTACCCAGACGTAACAGTACTTGAGACTACTACAAATCTGATTGTACCGCCAGACCCGATATATACAAAGCCAAAGCTAATACAGATTGAATCAACTCCGAAATTACTATCCCAACTACATTGTATGCACAGGGTAAACCTGGCGTATGTGATCAGGGAGTGATGACTCAAAATGCGACAAGAGGAGGGTCTATGGGAACCCCCCAGATAATGGCCCCAGGAGAACAAGCAGTTGAACAACCGAGGTCTTTAATGGACCTTAGTCCAGTGGGAGCACCCATCGAAGCAATGCGTCAAGCAGGGTTAGGAGTTTTAACTCCACAGACAATGAGTACAAACACCTCGCATTCGCCAATGATGCATGCAGGGAACATCTCATTGCAGGGTTTCACAGTCCAACAACTAAATGAATGGTTAGAAAAGACTTATACTTCACAAAAGACTGCAGTATTTACAGTCGAACCAGAAAAAGAAAAACAAGATGAATACCTGTACTTTGTAAGACTAGGGGCAGAAGCTGCTGAGTTAGGGGAAGGTACTATTGGAGTAAACAGATTGAAGTCATATACGGAAGCAGAATTAAGATTCCTATGTCCCAAAATTACCAAGGAAGTAGGCAAGGTGCATCAGAGATTAGCGAACCTGGCCGATAAATACAATATTGATATCGGAAACACTAAACATTTGAAAAGAAGTTACAGATTAGATTTTGACTCTAAAGATTTTGAGCACATGAGGTCTGCGGGAATGAAGGCACATTTGAAAGAATTGTTGCAAAGTGCACAAATTTGGGGTGCATTGGAGAAATGGGAAGGCAGATGGGCAAAGAAAAGAGACAAGGGAAAAGGTGACAGTCCAGGGTCTAATCAAGCCAAGGCCTCACCCGATTTGGAATCAGTAAAAATATTACTCATGAGAGAGACAGCTGGTGGTGTCCTAGTTCATGTGTTATGGACCAGAGGAGACATTCTATCTTTTACTAATGATTATCCCAGATTGAGAGAGAAGCCGATCGAGTGGTATCAGCAAACAGATAGGTTTGTGAAACTTGTGAAGTGTCTCTGGAAAGACTTGAATACCTTGTTTGAGATCATTGTTCCGCCTGATTTGTGGCTTGAGTGCAAGAGAGGGGTAGATTGGCCGACGAAGGAGCCGGCAATAGATAAGGTGCCCGGCGCACCTTCTGAAGAGGTGATGAAGTATTATCATAAGGTGATTGAGTTTTTGAAACAAAAGGTGTCGCCGAAAGTGACTGATTGGCAGAAAATCGATCGGACCTCTCAAGAGGTTAAAGAATCAATACATGCTTACTATGAAAGATTGGCATTTAAACACTATAGCCGTACTGAGACCATTGAACCGAAGGACATGAATCATCTTGTGTTTAGATTCGTTGAAGGACTGAGACCAGAAGTTAGTCAGATGATTAAGAATCATTTGATTTGTTGGCAAGCGAAGCCGATTGATGAAGTGCTGCAGTATGCAAAATATTGTAGTGATGAGATTGAGCTGAAGCAGAAAAAGCTGAAAGAGAAAGTGATGGTGATGCAGATAAGGGCTGCACAGGCAGGAATACAGGGAAATGGAGTTCAACAAATGATACAGCAGCAAGCGCAAATGAACGGTGTGTTTCAGACCCAACCAAGGGGTCGAGGGTTTGTGAACCGCGGTCCAGACTTGAATACGGTTGTAATTCAAAATGATATGCAAGGGGCAAAAAAGATGTCACCATGTCACGCGTGCGGGGGGGTGGGGCACTGGAAACTGGAGTGCCCGAATATGGTGCAGGATGGTACTGTTCAGCAAAGTGCTAATGTCGGTACATTACAAAATGTATGGGGCCCGAAAATGAGACATCAAAACCCGAATTTTCAGAATAATCTGGTACAAATGCAAGTGGTACAGCCCATGCAGCAGATGCAAATGCCGCGTTTTCAGTCAGTACAAATACAACCAGTACAGCAGCAGATTCCTATGGTACCTAGACAGCAAATGCAATTACCAATGGCTCCGATGGGACAGCAACAGGTGACGCTTCCTCAACAGGTCACAGGCCAGGTAACGAATCAAAATAATACTGTACAGCAGTTCCCATTACGAGGCGAAATGGCATGAATGAGGATTGGTCAGATGATAGCTCAGATAGTGAGGAGTGCAGGCTTGCAGCATCCTTAGAGGTGGATCAGTGAGGCCCATATGTAGAAGGAAAGGTGATGGGTTACAAGGTTTCGTTCCTGGTCGACACAGGAGCCACACGCTCCACAGTTAGAAGTGTGGAAGTTCCAAGATTGCCTCTTACAGGGCGTACCATAAGAGTGGTTGGAGTAGCAAATCAGTATCTGACTAACCCAATTACAGATCCAGTGCAGGTTGAAATTAGCAACTTCCAGGGACTACATAGGTTTGTAGTCTGTGACTCAAGACCAGTATCCCTGTTGGGAAGGGACTTACTGTGTAAGACAAAATGTTCAATTACCTGTTCCAATGATGCGATTGAGGTACAGACAAATAGTGATGATGAGAGAGACGAAGGCCAGTTTTTAGAAGAAGAAACAGGAACAAATGAAGACTACCCTTTGATTACTCTATTCCCGATGCATACCTTGATTGATTTACCTGTCGAATTACAAGGAACGGTAACAGAAAAAGTATGGGATCTGACTGGGAAGGAAGTAGGACTAATAAAAGGGGTGGAACCAGTTAAAGTCCAGTTAAAGCCAAATGCAGTGTTCCCTCAAGTGCCACAGTACCACATGACCCAAGACGTTCTCATCGAAGTGTCACAAATAATTGCAGACTTTCTCAGGCAGGGAGTTCTGAGAGAAGTTTTGAGCAGTCCATGTAACTTCCCCATAATGGGTTTAAAGAAGCCCTGTGGGAAAGTTCGAATTGTACAGAATTTGAGAAAAATAAATGAAATTGTGATAAAATGTTGCCCTGTGGTGCCCAATCCAGCAGTAATAATGTTCCAGGTCCCCTACGATGCTGAATGGTTTACTGTGGTAGACCTATCACAAGCCTTCTTTTCAATACCTTTTCATGAGGACAGCCAATTTTTGTTCAGTTTCACATTCCTGGATAAGGTGTACAGTTGGTGCAGAGTTCCTCAAGGGTTTTCTGAGTCACCGTCCATCTGTAATCAGATATTGAAGAAGGATTTGGAGCCACTGGTGCTGCCTTTTAATTCGACTCTTGTGCATTACATTGACAACTTGCTAATTGCGTCCAAAACTAGAGACAGTTGTAAATACGATACTATTGCATTGCTGAATCATCTGGGAAAGAATGGACATAAGGGGCCATATTTATACTTTTTGACGCAAAACTGCGCTAACGCAGTTTTGCGTCAAAAAAATTAGCGCCGGCTCACGCCATTCTGAAGCGCCATGCGGGCGCCGTATTTATTCAATGACGTTAGCCGGCGATAGCCGCCGGCGCTGCCTGGTGTGCGTGAAAAAAACGACGTACACCAGGCAGCGCCAGCGTAGGGGGATATGGAGCTTGGGCGCAAAAAAATGGGGCAAGTCAGGCTGAGGCAAATTTTTCGCCTCAACCCGATTTGCGCCATTTTTTTCGACTCCCAACCCCCATAGAAATGACTCCTGTCTTAGCAAAGACAAGAGTCATGCCCCCTTGCCCAATGGCAATGCCCAGGGGACTTCTGTCCCCTGGGCATGGTCATTGGGCATAGTGGCATGTAGGGGGGCACAAATCAGGCCCCCTTATGCCCAAAAAAAAAAAAAAAAATACTTACCTTAACTTACCTTAATGTCCCTGGGATGGGTCCCTCCATCCTTAGGCGTCCTCCTGGGGTGGGCAAGGGTGACAGGGGGGGTCCCTGGGGGCATGGGAGGGCACCTCTGGGCTCCTTCCGACCCCACAGGTCCCTTAACGCCTGCCCTGACCAGGTGCTAAAAAACGGCGCAAAAGCGGCCGTACGTCATTTTTTTTGACCCGCCCACTCCCGGGCGTGAATTTTGCCCAGGAGTGTAAATACGGCGCACATGCCTCGAAGTCAATTTTTTAGACGGGAACGCCTACCTTGCATATCATTAACGCAAAGTAGGTGTCCACGCTAAAAAATGACGCAAACTCCATGGACTTTGGCGCTAGGCGCGTCTAACGCCAAAGTATAAATATGGAGTTAGTTTTGCGTCGGAATTGCGTCAAAAAAAACGACGCAATCCCGGCACAAACAGAGTATAAATATGCCCCAAGGTGTCACCCAGAAAGCTACAATACTGTCAGAAGGAGGTGAAATACTTAGGGCATTTGATTGAAAGAGGTTCCAGGAGAATATCAAAGGAAAGAATAACAGCTATCTTACAAATGAACCCCCCCAACGACAAAAAGAGATGTCAGGATGTTTTTGGGAATGGTGGGCTACTGTCGCCAGTGGATACCCAACTTCTCGATCATTTCAAAACCATTGATAAAGCTGACAGGCAAAGAAATCAAGGAAGAGCATATACTATAACCTTGTCTAAGGAAGAACTTGAGTCATTTATGGAGTTGAAAGAATGCATGTGCAGGGCACCAGCATTGGGAATGCCTGACTATGAGAAACCTTTTCTGTTGTTTTGTCATGAACGAGATGCTTGTTCTTTGTCTGTCTTAACACAGGTCCATGGAGATGCAAACCGCCCTGTAGCATATTTTTCAGCTACTTTGGACCCTGTCGCAGCAGCCTTACCAGGTTGTTTGCGCACAGTTGCAGCAGTTGGTCAGAGCCTTACACAGTGTGAAGGCATAGTCATGGGATATCCCCTAACAGTAATGGTTCCACATTCAGTTGAAATTCTGTTGACTCGAACTAAAACTCAGCACATGACAAATGCTCGTCTCACTAGGTATGAGACGATCATACTGGGGTCACCAAATGTCACTCTCAAATGTTGTAATGTATTGAACCCGGCAACCTTACTTCCTGTTGAAAATACTGAAATCAAAAATGAGGAAGAATTTGAACATGACTGTCTTGAGGTAACCGAGCTATGTACCAAACCTCGCCCAGACATTCAGGACACACAGTTAAAAGAAAATGACTTTATCATGTTTGTCGATGGGTCCTGTCTAAGAGATTCTGCTGGAACACTGAGAGCTGGCTATGCGGTATGTACCATAACTGGTATCGTTGAAGCCTCCTGGCTCGAGAGAGTGTTTTCCGCTCAAGTGGCAGAACTGATTGACCTTACTAAGGCATGCCACGCAGCTGTAAATTTGAAAGTCACTATCTATACTGACAGCAGATACGGATTCGGAATTGTACATGATTTTGGCCAACTTTGGTCACAGAGAGGTTTTATGACCTCATCTGGTTCTCCTGTGAAAAATGGTGAGCAAATAAAGGATTTGTTACATGCAATTCAGTTACCTCTTGAAATTGCTGTGGTGAAATGCAGTGCTCATATTAGATCACAAGACTTTGGCCCATATTTATACTTTTTGACGCTAAACTGCGCTAACGCAGTTTAGCGTCAAAAAGTTTTGCGCCGTCTAACGCCATTCTGAAGCGCCATGCGGGTGCCGTATTTATGGAATGGCGTTAGACGGCGCAATCAGACCGGCGCTGCCTGGTTTGCGTGGGAAAAAACCACGTAGACCAGACAGCGCCGGCGTAGGGGGAAAATGGCGCATGGGCGTCTTAAAATGGGGCAAGTCAGGTTACGTCGAAAAAATCGTCTTAACCCGACTTGCGCCATTTATTTTCGACGCCCATCCCCCATCAACATGACTCCTATCATTGTAAAGATAGGAGTCATGCCCCCTTGCCCAATGGCCATGCCCAGGGGACTTCTGTCCCCTGGGCATGGTCATTGGGCATAGTGGCATGTAGGGGGGCACAAATAAGGCCCCCCTATGCCACCAAAAAAAAATATAAAAAATAAAAAATTATACTTACCTGAACTTACCTGAATGTCCCTGGGGTGGGTCCCTCCATCCTTGGGGGTCCTCCTGGGGTGGGCAAGGGTGGCAGGGGGGGTCCCTGGGGGCATGGGAGGGCACCTGTGGGCTCATTTTGAGCCCACAGGCCCCTTAACGCCTGCCCTGAGCAGGCGTTAAAAAGTGGCGCAAATGCGCCGTTTTTAGCCACGCCAACTCCCGGGCGTTTCTTTTGCCCGGGAGTATAAATACCACGTAAAGGCCTGGGAGTAATTTTTTAGACGGGAACGCCTCCCTTGCATATCATTAACGCAAGGAAGGGGTTCACGCTAAAAAATGACGCACATTCCGGGAACTTTGGCGCTATTCGCCTCTAACGCCATAGTATAAATATGGCGTTAGTTGGCGTTAGTTTTGCGTCGAAATTGCGTAAAAAAAAACGACGCAATTTCGGCGCAAACGGAGTATAAATATGGCCCTTTGTGTCCATGGGAAACGGCTATGCAGATCAAGTTGCAAGATTTTGCGCATTGAACTGTATATCGTTCAAGGAGCAATGGGAATTATTACCACAAACTGAAAATGACACATGTCTGAACCTCGCATTGCGGGTAGTGGACACATTAAATGAGTTAAAAACATTACAAAGCCATGCAAGCAAAGAGGAGAAACGCTCCTGGCAAAGAATGCAATGTGTACAAAGGGCTGATGATTTATGGGTCTCAGAGGAAGGGAAACTAGTCTTGCCAAACAGCCTTCTATCTCAGTTTGCCAGACTCTACCATGGACAGGCTCACCTTGGAAGAGATGCAATGATCAGGTCATTCAAAATTGATTGGTTTAACCCAAAATTCAGACATGCCGCAGAAATTACCTGTCACAGGTGCATCATCTGTCAACAGATGAATGCCGGGAAAGGAACAGTGGTAACTTTGAGCCACATTGGGAGAGCTGGGGGTCCATTCAACAAGATGCAAATGGACTTCATTGAAATGCCTGTTTGTGGAGGATTGAAGTACATGTTGGTGATTGTGTGTGTTTTCAGTCACTGGATTGAGGCATATCCCACACGTAGAAATGACAGTCTTACAGTTGCAAAATTACTACTTAGGGAACTGATACCAAGGTTCGGGTTTTCGGTTTCTATAGAGTCAGATAGGGGTAGAAACTTCGACAATGAGGTGATTAAACTCCTGTGTGCCGCACTTAACATCGAACAAAAGCTGCATTGTAGCTACCGCCCTGAAGCATCAGGACTAGTAGAACAAATGAACGGTACTTTAAAATCGAGAATGGCAAAAATGTGCGCAGCTACTAACATGAAATGGCCATATACCTTGCCTCAAGTGCTGATGTCAATGAGAAACACTCCAGACAAGAAAACAGGACTATCCCCCCATGAAATCCTCATGGGTAGAGCTATGAGATTACCAGCAGTACCTACAAATGCGCTAGTGAATATTACAGATGATATGGTATTGGATTACTGCAAGGGTTTGGCTGTTGTGATTCGCTCTTTCTCTCACCAGGTGGAAGCTAACACATTGCCACCGATTGGCGATCCAGGCCACTCTCTACAAGCTGGTGACTGGGTGGTTGTCAAGAAGCACGTGAGAAAATCGTGTCTAGAACCACGTTGGAAAGGGACATATCAAGTAATCTTGACAACTACTACTGCTGTAAAGTGTGCCGGTGTTCCAAACTGGATACATGCCAGTCACACGAAAAGGGTAACGTGTCCTGCTGAAGTGGAACTTGAAGTTTCCGGCACAACAACTTCGGGAAGAGAAGTCTCAGGGCCAGAAAACAGTCAAGAAGGAACTGAGACTACCGGAGAGCCTACTGAGAACAGCCTTGTCCCTCAAGCAGTCAACGAGTTTGAGAGAGGTGACAGAGTGCCTATCTCAGTAGAGGCAGCAGGAGAACTAAATCAAGGAGAAGTTCTCCCAGAAGTAGACAAATACGGGTTAGAACTCGAACCCGGCACAGACCCAGAAGAAGAAGAAGAAGGAGAAATTGTAGAGAGCGTACCAGACTCTCCCGAGCCAGCTGCAGGTCCATCAAGTGAAAACACCACATCACAAGAGGAGGGTGCTGTCCAGAGTCCTGAACAGACACATCAAGAGAAGACGCATAAAGATAATAACTGGCCAGATAAACCACTCCTCAAGATAAGAGACGTATCTAAAGACACAATATAAGAAGAGAACGATACATCTCGAGTGGAAGATCTAAGTGAAGGAGAACAACAGGGTGAACGAAGGCTGAAAAGAAAAAGAGTCGCAAACAGAAGAGATACAGGTCCTGAATGGGCGTATGCTACAACATCTGAATGGCAACAAGAATTCTTAGCATTCTGTTTTGATCGAGAAGTACCGGGCCAATACTACGGTACCTGAACGAATCCGAGGAAATCTTGGTTAGAATCTGTAAAATTTGAAAATTGAAAAAAAAAAAAAAAAGAGAGACTTTATAAATTACCGAAAGTGACACTAGAACCTGATTGACTTTTTACGACCTGATTACGACAAGCTGCTAACCTGATTTGACAAAAGGGTCCTGGAGTGAGTGAAGACGCTGTAAATACATGCAGAAAGCAAGAGAATACTCTAAATCATCCTCAAGTTGATTGTTGATCTACTATCTGATTCTATACAAACATGGCTTACAATATAAGTAGTAGCAAGGGAAGTAAAGTGTGTGGTTGGTTCGGACTTATAATAGGTGTTGTGTGTGCAGTGATAATTGTAGGAGTGATTGTGGGAATGCCATGGATAGAGAAAGAAACTATTAATGCTACTTCAAAACCTGAAACTACCACACTAACACCGTGGGAAAGATTTGAGCAAGATGCAAGACACATGCCTGAGGGAACTAATGCAAAAGGGGAACTTTCTACTAATGTCTTCTATTGCTTACTAAATGAGTATGTGAAAACCATGGATGCGAAAGATTGTTATGTATGCACTAAGATTCCTTCATCTGTGCAGGAGGGAGTTACATACCATAGCCTCCCTCTTACTTATGGGATTAGTTGCAGCTTGCTACTAACAAGATTCTATAATCAAGAGCATGTGCAATACTTTTATTCAAACTTGGATGTTGTGTTTTCCTTTGTACCTGTGATTGAATTTTTAAACAAGTTAACTAAGGAACATGATATAAAAATAGTTAGGGGATTCTTTGAGCCGACGCTTACATTCAGAACTGCTTATGCACATCACAATAATTTGACTTGCTTATTGTCACCTGTTGGGAAAAGTTTTTTAGATCACACTGATGATAGACGCAAAGCATTGAAGAAAGATTAGAAAAAGGGTTAGAAAAACACACATACGCAAATGATTATGCTTACACTGCAATCAAGACCCAAGGAAAATTTGCTATAGATGCATTACATGTAGGTAGGCTTTGTATATATAGGCCGAAATCTGAGCAGGACAACCTGTTTTTGGGAACGAGTGAGTGCAGGCATGTATTTTTGTTTCAGAGTAAATGGACCTTTATGCTGAATGGACAAGATCCAGCGATCCCTGGGATCTATTACATCTGTGGGCTTAATGCTTATTACCGTCTCCCTAAGGGATGGCATGGGACGTGTTATTTGGGAATAGTATTCCCAAAGATTTACCAGATTGATGACATAAAACAGATACCTAAAACGTCTGAATTACAACATCATAGACAAAAACGAGTATCAGTAACGGCTGTCATTGGTGATATCTTCGGAGCTATAATCCCTTCAGTAGGGGTTATCTTGAATTCTATGAAGATTCAAAAGTTGTCTACTATAGTGGATAACATGCTGACAAATTTCACAGGGGCTATACTGATGGATACTGAACTTGCTGCAGAAAGAGCTATGACTCTTCAAAATCGGCTTGCCTTTGACATTCTTTTAGCTAAGAGTGGAGGGGTCTGCAAGATGCTCAACGAGCGTCATTGTTGTTCATTCATTCCGGATAACAGTAAAAAGATTAGAAGTATGCTTACTAACCTTACTAGAGATAGTATAGATTTGAAGGATTTGAAAGAACTCTGGCCCGTATTTATACATTTTTAGCGCCGCATTTGTGTCTTTTTTTGACGCAAAAACGGCGCAAACTTGCAAAATACCATTGTATTTTGTAGGTTTGCGCCGTTTAGCGTAAAAAAGCGGCGCAAATGCGGCGCTAAAAAAAGTATAAATACGGGCCTCTGTGTTTGGGAGAAATTTGGAAAGGGAATTGCCAGAGTTGGGAGTTGGTTTACCAGCATTTGGAATGGGGTACTTGCAAAAATATTGATGGGTCTATTAATTGTTTTGGTCTATCTATTAGGATTATGGGGGGCATGCTAAATTAATGACAAAATAAAGAGAAATTGGACTAAAAGAACCAGGAGAAATGAAGAAAGTGAAAGAGAGAAAATGTTCAATGAAATCTGGGAAAGTTCACATAAAGGGCAAGATGTTGAAATGCGTATTATGCGCAAGGTGAAAAATTAAAGAGTGAAAGGACAAAGGGAAAGGTTTGTGTGATGACGAGCGTCATCAGAGGAGGGACTGAGAGAGCGTAGTTTAAATATTACATATACTAGACGTGAAATGATTATGTTAAAGATCAATAATGCTGCATAGAAAATGATAATCATTAGAGTAATGCTTAAAATATGCATCTGAAAATTCTACTATAACGTGTGTGGTCAAAATTAGATACGTGAAGCTAACAATGATAAATAAAACTGTTCATGCTATGATTTGTATTAACATTTATGATATCGCGTTTGTGTTAAAAGTTCATAGGCCTTAAGTTAGTGTAAGCTGTGGACTCGGCTGCCTAGCTCCCATATTAAAGCATTTTTCTCTGTTTTTCAGTGTGCTGACTTGTAAAGGGCCATGACCCTGCAAAATGTTCTTTTCTTCCAACTCGGTAGATTCATGTATCTTTTGTGATTCCATTCCCATCCGCATGCTTGCTGCTTTGGTATAACTTTATATACAAAATAGAAACAAAAGTAATTGAAAGAATGTACAAGGACATTTGACCATGGATAAAGGAACTTGTGACCCGAGAAACGTGCCAAAACGGTGAAGTAACCCCGGATGTGCCACCTACGAAGACGTCAATTATGAAGACCAATCAAAGTGTTGTAAATTATCGTGGGGTGACAATTGAAATTACCTAATGTATAATTTGATAGGTTAAAGGTAGTGGGTATAGTAAATGACCAATAGAATTTTGGGGAAAGGTTTTACGAAAAAGGGATAAAAACTCATGACACAGAAGGGACAGAAAGAACTAGGTACGGAGTGCTGTCGATTTTATCCAGAAACTTTGTCACTCTGTTTGGTGACTTTGAGACTTAATAAACTATCCTCACCCATAGACTGCCCTTTTATGCTTCTCCTCCTTATGAGGGAAGTGTCCCTTGTCCTCTAGATAAAGTTAAACGGATGGCGATTCGACTGATGCCCTGAAGACGAAGACTGATCCTGTGTGCTGACTAAATCCTTGGAGGGTAATTATGACAATGCTATTGTAATCTGTCTGCTTGCTTTTCCTTTCTAGGTACCAACTGCTATATTTTTTATTAGAGGCCATAGTTAGATGTTTTCTAAATTGGTGTTCTAAATTATTTTGCATGAAGCCCAACATGCTGATGCTAATTAGTGGTTAGGATAGGTGATCACTCTGACTGGCATAAATAGACAAAGACTGACGTTGCGCTATGCTGAACTGAGACTTACGTAATATTCTTTGTATTCTGATTTAGGTTTACACCGTGTTATGTTCTCATGTTTGTGATTCTCGCATTAATGAAATCTTATCACAGTTGCCATGTTGTGACTATGCTCTTATGCTTCTTGGTTCTGAGATTGACACTTCTGCTAGTAGATTGTAATCAATAGGGAATAAAATTCATAAAATTCTATCAAAGGGTGTGGTTATTCATGGCTGAAAGGTCATGGTTGCGTTGACAGTTTGATCAATGTCTTTATTCAAAATAAAGTGTATTGTGGTGATAAATGTTGGTGACATCATTGATATGTTGCTTGACATATTGATCAGTTATCTCGTCCTACGGTGTCTCACCACTGGGTCAAAAGATTCATTGGCCTAAAACGAGTCCTAATGTGTATAAATTGACATAAAGGGACGCGTTAGCACAAGCATCACACACATGCAGACACACCAACATCCACTGCCTCCACTGTGTCCCCCTCCTCCTCGTCTCCCTCCTCCCTCCCTGTCTCATCTCCACTAACACCTGGATGCACTACATCTACAGCCACTACTTCCACCAGCACACACACCACCACACCCTGCTCACGTGCAGTCACCACCCCCACTACCATTCACACGTCCCCTGTGTCCTCTCCCAGTGTGTCTGTGACGCCTCCTCCCAAGATACACAAACGCAGGCACACACCCACCCAACTGCCATCCACCTCACGACAGCCTCCAGCGCATGCACCTTCACCCAAAGTCACCAAACAAACACCTCCTACAACCAGAACCTCTTTCTCCACTCCCAAACCCCCTCCAGCTACCCGTCCCAGTGTTCCCAAGAAACTTTTCCTGGCGAACCTTGACTTCTTTCCCTCACCTCCCCCACCCCGTACGTCTCCTAGGGCCCGACTCTCCAGGTCCTAACCTAGCACCTCAGCCACAACATCTCAAGGACCAGTGGTGCCTGTAGTCACCGGAATCTGGAGTGCACCGGCCACCAGGGCAGCAAGTGTGGCACAGAGCCACAGCACGGACAGTCCCCCACCTGTCAAGCATCAAAAGTTGGCCAGTGCCCGGCGGGAGAGGGGGAAGACTCCAGCCACCAAAACCGCTCCCAGGAGTACAGGTAGGAGTGTGGAGTCAGCTGCAACACCTTCCAAGGTAGGGAAGGCCCACAAGAAAGTCAGCAAGTCTGGAAAGAGCAGCACGGCGGAGAAGACCGCCATCATCCCCGCTGCCCAGGAGGCCACCGCCACCCGCCCAGCTGCCCAGGAGGCCACCGCCACCCGCCCAGCTGCCCAGGAGGCCACCGCCAGCACCAGCCCACTGCCCAGGAGGTCACTGCCACCCGCCCAGCTGCCCAGGAGGCCCAGCTGCCCAGGAGGCCACCGCCAGCACCAGCCCCGCTGCCCAGGAGGCCACCGCCACCCGCCCAGCTGCCCAGTAGGCCACCGCCAGCACCAGCCCCCCTGCCCAGGAGGCCACCGCCATCATCCCCGCTGTCCAGGAAGCCACCGCCACCCACCTAGCTGCCCAGGAGGCCACCGCCAGCACCAGCCCTGCTGCCCAGGAGGCTACCGCCATCATCCCCGCTGCCCAGGAGGCCACCGCCACCCGCCCAGCTGCCCAGGAGGCCACTGCCAGCACCAGCCCCGCTGCCCAGGAGGCCACCGCCATCATCCCCGCTGCCCAGGAGGCCACCGCCACCCGCCCTACTTCCCAGGAAGCCACCACCAGCACCAGCCCTGCTGCCCAGGAGGCCACCGCCAGCACCAGCCCTGCTGCCAGGAGGTCACCGCCAGCACCAGCCCTGCTGCCCAGGACAGGACCGCCAGCACCAGCCCTGCTGCCCAGGAGGCCACCGCCAGCACCAGCCCTGCTGCCCAGGAGGCCACCGCCAGCCCTGCTGCCCAGGAGGTCACCGCCAGCACCAGCCCTGATGCCCAGGATAGGACCGCCAGCACCAGCCCTGCTGCCCAGGACAGGACTGCTAGCACCAGCCCCACTGGGCCATAAAGGACAGCCAGCACCAGCCCTGCTGGGCCATGAAGGACCGCCAGCACCAGCCCCAGCCCCACTGGGCCAGACAGGTCCACCAGCACCAGCCCCACTGGGCCATGAAGGACTGCCAGCACCAGCCCCGCTGGGCCAGACAGGACCGCCAGCACCAGCCCCACTGGGCCATACATGACCGCCAGCAGCTGAGTCACTGCAAAGGACCCCTCCACCACAAGCACCGCTGAACAAGGCACCGCCACCACAAGCAACGCTGAACAAGGCACCGCCGCCACAGGCACTGCTGAACAGGGCACTGCCGCCACTAGCACCGCTGTACAGGGCACCGCCACCACAAGCACCGCTACCAATGAAACTGCAGCAACAAGCACCGCTGGGCCATGACACCGCTGCAACAAGCACCGCTGGCCCATGAGCGCCAAGGGCACTGACGCTACTGAGTCAGTCACGAGCAGGATGAAGCACTCTGGGCACAAAGCCCCCTCCAGAACCAGTGGAGACAAACATCCACTACCTCTGTCCTTGGCAGGATGAAGCACTCTGGGCACAAAGCCCTCTCCAGAACCAGTGGAGACAAACATCCACTACCTCTGTCCTTGGCAGGATGAAGCACTCTGGGCACAATGCCCCCTCCAGAACCAGTGGAGACAAACATCCTCTACCTCTGTCCTTGGCAGGATGAAGCCTTCTGGGCACAATGCCCCCTCCAGAACCAGTGGAGACTGTTATCCACTTGAGAGATATGGCTTTGCACTCCCCAGGATGGAACAGTGGGCAAACCACCCACTGTAGAGACTTGAGAGACTGTGGCTTTGCACTCCCCAGGATGGAACAGTGGGCATGTGGCCCCCTCGTGGATTTGGTGTTGTGCACTCAACCGGCTGAGGTGCCCCCCCTTTCCCTTCCCCCTGAGGTGCCTGTTTTATTGCTATCTGATGCCCCTGCAGTGTTCTCTCAGTCATTTTGGGGATTGAGTGTGGGCCTCGCCCATACTGTGTGGGCCCAGTGTTCCACAGAGTTCAATGGAGCACTACCTGGACTACTATTCTTGGTGTATATTTTGTTTATAGTGTATATATATTTTTGCGTACTGGATTTTAATATATTACAATGGTTACACTAATTTCCTTTTGTCCTTGCATTCTTTCCGGGAGGGTTGGGGGTGTAACTATGATGTATCATGTTGTTTTAGTGTATGTGTTGTCGTGGGTGAGGGTGGGGGTGCGGGTGTTGCGTGTGTGTGTCACTCTCTTTTCCCTCCCCCCTCCCCTGTGTCGTAGTTGCAGGACTCACTGTGGTTTTCGCCGCCGGCGTTCATGCTCCTGGTAGAGGAGCAAGAAGATAAGGGTTGGCAGGATGTGGAGTTCGGGTTCCATGGCATCCGGATTCCTCGTGTGGTGTGTAGAGGTGGGCGTTTTCCCTTTGAAGTGCTGTTTCCGCTGTGTTTTTGTTTGCGGTGAATACGCCCCGGAAAAGGTGGCGGATTGGTAGGTTGTGATACTGTGGGCGGTACATTGTCTTCCGCCACAGTTGTGATTCCAATTTTTTTTCCACCGGCCTGTTGCCAGTTTTACCACCGCTTTAACACCGACCGCCAGGGTTGTAATGACCACCCATGTGTCTTCACTGGGGGTGACAGGATACTTCCACACACATAATTGATTCCACTGTGGTGGTAACACGGTTGCACTATATGGCCTGAACAGCCCATCCAATTCAACATATGTAATAGCATGTGATAAACAACAGTGAGGACCTTTGATTTGGCTAGGTGACAATGCACAACACATCTCCATAAGTTGGCAGCACTGATGTGTTGACAATTGAATATGTACAAATATCAAGATGGTCATTCTAACCCTGGCGGTAAAAACCGCCAGGGCGAATGACCGCGGTAGCACCGCCAACAGGCTGGCGGTGCACCGCTGGGCATTCTGACCGCGGCGATTCAGCCGCGGACAGAAACGGAAAGTCGGTTCCCGCTGCCCATGAGAATCCTCCATGGCGGCGGAGCGCGCTCCGCCGCCATGGGGATTCTGACACCCCCTACCGCCATCCTGTTCCTGGCGGGTCTCCCGCCAGGAACAGGATGGCGGTAGGGGGTGCCGCGGGGCCCCTGGGGGCCCCTGCAGTGCCCATGCCAATGGCATGGGCACTGCAGGGGTCCCCGTAAGAGGGCCCCAAAAAGAATTTCAGTGTCTGCCTAGCAGACACTGAAATTCGCGACGGGTGCTACTGCACCCGTCGCACTCCAGCAACTCCGCCGGCTCCATTCGGAGCCGGCTTCATCGTTGCTGGGTCTTTCCCGCTGTGCTGGCGGGCGGCCTTTTGGCGGTCGCCCGCCAGCACAGCGGGAAAGCCAGAATGGCCGCCGCGGTCTTGTGACCGCGGTGCAGTCATTTGGCGGTAACCGCATGGCGGGCGGGGACCGCCTCCCGCCGCGGTTAGAATCACCACCCAAGTGTCAAGTGCTAGCCAAACCTATTTTTGTGCCCTCACCGAGTTGGCTCATGTGTAAACGTGTACGTACACTACTGAACCTGCTTCAGGTAAGGTAGCTAAATTGGTTGTGGGGGTGAAGATTTTAGTGTAAGATGCTTGTACAACTGTTATGTATATGTGTGATTGTCTCAATCTGTATGTGTAGCAGTGTGCACTTTGCATTAGTGTCACATCAATATGTGTTCATATCACAGTCCGCTTCATTATTGCTAGCGGGCAATGTCACCCCAGGAGCGATGTGAGATGTTGGTACTGCCTCAATGCTTCCATGTCCTCTTCATTTGAGTCATCATCATCATGCTATGTGTCTCATGGTGTTTGACCTGCAGTGAAACACATTAGCCACTCCTTACACAGTACATATTGCTTGGAAGGGTGTGTGATTGAGTGTTATTGATGTGATATTGTAAGATGCATCTTCCAAGTTGTACTGCCAGTTAAGGCCATGTCATTGTCACTGTGTGGTTTTAAATCGGTCCCTTGTGGCTCTGGAGTGGCATCTCTTGTTATTTTCATCTGTCATTTGTCAATAGGTGTGTATCCCATTGGGTCAGGATATCAAACATGACTACCAGTGTCACAAACTCAGTGTCTTCCTGGCCATTTGTCAATGTAGGGATGTATGTGTTGTGTGTCTTACAGGGTTGCTGTGCATTGTGTAAATAACTAGGTTTCTGTACTTACCAACAAGTAGGCAATTGCCATATCGTCCATCCTGGAAGTGTTGATTGATGGTGCTGTGGCGGAAGATGAATGAATCATATACACTCCCAGGATACTTTTCCACGATGTTGGTGATCAATCCCCGGTGATCCACAATGGCCTGCACATTGACGGAGTGTATGTGCTTCCTGTTATGGTATAGATGCTTGGTTGCAGCAGGTGGCATAATCCGTACATGTGTGCAGTCAATGGCACCAAGCACGTGTGGGAAGCCATTGATTTGGTAGAAGCCCTGTTTGGTCTCCCGCTGCTTCTACTGTGTGTTGCGGAAGCTGATGTGGTGGGGTGTGAGGGAGATGATGGCATCCAGTACCTTAGGTAGGAAGGCAGAGAATGAGGGCTGTGAGATCCCGGCAACTAGGGCACCAGTTGTTTGAAAAGAGCCACTTGCCAACATGTGGAGGACAGTTAGCAGCTTGGTCTCTGGTGGAATGGTGCGGGGTGTCTGCAAGCTGGGTGCCAACTGTGGCTCAATGTTGCGCAGCAGCTGCTGTATGGCTTGCCAGTTTAGTCTGTACCTCTGGATGATGTCATGTTCCCTGAGGCCAAGAAGGGTTGTCCTGGTACGGAATATCCTCTCCTGCCTTCGGCATTGCCTTTGGGGTCCCTGTTGGTGTGGTGGAAGCTGCTGCTGTTGGTCCTGTGCTCTGAGTCTTCATGAATGCTGGATGAATAGCACCTCAATGTCTTCCTTTTGGAGCTCTGATGTTGCTTCTGTGTGTTTTCCTTAAGTACTGGTGTGTTTGTCCCAATTTAACGCCTGCCCTGACCCAGGCGTTCATTTTTGACGCAAATCGGGCTGGGCACCATTTTCCGCCTCCGCCTCCCAGCCGTGCGGTATTTTTGCGTGGTTGGATAAATATGGTGCACAAGTGTTTGTCATTTTTTCAACGGGAACGCCTACCTTGCCTGTCATTAACGCAAGGCGGTTTCACGCATCCAAAAAATGATGCACACGACGGAATTTCAGCATTCGCGGGGTTAGGTGTCAAAGTATTAATATGGTGTTAGGTTTGCGCCGAATTTGCATACAAAAATGTTATGCACATTCGGCGCAGAGTATAAACATGGGCCTAAGTGTCTCACAGTTTGGTGAAGTCACTTTTTTATGAAGAGGGTGTAGATTAGCTCTGGGTACACTTGTTATTGGCACACTTAAGAAGTCGTAAATAGCAGAGTTTCTCCATATAGTGATAAGTTCAGTGTCCCTCACTTTGTAGCAATTTCAGATGCTAAAATCTTTTCTGGTTCCTCTGGAAGGCAGAGGTAAATCGTTGTTCTGCTTTACATGGTCCCTGTAGGAATGCACCGGTCCACCAGGATAAGAGAAGTGAGCTGCGCTACATACTCCTGAGAAGTTCTGTATTGTGCCATTTGCTTGTTGTTAGTGCCCCGTTTGTCCCTCTTTGAGTTCCAAGTTCACTAGAATGGTCTTATAGCTATAGACTCCAGGACGAACAGATGAGCCAATAATCACTTTTTCTCACGAAGATCTGCACGATTGGGTGTCTGTTATTGTAAGTGAATAAAAGTGAGAGAGACTTGAGGGAAACACTAGACCTCTGGTATTCCTGTGCTTCATCATTAGTCAGCCTGAAGAAACTTTCATTTACCAGCTGCTGCACCTTCCTCTGTGCCACAAACTTGCCTCACCTAGCAACTGCACTGTGGAGATGAAAACGCACTAAATGAGTCTCATGTATTCTATACCCATGCGCCCAGGCAACCTTTATTTTTAACTTGATGTCATACCCAGCATCAGGATGCGTCAATGAGTGTGCATGAGTAAGGGTGTGGCAGATGGCACACTACAGGAACATTACTTGGGCATTGAAGCACTGCTAAATCCAAATGGCAAATTTCAGGTGCCCCTCCATCCATGAATGGCATCATGGGCCAGATGTAGAAACAAAACATTTTGCGACTTGCAAATAGCGAGTCATAGCGACTCGCTATTTGCAACTCGCAAAATGTTATGCAGTACGGTGTCTCAGACACCGACTGCAACTCGCTATGGGGTCGCAATGACCCACCTCATGAATATTCATGAGGTGGGTCGCAAATTGCGGCCCCATAGCGAGTCAAGGCACTCGCAAACATGGAGGCCTGCTGAAGTCAGCAGACCTCCGTGTTCGTGACTGCTTTAAATAAAGCCTTTTTTTTTTTTATGTGTAGCCCGTTTTCCTTAAAGGAAAACGAGCTGCACTTAAAAAAAAAAACGAAACCTTTAGTTTCGGGTTTTTTTCAGGGCAGGCAGTGGTCCCTTGGACCACTACCTGCCCTGAAAAAAATGTTTGGGGTCCATTCACAAACTGGAAGGGGTCCCATGGGGACCCCTTCCAATTTGCGAGTGGGTTACCATCCACTTCAAGTGGATGGTAACTGCGATACGATTTGCGACCGCGTACGCGGTCACAAATGGTATTGCATCCCACTCAGACTCGCAAATAGGAAGGGAACACCCCTTCCTATTTGCGAGTCGGAAATGCATTTTGCGAGTCGGTCCCGACTCGCAAAATGCATTTCTGCATAGGAAACTCACATTTGCGACTCGCAAACGGCAATTTTTGCCGTTTGCGAGTCGCAAATCGTTTCCTACATCTGGCCCCATGTTCTCTATTGCGGCAGGTGAAATTTTGCCCGGGAATGTGACCTGGATAATTTTGCAAGCGGAATCTGCATGGCACTGCGCATTTTAGACCTGAAACATTCTTTTTTTTTTTTTAAATATATATATATATTTTTAAATAAAAAAAGACACTACAGATAAACAAATACAGTATACAATTAGACTTTCTTCAATTGGGGGGTTCGGTGCGTTTCCTCTATATATCCCTACGCAGATAATCATAACAAAAGCAGAAAACAGGAAATCTTTTTTTAGTGCATTAATCATTGACCATAAGCCAGCTCCAAAACTGACCCCAAACCATATTCCCTTTCATTCTGGCTAATCTTCCCTTCCGCTCATACAGGGGGGCCTCGACATAATATACCGACACTAGCCTGCCCAACCACTGTTGCCAAGATGGTGGTAGCCTGTTCAGCCATACAGAGGAAATACATAAACGATACACTGCCATAGCAAGAAAGATGAAAGCCCTCTGTCGTCCCCTTATTTGTTCGGCCGTCCCTAGAACCAGGATTTCAGGGGTGAGGGCAACCTCGTGCCCCACAATTTCTTTTATTACAAGTTGCATCCCGTCTAGCAGTGCCTTTAATTCTCTACAGGTGGCAAACATATGTAATACATCTGTCGCGTGCTCCCCACACCTTGGGCAGTTGACTCCTTGTGATCCCCCCCACTTAGCAAGGTGGGCTGGTGTATAGTACAGATTGAACACAGTTTTATAGTGTTGTGCCTGCAGAGATGAGGATAATAGTACAGTGTGACTTAACTCGAGTGAATTATGAAAATTGGTACTTCCATCAATCAATTTTCCACTCCACCATTCGCTATGCTTCTCCAAATCATAAAGTTGCTCTGCCATTAACAAGGAGTATATTACTTTGATAGTTAGATTCGATTGCCCCAGGATGCGTTCTAACAGTTGATTACTTTTAAACCCTTGTGACCCACCCGTCTTCCTACTCCAAAAATCTCGTATCTGTAGAAATTTAAAGAAGTCCTTTTGTTCTAAGACAAACCTTTCTTGGAGACTCTTAAATGTTACGATTCCAACGTTATCATAAAAGTCCCCCAACCTCACAATCCCTTTAGAAGACCACTGTGTCATATAGCCGTCTTTGAGAATATCGGGGAGCGAAGGATTATTCTTAATTAAAGTATAGTAGTTAAATCTCCCCAGCCCATTTTTCGTTCGCCAAGGCCGCCAGCATTTAAAAGCCGCATCAAGAACCTTGTACCGTGTTTTCTTATAATACCCTGGCTCGTGAAAAGTTAGCAAGCACCCCTTTGAATCGGAACCCACAAGTAATTCATATATATTAGGGATATAAAGGGAACCTTCCCCCTTGCTCTCCCCGGGTCCTTCCCCCCATAGTGGACGCATGTATTGAAAGGCAGCTGCCCATTGGTATCGCTTCAAGTTAGGCAGAGCCCCTCCCCCCCTTTTGCGCGGTTGGGACATATGTTTAGCCGACCTTCTACATTTACCATATGCCCAAATAAATCTCATGATCATTCGTTCTAGATCTTCAAAGCCCGCTTTTGTAAAAATCAAAGGTATGGTCCGGAATAAGTATAATAATTTGGGGAGAAGAATCATTTTGACCATATTACATCTTCCTATCATAGTCATATGCAAGTTATCCCATCTGTGCATATCATTTCTAGTTTTAACCATTATTGGATCCAAGTTCATGCTAACAATTTCCCCTACCCTTGGTGAGATATTAATACCAAGGTATCTTGCCTGCTCCACCCTCCGATTATCCTGTGATTTCGTAAATTGATTGGCCAATTGTTGAGTTTTATTTAAGAAATACCCAGAGAATGATCCAAACTTAGTAGTAATTTTTTCGATTTCCTTCAGTGCTGTATCTGGGTTGGAGGTTACGATGGCAATATCATCTGCATAAGCCAGGACCTTTGTATCCCACCCATATCTTTGTACCGGAGTGATCCGTCTATTTTCTTCAAGCTGTCTGAGCAGAGGGTCTATGTATAGGGCAAACAACAGCGGAGAGCAGGGGCATCCCTGCCTGGTGCCTCTCCCCACTTGAATGTGATTAGACTGCCCTCCCATTAGTTGGATTCTTACTCCTGGTGACTTGTACATGGCCTTTATTGCCATTATAAATTGATCTCGGAAACCATATTTCCCCATAACCTCCCAAAGGTATTTCCAGCTAACTCGGTCAAATGCTTTCTCTGCATCAAGTAGGGCCACTGCCATCGGTTCCTCCGCTACTCCTGTTGCATCAAACAATGCAATAAGTCTTTGAATATGTTCTGCCGTGTCTCTACCTGGGACAAACCCATGTTGCCGGGGTGTTACCAATTTCCTAATTACTAAAGATAGACGTGAAGCCCATAATTTAGAATATAGTTTGGCGTCGCTATTAATTAATGTTATTGGTCGATAAGAGGCCGGATTCTGCGTGGCCTTCCCTTTCTAAAGAAAGACTACCATATTAGCCATACCCCAAGAGGGCGGAGTCTTCCCACCCCTTTGTACCTGAATAAACAGCTCGAGCATCAGTGCGAGTAATTCTGATTTAAAGGCTTTGTAGAACTCTAATGGGATAGCATCGGGACCGGCGCTTTGCCGGCGGCTAGATCACTAAGTGCCTTATCCATTTCTAGGCTGCTAATCTGACCCTCTAATTGCAAGTTATCTTCTTCTGAGACTGTATTAAACTTGATGGGGTGGAGAAATTCCTGCATCTCTGTAGCCGAGAATACAGCCGTGTCCTTATACAGGTTGGTGTAATATCCCTGAAATACTTTCCTAATACCTTCATGGTCAGTCACTGTTTGTCCCTGTTGGTCTAGAATCTCACGGATTACCCCCGCTGCTGCCTTATGACTTGCCCTTACTGCCAACCGGTGACCAGTTCTTTCACCATACTCGTACCACTCCGATCATTGCGCAAGATATTTTCCGGCTACTCTATCTGCATTACCCTCATTTATAGCTGCTCTTGCTATAGCAATTCGCTCCTGTATATTCTTCGTATCTTCCCCCCTCTCTATGAATGCGATCAGTTGCATTTCTAGCTCTCTAAGCTTCAAATGGGAATCTCTAATCTGGACCTTTCCTTGTTTATTCAGACTGAAACTTAGGGTTGCTCCCCGTGCCCCTGCTTTCAAAGTATCCCATACTATCTCTATGGGTGCAGAGCCTCTGTTAAACTCTAGGAATTCCACTAACCAGTTCCTCATATATTCAGAGTCATTAAGAAGTCCCCTCTCAAAAGTCCATCTCCTGGTTTTATGTTCTAGACCATCTAACTCTAAGTCTAATACCAATGGGTTATGATCCGACATGACTCGTGGGTGTAACTCCATACTAGCCTGTGATAGCCATTCAGATGATATCAGAAAAAAATCTAATCGGGCCAGTTTCACATGAGGGGCGGAAAAATAAGTATACCCTGGATCTGGATTACACAGCTTGGCCCAGGCATCCACCAACCCTAGTTCTTTTTGTAGACCTACTATAGCCTTGAGGACACGAGGCTTCCGCCCCTGATAACTCTTCGTTCTGGGCGCTAAAAGATCTTGTAGCCCATCCCAAGACCCATTGAAGTTAAAGTTTCCGCATAAAATATACGGGGTCGGCCAGCCAGTGAATTCTATGGCCATAGCGTTAATTACAGTTGGATCGTCTAATACTGCCCCATATACGGAGCACAATGTGAAGCTACCTTCCCTGAATAGACATTCTAAAACTACCCATCTTCCATTCTTGTCCACCTTCTGCCTCTCAAATTTTATTTTATTGCTCTGATCCAATATCGCCACCCCTTTAGTTTTCACCTCTTGTGCTGAGCATGCTATCACCCTCATACCTAGTGACCCTAGTATCCCTCGATTCCTATATTCTACATGTGTTTCTTGCAAGCAGTAGATATCTGCCCTGATGGTTTTTAGCTCTTCCCTGATTCTTCTTCTTTTCCAGGGATCATTTAGGCCACAGATATTGATAGAAGCAATACGGAGTCTGGTCATTCTAAGATCTCTCTGCCCTCCCCCTACCTTCTTCGCCTCCTAGTCTTCCTGTTTGGCCTTTTACTCCAATTGTGTATACTCTTACATGAGTCTTACTTTCTCTGCTCTCTCTGGTCCTTTGATTCTGTTTCTCTGCCAGCCTTCCCGTCCCTCTCTGCCCCTTCCCCCCCTCCTTTCTACCTCTCGTCCCCTTAAAACCCCCCCAACCCACTACACACCCATCTTCCCTCCTCCCTTCCCTCCCTCCCCCCGGGGTGGCTGGGGGCTCTCCCTCTCAGCCAGCCCCCCCCTTCCTTGTAGAGCAATCGAGCCTCTAGGCTCGGGTGCTGACGAAGTGTAGATGCAGGATGTCCCGCCCACCACCGAGACCTTTTATATCCACAAAAGAGGGAAAAAAACCAACAAAAAGAAAAAACATCCTTATTTCAATTCCATCTATATTCCTTAGCCTGAACCTCTGAGGTAAACCATCTCACTTTCCCATTAACCACCGTTTTGGGTTTTGAGCCGAGCAGGGGAGATCAGGGGAGCAGGGGAGATCAAGTAAGCCTCTCCACCCTTATCACAGAAGGGTTTGATCAGCTGTCGAAGCCGCCACCTCCGCTCCACAGTCGTATGACAAAAATCTGGTCGTGTAAAAAAAGTGACCCCTTCTACCTGTCGAGGGGTGTTGGGATGTGCTTTATCAAAGATTGCCTGATGCAGTAGAAAATTCCCAAAAAACACCAATATAGCTCTGGGATATTTTGAAGGAGTTGGGCGCGCCCCTTCCCTCCTGGTCGGGGGGAATCTATGTACCCGCTGTATCTCATTATTCCAGTCCCAATGGTTCAGTTCGGGGAAGGCTTTCTGCAAAAGCTTAATCATGTAGTCCAGAATGTTGTTTCCTTCCAGTCCTTCCTCTATGCCCAGGAAGCGTAGATTATTCCTTCTATACCGATTCTCCAAATCTTCCAATTTCCACATCACATCAGTCATCTGGCTTTCTTGCCTAGCATTCTGTTGTTTCAGAGAGTCGACATCCTCTTCAACTGCTACTATCCTCTCTTCCATTGTACCTAACTTAGTTTCTATCTCAGTGCATGATTTGGCCCCCTTACACACTGATCCTTGCAGCCGTTTTGTAGCCATTCTGGCTCGGCGACTTTCTTCCCGTGTTTCCGTTTGGAATTCTTTGATTGAGTTGAGTATTGATTGTAGCATCCCAGAGTCTGTGTTGGCTGTGCACATGCCACTCTTTGCTCCTTCAATATTGTCTCCTCTCTCCACACTCCTGGATGGTTGCTGATCGTTCATGTTTGGTTTATTCATTGTGAAGGCTTCATCTGTTAAAATGATACTGGAGTAATCCCATTTCATAGTCCTGCTCCCACTAGAGGCAGAAAGTTCAGTACCCTCTTCTAGATCAGACCTCATTCTAATGCATTTGCGCTGGCGGTGCCTCTGCCGCACTGTGAGTTCATTATTTGATGAAGCATTCCCCTCCTCCGAGGATATGCTACTGCCAGAATCATTAAGGCTGTGCCCCTCAGTGCTGCTGAGTTCTGATTCCTCTGTTAATGAGTAGAATTTATCCCCAGTATCTTTTGACCAGTCCAAGTTCTTAATCTCTTTTCCACTGCTCTTATCACTTTCTCCTAGCCTCTGTAACCTGCCTTACTCTTCTGCGCTTCCTCTTGATTGCGTTGTATCGCTTACGACCTTTCCTTGTATCTCGGGCAAATTCTGCATCAAGGAAGTCTCCTGCCATTTTTCCGTTGTGCCACTATCAGACCTTGCAATCCCTGGTTGGTACTCTGTTTCCTTTCCGGATTTTTCACTGGAGGCCCCCCCAGTGTTCTTTCTATAGATATTTGTTCCCCTCCCGGCATAGGGGTTAGCAGGGTAGTTTCAGTTTCTTGTGCCCCTCCTGCCAGGAAAGACGTGATAGTGGCCTGAATTTTATTCTTCCCCCTATTTTCCACAGGGGGGATTATGTTATCACTCAGTTTAAGATCTTTGCTTTGGCCTGTTGTGCTTCTCCCAGGTTGCCTCCCCACGATTAAAGTGGGTCGTCTATTGGCCCCAGCTTGGTCCCCTTTCTCCTTGCCTGATCGCAATGATTTACCATTATCAGTCTTGTCCCCAGAGTTCCGAAGTATTTTAGGCGCCATCCTTGCTTTCAGAAAAGGGGGGAGTAGTTTCACCAAGTTGGTTACCTCTACTATTACTGTTATCAAATTATGTGCTAAACCATATATCGTACTTCCAATAAAGCCCTTAGTAGTCCAGGGTAAGTACATGAGTGAGTAATATCCACCTCCGTGGTTAATATCATTAGAGAATCCTGGTTTGTAGATATGGCTCACATAAACCCTCTGCCATCCAGTTTACCACTCGTATGTACCTTAATTAATAAGATTCTCTCCCCCTGCACATAAACTGGCGTATTTTTTTTTTTAAAAGCTTCAGTCAATCCTCAAACCGTTTGTTCCCCTTTGGCTTACTTGAAATTACTTGGAACTTCTGCTCCTCTTCCTTGTAGTCCGTAGTTTCAGAGCGCAGAGCAGGTAGGTAGAATAAAATAGAATGCTACTTCCTCCTTTTAGTTCCTGGATGACTCTTCTCTTTTTGTCTGAGTGTGCAGTATATCATAGAAGCTGCAAGGAGAGTTTACCTGGAGGCATCCAACAGGGCAGCCTCCCTTTTTAACTCTCCCTGCTTTCCCAAAAATGTTTCACCTGGGGGAGAGGCCGATGCATCCCACCTCGTAATCTTCACTTGCGCATTTGATATCCGAAACCAGCAGCAGAGGAAAGAATAAAAATCCAAAAAAGCCTTTTGGTTGCGGTCATGCCCTCAGGGGGCCGGCCCCAGCGTGCTCGTCTCGGCCCTTCAGGCTACGACATGGCCGGGACAGTGTAGAGGAGGGGAAGCTTCCCCTCCGTTGTTCTCCGCGCTCGCAGGCGCATCCTCACTCTTCGGTGTCCGGAGTCGGGGTGGGCGTGGTCGCAAGGCTGCGTCCGCTCTACAGCTCCGCCATTTTGCCAGAATATGGTGCAGACCTGAAACATTCTGATTGTGCATCTTTTCTCACAGAACTGCTAGTGAGGAATTGTGTGTTGGTAGATTTGACAGCCAGCACGTGCTTGTGCAAGAACATGGATCTGTGCTCACAGAAGTTGTTTTCCAGGAATTCCCCTGGGATTTCAGAACCACTATAACCTGAAAAAATGAAAGCTTGGTAAGCCCAAACTATTTTCCAGACTACAAATAAACCGCCTCTGAAATTAAACTGATATCCAGCAATCAGCAATTGAACAAAGACACCTGCGATAAAGGGACCATCTCAATAACCTGTTACTCATTCCATAAACACAGAAAGATGTTTGGATCTCTCACTTCACTTAATCCATCCTTAGGTGTACATTATGATAAAGAACAAACCGATAACAATGCAAAGCATTCAAACAAGATTTGGAGGATTTACTTCAGGGCTGAACAAACTTGTAGGAAAGTGGAGTACTATTTACTAGGGACTCATAGATAAGCTAAATATGCAATAAAGGATTAGCCAATTGTACATAGACTTTTAAGAGTCAGACAACGTGCTTTGTGGCCTGGTCAGCTGAGCCCAGTGCTCTTCACAGTTGAAAAACCAGCAAGATCAGTCCAAAAACGTGGAGGGAAGGGAGGTAATCATTTAAAAATAGGCACGTTCTTCTGTAATATGATCATATGACTATATCTCAACACTGATTGAAAAGTAGTTAGTGTACGATACAAAACAATTGCTGGTAGATACCAGGAACAGATACCTGGGAGGCTCAGGAACAACATGCGCGTATTTCCACAGACTGTTGGGGTAGATCAATGACTTCTATCATGTTATAGAATTGAACCGCCAATGTCACTTACATGAATTCTTCCTCAGGTAGGCCGTGTGATAGGCACTGCTCTTCTGGCACCTGAGTAGCTCTCATACATGTTCTGACGGTATCTGAGTATGCTTAACATTACAAAACTAAGAGCATCATGCCTATGCACAGCACCAACACTCTGTACCAATATTACCAAATGCTAAGCGCGACATGCACACACTGTAGGCAGCTGCTTCTTCAAGGTGTTGTGTCAGCAATCATACAAACAAAAATAGTGATGCACCATCAAATAGTAAATAGTCCATTCAAAGTGTCGGATGGTCCAATTCTTCTTTTATTCTTATCAAGACTTCACATGATTAAAACAGTTTCGCCAACGATTGAAGTAAAAAAAACACAGCCAACGGGGTTTGTTTACATCCGTAAGCTTCTTCAGTGTTGGAACGTTAACAAAACATACATAAATAACGTGCGCAATGTTTAAAACTACAATTACAAAACACATAATGAAAAGGCACAAAACACGTTTTTTAATACCCAAACAATCCCAACAAGGAAATAATGATCCACGCAATTAATGTGGCCCCAATATGACACTTAAGCAACAAATGTGATTGCAACATTTATAACCCTAATTCAATGTAATTATTCTTCTACAAGACAGAAAGGAAAAGAAAGAAAATACAGAAAAAGGGAGGAAGTGTTGCATCAGCAGTAATTCCCAATAATATCAATTTTAAATAATAATTTTCTAAAGTATAATTATAGCATTGTTAACATCAATTCCAAGTACATTCTCTGCTGCATAGGAAGAGCAAAAAAATAAGACAGGAAACACAGGGAATAAAGGGGAGGGGCTGCATGTACAATAGTCCCCAATGATGTCAAGTTTAAATCATAATCTTCGAATAAAGAGCAATTTCATTGCTCAATTTCAATTGATTAACAACAAGGTACATTTCTTTTCCATGCATACAATATCTGATTGATACATACCGTTCAAGTCACTTTCTAACAGTTTACCAAAAAAGCTATTCAGTCACTTCTACGTGTCCAGTTGTGAAGTCACAATAATTAGAAGGGTCCAAGATTTTGTTCACGTTTGGTCTTTGTATCTCAGATCAGCGACCCCCATGTCAGGCACCTGACAAAACACCATGAACACTACAGAAGCGCAGAAATAGTGATTGAATCTTCAAACCAGCAGAGTGAAACACAAACAATATAAAGTCCCGTAAATTCCCCAAGAAGCTAACCCATATTACAAAGTAAATACTATTTCAACTAGTTCAGAATGGGAATCATATAGATCCATGCTGTAGCACCATAACAGCCCATATTAAAATGTATGTGTGGCAACGTGCTCCATCGCCAAACCTCTCCCATAGTCCAAAAAGTGGGACACCAAGCACATAGAGGGGCAAAGCAAAATCGGACCACAATCTACAATGATTCTATCCAAACAGTCCCCCCATGCAGTCACAATGTAACTGCTGGTTATCAATTCAGTTGACTTTGCTACAAAGTATCATAGTGACAACATTGTATCAATAAATCCCACCAGTCAATCTGCTGCACAGCACCAACAAGGGTGCCTGCACAAAAGCAATCCACTGAGATTTTTTCCTCTTTCCAGGTGTGCTGCAGAAGGCAGCACATTTAGAAAGAGGAAACAGCAAGGAGAAGTTAAGGTATTTCTCATTAGGTACCCCCGGGAAGATGTAGCATTTTGACGCATTTCCAGGTTTACCAGTCTTGGTAAGTCTGGGAATGTACCAAAATACATGGATGGTTACATGGGAACGCCCATGCTCCACCCATAGAACACCCTCCTAGGGCAGAGTAACACACTGAAGTGGATGGCATTGCCTTGAGTTACTCTAGATTTACGAAGCAACCCAGGTCCATGAAAGGTGGCCTTGTGTTGCTTGGTAAATCTGATGTTAGTATTATGTTGCATTTTCAATACCATGCATTATGCACAGGCAAAGCAAAATTATGATAAGTCTGTCCCCCGTGTTCCCACACACAAGGTTACTTGAAAAGATATGGGCCAGATGTAGGAAGCGTTTTGCATGGTGCAAACAGCAAATTTGTGAATGGCTCTAAAAACAATTTTTCAGAGCAGGCAGTGGTCCTTTGGACCTCTGCCGGCTCTGAAAAAATTAAACAAAAACGTTTCATTCTTTAGTGTCTATTGCAACTCGTTTTCCTTTAAGGAAAACAGGCTACAATAAAAAAAAAAAATTTAAAAATGCTTTATCAAAAAGCAGTCACAGACATGGTGGTCTGCTGTCTCCAGCAGGCCACCATCCCTGTGAGTGCTGCAAATCGGAAGGGGGCAGCAAATTGCGACCCACCTCATTAATATTAATGAGGTGGGTCTTTGCGACCCCCTTCCGATTCGCAGATGGTGTCAGGGACACCATCCTGCATCTGGGTTTGCAACTCACAAATTGCGAGTCGCTCAGACTCGCAATTTGCGCGACGCAAACCTATACTTACGTACATCTGGCTCATAATCTCTATCAGTGATCTAGGTGCAGGAATACTCAACAGCTCACATTTGTCCAGAGTAGTGTCTCACTCAGATATACTGTTCAAGGTGACTCGTAATAAAAGCTTTAGAGGAAGCTGAGCATACGTTTTGTTCTATTTTCTGAACATAGGGACTTATTTAGAGTTTGGTGGATGGATTAGTCCATCACAAACATGACGGGTACCCCCTCCTCTGTATTAAGATCTCCATAGGCTAATCTGGGATCATAACACAGTAGAGGGGATATCTGCCATGTTCCTGATGGAGTAACCCTCTCCAACAAACTCTAAATCAGGCCCATAGTTTGTAACGGAAATTCTTTATCATTTATACAAGACCCAAAAACCATTGTTCACTTATTAGCACTATTGGGACTGGATTACGGCACTTCCTATGCACTGGTAACCCCAAATTACATCTTGTCACCACAGGACTGCCCTTCATTCAGGGACAATAGTTTGTATCTGGCAGTTGCTATTATTACCATATTGCCCCATTACTTTCCACATTCCAGTGGCTTCCTGAAATCTTGAAAATGGACAGCTTGGTGCATAGGTCTCCCCATTGTATGGTGCAGAAATACACAGCTTGGAAGTACACTGTAGCAAAATCATATCTGAGGATGCTCCCTCACAATCAGAAACTGACACCCTGCCCATCAAGCGCTGTCTGCCCACTTCTCATGCTGAAAAGATCTAAAACCTCGATGAACCTTAGTACCAAACCTTAGTACCAAATCTTTTGTCACCTGCATCAGAGCTAAAGTTGTAGAAATCCAATTTGACTCCAAGATCCACAAATTAACTCTACTTGTTTTTGATGGTGTTGTTTATGTGCCACTTGCCCTACCACCACCAGAAACTTCTATCCCATGACTACAGTGCCAGTTACTAGACTTTGAGCATGCTGTGGATAAAACCTTAACCTAACAAAATACGAGATCCTAAATGTAACCCTATCTCAAAATTAATGTAATACTTTGAAATTGCAAATAGCCATCCTCTGGGTGACTCATTTCATCAGATACTTAAGAGTTTGTACTACCTTACATACAATTAATCTCTATAAAGACAATTACCATTCTGGTCCTAAAGCCTTTAGATTGACGTTAGATGCTAAATGTGCTTTACTTCTTGCTGACCCTCCCTATCTTAGTGAACAAAGTATTTTTTAAGGACCTGAAAAAGATGATCCATAGAGTTAATTGGCAGATTGGATTGATCGTGAATATACCTAGTTCTTCCATACTTTCCTGTGTACTACAGAGCAGCACCACTGTGCTTTTTTTTTTAGATTGATCTCTCTGAGCAACTGATATGGACTGAGCAGTTACAGGCTCTTAGGGATTTGGCATGGGAAGCCAACCAAGATAGACCCACAAACGCGTACCAGAGCACTTCCTTGAAGTTTACCCCAGGAGTTTCGAACTCATGGTGAGACAGCTAAACCTCACCACATTTCCTTTGAACTATCATCACAGAGATTAACAGAATTTCATGAAGGCCTAAAAGACACATTGTATTAGATGGCTGCTCATCATTTGCAAATCAATTTTATTTGAAAAGAACTAAGAACGAATAAAAATTGGTATGAAATAAAAAAACATTAAAAACAAACAAAAGGCAACCTGTTTATCTACCAGGAATTACAATTCTCAATAAAATGTGAAGCCACAAACTCTACAAGTGCTAGGCCATATTTATTGTAGCATGCCACTCTCTATTTGGGGTTTACCAACTCTCTAGCCCTCCATACGCTGCCTTGATACATTTGGTAGGCCTTGTCCCTACAGACAGTAGATATCTAGAGATGGAAAAAAAACATAAATCTACTTAAATCAGTAGAGCGCATTCTGTATGCCTCCATATAGTGACCGGTAACCAGCTTCCTACACAAGGGAGCTACCCATTTATTTCTTTGAGAGCGATATCTGGGGAAACAAAACAGTAGGTGGAGTAGTGACTCTGTAGCTTTGGTGCAGACTGGGCATATGACATATGTCAATCCCTGGTGCGTCTCTGGACAATTTGCTACAGAATTGTTTGGTCAGAATCGATCTGTACCTGAACTGCATGTACAATTTGCAAGCCAAAAGAGGGGTTATTTCATGTATAGTGGGCTTGTACCATGACAGTGGTTTAAGATCAAATGATCCCTTATCAGGGAACCTCAGCTTGAGACATTTATCAGGGTAAAAACAGATTCCCAATAAACTTATTTTAGCCTGTCTTTTGAAATTGCACCCATCTCGTCAGGAGAAGACCAGAAGCTTTTCAGCCCCAGTTTTCCCAAAAGTAGTCATATTGGATTCAGCAATCAAATCTTGCGGACACAGATTGGGGACATAACATTTTTCAAGCCCACCAGGTAGGAACCTAACTCTGCCATAGTCCACAGGTGGTGCCAATAGATGAACATTCAGCACTCAGTTTTCTAAGAAATACGTCCGTAGGCAAGATCAAAACAAAGGGGAAACATCAGAGTACTCACAGGGAATCCAAAAAACGATCCTAAAAACCTATTCTCAACAGTAGTAAGCATTTGAGTGTTCGCAGAGCGCCATAGTTTGCAGCCATATAGGGTGCTATTTAGAGACTTCATGGTACAAATTTCTAAGACTGGTGTCACTCTCCTAGATAAAGTTTCCCTGTAAATTCTAGATATGGACACTGAGTGTTGAGATTGGGTTGCATGCGAATTCTGGAGCTGCATGGCGCAATTACAGTTTTTCAGGAGACTCACACCCAGGTAATCAAAGTGAGGTACCTGTTTAATTTTTTTTTTTTTTGCAAATTTGTTTATTTGTGTTTAAGATAAGTGTTGCAAACAGTGCAACAACCCTCTAAGGAGGCAGAACAATAATCAACAACAGTATTGCAGATTTTTCAAAACAGTCGCACAGATCCAATAGTAGGGGGTATGGCATCAATCTCACAGTGATCTAGCACACAAAGAGGGAGGAGGGGGGAAAGAGGCAAACAACTGTCACAAGAGTCAATGCACTCTGCTGGTCAAGTGTGTTGCTGCCCACTTTCATTTTCCTGTTTGTCCATCTTTGTCCAATCGGGCTAAAAACTATGAACTTGGTCTTAGATGTGCTTAGTTTCAGCCCCCTCTCTGTACAAAACCAATGAAAATGGTTTAAAAGCTGATGCAGGCCCTGAGGGGATTTAGAAAGTAACAAGGTGTCATCCGCAATTAGGAGTGCCGGGACCCTGTTGCCGCCCACCAAAGAGGAATCACAGCCATCTTTATTCAGGAACTACACTACCCCATTAACAGTGAAAAAAGGGTGGAAGCCAGCACGCAGCCTTGTCAGACAGCACATTTGATACTGAAAGGCTCTGTCAGCTGGCCATGTCCACCCCACCTGACCTGTGCAAAATTTTGCATATGGATTCAAATTAATATGTTAAAGAGATTTACTGGGAATCCCCATCTCTTATAGGACCTTCAAGAGCAAAGCTCTAGGGATCGTGTCAAAGGCAGCATGTAAATTGACAAAGGCAACATCCAGTTTGCTCCCATCGATTAGGGCTGTCTTTCAGTAAATACTGGTAAGTGGAAGACCTGGTCAACTGTGCTGACTTCACTTCTGAAGCCCCCCTGGAATTCTGATAGCACACTGCGGTCTCCAATCCATTCAGTGAGACGAGCCAACATTTGTTTCCCAAAACATTTTTGGCGCCATCTATCATGCTGATTGGCCTGTAGTTGGTGTGATCATTGTGATCCCCTTTTTTAAAAATAGGAATGATCTCAGCCATTTTCCAAGATTTGGGAATCTCCATGACTGCTAAAATTGCAGTAGATAATAAATTAAGATAGGAGTCCCAAACTTCCACCTTAGCCAGGTAAAGATCATTGGAGATCCTATGGGGCCTTGTGCTTTGACTGTCAAACAGTAAGTAATAGCTAATTTGGTTTCATTTAACCTACAGTATCAAATTAGAGAGGCCACTTTCTGTGTGATAAGCCTGCTCATGAGGCTGAACTAAATCCACCTCCACCTGAATACTGGTATCCTTATAAAGACTGCTAAAATGGCTAACCCACTGCAGGGTTTAAACACTACATTCTGTGCTCCTGTTTGGACCCCCCTCAGAAATTGCAATGGTGTTCCGAAAAGTTTTATTATCCTTAGTTGATAGGGCAACTTGTAAGGAGCCCCATAAGGAACTTTCCACTCCCCCTTGGCCCTCTCCAGTTTCAACATATAAACCCACCTGGACATCACAAGTGGATCTCAGCAGCCTACTTTGGCTTTGAAAAGGAGATTGGCTTTTGCTTCACTGCAGGATTTGGTATACCAGGGTACCCCTATCTGATTATGCTTTGGAGGCGTCCTCCTAGTGGCAAGAAGACCCCTGATCTGATTGAAGGGCCAGTCATGTTCTTCTAGAGCAGAGGTCTTCAAATTGGGGGGTGGGCCCCCCTAGGGAGCCTCAAGTGATCCAAGAGGGGTCGCCAGACTCTGGCCAAAAGAGGCATTACACAGATAACAGGCCTTTGTTTTCAGCAGAAGCATGTTATTGTATTTTTAAAAAAGGTAACAGTACTTAACTGCAATATTTAAATAGGTCTAGACATATTTAAACATTGCCATCTTTATAAAAAAATTGTGAAAAATTCTGAGAGGGGGCCCCAATGATTTGTATTTTTTAACTGGTAGGGTGTGGCAGTAAAATGTTTGGAGACCACTGTTCTAGAGTTATTTCTTCTCTTTCTTCCACAGGACTAGTGGTAAGATTTGCTACCGAATCCTTGACCATTTCAAAGCCTCTGTCCAACATCTAGGGTTTCTTTCTACCCAATTCCATCTAATTGCTTCACAATTATTGGAATATGTAACTTCTCCCATATCCCACTGGGCAATATAAGCAGGTTTACGTACTATACAACCTTCCAATGATAGAGATAGCACACTGTGGTCACTGTCCTACCGCTCCAGTACTGTTGTATCCCTATGAAAGGGCCAAATGCTGACTTTGATTAGAAAATAGTTGATTCTGCTGGAGTGGCTGGAGTGACCTGTTCTAGCCACACTAGATAAGGGCTTGGGTTTAGTAAGACACACTCAGGCATATGGAGACTGCAAGATCTAGCACCAAGGGTTGATGGTCTTGAATCTGTACAATTAACAGTCTTCTCATTCCTCTTTCTCCCCTGCAGTCCATAAACATTAATCTGCCTATGATCACATCCTTTCCAAACCTTTGCTTCCAGCCCCTGGACCATTTTTTAAGCACAGAGACTTCTTCCTTTAGGCTACTGATTATGTCTAGAAGACTCTCAATAGTTTTTGCTGACCTTTTTTCATTGCACCCTGACCTCCCCAGAGCCCCACCCTCTGCACTTGCTTCATCACTAAAGAAAGCCAAAAAATTATAGTGGCACTCCAATCCCAAACAGCAGTGGTCCAATTTTGCAGCAGCTTGTGCTCTCGGCTTCATAGTATACTAGGCTTAGTTGATGCTGCTGCTCGATTAAGTGTTTTATCAAACATTTGCGGAATGCATTTTGTGCTAATGTCAGGTGATAGGGATGGGGAAGAAGAAGGAGGGCTGCTCCCCCCAAAAGAGTCAAATTAATGATATCAGTGAATTTCTCTATCAATGTGTCAATTATGTCAATTACACAATCACCACCTGCAGATTTCAATAGTTGTTTGGCTCTGCTCAAGTCTTTGACCCCCTCCAACTATTTTCTTTTCACCATGATTGCTGGTAAGGCCCTACGGAGGGGGTACTGTCTGAGGATTCAGCTTGTAAAGGCAAGGCATAGAAACAGTTAAGACAAGCTAATCACCCAGGACAAAAGTGGGATCAGTCAAATATTAGTGTGCCACACTCGCCTTATACAGGGAAGTGAGTCCTCTGAGGTCCTTGGGTGTATGAGAGATGGCATGCCCTCAAAAATGATAGCAGGATGCTCCATGCTGCAGGATTGCAAAGATCTTACACCATGGTGAAAAGAGGCCCCGCATCTTTTGAGGAGAAAGATCCTTTAGAGGAGAAAGATCCTCCACAACTGGTGGCTTGGGGGTACTATCTCAGGAATGTACAGATTACAGAGGGAAGCCAGCCCATGCACCACTGTCCGTATAAAACAGAATGGAGTAAAGTTCTAGGTAAGGAAAAGGGGAGGCCTTAAGGATGCCTTTCAGGGGCATTCAATTGGTATTTCTGTCTGGCGACAATAAACAAACTCTCCTTCTAAAAGTGCCCTTTGTTGGAGAGACTGCAGCCTCCTTGCAGACTTCTGAGTTATGTGGTGGGACTGTCCTAAGATAAATTATACCCTTCTGTAATGAAAGTCCAGCAGCAATGGTAACTATCATGGAATATCCCTTACCACTTGACTTTTCTGTCAACCTGCCGGGCTTCTGATCACTCTTTCTGGAAAATCTGCCAAAGGTGAAAGAACTTCTATGTGGAAGTGCCTAGGACCTGCAAAACTGACTCTTGCATCTCATGGGAAAAAGTAGAGTCCATCCCCTCTTTCACATTTGCACTTACAGCTCTGGAACATGATGGCAAGTAAGAAGCTTTCTCTAACCATGGTTGACCACGAAGGACTGCAAGAATGTTTAGGCCCGCTACTGTCTTTTTTCTCAAATACTCTGATTTTCTCTTACACCATTTGGATTACGTGCCCTGATTGTTTTCAAATGAAGAAACTGGGCTATGGATCAGATCACCTGGCCCCAAGGAAGATATAATGTTTCCTTTTTGGAAATCTTATATTTCCCTATCAAAAGATATAACTTCAGGCACTGCACTTGAGTCCCAAGCCTTTCACAAAACCCATACTGCACAAAACTGAGAAAGTCATTTTTTGAGATCACCCCTCAATTTTATGTAAAATAATATGCCCCGCAGTCTTCACCATTGAGTCCAACAGAGAAATCGGTCTGTAACACCAGGGATGCTTTCTGTTACCTTTCTTAAAAATGGGTACTATACAAGCAGTTTGCCAGGAAAAAAGGTATTTCCAGGGAGACAGTGGGATGAAGAACATTTTGGATAAGGGTGCCCACAGAGGGATATTACCTTTGTTAAGGTCCACCGTACCCCTTCAGGCCTGGTGCCTCATTATATAGACCATCTTCAATAGCTTCCATAACGTCTTCAAGATAAAATCTAATCTTTAAGGGAAAGTGAAGAACAGCAACAATCTCATCCTTCCCCAAATTGTCCCCAAAGGAGTCAATCCAACTGAAATGATTTTGCCAACATTCTGGAGTAATATTGGACCCTAACCCTTCTGTGGTTATGTTAATATAATCCGTTTTATTTACAATGTTCTAAAATCTCACAGTGTCCTTAAGTTTATATGCCTCCAGAAGATTCTCCCATACTTCTGCCTTGATCCCCGATTTCCTAATTTGAATAGATTGCTTATATTCCAACCTGGCAGCGGCTACCAAGATCGTATTCCTCGGTTTACAGTTAACTGCTGGATGTAACTTCTTATTTGCAGCTCTACATGAGCAGTCAAACTATTCTGGATAGTGGCTCCTTACAGGTCTGCGGCTGCTAAAAATAAGAGCTATTTCATTTCCAAATAGCCAATAAGATTTTCAATGGAGAGAGACTATCTGCTAATAGACAATCCATAATCAGCCCTTGAGTGAATCCCACCAAAGCAGTCATCACAGATGCAATGTGGGCTCTTTGCTAACTAACGCTAAGCCCAATAGCATTTATGCCCTACATGTTTGTGAGGTTGCCTATCATCAGGTTCATGGAGTGCCAGGTCTGTAGGGTTATAATTACCATGTTGATTTTTCTTGACCCCCCAGCAGAAACAAGCCTGCTCAAGTCCTCTGTAACAAAAATATAATCATTCACAGTACCCTGATCCCAGCCCACAAAAGTAGGTATCTACATAATAGGTCACCCACCTTCTCAATCACATCAAGCACATCAAAATTTAAAAGGGCCTCTAACAGTTTTATCCCTCTGCAACCAGCAGCTTGACATATTAATGGTTGTCTCCCACTGCAAATGGATGGAGTTTAGACTGGTAACCTGCAACACTTCCACACACAAAATGGAACAAAGATTCTGTACTGGTAGGAATATCCAAGGATGAGGAAGTTACAGCATCAATACCCTGTGTAGCCAGAGTCCCACAATCCTATGGTGAGTTACAAGTAGGTAGGGTCAATCAGTGTCCTCTAAGCCCGAAGGTGTAGCAAACCTGCTGCTGGTCAAAAGGAGTGGACATCCATCAGCAACCATTACATTAAGCAGGAATTGCTGTGGTTCAATCTCCATCTTTGGCTGTATATGTTTATTAAAAAAACAGTGGTACCAAATTAATGCCATTGGTCAACTGTCTGTCAATCATTAGAAAGATCAAACAACAAACTAGTCTAGGGCAACAGCACTTAATGACAATACAACCCCCTTTCAGCTGCTTAACCGAAGAGTCAATTCATCCAATCCTCCTAACAAATAAACTGCCCTTGTATTCTATTGGATGAAAGTCAGAGTTCTGGCTTAACCATGTCACACACTCACCAGATTCCAACCGCGGGACGATGCTGAACCTCCAATCCTACCTGGGACAGCTGAGCGAAACAAGTAACAACTGTCTCGTTTCAAAAACTGTCCTCAGAGGTGAAAGGGTCATTTTATAAAACAAGAAAAAATTGACTTGTATCACTGATGGAACTGTTTTGTTGTGTTGTGAACTGCCTACTAGGATCCTTCTAGGCAGTGCACAAGACAGTAGAGAAGTCCTTTGTCAAGAAACACAGTGGCAAACCTTAAGTTTGGGTACAACAGAGTTCAAAGTGCTGTAATGAAAGAGTCTATAGCGCTGGGCTTCATAGAGTTAAAACTCAAACAATGTCCAATTTCCCAAAATATGCTTTTGCCTGCATAGGAATCAGCCTTTGAACTGTATGCATTCACTAACCTATGGATTTGTGCACACTAACCTGAGCGGAAAGTACTAAGGCAAGTCAAGTACTTGAACTGGAATCCAAAGATGACTCGATGGAAGAAGCTCAAGAGGAGGAGGAATGATAGACCATGAAGGAAGACAACAGAAGCGTTGCAGATGCCAGGATCACAGGATCATGAAGAAGGTTTGGGAGCCTAGAAAGCTGGAAGTTCTGGGCGACTCAGGGGGTGAGTGCAAGCATGATGTTTGTGCAGGTCTTGAATGAGGACAAGCACCAATGCACTTCAGAGGGGGTACTTTTGCTGAAAAAAGAAGTGTTATAGAAGACACATGTCCCACGTGTAATATTCCAATGAACCTGGGAAAGATCACATGTTACATACAACTGATATGAAGCCTTGCAGGTGGCAGGTGCAAATGGTGATTGGCAAAAATACACAAGTAAAATGGAACCCCAAGTGCATGATGGTACAATTCAGTGGTTCTCAGTGGAAGCGTAACTTTCCAAAATAGACATGTGATAATCTGCAGGTGTAAAAGAGACTAAACATGCATAGCATGAGAACAGGAGGGCCAATGGTTCAAAATCCCTGGAGGGGAACCATGAAGTGCTCGAGACTGGAAGGCACCACCAGGGTAGGATGACTTGGAGCACAGGGGGCATCAGGGGAACCATACTGGTCTCAATAGTCACTTTAAATCACTCTCAAAGATGGGCTGAATCATACTTAATACTATCACTGGAAGTATTCCCAGGGGCCTCATGGAAGAGTCCAAGGGACACTATGGTACTCATGATGAGAACTAGCATTGTTAGTAACCCTGAGTGTTTTCCACTTTCCCATATTAAATTAAAAATAAGGTCCACACCTTCCTGAGATTACTATATAAGTACCCGCCTGTTAGAAATGGGGTCTCTAATTGGTAGTCAGTTGACACCCTGTCCAAGTAGGAACCCTCACTCTAGTCAGGGTAAGGGAGATATACAACTCAGACAGACCCTGCTCACCACCTTGGTAGCTTGGCATAAGCTGCCCGGTTTATCTCAGAGGCAATGTGTAAAGTATTTGTACAAACACACGTGGTAACACAGTAAAAACATCACAAAAGGACTCTACACCAGTTTAGAAAAATAGCCAATATTTATCTAAATTAAACAATACCAAAATGAGAAAAATCCAACATACACAAGCAAATACATGAATTTTTAAAGCAAAAAGAGCCTTAATCCATAGAAATCAATGGATGTGATGTTTCAGCACAAAGTACGTGGTATGCATCAAAAATAAAGCTGCGTGCCTCGGAAAAGCAAGCAATTCTATGATTCCTTAATTGCTAATGAGGCTGTGTGTTGATTCTTTTCCTGCTGGGTAAATGAAGTGTCGATTCTTTCCTCGCAGGGAAGAAATGCGTTGATCTTTGGACAGGCAGCCTCAGGTCTGTGCGGTGATGTGGAAGATTTTGATGCCCAGGGTCGAGGGGTGGAAAATTCCAGCTCACTGTTCAAAGGGTGCACGTTGAGAACAGGCGCCGAGTCAATTCTCCAGCCGTGAGGGAACAATTGCATTGAATTTTCAGCCGCAGGACAGGTGCTGTGTCGATTTTTCTGAGGCACACACAACGGTGCATGGATTTTCCTTCACAGCTTACCAGCTTCCACTTCTAAGGGCCCAGAGACTGGATTTGGCACCACTTAGTAAGTCATGACTCTCAGCAGGAGAGCCGAGACACTGGCAGATGAAGTCCTTCATGTCCCTGAGACTTCAGAACAGGGAGCAAGCTCAGTCCACGCCCTTGGAGACACTTCACAAGCAAGATTTCAGAAAGAAATTTCCAGTCCTTCCCCTTTTCAGACAAAAGCAGCAACAGACAAGCACAGCAAAGCAACAGGCAGAGTGGCAGGTCTTCCTCAAGCATCAAGCTCTTCTCCTTGGCAGAGGTTCCTCTTGCTCACGAAGTAATCTGAAGTTGTGGGATCAGCATTCCAATACTTATACTCATTTCTGCCTTTGAAGCAGGCAAACTACAAAGGAAAGTCGTTATGCACAAGACCCTGTCTCTTCCTTCCCCTGCCCCAGACACACACTAAGGGGTTGGGGACAGCATTGTGTGAGGACAGGCACAGCTCTTTCAGGTGCAGCTGCAGGTGTCAGTTTCTGCTTCACACTCTAGCACAGGAAGACATGTCAAGATATGAAGGACACATCTCCGCTCCCTTTGTGTCACTGTTTAGAGTGAATACACAAACAGCCCAACTGTACTTCTGACCCAGACGTGTATTCAGCAGCCAAGCAGGAGCACAGAATGGTTAAGCAAGAAAATGCGCATTTTCTAAAAGTTACATTTTCAAACTGACAATCAAAAAACCAACTTCACTAAAAGATGTATTTTTAATCTGTGAGTTGTGAGACCCCAAACTCCACATCTCTATCTGCTACCACTGCTAAATTACACTTAAAATATATTTAAAGGCAATCCCCATAGGAGAGATAGGCCTTGCAATAGTGAAAACCAGATTTGGCAGTATGTGATTATCATGACATGTACAACACAACAGTATATGTACTACATTTTAAATACACTGCACCCTGCACCCTGCCCACGGGGCTACCTAGGGCCTACGTTAAGGACACTTATATGTAGTAAAAGGGAAGGTTTTGGCCCACCAAGTGGGTAGACTTGCCAGGTTGAAATGGCAGTTTAAAACTGCACACACACACACTGCAGTGGCAGGTCTGAGACATGTTTACAGGGCTACTCATGTGGGTGTTATGCAGGCCCACTAGTAACATTTGATTTACATGCCATGGGCACACATAGTGCACTTTTCTAGGGATTTACCAGTAAATCAAATATGCCCATCGTGGATTAACCAATCACCACTACAATTTAAACAGAAAGCATATGCACTTTAGCACTGGTTAGCAGTGGTAAAGTGCCCAGAGCCCTAAAGCCAACAGAAGCAGGTCAGACGAAATAGAAGGAAGGACAACGTTTGGGGATGACCATGCAAAATGGGCCAGGTACAACACAACCTCCCACTAGCGCAGCCTAAAGCCATGGGAGACCAATCAATAGCAGTATTTCACTATCAGGACATGTACAATAGTACATGTCCTGCCTTTTAAAAACACTGAACCCTGCCCATTGGGCTAACTAGAGCCTAACTTAGGGGTGACATACATGTAATAAAAGGGAAGGTTTGGGCCAGGCAAGTGGTTATGTTTGCCAGGTCAAACTGGCAGTTTAAAACTGCACACACAGACACTGCAGTGGCAGGTCTGAGACATGTTTACAGGGATACTTAGGTGGGTGGCACACTCAGTGCTGCAGGCCCACTAGTAACATTTGATTTACAGGCCCTGGGCACATATAGTGCACTTTTTTAAGGATTTACCAGTAAATCAAATATGCCCATCATGGAATACCCAATCACCACTACAATTTAGACAGAGAGCATATGCACTTTAGCACTGGCTATCAATGGTAAAGTGCCCAGAGCCCTAAAGCCAACAGAAGCAGGTCAGACGAAATAGGAGGAAGGAAGCAAAACGTTTGGGGATGACCAAGCAAAATGTGCCAGGTCCAACACAACCCCCCACCAGCCTAAAGCCATGGGAGACCAAACAATATGTTGATGGGCTTCCCTGCTTGGGGTGATAGAACACGGTTACTGGCATGGAGCAGCAGGGGCACTTTCCAGTTCTACGCATTCCTGAACCCAGTTGGGTTCCTCTGTCTATAATCTCAGGTCCCACTAAGCTAACCTATGAAGGACCTCTAACCCCATCTGCGGATACCATCAGTGCACTACCATACCTTACTTTGCTCACAGATGTATCCCAGTGGGCAGACTGTACCACTATATCCAACACAGTGTGGTGGCCCACTCCACCCTTGGGGCGTGGCTCGTTTCCCCAACCCAAGCGCAACCATGTCCACAGGGACAGCAACCCACAGTGGCCTCCGCGTACATGCTAGGCTACCCCCTGGTGTACTCTCATGGAACCCCCCATGCTCTGGGAATGGGTCTCAAACAACCTGGCCTGTGCCCACCCCAATACCTCTCTTCTGAGACAAGACATGGGACCCCTCGCCCATCCCACTTCATGGGGACCTACCTGGGTCACAGCAAACCCTCCCCACCTTCCTTGGTTGTCAAAAATACGAGCCACTCCCCTTTGGCGCACCCCCAAATGCCTATTCAGAATCTCTGGTACTCACCGAGAGGTCTACCTCCATTGTAAGTTCCCTGGTGTCAGAGAATTCACACTCCACCTGGTGTTGGAGTAGCGCTGTAAAACAGGGATTGAACCTATGCTCTCAAGAAATCACATCACACAGCCCCTCACATTTGATAACCAAACTACCCTCCTCTCCCCATCCAGTTCCTTGAAAAAGTACCACACATCACACTCCTGAACCTTGTAAGACAGTATCTGACTGTTCCAGACACTCAACCCACACTCTTCTGGGGTGTCTCCATACTTTACTATCAGAACTTCTACCAGGGGGACGCCCCTCCCTGTCACTTTCAACTACAGCCTGTAGAGTGTCCCTCCCACCACTAGGAATATGACTCCCATGCCAGTTCCCCAATCCACCTCAGGGATCTTGTGCACCACTGCAGCAACCTCATAAATCTGAACCTCCTGGTGTATGTCATCCCCTCCTTCAAGTTGGAAACCAAGGGTCTGATTTAAGAAAAGTAGAGCTGCATTCATGCAGCGCCACTTTTCTTGCACCCCTTAGTACCCCCCCTACCACCACCATTTGTGTGCCATATTTAATGTACGGCTCACCATGGTGCAGGGTAGGGGCAATAGCATTTACATTTTTGACGCTATTGATGTACTGTGTAGGATTAGTGCCAAAATGTTGGTGCTAATCCTGTACATTACATTGGGGCCCATTGAAAGCAATGGTGCGCCCCCTTTAATACCTACTCTGTTCAGGCATTAAAAGTAGCTGCAACAATTACGCAGTGGAATCTCTTAGATTCCACTGCACCATTTTTGCAGTCCCCCTAATGGGGTAGCACCCCCCTTGCCAATATTATGGCTGGCGCCGCCACAATGTGGCGCTAGGGGTTACAAAGTAGTGCAATGCATGTATTGCGGCACTTTGTAAATATGGCATCGTTATTTTTGCCCTGTTGGGCCACATTAGCATAAAACAATTACAATAATGTGGTGCAAGGAGGCACTAGGCCCTATTAAATCTGTAGCCAAGTCTCTAGGTGGGCATTTGCACTTCTCCTACAGTATTGGATGTAATACTTTTGCTGTCACCATCTGTGCTGGACCTAGGCCTCCTCTCTTCCAGCTCCATCTGACCGGGCTTTACAGGTAAAAGAGCTTTCTTCTCTGCATGGGCCTGTCTCATTTCTTGCAAAGCCTTTTCCCAGCCCCTTTTGCAGTCCCTCCTTCCTAGTGAGGCCTTTAAAAGAACCCTTGAATTCTCTGCAGACATTTTTGAGGTGAGGCACTATATAGGTTTCCAACCTCTCCTGCTAAAACACCTAGGCCCAAAGTTATGAAAAGTTTGCGCCGCCTTTGCGTCATTATTATTATGCAAAAGTAGCACAAACTTAACACGATATTTAGGTTTTGGCGCTAGACGCGTAAGCATCATTTTTTTGGGAGCACCAACCCACCTTGCGTCATATTGAGACAGTGATGTGTAAGGTAGGCGTTCCCTTTCAGACGTGGTACCATATTTACCTCCTGACGCAAAAACAACGCACACTAAGGCCAAAAAATTATGCAAAGGCCGATTTGTGTCAAATTTTAGCACCTGGTCAGACCAGGCATTAAAAAGAGTCCCACACACCACCACTTAAGGAAAACACAGAAGGAACACTGCCCACCTCCTGGACAACATGGAAGTGTTACTGCTACAGCTTGGCACACGCCCCAGACATCAGCAAGGACAACAGGTCCCTCACCACCACCGCAGAAACCCCAAATATTACCACAGCTGCCACAAAGGCAGCGCAGAAGGCAGGAGAGGATCTTTCAACATTGTACAGCCATCCTTGGGGTCAGGGAACAAGATGTCATCAGGAATTGTTGTCTGAATTGGGAGTCAATTGTACACCTGCTGCATCACATTGCACCAGACATCACTGCAAGGGTGGCAACTCCAACAAACATACCACCCATGACCAAACTCCTCGCTGTCCTCCATATGCTGGCATCAGAATCTTTTCATACAATGGGCACACAAGTGTCTGGTATCTCCCAGCCATCCTTCTTGGTCTTTCTTCCAAAGGTTCTGGACGCATATCACAGGCCACACCCCCCACCACATTTGCTTCCCAAACACTCAGCAACTGCAGCAGGAGTCCAAGCAAGGTTTCGGTCTAACTGCTGGGTTCCTGCATGTGCTGAGCACAATGGACTGCACCCATGTCCAACTGGTGCCACCTGCAGCAACAGAATACCTAAACAGAAACCGCAAGCACACTCTTCCATAAATGTGCAGGCCATTGTGCACCTCCCGGGACTCTTCTCAAACAACCTTGACAAATACCCGGCAGCGTCCATGATGTTTTCATATTCAGGCATTCCACCATCATCAAGCAGTTCCAGATGGTCAATATGGCAATGGCAAACTAGTGGGTAAGCAACAATACCAAACAGTACACAGATAATACACCTACCATGTAGGACAGACAAGACATACACCACACTAAACACACATAGGCAGGGAACATAGATGTACAGGCAACAACACACTTGCCACATGCTCCACTACACAGCAATCATTGCACATCACACACATATATATAACCACATGTACATAATACAGCCACAACCTGACAGGCACACTAAATGAGGACAGGTGGAGCTATATCCTCTTTGCATACAGAAGCTGGGCGCAAATCACTACAAGTGTCCACTGGTTGACAACTAAATACAGATCCCACACACATTACACCTAATAATGTATAGCTGAGCAATGTGAATGGCATAGGCCATGTCAATGTAAAGAAAGTCACACATAGGCACAGCCCCACATCAGTCATGGGGTTCAAGCATCTGGCAGCACCAATATCAAATGCCACCCAAGTGTTACATTGACCAACTAAATATCACCTACCTATACCTGACATACCTGTAGTGTGCACATTCACTTGTCTGCTGTATTGTGACAGACACATAGGAATACAACATTACCTCCCATGAAAGACCATTGGGCAGAATGACGAGAAGTCTTGCAGCACCTAGTCCCATGCCACCTCACATGCACCCCTTAGCGCCCCTAACGCCACCATGTGTGTGCCGTATACAATAAACGGTCCGCCATGGTGCAGAGTTTGTGAAATACTATAAAGATCATGAATGCCATTGTAGGACTCAGGAAATACCTGACCTTTCATGCACCGTGCATAGGGACCCATGTGAAAGAATGGTGTGCCCCCTACCAATGCCAGCACTGTGCATATGTTGAAAGTGTCTGTGATAATTAATGTATAGGAACTTTGGAGATTCCACTGTACCAATGTTTGATCATCCTAAAAATGTGTGATTCACACTCTAGTACACTTGATGTATGGCACTGCCATCACCTGCCACAGAGGGTCACTATGTGTTGCATTGCATGTGTAGTGCCACATAGTAACATGGAGGTCAGAGTTTGGCTTTGTAGGGCTACAGTGGTGTCTCTATATATGACACCACTGTGGTGCAAGGAGGTGGAAACACCAATAAGAGGACACTGGCACAAATATGGACAACACATATTTGCAAGGGCTCAACCATCTGTTTGGATTGAATATTACAAGCCCCACATCCCTGAGCCACAACCCAAGGTTGTCATGTTCAACAACACAGACATATAAAACCATTTCACAAAACAGGAACATACAATACACCAAAAGCAAGTCTGAGTCACCACTCCACCTAAAACTAACAACTGCCAAGGTACATACCAAACCACTATCAAGCATTACCAACACATCTTCTCTCATAGCTTTGCAGCCAACCAAGGTTATAGCACACAGCCAATGGTCATGACTCCATTTGGCAATCCCACAATGGTGGAAGAGCATGCATATAATGAAGGGCACAGAAGAACACGAAGGGCCATATTTATACTTTTTGACGCAAAACTGCGCTAACGCAGTTTTGCGTCAAAAAAATTAGCGCCGGCTAACGCCATTCTAAAGCGCCATGCGGGCGCCGTATTTAATCAATGACATTAGCCGGCGTTAGCCGCCGGCGCTGCCTGGTGTGCGTGGAAAAAAACGACGTACACCAGGCAGCGCCGGCGTAGGGGGATATGGAGCTTGAGCGCCAAAAAATGGGGCAAGTCAGGCTGAGGCAAATTTTTTGCCTCAACCCGATTTGCGCCATTTTTTCCGACTCCCAACCCTCAAAGAAATGACTCCTGTCTTAGCAAAGACAGGAGTCATGCCCCCTTGCCCAATGGCCATGCCCAGGGGACTTCTGTCCCCTGGGCATGGTCATTGGGCATAGTGGCATGTAGGGGGGCACAAATCAGGCCCCCCTATGCCACACATTTTTTTTTTTTTTAAATACTTACCGGAACTTACCTTAATGTCCCTGGGATGGGTCCCTCCAGCCTTGGGTGTCCTCCTGGGGTGGGCAAGGGTGACAGGGGGTGTCCCTGGGGGCATGAGAGGGCACCTCTGGGCTCCTTCCGAGCCCACAGGTCCCTTAACGCCTGCCTTGTCCAGGTGCTAAAAAACGGCGCAAAAGCGGCCGTACGTCATTTTTTTTGACCCGCCCACTCCCGGGCATGAATTTTGCCCGGGAGTGTAAATACGGCGAACATGCCTCCGAGTCAATTTTTTAGACGGGAACGCCTACCTTGCATATCATTAACGCAAAGTAGGTGTCCACGCTAAGAAATGACGCAAACTCCATGGACTTTGGCGCTAGACGCGTCTAACGCCAAATTATAAATATGGAGTTAGTTTTGCGTCGGAATTGCGTAAAAAAAAACGACGCAATTCCGGCGCAAACAGAGTATAAATATGCCCCGAAATGTGGTGGAGAGGACATTTTGGATTCTGAACGAGGAGAAGTATGACAGTAGTGCAGCACATTTAGAGGGTGAACTACAAAATGCTGCTTTAGGAATTTGCAGTAGACTTCAAATTGTACGGGGCTTCTACACACAGTCACTATATATAGGAGGCTGGCCTGGTCTGTAGTGGGTACCTATGGTACTTACACCTTATACCATGTCCAGTTATCCCTTATTAGAGAAATGTAGGCAGTGTCCAAAAGCCAGTCTCTTTAGGGGTAGTTGTAGCTGAGCAGCCAAGGCTCATCTATGAGACATGCAAAGCTCATACAGTACCACTGTAGTCACACAGTACTCACACACATGAAAGAAGATACTCAGTGTTACAGAAATAAATGTACTTTATTTTGGTGACACAAATACCAAAATACCATAGAGACTATACTCCCTTAGGAGGTAAGTAATACACATATGATATACACTAGTATGCAGAAATAGGCATAAAAACTGTTAGAAAACAGTGCAAATAGTGAAAATCCAATTCGAATTCAAATTCAAATTAGCTTTATTCGATTTTTTTTTAAATCATAAAAGCACACATGAAAGACAGTAAAAGAATATTTAAAAAGAAAACAACAGGTCTCATACTGCTAAAATATCAAATCTACCTCTCAGTCATTTATAAAACACATTGACTTCCTCTGTCTAAAGATGACCCATAAAAAAATAGATATGATATTACAGATATCTATGGTTGGCAGAGACTTTAAAAACACATAAGCAGGTCAACATTGAACCAAGTCCACAGGTGTCAATAATGGCAGCAAAAATGTATTTCCTGGCAAGTTAAACAGTGTACAGAATAAAAACTTTTGAAAAGTACTTTGATCAGTAACCTTGTCGCATGGGCATTTAGCCATAGGCCTTGACCAATCATTTGTGGCTGGAAAGCTCACCAAATGGTGAAAGAGGTCTAGCCTAAACCTGGTTAAAACAAATCTATGCTGTTCATTGCTCGCCTCCTTTTGATGTAGTTGAGAATCACAATAGTTAGAAATGGGCCCGGGGGAACACAAACCATATACTAAGAAAGAGTAGTGTGTAGAGGGGTGTTTTGAGGGTATTACAAAACACCAAATGTAAGTTATAGAACCCACCCCAGAGCCCAGGAAACCAGGAGTAAGTTCACAGTAACTTTCCTAGAGCACACAAAAACAAAAGAATGAAGATAGTGCAAGAACCAGAAGAGAAGGCACGACATCAGCAGTGGATGCCTGGACCTGAAGACCTGTGAAAGAAGAGGACCAAGTCCAAGAAGCATAGAAGAGTCCAGGGAGAACAGAAGCACCTGCTAACCCAGATGAAGGTTCAAAAGAAGAGCAACAGTCAGTACTGCACTCAAGAAAATGTATGTGGGTTTCTGGTTGGTGTAGATGATGTCCCAGGCCGAATGGAAGATTGCAGTATGGTTTGCTTCATTGGATCCCGCCAACAAGCCTTGGCACACGCAAAGCTCACGGTTAGTGGAAAATGGTGCTGCCTGGAACCAGGAGGTACCTGGTAGACTCTACCCAAGAGGGTGAGTCAGAGGGGGCTCTCAGCAACTCATAGAGCTCACAGAAGACCACAGCACAGGGACAAAGAAGGTGCAAAAGGAGGCACATGCAGCACTACATCAAAGGATCCCAGGCCGCTGGAGAACCACTCAGGAAGCTGTGCGTCTCAGGATAGAGAGCTGGGGGGCGGAGCTGCACGGTGCACAAAGAACTTCATTGAAGGATGCCAACAAAGCTTGGCAACTGCAAAACATGTCTTGCACGGGGGTACTGTCTTGCGTGGGGAGCCAAGCTCTTATCTCCACCAAAGTTGGACAGTAGGATGTCAGGACCATTGGGACCACTTCAGTCTACCACTCGTGATGCAGGATCCATGCAACCTGTCAGGAGAGGAGAACCACACAGCTAGTCGTCATTGCAGAGAGGTGCCTGCTGAAGGAGGGAAGTGACTTATTCACTCCAAGGGAGATTCCTTCATTCTTTTGGTGCAGGCCAAAGACAGGCTGTCCTCTGAGGATGCTTGACCGGGAAACAGTTGCAGTTGGTGGCAGGAGCTGAAGATGCAATGTTGCAGAAGTCGTATTTGCTTCTTTGTTGGAGTTTGTAGAGTTCCTGGACGGTTCAGATGCAGTTTCTTCAGTGAGAAGGTGAAGTAAAGGATGCAGAGGATTCCTGCTGGAGTCTTGCAATCCAAATCTAAAGAACCACACAAGAGAGAGTCCCTAAATAGCCCTGAAAGGGGGATTGGTAAGCTAAACAGGTAAGCACCTATCAGGGGAGGGCTCCAACATCACTTGCTGGCAATGGCCACTTAGATGCTCCCAGAGTTACCTGCCAACTTGGAATCCAAGATGGCGAAAACCACTGACCCTTTGGAGGGGCTCTGAGCAGCACCCCTGGGGTGGTGATGGACAGGGGAGTGATCACTCTTCTTTCCTTTGTCCGGTTTCACACCAGAGCAGGGACTGGGGGTCACTGAACTGGCATAGACTGGTTTATGCAGGGAGGACACCAAGTGTGCCCTTCAAAGCATTTCCAGTGGCTTGGGGAGGCTACCCTCCCAAGCCTGTGGTACCTATTTCCAAAGGGAGAAGGTATAACACCCCTCTTCCAAAGGAAGTCCTTTTTTCTGCCTTCCTGGGCTTGAGCTTCTCAAGCAACTGGAGGGCATAAACCTATCTAAGAAGTGGCAGCAGCTGGGGCATGCCTGTAAATATCTTAGAAGGCAGGAATGGCAAAGCTGAGGATCCTCTAGGGAGCCCCCAGACTGCATGGAATCATAAAACCAATGCTTGCAAAAGCTTTGGGGTATGATTCCAGCATGTTTGATACTAAACATGCCTAGGTTCAAAGTTACCATTATGTAGCTGGACATAGGTGGTCACCTATGTCCAGTACACACGTAAAATGCCGTCCCCACACTCATGAAGTCTGGGAAAATGGTCCTGGAGGTCATGGGGGCACCTCTGCTAATGCAGAGGTGCCCTCACACACAGGTACTCTGCACCCTGCCCTCAGGGCTGGAGGGCCTGCTATAGGGGTGACTTATAAGTGACCTGGTGCAGTGTAAATGGCAGTGAAAGGGTGCATGCACCTTTTCAAGCAGGCTGCAATAGCAGTCCTGCAGAAGCCTTTGCATGGGTATCCTATGGGTGGCAAAAGAAATGCTGTAGCCCATAGGGATCCCAGGTAACCCAATGCCCTGGGTACCTAAATACCATATACTAGGGACTTATAAGGGGGCACCAGTATGCAGATTTTGGGAGAGGAGAGAGAGAGCATAATCATTGGGGTCCTGGCTAGCAGGATCCCAGCGAACACAGCCAAGTACACTGACATCAGGCAGAAAATGTGGGTAACCATGGCAAAAATAGGGTACTTTCCTACACTATACAAATATAATCTCTTTGTAAATATGATCAATAAATTACTTTTCACCTGAATCTCCATGGTCTACTCATTCTCCACTGCAAATACCACTGGAATGTAACTCATACCTTAGAGAACAGGAAAAAAACAGAATAGTTACAAGTATGGAAGCAACATAGTTTGTGATGTAAGGGGGGTCTAGTGCCTCCATGTCACACATCAGTATCACGTAACTCATGGGCATGTGGCTCTTAAAGACCTAAATCCATGGACCCCAACATATAATGTGCTGTTAAGTGCGCAATGTGCAAATTCCTAGCCATTTCTCCACATCATTGGTAACTATGGACCTTCAGTTACTGTACAGGATTTGCAACCAATGTTAGAGGCAGAGCCTGCACTGCGTATCCATGGGCTTATGTCCTGGCACTGCCATTGGGCACAACCCTGACACATTGTGTGTTGTACCTCACTTTTAGCACACACGTTCGCTGTGGAGTGCACTATCGGTTTCCAGACAAATAAAGCAGCAATGGGTGCTGAATCACTATCCAAACATAAGGCCCATTGTCAGGATCTAAGAATAAAATGGGAAAATGCACCACCAAATTATGGTCTGGGGGGAATGTAGACAGAGTGTGTTCTACTCCCTATGTACCTTCTATCCACACTTGACACACAAATCTGCTGTCTTGACACATGCCTACAGCAAATCCGACTATACATGTGAAGAGTGATATACAGGTGTATGGCCCAGGTAGCAAAGGGTTTGCAAGCACGAACAATGGTTGACATGTGTCAGCAAAGTAACCTATTACAGTTTGTATTACATCATCACAAAGCACATAGCAATACACACCACTCATTGTCACTCACATGCCAGACCAAGAGCAAGGTACCAACAGTGACAACACTCTCTAATATGTTTAGGTCTCCAACATGCCAATCAGGTGTGGTATGTGCAAGTATATCCAGCAATGTCCAAACATGACACAGACCCATTCAAAATGAATGGGAGTAGAAGTAGACAGATATGTTCATGTGGCTAATGAAAAAAAGCAGCACTGAGTTGATTTCACACATCAACATCATACAGTCATGGTAAGAGTGATTTAGGTTGTGGAATGCCGGAATAAAGGCATGCCCATGTTCAATGAATGATGTGCATGGACAGCCGAGAGATACCTACAGATACTTGGAAATACAACATGGAAGGCCACTTGGAATCAACACAAGTGGTGTGGCAGGTGTGATGTCATGTGTGTGTGGTTCTCATTAAATCTCGCAATCGCCAGGCAATGGGATGGCAATTATCATGCCGCCAGTAGTAGAAGATGTGTACATCTACAATTTACACCAGTCACACGTTGCATCCTGTCCATGTCTGAGAGAACAATGCTGCTCTAGAAGATGTGTACAAAGTGTAAGCAGCCTAAAGGTTGGCAGCAGTGTAGGACACAAAATATTCCTAACAAGTACTGCGGTAAAACATGGAGAAGGAACACACATAGACCAAAACTGACTGTGACACAAAATATTCCTAACAATTAATGTGGTAAAACGTGGAGAAGGAACACACATAGAACAATACTGACTGTGAAATACATCAATGTCTACATGTGATCACCCAGCATATGTACAGAGAGGGTGGCTATGTCAGTACATAACCCACTCTTGTTTGTTACTTCTATCACCTGGTAGTTACCCATCGCATACCGACATGATAGGAAGCAGTGACAGAAAACACCATCTGTCCCCTGGTACGTTCCCAAAATACAGGGAGTGCAGAATTATTAGGCAAATGAGTATTTTGACCACATCATCCTCTTTATGCATGTTGTCTGACTCCAAGCTGTATAGGCTCGAAAGCCTACTACCAATTAAGCATATTAGGTGATGTGCATCACTGTAATGAGAAGGGGTGTGGTCTAATGACATCAACACCCTATATCAGGAGTGCATAATTATTAGGCAACTTCCTTTCCTTTGGCAAAATGGGTCAAAAGAAGGACTTGACAGGCTCAGAAAAGTCAAAAATAGTGAGATATCTTGCAGAGGGATGCAGCACTCTTAAAATTGCAAAGCTTCTGAAGCGTGATCATCGAACAATCAAGCGTTTCATTCAAAATAGTCAACAGGGTCGCAAGAAGCGTGTGGAAAAACCAAGGCGCAAAATAACTGCCCATGAACTGAGAAAAGTCAAGCGTGCAGCTGCCACGATGCCACTTGCCACCAGTTTGGCCATATTTCAGAGCTGCAACATCACTGGAGTGCCCAAAAGCACAAGGTGTGCAATACTCAGAGACATGGCCAAGGTAAGAAAGGCTGAAAGACGACCACCACTGAACAAGACACACAAGCTGAAACGTCAAGACTGGGCCAAGAAATATCTCAAGACTGATTTTTCTAAGGTTTTATGGACTGATGAAATGAGAGTGAGTCTTGATGGGCCAGATGGATGGGCCCGTGGCTGGATTGGTAAAGGGCAGAGAGCTCCAGTCCGACTCAGACGCCAGCAAGGTGTAGGTGGAGTACTGGTTTGGGCTGGTATCATCAAAGATGAGCTTGTGGGGCCTTTTCGGGTTGAGGATGGAGTCAAGCTCAACTCCCAGTCCTACTGCCAGTTCCTGGAAGACACCTTCTTCAAGCAGTGGTACAGGAAGAAGTCTGCATCCTTCAAGAAAAACATGATTTTCATGCAGGACAATGCTCCATCACACGCGTCCAAGTACTCCACAGCGTGGCTGGCAAGAAAGGGTATAAAAGAAGGAAATCTAATGACATGGCCTCCTTGTTCACCTGATCTGAACCCCATTGAGAACCTGTGGTCCATCATCAAATGTGAGATTTACAAGGAGGGAAAACAGTACACCTCTCTGAACAGTGTCTGGGAGGCTGTGGTTGCTGCTGCACGCAATGTTGATGGTGAACAGATCAAAACACTGACAGAATCCATGGATGGCAGGCTTTTGAGTGTCCTTGCAAAGAAAGGTGGCTATATTGGTCACGGATTTGTTTTTGTTTTGTTTTTGAATGTCAGAAATGTATATTTGTGCATGTTGAGATGTTATATTGGTTTCACTGGTAATAATAAATAATTGAAATGGGTATATATTTTTTTTTGTTAAGTTGCCTAATAATTATGCACAGTAATAGTCACCTGCACACACAGATATCCCCCTAACATAGCTAAAACTAAAAACAAACTAAAAACCACTTCCAAAAATATTCAGCTTTGATATTAATGAGTTTTTTGGGTTCATTGAGAACATGGTTGTTGTTCAATAATAAAATTAATCCTCAAAAATACAACTTGCCTAATAATTCTGCACTCCCTGTAGATGTCACAGCAGAGATTCAACCCCTAACAAGCTGCCCATGGAAATTACTAAGGACATCAAATCATTGATGTCAGTCCATGCCAAACGATGAGACATGTCCTGCATGTGCAAGTAGCCAGTCCTCAGTACATGATAGGGGAAGGCTGACATCAAGTACCCCAGAGAAAAAATTGATATCCCAGTCTGTTTGATCATAATTGTGCATGTGTCTGTCTGCAAGGGAGTGTGCATTGCTCTGCTAAATAGCAATCATGAAGAGGCTAGATCCCCGCCCAAAATACCCTAACACCACTGCTCTGGCTAAATAGACTATTGGTATTATCAGGGGCCTGATGCATGTGCACAATGGACTGATCTGGAGCTCTGTAAACCTGTGCCTTCACATGCAGCCATTGGTCTGTGTTGGCATAAAAAATTCCACAGTAGTGATGAAGAGTAGGCTGCCATCTTTGCCAGGCTGCATCACTCCTACATAGTTGTTGGAAATGGTCCTTTTTCTTCCTCCTATTTTTTCTGACCTGTTTTTGTTGGCTTTAGGACTCTGGACACTTTACCACCGCCAACCGGTGCTAAAGTGCATATGCTCTCTGTGTAAAGTGCACTGTTGATTGGTTTATCCATGATTGGCATATTTGATTTACTGGTAAGTCCCTAGTAAAGAGCACCAGAGGTGCCCAGGGCCTATAAATCAAATGCTACTAGTGGGCCTGCAGCACTGATTGTGCCACCCACATTAGTAGCCCTGTAAATAGACCTTACACTGCAGTGTCTGTGTGTTCAGTTTTAAACTGCCAATTCGACTTGGCAAGTGTACCCACTTGCCAGGCCTAAACCTTCCCTTTTACTACATGTAAGGCACCACTAAGGTAGGCCCTAGGTAGCCCCATGGGTAGGGGGCAGTGTATGTTTAAGGTAGGACATATACTAGTGTGTTTTATATGTCCTAACAGTGAAATATTGCCAAATAAAGTTTTCACTGTGTAAGGCCTATCCCTCTCATAGGTTAACATGGGGGGCTGCCTTTAAATACGATTAAAATGCAGATTCCCTTTGAGAGCAGATACAAATGTGGAGTTTAGGGACTCTGAACTCACAATTTAAAAATACATCTTTTAGTGAAGTTGGTTTTAAATTGTCTGTTTAAAAATCCCACTTTTAGAAAGTAGGCATTTTCTTGCTTGTACCATTCTGTGACTCTTCCTGTTTGTGGATTGCCTGTCTGGGTCAGTTTGACAGTTGGGCTGTTGTGCACCTCTCTAGACAGTGACACAAAAGGGGCAAAAACCTGCATATCCTGATGAGCCATCTGAGCTAGAGAGGAGGGAGGAGTGGTCATTCACACCTGAAAGGACTATGCCTGCCCTCACACAAAGCAGTCCCCGACCCCCTGGTGTGCATCTGGGGCCTGGCCTGGGCAAAGAAGGATCTTGCAAACACTTGAGACTTTTCTTTGAAGTTTGCCAACTTCAAAGACAGAACTGGGTATAAAAAGAAGACCCAAAACCCCAGACTTTTAGAATCTTTCTGGAAGCAAGAGGAACCTCTGCCCAGGAGAAGCGCTGAAGGAGGATTACTGTCCCTTTGCTGTGTTGCTTTGCTGGACTGGCCTGCAGTTGCTGCTTCTGCCTGAAAAGAGAGCAAAGGGTGAACTCTGCTGTGTGTCCTGCTTGAGAAAGTTCTCCAAGGGCTTGGAGTAGAGCTTGCCTCCTGTTGGAAGTCTCAGGGACACGAAAGACTTCCGTTTCCTCGACCTGCAGCACTGGGAACTGTGTGTTTTGTGCTGTTCAAGAGGAGAAACCCCAGCGACGTTGCCAACAACGTCGCTGGCCTGCACCGTGACCTGCTGACGGCACACGGAGTCTCATTGCACCACTTTGCACCGCGACCCTGGTTTCCCCAACGCCATAATTGGGCGACTTCACTGAGCTGCTGCTCGCACAGCGACCTGTGGGCCCGACACTCCGGTATCACCAGCTCACTCCGCAGCCTGGGCACCCCCAATGACACCGCTCATGCTGACACTGGCGCCGCTGCCTGCACGGTGGCCTGTGGATACCACTCGTGAGGTACACGAAGCACTGTCCCGTCCCGCACCGCACCGCAGCCCGGTCCACTGATGCCAGGACCATCGACTCCTGTGTCGTCACCAGGCATCCTGCCTGCACCGTGGCATGTGGACACTGCTCGTGAGGGTCACGAAGCACCGTCCCGCACCGCTGGCTTGGGCCTACCGACAACAGCGCTTAAGCAGCGCTGCCGCCGCTGCCTACAACGTGACCTGTGGACTCCGCACGTCGCACCTCCCCGCTTCACACCGCTGCCCTGGACTCCCCAACGCCACTGGATGCCATCACCGAGCCGCTGCTTGCACCCTGACCTGTGGGCACCGAACGGCGTATTGTCCCAATTTGCACCGCAGCCCCGACGCAATCCACGCCGGCGCACCTGACTTCATCAGCCTGGAGTTCGATCTGCAATGCGTGTGACCTCAAGGGCCCGATGACTCCTGCACTGACTCCGGAACCGACATCGCGACGTCAGCAATGCCACTCTCGGGAGCTCAACGCGAGGATTACAGCGCCCTTCATATCCAAGGTACTGTTTGAAGGTCTTCCTGACACCGTAGCTGGCCCGCAACGCCACGGCCGGCCTGAACTATTGGTTTTGCTGATCACGACGCCGTGATAGCCCCAGGTGGAGCTATCGACTTCAAGGAACTGCATTTTTGAGTAAATCTTGCAGAATTCATATTTTAATTACTGTATGTTGGACTTTTATCGGATTTTGTCTTGTTTTATGTAGATAAATATTGGCTATTTTTCTAAAACTGATGTGGTGTCCTTTTGTAGTGTTTTCACTTATTACTGTGTTATGTGCAAATGCTTTACACATTGATAAGCCTGACTGCTCGTGCCAAGCTACCGAGGGGGTGAGCAGGGGTTATCTGAGCGGGCATCTCCCTTATCCTGACTAGAGTGAGGTCCCTACTTGGACAGGGTGCAAACCGGGTGCAAACCGACTGCCAACTAGAGACCCCATTTCTAACAACAGTGGTATGCCATTGTTTGTGACAGTCATGACAAACATGATGTGGTCAATTGTGAGTGACTATTTGGTGGCATGCACATGTATACCCGATATCTCCTCACACATGCATCACCTAAATTGCACAGGCCTGGTAGTGTGTATTGGAGTCTGAACAAGAGGCAACTTACCACAAATGTAAGTGCATTTGTATCACAAGATCATTGACAGAAATAAATGAACTTCACATATGTTCCGACATACGGACACAAATGTGGCACTGATATGACTAAAAAGGCATTTGTCAAAATCCAACATATGTCCATGCTGGAAGATAGATATGTGAGGTTTCAAATCCCATGAACACACCACTATGGTCATATGTTACTGAAATTATGCTACACATATCTTTACAAACACACAGCACATAGCAGCCTTCGTTGACGCGTGTGTACTCCATCTCCTGCAACTATGATGCATGGGGAACTATATGGCACATGTGTAGCATGGCATCATGTACAACTTGTCATGGCTGTCACATGCCTTACCATGCATTGGACATAGCCTATCATATCTGTTGTGTTGCTGGTATGAGTTCATTTGTACATCAGACATAACAATGTGGTACACCCCCAAATATGTGTTGGAACACGTATGCACACTCATAGTACACATGTGCTAACATGTATGTGTACACAATCTAGCTACACTTGCCCATATGCACACAAAATCAGTCATAGCATGCATCACACACATAAATAAACATATAGGTTAAACATACCAATGTCACTGTCAAGATATGAATGGGCATGCACACACATGTAGCCATACCATACTGACAACATAATTGCATAGCCCCTGTGGCATGGTATGTGAATCTGGGTGCATTCGAAGACTTCCTAATTCATTTCCACGCATTCCTGTCATGCATCAACATTTTTTGATGCAAACAGCTTAATTCCATACTTCGCAAGCCCAGGAACATGATCCTTGGCCTCTGCATGTCAATCGCACGGCCACAGGCCTTGTCAGCCTGTATGCAAAGGAATACCACACATGACAGTCAAGCAACAAAAATGTTGATGCAAATGCCTAAACTTTATACTTTCCTATGCAGAAAAAAGACACCTGGCCCCTGAGCGTCAATTGCACGTCCACTGGCCTTGTTAGGCACAATGGGGAAAAAATGGAGCATCACCGTCATGTGTCAAAAAAAACTATGCATAACTGAAAACGTGATGCACAGGCCCAGGAAGTGATGAAACAGGACATCTTGCCTGCATACATGGTGCAGTTAGTTCACTTTCACTTCACAGTCTTATTGTCTGTGACTGTGTGAGACTGTGTGGAGCTGGTGATGTTGGTGGATTGGAGTTTTTGGAGGGTTTTTGTGCTGTGTCCTGTTTCTGTTGTGTCTTATTTGTCTTTCAATCAGTCTTTTGTAGTGAATAAGAAGAACCGGGTGCAGAATGAGGAAATATGGCGCTCAGGGTGCCTAATCCACCCAAGTATATAATGGGGAACCCCACTAGGGAAACACCCAACCCTAAAGGTCAAAAAACCTCACAACTCAGACGATACACAATGAGGTGCCCCTAAAGTATACAGTAAACAACAAGATAAAGAATTCACATATTATTACGAAAATCAGTCCATAATGCCACCAGTGAGTCTTGGAGTAGATCAGTACAGGTAATAAATCAGTCCAAAGTTTATTGAGAGTATGATTTCATATTGAACAGTCCGCAATCCAAAGCAATATGTACTTCCAACTTCCAGCCAACACGTGTTTCGTCTTTGGGAATAATTAACATCCCTTACGACTTCTTCAGGGCTTAAACATCCAATGACACCATTAATATTACTCAGTGATGTCAGATGATCCGTAATTGATATATCGCAATGTAAAAATCCACCACACATAAGTTCAAAAACACCCAATATTCCCAAGTTGAAAACTCCGATATGCAAATGTTAGCGCCTCCGTGTCAGGACGCCAAGTAATTACGCTGATATCTCCGAAATACAAGTGCCGGCGCCTCCAAGTTAGGACGCCCAGCGAGTGCGCTCAATCTACAGTCTTTTGTAGTGTAGTATTTATCTGTCACTGTATTATGGGGTGTTAGTTGGGTATTTGGGGTAGTTGGGGTAGTTTTATCTTTTTGTTTCCTGCAATTACATCTGCAGTATACAAGCACTGCATGAAGTCTGGGGCAGGGAGGATGTCAAAGGTGACGGCTGATGAGCTAGGGGGCTTTATATGGTTTGTGTAGCATTACCTGCCAATGATGCTGGTATTGGGTGGAAGTGTTAGCCAGGGATGCCCCACGGAGGCCAGGAGGCTGCGCGGGGCAAGGTGCTCCACCACCTAACAAGAATATTTGGAGCCGGAGGCAATGACCACCAACGTAAACACCATTGGGCTGACTTGACGGGATCACCTGGGATTGAGATTGGTGGAGCAGTTGGCAAGTATCCCATTTGCATAGCAACACCATTACTTGCATGTGCATGACAGGTGCTGATAAGGTTGAGTGCAACATGTTTTGTCAAAGGATCTGGGCATATAGTATTGTGCCTGTATTAAGAACCCCAGCGCCACCTTAGAGCTGCCATTGTAATTAACATTTATGAAGCAGAGGCAGGGCAAAAGTGCCATCTTCTCTGTGCAATCATAACAAACTGGTGCGATGCATGCATAGCGCCACTCAGTTTAGACCAGCACCAGGCATCATGTATTGGAGGGGGCCCTACACCTGTTAAAGTGCATGGCTCTGGAAAATATGACACATTTCCTATTGCCATATTTCCTGCACTGTGAACGGCTGCTCAGAGCAGGTGTTATAAGGGGGAATATATTTGTATATGATGGGCCCATATGTACTCACTAGAAGTCTTGCTAATCTTTTTGTTACTACTCCTGCTGAGTACATCATTTGCATCAAAATACATTGATGCAGTTGCCCCCTTCCTGCACCATGCTGTATGGTATTTCCCATAAGGTGCACACAAGGCAGGGGGAAAGGGGTGCACTAAGGGCCACAAGGACTGTAGTGATGCACTTGGTGCAGCACCACTTTCCTTAAATCTGCCCCTCTGTGTCATTGGCCAATGCCATTTAAGGGAGCTTGACTATGCACTGGGTCCAGACTACTAGCACCTTCCTCTTCCTGTACATTGTGTATCACATACATCCTAAAATGTGTCTCTTACCCCACACACATATGCTGAATTTGTACCACAGGCCAGCTGCATCTTATTGAGAGTATGGAACAGGCCTGCATCAGCAGTAGCACATTACTCAGAAACTTACACCAACACAGGTATCCTTGGACCACAGAGCATGTGTGTCTGTGTTGAGGCATATGTCTATGGGCCTGCTGCTATCCCTTCCTGGAGAATTAATCGAATACCATGGCAATAATGGCTGGCCACACAGTACTGGCAAGAAGGCTGTAATTTAAATCAGTCAATGTGCAGGTAGGAACAACTAAATAAACATAAGTAAACTGCCATAGCATTGTAGCTCAAGTGTGTGTGCCTTGTAATGGCACACAAATATTAGTAACTAGAAACAAGGATGTATCAAAGAATTCCTCAACACTTTGGAATACTCACACAACCCCTGGGCAGTTGTCTGTCTGTTTGAGGTGACAATGAGTTAGATGTCTTCAACATCTGGGGCAGGCGTAAAAGCTATGGGTGTCACAATGGAATGGCCACTGCAAAAACCATTGCATGTCCCTCAAATGCAGAATATTGTCTCATGCAGCCCCATATGGTCATGGAGGTGTAAAGCAACAAAACACTTGCCTGACAATTCCATGTACATATGTTGCAGTTAAATACACAACAGGAGTGTCAGATAAATTGATGGTTTTTAAGTGTCAGGGACTCCTTTTTCCGAGACTACATGTGACTGACTGATTACAGATGTTTGACAGTTGTTCTGATCTTCCACTAAGCTGACTTGCTCATTCAGCCTAACAAGTTGATTTTAAAACTGTTTTCCATGTACAGACATGTCCAAATATCACAAAGCTATGTTTTCATGTCATGTATTTGGAGAGCGGTCCAAATTTGAAGACCCCAATGCTGCCAGTAAGTGTCACCTTGTGCGTCACGTGTGGCAACCATGGTTTTGTGTGAGATAGACTGATATGAGCAATGCAATGAATAAATGTTTTCCATGACCAATGTATGATATCATTGGAGTTAGGATGGTGACATCATGTCTGATGCAATATTGATCTTTGAGAATGGCTTGATTGTTGCACAAGTGGCAAAGTTACTGCCATGGAATTGTGGGTGTTAGGAAATGGTAAGCATGGCCACATAAACATTGATGTCACCTCTCTGACCAGGATGTCATGCTCTTCCTCACTAAAGCGACACTTCTGCTTCCTCTTTTTCTTCTACTAGGACTTTGAGGGATCCTCCTGGCTGGTACTTGGTTGATTTGTGGTCTCCTTGGGGTCTTTCCAGGCATGCATTCTCCATCTTGTCTTTCAAATTGTTTTTTTCTTGATTGTGCGTTTTTTTAATCCTAATGTGGTTAAAAATGGCACTAACCCATATTGAGTCAACAATAACTGCTGCAAAATGGTCTAGCACCACTTTTGCAGCATTAGCATCATTTTACAGTACAGCATGTCGCAAAAATTAGCGTCATTTGTTTTTACTCTAACCATTCCACAGCGCCACCGTGCATCATTTTTTAAATATGGTGCATGGGTGGCGCTAGGGAATGATGGTAGTTTGCTTAAAAACTTTGATGCACAACTGTGCTAGTGCAGTTGTGCATCATTTTCCATAAATATGGGCCGAAATCTGCAGCTACTGCTGATGGTTTGCCAGACTGAGACAAAATTGTGAGTGAGGCTTAACAAAAGTGCAGAGTTTCAGAAGGCAAGGGAAATCCAAAAAGGAAAAAAGGAAAAACCAAAGAGAAAAAAACAGCATGTGGTTGTGTAATGGTCTGTAACAATACAATAGTGTACACCAATCACTGTATGTCAAGTACAAATACAAGTTCTAATCTCACTGCTGAGCACCAATGTTAAAAATGGGGTCTCTAGTTGTCAGTCAGGTTACACCCTGTCCAAGTAGGGACCCTCACTCTTCTAAGGGTAAGAGGGATACGCAGCTCAGATAACCCCTGCTCAACCCCTTGGTAGCTTGGAATAAGCAACCAGGCTTATCTCAGAGGCATCGTGAAAAGTATTTCTCCAAACACACACAGTAACACAGTGAAAACACCACAAAAGGACTCCACACCAGTTTTGAACAATAGCCAATATTTATCTAAATAAAACAAGACCAAATCTACAAAAATCCAACATATACAAGCAAAGATATGAATTTTTAAATTAAAAAGAGTCTTAATCCATAGAAATTAATGGATGTGTTGTTTTAGCACAAAGTACCTATTATGCGTAAACAAAAAAGCCTTGTGGGCGAGTGTGCATCGGAAAAGAAAGGGATGCATCGATTCTTTACCGCAAGTGAGGCCGTGTGTCAATTCTTTCCTCGCTGGTTAAACAATGCATTTATTCTTTCCTCACAAGGAAGGGATGCGTTGATTTCCAGACAAGCAGCCTCAGGTCTGTGCAGTGATGTGAAAGATTTTGATGCCCAGGGCAGATGCATGGAAAATTCTGACGCACTGTTTGAAGGGTCCGCATTGAGAACAGGCGCTGCCTCGATCCTGCTGCCGTGAGGTAGGATCTGAGTTGAATTTTCAGCCACAAGACAGGCACTGCATCGATTTTTCTGATGCACACAAATGGCGGTGCGTGGATTTTCCCTCACAAGTTATCAGCTTCCACTCCTAAGGGCCCAGGGACTGGATTTGGCACCACTTAGTAAGTCAGGACTCTCAACAGGAGAGCCCAGGCACTAGCAGATGACGTTTTTGATATCCCTGAGACTTCAGAACAGGAGGCAAGCTCAGTCCAATCCCCTGGAGAAACTTCACAGGCAGTATTTTAGAAAGCAAAGTCCAGTCCTTTCCCTCTTCAGGAAGACGCAGCAGCAGCAGGCCAGTACAGCAAAGCAACAGGCAGAGTGGCAGGTCCTCCTCAAGCATCAAGCTCTTCTCTTTGGCAGAGGTTCCTCTTGATAACGAAGTAATCTGAAGTTGTGGGGTCAGCATTCCAATACTTATACTCGTTTCTGCCTTTTAAGTAGGCAAAATTCAAAGGGAAGTCATTTTGCACAAGACCCTACATCTTCCTTGCCCTGCCCAGACACACAGTAGGGGGTTGGAGGCTGCATTGTGTGAAGAGAGGCACAACCCTTTCAGGTGCAGGTGCGGGTGTCAACTCCTCCCTCCCACTCTAGCCCAGGAAGACTTGTCAGGATGTACAGGAAACACCTCAGCTCCCTTTGTGTTACTGTCTAAAGTGAATTCACAAACAGCCCAACCGTCAGTCTGACAGATGTGTATTCAGCAGCCAAGCAGAGGCACAGAATAGCTAAGCAAGAAAATGACCACTTTCTAAAAGTGGCATTATCAAACTGACAATCTAAGAACCAACTTCACTAAAAGATGTATTTTTGATCTGTGAGTTATGAGACCCCAAATTCCATCTCTGCTCCCAATGGGAAATTACACTTAAAAGATATTTAAAGGCAATCCCCATGTCACCCTATGAGAGAGATAGGCCTTGCAATAGCGAAAACCGGATTTGACAGTATGTGATTATCAGGACATGTACAACACAACAGTACATGTACTACGTTTTAAATACACTGCACCCTGCCTTTGGGGCTACCTAGGGCCTACATTAGGGGTGACTTACATGTAGTAAAAGGGAGGCCAAATGGGTAGACTTGCCAGGTCGACCTGGCAGTTTAAAACTGCACACACAGAAACTGCAGTGGCAGGTCTGAGACATGTTTACAGGGCTACTCATGTGGATGGCACAATCAGTGCTGCAGGCCCACTAGTAGCATTTGATTTACAGGCCCTTGGCACACATAGTGCACTTTACTAATGACCTACTATTAAATCAAATATGCCAATCATGGATAAACCAATCAACACTACAATTTAGACAGACAGCATATGATTTTTAGCACTGGTTAGCAGTGGTAAAGTGCCCAGAGTCCTAAAGCCAACAAAAACAGGTCTGACAAAATAGGAGAAAGGAGGCAAAAGGTTTAGAGATGACCCTGCAAAAAGGGCCAGGTTCAACACCACCAAACTAACAGTCTGTTAAACACAGGTTTCTTTCTCAGTAGTCATCCAGTTAAATGCCACACACCCAGGTAGATCTTACAGCCATGGGCCAAGGAAAATGGCCCAGCCTAGTGTCCCGTGACAGGAGCAGACAGGCGCTTGTGGCTCAGTCTTCACCCCGGCTCATCCCGCGGAATTCACAGTGCTTATAAGTGCATTGATATTGCTGGGCCCTTCCTCCTGGACGCTGTTAAAAAGTGGTGTGCATATCAAACCGGATACCCATATTGTCAGAAATGTCTGAAAAAATGTATGGGTTTTTAGTCGGTGGTCAGTAAAAATAGTTCGTAGAATGCACCTTTGTTCCATCGTTTTGAGGGTAGAGGTGGGGCATTCAGTTTTCACCGCTCTTCTTTTCTGGACGAAACCCCTGGGAATAGTTGGACTTGCCCTGTGGCACTATAGAAATGCAGGATTGTACGAGTACTGCTTCACAACTTCAAACATATAACTTTTAGGATAATTTATTTTAAAGTGTATCCATAAAGGCACAATCTGGCCGCTTTTTTCAACTGACTCGAGTAAATATTTTGTTAAGGGAGGTTGGACTAGTGCTCTCTTCGCACACGCTCAGAGCATTTAATCTTGGCTACCCACGCATCACACTTACAAATTTCACCAGCTGCAACTAGCACCTGCGACAGCACAACAGCCTTGAAAGGCTGAGCTAGCTTCTCAACCTTACAGCACTGTGGCATTTAATTTAAGGGCCACCTGCTGCCTTAGACAAAGCTGTTAAGCAGTGACAAGTACCATTTTATGTTAACTTTACCAAACAAGGGAAAACGTAACAGAGAATTTGGATAAGGGGCTAACAAGAGGTGTCAAAAGAAGCGGCTCTGTGTGTTTTTTATTATAATGCCTTCTAATAAGGAACAGAAAATTGGCAATCTATGTGACAAAGAACGTATAACAGTTGCAGCCCACGCAGATACCAGGGCAGCTTGCGGCACGCCTGCATGACACAGAAGCGTTTGCCATGTCCTCTGGTGAGATGGGAACCCAGCGTGCAGCTTGACAGGACAATTTTCCACTACTATATCCCTAATAGGATATTCTCCAAGTGCAAAGAGAAGATGTGTCTGCCCTTTCCCCAGTGGGCGCTCTGTGCCCACGACATTAACTGTAAAGTTTTGATCAGAAGTTAAAGCAGCCGAGGGGACTCCCTGTTGTCAATCATGTGTTACTCTTCGTGTGCTGAGTTTACCCATTTTTGATAAGCCAATTCAGAGCAATCAGCTTTATATGGTACGTTTACTTTACTTCTGCATTTCAAATGTTTAATGCCTGAACATTGTAAGACATCGTTAGCAAATACACACTCAGGAAAAATAATTTCAAAAGAAGATAATGCTACTATATAATGCTACTATATAGGAAACAACATCATATCTAAATCCCATTACCGTCCTCATGATGCTGTGAAAAATAGTTGAACTTCCTACATACTCCTAAAGTGGGCAGGGTGTCCTGCTGCGCACTTGCATTTGGCGGATTCAGCTTAAGTAAGCTGCCGTTTGCCTAGGTTTGCGCTGTAGAAATACAATTAACATACATACAAACAAACAGTGCTTAATTTGAGACAGTGGTTGCTGTTGTGACCCACCGACACTCAGTTTCGGAGATCAGCACTTATTTTTCCTCATCAGACATTGACCGTGAGCAAGAGAGGGAAAAACAGTCATAGGGGAAAGAAAGAGGAAGAGGAGGGCTGAAAATCATCACAAGGACAGAAAGCAGGAACTTGGAAGAGAGAGATAACGAGGCAGGGTGATCTCTTTTTTATGACACCACTTGCCTACTGAGCCCTGCAGCCCTAACATGAAGCTCATCTCATTGCAATGCCAAGCACTCTAGCGACAATCTCTTGATGAACTGTACATTATTGTGTGCTTTATAATTTCAGCAAGGCCTTAAAAAATCTCTCACTATTTGGATGTCTACCCAAAGCATCTGCTTCAGGGCTAGTGCTATCCTCACTACCTGTATATTTTGTTTAATGGGCCACATGCTGGCCCAAATGGCTGTGAACTTTTCCAAGTAGCAAACATTTTGTAGTGGACGTGATAGACAGTGTTAAATAAAGTATACAGTTTCCAGTGAGATAAATGAGCTACATCTCCAATATACAGATAATGTAAATTTCAATTAAGATCAATTGATCCCAAATAGTTCTGAGTCTTGTCTCATTGGAAACTGTATGCATTATTGTAAACTGTCTCTACCCTGTCCACTTCAAATTTTTCTTGCAACTGTGGGTTTATGGGTATTGCCCACTTCTAGGGTATCCTTAGGGTACGGCAGCTGTATTCAGAAGCAAAGCCATTTTATTGTAGCACAGTCCCTGGGTCCTTACCCCTTTACATCTTCGACATACGTGTAGCAAACAAGTTTAACAGAGTTCTGACACTTTCTCCAAAGTGCCTGCTCTGTGGTCTGTCAAGCAGTCCCGCCTTGCAGAGAGTAAATCAAGTCTTAAAGGCTCTATTTTGTTCTCCTCTTTGCTGAGAGAGGATGGTTGTCATTCCTGACTAGATTCCCCCTCCACTGCTGTTCTGAAAAGGATATGCCACAACCCTTTCCCAGATCATACTCGCTCTGTTTCTTCCAAGTCTGCTCCCTTTCAAAGTTTAGAACAGTACGGGCCTTATTTATACTTTTTGGTGCAAAACTGCACTAAGGCAGTTTTGCCCCAAAAAGTTTTGCACCGGCTTGCACCATTTTTTAGCACCAGCTGTGCACCATATTTATGGAATGGTGCACGCCGGTGCAAAGGGTAGGCTAGCTTAAAAAAAAATGACGTTAGGCAGTTTTGAGTCAAAATAAATCATTCTGACCAGATTAGCCGCATTTTTTGACGCTAAGGGGCATATTTATACTCTGTTTGCGCTGAATTAGAGTAATTTTTTTTTACTCTAATTCAGTGCAAAACTAACTCCATATTTGTACTTTGGTGCTAGACCCGTCTAGCACCAAATTTCTGGAGTTAAAGTCATTTTTTGGAAGTGGAAACCTACCTTGCCTTAATGAGATGCAAAGTAGGCGTTCCCGTGCAAAAAAATGACTCTATGGCCTTAACACCATATTTATACTCCCATGCAAAAATGGTGCAAGGGAGGGAGGAGGGGTCAAAAAATGGGGCAAAGCTTGCTTTGCCCCATTTTTTAAGACCTGGGTCAGGGCAGGCGTGAGGGGACCTGTGGCCCTATTTCCATGGTGGAACACGATGGAATAAGCCCAGAGGTGCCCTCCCTAGGCCCTAGGGGCACCCCCACCCATACTAGAGGGACTGCGAGGATGGGGGACCCCATCCCAGGTAAGTACAGGTAAGTGCATTTTATTTTTGAAAGTGCCATAGGGGGCCCTGAAATGGGCCCCCATACATGGCACAGGGTGCAATGGCCATGCCCAGGAGACCCCTGTCCTCTGTGCTGGCCACTGGGGTGGTGGGCATGACTCCTGCCTTTTCTAAGGCAGGAGTCATGTGGCATGGTAGGTTTAGCACCATAAAATGACGTTAATCTGGTTAGGGTCATTTCTTTTTTCTCTAACCTGCCTAAAGCCATTGTTTGGTGCTAAACCCTCTTCTTCTATACTGCCAGCCCCACCCGACTAAAGTAAGTTTTTAAAACTCTAGCCTACCCTTTGCACCGGCTTGCACCATTCCATAAATATGGTGCCCGGCTGGTGCACAGAAATGGTGCACGCCGGTGCTAGTCTTTTTGGTGCAAAACTGAGTTAGTGCAGTTTTGCAGCAAAAAGTATAAATAAGGGCCACTATTTTGTAAGTTTGCGCCACTTTTGCGTCATAAAATGATGTTAATGTGGTGCAAAAAAAGTTTAAATCAGGGCCTTGGTGCTAGATGGGTCTAGCACCAAAGTATAAATATGGAGTTAGTTTTGCACCGAATTAGAGTTAAAAAAAATGACACTAATTCGGTGCAAACAGAGTATAAATATGCCGTAGAGTATAAATATGCCCCTAAATATGGCGTTAAGGCCATAGAGTAATGTTTTGCACGGGAACCCCTACCTTGCATCTCATTAAGGCAAAGTAGGTCTCCACTTTCAAAAATTGACTTTAACTCCATAAATTTGGTGCTAGAGGGGTCTAGCACCAAAGTATAAATATGGAGTTAGTTTTGCACCGAATTAGATTTTTAAAAAATGACACTAATTCGGTGCAAACAGAGTATAAATATGCCCCTAAATATCAGTATTGGATGTCCAGAATTTCTCAAGCCATCAATAGAGTGCTGATGATGACTTATATGAAGCTGCGTGAAACATTTCACCCTGAAGTGCATCCCTCTTGGAGTCTCTTCATTTCCCAGCTCACTGCTACTTTGCAAGGACAGTTGTGGGTCCTGTAAAATGTAAATGGTAATCTCGGACTAATAAAGGCTGGTTTTGAACTCTGAATGTAGAAGAAGTATTATTACGGGGGAATATTCTCAGTACATGGAACTAAGTGGACATTTGTAAAAATTAATCCCTTTGAGACCCGAAGAAAAAACAGCAAAGGAGAAGTTACTGTTTACGCTGAGCCTGCATGATGAAGGAGAGTGGTGGTGCTGAGATTATAGCATAATGTATTTCGCTAATTATATGAAGCATCACAGAATATGATTAATGTATTGTCCTATTTTATTTGAATATAACACATTTCAATTCTGTAAAGTTGTTTAAATGCTTAATCATTTGCAATATACAGATTTCTTTTTAACAAGGTGCAATGCAATTGAAAATATATTTTTTCATAAATATTTTATTATCATTTGCAAAATAATGTATACACTTTGCAAAGATACTGGAAATGTAGCTACACAAAAACCACTGAAATGTAGCACATAACAACTTTCCAATAAGTACAATTAAAAACTGTCACCATATCATATAGAGTCATTAATAAAACCTATTATTATAATAATATTTCAATGATTGATTATAAAGTAAACCAATTATGAAAAAATATAACCCGAATTAATCACGAGCCTACACAGTAACATAAGGCAAGACAACACAGTTTATCAAAATTTTGCAGAAAACAAAGAGGCGACAAATATACAGAAAATAAAATGAAAGCACCCTTCAAAACCAATCCCACATCTCATTATGGTGGTAACATTATGGTGGTAACAGATGTCATCACATTTGCCTTTCATGATCACTTTATGAAAACATATTCTGTCTCTCTTTGAAAGCACACATTTCCAATATCTCATTTTTTAATGAAAGGGGCTGTATGTGAGCTACGCTTTCTTAAGGCATTGAGGGCCATATTTATACTTTTTGACGCAAAACTGCGCTAACGCAGTTTTGCGTCAAAAAAATTAGCGCCGGCTAACGCCATTCTGAAGCGCCATGCGGGCGCCGTATTTAATCAATGACGTTAGCCGGCGTTAGCCGCCGGCGCTGCCTGGTGTGCGTGGAAAAAAATGACGTACACCAGGCAGCGCCGGCGTAGGGGGGATATGGGGCTTGGGCGTCAAAAAATGGGGCAAGTCAGGTTGAGGCAAATTTTTCGCCTCAACCCGATTTGCGCCATTTTTTTCGACTCCCAACCCCCATAGAAATGACTCATGTCTTAGCAAAGACAGGAGTCATGCCCCCTTGCCCAATGGCCATGCCCAGGGGACTTCTGTCCCCTGGGCATGGTCATTGGGCATAGTGGCATGTAGGGGGGCACAAATCAGGCCCCCATATGCCACAAAAAAACAAACAAAAAAACACTTACCTGAACTTACCTTAATGTCCCTGGGATGGGTCCCTCCAGCCTTGGGTGTCCTCCTGGGGTGGGCAAGGGTGACAGGGGGTGTCCCTGGGGGCATGGGAGGGCACCTCTGGGCTCCTTCAGAGCCCACAGGTCCCTTAACGCCGGCCTTTTCCAGGCGCTAAAAAACAGCGCAAAAGCGGCCGTACGTAAATTTTTTTGACCCGCCCACTCCCGGGCGTGAATTTTGCCCGGGAGTGTAAATACGGCGCACATGCCTCAGAGTCAATTTTTTAGACGCGAACGCCTACCTTGCATATCATTAACGCAAAGTAGGTGTCCACGCAAAAAAGTGACGCAAACTCCATGGACTTTGGCGCTAGACGCGCCTAACGCCAAAGTATGAATATGGAGTTAGTTTTGTGTCGGAATTGCGTAAAAAAAAACGACGCAATTCCGGCGCAAACGGAGTATAAATATGCCCGTGAGGGACATTTAACTTTTTTTCTAAGACTAAAATATGCTACAATTGCCTGGGCATATGTAAACTTGCTTTTATTAGTACATTGGTGCAGTGTTTCTTAACTTTTGGTCCAGGTACCATGAGAGTCCGCAAAACCTATTCATGGGGTCTATGCCTGTTTAGAACATTAACAGATTCATATAGTCTATATGAATAAAGATACAAAATGTACATCCAACATTCTGTAAATGTGAAAGGATTTGAAAATGGATGCTAAAAATTAAGGGACTGTCCTCAAATTGGTTTATGGGAGCAGTGCAAATGCATCAAACAGAATATGATATGGACAATGAGTGGCCTCCGTTGAATTTAGAAAAGCTCTAATCTTCCCATTATATTATTTGTATTTGTTAGTGATTTAAATAAAATATTTCATCATTTGCATACGTGTTTCATGAATACTTGATTCTGTATTTTTTATATATTGCTTTGTGGTTCAAATTACCAAAAAGGCTTAGGACCGATCCTCATCTTCCAGGATGCCAGCAATGATTCAGTAGGGGTCCCTGGGTTCCAGGAATGATAGAGTGATGCTTACCTAGAAACTAAATGTTATGAATGACTGCAGTAGTGGATTAGAACCAATAAAGAATATGTACCCAACTTTGCGCTTACGGCTAGTGCCATGCAATGCAACAATGTTTTCTTTCAAAGGGAAAATAACCATCCAACTTGACTCATGGAGATTTAAAGATGAATCGTGTTCCCATATTCTATTTCTGACAAATTGCACACTGTTTGCAAATCCCGTCTCTGGTATTCAGCCAACATAAAAGTTTGGATGCCATAACCTTCCGAATTGGGATACTCCATTGATGCATTTCTAACACAATGACTTCTAAACAATACCCAGTAATTGGAGTTCACAGTTACGGGCTGTGTTATGTATTGTGTGGGATGGAAAAGTTCCCCGCATGGTGATGGATGCACAACCCTGCCCCGAGTGCCTCAACTTGATTGATGCCTGGATCCCTAATGCTGATTGCTTGTGAGCCATGACATAGGCCTGTCTCATGGATTACAATCTTTTAGGACCGGGAGGGACACCCACAGAGCTATCCCTATAGTAGTGAAAGGCTACTGTCTTTTCCCAGAGTTATACAGTTCAATTGGGGTGGGGGAAGCATACTGTGTGGTGAGTAGGAGGAGTGAACAGGTCCTTTATACTTATGTCACTGGAGTGAGGCCTGCAGGTTAACTCATTTAACGTACTTCTATGGTGTGCTTAACGCAACTTTGGCCTTCATCACTTTGGTGTGTAGTGCTGTACAGTGTGTCTGGTATACATGTGCTGGGTATATATGTCCCTGTGATTGGTGCTATATATAAAGGATGCAGTGCTGTGCCGCACAATTGTGCTGTATACATATGTTGGGTGTATGTGAGTCTGTAAATGGTACAGTACATATTTTGGGAGACCCAAGGCAGACTGGAGTAGCATGAGGAGAGGAGATAGTGGAAACCCCCAGCTAGATTTCTGCATTGCTTCATTTTTGTAAGCTGGCTGAGGGAAGCTGGAGGAAGGGAGAGCCAGGCTTTTTGTATACTTAATAGTGTGCTATTTTCTTCAGAGAGAGGTCACAGGGAAGGGGTCTGGGGGAGATTGGGCCGATAGGCAAACCCTAATGAGTGGAGTTGAAGCCTGGAGTACCCTTTCGATAAGTATATAACTGTGACTGATATCCGGGTGTGAACCTCTAATCCTTCATGTGGCCTGTGTTGTGGGGCTATCAGATTTGGAGGTGTTCCTATTGTGACCGCCTGCTTTCTGGAGGAGGAGAGAACAGGAAAAGGAGCAATTCAAAGGGAAGCAGAGCCCCAACATAAACTTCCAGCTCTAAATCACATTTGGTGTTTGGAAATGGACTACAAGAAGGGGAATTTGAGACTCCAAAACAGGTCAGTTATCATGCAACCAGTTGGGCTGTGGAAGAAGAAGAAGCTCTGCAAGACGTCTGCCTGAGACCAGGACTGGGGACAAAGGCCTGCTAGTCTCTCAGCTTGGTGAGGGGGATAGTAATCAGAGAATTCAAGACACCTGTACACCTGCCCTTGCAGCCTGGAGCACCAGTACCTGCCTGCATGCCAAGACCAGGGTGCCCTGTGAGGTAGAGGAGCACACTGGAGGGAGCGATGTCCAGTGGAGGAGCCCTGGTGTTAGGATCCTCATAGTGAAGTGTGGGAGGAAATGGCTTCTGCACTGATCAGATCTTTGCTGGTGTGCGAGGAAAAGTCAGAGACCCCCATATGCCCAAGGAGGGCTGCCGTGAAGTGAGTCATCACTGTTGCGGTACTGAACTGGTAATTACCCATGTGCAGTCCCAAGTCATTGACCCCGTATGCCAGGTAGGGCTGCTATAAAGATTGCTGCCATGCTCACCAGGCTGTATTTCATGTGCAGAATCAAGTCACTGACCCCATATGCCAGGTGGAACTATTGTGAACTTTGCTACTCTGCCAATCATGATGTAGCCCATGCGCAGAGGAGGAACTGTCACCCTGTATGCCAGAGGGGGCCACTGGGACCAAACAAGAAGTGTGGTCTGGTTGAGACTGTTGATGGAGAAAGGAGGCTGCTGTAGTGACACATGCGGACCCAAACCATGGCTGAGGACCAGCACCTGCATCGTTGTATCCCCTCCCTCTCTGTGGGAAGGAACCTTAGCACCAGGCATCAAGACCCCCCTGGCCACTGCAAGACAGTGCGTGAGGAACTTGAGGACACCCAACTGCAGTCCTCCTGGTCTGAATGTGAAAGACTTACAGGAGGCATCCACTGCAGCTTTAGCACCCACGGAGGCAAACTCAGAGACTACAGTCACTCCGATCCTGCTGATGTGGGTTAAACTGATAACTGGGCAGGTGGCCCCAGGGGAACTTGCTTGTCAGAGAACACTGCAGCGCTGGAACACTTTAGATTTTAATCAAACGTTAGTGTGAGACCCTGACATTGGATTGCCAGTGGGGTTTAACCTGAAAGTCACCCATAGTGAATCAAGAATAACCAGCAGCTGGAGCGAGTGGGACTCAGGTATCCACTATGAATGCTAGATCTCTGACCTCAGATAACTGTGTGGGTTGTTTGTGAATGATGGATTTTACTTTGTGTTTGCATGTAAATACAACCTTTTCATAACAGCAAGTATTTTATTGAACATTATTAATTGCTGCCTCAGGTATTTTGAGTTGTGAGCTTGTGTTCACCACGCATACCTCCACCCTTGAGAATCCTGGGACTGCTCAACCTGCACTACTACTGAGAGTGAAGTGCTGAAGGGATACTTTGCCCAGTTGCTCAGGATCCATTGTAGATTGGGACGGGGGGCATCAGGAGTAAACTGTCTGAACCCCCATGGTTGGGCCCAGTAACTCCTGCTTGTCCCATGGCCCACTGAATAGGTTTCTGACATGTATTATAGATTTGTATACCACTGCTGGGAGCTATTCCACTTGCTAAAGATCTTGAACCTGAGTTATAGGTCTGACTTTCAGGAGTATCAAAGGGTCTTTAACAAGAGGTAGAGCCCAGGGCACAAGGGCAATAAGCTCATTGAAACATTCCACCCAATGAGGGTAAAATATTCTAAATTAAAAACGGAGAAACAGAAAGTCAAATATTGGAATTTAGGAGCAGAAGTCACTATTAACTTTGAGCCACTTTGTTATCTTCAATGGCGCTCGCAGAATTCCACTGTTCTACTGACTCTTACATTCCATGAAAATATGATAGCTCTCTCCTCCTCCAGCCAGATAGGACTTGATATGAGTAAAGGTCCTATGATGCATCATGCTAGTTGGTAGCACAGGAATTCCAAATGTGGCATTCTAAACTTTAATAAGTTAATGCTAGCCTTCACTTTAATCATTATCAGGATCTTGCGGTACAGCTCTAGGGGACAAAAGGCCCTTATTAATGGAGGCCCATTAAATTCTGACCCAATCATAAATACTTGTTCACACATGGATTGAAATTACAATTGATGTAATATTTATTGCACCCAGCAAAAACTCAAAATATGAGTAAATTATTGAATCCAATAAAATCTGAACACGTTGGTGTCAGGTTTTATCCATGTGATACTTATCACATCAAAATGCTGGTCCACTCTTAACGAATGCCTCATTACATAGCCACTATTTGCCTAAAATATTGTACTTGCTCTTCAATATTTTAAATCCTACTCCTCCTTGAAACAATCGCTATAAAATGAGGTGGCTAGAAATTGTCACAGGCCTGACCACTGGAAGAATCTGTCTGGGTACTTTTGGACACAAATTTCCAGGTCTTTACAGCTCTTGTCTGCCAGAGATAAGGGTGACGCCTTCTATTAGCCACGTTATCACTGACGCAAGATAGCACCTAATTGGAAAGTGCCTTCCAGAAAAGTCTCCAAATAGAATGAAAAGCCTTGGGCAAAAGGCTCACTTGATGAGAATGGCTCTGTGCTGCTGAAGAAAAGGTCAGGTTGACCAGGGGTGGAGCAGCAGGGTGTGATGAGGTCATGAATGCTGAAGAAGGCAGATACAGGGAGCGATAAGGAGAGCATGACACCCAGGAAGTAGATGAAAGACAGGAAGGGAACAAGATTGAAAAACTTCCAAAAAATGGACTAAGTGAAAAGGCATGAGATAAACCACAGCTAGAATACTCAAAGTGTTGCAAATTAAGGAGTAATAAGAAACTCCTCCCTAAGTAGGGGAAGGACAGGAAGTTATACCAGACTGCCATCTTAGGGGGAGCGGTTAGTGGACTCCTATTGCTAGTGCAGGTGTATTAATAAAAATTTGTTAACGGGTGTTCATGTTTTCTGAATCATGGGTTTTTGTAGAAAATATAATAATGTAGAAAAATAATGCACGCATTTGAAAATGTGATTACGAAGAGTGGCTCCCCAATGTTCACAAAGTGTACTTATTAGTAGATTAATGTTGTGAAATGTTGAAAAGATGTTTGACTAATGTAGTAATACATCATATTAAGGGTTATGTATTATGCCCTTGCTTTATTAATTGTAGGCCTTAACTTAGCGAGTGTCTTGGCCTAGTTGCCAGGCCTCATGTCAAAACTGTTTTTCTTAATGTTTAATATATGGCTGTCCTAGAGAGTTAAACTATGATTTTCAATTTGCATTGTTTAGATGTGCTCACAACGGAAGTTTCTCATGAGAATTGACTGCTAGAAAATCCTGTTCTTGCTAATGTAACATTTTTTGTGTAATACTTGTGAGACCGACTTTCTCAGGAGAAGAACAATAGAGATACTGACTGGAGTAGAAGCTGCAGCAATATTGTTACCTGACAAGCAGGATAATGAGGACATTGCAGGACCAACTAATCAATGACATGTGAACGGAGTAATGGTAGAATTCATAGATTTGGAATTTTAGTTTTATTGGACAAAGTGTGAACATGTGATTAATTGACTAATGGGGATTTGGGAAACAGTTTTAGTAGTTTTAATTTAACAGGACTGCACGGGGAAGGGATAGCTCATTCATTGCCCATTTTGTTGCTGGCCGAAAGGTCAATATTTTCCTGTGCGTCTTGACAAGAGACGTGCCTAATTATAATACTTAAAGACTTTGGGCCTGATTTATACTTTTTTAGCGCCGCATTTGCGTCATTTTGTGATTAATTGACCAATGAGGATTTGGGAAATAGTTTTAGTAGTTTTAATTTAAGGGGACGGCACGGGGAAGGGATAGCTCATTCATTGCTCATTTTCTTGGTGGCCAAAAGGTCAATATTTTCTTGTGCATCTTGACAAGAGACGTGCCTAATTATAATGTTTAAAGACTTTGCGTTTTCTGAACTTTGATGCTGAATCCTGATTGCCTTGCCGATCGACTGATGTCCTGAGGGCGAAGACTGACTCTGCTTGCTGATCCACATTGAGTATAGGTATTATGAATTAGACTGTTGATTATGATGCCTATTTGCTTTTTCCTTCTAGGTACCAACTCACTGTTTTGATAGAGCCATAGTTAGAGGTTTTTAAAAATTTGCGTTATTAAATTATTTTGCATGAAGCCCAACATGCTGATGCTAATCTGGTGTTAGTTAAGGATCCTCACTAATGAAGTTGTACTAAGAGGGAATAATGCTTGATGAATTTCTTTGCTGATTTCAATGTACGTAATTGCTTAGACTCAGTTGACTTTGTTATTAATTTGCACTGTAACCTTAGAATGTGTTGCAGATCAAGCAAATTACGTTTCTTCCACCGCTTTGGACAGCCTGTATTGTTTCTGTAAGTGTTTCATTTGATTTTGAGATTGATCTACATGACCTTAGCATTGTTAATTTAGAGAAATAAATATTCTAACTTTTACCACATGACTGAAAGGTCATGGTGCATGATAATTACTGACTCCATTGATTATTATTGTTATTGATTGTTGCTGATTATTGATATTGTGTATTGGTTATTGATTATTGATCTGCATTTACTGGAGCAATGGTAAGAACATCTTAATTACGAGTCAAAAGGTTCATTGACCTATTCGCATCCCCTTGTACGTTTATTTATAAAGGTCAGACGTGCAAGCACGATCATAAACTACTGAGGCTCTGTACTCCACTCTACTCACCTGATCTGTGTGGCATTCAGAAGCGGCTCTGAGAGCTACCCAGTCCTGTAGTGCCACTAGCAAGTGCTGGTTTGAGATGGTGGCATTCAAAGCATTTTCAGCATCGGCCTCATCTCGACTCTGGAACAGCAGCAAGAGTGCCATTGTTGGTTGGGGGTTAGGGCTGTAATCTCTAAGCAGGCAGCAGCAAAATGGAGGTACTGTCTCTCCTTGTGGTCTGGATAGATGTTGGATTAATTTTTCTGAATGACTTTTTTCAGAACTTTCACTCTCTCTGAGTGGTTCATTTTTTCCTAATTTCTACCTCATCTCTGACTCATTCCATTGGACAGAGGCAGCAGTGGCTTCAAGCCAGGGTTGTTGGAACCATGATTTCTGTGTGACCTTGACACTGCTTTTATGGAAAATGTGGTCTGGAGTTTTTCTTTTGGAAGCAGGAATTTTTAAATGATATCAATTGCTATATTGTTTGGTAAGATAGGAATGTCGTGTAGGCTCTCATTATTCTAATGAGTCTACTGGATTTTGAGCTGCAGAATCGCCCGCGGTGTGGAAGATTGAGTCTAACCCACTGCAGGTGACACCTGTCATTCCAATCCGGGGTTTGCTCCAGCCAACTAGCAGTGCCTCACCTCTATCCAAGGGCAGGGATGACTGGGCAGCCGAGCGCATGACACAATTGGTTTCTCAGGGAAGCCGTGGTCACTCAGGTCTCATCCATTTCTCTCAGTTACCTTAGTCTCATGTATAAGTAACAAACAGAGGCAGTACATGTTTTAATAATGATTTTAATAAAACGACTGCATCTTATATAGCAAAGGGTGAGCTGCAATAACCAGGACAACACAACATGACAATATTAAAATGGTGACTAAAAGAGTGAAGCATAGAAATAATGCTATCATGTTGTCGCTACAGTTGATAGACTAATTCCCACCTAAGCTACAATAGAGCGCAGCATATTAAGCTCTAATTCTGCCCTTCAGGTTGCCCTGGGAAGACTTCATTCCCCATACCTGAGCAAAGGCCTGCAGTCTGCATTAGCATCTCTAGCGAAGCATTCAGCAATCAGCATATAGTCATGGTTGTCTGGCTGGAATCTCCCTCTAATGTGTAAGGGACAGGGAAGTGTTTTATAATAAAACAGCTGATGTTCTGAGAAAATGTCCCTACGTAAGGATGTGTATTTTCTACGAATGTCAGAGACTAAACTCAATACGTTCACCAGCAATGTACTGTGCTGTAGCCTTGGAAGAAGCACAGAGTGAGCTAGAATGTCTTGTTTGAGAACAGAGTGCTGGCCCAGGCAAAAACAATTAGATAAACAGAAAATAAAACAAGACCGTGAAAGTGGCTACTGTAACAATAAAATAAAGCCGAATAAAATATATCTAAGTTAGAGTATACAGCGGCTTGGCCTAGTGTACTAAATTAACGCGCACGGAGCTATAGCTGCAATGGCTACAATACAGGAGCTGTTAGAGATAATGCCACTGATTCAGCTCCAGTGGCGAGCAAAGGAGCCAGACCCAGGTGCTGATCCAGACCAATCATCAATCTCTCTCTGGCAGTTTGCTCTATCGAGGCCTGGCTGTGTATAAATGGGAACTACTGTCCTCACTATATGGAGACTCATGAAGCCCAATGTCCATAGAGGATCCCCTGGAAAACTAAAAGCCTTTCCAAAACCCAAAACAAGAAAAGCTCAGGTTTATCAGGGAAAGTAAATCAAGAGAGATGTCCTTCTAAGAAACTGAAAATTCGTTTCTCTAACCCTGGCGGGTTGCTGATGAGGGAAATATCAGATATTTTTTTACTGTGAGATTCTGATACGGTCTCTGCCCCTTCGAACATCAGGGCGATGGCTGGAACACACAGTACTGCCTTAAAGGAGGTAGAGGTGGGTAGGGTCCTCCGTTCAATGGCACTCGATAAAGGATACTCCTTGGGTGCTGTCTCTGACTCTCTGATACTTCAGGCTCGGTCACTGGAGGCGAGAGCTGAAGTATCTTTAGTGAAAAACTAAGCATTATTTAAGAACTTACAACAATGTCAGGAAATACCATCTTTTGCTAAGGTGATGGGTAGTGAGAGTCTGGAGGAGGTCAACAATACTGGGAATATCAATTAATGTATTCTTTGTGAGGAGAATAAGAGAGGTCAAGACAGGAACATGGTGTTGAGCCTTATGTTACTGAAGAAGGGGATGGTTTTTCCTGAATCTTTGAGCTCTCTACTACCCTCCCTCCCACAACTGTCAGTATCTTTGGTAAATAACCAGTCTAAAATCTCTCTTTCTAATGAGTCTCCTGTTAACCAGTGGTTTGCAATTCTAGCAGAGGTTAAGGACATTAAAAAGTCACAGTCGCAGCCATTTTATCTCTGCACGATCATTTAACCAGGAGTAATGATAAACTTTCTCTTTTTTCTGAATGACTGAACTAGATGAGCATTGGGTCACGGACTTGGAGTATAATGCAACTAAACAGGAAAGGTTTGTATACGATGCTGATTCTCAAATCAAAATGTTATGAATTGGAAATCCATTTGAGACATTCAAACTAAATATTCATTGGTATTTCAGAGGGAAAGGATGATCGGTTAGAGGTAAGAACTTTGATGGAGACTCTGAAAAAAGGGTAAAGGAACAGATCCTTTCTAGGTCCATTCAGCAAAAGGTGTTTGTATTGGAATATAGTTCCAAATTTCAGATTTACTCTGACATGTCCATTGCAACAGAAGTGAGTTAACAGATATTGTTAGATTATTTACAGCAGCTGGAGCGCAAGCTGTTATATGCTAACAATCTAAACTAGAAGTCCTTTATAAGGGTTGGTTTAGGTTGTTTACCTCAGTTACAGAAACTAATGATCTGTTAAAACAAGCACAGATGAATTAAGTCTGAGGGACTCATGGATGCATGACTAAGATGTTATGATTTTAATTGTCTCTTGTAGGGGGGCGAGGGTGAGTTGGAAGAGTGGGTTTTATTGGATTTTACGGTGCCATTCCAGGACATCTGCCAAGAGGGGGTGAAGGGGGCAGGAGGGTGTTGACTGGGGATCTTCTCCTGGAGGGCTTTTGTGGGATTTGGGGGATGGTGGTGGAGCAGGGGTATGGGAGGGTCAGAGGCAAGATGATGGTGAGGGTCTACATGCACAAGGGAAGCTTATCTCTAAAATGGTGGTACTAGTAAGCCAAAGTGTTCTTGCTTTACAAATACCATATGGTGAACTGCACATATGCTTATGGCATCAGAAAGCTGTTTCTATTGTATGATATGGTGGGGTCAGTTAAGGTGTTAAGGTGATTATATGTAATATAAATGGTCTAGGTAATAGACAAAAGTACTTGGCAACCACCAGCTGGTTAAGATCACTTAAACCAAGTGTGATTTTCTAGCAGGAGACTCACCTGAACTCAAATATTCCTAGATTAAGTAACCCCCCTTGTTTCCCCTATGATAGCTTTTCATCCACTGGAGCAGCATGCCGAGGAGTAGCTATCTTTTTCTTAAAATCTGTTAATTGGGAAATAGTGAGTATTATAGGAGGTAAGCAGGGGTGATGGCTCTAAGTCATAGTACATTCAGAGATTTTTAATTTAATTGTTTATTAGGGCCTAAAGGAACACAATACCATATCTCTGCAAAAATGTATGCATTATTGATGGAGGAGACGGGAGTGATTATTTTTTGGGAGGTATTTCAATTGACTTCAGAATCCAGGTATAGATGCTTCTTGTAAAGGTAAAAGACAGTTAGAATCAAAATCAGTGCCTTTGGTAAAGGGGCCTACGAAAGATTGTGGCTTGCAGGATCATTGACACACTGCATATCAATATTCTAGCTAGTTTACCTATTTTTCAAAGCTTTTTAAGTCATCATTGTGGATTCTGTTACTAGGCTAGGTCAGGTATTATTGGAAACGGATTTTCAGATCATTAGATAATTTCTGTTCAGTTTGAGATTAGCTTGACTAAAGCTAGAGACACTCGATGGAGGTCTGATAGGTATTTTTTATTGGGTGAGGTCTGGAAAAGGGATATTATGGAACTTACAGGTTCCTGGCATGGCTGAGGACTTGGAATATGTGAACTGAGGTGCACTGATGGAGCTGCGTCTGAGGTCCCAGTACCAGAGCAGCAGAGTGTACTGACTGCAAGAACTGAGGCGCTCTGGCAGACAGCCTGTGTGGGGTTCCTGGCACTGGCACAGCTGAGGGCTATGAGTGTGTGAAATGAGGTGCACTAATGAGCTGTGCCCGAGGTCCCAGTAGTGGAGCAGCAGAGTGTACTGAAGTTAAGAACTGAGGTGCTCTGGCTGACAGCGTGTGTGGGGTTCCTGGCACTGGCACGGCTGCGGGCTTGGAGTGTGTGAACTGCAGTGCACTGATGGAGCTGTCCCGGAGGTCCCAGTACTACAGCAGCAGAGTGTACTGAATGCAAGAACTTAGGTGCCCTGGCAGACACCCTGTGTGGGGTTCCTGGCCCTGGCACGGCTGAGGGCTTGGAGTATGTGAACTGAGGTGCACTGAGAAAGCTGTGTCTGAGGTCCCAATAATGGAGCAGCAGTGTATAATGACTGCAAGAACTGAGGTGCTCTGGCAGACAGCATTTGTGGGGTTCCTGGTGCTGGCACGACTGAGGGCTTGGAGTGTGTGAACTGAGATGCACTGATGGAGCTGCATCCAAGGTCCTAGTACTGGAGGAGCAGAGTGTTCTTATGCAAGAACTGAGGTGCGGAGGCAGACAGTGTGTGGGGTTCCTGGCACTGGCACGGTTGAGGGCTTGGAGTGTGTGAATGGCAGTGCACTGATGGACCTGCACCTGATGTCCCAGTACTAGAGCAGCAGAGTGTACTGACTGCAAGAACTGAGGTGCTCTGGCAGACATCCTGTGTGGGGTTCCTGGCACTGGCATGGCTGAGGGCTTACCGTGTGTGAACTACAGTGCACTGATGGAGCTGTGCCCGAGGCCTCAGTACCAAAGTAGCAGTTTACTGACTGCAAGAACTGAGGTGCTCTGCCAGACAGAGTGTGGTTTTCCAGACACTGACACAGCTGAGAGTTTGCAGTTTCTGAACTGTGGTGAACTGATGGAGTTGCCCCTGAAGTCCCAGTACTGGAGCAGCAGAATGTACTGACTGCAAGCACTGAGGTGCTCTGGCAGACACTGTGTGTGGGGTTCCTGGCACTGGCACAGCTGAGGGCTTGTAACGTGTGAATTGCGGTGCACTGAAAGAGCTGCCCGAGATCCCAATACTGGAGCAGCAGAGTGTACCGACTGCAAGAACTGAGGTGCTCTAGCAGACAGCGTGTGTGGGGTTACTGGCACAGCTGAGGGCTTGGAGTGTGTGAACTGAGGTGCTTTGATGGAGCTGTGAGTTGGATCCCAGTATGGAGCAGAAGTGGGCACTGTCTCTAAGGATTGCGCAACTCTTGTAGAGCTGGATGCCTAGGCTATTAGCAATTGCAAGCAATCCTCCGCCCTTGCTCTCAACACACAGGCAGGCACACTTGGTAAAGAAAATCCAAGACAAGGAGCCAGGCAGCTGAGAGAGGGTGCAGAGATCCATAAAGACTAAGGGGCATACTTATACTTTTTGTTTCAAAACTGCACTAATGAAGTTTTGCATCAAGAAGTTTAGCACCGGCTTGCACTATTCCTGAGCGCCATCTGTGCATCATATTTATGGACCGGCGCAAGCCGGTGCAAAGAGTGAGCTAGCATAAACAAAAATCACATTAGCCGGGTGGGGCTGGCGGTATGGGAGAAGGAGGTTTTGCACCAAAAAATGACATTAGCCTGGTTAGAGGCAAAAAAATGCCTCTAACCAGCCTAGCTTCATTTTCTGACACAAAACCATCCATACCACATGACTCCTGTCTTAGAAAAGACAGGAGTCATGCCCACCATCCCAGTGGCCAGCACAGGGGACCAGGGTCCCCTGGGCATGGCCATTGAACCCTGAGCCATGCAGGGGGCCCAAGTTGGGCCCCGCTGACACTTTAATTAAAAAACAATACTTACCTATACTTACCCTACTTACCTGGGAAGGGGTCCCCCCTCCTCTGCTGTCCCTATGGTGTGGGGTGTTCCTGGGGCTTGAGGAGGGCACCGGTGGACCCATTTCATGGTGTTTAACCATGGGAATGGGTCCACAGGTCTCCTAACGCCTAGTCTGATCCACCGTTAAATAATGGTGCAAAGCAAGCTTTGCACCATTATTTAGCCCATCCTCCCACCTGTGTGTCATTTTAGCACGAGGGGATATATATGGGGCTATGGTTAGCACCATTTTTTAGATGGGAACGTCTACCTTGAATCTCATTGACGCAAGTTAAGTTCACTCATCAATAAATGGTGCAGACTCCAACATTTTGACGTTAGACATGTCTAACATCAAAATAGAAATATAGAGTAGTTTTGCGCCGAATTTGCATTAAAAAATGACACAAATTTGGCAAAAATGTGAACAAGATAACAACCTGATTTATAGCCTTGTTTACAGCTAAATTCAGAGGAAGAATGCACTGCAAATGAGAAGGAAAGCTTCCCTAGACAGGAGCAAGAAAAAAAGTTTAAAAAGTCCCCTACAGACCAGGTAAATAGGACAAAGAGTAATTATACAGTAGTTGGTCCCTGCTCCCAGACACAAGAAGGAGGGACAAAGAGCATGACTGACCACTGGCAAGCAAGGATTTTTAAATGACACTGAAACTAACCAATGAAATTTCTGGAAGCCCACAGAAGAAGTATACTTAAAGTATACAAGAGTTTGTATGCTTACGCTCGACCTAAAACACATTTAGTGAAAAGGAATAGGCTTGTTTTTAGGAATGTAGACACATTTGAAAAGAGTAATTTAATAGGTTTTAATGGCTATAACAACATCATGCTATGGAGTAAGTTGTAATAGTGCTGGGTAGAAGAAAACCTAAAGTTAGAAGTAGGGGACATAGGGCATAGTTAAAGAACAGTTGGTTATTATAAAATTATTTATGTAAATGGAACTTTGTTCCTGGGGAACTAACAGTTAAATATGTTTTTACTTCGTTTTGAACATCACAAATGTACGATTATTCTAATAGGATACCCATTTTGCAGCAGACCATCATGATGTCTAAGTCAATGATTCATGGATGCAGGAAACACATAATTTAATGCCTCTGCTGCTGAGCTTGAGGGTGGGGTGACAATTATCCACAGAAAGAGTGTGTCTTGATTAAATGAAAGATAAAAGGTAGACAGGTGTGGAAGAAGGCTTTTTTCTGAAACTGCATATGGGGCAGGTGAAAATCACTGTAGGAAGTTTTTGATGTCCCATGGTATGTGTAGATGACTTGCAACCCCTTGAGAATACATTTATGGGCTAGGAAATTTTCCCTCTATTTCAATGAATAAAATAATAAACTTTGTATAGTGACTTGTGTGTTCAGTCGGACATCCTGGCACCTATGGAAAACAATTTAAGTTAAAAAACTTCTACCTTTTATGCCAGGAATAAAAAAGATCATCTCAATATAGACCTATAAACAGAAAGAACAGGTGACTAGTTAGCACTCTGAAATTGTAAAGCTCAAGTGAGAGCATGAAGGGGCAAATTTATAATCCACTAGGGTCACCTTGCTCCACATTAACGTAATTATTTTTGACGTTAGTGTAGCCCAACAAGGCTGAAATCCCTGCGCTGTATTTACTGAGTTGCGCAATGCATGCAAAGGGGGAATTTCCCCGTTAGGGGAGTTGGAAAAGTGGTGCAGGGAAATCTCTGAGATTTCCTTGTGCCATTTTTTACGGCACTTTTAACACCTGCTCTAAAAGAACTGTTAAATGGGGGCTTCCATTATTTAGAATGGGCCCCTATATACTCTGCAGGAGTAGCACCATCATTTTGGCACTACTCCTGCAGAGTACATCAATAGCATCATGAAAAACTACGCTATTGCTCCCACACTGAGCCATGGTGTGCTGCATTTTAAATACGGCGCACACATGGTGGCAGTGGGGGGGCTAAGGGGCGCAGGGAAAATAACGCTGCAATAGGTGCAGCACCACTTTCCATACATCTGCCTCGAAATGGCAAACACAATCTACGAAACAAGGGTCCTTTTTCCTGGGTGGCTTTGTGACAACTACACGTAGCTTTAAAAATAGGCCTTTTTTATATTGACATCCAATGTAGTAGAATTGTTGAGATGTCTATGAGGTAGAAGCATCATTAAGTATTCTTCCAGATTCTATCTGCATAATGTATAACATATATTTTGATAGAGCCCAAAGACACTGCTATGCCATTATCCAGCCTAATTAAACTTCAGTCTGTGTAATGGTTGGAAGGAGCTACACAATTTTTCTCAACCAAAATACAATGTAGCTGGCAACATGGTAATCTGACGTTTAAATGTAGGATTGAAATCGACCAATATACTGAGATTTCCTTCTTGCGTACCGGAAGCCAGTAAGTATCTTAAAGGATAAAGCCAATAAAAACCTGATGAAAGAAAGGACTTACATCCAGTTCTTCAGTTTTCTTATTATTCAGTTTGAGATGGCTCTTGTATGTACATTTAGATATTTCTGACCAGCAGATTTGAAACATATGTTCTTGAGGGTGATCAGGAACATTTTGAAGAAGGCGAAATATTGATTGAGGACCATCTGCGTACTATAATCTCTTGTTAGTTAAGCTAGTGAAAGTACATACATTTTAAAAACAGTGGAGCATATAGAGGACCCCTGCAGCACCATACAATTTGCTGGATAAACAGTGGAACAGAAGGAAGAAAGTTTCAGTTATATCAAAAGAAAGGAGTTATGCTAATTTAAGGGATAATTACACACTCAAATCACTTCTAAACAGGACAGTAGTATTGGATGTAACACCTCATATGTTGTAAAACCCATTAGATAAGTCTGACCCAGAATCCTGAGAAGAACAGATGCCATCAATCACTCCTTGTACATCAATTTCGTGATTGTCAATGTGGGATCAAGTGTAATGAAAAAGGGAGATAAGTGGAGATGGGGGATGTGGTATAAGGTAAGTTCCATATAGAATCTGCATTAGAAATCCCATAAATTGTGGAAAACTAGTCTATCTCAGCCCTGACATCAGACTTACTAAATGGTGAAGGCCAAGGGGAAGAACTAACAGGTCATGAGCAGGAGCAGGGCTTTATTATTAGCTCTCCACACAACATAGGAACGTGTCTGGAAACTTTGTTGTTGTATTTGCTCTTTTGCTCAATTTGATTCATTATGGTTGCATTCCTCACCTTTTTTGTTCTGTTTACCTATTTAGTTCCCTCACCTTTTTTGCCTAAGCACTTAATATTATTTGGATTCAGTTTGTTTTCTGCCTAGTTGCCTGACCTATGACTTGCCTTTGGAATTAGCTGCTGTATTTGTTTTCCTGAATTCTAGGTCCACATTTGACCCAAAGTTCCACTGTTGATGGTGCCAGCTTCCTCCAACTTTGGATAGCTTAGCTGGAAAGCATTATCACTAATACCTTCTTTTCTAAGACAATTTAAATTTCTGTTTCCCACAACTTTTGTGTACGCTTGACAATCATCTTTGAAAACGCTAACATGAATTCCCTGACCCTGAGAGAATTGTGGTGTACTCCAGCTGTACACAAAAATATTGTTGTTAATAATATCTATTTTTAATTATATTGAATACGCAAATATCGGCCACAAAAATATCATCACCTTTCAAATAAACACATAGGAGTCGATTACTACATCGGCAAGTGGACAAGGCTGTCCGCCGAAGTATGGATGGTCAGGTTGCCACCAGTGTGGCTGCCTTCCCAGGAGCCCCAATAAGAGTTTCCCGCTGGGTCAGCGGGAAACGGCCTACAACATTGATACCGGCTCATAATAGAGCTGGCGGCAATGGTGTAGTGCGTAGGCACCCGTTGCAATGTTCACTCTCTGCAAAGCAGAGAGTGAACATCGTAATTGGGCCAGCCAGGGGCCCCCTGCCCATGCCAAGGGAATGGGCATTGCAGGGTCCCCGCTGGGGTCCCCTGCACACCATCTCTGCCAGCAGTTACATGGCGGTGCTACCACCATGTAACTGCTGGTGGAGAAGGGGGTCGTAATACCCAGGGCAGTGCTGCTTGCAGCGCAGCCCTGGCGGATCTGGACCACCAGCACTGCCAGTCTCTCCATTGGAGGAAAACTGGCAGTGCTGGCGGTCTGGCCGTGGTGCTACAGCCATGGTTGTAATGTGAGGGTTGGATCGCCACATTGGTGGTAGTCAGACTGCCACATTGGCGGTGGTCCGACCGCCACAACAACCAGGGTTGTAATGAGGCCCATAATATGTCAAAAATATTGAGTCACACAGTATCAACTACAATAATAGTGGCAAAATAATTAGAATATCATTAATAAATACTTACTCACTTTTTACATAAAACAATTATTTAAAAGAAACATAAAATATTTTATATATTACATATCAGTTGCAGTTGGAGGCATAGCAGAAGCTAATATCAATTTGAAGAGAACTACACTACAACAGTGGGCAGTCAAAATCCATTAGAAATTCTCTGGGAGTCTGGTGCTGAAGGTGTCTCATGATAATCCGAAGCCTGGTTGTGGGTATGGCAGATGTTGAACTGAGGGCAACAAAAGTGCATGCACAGTGCACACAGAGTAAACAACATGATAATACTGATGCAGAGCCTGGCCTCTTTGATGACAGGGTTCAGACGATGAATAACAAACAAATAATTCCAAAACAAATGAATCCCTCTATTACAATGCATATACATGTGAGTGAGGAAGAGATTGGCCTCTTCTATGACCACTAACAGTGCCGACTCAGTGCTATGTAGCGGCCTCAGACCCATTTGGGTGGGATGGAGAAGGTTATTCTCTTCAAGGACCCCTGAAAGCTGGGCGCTCACATGCTTTTCTATTATTTTAGACACTGCTGGCAACAAGGAGATAGGCCTGTATTTATTCAGGAGGGCTGCATCAAGATGGGTCTTTTTCAGTAGAGGCTTAACTATGGCATGCTTCCAATGATGGAATGAAACTCCCATTGAGGGAGGAGTTGAATAGATCAGTGAGTGTGGGAGCTATAACAGAGGCACCCAGAGCAAGTACATAAGGGGGGCTGGATCAAGGGGGGAGCCCGATTTCAGTGTGGCTAATGAGTTGGAGACCAGTTCTTCTGTAAGGGGAGGGAAGTGTGAAAGGGAGATGTTTTGTGATATGCGCTGACCAGTGGGATTGGAGAGATGGTCTAAATTTCCAGATAAAGGCGAGTATATATTTGCTATCTTTTGTTGGAAGAAAAGCACTATATTGTTACTATGCTCTTGGGAGGCATCCAGAAGCTCACTGTGCATATTAGGCTCCTTGGGGAATTAGAGGCCTGTTAAATTCTTGACGTATAAGTAGCCTCAGCTAACTTAATTTCCGAATGGAAATGTTTAATTGTATTTCTATATTCCCCCTTTAGCGAGGCATCATAAGATTTCTCCATATCCTTTCTAGATGCTTACATTATTTCTTTGGTAAATGGAGGTGAGGAGTAAACCAAGGAGCACATTTGTTACAGCAGCACCTTGCTTTAGTCGAGTAAGGGAGTACTATATCCAAACTTTTAGTAATCCAACCATTAAATGTCTCTGCAAACCTGGTAGGGTGGTCAGTGAAGGATGGTTTCACCTTTTCAAGGGTTTTGGTCCAATCGCTTGCCTTCAGTTTGTGCCAGCGACGGTACAGTTGCATTATGGTAGGAGAGGATCTGCAAATGGCGGGGGTCATGAGATTAAGTGTTATTAGAGAATGACCGACCAAACCAAAGGAAGACGTTCTATCAGAGCGACTATTTATCTTTATAAAGCATTTAAAGTATTGGATAGTGCTACTTATTGGATTTGATTTTGGAGATGGCTCAGGGGAGTTGGAGACATCAGATGCAATTCAGTCAATCAATCAAAAAATTTATTAAGCGCACTACTCACCCAGTAGGGTTTCAAGGCGCTGTGGGGGGGAAGGAGAAAAAAGTGGAGGGGATGCCAATTACTGTTCAAAAAGCCATGTCTTGAGGTGTTTTCTGAAGGTCAGGAGGTCCTGGGTCTTGCGTAGGTTGGTGGGGAGGGAGTTCCAGGTCTTGGAGGCAAGGTAGGAGAAGGATGTGCCTCTAGAGGTGGTGCGACGGATGCGGGTGACTGTGGCGATGGCGAGGTCAGCCGATCGGAGCAGATGAGTGGGTGTGTGGAAGTTCACTCTTTCGGAGGGATTTGTGGGTGTGGATGAGGATTTTGAAATTGATTCTTTTGCTGATGGGTAGCCAGTGAGTCTGAGGTGGGCGGAGATATGTTCGTGGCATGGGAGGTTCAGGATGAGCCATGCAACTGCGTTCTGGATCCACTGGAGTTTCTGTTGAAGTTTGACTGTGGTACCAGCGTAGAGGGCGTTTCCATAGTCTAGTCTGCTGCTGATGAGTGTGTGGGTGACGGTTTTCCTGGTTTCTATGGGGATCCATTTGAAGGTCTTATGCAGCGTGCGGAGGGTGTTGAAACAGGAGAAAGTTATAGAATTGATTTGCTGGATCACGGAGAGAGAGGAGTCTAAGATGATACTGAGACTGCGTGCGTGGGTGGAGGGTGTTGGAGGCGGTTCTAGGGCAGTGGGCCACCAGGAGTCATCCCATACTGTCCTGTTGGGGCTGAAGATGATGATTTTGGTTTTGTTGGAGCTGAGTTTGAGGTGGCTTGCTGTCATCCATTTGGCAGTGGCGAGGAGACCGGCGTGGAGGATTGTCTTGGCGGTGGTGGGGTTCCCGGTGAGGGAGATGACGAGCTGGGTGTCATTTGCATAGGATATGATGGTGATTCCGTGGGGGTGGAGAATTTTGGCGAGTGGGGTCATGTAAATGTTGAAGAGGGTAGGGCTGAGGGAGGACCCTTGGGGGACCACGCAGATGATCTTGGTTGCAATCTGGGGGGCACTGTTGGGCCTATGTTGCTCATATTCTCCCCCATAGCATAGCTTAAAGTACTGTGAAGGAATGTGGCTGGCCTAGATCCCCCTTTGAAGGAACAACTGGTTAAGAAAGAGATCTTTGCCTCACATTCTATTTTTAACTGAAACTCATATAGCCCACAAATATACGGCATTATTATAGCAATTAGGCTATAAAACTATCATATGTACGAAATAGAAGGTCTAAATCAATGGGGTTGCAGTATTATGCTCTCATACATTGGATTATGAAACACATCTCACAGGGCATGTGGGCAATTGCACAGGTCATGGTCAATAGTAGAGTCTATCCTCCCTGTACTGCATATGGACCTAATAAAGATGACCCAGAGATGATATACTTATTATATTGATATCAGGTGATTTGAATGGCATTATGAGCTATAAACAAGATACAATAAATAGTGCAGGTGCTCCACACATGGCAAATACTAGGCAGGCCGTTAGGGAGTTAGCAAGAATACATGGGCTTCTCAATCTCTGGATAACCTTATATCCGACTACTCCTGGCTACACATACCAGTTTGCCCCTGATGGTCACTTTTCTAAGATTTACATGATCTTTGTAGCACAGGGTCTTATAAATAAATATAAAGTTGAGCTTAGTCCAAAAGGCACTTTTGATCACACCCCCTTACTATGAACACTTAATAGCGGCAACTCTTCATGGGAGCCGCAAAAATGGACTTTCCCTAGGTTCTAATTACAGAATTCTGAATATATTAAAAAGTTTAATATTGGGCTTGCAGAATTCATAGCTCTAAATGTAGGCTCTTTCACCCCTCTTGTTGTTTGGAATACTTTGAAAGTATTTGTAAGGGGGGGTCACAGAGCAATACATTTTGCAGCAGAGTAAGAATTGGAAGATGCAAACACAGATGGTCATTATAATCCCTGGCAGTTCAGCCCGCCATGCCGCCAGCAGGTGAAAAGACCGCCACCGGCATGACGGGCTGAACCGCCATATAATGAACACATGGAGGGCCCCGTAGGTGGCCCTCCCCCACCGCTAGGCTGCCTCTGACAGGCAGCCTGACAGTGGAAGGAATCATCATCCTACAGGGCAGCGTTGCTGCCCCTCGGATAATGATCCCTACAGCCACCAGCCTTTCCCTGGTGGGTTCCCCTGCCAGGGAAAGGCTGGTGGAAAGGGTGCTCCCGGACCCCCTGGGGGCCCCTGCAATGCCCATGCACTTGGGCAGTGCAGGGACCCCTATGCATTGCCCCTTCGCGCATGTCACTGCCTGATTTACGGGCAGTGATCTGTGCAATGGGTGCAGCTGCACCCGTCGCACAGAGGCATTGACGGCGGCTCCATGTGGAGCCACTGGCAATGTCCCAGCCAGGAATTCTGCTGGGCCGGTTGGCGGAAACAATGTTTCCACCCGCCGTCCCAGCAGAATGTTCTTCATGCGGCCGGCTGGATCCCAGGGGGGCTGCCGGTCAGTTAGGTGACCGCCAGCCTGAACACGGCAGTAAACACCACCGTGTTCATTATGAGGGCCACAGTCTGCATATTTAAAATTGTGGACGTGGGAGCAAAAGAATGCTGAGCTAGTTTTGGAAAATAATCCCAATGAATCGGAGATACTGGCCAAGCCGTTTAAATGCTGGAGCAATTATTATCATATGCAAAGAGAGAATGCCACCACTGCCTAGCTCAATAGCAGGGTTGCTCTATTTGAGTATGGGGACATTTTTTTGGAATGTCTTAGCCTGTAAAATTGCTGGGAACAGATATCAGAAAATAGTCAAATATAGAAAGGATAGTCAAGATAACAAATATAATGAGCCTCGGGAAATTCTTGATAGGTTTTGGCTTTTCAATCAAGAATAATATACTGAAAATCAGAATCCGTGTGAAGGCAATGGAATAATTTATTCTCACAGCCAATATAACAAGGTTTCACCACAACAAGGCTGAGGCATTAGAAGAACCAGTAACATGGAGGAATTGAAAGGACTACTAGCTCACTCCCTTCTGGTAAAGCTGGAGGTAATGATTCACTGTCTATAGAGTTTTATAAATTGGTTACAAATTTATTGGCATGTGCGCTGCTCTTTGTCACTCAGTATACTGAGCAGGAAGGCCATATGCCTGATTCTTGGGCTCAAGCTAATATTGTGGTATTTCTAATAAGGGACAAACCTGCAGAAGAGAAAGGATCATATCACCTCATATATTTTTTAATACTGGTTGTATAAATAATGCAAAAGTGTTAGCCTGTCGGCTCGACACATGTATTGAAGACATGCTATTTCTGTATCAGCATGGCTTAATTCCTGGCAAAGATACTACTAGCCGTATTAATGTTGCTATAGCATTATTTGATGATTCTAGTACTCTTGGGACATGGATTGGCATGATCCTACTTGATACCGAGCAGGCATTCTACATGGTCTCATGGCCATGTATGTGGTTAATTTTACAGATTGTGAGTTGGTTGTTAAGTACGAAGCAGACCTTATATCTGAGCCCAGTGGTCCATCTAGCTGTAGCTGACGATATGTCTTCTCTCTTTAAGATTACTTGTAGCACCCAACATGGGTGTCCCGTATCCCTGCTTATATTTGCCCTCTATTTGGAACCTTCTCTATGACATGGAATTCAGAATGTGGGATAGCACTAGTCTTGGTGTATGGTAATGATGTTAAAATAAGTGCCTACATGGATGATATGGTTGTATATTCATCTGAACCTTACCATTCTATTAAGCTAATTATCACTGAAGCCAAGAGACTTGGGGTCTCAATATTTAAAAAACTCAAGTAATTGTTAATTTGACAATGGCTGCGAGGCAGCTGAGTGTGATTTCTGTTGCAATTTATTTGAGTGTCAATATTACCTCTTTTGTCTTATCACTGAGCTAAATTATGAACAACTTCTTCATCAATGTGCAGCTAAGCATCACGTTTTGGGTAAGTAGCCGATAAATATTATTGACCAATGTAATATTGTGAAGATGAATATTTTGCCCATATTTCTATATCTTTTCTGCTCTATTCATGAACCCGACAGGTTCCTGAATATTTATTTTGCCATCTTGAGGGGTGTAGATAGTTTTATTTGGTGTATAAAAGGGCCAGATGAGCTATTCATCTGTTGAAACTGCATCCTTTTAAAAGTGGCATGGCATTACTAGACTTCAAGGGCTATTTTGGGGATTTTTTGGACCCTGTCTCCCATGTCATTTCTAGATTGCTAACTAGATTGTAATACCTTTGCTTATCAGACTGTGATGGGGAATGAGTGAAAGTTCTTATTGGCCAGATAAACTGGTCCTAATTAATTTAAATTGGTTGCAGATTTTTGTAGAATCTAGGCTGAAGTCTGCTCTGCTTTCAAGATCTCATCATAATATTTTTATACACCTCTCCAGGGGAACCCTTATTTACCAGTTATATTTCATCTTACGACTGTTAGGTCATGGTTTCTTAGATGACTTAGATTAGCTAGTCAATTATTTCATCATGCACCATAAGACTTTTTTCAATTAATTACAGGTGCAAGATTATTTTAGCTGTAATGTTTGCCATAGACCTATCAGTGACAATTCTACGCTCCTCTTGTCTATGTATTTCAGCGATTGTAAAATAACTATTCTGGAACTCCTTCATATAATCACGGAGCCTTGGGAAGAAGATTAAGCTAACTGGCGAGCTATTGGAGCTCCAAAAGTGTGGAGTAGTACACCTAAAGGATGTCTTTAAAGCTGTCTATTCCTCCATGACCTCAGTCAATTTGAAATTGCAACAATTCAAAACTCACTGTATGTTATACTATAACCTGGGGAAACAGGCAAATGGCATGGGAATCAAAGTAGTAATAGGAAAAGCTACCCTCAATGTGGGCTACCAGCTGCAGATATTGTTCATATGTTTGTCAGTTGCCCACATCTTGCATCTTCCTGGGAAGACATAGGAGAAGATTTAAGAGCCCCTAGAACCTTCTTGCGCCACATTAGTGTAATTTGTTTATGCTAATGTGGCCCAATGAAGCCAAAATCATCACATCAAATTTACAAAGTGGTGCAATGCATGCATTGCGCCACTTTGGAACCCCTTGTGACACATTGGGGGTCATTCTAACCCTGGCGGTCCGCGACCGCCAGGGCTAAAATGACGGAAGCACCGCCAACAGGCTGGCGGTGCTTCCCTGCCCATTCCGGCCGCGGCTGTAAAGCCGCGGTCGGAAAACCGGGTCCGGCGGTTTCCCGCCGGATTAGCCCCGGCTGGGCTAATCCTCCATGGCGGCGCTGCAAGCAGCGCCGCCATGGGGATTCCGACCCCCTTCCCGACAGCCTGTTTCTGGCGGTTTTCACCGCCAGAAACAGGATGGCGGGAACGGGTGTAGGGGCCCCTGCACTGCCCATGCCACTGGCATGGGCATTGCAGGGGCCCCCTAACAGGGCCCCAGTATGCTTTTCACTGTCTGCTTAGCAGACAGTGGAAAGCGCAACGGGTGCAACAGCACCCGTCGCACACCTGCAACACCGCCGGCTCCATTCGGAGCCGGCTTCTGTGTTGCAGGCCCTTTCCCGCTGGGCCGGCGGGCGCTCCCTTGGCGGGCGCCCGCCAGCCCAGCGGGCAACCGCCGCCCGCCAAGCTTGGAATGAGGGCCATTATGCCTGCACCAGGTACAATGGATACAAGGGGGTGTTCCCTCTTTAGGGGGGCCGAAAAAATGGCGCAAATAAATATAAGAAATTTCTTTGTATCATTTTTTTGCCACTTTCAATGCCTGCTCAGAGCAGGTGTTAAAAGTAGGCACGCCATTATTCATAATGGGCCTCAATGGACTTTGTAGGATCAGCTTCAAAATTGTTGCCGGTAATCCTGCAAAGCTCCAAACTAGTGTCGAAAATGGTGGTGTTGGAGGATGCTAAGGGGCACAAGAAAAGTGGCGCTGCACTGGCTGCAGTGCCACTTTTCTTAAATCAGGCCCATAGTCCTCTCTCTCTAAGCATCTACAATGTGATCTGCAATTGACTATTAGGGATATTATGCTTGGCCATAAACAGATATTAAAATAGGATAATCTCCACAATTGTTTCTTTTGCTATTGTAAGAGCCCGCATATTCATTGCAAGAGATTGGGCAATGCTGACTCCACCCACAGCACATTATTGGGGGGGCATCATTTGGGCAGATATAAGAGACAGAGGTAACAATCCTTTGTCTTAGGGAGAAAAAGGTGCCAGAACTATGAGTCAGCTTAGTGCTCTGTTTTACAACTGGTTATTTGAGTTTTTCTTGACTAATGTCTACTTTCATTTTGCTGAGTATTCTTTGGAGATGGAAAGCGAATTGCAATCTATAAAATGCATTTAATATGAAGTTATAAAAATTATAATTACTATCCTCTTGCTCCTCCCTCTTCCATCTGTGTGATTACAATCTATATCAGTTAGCCTATTTCAAATCTTTTCAATAAAATACAGAAATACTTTACACACATCTTAAAATTAAAAAGAAACATATTACATCACCAAAATATATATCATTCCCCCCAAAATAATGAAACTCATAACAATATAACCAATATAAATTGCCATTAACTACAAACATTTATCAACTGATATATTATTAATAAATATTTACAAATATAATTATATTTAAAGCAATCAAACTACATAGCAACATATAACATGAAACCAAAATCGCCATTTACCATAGAAGCATATAACTGTTAAAAACTAAAACTAAACTAACCAATAAAATGAAATGATGAGCAACCTTAACCAATAAAATCAGACAAACAAAACAGAAATATAGAAGGCACACTAATTTTACCAACTAAATAGTTCTAAAATGACAAACACTTCAAGAGGAGGAAACTCTGCCAGATTCTCTAGCTAGACCCTTAAAGAAAAAAGATACACATTTCAACAATTACCTAATCAAGTAAGTAAAACTTATATTTAAACTAATGGCCTGATTATTTACGAGTTTGGTGATTGGACTTCCAGACCCCATGTTGGTGGTCTTACAAAAACTGCTGTGATGAAGTCTCCAGACCTCCGTATTACAATGCAGACAGGCAGAACTGTCACCTGTCTACCAAAAAAGACAGACCACCAATGGCGCGGCAGCTTCAATCTAGGCTGTCTGACCTCTAGCACCATCAGCACAGCAGCCAGCCACCGAGCTTATTACAAACACACAGTCACCGTGGCAGTCTTCATGCGGCAGCTAGCCAATGGTGGTTGACCAATACGGTATGCGTCCAGCAAAGTAATAGGCAAATATGAACGATTGGTCTACCTCATTAAAACCATGCCCCTGTGACGCAAAGACACCTCAATCCACAATTCATGTGATTTTATTCTGCAATTTCTATTCCCACCAGAGGAAGCGCCTAGTAGTTCCACTTTTAAGGTCAATCAATCTCCCCCAATGTCGTACAGCCCATGCCTGCCTTCAGTCACTCTCCTCTTTAGAGATCTGTGGAACTTTGGCTAACTTTTTATGTACTGTATTAAAGATAAGGAAATCTATGGGGACGGTAATGTAATTGTAATTTACTGTAATAGGGCTTTTTATCGATCCACCTTTTTATTCTTTTATTATTTATTTTATTTTTTTCTTTTATATATTGAAATGTATTATAATTGGAGATTTTCTATGACTTGTAGTACTTTTATTACTTGTTGAAAGTCGAATAAAGTTTTTTGTATTGTAATAGGCAAGTGCACATTGGATTAATTAAAAAACAACACAGGTTACACTCATTGGTACAGTGGACATACCTACAATCACACTTTAAAGCACACCCCTTCAAAGACCACAATCCTCTGCATTTCCACAGCAAGCCAAAGACCCCCGACTACCATTTTTTGTATAGGACATAGATTAGGAACCCCTTCTTTAAAATCATCACATAGAACATTCACACACCCATTTGTCCATTCACTCCCTATTGCACGTCCCCTGTTCAATAAATATCTGTCACCCACTTTAAGTGTCCACCATGTCACATTCCAAAAATCCCAATTTTTCAGAAGATGAGTTGAGAGTCATGGTGGGTGAAATCATATACGTAGAGACCCAATTGTTTGGAGCCCAAGTCCAACACACTCCTCTCAGTAGAAAAATGGATCTGTGCAAAGGACCGTCAACAGAGTGAATGCTGTAGGCACCACCCTGCACAGAAAGGAGGACATTAGGAAGAGGTGGAACGCTCTCAGCGGCAAGGTCTGTTCCCTGGTCTCCATGCAGCAGCTGGAGGCCAACAAGACTGGTGGGGGCCCTCTCAGTGCCCCATTAAGACTCCTTCCCTGTGGGAAGGTCTTGGCCATCCTGCATCCTGAGGGCTTGACAGGAATACTTAGGGGAGTGGAATCTGGTAAGTTACAACACAAAAACGGTCTCAACCTGCAATGCCCTGCATTCCCAGAGCTCATCTTTTGTCACTGTCTTGTTTATGTACTTCATCAGCATTCAATATCCAGACTATCTGGGTTTTAACACTGTCAATGTGCATTATTGAACCCAACGTCACAACTAACAAAACCCATCACATGCGATATGTCCAAATGGTGGCTGTAAATCTCACAATATCAAAAAAGCCTTCCAGGATTCATGGCATGTGCCAAAATGTAAATGTATGCGTAAACCTAAATGCAGTCTGCATGCAGATATATAATACCCAACATTTGCCAAGTGTTGGGGACTATAGGCATTTGTCCTGTCTGCAACTCCTAGGAGGCCTTGTGTCTGTAACCCCAAACACCATCCCAGTGTTCACGTGTCCAAATACCCCTGTTTGATATCTCTCAAGTGAAGTATACTGTCCTGAGATGATACCATTTGACCAGTGTGTGTAGTAGAGAGAGTGACGTGACTGCAGGTCCCAGGAGGCTTTGTGTTTGTAACTGTAACCACCAGCCCAGTGATCAGTTGTCCAAGTACCCCTGTTTGGTAACTTTCAATTGAAGTGCACTCACCTGGATGGATACCATTTGTATAGTCTGTATAGTAGGGAGAGTGACCTCACTGTAACTCCCAGGAGGCTTTGTGTCTGTAACTCCAAACACCAGGCCAGTGGTCACTTGCCCATAAACCCCTGTTTGTTAACTCTCAATTGAAGTTTACTCGCCTGGAGTGAGCAAGATAAAGATAATGCTCAACTCAGATATGTGTCTTTCTGCCTAGTTCCATCTTGAATTACTAACCAAAGATTAATCTATTGAGGACAGGATTGACACCATATCCAAATGTGTACAACAAGTATTCCTAAGGCCTCAAGCTGCATCACCAGTTTGGTATTGGCAGCAGACACATTGATACAAGTAACCCCAGAGGACCTCCAACCTTTTAAAAATTACCACAAACCTCCCTCAACAGTGAAGGCATCACTCCCTGCACCCAGCAGGTAATAACCAGTGAAGTTCGGTTCAGTTACCAGCTGCTGACCAATGAGCCAGACATAGCAGCCAGAGCAAATTTATCCACCAGACCTGGGGTACAAACCCTGCCAGTGTGCAAAGTTTGGAGGCACTGAGCCCTCCAGTAGCTACGATGTGCCAGAGCCTGGGGTACTGGACCTCCAACATCGGACACCCAGAAGAAAAGTCCGCTCCGACTCATCAAGGACCAGATGCAAGCACCAGTTGAAAGACTTCAGGACACCCAAGAACCCATCCCCCAGAGTGGCCCTGCTTACCTGCAATCCACACTCAAAGTGACCTGTACCTGGCTCCAAAGGCTCTTTGATGCACACACTTTGACTGATCTATCTGCACTGCACTGACCTCCCTGGCCCCGGCATCAGAAAACCAGCAGTGCTATAGGGGTCCCTAACCCCTTGCAACCTCTACACTCTAAGGGAACCCTACGGACTTACCTTTAAGTCAACCAGTGCAGTGTGTTTCCAAGTGGTCCCCTTCTCGGTTCTGCACCAGCTCCAAGACTTTCAGCAGCTGCTCCTGCTTGATCCGGGAACTGCCCAAACTTTTCCAGCTGGCCCACAGAACATCTTGACGACCTAGACCTACAAACAGCAGGTGACACCTGTGAGAACACTGCCTGATTTTATATGCATTTTTAATTTTTTCTCCCTTTGATTCATATGGTGTGTAATTACGCACAGAGACTATTTTTGCTAAACTTTGAAAAATCATAACTTAAAAAATACTCACCCCATTCTGATGATCTTGGTATTAAAAACTGTATAAAAATCTGCAGTATTTTTATAAATTGGTCTCAAGGTATTCTTTTGAGTGTATGACCACATTTATTGATACTGTTGGTATAACAAATGCTTAGCACATCGCCAAGATAAGTCTAACTGCTCACCCACACTACCACAAAAACAGAGCATTAGATGGTCTGCTTTTTACTCCTGGTTAGCAAAGTGGGGTTGCTTGGACACTCTGCACAGTGCACGTCTTTTTTGTTTACTCTATAGAGAGCTAGCCTCCTACAATGGCCACATGATGTACTGTCGTGCATGGAAGAGGTGGAAATGTGAGTGTCATGTAGGCTCTGTATGCTCAGCCTGCAGAGACCAGGGCCTGTCAAATTTATCTCACAGCATGGGACATACTCCAGGCTGTGGGAGAGTCACTGTGGCTATGGAACCATGGCACTGTGCCCACTCCCTGTAGACCCGCCGATGCTGTTATGTGGCCAATATGATGCCATAGTTGCAAGACTTACCCTGAAGGTCTCAATCCATTGACTATTTTAGGAATGGGTACTAAGGTAAATCCCTGAACTAGTCCATATGTGCATTTTGCATCATTGTCAATGTGTGTCTTTGACTCGTGACAGGTCCTTTACTCCCACGGTTCTGTTGTCACCTTCACATAGGTCATCTTTGTTCAGTATATGCATATTGCACAGTTGACAACCCACAGTGCAGCTAGTGTGTAGATTCCATGGAGCCCATGACCTGTGACTCAGTAGCTTGGTTACATAGCAGGAAGTAAACCAAACATACCTTCGTATGTTGTATGCCATCTCTGTAGGTTTGCCACATATAGTCAAAAGTGTGTTCTGTGATACATTTACACACCTCTGAAGAAACAGCCCACCCCTCCTAAACACAACCCCACCCATCCCAAATCTGACACCACATCACCCATGCGTGATCCACGAGGTTCATGCATGCCCACTCGATGCCCCTTCTTCTTGAGGTTCTCTGGCAGTTATTGGAGTCAAGTTTAGGCACAATCATGTGCATGGACTGCAATTTGGACTGGCCAAAGTCCTATGCTCTTCAGCCTTTACTGTTAATAAACCCAAGTTGTTTTTAGGTACACATTTGTCTTGCCATTACTTTTTTACCTTTTTTTGTTTCGAAGTAATTTTTGTTGTATGCGTAAAGGTGTGTGTTTCACCATGATTGCAGACCATTTGCCGTGTTTGGGAAAATCTAACTTTGTGGGCAGTGCTGGTGTCACCCAGTATAAGGGCAGATGTTCACTGAATGGATATGTGGGTGGTAATCCAATGGGGGTGTCATTGCATTGTGTTTTGTTTGATATAGTAACTATTTCATTTAGGGTTAGCCAATGTCGGCATGTATTGTGTTCGATTTGTTTACCTAATGTGGATTGGACATTCATCTCATGTGTGCAAGCTACTCCATGCTTGGAGGGTGTTTAATTGTGCTACCTTCCTTTACATTTGACTGACCATGTGTCCACTTTGATGTGTGTACCTTCCAGCTACTTCATCCACATGTGGCCCATGCTGTTGCTGTTGTTTTTGCTTTCTTGATTTACACTTACATATTTGCCAGATAGGCATGGCATTGGACTCTACTATTGTTTATCCCTGAGATACATGAAGGGACAGTTCCTGTGCAAATGGTGTTTTGGGGCAGGTGCATATTGATATGTGTTCCAGGTCAGTATCCTTCCCGGAGTACTCCAGATGTCCCTATTCCTGTTGTGCAGGTATTATTTCCACTGTGAGCTTGGGATATTTGTCTCACAAAATATTGTGCATCCCATTTACCTTCCATTCTCCTGCAATGTGGATGACGTGTCTGGCTCTATTTCAGGGATGTTTCATGGGAGGGGTATTTGTGTTAAATGACACGTCCATAGATATGCGTCTTCAATCTCACGACAGTGCATGGCATGTTATCAATGTGAGGGTGTCAGTTGAATTATGTTTGATGTTGATGTGATGTGGCTGTTGTGTGACATGCTCTGAACACATCACTGTCCCTAAAACTGTGAGAAGCATACATGTGTTTTTGTGGAGTGTGGCAGTGCTGTGTCAGTGACATGTTCAAAGAGGGCATCATGTGGCTGGGGATGGATCATTCATTTTGTAGGACTCTGACAAAAGTGTACTTGCTCTGCGTAGAGTAACCTACATACAGGTGGATGGTGATGCCTCAATTTGTTGTCGAGTTTCAGGGCAAGGTTAGATGGTTTGACTTAACATTGGTTGCATCCACGGTGGCGTGGATTTTGTGCTCCATCTATGCGCAGCGACAGGATAGCTGTGATCAGCTTCATGTTGGCACATGACGTATGATACTGCCTGCAGGTGAGTTCATTCCTTTTATCCCTACGTTTGTGCCAGCTGGGACATGGTGGTTGGACTGCCACGACCAGGTTGGCAGAAGGAATCATCTTAATATGACCGGTGGAAGCACTGGCTCAGTTGACCACATTGGCCTCTCTTGCCATTTCAGTGGTCTGCACTGCCTGGCAGTGCCAGCGGGACCGCAGTGCTCTTTCCTTTATGGAACTGCCTGCATCATAATATGGTGGTCCGACTTCCAGACCGACAAAGATCCGACAGCCACCGCTATGGCTGCCCATAGACTGCCAAGCTCGTAATGAGGCCCTAAAACTAACTCATAAATTAACTTAAAAATTTTAAATAGCAAATAATTGACAACACACTCTTCAATTTCTATATCTTTGCATGTAATTCCTGAAAGAAAACACTACAACTTTGAAAAGACATAACCTGCCAGAACAAAACACATATCACACATCAGCAAAAAGGCATATCAAAGTAAGTACATAAAATTTATAAAAAAGCCTTTTACACCAACTAAACGAAAACAAACTAAGAACCCTAGTGTATTATTTTAAAGACACTTGGGTTGGCAGACTGCATGCTCCAGATATAGATGCAAATCCAAATGTCAAATACCGTGGTGGAATGTCTATTATAGCCCCTTGACCCAGGAAGCCAAAATCAACAATGTAGTGGAAGGATAACACATTGCCTTCCAATCCACACTAAGAGGAACCCAGCTTACTCTTTACAACTTTATAGAAACATTAAAAAAGAGCAAAGCTACCAACAACTATGAATGAAGCAATCTATTATCCAAATTACACCTAAGTTTTGCACCAAACCAAAACAATGCACAATATACTACCATTCAAAGTGAAACTCTTCACAAAACTCTTCATAAACAACAAAGTAGTAGATTTCCTAGAAATAATACCCAAAAGCAAACTATAAGTATATTTTATGACATTAGTCTAAGGGCCTAATTATGAGTTCAGCAGTTGAACCGCCCAATCTCCAATATGGCGTTGGGGAGGCAGCTGTTAAGCCGGCATCCTCGCCACCATCGCACTACGATGTTTCCGCCGGGCTGACCGGTGGAAGCAGTGCTGCGGCATTGGCCTTGGCACCCTCAGGGATACACAGACGGGGGCACCAGCACCAATGGAATGCACACTGCCTGCGATAGCTGACAGGGGGATACCTGCACTGCTCACGACATGGCCGTGGGCAGTGCCGGGGCCTCCTGTGGCCTAAACTCTGCCTTTCCACCAGCCTTTTCATGGCGGGGACACCACCGTGGAAAGGCTGGGGGAAAGGAAAGTCATGATCAGCATGATCAGCATGGGGGTGACTGACCACAACTTTCACCACAGCATATCCATCAGGATATCTGATCCTGGCAGTGACGGCGATCTCCTGGCGGTCCAACTGCCAGTATTGTAAGCTATGGGGTGCGATGTTCAGACTGCCATAGCGGGTATGGTAGTCCTATGACCTTCATACTTGTAAACGGGCCCTAAATATTAAATAAAGCTACAATATTAGAAAAGACTGAGATAATAAAATAACATATGAAGTATTTAAATAAAATATAAACCTGACCAACCAAAAAGCTCAAACAACCAACCAAATCCGTTACATAAAATAAATACCACACATACACTATACAGTTCCATATAATAATCACATAATATTTAAATGAACAATAAATTATAACATTTCAAACCCCAAAACAATTAATTGAGTGGTAGGTAGAGCAGCAAAATGTAATTCTGTCATGGATGATAAAAATACCTTCAGTAACCGATCGCACGCTTGGATGGTTATTAACAATTATGACTGGACAAAACCAGCTACATATTTAATCCAGACATTTTTGATTCACATCAAACGAAGGCTGATGGTGAGATGTTTTGGCCAGCTCCCAGCCTCAGCAGAACTACCATCCTGGAAATTTAAGGGACCAACAAAATGCAGACTATTCGGATCCGAAAAAGGAAACCTTATACACTTAGGGAACATCCGTCTGCCGAACTTCCGATGAGGAGGCTGCTGCCATACTGGCTACCTCCCTGCCGGGCCCATTACGACTTTCCTGCTTGGCTGATGGGAGGAAATCAATGTTTCCGCTCATCATCCCAGTAGGAACGTGGCAGTGGCAATGTCACTGGCTCATAATCAAGCAGGCGCCAATGCTGCTGCCCTCGTGGTGCACCAGCACCCTTGCAATGCTCACTGTGAGCATCTAGAGGGTGCTGGGAAGGGGGACTCTCGCACGGCCCCCTACACCTGCTCTCCACAAGCCTTTTCATGGTGGTGAAACAGCCTTGAAAATGCTGGCTGAGAACCAGGTTATAATCAGCAGGGCGACACTGACTTCAGCGCCACTCTTCATCCCATTGGGATCAAAGATCCCGGCAGAGATGGCGGTAGGTTGGCAGGGCTGCCTGCTAACCTCATAGTGTGGCAATCAGACCACCACAAGCACAGTGGTCCAACTGCCACTGCAAGTGTGGCAGTCTGAGAACCGCCACACCTGTAATCAGGCCCTGTATCTGCCCCATGATAATACAAGCCTGGGTCATATTACTTAAAAAAAGCTCTTGGACAGAGGTATACACACATGCAGGTCAGCAATCATCAGAAGCCTCAATCCAGATGACACTCAAATAAACTGTAAACTGATCAAATTTCTGTTGATACATGAAAAGGCAGTGAAAAGCAAGCAGGAATAATTGAATTCGAAAAGAACGGTTCAAATGGCTTTTAAGGTGAACTTAAGCAAATCGATCCAACTTTAGGTGTTACATGAATTGGCTGTGAAAAGCAAGCTGGAACAATGAAAACTGGAAAAGAATTGCTCATATAGTTTCAAGGTGGATGCAGGCAGCTCTAATTTTGAATAATTGTCTATTTTTATATAGCAGACGATCAGTGAAACAATAATTAAGATAATTACAAATGATCTGCTTTGACCTAAGGACAATTTGAATCATTTTAATGTTTGATTTTAGATGTCTTTCATGATAGATGAACTAGTAGCAATGGCTGTATGGAATATTACTAACCTTTGTAACATTGTTCCGGTTTAAATTAACTATACAATAAAGATTTCCTTCCTTACAGTTAATTAAATCTAACTTACTATTCAGTAGTTATGGATATTCTTCTCTATCCATATAGTTAAAAAGTAAAAATCCACCAAAAACTGGAACAATCATTCCAAAACAAATCCCCTAAAAATTTCAAAAATTCAATGAATCCAGTAGACATCCCACAAAGCATTCTAAATTACTTAGGAACCATAAGAAAAACTAAAAAAACTAGTGTTTAAAAATGAAATGTCATGGGAGACCTGAGAGAAAGGAAATCAACCCCTTAGCTGCTGGGCCTTTCCCCCCTCACCCCCAGTCCTGAGTGTTTTTGGCTAACTGGGGTAGTTCACACTCAGGGCTCCATAACTTTCTTTCCACATAAGCTATCAATGCTAAATTTGCATCCTTTTTTCCAAGATTGTGGGGATTCTAAAGGTACCCAAAGTTTGTCGATTCCCCTGATGGGGACCACAAAAGTAGCCAAAATACAGCTATAATATGAGTATTTTGGGAGAAATAGGAAAAAGTGATGCAGCAGAGAGCATCAGACTTTTTCCCTGCAAATGGCATCAATGAAGGGTTTGCAGTGCTAAAATCACCATCTTCCCAGCTTCAGGAACAGGCAGACTAGAATAAAAAAAACATGTTTACATTTTTTATGCTTTCAACCTCCTTCCAGTTAATGACAGGAATGAGTCTGAACCCAGTGGTGGACCCTAGAATGCTATACATTTCTGAAAAGTAGACAACATTCTGAATTCAGCTAAGTTCAGCTAAGGGTCATTTTTAAAGCTCCTTCAAGCTTTTCTTATAGAAAGTAACAGTTGAAATAAAAATATTTTGGAATTGATTTGAAAAAAACAGACATTTCCGTCTACATTTTCTTCTGTAACTTTTTTAAACTACAGCAGATTTTTGAAAGCAATATACCGTTATGTTGGTGGCCCCTTTTGGTTTATCAAGAACCCAAGGAACCCAGAGCCAATAAATGAGTTGCACCTTACAATGGGCTTTTATTGTATACTGGGTATACAGCGATTCATTTGGTAAAATACAAAGAGTGAAAAATAAGTATCAAGAAAGCCAATGTATTTCCAAAATGGGTACAAGATATGGAGTTTAGAAGCAGTAGTTATTTACACATCTCTAAATTCGGGGGTTCTCATACTAGCATGTGATTTACAAGGCATTTCTCAAAATGAATTCTTTCTTTTGCACTGTCTTACATTTGGAAAGCACAAATGTAGAGAACAACAATTGGCAATACCACCTGTTCTTCTATTCTGTGTTCCTCTAGGTCTCCCAATCAAAATGGCACCTCACTTGTGTGGGTAGGTGTGGTGCCCACAACAGGAAATGCCCCAAAACACATCATGGACACATCACATTTTCACACTGAAAATGAATGCGTGCCAAGCTGTTGATTTATGGATCTAGCTCAGCCAGCACTTAAGGAAACCTGACAAACTGTACAATTTTGAAAACAAGACACCTTGGGAAATCTTGGATGGGTAACTTGTGGGTTTCTCACCAGATTCTGTCACCCAGGATACTTTGCAAACCTCGAAATGTGGCTAAGAACACTTTTTCCTCACATTTTGGTGATGGAAAGTTCTGGAATTTGAGGGAGCCACTAACTTATTTCCACCTAACATTCCCCCAAGTCTCACAATTGAAATGGTACCTCACTTGCATGGGTAGGTATAGGGCCCGAGAACAGCAATTGGCAATAACATCTGTTCTTCTATTCTGTGTTCCCCTAGGTCTCCCAATCAAAATGGTACCTCACTTGTGTGGGTAGGTGTAGTGCCCACAACAGGAAATGCCCCAAAATGAAACATGGACATATCACTTTTTTAACTGAAAATGGTCAAATTTTTTGCAGAGTGCCTAGCTCTGGATTTTGGGCTCTAGCTCAGCCGCCACTGAGGGGAACCTACCAAACCTGTACATTTTCAAAAACTAGACATCTAGGGAAATCCAGGATGGGGTGACTTGTGTGTCTCTCACCAGGTTCTGTTACCCAGAATCCTTTACAAACCTAAACATCTGGCTAAAAAACACACTTTCCTCACATTTTAGTGCTGCAAACTTCTGCAATCTGAGGATAGCCACAAACTTCCTACCTCACTTGTGTGGGTAGGCCTTGTGCTTGAGACAGGGAAGGGCCCAAAACACATTGTGGCAATAATGATAGCAAAGGTGAGTGTACTAATTAGTCCTGGGATCGGGAACTGTTTAGGGAAACCTACCAAACTAAGACATTTCTGAAAAGTAGACATCAAGGGGAGTCCATGGAGGTATCACTTGTGCGGATTCCCCAATGTTTTTTCACCCAGTATACCCTGCAAAGGTACATTGTTAAATAAAAACACAAATTTCCTTGCATTCCCCTGATTTAAACTACCACAAATACAGGGATCCACAAACTTCTTACTACCTAGTATTCCCCAACTTGTCCCAATACAAATGCTACCTCATTGGTGTGCTTGGTCCTAGTGCCAGTGACAGAAATGAATAACACAAGGGTCAATGATAGCTCTAGCATGAGGGCTAAGGGTGACCCTGGGGTGATACATTCAGGCACTAGGCACAGGTGCACAAGGGTGGTAGCATTTTTTTCAGGACATGTGGGAAAAGTCTGGGTGGTAGAATATTTTTAGATCCCTGCACATTCCTGTAGTTTACATGACAGAAATGCAAGGAAAAGTTGTGTTTTTATTCAACATTTCACTGTTGAAGAGTATTCTTGGTAAGAAAACTCCAGGAAAGCCACATAAGCCACAGCTCCATGGACTCCCATGGATAGCTAGTTTTAAAAATTGTCTGAGTTTGGTAGGTTTCCCTATATGGCCGCCGAGCCCAGGACCAAAAACACAGGTTCCCACTTTACAAAACCAGGTTGTTTTGTGATAGCTGAGTTCCTGTCTCCCCAACACGTTTTGAGCCCCTCACTCTCGCAGCCAATTACCCACCCACACAAGTGAGGCAATGTTTTTGTCGGACCACTTAGGGGAACGCTAGGTCATAGGAAATTTGTGGCTGCCGGCAGATTCCAGGACTTTCTCTCATGGAAATGCAAGGAAAATGGGTTCTGTAAGCAAGGTTTGTGATTTTCAGGGGATTCTGGGTGAAGAAAAACTACACCCTTGGACTCCCCTGGTACTAATATGTTAAAGTTAATCCACCAATCACACTGATTGGTTTTAACACCTCCAGAAATTCAGGCTTCAAAGCATAAATACTTATAAAAGTATCTGACTACTGAAATCAAGTCTTTGGAAGGTGAGCCATAAAGCCTCTGCATGGCACCAACCACTTTATGGTCTACTCACATGCCATTCACGCACAACACACAACACTTTCATACCTCTGACCATGGGCCCAATCCAACCGATCATTGCACTTACATCAACTTACTGCCACCAGATAAGGGCCCATCATATTAATAAACCACAGGATGGAATATGTTTTACTACATTTTACCACCTGTCAAGTAACTGCCTCCTTCTTCCTGAACATTACCGAACGCATGTGTAAGGATCTTTTACTAATGACAGCCACATGAGGCTGAGGGAGGCATGTCTTTCGTGCTCCTTTAGCACACTCACTGTGCTAAATCCAACTCCTTGCAGTTTGTGTATGCAAGTTGGGGGTGTCCGAAGATGCCCTGTGAGGCCCATCCATCAAACTCAGTGAGCATATCTACCTTTGAAACTAAGGCAGACATACTGGGGAATATTTGTGAAGTTCCCTAAAGAGAACATCATAAACTATGAGGAGGGGGAGTGTTTGGCATACAGTAGTCCGTGAGAATGTAGCATATGTCCCAGCCACTGTTATGTGCAGTGCTGTTACTGTAATTCACTTATAATACAGCAAACCGAACATCTACTAAGTTCTGATGGAGGATGAACATGGCAAGCAGGTCAAACACTGACCCACACATGTCATAGTAATTCAGTGTGAGCGCAGCACCAATGGGTTTGAGCCCATAACTGTAGATGACATGTTTCTGTACTACCTTTACTACCTGCCTTCTACCTATGCAACATCCCCGGGAACGCACACCTACCATAAGCTTTTCCTACCTGTTCATGTCTCTGTCCACAACAGAGTCTTGACTAATCCAGTATAATTGCCAAGTGAACCTATACTGATGCCTTCCATCCCTAGCCACTTGAAGCTCAAGAAAATATGGCTTTCATGCTTCATTAGCACACTGACTGTGCTAAATCCAACTCCTTCCAGTTTGTGGATGCAAGTTGGGGGTGTCTGAGTATGGCTTGCGAGGCATATCTACCATTGGAACTAAGGCAGACATGATGGTGAATACTACCTAAGGTCTTTAGAGTAAAAAGCCAAACAAATATCCTGTGGGACTCATTCACCAACACTTCCATTTTTGCTTTGAAAGTGAAATAACAAATTGAGTCTGCACACTTTCAAACAAGGAGAAATGTTGGTGAATATGTCCCACAGGACATTTGTTTGACTAATTACACTTACTCTGGTTCTCGCTGGCAATCAGGTTGGTTCTTGTGTAGCATACATAAGTTCCCAAACAAGCACTTTGATATTCAGTCACGCCTTTAACATTTTGGCACACAGGGTACTCCGTGACAACATGGCATATGTTCTGTCTACTAGCATGGGCATTGTGGGGACTATAATGCACGTTAATCATCAGACGGAATACCAACCACGTTCTGATGGAAAAAAAAAGGTGTTGAGCAGTCCAAAAGCAAGTCCATGATTTCCTGGAGTAGATTAATTAAAATTCTGTGGCTGCTTGCCTAAAGAAGTAGTGCCCTGTGGACGCTAGGTATCCATGCACAGCCATTGATAGGTTTACCTAACGACAGCTCCTCCTCAGTCAATTTCCCAGAAGTTTGCATTAGTGTGATACAAAGTAAAGCAAGTAAGAAAACACAGGCCTTGCTGAGATGAGCACTGGCCACAGTAATAACATGTTTCCTGCCTCTTTCCCTGCTTCGAGCACACTTTACATCAACAACATGGTTTATACTTGTTGTTTTTTTAGGAATGTGATCAGCAAAGTGTTTCTACTGCAGCCTTGCTACATCCTCCAGAACATGTGAAGTGGAGGTTGCTGCTTCTGTAGCAGCAGTGAGACTTTCAATCACAGAAAACTGAAAGTCAAGGAAAGCCATGAGTCTTCCAGTGTTGTCTGATGATAAACAACATACGCATTGTATGTTGCCATCTGGATCAGGAGGGTAAACAGTTTTCTCTACCAAGTGCGAGTCTTACAACTCGCACTGTATAGTTGAAGAACCTGTGTGTTCTTGTCCACTCTGCTCAAGTACTTATTGTAATCAAGTATTAGTAATCAGCTGGGCTCGTAGACTTCGGCTATCTGACCCCAAATCATGATGGGGGAAGTGCTCTCATCATGAATTGCAGTGAGCACGTACACATCACACCTATCTGAAAAGTTGACTGCAAGCAGTTTGTTGGAATGCAACACAGTACTCTGGGATGTGTGGAGCTTCTTGCAAATAAACTCCTGTGGGAATCCTTTGTGGTGACAACATACTGTAACGCAAGTCACCGTGCCAGCTTTGTAATGCACACAGAACAGCTCTACTCCTATATAAAAATTGTCTGGATGAACGTTATTACCAGTGTGAACAATTGGCTGGACAAACCCCCATATAATCTTTCCTGTGGCCCCTAGCGTGGGAGGGCAACTTACAGGGTTTAGTGTGGAGTCCTTCCCTGTATAAACTCTCAAGCTGTACAAATAGCCAGTAGAGCTCTCACACAGCATGTACAGCTTGATGCCATAATAAGCTCTTTTGCTCGCAATGTTCTGCCTGAACAGCAGCCGCCCTTTGAACAGGATGAAGGACTCATCAACCTCTATATTCTTTCCGAAGTATAGATCTCTGGAAACCTGGCATACAAATGTTCCATGACAGGCCCAGTTTTCAACAACCTGTCATGATCTGGATGGTCCCAGGTAAATGCAACAGAAATGTCTTTGAAATGCAACATGCGCTGCAATAGCAAAAAATGATCTCTGCTCATATATGTTGTGAAGATGTGGGTTACCCAAACCGTGCAAGTCATCCAGTAGGACTGCAAGGTGGGTTTCTACACTAACCTCACTTTGAGTGTAGGGCCCAAAAATATCTTCAACTCTGCCAATGAAGTGGGAAACGAGAGAACAGGGTCCTAGACGGCTTCAATGCTCCCTCAGAAATTGTTTTGCATGCACATTTGTTTGCTCCACAATGTGCTGAAGGAAGTCAACATCCAAAGAGAGATGGATGTAGTCAGTCGGTAAAAAGTTGACCATATCAACGTTATATCCAGTGTCACCAGTAAAAGGGGGAATTTAGGGCTGAACTAAATTTGTGGGGCTGCTAAGAGAGCATTCTGTTTATGTTTGCCGCAGCACACATCTGCTCCCTGGGTTGGGCTAACCTGCTGTTGTCCCACTGCAGAAGACTATGCTTGTGAAGGGACAGCACGACTGTCCTCATCATCTCCCTCAGAATCACTGAAAGAGGAGTCGTCGGATTTAACTTCGCTGACTGAAAAATCACTCACAGATTCTGCTCCAATGTCCTCTCCCTCAGATGCTGTCTCAGTATCTGCTGTCTTGATCAGCAGTTATCCAACAAGATGCCATCTATGCTACTGGCTAAACTGTCCCTCTAAAACACTAGCCAACAAAGAAGACAGACATGGTCACAAAATTGCAGATGGGTGTGTGTGTGTGATGTGTGTAACAGTAAATGTCAGTCACCTTACCTTCGCTTCTTCCCTCAATCAGCATGTTGAAAAAAACAAAAAATGCACACTATTACTTCACCTTCCCACATACCCATCATCACAGCCTTTAGTGCTGGTCAAGCCTAGTGCGACAATCAATTTTGGTGCTCTCCCTCCCATGACATCCTCCTCAGAGTCCCTCACTACCACCCAACAAAAGTGCCTCTCATCTCTTCATAGCCCCCCTCGCAAATACATTGAATTTGTTTGATAGCACAGGTAACAGCTGGCTTTAATAATCCACTCAGCTATTCACATAAAAAAACAAATCTGTTCTTTGCAACAGGCATATAAACCTTCTGTGCTACTTTATGGCATCAAAACTGACACTAGACAAAAGTCCAATCTTTTTCTCTAGCAGGGACATAATCACATAAGAGTTATCTTGAAATTTGTATTCCTGCCTGAAAGATGTATATCTATATATTTCTATATCTATATCTATATCTATATCTATATCTATATCTACATCTACATCTATATCTATATCTACATACATATATATATATATATACTAGATATATAGATAGATAGATAGATAGATAGATAGATAGATAGATAGATAGATAGATAGATAGATGTACACCTTTTTTTAGAGATATCCCTCTCTCTCCATACATATATATATATACATATATATAGAGAGAGATTCTATCTCTTTCTCTCTCTACACACACACACACACACACATAACTTGAAAGTTTTTTTTTATCCCCTGATGGGCGCAATTGCCTCCCCGAGGAGAAAACCATTGTTTTTTTAAAAAATAATGCCCCCGCCAGGGGAGGCCAGCCCACTAACATTAGGACCAAATCTCTAATCAAGATCCCTGAGGCCCAGGGACAATTCTTCGTTGTGGATCACAGCCAGGCTGTGAACCACAGACAGGAAACGGTGCTAGGAAGGCATTGCTAAAAACCGTAGACTATCCCCTTTCCATAAATGCCTCCCTGGCATCTGGGGAGGCCATTCTGGCCTTTTTTCCCCCACTGGAGTGGGGAGAGGATGCTTACCTGCTCCTCTGATCCTCTGGTGGGGAAAACTGTGACATCACAAATGGGCATGTAGGTGGGTGGGGTAAACGCGGAAGCTAATCCCTGTATCTCAAGGGCTTTTAAAAACGAAACAAAAAAAAGATCCGGAAGCCCTCCCTTGTGTCAGTCCATTGTCACGACCTGCACCAGGAGGGTGTGTGTGTGACTGCCGTTGGCCGTTACATGCATTGAAGGGGTTAACAAAATGGTAACTCTCAATACACATAGGGCATATTTGTTTGCAAAAAACTGTAAAGTAAAAAAAGAAAACTGACCTGAAAAATGCATAACATTCCAAATTATACATATACATTACACTGGCACTGGGCCGCATTGGGAGATAAGCTCCTCTGCTCAGGGAAATTAAATTGGTTATGTGCTGCTAGAAAAATTGCATGGATATCACACATTTGCACCCAAGTTGTTTGATTGATCAGGATGAACTGAATGTGAAATCAATTGTAATCTCTGCCAGAAACGAAAGATTAAGTTGCACTGCTGATAGAGGGAACTGATTTTAAGTAATGTTAGAACTATTTTAAAAATATTTCAGTTTTTTGTCATACTTATGCTCCACTGGCTTGTTCTATGCTGCAGTGCCATTTTAGCGACTGGAGGAGGCAGGACCTCTGAACACATAAGACTCCAGGTTCTAGGCAGCACTCTAGTGCTTCACTATAAAAATATGGCCCATAGCTGATGCACAGCAGACGTTCACAGCGGGAGAGCCTAAGGCAATCCCGTCTGTCCCTGTCTACATCTGGACCATGGCTAACGCCAGCTATAATGCCAGTTTTACTTCAGAGGTGAGTCTTCTCATAACATATACCTCTGAAGAACTTTATAAATTAGGTTCCTGCAAGAGGAAACATGGTAACCCAATTGTAGTGGGCCTGTCACCTGTCTCTGCTGCAAACATGAGTTTCTCCCAGTAAACTCAGGAATTAGGGAGAAAAGAGGAAAGTCAGACTAACCCTTAAGTCTGAAAGCAGCCCTAACCAATGTTCACTCTCTCTATAAGCATGCCCTGGACATTTTCAATCTAACTGAGGAGTAGCAGTTATATATTCTTGTTATTAACAAAACATGGTTCATTGGCAAATCATGTCCAGATCAGCAACCAGCCCTCGTCCCAAACTATGATTGTGTCCATTTAGACAGAGAGGGGCGGAAGGGTGGGGGAGTTGCCCTTTCATTAAGAAACTCTCTCAAATGCTGTACATTCCAGGTCAAAGAACTGACAGGAGGTGAGTCCTTGGGCTTCTATATTTATCCCGCCACTCACAGCTCCTTTCCATAGACTCTGTTGTACTACCAACCAAGGATATGTGGGTGATTTTCTTAAAACCCTCACACAACCCCTTGCTCACCACAAAATCATTAATATTCTAATTGTACTATCCTGGGTGATTTCAACATTCATTTAGACAATCCCACTGATAGCTCTGTTCAGAAGCTGACAGACTTACTTATGACTGTCAGCCAATCCATAATCCTGAGGACCTACCCATAGAGTAGGCCATACAATTGGTGCCATATATTCTAATAAGCCAACTAACCTTGGTAAGCATCAGGAGTTCACCTGGCCCGATCACTTCTTAATACCCTTTTCCTGTAAGAGAATTAACAGGAGTACAAGTCATTTTTGTTAAAACTGAGCCGGGAAGATGGTTGATATTCCACGCTGATGGATATTTTTGTTTTGACTAAGCCAGTGCTGGGTGTAGGTATTGTGTCTGAGGAGAAGTGATAGTGAACAAATGGTTATATGAAGTTGCCAATACAGTTGCCCCCATACTAAGTTCAGCCAGCATCCTTCAGCCCGCTGGTTCTCTTCTGAACAAGCGGGAGAAAGGAAGGAGTGTAAAGATTAGAGTGACTATGGAGGAAATACTATGCTGAACCTGACAAAGCCTGATACAAAGTGGGCTTGAGTACCTACCACAACAATCTAAAGCTAGCTTATTGCACCTTCTACTCTTACCAAATTGTAGAAGCTAACAATAATGCTACAGAAACTGTTAAAATTGTGACAGACTTTACAGGCCCTAAATCACTGCTCCCGCATTTGAGACGAATCCCTCCCTTTGTATGAAGCTGAGTACTTTTTTTAAGAGAACATTTTAAAGGCTCAGATGGATCTCTCAGACTCAAGGGACAATAGGTCCATGGGTGATACCCATACTATAAGTATGCCCTCAGTCCAGGGCAAGTTGTCTCAGTTCATACCGCCGTATGACCCTGAACTAATAGACTTCTTCACCAAGTGCAAAACAGGCTCCCCTCTGGATCCCATTCCCCATCAAATTGTGAGGCAATTAGGGGGAATCTTAAGCTTAGTCTTTTAGGAGCTTTTTACATCTCACCCAGCCCTGAAACAGTCCCTGTTTCTTGGAAAAGGGCAAATCTCATACTCCATTCTCAAAAAGCCTAATGTGGATCTTGAAAACCCTGCTAATTTTATATCTCTCCTTCCAGGGGTATTGAAGATCTTTGAGAAGATTGTTAACAGCCAACAGTCGGCCTACTTGAACACCTTCAATCTCCTCCACCTGACACAGTCTAGCTTTAGGGCACTCCACAGCACAGACTCTTTCAAATTTGCGCTGGATGCTGATCAAAATGTGCCCCTAATTTTATTAGATCTCTCTGTGGCAATCAGCACAATCTCCCATGAGATTCTGTCGCAGCGCCTGACCACCAGTGGGGAGGAGTCTACTTTTGCCTGGTTGAGCTCCTATTTAGAGCACAGAGAGCAGACAACGTGGCTGAAACGATTCTATTTTGAGGCTAAAATCCTCAAGTGTAGAATGCCTCACGGCTCGGCCCTGAGCCCTACACTTTTTAATATCTACATGATGCCACTGGCCTACCCTATTGATTCCTATGACAATAATACGTCAGAATCCAGGTCCAAATGTACTGCATGCATACTAGCAGTAATGGGGTGGCTTAAGGTCAATTTTCTCCAATGCAGCCTGAAGAAAACTGAGGTATTATTGTTTGGATCCACCTCCCCACCTGGTTTACTGTGGGTTTGGTCAGCAAGTTGGAAGTCTCTGCCTCCACGCATGGAGGATGCTAAGGATCTTGGGGTGGTTATTGACATGCACCTTCAAAGCCCAAGTCACAGCTGTGGTCAAGACTTCTAACTGGATTCTGAAGATACTGAGGTCATTCCTAAACCTTCTTCCGTGGGATGCTCGGAAAACAGTAGTTCAGGCTCTAATCCTTTCCTGACTGGATTACAAAAACATTCTGTGGCGTGAGGCCCCGGGATATCTAATTCACTGATTACAAGTGGTACAGAATATGGCAATTTGCCTCTTGGTTAAGGTTCCCAAGTACATCTCGATCTCCTAATACCGGAACCATCTGCAGTGGTTTCCAGTCAAAAGGAAGATTAGGTTCAAAGCATTGACAGTGTCTTATGCCACTTATTACAAGACTTATTACAAGAACGGACCCAAATATCTGTCTAATACGATGGTGGAATACTGTCCTAAACAAAAAACATGTTCTCAGTCAGAAAAGCTGCTAGCGATCCCCCTCCCCAAATGAAAGAAATGGGGCAGTTCAGACTGCTTGGCCCTTGTAGGCAGATAGTGAAACAAGCTCCCTCTCTCTCTGAGATGTATCTTCAAGAAGAAATCTTTCCACAAGCTTTTGAAAACTCATCTATTTAGGCTGTAGAGTGGATGACTCCCCTAGTGGTTGTTGTTTTGCAGTGGCAGGACACATTTGTAGCAACTTTGCAATACCCCTCATTCATTCATTCATTTATTCATCCATTCATTCACTAATTCACTCATAAAATATGTTACACATTATCATATAACATAGCAAAACATTTGAAAAACAGCATAAAATAAACTCAAATAACACAATAGTTAAAAACACTACTATTAATACAACTGAATGTACATAAACCCACAAGCAACACTATGGGCCTCATTAACGAGGCTGGTGGTCTTAAGACCACCGCTGTCGTGATGGTCTAACCACCACATTAAGACTCTGGCGGTTAGACCGCCAGGGTACCGCCATTACCACCGTGATCCATGTTCCTGACGGAATGGCGGTGGTGGAACTGGCAATCAGCCATGGCAGTGCTGCATGCAGCACCACTCTGCTGATTACCACCTCATTCTCTGCCAGCATTTTCATGGTGGTTTTACCACCATGAAAAGGCTGGCGAAGAACAGGTGCAGGAGACCACAGGGGGGCCCCTGCACTGCCCATGCACTTGGGATGGGCAGTGCAGATGTCCCCCTGCCCAGCACCCTTGCAATGTTCACTGTCTGCTGTGCAGACAGTGAACATTGCGAGGGTGCTGGTGCACCCTGCAGACGACAGCATTGCAGCTGGCTCAGTTTAGAGCTAGAGACAATGCTGCCTCCTGTTTCCCTCTAGACTGACGGGCAGAAACCAGCATATTGGGAAACACCTAATAAGTCAGGCAGAGTTGTCACCACTACGGCGGCAGCCATCCTGTCGGGAGATTGGGGGACAGGCTATCCCATCCATCAAACTCTTAATTAGGCCCTAAGTGATAGATCCGCCCCTATAGCCCCTACCCTCAAAACCCTAAAAAACATTTAAAAAGGACTTACCTGTCCCGATGAACCGTAACACCTTACCATTACCTCGATCTGTGAAAGTAGACGTAAATAGAATACAAAATAGAAAGTAGCTGTAAAAAAATACCAGCTAAATAAAACTTTTAAAAATCCCTCCCTATTGAAATGAAAAGAAAAGAATCGGAAAATGCTAAAAAAATATATTAAATTTTTTAAAAAAAATTATACATGTAAAACATGTCAAATAGTGTTATAAAAATATAACAAAATTGTAAAATATAAATGAAATATTATTATAACAAATATACAACTATTTAATATATAAAATAAAACCTGATGTTAAAATGATATAGATATATATATATATATGTAAAGCAATGTATGAAAAGTTTAAATAGTCAAGTAGTTAAAAAATGTAAGATATAAAACATGCAATACAACTTAAAAATGATTTACATTGTATAAGAAAACAAATGCCTTACTTGTCTTTATTACATAAAATATGTAATTAATAAAATTATTTATTACAAACATACAGCTGACAATGTATGTATTATATCTCTAAACACCAATTTACTAATTAAATAACAGAATATATTTCTACCACCACATAATCCATTTTTAAAACTTATTGAACACTAAAGAAGTGACCTTTACAATTCTCTCTCCAACCTATACCAATTTGAGGATGGTGTTGAACAGTAAAGGAGTAACATTTACTATTCCAAGTCCAATCTACACCAATTTGCGAAAGTTTTTGAACACTCAAGGAGTGATATTTACTATTCTCACTTCAATCTTTACCAATTTGAGAAACATGATGAGCACTAAAGGGGTGACACGTACAATTCCCACTACACACTTTATCAATTTGTGGAAGATGTTAGACACTAAAGGAGTGACATTTATTATTTGAACTACACTATAAAACATTTTATGCAAGCTGCTACTAACTAAAAATGGTATATACACAATCATTACTCCATAATGACATAAACTTTTAACTATATGAAATATACTACAATTCACTTACAGAAAACACCAGCCAAATCTGCAAACCTATGTATTCACATTCAAACATTAAATTATAATATATTTTTTAACACTATTAATACATATTATAGTTTTGAAATTACTTACTACTCTTTCTACACTTAGAAACATTTTAAAAAATCTTAATCCAAACTAAAATTCCAAAAAATATTTAAAAAATTGAGTTTCAAAAATTAAATATAATTTGTTTACAAAATAACATTATAATATTCAACAAAAAATAAAAAAATATAAATTTTAGTTATTTTTTAATGTATATATCCAAATTATTTTGTAAATTAAATAATTATCAAACTTTATAAAATGTATTTGTATAGCTTGTTAAATTATATTTTTAAATTTATATTATAATGTTAATATTTACAATAAATTAGCGATGGTTAATTTTTATTATAAATAATTGTTATTTTAATTAATACCAAATTTATTATTGCAAAATAAACTCAGAAATTTTACAACTCAATTTTCATATAATTTTAAAAAATACCCTTAAATTGACTTTAAATTATCAAGTTTATAAAAACATCTCCTGATCCTTATCCCCTAAGAACCCAATATCCTGCTGCTAAAAAAAATTCAAATTAATTATTTGTATGCACTAATACAACTTAAAACATAAATGTCAACAATTTCATAGTTTCTGAATTATCTTAATAGAAAAAGAAATTTAAAAAAATCAGAAACATGAAATAAAACACACTATAATAAATTACATAAAAAATAACACTTACAAATGCTATTACATAAACGATATTTTCCAAATCAACATTTTTTATGACACTAATATAAACAACTCTTAAAACAGTATGCCTGGTGATATTTTTGACATCCCGATATTCTCTATGTAATATTTTTGTATCACAATATTTTTTTTCCAACATTTTGTCCAGACAACTTCCACCTCGGTCCTTAAACCTCCCCTCAGATGTGAAAATCTTTAGGTGGTGACCGGTCCCACCCCATCGCTCAAACTCTAGTGCCTTCATCAGTGGAGGATGTTCAGTTGGTCCTCGTCCCTTAAGAAAAATAGGAAGATGGCTAATAATTTTTGTCTCTCAACCAAACTTTTATCTTTCTTTGGGATGGTATATTATTTGATCATTTTGATTTTTTCCATAAACATTATCCCCATTTGTGTTTGTACATAGAATGGTCCCATGACATTCACAACATGTTTTGTTCAATTGCCTACCATTCACCATTTACAATCTACCTCTCTGCCCTAGTTTTCAAAGATGTCCCTTTTCCAAGTCATTGACCTTTTCCCCAAAGAAAGTGCTAAAGGTTATTTTTCTACCTTTCTAAATGTATATATGTATAGATTAAATACTTCTTTTTAATTTGACCCTTATGATTTTTCTTCTTCATCGTCCTGTGTATGAGGATATATGTTGATATGTGTATTTGAGTAGATGTAATTGTTATTAGTAACTTTTCTACATTTTCTAACATATTACATTATTGCAATAAACACATGCTTATGGTTAAATACACAGATGACAGGTAAGTACAAAAGATATTTATTATAATAAATGAACAATAAAAGTGTTTCTCTAAACATAAACTGCTGTGGGAAGAGGCGTGTTAACACACGGGGGTGATTATGAGTTTGGTGGTAGGAAAACTCCTGATGAGGAAGCCGCCAAGGTGCTGGCGGGCTCCGCACCAGCCCCATTATGAGTTTTCCACTGGGCTGGCCGGTGGGTCAGCCCAGTGGAAATTGTGCTGTTGCATTGGACTTGGCTCCACATGGAGCCAAGTTCAATGCCGTCGCACAGGCCCCTCTAGCATCCTCAGAATATACACCGTCTGTTAGGCAGATAGTGCGCATTCCAACAGTGCCTGGGAGCAAGCCCCCTGCACTGCCCACGACAATGTCGTGGGAAATGCAGGGGCCTTCCTGTGGCCCCCAGCAATTGTTCTCCACCAGGCTTTAAATGGCGGTTGAACCATCATGAAAAGGCTGGCTGAGAATATGGTTGTAATCAGCACATTGCTGATTACAACCATGACCGCTGTCATCCTATCAGACAATCTGGCAGAGACGGCAGTCTTTTGGCGATCTGACCTCCAGGGTCGAAATGTGGTAGTTAGACCACCACAGCCGTGGCAGTCTCACTGCCCCAGCAAGTCAGGCAGTCTTCGGGCCCCCAGACTCATAATAGGGTCCTTAGAAGTGGGTTTAGTCAGGATGGTGGATTTTCTAGTAGATATGCAGTTGTGGAGCTGAAGGCTATTGCTTATGCCCACTCAGCAGGGTGGTGACTGCAATCTAGGGCCCACAGGATGTTGAAGTTAAGGTTGTGTGAGAAGGTGAGTTTAAGGATGGTGCAGATAGATTGTTGGTAAGATATGTGGGAGGGTTAGACCTTGCAGGTTGCTACTGTGCCCCTGTTGACTGAGGAATATTAGCTTAACATCAGACTGACACAGGCATCTGTTTGGTAGGGTTTGTAACATCTGCATGTCCAAGGCATTTTGCCTTGCATCCTCCTCACTTGACACACAGAGATCTTCCTACTGTCCTTTCTCCATGTTTTGGAAAGATTTTGTTATTGTCTTCCAAAGACACTGTTCTTTCTCTCAAACAACCCTGTTAACTCTTTCTGGTGGAATTTGATGTTCTGAATGTGGTGCCCCATTTCACAAATATCTCCCTGTATACAGGATTGTTGCTGGAAAATCTGATCTTCCCAGGGGACGGGATTTACCCATAACAATGATCCCATTGTGAGTGGCCAATTGACCATGCAAACAGGTTGTCCATTACAGAGAGGGTTGAAATCTTGAAGTTGTGGAAAGGGAAATGTTGAATGGTGCTTGCACCCTTTGAAGACTGAAGGAACACTAGAGTTGTACCTTGTTGCAGGGTGGAGCATGACAGTCTATCAGGTACTTGTAGTCTGAAAGTTAGTTTCCAGAGAACCCTGCATAGATGCTGCAAGCATTCATTGGCTTTATCAGTTGACTGTGTACTTGATGGCCTTGAGGTCTTCCTGGGTACCTGTTCCACTGTAGACATGGCAGCTTGGAAGAAAATAAGATTTTCAAGGCAAGTTGCTTTGTTGTATTGTGTGAATGGCAGAGAGTGGATAAGCACAGTTTCTATTAAGATGGTCTTCAGCTCTCTCTCTGCACTGGAGCACTTGAGGCTGCCTAACGTCAATGAAGGCATCTTGCACCATAGTGTGAGGGTGCATGTGTCACAGGAAGGAAAACAATCCTTAAAGGCAAATTCCTCTTTTTATGTATGCTGCAGAATGCAGCACATATAGAGAATTAAACATATTGCTCCTTGTTGTGCCGCACTGGGGAAGGCATAGCATTTTGACGCATTCCCAGGTTTACTAGCTTTAATAAATTTTGAATTGCACCAGAATCCATGGGTGGATGCATGGGAGTTCCCATGCTCCACCCATGGAACACCTTCCCAATGCAAGGCAATGTAAGGAAGTACCATGTGGAGCCTCAGGTTGCTTTGTATTTACTAAACCACACAAAGTGGCTTTGCATGGCTTAGAAAATACAAAACAAATTTTGCATTGTGGCTGTGCCACAAAAGTGACACATCCCATATATGTGCTAGCGCAGGTGTTTTAATAAAAATTATTAATAGGTGTCTATGTATTCTGAGTAATGGATTTGTGTAGAGAATATAATAACATACAAAAATAATGCACACATTTGAAAATGTGATCACGATGAGTGGCCACCAATGTTCACAAAGTGTACTTATTAATGGTATTAATATGAAATGTTGAGCACATGTTTGACTACTGTAGTAGTATGTATCTTAACTTCCTGATCCAATTGAATAGAGGTATTATTGGACCCATGTGTCTATTATGTGTATTTGCTTTTCTTTCTAGGTACCAACCGCACTGTTTTGATAGAGCCATAGTTAGTTGTTTTCCAAATTTGGGTTACTAAATTGTTTTGCTTGAAGCCCAGCATGCTGATGCCAATCTGATGTTACATAAGGATTCTCACTAATGAAATCTGCCAAAACGGGAATAACGTTTGATGAATGTTTTGCTGAATCTAAATGTATGTGACATCGCTTGCACAATTATTCTTGGTATTAATTTTTACTGTAACTTTAGAATGTGTAGTAGTTCAAGCTTTGATTAGATAATTTTTCTTCCATCGCTTTGGACAGCCAGTGTTGTTTTTGTATGTGTATAATTTGATTTTGAGGTTAATTTACATGATGTTAGCATTGTTATTATAGGCAAATAAATATTTAAACTTTTACTAAAGGGTGTGATTATTTATGATTGAAAGGTCATGGTGTGTGACAATTACTGACCCCAAATGATTATTAAATTTATTGATTATCATTGATTATTGATGTTACTGATTGATTAGTGATTATTGATCTGCATGTACTGGAGTTATGGTGGGATCATCATAATTGCCAGTCAAAACATTCATCGACCTATTCGCGTCCACTTGTAAGTTTACTCACTAACGTCTGACACGCTAACAGACATGTAGCAGAGGTGATGATTTGTCTCTTTAAGAGCTCACTATAGATGTCTGGTACAGAGTTACAGGTACTAACAGTAGTAGGTGTTCCCAGAGATGGGGGTAGCTTGATGATATGGCCTTTCAAGAGTTCATTATTACTGAGATTTGGATTTTATTTTTCAATGATGCTATTTAGAGAGAAAATGTTTCCCTAAGTCCAGAAATGACTTAACCAGAATCTCAGACCTTCCTAATGGTTGTTTGAGGATGTTCTCTGCGTTCTAGTGACATTGTGAATGAAGTACGTTGCGCTTGCACAACTTATGCAAATCGGAGGTGAATTGTGAGGTTTGTGAGGGTTTAGGGAGTTTGCGTACTCCAAATGAAGTTGTAGAAGGAGTGTGCATACTCCGCAGTGTGAGAGTAGGGAAGTTGTCAAACTTCACATGTGTGTGCTGCTTTGAGCTCAAAAATTGCCCACGTGGTTGTTGATGTACCGACCCTGCGTGGTCTAAGACTCCAGAGTCCATGAGACACTTGGGTTTTATGTTGTAACTTGTCTGGTTTAATAGGTCGATCGGGCGTGGTCGACATATCAGAGTGTGAGTCAAAGTGAGTGAAAGAAAATTACGTCTGAGATGTGGCGAGTCCTATGTGCACCAGGACAGACTCACAGATCAGTTGAGAGTAAAATTTGTGGGTCGAATTTTGCTTGCGAGTCTGGGAGACTGAGACAGAAGGAGTAGCTGTTAGAGCGAGAGGCGACAGTGAAAAATCCATAAAGTTTCTGAAGCAATTGTGTTACTTTTCCTGTTGTAAACCAGCAGATTTGGTTTTCTGGTTTTAATTAGTGCTCACGATTTTTGCATTAGTTTTGTGTGAATCGAAGTTTAGGAGGACAAGCCGCAAGACTTTGTCAGCCTCAGTACGTGTGAGTGTGACATCATTGGAGCCTTGCTGGGATAGGTTGGTTAGTGAGAAGGGTCATGCATGGATTGGCAGCCACCTGTGAGAGGCAACTGGTTGAGAAAATAGGTGAAGGGAATTCTGGGATTACAAGTCGCTTCCTGATTTGATTTTGAATAACAAAAGGTAGAAAAGATGAAATTCTTCAAAGCTTTAAAGAGTGCTTCAAGGGGAGATACGTACGTTGCAACAAGTATAGGCGAGGCTACACCACCAGAAGGTACACCAGCTTACACTGTAATGGAAGAGAAGGATGCTGCGCCATGTCTTTGGATAAAGCAATGGTGCAAAGTGACAGAGAAGGATGGGAACCTAGCATTTCCTAAAAATGGGACGTTCAATTTGAGGGTTTTGGAGCATTTAAGGATGGTGCTAAATAAATCGAAGCCCCTTCTGAGACCAGCAAAGTTTGAGGCATTAGTGATTTGGGAGCTAGTGGCCAGACAGCAGCAGCAACAGAAATTTGAGAGTAGGATGAGAAAAGCAGAAAATACTTTAACAGAGGCAAAGTGCGTTTGTGATCAGACAGTTTGGAGGATGGAGACTTTGCACGGAATTAAGCTGTTTCCGGCAATTAGAATTATCTCTTTTTGCCACTATCTTACTCTGTGCATACTATTCCTTACTTTGAAATAGTGCATACAGAGCCAACTTCCTACAGCTACTATGTCATAACAATAAAATACACAAACACACACACACTCTTTAAACCTGTTTGACTAAGTATTTTTTACCCATGGTTCTAATTATGTATTGTATGTGCATATGTGTGTCTATTCATGTGTATGTGTGTGTGTATATATATTTATATATGTATGTATGTATGTGTATATGTTGTTTCTGTGCTTGGCATGTTCGTGGATCATTGCATGGCTCCTGGGTGGGTTGTTATACTGGATATCTATGAATTCCTGCTCTCATCTTATCACACTTATCTACCCATCACTCTTATGTCATGTCTCTATCAAACTATCCTCCATTCTCACTCTGACTCATCCCAAATCCCTTCTACCACTTTCATCTCCTAAATATCTCTGCCTAAGCTCTTCCCTCCGCTTCCACATCTAACTCACCAAACCTCACTCTATTACTGTGACCTCCCACACAACCCTACTAAATTCTTCTGCATGTATCTACCCCTGCTACTATTCTCTCACTAACCCTTCCACATACTCTTACCCCCCACCCCCCTTTACTCATCCCAAGCCTTTGGGTTGAGTAAATGAAGGATATACTCCCAATTAACACTTCTGGATTTCTTTCCTCCTCTACCCCTCCATTACTCCAGTCAATCTAACTAACAAACTTTCATATCCGCGGCTCAAATTAACTCATAATAATACTAAAACTGTACTCATTATTTAACAATACTAATCCATCACTAATTCTTGTTGGGTTCCAGAGTAGCGTGCTACTCATCGAAAAGCGATTCGACGCCTCGTCAGGGGTAGTAAGCGCTATATAAATACGATTACAATACAATACAATACAATTATGCGGGACAATGAGAAGGAAGGAAGAAAAGCTACTAGAAAGACTAACAGAAGTCCGCCCGTAAGTAGGGAGGCTAGAAAGTCTTCAACAGTGGAGGAAGAATCAGATGATGATGAGTTTATTTTGCAATTATTGAGAAATCTCCCACCACCATATGCAGCACATTAGAGTGGTCCGAGCACCAGTGCTGATCCCACAGCCCCGACACAGGTTTATGGGGTAGTGAGTCTGATGCAGGTTAATGCTAGCCTGACACAGAATACAATGCAGAGTGGTCTTAATGTGCCAACTACTCCTGTAGTACAAAGCCAGGTACAACTGCAACAGGTTCAGAGAATTTACCATGATGTGCCCGTTATGGAAACGACTTCGAACTTAATGGTGCGTATGGAACAGGTTTACCCGAGACCGATATTGGTTCAGACTGAACCAACTCCACTTTTACTGCCCCAAGTACAGGCACAAGTCATATCGATATTCACTCCAGTAACAGGGACACAATCAGATATGCCTTCAATGATGAATCAGAACATGGGAGTTACTCTTCCACAGAGCGTAAGTGCCAGACCAACCCCAGATGCTATATCGTTACCTATTACTGTTGGTCCAGCCATACCCCAAAAGAAACCTACTGTAGGTGAACAGGATGCCATGTCCCGGAACACATCGAGCGGAGGACATAATGAAAAGTACCCTGACTTGTGGAGCATTAGACAAATGGGAATGCACATGGGTGAAGAAAAGAGACAAAAGAAAAAGGGATTCTGCGGAGCCGACTGCAAATGTGCAGCAGGATGAAGATCCAGTAGATTTTACCAATGAGAGAGATTCCAGGAGGGAATTTTGTTCATGTCTTATGGAGCAGAATTGACATTCTATCATTTACAAATAATTATCCAAAATTGAGAGAGAAGCCAGTAGAGTGGTACCAGTAGACAGACAGGTTTGTGAGAGGACTTGAACATATTACTAGAGGTAGTGGTTCCAGCTGACCTGTGGATAGAGTGCAAGAGGAGTGTAGATTGGCCAGCAACTGAACCAGAGAGAGACAAGAATACAGGTACACCATCTCCCAGGGTAATGAAATATTACTATAAGGTGATTGAGTTTTTGAAAATGAGAATTTCGCCCAAGAATATTGATTGGCAGAAGAATGACTGGACAGCTCAGGAAGCTAAGGAGTTGATGCATGCGTATCATGAAAGATTGTTACAGGCGTACAGAGACAATTGAGGAGAAAGACATGATTCAATTTGTGTTCAGATTTGTAGAAGGTTTGAGACCTGAAATTAGCCAGATGATTAAAAATATTTGATTTGCTGGCAAGCAAAGCTGATTGATGAGGTGTTACAGTATGCAAAGTACTGTAGTAATGAGATTGAGTTGAAGCAGAGAAAGCTGAAAGAGAAGGCGATGGTGATGCATATTAAAGCTTCTCAAAAGAATATACAAGGGAGTTTTCCAGAACAGTTATCACAGCCACAGCAGGGAAATATGATGTTTCAGCCCCAGATGAGAGGCAGAGGTCGCGGAGGTAATGTGAATCGCGGTCCAGACTTAGGTACTGTATTGGTTCAGAATGATGTGCAGGGAATGAATAAGTTATTGCCATGTCATGTTTGTGGAGCCGTTGGACATTGGAAATGGAAGCCCAGGAAGGTGTTGTTCAGCAAAGTAATGACATCAATTAGTTCCAGAACATGAGAGGGCCAAGAATGAGAGGTCCTAACCCAAACTTTCAAAATAATGTGAATCAAGTACAGAATTTCCAACCCATGCAGCAGATACAAATGCCACGTGTACAAATGACACAGTGCAGCCAATGGAGCAGCAGGTTCACATGGTACCTAGACAGCAAATTCAAATACCACAAGCCCCCAATGGACAGCAACAGGTGATGCTTTCTCAACAGGTCACAGGTCAGAGGCTTAACCAAAGTAAAAACACAGTACACCAATTCCTGTTACACAGTGAGAATGGAATAAATGATGATTGGATGAGTGAAAGATCAGATGAGGAGCCATGTGTGCTTGCAACCACCTTAGAAGTAGATCAGAGAGGACCCTATGTGAAGGGAAAGGTTATGGGTCACAGAGTTTCATTCTTAGTCAGAACAGGAGCTACAGTGAGAAGTGCAGAAGTTCCATACTTGTCCCTTTCAGGGAGAACAGTTCAGATTGTAGGAGTGGCGAATCAGTATTTGACTAACCCGACTACAGAACTGGTTCAGGTTAAAATTGGTAGCTTTCAGGGATTGCACAAATTCGTAGTCTGCGATTCAAGTTCGGTATCCCTACTGGGAAGAGACTTTGCTGTGTAAGACCAAATGTTTGATTACTTGTTCAAATGATGGAACTGAGATTCAGATGAATAATGATGGTGAAGATGACCAAGACCCAGAGATAGAAGGTGAAACTACAAATGAGCAACACCCTCTGATTGAATTTTTCCCAATGTTTACAGTAAAGGAGCTTCATCCTGATTTGCAGGGAACTGTTAAGGAGAAAGTGTGCGATTTGACAGAAAAAGAAGTAGGTCTGATAAAGGGAGTTGAGCCACTTAAAGTTACAGTAAAGCAGAATGCAGTCTTCCCTCTACATCCACAGTATCACATGCCACAACATGTCCTTATGAAGGTGGCCCAAATAATTGCAGACTTTGTGAAGCAAGGGGTTCTGAAAGAAGTATTGAGCAGCCTATGCAATTCACTGATAATGGGTTTGCAAAAGCCCTGTGGGAAAGTTTAAATTGTCTAGGATTTGAGAAAAAAAATGAGATCATGGTCAAATGTTGTCCCGTGGTGCCAAATTCAGCTGTGATAATGTTCCAGATTCCATGTGATGTTGAATAGTCCACTGTCATTGATTTGTCACAAGCTTTCTTTTCTGTTCCTCTTCATGAGAAAACCCAGTTTCTCTCTTGTTTCAAATTTTTTGATCAAGTTTATTGTTGGTGCTGAATTCCTCAAGGGTTTTCACAGTCACCTTCCATATTCAATCAGACCTTGAAAATTTGGAGTTGTTGGAATTGCCCTTCCAATCGACCTTGGTACAGTACATTAATGACTTGCTGATTGCGTCCAAAGCAAAGGACGAGTGCAAGTATGATAAGATTGCCCTGTTATACCATTTGGGAAAGCCTAGTCATAAAGTGTCTCTGCTTAAATTGCAATACTGTCAAAAAGTAGTGAAGTATTTGGGTCACCAGATTGAGAAAGGATCAAGAAAGATATCCAGAGAAAGGATTACAGCCATATTGCAGATAAAAACCCCAACGGCACAGAGAGATGTCAGAATGATTTTAGGGATGGTAGGCTACTGTCGCCAATGGATTCAAAAAATTTCAGTCATTTTGAGACCATTGCAGAAGTTGACTCATAAGGAACTTACTGATCCAATAGTGTTAGACCAGGCTGGGACGAAAGCGTTCACTGAATTGAGAGAGAGTCTGTCAAGCTCCAGCTTTGGGTATGCCTGACTACACAAAATGTTTCACATTGTTTTGCTATGTGCGTGATGCATGTTCTTTGTCTGTCTTGACACAGGTCCACGGAGGTGTATATCGCCCAGTAGCATATTTTTCAGTTACTTTGGACCCAGTTGCAGCAGCCTTACCGGGTTGTTTGCGTGCAGTTGCAGCGGTTGGTCAAAGCCTTACACAGTGTTAAGGCATTGTGATGGGACATCCCCTGACTATAATGTTCCCTCATTCTATTGAGATTCTCCTTACAAGAACAAAAACCCAATATTTGACTGGTGCAAGATTGAGCAGATATGAAACGTGTATTCTAGGGGTACCAAATGTGTCATTGAAAAGATGTACAGTGCTGAACCCAGCAACCTTACTTACCAATGAAAATGTTGAAATTGCGAAATTGGAAGATGTTGAGCATGATTGTCTTGAAGTAACTGACTTGTGCAGAAAACCAAGACCTGACATTAGAGATACCCGATTGGAAGAGAATGACCAAATTACCTTTGCTGATGGTTCCTGTCTGAGAGACAATGAAAGGACACTGAGAACAAGATATGCTGTGTGCACAATTAAGGGTATTTTGGAAGCTTCCTGGCTTCGAGGAGTGTATTCTGCCCCAGTAGTGGAACTGGTAGCCCTTACTAGAGCATGTCATGTTTCTGCTCAGCTGAAAGTTGTAATCTATATGAATGGATTTGGAATAGTCCATTATTTTGCCCAGTTGTGGTCACAAAGGGGTTTCATGACCTCTTCTGGATCACCGGTGAGAAATGGTGAAAGGATTAAAGAACTGTCACAAGCTATTCAAATGCCTGAAAAGTTTGCCGTGGTGAAATGCAGTGCACATCTGAAGTCGCAGGACTTTCTATCATTGGGAAATGGTTATGTGGATCAAGTCGCAAGTTTTTGTGCTTTGAACTGTATGGGGGTCATTCTGAGCTTGGCGGGCGGCGGGAGCCGCTCGCCAAGCGGGAACCGCCAGAATACTGCTGCGCGGTCAAAAGACCGCCGCGGTTATTCTGAGTTTCCCGCTGGGCTGGCGGGCGACCGCCAGAAGGCCGCCCGCCAGCCCAGCGGGAAACCCCCTTCTATGAGGATGCCGGCTCCGAATGGAGCCGGCGGAGTGGAAAGGGTGCGACGGGTGCAGTTGCACCCGTCACGATTTTCAGTGTCTGCTTGGCAGACACTGAAAATCTTGGTGGGGCCCTGTTAGGGGGCCCCTGCAGTGCCCATGCCAGTGGCATGGGCACTGCAGGGGCCCCCAGGGGCCCCCAGGGGCCCCGCGACACCCGTTACGGCCAGCCAGGTTCTGGCGATCAAAGCCGCCAGAGCCAGGCTGGCGGTAAGGGGGTCGGAATCCCCGTGGCGGCACTGCTTGCAGCGCCGCCATGGAGGATTCCCTTGGGCAGCGGGAAACCGGCGGGACACCGCCGGTTTCCCGTATCTGACCGCGGCTGTACCGCCGCGGTCAGAATGCCCATGGGAGCACCGCCAGCCTGTTGGCGGTGCTCCCGTGGTCGTTGGCCCTGGCGGTCCATGACCGCCAGGGTCATAATGACCCCCTATATCTTTCAAAGATAAGTGGGAATTGTTACCTGATGAAGACGAAACATGTCCAAGTTTCATTGAAAATAATTGACACCTTGGAGGAATTGAAAATGTTGCAGAATAATGCTGACATGGAGGAAAAACGTTCATGAAGTAAAATGAAATGTGTGCAAAGACAAGATGAATTGTGGATTTTAGAAGGGGGTCAATTTGTTTTGCCAAATAGTCTGTTGTCTCAAATGGTTAGGTATTATCATGGCCAAGCACATGTTGGGAGGGATGTCATGATTTGGTAGTTCAAACATGATTGATTCAACCCAAGGTTTAGACAGGTTGCTGAAGCAGTTTGCCATTGTTGTGTAATTTGCCAGCAATTGAACGCGGCAAAAGGGACAGTGGTTAATTGGAGTCACAATTGAAGAGCAGGAGGTCCATTCAGCAGAATGCAGATGGATTTTATTGAGTGTGTGGAGGTTTAAGATATGTATTGGTGATTGTTTGCATTTTTAGTCACTGAATTAAAGCTTACCCAGCATGAAGAAATGACAGTCTCACAGTAGCAAAACTAGTGCTTAGGGAATTGAGACCACACTTCAGGTTTCCGATCTCTTTAGAATCAGATAGGAAAAGTCACTTCAACAATGAATTAATTAAATTGCTGTGTGCATCATTGAACATTGAGCAGAAGCTGTATTGTAGTTACCACCCTGAAGTATCAGGACTAGTGGAGCAGATGAATGATACCATGAAGTCAAGAGTTGCAAAGATGTGTGAATCCAAGAATTTGAAATGGGCTGACGCATTGACTTTAGTTTTTATGACAATGAGAAACACACCCGACAGGAAGACAGATTTGTCGCCGCCGCATGAGATCCTTATGGGTTGAGCTATGAGGTTTCCAGCCGTGCCTGCAAATGCACTTGTCAACATTAAAAATGATAGGGTGTTGGACTACTGCAAAGGTCGGTCTGATGTGGTTCGCTTTTTCTCTCAGCAGGGGGAGGCTACCACACTGCCACTGATCCATGACCCAGGGCACAACCTGAGACCTGGAGACTGGGTTGTGGTCTGGAAACACGTGAGGAAGACGTGTTTGGAACCACGTTCGAAAGGACCATTTCAATTAGTTCTGACAACTACCACAGCTGTGAAGTGCACTGGAATTCCGAATTGGATCCATGCCGGTCATACAAAGAAAGTGGCTTGTCCACTGGATCATGAGGAAGAAGTGTTGAAAATACCAACAACAGCTAAACAAGTCTCAGAGCCTGAAAGAGAACAAATAAGAACTGAGACTGTCGAGGATGGTTCAGTCACTCTTGTGAGAGACGAAGGAGAAGACCTTCAGGAGAGTGACGGAGAGCCTATCTCAATTGAGTCAGCAGGAGAGCCTAGTCAGAGGAGGGCTTTCCCAGAAGCAGATGATCTTGAGGGACAAACATCGCAATTGCCAGACCCAGAGGGGAAAGGAGTTGAGGTGGATCAAAGTCACTGTGATCTGACTCCTCCTGAAACTGTTGCACCTCCATCAAGAGAAAACACTGAAAAACAGGGGGAGGTTTCAAGTTCGACTCTGAAGAGAACACTGATAAAAGGTCCACTGAAAGGAGATAAGTGGCCGGAGTCACAAGCAAAGGGAAGGGAAGTGGTTGTTGAGACAACAATCGAGGAAGAGGTAAATACAAATAGGAGAGAAGACCTAAGTGAAGGAGAATTTAATGGTGATCGATAGTTGAAAAGAAAGGGAATAGCAAGTTGAAGATATGCAGGTCCTGAATGGGCGTATGCAACTACTAGTGAGTGGCAGCAGGAATTTTTGTCCTTTTGTTTTGATAGAGACATTCCCGGTCAGTATTTTGGCACTTGAAGGAAGCTGATGAACTGAACTGTTGAAACAATCTGAAGAAATGTTATGACAAGAGACTGTTGAAAGTAACTGGATGAGACATTGATAACCTGATTTGACTTTTGAAGCCTGATTTGCAAGCTGCTTACCAATTTTGACAAGGGATCCTGGAAGTGACACTGAGAGCTGTATATAGCTGCTGAAAGAATACGTTTTTGTTTTCAATTTCTGCTTCAGTATTTCAACATTTTCTTCTGCTTTCTGATTCTTTACAGATCATGAGTAACATTAGCCAGCAGAGTAGGAATACTAGGTGCTGTAAATATATGAGTATTGGTTTGGTGATTATGGGGGTCATTCTGACCCTGGCGGTAAATACCGCCATGGCGGAGGTTGGCGGTAGCACCGCCAACAGGCTGGTGGTGCTCCGCCGGGAATTCTGACCGCGGCGGTACAGCCGCGTCCAGAAGCGGAAAGCCGGCGGTGTACCGCCGACTTTCCGCTGCCCATGGGGATTCTGACACTCCATACCGCCATCCTGTTCCTGGCGGTTCGCCCGCCAGGAACAGGATGGCGGTATGGGGTGTCGTGGGGCCCCTGGGGGCCCCTGCAGTGCCCATGCCTATGGCATGGGCACTGCAGGGGCCCCCGTGAGAGGGCCCCACAAAGAATTTCAGTGTCTGCTTTGCAGACACTGAAATTCGCGACGGGTGCAACTGCACCCGTCGCACCTTCCCACTCCGCCGGCTCCATTCTGAGCTGGCTTCCTCGTGGGAAGGGTGTTTCCCGCTGGGCTGGCGGGCGGACTTTCGGCGGTCGCCCGCAGCCCAGTGGGAAACCCAGAATGACCGCCGCGGTCTTTTGACCGCGGTACGGTCTTCTGGCGGTTCCCGCTTGGCGGGCGGCGGTAGAATCAGGGCCTATGTGTCTCCAAGAGGATGGTATAGGACATGTTATTTGGGGATATTTTTCCTGAAGATTTATCAAATAAATGATTTGAAGAAGTTTCCAAAAGTGACTGAATTACATCATATGAGATAGAGGAGGGAATCTCCTGGTATAGTGGGAGATATATTTGGAGAAATGATTCCTCCAGTGGGTGTTGTTCTGAATTCAATAAAGATTTGAAAGTTTTCTACAATAACATGCTGAGAATTTTTTCAGGGGCCATACTCCTGATAGATACTGAATTAGCTGCTGAAAGAGCTATGACTCTTCAGAATCGTCTTGCTTTAGACATTCTTTTAGCGAAGGGATGGCAGAGTTTATAGAATTATTAATTCTAGGAATTGCTGCTTGTATGTTCTTAATAATAGTAAATAAATTAGAGATTTAATTACTAATCTGACTAATGAAGGTGCTAATTTGAAAGAATTGAAAGCACCAGGTGTTTGGGAAAAAGGTTGGCAAAGGTTTTGCTTCAGTGGGAAAGTGGCTCAGCGACATTTGGAATGGGGTTCTATTGAAAGTCTTGCAGGGGATGTTAATTATTGTGGTTCACCTAATTGGAATATGGGAAATGTGTAAAATGTGCAAAAGGATTAAATTGAAGAGGTCAAAAAATGATCAGAGTGGGGAAGAAAGGAAAATGGAAAAAAATTTCAAAAAGGGAACAAAGGTATTAAGGGATTGAAAAGACAGAATTTTAGTGTATGCAAACATTTGTGGGTGATAGTTGGTGTGATGACACATTTAGTCATTGGAGGAGGGATTGCTAGCGCAGGTAATTTAATAAAAATTTTTCATAAGTGCCTGTATTATGAGTAATGGTTTTGTGTTGAAAATATAATAACGTAGAAAAATAAGGCACGCATTTGTAAATGTGATCACAATGAGTGGCCACCAATGTTCACGAAGTGTACTTATTAATGGTATTAACATGAAATGTTTTGCATATGTTTGACTAATGTAGTAATATGTCCTATTAAGGGTTATGCATTAGGTATTAGCTTTATTAACTGTAAGCCTTTACTTTGCGAAGGTCTTGGTCTGGTTGCCTGGCCTCATGTCCAGCTGTATTTCTTAATGTTTAATAAATGGCTGTCCTTGAGAGTTAAACTGTGATTTTCCATTGTGTTGTGTAAACGTGCTCATAGCTGAGAATCTTTTCTCATGAGAACCGATTGCTAGAAGATGCTGTTCTTGCTAAATGCAACATTATGTGTGCCATGTGTGACTTTCTCAGGAGGAGAACAATGGAGATACTGACTGGAGTAGAAGCTGCATCAATATTGTTACCTGAGGAGCCGGATGATGAGAACATTGCAGGAAAAAACAATCAGCGACATGTGAAAGGATTAGTAGTAGTATTCTTGGATTTGGAGTTTTAGTTTTATTTGACAAAGTGTGAACATGCGATTCCTTAACCAATAGGGATATGGGAAGTAGTTTTAGTGAATTTAACTTAACGGGACTGCACCAAGAGATGATACACCATTCTCTCTACTCTTCAGGAGGGTTTTGCTCCATTATTTCGAGTTGCTTAAAGACTTTTTTCTGAACTTTGATGTTGAAACCTGATGCCTTGCTGACTGAACTGATGTCCTGATGACGAAGAATATCTTAACTTGCCGATCAAATTGAGGAGAGGTATTATTGTATCATGTGTCTGTTATGTCTATTTGTTTTTCTTTCTAGGTACCAACCGCACTGTATTGATAGAACCATAGTTAGTTGTTTTCCAAATTTGTGTTACTAAATTGTTTGGCATGAAGCCCAAAATGCTGATGCCAATCTGAAGTTAGATAAGGATTCTCACTAATGCAATCTGCTAATAGGGAATAACATTTGATGAATTTCTTTGCTGAATCTAAATGTATGTGATATCGTTTGCACAATTATGCTTGTTATTAATTTGCACTGTAATCTTAAAATGTGTAGTAGTTCAAACTTTGGTTAGGTTACGTTTCTTCCGTCACTTTGGACAGCCAGTGTTGTTTTTGTATGTGTATCATTTGATTTTGAGATTAATTTACATGATGTTAGCATTGTTAATATAGGGAAATAAATATCTTAACTTTTTGACTGAAAGGTCATGGTGTGTGCCAATTACCGACTCCAATTGATTATTAAAATGATTAATTATCATTGATAATTGATGCTATTGAGTGATTAGTGATTATTGATCTGCATGTACTGGAGTTATGGTGGGATCATCTTAATTGCGAGTCAAAAGGTTCATCGAACTATTCGTGTCCCCTTGTAACCTTACTCATTAAGATCTGACGTGCTAACATATGAAACATTAGTAATCACCCCTTTAATATAATTAACATTAACAGATGCGTATATGCAAAAATTGTGATCTTGAACTTAAGTTGAAAGCTACAGATAACACTTTAGCATAGAAATATACAATAATTTATAATACAAAATTAGTAGCTGGGTAATACATGGCTAAATAAAGTAAATATAATAAAACCAAGCCTACTGTTGCTACTGAAGCTTCCTTTGGGACAGGCCCAGTTATCCCTGTAACATAGAAAAAGATAGTGGAAATATCTCTCCGGGTCTAGCAGCTGATCAAAAAAGTAAAGTAAACATTCACTTTGATGACAGTGGAGGCAAATATAAATGTAAAAGTTAACAAAAATGTCACCAAGGCACAAACAATTTGAAAGCAGTAACAGACATTGGTCACTGGACATGTATTAATAAGATATTATAATTAAGACATACCAAGACACATACATATCACCATCACCACCATCATCATCATCATTAACCCCATTACCTTTATCAGTATTATTATTATTTTTATGATTATGATTATTATTATTAACCCTTCGCTGCTGGGCCTTTCTTCCCCTAATGCTGAGCCCTTTTTTGGCTATTTGGGGTAGTTTGCACTTAGGCCCATATAACTTTCTGTGCACATAAGTTATCCAAATGAAATTTGCTTTCTTTTTTGCCAACATTCTGGGGATTGTAAAGGTCCCCAGAGTTTGTGGGTTTCCCTGGAGGAGACTAAGAAATTAGCCAATATACAGCTAAACTGTGTATTTTTTTTAAATGCAAAAAAAATGCTGCAGAATGAAGCATCTGTTTTTTGCCCTGCAAATGGCATCAACAAAGTGTTTGCGGTGCTAAAATCATCATCTTCCCAGCTTTCAGGAACAGGAAGACTTGAATCAGAAAATCAACATTTTCAACACAGTTTTGGCATTTCACTGGAGCATACCCCATTTTTACTATTTGTTGTGCTTTCAGCATCCTTCCAGTTAGTCACAAAAATGTGTGTGAAACCAATGGTGGATTCCGGTCAGCTAAACGTTTCTGAAATGTAGACAAAATTCTAAATTCAGCAAGGGGTCATTTTTGTAGGTACTTCAAGATTTTCCTACAGAAAGTAACAGTTCAAATAAAAAATATTGAAACTAAGCTGAAAAAAACAGCACTTTCTGACTATGTTTTCTTCCGTAACTTTTTCCAAACTTTTTTCAAAGCTATGATAGATTTTTAAAAGCAATATACTGTTATGTTTGCTGGACCATCCTGGTTGCAGCTCTTGTAGATTTATCAAGAACCCAAGCTACTCAGAGCCAATAAATAAGCTGCACCTTGTAATGGGTTTTCATTGTGTACCGGGTGTACAGCAATTCATTTGGTAAAATATAAAGAGTTAAAAATAGGTATCAAGGAAACCTATTGATTTCCGAAATGGGTCCAAGATAAGGAGTTTAGAAACAGTAGTTATTTGCACATCTCGGAATTTGGGAATCCCTATATTGGTACGTGAATTACATGGCATTTCTCAAAATGACTTGTTCCTTACACACTGTCTTCCATTTGGAAGGCAAAATATGGAGAGAAAGACAATTAGCAATAATACTTGTTCTTCTATTCTGTATTCCCCCAAGTCTCCCTATAAAAATGGTACCTCACTTGTGTGGATAGGCCTCGTGCTAGCGACCTAAAATGTCTTAAATCGCATTATGAACACATCACATTTTTCTATTGAAAACTCACGTGTTTTTTGCAAATGCCTAACTGTGGATTTTGGCCTGTAGCTCAGCCAGCAACTTGGGAAACCTACCAAACCTGTGCATTTTTTCAATCTAGACACCTAGGGAAATCCAGGATGGGGTGACTTGTGGAGATCTCACTGGGCTCTGTCTCTCAGAATCCTTTGCAAACCTGAAATTTTGGTTAAAACACTTTTTTCTCACATTTCGGTGCAGCAAGGTTTAGGGATCTGAGATGAGACACAAACTTCCTTCCAACAAGCATTCCCCCAAGACTCCCAATAAATATGTTACCTAATTTGTGGGGGCAGGCCTGGTGCCCATCACGGGAATGCCCCAAAACACAATGTGGACACATCACATTTTTCCAATGAAAACTGATGTGGTTTTTGCCAAGTGCCTAGCTGTGATTTTTGGCCTCTAGCTCAGCCTGCACCTATGGAAACCTACCAGAACTGTGCATTTTGGAAAACTAGACACCCAGGAAAATCCAAGATGTGGTGACTTGTGGGGCTCTCACTGGGTTCTGTCTCCAAGAATCCTTTTTGCGAACCTGAAAATCTGGCAAAAAAAAACACTTTTCCACACATTTTGGTGCTGCAAAGTTCAGGGAACGGAGGGGAACCACAAACTTCCTTCCACCCAGCATTCCCCAAGTCTCCCGATGACAATGGTACCTCAGTTGTGTGGGTAGGCCTAGTGCCTATGACAGGAATGAATTACACCAAGGTTAATGTCAGTCCTTGCATGAGGGCCACTGTTGACATTCGGATGAGCCATTCTGATGCAGGCACTAGGCACAGGCACACAAGTGGAGTTGTGTTTTTATCAGGATAAGTGGGGAAACACTGAGTGGTAGGAATTTTGTGAATCCCTGCACCTTCCCGTAGTTTACGTGATGAAAAAGCAAAGAAAAATCGTGTTTTTAACCAACTTTTCACCTTTGCAGGGTACTCTTGGTAAGAAAACTTTGTGGAATCCAAACAACCCACACTTCTGTGAACTTCCTCAGGTGTCAAGTTTTCAGAAATATCTGGGTTTGTTAGGATTCCCTATATGGCCGCCGAACCCAGGACCAAATATACAGGTGACTGTCTTACAAAACAAGGCTGTTTTGTCATTGGTAATTTTGATGTCTCCACAATCCGTTTTGGGCACTTCCCTGTTTTGGATCACTTGCCCACCCACACAAGCGAGGCAATGTTTTTCTCTAGAGACTTGGAACGCTGGGTGGTAGAAAATTTGTGGCTGCCTGCAGATTCCAGGACTTCCCCTCACTGAAATGCTAGGGAAATGTGTTTTTTAAGCATAGTTTGTGATTTCCAGGGAATTCTGGGTGAAGGAAAATTGGTGAGAGCCACATAAATCTTCCACTCTTGGACTTCCCTGGTACTAGTATGTTAAAGTTAATCCACCACTCACACTGGTTGGCTTTAGCACCTCCAGAAATGATGGTTTCCAAGCATGAATACTTATCAAAGTGTCTGAATATTGAAACCAAGCCTTCTGAAGGTGAGCCATAAAGCCACTTCAAGGCACTAACCTCTTTATGTTCCATTCACACGTCATTCATGCACAACAGACAACACTTTCATACTGCTGGTCACGGTCCCACTCCAACTAATCACTGCACTCACATCAACTTACTGCTGACAGACAAGGGCCCATCACATTCAGACGCCACAGGATGGAATACGTTTCAGTGCATTTTACCACATGTCAATTAACCACCTCTTTCTTCCTGAATATTACTGAAGGCATGCGTAAGGAACCTTTACTAATGACTCCCAAGACAGCCACCTGAGGTTCAGGAAGACATGTTTTTCATGAGCCTTTAGCACACACACTTTGCTAAATCCAACTCCTTCCAGTGGATGCAAGTTGGGGATGACTGAGTGTGCCTTGGGAGGCCTATTCCTCGAACTGAGAGAGCATATCTACCTTTAAAACTAAGACAGACATGCTGGGGAATTGTTGGATGTTCCCTAAAGGGAAGGTCATAGACTATGAAAAAGGGCAGTGGTTGGCACACAGGGTAGTCCATGAGAACATAGCATATGTCTTAGCCAAAATTATGTGCAGTGCTGTAACTGTAATGCACTTATCACACAGCAAATTGAACATCTACTAAGTTCTGATGGAGGATGAACATGGCAAGCAGGTCAAACACTGACCCATACGTGTCATTGTCCTTCAGTGTTGGGGTGGCACCAATCGATTTGAATCCATAGGTGTAGATGAAGTGCATCATGTCGCTGTCCTTATCAGAGTCCTGACTAAACCTGTATAATTGCCAAGTGAACATATACTAATGCCTTCCGCCGTTAGCTACTTGAAGCTCAAGAAAACATGTCTTTCATGCGCCATCAGTGCACTTAGGGCCAGATGTAGCAAGTCGGCAATTTGCGACTTGCAAATTGCGAGTCCCTGCGACTCGCAATTTGCAAGTCGCAAATTGCTATGCAGTACGGTGTCTCAGACACCGACTGCGACTCGCAATGGGGTCGCAATGACCCACCTCATGAATATTCATGAGGTGGGTCGCAAATTGCGGCCCCATTGCGAGTATAGGCACTCGCTAACATGGAGGCCTGCTGACGTCAGCAGGCCTCCATGTTAGCGACCTGCTTTTCAATAAAGCAGTTTTTTTTTTTTTGAAGTGTAGCCCGTTTTCCTAACAGGAAAACGAGCTGCACTTCAAAAAAACCGAAACCTTTAGTTTCGGGTTTTTTTCAGGGCAGGGAGTGGTCCCTTGGACCACTCCCTGCCCTGAAAAATAATTTGGGGTCCAGTCACAAACTGGAAGGGGTCCCATGGGGACCCCTTCCAATTTGCGAGTGGGTTACCATCCACTTGAAGTGGATGGTAACTGCAACTCCATTTGCGACCGCGTCGGCGGTCGCAAATGGAATTGCATCCCACTGCGAGTCGCAAATAGGAAGGGAACACCCCTTCCTATTTGCGAGTCGGAAATGCATTTTGCGAGTCGGAGCCGACTCGCAAAATGCATTTCTGAATGGCAAAGTGGCTTTTGCGCCTCGCAAACGGCGATTTTCGCCGTTTGCGAGGCGCAAACACTTTGCTACATCTGGCCCTTACTGTGCTAAATCCAACTCCTTCCAGTTTGTGGATGCAAGTTAGGGGTGTCTGAGTATTCCTTGGGATGGCCTATTCCTCGAACTGAGCAAGGATATCTACAGTTGAAACTAAGGCAGACATGCTGGTGAAAGCATCCTAAGGTCTCTAAAGTAAAAAGCCAAACAAGTATCACATCTTGTCCACCACTACCATGTCCCCAGAAAAACATGATAATGCATTGAGGTGTTGTGTAGGTTTTCATTATCCTAATAAGACTACTGGATTTGTGCAGCAGAATCACCGGAACTGAGGGGAACTGAGTACAATCCCACACCATGTGGCACCTGTGGGCCCAATCCGGGTTTTCTAGCCAAGTAGGAGTGCCTCATCTCCACCCGAGAACCGGTATGATTGTGGCAACCGGGTGTATGTCAGAGGGGACTCCTCTGTGGAACCGTGGTTGATCAAATCGCATCCCTTTCTCTCAGTTACATTAGTCTCACACAGGCAAAGACAAACAGAAGCAGAGTATAGTTGAATAAGGTTTATTGAAGTAACTGCATCTTAGATAAAATGGTGTGTATTATAATAACTAGTATGATAAAACACACTAGAAGCAAAATGGTGACAAGAAGAGTGAAACTTAAAAACAGTCCCACCATTACTGTCACAAGAAATAATATATATATAAATACATATAAATATATATATATACATATATATATATATATATATATATATATATATATATATATATATATATATATATATATATATATACCTACCTAAGCTATGAGCTATGTGAGAAAACAGCTTGACAAGCCCTAATCCGCCCTTCAGTTTTCTCCCCTGGAAAGACATCATCCCCCATACCTGAGCAGGGAAGCCCTTTGTCTATAAAGACACTGTCCCCATGTAGGCCAGATATTTCACAGTCTAAGCAAACAGATGTAGCAAAGACATCCAGCAATCAGCATGCAGTCGTGGTCATCTGGCTAGAATCTCCCTCTAACATGTATGGGACAGAGAAGTGTTCTTATAATAAATCAACTGATGTTCTAAGAAATGGGCCCCACCTGAGGATATGTATGTTTCTGTGAATGTCAGAGACACAGTGCACCACCTTTGTCTGCAACCCTATCAGGCTTGAGGAAAGAACAAAGTGAAGTGAATGCTGTGCTAGGAACATAATGCTTTCCTAGGTGAACGAACAACCAGATAGAGAAAATAAAACAACACTGCAAATATGGCTAATGATAGAAAAACAAAGCAATGCTAAATAAAATGTAACTGGGCTAAAGTGCACAACGGCAGGCGAGTTTGCTAAAATAACTTGTCTAAAACATAAAAATAGCTATTCAACAGAGGGTCACAGTGGACGAAATCAGAGTAGAGTCTCACATATTTGGAGCACAAGTGCAGCAAACATCTATTGCCAGGAAAATAGAGCTGTGTCAAACACTAGTCAACAAGGTCAATTCTGTAGGCAGCTATCCAAGCACAAGGTAGGACATCAGGAAGAGGTGGAACGACCTCAGGGGAAGGTACATTCCATGGCCGCCATGCACCAGTTGACGCTCCTCAAGACTGGTGGTGAACTCCCTCCTCCCCAATGTCCACATCATGGGAGGAGAAGGTCTTGGACATCCTGCATCCTGAGGGCCTGACAGGAATACCTGGGGGAGTGGAGTCTGTTAGGTCACTGCACCAATAATGTCTCCAAAACGTTTTGTCTTTCATGCTCAGTGATCACCTTTAGACATATTAACAGGCAACGCACTCACCACCCCTGTCTCCAAATATCCCCCTCTGACATACCACGTCACCTAAACCTACCTGGGGTACACTGTCTGTGAATGGCATGGGTAGTACGGGGACTAACAGCACTACAACTCCCAACAGGCACTGTTCTACCTGTAAGAAAACCGGAATAGTGTACTAAAGTTAAATAGCCTTGCATTTGAAACTAACAATCAATTCAACCCACCTGACTGCTCCACTATTGTGCACACAATGGCAAAGACATGAATGCTATGGCCATCTGCCAATACTATTACAGACACCTACCATACTGGCCTTTAAATCACTGTAGGAGGCTGGCCTGGCTTGTAGTGGGTACCATGGGTTACTTACACTCTGTACCAGGTCCAGTTATCCCTTAATAGTGTAGAAGAGGTGTTTCTAGCTGCTTAGGCTGATAGAAGGTAGCTATAGCAGAGCAGCTTAGGCTGAACTAGGAGACATGCAAAGCTCCTACTATACCACTAGTGTCCTATGCACAATATCATAAGAAAACACAGTACACAGATATACTAATACTTTATTTTTATGACAATATGCCAAAATTATCGCAGTGAGTACCCTCAGTATGAGGATGCCAAATATACACAAGATATATGTACACAATACCAAAAATATGCAGTAATAGCAAAAGGAAGTAATGCAAGCAGTGTAAAGTTACAGTAGATTGCAATAGGAGCACATAGGTGTAGGGGCAACATAAACCATATACTCCAAAAGTGGAATGCGAACCACGAATGGACCCCAAACCTATGTGAGCTTGTAGAGGGTCGCTGGGACTGTGAGAAAACAGTGAGGGTTAGAAAAATAGCCCACCCCAAGACCCTGAAAAGTAGGTGTAAAGTGCACCTATATTCCCCAGAGAGCACAGAAGTCATGATAGGGGAATTCTGCAAGGAAGACCAACACTAGCAACACAACCAAAGTGGATTTCCGGATGAGACTACCTGTGGAACAAGGGGACCAAGTCCAAGAGTCGCGACAAAGTCGAGATTGGGCAGATGCCCAGGAAATGCCAGCCGAGGGTGCAAAGAAGCTGTCACCAGATGGTAGAAGCTGTGGATTCTGAAAGAACGAAGAGGGCTAGTAACTTCCCCTTTGGAGGGTGGATGTCCCACGCCGTGAAGAAGCTTGCAGAGGTGTTCCCACGCAGAAAGATCGCAAACAAGCCTTGCTAGCTGCAAGGGTCACGGTTAGGGTTTTTGGATGCTGCTGTGGCCCAGGAGGGACCAGGATGTCGCCACTTAGATGAGGAGACAGAGGAGGTGACCAGCAAGTCAGGGAGCCCTCACAAAAGCAGGCAGCATCTGCAGAAGTACTGGAACAGGCACTTAGAAGAGGAGTGAACCGGAGCTCACCCGAAGACACAAAAGGGAGTTCCAAGACGCCGGAGGACAACTCAGGAGGTTGTGCACTGCAGGTTAAAGTGTCTGGAACCCAGGCTTGGCTGTGCACATAGGAAATCCTGGAAGAGTGCACAGGAGCCGGAGCAGCTGCAAATCACACGGTACCCAGCAATGCAGTCTAACGTGGGGAGGCAAGGACTTACCTCCACCAAACTTGGACTGAAGAGTCACTGGCTTGTGGGAGTCACTTAGACAGAGTTCCTGAGTTCCAGGGACCACGCTCGTCGTGCTGAGAGGGGACCCAGAGGACAGGTGATGCAGTCTTTTGTTGCCTGCGGTTACAGGGGGAGGATTCCGTCGTCCCACAGGAGATTTCTTCAGAGCTCCTGGTGCAAGAAGGAGGCAGGCTACCCCCACAGCTTGTACCACCAGGAAACAGGTGAGAAAGCAGCAGGATCAGCGATACAAGGTTGCAGTAGTCGTCTTTGCTACTTTGTTGCGGTTTTGCAGGCGTCCTGAGCAGTCAGCGGTCGATCATTTGGCAGAAGGTGAAGAGAGAGATGCAAAGGAACGCTGATGAGCTCTTGCATTCGTTATCTAAAGAATTCCCCAAAGCAGAGACCCTAAATAGCCAGAAAAGGAGGTTTGGCTTCCTAGGAAGGAGGATAGGCTAGCAACACAGGTAAGAGCCTATCAGAAGGAGCCTCTGACGTCACCTGCTGGCACTGGCCACTCAGAGCAGTCCAGTGTGCCAGCAGCATCTCTGTTTCCAAGATGGCAGAGGTCTGGAGCACACTGGAGGAGCTCTGGGCACCTCTCCTGGGAGGTGCAGGTCAGGGGAGTTGTCACTCCCCTTTCCTTTGTCCAGTTTCGCGCCAGAGCAGGGCTGGGGGATCCCTGAACCGGTGTAGACTGGCTTATGCAGAGATGGGCACCATCTGTGCCCATCAAAGCATTTCCAGAGGCTGGGGGAGGCTACTCCTCCCCAGCCCTGACACCTTTTTCCAAAGGGAGAGGGTGTAACACCCTCTCTCTGAGGAAGTCTTTTGTTCTGCCTTCCTGGGCCAGGCCTGGCTGGACCCCAGGAGGGCAGAAATCTGTCTGAGGGGTTGGCAGCAGCTGCAGTGAAACCCCGGGAAAGGTAGTTTGGCAGTACCCAGGTCTGTGCTAGAGACTCGGGGGATCGTGGAATTGTCTCCACAATGCCAGAATGGCATTGGGGTGACAATTCCATGATCTTAGACATGTTACATGGCCATGTTCGGAGTTACCATTGTGACGCTATACATAGGTATTGACCTATGTATAGTGTACGCGTGTAATGGTGTCCCCGCACTCCACAAAGTCCGGGGAATTTGCCCTGAACAATGTGGGGGCACCTTGGCTAGTGCCAGGGTGCCCACACACTAAGTAACTTAGCACCCAACCTTCACCAGGTGAAGGTTAGACATATAGGTGACTTATTTAAGTGCAGTGGTAAATGGCTATGAAATAACGTGGATGTTATTCCACTCAGGCTGCAGTGGCAGGCCTGTGTAAGAACTGTCAGAGCTCCCTATGGGTGGCAAAAGAAATGCTGCAGCTCATAGGGATCTCCTGGAACCCCAATACCCTGGGTACCTCAGTACCATATACTAGGGAATTATATTGGTGTTCCAGTATGCCAATGTGAATTGTTGAAATTGGTCACTAGCCTGTTAGTGACAATCTGGAAAGCAGGGAGAGCATAACCACTGAGGTTCTTGTTAGCAGAGCCTCAGTGAGACAGTTAGTCATCACACAGGGAACACATACAGGGCACACTTATGAGCACTGGGGCCCTGGCTGGCAGGGTCCCAAGGACACATACACTAAAACAACATATATACAGTGAAATATGGGGGTAACATGCCAGGCAAGATGGCACTTTCCTACAATCACCATCCAAACAATGTCAAGTACTCACCTTGGGGACACCAACATAGGAAGCTGGATGTACTTGCAGTACACTCATACAGAGGCCCAGGTATAATGGTCACACCTATACTGTTGGGCAGCTCTGTTACCATAGTACATTATGCAGCTGTTGACACAATGATGCTATACACCTAACCAGGAGCCAAATTTACATTGTCAAGTCATTAATCAGATAAGAGTCAAAGAACAGTCATCTAACCACCAAGATACTCCAACATCTTGTAGCAAGGTGTGTAATTGGATATCTCTGTGTCCCATATGGCTCTAACCCAGATTTGGAAGCAGGTGTCATTGTCATATATGGGGATCATGTAAAGAATTTGGCCCTCATTATGATCCTGGTGGTCTTCTGACCATCAGGGCCACAGTGGTGGCTTCACTGCTGACGGGCTGGCGGTGAATACTGTCACATTATGAGTGTGACGGGTTGGATTCTGCCAACCCGCCACATCCCCGCTCATACCTCCAGGGCGGTTGGTCCCACCGGGCGAGAGATAAGCATCTCCAACCCAGCGGTCGAATGAAGACTGCCAACGGTATTAGGAGCAGGTTTTCCACCAGGGTTACCCCCACGAAAACCCTGGCGGAAAGGTTACAGCTGACAGGAAATCTCTTTCCTGTCACCGGCAGCCGACTCCTCCACCCCCCCACCAAGCCCAATACCCCCTACCCCCCCCTCCATACCAGAACCCCTACCCCCCTACCAGAACATCACCCCCCCCCCATCTAGTACAGTGCCCCCTGGGACACCTGGTCAGTCAACAACTGTGAGCCTCACCCTTCCCACATCAACTCCTCCCAGCCCTGTTGTTTCAACATCACAGGCAACCATTCACCCCCAAACCTGTGTTCCTAGGAGGGTTGTCTATCATCTTGTGCCCCCCTGTATAGTTACCTGAATCTCCTGTCATAAGCTCAGACAATGATTGACCTGGCACCAGTGGGAGTGGGCAAACTGTGCCAGGGACATAGGCAAGCGGGGGGTAGGGTACATAGGAGGGATGGCGTGGGCCATAGCATGGAGGCCCCTAGCGATTCAACTGGCCATGACAACATCTCTCAAGCCTTGGGGGCTCACCAACAATCCCAAGGCATGATACTTACCATGATGGGGGAGATCAAGCAACTGCAGAGAGACAACCACCAGAAAGCCATGCAGCAGTGGCAGGTCCAAAATGCCAACTTGGTTTCCATTGCAGAGGTTCTGAGAAGCATAAATACCACCCTGAGTAGGTTTTGTACCCAATAGCTGTTCCCTTCCACTAGCAATGCAACATCAATCTCTTCCACATCTGTGGCTGCTAGTGGAATGGAGGCCCTGAGAGTGGAAGGATATGCCTGAGATACCCCTGCCTCTCTAGCAGAGGTCTCCCACCCACAAGGGTGGGCAATTCCCCAAACATCCAGGAGGAGCAGATGCCAAGACCAAATCTACTGCCAGGAAGTGAACCAGTACTGATTGGTTCCCCTTGTCTGGCACAGATTCACCCTGTTGACTGTTCTGAAACCTATCTCCTTTTTCCTAGAATACAAGGGCACTGATGATTTAATCCACCATGATTGAACCCTTCATTGTTTACTGTGTGTTCTACTGGATCCAATTCACTCATTTTGCTGAGCACTTCTCAATAAATACTACTTAACTACAAATCATGTGTGAGAGTCATTTATTAACCATATTTCACTGTCATCTATGACACTTCTTGCACAAAAGGTTTCCCTCAAATGTAAATCAATTTTTGTGTTCCATCTCACATGTACTGTTTAATCAGGCTAGATGTTGTAGTGCCTAATAGTAATACACGTAACTCAAATCACTGTTATTGAACTTTCCCACAAATTGGTTGGGAGAATGCCAATGATCCCACAGGGAAGTAATGCTGCTCACTTCAATGTTCCAGCATAGGTGTCAATGACTACCACCCCACAGACTTATGAAGTTAGGGGCGTGTCAGTCTTCCACTAACCCAATAGGTAAACATATTGGTTCAATGTATCAGCAGCTAAAACTGTATCACAACTCTGATGTGCATTGTGATAAACTATGTTGATCATAAAGCTACAGACTACTCCATGTAATATTCTGCATTCACATCTGAGTTATGGGCGCTAAAGTTACTCATGTCCTCTCTGATGGTCATACTAAGACAATTATCTAGCATTCCTAACCTCACCAGTACCACACTGAGGGGGTCATTCTGACCCTGGCGGTCGACGACCACGGAAGCACCGCCAACAGGCTGGCGGTGCTTCCTTTGCTATTCCAACCGCGGCTGTAAAGCCGCGGTCGCCCAGCCGGGTCCGGCGGTTTCCCGCCGGATTTCCCCCAGCTGGGAGAATCCTCCATGGCGGCGCTGCTTGCAGCGCCGCCATGGGGATTCCGACCCCCTTCCCGCCAGCCTGTTTCTGGCGGTTTTCACCGCCAGAAACAGGATGGCGGGAACGGGTGTCGTGGGGCCCCTGGGGGCCCCAGCCACTGGCATGGGCAGTGCAGGGGCCCCCTAACAGGGCCCCAGCAGGATTTTCACTGTCTGCTTTGCAGACAGTGAAAATCGCGACGGGTGCAACTGCACCCGTCGCACCCCTGCAACACCGCCGGCTCCATTCAGAGCCGGCTTCAATGTTGCAGGGCCTTTCCCGCTGGGCCGGCGGGCGCTCTTTTGGCGGTCGCCCGCCGGCCCAGCGGGAAAGTCGAAATGGCCCCCGCGGTCTTTCGACGGGGGAAGTTTGGCGGGTGGCAACCGCCGCCCGCCAAACTCGGAATGACCCCCTGAGTCACTTACATTATAAAACATCACATACCTAAAGTCAGGTGAAGTACTGATTGATAAGATCAGCCCTAATGTCTCTGCTTCATCCTCATCATACTCATCCTCACTTGGCAAATATGCATTCTCACCCGCAGGAACTGCTGGCTCCCCCTTATCTGGTAAAAATTAAATTTGACGTCTCAGGGTGAGATTGTAGAGCATGCAGCAGGCAACAATAATTTAACATACTTTGGTGGGTAAGTAGAGGAGGGCTCTACCAGACTTATCAGTACTATAGAACCTTGCCTTCAGGAGCCCAAAACTCCACTCCACTGCATGCCGGGCCTCATTGAAACTGACTTCCCCTTGATTGGTTGGGTACCTCACTGGCGTCAACATCCGGAGACGGTTTGGGCAACCTGAGTCCTATGTAATTAAGAGTTTAGAAAGACAAAAATAAGTAACAGACATCCACACATTTGGTAACAGACAAAAGTTACAGATACACCTGTTTAATGGTATTTGGGGGAACCAAGGCAACACGGGTGCCATCTATGGCTCCAACCACATGTGGAATGTGTCTCAAATCATAAAAAATCAGCCTTAATATGGGCCAAATCTATACGTTGTGGAAATCTGATGTAGCTGTCAAGGTGTTTCAACAATGCAGACAGCACAGCCTTCAAGACTACATGCCGGGCCTCATTGAAGCTGACTTCACCTTGAGTGATTGGGTACCTCACTGGTGTCAACAACCAGGGATGGTTTGGGTAACCTGAGTCCTGTGTAATGAAGCGTTTAGAAAGACAAAAATAAGTAATGGACGTCCACACATTTGGTAGCAGACAAATGTTACAGACACACATGACATACATGACTTACCAACCAGCCAAGCCCTCTCTGTGTATTGTCATGTCATCAGCAGTGGGATGTTGCTTTTCCACATGATGAAGGAATCATGAATTGACACTGCGTATCTTGCACAAACTTGTGAGATGTATAGGTCAGCCAAACAGACCACTTGGACATTAATGGAGTAGAAGATTCTTTCTGTTCCTATACACCTGTTTATTGGCATGTGGGAGGCCCAAGGCTACACGGGTGCCATCTATGGCTCCAACCACATATGGCATAAAAATCAGCCTTAATATGGGCCAAATCTTTACTTTGTGGAAATCTGATGTAGCTGTCCAGGTGTTTCAACACTGCAGACAGCACAGCCTTCAAGACCAAACTGAGCAGAAGGCTGAGACATCCCTTCAGTTAGGGCCACTGTATTTTTTTAAAGGACCCTGTGGCCTGGAAGTGCAGCACTGACATGACAATGGGTTGTATGCTATAGGGATTACGAATGGCAGGCATCAGATCTGGCTCCAACTGACGACAGAGATCCATGATTGTATGTCTATCCAGGCGATGGATCTGAATCACATGTCGCTCCTCGATGGTCTGCAGGTCTGCTACTGGATGGCACACTTGAGGTTCTCTTGCTCTTCTCATGCCAGGGTAACTATGTGAGTGAAAACCAGAATATATGTGCATCACTCATTCTGTACAGCATACGCATGAACACACCTATGTCACATACAATGCTCTAAAATGCCATATGAAACTTAAAACATTGTACACAGAACATACCTAGGCAAATGAGGGATTATTATTGCATTCACATCCCCTTTTCTCTAACATGTATTAGAAATGGAGAATAATGGCACTGACAGTCTATGTGACTATAACATTCTTTACATGTTGCACATATAGAGTACACATATACCATATTTCAGATTGTCTTTGCTCTGCTGACTATACTGCTACATGTACATTACTCAATACACATACATTTTACATCCTGTACATAATACATGCACATCTCTAAATGTTTGCTCAAAGTCAGACGTGAGCACAATGTTGTAGATATGTTTCACAGATTGTGACATAACCTTTAAATATTTTGTCTTTCATTTATGAGCCTTGAAATGGCAACTGCCTGACCTACTGTACTGGACATTAGGCAGTGATCTAACTCCGGCGGTGTATGTCGTCATGGCGGTAGGAGGATACAGCCGCAGTGGACATTGCCATTGGAACATATTGCTGCCTTTGGCGGTCTTGGGCCAATGAAGGTGTCTGCTAGTGGTGACGGTCTTTTACGAAGCAGACCTGACCGCCATCTCAGACTTCATCTCTCACTTGACTTCTGACACTGCTGCCAGCAAATCCTCCATGACATGAGGTGCTGTATACTGTCTCTAGGAGCAACCATACCATGTCCTACAGGTGATAGGGCCTATCCCTTCCCTCAGGAGGAGCTTGATAACGTTGTGGAGGAGGTACCAGCGCTGAATGGACAGCTCTATGTTGCACCAGAGGAACAGGTAATTGCAATGCAATTGCAGTGTTTGAAGGTGTAAGTGTATGGTGATGTCCAAGAAATGTGTCAGAATGAAGGACTGTGGTAATATGTGTGGGTAGATGGGCATGTGCATATGTATACAGATAGATTTTGAGTCCTGAGACATAGTAGAGAGTGTGTGAAGTAGGTACCCTGACCCAACTGCAGACTGTAATACATGCCATGTTTAAAGATATGCTTATGAGCTGGTTACAAGTTTTAAGGTGACACCTGGTGCTGGATATTTATGTTGCATGCCTGTCTCAACATAACACATGGTCTGACTGCAGATGGTCATCCCCCATTGAACGGGATGTTGAAGGCAGTCAGAATATGGCTATTTGCACCCTGCTTGTTTTGGTATTGTGTATGTGGACATGGCATTCTCTTTTTGTCTGTGTCATCCATGCAGGTCAATGTCCATCAGAAAAAGGTGATTTGGCATGCCATCCACAAGAAAGTGTGGACCCTGGGGGTCCACAGCCAGCGGAGCACCCACTGTAGGAACCAGTGGGAGGACCTGAGACACTGTGCCCGGAAGACCGCTGAGGCCCAGCTGGCGATGTCGTCCCAAGGAGGACCGGGTGCCCTTCGGACCTTAACCCCTCTAATGGCTGCATTTTGGCAGTGGCCGACCCAGAGTTGGATGGGCATTTGAGGGCAGCACAGCTGCCACAAGGGGGTAAACACAGACACTTTTTAATATGTTTACCAGGTTAGTGTATGAAGTCAAAGAGTCTAAACTGTGACAATGTGGTAAGTGCAAAGGGTCAAAGATCTCCAAGGAACACATTGATGTACAGTCCTCAACCTTGGTACACAGGTCTGCACATACTATTTTGTATAGGGAAAATTATTCTCCTATGTTGTCCCCTATGTCCAGAAGCATAAGATAATGCACATGTGCAACAGCTTTACATACCCTGGCGGTTGTTCCTTTCCACCTGCATGCCTATACTACTGATATCATGATAGTATGTTTTCCAGGTCCCTGCTCTCTGTCCATACCAATGTCCTGTGATCCATGTCTATGTGGAACATGGAGACCGACAATTTGAAGTCATTCCTACTTTTCAAAAGACGGATAGCATTGTGTGAGGCTGTGATGTCCATCTGACATTTCACATGCCATACATGCAAAACTTATTCTGACCTGTTATAAGGTGAACCCCCTTGGTAAGCGAGGGATGTAAATAGGCCTCTTTATGTGTCATCTGAGTGGACATCCTACATGTTGTTACCCATATTGAATCACTTACATTGGTGTCAGAGCTATGGATGTTAGCACCATGTTCATGTTCTGTAGGTGGGAACTGGCTACACAGCTATTTCCTTAGCCATAGTGTTGTAGGCATGATAAATAGGCAAATACATCATTTTCACAGTTACATTATTAACTGGTTCTTGCCAACATCATGTGTACATTAAAAGGTTCTGTCATGAATGCACATTGTCATGAGTTATAAACATACTTTATGTTGCTCTTTTGGACATGTTTTGAATCCTTGTTGTATAAAAACCTATTGTTTCCACAGACACCAATGTGGCGCAGGTGTTGTAGTTCAAATACACATGTGAGTGGAATGGTATGTGTATTCTGGCATTTGGCTTACATCATGGTGGGTGTAGCTGTCATGGTAGCCTCAGATGTAGTTTGTGTCACTGAGTTTTTCCCAAACAGATGTAAGGCTGGTCATGTCTGATGTGAGGATAGTTATGTTCCCACTCAGTCATTGGGCTATTGATGAAATATTAGCATGATATGTTTAACTGTGTGCCACCTTCATGCACATGACAGGTGTCCATTGATTTGAAAGAGTGGATATACTACCTGTGGTTGTGTGTGGGTAAATGCTCTGAGCTTATAAGGCCCTTTTATCAGTGCAATACTTTATTTTCAGAAGGACAATTACTTAGATGACTTGGTCCACAAAGTACGTATCATTCTTTTCTACATTACTATTGTTACATGGGTAGGTGACATGTGTTCTGACTCTTCATCATCTAACATCTGGGTATGCCAATTAGAGTAGTTGCATGTTTGGAAATTTCCATTGTGAAGATTGTGGACTCAGTGAAGTAGTGGGTATGGCTTGTGTGCAACATGCAGTCTTGTGTTTACTATAATATGAGTTACCTTGCCTGGTACATGACATCAGGCCACATTTTTATTATGTGTTGAATTTTTGTATGTCATATGTGGAAATCATTGTAACCCCTATTTCACATAACTAGGTTGTTGATAGACTATGTTGCTGTGGATAGGGACCCAGTATCATGCAGCCAAGTCATCTTGTCATGGAATGGTTATTTGGATAGCTCTACTGATATCATGGTATTGTTGGTGTGGAATAGGTAGCTTAGCTGGTGTGTGACTATGTTATTATTGAGGAGTGTACATTGTATCCTGTTGTGACATGAAGTTGGCACTATACTAGTACTACCTGGGGTGTTGTACAACTAGATGGGATGTTACTGATGTGTATAGTGTGATGTAAGTGGTATGTAAAGAATGTGGTGACCCAACCTCACTTTTTGTTTTCCAGCAATTGCATCGGCAGGCAAAGGAGACGAGGCATTGCCGAGTGGGAATCTGCTGGCCACGGGACATCCAGTCATGAGACTACAGACACCAAGAGACCTAGTGGCCCAGAGGGTGAGGGGAGTGCCACGGGGGAGACTGGATCTAGCTCATCATCTTCAGAATCCTCCTCCAGTGGACACTTCCTGGTTGTGGCGGACTCATCTTGTACCACCCCAGCACCATCTCTGTCCGCCACCTCCCTTTCTATCACTGCTATACCTGTAGCTCCCCACCCAGTTGCCCGTGCACGCTCACCCAAGAAGTTGGGCATCTCCTTTACTGCAGGCACCTCTGCTGCAGCCCCTGTTAGCCCTGCTGCCCTCAGAGGCGAGGCTATTGACCTCCTGAGATCTATCACTGTGGGTCAGTCAACCACTGTGAATGCCATCCAGGGACTAGCAACTACAATACAACAGAGGAATGCTTTCCTGGAGGGCATTCATGGTGCACTGGCTGACCTACAGAGATCATTTCAGGCTCTGGCCTCAACACTGATGGCAGCCAGTCACCCTTTATCTCACGTCCCCCCTCCACCTTCCTGTTCCCAATCCCAATCCCAATCCCCCCTTCCCCGACCAGCCAAAGCACACAGACAGGCATGCACCCACTTCAACATTCAAGGGTAGTGCAGACAAACCAAAGCACCACAAGACACACCACCTGCATTCACACAAGCAACATAAACCTTCACACACAGCAACAGTCACAGCCTGCCCTGACATCCCCACCACCCCCACCATCACAAACACCACACCTTACACACCTGCAGACACCACACCAGCATTCACTGATCTTGCACCACATCCATCCTACCTGCGGACAGCACCCCAGCAGACCTTCAGACATCCTCCCTGTTAGACTTGTCATCCTTGGCGTGGTCTCCCTTACCTTTTTGCCTCTGTTTCCCAGGTTGTTGATGTGTGCTGGACTCTTAATTTGCTGTTTTTGTTCCTCTGGGCACTTTACCACTGCTAACCAGCACTAAAGTGCAAGTGCTCCTTTACAAAATGTGTATGTAATTGGCTTATCCATGATTGGCATATTTAATTATTAGTAAATTTCTAGTACAGTGCACTAAAGGTGCCCAGGGACTGTAAATGAGATGCTACAAGTGGGCCTGCAGCACTGGTTGTGCCACCCACATAAGTAGCTCTGTAATTATGTCTCAGACCTGCCACTGCAGTGTCTGTGTGTGCAGATTCAACTGTAAATTCGACTTGGCAAGTGTACTCATTTGCCAGGCCTAAACCTTCCCTTTTCTTACAGGTAAGACACCCCCCCTAAGGTAGGCCCTGGGTAGCCCCAAGGGCAGGGTGCAGTGTATGGTTAAGGTAGGACAAATAGTAATGTGTTTTACATGTCTTGACAGTGAAATATTGCTAAATTAGTTTTTCACTGTTGCAAGGCCTGCCCCTCTCATAGGTTAACATGGGGGCTACCTTTACATTTGATTAAAGTGTAGACTTCCTTTGGGACCAGATGGACATGTGGAGTTTGGGGGTCTCTGAGCTCACAATTTAAAAATACATCTTTTAGTAAAGTTGATTTTGAGATTGTGTGTTTGAAAATGCCACTTTTAGAAAGTGAGTATTTTCCTGCTTATACCATTTCTGTGACTCTGCCTGTTTGTGGATTCCCTGTCTGGGTCAGTTTGACAGTTGGGCTGGTTGCACCTCACACTAGACAGTGACACAAAGGGAGCTAGGCTATAGTCTGCATTTCCTGATGAGCCATCTGTGCTAGGAGGGAGGGGAGGAGTGGTCACTCACACCGGAAAGGGCTATGCCTGCCCTCACACAATGCAGTCTCCAACCCCCTGTTGAGTGTCTGGGGCCTGGCCTGGGCAAGGCAGGATTTCACATTCAAAAGAGACTTTACTTTGAAGTAGGCCTACTTCAAAAGAGAAATTGGGAATAAGAAGGGCACGCAATACTACAGACTTGAAAACACTTCTGGAAACCAAGAGGAACCTCTGACTAGAGAAGAGCTGAAGAGCTGAGGAAGAAGAGCTGCCCTGCCTGTGACTGTGCTTTGTGGAGCTATCCTGCAGGTGCTGCTTCTGCCAGAGTAAGAGGGCAAAGACTGGACTTTGTCTGCCTTCCACCTTGTGAAGATCTCCAAGGGCTTGATTTAGAGCTTGCCTTCTGTTGTTTGAAGTCTCAGGGACAGCAAAGACTTCTCTCTGCCAGCCCCTGGAGTCTCTGGAGAGACTCCTACTCTACCCTGTGGTGCCCATCCAGTTCCTGGCACCCTGAAAGGAGAAGCTGGCAACCTAAGAGGAAGAAATCCACGCACAGAGTGCCATGCGAGGAAAAGATCGATGTGACTCTGACCTGAGGCAGGGAAATCAATGTGCTGCCGGCTTTGCGGCTGAAAATCGCTGCTTTCCTGTAACGCGACTGAAGAATTTACGCACGGAACTGGAGAAACGAAGCACAGCATCGCTGACAGGGGCTGGGAGATCGCAACCCGCGCTGAGTGGTTTTCGGATCATTGTGCGGCTCGATTTCTGACGCAAACTCCGCTGGGCATGTTAAAACAATGCAAGGTCTGCCCGGGCCCGAGATTGCTGACTGGATAGACGCATCGAGAAGAAACAATGCACTCTGATCCGGCAAAATGAGAAACTATGCAAGGTCTCACTTGTGAGTGAAATTGGCGCATCGCAAGCCCTTTTTTGACGCACACTCACCAGTACGGGGTTATTTTTGACACACCCAAGGTACATTTTCATGATAACAGTGTTAATGTGTGTATAAAACTACATGAATACTCTTTTTGCTTTTTAATTGATAACTTGACTTGTGTATTGTAGATTTTGTGTTGTTTTTCTTGTTTTGTTTAGATAAATATTCTCTTTTTTCTAAACCTGTGTTGTGTCATTTTGTAGAGTTTTCATTAAGTTACTGTGTGTGTTGGTACAAATACTTTACACCTAACACTCTGAAGTTAAGCCTACTGCTCGTGCCAAGCTACCAAGGGGGTAAGCAGGGGTGAGCTGAGGGTGGTTCTCTTTTACCCTGGCTAGAGTGAGGTTCCTTGCTTGGACAAGGGGTAACCTGACTGCCAACCAAAGACCCCATTTCTAACACTCCCCAGTCATCACACCTGTACACACAACAACCACTGACACCCCTACATCATACTTGTAGTCACCACCCCAATGGATAGCCACCTACCTACCACAGCATCCCTCAGCACCTTCACCCCCCTCAGCCCAAGACACATAAACACCATCACTCACCCACCCAACAGACACCCACTACCCACAAGCATACCTCCAACAAACATGCACCCAAGACATCCACACCAAGACCTCATACAAGCACTCCCTATACCTCCACATCCAAACCCTATTGTTTTGACTGTCCCTGTGTATGCAAAATGTTTTCCTCTTGGAGTGTAACCTTTTCCCTACTCCTCCCCCGTGATACCCCTAGACAATTAGATTCCTTTCCCAAGGCCATCCTTTCTACCTCCAAGGCCACCCCCCCTGCCAGTAGCCATGCCCCTCCCCCACCAAGAAGTCGATCCCTCCCAAGAGGACACAACACTCCCCCAGGCCAAACCAACCCCTCTCCCAAGCCAAAGCCCAAATACCCCTTCCCAAGCCTAAGCCCAAGCACCCCTTTTGCCTCCACAATTACCCCTGAGGTGCCTGCCTACCACCTTGATGCCCCCACCTGTGGAGGTTACATGGCAGTCAGGAGTCAAGGCGGGGTACTATATAGTGCCTTTGGCGCACAAGATTGTTTTTGTATTGGACTGGCTAATGGCCTTGAACTTTCCTATTTATTGTTTGTAAAATATAAATAGAGACCAACCAGTTGTTGGTTTTCTGGTTACAGCTCTGTCCTGCTTTTCCTTTTCTAGCTTAGAGTTGTTGGCTGACATTGGTTGTGTGTGAGTATTTGTGTGTATATGGTGCTTGTTCTTCCGGTATTGTTTGGGCAGTATGTGAGGGTGTGTGCAGTGCTTTTGTCCCCCAGGGATGTCTGATGGGCATGTGTATGTTGCAGACAGGTTGTGCTCATGGTATTCTGTAGTGTTTGTGTTAACAAGTGTTTGTTGTTCTGGTGTGTGGTTTTGGGTGCTTTGGCTGTGGGAGTGTGCATGTATTGTGCATGGTATGATAGGTTTCGATTTGCTGTGTGAGTGTGATGTGTGTATCGACTGCTAAGATGTATGATTGTGTAATTGTGTGTGTTCCTTCCCTATTGGTTGTACATTGTGTTGTTTGTGTGATGAGTCCCTGCCCAGTGTCAGTTGTGAGTGCTTGACAATGTGTTTATGCTGGTGCGGTTGTGGTGTTGTTGTGACGTGTTGATATTTGTTGTTGCTGGTGCGGTTGCCCTGTTGACTGTCTCATTACACGTCTTTAGTGACAGGGTGGGACCATCCCCATGTAAGTTCTCATGTCCTCATCCACTTTACTCACATTGATCAACCAAGGATACTCATTAGATACAGGAATAGCTGCCACTGACTCATGATGAGTCCTGGACCGAACTGTGACAAATTGCACCCCAAAAAATATACAGGATCATCCTTGGACCACACACATGAACAAGACACCTATGTGCAATTGATCACTGGAAATATGTGGACACGTGCTTCCTCGTCTGCTGGTCCACCACAGCCACTTGAGAGTTGTGGCTCACTTCTATGACCTCAACTGTGGTGTCATCATACATTTATGATTCACCTTGTCTGTCTGGGCAACCAACATGGTACCCACTTCCTCAATGCATGTGTATGACTCACTGTGGGATTCACCAACTAGTGCCTAGGAAGCTGTTACCAAAAATCTAGGACATAGGATGTTGAAAATGTGGACCATTGACATGAACAAGCATCTGCCATCTATCTGGTGCATGCTTTGTCACATGTGGTCTCTACGTTACCCTAAATCTTGGAAGTCCACAATCTGGATGTTGCTACATGTATGACTAACACATGTCCTCTCTCAGTTCCACAATGACTTGCATCTAAGGATTGGACACATGGACGTCACATTCATACAAGCATATGTGCAATAATGCTTCCTGTGATACACACACACTTGTTCAACAAATACATTAGTTGCCAAAGCACACACATTGAGCCAAAGGCATTTAGGTATTGTATATATGTGTGTCACATTGCTATCCTCTCCTTATGCCAAACATGCCCAATTTGTGCAACACATATATGTAGGCCACACATATGACCATCTAGTGCATCAGCCAACCGTGAAAATACTGTGAAGAAAGTAGCGGATCATGGTCGGCTGCAATATGATGTCACACATGTGAACATACACCATCAACACCATGGTGGGTGCAATCAGCCTATCTCTGATGTGTCCCAAATGTAACATAACAGAAAAACAGAAAAAATGCCCCAAACCAGTTCATGCACTGAAATTTTGACGTTCCTAGCGTTATGCATCATTTTTTGCCTACCAATACTGTATTTGTGTCATTTTTTTGACGCACAGGAGTGAACATTAGGCCGCATCCAGATATCTGTACAGGCCATTTACTATTATTTTGATGCAGGCTAATTTTCACTCCTGTGCGTCAAAAAAAAAAACGCAAATACAGTTTTGATGTACCAAAAATGACGCATAATGCGAAAAAGGGCGGACATTTCATACAGGAAGTGATGTAATAGGATATCCTGTTTACAGATCATGTACAGTGGGAGTACTTTCACTTTCACTTTTCAGTCTATGATTCTCCTAGACTGTGTGGCTGTGTAGAGAGTGGTGTCCTAAGATTTTGTGCTTTTTTGTCCTGTGTGCTGTCTCCATTGTCAATTTGTGAAATGAATATTGTTGGTGTGTACTGTCCTACTGTGTTTTGTGTACATTTGTCCATTTACCTAGTGTTTTTGTTGTTTGTGGGAGTCTGTTGTGGGTAGTGGTAGTTTGAGGATAGTTGGGCTCTTTTAGTGATTAAGTTTACTTGTCTTTGTATTTGTACCCCTACTTTCCCCGTTTTCCCCTTTCTATTTCTTTAACCCCTATTCCCTTTCACATTTCTACTATGTCTGGTAGGCCACATCTTGGCAGGATGGGTGAAGAAGAGTTGGGGGGCTTCATATGGGTTGTGTGCCATTTCTTGCCACTGATGATCAAGGCAGGGGGCAGGGTGATACAGGGGTATCCCACAGACGCGCGCAGAATCCGGTGGGGAAAGGTGCTGCATCACCTGCAACATGTGTATGCCAGCCAGAGGAGTGACCACCAGCGGAAGCACCGGTGGGCTGACCTCATCACCAGGGAGCAGGATCTCTTGGACCACCTGGGAATCGTGATTGGTGGCCCTGTTGATGAGTACTAATCATTTAAATGTGCACGATTAAATGCTCTGTAGTGACGTCAGATCATTTGTACTATGTCTGCCAGCTAACTTGCTGACTGTATGTAATGCTGGGGAAACATACATGGATAATTGATGCACTATGGGAAGGATCACAATTGTTAGCTGTCAGGTGGCACGTGCTCATCAAACTTACAGGATACTTTTCCATAAAGTAAATTGGTGCGGCCTTTGTGTTGACAACCGAACAAAATAGGAGCCAATCATGTCTATATAGGCAACATTTGCCATAGAAGAAAAGATGTACCAACATATTGGCTAACTTTGTTGACACAATAGCTAGACTGACTTTAGAATCACTACATGATGCAGAAAATTAGTGCTGGCTTCACGTCAATTGAATATAGCAAAGTGGCTCAGACATTTGTCTCATGTGAGTCTGGTGAGTGTGGAAGGAAAGCGTTCACGGAAGTACTATGAATGTTTGGGATTATTGTGGTCCTTTATCTTTTTGGATACATGTCAGATCTGGATTTGGAAACATTGTGAAAAGGTATAAGGTGCCCTCAGCTAACATCTTAGAATGTTTGTTGGAGTTGCCACATTCCAATTAGGGATGGCAGTCAAAAGTTATGCACATGGGTTCACATCTCCATGGTTGGTGCAAATCACCATAGCTGGGCCACATCAATTGAATAAACTGTAACAACAGGAGGGCTTACAAAAGTCCCGGCCCCTCCCTCTGTACATTGTACCTATATGTCATAAATGTGTCCTGGCCACATAGCATGTTTGACTGGTAATGCAGTCCTCAAGTAACCAGGCTTTGGCTGTCTCTCTTGGATGCACATGATGAGACGATTAGACTCCATATTTTTTTCAGGTCACCAATGACGGGGAATGTTTGGCACCATATGATATTTAGGGCCAATGCATGTGTGCAGATATGTGTGTAACTGTCACAGGAGACCCATGATATGTACAAGTTGGCCGTTATATATCGGATGCAGTATCATCATGTCTGAATGGCTGCCATTTCCTTATTCAGCCTACACATTGTATATGTTAATGAAATTGTTGCTCTGTGCACAAATTTTGAGCACATTTCTCCCTTCCATGCCTTACAGGTGGACCGGCACTCTACACTGTGGGAGAGGTGGCGACATTTGAGGACCCGACCACTCCAGTAAGTGTTGATATGTTTGTTATGTGTTGTGTTTGCTGGTTATGGACTTGTGTGTGTTGAACGTATAGCAAGGTGTGATGCGTTGGCCAATCATTTCTCTTGTTCCATGAGTGGGATTTCAGTTTCTCAAATGTTTTGAGTTGGCCAATGCGTAACCTATGGTATTATCTAGGGATTGTAGGCCATTCGTGTAGGCCCCACAGTGAGTACTGGGGTGAGTCATGTGGATGACACTTGTATCAACAAGAGTCGCACTGGAAGTCAGCTCAGATTTAGTCATCCTGTCAGACCCACATTCTCCAAGATTGGTACAGCAAATTGCTTTCCAATAGACTTCTGCCTCCCTATTTACCAAGGTACTTATGAAACTGTAGGTAAAACCTCCTAGCAGCATGTACTTCCACATGTAGTGCTACAAGTATGTGGAACTTGAGTACAATGGCCTAGGTGTGCATGCTAATCATGATCATGGGTGTTCTTACAACTCTGTGTCTGATGTAAGTCAGGCCTTACTGGAAGTATATGTTGTGAACCAAGTTCTGCATTTCCTGACATGTGTGGCCCTATGATTGGTCTAGGGTTGGCTGACTCCTAATTGTTAATAGACCTTACCTGTGGTGTGTGTGTAGAGCCAAACATGTGTGGAGTTTTCAGTACACTCCTCGGAGTACATGTTGTTGGAAATTGATAGTTGTTTATCCACCCCCCCCACCCTCAAACACAGGCATGGGTTTGTGAATGGGGTACCTAGTACTGATGCTACCAGTATGCTACACATACATATGAATAACTGACTGTTTGGTTGGAACCTAGTATACACACTCAGGTTTGGCACTTGGTACAATACTAGCAAGTACTGTTACAACTTGCAGACCATGTGGCTTTAGTTTTGCATTCCGTACACTGACATTTGTAGCCTAGGTCTTGGCGGAGGATATGCAGCATAATTGTTAGCTGATAACTGGCAGAACTCAGATGGCAAGTCAAAGCCAGTTGTTACCCATCTTGTAGGTTATGGATGTGCTATGTGTGATGTGACCTTTGTAGGCTGACCTGCCATGTACTTCCTCAGGGACATTCAATGATCTGTATTGTGATATGAGCTGTTACAAGTACAGTAGCTGTATTGTCTGATTAACTTCTTGTGCCATTTCACACAATGCAGTTACTAATGTAGAATATTTGCATTTGTCTTCACAGCTGCAAACGACTCCAGACCAGGTCCGGGAATTCCAGCGCCGGGCCATGAGATACCAGCACATCCTGCTGGTGGAGTCGGGGTTCAGGAGGATGGCCCATCGATATCGCCATGAACGGGCCTCCGGGGCATGAAGGGCCTTCCCACAGGGTGGCCCTACTTTGCCCACTACAGCCACCACCAGCACAACCACCACTTCAAGCCAGGTGGCCCCACCTACAGCTGGGACTGTTGTGCCTACATCTGCTGGACTTCCAGGCCCCAACATTGCTACAGGTGCAGGACAGCCCACTGGCTTTGGCTCAACACACACACAGACCTCCTCCACCGGTACCCAGACTGCCCCAGCTCCATCTGTTGACCCTGCAGCCTTCCACAACATGGAACGGACGATGGACCGTGTGCTGCGGAAGTTAAGCCACCTGAGCCGGGATGTGCGCCACATTAACCGGCGTGTGAAGTCAATCAAGAGGACCCTCCGCAGGGCCAACCTCTAGACTGTTTTTGATATGGACATGATTCCCTCCCCTCCCTCCTCTTTCCTTGTTCTTATAGTTAGTGGGCTTAGGGGGCTTAGTGTTAGGTTAGTATAGGCTGTTAGTTTAGTTAGTGTTAGTGGGTGGGGGGTGGGGGGTTCTGAATGTTTGTATTTTTTCTTATGACATGTGTTGGGCTATGTTGGGGTTCTTGTGTGTTTAATAAAAAAACTAAAACAAACAACAAAAATATATATATATATTTGTTTATGATAGTATAGTATGTGTTTAGGTTAGTATGTGTTGTCCTCCATGTGTCCCGTCTCATAAGGGGGGTGGGGGTGGATGTTTAGATCATTTTGTTACATGTGATAAGTACGTGTAGCTTAGGTTAGTTCGGGACAGTTGTGGGTAATGAGTAGTCAGGGTAGATTTGGGTAGATACGATTTTTCCCTCAGTTTCCTCTTCTGTGATTAGCTTTTAATAAATATTTGGTTAACCCTTAACAGTATGTGTTAAATGGTACTTGATCCTGGGTTTGGAATCAGTGTACATGAATTTTGTACTATTACATTTGTGTCCTATGCTACAAACAAATCCCAACTGAGCTGTACGATTGGCAGCTACCCCAGAGCTACCTTGCAAAGGTTCCACCCTTCGTTGCAACCACCCATCACAGTTAATATGGATGACAATGTGTTTCTGTTGATAAGTGTGTTTTCTACGTCACAAACAGTGCTTCCAGCCTTGGTACTGGGGGAACAGTTTTAGGTCTGACTGCAGTGTGATGATCAAGGACACCCTTATAAGATGAGTTCTTGAGGGTACTCTTGTATTCCTGTCTTCATGACTCTGATACGTCATTTGTGACACAGTTCAGCATGATTACCTATTTGTATGTAAACTCAGACACCTTCATTTATGCAGTTTTTGTTGTGTTTGCTTAGATTAGTGTGCACTGTTATATGTGTTAGTATTGCATGGTGACAACATTTTGCAGCCACTATTTGATGACTTAGATATCCCTTGAGGAAGCATTATTTTGTCCAACACAGCATGATGGTGTATGGTTTCCTCACTTCATCAGATATGTCCCTCAGGATGGGCAGAGTATGATGCAATCATGGGCACTGTGCAGATTTATCTGACTACATAATATCAGGACAGTTGTATTGACAAGCTACGTAATTTGACAGTAGGCACATTTCAGTTATCTACTGCACAGTTGATATGTCACATTACCCAGAGACAGATTTGTTGTGTAAGTGCTATTTATTGAAAAGTGCTGTAGTGCTATCTGTACATTGTCCATGATTGTGAGTCCATTATAGTGACATCTTACATTGTGATCGTACACAAGGGGTTACGGAAATGCTTTTGACATGCTGGGGTTGATGTTTCAGACAATGCAGAGGGACAGGATTTGCCAGTGAGTAGGAGAGAGACAATCACTGGGCAGGCTGACAAGATATACAGTGGTAAGCAGAACAAAGTAGAGTTGTTGCAAGACTGGCATGTTACTAAGCGCAGGACCTTGGTAATAGTTGGCCATGTGGCAGGGACTAGTGCTTCCAGGAACTTTTCCTTGTGAATGTGATCTGTTCCATGTCTTCTTCTTCTGATGTGTGTGTTGCCTCCTCTGGTTTTGGTGGTGGTGGTTGTTAAGGGGCTACACACACACCTCAGTGTTAGAAGACGTGGAGTCAGACATCCCGGTCGCTGCTCCCTGTGAAGGTCCTAAGGGCAGTATTGCAGCAAGGAGGATCTGCTGTTTTTTGAGAATAGCAGCCACATCACGATGGTAGGCAGCCAGGTCGGCCCTTAGGGGTTCAATGTTGCATTCGTGCACGCGTTGACAGGATTGCTGTTGTAGGTGTTGGGTCAACTGTATTACAGCTGTGCTGATTTCCTTCTGGGTTTTTTGCTGTTCCTGCAAGATAGATGTTAGGGCTTGCATAGCTGCTGCCTGATCTGGCGATGACATCATGCACGAACGCACGCCCTCAAGGCTGTCTGCCATAGTTTGCATCCCCACCCGCACCTCCTTGGCCAGCTCCCGCATTACTCCAACTACAGTTCTCTCAAAGCTGGTGCCAGTGTCGTCTGAGTCCTCAGCTGTATTGGAGCTGGCAGGTCTTACAATTGGGGTGGTGGGTGGATCCTCTGCAATGGCTGCTTGTTCTGTGCTCCTCCTTGTGACTGAAGGTGGGGTCTGGAGGGTTTCAAGGACCTTTTGGATAGTCTATGGATGTTTATTGCCTCGTCATCCATGTCATCAGGGTAATCTGGGACAGGCATATCCGCAGGAGATCCATCTTCCTTTGCAATGAAACAGGGTACAATTAATGTGTCTGTGTTGTGGCATTTGTGATGTGACATGCCTGCCTTGTGATGAATTCACATTGTGATCTTGTTTCGTGTTCACTGCTCCAGTCCTTCAGATGGGCATTCTCCCAGGCCTATTGTAGGAAAGTACCATCTTGCCTGTCATGTTACCCCCATATTTCACTGTATATATGTTGTTTTAGTTGTATGTGTCTCTGGGACCCTGCCAGCCAGGGCCCCAGTGCTCATCAGTGTGCCCTGTATGTGTTCCCTGTGTGATTACTAAATTTCTCACTGAGGCTCTGCTAACCAGAACCTCAGTAGTTATGCTCTCTCATTTCGTTCCAAATTGTCACTAACAGGCTAGTGACCAATTTCACCAATTCACATTGGCATACTGGAACACCCTTATAATTCCCTAGTATATGGTACTGAGGTACCCAGGGTATTGGGGTTCCAGGAGATCCCTATGGGCTGCAGCATTTCTTTTGCCACCCATAGGGAGCTCTGACAATTCTTACACAGGCCTGCCACTGCAGCCACGTTATTTCACAGCCATTTACCAGTGCACTTAAGTAACTTATAAGTCACCTATATGTCTAACCTTTACCTGGTAAAGGTTGGGTGCTAAGTTACTTAGTGTGTGGGCACCCTGGCACTAGCCAAGATGCCCCCACATTGTTCAGGGCAAATTCCCCGGACTTTGTGAGTGCGGGGACACCATTACACCCGTGCACTATACATAGGTCACTACCTATGTATAGCGTCACAGTGGTAACTCCAAATATGGCCATGAAACATGTCTAAGATCATGGAATTGTCACCCCAATGCCATTCTCGCATTGGGGAGACAATTCCATGATCCCCCGAGTCTCTAGCACAGACCCGGGTACTGCCAAACTACCTTTCCCGGGGTTTCACTGCAGCTGCTGCTGCTGCTGCCAACCCCTCAGACAGGTTTCTGCCCTCCTGGGGCCGAGCCAGGCTTGGCCCAGGAAGGCAGAACAAAGGACTTCCTCAGAGAGAGGGTGTTACACCCTCTCCCTTTGGAAAAAGGTGTCAGGGCTGGGGAGGAGTAGCCTCCCCCAGCCTCTGGAAATGCTTTGATGGGCACAGATGGTGCTTATCTCAGCATAAGCCAGTCTACACCGGTTCAGGGATCCCCCAGCCCTGCTCTGGCGCGAAACTGGACAAAGGAAAGGGGAGTGACCACTCCCCTGACCTACACCTTCCCTGCAAGGTGCCCAGAGCTCCTCCAGTGTGCTCCAGACCTCTGCCATCTTGGAAACAGAGGTGCTGCTGGCACACTGGACTGCTCTGACTGGCCAGGGACAGCAGGTGACGTCAGAGACTCCTTCTGATAGGCTCTTACCTGTGTTTCTAGCCTATCCTCCTTCCTAAGTAACCTCCTTTTCTGGCTATTTAGGGTCTCTGCTTTGGGGAATTCTTTAGATAACGATTGCAAGAGCTAATCAGAGTTCCTCTGCATCTCTCTCTTCACCTTCTGCCAAGGAATCGACCGCTGACTGCTCTGTACGCCTGCATAACCGCATCAATGTAGCAAAGACGACTTCTGCAACCTTGTTTCGCTTGTCCAGCCACCTTCTCGTCTGCTTTCCTGGTGGTGCATGCTGTGGGGGTAGTCTGCCTCCTCTCTGCACTAGAAGCTCCGAAGAAATCTCCCGTGGGACGACGGAATCTTCCCCCTGCAACCGCGGGCACCAAAAGACTGCATCACCGGTCCTCTGGGTCCCCTCTCAGCACAATGAGCGTGGTCCCTGGAACTCAGCAACTCTGTCCAAGTAAATCCCACAGTCCAGTGACTCTTCAGTCCAAGTTTGGTGGAGGTAAGTCCTTGCCTCACCACGCTAGACTGCATTGCTGGGTACCGCATGATTTGCAGCTGCTCCGGCTCCTGTGCACTCTTCCAGGATTTCCTTTGTGCACAGCCAAGCCTGGGTCCCCGACACTCTAACCTGCAGTGCACGACCTCCTGAGTTGTCCTCCGGCATCGTGGGACCTTCTTTTCTGACTTCGGGTGAGCTCTGGTTCACTCTTCTTAGTAGTGCCTGTTCTGGCACTTCTGCGGGTGCTGCCTGCTTTTGAGAGAGCTCCTTGTCTTGCTGGGCACCCCCTCTGTCTCCTCACGCAATTGGCGACATCCTGGTCCCTCCTGGGCCACAGCAGCATCTAAAAACCCTAACTGTGACCCTTGCAGCTAGCAAGGCTTGTTTGCGGTCTTTCTGCGTGGGAACACCTCTGCAAGCTTCTTCACGACGTGGGACATCCATTCCTCCAAAGGGGAAGTTCCTAGTCCTCTTCGTTCCTGCAGAATCCACAGCTTCTACCATCCAGTGGCAGCTTCTTTGCACCCTCAGCTGGCATTTCTTGGGCATCTGCCCACTCACGACTTGAGTGTGACTCTTGGACTTGGTCCCCTTGTTCCACAGGTACTCTCGCCTGGAAATCCATCATTGTTGCATTGCTGGTGTTGGTCTTCCTTGCAGAATTCCCCTATCACGACTTCTGTGCTCTCTGGGGAACTCAGGTGCACTTTGCACCCACTTTTCAGGGTCTTGGGGTGGGCTATTTTTCTAACCCTCACTGTTTTTTTACAGTCCCAGTGACCCTCTACAAGCTCACATAGGTTTGGGGTCCATTCGTGGTTCTCATTCCACTTTTGGAGTATATGGTTTGTGTTGCCCCTATACCTATGTGCTCTCATTGCAATCTATTGTGACTGTACATTGCTTGCTTTGCTTTCTATTGCTATTACTGCATGTTTTTGGTATTGTGTACATATATCTTGTGTATATTTGCTATCCTCATACTGAGGGTACTCACTGAGATACTTTTGGCATATTGTCATAAAAATAAAGTACTTTTATTTTTAGTAAATCTGTGTATTGTGTTTTCTTATGATATTGTGCATATGGCACCAGTGGTATAGTAGGAGCTTTGCATGTCTCCTAGTTCAGCCTAAGCTGCTCTGCTAAGCTACCTTTTCTATCAGCCTAAGCTGCTAGACACCTCTTCTACACTAATAAGGAATAACTGGACCTGGTGCAGAGTGTAAGTACCCCTTGGTACCCACTACAAGCCAGGCCAGCCTCCTACATTGGTTGTGCAGCGGTGGGATAAGTACTTGCAACTACTTACCACTTTGTCATTTTGTACTTTTCATAAGAGAAAAATATACAAAACAAGTTCAGTGTATGTACACCTAACCAAAAAGTTTTGCTTTTCTTCTCTTACTCTATTGCTAAGTCCTGAAAAGTACCTCTAAAAGTTTCAAAAAGTTCTTAAAAAGTTGAAAACGTTTTTTTTCTTCCTGTTCCTTAAAAAGTCCTGAAACTTTTTCTTTCTTTTTCTATCCCTTAAACTCTTTTCTATCATGTCTGGTACAGGTCAAACTCTGGATCTGGCCAGCTCAGCTTATTACCACCTTAACTGGAAAAGTGTAAGGAGTCTCTGCATTGATAGAGGTTTAGGGGTAGGGAAGAATCCTTCTAGAGAATTGTTGGTTAATATGCTAATTGAAAATGCTAAGGCCTTAGCTGGCACATCAGGTGAGAGATTAGCAGATGGTTCACACTCTGATTCTGGGGTAGCCCCAGCAAAAGTGTTAGATGAGAATCTTCCCAACCTGCCCCTTAGCAGGCCACCTAGCATGGCTGGTACTAATGTGAGCTCTCATCACAGTAGGGATGTAATTCCTTTAGGCCAGGTTGTTAGAGTGCCATCTGTTAGGGACAGGTCTGCTCTGTCCATTCACACCATTCTTCTGTGTCTAAGCATGCCCAACCCACCCACCCTGATGACAGAATGTTAGAAAGGGAACTCAATAGATTGAGAGTGGAAGAGTCCAGACTGAAGCTTAAACAGCAACAGCTGGCTCTAGACAGGGAAACTTTTGACTTAGAAAAAGAAAGGCAGAGGTTGGGGTTTGGACCCCATGGTGGCAGCAGCAGTATTACAGATAGTAATCCTGTGAAAGAGCATGATTCTAGAAATCTGCACAAGATAGTTCCCCCTTATAAGGAGGGGGGTGACATTAACAAGTGGTTTGCTGCCCTTGAGAGGGCCTGTGTTGTACAGGGGGTCCCTCAAAGGCAGTGGGCTGCTATCCTATGGCTATCTTTCAGTGGAAAGGGTAGGGATAGGCTCCTTACTGTGAAGGAAAGTGATGCCAATAATTTTACAGTTTTAAAGAATGCACTCCTAGATGGTTATGGCTTAACCACTGAACAGTACAGGATCAAGTTCAGAGAAACCAAAAAGGAGTCTTCACAAGACTGGGTAGACTTTGTTGACCATTCAGTGAAGGCCTTGGAGGGGTGGTTACATGGCAGTAATGTTTCTGACTATGAAAGCCTGTATAACTTAATCCTGAGAGAGCATATTCTTAATAACTGTGTGTCTGATTTGTTACACCAATATCTAGTGGACTCAGATCTGACCTCTCCCCAAGAATTGGGAAAGAAGGCAGACAAATGGGTCAGAACAAGAGTGAACAGAAAAGTTCATACGGGGGTGACAAGGATGGCAAGAAGAAGGATGGTAAGTCTTCTGACAAGGGTGGGGACAAATCTAAAAATTAGTCTTCATCAGGCCCACAAAAACACTCTGGTGGGGGTAGTGGGCCCAAATCCTCTTCTAATCAAGTAAAGAAACCATGGTGCTATTTATGTAAAGTAAAAGGCCATTGGACAACTGATGCCAGTTGTCCAAAGAAAAACACCAAGCCTCCCACCACTACAACCCCTGCTGCTACTCCTAGTGCCCCTAGTAATAGCAGTGGTGGTGGGAGCAAACCTACTAATAGCCAATCCAAGGGAGTAGCTGGGCTCACTTTTGGTAATTTAGTTGGGGTTGGTCTTGTTAGGGACACCACAGAGGCTGTGTTAGTCTCTGAAGGTGCCATTGATTTGGCTACCTTAGTTGCTTGTCCCCTTAATATGGATAAGTACAAGCAACTTCCCCTAATAAATGGTGTTGAGGTTCAGGCCTACAGGGACACAGGTGCCAGTGTTACCATGGTAATAGAGAAACTGGTCCACCCTTAACAACACCTACTTGGTCACCAGTACCAAGTGACTGATGCTCATAACAACACTCTTAGCCACCCCATGGCTGTTGTGAATCTCAACTGGGGGGGGGGTTACTGGTCCAAAGAAAGTTGTGGTTGCCTCAGATTTACCTGTAGACTGTCTACTAGGGAACGATTTAGAGACATCAACTTGGGCAGAAGTGGAGTTGGAGGCTCATGCAGCAATGTTGGGCATTCCTGGGCATATTTTTGCTTTGACTAGGGCTCAGGCCAAAAAGCAAAAATGACAGGGTGACTTGGATCCTGGAACAATGGACCAAGTGCTCCCTAAAGCTAGGGTTAGTAAAGGTAAATCACTACCTACTATCCCTCCCTCTACAGTGGATTCAACTTCTGAGGAAGAAGAATGTCCACCCTGTGCAGAACCTTCACCAGAGGAGCTGGAAGCAGACACTGCTGAGCTTTTGGGTGGAGGGGGGCCTGCCAGGGAGGAGCTGAGTGTGGCACAGCAGACCTGTCCCACACTAGAGGGTCTAAGACAGCAAGCTGTCAAACAGCAAAATGGGGATGTCAGTGACTCTCACAGAGTTTACTGGGAGGACAACCTCTTGTATACAGAGGCAAGGGACCCAAAACCTGGAGCTGCCAGGAGATTGGTTATTCCCCTGCAATACAAAGAGTTCCTCCTAAATCTATCCCACGACATTCCCTTAGCTGGACATTTAGGGCAGATGAAAACATGGGATAGGCTTGTCCCCCTGTTTCATTGGCCTAGAATGTCAGAGGACACAAAGGAATTTTGTAAGTCCTGTGAAACCTGTCAAGCCCGTGGCAAAACAGGTGGCACTCCAAAGGCTCCCCTTATTCCACTACCTGTGGTTAGGGTCCCCTTTGAAAGGGTAGGGGTTGACATAGTTGTCCCCCTTGACCCTCCTACTGCTTCAGGCAATAGGTTTATTTTGGTGGTAGTGGACCATGCCACCAGATATCCTGAAGCAATTCCTCTAAGGACCACTACAGCTCCTGCAGTGGCAAAGGCCCTCCTGGGAATCTTTTCCAGGGTGGGCTTCCCAAAAGAGGTGGTATCAGACAGGGGTAGCAACTTTATGTCTGCTTACTTAAAGGCCATGTGGAAGGAATGTGGTGTAACATACAAATTCACCACACCCTATCATCCACAAACAAATGGACTGGTTGAGAGATTTAACAAAACTCTCAAAGGAATGATAATGGGACTCCCTGAAAAACTCAGGAGGAGATGGGATGTCCTGTTACCTTGCTTCCTTTTTGCTTACAGGGAGGTACCCCAGAAAGGAGTGGGCTTCAGCCCCTTTGAACTCCTATTTTGGCACCCTGTAAGAGGTCCTCTAGCACTTGTAAAGGAGGGTTGGGAACAACCTTTAAAAGCTCCTAAGCAAGACATAGTGGACTATGTACTTGGCCTAAGATCCAGAATGGCTGAGTATATGAAAAAGGCCAGCAAAAACCTTCAGGCCAGCCAAGAGCTCCAAAAGCAATGGCATGACCAGAAGGCTGTTCTGATTCAGTACCAACCAGGACAGAAGGTGTGGGTCTTGGAGCCTGTGGCCCCAAGAGCACTCCAAGACAAATGGAGTGGTCCCCACATTATTGTTGAGAAAAAGGGAGAAGTCACCTACTTGGTTGACTTAGGCACTGCCAGGAGTCCCCTTAGGGTGCTCCATGTCAATCGCCTGAAACCCTACTATGACAGGGCTGATCTCACCCTGCTCATGGCAACAGATGAAGGACAGGAAGAAGAGAGTGACCCTCTCCCTGATCTCTTCTCTTCCACAGAAAAGATGCTCTAGTGGAAGGTGTAGTTTTGGCAGATTGTCTTACTGCTGAGCAGAAAGACCACTGCATAAATCTCCTGGGTCAGTTTTCTGAACTCTTTTCTACTGTGCCAGGCACCACTTCTTGGTGTGAGCACACTATAGATACTGGAGACAGCTTGCCTGTCAAAAGTAAGATCTATAGGCAGCCTGACCATGTCAGGGACTGCATAAAACAAGAGGTTCAGAAAATGCTTGAACTGGGAGTGGTTGAGGACTCTGAAAATCCATGGGCCTCTCCTATGGTACTTGTACCAAAACTTCATTCCAAAGATGGAAAGAAGGAAATTAGATTTTGTGTAGATTACAGAGGTCTCAACCAGGTAACTAAAACTGATGCTCACCCTATACCCAGGGCAGATGAGCTAATAGATACACTGGCATCTGCCAAGTATCTAAGCACCTTTGATTTGACTGCAGGGTATTGGCAGATCAAGTTATCAGAGGATGCTAAAGCAAAAACTGCATTTTCTACTATTGGAGGGCACTACCAATTCACAGTAATGCCCTTTGGTTTGAAAAATGCACCTGCCACTTTTCAGAGGTTGGTGAATACAGTCCTGCAAGGGTTGGAGGTTTTTAGTGCAGCATATCTAGATGATATAGCTGTCTTTAGCTCCACCTGGGATGATCACCTGGTCCACCAGTGGAAAGTTTTGGAGGCCCTACAAAAGGCAGGCCTCACTATCAAGGCTTCAAAGTGCCAGATAGGGCAGGGGAAAGTAGTTTATCTGGGACACCTGGTAGGTGGAGAACAGATTGCACCACTTCAGTGGAAAATCCAAACTATTATAGATTGGGTTCCCCCTACAACTCAGACCCAGGTGAGAGCCTTCTTAGGCCTCACTGGGTATTCCAGAAGGTTCATAAAGAACTATGGCTCCATAGCAGCCCCTCTTAATGACCTCACATCTAAGAAAATGCCTAAAAAGGTATTATGGACAGCCAGCTGTCAGAAAGCTTTTGAGGAGCTGAAACAGGCCATGTGCTCTGCACCTGTCCTAAAAAGCCCTTGTTACTCCAAGAAATTCATTGTTCAAACTGATGCATCTGAATTAGGGGTAGGGGCAGTCTTATCACAACTTAATTCTGAGGGCCAGGATCAACCTGTTGCTTTTATCAGCAGGAGGTTGACCCCTAGAGAAAAGCGTTGGTCTGCCATAGAGAGGGAGGCCTTTGCTGTGGTCTGGGCACTGAAGAGGTTGAGGCCATACCTGTTTGGCACTCACTTCATTGTTCAGACAGACCACAAACCTCTACTTTGGCTAAAACAAATGAAAGGTGAAAACCCTCAATTGTTGAGGTGGTCCATATCTCTACAGGGAATGGACTATACAGTGGAACATAGACCTGGGAGTACCCACTCCAATGCAGATGGACTCTCCAGATATTTCCACTTAGACAATGAAGACTCATCAGGTCATGGCTAGTCTTATTGTCCTTCGTTTGGGGGGGGGGGAGGTTGTGTAGGAAAGTACCATCTTGCCTGGCATGTTACCCCCATATTTCACTGTATATATGTTGTTTTAGTTGTATGTGTCACTGGGACCCTGCCAGCCAGGGCCCCAGTGCTCATAAGTGTGCCCTGTATGTGTTCCCTGTGTGATGACTAACTGTCTCACTGAGGCTCTGCTAACCAGAACCTCAGTGGTTATGCTCTCTCATTTCTTTCCAAATTGTCACTAACAGGCTAGTGACCAATTTCACCAATTCACATTGGCATACTGGAACACCCTTATAATTCCCTAGTATATGGTACTGAGGTACCCAGGGTATTGGGGTTCCAGGAGATCCCTATGGGCTGCAGCATTTCTTTTCCACCCATAGGGAGCTCTGACAATTCTTACGCAGGCCTGCCACTACAGCCATTTACCACTGCACTTAAGTAACTTATAAGTCACCTATATGTCTAACCTTTACCTGGTAAAGGTTGGGTGCTAAGTTACTTAGTGTGTGGGCACCCTGGCACTAGCCAAGATGCCCCCACATTGTTCAGGGCAAATTTCCCGGACTTTGTGAGTGCGGGGACACTATTACACACGTGTACTATACATAGGTCACTACCTATGTATAGCGTCACAATGGTAACCCTCGAACATGGCCATGTAACATGTCTAAGATCATGGAATTGTCACCCCAATGCCAGATGGCATTGGGGAGACAATTCCATGATCCCCGAATCTCTAGCACAGACCCGGGTACTGCCAAACTACCTTTCAAGCCAGGCCAGCCTCCTACATCTATGCCCCACCTGCATGTCACATGTATGTTATTGAGTTATTAGACTTGTCGGCATCATCTCTTCTAGGTGTTGGTTTTGGCCAAATAGAGAATTGCCACCTTCTTGTCCTACTCAAGCCTCCGATTACATCCATTCTCATGGTGAGACCTTTCACTGGCTGTGGGTGCTCTGATGGCACTGGCAGCACACTTAACAATCTGGACCTACCCCAATCTCTGATCTTTCACATCCACTTAAATGTATTTGACATGTCGCATATCCAATGTATAGCAATGTTATGACACGATATGGATGTTGGCATTGGTAATGTGTATTGCTGATGTTGGGGAATGTGTGGTACACCGGATTGCCCTGATAGTCGTGGCAGTGTCCTATTTCCTCCTCTGACTGTGCAGGTGTATTTCAGTGACCAGTTACATGTGCCCCCCCCCTCAATGCTGTTGTCTGAGCAGTGTGACATTTGGGATGTTACATTGTGACCCAGGCACAGGATGGACCCTGACATATGCAGCCTGGGTATGTCCTTAGTGCTGTGCAGCTCCTATTGTTGTTTGCATTGCCTGATGTTTGCAACAACTATGGGCATTGACATTTGACAGTATTGGGGCCTTTGTCTTGTTTCAGGGGATTGTTGAAGTTGTCATCCTCAACCCCCTAATTTAGGTGTGTATGATCCATGGGGAAGTTACTGCCATTGGCTACTTGAGCTGCACACAGAGAGTGGTAGTGCCAACAGTTGTCGCAGTTACATTCCAGTTGTCAGTATGGCTAGAGGTTGTTAAGAGGGCCCTAGTTAATGTAGGGTATATGGTGGCTGATGTGATGTCAGATTGACGTTGTGGCCTTCCCTCCTGGCGTGGATATCCCTTTGCTCCATCGTTGGCATGGCAGCATGCCCCCATGGGACTGTTGTTGGTGTAGTGTAATGATGTGCCCCAGCTTCTGTTTGTGCAGGCCATGCTCTCATGCCATCCCTCTTTACCCATGCTACTCCATGTATTTGATGACTTCCATGCATTTTGTGGTCCGTGTCCCCCCTGCTTACGGTTAACATTAGTGCATTTGAATTCCCCATGCGACTTACCCTGCATCTCTGTTGTCTCCTGGTAGTCTGCGCTGTCCTGTCCTTGGATCCCTGTGACGATCTCCTCAGGGATGACGGCTGTGACCATCTCCTCCACGTGGTCCAGGGCCTCCTCGTGTGCTGGACTACCACCTCCAGTCTGCAGTGCTGCCTTCCTGTTCCTGGCTATCTTTTCCTTTGTCCTGCACTTGCAGTCATGGCAGTGTTTCTTGCACTCAATGACTGTTCTTCGTACTTCAGCCACACTGTTAATCTTGTCAACAATTTGTTGCCATATAGCCTCTCTCCTACTGATTGGCAACTTTGAGGTGACAAACAGTTGGTGCTGGTGTTCCGTCACCTCTTTAACCAGAATTTCCTGCTCCTCTGCACTGAAGCGACACTTTCTTTTCTTCTTATAAGTGTCCTGGTTCTTGTGTGGGTCCTCCTGGCTGGTTCCTGGTCTGTTATCATCTTCCTGGGGTCTGTAGTGGCATCTGGGATCTATTTTGGCTCTCCTCTGGTGAAATGGCAGTGTTCGCGTTTTTTTTTTTACGCTATTGAGTCAAAAAATGGCGGATATCCGGTTTGCGGGGTCGTAAATCGACCCACAGTCATTTCCGCCGCGTTAACGTCGTTTTGCTTTACGACTTGACACTGCAGTGTGCGTCAAAAATAATGAATCCCACCTGTGGTTTGCGCCACCATGCGTCAAAGTATAAATTTGACGCCCGCACAGCGCACCAAAATGGCATTAGCCGGCTGTAATATTTTTGGCGCAAAACTGCGCCGGCGCAGTTTAACGTCAAAAAGTATAAATATGGCCCTAAGCTTGTGATAGAAGATTCTGCAAAGACCACAACAGCCTGCAAAGCACTGAAGATGGATTCCTGGACCTGAGGACCTGAAAAAGAAAGGGGACCAAGTCCAAGAGTCGTGAATGTGTCCGGGGGGGGGGGGGGCAGGAGCCCACTAAACCCCGGATGAAGGTACAAAATGGCTGCCACTGGGTGGAAGAAGCTGAAGATTCTGCAACAGCGAAAGGTGCTAGGAACTTCTTCATGTAGAAGATGTCCCACTGAGTGCTGGAGGATGAAGAGTTGTTTCCTTGGAGAAAGACTGCAAACAAGCCTTGCTAGCTGCAAAGGTCATGGTTGAAGAAACAGGGTGCTGCCCGGGTCCAGGAAGGACCAGGAGGTCGTCACTTGGGAGAGGAGACAGAGGAAGGCCTCAGCAATACAGAAAGCCCATGCAAAAGAAGGCAGCACCCACAGAAGTCTTTGAACATGGGTTCAAGAAGACTAAGCATGGCGGTCATCTCAACACTGCAAAACAGGGTCCCACGAAGCCGGAGGTCAACTCAGGGAGTTGAGCAATGCAGGACGGAGTGCAGGGGACCTGGGCTTTGCTGTGCATGAAGGGTTCCTTGTAAAAGTGCACAGAAGCCCTAGCAGCTGCAGTTCACACGGTGCACAGGATTGCTGTCTGGTGAGGGGAGGCAAGGACTTACATCCTCCAATTTTGGACAGTTGGACTACTTGAGAGTCTGGGTCACTTGGGTCCACCACATGTGTCCCAGGGGTCACATTCGTCAGGATGAGAGGGGTCCCAGAGTACTGGTGACCCTGAAGTTTGGTGCCTGCTGGAGCAGGGGAAGATTCCATCAACCCAGGGGAGATTATTCCGTGGCTTCCAGTGCAGGATGAAGGCAGACAGCCCCCAAAGCATGCAGCACCAGGAAACAGTCGAGAAAGCCGGCAGGATTAGGCACTACAATGTTGCTGGTAGTCTTCTTGCTACTTTGTTGCAGTTTTTCTGGCATCCTGGAGCAGTCAGAGGTCGATCCTTGGCAGAAGTCAAAGAGAGAGGTGCAGAGGAACTCTGGTGAATTCTTGCAAGTCGTTATCTGAGGAAAAACCCACAGGATAGACCCTAAATAGCCCTCAGAGGAGGATTGGCCACCTAGTGAGGTAAGCACCTATCAGGAGTGGTCTCTGACATCACCTGCTGGCACTGGCCACTTAGAGGCCTCCATTGTGCCCTCACACATCTGGATTCAAGATGGCAGAGGTCTGGGACACACTGGAGGAGCTCTGGGCCCCACCCTTGGGGTGGTAATGGACAGGGAAGTGGTCACTCCCCTTTCCTGTGTCCAGTTTCATGCCAGAGCAGGGACTGGGGGTTCCCTGAACCAGTGTAGACTGGTTTATGCAAGGAGGGCACCATCTGTGCCCTTCAAAGCATTTCCAGAGGCTGGGGGAGGCTACTCCTCTCAGGCCTTTAACACCTATTTCCAAAGGGAGAGGGTGTAACACCCTCTCTCAGAGGAAATCCTTTGTTCTGCCTTCCTGGGACTGGGCTGCCCAGACCCCAGGAGGGCAGAACCCTGTCTGTGGTGTGGCAGCAGTGGTAGCTGCATAGAAAACCCCAGAGTGTTGGTTTGGCAGTACCCGGGGTCCATAGTGGAGCCCCGGGGATGCATGGGAATGGCACCCCAATACCAGATTTGGCATGGGGGGACAATTCCATGGTATTGACCTATATGTAGTGCAAGCATGTAATGGTGTCCCCACACTCACAAAGTCCAGAGAAGTTGCCCTGAACTATGTGGGGGTGCCTTTTCTAGTGCAAGGGTGCCCTCACACTTAGTAACTTTGCACCTAACCTTGACTAAGTGAGGGTTAGACATATAGGTGACTTATAAGTTACTTAAATGCAGTGTAAAATGGCTGTGAAATGACGTGTGTTATTTCACTCAGGCTGCAGTGGCAGTCCTGTGTAAGGTTTGCCTGAGCTCCCTATGGGTGGCAAAAGAAATGCTGCAGCCCATAGGGATCTCCCGGAACCCCAATACCCTGGGTACCTAGGTACCATATACTAAGGGATTATAGGGGTGTTCCAGTGTGCCAATTAGAATTGGTGAAAATGGTCACTAGCCTACATTGAAAAGGCAGAGAGAGCATAAGCACTGAGGTTCTGATTAGCAGAACCTCAATGACACAGTTAGTCACTACACAGGTACACATTCAGGCCACAAACTATGAGCACTGGGGTCCTGGCTAGCAGGAACCCAATGAGACAGGCAAAAACAAACTTACATACATGTAAAAATGGGGGTAACATGCCAGGCAAGATAGTACTTTCCTACAAACACCCACAATGCACCTCCACATCTTAAGCAAAAAGCAATGCTAACCTCACAAAAGCATCCTGCATGGCCCCAAAGTGTGAAAGCCTGCACAAAACCGCCCAGTCCTGTGCACCCCATCTGATCATGCACGTGTAACAGACATGTCCATTCCCCCCAACAGGCACCACCACCCATACCACCCAGACAGACAGGACAAGGAGTGGCAGTGCCCCACAGGGAGACAGAGGCACCTCCCAGGACACTGGGGATGGAACCCTGGACACTGACGATCACCCTAGCCCTCACATAGTCCTGGACTGTCACCATTCCAGCAGCCACACCCAGGATACCACTGACACCCCTACCACCAAGCCAACAACATTACCCCAGGGCAACCGTCCCCACACCTGTGTATCCAGGCCACAGACTGGTGGAACACATGGACAGAGGCCACAGTCATCCCCTACCAACAGGCAGGAAGACAATGGCCCCAGTACAAGTGGTACTGCCAGACCTGTGCAGGGGACACAGGCACAGGGGGCTAGGCCAGGTGGGAGGGCATCAGTGGCCCTGGGGGGAGTCCACAGGATGGATGCTGCAGCCCAGGACGTGACCTCTGAGGTCCTGGGAGCATATCACCCTACCCAGGACAGATTGGCTCAGATAGTATCCACCCTGGAGCAGAGGCAATAAGTGACAGAAACACCTACCTATGATCCACCCTCTGTCCTCTCATAGTTGTTTCATCTTGTGTGGCACATTACTGTTCCTCAGCACAAAGGAATCATGGACTGATCCAGGGAACATGGCATTCACATGTGAGATGTACTGGTCTGCAGTATACACCAATTGAATGTTCATGGAATTAAAGTTCTTCCTGTTTCTGTACACCTGCTCACTGACACTTGGGGGGATGATAGCTATGTGGGTGTCATCGATGGCACCTAAAACATGGGGTACGTTGGCAAAGGCATAGAAGTCCAACTTTATGGCAGGGAGGTCAGCACTTTGGGGAAACCTCACATAGTACTGCAGGTGTTGTACAAATGCATTCAGGAATATGGATTATATAATGCCAAACATTGGCTGTGAAAAACCTGCACCCATGCCCACTGTCACTTGAAATGAGCCCGTGGACAGGAAATGGAGTGCAGAGAGCACCTGCACTTCAGTAGGAATGGCATGCTGATTACGATTAGCGGTCTCAGTGCTGGATCCTTAATGCACAAAGTTCATGAACAGTTGCACAAGTGAGTTTGTAATTGATCATGATGTGACGCTCCACCAGGGTCCGCAAATCAACAAGTTGTCTGTACACCAATGGGGCCCTCCTTCACCACAAGGGTCTGTACGTAGTAGGAGTTGAAAACATGTGTGAGGAACACACATACATCTGCACACATTGTTTCTCATTCAGCACTGCTGGCATGATTGTCGATGACACAAATGCTTAGTGTGTGTAACATCACAGCAACATGACCACAATGATATATCAGGACTGGTCAGGTGGGGTAATATATATTGTTACATGCCTATGGGTGTTTAGGGGACAATAGGGCCTGCATTGTGCTGATGAGGGTTTTACAACTGCGTAGTTAAGGCCAAAATGTCTGACCCCTGTAATCCAGAAGTGTTGTGGTGGAAGTGACCTCATATCGCTAACGGTTGACGTAATAGTGTAAGGCGGTGTTTACCCCCGTGCGCAAATTCATTGGTTAACATGGTTGTCAATGGGCATTCTTAGCGTATCATGATAGCCGCCGGTGGTGACAGTGCACACCGCTGCGGTGCGTACGCAAACTCGTCACCCCAACTTCACTTGACTCCCTGATCTCATGCATGCAGGTACTCTACTGAGTGTACTGCTGTGTCCTGCCTCTGGTCATGGAAATGGCACGGGTTGCATGGGAAATGGCTCTGTCCTTCACCAACGAGGAATTGGAAAAGCTTGTGGAGGGGGGTCCTGCCCCTGTACACCAAGCTCTACGGTCAGCCAGAGGTACAGGTGAGTAGGAGGATTGGGGTGCATGGATGAGTGTAGTGGTGGGTGTTGGCTGCATACATGTGTGCACTTGTGACACTGTATGGTCCAGGGTTCCTGACACGCTGCGTGTGTGTGTGCTGTTAGTCTGTTTAAAATATCCAGCCCATAGTGGACGTATATCCAGCTGTATATTATTGGCCAGTGTCTGACCTCAGTGTTACTTTTCTGTGTGTCCCTTATAGGTAAGCGCCCACCAGAAAAGGGGATTTTGGCATGCCATCGCCAAGGAAGTGTGGACCCTGGGGGTCTACAAACGGCAGAGCACCCACTGCAGGAAGAGGTGGGAGGACCTGCAGCGCCTGGGCGAGGGAGATCTGTGAGGCCTAGCTTGGAAAGTCCTCCCAACGAGGAAGGGGTGCCCAAGAGGCACTGACCCCCTTATGCAACGCATCCTGCCGGTTTGCATACCCGGACCCGGATGGCCGCTTGAAGGCTGAACAGCAGTCACAAGGGGGTGAGTACATATACCATATTTTGGCCCCTTGATGGATGTGTGTGTTTGTGCATTCATATTTATGCTGTCTAGTGGCAGGGCCTATGACTGATGTCCATCTGCATAATGGCCCCCTTAGGGAGTAGGGGTGTTTGGGTCAAGTCCGCAGTACATCACGTCCTTACGTTCTGTGGGGAATGGCTGTAGAGCAGGGTTCTTGCCACTAGTCAGGGGCATAGCCATGTGTATAGCGGTAGGTGCTGCCTGGTGGAATATTTTCTGGGTGGGTGTATGTGTGAACCACTAATGTACCTCCATTCAGCTATTTACAAGTGTCTCTCCTGTTTTGTCTCCCCATCCTTGCTCTCTTGTGTTGTCTGTGTACATCATTATCATCTGGTGAGGGAGCTGGGGCACCAGCGAGTGGGGAGGCAGCGGCCCACGGATCCTCGTAGGTCTGAGTCATCTGACACCAAGGGGACCAGTGGTTTGAGGGCGAGTACCACGGGGGAGGCAACTACCACTGGAGGTAGTGACTCCGATATCTCCTCTGATGGGAGCTCCCTGGCGGGGGCGGACCCTAGTGGGCCCACCCCTACTGTGTCATCTTTCGCCACCCCCATACAATCACCACCCTCCTAGTTGCTCCCCACCGAGTTGCCCGTGCCCGCTCACCTAGAAGGGTGGGCGTCTCCTTTGCCCCAGACACCTCCTCCCCTGCCCCAGTCAGCCCTGCTGTCCTCACGGAGAAGGCTATTACCCTTCTGAGAACGATCTCTGTAGGGCAGACAACCATCGTCAGTGCCATCCAGGGGCTAGCCTCAGCGGTGCAGCAGACCAATGCCTATCTGGATGGCATTCACAGTGCCGTGTCTGGCCTACAGGGATCTTTTCAGGCTCTGGCCTCCTCTTGGATGGCAGCCAGTGTCCCTGGTCATTCCACACCCCCCTCCAACCACCTCTACCCCTTCCAGCACCACACTCCCTTCCCCCGTCCAAAGCACACATTCTGACATGCAAGCACACACCTCAACACACAAGAAGCACACTTCAAAACACAAGTACCACACCTCCCACCAGAAGAATACACACAACCAACATACACATGCACACACACCAACATCCACTTCCCCCAGTGTGTCCACCTCTTCTGCCTCCCTGTTTGTCCCCTGCACATGCACACCCACAGGCACTGCACCTTCATTCAATGTTGCTGACCCTATTCCTACAGTCACCACAATAGCACAAATGCATTCATGCACCCCAGACACCACACCTGCACTCACCACAACGACTTTAGTTGACACATGCAGCACACTTACCAGACTTGCAGACACCCAGACAACATACATTTACACTGCCAGCCTGTCTTGTCCCACTGTGTCCACCCTCCCTCCTCCCAAGACACTCAAACGCACCAAAACACCCACCCATCACACATCCACAACACCTCAGCATACTGTCCAGTCACCTGCACCCACATCACGCACACCCACACCTGTCACTACCACTTCCTCTACTTCCACTCCCACGCCTTCCTCCAGGTCCACCCAATTGCACCTAGGAAACTTTTCCTATCCCATGTTGACCTATTTGAACCCACTGGCCCACCCCGTCTCATCCCTAAACGTGCTCACCTCCTTGTCCTGTCTACTCCTCCCAAGTCACAGCCTGCCCCTGTCTGCCCTTCCCATTCCGATGCTACCTCCCCTGTGAGGAAGAGATCCTGTGTTGGATCCAGGAACATCTGGCGCACCCCAGGCCAAGTCCGCTCCACCAGCTGCTGTGACTAAACCTAAGCCCCTGCAACCTTCCAAACGTAAATCTAATCTCCCCTTCCCAGTCGTAAATCCCCACCTCCAGCCCCTGTTCGCTGAGGTGCCTGGATGCCCCATTGTTGCCCCTATGAGGTGGAGTACCATTGCACTTATGGGAGTCAAGTTGGAGCCATTGTGGCCCATCAGGCTTCTTTCACTATGGACTGGTCATAGGCCTTCTAAGCACTTTTGTTGCTCTGTGAGCTGATTAAAAGTTAATGTGTGGCCTGTGTTGTTTGAGGCACACTCAGGATCCGCGATCTCTCGTTTCATTGTTTGGGGGTTTTGGGCACATGTGTGTACTTTGGGCAGGTTAGATGTGCCTTGTGTCGGGTAAGTACCTCTTGCTGTGGGGTGAATGGCTTGTGCTGCTGTGAAGGGTTGTGGGAGCGTTGCAGGTTGGGTGGAGTGGGTAGTTATGTAACTGTGCCCTTTCTTCCCTTGTTTAGTAGGTTGCAGTACTTACCGTCATTGTCTTCATCGGCGGTCTCGGTCATGGAGGTATATGGCAAGGAGCAGAGCTGGCATGATCTGCAACTCTCTCTCCATGTCTGCTTCGGCGTGTTGTGTGAACCTCCAGTGAATGTTTCCTTCCAATTGGTTTGTTTCTCCCTGGCGTTGCGTGGCGGTGGTTCACGTGCCGGAACTGACGGCGGTCTAGTGCTTCATTATTTGATGGGCAGGTAGGGTCTTTCTGTCTGCCTGTGGGCGGGCTCTGCTGTCATTGTCGGCACTCCTCTGCTGGCAGTGAGTGGTTTTCAGGATGCCTGTGTTTCAGTTGGTTCAGTATTTGGCGGTTCGGACTGCACGTTTGTTGGTGGTTGTTACCGCCACCACCGGCGGTGTGGTGTTTACCACTGTGTTCATAATGAGGGCCTAAATCTTCATCTCACATTGTATCAACAAAGCAGTTCAATTAACCAATTAAATACACAAGATGGTAAATAATTTCTAAAAAACAAAAGTTTGGTTTACAAGCAACCCAAAATAAAAATTCCTTACAAAGTAATCAGCTCATCAACTCTAACTTCATTTTCTCATTTTAAAATTATTTACATAATTCATCTTTAACCGGTTCGGTGCCTTGGACGAGATGATCTCGTCCAAGGCTACAGTTCCCCTGTGCCTTGGACGAGATCATCTCGTCCTAGGCACAGGGGAACTTGGGGGAGCGCTAGCGCGCCCCCCCCCGTGCAACCCCCTCCCCCCCAAGGCGGGGATGGAAGGGGAACACCTTCCCCTTCCACCCCGCCCCCCCGCCCCCCCCTGTGATGTCAGCGCGCGAGCGCGCGCTGATTTGTCACAGGGGCCTCCCCATCGCGCTGGAAACTCTGCTTCCAGCGCGATTGAAAGAGAAATGCAAAAGCATTTCTCTTTCAATCACTGGGGGAGGCCCGGAGGGGCTTCAAAGGGAAGGAAAAGTATTTCCTTCCCTTTGAAGTCTCTCCGAGGGTTTCAAAAGCCGGATAGCTTGCAATCCGGCTTTTGAAACCCCACTAGACACCAGGGATTTATTTTAGGCCATTTCTGCCCCCAGGGGGGCAGAAACCTCTAGGCGCCAGGGGAAAAAAAAAAATTGTGTTTTTTTTTTTTTGTTTGTTTTTTTAGAGATGGGGAGCGACCCATCAGGCAAGGGTCGCTCCCCTGGGGGGCAAATTGTATTTAGGCCATTTCTGCCCCCCTTGGGGGCAGATTGGCCGATTTTAGGTCAATCTGCCCCCAAGGGGGCAGAAACCACTAGGCACCTGGGATTTGTTTTTTGGTGCCAATGTCACGCAGGGGGAGCGACCCCGTAGGCAAGGGTCGCTCCCGGGGGGGGGGGGGTTGGGGGTCAAATTTATTTTAGGGCATTTCTGCCCCCCCCCTCCCGGGGCCGGCTGAGCTAGAGGCCAAACTCCACAGGTAGGCACTTTGCAAAAAACACCTCTGTTTTCTGTGAAAAAATATGTTGTGTCCACGTTGTGTTTTGGGCCATTTCCTTTTGTGGGCGCTAGGCCTACCCACAGAAGTGAGGTACCATTTTTATCGAGAGACTTAGGGGAACGCTGGGTGGAAGGAAATTTGTGGCTCCTCTCAGATTCCAGAACTTTCTGCCACAGAAATGTGAGGAACATGTGTTTTTTTAGCCAAATTTTGAGGTTTGCAAAGGATTCTGGGTAACAGAACCTGGTCCGAGCCCCACAAGTCACCCCATCTTAGATTCCCCTAGGTCTCTAGTTTTCAAAAATGCACAGGGTTGGTAGGTCTCCCTGAGTGCCGGCTGAGCTACAGGCCCAAATCCACAGGTAGGCACTGTTTTCTTTCAAAAATTTGGATGTGTCCACGTTGCGCTTTGGGGCGTTTCCTGTCGCGGGCGCTTGGCCTACCCACACAAGTGAGGTATCATTTTTATCGGGAGACTTGGGGGAACGCTGCGTGGAAGGAAATTTGTGGCTCCTCTCAGATTCCAGAACTTTCTGCCACAGAAATGTGAGGAACATGTGTTTTTTTAGCCAAATTTTGAGGTTTGCAAAGGATTCTGGGTAACAGAACCTGGTCCGAGCCCCGCAAGTCACCCCTCCTTGGATTCCCCTAGGTCTCTAGCTTTCAGAAATGCACAGGTTTGGTAGGTTTCCCTAGGTGCCGGCTGAGCTAGAGGCCAAAATCTACAGGTAGGCACTTCGCAAAAAACACCTCTGTTTTCTTCCAAAATTTGGGATGTGTCCACGTTGCGCTTTGGGTCGTTTCCTGTCGCGGGCGCTAGGCCTACCCACACAAGTGAGGTATCATTTTTATCGGGAGACTTGGGGGAACGCTGGGTGGAAGGAAATTTGTGGCTCCTCTCAGATTCCAGAACTTTCTGCCACAGAAATGTGAGGAACATGTGTTTTTTTAGCCAAATTTTGAGGTTTGCAAAGGATTCTGGGCAACAGAACCTGGTCCGAGGCCCGCAAGTCACCCCTCCTTGGATTCCCCTAAGTCTCTAGTTTTCAGAAATGCACAGGTTTGGTAGGTTTCCCTAGGTGCCGGCTGAGCTAGAGGCCAAATCTACAGGTAGGCACTTCGCAAAAAACACCTCTGTTTTCTTCCAATAATTTGGATGTGTCCACGTTGCGCTTTGGGGCGTTTCCTGTCGCGGGCGCTAGGCCTACCCACACAAGTGAGGTATCATTTTTATCGGGAGACTTGGGGGAACATAGATTAGCAAAACAAGTGTTATTGCCCCTTGTCTTTCTCTACATTTTTTCCTTCCAAATATAGGAGAGTGTGTAACAAAGACATCTATTTGAGAAATGCCCTGTAATTCACATGCTAGTATGGTCACCCCGGAATTCAGAGATGTGCAAATAACTACTGCTCCTCAACACCTTATCTTGTGCCCTTTTTGGAAATACAAAGGTTTTCTTGATAGCAATTTTTTACTCTTTATATTTCAGCAAATTAATTGCTGTGTACCCGGTATAGAATGAAAACGCACTGCAGGGTGCAGCTCATTTATTGGCTCTGGGTTCCTTGGGTTCTTGATGAACCTACAAGCCCTATATATCCCCGCAACCAGAGGAGTCCAGCAGACGTAACGGTATATTGCTTTTGATAATCTGACATTGCAGGGTAAAGTTACAGAGTAAAACGTAGAGAAACATTTATGTTTTTTTCACCTCAATTTCAATATTTTTCTTTTTCAGTTGTTATTTTCTGTAGGAAACCCTTGTAGGATCTACACAAATGACCCCTTGCTGAATTCAGAATTTTGTCTACCTATCAGAAATGTTTAGGTTTCTGGGATCCAGCATTGGTTTCATGCCCATTTCTGTCACTGACTGGAAGGAGGCTGAAAGCACAAAAAATTGCAAAAATGGGGTATGTCCCAGTAAAATGCCAAAATTGTGTTGACAAATTGGGTTTTCTGATTCAAGTCTGCCTGTTCCTGAAAGCTGGGAAGCTGCTGAGTTTAGCACCGCAAACCCTTTGTTGATGCCATTTTCAGGGGAAAAACCACAAGCCTTCTTCTGCAGCCACTTTTTCCAATTGTTTTGAAAAAAACGAAATTTTCACTGTATTTTGGACAATTTCTTGGCCTCCTTCAGGGGAACCCACAAAGTCTGGGTACCTCTAGAATCCCTAGGATGTTGGAAAAAAAGGACGCAAATTTGGCTTGGTTAGCTTATGTGGACAAAAAGTTATGAGGGCCTAAGCTCGAACTGCCCCAAATAGGCAAAAAAAGGCCTGGCACAGGAGGGGGAAAAGGCCTGGCAGCGAAGGGGTTAACAGTGATTTTAACTTCACTGTAACATTAAGGGGCTTATTTACAAGCCCCGTAGCACAGGATAGTGCAGCAAGTGAGCTTGCTGTGCCTCCCTGTGCCACAGAGAAAGGGCAGAAATGTGCTATATCTACAAGATATGGTACATATCTGCCCTCTCCCCCTGTGCTGGCACACGATGGGCTACCTAGCTGCAACACCCATGAAACGCCTTCCTGACACACACAAAGGAGTGTGTCGCCTTACACTATATCTGCAATGCCATGAAAAGCCACGCAAAGTGGCTTTGTGTGTCCTTGTAGATATGGGCTGACTGTTTACGCCACCGGAGTAGCACAAAAAGTGATGCACCCATGGTGCACAAGGCTTATGAATAAGCCCTTGAATATAATTTTCCAACATAGATTTTAGGGGTACACAAATAGTGATATTAGCAATGGCCTTCTCATTTGCGAATTAAGGGCCAGCTGTATCAAAAATGTTTGTGATCGCAAATGGGCAAACTGGCCGTTTGCAATCGAAAAAATGCTTTTTGGTATGTAACAATTCCAATTTGCAATTTGATAACTTGTTACCAAATCGCAAATCGGATTTGCAGCTACATACCGATTCGGTTGGAAGTGACGTGTCAAGGGCGTCCCTTCCAAATACCGAATCGCAGAGGTATGTATGATGTTTTGTGACTGTGAATGCGGTCGCAAAACAATCGCAGTTACCACCAATTTCAAAGTGGTGGTGACCCATCCGCAGAGATGAACGGGTTCCCAAGGGACCCCTTCCCCTTTCTGAATGCATTTGAAAACGTTTTTTAAGAGCAGGCAGTGGTCCCACGTACCACTGCCTGCTCTTAAAAAATGAAAAGAAAACTTTTCATTTATGAACGCATTCCATTTTTCTTTGAGGAAAACGGGCTGCATTTAAAAAAAAAAGATTGCTTTTTTGAAAAGCAATCACATGCATGGTTGTCTGATGATCCCAGCAGGCCACCATCCCTGTGATTGTAGTCATTCGCAATGTCTCGCAAATCGCAACCTACCTCACAAAAATGTATGAGGTAGGTCCATTTGTGAGCCCTTGCGAATTGCAGGATAAAACTCCTGGAGTTTCATACATTCCAATAGCGATTACTTAATTGTGATTCAGTAAAAATTGCAATTAGATAATCGCTATTGTGAAGAATGATACATCTGGCCCTAAAAGACAATGCACATTTCTCATTTCTAAATTACATGAAAGTATGTATTTCTCATTTAATAGCCGTAACCAGTACTGTTACTAAACCAATGGGATGGGTGCAGCTGTATCATTGTGCCTAAAAGGAACCAAGGAATGGTAATTCTTATTTACAACCTACTAGGGAAGTAGTGCCTTAATTGCCTTAATTGCTTATACACTAACCAATTTTATTGGTGAAGGCAAACCCTCATAACATCACTTAAATATAGCTATCTTTAATGTCATTTGAAAAACCTACACCCCAGGAAATTTCAAAAGATATACCTCCACTCTTACTGGTCCCCTATATCTATGTCGTTTACAAAATGGAGGGGAGTACCCTGTAACCCCACCCTGCTTAGGGTACTATCAGAGCATAATCACAAGAAATATATTTAGCAGGTAGGGACAAATCTATTCATTAATTAAACTAACCAATAAATTCACTTTTGGTTAATCGGGACAATTAATTTCCCAAAAATATTTATTTATTTATTTAGAAAATAGCAGCGTATACCTCGACATAAACTCATATAAAAAAACATCATCCATAACATATCAAATCAACAACTGAAACACAAATTCCACTACACAATTAAACACAAAAAGATTACATCAAAATAAAGTAGAATGTCCAACGAAATGGCTCATGAAGGTCACTCTAGCTCAGTTCTCGTAGTGATCCTGTCTTATAACGGTGACCAAGGGGTTAGCACCCAGCTGAAAACACCTTACAAACTTAAAAGGTATTTATGTAGTGCTTTCGAATTATTTAAACGTTCAATTAATTAGTTACACGCCCTTGATTCCGTAAGATAATGTCGACGCGTTTCGGCCTCTAAACTTATGGCCTCTTCAGGACAGTCGAAGGACACTGGCACCTTTTTCTTTTAAACAGCAAAGTCACATATTAACTGCAACCTTCCGGTAAATTTGCCTATTTAACTGTTATCAATATCCTGATGTTTCTGGTTTCACTAGGCAATACTATCACCATATAGTCAAATATCCGAATCAGGCTTACTTGTCAGCTGATTGTTTTATTCTTTTCAACACGCCAGAACTCAATCCCCACCGCTACCTTCCTTGTAGCTACTCATGAGTAGCTACAAGGAAGGTAGCGGTGGGGATTGAGTAAGCCTGATTCGGATATTTGACTATATGGTGATAGTATTGCCTAGTGAAACCAGAAACATCAGGATATTGATAACAGTTAAATAGGCAAATTTACCAGAAGGTTGCAGTTAATATGTGACTTTGCTGTTTAAAAGAAAGAGGTGCCAGTGTCCTTCGACTGTCCTGAAGCGTCCATAAGTACCAAAGGGAGAGGTTGTCACACCCTGCTCTTAGAGGAAATGCTTTGTTCTGCCTTCCTGGGACTGGGCTGCCCATACCCCAGGAGGACAGAACCCTGTCTGTGAGGTGGCAGCAGCTGTAGCTGCAGTGCAAGCCTCAGAGAGCTGGTTTGGCAGTACTGGCTGCCCATGGTGGAGCCCCCAGGATGCATGGAATTGGTTCCCCAATACCAGATTTGGAATGGGGGGACAATTCCATGATCTTAGACATGTTACATGGCCATATTCGGAGTTACCATTGTGAAGCTAAATATAGGTATTGACCTATATGTAGTGAACGCGTGTAATGGTGTCCCCACACTCACAAAGTCTGGGGAAATGGCCCTGAACTGTGTGGGGGCACCTTTGCTAGTGCAAGGGTGCCCTCACACTTAGTAACTTTGCACCTAACCTTCAGCAAGTGAAGGTTGGACATATGGGTGACTTTTAAGTTACTTAAGTGCAGTGAAAATAGCTGTGAAATAGTGTGTGCGCTATTTCACGCAGGCTGCAGTGGCAGCCCTGTGTAAGCGTTTGTCTGAGCTTCTATGGGTGGCTAAAGAAATGCTGCAGCCCATATGGATCTCCTGGAACCCCATTGCCCTGAGTACCTAGGTACCATATACTAGGAACTTATAAGGTGGGTCAAGTGTGCCAATTGAAATTGGTAAATGAAGTCGCTGGCCTACAGTGACAAATTTAAAAGCAGAGAGAGCATAAGCACTGAGATTCTGATTAGCAGAGCCTCAGTGACACAGTTAGGCACTACACCGGCATACACATTAGGCCATAAACTATGAGCACTGGGGACTGGCTAGCAGGATCCCAATGAGACAGGCAAAACATACTGACATATAGGTTTCTATCTATGACCACCGGGACACAGTAAAAACACACTGACAAACACTCACAAACAGGTCAAAAGTATGGGTAACCATGCTAGAAAGAGGCTACTTTCTAACACCAAGGTACCAAGGAAAATATTTGTGGGTGTGGAAAGTTTGTGTTCCACTCAACAAGCCTCCTCACCATTTGTGAGTGTAGCCTCCTGCTTGAATATTGTACCAACTGCGAAAATACCTAACACCAAAAACAATGCATTATTTAAACGCAACAAGACTGATGGGTTAACATACCAGATCATATTCTTTATGCATATCTTAAACAACTATAACACATGTAGGATGTAAGGCCAGCCATCTATGTTTCCCCTCTAACAGAAATCAACCAGTATGCAGCTGACCAAACACTAGTGATAAATATAACTACAACGTCTTGTAGTATTGGATGTTTCAAGCATTAGAACATTAACAGTTCAAATGCAGTGAGCAGCATTACGTATGCATAACAATTCACATACTCAACAGCTGGTTCCAAGCTGAACACCCCCTTAGAAAATATTCATACTATAAACTGTTGTAACTCCTGCTAATCATAACAACCTATGGAGGGTTTCTTCAAACAGTAGAATACTAACATACCAATCAGGTATTGAGGCAGTCCCCTAAACACAATCCATCAAATTTAAAATGCGGCCTCAACAGCTATCAAGGCAACCTCACCTAACAGGTGTACCCCATCAATTTGATCCCAATATTTAATTTCTAAGTAGCACTAACATCTGTCATAAATTACCATCATTTCCATGGTGCATCCCCAGATTTTTGCATTGACTGCTTTTTCTGGCCGTAGAACTCTTCACATTTTATCCCTGTTGACCAGCGGTAATGTGCCTTTTCTGCCCCTTTGAACATTATCATATCAACATACTTCTAATTAGCATATTTAATTTACTTAAAAGTCCATATTATATGGTGCCCACAGTGTATCCATCCCCTGTAAGTTAAATGTCACCAGTAGAAAGAAGCACCCTACATGCCACCCACTGATGTGACGCTGCAAATACGATGCAGCCTTGCCATGTGTAGCCTGGCTGGGCAGATTTTAACTGGAAATTCAACCAGTCAAACAATCCCCTTTAGACAGCAGCACTCCTTCCTTTTTCAATATTAATTAGCTACTCCAAGTATGCCTTACTGCCCATAAGGCAGGGTGCACGGTATTTACAAGTAGGGCATGTAGAAGTTTAATGTTGAACATGCCTTTACAGTGAAAATACCCTCAAACCTATTTCCAGTGTAGCAGGCTTGGCTGTCTGATGCTACATCTCTCTCTGAGAGTATTGATCTGAAACTTCAGGTAGAAGAAAGTAGAGTTGACAGTATAAGATTGACAATATAAGATTGATGTGATGTGACCAAGTGGTAAAAAACTCGGGAGGTTAGTTCCAGTCTTTAGGTAACCACATTTGACAGCCTTTTTTCCTTTTTGCCTTCTTGTGTTTTATGTTTAAGAACATGAATCGTTCCCTCATTTAGTTGTGCACTAGTAGTTTTACCTAATATAACTAACCATAACTCTCCCTGGACAGCTCACTAACATGTATAAAATAGTTACTTCTGCTTTACTGGTATGTTTTCTTTATTAACGCTTGTCTTTGAGGGTACTGTCTTGCACCTTGTTTAAAAATGCTTGCACATGCTGCCAGAGACACACGCCTAATTGAATTAAGGACTTTGGCAAGTCTGAGCTAACTCTAAGGTGCAATCTGCTGGAATCAGTCATCCACCTGTTCCAAGTACTTTTCAATTCCGTGTGGAGCACACTGAAGCTGGAAGCTACCTTGGCTGCTCCAAGCCATCTTCGTTGAGACCTGCCAGCTGCTCCGCTCCCAAATCTGATTAATTCAGTATGAAATATACCTTCTAAGCAGTACTTATGTTTGACAAATCCACTTTGTATGTCGCCATCTGTGGTGGAGAATAATAAACATTACGGTCTGAGCAGAAAAATCGTTAGTGCGTTATAGAAGAGATGCAAAAGTATTAAATGAAGATGTCATTAAAACCCTTGTTAATGGTGGGAATGATGCGGCTTAAGATCATAAAAAGCAGCATGTTTAGCTGCAAGGGAGAATGCGAATAGCTGCATCGGTATTATAAGTTGGTCTGTCAAAGGAATGCAGTATCCGTCAGCTAGCTTCACATAACGAGAACCTCAGAGATACAAGGCTGCTTTTTGTGCTCTTGACCCTCCATTTGGGTTTACGGTCTGTTTTTTTTTACTACTGCATGCAGTGACAGGGGCCACCAAGTATTACAAATTTGAGAATGCTAGGAATTTATACAGTACCTTGGCCTGTTCGGGGCATGTTAAAATGGGGGAAGCCACATTGAGACTCTATGACAAAACAAATAGAAAGTCTCTCAGAACACAACAAAGGGGACCAATATACTGGTTTTAGAGTCTTCAGGGGTCTCATAAAATATTGCCAAAAAACAAGAAGACAGGGATGCTTTAAAAAACAAAGGAGAAAAGAGAGGAAAGGAACAACTGCACACGTTGAGGGGAACACCCATCCTTACAACAGCTATGTCACAGTTAATGTTAAGTGGATTTACTAAGCCCGGACCGAAATTCGGACCTAGGGCCAGATGTAGCAAACGGTTTGCGAGTCGCAAACGGCGAAAATCGCTGTTTGTGAGTCGCAAACCTGAGTTTGCTATGCAGAAATGCATTTTGCAAGTTGGGACCGACTCGCAAAATGCATTTCAGAGTCGCAAATAGGAAGGGGTGTTCCCTTCCTATTTGCGAGTCGCAGTGGTATGCAACCTGGAGTCGCAGTTACAATCCACTTGAAGTGGATGGTAACCCACTCGCAAACGGGAAGGGGTCCCCATGGGACCCCTTCCCCTTTGTGAATGGACCCCAAATTATTTTTTCAGGGCAGGTAGTGGTCCAAGGGACCACTACCTGCCCTGAAAAAATTCCGAAACAAATCGTTTTGTTTGTTTTTTTAAGTGCAGCTCGTTTTCCTTTAAGGAAAATGGGCTACACTTGAAAAAAAAAAAGCTTTATTTAAAAGCAGTCACGGACATGGAGGTCTGCTGACTACAGCAGGCCTCCATATCAGTGAGTGCCCATAGTCGCTATGGGGCCGCAATTTGCGACCCACCTCATTAATATTAATGAGGTGGGTCTTTGCGACCCCATAGCGACTCGCAAGTCGCAATTTGCAAACTTGCTACATCTGGCCCCTAGTGCTGGGAAATCAAGAAAGCAGAGCCACATCTCAATCACCTCAAAACGAGTCTCTTATTTAAAAAGGGTGTTTTTTTTATAATTTCCCAAAAGTGGCATGATTCTCAGCCATTTAAAGAGAAAAACGAAGCAAGTTCCAATGTTTTGCATCAAAGGTAGCTACACCCGTCCCAAGCAGAATGTTTTTTCGAAAAGGGAAACATAATCGTGTTTCTTTTGCTTCAGAACTCAGTCTTCTGGTAAGTCTGAATCTTTGGAGCTTTTCCTGAAAGTAAAGGGGATCAGAGCTTGTACTCACACAGCGGGCAAGGCATAATGATTCAGATGAAAGTATCTTTTTCTACGTGGAACTGCTGAAGCAGGTGTCTTAACTAGAAATTATTATTGAGTGTTTATGTATTTTGACTTAATGAATTATATAGAAATAAATAACATAGAAAAAATAATGCACGCGTTTGGAAAATGTGACCTCGGAGAATGGCCACCAAAGTTCACGAAATGTACTAATTAATGATTAATACTTATGAAATATTGAAAATGTATTAGATTAATGTAGTGATATGTCATATTTAGGGTTATGAAGTATGATCTTGCTTATTAATTGTAGGCCTTAACTTAGCGAGTGGCTTGGCCTCGTTTGCCAGGCCTCATGAAAAAGCTGTATTTCTTAGCTGTTAATAAAATGCTGACAGAGTTAACTAAACTGTGAAATGTCCATTGTCTTGTTAAAAGTGCTTAACAGAAACTTTCAGTGAGAACCAACGAACAGAAGATGATGTTCCTATCAATGTAACAAGTTGTGTGTGTGTAAGATGTGCTTTCCCAGGAAGTGAACAATGAAGACACTGACTGGAGATGAAGATGCAACAAAATTGTTACCTGATGAGCCGTATGATGAGGACATCATAAAGTGGACCAATCAACTTTGTGTGAAGAGCGAAATATTAGTATTCATAGATTTGGTATAGAAATATTATTGGATAGTGTATAAACGTATGATTAACTGACCAATTGGGAATTACAGGATAGTTTAGGTGACTTTGATTTAACAAAGCGACATAGGAAAATTAGGGAGACGATGAGACCAGAGATCTAGAGTGACTCTAGGAGAAGAAGAGACTTTAGAAGAGATTCAAGAATCTATATTGGGCTCATACTCTCTGACTGAGAGTGATGTTTTGCCGATCGATTGATGACCTGAGGACGAAGACTGATTCTGTTTGTTGACCCATATCGTGGATAGGTAGATATGACAATGTGACTGTAATTCAATTTTTATGCCTTTTCTTTCTAGATACCAACTGCACTGTCTTGATAGTTTCCCTAGCTAGATGTGTTCCTAAATTTGTGTTCTAAATTGTTTTTCCATGAAGTTTAATGTGCTGATGCTAATCTGGGTTAGTTGAGGCTATTTCACATGACGACTGACGAATTACAGGGACAAATGTTTGACGAGTTATCTTGCTGAATTCTATGTATCATATATCTTAATTGCAGCTTGAGGAAGTTCGATTTTTAATACGATCGTATCGACCCGCCATTTTGTGGCTCGCCGCCATTTTATGTTGCCTTCACTCAGGCAGCACAGCGAACGAAGTCCATTCTGCCTTTTCTGCTTATTCTGCAACATGGTGTTCAAAACAGCCTTCTGCCTCTATCTTTACAAGGCTGGTATTAAGGTCTGACCGAGTACACTAATCCCTGTCTGGTTTTCTAATCCTTGTTTCAACTATCTGTAGGCTCACACTATTCTCCGCTGATCTTATCTTATCGTCTGGCCTTCGCTGTCCTTTGCTAGTATTCTCTCATTTCACAACTGTCCTCCAAACGCACACAAACTTATCGCACCACATGCAACTTCGTTGTGGATCGGTTAATGAATTAGTTCAAGGGAGGGGTGACAAACACAGCTGGAGGGGAGGCAACCTTAAGTCACTTGATACTTTGTTTTCCAATTCCTTCTATTGGTGCTGTCTTGTTTTCCGACATTTCTATTGGCTCTGTTCTATCTTTACGTTATTCTTACTGGCTCCTTTCTATGTGTTCTGGGAGTGTATGTAGTTAATAAATGGTTTTTATACGGTATATAAGATTGTGCGCCACAAAGTAAAGTGGCAGTCTCCTGAGAACATACCTTGTGTACTTCTTGGACAACTGTACTAGCTGCAGCTAATAAAATCTGATCTTTTACGCCTGACAGAGTGTCCCGTGTCTCTGTTAGTTGAGGCAGGTGAATCCAAGGAGATTTCAGGTGTACCCTGCGCCGCCAGGCCCATAAGGTTCTGGTTCTTCAACTGGCGCCCAACGTGGGGCGGCTTCAGCGGTACCGGTTCTGCCTGAAGGTCGTGAGGAGCCCCGCAAGAAAATTCTGGAGGAATCGCGAGCCACGTCAAGCGACCCCTGTATGTCGAAGTGGTCCGAAGGTCTTTTTCAGCGCGGTTACTCCTTCCTGACGGCTACTGACGACTGCTGCCCTGACTGCCGCCCTGCCTTGGCCCTTTCTTTGATGATGTATGGTAAAGCGAGACGATAGACGGGCCTCTGTTGGTGTAAGAAGACATCCTTAGTTAAGTATTTGGTGGGTCGCGCCCACAAATTGTGGTCTTTGTTTTGTCCTTAGGTTCTTAGATTTGGCCATTGCAGTGGCCAAAGCCGAGGGGTAAGTGCATTTGTGCTGTGTAAACTCAAAGTTTTACCCCCTTGATGTTTGTGAACAGCCAGTAAAAATCGTGAGATGTCTAGTCTGACTAAGTTTGGAAAACTTTGTTGCTTTGGTTGTAATAGGGACTCCCAGCTTGAGGACTCCTGTCCGATTCCTTCGGTTGGAACTCCCACATATGAGCTCTATTCTAAACATGGTGTTGGTCCTATTGCCTTTAATAAGACATGGACCCGATATACAAAGAAAGATGGTGTTTTAAAATGGCCAGAAAATGGTAGTTTCGAAACTGATGTGCTTGATAATTTAGAAGCAACGTTATTTAAAAGAAAAGCCCGGCCGGCAATGTTTGACTCTTTTCGCCTTTGGCGTAAGGAAGCCAAACAGAGAGAAATTAAACAAGCGAAACGAGATAGGAAAACACAGGGAATGACGATTATACAGGCTGCTCAGCAATTCAAAGATGATGAAATAGATAATGCAATGGAAATTTCAGACAGACAGCATCGAATGGCAATAGATAAATGCTATCCAACGTTGCCTATCTCTTCCCTTGATAAAAGAAAAGATTTTGAGGAAGATTCCTTAATGTCCCACTTATTGAAATTGCCTCCGCCCTATGTACAAGGTGCTAATGCACCCCCGATGTTACAGCCTGTTCAGCCGCCAGTTGTGCTTCCGCCTGCTCCAGCTTTTCCACATTTGCCTCCTCAAGTATTGCCTATGCCAGCTTTGCCTTTAACTCCTTTGCCTTCTGCTCCTTTGGCAATTCCTAATGCTCCTTTAGTTAATTCACCTAATACCTTGTCCCCTATCCTTATGTCAAATTCTCCATCTATGCGTAAGCGATTTGCAGATACTGTCTCTGGTCTCTTATCACCTTTCTTTGAAGCTTTAAATGTGTCTCCAGCTTTTTCTCGAAGACAGTCTCGTAGTCAATTCCCAGACTCCGAAGAGCGAGAAAAATTGGACTCACTTGCTTGTAGATGGATCAAGAAGGGTCCCCAATATAGTACGTCTGATATTATGTCCACCTTTCTGCAATGGAATGCACCTACGCAGAGATATGTTTTTAAAGTTATGTGCGATACTCTCGCTAAAGAATGGGAGGATATGAATTTGGGTTCGGTCCCACAGGATCTGTTAGATGTTCAGGCTGACTTTGACAAAGGACTTATTGTGGGTCCTAAGGTTGAAAACGCTGTCAGAACACTTATTTCTTTCAGATCCCTATTGTTCTCACAGACTTTTCCTGATTCTGATCCTTCAGTTAGGACAGCACTGAAAAACTATCCCATGAGAGAGGTTTCTCCAATATGGAAGGAAGAAGTTGCAGCAGCAGGTGCTAATCCAGCTATTCCTGCGCATTTTCAGCGCATATGGATACATGTCCCCTGGAAAAGGTCTGAAGTTTTAGCACTTAAACAGTCACTACCAGATCCACGCAAAAATCCTGCTGGTTACTATAAAGAGTTGTCGCAAACAGTTGATGCATGTACTATGAATCTAGCAGATATTGACATGTTGATGGGAAATGTAGTTCCACAGACAATATGGGCTAAAATTCGTAGAGAGGATCACGCTCAAGAATTAGGCGGCGATTGGAACGCTATTATTGCCGCAGATAGAGGTCAAGTAGGTGGTGCAAAGCCCGATGCTTTGATCTCAGAACTCCCTGGTAGGATTATTACATTAATGAAAACAATGATGCCTGCTTTGAGAGTTAATTGGGATAAGCTAGCAGCATGTAAACAAAAGAAAGATGAAAGTGTTTCCGATTTCTTTACCCGATTCGAGGAGACATTCATTGATCACAGTGGTCAAGATATGGCTACAGAAGGGGGACAGCGATTATTTGTGGATAAGTTCGTATATAACTTGCTTCCTGAACTATCACACAAGCTAAAAGACTCCGAGAGTTCATGGGCAGTTTCTTCTTCCGCCCAGATATTGGCTACTGCACAATATTATGAAAATAGAGACAAAGAAGAAAGGGAAAAACAAGAGAAAAAGACGAAAGAATTAAAAACTAAAGTTCTCTTGCAACAGGCTTATCCTCCTCGTTATGTTCAGCCTCAGTTTCAACAGCCTCCGCAGTTTCAGAGGTTGTATCAAAAGCCTGAACCATTCATTCCAAGACCTTTGCTAGGTCCCAATCAATGTGCTTATTGTAGGGAGGAAGGTCATTTTAAGAACAATTGTCCGGCATTGTTGCAGCGTAATGGAGCAACATCTGCTTCACGAGGTCGTGGTGGTCTTCAGTCAGCAAATAGAGGTAGAGGTCGAGGTGTGTTAACCCAAGGGCAGTGTTCTTTTGTTCCTCCAAATTCCGGAAATTACTTTGATCAGCAAAATGTTAGGTCTACACAGTATTACAGTGAGGATCAGTATATTGAAGGAGGGAATGAAAGTCTTCATTTTGAATAGGACAGCCATGGACAAAGTAAGGGGGTTACGTCAATTCCAGTGGATCAGAATGGACCTTATGTTAATGTCACTACAATGGGTGTTTCAGAGCCATTTCTTTTAGATACTGGTGCCATGAGAAGCTCTATCATTCATTCTAAACTCCCTGGCGCACCTTTGTCTGGCTTAACGAATGTATCTGTAGGATTTTCTGGCGCCCCTGTTCGCAATCCAGTTTCTTGCCCTTTGCCTGTTTCAATAGGCCCTTATGATTTAGAAGCTCCGCTTCTTCTGACGAATGGTTGTGGTGAAAATCTGTTGGGTTTAGATCTATTAAAAAGAATGCATGCTACGATATATTGTTCACCTTCTGGTGTATACCTCACTCTAGGACAGAAAATGACTAGTCCAATGTACTTATCAAAAGATCAATTCCCACCTGAATTGCTTTCTCTTCCCGAAACGCTTTGGGCTACGGGTCCGAATGACGTTGGTTGTCTTGAGATCCCACCTTATGTTGTTACTCTTAAGCCCAATGTTGAAATGCCACGTATTCCGCAATACAGAATCTCTACTGAAGGTGAGAAAGCACTTCTGGAAATTGTCCATGATTTGATTCAGAAGGGTGTGGTTGAGGAAACGAGAGGAAATACATGTAACAGTACTGTTCTTCCGGTTCTTAAACGCACTGATCCTTCTCAGCCTCCTGTTTATCGTTTTGTAATTGATCTTCGGGAGGTAAACAAGATTGTCGTACCGCAGTTTCCTGTAGTCCCAGATATCACTGCTCTGTTGACGATGATACCTTCTACAGCGACTTGGTTTTCAGTTGTTGATTTAAAGAATGCTTTCTTTAGTATTCCCATCGCCGAAGAGAGTAGAGATATTTTTGGTTTTTCCCTCGGAGGCCGAAGCTTCCGGTTTAAACGCGCACCTCAAGGTTATTGTGAAAGTCCCTCTGTTTACAGTCAAGCTCTAAAATGTCATCTTGATGCCTTTTCCTTACCGTCCGGTGCCGCTCTCATTCAGTACATGGATGACTTATTAGTTGCCGCTGATTCAGAGGAGATTTGCAAAAACGTGACCGTTGCACTGTTGCGTCATTTGTTTGATCTGAATCACAAGGTTTCTCCTTCTAAATTACAATATGTCTGTCGCGAGGTGACTTATTTGGGTCATCTCTTGTCAAAGGAGGGACGACGATTGACCCCCGAACGAATTCAGGCAATTGCACAAATGTCAGTGCCATCCACACAAAGAGAGGTACGTGCCTTTTTGGGCATTACTTCTTATTGTAGACAGTGGATTCCGAGTTTCTCTTTATTGGCTAAACCGCTGTTGGCGCTAACTTTAAAAGATACGCCTCAGCCTCTTCCGTGGACTGGCGAATGTCAGAAGAGTTTTACTGATTTGCGTATTGCTTTGTGTTCTGCTCCTGTATTGGGTACTCCTGATTACAGTAAGCCCTTTACGCTCTATGTCCACGAAAGAGAGGGTTGTGCATTGTCAGTCTTAACGCAGCGTTTTGGAGATCAACAGCGACCATGCGCATATTTCTCAGCTACGTTAGATCCAGTAGCTAAAGCATTGCCTAGTTGTCTTAAGGCGACAGCGGCAGCAGCAATTTCTATTCGACAGTCTGCTGGAGTAGTACTAGATAATACTCTCATTGTTATGGTGCCACATGCAGTGGATATTTTACTAAATAGGACAAAAACGCAGCATCTTACAAGTGCTCGGTTGTCCGGATATGAGCTGACGCTTTTGGCTAGTCACATACACATCAAACGATGTAATACCCTGAATCCAGCTACTTTGTTGCCTCTTCCAGAAGAGAGAGATGTCTCTGAACAGCATGATTGTTTTCTCCGTACTGAAGAAGAGACTAAGGGTAGAATTGACCTAAAAGACACGCCATTAGTGAATCCAGATGGAACACTATGGGTAGATGGTTCTTGTTTCAAGCTCCCGAATGGAGATACAGTTTCAGCCTACGCTATTACTACTTTGCATACGATTGTGGAGACAGCACGCATTAGACATAATTCAGCTCAGGCAGCTGAATTGATAGCCTTAACTAGAGCGTGTGTGTTATCCAAAGGAAAAAGAGTAAACGTGTACACTGATAGCCAATACGCTTTTGGTGTAGCGTTTAACTTTGGGCGCTTATGGAAGGAAAGAGGATTCTTTACTTCCCATGGTACTAAGATACAACATGGTCAATTAGTGACTGAACTTCTTGAGTCACTTACAATGCCTACTCAGATAGCGATCGTGAAGTGTAGTTCACACAAAAAGATTGTGGACGATGTTGGTCGAGGAAATGCATTTGCAGATGAGGTAGCGAAAAAGACAGCCAGAGACAACACAAGTCGAATGTATGTTGCAGGTCCCGCAAACTGCGTAAAAGAAAAGGGAATGTGTGAAGATACAGTAGAGAGTGTGAAATCAATTCAAGGAGAGGCTACGGAGAATGAGTTGAGAAAGTGGAAGGAAAGTACAGGAATGTTAGATGAGATGGGATGTTGGGTTGAATTATCAGAACATCAACGTTGGCTGTTACCAGATGCTTATGTACTACCTGTAGTTACTATGGCACATGGTCCAGCTCACCTAAGTGCAAAAGGAATATGTAAACTTCTGGCTCCAGTGTGGCAAAATGAGGGGATCCCAAAGTGTGCAAATAATGTGGTAAAACATTGTATTGTTTGCTTGATGTACAATCCGGGAAAGGGAACCCCAACTCCAGCAGGTCATTTTGCTCCTCCAACATATCCATTTGAGGTGTTGCAGATCGATTATATTCACATGGAACGATGCAACAACCTCAAATATGTTCTGGTGGTAGTATGTGCTTTTTCTAGATGGGTAGAAGCCTACCCTCTGAAGGACAATACTGCTTTATCAACTGCCAAAATACTTTTGAAAGAATTCTTCCCTAGGTTTGGTTTGCCGCGCATTGTCTGGAGTGACAATGGGAGCGAATTTGTGGGTCAAGTCATGCAAAAAGTTTGTGCAGGTCTTGGCATAAAACAGAAGTTCCACGCGGCGAATCACCCACAGTCGGCTGGTTTAGTAGAATGCTACAATGGAACCTTGAAGCTTAAAATTGCTAAGGTGCAAGCTAGCACAGGACTTAATTGGCCTGATGCTTTACCATTGGCTCTTCTGTCCACCAGAACAGCAGTACACTCTCGTTTGGGGCTTAGCCCTTACGAAGTGATATTTGGTCGCCCAGCTAATGTATGGGGAGTTCCTCGCCCTAAGAAATACTCAGACTTGCCATACCCGATGTTGATTGACTACTTGCATGACCTTACAACTAAATTGCGTGTTCTTCATCAACAGGTTCAGAGTGCTCTACCAGAGGCTTCCACAGACCCAGGTCATTCCATCCGACCAGGTGACTGGGTCTGCACGAAAAATTTCCAACGACAGAGAAATTTGGAGCCCAGATGGAGAGAGCCACGCCTGGTTCTTTTGACCACAAGAACAGCAGTTAAAGTCGAAGGAAAGAAAAACTGGGTGCATGCCGTGCACTGCAAGAAAGTGCCTTTGCCCTTGCCTTTCGATCAGTGGGTCCGTAGAGGCATCAGTGACTCTGAAAGTGAGAAAGTTCCGCAATTTGTACCATTCAGTGATGCGCGTCTAATTGGAACACTTTCTGAGAAAGAGGACGACGACATCCTTCAAGAAGCAATACCATCGCATCGTCGCTTGAACACGACAAATCCAGGAACATTGTTTCAAAACCAGACTGCCTCTGGACAGGAACGCTATAATTTGAGACCAAGACCAAAGAACTTGTAAATTTCTCTCCTATGTAGTACTCTATCCCGGTTGCAGGGTCACGGTAGGAGTCTTAGTTACGACCTGAGTAAGTGGCAATAGGCCTGCAGGACCTCACAGTGTCATAGGACGGTAGATAATCGTGACTACAGTGATTGAGGAAGATTGCCGTGAGCATCCACTTAGAAAGATGGAGGCTACATTAGATAAAAGAGAAAGTAAAAATGTAAAGAATAATTGTAAAGAAATATATAGTCGTTGTAGTATTGCTCTATGCGTCATTATATTGTCGTGTATTCTTTTGGCATCTGTAAACTGGATCATTATTACTCTGCAGCAAAAAGTTGTCTCTTCTCCTACCTCTACATCTTCTTCTACTATCTCTCCGCACCTATTTCACACTCTTCCCCAGCATGAACTCATCAGAAGAACTGAATACTTTAACAATTCCTTCGTCCAGTTGTTACATCAACATCAGTTAGTGATCAATACAACTGACTGTTGGGTGTGTGGACTCATACCACATACGGTAGAAAAAGGAATGCCATATTTAGTTCTTCCATTCTCCTATGAAGGTTCCGCTTGGGCTTATTTTGTCATTTTCAATAATGCATATCAAAGTAAAATTAAACAACCTGTCAGTTCACATAGTGTTGGTTCAGATTTCAGTCATAGTTTATTGATAAAGGGAATGGTAGCTATGGCTAAAATCATGGAAAAAAGTGAAGCTTCCATAGATGAAAGAAAAGCATATACCAATTGGAACATAACTAATTACATTTCGAGCCTCAATGATAAGGTTAAGCAAGGAAAATCTCCTCCGATACGGGTCATACCCCAACAAGGAAATTTCTGTCTGCAAATAAATGATAGAACTCCAAACACCGGACAAAGAGAAAGTTTATGTTCCCATACATATGTTTATTCAGCCCTGAATTCACTGCCGTTAGTACCATCTCAAGGTACATACTTCGTTTGCCACGATAGGGCTTATACATGGTTGCCAGCTGATTTCTCTGGTACTTGTTATATAGCCTTTCTTCTTCCCCCTACATACACCGCTCCTGCGAACCATCATAAAAATAGATATGGCAGAGGGATTGTGGATTCGAAAGACACAGCAGGACAAGAGGGAGGAGATTTCCTCAAAGGATTTCTTCCCTTCTGGGGTCCAATGGCCAACAGCAGAAATATAAGGCAATTGGTTCGTGTCGTAGAAACCACCATAGACATCACTGTAGGAGCTTTAAGTAACATTACAGCTGAACTACAGGCTGATCGTCTTATGACCTTGCAGAACCGTGTTGCCTTAGACTTTGTTCTTGCGGACCGTGGTGGAGTATGCAAATTGATCGGATCAAGTTGCTGTATTTTCATACCTAATGACGCTCCGACAGTATACCAAGCTATCTCTAAGTTACACATAATCTCCGAGTCGATTCATCAGGACGAAGGAGATTGGTCCTTTTCAGAGTGGTTTTGGGAATTACTGTCCAAATGGGGTTGGAAGGTATTGACATTCTTTGGAGTAATTTTAGCTTTTATATTCTCTTGTTGTCTTTGTATGCACTGCGGTCCTGCCATCTGCAACCTATGTGCTACTGCATGTATTCCCAAACCCAAGTCACAAAGAGCAGAGAATATCAAAATGATGGTACAGCAACAGCTTGATGACCTCATGGCCATAGACATCGACTCAGATTAACATGAGTTTGTGTATCTTGCCTGAGTTCTGGCAAAAGGAGGGTCTGAGGAAATTCGATTTTTAATACGATCGTATCGACCCGCCATTTTGTGGCCCGCCGCCATTTTATGTTGCCTTCACTCAGGCAGCACAGCGAACGAAGTCCATTCTGCCTTTTCTGCTTATTCTGCAACATGGTGTTCAAAACAGCCTTCTGCCTCTATCTTTACAAGGCTGGTATTAAGGTCTGACCGAGTACACTAATCCCTGTCTGGTTTTCTAATCCTTGTTTCAACTATCTGTAGGCTCACACTATTCTCCGCCGATCTTATCTTATCGTCTGGCCTTCGCTGTCCTTTGCTAGTATTCTCTCATTTCACAACTGTCCTCCAAACGCACACAAACTTATCGCACCACATGCAACTTCGTTGTGGATCGGTTAATGAATTAGTTCAAGGGAGGGGTGACAAACACAGCTGGAGGGGAGGCAACCTTAAGTCACTTGATACTTTGTTTTCCAATTCCTTCTATTGGTGCTGTCTTATTTTCCGACATTTCTATTGGCTCTGTTCTATCTTTACGTTATTCTTACTGGCTCCTTTCTATGTGTTCTGGGAGTGTATGTAGTTAATAAATGGTTTTTATACGGTATATAAGATTGTGCGCCACAAAGTAAAGTGGCAGTCTCCTGAGAACATACCTTGTGTACTTCTTGGACAACTGTACTAGCTGCAGCTAATAAAATCTGATCTTTTACACCTGACAGAGTGTCCCGTGTCTCTGTTAGTTGAGGCAGGTGAATCCAAGGAGATTTCAGGCGTACCCTGCGCCGCCAGGCCCATAAGGTTCTGGTTCTTCAAGCTGACGCTGCTATTGATCTGCACCATTGCCTTAGAATGCATCGTGATTCAAGCTTTGATTGATTAGATTGCATTTCTTTCGTCGTTTTGGACACTAAGTATTGTTCTTACATGTGTTTCATTTGATTTTGAGATTAATCTACATGACTTTAGCATTGTTAATATAAGGGAAATAAACTTACTAAACTTTACTAAAGGTGTGGTTATTCATGGCTGAAAACTCATGGTGTGTGACAATTACTGACTCCATTGATTATTGATTTTGACTAATGATTATTGATTATTTTGTGTCGATTATTGTTTATGTACTGGAGCTATGGTAAGACCATCTTAAAAGAGTCAAAAGGTTCATTGACCTATTCGCGTCTCCTTGTAAATTTACTTATTAAGGTCCAACACACTAACAGAGCCAGTGAAGCTGAATTCTGTAAGGAGTAATATGTGCACATCCACCAAGTAGGAAAATAATTGCAATTGGAAAATCACCATTTTTGCTGTGCCCAAGTAAAGGCTATTGCAAGTCAATGATTAATCATGGCATGCAACGCTAATTTCCTAAATTCAAGAGAAAGAAGGGGTGTGCTTTTTCACATTTTTAACAGTGTTAAAGAATTTATTGGAGTCTTATTGACTTGAGTGGTTGGAGTAAGGCCCTAATCCAGATGAAAGCCAATGTTCTTTACCAATGGTTTTGGGACTGGTAGGGTCCCCATGTGCTTGGGACAGTTACGGTCCCCATATACGAGGCCACAATTATTAGACCAGTAGGATCTGAAGTGTTCTGGAATCAGCACTTATCACTTCTTAGTGTTTCATTTTAGTACATTCATATTCGTTCAGTTGGCCTCTGATGATATTCAGTTTTTAAAGGTAGTTTGATTACAGTTTAAGGCACCATCCCATCTAATAATTAACTGGGTGCCACCAACGTATACCATGGAAAGATAGCAAATGGAACGGTTCAACTGTGGTATTGGGGTAACAAAAATGTTAGATAGTGTAGTGCTAAAGGAAGGTCATTTGTGTACTCCAAGTCTGGCTCAAATCACATCGGAAAAATAAGAGGTGATCTATTGACCATCTATATCTTATCAAGTAGGTAACAAGGGATCCAATCTCAATGCTGCTCCTCCTACACAAATTTCAGGGAGCTGTTCTTTCAAAATCTCATGTGAACTGGAGTCAGACTGCAGATAAAATTGCAAGAATAAGATCGACCCAGCTCTCCCTATCTACCACCCTGAAAAGGCTTATTCAGTGCTGTAGGTTGATCTGAAACCTGATTGTATAGGGTCCAAAATTACATTTGAGTCCAAATAGGCATAAAGGATGCAATTACATGCTATTCCAATTCTTTTTTTCACCAAGAATGCACCACCACACCAGACAATACCAAATCGATCATGAAACACCTCAACTTCCAACTCCAAACTGACTCCAGGACAACCATCAGAGGCACCCTCTCTTACAGATCACCGTGAACTGCATTCTGCAACACAATCTCTGAACTCATCGCCTCTCCCGCTATTGACTCCAAGCACTACATCTTATTCAGCGACCTCAACTTCCACCTTGACGACCCTAACAATGCCAACTCCAATAATTTCCTGGAAAGTATGAGCAGCATTGGCCTCTCCTAACTAGTCACTGACCCCACACACAGCACAGGACACATGCTGGGCCCTAACTTCACTTCTAGTGACAGAATCAAGTACAGCCATGGCACCACATGCATCTGGAGCTACCAAACCATCATCCACTTCACCATCACAGATCCACCAGGCACCACCACTAAGCCCCTGAACCTCTCCCACCGCAGCTGCAGTAAAATGACTCAGACCAAATGGATGGAGGCCTTCAACACCATCCACCTCTGCACTGCATCAACCCTTGAATAGGCGGTCCAGAATTGCTCCAACTGTATCACCGAATGCGCCAACAGAGTAACCTTCATAAAGCCAGCCAAAACTAGCATATCCTCAAGACAAGCCAGCTAGTATATACCTGAACTCAGAACCGTCAAGTGCAACTGCAAACAACTAGAAAAACAATGGCACACCAACTAAGACCCCACCGACCAAACCACCTTCAAATTAACCCTCAACAAGTACCACCAACGCATCAAGGACACAAATAAAGACGCCCTCACAGACTGCATCGAACAAGCGCCAACCACACCAATGAACTCTTCAACATTGTTAGAGAGTTATCCTGCTCATCAGCCACAGAGAATATGGTCCCCCTCTCAAGAACTCTGAGACACCCTGTTAGATTCCTTCCACAACAAGATAGCCACCGTCTGCAACAACTTCAGTCTCCAGCCCACCGACTTTGACTTCAACAAACTCCTGCCACTTACAGGCACCAGCCACTAAATCACCACATGAAATCCTTTCACTATGCAGATCACCACAGCCATCATGTCCTCCATCCACTCCAGAGCACCCACAGACCCCTGCTACCATCATTTCTTCAACCTCAAAACCAAAGAAATCACCAATGAACTCACCAACGACCCCAAAGCCTCCATCACTAATGTGGATTTCCCTGACAGATGGAAACACACCAAGGTCAGATCCTTCCTCAACCAGGGTGAAACAGCAGCCCTCATACTCCTTGACCTCTCAGCTGCTTTCAACATTGTATCTCACCACACCTTCATCAACAGACTCAACCACAATGGGATCCAGGGGGACTCCCTCAAATGGATCGCATCCTTCCCTACAGGAATCCACCTTCCAAACTTCACCTTGAAACCCAAGAGCATCATCTGTGACGTACCACAATGACGGACCCTCAGCCCCACCCTATTCAACAACTACATGACACCCCTTGCCAACATCGTCAGAACCCACAGACTCAACATTATATCTTACGCAGATGACAGCTAACTCATCCGCTCACTCTCTGAAGACTCCTCCACAACAAGTAAAACTTCTGCAACACCATGACCAGTGTCACTGCGGGATGAGGACCAACTGCCTGAAGCTCAACATGGACAAGACCGAAGTGCTGATCGTTAGGATGAACACCTCCCCGTGGGACAGCACCTGGTGCCCCTCTGAGCTCGGACCCACACCCACACCAACAGACCATGTCCACAATCTGCTACACAATCAGGGACCAGCAGACACTAACCACCCCCTGAACTTTCACTTACCCACCAGACACCTTCAGTCCACCAACCTAGCCCTTACACACAGCTCCCGATTCACCAAAGCCACAGCGGAAGTCGTTCCTTCTCCTACTTCACCACCAAAGCCTGGAATAACCTATCCCTCCACCAACAAACAGCACCATACAAGGCATAATTCAGAAGGGGGCTCCAGACCTGGGTTTTCAACTGAGACCAGCGAAACCTCAGCACCCAGCACCCAGCTACCCCCTCAGGTGAAGAGCAGTGCTTTCTAAATAACCGATTTATTGATTGAGTAATTGATTGATTTAAGATTGGGGGTACAACCTTGCGTTTCCAACATGACATAACTGTGGCAATATGAGAAAGACCTTAGGAAAGAACTCTTTTCTCACTTCAACTGTAAATACTGTTTGAAGCAACTGGTCATTTGCATGGCTTCTGTAGCACTTCTTGGGTGTGTTTCACACGTGGAGCTTCTACTTTATTTGAGCTGCAAATGATGATAGGGAAGAAGCTGGAACACTGTTGGTGTTGCAATTGCTTAGCTTTGACTGCACAAGTGGTGTATGAATCAAATGCACTCAGAGACACAGTTTGACAGGTGCAACACTATACCACTGTTCCTGACTAGCACCTAGATTAGCACTTACAAGAGGCACCATTTGGCGGCTGCATTGGATACAGATTCATGAAAGGTATCCTCTTTATGCTTATGGTGATATTGTTATAGTCCATTATGATAAGATTTACCTGCAGAGTTTAGAGCCCATAAGAGTGTAACTTATACCTGAGAGTCAATGTTGGGGCCACAAATTCTTACAATGGATGCTGATTAATGTGAGTGCAAGGGTAGACGTGTATGCTAAATAAAATGAAAATACAAGCCTCTAATTAAAACATGCTTCTAAGAGGGCACTTAAGAGGGCTATAAAGAGAGAGAAGGAAAAGGACCACACGCTGGCCCTACATGTATTTCACATCATGTATTCATCAGCCATAAAATTCAGCAGTCAGAGAAGGGAGTATTGCCAAGCATGTTTATGTTCTATGACTAAACTGCCACTTCAGTCAGTCTTGACTACTCTTTACAGCTATACCCAAACACAATATTTAAGTGTCTGTGAAAGAAATGCATCTTGCTGTGCACAACTTCAAATAACAGGTTAAAAGAATCTTTTCTCAACTGGGATCCTTGAAATCTAGAGTTGCTGAGCTAGAGTAGTAGGAATATTTTTCTTTTATGTTCATCAGTTTGGAGATTTACAATCTAAACTGAAAAGGGTGTAGGTGAATATGAACATCTTTCTGTTCTTGGGGTGGCAGATAATGTTTTCAATAGCCTTCCAGCAGATAGAGCAACAGATGCTTAACCAAGAAGCAGTAGAATCTCATCACTTCCCGGACCCTCATTTCAAAGGTTCAACATCATCATCTAAAAAACCTGCTGCTTTATAATATCAATTACTCCCATCAGTACATCATTGTTACAATGGAGAAAGCTAAATTTTTTACAAACTCTTATTTTTGTCAAGTGGCTGTTGATTATCAAAGGCACCTGAGATAGTTGGCTGATACTTCAGCAGAAAAGTAGGTTCCAGTGTTTACGTATATAAATCTCTAACACTAAAGTTGATCTTTAGGACACACTGATGTTTTGCTCCTATGAAGTCAAAGCCTACATGCTAGGTAAGGGAAAGAGATAAACATGGGGAGACATTTATCTATCCTGAATAGAATCAGGAAAAAAAGATTAGCTGAATATTTCGTAGCCAACTAATTATATAATTTGTGCTAAATTCCCTGTTTTAGGGAGAGGCTGTGGTGATGATGATCATTAGTGGGCCTACTGTGAGTTTTCTTCAATGGTTGAGATATTTAATATTACCTTTATTGTGTTGGTAGTACTTTAAATGTGTTTGCATTTACAGATAGTGATGGTTGACCCAGTCCTCATCTCCATTCTAACTTCTATCAGAAGCATTCGTATACCCTTTTTACACATTCATTTTTCTGAGACCCATAGTAATAAATTAATGTTTGCCTATCACATGCTTGTGACATTATGAACAACTGGGAAAATGGTGTGTAAGTTGTACTTACTAATCATAGATTATTTGTTCTTTGTGGTCCTGCTGGTTCCCCTGTCAAACTAGTTACATGGTAGCTTGCATCAGTCCTGTCCCGAAGATGGCCTGCAAATGTTTTATTAAGGGCAAAGGATCAACTTTTTACAATTGGACTGTGGACACTTAGGCCCATATTTATACTTTTTCAGTTCCGATTTTGCGTCATTTTCTGATGCAAAAGCAGCGCAAACTTACAAAATACAATTGTATTTTGTAAGTTTGCGCCGATTTTGCGTCACAAAACGACACAAATGCGGTGCTTAAAAAGTATAAATATGGGCCTTAGTTCACTATAGATACAGAAATCCCTTTTATGGACTTCATGGAGCTCTTAGAAAATTCCTCTTCATTAACACTTTCTTCAACAGGATATGGTGCACATTTCTAAATGTTTTAACATAAATGATCATCTTGGTAACAGAATAAGCAGACACTTCCAGTTCATCATAAAGTTTTCTATTCATAAAATTAAATTCCATTCAAACTAATATTGTTTTAAAGTTGTCTGGATTTGGAAATTAATTTAACTGCACTGTTACAATCAGAACACTGCTAGGGCTGGCATGGCTGAGTGCAGATTGGAGTATTCCAGAGGGTTCTGCAGCATAACCCTCAATAACCTTTCATTGTGCCAGAAGAGAATCTACTCAATGCTAATCGGCCAATACTCATAGGTGGCCGATGAACTGAAGAGGAGGTTGCTGTCCAGAGGAGATCCTCTGCTTTCACTGCAGCTTGATCTAATTGAGAGAAATCATGCAAGTCGTGAAGGATAAACATCCTCCTTCAGGTGTACTGCCTGGAAACATGGGCATCACAATTAAAGGAAGTGTGGAGCTCATCAGGCATCTGCACTGACACTGAATTAGCCCTTGCAGTCATTTTGTCCTAAGCATGATTACCACTGGGTATAACTTGCTGAGTTGAAAGACTCAGACCTACATGGAGGGGTGGGGGCACATTCTGCTGTAAAGAGAAAGACCATGTTTCTCAGACTGTGGACATACTTGGTGTTGCATGGCATGTGGTGATTCCCAGGTCCTGGGATTAGAAGTGAAAGCTTCCCCCTAACAAACTGGGCAGTATTATGTTGTGACTGGAGTGGGAAGCATAAAGGGAATGATGATCAACTGGAGCATCATGCATATCACTTCAGTGTCCTGCTAGAGTACTACTGATGGGCAGGCAGAAAGACTGGAGCAAAGAGAGCTGTGGTTTGGCTGCACACACGAGCTTTAAATTAATTGGGTTGGGCACCTAGTAAAATATCATCCAGTAAAACCTTTTCAACCTGCCAGAAACTCATGAACTTGTGCGGTAAGGCCTGGACGTAGATGTTGATTGGAAGCAGCCACCAAATGTGCAATTACTTGGCTAACAGACACTTCTCAGATAAATGGCATTGAATAATAACAAAGACAAACACAGTCGAAGCCTTTCAAAAATATATGGGTTCACCCGCCAAGCTAGGTCCTGAATCCAAATCCAAAGTCACATGAAGATGGGCGACAACAAACTGAAAAGACAGCAACTACAGCTGTCATGGACACTCTTGTGTTGAAGACCGCCGACAACGTTGTTGTCATGTGCTTTCTTCTATTGATCTCAAACTCACAAAATAGAAGGGGGACATCTCTAGAAGAAATGAGTTCAAGTACTGAACCACAGGTTCAGTAGCTATGGCTAATGCAGGTTTGTATTTAGAGCTTAGAGCAAAAGGCTAAGAGGAGATTTCCAGGCATAATATTCTTTGCCTGATAGTATTCCAGCCAGGGTATAGGGAAATAGCATAAAACGATTTCTGTAGCAATGAGTTAGGAAACGTATCAGAGAGGAGAAACTGCTTCCTTGTCTTTTAGTACAATATGGAAATAGAATAAGTGCACCAATATCTCCTTTAGTAGCTTATAGCTCTTTCATCTGTAGACTCTTAGGCCCTGATTTATACTTTTTGGTGCAAAACGGCACCAACTCAGTTTTGCACCAGAAAGTTTAGCACCGGCTTGCACCATTTCTGTGCACCAGCCAGGCACCATATTTATGGAATGGTGCAAGCCGGTGCAAAGGGTAGGCTAGTGGCAAAAATGACTTTCGTCGGGTTGGGCTGGCAGTATGGAAGAAGTGGTTTTTGCACCAAAAAATGACGTTAGGCAGGTTAGAGTACAAAAAATGACTCTAACCTGCGTAGAGTCATTTTCTGATGCAAAACCATCCATACCACATGACTCCTGTCATGCCCACCACCCCAATGGCCAGCACAGGGGACCAGGGTCCCATGGGCATGGCCAATGCACCCAGTGCCATGTAGGGGGCCCCATTTCAGGGCCCCCAATGGTATTTAAAAAAATAAAATAGAATACTTACCTGTACTTACCTGCACTTACCTGGGATGGAGTCCCCCTTCCTCTGCTGTCGCTATGGTGTGGGTGTGGGTGTCCCTGGAGCCCGGGGAGGGCACCTATGGGCTTATTCCATGGTGTTCCACCATGGAAATAGGCCCAGAGGTCCCCTAACGCCTGCCCTGACACAGGCTTTTAAAAATGTGGCAAAGCAAACTTTGCACCATTTTATGACCCCTCCTCCCTCCCATGCACCATTGTTGCACCGGTGTATAAATATGGCGTTAAGGCCATAGAGTCATTAATTGCACGGGAACACCTACCTTGCATCTCATTAAGACAAGGTAGGTTTCCACCTCCAAAAAATGACTTTAACTCCATAAATTTGGCGCTAGACGGGGCTAGCACCAATGTATAAATATGGAGTTAGTTTTGCACCGAATTAGAGTAAAAAAAATGATGCTAATTTGGTGCAAACAGAGTATAAATATGCCCCTCAATTAAAAGAATGGTTACTTAACGATGAAGGTCACCACCACCCACATTCCGAGGCTGGAAAGTGAAAGGAAAGGAGTAGAAGGGTTTATACTAGTAAGACCCATCAGAAAAGGAACCCTACAAGTGACAAAAGATACAAGTCTGGTAGTGGTGAGATGACACAGGAACTGTTGGGTCGGATGGTCGAGAGAAGAGGGACTGTGAAACGTCACTCAACAAAAGAGATTTTAGTAGGGGGATAAGGTTAACATACGTGTTGGTTGGCTTCCCAGACTCATACACATTAAAGAGGTCTGGCAATGGCAACCTGCATTGACAATGACTCACAAAGGCCAAATTGGAATAAAGAAACTCGGAGATAAATGGTGTTTTCAGGAATTCTGGCAATACACCAATGATGGAAAATGTGGGTGTTAGACCTGACAGCCTTAGGGTGGTCACCCCTAACTTTTTGCCTGCCTCCCTGCACTTTTTGGACACTGTTTTTGCTGGCTTTTAGACTCTGCGCACTATATCACTGCTAACCAGTGCTAAAGTGCATATGCTCTTTCCCTTTAAACATGGTAACCTTGGATCATACTTGATTGGACTATTTAATTTACTTATAAGTCCCTAGTAATGTGCACTATATGTGCCTAGGACCTGTAGATTAAATGCTATTAGTGGGCCTGCAGAACTGGTTGTGCCACCCACTCAAGTAGCCCCTTTACCTTGTCCCAGGCCTGCCATTGCAAGGCCTGTGTGTGCAGTTTCACTGTCACCTCGACTTGGCATTTAAAAGTACTTGCCAAGCCTAAACCTCCCCTTTCTCCACATATAAGTCACCCCTAATGTGTGCCCTAGGTAACCCCTAGAGCAGGGTGCTGTGTGGGTGAAAGGCAGGACATGTACCTGTGTAGTTTACATGTCCTGGTAGTGTAAAACTCCTGAATTCATTTTGCACTACTGTGAGGCCTGCTCCCTTCATAGGCTAACATTGGGGCTGCCCTTATGCAGTATTGAAGTGGTAACTGCTGATCTGAGAGGAGTAGAAAGGTCATATTTAGTATGTCCAGAATGGTAATACCAAATCCTGCTGACTGGTGAAGTTGGATTTAATATTACTATTCTAGAAATGCCACTTTTAGAAAGTGAGCATTTTTTTGCACTTAAATCTTTCTGTGCCTTACAATCCACATCTGGCTGGGCTTAGTTGACAGCTCCTTGTGCATTCACTGAGACACACCCCAAACACAGGGTACTCAACCTCACTTGCATACATCTGCATTTTGAATGGGTCTTCCTGGGCTGGGAGGGTGGAGTGCCTGCTCTCACACAAAGGACTGCCACACCCCCTACTGGGACCCTGGCAGACAGGATTGAACTGAAAGGGACCTGGTGCACTTCTTAGCCACTCTTTGAAGTCTCCCCCACTTCAAAGGCACATTTGGGTATAAAACAGGGCCCCTGCCCTACCTCATCAGACACTTGCTGGAGAAGAAACCTGAACCAGAACCTGCATCCTGCCAAGAAGAACTGCCTGGCTGCCTAAAGGACTAACCTGACTGCTTTCTACAAAGGACTGCTGCCTTGCTGTTGCCCTGCTACCTTGCTGAACTCTTGTCTGGTGGTAAAAGTGCTCTCCAACGGCTTGGATAGAGCTTGCCTCCTGTTCCCTGAAGTCTCAGGACCAAAAAGACTTCTCTTTTTCATCTGGACTCTTCGTGCGGTGAAAATTTCAACGCACAGCTTGTTCCGTGGCGAGAAAAACGGCGCACACCGACGCTGATCGACGCGACGCCTTCGGGGCTACCGGAACTTCGACGCACGGCTACGCAAGGACAACGCCGCCCGACTTCCAGAGGGGAAATCGCCTGCCGTGAGAGCGAAACTTCGATGCACAGACCCGCGGAACGACGCGCAGCCAGAAAACAAGCAGGAGAATCCATGCACAGACCCGGGACATCTGGTAATCCCCGCGACCCACAGAAAAAGACTGTCCGTGAGCCGGAAAACGACGCACGACTTCCAGCGGGAAAAATAACGACGCAAGTCCGTGTGTGCTGGGGAGAAATCGACGCACACACCATTTTTTTCACATCTCTCTTCTTCTGCGGCCCTTTGCTGAGATTTTCCACTCCAAACCAGGTACTTTGTGCTTGAAAGAGACTTTGCTTGCTTTTTAAAGACACTTTATATCACTTTTCAGTGATATCCCTACAATTTCACATTGCATCTTTATTCGTTTTTGACCCACAATTATCCTGATAAGTATTATATATATTTTTCTAAATACTGTGTGGTGTATTTTTGTGGTGCTATATGGTGTATTGTATGATTTATTGCACAAATACTTTACACATTGCCTTCTAAGTTAAGCCTGACTGCTCGTGCCAAGCTACCAGAGGGTGGGCACAGGCTGATTTTGGATTGTGTGTGACTTACCCTGACTAGAGTGAGGGTTCTTGCTTGAACAGAAGGTAACCTGACTGCCAACCAAAAACCCAATTTCTAACAGTGGGTCACTGTTCTGCTTTCCTTCTTATCTCGTAATCAGAGCTTACAAAACATGTCAAGAATGCACTTCTGAGTTCAAAGAAGACTTTTATTGTTGTTAATTCTTCCCCACCCACAAGTTCGTAAGAGACGAATTATTAGATTTCAAGCACACGTTCAATGAAAACAAAATATATTTCAATTGCAATGTACACAGCAGGTTATATTTATAAGATATTGAATGCAAAGCAAAACATATACTTCACTGTGTGAGAAACTATTTACAGCTTCATCTTTCTAGGGTCTGCAAGTTGATGACTCCTGGTCAACTGCGAGAAAGAGATAATCTACCCACACGGGATACTGGCAACTGGCGCCAAGTTCCAGTCCGAAGTCAGGCAGATTCGAATCTAATTCTCTGAAGCCTGTGAGCCACCCTTAGAAAAGCGTTCCCCCTCCTCTCAGACCCGGGAAAAATACGCAAGCCTTTGGAGACTGGCCAGATCTCCTAGACTGCCCTCTTCCCAAGCCTGAGCAGGATGGTAAACACCACATGTACTCTCTCTTATCATGTCTAGTCTACTGTGCGAAGAAAACAGCTTGGTTCATCTTGTGGCAAAACACAGCTTGGAAAAATACAGCTTGGATTCTCAACTGCAATGTCTAACTCCACGTTAAAGGCAATAGGCAGCTAACCTAAATATCAAATGCAATGTCTAATGTCATGTCAAAGCCAAGAGGCAGCTGAGCTGAATACAAAATGCAGGCCCATATTTATACTTTTTGACGCTAAACTGCGCTAACGCAGTTTAGTGTCAAAAAGTTTTGCGCCGTCTAACGCCATTCTGAAGCGCCATGCGGGCGCCGTATTTATGGAATGGCGTTAGACGGCGCAATCAGACCGGCGCTGCCTGGTTTGCGTGGGAAAAAACCACGTAGACCAGACAGCGCCGGCGTAGGGGGAAAATGGCGTATGGGCGTCTTAAAATGGGGCAAGTCAGGTTACGTCGAAAAAATCGTCTTAACCCGACTTGCGCCATTTTTTAACGACGCCCATCCCCCATCAACATGACTCCTATCATTGTAAAGATAGGAGTCATGCCCCCTTGCCCAATGGCCATGCCCAGGGGACTTCTGTCCCCTGGGCATGGTCATTGGGCATAGTGGCATGTAGGGGGGCACAAATCAGGCCCCCCTATGCCCAAAAAAATTATTTAAAAAAAATAAAAAAAAACTTACCTGAACTTACCTGAATGTCCCTGGGGTGGGTCCCTCCAGCCTTGGGTGTCCTCCTGGGGTGGGCAAGGGTGGCAGGGGGGGTCCCTGGGGGCAGGGGAGGGCACTCTGGGCTCATTTTGAGCCCACTTGTCCCTTAACGCCATGCCTGACCCAGGCGTTAAAAAGCGGCGCAAATGCGCCGTTTTTAGCCACGCCCACTCCCGGGCGTCTCTTTTGCCCGGGAGTATAAATACCACGTAAAGGCCTGGGAGTCATTTTTTAGACGGGAACGCCTCCCTTGCATATCATTAACGCAAGGAAGGGGTTCACGCTAAAAAATGACGCACATTCCGGGAACTTTGGCGCTATTCGCCTCTAACGCCATAGTATAAATATGGCGTTAGTTGGCGTTAGTTTAGCGTCGAATTTGCGTCGAAAAAAACGACGCAAATTCGGCGCAAACGGAGTATAAATACGGCCCGCAATGTCTAATATCATGTCAAAGCCAATAGGCAGCTGAGCTGAATACAAAATGCAATGTCTAATAGCATGTCAAAGCCAATTGGCAGCTGAGCTGAATACAAAATGCAATGTCTAATATCATGTCAAAGCCAATAGGCAGCTGAGCTGAATACAAAATGCAATGTATAATATCATGTCAAAGCCAATAGGCAGAATACAGAATGTAATGGCTAATGCAATGTCAAAGCCAATAGGCGGCTAAATTGAATACAGAAAGTAATGGCTAATGCCATATCAAAGCCAATAGGCGGCTAGGCTGAACAAAATATATAGGGGGTCATTCCGACCCTGGCGGTAAAATCCGCCAGTGCCGGGGACCGCGGATGCACGGCCAACAGGCTGGCGGTGCATCCCTGGGCATTCTGACCGCGGCGGTACCACTGCCACTGCACCCGTCGCACCCTTTCCACTCCAACGGCTCCATTCGGAGCCGGCATCCTCGTGGAAGGGGGTTTCCCGCTGGGCGGGCGGACGGCCTTCTGGCGGTCGCCCGCCCGCCCGCCCGCCCGCCCAGCGGGAAACTCAGAATAACCGCTGCGGTCTTCTGACCGCGCAGCGGTATTCTGGCGGCTCCCGCCGGCCCTGCGGTTACCGTGGCCGGCGGGAGTCAGAATGACCCCCATAATGTGCTACTGGTGAACATTGAGCAACTAATATGCGCAGTGGTGAAACACAAAGTCATTGGTCAAACCCAAAGAATGGCATCACATTCCACCCTTTGATCAATTAATTTTTGTTTCACATATCTCTTGTTTCAAACAAAAACAAAAAACAAAAAACATTAGCACAAAAAAACATTATCAGCAAATCAGATTTGAATGATCAAAGCAATCCCTGTAAAGCAATAGAGGTGGATTAACATATAGATCTCATAACCTTTCACATCAGATACATCTACACAGAAAAGACTGAAACTTTTATACTCTGAATGAGATTATAATGTCTCTCAAATAGCAATTGGATGCAGCATGAGTTCTGCTCATGTAAAGGTGCACGGTCCACCTAAAAGGTATGCTAGAAGATAAGCGAAAGTCAGAGTTCCATATGAAAAAACACAAACAGTTTAGTTCCAGTGGAAGAATGCAATCAAACAAGTTGAACTTGAACTGAAGGCGCCATTTGCGCAAAATGGATCCATGGTGCTGGCACTTTACTCAGCCAGGTTCAGGTTGGGGGTTCGGTCCCTTTCCCGACCCCACACGCACACACCAGAAGGGGGACCACACAGCACACTCAGGGACAGTGGCGAAACGTGGTAGGATCTGCAAAAGAAAAAAGTATGACTTTTCTTGCAAAGAACATTTGTCATTTAAAATGTACCCTTCCTCTTTCTTTCCCTGTTTTATAATCAGCAGGACGTTTTTGGGGCCCTTTGTTATAATTTCTGCAGATTCTGGAGGGTCACTTGGGGCGTCAACCCACACCTCAGCACAGAGGTTTTTATCTGCTGCACCACAGCTTCCCTTTTCTTGCACTGTCAGAAGGGCTGGGGCAGACTCCTTCTTTACCAAACCTCCATTCACTGCATTTTTGACAAGTTGGGCCATTCTGTCTCCAATTTGTATGAATAAATCAGATTCTTTTCTAGGTATCAGCATAATTTTGATTTTTTCTTGGTAATCTGCAGCAATCACTCCCCCTAAAACCTGATCACTTTGCCATTTCTGTCCTGGTAACTTTTCTCTCCCCAACTGCTCTGTGACTGCTTGCATGACAGATTGCTTTTGTGCGTGCTGCACAGTTTTTATCAAATCTAGGGGAATGTGCATCCCTCTCATCTCTGCCCACCTGTAGGTGGCTTTTTCTCCCAGCTGTTCACATTTCTGGTGTACCCACTTAGCCATCCACACTAAGGCAGAATTCTGGGAGTACACTTCTCTCTCTGAATTATTCTCTTTAACATCTGCAAGGAAATCGAACCAGTTAGGTGCAAGCCATGTGGAAAACAAAACGGCTAAACCATTGGCAATGAACCAAGAATCAGCGTAAAAATGACACATCTCACGTAGCTCTTGCTTTAAAATCTGACACACATTGTACAACGCTGTTCCTTCTCCTGTGCCAGAAAATAACATTTCAGTCAATAAATCATTAGTAACACAAAAATGCTTTTTATCTTCAGTGGACATAAATTCAAATGGTGCACACAATTTCACTGGTGACTCTTTTACCTGTGGTACTCTAGCCCTGTCTTGCAAGTACCAGATACAGTGTATGATCCTAGCTAGGGGCACTCTTTTCTTCCCTTGTTCTTGAATTACATGTACATCAGTATTTGCACTCAATTTCACTATGCAGAAACCTAAAGTCTGCATTATTTCATTTGCCAAATCACAAGCGCGCAGCTGCATATTATTTTTCCTTGTGACCATATACCAAAGTGTTAGGATTTCACTCAAATGAGGGCTATTCAGTTTCCAAAAATCAAACAAGCTAATGAAACTCGGTGTCTCTTGCTTAGTGCAAACAGTAAGAAATTCTAAAATCTTTCTTTTTACTTCATTTTGCAACGGTAACTCGTAAATCACATTCTGAGCTCTCTCGTTCTCGTCCGTGTTATCAGTTAAGGAATGCACTTTGACTGCCAAAAAACCTGGCTCACAGGGAGGCTCAGACCAGCTCGAAGCTGTCTTAACCCCCTCATTACTGGAATGGGAAAAGAAAGATTCTTCTAAAACAGCATTTTTATAACTTTCAGCATTATCTTGAATTAATGTATTCTGGCTAATTTGCTCACGTAAATTCTCATTTTCATGTTCCAACTGCCTACATTTCTCCTGCATTTCTCTGTAAGCAGATAAAGGTATCCAAACCCTTCTGTCAAAAGAAACATCACTTCCAAAAGGCACATTTTCTAAATATGCTTTATCATCAGAAAACATGTTTCTCAAAGCACCATCAGGCAGTTTAGCTACACATGCATTTTCAAACATGGTCTGCCGTGCTTCTGTAATTCTCCAAACAACAAAAAACAATTACACTTTTAAATTGTGCACGTAGAAATCTATAATTCGCCTCTGACGCCCCACTTCTGGTACCAAAATGTTCTGCTTTCCTTCTTATCTCGTAATCAGAGCTTACAGAACTTGTCAAGAATGCACTTCTGAGTTCAAAGAAGACTTTTATTGTTGTTAATTCTTCCCCACCCACAAGTTCGTAAGAGACGAATTATTAGATTTCAAGCACACGTTCAATGAAAACAAAATATATTTCAATTGCAATGTACACAGCAGGTTATATTTATAAGATATTGAATGCAAAGCAAAACAAATACTTCACCGTGTGAGAAACTACTTACAGCTTCATCTTTCTAGGGTCTGCAAGTTGATGACTCCTGGTCAACTGCGAGAAAGAGATAATCTACCCATACGGGATACTGGCAACTGGTGCCAAGTTCCAGTCCGAAGTCATGCAGATTCGAATCTAATTCTCTGAAGCCTGTGAGCCACCCTTAGAAAAGCGTTCCCCCTCCTCTCAGACCCGGGAAAACTACGCAAACCTTTGGAGACTGGCCAGATCTCCTAGACTGCTCCTCTTCCTAAGCCTGAGCAGGATGGTAAACACCACATGTACTCTCTCTTATCATGTCTAGTCTACTGTGCGAAGAAAACAGCTTGGTTCATCTTGTGGCAAAACACAGCTTGGAAAAATACAGCTTGGATTCTCAACTGCAATGTCTAACTCCACGATAAAGGCAATAGGCAGCTAACCTAAATATCAAATGCAATGTCTAATGTCATGTCAAAGCCAAGAGTCAGCTGAGCTGAATACAAAATGCAATGTCTAATATCATGTCAAAGCCAATAGTCAGCTGAGCTGAATACAAAATGTAATGTCTAATATCATGTCAAAGCCAATAGGCAGCTGAGCTGAATACAAAATGCAATGTCTAATATAATGTCAAAGCCAATAGGCAGCTGAGCTGAATACAAAATGCAATGTATAATATCATGTCAAAGCCAATAGGCAGAATACAGAATGTAATGGCTAATGCAATGTCAAAGCCAATAGGCGGCTAAATTGAATAAAGAAAGTAATGGCTAATGCCATATCAAAGCCAATAGGCGGCTAGGCTGAACAAAATATATAATGTGCTACTGGTGAACATTGAGCAACTAATATGCGCAGTGGTGAAACACAAAGTCATTGGTCAAACCCAAATAATGGCATCACAGTCACTATAGAGGCGTTTGTTTTTGGTAGCAACATTTTTTGATTTATTTTTCCTCATGTTATTGAATGACAATGTAAACATACTTGTCTTCTTTGTTTGGCAATGCAACATCCGAAGCATGTGGATGATGAAACGGCCCAGTAGTAATGTGTTGCATCTATGCATCCGTTATTATCTCAGAGCTCACAATACACTCAATCAGTACATACTTTTTCTATGACCATGACCTCCTGAAAGACATAGGATGTAGTGATACAGATAGATCAGCAGCGTTTTTTGTTTTGCTAATAACTTTGGCTCTGTTTGATGAATCTTCACAAACTTTTCCAAGAAAATACGACACTCACTTCAGCATCTGTCTGGAAAGGTTTGGGGGAGTTTGCAATAGGGCTGTCCACTTTCATTATGAGGGTCTACCCCTATTCGTGGTACATCCAACCATAGGCGCCAATCCAGTGGTTTAGCAAACAGGGGATGGTAAGAGGATTGAGTGTAGGCCTGGACATTATTCAAATTAGTGGCAATTTACCACACCTACATGAGTGATGCAAAATGTACCATGTCAAAATCACTAGTGACAATTTATACTTATAAGAAACAAACAAAATATATAATTTCCTTCACATGACTCAGTGTGCAGAATTCCAAGCTGCCCTGTAAGTCCCAGTGAGGACTAATTTGAAGCTTCAAACACAGTTAGGGATCCAGTAGGCTAAACACCTTCTGTCAAATGTCTCCCTCTATCACTCAGTGTGCATGGATTACAAGAATGAGTAGTACTCTGGTGGGCCAAGGTTAAGGACCCTAGGTACCTGGTCTCTGTGCACTGTCCTGCCACGACACAATGTGGTTAGGACGAGGACCCGCAGGCCTAGGGAGGGCTCCTATGCTTGTCCAAAGGAAGCAGGTGTGACCGGCCCGGATCATAGGACAGATTGGCCAGGGGAAGTGGGAGCACTCTGTGCTAGGCTCTGTTCCTTTGCCTGTTGTTTCACTTGGAGCCTGGGATGTGGGCCTACATCCCTGAGATTGCCTCCCCTCCTTGCCTGGGTTCCTCCCGGCTTGTCTGGCTGGCACTTGTGTGGAGGCCCTCTGCCCTGGGGCTGCCTTCTCCATCCCAGGATGGGGTCTCACAATCCTGCAGCCCTCTCGAGGGCTAACCCTGCTTTATGAGTGTGAAAAGGTGCATCTGGTCTCTAGATCAGAGCTTTGTGAGGTCCTCATTAAAGCTCCTTGTCTGATACCCAGCTCGGGGTTCCGAGAACACGGTCCTCAGAGTCTCTGTCACTTCCAAGGTGGAAGGAATCCTTTTTCATAAGACAGGGTGCAACCAGATGGCCATCCTTCAAGCCAGGTCATCTGGTTGCTCTGAGCGCCAAACACATGGTCACATGATGTGCATTCCTAGGGCACGTCCAGGTGGCTAGGCTGTCTTGGAAGTCTAGATGAGGGCTCATTTGACTCTTCAAGCCCAGCCAGGGCTCCAGGAGGTTGGGTGCATTTTCTCTGATGCCCCTCTCTGTTATTCAGTGTGAATGGATTACAGAACAGGGGGGAAGCGTTGCTCCAGATTGGTATGGAATAGGTTCTTGAGACCCTTTCATTGTTAGGTTGCTCTAACCCAGGTGGAGCCCCCAGGGACTTGAGGTCACGGCTTCCTTCCAGGTCTGTCCAATGGGCTTTTCCTCTAAGCCTTGCTTCTTGAAGCATGGCAGGGATGTGAAGCTGGCACCTTAAAGCATGCCGACCTGCTTAGGGGAGCGGTGTAGCCAGTACTGTCCTCTGATTGTGTTGTCCGGCTGCGCTGCCCTGGATGTCCTGATAAAGACTTATTTGACTCTCCAAGCCCAGCCAGGGCTCTATGATGTTGAATGTGTTCTTTCTCATGGCGTGCTCTTTCACTCAGTGTGCAGGATTTACAAGAAAGGCAGAAAGGCTTCCTGAGGATTATTAGGAAAAAGGTATGAGGGATCCCCCGACCTCTAGTCTTTCTCCCGGGCACTGCGAGGGGTTGTGTTGGACCATATCAGGACCCACGAGTCTTGAGTCTGTGGCTGCCTTCAAGCCCAGTCTGATGGCCCTTTCCTCTAAGCTGTGCATCCAGGAGAGCAGGCAGGGATGTAAAGCTGACATCCCCATGCAGGGCAGCTTACTCAGTGACAGTTTAGCCAACACTGTACTCCGATTGATCGAGTCTGATAGAGATGGACTCCTTGGCCAGCCTCAGCTGTTATTTCAAAGAGTTTTCACCCCACCTGGACCATCCAATTTCCGGGTTTTCCTTTTGTGGAGATCACTCAACAGAGTTAACCATAAGCAGACTGGCAACATGTGACATAGTCTGAACAGACTGGATGGGGTCGGGTGGCGCTAGTCCCAAATGCCACCTGGCAGTCCAGGCCCTGTGTGCCTTTCCAGTCTCCCTGTGTGTTGCTGAGACTGCTCCATAGCCCGCACATCCCTTCTGTTGTAACTAAGCAGGCTGGGCTTGCAGGTGCCCGGGTGACTGCTCTGTCCCCCCAGACCCCTGAAGGCAAGCTGGCAACCTAAAATAGGCTCCTGAAGGATTTGAAAATTGGTCTGGGACAGCATGCCGCTCATCCTCCATTCCAGCAGGTGCAGCTACCTGGTTGAACTTGTGTTAATTAAGCCCCTACTGTTAGTACACACTGCCCATTGCTACCACCAATTCAATATTTAGTGAGGTCCTCGCATCAGACCCACTGCAGTCAGCAATGTCTCTGGCGGAGCGGCAAGAAGATGATCAAATTTTACTATCTAGAGGAGGTAGGAGTCACAAGGTTTCCATAGGTAAAACTATGAAGGATCATTAATAGATGAGTAGCACAAGTGACTGAAAGTGACAGCCTGAACCCCTGGCTGCCTCCTACATGGAACCCAAGGCACAGGTCTGGGCCTTCCCTAACATTTCCTCGTCGGCGGAGTATTCCACAGCTGCTGGGTGCTTTGGTGAGAAATGGGCACTCCTGGGAGCTGATGGTCTGGTTTGACAGTCCCTATTCAGGGCCTGGTGGCTACAGACCAGGGAGGAGTCTGATGACCTTCCTGGATGTGGAACTGAGATGGGACCACTCCTCATGAATGCCCAGCCACTAGGCAGAGTGCGTGGTAGGTAGGCATTGGACTGGGAAGGAGTCTGTGGCTCCTGCGGGCTGAACAGCTCCCATAATACCATGTGAGGGGCTGATGAAGCCATGGCCTGTAGGGCCAGGTTTCTACATGCAAGAGCTCCAGACCACGGGGAGGGCCACCTTCCTTGCCTGGGTCAGGATGGAGCCAGACTGAAGAGGAGGCTGGGACTCCTGTATGCTAAACAGAACCCCTCACAAGAGGTGGCCGAAGTCATGGCTTTTACTTGGCAGGCCTGGTCCTTGACACCAGGGCAACAGGCAGGGACACCTTCCGTAGCTGGGCTGGGGAGGAGTCTGGGGCTCCTGAAGCCTGAACAGGTTTTGTGAAGAGCTCTAGTAAGGGTGCAACCACTCTTGGGGTGCTTGTGTTCTGTTCCAGTCTTTCTCCGGTACTTGCTTGAATATCTGCATTGAAAGCAAGCTGTCAGAGGCATTAGGGTTGGGGATGCTGCATGCAGCAGGGAGAAACTAAATCCCAGCATAAAACCTATGGCCACACAAACCTCAAGCTCCATGGACAGAAACAAGGCTTTGACCCACTCTTGTTTGTCCTCTTGTCAACTGTTGTATGGAACTCCACCCAAGTCAACTCCCATTCATCATCCTTATGTGCCCCCTCAGCACCTGGCTCCCTTGGATACTCATCAAACTTCACCTGTCTTGGACAGTCATAGGTGGAGCTTACCAGTGCGAGCCTTACCATGGTTGCCTACCCCTAATTTGTGGATTTAGCCAACATCCCAAGAGTCGATCTTTAGGCAACTGAGAGCACCAAGGCCCTTATTTATACTTTTTGACGCTAAACTGCGCTAACGCAGTTTAGCGTCAAAAAGTTTAGCGCCGGCTAACGGCATTCTGAAGCGCCATGCGGGCGCCGTATTTATTGAATGGCGTTAGCCGGCGCTAGCAGACCGGCGCTGCCTGGTGTGCGTGGAAAAAAAACACGTACACCAGGCAGCGCCGGCGTAGGGAAAAATGGCGTTAGGGCGTCTGAAAATGGTGCAAGTCAGGTTGACGCAAAAAAATTGCCTCCACCCGATTTGCGCCATTTTTAACGACGCCCAGACGCCATTTACATGACTCCTGTCTTAGTAAAGACAGGAGTCATGCCCCCTTGCCCAATGGCCATGCCCAGGGGACTTATGTCCCCTGGGCATGGTCATTGGGCATTGTGGCATGTAGGGGGGCACAAATCAGGCCCCCCTATGGCAAAAAAAATATAAAAAAAATGTTTTTTTATACTTACCTGAACTTACCTGAATGTCCCTGGGATGGGTCCCTCCATCCTTGGGTGTCCTCCTGGGGTGGGCAAGGGTGGCAGGGGGGGTACCTGGGGGCATGCGAGGGCAGCTGTGGGCTCATTTTGAGCCCACAGGTCCCTTAACGCCTGCCCTGACCCAGGCGTTAAAAAGAGGCGCAAATGCGGGGTTTTTTGCCCCGCCCACTCCCGGGCGTGATTTTTGCCCGGGAGTATAAATACGACGCATTTGTGTCGCAGTCATTTTTTTGGACGGGAACGCCTACCTTGTATCTCATTAACGCAAGGAAGGCGTTCACGCAAAAAAATGACGCTGTTTCCTCATACTTTGGCGCTAGACGCGTCTAACGCCAAAGTATAAATATGGCGTTAGTTTTGCGTCGAAAAAAACAACGCTAATTCGGCGCAAACGGAGTATAAATATGCCCCCAAACATTTTATGATCAAGGCCACCCATTGACTGCACTTTCACGTTCGTTGCAAACTTAGTCAGTTTTTAGACATTTTGTTTGTTCATACACAGGCATGAGTGGGCTCTATGAATAAGGACTAAGAGGGAGATTGTGTTATTGTAAACTTTGCCAACTCTTTTGTTGTTGGAGATCTGATTTGCTCTTCTTACCAAGGTGTTGTCCAGCAAAGTGATGTAAAGTTATTGCTATTGAGGAATTTTTATGGAGACTTGGGATTGAGGGGTGGTGTCTTGAGGGATAAGCCTATCCCTCTGTTTTCACAGAGTGTATTCTATTCTGTACACACTAATAGCAAATTTTCTACTCTGCCTGGGAAGTGCGACATTGAGTGACTTAAAAGCTTTGCTCTTTTGCCTATCGCTAATTGCAACACTGAAATTAATTCACTCAATAGGATGTGTACTACGCCACCTTCCACATCCTACTAGGTCTCAATTTGCTTCATCCTAACCAGAAAAAAGGTAAAGATGTTGATTTGGAACATTGCTGGGCGCACAACCATATTACAAATGATACTGGGTGAATTTTATTTCAACACACAATACAGTCATCCTACAGGAGATCTGGTCCCCTACGGATTTATTCTGTGAGGGTTTTGTTTGTTTTCTGTTCTTGCCACACCCTCTTGGATGGCCCAAGCTGGGTAGCTGTCTGGTTTAAGACCATTCTTCATTGTGTTATATTACCCATTCCCAGACACAGTAGGCTATTCCAGGAGTTTTCAGTCAATTGGCCCCAATCTTTAAATGTTGTCCTTATCAATGTTCATAATGATATTTTCTCCACCAATGATAATCCAAATGTGGCCTCCCTCTTTGATTAAATTGGAAAGTTGTATTTTAGCTCCACCTATCTTGATACTGACCTGAATATTGTTTTAGTTGGGGATTTCAATGCAAAACTTGGTATTGAGATGGAAGGTTCAGCTGGGCCAGAATCACATATTTTCAAACCCTAAAAAATGGTAGATAACCGATGCTACTTTCCCATCTGCTTAAACATGACCTTTGCAATACACTCAAATGAGTAGTGCCACGGTATCTTACGACTCTCACCTTTATAGAAGTGGCTGTTTTTTCCATTATTGACTATATTTTGCCAGTAGGAACTTGCTTGACTACATTGAAGAAAGAGTGGTCATTCCCAGTACCTTTAGTGACCGCAACCCTCTTTTCATCACACTGGCATTCTTGGAGCATTGTCCCAGGGATATTGCTGTGTGAGGAATGAATGTCCTTCCGAGGAGTGATGGACTCAGATTAGTGTAGAAGTCTGTCAAACTTATTGATGTTCAGCATACACTTTGTGTCGACCATTTGACCCTGATTCTTGATTGCCTTACACCGATTGATGACCCCATATGAAGTGTGAACAATTTTGTTGCTCTAGACCTCACCATTAGATCATACCTCCTGACGCCCATAGTTAGTGTTAAGACAACCGTCCATCCCTGGCTTGATATGGCATGCAGGGAGGCCCAAAGGTGCCTGCATAGCACGTTAAGGGCTACTCTCAGTGATTCGGTGGCTGTCACTGCCAGTAAAGGCCATATAAAGTGGTTATCTGCAGGAGGAAGGCAGAACTTAGGGAGGAGGCATGGATCACTCTGGTCATTTACTGTAGCTCTAGGAACAGTCTGTTTGGCATAACTGTAATAATAATACATTCATCCAAAGTGACTCTAACCTAAATTTGTGCCAATATCAGTGTAGACATCTGGATTGACCATTCAGAAATGTGTGCCATTCATCTGATATTACTAGTGGGGTACCTGATATTGGCTCACCTATTTTTCCACTGAGCATAGAATTGACCATGGAAGAAATAGCCAAAGTCAATCGTGAAAGATCCTAGGGACTGATGGGGTACTCATGGTGTTAAATAAGTTGGAGGTGGACAGGTGGGCACCAATCATTACAGACTATGCTAATGCAGTGTTTAAGACCAGCATTCCTAAGTCATGGTATTAGTGCCTGTTTTTAAAAAGGTAACAGGGCACCTCCCAGCTGTTATGGACCCTTCTCCTTATTGGACTCCATGGTGAAAGTTATTGGCACGGTCATGCTTAATAGAATCATGCAGTAGACCATTGACAATCATATCATCTCTGTTATCCAAAACACCTTTAGATTGGTTCTGGGAACCCACGAAAAGTGCCTCAATTTATCATTACTAATCAATAAATACCTCCTAGCTAAAAGTGGCTCTGTCTACCTAGCCTTTATGGATCTGGCCTGCACCTTTGATAGCATGGTCAGATCCAAACTTTGGGAAGTGTTAGAATCAAAGGCCTTGGCTTGGTGTCTTTTCCACGAGCCCTCCATTTGAACCCTAATGCCTCCTTCAGATTTAGGGTGAATGGTGAATGTACTGAGAGCTTTGACCTAGGCCGAGACGATCAGCAGGGATGCGTCCTGGTGCCAATATTATTTCTTTTTATATATATATCAAGGATTTGGAGTCTATAATGACTGGTAAGGGGAAGGGCATACCAACCATGAATTAGTGGATTGTTCCCATCCTTCTGTATGCACACAATGCTTCTTTATTGTCATTAACACCCAATAGGCTTCAGCTACTCTTAGTCACTTTTGTGAGCTTCATGGATGGTCACAAATTTAGCCAAAACTTTTGTCATGGCCTGTGTCCTAAAAATCTTGCACTTTGGGGAATACTCATTGCAAGAACCCACAAATTCTCTTACCTGGGGCTCACTGTTGACTCTCAGAGGACCTGGGTCCCCTGTTTAAAACAGGGAAGACCTACGTTTTGCAACTTGATTGGCTATCTCTTCAACCTGTCTACAAAAATGGGTACTAAGCCTGTAACTCCCATTGTTGAGATCTATAAAAGGAAATGTTTACCTTTTTCAAACTACGGTTCTGGTCTGTGGAATATAAGGTTGCCAAATATTTGCAGGATGAGGAGAGCAGAGTATGCAGGCGCCAAGGTCACCTTTGTACGATGTCCATTTGGAATTAACATTACTATATGTAGCCTGTGACATTAACTTGGCCCTGTCAATGTTATGGTGCTCCATCAGTTGAAATTCTGAAGCCTCCTGGAACAAGGAGATCAACTGGGATTGCCTTTCAAGTAACAAGGGCCTCTATATCCCCGGGTTAATGTACATCGAGGACACCTGCAATAAGCTGGGCAGGCCTAATATCTGTTCCTTGCCAGCAAGGAATAAACGTTGGTTTGAAACCAGCTTTAGAGAATTTATAATGGGTAAGATAACTGCTTGAGCTGAAGAAGCGTGCTAACAGGGAGTACCCTTTGATATAAATTACTCTAGGGATGGAACTGCACTTGGAGATGGTGCCTAAAACTTGGGATAGGATTTTATTGGCCAGATTTAGGTCACAAGTCAGCTCTCCTTCCTTCTGGGCCAGTTCAACCCCAAATCCATTCTAGGTTGCCCCTATGATGAGTACTCTCTGAGACAAATTTCAGCAATTTTTCTTTTTGCTTTCCACCCCTGAAGTATGTATAGGTGTGGTTATTTTTAATAAATATGACCTTCTGCGTAGGTGAACACTTTTGATGCAGTTGCCCTGAATATCACTGTGATTCATGTAGACTTCAGGCTGCTACTTTATTTTCGTTGCAGTGCCCCTGTGGAGGTTTGGAGCTAAGTAGGTTGTCTTTGCCCATGTGTTCTGTGGCCTTTGTTATCCACTCTGCACTTTTGTAGATTAAATCTACTTTTAGACTCCTTTGTTAACCACCTAGCCAGTTGCTGAGAATGTCTGAAATATTTAGTTATTGTGTGTCTAACATAATCTTTTTCTTATATTTATAGTCTTCGCCTATACTTTTTATATATTTTTTTGTTTTTAATGTGTATGTGCTTTTATGGTTTGTTTTTATGAACCAAATAAAGAAGATAAAGAAGAACTAGCCCTGAAAATGGATGGCACGAGGGCGTCTGGCATGTACCCGCCCACTATTTTTAACAAAGGTTGTAGTGCACTCAAAATATACAATGTAAATAATAACAATATGCTAATTATACCAAATAGAAACAATTTTAGCATGCAATGTTCAAATGCACCCTGCCTAGCTCATGAAATACTATAAATGAACTAAGTATACTATATTGAGAATGCACAGTCCATGCCCGAAGGCTAGAAAAAAAACAAAGTTAAACAAAGCATTAAATAGGTCATCTAAGTGTAATCAAAACGGTACATGAGAAATTACACATCAAAACAACGTATAGTTGACTGAAATTTAGGTAATTGCTTGTAGATCAGTCGTGTTGCTTCAGTGTTAATTGACACATTATAAATCACTTGACACTGGCAGTCCTTACTTGAAAATGTCTGGTGATTATAAAAGCGACACAATGCATTTAGGGTGAAAACACCTTTCATTAGGGGTAACTGTAATTAATAAAACAGTCCAAATAAATTTGTGAATAATGGCATCACAGGTTGAATAATGAATAACAACAGAGATTATCTCTCTGAAATAAGTGCCAACCATGAAAGTGCGAAATACATTTTGGATCCTTTCATTATAGACCTCTTGTCCTCCCCAAAATATGTGGATAATCCATAACCTTATCCTCAACCAAGTTATAAATAACCCAAAAGCCAAGCAAAATATGCCCATGCACCCATAAGTAATGGTGATAGTGACCACCTTAAAAAAACAATTATGCATGCACCCAATGCGCTCCGTGAGCACCGACACCACTATGTGCCGGAAACAGGCTCACACTACCTCGAGCATCCCCTGTAGTATGTCGATAGAGCACTGCCTGATGTTTAAAATATGTGAAACAAAATCATGAAAACATCCGTACGCACGAGAGTGAAAACAAACAACAGACTGTAGATCCTGGATGCTAAGTGTAATTCCATCCATATACTAAAAAAGTAATCACTAAAACAAAAACGGAGATGAAAGACATAAATTCCAATGAAATAACAAATCTATATGATATACAAAAGTGGAGTGCAAAATAGGGAAGTAAACTATGAAGTGAAACAAATAAAAATAAATATCTGCGCAGTATGCAGTGTTTGATAACCCGACGGTAGCCATGTAAATGTGAAAGGAGAACCACTAGGAAACGCTGTGACTCTACTAATTGCGTGGCCATTACATCTTCTCTCATACCTTGCGTTAAAACCCACCGGGGCATAGTGGTTTAATGGAAATACATTAGAGAAACCAAACAATTAGGCCAAGCGATATGGGGCATGGGTTGGACACAGGGACAACCTTGTCCCACTCGAAAGTACGTTGTAAAGCTGTCGGAAGGGCCCAATACCTGAAGCAGAGGAGGCGATGTGTTAGCACAAATCCAGCAGAATGTAGGTGATGTGCAGGTTCTGAGCTGTGCAAATTGAGATGCAACAGAAGCAGCTTTCTCTAACGTAGGTGATACAGCATCGTCAAGCCGCACATCTGGCAATGTCAACAAAGCAGGCAATTTGTCCCATTGAAAGAGATGTGTCGGTTCAGATTGGCACAATGGCATTGATGCCCATGTTATGGCAGTGTCATCATTTTCTACCCACTTCCAAGGGCCGAGGACAGTATTGGCACCACTTGGCAGGGTAAGACCTGCAGCAAGCAAAGTCTGGGTGCTGTTGCACAATGAGGAGAAGTCTTTGATGTCCCCCAGACTTCAGAACAGGAGGCGAGCCAGAAAGCCCTTGGAATTACTCTTGTTCTGGAGATGTAGAAATGCAGTCCCATCTATTGTCACTCCCAGGCAAGGAGGGCAGCAGGTAGCAGGGCAGGTAGAGCAGGAGTCCAGCAAAGTCCAGAGGAGTCCAGCAGAGTCACAGTCCCTTCAGAAGTACTGCAGTCCTTCATAATAGCAGAATCTCCTCAGGTCCAGAGGTGTGCTGAGTTGGTGGGGTCTAGTTCTTATACCCAGTGGGGCCTTTGAAGTGGAGGACACTTAAAAGTGCACAGAGAGGGGTCCCACAGGCTCAAGAAGGTCTCCCCTTCTTGGACAAGTTTAGAAACAAATGGAAAGCATCAGTAAACCGACTCAGTGAATTATGTCACCAGCCAAGCAGGCCTCATTTAAATTTCATGCTGCCGTAATTTTGAACCATACTTGAAACCAAGTCTTCAAGAGCTGCTGTACTCTAACAATTAAAATTAGCTTTGTCAAAGTAATTATACATTAAAAAATAAACAGGTCAAGCAGAGTCTTTAAATTATCTTTTGACAAAGTTCAATAAAAGAATAGAAAGCTTTATACTCATACCGCTTGTGGAGAATGTTATATAGAGTAAGAACACAGGATTTAAAGTCACAGTTCTTTGCCTGTCATTGAGAAATATAGGTATTTTAAGGTATAGGCAAGGTCACTGGAATAATGGCTAATGAGGGAGCAATTTATGCATCAGGTTCAAATAAACTATGCAGCAAGAACAGGAAAATTATCAGTGGCGGCTGGTAATTTTAGGAGGGAGAGGGGCGGACGGTACACACACACACACAGACACACACACACACACATACATATTCCCTCACACACTCACTCACACCCATTCATTCATACACACCTGCACATAAACCCATCCATTCACAAAACTCATTACCAAATATTCAAACACACATGCAAGCACCAAACATTAATTACAAAAAATAACACTTACCTGCAGCTCTACCTCGGAGGTCCCAGGAGAGGTGGAACTGCTGCCTTCCCTCATTAGTTGACCTTAGGTCAGCCAATGAGAGAAGGCAATAGTCCTAAGGCTCAGAGGTCCTAGGGGAGTTGGGTGGGTCTGCTGCCTTCCCTCATTGGTTGGCCTTAGGTCAGCCAGTGTGGGAAGGCAGCAGTCCCAAGCCTCAGAGGTCCCAGGTGGGTTGGGACTGCTCCCTTCCCTCATTGGCTAACCGTAGGTCAGCCAATGAGGAAAGGCAGCGGTCCCAAACTCGTCACTGAGTGGGGTAGGCTCAGTGACCCCACTCTGTGACGAGGTGTGACTGATTGACAGTCACCCTAGGTGCTTTAGGGCTTAAAACTGAAGCTCCCAGGTCAGAGGCAAGGAGTGACCCTACCCCTTGTCACCAAAGGAGGGAGTCAGGACCTTTTCTGAGCTGAGGACTTCACACCCACAGGAGCTGTGACATCCTCAGCCCAGAAAAGTTCAGCTCAGCCTGCCAGGAGCAGGCTCATTTACTGCATGACTAGCTCCTGGATGCCTGACCTGAAAATGAAGAATGCCTCTCAGGCTGACCTTTGTTCAGCCTGACAGACACTCTTCTTGAGGGGTAAAAGGTGGGGGGGGGGTGTTGCCCCTCAGTCCCTATGGACGGCCACAGCATTTTAAAACAAGTTGATACTGTCTGAACAAAACGTCCACCCAACTATTACCGGTTTAAAACCTCAACACTGCTGTTAGTCAATTATATGTAACTAGTTATGTTTTGCAAAGGGTCTGTCACTGCAAGGTATCAGTTGTCTTGCTTTTTAATGTACATTTTGATCTGCCTTGGCTTGAAACATGAGTATATGCAAACATGCTCTGGCTACATAACTGCAAAACACCGTGACATTGAGGATATGCAAAGCCAAGGTACTTGAATGTTTACTAACGTTCATCCCTAAGAAAAGTATATTGACCAAATCCCATTGTAGGTTGACTCATTCATTCGCAAGTGCTTATTCCTTTTTCGTCTCCCACGCCTCACATAAATCAAAGGTTCTCGCCCGATTTTCAGTTTCACACCAGCAGAAGTAAATGGAATCCTTGTGTCAATTTGTGCACTGCTGATATCGGAGTAAAAACCTCAAATGTATATTACTTGCATAAGTAAGACAGGGGTGCTACACCCTCACGAAATTCTAGGAGTCTGGTGGCCATAGTCCTCTTTGCAAATCAGAATGCACAAATGGCACACCAACTTGTTTGCAAACCATTGTGCGATGTCACCGATGATCTAATCATTACATCAGGCCATCCCACCGGGAGCTGGTTGATTGCCCTATAGGCCAGTCCGACCCTGGAGTAAGGTGATGCATCTTTCATGGACCCTACCACTTGCGATTCGGAAAGGGTCATAAAATATATTTGAAAGTCTGTTTTTGCTTTTGTTCTTTATGCAAACGTATTTTGCAGGGTCGATGTCTGTGCCTTTGGGACTAGATTTTGCTCATGTGGCCCTGGGTTATCAGCCGACGTAAAATTGATGCAAATCATGATTTTGCACATTAAGCTCTATTTTCCATTTGTGTTTAAATTGTGAAACAATAACACTCAATGCCCATTTCAAATGGTATTTGTGCCAGGGTGTTTTCATCTGCAATATTTACTTGATCATCTCCAATATTTACTTGAGTGTACATTGGCATGTAAAATGTAGCAACAATTCTAAAATATGCATTAATAATGGTGCATATCAAGTGGCCAGAGAAGGGAAAGTGATAAAAGGTAGGTCTAGGGGATTAATGTATGTTTATTTTGCATTTAAAAAGACGAGCAATTTAGGATTTTCCGAAAGCAAAAGAATTGTGCCGAATCTATAGCTATTTTTACCACGAGAGTGTTATCCAAAGGTATTGTTGTTTTCTAGATACTGTTATTTCTCCGAATGGATGGGCGATGACAGTGTAATATATTTTATGTTGGTCACTGGATTGATCAAGTTGGTGAGACACCTATCTTTACTGTGCATGAAGCTGAACCACCTTGAAAAAATGTTTGAGAACATATTTAGTTTGTGTATTTTCTAAAGAAAGCAAAAGGTAGGAAAGAACACTAAGATATGCTTCACAGCACCTCGGGCATCACCTTATTTTTTAACTTATCTTCATTTTGTTCAAAGCATTGTCACTCTATTTTTTAGCTGAGATATTCAAAATACACATAAAATGAATAATGTATTATTTGCACATGCATTATTAATGTAGAAATAAATTATGCAAAAGCGTGCACTTCTGAATTAAAATCATAATTTATTTTTCTGTTCCATTTCTCGCATAGTCAAAGACTCATTTTTTGGTTTGCAACACATTTTATGGTAAAGGTTTATTTTGTTTTAGCCTCTGTGCGAACCCTCCAGGGGGTTCCCTTATTAACAAGACTGTGGGAGAAGTAAAAAGGGGAAGGGGGGAAGAGCTTGCGGCTAAGGTACAAAACGCTACCAGAGGATGAAGTAACATCCGGCATCAGATGTTATAGAATTTTAAGGCCTTCCGGCTTTCAAACTAGGTAGATTATTAATGTTAACGTTTGCAGGCTGTGTTCATTTTTATATGTGAATTTAACATAACCATATGCAGGATACCATAGCTGACAGAAATATACTTCCCCTCTTATATTTGAAACTGTGGTATTCATGAGGCATCACGTATTTTGCCTAATTTCTTCAGACTGTCCTATTGGATTCTGCAACTCCTAGGCCAGAAAAATGGTGTCTCCCTTTCTTTTACAGTCAGTATGTACGTTTTACTCGTTAATCCATTAGCAGAGCAACAAGATTGCTGACAGCATGACATTAATGCGTTCACAGAGAAAAATATAGATAACAGCAGAGAGAAGGTAGGTGTTGGAAAATGGGTTATTGGTAGGGCAGGTAGGTACCTACACCTAGCAACAAGCCACAAACCTCCACGTAAGTACAGTTAGGTCTCAATAAATTAATCCCAGCTCTACCCTTGGTAGCTTGGCATCGAGCGTCAAGGCTTAACTTAGGAGACAAAGTGTAAAGCATTCAAATATCACAAAACAGTAATTAAATAAAACACAGGAAACAGTTTAAAAATCCAAAACCAATTTATAAAAATAGCTTATATTTTTATCTTTAAAATGACACAAAAACGATTAAAATCGGTTCAGGGGAACCGGAGATATGAATTTTTAAAGTATTATTATTTTCTAGCGCATAGAAACAAAAAGCGCCAATCGGGTCATCTGGTTGCACCAGGACCGGGACAAAGTCAAACTTTCAGGCCGACCGCGATGGAGCCCTGCTCGGCTACAGGTCGCGGGAGGCCTCGGTTAAAAAGTTACCTTCTGACTTAGTCTTTATTTTGAAGTTTTTCTTCACCGGGACGAACCTGCCAGTTGGATCCGACCTCCTGGAGCCCTTGTCCGGATACGCGAAGTCGGTTTCCTGGGTGGTGATTTCTACCTTCGGACTTAGTCGTTTTTTCGAGATGAAAATCCTTCGACCGGGGTAAACCTGGATCTTGATCCGACGTCCGTGGAGCCCTTCTCGGATACGATGGCTGGAAGGTCCCGGTCAACTTTTTACGTTCGGACTTAGTCTCTTTTTCGGATGTTTTTCTTGACCGGGACGAACCACGAAGTCAGGCCGGGTCGCGGTTGAGGCAAGCCGGCTAGAATTTCCGCGTCGAGTCGGTCACTTTATGGAGCTTTTTTCTAAAATTTCTCCAATCTTTTCCAAACTTCTGGGGCTTCACCCAGATGTTCTTTTAAGGTTCTTTTGGGGTCCACAGCTCACCCCAAGGGTCCAGAAGTTCTGTGATGGTCCTTGGGAAGTGCGGACTTCAACTCCCAGAGTGCACCTGGCGCAAACTCCTTTTTGGCCACTGGGCAGTGGTCATCTGGTCACTTTTTCAGGAGTTGGTGCAGGGGACTCAGGTTAGCAATTTTTCACCTGTAGCAAACAGGGAGTCCCTCCTTGAACCAGTGGAAGCCAGGCAAAGTCCTTCTTGTGGTGAAGCCCAAGTGTGCAGCTGGTGCAGTCTTTCTGAGTGCAGGGTCCAGGTGCAGGCCAGGGGTCCAGCAGGGCAGTCCTTCTTCTCCTTGTAGTTCTTTCTTCTTGAAATTTGGTGGGGATCTGAGGCGTGGGTGCAGGTCTGCCAGTTTTATCCTTGCTCCTGTGTGAAAAGCAGGGGGGCCCTGGTCCTCCAATCAGGGACAGGGTCGTCCCCCTGTGATGACCACTTCCTGGGAAGTGTGGCAAAAATCCATCCCAGAAGGCAATAGTCTCTAAAAATCCAAAATGGATGAATCTGATTTTTAGAGGAGAGATCTGGCTGAGCCCACCCACTGGTGTGGCTAAAAATCATAAACACACCCCTCTCCTGCCCTCTCCTAATCTAATCAAGGGGGCACCTAGCTGTCTGGGGTTGCAGGATGTGGGGGTGTTGCTGGGTGCTCCAGATGTCCTTCTCTGCCTTTGAAGACCAGTTTGGCAGCCCTCCCCCTTCCTGCTTCCCCATCTGCTGAGGGGAGATTCTCTCCCCCAAGCACATTCCTTTGTGTAAAGCCAGGCCACTTCACACCTCATAAAAGTGGCCTGGCAGAAGCTGCTGCAGGCTGGCCAATCAGAGCACAGCAGCAAAAACAATGCAGAGCTGAAATTGGCAACTTTTTAGGTAAAGTCTAAACTTTTTACCTGCACTAGTTATATTAAATCCAACAACTGGAAGTTGTGGGATTTATTATAACAATCAATTTGATACCAAATTCTTGGTATGTAACATTTAAGGAGACTTTAAAATTTAAAATAAAGTCTGCCCATTCTAGCCTATGAAGGCCATTTACTTCAATGAGGGAAAAACGAATTTGGCTGTTTTTACCTCACCAGGGCTTATAAATCTATTTTTATAAAGTCCCTGCTTATAGTTACATGGCACCCAGCCCTAGGGGCACATAGGGCACACCTTAGGGGTGACTTATATGTAAAAATAAGGTAGTTTAAAACTTTGGAAGTACCTTTAATTCCAAAGTCGAATTTGCATATAACTTTAATTTAAAAGCAGCCAGCAAGGCAGGCTGGCTTTTAAAATGACACTGGGCACCTCAGCAATGCACCTAGGTGTGCACCACCTATGCTGTGGTCCCTAAACCTACATGCCCTACCATATACTAGGGACTTATAGGTAGGTTAACTTAGCCAATTATAATTAGCCTAATTTGCATATCCATTTTACACAGAGCACTGGCCCTGGGACTGGTAAGCAGTACCCAGGGCACAGCCAAGAGTCAGTAACCACCAGTACCTATCCAGAAAGAGTGGGGGTGATCAGGCAAAAAAAAGGACTTTCCTACACTGCCCCCCCCAAGATGAAAGGTGATGGGTACTAACCTACACCCTGGTAGTCCTCATCAGCTAAGTGGAAAAACCTGGAAAGGCCATCTGCATTGGCATGAGCAGTCCCAGGTCTGTGCTCCACTGTGAAGTCCATCCCCTGTAGGGAAATGGACCACCTTAACAGTTTTGGGTTCTCCCCCCTCATCTGCATCAACCATCTGAGAGGTCTGTGGTCAGTTTGTACACGGAAGTGAGTGCCAAACAAGTAAGGCCTCAACTTCTTCAGGGACCAAACCACAGCAAAGGCCTCCCTCTCAATGGCACTCCATTTCTTCTCTCTGGGGAGTAGTCGCCTGCTGATGAAGGCAACTGGGTGATCATGGCCCTCTTCATTAACTTGTGCTAACACTGCCGCAATCCCTTCCTCTGAAGCATCTGTTTGCACTACAAACTCCTTGCTATAGTCAGGGGCCAGTAACACTGGTGCTGAACACATAGCCTGTTTTAGGGTGTCAAAAGCTTTTTGACACTCTGGGGTCCAAATGACCTTCTTGGGTTGTTTCTTGGAGGTAAGCTCAGTCAGAGGGGCCACTATGGTCCCAAAATTCTGAACAAACCTCCTGTAATACCCAGTCAGGCCAAGAAAGGCCCTGACCTGAGTCTGGGTTTTTGGAGCCTCCCAATCCAGGATAGTCTGGATCTTGGGCTGGAGAGGTTGTACATGGCCTCCACCAACAAGGTGGCCCAAGTACACAACAGAACTTTGCCCTATCTGGCACTTGCTTGCCTTGATAGTCAGGCCTGCTTGAAGCAGGGCCTGAAGCACTTCCTTCAGGTGGACCAGGTGGTCCCTCCAGGTGGAACTAAATACAGCTATATCATCTAGATAAGCTGCACTAAAAGATTCCAACCCAGATAGGACTCTATTCACCAACCGTTGGAAGGTGGCAGGAGCATTTTTCATCCCAAAGGGCATCACCTTGAACTGAAAGTGGCCCTCTGGTGTGGAAAATGCAGACCTCTCCTTGGCTCTTGGACTTAAGGCAATCTGCCAATATCCTGAGGTCAGATCAAATGTGCTCAGGAATTTGGCAGCCCCCAACCTGTCAATGAGCTCATCAGCTCTAGGTATGGGGTGAGCATCAGTCCTAGTGACTGCATTTAGACCTCTGTAGTCCACACAGAATCTTAATTCTTTCTTCCCACCTTGGGGACTAGCTTTGGGCACCAGTACCACTGGACTGGACCAAGGACTATCAGAGTGCTCAATTACCTTCAGATCCAACATCTTAGCCACTTCAGCTTTGATGTTGGCCTTGACCTGGTCAGACAGCCTGTACAGCTTGTTCTTGACAGGCAAGCTGTCACCAGTGTCAACATCATGGACACACCAATTGGTGAGTCCAGGGGTCAGGGAGAACAGACTAGCAAACTGTCCCAAGACTTGCTTACAGTCTTGTTGTTGCTGATCTGTCAGTTTGGGAGAGAGTACCACTCCCTCCACTGACCCATCTTTTTCCTTTGAGGACAGGAGGTCTGGCAGAGGTTCACCCTCCTCCTCCTTCCCTTCATCAGTGACCATCAGCATGGTCATGTCTGCCCTGTCCTGGTGGGGTTTCATCCTATTAACATGCAGGATCCTGTGAGGATTCCTGGGGGTGCCAAGGTCCACCAAGTAGGTGACCTCACCTTTTTTTTCTAGGATTGGATAGGGCCCAGTCCATTTGGCCTGTAGTGCCCTAGGAGCCATGGGCTCCAAAACCCACACCAGCTGTCCTGGGTGATACTCAGGCATGGTAGCCTTTTGATCATGCCAGAGCTTCATGAGCTCCTGACTGGCCTCCAGGTTCCTGCTTGCCTTCTTCATATACTCAGCCATGCGAGACCGCAGGCCTAGTACATAATCCAGCACATTCTCCTTGGCTTCCTTGAGAGGCTTTTCCCAAGACTCTCTCACCAAGCACAATGGGCCTCTTACAGGGTGCCCAAACAGTAACTCAAAGGGGCTGAATCCAACCCCCTTCTGTGGCACCTCCCTGTAGGCAAACAGCAGGCATGGGAGGAGGACATCCCATCTCCTCCTGAGTTTGTCAGACAAACCCATGATCATGCCCTTCAGGGTCTTATTGAATCTTTCCACTAGACCATTGGTCTGTGGATGGTAGGGTGTGCTGAACTTATAAGTAACACCACACTCCTCCCACATGGCTTTCAGATAGGCTGACATAAAGTTTGTGCCCCTATCTGAGACCACCTCCTTTGGGAATCCCACTCTGGTGAACACACCAAGTAGGGCCCTAGCCACTGTGGGTGCAGTGATTGTCCGGAGGGGTATTGCCTCAGGGTACCTGGTGGCATGGTCCACTACCACCACAATGTACCTGTTACCTGAAGCAGTTGGTGGGTCTAGGGGACCAACAATGTCAATCCCCACCCTCTCAAAGGGAGTCCCAACCACTGGCAGTGGAATTAAGGGAGCCTTTGGCTTGCCCCCTGTCTTGCCACTGGCTTGACAGGTGACACAGGAGCTGCAAAACTCCCTGACTTTTTCTGACATTTCTGGCCAAAAAAAATGGTTGACCAGCCTGTTCCAGGTCTTGGTCTGTCCCAAATGACCAGCTAAGGGGATATCATGGCTTAAGGTAAGGAGGAATTCTTTATACTTTTGGGGGACCTCTACTCTCCTAGTAGCCCCTTCTTTGAGGGTCCTAGCCTCAGTGTAGAGAACTCCATCCTCCCAGTAAACCTTGTGGGTACCACTGGTATCCCCTTGTTCTTGCCTGGCAGCAGTCTGCCTCAGGCCCTCAAGAGTGGGACACTCTCTTTGTCCCTGGCACAAATCTTCTCTGGTGGGCCCACCTGCCCCTTGCAGTTCTGCCAAGTCAGGCAGAGTTTGCAGGGAAGGTGTCCCTCCCTCAGAGTTCAGATCCTCCCCCTCAGGGTTGGATTCTTCCTGACCCTCTGTACTTGTTGGGGCTGGTAAGCCAGACCCAGTGCCCTTTCTCTTCTTCTTGGAGGCTTGGCCCATTGTTCCAGGGTCCAAGTGTCCAGCATTTCCCTGTTGTGCTGCCTGTGACCTGGTCACAGCACACACCCATTCAGGGAGATCCAGCATCTTTGCATGGACCCTTCTCTCCACTTCTGACCATTCAGATGCTTCAAGATCATTTCCCAGTAGACACTCTACTGGGAGGGCAGGAGCTACAGCTACTTTTTTAGGGCCAGTCACACCTCCCCATTCCAGACTTACCATAGCCATGGGATGGAGTTTGGTTCTGCTATCTGCATAAGTCACCTGGTGGAAGACACCAGGTAAGACCTGCTCTGGAGAAACCAGCTTTTCTGTGACCATTGTCACACTGGCTCCTGTATCTCTCAGAGCTTCCACTTCAGTCCCATTGACTTTAGGCCGCTGCCTATACCTCTGCATGATGGGAGGTAAGGTGGCCATAGTTGCAATGTCCACCCCACCCACGGATACTAAGGTGACTTCAGTGTACCCTGATTCCACCCCTGGGCCAACTTCCACCCCCAACCCTACACTAGCAATCCCCTGGGATTGCCCACCAGTGGGGGGCTTCTTGGTGCAGATAGCATCTCCTCTTTTATGTCCTGGCTGATAACAGTCAAAACACTTGCCGGCCTTAGCAAGCTCCTGAAACCTTCCTGCTTTAGCAGGATCAAAATTCTTCCCCTGATACCCTTTCCCTTTAGAAGTGAATTGGCTCGGGGCTCCCCCTCCCTGAGAAGTTTTTGGGGACTCTTGTGAGGACTCTTTGGGTTTTTTGTCATCTTTCCCCTGGTTCTTCCCCTGAGAAGAACCATGTCCTCCCTTTTTCTGATCACCCCCTGGGGGTCTCTGGTTAACCCTAGTTCTTAACCAGTCATCTGCTGCCTCCCCCAGCTCTCTGGGGTTGGTCATCCTAGAGTCTACTAGATACTGGCGGAGCCTCTCTTGGACACAATTAGTTAGAAGGTGCTCCCTCATAATCAAATTGTACAGCCCCTCAAAGGTACTTACCCTGTTGCCTTGTATCCAGCCCTCCAGTGCTTTCACTGAAATGTCCACAAAGTCCACCCAGGACTGGGTGCTTGTCTTTTGGGTGTCCCTAAACTTAAGTCTATACTGCTCTGGGGTTAGACCAAACTTTTTAGTCAAGCATCTCTTCATACTGGGGTATGAGTCTGCATCCTCCCCACTCATGGTTAGGAGCCTATCCCTCCCAGAGTTGGGAACTAACTCCCAAAGGAGTGAACCCCAGTACTGAGGCTTGACTTTCCTCATCTGGAGGGCCCTCTCAAAGGCCCCCAGCCACTTATCGATGTCATCCCCCTCTACATAGGCAGGAACCACCCCTTTGGGTAATCTGGGGGAAAAACCCCCACCCAGGGACACCTCAGTTTCTTTCTCGCTGCTTCCATCTTTTTTTTCTTTGCTTGCCCACATCTTTTTTTCTAGGGCAAGCTTATCTGCCTCCAAAGCTATGTAGGCTAGCTGGGCTTCCAGCTCTCTCTCCCTGATGGATGGGTTCTCTCCTCCTGAAAGGACCCTCTTCCTACCACTAGCTTTGGGTCTGCCCCTAGTGACTGTGTCCAGTGAGGACCGTTCCTCCTCTTCCTCACTTGGGGTCTGATGCCTTTCCTCCCCTGAATGGTTAGAGTTAGCATCATCTTCTTTTGGTTCCTCCTCTGGAGCTTCCTCTGTCTCTACCTCTTGGGCCTCAGCCCATGCTGTCAGGGATTTAATCAGGATTTCTTTTCTGAGATTAGTGGTTGCAGGCAACCCCCTCTCAATACACAACCCCCTAAGCTGGACTACTGTCAGTGTGGGTAGGCTAGCCAGATCAAGCTCCATGGTTCCCTAGTTTTGTGTCAATAAAAACTTTTTGCAAAAATTGGTAACAGGAATTTAGAAAAATTACAAAAATTCAATAATTGAAATTAATCCAAATTAATTTTTAAAAAAAATTAAAATTAAAAATTAAAAACAATTTTTGCACTAGGACAATTTAAAGGATTTTTAATTTGTTTTATCTAAAACTGTAACGTGATATTGAACACAAGTACAGGATCCCGTCGCTGCTTCCAATTATGTTGGAAAATGGGTTATTGGTAGGGCAGGTAGGTACCTACACCTAGCAACAAGCCACAAACCTCCACGTAAGTACAGTTAGGTCTCAATAAATTAATCCCAGCTCTACCCTTGGTAGCTTGGCATCGAGCGTCAAGGCTTAACTTAGGAGACAAAGTGTAAAGCATTCAAATATCACAAAACAGTAATTAAATAAAACACAGGAAACAGTTTAAAAATCCAAAACCAATTTATAAAAATAGCTTATATTTTTATCTTTAAAATGACACAAAAACGATTAAAATCGGTTCAGGGGAACCGGAGATATGAATTTTTAAAGTATTATTATTTTCTAGCGCATAGAAACAAAAAGCGCCAATCGGGTCATCTGGTTGCACCAGGACCGGGACAAAGTCAAACTTTCAGGCCGACCGCGATGGAGCCCTGCTCGGCTACAGGTCGCGGGAGGCCTCGGTTAAAAAGTTACCTTCTGACTTAGTCTTTATTTTGAAGTTTTTCTTCACCGGGACGAACCTGCCAGTTGGATCCGACCTCCTGGAGCCCTTGTCCGGATACGCGAAGTCGGTTTCCTCGGTGGTGATTTCTACCTTCGGACTTAGTCGTTTTTTCGAGATGAAAATCCTTCGACCGGGGTAAACCTGGATCTTGATCCGACGTCCGTGGAGCCCTTCTCGGATACGATGGCTGGAAGGTCCCGGTCAACTTTTTACGTTCGGACTTAGTCTCTTTTTCGGATGTTTTTCTTGACCGGGACGAACCACGAAGTCAGGCCGGGTCGCGGTTGAGGCAAGCCGGCTAGAATTTCCGCGTCGAGTCGGTCACTTTATGGAGCTTTTTTCTAAAATTTCTCCAATCTTTTCCAAACTTCTGGGGCTTCACCCAGATGTTCTTTTAAGGTTCTTTTGGGGTCCACAGCTCACCCCAAGGGTCCAGAAGTTCTGTGATGGTCCTTGGGAAGTGCGGACTTCAACTCCCAGAGTGCACCTGGCGCAAACTCCTTTTTGGCCACTGGGCAGTGGTCAGCTGGTCACTTTTTCAGGAGTTGGTGCAGGGGACTCAGGTTAGCAATTTTTCACCTGTAGCAAACAGGGAGTCCCTCCTTGAACCAGTGGAAGCCAGGCAAAGTCCTTCTTGTGGTGAAGCCCAAGTGTGCAGCTGGTGCAGTCTTTCTGAGTGCAGGGTCCAGGTGCAGGCCAGGGGTCCAGCAGGGCAGTCCTTCTTCTCCTTGTAGTTCTTTCTTCTTGAAATTTGGTGGGGATCTGAGGCGTGGGTGCAGGTCTGCCAGTTTTATCCTTGCTCCTGGGTGAAAAGCAGGGGGGCCCTGGTCCTCCAATCAGGGACAGGGTCGTCCCCCTGTGATGACCACTTCCTGGGAAGTGTGGCAAAAATCCATCCCAGAAGGCAATAGTCTCTAAAAATCCAAAATGGATGAATCTGATTTTTAGAGGAGAGATCTGGCTGAGCCCACCCACTGGTGTGGCTAAAAATCATAAACACACCCCTCTCCTGCCCTCTCCTAATCTAATCAAGGGGGCACCTAGCTGTCTGGGGTTGCAGGATGTGGGGGTGTTGCTGGGTGCTCCAGATGTCCTTCTCTGCCTTTGAAGACCAGTTTGGCAGCCCTCCCCCTTCCTGCTTCCCCATCTGCTGAGGGGAGATTCTCTCCCCCAAGCACATTCCTTTGTGTAAAGCCAGGCCACTTCACACCTCATAAAAGTGGCCTGGCAGAAGCTGCTGCAGGCTGGCCAATCAGAGCACAGCAGCAAAAACAATGCAGAGCTGAAATTGGCAACTTTTTAGGTAAAGTCTAAACTTTTTACCTGCACTAGTTATATTAAATCCAACAACTGGAAGTTGTGGGATTTATTATAACAATCAATTTGATACCAAATTCTTGGTATGTAACATTTAAGGAGACTTTAAAATTTAAAATAAAGTCTGCCCATTCTAGCCTATGAAGGCCATTTACTTCAATGAGGGAAAAACGAATTTGGCTGTTTTTACCTCACCAGGGCTTATAAATCTATTTTTATAAAGTCCCTGCTTATAGTTACATGGCACCCAGCCCTAGGGGCACATAGGGCACACCTTAGGGGTGACTTATATGTAAAAATAAGGTAGTTTAAAACTTTGGAAGTACCTTTAATTCCAAAGTCGAATTTGCATATAACTTTAATTTAAAAGCAGCCAGCAAGGCAGGCTGGCTTTTAAAATGACACTGGGCACCTCAGCAATGCACCTAGGTGTGCACCACCTATGCTGTGGTCCCTAAACCTACATGCCCTACCATATACTAGGGACTTATAGGTAGGTTAACTTAGCCAATTATAATTAGCCTAATTTGCATATCCATTTTACACAGAGCACTGGCCCTGGGACTGGTAAGCAGTACCCAGGGCACAGCCAAGAGTCAGTAACCACCAGTACCTATCCAGAAAGAGTGGGGGTGATCAGGCAAAAAAAAGGACTTTCCTACAGTAGGTAAGATGAATACACGGCACTTAATATTATAATGCCTTTTATAACTTTTTACATTGCATTGTACTTTGTGCTGTGGCATTTCTTTTTTTACATTACAGTACAACAACGACTGTTAGTTATGGTGAATTCACTTAAAAACATGACTGTTGGATAGTCGAATTGTTTATTCGATCAGCCACGCTATAGCTAGTCTTTCTTTTATATGCATGATAAGTCTCGCATCAGTTGTGTGTAGCTAGTCTCGTTTCTACATCCATGGTTTTGTACAAGCTTCCATACACCAAACTACAAGCTTCTCCATACATAATACAAGTAGAGAAGAAATTGCATACACATTATGATAGAGATAACATTATTTTTAGACAAGAATGCATGCTAAACACACATGATTCCTTCCATCTTTATTGGTGTATGCAGCATGCATTTATGAGTTCCACAGAGAGAAGTGTTTCTAAATCTAATGACTTAGAGTCGTCCCCGGGATTGAAGGTCTGATACCCATCCTTTCTTTCCTTTCTTGAAATTGAATGCAGTTACGCATCCTCGCACCACAAACTTTATCATTCTTCAAAAAAAATTTTGAGGATCAGTATCTCATATCAGTGTAATTTTAGGTGAGTGCACGGACTCATGCCACAGCAAATGTGTTGCAAGACCATCTAATCCTAACACATTCCCTTAAAGTCTCACGCTCCCAGCTCCACACCATGCTCCTCAAATCTCTGATGTTGATGTAAGAGTTCTTTTTCCCCAGTCTGGACTGGGCAGCTAATAAGCACTGTCTGCTCCTCTCTTACCCCTTTGGATCAGCTATTCAGTGGCACATTCCTTAGATATCACTACCCCCCACAAACCGAAATCAGCAATCCCGCAGGCTAACACCTGAGACATCATCTTATTTAGAAGGATCATTCAATATGAGCAACAATGTGATATGTATTAGATGTAGCAACACAAAAGGATCACTGGATCCACGTCTCAGCATACCCTTCCCACTTAGGGCAACTTTAGCAACACAAAAGGATGATGGATGGAGTGCGGAAACTTTTCAAACACTCACCCCCAGTCACAGATCTGGGTTTAATTCATCGTTCTTTTGCTCACCATGCCACCGAAGTTTGGGCCCAGTCATATTCAAATCAGTCTTGACCTTGGAGGTGAGTGTTTGAAAAGCTTCAACACTCCGTCCATCATTTTATTTTGTTTTGTGTTGTTACTTTGTGCGCCCCAAGTGCCTAGGGTATGCCCAGAAGTGTGTCCCTTGCTCCCTGCACCACTGGATTCAAGCTAGCCTGGCTGGTGAAGGGTGATACCCTGAAACCGGTTCCAGAATGCTTGTTTCCTGTCCAGGGAAGACCTGGCTTGGCAGTTCGAGCTGTACTGTTCCCATGGGGAACAGGGTCAAGACTGATTTGCAAATGCCTGGGTCCTAACTAGGGTGACGTGGCGAGCAAAATAACGATGGATTAAACCAGATCTTTGACTGGGAGTGAGCGTTTGAAAAATTTCAACACTACTTCCATCATTTTATTTTGTTTTGTGATGTTGCCTTATGTCCCCTAGGTGACTAGGGTATGCCCAGACCTGGGTGCCTTGCTCGCTGCACCATTGGATTCAAACCAGCCTGGCTGATGAATGGTGATACTCTGAAACTGGTATCAGGATGTTTGTTTCCTGTCTAACGAGGACCTGGCCTGGCAGTTTGGGCTGGACTGTTCCCATGGTGGATAGGTTCAAGACTGATTTGAATATGGCTGGATCCAAACTGGGGTGAAATAATGGTTGATTAAACCCAGATCTGTGACTGGGGGTGAGTGTTTCAAAAGTTTCAACACTCCATCCATCATTTTATTTTGTTTTGTGATGTTGCCATGCATTAGGTGTATTCTGACACATACTAACAGACATCCAATTAGAAATCGACTTACTGCACAGGAACAGGTTTTCATTGAAAAGCATGAGTCTGGGTAAGACAAGTGAACATTCCCAGACATAGCTTCTTTTAGGTCTGACTGGACACCACCACTGTCTTCCAGAGATTTTGTCACTATGCTTTGAAAATACACGTACAGGGGAGCCACAGGAGTAGACATCTCTCACATTATGCTATTGGCTCAGTGGTGTATTATAACACCTCCTGTTCAGGCGTCTACAGTGGTGCATTGATTTAAGGAGCACTTTGAAAATAAAGCTTCTAACAGTAAAAATAATTTATGTATGACAAACTCATACTTGAAATATGATGGAATACCTATGTAAATGTTCTTTATTATTTGTCATGCTATGACAACATATATTAAAAAGCATCTACACACATATTTTTACTTTGTTTCAAACATATCTTGTTTTGGTTTTCTTGGGGGAAGGCTGTTCCTGTCTAGCTTCTCTACCAAAGGACTGTTTCTGTTTCCTGTGTCTAGGCCACTTTTGCACTGTTCCTCACACAGAACATCCCTGTCATTGTTCTAAATTGACAGCCCCTTAAAGAACTATGTTGCTGCCAAGGAAATTGTCTTCTTCTCTTATGTTCTAATGTGTGGCCACTCTTGTTTCTTCTACACGCTGAGGGGGGAATAACATGCACGTTGTGCTTGACCCGTGCCAGTGCTAGCGGAGGTATTTTTAATAATAAGTTTATGTTGACAATGAAATAACGTAGAAAATAGTGCACGCATTTGAAAATGTGATCACGAAGAATGGCCACCAATGTTAGCAAAGTGTGCTAATCAATGATTAATACTTATGAAATATTGAATATATGTTGGACTAATGCAGTAATATGTCATATTGCGAGTTACAAAGTAAGCTTTAGCTGTATTAATTGTAGGCCTTAACTTAGTGAGTGTCTTGTCCTATTTTGCCAGGCCTCATGTAAAAGCTGCATTTGTTAGCGTTGAATAAAAATGCTGACCAAGAGAATTGAACTGTGAAATGTCTATTGTATTGTTTAAATGTGATCATAACTGAAGATTTTTGTGTGAACCGACTGCTAGGAGATGATGTTCCTGCTAATATAACATTTTGTGTGTAATGTGTGTGGGACTGACTTTTCCAGGACAAGAAAAATGAAGATACTGACCAGAGTGGAAGCTGCATCAAATGTGTTACCTGACAAGCCAGGTGATGAGGACATCGCAAGACAAACCAATCAGCAATGTGAGAACGGAGAAATATTAGCATTCATAGATTTGGGATAGTAGTTTTATTGGACAGAGTGTGACCATATGATTAACTGAACAATAGGGAATTAGGGGATAGTTTAGTTGACTTTAATATAACAACACTCATTCTGAGAGAAGACAGTCATTCCGTCATTCTGACATTCTGGCTCATTGTGCCCATATTTTCCTGACGGAGAGCCTGATGCCTTGCTGATCGACTACTGTCCTGAGGACGAAGGCTGATTCTGCTTTGCTGATCCATACCGATGATAAGTAAGCACCGAAATGTGATTATCATGCATATGTGCTTTTTTTTCTATGTATCAACCTTCGCTGATTTGATAGGGCCATAGTTAGATGTTTTTCCAAATTTGTGTTACTAAAATGGTTTGCATGAAGCCCAACAAGCTGATGCTAATCTGAGGTTAGTTAAGGATTCTCATTAATAGAATTCTGATAACAGGGACTAATGCTTGATGAACTTCTCTGCTGAATTTTATGTACACCATAACTTTGTTGCAGCTGATTTTGCTATTGATTTGTACTGTAACTTTAGAATGTGTTTTAGTTCCAGCTTTGATTAGATTGTGTTTCTTCCGCCGATGTGGATGACCAGTGTTGTTTCTGTATGTGTTTCATGTGATTTTGAGATTAATCTACATGACCATAGCATTGTTAATATAGGGATATAAACATTCTAAACTTTTACTAAAGGTGTGGTTAGTAATGACTGAAAGGTCACAGTGTGTAACAATTACTGACTCCATTGATTATTGCTTTTCTTGATTACTAATGACTACTGATTATTTGTATTGGTTCATTGATTATGTACTGGAGCTATCATAAGAACATCTTCATTTAGAGTCAAAAGGTTCATCGACCTATTCACGTCCCTTTGTACGTTTACTTATGAAGGTCTGACGTGTTAGCACCAGAATCCCTCCTCCCATCTCCAACTTACTGCTTCATCTGTCCTATTATCCAATTTTTGTTATCTTCCCTTCTTTGCAGCTAGTCAGACTTGAACCTTCTGAATATAAGTGCAGTGTTGAGATATTGAGTGCTTGTGGTAAATCTTTCACATTTATACAAACCTGCAAAGCATTTAGTTAAATGTCTTGAAACTAACACTGCAATAGGACCCTCTCCCATTCCAAAATGACCACCAGTGAACCTGGCTTGGTTTCACTTTTTAGCCTTTGTTTATTTTTAAACACCTTTAACTTTAATATCTGTAACCATACCCAGTGTGTGTGTGTGTGTGTGCCCTATATGTGTTATAGAAGTATGGATGTGTGTGTCTATGTGCTGCCTGACTTTGTGGGTGGTCTTCTGTTTGTAATCTGTATTTACAAAGGTATGTTAATGGCATGTATGAAATTGGCTTTGTGTGTCCTTGCCTTTAGTATGCTAATTCTTGAAAACAGAGGTTTTCACAAATGCAGTTGGCATCTGTTACCACATTAAATTGAATACTTTTATTTAAGAGACGCCATTGAGAAGAATGGTTACACCAGAGCAAAGGGCTGCTTCTTCAATGAGAATGAAAGGTACTCTATCTATGGTGGCCAGAGAGAAACAACCTGTGGTAAAGCCATAGATAAGGGTGAGAAAAGCAACTATGTTAAGCCTATGTCAGCTAGTATGGATATAGCCTGAACTACCAGGTGCTAGGGCTTCAGGCACCATTGCCAGAAGGGGAAAGAACACTACCAGATGCTTTTGGTGAAAGGTGTACTTCCTGCCTTAGCTGTGAAGAGAACCCTGAGAGGTTCATTTCATAGCAGGCTATACCGCGTTAGGTCGACGGCAAAAACAATGTAAGAAACGTATGCTAGGAAATATCAGGAACTGAATGGGCAACGCAGCATTACTTTTAGAGTCCATGGTTTATTATCTGCCATCTATTTATCACTCTCTGTTAATGGTGTCCCACCTCACCATGTAGCACCTCCTAGACTGAGTGCAGTGAAGAATGAGATGGTGCCATATTAAAATCACCGCCAAAAACACAAATTCAGCTTTTTTAGGCAAAAGCCTACCAGATGACGCAGCTGTATGGTTAGCTAAGACATCGTGGAGACATTCAGAAAACTTCCCTCTGAATGCATTATGCCCGCTGCTTACCATTGGCTTTGTGGTTTGTAGCTCTGGCTTTCTATTAACTGGCCTTATCCGTTTTAGGCTGTCCAGGGTGAGATCGTCCATCCCAAAGAGCAAAGCCTTTTCACAGTAACTCCCCTTGTATTTCCCACGAGCGCTCCTTTCTGTAAGCAGGTCTGTAAACCTTGTTCTTAATTTGTCATATTTGCTTTCCATTCACAGACAGAGGTCCAATGTCAGGCTCTGTTTCCAAGGGATCTTGGGGTTTACCTTCTTTTTCTGTCTTCAAAGTAAGAGGATTTATGCGACAATCTTCTGGATATTGGTGATAGGTGAGGGTTTTTTCTAGTCGACAACAACATTTAATTGAACTGTGCAAGTGTTTTAGAATTTGGAATGCAAAGATGAAGCACATTTTTTGTTAATTCTGAAATGTATCGGAAACAAATACTTTATTATGATCAAAAGTAAAACCACATGTCTGTGCAAATGTACTTTTCATCTTGATTCCAAATGTGCTGTCTGCAAAGCTGTGTGCTACCACTCCATTCATACTCCACTCTACGCCACTCCACTCTACTCTTCATCACTCCACACCAATGCACTCTACTCTGCACCACTCCACTTTACACCACTCCATGTGACTGCACTCTTCACCACAGCATTTTACTCCACTCTGTTCAACTACACTGTACGCCACTTCACTCTATGCATCTCTACCCTATTTTGCACCACTTTACTCTATGCCAATGCACTGTTCACCACTGCACTCTACAGCACTCCATACTACGTCAGTAGAGTCTACTCTGCACAACTCCACCCTATGCTACTCCACTAGTCCACGCTTCAACAATGTACTCTTTGTCAATGCACTCTATGCCAATCCACTGTATACCACTCTAATCTTCTCTGCACAGTTACATTGTATGTCACTGCACTCAACACCACTGCATTCTACTCTCCACTACTGCTTTCTATGACACTGCACTCTATACCACTGCCCTCTACACTACTGCACTCTACAACACTATACTCTGCAGCACTGCACTTTCCACCATTGAACTCTACTCATTCTACTTTGCATCATTTCACTCGATGCCACTGCACTCTGTATCACTACATTCCATGACACTGCACTCTATTCCACTCCACCCTACAACACTTGTTGCATTCCATTCTATGACACTCCACAACACTTGCCTCTACGTCACTAACTTTTAGACATGCTGATCAACAGCCACACTGGTGTACAACATGGCTAAATTTCATTGGCAAAGCCAATAGCTCTTGCATAGGTGACATCTATTGGCTTGCCAATGCTCATTCTATAACCATTGTAATATTCCTGGTTCTGAGCTACTGTGACTGTAAGTTCTATGTTTTGATTGGGCAGTGCCTAAAACCAATGCCAAGTAAAACCAGAAAAATGGCATATAACAGCAATAATTGAGATGATTATCATAATTGTTTACTCTGAATGTTAATTACATTAAAGGGTGCAGGATATGTGATGAGTATTCATCTCCAGGCACTGTATTCACAACTACTGGTAGTTCTTCTAGCAACTTTTCAGATGATGCTGCTGTGGCAAAACCTAACAGGAACTTTCTTCCTATGACTCAAACGTTTGTGTGCTGTGCTTTGATTATTTTGGTCAGACAAGCAATCTCTGAAGCGCACACATGATTTGCTGTTGCAGAGAAATACCAATGCTGTGTTCCACCAGACGCTAAAAGGAGGTGGTACTTAAACCACGTTATTTTGACTATAGTATTGTAAAATACACAGTTTGTCTAATACTTGCTTAAAATTATTTCAATGCTTTCTTGATCCCAAATGTCCTGAAGTGAGAAGTTTTTTCATCATAATATATGTTTATTCAGACCGTAGTCTATAAAACAATTAAAAACAATGTTTCATACAATTTGACAATCATGAGTATCGAGTGTATAATGTCCTTTACTTATCTCAAATACTACCACACCTCAATTACATTAAGCCATATTTCGTCAAATAATAAAACTATATAACCTCAGCATTTATCAGACTTTCCGTCATTGGCTATAAAAAAGATCCTAATGAGCATGTAAAAACCAAAAAACTCCATCCTAATTAAAACCAAATTCAGAGTCTTTTGATGCTCCATTGCCATATTTCAGTGAAACTGGTTTTAAAACATTGCGAAGCTCTGATCTGAAGGATAAACAATCCATTAAAAGGTGCACATTTGAACATTTAATTCTGAAACGACAATTACAAAAGCCATTAGATTTCTTTAACCCCGGAGCCTCCTCATGATAAGCATACAAAGCGTGGATCCTAATGCGAAATGTTAAAATTTCCTGGCTTATGGTGTATTTGCTAATGCCTCAAGATAGGGGAGAAAGCAAAATCCTGCCAGACATCTCAGCATAGGGCTGTAGACTTCCTTTTACAAACATAGGTAATATTTCTGGCTCTGGAGGTATATTAAAATGTTGGTACGTAATTCGTTTTTGGACAATTCTATTGGAAGATCCCACCTGGAGTGGTCCAACGAACACAGACCGCTTATCCTTGATAATGTACATCATAAGCTAACTGCCCATTTCTTTCACTCTTCCAGATTTCATCCCTACACCATAATGAGATTTTTACATTTCAGGCCACCAGCAGCTTATCCCAAAATGTTAATACAGCTCTTTCTGAAAGGCAGGACCCTTGTGGTATTCCTATTTCCAGACTTATTAGCCTGAACCTTAGAGAACCAGTGCAGTTGCAATTTCCTTTTTAGACATCCCCCTTCAATTTTATCCCAATTACTCATCCTGCTTAAATACACAATTTCCACACCTAATAGCTATTTTATCTGAACTATTTTGTTATACACTGCCATGACTGGGTCCAAATGAGGTCCCCCAAACATTTTCCTAAATGTATTTAATATTATGATTGTTGGCACGGCATTGGCTTTAATTACACCCAAATGCGTCATCCGACTTAACTTTGATGTAAACTGTAAGCCCAAATAACGATATAAGACCACTTCTTCTGTTCTTCTTTTTCACAGGAACCATTTAAATTCCTTCTTTCTTTCCCCAAAAATCAGAACTTTGTTTTTTTCTACAGTTACAAAGAGCTTTTTGTCCTCTATGTGTCTTTCAAATAGAGTTCATTTTTGCTGCAAGCCAATTTGCATTACATCATTATAACTAGGCCATCTATGTAAAGCAAGCATGCCACATGATGTCCACATGATGAAAAAGTAGCTACCTCATTCAGGATCTTCGGCAGGTCCCTTAAATACAATGCAAATAAGGTTGGAGTTAAGACACATGCTTGCCACAACTCTTTCTTTAACATAATCTTCTCTGTTAATGTTCTGCCACTATCAAGTTCTACTTGGGCCCTATTTCTATGGTGCAATTCTTTTAAAATACTACACAGGCCTCTCTGAATATCTAGTCTTTCCTGATTTTCGAATAGAATCTCTCGATTTACCAAATAAAACGTGGCTCAGTAGTCAACATAGGACCCGGAGGCCTCCAAAACGGCCCACACTCCCCCCGCCAGGAATACAAGAGACGACAAGCTTTACTCGTTGGAAGAAGTGTCTTTTATTTTCAAAAAGACATCATTTAAAATAACTCATAACTTCAACAAGCCAAACATCAAATAGCAAGTATAGCAAGGTTAGTAAATAAAGAAAACATTTTTATTTACATGTTACTGAGAAATTACTTGTGACCATAACCAATCTGACAGGATCCCTTCCTGTCCTGAACCACCATTTGGACCACACAGGTGACCCATGTCTCACGTGTATCCGTAGGAGGGAGGGTTACCCTGACTACACTGTACCTTGTCCTCCAGTTTAGGGTTCCGCCCCCCCTCCAAACACCAATCAGCCCTGGGGTGTAATGGGGGGAGCCAAGAGCTGGAGCCCCATGTTCTCCCCCAGCGATCTGAGGTCTCTTACCCCCTGATCTGGTGTGTACATCCGCTGGTTGGCTCAGAACTTCAGGATCCTATCCCAGATGTCCTCCTGGGGGCCCCACCTTGGGGACCCCCTCCTATTGTTTCTAGTCACATTTTTTATCTCAATTTCCGCCACAAGGGCGACCAGGGCCCAAAAGGTCCTTCGCCCTCCCCCCCAAAAAGAGGCTGCGGGCAAAACCCCACATGTCACGGATAAATTGATCGGTTCCCTCGTCGGACAAATGAACCTGGTCGTTGTGAAACATGTGCGCGCCTTTCAGCAGTTTGTGGGGGATATTCCATAGGTGCCCGGGGCCTCGGCGAACTGACACATTGATGGTTCGAGATCTTATCCCTGTCCCCCACTTACGCGGAACCATGTGCGACCAGGCGAATGCTGCCCCTGGGAATTGCTTTGCCACTCTTGTGATTTCCAGGAATACCGTCTCCCTAAGGGTTTTTCGGCCTAAACGCACTAAATCATTGCCCCCCAAGTGGATGATGATTAGATACGGAGACTGCAGTCCCCCTCGACCACTCGCCAATTCGACCAAATGTTGCAGCTGGGTGATGCCTCCTCCGCCAATGCCGCACCACCGAAAAGCCACGCTGTGCAAGTCTGCCGGTTTTGACCCACGGAGCTGTTGCAACCGGTATGCCGCCCGATGGACAAATGAATGCCCCAATACCCAGACTACTCGCTGAGGCATTTGACTGAAAGAAAAGAAACATGCGTGTGAGACATCACCACCGGGCAACCCAGTCACTGCTACACCAAATCTGGCCTGATGTAACGTTTGTAACACTCTGAAGACCAACGACCTATATTCTTGACCGCGGACGCTGGTAGGCCTGCTGCCGCCGCTACCATGGCTGCGCCAATTCTAAAGGAATGGGATGAGTATCCTTGCTGATCCACTCCGATTGATTTCAGGGACAATTTAAAGACTTCAGCAAACTGGTAGCGTGACAGGCAGTCTCCGCGGGGGTGAACAAAAAAGGCCGGAGACTCTGCTATAGGGTGGACCGCCAGATAATTGTTTGTGATTAACACAGGGCATAAGGGGGAACCAGGCGCCTCACCGAGTGTGATGCGTGTACCTTTCTTCAGCTGGTCGGTCTTTGATTTACGCAACATAATGTATAGAGCCCCATTGCAAACCATTACGTCTGTCCGCTGTAGGCCCCCTAAGTGGTCACCCTTGGAAGTGCCCACTAACTCGCTGATGCGGAAAGCCCCGTAAAAAGCTATAGTGAAGGCTGCGGTGAAAAGCGCCGCCTCGGCGGGGGAAGAACAGACGGTGTGGAGCGCCCTTAAAATCCTTTCTAGCAAAGGAGGGGTAACTGGGCGCCTGGCATCAGAGCTACCAGGGGATCCCTTGGCCCAACCCATCAAGGCCTGTCTTATAATAAAAGTATTCAGAGGCCTCTCCAATTGAACTATTTTTGCGAAAAAACGTATTGCCGCTAAGTGGGCCTTCGCGCATGACACAGGACGACCTAGGCTACGCAGATGTTTAAGAAACGCCCCCACTGCAGGTTCAGAAAATGTGTCTGTAATCTGCCGGGAATGCAAGAATCGCCTGTAAAGGAAAAAACTGTTCTCGTAAGCTGCTTTTGTGCGTGGGGCCAAGGATGACGCTACTAAGTCTAGGAGGGAGGGGCACCAATCTTCCACAGAGATTCTGGGAACTCCGTCATCTTCTTCTTCGCCTGGGGGTGATACCGCAAAAAATCCTGCATTAATGAATGAAACAATGCGTCAGCTGCGTTGTTATGCACCCCAGGCACGTGCTTCGCCTTGAACGTGATGTTGTGCTGAAGACAAGCCAGAATTAGGTGTTTCAAAAGGCGCAAGACCAAAGGGCAGGAAGCCCCTTGGCGGTTGATAACTTCTACCACCGCCATGTTATCAGACCAGAAAATTAACACCCTGTTCCTGAACTCCCTTGCCCAGATGTTCACAGCAACCACAATTGGGAATAATTCTAAGAACGCTATATTCTTGGTCCAAACCCACCTGACCCAATCTCTAGGCCAGTCTGCCCCTGCACCATAGTGGGCCCAAAATTGCGCCGAAACCTATGCTACCCGCGGAGTCAGTGTAAAGGCCCAGCGTAGGGCTGGATATCGCTTTCTGCGGCCAAATGACTGACCCGTTGAATGTCCTTAGGAACAGGTCCCACAACCTCAGATCGTCCCTAACCTCTCTAGACAGCCGGGTGTGGTGGTGTTTTTCCTTCAGCCCCGCCATTGAGCGAGCTATTGACCTGGAAAAGGGGCGGCCCATGGGGATGATCCTCAGTGCAAAGTTCAGCTGACCCACCAGTACCTGAAGCTGGTGCAGGGTCACCTTTTTTTGAGACAATATAGCCTTAATGGACTCCTTGAAGGCCAACAGTTTATCCAAAGGCAAGCGGAATTCCCCGGCCAGGGAGTCAATTTCAATCCCCAGGAAAGTGATGCAAGTAGAGGGGCCGACCGTTTTTTCGGGGGCCAAAGGAACCCCAAATTCTTCGAACAATGCGATTAAAGCTTGAAGGGCCCACCTGCACCTGTCAGAATTAGGGGGTCCCCGAATCAAGAAGTCGTCCAGGTAATGAATGACCTCCCGGTGTCCCGTCCGTTGTGAGAATACCCACTGAAGAAAGAAGCTGAATTGCTCGAAATAACTGCAAGATATGCTGCAACCCATGGGCATGCATTGGTCGAAGTAATACTCCCCCCTGAATTGAAAACCCAGCAGGTGGTAGTCCTCGGGGTGCACGGGAAGCAGACGGAAGGCAGACTCAATGTCGGTTTTTGCTAACATAGACCCCCGGCCCAGCACCCTAACTTTCTCTACCGTATTATCCACTGACGCGTAACGAACTGAACATAGCTGCGGATCGATGGCGTCGTTAACTGATGACCCCAGAGGGGCTGAAAGATTGTGGATCAATCTGAACTGACCTGCTTCTTTTTTAGGAACCACCCCCAACGGGGAACACACAAAACCAGATAGTGGAGGGCACCTAAAAGGACCGGCAAGCCTGCCCAGGGACCTCTCTTTCCCTAGTTTTTTGGCAACTCCCGAAGTGTTCTGTAAGGCAGATATTAGGTTCTTACAGTGATTTACAGGAGAAACATTAGAGGCGGGTATCCTGAAGCCAAAGGAAAAACCGTTAAGAAGTATCAAAGCTGCGTCCAAAGAAGGGTAAATCCTCGTATCTAAACAGGGTCCCTGAGCTAGATACGGAGAGTAACACACAGGGAAGCAATACTATGAGTATAACATAGTTTACTCTCCATTAACATAGCAAACATAGGAATGGAAATCTTAAATTCAAATATACAACATACAATATATTTCAATTTAGATATTTATTATAGCTAATTAAACATTCAGTTCGCACATAATATAATCAACATAGAGTCAACCAATGCTTATGACCCTATACACTAAACCCACGGCTAGGAATACGCTGCTTCACTTTGATAGTTTCCATCCCCGTAACCAGAAGCAGTCTATTCCTTTTTCACAATTCCTGAGACTCAGGAGAAATTGCACCAGCATGGCAGACTTTTTGAAACATGCCGCAGATCTTACGTGCAAATTTGAGCAGAGAGGTTATCCGATTAGAACCATCAAAGATTCCTTAAAAAGAGGCAAGTTTTACAACCGTGAGGCTCTGTTTTCAAAACAACAATGCAAGACCAGTGACCGGCTAGCCTGTGTGATTCACCATTCTACCCTGAATAATCATATCAGGGGTATTATTAACAAAGAATGGCACATTTTGAATTCCAATACTGAAGCGGATAAACTTGAAAAACCATTGTTCGCTTTCAGGAGGAACAAAAACCTACGGAACCATTTGGTGAAATCAGCTACCAATTTTGTATCTACTTTTGGCCAAAAGTCACTAACAGGATCTAATCCAGTTACGGGCAATTACAAATGTGGCCAATGCCACGCCTGTGACTCAGCCATTGTTGCCAAAGAGTTTACATTCAATGACAAGACTATCCCATTTATGGAAATGACTAATTGTAGATCTAAAAATGTAATTTACTTGATTATTTGCCCCTGCAACCTGGGATATATAGGTGAGACCTCCAGGGAATTTAGAACTAGGCTATCGGAACATAAATCTGCGATTAGGACACAAAAGATCAACGCCCCCCTAGTTGCTCATTGGTTATCTTTAAACCACAAGGAGGTAGATATCAGGTGGATTATTCTTGAGAAAGTACTGACAAGAAACGATGTGGACCCTGAAAAACAAAGGAAAAAGAAAGAAGTGTTTTGGATTTTTTCTTTAAACACATATGAGAATGGCCTGAACGAAGATCTCCCTTGGAGCAATGCCATCTGAGTACTTATGTACAGGATTGCCTGAGGGGTCAATAATTTTCCAGGTGCCTACCACAGGGTTGCTTTGTGCTCTCCTGTGGTGGCCCTTTATCTTCCTTTTAAGTGAATTCTTCACTTTATACGATAAAACCGTTTTCGGTTCCTTCTTATAAAACCTTATGTTATCGATTTGTATTATATACACGATACGTATTGTATTTTACTAACCCATTTTGTGCCTACCCTTGGGACATTGAGTACCCTGTACTTTGACGTTCCAAGATGGCGCCCACTGTTTTGGGCGTGCTGGTAAGTGATATCTACTCTTTGGTTGGATTTAGAATTGGCCATTATTTTTTATTATTTTTTATTTTTGGTTATTTCCTTTTGCCATTACTATATGGCTATGACTCTACAGTTTGATTGTACCTCTTATTCTCTGTAGATTTTGGCATATTTCATGCTGTTTTGACGGTTCTAAGATGGCGCATGTTTGATCATTTCCTTAGATGGCCCCTATGGGCCTGTTTCTATGTTCATCGCATCACCTGTGGTGATTTGGTTTAAATAGGAGGCAGCTGGGGAAGTACGGGTTATTGCTCCTCGAGAGATCATCGTGCTGGTCATATGTCCTGGATCCTGCTGATACTGGTAGGCTAGCTTTGCTGAACCTTTGTGGATTGAATTATTTTATACCGTCTGGATTGTGTCATTTCTATCTGGCTCATGACTCCCCCCTGTTCCCTTGCAGTTAGCATGTTGTTCCCTACCAGTTTGGTATCCTTGTGGGTTTCCCCTGTGGATTACGTTTTTTAAACCATGTGAACTTGTAGGTAAGTCTGTAGTTAGCGATTGTACATATGAGCAGATTTTTTCTTTTCTATCCTGTGGACTTTCCTGCCCTGTGCAAGCTAATGATTTCATTATGTTTGCTTTTAGAGTGAGAAAGCATAGCTTCATTTAGCTATATCATGTGTTAGTCCTTCATTTTGGACTACAAATTTGAAGTTGGAGAGTGTTTAATCCAGCCTGTAAGGGATATCTAAGTTATTTCATATCTAAGGTATTTTATCTTATTTTAATATAAACAAACTAGTCTATTACTATTCTTGACTAGATTCTCTCGGTGGTAATCCAACACTTTTATGCTATAGGTGATTCTATTTCTGCACTTTATCTAGTATTTTGCTGGACACTAATGGTGCTTTCCTTGGATCTTTAGATTTATTTACCTTTATTAAGCATTGGTTTTATAGACTTTGATCTTGGGCAATTTATCTGTGTTTTTTCTTAATTAAGTCACTTGAGTTGGTCTGGTTGCAAATCTGACATGATTCGAGCCTTCCCCCTATGCAAAGAATTGTAATGAATAATTTTGATATTTCTTTGATAGGCAGGTTACAAGATGTACGTATGCCAATTATACTGAATCATAAAGTCCTGATGAAGGTGTATTTATATTTTTCTTCACTCACCGAAACGCGCGTCGGCTTGTAAATTGGCATGTCTTGAACATTGGCATGAAGTGTTTGAAATTGGCAAATTTGAAGCCCTGACCAGGATTGGCTACCATCAGGCCTGTAACACGAGAATTTGAATCAGGAAATTATAACCTAGAATTGGCTGTTATGTTGAATTTTATGCAATCCAAACTACAACGCATAATTGTAGCATCAAAGCAGTAACTTTATTGTGCTGTTTAAATATCCTCTCATGTATGAGGCGGTTGTAATTTTGTATGTATACTATTTTGTGATTTTGTTGGTTCTGTGTTATTTGTTTATTTTTGCGTATTTACTGTTATGTTATTTATGTTTTCATATATGTATGTTTCATTTAGGGTAGGGGGTTGTATTATATATTTTTTTGGTTGATTCTATGTTGATTATATTATGTGCGAACTGAATGTTTAATTAGCTATAATAAATATCTAAATTGAAATATATTGTATGTTGTATATTTGAATTTAAGATTTCCATTCCTATGTTTGCTATGTTAATGGAGAGTAAACTACGTTATACTCATAGTATTCCAAAGAAGGGTAAGCCTGTAACCAAGGGCGTAACGCTTCTATCCTGACCGGGGAGGGGAGAGGAGAGTCAATTTGATGGTTTACTGGGGTCCCGACCGCGCTCTTTAGATTTCTTAATACATTTGGATTCAGGATGGGAAGGGTGTCCACAAAAGGAACAGTTATGCTTGAATTTGCATGTTCCTGCGGGACGTGAACAAGTCTTTCTGTTAAATGCACAGCAAGACCCTTTCTTCTCACCGGACAACTGGGGCCGAAAGGGCTGCCTCCCTGGGACCTTGTTGTTAACGCATTCAAGCCACACATTCACTTCTGTTTGATCCCACCCAATGGAGGGATCCTCTACTTTCGCCCAACGAAAATCCCTATCGTACTCTAACCAGGCCAACTCCCTGTACGTGTGTTGAGCTTTCAATATCTTATTGGCATAATAAATCAAAGAGGTGCCCAACTCTGGTTTTTTCTCCAACAGGATTGACATAAAAACGTTAAAGCCAAATAGCCAATTTGTGATGTTTTCTTCAATTTTTGGCTTTCTTTCACTATAGGAAGATGATTTAGGTTCCTTCTCCTTCACTTCAATCTCCCTTCTTTTAGCCCTTATTAAAGAGAAAATGTCCACGAAGTCTCCCTTCAAAAACTTTTCCCTCATTTCTGTGCTAACGTGGGCTGCCAGCTTTCCTGGTCTGGATAATAACGAGTCTGTCGTATCTTCCTTGGCCGGGATGTCTGGACTCGGAAGCTTGCTTGAATTGGGCAGGACGTCCTGAACCGGTGGGGGTGATGAGAGACAAATGCTCGGTGCCAGGGCGACACACGGGCTATTGATCGAGGACTGCAGCGGGTTTGAGGAGTGCGCTGCAACTAGGGAATCTACCTGGCGCTTTAAATCTGCTACTGTGTTTTGCCACGACACGTTCGCCTCCCATGGTGTAGTGGGTGGTGGGGTGGTGGTAGCCGGGGCGTTAATACCGGCCAATAGTTTAGACACCTCCATTAACGCCAGCCTAGATGGCTCTTGATCTTGCACCCGGGAATCGACCGAGCCCACAGGCGGTGGACCCGACGGCGCAGGAACAGCTACCCCCTGGTGAGGTGTGGGTGATGGCCCGGGCTGAACTGTAGGAGCTAAGGCCACCAAGGAATTGCGAATATCCGCTAGGACCCCTTCTATACCCCCGCCTGAGGGAGTCATGGAGCCCGAGTTAAGAACGTGTGGCGTGGGGGGTGGTACAGCGAGCGGGGGCGCAGCAGCAGGCACAATCAGCTGTCCTGGGAGGATAGCTGCTGCCGGGGGTGACAGAACGATGGTGGCCGGGACTGCTGCATGGGGCGTTAGTACTATGGTGGCCGGCACCTGCGCTTTACCATTCCTTCTGCGCTTAACCGGGGGGAAAGCCGTGCTGGGGGCCACATGGGACCGTTTCGGGCGGGAACCCCTAACCTTGCCCCCCCACCATCTCGGGACCCCCGCTGCCCTCACCGGTGTCCTCGCTCCCCAATTTTTCCAAGACTAATCTTAGTAGCTGGGATAATTCAGGGTCACGCCCATTCCCATTCTGAGTGCTAGCCCATTTAGGTGGCATGCTGGACTACAGGGAGGGGCCCTACCCTGAGGGAAACTGCTAAGGCTATTTAAACGCTAGTATAACCCCTGTCTCTTTATTTTTTATTTTTTGAACCTGAAAAGAATGTAAACACAACAGCGTCAAAGACAAGGACTAACCAGGTCACCCCCCAGGAATGCTTTTTTCCCCTGATAACCTGCCAAAACAAATGTGCCACCAACACAAAATTAGCCTTTTTTTTTTCTTTTTTTTTAATCAACACAACGCTGAGCAAGCCCAAGGAACAACCCAGCTTTTAAAATTTCAACAGTTCACTTCTTAGTGAGACGCCTGACCCTAGCTGCAAGACCGCCGAGGGTCACCAATGCTTTTATATTTTATTTATTTATAAATGTATTTCTTTGCCTCAACCCCCTCCACCGGGTAAAATTGCCCGAAAGCACTACAACCAAATAACACCACACCGCTCGTCATCAAACTGCATGCGCTTTTACAATCTGCGCTCAACCCCCTCCACCGGGTAAAGTTGCCCTAAGGCACTACAACCAAATCACACCACACCGCGCGTCATCAAACTGAATGCGCTTTTAAAATCTGCGCTTAACCCCCTCCACCGGGTAAAGTTGCCCTAAGACACTACAACCAAATCACACCACACCACGCGTCATCAAAACTGCATGCGCTTTTAAAATCTGTGCTTTGTAAATACGACAAAATCCTTTCCTGCTTGCCGCACGGCACTAAACCCGTCAGAGAGAATCGAGTAGAACTCGCCTAAGTTCTCAGAACCCCAAGTTCACAAACAGTCACTCAAACCGAAACCCCACCGGCCACACTCCACGTTGTCGACAACTTGGGCTCCTGCTGCCACACCCGGCCCAGACGGGACCCAAAACCTCCACTCTTTTTACAGCAGGAAATGCGTTAATACGGCAACAATAAAGCACTTTCAACGCGCAAATAAGACGTAATATCTTTTACAGCAGGACTCCCCGTGCTGCTGCGCTACCATTTGCCCGTAGTTTGACCCGGTTCAAGACCCCGCAGGCCGCGATCGCTGCGATAAAGCACCCAACACAAGTAGGCAAAATATATCGCTACAACACTTCAAATACCGCCTATGCGACCGCCCACACCGGCCCTGGGCTGCAGCACCGAACTTGCTCTCCCACACCCGAGTGCGTGCTCTCCCACACCCCCCGCCTCTGCCGTGCCGAACAAACTCACCTCCGATGGGCAGACTTCGCGGGAACCGAAGGCAAGAACAGCAACCAACAGCAACAACAAACGCGGGCCGAACGCCAGGTCCCGCCGCCGCACACAGGAAAAGAAGGTCTAGCCTTCTTGGGGGGGCCTTTAAATAGCCCCCCACCAGTATGCGGCGGCCGGAACCGGCGCACGGCGAACGTCGGGCCCACGCCATGCCCCCTGCGAGTTGACTTCCGCCCTAAAGCCTCGCGAGGCATCAGGGCGGAAATCCGGTCGAACTCAGCACCCCCGGCAGAGAGAAAAAGGGGGGGAGTGCCCCCCCACTGCGGAGCGGGCGCTTTTCCCAAACAGCAAAACAGGCTCCCTTTCATGTCAATAGCTTTCCTTGACAATGTTCACAGGCTAAACAGTGGTACAGAGTCAAGTGGCCTTCTTTAAAGCTACCCTGCTCTACTGGGATCATAGCCTTTTCATCAATCAACTCTTTAAGTCTTTTTGAGACAAATTTCCCAAACATCACCTCTCCCACATCCATTAAAATAAATAGCCTACAGTTCTTAGGTTGAGAGGATGAGCTTTTTTAGGAATTGGTTTCACAATTGTCCCATTCCAGCTCTGGGGTTATACCTAAGGTAGTTACTGCTCTAAATAGTATCCTAAACATTTTGCCCCACCAATCAACGTTCACTTTCACCAATATATCTTGGATGTTATAATTTCCTGCTGCCCTTGACAAAACAATGTTTTTATATACTTCTTCATTTGTTTGCTGTAAGGCATTGTAATAGTCCTGTATATAGCACCTGGGCCTCTATACACAGAACACAACAGTCCACCTCTTAGACCATATGGTCAGACCTTGGTACAGTAAAACCCATTCCTCGATGTACAAATTTCTAAAAATGTTTTAGTATCTTTACTTTCACTTCTAACATTTCCTGCAAGTTAGAGCTATAGAATTCCATTTTCTTTGTTTTAATAGTATTTTTATATTGTTTATGTAATTTACTGATCCTCCCTTCCTTTTCTGGATTCTTCCTTCCCACCTGTTGCCTTTTGAGTTTTCTCAATTTACTTTTTGGATTCTGACAACTATGGTCATACCACCTTTCTGTGTGACCCCTTGTCTTGTGATGCCCCCCCCCTTCTTATTTTGCTCAGTTCTGCCTTTATAAATTCATTTACTTTCCCCGTTTTCTTCCAGTACAATTTTATTCTACCTAACATTTCTGAGTTTTACACCTCTCCAATGGATTCTAATTGCAGATTCGAAAGCATTCCCAACTGCTTTTCTTCTAGCCTAGGTTTTAATATTCTAGGGTTGGTAATATCTCTAATTATCACCTTCTCCTTTTCCATAACAGATTTCAATTGGCATTATCGCTTGAATCAGGAGGTGGTCACTGCTGTCTTCCTCAAGTACCCAGAAGTCCATAAACAGATAAAATGCCAAAATGGGGCAAACATGTAATAGATTGGGCCATTCTAGGAGCCAGTTTGAATGGATTGATCTTTGCATTACAGTCCCCCACCATAAGCAGCCAGTTACTCTTTTATGTAGGTGTCCATGCGTTATACGTCTTCTTGGAATAAATTGAGTTGAGATTCATTATTTCCAGGATCATCCAGATGAACGTAAACATTGATCACAATCAAATATTACAATTATGCAGACTTGTAAAAAAGATCATCTTTACATACATGCAAATATAAAGGAAGAAGGATGCTGCAATTCAAGGTATTGGATACTATGCAAGCCATCACTGCATATGTGCTCACTGTGAATGCTGCCTTTGGCACCGACTAGACATGCCTAATAAATAACTATTTTTGTTTGAATAGATCTAATCCATATTTCTCCATCAAAAGCAATTTTGCAAAACAGGGCAATCTAAGGAGACAGTAGGTGTACTAGCACAAATAATCAGCTCTTAAGCATTTGATGAGGAAGCCCGGCTTCATATTCCCAGAGGAGGGTCTTAGGGATGTAAAATTGCTAGGAGACCAAAGTTTTCATTGAGTTTGCAGGAGGATAACTACCAATAAGATAGCTGAAATAAAAAAAATCAATAAAGATAGACAGAAATATTTAAAAAAGTATTATGAAACTGGGAGTTCTCATCATGAAATACATTATCGATTAATCATCACGTCAAGAAAATTGATATTCCTATCTTTGACAACTTAGTAGTATTATTGTACATCAGAAATAACATCTGGCTGATGGGGCACCAATGATGTGATATAATAAAGAATGAAAAGCAATGAGAGTTATTCTGCTCCTTTATATATATCAGTTATGCTGATAATTGCTACCACTAATCTAAAAAATGAACTTTTATAGGAAAAAGGTAAATTTATCGAAGACATGATTTGGAGAAATATTTGAGCTGACCAAATGAAGTGATCAAGCTGACATCAATGCTCCAACACCCCCTCTAAATTACATGATAGTTTTCTGCCTTGCAGAATTACTTGAGACAAATGAAACACAATTATTCATGTACTGCAAGTACGTGTCCAAACTTGTTCGAGTCTGGTATGAGGAGATCGTACATGCATTCAATGAAAACTTGAGATGAATGTCAGTGTCTTCACTGTGATTTGTTGCACCTGGAACATCGTAAACCTTATTTGTGTGTTCATCCATCAAGGTATTATAAAAGCTAAAATTATAAATATTTTATATTGTGCCTTAAATGAGTGTCCATCAGTCACCTTGCTTCTAATTGAAGCAGTGTGCTGCACCAACCATGCAAAAAAGAAATAAATGAATTGCAAAAGGGTGCAAAATATTGTTTCCACCGACCACAACTTCATAGGTCCTCATTCTTATCAAACACAAGAGGTCCCCAGCCTGCCAGGTTTGCAGCTCATGCCAGTGATATACTTTGTTGGCATGAGGAGGAACTTTATGATGAAGCATGCCACCAACTGCTGGGTGAAGGCTTTTGACCTTTAAAGAAGGGACTCAATAATGCATACTCCATTTGAACAACACCATTGGTTCTTTGATTGTAATTTCTACAGGTTACCACCTAGGCCAAATAGTTCCAATGGAAGACATTTGTTTTGACATAAAATATTTGCACAAAGAAGCATGAAACAATGGATCTTGGCTAGAAAAGTGAAGGTTAATGTTACAATCCCTGTATTATATATCCTCTCCTAAATACAGATGAATAAATTCTCTCTTTGCATCATACAGATATTTCAGGGGTAGAATCCATTCTTGAATCCGTTTCATAGTCCACAGAATTCTTCAGTAGAGAGCTTGGGCATAACATTCGAAAATAAATTCAAAACACAGAATATATTGAACATCCTTAAAGATATAACCTTTGATGACAAATTTGAATAAATGGCGGGCCTGAACAAAGAGACTTAGTACACCAGTATACCTAAAGAGGCCATGCTGGTAAAGGAGAATTTGCTATCATATCATGGCACCACAATGTTCCACTTACCTTAACAATCGACTGCATGAGACTTGTTTTCTCTAAATCTCGAAGTTATTTTTTTGCTGTAGGAACTGACTTATATCTACACTAGCAATCAACGATTCCCTTACTGGCAGAAGGTTTAGACCAATTTGAGAACAAGACACTTGCAGTGACATTCAAATTACAGACACTTACATTATATTGTTTGGTTCGGACCCGTACAAGAACTTTCCTTAGAGGGCTCAAACAATGGGATGGTCACCTTAAATTTACTCATCCTATGAAGGCAAACTATTTAAAAATGGTATGCACTAAGATAAATGGCCAGAAACACTTTTGAAATACAGGGCCGTAACTTTGGGGGGGGGGGTTGTTGCACCCCCCTGATAAATATATTTTCTGATAAGTAGTTGGTACAGGAGCTTTCATTTGGGAATGGTGCAATGTCTGTCAGATTTCGCAATGCATTTTTCCATACACACAGACAAAACCGTGCACACACTCTCTACCTCTCTCTGTTTTGAAAACAGTCAAAAATGTTGGTTAGTTTACCAAATATTGTGTTTTCTCTCACTTAGTATCCCTACCAATCCGTGTTCCTCTTCCTTTATACTGCGCCATGCTTGTCATATAATGTATTTTAACTTTATGTGCCAACGTGACTGGTGGGAAATCTGACACTCACACCCACCAATCTTACTGACCAAGTTACGCCCCTCTTAAGATACTTCAGCTTCCACCATTACAACTTTGTGACTGTTGCAGTATAGCTGATATGTACAAGTCTACATAAAAGTTATGAAAATTTACAATTTGTTAAACAATTAGGAAAACGTACTGAAAACATTTGCAATCTTGGTTATCCCAAAAGAGAACTGACACAGGAGTAAGTATGCTCCCAAAAATAACTGAAAAGCATTCCTTAAACTTTTTCTCATATTGATAGTGACAGATTACACGTCTTAGTCTACACTCTCTGACACAAAAAAATCAAGATAATTATCCACATGCACTGGAAAGTAACCAGTATGGGCACACATTGAGTTTAAGAGGCCAACTTGTTGATTCTGGATGGAACAAACAAGTATCCCCCACAATTCGACAGGCAACAATGTAAAGCATGTAACAATACAGTACATAAATAAACAGTAGAACAGTGAACCCACAGCAACTCTAATACTTCCACTGGTATATATACTTTGAAATGTTATCTATATACAGATGACACAGGGTAAGGCTCAGGGCCTGATGGCAAGTCTGGTGGTCCATTGACTGCCATGCAGCGTTGATGGTTCGAACGCCATCGGGTTGGTGGTCGGACCAAAGTATTATGAGTCATGTGGCCCTATGGAGCAAAGACAGCCACGGTCCCGCCGGCACTACCAGGCAGCACAAACATGCCAGTGGATCCTGAGTTGCCACCGGGCACAATATGAGTTTGAACACCGTCCAACCACCCCGTCTCAGCAGGCAGAAATGGGGACTATAAAGGGGGACACTCACTTTAAGGCAGCCTTACCATTCCAGTGCTGCCATGGGGCCCATCACGCACTTACTGCCACAGCTGCTGATCATCAAAAGTGCACAAAATCCACCCCGCCATGGATGCAATCGACTGTAAGTACACACAGGGACCTGAGTCATCAATGATTATAACAGATAGCTGTGCTGCAGTCCACATGATATGGGGATTATTCGACAGGCACTAAGTACATATCTCATTATGTACACAGTCAGAATCATACATAAAAATTGACACATTCACAGTCCTAATATGTCCCGTTTGGGCAGGTCCCTCACATTAAACAGCAACATTACACAAAGACACTTCTGACCATCTCAGGCACAGGGACAGTGAAGGATACACAACTTTGTCTCACACAACACCAACAACACACCAACATCACATCTACAAATACAACATTTACAGTCACATTCCTCACAGGCTATGGACTGTCTTCACATTCAACTATGCAAACAATACCAGCACAATGGGGATGGGGCCATCAGGCGCACTCAGGGGGTCATTCTGACCCTGGCGGTAATTACCGCCATGGCGGAGGTTGGTGGTAGCACCGCCAACAGGCTGGCGGTGCTCCGCCGGGCATTCTGACCGCGGCGGTACAGCCGCGGCCAGAAGCGGAAAGCCGACGGTGTACCGCCGACTTTCCGCTGCCCATGGGAATCCGCCATGGCGGCGCAGCTTGCTGCGCCGCCATGGGGATTCTGACAGCCCATACCGCCATCCTGTTCTTAGCGGTTCACCCGCCAGGAACAGGATGGCGGTATGGGGTGTCGTGGGGCCCCTGGGGGCCCCTGCAGTGCCCATGCCAATGGCATGGGCACTGCAGGGGCCCCCGTAAGAGGGCACCACAAAGAATTTCAGTGTCTGCTTTGCAGACACTGAAATTCGCGACGGGTGCAACTGCACCCGTCGCACCTTCCCACTCCGCCGGCTCCATTCTGAGCCGGCTTCCTCGTGGGAAGGGTGTTTCCCGCTGGGCTGGCGGGCGGACTTTCGGCGGTCGCCCGCCAGCCCAGTGGGAAAGCCAGAATGACCACCGCGGTCTTTCGGCGGGAACCGCTTGGCGGGCGGCGACTGCCGTCCGCCGCGGTCAGAATCACCCCCTCAGTCTAATCACCACTAATGTCTGGTACCCCTTACAGTGACATACTCTGAGTGCACTAGTAGATGCCATTAGTCCCTTGGATGTTGGAGAGGCCCTGAGATCTTTAAGTACCTGTTTCAGGCCCTCAACACGTTGCCCAATTGGAAGCTACATTGTTGTCTCCATTATGGTCATGCAGACCCAGATGTATGTCTGTGAATGAATGCTTGTCCCCAAACAAATGTGATCTCAACATAACTTCAATTCACTCCATGATGCTCCCAAGGTCCACACTTTCTTAGTGATGGTTGAGTTACATACATGTCAGTAACATCAAGCTAGGACTTTTCTATATGTCCATACTCTTCAAGTGTGACACATGCAAGCCAATAAGTACAGGGACAGAACTACAGACAAATATCTCTCCATCTGCAGACTAACACACCATCCTGCTCAGGCTCTACAATGACTAGGCAAGCTTACTGACATCATGTAACCCATATTCTAGCAACCTTAGTGTGATGTGAGCCACTGTGAAACACATCACACCTATGTGTTTTCTGTGGGGAAAACTCCCTAGGCATCAATGGAACAACACATTCACACTCTGTGAGAATGACTCTCAGCATGCAGTCCCTACAGGCAACTGTCAGAGTACAAACTCAAACATTACATATAGTTAACAATGAACGGACTGGAATGATGGATACAGAAGTTGTCTTTCCTGTCCATGTGTGGATATGTGCCAAAACAAATGTAAACTCATGCCACCTCAGGGGGTGGGGTTCTGTGGTATGTACCTGTACCACAGAATACTCCTTTGGACATATGTGTCCATCCTTTCAGAGATGGCATCCAACAAACAAAGGCATGTGTTGTACAGTGTTTGCTATGTGATCAAGCTACTGAGTCACATATCATGGCCTCCCTGGAATCAACACACTGTCTGGACTGTTGGACTGTCAGTTATGCAATAAGCCTGTACAGGACAAATATGGCCTATGTGACGGTGACAACAGGGCTGTGGGAGTAAAGGACCTGTCATGACATTGACAAAGACACTAAGTGCACATATGTGCTAGATTCATATTTACCTCTGTACCCATTCCTTATCTAATCAAATAAATGATGCATTCTGGGCAGGATTTGCCACCAGAGGCTCGTGTGGCCACATGAAAGGATCTGCTGAGGTATTGGGCGTGGGCACAGTGCCACAGTTGCATAGCCACAGTGACTCTACCTCAGCCTAGACTACTAGCCACACTGGGAGATGCATTTAATAGGCCCTGCTGAGCATACAGAACCTACATGACATTCACTTCCAGGCATGACAGCACATCATGTAGCCAACAGTAAATTGGCATGTGGTGTGTGTGGCAACCTGAAGAGCTGACTGGGTTATAATATGCCTTCCAAACATCAGTTTCGCAAAGGCAGATGTGTTAAGAAATCTCTGTGGCAAAATACACATTGTTCACATGTCTCTCAAATAACATACAACACGCATACTCAGCTCATGTTGTCATGCACATACATATTGTCTGACATTTACAACAATCATGAGGAAAGAGATGTCAGTGGATGGCAGTAACATCTCCTCACTTAGTTATGTGCATCCAAAACAAGGAGGATCTAGGACCCCAAAAGACTTGCACAACATAATGTGACTGAACTTACCATGTGGCACTGGCCACCAATACCTGCACATTGTCCCTCTGATTGATGCCACACAAACTGCACCAACAGGCACATGAGTAGTCAAACAGCCACCTATGGCCACATTCTAGCGTGTGAGGAGGGAAAGGATGGTTAAGTACAGAGAAAACTGAACACATGAGGTACTTACCTGCTCCTCAGTTGCACCATAGAGCTGTCCATGCAGGGGAGCCCCTCATCTACTAGTCTCTCAAGCTCCTCTGGAGAGAAGGCAGGGGCCCTATCACCTACTGGACTTGGCATGATTGCTCTAGAGGCAGTACACAGCAGATCAGGTAGTGGAGGTCTTGCTAGCAACAGTTTCAGGAGTCAAGTGAATGACTCTGCAGAACATGGCAGTCACATCTGCCACATACACATTTGTCACTGCAGGCGGACATAGCCTTTGGCCTTTAACTGGCAACAATGTTAGCCTTTGGATGTGTCCGCCACTGTTGTAACCATCTACTGCCATGATGACTTCTGCCAGCAATCACAGGCAGTTCCTAATGAGACAGCTGCAATTTCGGAGGCCTGAAATGCTGTATTGGGCTTTTACAAATCGCATCACACCTCCGAAAATGTTGTTTTGAGTTCACAAACATGCTTATCCTGTCTTATCATGTAGGTCCTACCAGTCACACACCACTGTAATATGTTTCAAGGCACAGATGGCATTTAACAGTGGGCAGGACCAGCTCTAGAGTGGTGTGACTGGTGCCACCGCACCGCGTGCTGACTTGGAGAGGGTGCACCATATTTGCAACTATATAATATTTTTTAAAGCCCCTGTTGCAGTGTTCTTTGTCTCCAGGAATTTTCAGGCAACAATAAAAATGCCAAGATAACTCTAGATGTTAATGTTCTTCCTGGATAGAGTGAGGAGTTTTCTCTAGTAGAAATTTTAAGGTAACACAGAGGGTTAACATACCTCCTGCAAGAAATATGTACCATGTAGATCACAAAGTACATTTGAAGCAAATGGGTCAGTGGGTTACTGCTTTTGTTAGGGAGGCCCTTTTTTTACTAATAGTTTATAAGTTAAAATGTTAATATAGAACAGTAAGCTATTAACAGTCATCCAACAACGGTGTGCATTCCTCAAAGTATAGATTCAAGCATTATTATTTTTTCACAGTCTTTCATTATCCTAATTTTGTAAAAAGAGTGCGTTTGAGTGTATATCAATTCTTATTATTAAAGAGAACCCCCAACCATAGTGTTATGTTTAAAAATGTGAGTTTGTGATTCTGCAGAATAAGCACTCCTAAACTATACAGCCTACCAGTATGGATGACGTGAATCTTACAACTTTTAGTGCTCTGTCGCATGTAACATTTCTTATATACTGATTTGCAAACTTATGACTTATTTTCTCTGTGTAATGTGTGCATGATGTAAAGTGCTCTGACACCATACACTAAAATGAGTGTCGCTACAAAACTCATTAAATGCACCTGGGAGAGAGTAGTTATGGGACCTGATGGACACTGTTAAAAGGTGGTAGTGAGGGAATCTGTGGTGTAGGTGGTCATTGGGGGACCTCAACAAACATTGTCACACAGGGTGCCACCAGCGCTGAGGCCGGCCCTGACAGTGGGGCACAGTCCTCCCCTGACGATGATCATTTTGGCGGTCAGTGTTAGAAATGGGGTCTCTGGTTGACAGTGACTTTGCACTCTGTCCAAGCAGGGACCCTCACTCTAGTCAGGGTAAGGGAGTTAGACTCCTAAGACAATCCCTGCTCACCCCCTTGATAGCTTGGCACAAGCAGTCAGGCTTATCTCAAATTCAATGTGTAAAGTACCAACACAAAGAGTAATAGTGTGAAAACACTACAAAATGGACAACACACAATTTAGGAAAATAGGCATGTTTATCTAAATCAAACAAGACCAAAATGACAAAAATCCAACATACAAAAGTAAAGTTCTGAATTTTCAAAGTAAAAAGAGTCTTACTCCATAGAAAACAATGGAAAGGTTGTTACTACACAAAGTACCTGGTTTGTGTCAAAAATAAAGCCACCCGGGTGAGCATGCGTCGAAAAAGTCAGCGATGCTTAATTTTCAGCAGCCTCAAGTGGGTGTTGCGTAGTTTCTCCAGCCGCAATGCAGGTGATGCATCGATTTCCCAGCCGCGATGCAGGTGGTTCGATGATTTCAGTCGTGAGGCAAATGGCGCGTTGTTTTTACAGCCGCGTTGCAGGTGGTGCGTAGAAATTTTCCCTGCATGGCTTCCTGTGCATGGATTTCAGTCCTTGTTCTACTAGCTTCACCTTTCAAAGGCCCAGGTACTGGATAGGGCACCACTTGTCAGTCTCAGCAGAGACTACTTATACCTCTTTCAGTCTTTGAAGTAGCCAAACGTCAAAGGAAGGTCACTGATGCTCACAAGATCCTGCCTTGCCCAAGCTTGGCTCCAGACTCACACCAGGGGTTGGAGACTGCATTGTTTGAGGGCAGACACAGCCCAGACAGGTGTAAGTGACCACTCCTCCCTCCACTCTAGCCCAGGTGGCTCATCAGGATATGCAGGCTGCACCCCAGCTCCCTTTGTGTACCTGTAGTGGAGATTCACAAACGGGGCAACTGTCAGTCTGATCCAGACAGGGAATACACAAGCAGGCAGAGTCATAGAATGGTTTAAGCAAGAAAATGCCCACTTTCTAAAAGTGACATTTTAAAACAGACTATTTAAAAAACAGCTTTACCAAAATGTGTATTTTTAAATTGTGAGTTCAGGGACCCAGAACTCCACATCTGCACTTAACAGTTATTTAAAGGCAGCCCCTATGTTAACCTATGAGAGAGATGAAAACTGAATTTGGCAGTATTTCACTTTTAGGACATGTAAAACACTTCAGTACATGTCCCACCTTTAACATACACTGCACCCTGCCCAAGGGGCTACCCATGGCCTAACTTAGGGGTGCCTTACATGTACAAAAAGGGAAAGTTTGGGTCTGGCAAGTTTAAAACTGCACACACAGACACTGCAGTGGCGGGTCTCAGCCATCTTTACAGGGCTACTGTGACCTGTATGTAGCTGTAGGTGTGTTTCATCACTGCAGGACGTAACACTGGCATATGTTTGTGTCTGTTTGTGTCATATCACCAGATGCATGGTCATTGGATTAGTATGGGCCTGTGATCAGGGACTGTTGTACTGCCCTCTGTCTGCACTTTGGTTTATGTTATGTTGAATTCCTTTCGTGTGGTATGAGATAAGGCTCAAGCTGGTGACACCATCCACTTTTCTATTTGCCTATTCTACAGGACAGTGTCTGAGAAGGCCCTCTCTAACATTTTCTTGGGGGCTGTTACCTTGGTATGTGTACCTTGACAAAATATGAGTCAGCATTCTATTGCTATGATAGTCCACAAATTTCAACAGTCTATGTGCTGTACACTGGGATAAAATGCTTTGTGTGACCAGACAACTGTAACAATGTGTTTGTGTGTTTGGTAATAACCTTTAGCAGGACACTGTACCTGTAACATATCCCCCCTTGCATTAGTATCTATCTATCTAGTATGTGTCTTCTTCATTTGTTTCACATGGTCATCTCATCATGGCAAAATGTGGAACAGAAGCAAGCAGACAATGACATTGTGATAGGTGGATTTATTGAAAATGTGTGCAGTGAACAAAATTGGGACATGATGGAAAAGCAAAGTGAAGGGTTCAGTCAAGGCGGATGAAGAACTATCAATAGAGTGAATATGTGGCACACAAAGGAGGTCACTTTGGAAGAGGTCACTTGCTGGCAGTGTTGGGTGTCTTGCCATCCGCACTGCCTGGAGCCTTTGCTGGACATACCTGCTTGCTTGGTGGGGGGTCTGCTACTACAGAGGCAGTGGTGTCTGAACGAGTTTTTCTCCTGGCAGGGTCTCCCTTCCTGTGGCTGGCACCAATGAAGGGCATGGTGTAGATGTGCCAAAAGAAGGGGTAGTGTGCTGTTGTCGATCCCCGCTCAGGGTGGTGTTAATGCCCCACAGCACCCCTGTTAGAGAGGCCATGTTGGTATTGTGAGCCTCCCACTGTTCATGAATTTCCCGGTTGAAGTCCCTCTGCAGATCCTTAATTTCCTGGCATTCAGCAAGTACCTGGCCCATCACGCCTTGGGACTGCTGATAGACCCCTAAGACGTGGCTGATGGTGTCCTTGCCAGGATCATTCCCAGTGGCCTCACTCTGCTGGCTCTATGTGGCCTGTGGCAGCTCGACCTGTTGATGTTAAAGATACAATGTTGCTGGTTGTATTGTGACATCTAAAAAAAGTTTTTACAGTGACGCTTCTCAAAGCCCTTTTACATAGTTGATTTGCAGGTCAACCTATTGTGACAATTACCATTGGAACTCAATGTGTTGACCTGACATTCATGAAGCATGCCAATTCCATTAAAGTTAAGCTGCTTCTTAAATGTGCAGATCATTGGCCCTTGGGAGGATGGCCTGAGAATGCCATCTTGCCACCAGTGCAGGCAAAACAGTGTCTAGGCAAGATATATCTATGGTCATTTTGAGGCCTAGTTGATTGTCATGCATTCAGTCAGGCAGAGTTTGTTGTTTATGTGATTGGAGTCATTATGTGGTCAGTGCATTGTGAATGTGTCTGTTGCCAATAACATTCTGATGATGCATGTTGAGGCCTTTGGGATAATTGTATTGTACACTGGGTAAGGGGCATTCCTATCTTCAGTAGTTTCATCTTGGGTTAGCAGGTCAAGATCAAGCTAGGTAGCCAGACACATCTCAGAGTTGAGCATGATCTTTAGGTGAGCAAACTTTAATTGAGAGTTAGCAGGCAAGTGAACACTGTTCTGGTTTTTGGAGGTACTGAAATAGTGCCTCCTGGGAGATGCAGTCATGTCAAATCAAATCAAATCAAATCATTAGCATTTATAAAGCGCGCTACTCACCCGTGCGGGTCTCAAGGCGCTAGGGACAAAGGGGGTGGTTATCGCTGCTCGAACAGCCAGGTCTTTAGGAGTCTCCGGAAAGCGGAGTGGTCCTGGGTGGTCCTGAGGCTGGTGGGGAGGGAGTTCCAGGTCTTGGCCGCCAGGAAGGAGAAAGATCTCCCACCCGCCGTGGAGCGTCGGATGCGAGGGACGGCGGCGAGTGCGAGGCCAGAGGAGCGGAGGGGGCGGGTGGGGACGTAGAAGTTGAGCCGTCTGTTGAGGTATTCCGGTCCCTTGTCGTGGAGGGCTTTGTGTGCGTGGGTGAGAAGTCGGAAGGTGATCCTTTTGCTGACTGCAATGTCACTCGCCATACTACACTCACATGACAGATGGTATCCACCCAGGTGAGTGAACTTCAATTGAGATTTCATAAATAAATGGAATTTGGCAGGTGAGCATTGTTTTTGTGTTTGACGTTAGAGACACAGGGTCTATTGTGTTTTGCATTCCAGTCACTTCCTGTACTCCCCCGCCATACATATGTTCTGCTCCCAGATAATTAAACTTCATTAGAAAGTTAAGACATAGGGGTATTTTGGCATGAGAACAGTGGACTTGTGTTTAGAGTGGGAGAGACAGGCTGTAGCAGTCATGTCACTCCCTCTACTTCATACACTTTATAACTGTCATCCCCACAGATGAGTACACTTAATTTGTGAGTTCATTAAGAAGAACATTTGGAGAACTGAATACTATCAGATACCTCTCCATTAGTGACAGCTCTGTCCCCGCCCCCAGATAATCCATCCATATCTTGCATTGAGGATAATCAGCCAGTATTTGCTAATGCAGGGTGGCAGCACAATTGAGCTTCCAACAACAGGAATCACCAGGGATCTTACGCTCATATTCTTGCTCAGTCAGATACTATCAATGATGGGCCCAGGAGGGAGGATCCCTCCCTACTCCCTGGTAGGGTGATTAGCCTCCGTATATCTTCTATCCATCTTCCCAAACTTCTCACTGATACTACTTTTCAGTATGATCAGAGTCTGGGAATGGGATGTAAAGATAGTACAATTTATATGATTGATGTGCCTAAGATATTGCCAGGTGCTTTTGGGAATCATGAGTCCTTGACCAATAAAGCCATTCATTTGCTACGTACCCGAGGCAATTGCCTTTCAGTTATTCGCTCTGACATGTGACATGACTAAATGTTGATCAGGAAGTGCTTTTGGGGGCATCTAATGGGGGTTACACACTCTGAGGGGACTGTTACTTCCCTCGTTGGAACTGAGTTGGCTAATGCTGAGATATCCTTAATGTCATGGAATTTAGCGGGATTAGGTAGGAAACTGGGAGATCTAGAGTGGATTACCTATATTAACTGTCAGGATGTTTGTTTTTTCCAGGAAACCTGGGCTGAGAAACAGATCTATATGCAAGGGTATATGGTGTATAGCATCCCAGCACAACCCTCAGCGAAGGGCTTAGGTCATGCAAAAGGAAGTTTATTGATGCTATTAAATAAGAAGCTACATTGTCTTCATTTGCCACTAAAAATAGACTCAGTGGATGTAATGGGAGTCCAACTCACATTCCATCGGGATTTTAAGATTATTTTAATTAATGTTTATGCCCGTTCGGTGTCCCGGGGATCTGAGTCTCAGACTTTAGTCCAATTGTTTGAATTATTGGATTCCCTGCACCCCTTGATACTGCTAGTAATAGCAGGTGATTTGAATTGCACCTTTGAACCCTCTATCTTGAATAATGGATTAACGGATGAAGAAGATGAATTGTGGGGAATGCCGCAACTAATGAATACTTGTCAATGTGCCTGTTCCTGTGTGGCCTTCCAGCTGGCCACATTATGGGCCATATTTATACTCTTTGATGCAAAACTGCGCAAACTCAGTTTTTTGTCAAAAATATTACCGCTAGCTAACGCCATTTCTTTGAGCCGTGCAGGCATCAAATTTATACTTTGACGCATGGCGGCGCAAACCATAGGTGTGAGTCATTTTTTTTTCTCAAACCAATGCATCACGTTGTAAAGGAAAACGACGTTAACATGGTGAAAATGACTATGAGCCGGTTTACGACGTCGCAAACCGGATACGCGCCATTTTTTGACGCAACAGCATCAAAAAGTGGCACAAACACTGCAAAATGTGCTAAGGAGAGGTAAAATGGATCCCAGATGCTTGCACAGCCAGGAGGACCCACACAAGGCCCAGGACAGGGAGAAGAAGGAAAAAAAGTGTTGCTTCAGTACAGAGGAGCAGGAAATTCTAGTTAAAGAGGTGACGGAACACCAGCACCAACTGTTTGTCACCTCAAAGTTGCCAGTCAGTAGGAGAGAGGCAATATGGCAACAAATTGTTGACAAGATAAACAGTGTGGCAGAAGTACGGAGAACAGTCATTGAGTGCAAGAAACGCTGGCATGACTGCAAGTGCAGGGCCACGGAAAAGATGACCAGGAACAGGAAGGCAGTACTGCAGACTGGAGGCGGGAGTCCAGCACCGCAGGAGGCCCTGCACCACATGGAGGATATGGTCGCAGCCGTCATCCCTGAGGAGATCGTCACAGGGATTCAAGGACAGGACAGCGCAGACTACCAGGAGACAACACACATGCAGGGTAAGTCACATGGGGAATTTAAATGCACAAATGTCAACTGTAAGCAGGGGGGGTGGACATACCTACTACACAATGCATGTAAGTCATGATATTCAGGGAGTGGAGTGGGTAAAGAGGCACGGCACGGGGGCATGACCCATTCAGAGGAAACCTGGGGCAAAATACTACACAACACCAACAACCTTTGCATGGGGGTCTGCTGCCATGCCAATGATGTTGCAATGGTAAAGCCAGGCCAGGAGGGCAGGGTACAACATAAAATTGGCAGCCCGTCACACGTCAGCCAGTATTCTCCCTATATTAACTAGGGCACAATGAACAACCTCTGGCCATATCTGCAAGTGGAATGTAACACTGACAACAGTTGCCTCTACCACCTCTGCTGATTGTGCAGGTCAAGTAGCTAATAGCAGTAACATCCCCATGGATCAAACACACCCAAATTAAAAGGTTCAGGATGACAACGCTAACAATCCCCTGAAATCAATACAAATGTTCCAATCCTTTCAAATGTGATTGTCCAAAGTTGCTACAAACATCAGCCATTGTCATAAATATTAGGAGGTACACAGCACCAATGCCATACACATGCTGCATATGTCAGGGTCCACCCTGTGCCTCGGTCACAGTAGCTCCAATGACACCATGCAACATCCCAAATGTCATACTGCTCAGACAACAGCATTGAGGGGGAGGACGCATGTAACTGGTTACAGAAATACACCTGCACAGTCAGAGGAGGAAATGGAACACTGCTAGGACTATCAGTGCAATCCAATGTACCACACATTCCCCAACATCAGTAGTACACATTACCAATGCTGACATCCATATCGTGCCATAACAATGCTATACATAGTATATGCTAGATCTCAACAAAATATAGGTGGATGTGAAAGATCAGAGACTGGGGCAGTTACAGATTGTTAAGTGTGGTGCTAGTGCCATCAGAACACCCACAGCCAGTGAAAGGCCTCACCATGAGAATGGAAGTAGACAGAGGGTTGAGTAGGACAAGAAGGTGGCAATTCACAATTTGGCCTGAACCAGCACCTAGAGGATGTGATGCTGACAAGTCCACAAACTGACCGCAATACATGTGACATGCAGGTGGGGCATAGGCCTGGGAGAATGCTAATATGAAAGACAGGAACAATGAACAGGAACCAAGATCACAATGTGAAAATATTCGGAAGGCAGGCATGTCACATTACAGATCCCACAACACAGACACACTAATTGTGCCATATCTCATTGCAGAGGACGATGGCTCTCCTATGGATATGCCTGTCCAGGACTACCCTGATGACATGGATGACAAGCTAACAAACATCAGCCAGCAGACCCTCCAAGATGTCCTTGGAACCCTCCAGACCCCAACTTCAGTCACAAGGGGAAGCCCCGAACTAGCAGCCATCACAGAGGACTCACCCACCACCCCAATTGTACGGCCTGCCAGCTCCAACACAGCTGAGGACTCTGACGACACTGGCACCAGCTTTGAGAGAACTGTAGTTGGAGTTCAGCGGAAGCTGGCCAAGGAGGTGCGGATGGGGATGCAAATTATGGCAGCCAACCTAGAGGGGGTGCGTTTGTGCATGATGTCAACTGAAGAACTGGCAGCAGCTATGCATGGGCGAACAACAATCTTGCAGGAACTTGAAAAAAGGTTGAAGGAAATCAGCAGAGCTGTAATAGAGTTGACCCAACACCTACAACAATCCTGTCAACGCGTGCACAAATGCAATATTGAACCCCTCAGGGCCGACCTGGCTGCCTACCACTGTGATGTGGCTGCTATTCTTCAGCAGCTCCTCCTTGCTGCAGTACTGCCCTTAAGAGCCCCATAGTTGGCAGCTACCGGGATGTTTGACTCCACTTCTTCAAACATTGAGGTATGTGTTGCCCCTTCACAACCACCACCACCAAGGGCAGAGGAGACAACACACACATCAGAAGATGAAGATGTGGAACATATCACCTTCACCCGTAAGAGTACCCGGTAGTACTAGTCCCTCCCACATGGCCACCTATTACCAAGGTCCTGTGCTTTGTAACATACCAGGCTTGCAACAACTGTACTCAAGCACTGTTCTCCAACCCACTGTTTATCTTGTCACCCTGCCCTGTGATTGTCTCTCACTACCTCATTGGCAAATCCTGTCCCTCTGCACTGTCTGACACTTCACCCCAGCATGTCCAATGACATGTCCTTTTGCACTTGTTTAGGATCACAATAGAAGATGTCACACTAATGGACTCACAATCATGGACAATGTACAAATAGCACTACAGCACTTTAAAATAAATAGCACTTACACAACAACTTTGTCTCTGTGTAATGTGACACATCAACCATGATGGCCATCAGTGATGTTCACCTCAGGTCAATGATTATTTATTGTCAATACACCTGACCTGAACAAATGTTGGCTCTTCACATCTAAGATTGGATACAGCACCCTGAGTTCTCTGTAGCCTTGCTTCTCTCTATAAATGATAGCTCTTCTTAAAAAAATGCTTATTACTGATTCTGGAAGAACTTCTCAACCTTTGTTAGAGATTGGCTTTATGTTGCTATATATATATATATAGTTGGTGATAATGCGTTCTTCAAATCAGCTGATGTTATTTAATTTCTCCTGTCTTATTGTGACTTCTGTCAATACTTGTATTTGTAAATGCTTGTTTATTAAAGTTCGTTTCTCCTTTCTTACTTCGACATTTGTTGATAACTTGTATTTGTAAATGCTTGTTTATTACAGTTAGTTTCTCGTTCCTTACTTCGACATCTGTCGATAACTTGTAGTTGTAAATGCTTGTTTATTTAAGTTTGTTTCTCTTTTAAACTCTATTTTGGTTTATTACCATTGAATTTGTAAATGCTTATTTGTTAACAGTTCGTTTCTCCTTTAAACTTGGCCTTTGTTTATAACCTTGACATTTGTAGATACTTGCTCTTTTAAAGTTCGTTTTTTCTTTGACTTTAATATCTTAAACAAGAACCTTGTAAACATAAGGTTAATTCATACATTAACTCTGTAGCCTTGCCGACTTCCACGGGAACGGTCTACTATCAAACTCTTCGAATAAACCTTGACAATATTTATCCGTTTTCTGTAATATAATCTTCAAATGTAATTTTACCTCACAGGAGTTTCTGTTCTGAAGCGCGCTCTCTCTCCACACAGCTGATTCCTGTCAGACCTAAGTTGAAGTGCAAGGCTTCCAGCTGGAGAGCTCGTAACCTAGCAACCAACCGATTGCAAAACTAGAACTGTAAGTAACCTTCAGGACTCACAGCGGCCATCTTGGATCTTCTCTTCTTGATTCTTCCTTTGAAATAAGCGCAAGATTACTCTGCAAACCTTCTTCCAGTTTGGGCTTTGCTGTCTCCACTGAGGATATCTCTTTGCTTTTCTCATGCACTTCTTTGATTTGACTTGGCAAGTTTGTGTGGTCATGACAACCATCATCTGCCCTCCCTGAGGGTTATTACCTAGGAAAATAGCAACTATACACCAAAATGCTGTGTTGGACAGAATAACGCTTCCTCAAGGGATGTCTATGCAGAAAATAGTGCCTTCAATTTTTACTGAAAGTCAAAACTTACATATGTGACATTTGCACCAATTTTTAGCTAACACAAAACATACAGCATGAATGGATGTGTATGAGTTTCCATAGAAATAAGCCACCGGGCTGAACATTGTAACAAATGATATGTGTGAGTTATGTATACCATACTACAAGAGAACATACTACCACTCACCTTATAAGGATTCGCTTGGACATCAGGCTGCAGGCAGACTTAACACAGTGTCCCCAATACCAAATCTGTTAGCAAAGTATGTGACATTGAAAACATACATCACAAAATAACCACACTTTGGGATCCATAGTAACTGTGAGTGGTGAGTGTAATGGATGGCCGAATCTTAGCTAAGTAGCTTCGGTGTAGCTACTTATGTAACAGTTCAGTTGGGTTATGGTTGCAGCATGGGACACAAAAGCTAATACAAAAGAGACACTGTTCACTCATGGCAAGGCCCTGATCTACAAGCATTTGACACATATTGTAAAGGGTTACTAGATATTTATTAAACAGTAAAAACTGAAGCTAAAACCATGGGAAACACCTTACTTAACCTAAACTACTCTAACTACACATTACCCACAACTGTCCCTAACTAACCCAAGCTAAACTTACTTATCACATTTAACGAAACAATCTAAACATCAACCTCCCACCCCCCTTATAAGACGGGAACACATGGAGGACAACATTTACTAACCTAAACACATACTATCTTATACTAAACAATTTTTTAATTTTTATTTTTATTTTTTATAGATAGATTTTTTTTTTAAACATCTAAACCCCAACATCGTCCAACACACATAATAAAAACAGTTTTAAAAAGTATGATACCCCCACCCACTACTACTAACTAAACTAACAGCCTATACGAACCTAACACTAAGCCCCCTAAACCCACTAATTTAAATAATCAGGAAAGAGGAGGGAGGGGAGGGAATCATGGCTGAGTATAAGCCCTCTGCAGCGACTTTTTGATGGCACGCACCCTCCGATTCACTTGTGCGACCTCCTGCTGCAGTCTGGTCATTTTACTCAACACACGGCCCAAGTTCCATTGCATTCAGTTAAAAGCTGCAGGGTCTATGACTGCAGCACGGGTAGTCTGGGTGCCAGTAGAGGAAGTATGGGCCCTTGTCGGTGCCATGTCTGTAGGCTGAGGTGCAGGTGGTGCTGTGACAGGTCCTGGAGCCGTCGATGTTGATGGTTCCAGCAAAGGTCCCTGCTACTGTTGGTGCCAACTGGGTGGTAGTGGTGGTGCTGGTTGGGGAGCCTGTGGTGGACACGGACGGGCCCCCTTGGGCAAATGCCCTCCACACTCCGGAGGCTCTTTCATGGCGAAAACGCCTTGCCATGTTGCGGAACCCAGACTCCACATCCAGAATGTGGCGGTAACACATTGACCTGCGCTGAAACTCTCGAATCTGGATGGGAGTCATACTGGCAGCTGTTAAGACAAATAGAAAACCAAACATTAGGTACTTCATTGTGTGAAATGTCTCAAGAAGTAAATCAGACAATACATCTAATGTACCTGAAACAGCCCATATCATCATACAGATCACTGATTGTCCCTGAGGCAGTACATGCCATGTCAGCTTACACATGTCCTATCATCAAACAGCACATCAAACCCTCAATATGGGTAACAACTGGAATGACTTTGGCATCATTGTTCAGCCACTTGTCAGGTAAAAATCATGATGCAAATCCTCCACTACTGACAGGCCAACAAATTACTATGTTCTTAATGACAATCTAGGGCCACCAGATCTGCGAGTTGTAAATGGAATTGTCAGTATGGAATGCAGGTGCTAATCATGAGTGGGTATTCTAGGTTTGGATAAGTGATTTACAGATTTACATGTCTGTGTACTAAACTTGGATCATCAGTCCTAGGTACACTATTCACAACCCTACGCCTGTGCTGGGAGGGGGGGTGGACAAGCAACTAACAATTTCTAACAACAAGGACACCCAGGAAGCTTTGGAAAGCTGTACATGGGTTTGGCCACCACACTACAGGTAAGGAGGAAGTCCAACTAGGATACACCCAAACCTTGGACAATCCCATCAACACTCATCTTTGGAAAATGCAGACCATTGTCAACATTATTTCCTACCAGTAACCTATAACTTACCACAAACAGATAGATGCAAGCACACCTCTGGCCACACAAACTGCACCAACAGGCACATGAGTAGTCAAACAGCCACCTATGGCCACATTCTAGCGTGTGAGGAGGGAAAGGATGGTTAAGTACAGAGAAAACTGAACACATGAGGTACTTACCTGCTCCTCAGTTGCACCATAGAGCTGTCCATGCAGGGGAGCCCCTCATCTACTAGTCTCTCAAGCTCCTCTGGAGAGAAGGCAGGGGCCCTATCACCTACTGGACTTGGCATGATTGCTCTAGAGGCAGTACACAGCAGATCAGGTAGTGGAGGTCTTGCTAGCAACAGTTTCAGGAGTCAAGTGAATGACTCTGCAGAACATGGCAGTCACATCTGCCACATACACATTTGTCACTGCAGGCGGACATAGCCTTTGGCCTTTAACTGGCAACAATGTTAGCCTTTGGATGTGTCCGCCACTGTTGTAACCATCTACTGCCATGATGACTTCTGCCAGCAATCACAGGCAGTTCCTAATGAGACAGCTGCAATTTCGGAGGCCTGAAATGCTGTATTGGGCTTTTACAAATCGCATCACACCTCCGAAAATGTTGTTTTGAGTTCACAAACATGCTTATCCTGTCTTATCATGTAGGTCCTACCAGTCACACACCACTGTAATATGTTTCAAGGCACAGATGGCATTTAACAGTGGGCAGGACCAGCTCTAGAGTGGTGTGACTGGTGCCACCGCACCGCGTGCTGACTTGGAGAGGGTGCACCATATTTGCAACTATATAATATTTTTTAAAGCCCCTGTTGCAGTGTTCTTTGTCTCCAGGAATTTTCAGGCAACAATAAAAATGCCAAGATAACTCTAGATGTTAATGTTCTTCCTGGATAGAGTGAGGAGTTTTCTCTAGTAGAAATTTTAAGGTAACACAGAGGGTTAACATACCTCCTGCAAGAAATATGTACCATGTAGATCACAAAGTACATTTGAAGCAAATGGGTCAGTGGGTTACTGCTTTTGTTAGGGAGGCCCTTTTTTTACTAATAGTTTATAAGTTAAAATGTTAATATAGAACAGTAAGCTATTAACAGTCATCCAACAACGGTGTGCATTCCTCAAAGTATAGATTCAAGCATTATTATTTTTTCACAGTCTTTCATTATCCTAATTTTGTAAAAAGAGTGCGTTTGAGTGTATATCAATTCTTATTATTAAAGAGAACCCCCAACCATAGTGTTATGTTTAAAAATGTGAGTTTGTGATTCTGCAGAATAAGCACTCCTAAACTATACAGCCTACCAGTATGGATGACGTGAATCTTACAACTTTTAGTGCTCTGTCGCATGTAACATTTCTTATATACTGATTTGCAAACTTATGACTTATTTTCTCTGTGTAATGTGTGCATGATGTAAAGTGCTCTGACACCATACACTAAAATGAGTGTCGCTACAAAACTCATTAAATGCACCTGGGAGAGAGTAGTTATGGGACCTGATGGACACTGTTAAAAGGTGGTAGTGAGGGAATCTGTGGTGTAGGTGGTCATTGGGGGACCTCAACAAACATTGTCACACAGGGTGCCACCAGCGCTGAGGCCGGCCCTGACAGTGGGGCACAGTCCTCCCCTGACGATGATCATTTTGGCGGTCAGTGTTAGAAATGGGGTCTCTGGTTGACAGTGACTTTGCACTCTGTCCAAGCAGGGACCCTCACTCTAGTCAGGGTAAGGGAGTTAGACTCCTAAGACAATCCCTGCTCACCCCCTTGATAGCTTGGCACAAGCAGTCAGGCTTATCTCAAATTCAATGTGTAAAGTACCAACACAAAGAGTAATAGTGTGAAAACACTACAAAATGGACAACACACAATTTAGGAAAATAGGCATGTTTATCTAAATCAAACAAGACCAAAATGACAAAAATCCAACATACAAAAGTAAAGTTCTGAATTTTCAAAGTAAAAAGAGTCTTACTCCATAGAAAACAATGGAAAGGTTGTTACTACACAAAGTACCTGGTTTGTGTCAAAAATAAAGCCACCCGGGTGAGCATGCGTCGAAAAAGTCAGCGATGCTTAATTTTCAGCAGCCTCAAGTGGGTGTTGCGTAGTTTCTCCAGCCGCAATGCAGGTGATGCATCGATTTCCCAGCCGCGATGCAGGTGGTTCGATGATTTCAGTCGTGAGGCAAATGGCGCGTTGTTTTTACAGCCGCGTTGCAGGTGGTGCGTAGAAATTTTCCCTGCATGGCTTCCTGTGCATGGATTTCAGTCCTTGTTCTACTAGCTTCACCTTTCAAAGGCCCAGGTACTGGATAGGGCACCACTTGTCAGTCTCAGCAGAGACTACTTATACCTCTTTCAGTCTTTGAAGTAGCCAAACGTCAAAGGAAGGTCACTGATGCTCACAAGATCCTGCCTTGCCCAAGCTTGGCTCCAGACTCACACCAGGGGTTGGAGACTGCATTGTTTGAGGGCAGACACAGCCCAGACAGGTGTAAGTGACCACTCCTCCCTCCACTCTAGCCCAGGTGGCTCATCAGGATATGCAGGCTGCACCCCAGCTCCCTTTGTGTACCTGTAGTGGAGATTCACAAACGGGGCAACTGTCAGTCTGATCCAGACAGGGAATACACAAGCAGGCAGAGTCATAGAATGGTTTAAGCAAGAAAATGCCCACTTTCTAAAAGTGACATTTTAAAACAGACTATTTAAAAAACAGCTTTACCAAAATGTGTATTTTTAAATTGTGAGTTCAGGGACCCAGAACTCCACATCTGCACTTAACAGTTATTTAAAGGCAGCCCCTATGTTAACCTATGAGAGAGATGAAAACTGAATTTGGCAGTATTTCACTTTTAGGACATGTAAAACACTTCAGTACATGTCCCACCTTTAACATACACTGCACCCTGCCCAAGGGGCTACCCATGGCCTAACTTAGGGGTGCCTTACATGTACAAAAAGGGAAAGTTTGGGTCTGGCAAGTTTAAAACTGCACACACAGACACTGCAGTGGCGGGTCTCAGCCATCTTTACAGGGCTACTGTGACCTGTATGTAGCTGTAGGTGTGTTTCATCACTGCAGGACGTAACACTGGCATATGTTTGTGTCTGTTTGTGTCATATCACCAGATGCATGGTCATTGGATTAGTATGGGCCTGTGATCAGGGACTGTTGTACTGCCCTCTGTCTGCACTTTGGTTTATGTTATGTTGAATTCCTTTCGTGTGGTATGAGATAAGGCTCAAGCTGGTGACACCATCCACTTTTCTATTTGCCTATTCTACAGGACAGTGTCTGAGAAGGCCCTCTCTAACATTTTCTTGGGGGCTGTTACCTTGGTATGTGTACCTTGACAAAATATGAGTCAGCATTCTATTGCTATGATAGTCCACAAATTTCAACAGTCTATGTGCTGTACACTGGGATAAAATGCTTTGTGTGACCAGACAACTGTAACAATGTGTTTGTGTGTTTGGTAATAACCTTTAGCAGGACACTGTACCTGTAACATATCCCCCCTTGCATTAGTATCTATCTATCTAGTATGTGTCTTCTTCATTTGTTTCACATGGTCATCTCATCATGGCAAAATGTGGAACAGAAGCAAGCAGACAATGACATTGTGATAGGTGGATTTATTGAAAATGTGTGCAGTGAACAAAATTGGGACATGATGGAAAAGCAAAGTGAAGGGTTCAGTCAAGGCGGATGAAGAACTATCAATAGAGTGAATATGTGGCACACAAAGGAGGTCACTTTGGAAGAGGTCACTTGCTGGCAGTGTTGGGTGTCTTGCCATCCGCACTGCCTGGAGCCTTTGCTGGACATACCTGCTTGCTTGGTGGGGGGTCTGCTACTACAGAGGCAGTGGTGTCTGAACGAGTTTTTCTCCTGGCAGGGTCTCCCTTCCTGTGGCTGGCACCAATGAAGGGCATGGTGTAGATGTGCCAAAAGAAGGGGTAGTGTGCTGTTGTCGATCCCCGCTCAGGGTGGTGTTAATGCCCCACAGCACCCCTGTTAGAGAGGCCATGTTGGTATTGTGAGCCTCCCACTGTTCATGAATTTCCCGGTTGAAGTCCCTCTGCAGATCCTTAATTTCCTGGCATTCAGCAAGTACCTGGCCCATCACGCCTTGGGACTGCTGATAGACCCCTAAGACGTGGCTGATGGTGTCCTTGCCAGGATCATTCCCAGTGGCCTCACTCTGCTGGCTCTATGTGGCCTGTGGCAGCTCGACCTGTTGATGTTAAAGATACAATGTTGCTGGTTGTATTGTGACATCTAAAAAAAGTTTTTACAGTGACGCTTCTCAAAGCCCTTTTACATAGTTGATTTGCAGGTCAACCTATTGTGACAATTACCATTGGAACTCAATGTGTTGACCTGACATTCATGAAGCATGCCAATTCCATTAAAGTTAAGCTGCTTCTTAAATGTGCAGATCATTGGCCCTTGGGAGGATGGCCTGAGAATGCCATCTTGCCACCAGTGCAGGCAAAACAGTGTCTAGGCAAGATATATCTATGGTCATTTTGAGGCCTAGTTGATTGTCATGCATTCAGTCAGGCAGAGTTTGTTGTTTATGTGATTGGAGTCATTATGTGGTCAGTGCATTGTGAATGTGTCTGTTGCCAATAACATTCTGATGATGCATGTTGAGGCCTTTGGGATAATTGTATTGTACACTGGGTAAGGGGCATTCCTATCTTCAGTAGTTTCATCTTGGGTTAGCAGGTCAAGATCAAGCTAGGTAGCCAGACACATCTCAGAGTTGAGCATGATCTTTAGGTGAGCAAACTTTAATTGAGAGTTAGCAGGCAAGTGAACACTGTTCTGGTTTTTGGAGGTACTGAAATAGTGCCTCCTGGGAGATGCAGTCATGTCAAATCAAATCAAATCAAATCATTAGCATTTATAAAGCGCGCTACTCACCCGTGCGGGTCTCAAGGCGCTAGGGACAAAGGGGGTGGTTATCGCTGCTCGAACAGCCAGGTCTTTAGGAGTCTCCGGAAAGCGGAGTGGTCCTGGGTGGTCCTGAGGCTGGTGGGGAGGGAGTTCCAGGTCTTGGCCGCCAGGAAGGAGAAAGATCTCCCACCCGCCGTGGAGCGTCGGATGCGAGGGACGGCGGCGAGTGCGAGGCCAGAGGAGCGGAGGGGGCGGGTGGGGACGTAGAAGTTGAGCCGTCTGTTGAGGTATTCCGGTCCCTTGTCGTGGAGGGCTTTGTGTGCGTGGGTGAGAAGTCGGAAGGTGATCCTTTTGCTGACTGCAATGTCACTCGCCATACTACACTCACATGACAGATGGTATCCACCCAGGTGAGTGAACTTCAATTGAGATTTCATAAATAAATGGAATTTGGCAGGTGAGCATTGTTTTTGTGTTTGACGTTAGAGACACAGGGTCTATTGTGTTTTGCATTCCAGTCACTTCCTGTACTCCCCCGCCATACATATGTTCTGCTCCCAGATAATTAAACTTCATTAGAAAGTTAAGACATAGGGGTATTTTGGCATGAGAACAGTGGACTTGTGTTTAGAGTGGGAGAGACAGGCTGTAGCAGTCATGTCACTCCCTCTACTTCATACACTTTATAACTGTCATCCCCACAGATGAGTACACTTAATTTGTGAGTTCATTAAGAAGAACATTTGGAGAACTGAATACTATCAGATACCTCTCCATTAGTGACAGCTCTGTCCCCGCCCCCAGATAATCCATCCATATCTTGCATTGAGGATAATCAGCCAGTATTTGCTAATGCAGGGTGGCAGCACAATTGAGCTTCCAACAACAGGAATCACCAGGGATCTTACGCTCATATTCTTGCTCAGTCAGATACTATCAATGATGGGCCCAGGAGGGAGGATCCCTCCCTACTCCCTGGTAGGGTGATTAGCCTCCGTATATCTTCTATCCATCTTCCCAAACTTCTCACTGATACTACTTTTCAGTATGATCAGAGTCTGGGAATGGGATGTAAAGATAGTACAATTTATATGATTGATGTGCCTAAGATATTGCCAGGTGCTTTTGGGAATCATGAGTCCTTGACCAATAAAGCCATTCATTTGCTACGTACCCGAGGCAATTGCCTTTCAGTTATTCGCTCTGACATGTGACATGACTAAATGTTGATCAGGAAGTGCTTTTGGGGGCATCTAATGGGGTTACACACTCTGAGGGGACTGTTACTTCCCTCGTTGGAACTGAGTTGGCTAATGCTGAGATATCCTTAATGTCATGGAATTTAGCGGGATTAGGTAGGAAACTGGGAGATCTAGAGTGGATTACCTATATTAACTGTCAGGATGTTTGTTTTTTCCAGGAAACCTGGGCTGAGAAACAGATCTATATGCAAGGGTATATGGTGTATAGCATCCCAGCACAACCCTCAGCGAAGGGCTTAGGTCATGCAAAAGGAAGTTTATTGATGCTATTAAATAAGAAGCTACATTGTCTTCATTTGCCACTAAAAATAGACTCAGTGGATGTAATGGGAGTCCAACTCACATTCCATCGGGATTTTAAGATTATTTTAATTAATGTTTATGCCCGTTCGGTGTCCCGGGGATCTGAGTCTCAGACTTTAGTCCAATTGTTTGAATTATTGGATTCCCTGCACCCCTTGATACTGCTAGTAATAGCAGGTGATTTGAATTGCACCTTTGAACCCTCTATCTTGAATAATGGATTAACGGATGAAGAAGATGAATTGTGGGGAATGCCGCAACTAATGAATACTTGTCAATGTGCCTGTTCCTGTGTGGCCTTCCAGCTGGCCACATTATGGGCCATATTTATACTCTTTGATGCAAAACTGCGCAAACTCAGTTTTTTGTCAAAAATATTACCGCTAGCTAACGCCATTTCTTTGAGCCGTGCAGGCATCAAATTTATACTTTGACGCATGGCGGCGCAAACCATAGGTGTGAGTCATTTTTTTTTCTCAAACCAATGCATCACGTTGTAAAGGAAAACGACGTTAACATGGTGAAAATGACTATGAGCCGGTTTACGACGTCGCAAACCGGATACGCGCCATTTTTTGACGCAACAGCATCAAAAAGTGGCACAAACACTGCAAAATGTGCTAAGGAGAGGTAAAATGGATCCCAGATGCTTGCACAGCCAGGAGGACCCACACAAGGCCCAGGACAGGGAGAAGAAGGAAAAAAAGTGTTGCTTCAGTGCAGAGGAGCAGGAAATTCTAGTTAAAGAGGTGACGGAACACCAGCACCAACTGTTTGTCACCTCAAAGTTGCCAGTCAGTAGGAGAGAGGCAATATGGCAACAAATTGTTGACAAGATAAACAGTGTGGCAGAAGTACGGAGAACAGTCATTGAGTGCAAGAAACGCTGGCATGACTGCAAGTGCAGGGCCACGGAAAAGATGACCAGGAACAGGAAGGCAGTACTGCAGACTGGAGGCGGGAGTCCAGCACCGCAGGAGGCCCTGCACCACATGGAGGATATGGTCGCAGCCGTCATCCCTGAGGAGATCGTCACAGGGATTCAAGGACAGGACAGCGCAGACTACCAGGAGACAACACACATGCAGGGTAAGTCACATGGGGAATTTAAATGCACAAATGTCAACTGTAAGCAGGGGGGGTGGACATACCTACTACACAATGCATGTAAGTCATGATATTCAGGGAGTGGAGTGGGTAAAGAGGCACGGCACGGGGGCATGACCCATTCAGAGGAAACCTGGGGCAAAATACTACACAACACCAACAACCTTTGCATGGGGGTCTGCTGCCATGCCAATGATGTTGCAATGGTAAAGCCAGGCCAGGAGGGCAGGGTACAACATAAAATTGGCAGCCCGTCACACGTCAGCCAGTATTCTCCCTATATTAACTAGGGCACAATGAACAACCTCTGGCCATATCTGCAAGTGGAATGTAACACTGACAACAGTTGCCTCTACCACCTCTGCTGATTGTGCAGGTCAAGTAGCTAATAGCAGTAACATCCCCATGGATCAAACACACCCAAATTAAAAGGTTCAGGATGACAACGCTAACAATCCCCTGAAATCAATACAAATGTTCCAATCCTTTCAAATGTGATTGTCCAAAGTTGCTACAAACATCAGCCATTGTCATAAATATTAGGAGGTACACAGCACCAATGCCATACACATGCTGCATATGTCAGGGTCCACCCTGTGCCTCGGTCACAGTAGCTCCAATGACACCATGCAACATCCCAAATGTCATACTGCTCAGACAACAGCATTGAGGGGGAGGACGCATGTAACTGGTTACAGAAATACACCTGCACAGTCAGAGGAGGAAATGGAACACTGCTAGGACTATCAGTGCAATCCAATGTACCACACATTCCCCAACATCAGTAGTACACATTACCAATGCTGACATCCATATCGTGCCATAACAATGCTATACATAGTATATGCTAGATCTCAACAAAATATAGGTGGATGTGAAAGATCAGAGACTGGGGCAGTTACAGATTGTTAAGTGTGGTGCTAGTGCCATCAGAACACCCACAGCCAGTGAAAGGCCTCACCATGAGAATGGAAGTAGACAGAGGGTTGAGTAGGACAAGAAGGTGGCAATTCACAATTTGGCCTGAACCAGCACCTAGAGGATGTGATGCTGACAAGTCCACAAACTGACCGCAATACATGTGACATGCAGGTGGGGCATAGGCCTGGGAGAATGCTAATATGAAAGACAGGAACAATGAACAGGAACCAAGATCACAATGTGAAAATATTCGGAAGGCAGGCATGTCACATTACAGATCCCACAACACAGACACACTAATTGTGCCATATCTCATTGCAGAGGACGATGGCTCTCCTATGGATATGCCTGTCCAGGACTACCCTGATGACATGGATGACAAGCTAACAAACATCAGCCAGCAGACCCTCCAAGATGTCCTTGGAACCCTCCAGACCCCAACTTCAGTCACAAGGGGAAGCCCCGAACTAGCAGCCATCACAGAGGACTCACCCACCACCCCAATTGTACGGCCTGCCAGCTCCAACACAGCTGAGGACTCTGACGACACTGGCACCAGCTTTGAGAGAACTGTAGTTGGAGTTCAGCGGAAGCTGGCCAAGGAGGTGCGGATGGGGATGCAAATTATGGCAGCCAACCTAGAGGGGGTGCGTTTGTGCATGATGTCAACTGAAGAACTGGCAGCAGCTATGCATGGGCGAACAACAATCTTGCAGGAACTTGAAAAAAGGTTGAAGGAAATCAGCAGAGCTGTAATAGAGTTGACCCAACACCTACAACAATCCTGTCAACGCGTGCACAAATGCAATATTGAACCCCTCAGGGCCGACCTGGCTGCCTACCACTGTGATGTGGCTGCTATTCTTCAGCAGCTCCTCCTTGCTGCAGTACTGCCCTTAAGAGCCCCATAGTTGGCAGCTACCGGGATGTTTGACTCCACTTCTTCAAACATTGAGGTATGTGTTGCCCCTTCACAACCACCACCACCAAGGGCAGAGGAGACAACACACACATCAGAAGATGAAGATGTGGAACATATCACCTTCACCCGTAAGAGTACCCGGTAGTACTAGTCCCTCCCACATGGCCACCTATTACCAAGGTCCTGTGCTTTGTAACATACCAGGCTTGCAACAACTGTACTCAAGCACTGTTCTCCAACCCACTGTTTATCTTGTCACCCTGCCCTGTGATTGTCTCTCACTACCTCATTGGCAAATCCTGTCCCTCTGCACTGTCTGACACTTCACCCCAGCATGTCCAATGACATGTCCTTTTGCACTTGTTTAGGATCACAATAGAAGATGTCACACTAATGGACTCACAATCATGGACAATGTACAAATAGCACTACAGCACTTTAAAATAAATAGCACTTACACAACAACTTTGTCTCTGTGTAATGTGACACATCAACCATGATGGCCATCAGTGATGTTCACCTCAGGTCAATGATTATTTATTGTCAATACACCTGACCTGAACAAATGTTGGCTCTTCACATCTAAGATTGGATACAGCACCCTGAGTTCTCTGTAGCCTTGCTTCTCTCTATAAATGATAGCTCTTCTTAAAAAAATGCTTATTACTGATTCTGGAAGAACTTCTCAACCTTTGTTAGAGATTGGCTTTATGTTGCTATATATATATATATAGTTGGTGATAATGCGTTCTTCAAATCAGCTGATGTTATTTAATTTCTCCTGTCTTATTGTGACTTCTGTCAATACTTGTATTTGTAAATGCTTGTTTATTAAAGTTCGTTTCTCCTTTCTTACTTCGACATTTGTTGATAACTTGTATTTGTAAATGCTTGTTTATTACAGTTAGTTTCTCGTTCCTTACTTCGACATCTGTCGATAACTTGTAGTTGTAAATGCTTGTTTATTTAAGTTTGTTTCTCTTTTAAACTCTATTTTGGTTTATTACCATTGAATTTGTAAATGCTTATTTGTTAACAGTTCGTTTCTCCTTTAAACTTGGCCTTTGTTTATAACCTTGACATTTGTAGATACTTGCTCTTTTAAAGTTCGTTTTTTCTTTGACTTTAATATCTTAAACAAGAACCTTGTAAACATAAGGTTAATTCATACATTAACTCTGTAGCCTTGCCGACTTCCACGGGAACGGTCTACTATCAAACTCTTCGAATAAACCTTGACAATATTTATCCGTTTTCTGTAATATAATCTTCAAATGTAATTTTACCTCACAGGAGTTTCTGTTCTGAAGCGCGCTCTCTCTCCACACAGCTGATTCCTGTCAGACCTAAGTTGAAGTGCAAGGCTTCCAGCTGGAGAGCTCGTAACCTAGCAACCAACCGATTGCAAAACTAGAACTGTAAGTAACCTTCAGGACTCACAGCGGCCATCTTGGATCTTCTCTTCTTGATTCTTCCTTTGAAATAAGCGCAAGATTACTCTGCAAACCTTCTTCCAGTTTGGGCTTTGCTGTCTCCACTGAGGATATCTCTTTGCTTTTCTCATGCACTTCTTTGATTTGACTTGGCAAGTTTGTGTGGTCATGACAACCATCATCTGCCCTCCCTGAGGGTTATTACCTAGGAAAATAGCAACTATACACCAAAATGCTGTGTTGGACAGAATAACGCTTCCTCAAGGGATGTCTATGCAGAAAATAGTGCCTTCAATTTTTACTGAAAGTCAAAACTTACATATGTGACATTTGCACCAATTTTTAGCTAACACAAAACATACAGCATGAATGGATGTGTATGAGTTTCCATAGAAATAAGCCACCGGGCTGAACATTGTAACAAATGATATGTGTGAGTTATGTATACCATACTACAAGAGAACATACTACCACTCACCTTATAAGGATTCGCTTGGACATCAGGCTGCAGGCAGACTTAACACAGTGTCCCCAATACCAAATCTGTTAGCAAAGTATGTGACATTGAAAACATACATCACAAAATAACCACACTTTGGGATCCATAGTAACTGTGAGTGGTGAGTGTAATGGATGGCCGAATCTTAGCTAAGTAGCTTCGGTGTAGCTACTTATGTAACAGTTCAGTTGGGTTATGGTTGCAGCATGGGACACAAAAGCTAATACAAAAGAGACACTGTTCACTCATGGCAAGGCCCTGATCTACAAGCATTTGACACATATTGTAAAGGGTTACTAGATATTTATTAAACAGTAAAAACTGAAGCTAAAACCATGGGAAACACCTTACTTAACCTAAACTACTCTAACTACACATTACCCACAACTGTCCCTAACTAACCCAAGCTAAACTTACTTATCACATTTAACGAAACAATCTAAACATCAACCTCCCACCCCCCTTATAAGACGGGAACACATGGAGGACAACATTTACTAACCTAAACACATACTATCTTATACTAAACAATTTTTTAATTTTTATTTTTATTTTTTATAGATAGATTTTTTTTTTAAACATCTAAACCCCAACATCGTCCAACACACATAATAAAAACAGTTTTAAAAAGTATGATACCCCCACCCACTACTACTAACTAAACTAACAGCCTATACGAACCTAACACTAAGCCCCCTAAACCCACTAATTTAAATAATCAGGAAAGAGGAGGGAGGGGAGGGAATCATGGCTGAGTATAAGCCCTCTGCAGCGACTTTTTGATGGCACGCACCCTCCGATTCACTTGTGCGACCTCCTGCTGCAGTCTGGTCATTTTACTCAACACACGGCCCAAGTTCCATTGCATTCAGTTAAAAGCTGCAGGGTCTATGACTGCAGCACGGGTAGTCTGGGTGCCAGTAGAGGAAGTATGGGCCCTTGTCGGTGCCATGTCTGTAGGCTGAGGTGCAGGTGGTGCTGTGACAGGTCCTGGAGCCGTCGATGTTGATGGTTCCAGCAAAGGTCCCTGCTACTGTTGGTGCCAACTGGGTGGTAGTGGTGGTGCTGGTTGGGGAGCCTGTGGTGGACACGGACGGGCCCCCTTGGGCAAATGCCCTCCACACTCCGGAGGCTCTTTCATGGCGAAAACGCCTTGCCATGTTGCGGAACCCAGACTCCACATCCAGAATGTGGCGGTAACACATTGACCTGCGCTGAAACTCTCGAATCTGGATGGGAGTCATACTGGCAGCTGTTAAGACAAATAGAAAACCAAACATTAGGTACTTCATTGTGTGAAATGTCTCAAGAAGTAAATCAGACAATACATCTAATGTACCTGAAACAGCCCATATCATCATACAGATCACTGATTGTCCCTGAGGCAGTACATGCCATGTCAGCTTACACATGTCCTATCATCAAACAGCACATCAAACCCTCAATATGGGTAACAACTGGAATGACTTTGGCATCATTGTTCAGCCACTTGTCAGGTAAAAATCATGATGCAAATCCTCCACTACTGACAGGCCAACAAATTACTATGTTCTTAATGACAATCTAGGGCCACCAGATCTGCGAGTTGTAAATGGAATTGTCAGTATGGAATGCAGGTGCTAATCATGAGTGGGTATTCTAGGTTTGGATAAGTGATTTACAGATTTACATGTCTGTGTACTAAACTTGGATCATCAGTCCTAGGTACACTATTCACAACCCTACGCCTGTGCTGGGAGGGGGGGTGGACAAGCAACTAACAATTTCTAACAACAAGGACACCCAGGAAGCTTTGGAAAGCTGTACATGGGTTTGGCCACCACACTACAGGTAAGGAGGAAGTCCAACTAGGATACACCCAAACCTTGGACAATCCCATCAACACTCATCTTTGGAAAATGCAGACCATTGTCAACATTATTTCCTACCAGTAACCTATAACTTACCACAAACAGATAGATGCAAGCACACCTCTGGCCATAAGCTGCATGCACACTTAGGCCATTGTACTCAAGTGCCTCATACTCGTAGCACAACATGTGGAGCTACATGCTGCTAGGAAGTTAAACACACAGGCAAACATGTTCATTAGTGAATAGGAAAGCTGAAGTCTGTGGGTAAGACTTTGGCATCCCTATTCTGGGAGAAACAGGGTCTGACTGGCTGACTAAATCACTAATATGGTCCGCTGCTACATTTTCTGATTTCAAGTTTTATCCACATAACTCATCCCTATTCAAATTGACGTGCCTACAGGACTGACCTACAATCCCAAATTATGTCAATACGCTAATGATTGGCCAACTTAAAGATGAGGGAAAAATGATACTCCACTCAAGGAACAAAACAGATCATTGACCAGCGCATCACACCTTGCTATGTGTCCAACACACAGGAGTCAATCACACATCATCAGCAAACACAACACAGAACAGAAATATCAACACTTACTGGAGATGTCTGGGTCTGCAAATCGAGCCACCTCTGTGATAGTGTAGGGTGCAGGTCCACCTGTAAGGCATGGAAGGGAGAAATGGGCTCAATGTCTCTGCTCTGTACAACACTTCCAAATACAAATACTATGTGTAATATCAACTCAGAAAGTCAAGCCTCTCAGCCATGATGATACTACATCCTACATACCACTGCAAACATGTACAGACCCGGGGACTCCAGTGAGTGAGACACACAGATCTGCACACATGTAGTGGCCCTAACTATCATGTGGTGGCAAACATGCTCCTTCATTAGTTAGCAGACAAATTCATGGAGTGTATTCCTCTCATCATGTGTATCCATGAGAGACATGCAAAGCCACTTTCCGTGAGGAATGCAATACCAGTCACCCAGACATTGTGACTAAGACCAATTTAAGTCACACAGGTACAATGTACAGAGGGCCAGGGACAGTTGTTAGCCCTCAATTTGTATCATTTTCTTCATTTGGTGTGCCACAGCTATGGTAAGTTGCACCAACCATAGAGATATGAACCCGTGTGCATACCTTTTGCCATGCATCATTAATTTAAATGTGGCTCTACAAACTCAAAATATCAGTCTAAGATGTTACCTGAGGTAAGCTATAACTTTTTACGTATGTGTCAGAATCCAGTTCAGACATGTATCCGAAAACAATTGAGGGACACATTATTTCTTGAAAAAATCTGGATTTCCAAGATATGTTTCCTGATACACTCACACACCACACATGAAACATATGTTAGAACCATATTGCCATCATCAATTAACGTGAAGGTAGCACTAATTTACAGGGTGCTGTTGTGTTTAGAAAGTTAGTCTAGCTGTTGCGTCAGGAAATGACGGTAATGTGTATGAAATAATGTATACCTCACAGGCAGCTGTGGCCCATATTTATACAAATTTTGTACTGCATTTGTGTAGCTTTTTGACACTCCCTTGCATTGTGTCATGTGAAACAGGTATCCCTGTGTCTTAACTGGGGATGAGATGATACTTTCATACACAGAATCAATTCCACAGTGGTGGTAAGACGGTTGTATCTATATACCCTCTTGCTTCAAAACAGGGTGCAATTGCGGTGCTAACAAAGTAGAAATATGGCCCTGTATGTTTCACTAGCATTCCACATGTTCAAAAACATTGCCGGCAGCATATGAACAAATCAGCTACTGTCACTACAGAGCATTTAAACATGCACATTACTCTGATTTGTACTCACCAACAGGGCCATCACCATTGGGTTGTTTCCTTATCTGAACGGGTGTTTGGCTGTTGACAGGATGTCAGCAGTATTTTTGTAGAGTTGCAGTACAGTGTGTACTCCCTTGCATTGTGTCATTTGAAACAGGTGTCCCTGTTTCTTAACTGGGGGTGAGATGATACTTTCATACACAGAATCAATTCCACAGTGGTGGTAAGATGGTTGCATCTATATACCCTCTTGCTTCAAAACAGGGCGCAATTGCGGTGCTAACAAAGTAGAAATATGGCCCTCTATGTTTCACTAGCATTCCACATGTTCAAAAACATTGCTGGCAGCATATGAACAAATCAGCTACTGTCACCACAGAGCATTTAAACGTGCACATTACTCTGATTTGTACCCACCAACACGGCCACCAATCACAATCCCCTGGTGGTCCAGCAGGTCTTGCTCCCTGGCAACAAGGTTAGCCCAGCGGTGCTTCAGCTGGTGGTCACTGTGCGGTGTGTTGTAGATTCTCTGGAGATGGTTCAATACCTTTGCCCACCGGAGCCTCCTTGCCTCTGTGTGATAGCCTTGGATCACACAACCACCTGCCTCAATCATTAAGGGTAGGAAGTGGTACACAAGCCAAATAAACCCACCTAGCTCCTCCTCTCCCATCCTGCCAAGACAAGGCCTACCCAACATTCTTGCACAAAAAAAAAGGGAATAAAGGAGTACAGAGGAGAATAGAGGGAAAGTAGGACAGAAAAATGCAAAATAACTAAGAACACAGCCCAACTATATCCAAACCACCACTATCCACAAAAGACTCCCAACACAACAAAGACAAATGTTGACAGCACAAATGGCAAAAAAAACACTACGCCAGGATATCACAGACAGTTATGAAACACAAAAAGACAATTTAAAGACCACACTGGAGACAAAATCACAAAATGCACAGAGAGACAAGTCAAAACACAGCTACACAGTCAGGAAATATCACAGACTGCAAAGCGAAAGTGAAAGTACACCCACTGTACCAACTCTGTAAACAGGATATCCTATTACATCACTTCCTGACTCAAAGGCGGTGCATTTTGTTTGTTATGTATCAAAATATTATGACGCTTACAGTCTGTGCGTCATTGTTTTTTAACGCACATGATAAGAAATAACCCCACATCCATATTGTGAAATATGTTTCATGCCTAACCAATTTCCGGGGGTACAGTGTGGGAATTACTGCTCAGGGCCAATGGATGTTTCATGGCAATGTGCGTCATATTTCAACGCATATGCATAATTTTTTGACGCATGTGAGTCTTTTTTTACAAGTATGCATTCAACATTTCTGTCATTAACTGGGTTTGGGTCATTTCTCATTTGTAATGGTACATGACAGTTGTGACAATACAGAGATAGGCTGATTGCACCCACATTGGGCATTGCGGTGTATGGGCACATGTGACAAATCATACTACTGCGGACCATGATCCTCTATTTGTTGTACCAGATTTGCGCTCTTCACTGACGCAGTAGATGGCCAAACGTGTGGGATACAATTATGTAGTACCCAGTTTGGGCATGTTTTGCATCAAGAGAGGATAGCAAGGCGACCCAACTCAATACAGTAACTCAATGCCTATGGGTCAATGTGTGTGATTTGGCTACTACTATTGTTGTTGTCCCACTGTGTGACCATCACAAGATGCATTTTTGCAAATCTGCTTGTATGCATGTGGAGTCAATGTGTCCAACCCTCAGATGCAAGTCAGTGTGGAAAGGAGAGAGGACATGTGTTAGTCATACACACAGCAACAACTGCTGTGTGCACTTCCTAGGTTTTTTGGAACATAACCCCTTCGCTGCCAGGCCTTTTCCCCATCCTGTAGCGAGCCTTTTTTTTGGCTATTTGGGGCAGTTCGCGCTTAGGCCCTCATAACCTTTTGTTCACATAAGCTACCCAAGCCAAATTTGCGTCCTTTTTTTCCAAACTCCTAGGAATTCTAGAGGTACCCAGACTTTGTGGGTTCCCCAGAAGGAGGCCAAGAAATTAGCCAAAATACAGTGAGCATTTTGTTTTTTTCAAAAAAATTGGAAAAAGGGGATGCAGAAGAAGGCTTGTGGTTTTTTCCCTGAAAATGGCATCAACAAAGGGTTTGCGGTTCTAAAATAACCAGCTTCCTAGCTTTCAGGAACAGGCAGACTGGAATCAGAAAACCCAATTTTTCAACACAATTTTGGCATTTTACTGGGACATACCCCATTTTTACGATTTTTTTGTGCTTTCAGCCTCCTTCCAGTCAGTGACAGAAATGGGCGTGAAACCAATGCTGGATCCCAGAAACTGAAAACATTTCTGAAAAGTAGGCAAAATTCTGAATTCAGCAACGGGTAATTTGAGTATATCCTAGAAAGGGTTCCCTACAGAAAATAACAACTGAAAAAAAAAATATTGAAATTGAGGTGAAAACAACTGCAATTTTTCTCTACGTTTTACTCTGTACCTTTTTCCTGCAATGTCAGATTTTTGAAAGCAATATACTGTTACGTCTGCTGGACTCTTATGGGTGTGGGGATATATAGGGCTTGTAGGTTCAACAAGAACTCTAGGTACCCAGAGCCAATAAATGACCTGCACCCTGCAGTGGGTTTTCATTCTATACCGGGTATACAGCAATTCATTTGCTGAAATATAAAGAGTAAAAAATAGCTATCAAGAAAACCTTTGTATTTCCAAAATAGGCACAAGATAAGGTGTTGAGGAGCAGTGGTTATTTGCACATCTCTGAATTCCGGGATGCCCATACTAGCATGTGAATTACAGGGCATTTCTCAAATAGACGTCTTTTTTACACACTCTCTTTTATTTGGAAGATAAAAATTTAGAGAAAGACAAGGGGCAATAACACTTGTTTTGGTATTCTATGTTCCCCCAAGTCTCCCGATAAAAATGGTACCTCACTTGTGTGGGTACGCCTAGGGCCCGCGACAGGAAATGCCCCAAAACACAACGTGGACACATCCAATTTTTTGACAGAAAACAGAGGTGTTTTGCAAAGTGCCTACCTGTAGATTTTGGCCTCTAGCTCAGCCGGCACCTAGGGAAACCTACCAAACTTGTGCATTTTTGAAAACTAGAGACATAGGGGAATCCAAGATGGGGGTGACTTGTGGGGCTCTGACCAGGTTCTGTTACCCAGAATCCTTTGCAAACCTCAAATTCTAGCTAAAACAACACATTTTCATCACATTTCGGTGACAGAAAGTTCTGGAATCTGAGTGGAGCCACAAATTTCCTTCCACCCAGCGTTCCCCCAAGTCTTCCGATAAAAATGATACCTCCCTTGTGTGGGTAGGCCTAGCGCCTGCGACAGGAAATGCCCCAAAACACAACGTGGACACATCACATTTTTTGACAGAAAACAGAGGTGTTTTTTGCAAAGTGCCTACCTGTAGATTTTGGCCTCTAGCTCAGCCGGCACCTTGGGAAACCTACCAAACGTGTGCATTTTTTAAAACTAGAGACCTAGGGGAATCCAAGATGGGGTGACTTGTGGGGCTCTGACCAGGTTCTGTTACCCAGAATCCTTTTCAAACCTCAAAATTTGGCTAAAAAACACATTTTCCTCACATTTCGGTGACAGAAAGTTCTGGAATCAGAGAGGAGCCACAAATTTCCTTCCACCCAGCGTTCCCTCAAGTCTCCCTATAAAAATGGCACCTCACTTGTGTGGGTAGGCCTAGCGCCCACGAATGGAAATGGCCCAAAACAAAATGTTTACACATCCCGTTTTTTGACAGAAAACAGAGGTGTTTTTTGCAAAGTGCCTACCTGTAGATTTTGGCCTCTAGCTCAGCCGGCACCTAGGGAAACCTACCAAACCTGCACATTTTTGAAAACTAGAGACCTAGGGGAATCCAAGATGGGGTGACTTGTGGGCTTCTGACCAGGTTCTGTTACCCAGAATCCTTTGCAAATCTCAAAATTTGGCTAAAAAAACACATTCTCCTCACATTTCGGTGTCAGAAAGTTCTGGAATCTGAGAGGAGCCACAAATTTCCTTCCACCCAGCATTCCCCCAAGTCTCCCAATAAAAATGGTACCTCACTTGTGTGGGTAGGCCTAGCGCCCACGAAAGGAAATGGCCCAAAACACAACGTGGACACATCACATTTTTTCACAGAAAACAGTGCCTACCTGTGGATTTTGGCCTCTAGCTCAGCCGGCACCTGGGGAATCCTAGCAAACCAGCACATATTTGAAAACTAGACACCTAGGGGAATCCAAGATGGGGTGACTTGTGGGGCTCTGACCAGGTTCTGGTACCCAGAATCCTTTGCAAACCTCAAAATTTGGCCAACAAAACACTTTTTCCTCTCATTTCGGTGACAGAAAGTTCTGGAATCTGAGAGGAGCCACAAATTTCCTTCCACCCAGCGTTCCCTCAAGTCTCCCTATAAAAATGGCACATCACTTGTGTGGGTAGGCCTAGCGCCCACGAATGGAAATGGCCCAAAACAAAATGTGGACACATCCCGTTTTTTGACAGAAAACAGAGGTGTTTTTTGCAAAGTGCCTACCTGTAGATTTTGGCCTCTAGCTCAGCCGGCACCTAGGGAAACCTACCAAACCTGCACATTTTTGAAAACTAGAGACCTAGGGGAATCCAAGATGGGGTGACTTGTGGGGCTCTGACCAGGTTCTGTTACCCAGAATCCTTTGCAAACCTCAAAATTTGGCTAAAAAAACACATTCTCCTCACATTTCGGTGTCAGAAAGTTCTGGAATCTGAGAGGAGCCACAAATTTCCTTCCACCCAGCATTCCCCCAAGTCTCCCAATAAAAATGGTACCTCACTTGTGTGGGTAGGCCTAGCGCCCACGAAAGGAAATGGCCCAAAACACAACGTGGACACATCACATTTTTTCACAGAAAACAGTGCCTACCTGTGGATTTTGGCCTCTAGCTCAGCCGGCACCTGGGGAATCCTAGCAAACCAGCACATATTTGAAAACTAGACACCTAGGGGAATCCAAGATGGGGTGACTTGTGGGGCTCTGACCAGGTTCTGGTACCCAGAATCCTTTGCAAACCTCAAAATTTGGCCAACAAAACACTTTTTCCTCTCATTTCGGTGACAGAAAGTTCTGGAATCTGAGAGGAGCCACACATGTCCTTCCACCCAGCGTTCCCCCCAGTCTCCCGATAAAAATGGTACCTCACTTGTGTGGGTGGGCCTAGCGCCCACGAAAGGGGATGGCCCAAAAGACAACGTGGACACATCACATTTTTTGACAGAAAACAGAGGTGTTTTTTGCAAAGTGCCTACCTGTGGATTTTGGCCCCTAGCTCAGCCGGCCCCAGGGGGGGCAGAAATGGCCTAAAATAAATTTGCGTCCCCACCCACCCCGGGGAGCGACCCTTACCTACGACGTCGCTCCCCTTGCGTGACGGCGCAAAAAAAAAGATCCCTGGTGCCTAGTGGTTTCTGCCCCCCTTGGGGGCAGATTGACCTAAAATCGGCCGATCTGCCCCCAAATCGGGCAGAAATGGCCTAAATACAATTTGCCCCTCCAGGGGAGCGACCCTTGCCTAAGGGGTCGCTCCCCATCTCCAAAAAAAAAAAAAAAAAAAAAAAAGAAAAACACAAAAAAAAAATTGCCCTGCCGCCTAGAGGTTTCTGCCCCCCCGGGGGCAGATCGACCTAATACCAATAGGCCGATTTGCCCCCATGGGGGCAGAAATGGCCTAAAATAAATTTCTCCCCCACCCCTCCGGGGAGCGACACTTGCGTGACGGCGCAAAAAAAAAGATCCCTGGTGCCTAGTGGTTTCTGCCCCCCCTGGGGGCAGATTGACCTAAAATCGGCCGATCTGCCCCCAAAGCTGGCAGAAATGGCCTAAATACAATTGTCCCCTCCAGGGGAGCGACCCTTGCCTAAGGGGTCGCTCCCCATCTGTAAAAAAAAAAAGAAAAAAAAATCCCCGACAGATCGACCTAATTAAAATAGGCTGAACTGCCCCCCGTGGGGCAGAAATGGCCTAAAATAAATTTGACCCCCCAGGGGAACAACCCTTGCCTAAGGGGTCGCTCCCCTTATGTGAAATTCACAAACAAAAAAAAAACCTCCCTGGTGTCTAGTGGTTTCTGTTCCCCTTGGGGGCAGATTGGCCTCATAAAAATAGGCCAATCTGCCCCCAAGGTGGGCAGAAATGGCCTAAATATAATTTTCCCACTATGGGAGCGACCCTTGCGTAAGGGGTCGCTCCCCACCTCTAAAAGAAAAAAAAAATTTTTTTTATCCCTGGTGCCTAGAGGTTTCTGCCCCCCTGGGGGCAGAAAAGGCCTTCAAAAAATGCCCCCCCTGGGAGCGACCCTTGCCCAAGGGGTCGCTCCCTCATGCCAGTTTCATTTTTAAAATGAAATCCTTGGTGTCTAGTGGGCGTTTCAAAAGCTGGATTGCTTTGCAATCCGGCTTTTGAAACGCAAAGAGAGACTTCAAAGGGAAGGAAATAACTTTCCTTCCTTTGAAGCCTCTCTCGGCCTCCCCCAGGTGATCGGAAGAGAAATGCATCCGATCGCTCTGGAAGCTGAGCTTCCAGTGCGATGGGAGGAGGCCCTGTGACAATCAGCGCGCGCTCGCGTGCTGACGTCACTAGGGAGGTGGGGGGTCGGGGTGGAAGGGGAAGGGCTTCCCCTTCCATCCCTGCCTTGAGGGGGTGGGGGGGAACCCCACAGAGGGAGCGCTAGCGCTCCCTCTGGGCTGTGTGCCCAGGACGTAATGGTTACGTCCTGGGCACAGCAGCATTGGGCTTCAGGACGTAACCATTACGTCCTGGGCACAGAAGGAGTTAAACACCACCAATGACAAAGCATGTACAGGATAGAAAGCAGACGGTTGTTTATTGCAATGTTCCAAAACTTAGCCATCACATGTCCTGGAATGTTGGATACTACTTCTTAGGCACTTGTTTGTTTACCCACCATGAGTCAGGCATGGGATAATACTATGTCTATGTGGGTATCATGTTTGTGACACCGAGTCCCAAATATGATACACAATTGTAATGTTAGGCCACATTTGGAGTCATATAACTGAGCTATGTCTAACCTGTGGCAGTGGAGGACCAGCAGACCAAGCAGCACATGTTTATATATTTCCAGTGGTAAAATGCACAGAGGTGTCTGGTTCATGTGTGTGGGTCAATATTTAGCCTGTATAATTATTGGGGTCTATGTTGTCACAGTTACGTTCAGATCTAGTCATGAGTCTGTGGAGCCATTTCCTGTATCTACAAAGTATCCTTTGCAGATCAATAGAAGGAAAGCCAATGAGGAATTGAGAACACGCAGGGGGATGGTCCAGCTCTGTCACTGCAGACTTGTTATGAGACTGTCAACAGGGCAATCTTGGTGTGCTGACAAAGTTAATGTCTCAGGATTCTTATACCGGCAGGTGTCCTCACAACATTTGTACACGTTGGCCTCTAAAATTCCTACTGCATCTGGGAACATCAGTGCCTCTGTGCTGATTAATCTCAAAGCTATTCACCATGCAAGCCCCAACAATATGTTGGGAGCAATGTGAATCAGCATGTGGACTGTCAGGGTCCTAACATGTGTAGACATTTCATGCACATTATCTGACGCTGTTTGTTGTGCTGGAGGCACCATACCCAATCCATGCATACAGCCATGGTACATTGTCACTATTTGTCACTCATGCATACATGAAACCCAGACAAGGGATAGGCCATGATTCGGCTATTTGGAGACAAGTTCCCCCCCATTGTACGACAAATAAACTGATTATGCTATACAATTAAATTGAGTATGCATTGTAGACCCACCTGACACAATACCCCAGGAGGAGTATGAGGGTTGGGAAAGCAACTATGATACAAATGTAGGCACAAGGAACCTTTAGGGTAACACAAAGACTGGAACCAGTCAGGCTAACAGTATGAAGGCTCTGTCAGGAACAAATATGAACAAGGCAAATACACAGTGAGCAGACTCTGACTGGGAAAAGCAGGAAAAACACTGTGGGAACTAAAAACAGTTTGTGCTGTGGTCTGCAACATTACACAATCCCCCAAGGGCTCTGGTACACAAGTGATTTGTACGGCAATGCACAATAAGGAGATTCAGAAAAGACAGGAGCCAGTCAGGCTAACAGGATGCAGGGTCAATCAGGATCCAAACATTTCACAAGGTAAATAAATAGTGGTCAGATTGAGACTGGTCAAAGGTAGAACAACACTGTGGAAACGGAAAACTGTGTTTCTCCTGTGTGTTGGAACTTAAGACATTAACCCAAGGGCTGTGTTACAATGCTGATTTTGAAGGCAAAGCATAACAGTGTTACAGATAAAATGGCAGCTTCTATGCTGTTCTAGGCAGCTGCAAGGGCAGTTCATGTTCAAATGGCTGGTCTCCATGGAGGTGGTCACAGGTGTTTGCAGCATCAGTCTCTCACTAGTCCTGTAGGTAAGAATCTAGTTCAAAGGGCCAACAGTACCTTTTACATGGGAAGCAATGTACAGGTGATTACAGGTCCAACAGACTACATGCCAGTGCATTATTTAACCTGACGTTCATGCAGACAGAAGTACAATGACTATGGCATACCATACTAAAGAGGGAAGCACACTGGATTAATATTGTGAGTCTGAGTGTGTGTAGAGGAGGGATTATCTGGGGACACATATTCCCATTCCAGGGACCTCTGAAGAAGGGTGGGCTGAGACAGGGAACCTGGGTGTGGCTGGACTTAGGACATGGGCTGCCATGTGCAGGGGATGTCATGTAGCAATGCTAGTCATACCTGGGGCACTTGTGCTATTCATTTGCTGCTTATATGGAAATCTTGTCACACATAGTCCTTGCAAAGATGGGTGATGTAAGACTTACTGCTGTCAAGGGTCTGGTCATACATTCCTGTTACCAATGCAATAGCACATCCACTGCCTCATGTATGAGGCATTTTTTACCCTTATTGACTGATGGTGTCTTAGTTGTGTGCCATATGCTGCGATGAACCATGTTGCCAACATGTATGTGTGAAGTAGGTGTGGTCCTCTACTATTGCCTTTCAAATGTGAAATGTACAGGATGTATGTCATTTACAGTGTGAGTGAATGTGGCTGTACATTCATACGCATCAAAATAGTTTGGGAATTTTTGGTGTCCTAATCTGTATTTCAGCAATGCTCCATGAGGCTACACTCTCGTTCTGATAGTTAGAGATAATGTTATGCAAAAATGATTATCCAGACCATGATATAGTGTATAGTATAGGTGTTTATTGACATATGGGAAGACAGTGGTGATGGATGAGTAGAGTTAAAAGAAATTTTGGACAATATGTTGTCTCCGACACAATCCTGAAGCTGTGTTTTGATGGTCCCCCTCATGTTGATGGACTGCATCCTCCTCTTCCTCCTCTTCATGCATTTGTGGGTCGGGTTCATATAGGGGAATATTCCTTCTTACACATATGTTGTGCAGGATGGCACAGGTCAAAATGATTTTGCCACCATTTCAGGTGAGTATAGGAGGCTGCCTCCGGTGATGTCGAGGCACCTGAATCTTGACTTCAGGATGGCAAAGGTCCTCTCGACTATGGTGCTTGTCCTCCTATGTCCCTCATTATAGGCACGCTCTGCTGCAGTGCTTGGGTTTGCAAATGGGGTCATGATCCATGGCTAGATCCCATACCCCTGATCAGCTGAAAGAGAAAATGAGTGAGAACATGTTGATGTACCTTGCACCATAAATATTACTTTGCATGGCAGTTGTTCTCTTGTGTTGTCTGTGACTCATTGGTGTTTGTGTTAGTGTGTGGAATCCTAGGTTTCTAGGATGTACCATCAGCATTGGGCTGTTGCCTTATCTGAACGGGTGTTTGGCTGTTCACCGGATGTCAGCAGTATTTTTGTAGAGTTGCAGTACAGTGTGTACTCCCTTGCATTGTGTCATGTGAAACAGGTGTCCCTGTGTCTTAAACGGGGGTGAGATGATACTTTCATACACAGAATCAATTCCAAAGTGGTGGTAAGACGGTTCCATCTATATACCCCGGACATCCCATCCAATTAGTTAACCATGAGTGAGACCCTTAGATCTGGCAAGGTGACAATGTGCAACACATCTCCGTACGTTGTGAGCACTGACGTGTTAACAATTGACTATGCACTAATTTCACATGTATGACAAGTTCACTGCAGTCCTATTTCTCTGCCCTTGTCAAGTCGACTCAGGTTGTAACGTGTACCTATACTACTGAACATGTTCTAGTTCAGATGGCTAACTTGGTTGTGAGGTTGTCATTTGGAGTTTCAGAAAGGTCCGTATGCCTGTACATCTGTTGTGTGTGTGTTAATTTGTCGCAATGCGTATGTGTAGGAATGTGCACTTTCCATATTGTCCCATCAAGATGTGTTCTGCACACAGTCCACTTGCTTATTGGTAGTGGGCAATGTGAGAACAGGAGTGATGTGAGATATTGGTACAGCCTCAATGATTGCATGTGACCTTCATTGGAGTCATCATCATGCTATGTGTGTCATGGTGTTTGACCTGCATCAAAAAACATTACACACCCCTTACACAGTACATATTAGTTGGAATGGTGTTTGATTGAGTGTTATTGATGTGATATTGAAAGATTAATCTTCCAAATTGTACTGCCAGTTGGGGCCATGTCTTTGTGTTGTTTTAGATTATCACCTTGTGTCTATGGAGTGGCATCTGTTGTTATTTGGAATTGCCATTAGTCCCTAGGTGTGTATCCCATTGGGTGAGGACATCAAACATGGCTAGCGGTGTCACTACCTCATTGTCTTCCTGTCCACGTGTCGATGCAGTGGTGTATGTGTTGTGTGTCCTAAAGGGTTGCTGTGCAGTGGTATATAAATGGGTTTCTGTACTTACCAACAAGTAGGCCAATCCATATCGTCCATCCTGGAAGTGTTGATTGATGGTGCAGTGGTGGAAGATGAATGAATCATGTACACTCCCAGGATACTTTGCCACGATGTTGGTGATCAAGCCCCGGTGATCAACAATGGCCTGCACATTGATGGAGTGCATGTACTTCCTATTGTGGTATTGGTGTTCAGTTGCAACAGGTGGCACAATGCGTGGATGTGTGCAGTCAATGGCACCAAGGATGTGTGGGAAGCCATTAATTTGGTAAAACCCCTGTTTTGTCTCCTGCTGCTTCTGCTGTGTGTTGGGGAAGCTGATGTGGCGGGTGTGAGGGAGATTTATAGCATCCAGTTCCTTGGGTAGGAAGGCGGATAATGATGGCTGTGAGATCCCGGCAATCAGGGCACCAATTGTTTGAAAGGAGTCACTTGCCAACATGTGGAGTACAGCTAGCAGCTTGGTTTCTGGTGGAATGGTGTGGGGTGTCTGCAAGCTGGGTGCCAACTATGGCTCAATGTTGCGCAGCAGCTGCTGAATGGCTTGCCAGTTGAGCCTGTACCTCTGAATAATGTCTTGTTGGCGGAGTCCCAGAAGGGTTGTCCTGGTGCAGAATAACCTCTCCTGCCTTCTGCGTTGCCTTTGGGGTCCCTGCTGGTGTTGTGGAAGCTGCTATTGTTGGTCCTGTGCTCTGCGTCTGCATGCATGCTGGATGAAAAGCACCTCCATGTCTTCCTTTTGGAGCTCTGCTGTTGCTTCTGTGTGCTTTCATTAAGTACAGGTGTGTTTGCCCCATTTTAACACCTGCCCTGACCCAGGCGTAAATTTTTTACGCAAATCGGGCTGTGCGTAATTTTCCGACTGCGCCACCCGGCCGTGCGTCCATTTTGCGCTGCAGCATAAATAAGGCGCACTGGAGTTTAAGGCATTTTTTGGATGGGAACCCCTACCTTGCATGTCATTAACGCAAGGCGGTTTCTCGCATCCAGAAAATTACGCACACGGCAGAACTTTGGCGTTCGCGGGCGTCAAAGTTTAAATATGGTGCACGGTTTGCGCCGATTGTGCGTCAAAATTTTGGACGCACATTCGGCACAGACAGAGTATAAATTTGCCCCTATGTCTAAAATATGGACTTAGGGCCTGCAATGTATATACGCCCTCAGATTTAAACATGGCGCTCACATTTAAAAGAGGTACTTCCTCTAGTACTATTGATTATTTTTTAGTGGATGTTAAGCTGTGGCCTTTATTAAAAGATATGAAGGTGGAAGCTCGCTGTGAGAGTGACCATAATCCTTTGCTTCTTACCTTGTGTGGGGATGTATTTAGGAGATCACTGCACGTTTAACGTACAGTGGTCCCTACTCCACTGTTAAGTAATAACCACACAAGAGTTTGTTGGCCGAAGGTATTGTCCAACCCCTATTTAATAAGTGGGATTTATAAATCTTTCATTGATGAGATAGCAGTTTACGAAGAATATGAAGTTAGCAATACTGTATTCCCATTCCTAGCATTCATAAACTACTGCTGAAGAAACTCCAGAGTTTCTTCTAGAAAAAAATCCTCTAAATCTTTAGCTGCTAATACGACAACTACCAATGTATGGTTTAGTGAGGATTGTGCAAAGGCTAAGTCTGCGTTAAAAACGGAAATCATGAATGGTTCCCTGGGGGAGATTCAATTAACTAGATGTATATGTAAGAAGGCCACAATGCAAGCAAAAAAGTTATGGGAAGACTCTATTTGGCAGGATTTGCTTGCTGCAACTAAATCAAATAAGAACTCACTATTTTGGGAGCTACTATGCAAAAGACAAAGAGGGAATAAGAGCAGCATTAGAAATCACATACAACCTGAGACTTGGGTGATCCGTTTCACTCAACTTTATGCTCCCCCAACTCATCAACTTGTAATAGCAGTATTGGTGATCTAGCTTCTTTATCACAACCTAGTTTCAGTGATTGCTCTGACTTACTCTACCTGGATACTTATACCCCTGTGAGTTGTATTTTCTTTTCCTTAGTAGAAACAATAGCTGTGATTAATTCCTTAAAATCAGGTAAGGCTCCTGGCCCAGATAAGATACTGGGAGATGTATATAAATCTGAACCAACTATTTGGTTCTGGTATAATAATTTGATTTTGAATAAAATTGCTGCAGGTGGTGAACTTCCGAGTACTTGGAAAGGGGCTGAAATATTTCCAATTTACAAAAAAGGCAATGCCTGCTAATTATAGACCTATTAGCCTCATTGATAATTTACAGAAAGCTTTTGCCAAAAAGCTTCTAGAGAGACTAATAAGTTGGGTACAAGATCAACAGGTTCTTTCCCCATTGCAGACGGGCTTTTGCCCCAAAACTAGTATGATAGATCAGGTATTTAGACTGGTGCTTCTATACTGGAAGTATGTAGTCCTTGCCAAGCAACCCTTATATGTTGTCTTCGTTGACTTACAATCAGCTTTTGATCTAGTCCCGAGAGAGAAACAATGGGAAGTATTATTTAGGTTGAAAATTCCACTCAATATAATTGATCTCCTACGGCGGCTTCATGAGAACACTTATGCGCAAGTGAGATGGGGTGGTCAAGGAGAGCTGACAGAAAAAATCCCCATTCAGAGGGGAGTACGTCAGGGTTGTGTTTTGGCCATGATTTTATTTACCATATTTATCAATGAGGTGGTACACGTATTGTTTTCTTTCCAAAATGACGCTTCCACATTGAATGCTCAGAGGATCCCTATCCTACGTTTTGCCGTTGACTCACTCCTCATTTCTAAGACCCCGATGGGTCTTCAAATTCTTGTTGATCGATTTAAATCTTATTGCACAGACTATGGCTTGGAGCTGAATGTTAACAAAACTAAATTAATGGTGTTTAGCCCAGGTTTTCGTGGGAGATGCACCATTAATTTAGATGAGACCCCATTAAATCGGGTTAGATCTGTAGATTATCTAGGAGTGATGATGTCAAGCAATTTGCATTGGGAGGATCAGATCAGCAAGAGTGTGGGGGCCCTCCAGAATAGAGCTGCTGCTATCCTGCGTTTTTATAAAAGTTCTGTATCTAAAGCCGTATCTCCAGCTAGTAAAAGTTATCTGGCAAAGCCGCAGGGAGTGGCTGCCTATGGTGCTGAAATATATTTTTTTTCTGATTGTAAAAGTCTATCTGTGGGAGAAAATAATTTTGCCAGGGCCGAAATAGCTTGCCCGCTTAGTACACCCTTGATCCCAATGTTTCTGGATCTTGGGTTCAATCGTATAATGGATACGATAGTCCTGAGACCATTACTCTACTGGATAAGGATTTGGACTGTCCCCGAACTTACTGTATATAGGAACTCTTTTCTTGACCTTTTAAGGAGACCAAATGTGACTTCCATTCCATGGGTCAAACACGTGTCAAATTGGTTTCACATTTTGGGACTGACAAGTTTCTGGGAAAATCCACAATGGAAAAAACACATAGCACCGTATTGAAAACATCTTATTGGTCCTATGTAAGAACTGAGTCAATTTGTAGCAATTCCCATGGTCGTTTGACTAACTCATTTATTGACTTTAAGTGGATTCCTCAGTATGAATCATATTTAGACCTTATACCTGATTTACGGGGGAAGGGGTTGTATGCACGTTTCCGTTTTGGTAGTTTACCGCTGTTTTCTCTATCCATCATCTGATCTATGTCCAGCTTGCCATGGTAGCTCAGAAACGGTGGAGCACTTCATGTTCTTTTGTCCTGCCTATTCTATTCCACGATCAAAATGGATCCGTACTATTTGTCGAGCTCTGGGCCTGAACCAGGGTTGTACAGCAATGAGGATTTTAAAGAGTGACACTTCTAAACCTTTAATTTTTGCAGTTAGCAAGTTCCTTGTGGCTGCATGGCATATATGAAGTTGTTTCTTAAACAACTCTCTTATGAATTAATTTTAGGCATATAAGTATTTTAAAAACATTTATGCTCAAGATTGTATCTTCATGGTTTATGTCATACCCCGTTATATTTTTCTTTTTTCTTTTCTTTCTTCTTCAATTTTTAAATTGTAATTTAATTGTATTATGATGCTTTGATTGCTATGTTGACTGAATAAAGCTTGTGTTGATGATGATGATGAACTGAATACTATGCTGGTGTTTTGAGTTAGTGAAACAGTACCTCCTGGCAGTTGAAGTCAGATCACTCCCTCTATTAAACACACTATGCAAATGGTATCCTCTGAGATGATTGCACTTCAGTTGAGAGTTCACAAATACAGGTATTTGCACATGTGGGCACTGGTCTGCTGATTGGAGTCAGAGAAACAGTGCCTCCAGTGTGGCGCATTGATGTCACTCTCACTACTCCCCAATACTTGACAAAAGGTACCCCCCAGATGAGTAAACTTCATTTAGGAATTGACAAACAGTGGTCTTTGGGGAAGAGAAAACTGGGCTTGTGTGGGGAGTTACTGAAACAGACCCTCCTTGAAGTTGCAGTCATGTAATTCCCTGTATTACACACTACAAAAATGTTATCCTCCCAGGTGAGTACACTACACTTGAGAGTTCACAAATAATGGTATTTGGATAAGAGGACACATGTCTGATGGCTGGTGTAACAGACACAGGTCCTTCCTGGCATTACTAATCATGTTACTCTCTCCAATTCCCACATTTCACAATTGGTATCTTCTCAGCTGAGTACACTTGAATTGTGAATTTAACAGACAGTAGTCTTTGGACAAGTGAACACTGTTCTGGTGTTTGGAGTTGCTGAAACAGTGCCTGCTGGGAGTTGTAGCCATGTCAGTCTCTGTACTACACACATTTGACAAATGTTATCCTCCCAGGTCAGTGCACTTCAATTGGGAGTTAACAAACAGTGGTATTCGGTGATGGAAACACTGGGCTGGTGGTTTGGGTGACAGTAACAGGGCCTTCTGGGAGCTGTAGTCACGTAATCATGTAACTCCCTGTACTACACACTCCATACAAATGTTAGCCCCAGATGAGTACACTTCAATAGAAATTTGCCAAACAGGCGTCTTTCGACAGGTGAACACCTGGCTGATCAATGCAGTGACAGTAAAAGTGGCAAAAGGTTAGCTATGGGCGTGCATGACATAGCATTTTGTTGACATTTTAAATGTTACTTACCAGACTCCACTCCCCTACGTATTCCTGTCAAGTCCTTAAGATGCAAGATGGCCAAGACCTTCTCCTCCCATGTAAAGAGATGTAATGGGTCACTAGGAGGGCCACAACTAGTCTTCTCAGCCTGCCGCTGGGGCCTAGAGACCAAGTGACGTACCTTGCCCCTGAGGTCATCCAACCTCTGCCTAATGTCCTTCTTTGTGCGCAGGTTGGTGCCTACCATATTGACTGCTTTTCAGCTATTCATGTATTGATGATCCTGCAATGTTACCCCTGCTATGTTTCCACAAGGAAACATAATAAAATATCAAGTTCTTTAATTTGCAGGGTGGGGAGTTAGTGTTTTTCAAATATACTGTGCCTTTAAGGACAATGCCTGCAAGGACCGTACCTCCTCTTTCTTAGTGACCCCAAGGATGCCGACAAGCTCCACCACGTGGTCTAGGTAGCAAATTGGCTTGGAGAGCCATGTCTGATGCCATTTATTGTCTGTCATTTTTATAATCTATTTGGTAAGCATTTTAAGCATTTTAGCAATTGTACTTTTTTAATATTAGTCTGCAACAGCCAGAATGTATTACCTTGATTGAACATTTTGGCCTTACATTATATACAGAAAAAGCCCTTATACTTGAACAATTGGCTAGGATACCAGTGTTCAGTGAAAATTTCAGCAGTTCATTGTATAGTTTTGCATGTTGTGTTTCATTCAGAATTGTTTAGAAAATCAGATAAAAGCTGTAGCTATTTAAAAAGAAAACAGCATAACTCTTTTCTCATATCACTCATTTGAGACCACCTGTTAAAATTCGAAATGTATGTATATGAACTCAGGTAAGTTTGTGTCACATGAAAGATATACAATTATTAACCAGAAGATATGTGACGGTATCTCACAGTAGTCCAAAGACAGCAAATGGCTGCTTCTACCAAATACCCTTGGGAAATAGTTGGAAGAAGAAAATGAGCTGCAAGGTTGATGTAAGTGAGAGAGTGTAGTTTAAATATTTCATATACTAGAAGTAATGCTTATATCAATGTTTAACAAAGCTGCAATAAATAGTTATTTGCCTAAAGTGCATTTGAATTATAACATACAGCTATCATTGTGTACACAAACTAATGACGGTTATGAGAAATGATTGTTTGCATTATAATTAGTCAAGCATATATTAGCATTTACGATATTGCATTTGCATTAAAACCTATAGGCCTTAAGTTAGCGTGAGCTGTGGATTTAGCTGCCTAGCTCTCACATTAAAGCATTTTTCTCTGTTTTTCAGTGTGCTGACTCACAAAGGGCCATGACCCTGCATTTGTTCCTTTTCTCCGTTTCATGTATCTATACCAATTCTGTTCCCATCCGCATGATAGCTGCCTTGGAACGAGTTTTATACAATTTTGAAACAAAAGTAGATTAAATAAATGAACAAGGACATTTGACCATGGACAAAGGAACTTATGACCCGAGGAACGTGCCAAAACGATGAAGAAACCCCGGATGTGCCACCTCTGAAGACGTCAATTATGAAGACCAATCAAAGTGTTATAAATTATCGTGGGGTGACAATTGGAATTACCTAATGTATAATTTGATAGGTTAAAGATAGTGGGGTATAGTGAATGTCCAATAGAATTTGGGGGAAGACATTATGAAGAAGGGATAAAAACTCATGTCACAGAAGAGACGTTAGAACAAGGTAGGGAATGCTATTGATTACATCCAGAAACTCTGTCACTCTGTTTGGTGACTTTGAGAATTAATAAACCATCCTCACCCATAGACTGCCCTTTACACTTCTCCTCCTTATGAAGGAAGTGTCCCCTGCCCTTAGACGAAGTTAGACTGAGGGTGATTTTGACTGATGTCCTGAAGACGAAGACTGATCCTGTGTGCTGACCTATTCCTGGAGGGTAATTATGACAATGCGAATTGTAATTTGTCTGTTTGCTTTTCCTTTCTAGGTACCAACTGCTGTATTTTGAATACAGGCCATAGTTAGATGGTTTTTCCAAATTTGTGTTCTAAATTGTTTTGCATGAAGCCCAACATGCTGATGCTAATTAGGGGTTAGGATAGAAGTTCACTCTGACTGACGCAAATAGACAAATGACTGACGTTACGCTTTGCTGAACTGAGACGTATATGATACTAGCTATATTCTGATCTATGTTCACGCCGTACTATGTTCTTATGTTTGTGATTTTTGCATTAATGAAGTCTTATCACAGTTGCCATATTGTGACTATACTTCAATGCTTCTTGGTTTTGAGATTGACTCTTCTGCTCGTAGATTGTAATCAATAGGGAATAAAATTCATAAAATTCTATCAACAGGTGTGGGTATTCATGGCTGAAAGGTCATGGTTGCGTCGATAATTTGATTAATGTCTTTTTCTAAAGTAAGGTGCATTGTGGTGATAAATATTGATGAAATTATTGATATATTGCTTGACATATTGATCAGTTATTTCGTCCTACGGTGTCTCTCCACTGGGTCACAAGATTCATTGGCCTAAAACGAGTCCTAATGTGTATAAAATTTACATAAAAGGACGCGTTAGCAGTTCTGGTAGCAGAGCGACGGTTTGGCCCTTGGGGGCCCTAGGACGGAGAATCATTGTTTAATTTGTTTTTCCGTGATAATGCAAATTGGAGGTATGATGGGTTTCTAAGTTCACCGTGACTTTCCCAGGATCTCGGAGCCTGCCTAAGTGAGTTGGGAATGTTCTCGGTGTCATAATGTGTGTGGTTTAGGGTTTTTGCGCTTGCTTAGCTTATGCCTTTTGCAGGTGATTGTGAAGATTTGCATATATTTAGGGTAACTATGTGTTGTTTAGTAGGAGTGGGCGTACTCCGCAGTATGAGAGTAGGGAAGTCGGCGTACTTAACAAGAGTGTGGCGCTTGATGCTCAAAAACTATCCACATGGTTGGTTGTTTGTGTACGGACCCGTCGTGGTCTAAGACTCCGGAGTATGTTAATAAGTGTAGAAGACACTTGGGTTTATGTTGTAATCTGTACGGTTTAATAGGTCAATCGGACGTGGTTGACAAATCAAGTTTGAGTAGATGTATGTGTGAAACCTTCGATGGAGATTTGGCAAGTTCTAAAGTGCACTAGGATGAGACATTGACAAGTCGAGAGTAGGATTTGCGGGTCGAATTCTGCTTGCGTATGCGGAAACCGATAAGGAGAAAGTAGCGACTGAGGCTTCAAGTGAAATCTCTGTAAAGTTCTGAAGCAAATGTGTTACCCTTCCTGTAGTAAACCGACAGATTTGTGTTGTCATTTATGGTGCTCGCAATAATTTGCATTAGCTTGTGTGGGTTCAGTGAGGAGCGGGCAAGCCGCAAGACTTTGTCAGCTGCAGTGTGTGTGAGTGTGACGTCAGTGGTGCCGCGCTGAGATAGGTCAGTTGTCGAGAATGGTCGCGCACAGATTGGCTGCCGTCCGTGAGAGGCAATAGGTTGAGAAAGGTGGGTGAAGAGTGTCCTGGGAACTAAGTCACTTCTGATTAAAATACAAAACAAGAGAAAATTGCAAAAATGAATTTTGTTGAAGCATTCAAGAGTGCTCTGAAGGGAGATACATATATTAGAGCCTACACCACCCGAAGGCACTCCAGCTTATATAGTTATGGAAGAAAAAGGTGTTGCTCCATGTTTATGGATGAAACAGTGGTGTAAACTAACAGAGAAAGAGGGATGTTTAGCGTTTCCGGAATACGGAATGTTCAATACGAGAATCCTTGTAAGATTGAGATTGATGTTAAGTGAACAGAAACCACCTCCGAGGCCAGCTCAGTATGAGGCGTTAGCGGTTTGGGATCTGATGGCTCCTAAACAGAGGCAAGAAACGTTTCAGAAAAGATTGAGAAGGGCAGAAAAATCTTATGCAGAAGCTAGATGGGATGATGAGAGCAAAATGTGGAGAAGGGGAATTGTTGATGGACTAAAACTGTTTCCAGCGATAGCGCAGGGAGAAGAAACGCAGGGAAAGAAAGCCTCCTGTAAAACAGATAAAGACTCAGGCAAATCTAAAGATAATAAAAGATCTTGGGAAGAAGAAGATGATTCAGACGATGAGGAATTTATGGACAGGTTGTTGCGCAATCGCCCACCACCATATGCGGTGAGCGACAGTGCTCCAAGCACTAGTACGGATCCTGGGAACCAGACGTAGGACAAGGGAGTTCCTGATACGGTACAGACTAGTGATATGGCTTTGATACAGAATGGTGTCAGTGTACCCACTGCTCCAGACATACCGATACAGTTGCAACCTCCACCACAGATACAGAGAATATACCCAGACGTTCCAGTACTTGAGACTACTACAAATCTGATAGTGCCGCCAGACCCGATATATACAAAATCAAAGTTACTGCAGATTGAGTCAACTCCGAAATTACTGTCCCAGCCACAACCTCAGCTGATACCAGGGTACAACCCAGTAGCTGGTCCACCATTAGTACCCGTCCCGGGTACATTGGAACAGACCTATGGAGTCGCTGCCCCACGGAGTTTAGGTTCAGGTCAGACACCTGCTGCCATATCATTACCAATCACCGTCGGTCCACCAGTACCATTGTATGCGCAAGGCAAACCTGGTGTATGTGATCAGGGAATAATGACTCAAGATGTGATAAGAGGAGGGTCCATGGGAACTCCCCAGATTATGGCTTCGGGAGAGCAAGCAGTTGAACAGCCGAGGTCCTTAATGGACCTTAGTCCAGTGGGAGCACCCATAGAAGCAATGCGACAAGCAGGGCTAGGGGTTTTAACTCCACAGACAATGAGTACGAACACTTCACGTTCCCCGATGGTGCATGCAGGGAACATTTCACTACAGGGTTTCACAGTCCAACAGTTAAATGAATGGTTAGAAAAGACTTACACTTCACAAAAGGCTGCAGTAGTTACAATCGAACCAGAAAAAGAAAAACAAGATGAATACTTGAACCTTGTAAAACTAGGGGCAGAAGCTGCTGAATTAGTGGAAGGTACAATGGGAGTAAATAGATTGGAGTCATACATGGAAGCAGAATTGAGATTCCTGTGCCCTAAGATTACCAAAGAAGTAGGCAAGGTGCATCAGAGATTAGCGAACCTGACAGATAAATACGATATTGATATTGGAAACACTAAACACCTGAAAAGAAGTTACAGATTAGATTTTGACTCAAAAGATTTTGAGCACATGAGATCTGCAGGAATGAAGGCACATTTGAAAGAACTGTTGCAGAGTGCGCAAATTTGGGGTGCGTTGGAAAAATGGGAAGGCAGGTGGGCAAAGAAAAGAGATAAAGGAAAGGGTGATAGTCCAGGGTCTAATCAAGCTAAGGCCTCACCTGATTTGGAATCGGTAAAGATATTACCTATGAGAGAAACTGCTGGTGGTGTTTTAGTCCATGTACCGTGGTCCAGGGGAGACATCCTATAATTTACCAATGATTATCCCAGATTGCGAGAGAAACTGATTGAGTGGTATCAACAAACAGATAGGTTTGTAAAACTTGCAAACGTGTCTTTGGAAGACTTGAATACCTTGTTTGAGATCATTGTTCCGCCTGATTTGTGGCTTGAGTGTAAGAGAGGAGTTGATTGGCCGACAAAGGAACCGGCAAGGGATAAGGTAACAGGGGCACCCTCTGAAGAAGTGATGAAATATTATCATAAGGTGATTGAGTTTTTAAACAAAAGGTGTCGCCGAAGGTGACTGATTGGCAGAAAATCGACCGGACCTCTCAAGAGGTTAAGGAATCAATACATGCTTACTATGAAAGATTGTTAAAGGCATTCAAACACTACAGTGGTACTGAAACTATTGAACTGAAGGATATGAACCACCTTGTGTTTAGATTTGTTAAAAGGTTGAGACCAGAAGTTAGCCAGATGATTAAAAATCATTTGATTTGTTGGCAAGCTAAATTGATTGATGAGGTGTTGCAATATGCGAAATACTGTACTGATGAGAATGAGTTGAAACAGAAAAAGTTGAAAGAAAAGGTGATGGTGATGCAGATAAGGGCTGCACAGGCTGAAATACAGGGAAACGGAGTTCAACAGATGATACAGCAGCAACCACAAATGAATGGTGTGTTTCAGGCACAGCCGAGAGGTCGAGGCCGAGGGTTTGTGAACCGGGGTTCAGACATGAATACTGTTGTGATTCGAAACGACGCGCAAGGGGTGAAAAAGATGTCACCATGTCACGCATGTGGGGGCGTGGGGCACTGGAAACGGGAGTGCCCGAATATGGTGCAGGATGGTGCTGTTCAGCAAAGTGTTAATGTTGGTACATTACAAAACATACGGGGTCCGAAAATGAGACATCAAAACCCGTATTTTCAAAGCAATCTAGTACAATTGCAGGGGGTACAGCCCATGCAGCAGATGCAAATGCCGTGTCTCCAGTCAGTGCAAATACAACCAGAGCAACAGCAGACTCCTGTGGTGCCTAGACAGCAAATGCAATTACCAATGGCTCCGATGGGACAGCAACAGGTGATGGTTCCTCAACAGGTCACAGGTCAAGTAATGAGTCAAAATAACACAGTACAACAGTACCCATTACGTGATGAAAATGGCATGAATGGGGAATGGTCAGACGATAGCTCAGACAGTGAAGAGTGCAGGTTTGCAGCATCCTTAGAGGTGGATCAGAGGGGTCCAAATGTAGAAGGAAAGGTGATGGGTTACAAGGTTTCATTTTTGGTTGATACAGGAGCCACACGCTCTACAGTCAGAAGTGTTGAGGTTCCAAAATTACCACTCTCGGGCGTACCATAAGAGTGGTAGGAGTAGCAAACCAGTATATGACAAATCCGGTTACAGACCCAGTACAGGTTGAGATCGGCAACTTCCAGGGACTACATAGGTTTGTAGTTTGTGATTCGAGTCCGGTATCCCCACTGGGAAGGGACTTACTGTGCAAGACAAAATGTTCAATTACTTGTTCCAATGATGGATTCGAGGTGCAGACAAACAGTGACGATGAGGGAGAGGAAGTGCAATTCTCAGAAGAAGACACAGGAACAGCTAATGAAGATTACCCTTTAATTACCCTGTTCCCGATGCTTACCTTGATTGACCTACCTGTTGAACTACTGGGAACGGTAACAGAGAAAGTATGGGATCTGACCGGAAAAGTAGTAGGATTAATAAAAGGGGTAGAACCAGTCAAAGTCCAAATAAAGCCAAATGCGATATTCCCTCAAGTGCCACAGTACCACATGACTCAAGACGTTCTCATCGAAGTGTCACAAATAATTGCAGATTTTCTCAGGCAGGGGGTTCTGAAAGAAGTTTTGAGCAGTCCATGTAACTCTCCAATAATGGGTTTGAAGAAGCCCTGTGGGAAAGTTCGAATTGTGCAGGATTTGAGGAAAATAAATGAAATTGTGATAAAATGTTGCCCTGTGGTACCCAATCCAGCAGTAATAATGTTCCAGGTTCCCTGTGATGCTGAATGCTGTTGTGGACCTGTCATAAGCCTTCTTTTCGATACCTCTTCATGAGGATAGCCAATTTTTGTTCAGTTTCAAATTCTTGGATAAGGTGTACAGCTGGTGCAGAATCACTCAAGGGTTTTCTGAATCACCGTCCATCTTCAATCAGATATTGAAAAAGGATTTGGAGCCTCTGGTACTGCCTTTTAATTCGACTCTTGTGCAGTACATTGACGATTTGCTGATTGCATCTAAAACAAGGGACAGCTGTAAATACGAAACCATTGCCTTACTTAATCATCTGGGAAAGAATGGACACAAGGTGTCACCTAAGAAATTACAGTACTGTCAGAAAGAGGTGAAATATCTAGGGCACCTAATTGAAAGAGGTTCCAGGAGAATATCAAAGGAAAGAATAACAGCCATTTTACAGATGAACCCTCCAACAACAAAAAGAGATGTTAGGATGTTCTTGGGATTGATGGGCTACTGTCGTCAGTGGATACCCAACTTCTCAATCATTTCAAAACCATTGATAAAACTGACAGGCAAAGAAATCAAGGACGAGCCATATACCATAGCTTTGTATAAGGAAGAACTTGAATCATTTATAGAGTTAAGAGAATGCATGTGCAGGGCACCAGCATTAGGAATGCCAGATTATACGAAATCTTTTCTGTTGTTCTGTCATGAACGTGATGCTTGTTCTTTGTCTGTTTTAACACAGGTCCATGGAGATGCAAATTGCCCTGTAGCATATTTTTCAGCTACCCTGGGCCCCGTCACAGCAGCCTTACCGGGTTGTTTGTGCGCAGTTGCAGCAGTTGGTCAGAGCCTTACACAATGTGAAGGCATAGTCATGGGATATCCCCTAACAGTAATGGTTCCGCATTCAGTTGAAATTCTGTTGACTCAAACTAAAACTCAGCACATGACAAATGCACGTCTCACTAGGTATGAGACGATCATACTGGGGTCACCAAATGTCTCCCTTAAGCGATGTAATGTATTGAACCCAGCACCTTTACTACCTGTTGAAAACACTGAGATAAAAAATGAGGAAGAATTTGAACATGATTGTCTTGACGTAACAGAGTTATGTACCAAACCTCGTCCAGATATTCAGGACACACAATTAAAAGAAAATGACTGTATTATGTTTGTCGATGGGTCCTGTCTAAGAGATTCTGCTGGAGTGCTGAGAGCTGGTTCTGCGGTGTGCACTATAGCTGGCATTGTTGAAGCCTCCTGGCTCGAGAGAGTGTTTTCCGCACAAGTGGCAGAATTAATCGCCCTTACCAAGGCATGCCACGCAGCAGTAAACCTAAAGGTCACTATCTATACTGACAGCAGATACGGATTTGGAATTGTGCATGATTTTGGCCAACTTTGGTCACAGAGAGGTTTCATGACCTCATCTGGATCCCCTGTGAAAAATGGTGAACAAATAAAGGATTTGTTACATGCAATTCAGTTACCTCTTGAAATTGCTGTGGTGAAATGCAATGCTCATATTAGATCACAAGACTTTGGGGGTCATTCTGACCTCGGCGGTAAAAGGCGCTTACTGCAGGTCAGAAGACCGCCGTAACACCGCCGCGGTCGCGGTAAACCGCCACGGTCATTCTGACCCGCAACTGGCAAACCGCCAAAAACCCGACAACAACAAAAGTCCGCCACACCAACGGCCAGCGAAAAACTGGCGATGACCAAACCTCCACCGTCACGCCAACAGAAATACGCCCATGCTATTCCGACCCACAAATCCCCGCAGCGGTCTTTCAACCGCGGTATTCCATTGGCGGTACACACCGCCGCGCTCAAAATACACACACCTTTACAAAATACAGCCACATTGGACAATTCAAAATACACACACCTGAGACACATACACACACCACTCCCACACACCCATTACAATATAAAACACACACCTACATCACCCACAAACCCTTACGACCACAATTGCGACTGAAGGCCAGAGAGAGACAGCACAGAATAGAGTACACCATCACACCGAGGCAAATCACAACATCACCCACACAATATCCACGCACAAAACACCATTCACCACCACACTCACCACACTCTACAACACATACAACACCCCACACCTCATCCACACCACCCCATGGCACCCCAAAGACACCCCAGGTTTTCTGACGCAGAACTCAGGGTCATGGTGGAGGAAATAGTTCGGGTAGAACCCCAGCTCTTCGGGACACAGGTGCAGCACACCACCATTGCCAGGAAGATGGAGCTATGGCAAAGAATAGTGGACAGGGTAAACGCTGTGGGACAGCATCCACGAAATCGGGACGATATCAGGAAGCGGTGGAACGACCTACGGGGGAAGGTGCGTTCCATGGTATCAAGGCACAACATTGCGGTGCAGAAGACTGGCGGCGGACCCCCACCTACTCCCCCAGAATTTACAGCATGGGAGGAGCAAGTCTTGCACATCCTGCATCCTGAGGGCCTCGCAGGAGTAGCTGGAGGAATGGACTCTGGTAAGTCAAATCTTCACTACTTCATTCCCCCCACCCCACCTGCATGCCAAATCATACCGCCACCCTCACCCCCACCCCATCACACCATCTCCTTGCAAATGGCTCACCATCACAACCCACCCATCCCAACACCGAGCCCTGCATGCATCCACAAAGCATGACACCCATCACCAAAGCATGCCCACTGCACATACCCATCTCCCCCACAAGCCACCATCACAACAGCCCCCACAAGGGAATGCCTGCACTTGGGTACACGGACACCCACCCATTGCACACTATGGCACACACAGAAGCAATAACTATACTCTTATACCCCTGCAGGACCCGAACGCCACCACACCGCCCAGGAGGGTCCAGAAATGTCCATCCCACCCCCAGAAGAGGCCCCCAGTGATGACAGCAGCTCTGTCTCCCTGGACCCAGATGACCAGCCCGGCCCATCGGGGACCTCTGGACAGTCGGTTCCCCTCACACAGCCACAGGCCACAGCAGACCTACCCCCCTCTGGGAACACCAGCACAGCTCCCACCCAGCGGGCCCATGCCTCTATCTCCAGGACACGTCAATCAGCAGTGTGTCCACCACTACAGGGCACCCAGATTGACCCACCACCCCAACAACAGCAGGGACCTGGGGGCAGTGGTAGTGGGCACACGGTCCAGGGGACAGAGGCCCAGGGAAACAGGGGAACTGGGAGGGCAGCTGTGCGACAGGGGGGGGACAGGCCCAGGGAACCGACTCTCCACGAGGCCCTCTCCTCCATCATGGGAGCATACCACCGCTCCCAGGAGACAATGGCTACGGTACTGGCCAGGTTCCAGGAGATCCAGGTACTGCAGGAGGAACAGTACATGGGGTTCAGGGAAGAACTCCGAGCCATAAGTTCCGCAATGGGGACCATCGTTGTGGCTCTTACCCAGATTGTCACCACATTGCGGGACCATGTGGCACCACAAAGGGCCCCTGTCACTAGCATGGACCAGGAGCAGCCTACCACCTCCGCCGGCGCTAGTGGACAGGAGGCCCCCACACAACAACAGGCCACCAGAACCCCACCTCCTGCAGAAGAAGAACCACCCCGCAACGGGACCTGAGATCTAGGAAGAAGACAGAGTAGGATGCCAAGACCCCCGCCAGCAAAGGATACCCCCGGATGTCATCCCACTGTCCCACATTGTCACCCTGTCCAACCTTGAACTGTCCCTGCTCCATCCTTCCACAGGCATATGGACAATGCACCTGTGATACTGAAAATCTGGACTCCACCATGGACATCACTCCACCATCACCCATCACCGATTTTCAAGCATGTCCCTAAATTTAGCACTTAAATTTTAAATTCACTTATTGCACTAAAATTATCTGGAGTCTGCTTGTCTTTTGAACAAATGTATTAGACATAACGGTGCCAAAATGTTCCGTTACATTGTGATGACAACATACCACTGTCACACAGCTGTAGTCCATGGGCAAACAAAGCAGAGGTCACGCAGTGGGGCCCACATCTCTGAAAACGGACGGGAAAGTCACAACTCAGTTAACATAAACTGGGGGGAAACTCAGACAGTAGAGAGGCAGGAGACTGTAGGTACATGTAAAATGGCGGTGTTGATTCGTACCTGTGTGTTATTGAAAATACTGTTGTATCACTGTGTCCCTGTTGTCTGTGTCGTCCTCGTCGTCTTCCTCCTCTTCACTCTCCACAGGCTCCACAGCTGCCACAACACCACCCTCTGGACCATCCTCCTGCAGGAAAGGCACCTGGCGTCGCAAAGCCAGGTTGTAAAGCATACAGCAGGCCACGATGATCTGGCACACCTTCTTTGGTGAGTACATTAAGGATCCACCTGTCATATGCATGCACCTAAACCTGGCCTTCAGGAGGCCGAAGGTCCGCTCGATCACCCTCCTAGTCCGCCCATGGGCCTCATTGTACCGTTCCTCTGCCCTGGTCCGGGGATTCCTCACTGGGGTCAGTAGCCACGACAGGTTGGGGTAACCAGAGTCACCAATTAGCCACACACGGTGTCTCCGTAGCTGTTCCATCACATAAGGGATGCTGCTATTTCGCATGATGTAGGCGTCATGCACTGACCCAGGGAACTTGGCATTTACATGGGAGATGTACTGGTCAGCCAAACAGACCACCTGGACATTCATAGATTGATAACTTTTTCTGTTCCTGTAAACCTGTTCACTTTCACTGGGGGGAACCAAAGCCACATGGGTCCCATCAATAGCACCAATAATGTTGGGAATATGTCCAAGGGCATAGAAATCACCCTTCACTGTAGCCAAATCGCCCACCTCAGGGAAAACAATGTAGGTCCGCATGTATTTCATCAGCGCAGACAACACTCTGGACAAAACCTTAGAAAACATAGGCTGAGACATCCCTGATGAAATGGCCACTGTTGTTTGAAATGACCCACTTGCCAAAAAATGGAGTACTGACAGAACCTGCACCAGAGGGGGAATCCCTGTGGGTTGGCGAATGGGTGACATAAGGTCTGGCTCCAGCTGGGCACACAGTTCCTGTATAGTGGCTCGGTCAAGTCTGTATGTCAGTATGACATGTCTTTCTTCCATTGTCGACAGGTCCACCAGCGGTCTGTACACGGGAACATTCCTCCATCTCCTCGCAAGTCCCAGCGGACGGTGCTTAGGAAGGACAACATGGAGCACAGAGTCAAGCAAACCCCAGGTACGTTCCCACAGCTTGCACAGTACACGATTCGCTATGCATTGAATGGCTTGTATGAGTGGCAATGCAAGGCCTAGGCCTGTGTGACGCAGTAGAAATTAAGCCATGTGGGCCCTTGAAATGGCGGCTGCCTGACCTGTGAAGTGTGACAATGGGATGTGAGGTCAATGCGCTGGCGTGGCACACCGTGGCGGTAGGCGGTCGAAGACCACGGTGCAAAGCCGCATTGGTTAACATAGAACCCTATGGGTTTCAGGAGCCAATGACGAAGTGCGCCAGCGGGCGAGGTACGCACCGCCGCGGTACGCACCGCCGCGGGCGTGACCGCCATTTTCTATCAGCTTAATCACTCGAGACCCGATCATCCACAGGAGAGGACCTATACTGCAAGTGCTGCTGTGACCTCGGTCTGGAAGAGACAATGGCTGCTGCGACTGGGGAAAGGGCCCCTGCCTTCACTTCTGAAGAATTGGAGAAACTCGAGGATGGGGTCCTCCCCCAGTATGCGCTACTCTCCGGTCCTCCAGACCAACAGGTTAGTACACTGGGACCATGCTTTGTGGGCAATGCCTGGGTTGAGTGGGGTGAATGAACGAAGGTGCAGAGGGGAGCGTATGAGGCATGCATCAAACGACAGATGAGAGCATGGGCCACATGGCAAGGGTGGGGATGGGAGGACACTCACATCGAGCATGCAGAAAATGTTGATATTTTATTTTATTTCCCTGTACGTGTCACATAGGTCAGCGCCCATCAGAAAGTCGACATTTGGCGTGCCATCGCCAAGGACGTCCGGACCCTGGGGATCCACAACAGACGGGGCACCCACTGCCGCAAGAGGTGGGAGGACATCCGCTGCGGGAGCAGAAAGACCGCAGAGGCTCTGCTGGGGATGGCCTCCCAACGTAGGAGGGGTGCCACCCGTCAATTGACCCCTGTCGGTGGCCTACTCAGATTTGGATGGGCGCGTGAGGACATCACAGCAGACACAAGGGGGTGAGTACAAACACATTCTGCTATCTTCGCGCGCAGTGGAGGTGTCTGGGTGGGGGAGGAGGGATGTGGGTATCCCTAGGACAGGGCGATTTCTGTAGGCTAGTCCCCTCCATAAGGCATGGCCCTGTGCCCCCGCCCTCCACCTCTGTAGGGTGCCAAGTACACCTATCCATGGCCTTGTGTCACCTATGTGTGCAGATGTCGTCCATTGGCTTGTAGGCCAAGTCTCACTGATTGAGTAGTGTACCCCAAGTGTGCGGCGTGGTGCAGGGGGCTTCTGTGTCTGTCCTCTCCGCCAACTGTGTTGCCAATGCATGCACTCAACATGTCTTTATTTCTCTGCCCCCCTTTTTTTGTCTGCTCTTCCTGTTCATGTGTGCATTAGCATCATCTGGCGGAGGAGAAGTGGCATTGGAGCACGAGGGAGCTGCATCTCACATGGCCCCGGAGGGCCATGCTACGGACTCTGATTTCACCAGTGAGACGGAGGGCGAGGGGGGCTCCACAATGGGGACACGTGGAGACATCAGCGACACCGACACGTCCTCGGAAGGGGGCTCCCTTGTGGTGGCGGCAACATCCGTGCCCACCGCAACAACAGGTACAGCCGCCACCCAGCGCACCAGCTCCGCCCTCCAAGCAGCCCCTCAGTGTTCGCCCCGTGCCCGCTCGCACACCAAGGCGGGCATCTCCTTCGCCCCAGGCACCTCAGGCCCTGCCCCAGTTACCCCTGCTGCCCTCAGTGAGGAGGTCATTGACCTCCTCCGGACGCTCATTGTTGGGCAGTCTACCCTTTTGAATGCCATCCAGGGGGTGGAAAGGGAGGTGCATCGGAGCAATGCATACCTGGAGGGCATTCATTCGGGTCAGGCTGCCCATCAGCGATCGTTCAACGCTCTGGCCTCAGCACTGATGGCAGCCATTGTCCCTGTCTCCTGCCTCCCTCTTCCAACTCCCTCCACCCAGTCCCACTCCCCTGTTCCTCTGCCTATCCCAGACACACCTACAGACCAGCCTGCACACACCTCAACACCCAAGGTCAGCTCATCCAAACATAAGCACCACACATCCCACAAGCATTCACACAAGCAACATCCACATGCAGACATGCCAACAGCCACTGCCTCCTCTGTGTCCCCCTCCTCCTCGTCTCCCTCCTCCCTCCCTGTGACGTCTCCACTCACACTTGCATGCACCACTTCATCAGCCACTACGTCCATCACCAGCACACCCACCAGAACACTCGGCACACGTGCAGTCACCACCCCCACTGCCATTTACACGTCCCCTGTGTCCTCTCCCAGTGTGTCTGTCACCCCCTCTTCCAAACCACACAAACGCAGGCAGCCACCCACCCAACAGCCATCCACCTCACGACAGCCTCCGTCACAAGCACCTGCACCCAACGACAGCACACTTGACTCTCCTACAACCACATCCTCTTCCTCCACTCCCATACCCACTGCACCTACTCTTCCCATTGCTCCTAAAAAGTTTTTCCTCTCCAAACTTAACCTCTTTCCATCACCTGACCCACCCCCTCCATCTCATAAAAGTCCAATCAGCACCTCAGCCACCACAAGCCCTGGACCTACAAGGACCATAGTCCAGGGATATTGGAGTCCCCCACCTTCGAGGGCAGCTACATTGGCCAGCAGCAAAGGGACAGCCAGCCCACCCCCTGGGAAAAAAAAACAAAAAAGGGCAAGGGCCGGCGCGAGAGGACAGAGACGGCAGCCTTCACAGGCACCACCCTGGCATCGTCAGGAAGTGGGGTGCCACCTGGCACATCTCCAAAGGGAGGTAAGGGACACAGAGGATCAGGCAAGGATGGCAAGGGCAGCACGGCCGACAAGTCCGGCAGCAGGCGAGCTGCCCAGGAGGGCCCCACCAGACCCATTCCGGGGGTGAAGGAGTACACCCACGGGCACGGGACACCAGCACAGGAGGGCCCCGCAAGCGAGAAGTCGGATGGCGAGTGAACACCAGATATTGCCGGATCTGGTGCCCTGGAGACACATGTGAAGAACCGCTGAACAGGGCCCCGCCGTCTCAAGCACCGCTGAACAGGGCCCCGCCGTCTCAAGAACCGCTGAACAGGGCCCTTCAAGACAAGCACCGCTGAACAGGGCCCTTCAAGACAACCACCGCTGAACAGGGCCCCTCAAGACAAGCACCGCTGAACAGGGCCCCGCCGTCTCAAGAACCGCTGAACAGGGCCCTTCAAGACAAGCACCGCTGAACAGGGCCCCGCCGTCTCAAGCACTGCTGAACAGGGTAGAGGAGCAGATAGACAATTGCTGGTAGGATGTGTAGTTCTGGTTCCATGCTGTCCAGATTCCTCGTGGAGTGTGTAGGGTGAGCGTTTTCCCGTTCGTAGTCTGTTTCCGCCGTGTTTTTATCGGCGGGGCTCCCGCCCCGGAAAAGGTGGCGGATTGGTGAGTTGTGATAGGGTGGGCGGTACATTGTCTGCCGCGCTGTTTGTTTGTCCCGCCGTTGCGGTCGGAGTGTTAAAGTGGCGGTCTGTGTTGGCGGTTCCCGCCAGGGTCAGAATTCCATTTTCTTTACCGCCTGCCTGTTGGCGGGTTGGCCGCCGCTTTAACACCGACCGCCAGGGTTGGAATGCCCCCCTTTGTGTCCATGGGAAACGGATATGCAGATCAAGTTGCAAGGTTTTGCGCATTGAACTGTATATCGTTCAAGGAACAATGGGAGCTATTACCACAAACTGAAAATGACATATGTGTGAATCTTGCATTACGGGTAGTTGACACTTTAGACAAATTGAAAACATTACAGAATCGTGCAAGCAAAGAGGAAAAACGTTCTTGGCAGAGAATGCAATGTGTACAAAGGGCAGATGATTGGTGGGTTTCAGAAGAAGGAAACCTAGTCTTGCCAAACAGTCTTCTATCTCAGTTCGCCAGGCTTTACCACGGACAAGCTCACCTTGGGAGAGACGCAATGATAAGGTCATTTAAAATCGATTGGTTTAATCCAAAATTCAGACATGCGGCCGAGGTCATTTGTCACAGGTGCATCATCTGTCAACAGATGAATGCCGGTAAAGGAACTGTGGTAACTTTGAGCCACATTGGGAGAGCTGGTGCATTTAGCAAGATGCAAATGGATTTCATTGAAATGCCTGTTTGTGGAGGATTGAAGTATGTGTTGGTGATAGTGTGTGTTTTCAGTCACTGGATTGAGGCATACCCTACACGTAGGAATGACAGTCTCACAGTTGCCAAGTTACTACTTAGGGAACTGATACCAAGGTTCGGGTTTCCGGTCTCTATAGAATCAGATAGGGGCAGACACTTCGACAATGAGGTGATTAAACTCCTGTGTGCCGCACTTAACATCGAGCAAAAGCTGCATTGTAGCTATCGCCCTGAAGCATCAGGACTAGTAGAACAAATGAACGGTACTTTGAAATCGAGAATAGCAAAAATGTGCGCAGCTACCAATATGAAATGGCCAGATGCATTGCCTTTAGTGCTGATGTCAATGAGAACACCCCAGATAAGAAAACGGGATTGTCCCCCCATGAAATCATCATGGTTAGAGCTATGAGGTTACCAGCAGTACCTGCAAATGCTCTAGTGAATATTACAGATGAAATGGTGTTGGACTACTCCAAAGGTTTGGCTGATGTGATTCGCTCTTTCTCTCACCAGGTGGAAGCTAACACTTTGCCACTGATTGGGGATCCAGGCCACTCTCTACAAGCTGGTGACTGGGAGGTTGTCAAAAAGCACGTGAGAAAGTCGTGTCTGGAACCACGTTGGAAAGGGCCATATCAAGTAATCTTGACAACTACCACTGCTGTAAAGTGGGGCGGAATTCCAAACTGGATACATGCCAGTCACACAAAAAAGGTAACGTGCCCAGCTGAAGAGGAACTTGAAGTTTCCGGCACAACAGCTTCAGAGGGAGAAGTCTCAGGCCTAGAAAACAGCCAAGGAAGAACTGAGACTGCTGGAGAGCTCACTGAGAACAGCCTTTTCCCTCAAACAGTCAATGAGTTCGAGAGAGGTGACAGAGAGCCCATCTCAGTAGAGGCGACAGGAGAACAAAATCAAGGAGAAGTTCTTCCAGAAATAGACGGATACGGGTTAGAACTTGAACCCGGTACAAACCCAGAAGTAGAAGAAGAAGAAGAAGGAGGAGGAATAGTAGAGAAAAACCAGAGTGAGCCAAAGTCACCTGAGCCAATTGCAGGTCCATCAAGTGAAAACACCATAGAACAAGAGGAGGGTGCTGTCCAAAGTCCCGAAAAGACACATCAAAAGAAGACGCATAAGGGTGATAACTGGCCAGATAAATGACTCTTCAAGGTACAAGATGTACCAAGAGACACAATAATAGAGGCAAACGATACATCCCGAGTAGAAGGCCTGAGTGAAGGAGAACAGCAAGGTGAACGAAGGTTGAAAAGAAAAAGAATCGCAAACAGGAGATATACAGGTCCTGAGTGGGCGTATGCTACAACATCTGAATGGCAACAAGAATTCCTAGCATTCTGTTTTGATCGAGAAGTACCAGGCCAATACAACGGTACCTGAATGAATTCAGAGAAAACTTGGTTAAAACTGAAAAACTTAAAAAACTGAAAGAGAGACTTTATAAATTACCGAAAGTGACACCCAAACCAGATTGACTTTTGAGAAACCTGATTGTGACAAGCTGCTAACCTGATTTGACAAAAGGGGGTCCTGGAGTGAGTGAAGACGCTGTAAATATACGCTGAGAGCAAGAAAACAAAAAAAAATTAAAAATTCTAGATCATCCTCTAGTTTATTGTTATTCTGCTATCTGATTCTATACAGACATGGCTTATAATAGAAGTAGTAGCAAGAAAAGTAAAGTGTGTGGGTAGTTGAGCCTTATAGTAGGTATTGTGTGTGCAATAATGATTGTGGGTGTGATTGTAGGAATGCCGTGGTTGGAGAAAAAGACTATTAATGCTACCTCAAAACCTGAAACTACAACACTAACACCGTGGGAAAGATTTGAGCAGGATGCAAGACACATGCATGAGGGAACTAATTCAAAAGGGGAACTTTCTACTAATGTCTTCTATCGCTTGCTAAATGAGTATGTGGAAACCATGGATGCGAAAGATTGTTATGTATGCACTAAGATTCCTTCATCTGTGCAGGAGGGAGTTACTTATCATAGACTCCCTCTTACTTACGGGATTAGTTGCAGCTTGCTACTAACAAGATTCTATAATCAAGAGCATGTGCAATACTTTTATTCAAACGTGGCTGTTGTCTTTTCTTTTGTACCTGTGATTGAATTCTTAAACAAACTAGCTAAGGAACATGATATAAAAATAGTTAGAGTATTCTTTGAGCCGACGCTTACATTTGGAACCGCTTATGCACATCGCAATAATTTGACTTGCTTGCTATCACCTGTAGAGAAAAGCTTTTTAGACCACACTGATGATAGACGCAAGGCATTGAAGGAAAGATTAGAAAAAGGATTGGAAAAGCGCACATATGCAAATGATTAGGCTTACACTGCAATTAAGACACAGGGCAAATTAGCTATAGATGCATTACATGTAGGTAGGCTTTGTATATATAGGCCAAAATCTGAACAGGATAATCTGTTTGTGGGAACGAGTGAGTGCAGGGTATGTGTTTTTGTTTCAGAGTAAATGGACTTTTATGCTGAATGGACAAGATCCAGCGATCTCTGGAATCTATTACATCTGTGGGCTTAACGCTTATTACCATCTCCCTAAGGGATGGTATGGGACATGTTATTTGGGAATAGTTTTCCCAAAGATTTACCAGATTGATGACTTAAAACAAATACCTAAAACGTCTGAATTACAACATCCTAGACAAAAACGAGAATCAGTGGCGGCTGTCATTGGTGACATATTTGGAGCTATAATCCCTTCAGTGGGGGTTATCTTGAATTCTATGAAGATTAAAAAGTTGTCTACTATTGTGGATAACATGCTGACAAATTTTACAGGAGCTTTACTCCTGATGGATACTGAACTTGCTGCAGAAAGAGCTATGACTCTTCAAAATCGGCTTGCTTTAGACATTCTTTTAGCAAAGAGTGGGGGGGTCTGCAAGATGCTCAACGAGCGTCATTGTTGCTCGTGCATTCCGGATAACAGTAAAAAGATTAGAAGTATGCTTACTAACCTTACTAGAGATAGTACAGATTTGAAGGATTTGAAAGAACTCGGTGTCTGGGAAAAGTTTGGAAAGGGAATTGCCAGAGTTGGGAGTTGGTTTACCAATATTTGGAATGGGGTCCTTGCAAAAATATTAATGGGTCTATTAATTGTTTTGGTCTGTCTATTAGGATTGTCGGGGCATGCAAAATTAATAACAAAATTAAGAAAAATTGGACTAAAAGAACCAGAAGAAATGAAGAAAGTGAAAGAGAGAAAATATTCAATGAAATTTGGGAAAGTTCACATAAAGGGTAAGATGTTGAAATGTGCATTATGCGCAAGGTGAAAAATTAAAAAGTGAAAGGTTTGTATGATGACGAGAGTGTAGTTTAAATATTTCATATACTAGAAGTAATGCTTATATAAATGTTTGACAAAGCTGCAATAAATAGTGATTTGCTTAACGTGCCTTTAAATTATAACATACAGCTATCATTGTGTACACAAACTAATGACGGTTATGAGAAATGATTGTTTGCATTATGATTAGTCAAGCATATATTAGCGTTTACGATATTTGATTTGCATTAAAACCTATAGGCCTTAAATTAGCGTGAGCTGTGGATTTAGCTGCCTAGCTCTCACATTAAAGCATTTTTCTTTGTTTTTCAGTGTGCTGACTCACAAAGGGCCATGACCCTGCATTTGTTCCTTTTCTCCGTTTCATGTATCTATACCAATTCTGTTCCCATCCGCATGCTAGCTGCCTTAGTACGAGTTTTATACAATTTTGAAACAAAAGTAGATTAAAGAAATGAACAAGGACACTTGACCATGGACAAAGGAACTTATGACCCGAGGAACGTGCCAAAACGATGAAGAAACCCCGGATGTGCCACCTCCGAAGACATGAATTATGAAGACCAATCAAAGTGTTATAAATTATCGTGGGGTGACAATTGGAATTATCTAATGTATAATTTGATAGGTTAAAGATAGTGGGGTATAGTGAATGTCCAATAGAATTTGGGGGAAGGCATTATGAAGAAGGGATAAAAACTCATGTCACAGAAGAGACGTTAGAACTAGGTAGGGAATGCTATTGATTTTATCCAGAAACTCTGTCACTTTGTTTGGTGACTTTGAGACTTAATAAACCATCCTCACCCATAGACTGCCCTTTACACTGCTCCTCCTTATGAGGGAAGTGTCCCCTGCCCTTGGACGAAGTTAGACTGAAGGTGATATTGACTGATGTCCTGAAGATGAAGACTGATCCTGTGTGCTGACCTATTCCTGGAGGGTAATTATGACAATGCGAATTGTAATTTGTCTGTTTGCTTTTCCTTTCTAGGTACCAACTGCTGTATTTTGAATACAGGCCATAGTTAGATGGTTTTTCCAAATTTGTGTTCTAAATTGTTTTGCATGAAGCCCAACATGCTGATGCTAATTAGGGGTTAGGATAGAAGTTCACTCTGACTGACGCAAATAGACAAATGACTGACGTTACGCTTTGCTGAACTGAGACGTATATGATACTTGCTATATTCTGATCTATGTTCACGCCGTACTATGTTCTTATGTTTGTGATTTTTGCATTAATGAAATCTTATCACAGTTGCCATATTGTGACTATACTTTTATGCTTCTTGGTTTTGAGATGGACTCTTCTGCTCGTAGATTGTAATCAATAGGGAATAAAATTCATAAAATTCTATCAACAGGTGTGGGTATTCATGGCTGAAAGGTCATGGTTGTGTTGATAATTTGATTAATGTCTTTTTCTAAAGTAAGGTGCATTGTGGTGATAAATATTGATGAAATTATTGATATATTGCTTGTCATATTGATCAGTTATCTCGTCCTACGGTGTCTCTCTACTGGGTCACAAGATTCATTGGCCTAAAACGAGTCCTAATGTGTATAAAATTGACATAAAAGGACGCGTTAGCATAAGGTACCGAGTGTGCTGTGCTCCATGGAATAAACAATGTTAGTATTGTTCTATGTTTTTTCAGCAAAACCTGAGAACAGCTATTTTTCTCTGATACCTAAATCTGTATTGCTCAGCCTCACTGAAGTTGGACCAACAAGACTCAACAGCTCAGTGAGAATTCATTAAGTCAGGCGTACGAAGGTTCTCGAGAATTTTCTGGAATGTTAATGACTCACAGTAAAAGGAGAAACATGATACCGCAGTTGTGTGGTTTTATCACTAGCCTGTCAAAATATTGTATCCATGAATTTGACTACCAATATATTGTCAGGATATGCAGATATGAAGCTAAAAATAGGAAACCTATGCATCCCTAATATATACACTTAAATTGAAGATATGATAGTAGCCAATATTATGTATACAAAATTATGGTATATCTTTATAACCAATATTTCACCTTAACTTTAATCAAGTTCCCGACACTATATCCACTGTTTAGGTGTATGAAGATTAGAACAGTTTTTAGCCTTCTACATTTCACCATCACATACATTTGCACCCTGCCTTTCGTGCACTGGTATTACTCTAATGGAAAGATGTGAACTGCCTCTGTGGTTTGGAGACATCAGATCAAGTTGTACTAGTCGAGAGAGGAATCCAACAACATGTTCCTACAGAATATGGTAATAGGGTATGACAGGAGTGAGCTTTAAGCTCACCCTTCCGTAACCAGTGTCACTGAATGACGAAACTCTTACAAAATTGGACTACAATTTAAGATTAAAAAATAGGGATCTGAAGGCTTGTGTGCACAACTTAAATTGTTTCCAACACAAAATCTCTCTTCATTTTGAAGATTTTTATTTTTGGTACGGACCTTAAAAGCTTCAGCCAGGGCTAAAATGTTGCCCTTTATGTGGAACAGAGATTGAGCTTTTCTTTCACTTCTGGATTTTTTGTGTGTGGTGCTGACTCTAGAGTGTGCCCGGTTGGGATTTGTTCCCCTCACTCCCTCTTTTGTGCAACTATCTCTTCTGTGCACTTTACTGAATCAGTGTTTGAACTTTCATGCAAGGTAAGAATATGGGAATGAATGACTACCAACATATCATCAACTTAAGAGTCAGGAAAAATACAGAAAGACATGAAGGTAGGAAAAGAACTTATGCATTTTTAAAGTAGTGCTGTGTGAAATTTGTGTAACTTGCTTTTGCGTAATTATGCAAACTTTCATGAAAATTACATGCAATTATGCATTATTACAAAAAATGCGAATCCATCTTTTAGGTCTATATTTTAGCGTGAAATGCAAATTGTGTGTCAACTTTTGTCATGAAGACATGATTTGCAGTAAAAAATAATGCGAAAAACAAAAGTGGCGTAAACAACAGCATGTCTCATTTTGGCCATTCGCGTTATTTCCTTGTGCTCGCTGTAAAACGTTGCCACCAATAGCCTATAACTTCATGGCATAATTGTGAATTTCATGTAACAAGCGTTAATACATTTGAAAAAATGTGGGGTGTCTACCTCTGTTCTTGAGATACCGATTGAGTTGTAATTGAAACAGCTAAATAAAAACAAGCATAGTGCATCATAAAATTATAGCCCCTGCTATTATACCCTCACTTTGTCTTAGGTGGTGTTTGTATCCCAGATGAAACGGAATGTCACCTAAGCATATAAACCTGTACTTTCTTTCAAGCACATGTGAGAGCGAATGCCATTGCCAGAAAAGTACAGTAAATCTATATCTCGGCAGTCAGCTTCTCTGTTCAGTTTCTACTGCTGTTGCGGGTTGTACTGCAACTGTGACCTTGGAGGTCAACATGGAAAAATGTGCTAATTCCCATCGAGGGACTGATTGCTAAAATTGGACTTAGTCTGCAATCAAGAAATTGCCTTCTTAAAAGAGAACAGACGTGCTGTGATCATAATCACGCAATATGGACATTCTTTGATTTTTGTACTGTGAAATATCACCCTTCAACAATCTTTGTATGTCCGCTGAAAGGACTTTGATGCTGTTAATAGTGAAAGAAAGTGTTCAAAATCATTTTTTCCAATGCATTTATCATGTTTTATGAGAAGCTGAGGGGCCTATTTATAGGCCCCTTCGCCACCCTGCGCCACATTAATGTCATTTACTTTTACATTAATGTGGTCCAACAAGGCCAAAATCCTCGCACCGTATTTACAGGGTGGCACAATTCATGCATTGCACCACCCTGTAACCCTTTGCGCTACATTATGGCTGCGCCAGGCAAAATGTATGCAAAGGGGGCGCTCTCCAGTTAGGGGACCGGTAAAATTGTGCAAGGAAATCTATGGGATTTCCTTGCACCACTTATTACGGCACTTTTAACGCCTGCTGAAGAGCAGGCTTTACAAGGGGGCTTCCATTCTTTAGAATGGGACCTTATGTACACTGCAGGAGTAGCTCCAATATTTTGGCACTACTCCTGCACACTACATCAATAGCGCCATTAAAAATGACACTATTGCCCCCCACCCTGCACCATGGTGCACCATATTTTAAATATGGCACACACATGGTGGCAGTAGGGGGGTGCTAAGGGGCACAGGGAAAGTGGTGGTGCAATTGCTGCTTTTGATAGAGCCATAGTCAGATGTTTTTCTAAATTAATGTTGACTAAAACCTTTGTATGAAGCCCAACATGCTGATGACAGTTAGACTTTTTTTTATTCAACTAAAATACTGATTTGATGTTGCTTAATGCCTGAATATCTCAATGTATGTTATTTCTATTGCACAACTACTCTTATTGCTGTTCTGTACTCTGATCTTAGGAGGACTGATAGTAAATGCTTTAGTTAAGTTGAGATTCTTAACCCCATAAGCGCACTACCTCCCTGGTGCGGGTCACGACCAGTGGCCGACACCAAGGAGGGGGTTAAAAATCTTTTACTGTTGGAGACGCAGAACAATTTCCACGTCTCCCCCCTGCCCCTCTCCCACCCCTTTGTGATGTCACATTTTTCCCCACAGGAGCAGCAGAGGAGCAGGTAAGCATCCTCTTCCTACTCTGGTGGGGAAAAATAGGCCAAAACGGCCTCCCCAGATGCCAGGGAGGCATGAATGGAAAGGAGAGACTCTCCCCTTTCCATTGATGCCTCCCTGGCACCATTTCTTGGCCATGGATCGCAGCGCGGCTGCGATCCATTGCCAGGAAAAGCTCCTAGACACCAGGGATCTTCTTTGGGGGGGTTGAACCCCTTGTAAAAGGGCCACCCCGCCCCGTGGGGGCACTATTTAAAAAAAATAACAGTTTTGGGTTGTTTTGGGGGGCAATTGCGCCCCCAGATAAAAAAAAATAAAAACATTTAAAAAAAATAAAAAGCAAAATGGCGGGGTCTGCCCTCCGAACACGGGCCGAACCCTGGGGGATAAAAAAAGAATCTAGTTTTTTCTAGGGGGCCCCAGGGAAAACACACATGTATGAAAAAAAAAGTTATGTAGAGAGTTAGGGGGTTATTCCAACTTTGGAGGAGGTGGTAATCCGTCCCAAATGTGACAGATTTACCACCAGCCGTATTACGAGTTCCATAGGATATAATGGACTCGTAATACGGCTGGTGGTATATCCGTCACTTTACCGTCACTTTTGGGACGGATTACCACTTCCTCCAAAGTTGGAATAACCCCCTTAGTGTCTTGCTTTCTCTTTCTCTCTCTCTCTCTCTATATATATACATATATGTATATATATATATATATATATGTATATATATATATATATATCTCTATCTTTTTTTTTCCTTTTGTGTGTTGTTTTCCGGGAGCCACAATTGGCCCCCCAGGGAAACAACACATATATATAAAGGTCATATATATATATATATATATATATATATATATGTATATATATGTGCAACACAAATTGGTCAAAAGATTGTTGCACGGCGCACTCCACTGCCCGTGCTCGGTGATGGAGGAGACCAACCTCGAAAATGTTTTGTGAACAAGAACCTCACCGCACTCCACGAGGTTCAAATTGACATGTTTTATTGCAAGTATAAAAAATGAAAGAAAAGAGGGACTCATTTACCGTGATCAAGACTCCTTAAGAGTCGAAACGCATAGGTGGCTGTTGCTTGCAATAAAACATGTGAGTTTGAACCTCGTGGAGTGCAGTGAGTTTCGGGTTATGGAGGACAATTCTGATGTAGGCTCAGAGACAGCAGATACTGAGACAGCATCTGAGGGAGAGGACAATGAGGCAGAATCTGGGAGTGATTTTTCAGTCGACGGAGTCCCATCCGACGACACCTCTTCCAGTGAGTCTGAAGGAGACAATGACGACAGCTGTGCTGTCCCTTCACAAGCACATTCTGTGCAGCGGGACAACATTGGGTTAGCCGAACCAAGAGAGCAGGTGCATGCGACCGCAAGCACAGAGAGAGTGCTCTCTTGGCAGCCCCCCTGTTTATTTCAGCCCCAAATTCCACCTTTTACTGCTGATGCTGGATGTAAAGTTGATACAGCTAACTTTTTGCCAGTCAACTACATCCATCTATTTTTGAATGTTGACTTACTTCAGAAAATTGTGCAGCAAACAAATTTACGTGCAGACCAATTTCTGAGGGAGCGTGGAGGCACTCTAGGGCCCCGTTCTAGGGCATGCCAGTGGACTCCCACTTTGCTGGCGGAGTTGAAGATATTTTTGGGCCTCACGCTCAAAATGGGGTTAGTGCAGAAACCCACCTTTCAGTCCTACTGGACGACTCACACGGTTTGGGTAACTCCCATCTTCGCACCATACATGAGAAGAGATTGTTTTTTGCTACTGCAGCGCATGCTGAATTTCAATGACAATTCTGCTGCATTGCCCGAGGACCATCCAGACCATGACAGGTTGTTCAAAATTCGGCCTGTCATGGAACATTTGCCTGCCAGGTTTACAGAGATCTATACTCCTGGAAAGAATATAGCAATCGATGAGTCCTTGATCCTGTACAAAGGACAGCTGCTTTTCAGACAGTGCATTGCGAGCAAAAGAGCTCGCTATGGCATAAAGCTGTAGATGCTGTGTGAGAGCTCTTCTGTCTATGTGTACAGCATGAGGGTGTATACAGGGAAGGATTCTACCCTAAACCGCGTAGATTGCCCTCCCGCGTAAGGGGTCACAGGTAAGATTGTATGGGAACTTGTCCAGCCCCTTCTTTACAAAGGTTATAACCTTTTTGTGGACAATTTCTATACAGGAGTAGAGCTGTTCAGTGAGCTCTACAAAGCTGGCACTGTGGCCTGTGGTACAGTTTGTTGTAACTGCAAAGGATTCCCGCAGGAGCTTGTTTGCAAGAAGCTCCAGAAATCAGAGAGTACTGCATTGCGTTCAAACGAACTGTTCGCAGTCAAGTTCTTGGATAGGCGTGATGTATACGTGCTCACTACAATTCATGAAGAGAGCACTTCCCCATCACAGTTTGGGGTCAGATGGCTGAAGTCCACAAGCCCATCTGTATACTTGATTACAATAAATACATGGGCGGAGTGGACAAGAACGACCTGGTTCTTCAACCATACAATGTGTGTCGTAAAACTCGCACTTGGTACAAGAAACTGTTTACCCACCTGATTCAGATGGCAAATATATAATGCGTATGTTGTTTACCATCAGACAACCACAGAAAGACTCATGACTTTCCTTGATTTCCAGTTGTCTGTAATTGAAAGCCTCACTGCTGTTACAGAAGCAGCAGCAGCCTCCACCTCATATGTCCTGGAGGATGTGGCAAGGCTGCAGGAGTGACACTTTGCTGATCACATTCTTAAAACACCAAAAATTATCGTCCATGTCGTCGCTGTAAAGTGTGCTCGAAGCATGGAAAGTGGCAGGAGGGTCGGTAATACTGTCCCCAGTGTCCATCACAACCAGGCCTCTGTATCCCTACTTGCTTACGTTGTATCATACTAAAGCAAAGTTCTGGGAAATCGACTGAGGTTGCGCTGCCTTTGGGTAATCCTTTCAGTGGCAGTGCATGGATACCGAACGTCCATGGGCCAATGCTTCGTTAGGCAAGGAGCCACAGAATTTTACTTCATCTACTTCATCATGGACCTCCTTTTGGACAGCTTGAGAGCTAAATCCACCGTCAGAACGTGGTCGGTGTTCTGTTCAATTAACATGCATTATATTCCCCCTACTGCATATACTAGTGGACAGAACATATGCCACATTGTCACGGAGTACCCTTTCTTCACCAGCATGTCTACCTTACTTTCAACTGCGGATATGCTCTCTCAGTTCGAGAAATCACTTTGTACGGCATACTTGGAAACCCCCAACTTGCATCCACAAACTAGTATAGGTTCACTTGGCAATTATACATGATTAGTCAGGACTCTGATGAGAACAGAGACATGAATGGGTAAGGAAAGCTCATGGTAGGTGTGCCTTCACAGGAATATTGCACAGGTAGAAGGCAGATAGTAAAGGTAGTACAGATGTACATCATCTTCTCATAAGGATTCAAACCCATTCGTCTAACGACTCCAAAGTTATTAACAAAGCAAAACAAAAAGGCATTTACAATGGTAATGCCGACCTACTTATAATGGCCCAATGGTGATCACTTTGCATTTTAAAAGCATTGTGTGATGAATGTTCCAGGGTAAAGGCACTGAATGGCAAAAACAGCATTGTAAAGGATGTATCACCTACTGAATTTACCATGATTGTTTGTAGTATAATGTCTGCATAGTAATTGGACTTTAGAGAGGCATGCTGATGATATGTTATTGGGGGGATTACTCTTGGTTATTATTACATACTATAGGTATATTATATACCTTATGTCTTTTACAAAATACTATTGGCTTAGAGAACTTTGGAGAGAGCTTTAATTGACAATCAATGAACAACAATATGGTTTTAATCAAGTCTACAATGTATATTGTTTTAAGTTGGGGAATGTTGGTAATTATGGTGCTTGTGTCTTTCAAGTTACAGTTGGAAATATTTCTCCCTTGAAGAAGGGTCATGCCCAAAATGCATCAGAGTGGTTGTACCTTATTATGAAGAAAAGAAATTGACATGCAGTGATTCATTTCACTTGGATAATTGTGAATAAGACATTTCTCTATAACAAGAACATCTTGAAGCAACAGCAATAACTTGAATATCTTGAAGCAAGAAATAATAATTGATAAAGAACACTTACAAAATGCATTCTTCAGTAGTGCCCACCTAGATGTTTGTGATCTACTAGCACTGCAAAATTACCACACTATGGTTAATAAGCCTCATGCACAAACAAACAAATACATTTTATGCAATTAATGGTGACAAGTTACCTGCATACAAGGCGTCGGAATAATTGAGTGTGTTTGTGGTGAGGGGGCATTTTCTTTTCAATATCTAGCTTGATCTTAGCCAGAGACATTGCCTGTCTCTAATTCTTGGTCAGTGATGCAGCATGGCTGGGATTACTCTCAGCACACAGAAAATCACCTCATATGTTATCTAGCATTGAGCAACATTGCAGCTAAGTTCTCTGTATGTGGGGTACTGCAAGAGTTGGAATGGCCCCCACCATCCAGAAGGCGGCACTCTAAGGCTGTGGGTGCCTGTTGGATAGTGCCCTGAGCATAAAACAGCACTAGAGTACTTTAACTGTTCAGGCTGGCAGTGCTGTGGAGCTTCAAAGGAAGTGGAAGGTGGAATTTTCATAGGACTGGCTGTGGACTGGTAGGGTAGGGTTCTTTCTTTTGCAGTAAAAATGGTAGGAAAGACCAACAAAATACATGCGGTTCCATGTAGTGTTCCTTGACTGCAAGCAACATCAGCAGTGACATAATAGGAGTCAACCAATCAAGACAATGTGAACTTGAAATGCTGCTGAGCAGTCCAAACACAAGCATAGGGTGGAAAACCGTTAAATCAGGAGCAGTAAAGTGAGATAGACAACACAGCTTTCCAATCATAAAAAGGTTACTGACTCAAAACCCATTCTATATGTTCGAAACAATAGGTCTAATCAACAGTTAGATTAATTTGCATGTAGCTGAATCTTTAAAATGGTTCACATCTCTGCTGCTACAAGTTCTGGACCTAAAGGAAGGCACCAATCCATTATATATTTTTTATGGAACATCTTATATATATGTGATACTTCCAGTCTGTCAAAATTCTTTAAAACTGTCCAATTTATTATTATCTTCAGTTGGTTTTAAAACTGTGTCCTAAAGGTATGAATGCAAAGAGGTTCTCATGTTAAGAAATTAATAACTTGTTCTGTGCTTGATTTCCCTTCACTGGTCCAAACATTTTATGAAATGGGTAATAGAAAAGCTGACAGTCATGTGCCTGCAATATTTTCATTGAGAAACATTCTTGGGGCCAGATGTACCATCACGGCCCATTGTGATTCGGTAATAGCGATTTTTAAGAAATCGCTTTTACCGACTCGCAAAGGGCCATGTATCACATTTGCAAATCGGTAATAGCGATTTCTCAAAAATCGCAAATGCTATTACCGAATCGCAAATTGCGATACCGGCCCCATTCGCAGCTATGGGCCTGTTGGCCCAAAGCTGCAAATTTTTTGCATTTCCAAAATTGTGATTTCTGAACCAGAAATCGCAATTTTGGAAATGCAAAAGGCCAGGGTGCTGGGGGCCTAAGGCCCCCTCTCCTGCACACTAATTTTTTTTTTTTTACATGTAAGGTACACACATGCCAAAAGGGCATGTGTGCTTTACATGTTCAATTTAAAAATGCAGTTTTACTGCATTTTTTAATTTTGCACCAGGTTACCACCTGGTTGCAGATCATGGTATTTTGCATGTGCAAAATACCATTCTGCGAAAAATCGCAATTTGCGATTTTTTGCAGCATTGCCTTGCGACCTGGATTTTGCGAATCGCAAAATCCAGGTCGCAACGCAAAAAATCGCAATTTTTGCGATTTCTACTTTGTGGTCTGCGAATGCCTTTCATGCATTGCAGACCACTATTTTGCACTCGCAAACGGCCGATTTTACAGTTTGCGAGTGCAAAATATTTTCATACATCTGGCCCTTAGTTTTTTATTAAGTCATAATGCCAACTTGTTCAAGGGGTAGCTTGCGATCCCTTGATTTGCTTTACCCAGGTTTTACTACACATTTACCCAAGTTCCTTCTGAGATCACTTGAACCACCTTTGGGCTTTATTACACATTCTTCATATACATGTAGTCTTATACGTTTTCAGCGCTATATAGAGAATTACTAAAAGAGTTCAAGAGCAAGAGCTAAAACAATGTACGGTGTTACAAAAGGGGCTGCAACATGTACTAGCAAGATATTGGATTTAGCATCTGTTATTCAAATATTCAATATTATGTTTTCTTTTTATGTGATCCAACCACATCAAAGTATCTGCTACATGATTAAAGAACCATATTTGACCAAGAGTTTGACTTACTTTAAAATATCTTGTGGTTAGCATCTGTTATTCAAATATTCAATATTATGTTTTCTTTTTATGTGATCCAACCACATCAAAGTATCTGCTACATGATTAAAGAACCATATTTGACCAAGAGTTTGACTTACTTTAAAATATCTTGTGGTTAGTTAAATTTAACTGCGGTGATTTTCAATGTATGAAAATATATTTTATGCAAAAAATCAGTTGTAAACATGATGGTGTGAATTATGTTTAATTCCCAAACATAATAGTGAATTGAATATATTTCATACAGGGGGATGCAAAAAAAAATCCAAATAGAAAATGAGAAATGCAAAAAGAAAAATGAAATACCCAACCAGCAAGTCCTGCAGAGGTTTTGACTTAGCCCTGCTGAAAATGTTTAAATGCAAGTGAAATCTTGGGAAAATCTGAGCGTCACATTTTTTATTTTTTATTTTCTCTCGCTGTTGACTTAGGGTCTGATTTAGATCTTGGCCAATGGGACACTCCTTCACAAACGTGATGGATATCCAATCTACCGTATTAGGAATTCCATAGCATATAATAATGGAATTGTAATATGGTACACAGGATATCGGTCATGTATGTGACCAGTATTCCCCTCTGCCAAGTTCTAATTCAGTCCCTTAGTTAGAAAATAAAGGCCCTCATTACAACCCTGGCGGTCAAAGACCACCAGGGCTGTTGTGGTGATTGCACCGCCAACAGGCTGGCGGTGCAATCCAGGGAATTATGACCGCGGCAGAAGCGCCGCGCTCGCACCGCCGGGGCAAGAAGTTTCCCGCCACGGATTACGAGTCCCTGACCGCCAGCCTTTTCCTGGTGGTTTGAACCGCCAGGAAAAGACTGGCGGTATGGGGAGTCGCGGGCCCCTGTGGGCCCCTGCACTGCCCATGCCACTGGCATGGGCAGTGCAGGGGCCCCCTGACAGGGCCCCATGCAGCTTTTCACTGTCTGCATAGCAGACAGTGATAAGCGCGACGGGTGCAACTGCACCCGTCGCACTGCCACAACACAGCCGGCTCCATTTGGAGCTGGCTCCTGTGTTGCGGCCGAGATCCCCGCTGGGCCGGCGGGCAGAAACCAGGTTTCCGCCCGCCGGCCCAGCAGGGATCTCATAATGACCGGGCGGGAGTGCGGCCGCATTGGAGGGCGCCCAGCTGTCAGATCTTGGCGGGCGGCGGCGGCGGCAGCCGCCCGCCAAGGTCATAATGAGGGCCAAAATCTCTTGTGGAAATTGTGAAAATTAATATGTGCGTTAAACACTTGTGCTATTTCAGCAATGTTAACCATGTGGCTTTAGAAACTGAGGGCCATATTTATACTTTTTGATGCAAAACTGCCCTAATGCAGTTTTGCATAAAAAAATGTATTGCGGGCTAACGCCATTTCTAAGCCCCACCGTGCGTCAAATTTATACTTTGATGCATGGTGGCGCTAAGCACGGGTTAGAGTCTTTTTTGTTACGCTAACCACTGCGCTGTATCGCAAAGCAAAACGATGTTAACGCAGGGAAAAGGACTCTAATCCGGTTTCCGATGTTGCAAACTGAATATGCGCCATCTTCCACCGCAATAGTGTCAAAAAGTGCCACAAACGCAGCAAACAGTGCTAAAGGGCCCCAACATGGATCCCAGAAGCCAGGAGAGACCCAGGGAGACCTCAATCTATCCGGAACCAACCAGGATGACACAGACAAGAGCCAGGGGAGAGGCAAGAAGAAAAGGAAGTGTCGTTTCAGCGCAGAGGAGCATGAAATCCTGGTCAGAGAGGTGACGGAGCACCAGCATCAACTTTTCATTACCTCTAAAATGCCAATTGGGAGGAGAGAGGCAATTTGTCAACAAATTGTTGACAAGATAAACAGTGTGGCAGAGGTCTGGAGAACTGTCACGGAGTGCAAGAAACGCTGGCATGACTGCAAGCGCAGGACAAAGAAAAAAATAGCAAGGAACAGAAAGGCAGCACTGCAGACTGGAGGTGGGAGTCTAGCACCGCAGGAGGCCCTGGACGAGGTGGAGGTGATGGTTGCAGCCATCATCCCGGAGGAGATTGTCACAGAATCGCAGGACAGGACAGGGCAGACTACCAGGAAACAACACATATGCAGGGTAAGTTGCATGGGGAAAAAAAATGCCTAAATGTTAATTGCAAGCAGGGGGAGGTACATACCTACTACACAATGCATGTCAGCCATGGGAAGCAGGCAGTGGAAAGGGGCACGGCACGGTGCATGTGCTGTGCAGGTGCATCCAGGGGCACAGCACAACACAACACCAACAACCTTTGCATGGGGTACTCCGCCATGCAATGGCTGCTGGAAATGCTGTAGCAGACCAGGAGGGTAGGGTAGAAAGTAAAACTGGTCTGTGGTCACAGGACAGCTGGTATTGTCAGAACGTGAACCAGGGGACAATGCCCAGTCTCAGGCCATTTCCTCAAGCGGCATTTACCATTGCCAACAGTTGCCACTACCACCTGTGCTGTGTGTGCTGGTCAATTAGGAAATGGCATTTAGGTGCCCATGGCACAAACTCACCCAAAATGAGGGTTCAGAATGACGACGTGATCAATCCCCTTAAATTCCTAACCAAGTGTAAATCCTGTCAAATGCTCATGTCTATAGGCGCAAGAAACATCCGGTATTGTTACTTACATTATGAAGTACACAGCAGTAATGTCATTCCCATGCTGCCCAATCCAGGGTCAACCCTGTGCCTGTGTTACAATAGCTGCAATGCCACCTTGCAACATCTCAACTATCATACTGCTAAGACAACAGCACTGATGGGGATGACATATGTGTCTAGCTAGTGAAACACACCTGCATAAGAGGAGATGGAACATTTCCAGGCCCATCAGTGCAATCCAGTGTAGCACATATTGGCAAACATCAACATGACACACTACCAATGCTGACACCTGTATCGTGCCATGCCAATGCAATACATGGTATGTGCTAGGTTTCAGCAACGTATAGGTGTATGTGAAATATCATAGACTGGGTCAGGCCCATATTGTTATGTGTGGTGCAAGTGGCATCAGAACACCAACAGGCATTGCAAGGGCTCACCATGCTAATGGAAGTAGAGGGAGGGTTGAGTAGGACAAGAAGGTGGCAAGACACAATTTGGACAGAACCTACACCTAGAGGATGTGACTGAGACAATTCCCCAAACTTCCCACACTACATGTGACATGCAGGTGGGGCATAGGGCTGTGAGAATGCTAATATCAATGACAGGAACAATGAACAGGAACCCAGATTACAATGTTCCACTAATAGGAAGTCAGTGACTTCACATTACAATTGCCACAACACAGACACACTAATTGTACAATATCTCATTGCAGAGGACGATGGCTCTCCTGTGGATATGCCTATCTTGGACTACCCTGATGATTTGGATGACGAGCTGACAACCATTAGCCAGGAAACCCTCCAAAATGTCCTGGGAACCCTCCAGACCCCACCTTCAGTCGCAAGGAGGAGCACAGATGTAGCAGCTATCAAAGAGGACCCACCCACCACCCCAATAGTACAACCTACCAGCTCAAACACAGCTGAGGACTCTGATGACACTGGGACCACCTTTTAGAGGCCCGTTGTGGGAGTACAGCGGGAGCTGGCCAAGGAGGTGCGGGTGGGGATGCAAAATATGGCAGCCAGCCTTGAGGGGATGCGCATGTGCATGATGACATCCCCAGAACAGTCAGCACCATGCAAGTCCAACAATCACTACTGTAAGGACTGCAACAGTGTGTGAGGGACTTCACCACTACAGTGAGGGAGTTGCCACAACACCTGGCATCCCAAACATTTCACTGCATGCATGACTACAATCATGACCCTCCCAGGGCTGACCTGGCGGCCTACCACAGCGATGTTGCTGCTATACTTAATAACCAGCAGCTCCTCCTTGCTGCAGTTATGCCCTTAATAGTTCCACAGTTGGCACCTACTGGGAATTCAGAGTCCACTTCTCCAAACACTGAAGTGTGTGTTGGCCCCTCAAACCTACCACCACCAAGGGCAGAGGAGACTATACACACATCAGAAGATGAAGACGTGGAACAGATCACGTTCACCCATAGGAGTACCCAGTAGCACCAGTCCATGCCACATGGGCAATGATTTTCCTATGTCCTGTGCTTGATAACATGTCAGTCTTGCTACAGTTGGTAACATGGGCTGTTCTCAAACACACTGTTTACCTTACCACTATGGACTGCAATTGTCTCTCACTACCTAATTGCCAATTCAAGTTCCTCTGCACTGAATGACACTCCATCACAGCATGTCCAATGACATGTCCCTCAACATTTCACTTGTGTTGCGTCACAATAGAATGCGTCACACTAATGGACTTACAATCCTGGACTATGTAAATATTGCACTACAGCACTTTAAAATAAACAGCACCTACACAACCACTTTGTCTCTGTGTAATGTGACACATCAACTATGCAGGAGTTTTGTAATGCATGTAACATATCAATGGCCACAGAATGTTACTACAATAGTGCAGAATGTGGGCTCATATCTATGCACAAGGGTCTGGATTTTATCATCATCTGTGCTGCTTGAGGCTTATTTCTGAAGTTAAAGCATCACAAACAGTATAATGCTGTGTAAAAAATGTATATGTCAGGCCCACAGTGTCTACAAGATGAAACTCAATGCTGCACACATCTCCTACAAGACAATCATTGTGTATGTGACATATGACTCTAAACTTAAATCCCACACCCACACCATACAGCAGGAGTGGATGTGTACGAGTGTTTGGACAATAACGGCACCTGGGAGTACAATGTAAAAAATCATAGCTGTGATTATGTATACTGAACTTCATAAGATTATGACACCACTCAGTTTATCAGGGTTCGCATGAACATCAGGCTGTAGGCAGATGTCCCACAGTGCCCAAGATTCCAACACAGGACTCAAACGATGACAGCTTTAAAATCTCACCTACCTCTACAATACATGGGAACCATAGTCAACTTGAGTGTTTGGTTCAATGGATGGCAGATGCATAGACATGAGGCTTTGTTGTTGTTGCCAATGTGACAGCTCATTTGGAAGTGGGAATAACCATGTCAAGAATAGGATGTAGATGCAGGATGGAACACACAGGCAAACACAAATTTGACACTGTACACTCATGCAAAGGCCCAGATCCCCAAGCATATGACACATACCATGAAGGAGTACATAAAACTTTATTATATATGTATGAAAGGAAACTTAAACTATGTCAAACACCTATACTAAGCTCCCCTATCCTAACTATACATTACCCACAACTGGCCCTAACTACCTTATGCTAAACGTACTTACTACATGTAACCAAACACTGTAAACATCAACCCACCACCCCCTTACATGACGGGACACATGTAGGACAACATATACTAACCTAAACACATAAACAAATACTAACAAATCCTTAACAAATATATATTTTTTGGTAATTTGTTTTTTAATTTGTTTTAAACATAAACCCCAACATCAACCCCCCACCCACAAACCAACATGTAATAATATAACTCCCCCCACCCCCCAACCCACTTATCCTAACTAAACTAATAGCCTACTCTAACCTATCACTACACCCCCTAAACCCACTAAAAAACAGTATGAGGAAAGAGGATGGATGGGACGGAATTAGGGGGGAGGAACAGTGTACTCAAAGGTTTGCCCTCCTCAGGATTTTTTTGATCGACCTCAGTCTCCTGCTGTTGCAGGCCACCTCTTGCTGGAGACTGTCCATGCCCCTCATCATCCGTTGCATGTCCCGTTGGTGGTCGCACAATACTGCCATGTCCATAACACCTGCTGTGGTGATTTGTGTTTGTTAGAAATGGGGTTTCTGGTTGGCTAGGGTATGCACCTCAGCCAGGCAGAACCTACCCACTCTAGTCAGGGCAAGGGAGTTACACATCCAAGATAACCCCTGCTCACCCCTTTGGTAGCTTGGCACGAGCAGTCAGGCCTATCCCAGAGGCAATGCGTTAAGCGTTTGCACAACACACACAACACACGTGACGCAAAATGTACACCACAAAGTAAACACAACACTGAGTTATGTACAAATAAACTGTATTGCACAAAATATAATTAGACCAACACTACACGTAAGTAATACCCTGCTACCTTAGCAGTTGTCAGAACGTTACACAAGTTACTAATACTCTGCAAGAATACGCAGTTGTCACATTAGAACACGTAAGTACTTCTGCAACATAATCAGTAGTCAGGAATTACAGTAAGAATTCTATGCACTTGTCATGAATACATCATACATGCCCATAAAAGGAACATGATTATATCTGGCAAGTCACGAAAAACATATATCCATATTGCCCATTGCAAGAACACTGGGAAATCATATGTATGCCAAAAGAGTACCTGTTTCTGAGAAAAAGGCACTCCTAGTGCCTGCAAAGAGGAGTATGGGGGGCCCCCGGCACTCCTGTACGCTCAAGGGGGCCACGCGGTGCTCCTGGGGAGGGGGGCAGTCGGCACCCTCTCGTCTTGATGAACGGGCCCCTCCGGGGGTTCGCGATCATTGTGGGGACCTGCTTTGGCCTCCTCACAACCTGTCCTCGGGGTGGGGGCCAGGCAAGGCCCAACAGGCAGATATGGGGGCAAGAGGAAGGGGCTCCCTCGAGCTCTCCCTTCCCCGTTCTACACAAAATGCTGCCCGGTTTGAAGAAAGGAGTGCTCTGCTCCTGAGGCAGAGACCGGGGGAATGGGGGCGCTCTCCGCGCCTTTCCCCGAGTCCTGCGTGAAAGGATCGGACCCCTCCTGGGGCCCGAGTAGACACTCGCCCGCAACTGATGCCGTGCGCTAGTGTTTTTCAGAGATTCCCGGGCCGCTGCGGTGATCTCTGCAGAATCAGAGGCGGCTGGTGCCCCGGGGGCGCTCCCGAGAGCAGACCGTGCCCCGGGGGCGCCAACAGGAGCACGGTTGCTCCGCTTGGCTTCTTCTTGTGCCCCGGGGGCACTGGGGAGAGCGCGATCCTCTCGCTGAGTGTAAACTAGACACCCGAGTTGCGGCGGTGATTTGGGGGCAATAAAAAGAGCGCTTTTCAAAGCGCTACAACCAAATCTGGAGCTCGGGCTGCGGCAGTGATTTTCTCCAGTCAGAAAAGCGCACTTCTGGAAAAGCGCTTTTGGTCACCAAGGAGTGCTCCCAAAGTGCTAGGCAGCCACAGCAGCACTCCTCGTGCTGGAAGGAATGTACAGAGGTCAGAGATCACAGCACCCTGCCTCTGGAGACAACTGATGAGGAAGGGGGTGCTGGGCTGGATAACCCAGCAGCAGGTCAGCACAACAAGGGGGTGCAAGCAGTGGCAGTTCCTCCTGGTGACCTGCTGTGCTGACCTGGTGACCTGAGCAGGTCACAGGTCAGCACAGCAGCAGCAGTCCCAGGTGATCCTGGTGAGTCCTTTCAACAGCGTCCTGTCCAGCTCCAGGTAAGGTTCCTGGAGTCCCAAGAATGTCCAAAAGATGTCTAAATTGTGGGGGAAATTCCCCTGTACTTATACTAGGTTTACTGTGTGTTTTACAATGGCCAGGAGAGGGGATTCCAACCAGTTACAACTGGTTCTGGGAGTGCCCTTTCTCTCCTCCAGCAAAGGCTCCAAACATCAATGGGGGTAAACGACCCTATTGTGTGAGGCCAGGGCACAGCTTTTACAAATGCAGGTGTGCCCCGCCTCTCCCTTCTCTCAGCCCAGGAAGGCTTTACAATATGTAGATGCACCTCTGTGACACCTCCACCCTCCCTGTGTTCAGGCTGTCTGAGAAGTATGCACAAAGCCCCAACTGTCAGTCTGCCCAGACGTGGATTGGAGGCAAGCTGAAAAACACCAAAGTCATAAGCACAGATAAATGCGCACTTTCTAGAAGTGGCATTTCTGTGATAGTAATAAAAAATACACCTACACCAGCATTTCTCACCACTATCACAATCATACCAAACATGCCTACGCTACCCCTCATAAATCAGACAATACCCCTTACGCATAAGGCAGGGCATTTCCAATGCAATCTTATGAGGAGGCAGCACTCAGCAGTGAGACACTAAGTTAGGCTGTTTGTCACTACCAGGACAGGCCACACAACATGGCACATGTCCTGCCTTCTACATACATGGCACCCTGCCCAAAGTGCTAGCTAGGGCGTACCTTAGGGGTGACTTACGTGTAGTAAAAGGGGAGTTCTGGGACTGGCAAGTAAATTTAGATGCCACGTCACTGTGGCAGGAAACTGCGCACACAGGCTCTGTGCTAGCAGGCCTTAGATAGGTTTGACAGGCTACTTCAGTGGGTGGTGCAAGCAGCACTGCAGGCCCACTAGTAGTATTTAATTTACATGCCCTGGGTATAGGGATACCACTTTACAAGGGACTTATAGGTAAATTAAATATGCCAATTAGGTATAATCCTATCATACCAATTTTGTAATGGAGAGCACATGCACTTTAGCACTGTTTAGCAGTGAAAAAGTGCTCAGAGTCAAAATGTCAGCCAACAAAGGTCAGAAAATAAGGAGGCAAAAAGTCTGTGGAATGACCCTGTAAAAGGGCCAGGTCCAACAGTGTTGCACTCGATGTTGCAGGTGCTGGTGCTGTGGTTGGAGGTGGTGGTACAGATAGTGGAGCAGTTGGGCCTTGTGCTGATGATGTTGAGGGTCCAGCTGGAGTGGCTGAAATCCCAGTGTCCACTGTGGCCGCAGTCGGTGTGGTGGCGGGTGTTGTGTCCAATGCTGGCCTCCCTTGGCTAAAAGCCCTCCATGCACCTGTGGCTTATTCTTGCCGATATCGCCTTCCCATCATGCGGTACCCAGACTCCACATCGAGCATATGTCTGCACCGCAATACCCGCCTCTGAAACTCACAAATTTCCTGGGCATTCATGTGTGCAGCTGTAAAAAAGAGACAGGCAAACATTAGTGTCATCATTGTGTGATACATTTACAGATTATAATCTAACATTTCCTCACAAATAGCACATGCAGTCCTAATCATAGTACAGATGATAGAATGTCCCTGAGGTATGACATTCCAACGCAGCCTACCCATCAACTATCTAACTGCACAGCAATGTACAACAAGGTGTGTACCAAATTAACTGATCTACGCATACATGTAGTGCTATTGGTCACATTACAAATGCTGCAAGTATTCAACATGTGTCAGGCCAACTAATCCCTATCTTCTGGATAGGCACATTAGACCTGTGATTTGTATATGGAGCTGGAAGGAAGGTACGCAGTTGGTAATCATAAGGGGTCATTGTAGTTTGGCACACATGAATGCTTTAATTACATGTCTGTCATCTACACTGTGACCATCACACCTAGCTACATATATTTTCTCCCCTTAACCCTGTGCCTCAGGGAGGATGGGCATGCAATACATGTTTCAAATGTCAAGGACAACCACAAAGCTTTGTCCAGCTGTACATGGATTTAGTCACTGTGACACAGGTAAGGAGGCCTGCCAACTGGGAGTGAGTCAACCATTGGTCAAATCACATCTACATTCATGTTTCCATTTGTGGACAACCATCAACATCAGATCTCACTGACACATTTCCTAAATCAACCACATTGATGCAAGCACACATCTGGCCTTGACCTGCATGCACGCCTATAACATATCACTTAAGTGCCACTTAAATGGAGTACAACATGTGGGGTTAGATGCTGGGTGACAGTCACCCAGACAGTCCTACATGTTCATTACATTACAGGGATGCACAAGTTTATATGTAAAACTGATGCATCACTGTTTTGGGGGAATTAGGGTATGACTTGCTGACTAAATTATGACACTGGCCACCTCCAAATCAAATGTGGGCATACATGTGGCTTCAAATCACTTTTGTTCACCTGCCCATGCCTATTGCACAGCACTAGACTCCCAATATATGACTCTCTGCATGTGAATGTCTAACTCTTCCATGGAACACTATGTCAACCTCCTATCAAGTCACATATCAGATCACGTGCCAGCACATCATATCTTGCAATGAGTCCTACACAGAGGAGTCAATTGCACAACACCTGAAAACAAAACACAGGACAAACATTTTCACACTTACTGGATATGTCTGGGTCCTCAAATTGAGCCACTTCACCTATGGTATATGGTCCACCTGTAAAACATGGAAGGGTGATTTATGCTCAATGTCTGATCACTGTACAAATGTGGGAACAACAAATCACTGTGTGTGACATTTCAGATGATAGAGCTGCTCATCAGGCATGTAGACACTCCAACAGACGTACCACTGCAAACATACATTGATTCCATTACTCCTGTGAGTGATAGACACACATATGCACACATGCACTGCCACTAACAATCATGTGGTGCCAAACCTGACTATACAATTTTGTGGATAAAACATTCCAGGTGGTACTCCATTTCATCATTTGTTATTGGGAGACAAGTGCAATGCCACATTCCTGGTGCACTGCAATACCGGTGACTGAGGTATTGTGGCTTGTGCATCAAGGGACAATGAGTAACTGTGTGATGGACATGTGAGTTGATTTGCTTTCAGGAATTATTGTACTTTTAGTGGTCCATAGTAGGTGTGTCAGTGTTGTATGTAGGTTCAACCATGTGTATTCGTTTAACACATGCTTTATTCGATCAATCGATCATCAAAGCGAATATACAATAATAGTAAGAATAAGGATAAAACCAATAATGATAACAGTAATAATAATACATAGATAAAATTATTATAAAACATGGATCCCTAAGAGCATAGTCCAATTAAAATTCTCGGTACACATAATACACATAATACAGTTTCAATCCCCCTCCTGCGCTTCTTATAAGAATAAAAGGCGTAAAAAATAGGGCTCTGAATTAAAACACAGTCCTTACAATGGAATTACGTATTCGCCATGCTACTAATAAGTATTTACTAACAGCAAGTATTAAAACTGTAAAATGGTGACTTTTTAGAATCTTCAAAGCAGAGGCACAGTCTCTTATCCCCATTTCGCGGCAAATATGACGAATCAACTTAGACCTGGGAAGGGAGTAAGCAGGGCAAAAACACATAAAGTGTTCAACCGTTTCTGATTTTGCACCACAAACTGGGCATGTACTCGTATCTGTTTTTGTACCCCATCTGCACATCAATGACTTCAACTGCAACGACCCAAAACGGAATCTGGCATATAAGCTTTTACCGAGGATATCAGGAATATTGTCTAAATATGGTTCAAATTGTGGATACCACTTAAAATCTGTGAAGCGATTTGTTAAGGTGCCATAAGTTCTGTGGGTAATATAATCGTTGCATACATAGGACCAATATATGCGTTTCAGCACGATGGAGTGAGCCTTTTCTAGTTTATGGGGTTCCTCCCAAAAGTGGCTGAGGCCAAGTTTGTTAAACCAACTTGATACATGTTTAACCCAAGGAATAGAGGTTGAGTTAGAACACATTAGCAGGTCGTGGAGTGAGGTCTTATAAGCGTCTAATTCGGGGTTAGTCCATAGTCATATCCAATATAATAATAGTCTTAAAATAATTAGATCGGCTATGCGTCTCAGGCCCAAGTCTAAGAACAGTGGTATCAGTGGAGTACTAGGAGGACAGGCACACAAGGACCTCACAAAACTGTTCTCACTGATAGTGAGCCTGTTACAGTCAGAAAAACCCCAGACCTCTGCTCCGTATGCGGCAGCACCCTGTGCTCTGGCAATGTAGATCTTAATTGCCGGGGAGACAGTTTTTGCTGTCGTGCCCCTGTAGAAATGCAGGATTGATGCCGCGCCATGCTGCAGGCGACCCACACTTTTGTTGATCTGTTCTGCCCAGTTCAGATTATCAGCAAGCCTTACACCCAAATAATCAATGGAGGAAACCTTATCCAGGAGATTCCCTTCTAAATGGATAGTACATTTCTTCCGCACTCCTGAGCGGAACGCCATTAACTTGGTCTTTTTATGGTTCAGCTCTAGGCCGTAATCTTGACAAAAGGAGTTAAATCTATTGATAAGAGTTTGGAGGCCCATGGGAGATTTAGAAATAAGAAGAGAGTCGTCAGCAAAAAGAAGGATTGGAATTTTTTGGGCACATAGGGTGGGGGCATCATTCTGGCACGTCATTAAAACCTGTACAACCTCATTAATAAAAATAGAAAATAAATATGGTCCAACACACAACCCTGGCGAACACCCCTATTTATGGGGATTTTGTCTGTTAGTTCGCCTAGGTTCCCCCATCTCACCTGCGCATATGTGTCCTCATGCAACCGCTTTAAAAGTTGGATTAGATTGGCCGGAGTCCCTATTTTTTGTAACACCTCCCACAACTTTTCCCTCTGGACTAGATCAAAAGCTGATCTCAAATCAACAAAAAGCGATATATAATGGTTGTTTAGCCAGGGCTGTATATTTCCAGTACACAATGGCCAGTCTAAAGACCTCGTCTATTGTACTGGTCCTTGGTCGAAATCCAGCTTGAAGAGGGGAAAGAATGTTCTGATCTTTGGCCCAATGGGTTAATCTACCTAGGAGTTGCTTGGCAAATATTTTTTGGATGTTGTCAATTAAACTAATTGGTCTGTAATTTGTCGGGAGGTTTACGTTACCCTTTTTGTGGATGGGGAAAATGTCTGCACCCTTCCATGTCATGGGGATCTGCCCCCCTTCGGCAATTTTATTGGAGAGTGTATTGATGTACCAAGTCCAGACTGTTGGTTCTGACGAATAAAGATCCCCCGGAATTTTGTCTGGGCCTGGAGCTTTCCCAAGTTTTAAAGAACTAATAGCATTGGCTGTTTCTTTAATAGTAAAGCAGATATGGCTCTTAAAATCCTGTCAGCCCCCTTCAAGGGGAGCTGGTCCATAATGCTCGTAAGGGTTAGAGAGAAAATCTTGGCCTGCTTCCCCTGTAACTAGGATTGTGGGGGTCTCAATTTTCCTATATAAGCATGAAAAATGCTCAACCCATTTTTCTGGCTGTATATGGCTTCTCACACCAGTCCTGCCCTCTTTCTCTCGTTTACCTAACAATTCCCAAAACAATTTATTGTTGTTGGATTGAGTAGCATCCAACAATTCCTGCCAAATTGTGTCTTCCCAGTTTTTTTTTGCTCGGGTGATGGATTCTTTGTAGGTACGCCTAGCTAATAGTATTTCCCCATGAGTTCCTTTTATGAGGGCACCTTTTAATCCTTTCTTGGCCGTGTGGCAGGACTCGTCAAACCATGAGCTGCTAGAAATAGCTCCTTGGTGTCTTGCCCCAACCTTCCTGTAGAATATACGTTGCAGTCTTATGATCATATTTTCATGTATGGATAAGAAGGGGATATCATTGGAATCGTAGTCACTATATGGAGCAAGGATATCTATGAAAGCCTGATAAATCTTACGTAGCAGATAAGGGTTTGACTGGACCTTTGGCCACCTGACCTTCGTAGATGTGATGTTCATGGTAGGAATTGGGACCAGGGTAGTTTGTTTGTTCAAAGACCTACCAAAAACATTGCCTGACATAGAGAGTAGCAAGGGATAATGGTCACTTTCGGTTCTAACATCCACCTTCATATCATTCAGAAAGGGCCACAGTCTCACATCCACTAAAAAATAATCGATTACACTTGTAATTGAACCACGTTTAAAGGTGGGTGCAGTATCCAGGTCAGAGGGCATGCGGCCATTACATGCCCTGAGACCATGTTTCAAACAAAGGGATGCCAATTGGGTAGCTACACGAGAGTTAAAACAGTTATTGTCACTAGTCAACTGTGTAATCCCCCATGTTTGATCTTCATCCTCTGTGAGACCAGTTAGTATCACAGAGGGTTCAAAGGTGCAATTTACATCCCCAGCTATTATTAGATAGGAGGTTGGTTGCAAGATGTCTAGAAAATCAAGAAGCTGTTTTAAGACTTGGGACTCAACCCCTCGCGAAACCGAGCGGGCATAAACATTGACAAAAATTATGGTGAAATCCTGTTGGAACGTGATTTGTAGCCCCATCAGGTCTGGGCTATCAAACTTTAGAGTCTTATATGTGCACTGCACAGTTTTATTTATTAACATCAGAAGTCCTCCTTTAGCTCGACCCGTCAGTTTTGTGGAGGGTTGAGCAGCCACATTAAAGGAAAGAAACCCATTTAGGGTAATCAGCTCTTCAGCCCATGTTTCTTGAAAAAGACATATGTCTTGGGTGTTAATATACGAACACCAGTCAGGATCGTCTAATTTCCTCCCAAGGCCAGCTAAATTCCATGTCATGATTGATATGCCTTTTTCCTCAAAGACCGGGCTTGGTGGCTGTGGGTTGGGCCTCTCAAGAATCAACTCTGTATCAATAGGTCCATCAGAAATCATCGAGCTGGGTTCCTCTACACTAATCCCAATGGTTGTTCCCTGGGCTATTGCCAGTCATACTGGGTTGGGCCGGATAGAATCGACATGCCTGGACTGATTACTAGTTACATTGTTACATGAGTAACCAGGAATTTGTGGTTGGCCTTCCATCTCCAGTGCTGTCTCTAAGGTGATGTATCCCCTTCTATGTTCCATAAGATGGAGAGTTCGATCATTGAACAGAATAAGGTTTTCTACCAGGGATCTATTGTGAAACTCGATTGAAATTACGTCATATGTTGTTCCTAAGGGACACCACCGCTTAGTGTTACAGATATCTGAACGTATAACTGATAGACAATTTCTTTGGTGTCGTAGCCAGTAGATTACTTTGTTAACCCTAGACTCATGATCCTCACTGAGTCCTGGTAACAATTTCGGGACTTGTTTCAAAAAAAGAGTATTAGTTCCATGCTTGAGGCATTGGGGTTTTGGCAAAAAAACTGGATTGTGAGGAGTCCTCTGAAGAGAAGGGGCATTAAAGCAACCAGGAGCGGGTTTGAAAGCGAATGGGTCACTGTCGTTAGGTATGGCATAGGATCTCCTGAGTGGAAGATTGTCAATCTGTTTACGGCTCTTTGATGGCAGGTGGCTTGAGGGCCCTGGGGGGAATTTGTTAATAGCACTATGGTTTCCCATAGTATCCTCCTCATCTAATAATCTTTTACTGTGTTGGCTCGCCTGTGTAGTGTTGGATTCAGGGCGTATTGCGTTCCCATCTAAGCCAGCCCGATGTATCTTCTCCTTTTGATGATCAGTGGCCTGGCCCCCATGTGCGAGCCAGATTGATAGTGTTGGGTCAGGCATTGTATGGCCTGTGTTCGCCCCTTCATCCCTAAGATTGCACTTGCATCCACGCTCTAAGCTCTCCCGGAAGCATTTGGCCAGTTGTAAAACCAGGGACCTAACTTCTTTTATTCTCTGAAGTATAAGGGCATTGCTAGGCTCAGTGGCAGAATGCATTGAGAGGGAGACGGGAACTGGTTTTGGGGTGCAGTGGACAGCCTCTTTGTTGGTATCATCTATAATTGTATCAAGAAACCTAGGAGTTTCATCCTCCTCAGCTAAGGCCTCAAACCGATTTCTACAAGTTATATTTGAGATCAGTTTGATCACAGGACTCGGTGATATGGCAGGATTAGGGATGTTGCCCTCTGTTTCCACACGGGGAGATCCGCACCTGTGCACCAATACATTTGTTGTGTTTATTATATCATTTGAGGGGGGGGGGGTGGATAGCAGGTGCGTTGTTGATAAAGTGGCACCATTGTTGGTCAAACCTGGGTCCGGACCTTGATCCTTTGTCCATTTCTTAAAGTAGCCTTGTATCTTCCCAGGTGGGACTAGGGCGTTTTTCCCGAGGGGGACACCATTATGATTGGGTGAACAGTTTAATATTGCCTCAACCTCTTCGAACAACAGGTCTATCTCCTCGAAGGATTTTTTGGGCTTGGTAACCAAATTAGCAGTACGCTTCCTCTGCTTTTTACAATCTGACAAGGGGTCTAGGGAGTCAGCAGCTTTCCTTTTCCCCATGGAGACTGTAAGGTTATGGGATCTCAGTAAATTATATAAATTGAGGCTTACTTGGTGTATTTAGACGGTAGGTGAACGAGAGTAGGCCCAGCCCAGCCTCATCCGGACGAAGACGGGCGCAGGACGGGCCCGCCCTTGGCCCGGGATTTGCCCGGGCGCCGCCCGGGCGCGTCCCGCGGACGGGAGCGTGAAGTTTGTTTTAAAGGGCTCCTGCCCTTGGTTCTGCTGCCGCTGCCTCCCCGGATGAATGCGCTTCCCACTGGGTGGGAGCGCGAAGTTTGTTTTAAAGGGCTCCTGCCCTTGGTTCTGGCTGCCGCTGCCTCCCCGGATGAATGCGCGTCCCGCTGGGCGGGAGCGCGAAGTTTGTTTTAAAGGGCTCCTGCCCTTGGTTCTGGCTGCCGCTGCCTCCCCGGATGAATGCGCTTCCCCGCTTGTATGTAGGTTACATATGCCCCATTGGCAGTGTCCCCTAAGCCGTATATGCCCCCTATGACAACATGATGGCAGGGATCATGTATGTGAAATGATGACAATGTAGCACTAAATGTGGATTGGCCACTTTTCTGTTCCAAAACTGCAAAATAATGTATGCTGACAATGTCTTAGTTGATCATCGTTGACAGAATGCGTGGGCACAGGTGTAGTCATTGCACATGAAATGTGTCACTCAGGGCCATGTGTATCTATATCAGGTATTGTGAATCACACATTGCAAGCTTCAGCCACTTGCAATTAGCACGTTGGGCGATCAGAAATGACACTGTTTGCAAATGATAAATGGGGCAACAAATGTCCTACTTCTTCAATCATGATGAGGTAGGTCTCTATTTGTAAACCCCTTGGGAATGGTAGCAATCACAGGAATGCTGGCCTGCTAAGCTCAGCGGACCACCATGTCTGTGACTGCCTTCATACTGAGATGTTTACATTTGTAGAAATGCTGCAATATTTCAGCAGGGGTGTACAGAAAGTACTTTAATAACCTATTCCCTCACTAAAATAATATTATGGAAGCAGTCATTGGTCCCTTGCACAACATCATGCTCAGAAATAGTTTGTGACCATGCATTCACAAAGAGCAGGAATCCCATGCTTACCCTTTTACTTTAGAAAATGTATTGGCACCAATGTGACACAGATGGTAACTGCAATAGCTCAGTTCCGGCAATTGTGCCCAAGCAAAAAATGTCGTAGGGGCCTGCTACTCAATGATAGGATTTCAACGACTAATCCGAAATGCCACTAGAAGACCCTGTTTTGTGATGGTGCAATCTGGTAGCATAATGGCCCATTTGGGTTTGGCCATGTGAATGATTATTTGTCCTGACGTAAACACACAGATACAGTGAACTTAGGCCCAGATGCCTATATTATTTTGTGTCACATTTTCTTCATTTGTTGACGTAACAGCTGCGCAAATTTGCAAAATAAATTTGTATGTTGCAAGTGTGTGCTACTTTTGCGTCCAGAAATTACACAAATGCAGTGCAAAAAAAAGTAATAATATAGGCCTAAGATAATAGTGAAGGTTATGAAGAGCTTGGTATGTATGGCCATGAATACTGTTCGGACATGGTTCAACAAAAGTGTAGACTGCATTGTTACCCTGTATTACCATGTGCAATACATCACATTCCTGTGACACTTATAGTTTGTTCAACTTGCATTCCACATGCCCACAAACATTGCATGCAGCAAGTCACAATATCTGCTACTGTCACTCCAGAGCATTGTACTGTACACATTAGTCAATTTGGTACTCACCAACAGGGCCACCAATCACCACACCCAGGTGGTCCAGCAGGTCCTGCTCTCGAGCCACCAGGTCAGCCCAGCGATGCTTCAGCTGGTTCTCCTTCGGTTGTGTGGTGAAAATCCACCTCAGGTCAAACAGCACCTTTGCCCATTGGAACTGTCTTGCCTCCGTGTGATACCCCTGTATCACACGGCCCCCAGCCTCCAACATCATGGGGAGGAAGTGGCACACCAGCCACACAAATGCCCCTAGCTCCTCCTCACCCATGACACTCAGCCGTGGACTTCCCGACATCATACAAAACAGTATTTCAAAAGTAAGGATGGAAAAACAGGGAAAGGAGGTAGAAAAAGGAAACTTGTATAACTCAATGAAAGCCCCAAACTACCCCAACTAATCCTACCCACAAACAGACTCCCAACAGTACAAATACAAATCTAACTACAATTAGAGAAACAAAAGCACTTACACAGGATGCAAAATACACTTACTAAACACCAAAAGACAAAATATAGACCACACAGGAGACAAAATCACAACATCCACAGAGAAACAATCCAAAAAACAGCCACAGTCTAGAAAAATCACAGACTGCAAAGTAAAAGAGAGGTAGTACACCCACTGTACCATTTCTGTAAACAGGATATCCTATTACATCACTTCCTGTCTCATTTGAGGCCCTATTTTTGTCTTGCGTGTAACTTTTTGACGCTGGTGGAGTTTGCGTCAGAATTTGTTGACGCATATGTGTCAAAATCCCACGCATTCATGGATCAATACATTTTCAATGGATATCGGCATGCCTGGGGGTCGCTGGTAGAATTAACGCTAGGGACCCAATGATGTATATTGTGCGTTTGCATCATTTTTTGATGTGTTTGCGTCAATATTTCTGACTCAAACTGTGTTTGCATCATTTTTCAGATTTTAACATGCATGCAGCATAGAACTAGACAAAGATAGCATGGTATGACCTGCAGTGTGTGTTCTAGTGTTTAGGCACATGTGGCAGACCATGCTCTTAACTGACGCAACAGCAGCACAAACTTTGGAAATTAAAATGGAATTTTAAAGTTTGCACGGGTTTTGCATCAATAGAGGACAGGAAGGCTACGTTGCAAATAAATGATTCATGGCCTGTGTGTTTTCTGTGTGAATTGACTGTTAAAACTATTTGGGTGCCTCTGTTGGAACGGCATGCAATACATTTGGTGTAATGGTCCTGTATGAATGTGTTATAAATGGGTATCACCATCAGATGCCAATCAATGAGGTACAACTGTCATGATATGTGTTTGTAATATCTGTTGCCTCTTATGCTGTGTGTACTTGCTTGACCTTGGGGAAAATACATTTCCCATGACAAACAATACACGGGAAAGATTGAGTACAGATGATGAGAGGTATGTCAGATATGTTACCCTTAGGGGCATATTTATACTCCGTTTGCGCCGGAATTGCGTCGTTTTTTTTGACGCAATTTAGACGCAAAACTAACTCCATATTTATACTTTGGCGTTAGATGCATCTAGCCCCAAAGTCCATGGAGTTTGCATCATTTTTTAGCGTGGACACCTACTTTGCGTTAATTATATGCAAGGTAGGCGTTCCCGTCTAAAAAATTGACTCCGAGGCATGTGCGTCAGATTTATACTCCCGGGCAAAATTCACGCCCGGGAGTGGGCGGGTCAAAAAAAATGACGTACGGCCGCTTTTGCGCCGTTTTTTAGCGCCTGCAAAAGGCAGGCGTTAAGGGACCTGTGGGCTCGGAAGGAGCCCAGATGTGCCCTCCCATGCCCCCAGGGACACCCCCTGTCACCATTGCCCACCCCAGGAGGACACCCAAGGATGGAGGGACCCATCCCTGAAAACCTCAGGTAAGTTCAGGTAAGTATAATTATTTTTTTTTTTGGGTGGCATAGGGGGGCCTGATTTGTGCCCCCCTACATGCCACTATGCCCAATGACCATGCCCAGGGGACAGAAGTCCCCTGGGCATGGGCATTGGGCAAGGGGGCATGACTCCTGTCTTTGCTAAGACAGGAGTCATTTCTATGGGGGTTGGGAGTAAAAAACAAATGGCGCAATTCGGGTTGCGGCGCAAAATTTGCCTCAGCCTGACTTGCCCCATTTTTTGGCGCCCAAGCTCCATTTTCCCCTATGCCGGCGCTGCCTGGTGTACGTCATTTTTTTTAACGCACACCAGCCGGCGCCGGCGGCTAACGGCGGCTAACGTCATTCAATAAATACGGCGCCCGCATGGCGCTTCAGAATGGCGTTAGCCGGCGCAAATTTTTTTGACGCAAAACTGCGTTAGCGCAGTTTTGCGTCAAAAAGTATAAATATGGGCCTTAACATCTCATGAAATGTTGGCTACCACTTCATGGTCCCTTGTGTGTATAGTACCCATGAGTCAGGCATTTGAACATGTTAGGTAGGTACAGTGTTTGTGACACAGAGCCTCAAATCCAATCATAACATTGTTATGTACACCACAGTTTGACTAATGTAAATTACCTATGTTCCTCCTGTGTCTGTGGTGGACCAGTAGCCCAGGCTGCATGTGTTCACATATTTCCAGTGGTTCATTGCACAAAAGTGTCCAGTTCAAGTGTGTGTCCATGTGTACCCTGTGTCAGTATTGCCCTCCATGATGTAACGGTTACGTGCAGGTCTAGTAAGGAGTCTGTGGAGCCTACCCTTGAATTAACAGAGTATCGTTCAAAGCAGATTTGACCTAAAGCCAAAGATCAGCTAACAGCATACAAGGGGATAGGGCAGCTATAGTACAGCAGAAATTACAGAAGGGTGACGAAAGAGCAACCTTGTTGTGGTCACATATGTCATGGACCAGTAAAAGACAAACAGGCAGGTTTCATCCCTATATTTGTGCACAGGGTAGGGCTCTGAACTTCCCACAGCAACAGGGAACATCAGTGCCTCTGTGCAGATTAATCTCACAGCTAGTCACCACGCAAGCCCCATCGAAAGGTGGCGGCAGAAGTGAATCTGTGTCTGAACCATCAGGGCACAAACATGTATTGTCCTTACATACACATTAGCAGCCCTTGTGTGTTGGGCTGGAGTCACAGTACCAAATCCAGGAATACAGCCATAGCACACTGTCACTGTTTGGCACTAATGATTACATGCAAAACCAGACAAAGGATGGGGGCTAGATTCGCCCCCTGGAAAACATGTCCCAGTACAAAACAAATAAGAAAACAAATTAAACTATTCTACGCAGTTGAGGAGTGATCGTAGACTTACCAGACACAATACCCCAAGAGGAAACGGAGGGCGTGGAAACCAACTATGAGGCAAATGTAGCCACAGTCTCTGGTTAATGCAAAGACTGGAACCAGTCTGGCTAACAGGATTCAGGCTCTGTCATGAACAAACATGAACAAGGCAGAAAAACAGTGAGCAGAGTCTGACTGGAACAAGCAGGAACAACACTGTGGAAACAAAGAGCTGTTTCAGGTGTACTCAGCACTGTAACACAATCCAACAAGGGCTCAGAAACACAAATAAATTGTACTCTAATGCACAACAAGAAGCAAAAGGAAATGGCAGCTTCTAAGCAGTTCCAGGCAGCAGCAAGGGCAGGGCAGAGTCACATGGCTGGGCTGCATGAGAGTGCTCACAGGTGTGTGCAGCATCAGTCTCTTACAAGTCCTGAATTTGAGAATCCAGTATAAGGGGCCAACCAGACTTTTCACATGGGAAGCATGGACAGCAGATTAGAGGTCTTACCGACTACCAGGCAGTGTATTATGGGACCTGAAGTCCATGCAGGCTGATGAAGCAGAACTATGGCCTGCCATACTGAAAAGGGAAGCACACTGGAGTCAGAATGGGAGTCTGGGTGAGTGTAGATGATGATTCCCAGGGTACAGATAGTCCATTTACAGCGCCCCCTAGAGAAGGGTGGGCAGAAACTTAAAACATGGCAGTGGCAGGACATATTACCTCGGATGGACTGCACAGGGCATGTCTTGTGAGCATTGCTTGTCATACTTAGGACACTTGTGCTATCTATTTACAGTATTGATGCTCCACTTGTCACCCAAGCTCCCTCACAGGTGTGTGCAGCTTCAGTCTCTCACAAGTCCTGGATATGAGAATGCAGTATAAGGGGCCAACTGAACTTTTCCCATGGGAAGCAGTGGACAGCAGATTACAGGTCTTACCAACAACCAGGCAGTTGATTTTGGGACCTGAAGTCCATGCAGGCTGATGAAGTAGAACTATGGCGTGCCATACTGAAAAGGGAAGCACACAGAAGTCAGAATGGGAGTATGGGTGTGTGTAGATGATGATTCCCAGGGTACAGATAGTCCATTTACAGCGCCCCCTAGAGAAGGGTGGGCAGAGACATAAAACATGGCAGTGGCAGGACTTATTACATGGGATGGACTGCGCAGGGCATGTCTTATGAGCATTACTTGTCAAACCTGGGCAACTCGTGCTATCCATTTTCAGGTTTGATGCACTTCTTGTCACACATGGTCCTTGCAGAGATATCTGATGTCACACTCACTGCTGTCAAGGGTCTGGTCATGTATGATGCACTTTTTGACTTATGATTGATGGTGTCATAGTTGGGTGTCGTATGCTGCAGTGGACAAGGTTGGCAACATGGATGTGCCTCATAGCTGTGGTCCTATGAATTTGCTCTTCAAAAGTGAAATAGACAAGATGTATTTCATAAAAACTGTGTGTGATGTTGGCTGTACATTCATACCCATCAAATGTGATGTGGCATTTGACGTATGCAAATTTGTCTTTCTGCAGTGCTCCCTGAGGTAATACTCTGATTATGATTCCTAGAGATCATGTGATGCATTAATAATTACACAGAGCATGACTTGAGTGATAAAGTGAGCTGTTTAATTCCATATCGTTACAAAGTGGTGATAGTGACTATTGTTGGAAAAAATGTTGTACAATATATTGTCTGCGATGCGTTCCTGCAGCTGTGTTAGGATGTTCCCCCTCATTTTCCCGGACAGCATCCACCTCCTCCTCCTCTTCAGTCAGTTGTTGTTCAGGTTCATATAGGGGAATGTTCCTCCTAACACAAATGTTGTGCAGGATGGCACAGGTCAAAATGATCTTGCAGACCATTTCTGGGGTATATAGGAGGCTGCCTCCGGTGATGTCCAGGCACCTGAATCTGGACTTCAGGATGCCAAAAATCCGTTCAACTATGGTGTGTGTTCTCCGATGTGCCTCATTATAGGCACACTCTGCTGCTGTGCTTGGGTTGGCAAATGGGGTCATGATCCATGGCTGGATCCCATTTCACTGATCAGCTGAAAAAGAAAATAGGGGTAAGAAATGTGTTATTGCTTGCACCAGGAATGTTATTTTGCATGGCAATTTTTATCTTGTGTCATCTGTGACTCATATGTGTTTGTGGTATTGTGTGGGATCCTAGGCTTCTGTGAGGTTCTTTCTGCATTGGATTGTTTGACTTGCAAAACTTGTGTTTGGCTAATTGACCTGATATCTCTGGTATATTTTAAAACGTGCAGTTCAGTGTGTATCTTCCATGCGTTATGTAGTGAGCAAGATGTTCTCATGTGCATTCAATGGAGGTGACATGATACTTCCTCACATACAATAGATTCCACTGTGGTGGTAAAATGGTTGCACTACATGGCCTGGACATCCCATCCAATTAGACATATGTCAGTGCAGATGAAATGCAACAGTGAGGCCCTTTGATTGGGCTGGGTGACAATGCACAACACATCTCCATACGTTGGCTGCACTGAGGTGTTCAGTATCGACAATGCCATTTATCCCATGTGTGATTAGTTCTATGCAAACCTGTTTTTGTTCCCTCACCCAGTTGGCTCCTGTACAACCTTGCACCTACACTACTGAACTTGCTCCAGGTGAGCTGGCTAACTTGGTTGTGGGGGTGGATGTTTTTGTGTAGGAAGGACCATCTCCCTGTACATCTGTTATGTAGATGGGCAATTGTCTCTTTCAGTATGTGTAGCAGTGTGCACTTTGCATTAGTGTCACATCAATATGTTTTCATAGCAAAGTCCACTTCCTTATTGGTAGCTGGCAATGTCACCCCAGGAATGACGTGGGATGTTGCTACTGCCCCAATAATTCCATGTCACCTTCAGTTGAGTCAGCGTCATCATGCTATGTGTCTCATGGTGTTTGACGTGCAGCAACACAAATTGCACACCCCTTACACAGGACATATTGCTTGAAAGGGTGTTGGATTGACTATGTGTCCGTATGTGATATTGAGTGGTTAATCTTCCAAGTTGTACTGGCAGTTAAGGCCATGTCATTGTCACTGTGTGGTTTTAAATTGGTCCCTTGTGGCTCTAGAGTGGCATCTATTGTTATTGGCAGCTGTCATTTGTCCATAGGTGTGAATCTCATTGGGTCAGTATATCAAACATAACTATCGGTGTCACACCTCAGTGTCTTCCTTGCCACGTGTCAATGTAGTGGTATATGTCTTGTGTGTCCTACAGGGTTGCTGTGCTGTGTGTATATTACTAGGTTTCTGGACTTACCAACAAGAAGGCCATTGCCATATTATCCATCCTGGAAGTGCCGATTGATGGTGCTGTGGCAGAAGATGAAGGAATCATGTACACTCCCAGGATACTTTGCCGTGATGTTGGTGAACAATCCCTGGTGATCAACAATGGCCTGCACATTGATGGAGTGGGTGTGATTTCTGTTGCGGTATAGGTGCTCGGTTGCAGCAGGTGGCTCAATCCGGACATGTGTGAAGTCAATGGTACCAAGCACGTGCGGGAAACCATTAATTTGTTAAAAAAAAATGTGGTCTCCTGCTGCTTCTGCTGTGTGTTGGGGAAGCTGATGTGGCAGGTGGTGAGGGAGATGATGGTATCAAGTACCTTGGGAAGGAAGGCGGAGAATGAGGGCTGTGAGATCCTGGCAACCAGAGCACAGGTAGCTTGAAATGAGCCACTTGCCAACATGTGCAGGACAGCTAGCAGATTGGTCTCTGGTGGAATAATGTGGGGTGTCTGCGGGCTGGCTGTTAACTGTGGCTCAATTTGTCGCAGCATCTGCTGTATGGCTTGCCAGTTGAGTCTGTACCTCTGGATGATATCATGTTTCCTGAGGCCCAGGAAGGTTGTCCTCATCCTGAATAGCCTCTCCTGCCTTCTCCGTTGCATTTGGGGTCCACGTTGGTGTGGTGGTAGCTGCTGCTGTTGGTCCTGTGCTCTGTGTCGCCTGGCATGCTGCATGAGTAGCACCTCCATTTCGTCCTTCTTGAGCACTGCTGTTGCTTGTGAGTTTTCCTTAAATAGTGTTGTGTTTCCCCCATTTTATGCCTGCCCTGACCCAGGGGATTTGCGTAATTTTATGGGTCACCTTCCCAGGCGTGCGTCATTTTTGCCTAGTTTCACGCATCCAGAAAATGACGCAAAATATAAATATGGTGTTAAGTTTGCGCCCTATTAGTGTAAAAAAAAATACGCTAATTCAGTGCAAAGGGAGCATAAATATGGGCCTATCTGGCAATACACAATGCTGGAATCTCACATGTCCTTTGTACACAAGAGCATGCCTTGTGCGCAGTGGTCACAGGGATGACTCCAAGTCTAAAATACAATGATTATGTGAAATTTACATGTGGTAATCATACATAAACCACCAGAATTTCATCCGGGCCTTCCTTTTTAGCACAGAACTATTCATTTACGATATGAGGTCTATCTGCAAATACTTTCCTACACCCCTTTAGTTACAAGAATGACATTATTTTAACTACTTTAGTATGATGGTTGACTCATTGATGTCCACCGCCCTACTTCCACATGGCAGTGGACATCAATGAGTAACCTACTGACCTAAAAATGAAATTGTTTCACCAATTGCACTGTTTTCTAACTGTTTTTACACCTGTTGTTGCATACTAGTATATATAATTTGTGTATTACTTACCTTCTAAGTGAGTATAGTCTATATTGTATTTTTGGCATTTGTGTCACCCAAATAAAGTACCTTTATTTTTGTAACACTGAGTATTGTCTTTCATGTGTGTGAGTACTGTGTGACTACAATGGTATTGCATGAGCTTTGCATGTCTCCTAGATAAGCCTTGGCTGCTCAGCTACAGCTACCTCTAGAGAGCCTGGCTTCTAGACACTGCCTACATTTCACTAATAACGGATAACTGAACCTGGTATAAGGTGTAAGTACCACAGATACCCACTACAAACCAGGCCAGCCTCCTATGCTGGAGTCCCAGATGGACCCCCCTCCAGGGCATGTTGAAATTCACAGCAAAAATTTTAAAAAAACAACAAACACTGTCACCACACTTGTTTTACTAAAGCTACCCTGGTTGGGCCAGGTCCTGGGGTCATTTCAAAAATAAAGGAGGGGGCGCACAGGCCCTCTCCTGGGCTTATTTATGCCCTGGGGACTGCCACCACCCCGGGCTTGAATTAAATAGTATGTGGGGGGGTCCTTGTGGCAAAACCTTATCCAAGGGACCACCACCTCCCAGGGGAAAAATCTTTCAATTATAGTCCTGTTGTGTGGACCCCCAAGGTACCACCTCCTCCCTGGGGGTAGCATTTTATTATATGCAGGGATGCACACCCCTCCCCACAGCCCCAGGGACCACCACCTCCCGGGGACAATTGTTACAAAGTAAAGGAGGATCCACATGCCCCCCCTCAGTCCTGGGGCTGCCACCTACCCAGGTCTGTTTTGATTATATGTGCCCCTACACAGCACGTGGGACTGCCACCCCCAGGGCAATTGTAACAAATTAAGCGGGCCATGTGGCCACCAGCTCCCCAGGGATGAATTGAAACAATAAAGGGGGGTCAGTCTCTCACCCCGGGGACCACCACCCCCTGGGGCTGTTTAAATGTTGGAGTGGGGCCACACAGCCCCTCTCATGGTGTCAGTGATGTGCCTTGGGCCTGCCCCACCCCAGGGCAGGCTCTGTTGCCAATCCTGCCACACACAGCAGAAGGCTGTGCGCAGCGGTGGTTGGATTAACTTAATTTACATTAAAATAAACATAGAAATGTACTTAAAAAAACAACAGTTACAGGGATGTTATACTTAGGTTTAGAAACGTACTTGCACAAAACCATAGAATTTGAGCAGGTATAGTTAGCATTATTTCAAGTAACAATAACTGTAACTATAAGGTAAATATAACTTGCGACCTCGCCATGCACTGCTAATTACCCCCCAGATATTACAGCACTCTTGACAACTTTTATAACGTCAATAAAAATATCAACGAAACTTTGTCAGTAAATTTATTGAACACTGCCTCTATCCATCATATATACACACATATATGTATGTGTGTGTGTGTGTGTATATATGTGTGTGTGTGTCAATATATGTATGTATGTGTACATACATATATATATATATATATATATATATATATATATATATATATTTATATATATATATATATATATATATATATATATATATATATATATGTATGTGTATACCCCATTGAAATACATTGTAGTGAATGGCAGGTTTTTAGGGCCACAAAAAAGGAGAAAGTATAAAGGGTGATGACAGATTTTAGTGACAATAACAACCATTTGTTGATGGTACCATACTAATTTTAGGAAATGTGGTGTGAAAAAGCCTTCTGCTGGGATTTCATAAATCATGTTTGCGAGGAAACTGTTTTATCAGGATTTTCCCATAGAGGTTATGGAAGGAGCATATTTTCTGTAAGTTCACACTACTTTTCTCAGCCATATAAGAATAAAGTCTAACATTCTCAGTAAAATGTGTACTCCAAAAAGGAGCAGCATGTCAATTGAATCCCTTGTGTTCTACTGCAGCCTCCTAAAGTGTTCTAAAGAACAATGAGAGCTAATAGTCTTACTTATGACAAAAGTGTGGCACAACTGAAACCGTCTTGATTGACTCAAACTGAAAAACATAAAGCATTTAATTTAGTAAGGAACAAAATGAGGGGGTTCATTTTGTCATAGAAATTATGGTTAGTACTGTAGAAAGAAAAATTAGGACATGTTATAAGTGAGTTCTCAAATCTCTTCCTCTTCTATTTCATTAAAACATTCTGACATGCAGACTGAAACGTGCTCTATTGTTGACGCAGATATGCTAATTAGAAATTATTAATTAATGTTTATGTGTTTTGATTAACAAAAAGCTCATTGAGAAATCAATTGTAGAGAAAATAATGTGCATGTTTGAAAATGTGACCATGGAGAATGGCAGTCACTTATACGAAAGTTGTACTAAAATAATTAAAAATGTGTGAAATAATGAAAATGTATAATAATAATGTAGTAATATGTCATATTGAGATGAATAACCTATGTTTTGCATTATATCGTAGAAGCTAACTTAGCTGAAGTCATGGCCTACTTGCCAGGCCTCATGCAGAAGCAGAATTAATAAACTTACGATACAGAAGTTACTGGTGTCTGCAAACTGAACATGAACCGTGTGCTTAGCTGGAATTTTCTGCAATGTACTGACGACCAGGAGATGAAGGACTAGGAAATGTAACAAGTTTGATGTAAGACAGACTCAATGTACTTTCCCAGGACTCGAACAATAGATGCACTGACTGGAGAAGAAGATGCAACATTTTCGATACCTGATGAGCCGGATGTTGAGGGCATCATACAGCGAACTAATGGGGATGGAGAAATATTAGAATTAAAAGATTTGTAAAATTAATATCTGCCAATTGACTGACCAATTCAGAAATAGGGGGATAGACTGGAAAACTCTAATAAAAGTCATGACAAGGGGCTAAAACTTGAGATGCGAGGGCAAAATCGAGAATTTAGGGAGATGCAGCAGAGGCGAAGGGTGAAATGCTGATGCCAGAAGATGCGATTAGAGACTCTGTCATTGGGCTCATGCTCTTGAGAGCCTGATGCGTTGCTGATCTATTGATGACCTGAAGACGAAGACTGACTTTGTTGCTGATCCATTCCGTGGATAGGTAGCTATGACAACGTGACTGACTAACTTTGTGCCTTTTCGTCTACGTACCAACTGCGCTGTTTTATAGTTTTCCCTTCTAGCTAGATGTTTGCAAAATTCATATTTTTCTAAATTGTTTTCGTATGAAATCCCACATGCTGATGCTAATCTGGTTTAGGTAGGTTTCTTTTTGGGTAATGTTGACAGTGACAAATGATTGACGAATTGATTGCTGAACTTTGCTATTAATGTTGATATATTCATCCTTGTTGGCTTATGCTAAGGCTTTTGATCACATGTTTTCTCAAGTTCTGATTAGATTGTGTGTTTGGTGGTCTCTAATAATCTAGTTCTGAGCTGATTAAATAAAGTTTGAATTAATCAAATGCATTGGATTTGTAATTAATAGGGAAATAAAATTTGTTAAACGCTTTATTGATTTGTGTTTATTCATGAAATGTTCGTTATAATTGTCTATTGACTAATGATTTTCTTAGAGGTTATTGATTGATAGCATTGATTACTGATGTCACTGGTCATTACCTGACTAGGATATTCCAGGTGATTCAAAAGGTTCATCGGCCTATAAGCATCCCCTTGTAAGTTTACTTATTAAGGACCAGGTGCGTTTGCAGTTTTGGTAGCAGTTTGATGGTTATTTCCCTTGAGAACTAGTTATGTGGTGATCAGTGGTTATGGTGATAGTTTAAGTTAGGGTTAGTTGTTCATTTTATGAGGTTTGAATTTTGTTTTTCTGAAATGGCAAGTGTAGCAAAGATGATGTCCCCTTAAGCCTAGAAATGACTTTCCCAGATCCTGGATCCCACTAGCAAAGATGGGTATGTTCTCGGCGTTCTTGTGATAAGTATGAAAGTGGAAGATTGCACTTGCAAAGGCTTAAGAAAATCACAGGTGATTTGTGATGTATGAGAGGTAAAGTAGGGAGTTTGCGTACTCCAGTTGAGATTTAGTAGGAGTGTGCGTACTCAGCAGTATGAGAGTAGGGAAGTCATCGAACTTCATATGTGTGTGGTGCTTTGTGCTAAAAAATTGTCCACATGGTTGTTGGTGATGTACGGACCCTGCGTGGTCTAAGACTCTGAAATATATTGACAAGTGTAGGAGACACTTGGTTATATGTTGTAATCTGTCTGGTTTAGTAGGTTGATCCTGCATGGTCAACAAGTCAGTGTGTGAGTTAAAGTGAGTAAAAGAGATTTTTCGACTGAGATTTGGCGAGTTCTATGTGCACCAGGACAGACCCATTGATCAGGTGAGAGTAAAATTTGCTGGTCAAATTTTGCTTGCGAATGTGAGAGACTGAGAAAGAAGAATAGTTACATAAGCAAAAGGACCATTAGTGGAAATCTGTAAGGTCTCTGAAGCAATTGTGTACCTTCCTGTAGTAAACCAGCAGGTTTGTTTTTGGTTATTGGTTTTGGTTAGTGCTCGCAATAATTTTGCATTAGTTCCGTAAGAGTTGAAGTTTAGGAGGACAATCTGCAAGTCTTTGTCAGACGCAATGTGTTAGTGTGACATCAGAGTGAGCCGCCCCGGGATAGGTTGGTTAGTGAGAAGAGTCCGTAAGAGGCAATAGGTTGAGCAAGCAGGTGAAGGGAATCTTGGGAGTAAAAGTCATTTTCTTATTGAGTCAAATACAAACAAAAAAACAGGGAAAATGAAGTTTTTCAAAGCGTTCAGAAGTGCCATGAAGGGTGATTCTTACATTAAGGCAACAGTTGGGGAGCCTACCCCACTGGAAAATTCTCCAGCATTTATTGTGATGGAGGAGCGAGGTTTCGCGCCATGTCTTTGGTTGAAGCAGTGGTACAAATTGATAGACAAACAGGGAGCTTTAGTGTTTCCAGAGCATGGAACTTTTAATTTGAAAATTTTGGATCAGTTGCAAATGACATTATATGAGATGAAGCCACTTCCGAGGCCAGCACAGTTTGAGGCATTAGCTGTTTGGGAGCTAGTAGCCAGACAGCAGCAAGAGATGAAATTCCAGAGGAGAATAAGAAAGGTAGAAAAGTCCTTGGCAGAGGCAAGATGGGATTTGGAACAGAAAAAGGGGAGAACGGAGACATTAAAGGGTATTAAGTTGTTTCCTGTTATCACAGAGGAAGACGAGTCAGAAAAAGAAGATGCTGACAAAAGTGATAAGAGTTCAGGGAGTAAGAAGAAGAAAGAGACCTATGTAGAAGAAGAAGATTCAGACATTGAGGATCTTATTACACAATTGTTAAGGGACCGACCTCCGCCATATGCGGTGCATGTAGGGTGTCCAAGTACTAGTTCTGCCCCAACTGCTCAAGCACAAGTGTCGGGGAAAGTGGTAACAGTGCAGACAGATAATGGACAAGTACAAGGGGTAGTGAAGAGTACTCCTAATGCAGTGACTACTTCGCTGGTCCAAGCGCAGATGAACCCACCATTGATACAGAGAATTTATCCAGATGTACTAATTCTTGAGACAACTTCGAAATTAGTGGTGTCGTAAGAGCAAGTGCTCCCGAGGCCAATGCTAGTTCAGACTGAGCCAACTGCCATGTTGTTGCCTCAGGCAAAGCCACAGGGTTTGCGGAAGTTTACACCAATGACAGGGACACAGTCAGATGTGACACCCGTGATGAATCAGAGTATGAGAGTAGCCCTTCACAAAATACGAGTGCTAGGACAGCACCAGTTGCAATATCGTTGCCGATTACAGTTGGTCCAGCAGTACCATTGTTTGTGCAAAAGCAATCAGATGCAGGAAAACAGGATGAAATATCACAGAGCCTCGTAAGGAGTGGAGTGAGTTATCATGTACATGTGATATCGTCTATGGGTCAGAGTTTTGATGGATCTAGACCGTTAATGGACCTTAGTCCACTTGTTACACTTCCAGATGCAGTAAATGGCCCAAGTGCAAGTCAGAGCTTGAAGCTCTTGACAACGCAGACCCCAGGTGCTGTGATACAGCAGGTACCATTGCCGAATTCAAGTAACATCTCGTTACAGGTATTGACCGCAAAGCAATTTAGTGAATAGTTAGATAGTTTGAATACTCCTCGAAATACATCCAAGGGTGAAGAACAGATAAATCATGTAAGATTAGCCACACAAATAGCTGAGCTAGTTGAGGGAACAATGGGAGTGAACAGATTGGAATCCTACACAGAAGTAGAGTTGAGGTACTTGTGTCCAAGGATTACAAGAGAAGTGAGCAAGATACATCAGAAATTGGCAGATCTGGCAGACAAACATGACATAGAGAACCAAACATTTGAAATTGAGTTACAGGTTAGATTTTGAGGCAAAGGATTTCAAGCACATGAGGTCAGCAGGGATGAAAGCGCATCTAAAAGAATTATTGCAGAGCGCTCAGATTTGGGGAGCATTAAAGAAGTGGGAAGGCAGATGGGCAAAGAAGAAGGATAAATTGAAACAAGATTCACAAGAAGGGTCTGAAGGTGTTCAGAAGGAAAAGGATCCAGTAAAGATTTTACCGATGAGGGAAATTCCAGGGGGACAGTTTGTTCATGTCCCATGGCACAGGAGTGATATACTGTAATTCACAAATGATTTACCAAAATTGAGAGAGAAACCGGTTGAGTGGTACCAGCAGACAGATAGATTTGTGAAGCTTTCTAAATGTCTGTGGGAAGACTTGAATACCTTGTTGGAAATAGGGGTTCCAGCTGATTTGTGGGTTGAGTGCAAGAGAGCAGTGGATTGGCCGACGAGTGAACCAGAAAGGGATAGAGTTACAGGTGCACCATAACCTGAAGTAATGAAACATTATTATAAGGTGATTGAGTTTCTGAAGGCGAAAATTTCTCTCAAAAATATTGATTGGCAGAGAATTGACAGGACAAAGCAAAGCACAGAAAGGCAAAGCAAGAAGCGAAAGAGTTGATACATACGATTGAGTCGAAAGACATGTTGCACTTTGTGTTCAGCTTCGTCAAAGGATTGAGACGTGAAATAGGGCAGATGATTAAGAGTCATTTGATTTGCTGGCAAGGAAAGCTGATTGATGAGGTGTTGCAGTAAGTGAAATACTGTAGTGATGAGATTGAGTTGAAGCAGAAGAAGTTGAAGGAGAAGGCAATGGTGAAGCAGATTAAGGCAGCTCAGACAGGAGTTCAAGGAGTTCTAGTGCAACAGACGCCGCAGCAGCTGGGAAACATTATGTTACCATGTCAACTGTGCGGAAACGTGGGACACTGGAAGCGGGAGTGTCCGTTGATAGTGCATGATTGTGTTGTTCAGCAAGGTGGTGATTTCAATACATTTCAAACTGTGAAAGTCCCTAGAATGAGAGGACTTAATCCGAATTTTCAGAACCAAGTGCAGAATTTTCAACCCAAGCAGCAGGTGCAAGTGCACAAGTGACACAGTTGCAACCAATGCAGCAGCAGGTTCCCATGGTACCAAGACAGCAAATGCAGATACCTCAAGCCCCAATGGTACAGCAACAGATGTTGCTTACTCAGCAGGTCACAGGTCAGAGACAAGACAGAAGTAATGACACAGTGCACTGTTCTCATTACATAGTGAGAATGAAATAAATGACGAATGGATGAGTATTAGTTTGGATAAAGAGCCATGTACGCTTGCAGCATCTTTAGAGGTAGATCAGAGAGGATCTACCTCTGTCTTCACCATTTGTGAAGGGAAAGGTGATGGCCTGGCAGTTCGGGCTGGACTGTTCCAATGGGGAACAGGGTCAAGACTGATTTGCATATAGCTGGGTCCAAACTGGAATGGCAGAGCAAGCAAAATAACGATGGATTAAACCCAGCTCTGTGACTGCATGTGTTTGCATTGTTCAGCACTCCGTCCATCATCCTTTTGTGTTGCTAAAGTTGCCCCAAGTGGGAAAGGTATGCCCAGACGTGGGTCCTGTGCTTGCTATGCCACCAGATTCAAGCTAGCCTGGCTGATGAAGGGTGATACCCTGAAACCGGTCCCAGGATGCTTGTTTCTGACCTAAGGAGGACCTGGCCTGGCAGTTTGGGCTGGACTGTTCCCGTGGGAAACAGGGTCAAGACTGATTTGCATATAGCTGGGTCCGAACTGAAATGGCATGGTCAGCAAAATAACAATGGATTAAACCCAGATCTGTGACTGGGGGTAAGTGTTTGAATTGTTCAGAACTCCGTCCATCATCCTTTTGTGTTGGGAAAGGTGATGGGGCATTAGTTTCCTTCTTAGTGGGCACGGGAGCTACACTCTCTGCAGTGAGAAGTGCAGAAGTTCCAAATGTACCTCTTTCAGGCAGAACAGTTCAGGTTGTGGGAGTAGCAACAGGCAGTTGACAAATCCAGTCACAGATCCAGTACAAGTTGAGATTGGCAAATTCCAGGGACTACATAAGTTTGTAGTTTGCGACTCAAGTCCAGTACCTCTACTGGGAAGGGATTTGTTGTGTAAGACCAAATGTTACATTAGTTGTTCAAATTCAGGGATAGAGGTTCAGACTAATAGTGATGATGAGGAAGAACAGACACCTGAAACAGCAATTGAAAATGTTAACGAAGAATACTAGTTGATTGAGTTTTTCCTGATGTTTACTGTGAAGGAATTGCATGCAGATACAGTACAGAAAAATGTGTGGGACCTGGCAGGTAAAGAAGTGGGTTTGATCAAGGGAGTGGAACTGATTAAGATTACTTTGAAGCCAAATGTAGTGTTTCCGCAGCTTCCACAGTATAACATGGCACACGATGTTCTGATGAAAGTGCTGCATGTAATTGAAGATTTTCTGAAGCTAGGAGTTTTGAAAGAAGTGTTGAGCAGTCCATGTAATTCACCGATAATGGGCTTAAAGAAGCCATGTGGAAAAGTGCGCATTGTGCAAGACTTGCAAAAAGTGAATGACATGGAGTTCAAGTGTTGACCTGTAGTGCCAAATCCAGCAGTAATACTGTTTCAGATTCCATGCGATGCAGAGTGGTTCACAGTGGTTGATTTGTCACAAGCTTTCTTTTCTGTACCTCTTCATGAGGATAGTCGATTTCTTTTTAGTTTCAAATTCCTAGACAGAGTCTACAGCTGGTACAGACTTCCACAAGGGTATACGGAGTCACTGTCTCTGTTCAATCAGATCCTGAAAAAGAATTTGCAGTCATTTGAGTTACCGTACCAATCGACTCTAGTGCAGTACATTGATGATTTGCTAATTGCATCTAGGACAAGGGATGAGTGTAAGTAACATTCAATTGCCCTGTTGAATCATTTGGGAAAGTTTGGACATAATGTGTCACCTTTGAAATTGCAGTACTGTCAGAAGTCAGTAAAATACTTGGGACATCAGATTTAGAAAGGGTCAAGGAGAATCTCCAGAAAGAGGATTACAATGATCTTGCAGAGAAGTCCACCGACTTCACAGAGAGATGTCAGAATGTTTCTGGGAATGATAGGATATTGTCGTCAATGGATTCCAAATTTTGCTGAAATTGCCTAACCATTGCAGCAACTGATACACAAGGAAGTTACTGACCCCATTACTTTAGATGAGGATCAGATGAAAGCGTTCACTGAGTTGAGAGAGAGTTTGTGCAGAGCTCCAGCATTGGGGATGCCTGATTACACAAAGCTATTCACACTGTTTTGTCATGAATGTCATGCTTGTTCTTTTTCTGTTTTGACACAGGTCCATAGAGGTGCTTATCGCCCAGTAGCTTATTTTTCAGCTACCTTGGACACAGTCGCAGCAGCTTTACCAGGTGTTCTGCATGCATTTGCTGCAGTTGATCAAAGTCTTTCTCAATGTGAGGGAGTAGTGATGGGATACCCTTTGACGGTAATGCTACTACACTCTGTTGAGATTTTACTGACAAGGATGAAAACACAGTATTTGACTAGTGCAAGACTGACAAGGTATGACATGAGCATTTTAGGTGCTCCAAATGTAACATTGAAAAGATGTACAGTGTTGAATCCAGCAACATTACTTCCAAGTGATACTGTTGAAATTGGAAAAGAGGAAGACATCGAGCATGATTGTCTTGAGGTAACTGAACTGCGTACAAAACCAAGGCCTGATATCAGAGATACACGATTGGAAGAAAATGATAAAATTGTTTTTGTTGATGGCTCATGTCTCAGAGGTGGTACAGGGACATTGAGAGCAGGACATGGTGTATGCACAATCACAGGTACATTGGATGCTTCCTGGCTTCGAGGTGTATACGTGGTAGAATTGGTAGCTCTTCCTAGAGCATGCCATGTTTCTGCAAGATTGAGAGTAACAATCTATACTGACAGCCAATATGGATTTGGAATTGTTCATGATTTGGGTCAATTGTGGTCGCAAAGGGGTTTCCTGACCTCCACTGATAAACCAGTAAGAAATGGCAACAAGATAAAGGAGTTGTTGTATGCAATTCAGTTACCTGAAGAAAGTGGTGTGGTAAAATGTAGTGCACATCAAAAGGCCCAAGATTACATCTCACTGTGTAATGGATATGCGGATTAAGTTGCAAGGTTTTGCACATTGAACTGTATATCGTTTAAGGTCAAGTGGGAATTAATACCTGAAGAAGACAACACATGTATAAATTTTGCATTAAAGGTGATTGATACTCTGGAAGAGTTAAAAACATTGCAAAGTAATGTTGACAAAGAAGAGAAACGTCTCTGGGTTAAATGAAAATGCTTTCAACGACCTGATGAGTCTTGGGTTTCTGAGGAGGGTCAGATGGCCCTGCCCAAAAGCTTATTATCACAAATGGCCCAACACTACCACGGAGAGGTACATATTGGGAGAGATGCCATGGTTAGTTTGTTTAAAATTAACTGGTTTAACCCTAAATTCAGGCGGGCAGCAGAGGTAGTATGTCATCGCTGTATAGTTTGTTGGCAACTAAACGTGGGAAAAGGGACAGTGGTAAATTTGAGCCACATTGGAAGAGCAGGAGGTCGATTCAGCAGAATGCAATTGGATTTCATTGAAATGCCTGTGTGTGGAGGTTTGAAATATGTGTTGGTGATTGTGTGTGTTTTTAGTCACTGGAGTGAAGCATACCTTACAAGAAGGAATGACAGTCTCACAGTAGCAAAGCTGTTGCTTAGAGAGTTGATACCACATTTCGGGTTTCCGATCTCTTTAGAATCATTTAGGGGCACTCACTTCAATAACAAGGTAATTAAACTCTTATGTGCAGGACTAAACATCAAGCAGAAGTTGCATTGTAGCTATCACCCTGAAGCATCAGGACTGGTGGAACAGATGAATGGCACTTTGAAATCATGAATTGCAAAGATGTTTGCAGCTACAAATCTGAAATGGCCAGTTTCATTGCCTTTGGTGTTGATGTCAATGAGAAACACACCTGACAGAAAGACAGGGCTGTCGCCCCATGAAATCCTCATGGGCAAAGCAATGAGGTTACCAGCAGTTCCAGCCAATGGTATGGTGTTGGACTACTGCAAGGGTCTGATGTGGTTTGCTCTTTCTCTCAGCCGGTGTAGGCCACCACCCTGCCACCCAGCCACAATGCAGGGCACAACCTGAGAGTCGGTGACTGCGTCGTTGTCAGAAAGCATGTTCGCAAGACTTGTTTGGAGCCGCGTTGGAGGGGTCCTTACCAGGTGGTGTTAACAACTACAGCAGCTGTGAAGTGTGCAGGAGTCCCAAACTGGATACACACAAGCCATACGAAGAAAGTGGTATGTCCACCAGTTCACGAAGAAGTGTTATTGAAGGTACCAACAACATTGAAACGGGTTACTGCACCTGAGCCAGAAAAAGAGTCTACAGAGCTTGAAATTGAACCATAGCTTGCAGAAGATGGTTCCATTACCCCTGTAAGAGACAAGAGTGAAGAATTACAGGAGGGGGTGCAAGAACAAATCTCAACGGATACCGCAGAATCAGTCTCAACGGATCCAGCAGGAGAGCCTGGCTCAGCAGGGGTTCTCCCAGGAGCAGATGGTGCTGAAACGCAGACAGAGCAAGTGTCAGACCAAGAGGGAGAAAGAATTGAGAAGGATCAAAGCCAAGGTGATCTGACTCCTCCTGAGCCCGTTGCAGATCCATCAAGAGAAAACAACATAAAAAAGAGAAGGAGAAAAGTCCAATTCTGAGAAGAATATTGACAGAAGGAACAAGAAAAGGAGATAATTGGCCTGGATCACAGATTGGGAAGAAAAAGGAACTGGTCATAAATGAACCAATAGGAGAAGAAGCAGACACTACGAGAAAGGAAGAATAAGTGAAGGAGAACTAAGTGGTGAGCGAAGGTTGAAAAGAAAGTGAATAGCAAGTCTACGTTACACAGGTCCTGAATGGGCGTATGCAACTACCAATGAATGTTTACACAAGTTTATGTCTTTTTGTTTTGATAGAGAAGTTCCGAGTCAGTATTTTGATGTAACCTGAATGTGATCAGGAAGCTGAATTCTTAAGTGGAAATAAACTGAAAAGAGACATTGATAACCTAATTTGACAATTGAAAACCGGATGTGAAAAGCTGCTAATCGATTCTGACAAAGGAAGAGGGTTCCTGGATGTGAAACTGAATTTTGAGAGAAAATTTTTCTATTTTTGATTTGTACTACACTTGTATAAGAGTAACTTCTGCTTTCTGATTCTTTACAGATCATGGCTGAGTTAAATAATCAAAATAGAAATATTAGGTGCTGTAGATACTTGAGTGTTAGATTGGCAATTATGTGTGGAATCTTGTTTATAATAATGATTGTGAGAATGTCTGGTCATGATATGAAAAGAGCTACTATTTCTTCTGCTCCTGAAACTACTACATAAACTGCTTTAGAGAGGTTTAAGTTAGATGAGAAATACGTGCATGACTATACTAATGCTCAAGGAGAGCTTTCTTCTAACGTTTTCTATCGATTGTTGAGTGAGTATGTTGAAACGATGGAGGAGAGAAATTGTCTTGTATGTATGCAAACTCCTTCATCAGTAGAACAAGAGGTTACGTACCATAGTCTTCCATTAACTTATGGAATGAGTTGTAGCTTGCTACTAACAAGATTCTATAACCAAGAGTATATTCAGTATTTTTATTCCAACTATGATGTCGTGTTTTCGTTTGTTCCCATTATTAGATACCTGAGTAAAATAGCTAGAGAGCATGATATAGTACTAGTTAGAGGATTCTTTGAGCCAACACTAACATTTGGGACCGCATATGTGCATCACAATAACCTTACATGCTTGCTTACACCTTTGGAAAAAAGCTTTATAGGGCATACTGATGATAGGAGAAAGGCATTAAAAGAAAAATTAGAAAAAGGTTTAGAGAAAAGGACTTAGAAGTATGATTACGCTTATACTGCTATTAAAACGCAAGGGAAATTAGCTTTAGATGCATTGCATGTAGGAAAACTTTGTATATATGGGCCAAAATCATGTACTGACACTGGTAATTTGTGGGAATGAATGAATGTAGGCATATGTTTTTGTTTTCAGAGTAAATTGACTTTTATGCTGAATGGTCAGGACCTTGCATTTCCTGGAATCTATTATATTTGTGGACCTAATGCTTATTACCGTCTTCCAAGAGGATTGTATGGGACATGTTATTTGGGGATAGTTTTCACTAAAATGTACCAAATAGATGATTTAAAGAAATTTCCGAAATTTACTGAATTACATCATAAGCGACAGAGGAGGGAAACCTCTTCTACAATTGTGGGAGATATCTTTGGTGCAGTGATTCCTTCAGTGGGAGTTATTCTGAATTCAATTAAGATACTAAAGTTGTCTACTATTGTGGATAGCATACCGTCAAATTTTACAGGAGCAATACTCCTGTTAGATACTGAATTAGCCATGGATAGAGCTATGACGCTTAAAAATAGGCCTGCTTTAGACATTCTTTTAGCGAAAGACGGCGGGGTTTGTAGAATGATTAATGCTAGGCATTGTTGTTTGTATATTCTGAACAATGTTTGGGAGATAACTTACTTACTTACTAATCTAACTAGCTCAAGTAAGGATTTGAAAGAATTGAAAGAACCAGGTGTTTGGGAAAAGGTTGGAAAAGAATTTGATTCAGTGGGAAGTTGGCTTAGTCAAATTTGGAATGGGGTATTATTAAAATCATACAGGGAATATTATTTGTGATTGCTTGCATATTAGGATTATGGGGTTTATGTAAATTATAACAAAAGATCAAACTGAAAAGATCCAAAAATAATCAGAGGAGGGAAGAACGAAATAGGGAAAGAATTTATAGGGAGGATGTAAGAAGGAGGCAAAATACAGATGAAACAGAATTATGAAATGTGTTTAAAAGAAAGTGTGATGACATATTTAGTCATCAGAGGAGGGACTGTTGATGCAGATATGCTAATTAGGAATTATTAATGAATGTTTATGTGTTTTGATTAACGAAAAGCTCATTAAGAAATTAATTGAAGAGAAAATAATGTGCACGTTTGAAAATGTGCCCACAGAGAAAGGCAGCAACTTATACTAAATTTGGACTAAAATAACTAAAAATGTGTGAATTAATGAAAATCTATAAGAATATTGAAGTAATATGTAATATTGAGATGTATAACCAATGTTTTGCATTGTATCGTAGAAGCTAACTTAGCTGAAGTCATGGCCTACTTGCCAGGCCTTATACAGAAGCAGAATTAATAAACGTATGATACAGAAGTTACTTTTGCCTGCGAACTGTCCATGAACTGAGTGCTTAGCTAGAATTTTCTGTAATGTACCGACGAACAGGAGATGAGGGACTGGGAAATGTAACAAGTTTGATGTAAGACAGACTCGATGTACTTTCCCAGGACTCGAACAATAGAAGCACTGACTGGGGAAGAAGATGCAACATGAGGACATCATATAGGGAACCAATCAACTAATTGGAGATGGAGAAACATTAGAACTCAAAGATTTGAAAAATTAATATTATAGGTTAGAGTCATATCTGTCGATTGACTGACCAATTAAGAATTAGAGGGAAAGACTGGAAAACTTTTATAAAAAGTCATGAGAAGGGGCTGAAACTTGAGATATGAGGGCAAAATTGAGAATTTAGGGAGGAAATTCTGATGCCAGAAGATGCGATTCAAGATTCTGTCATTGGGCTCATGGTCATTAGAGTAAAACAAAAATTATGCTAAATCAGTCCAAACAGAGTATAAATATGGTCCTTAATCTACCCATGCCTAAAACTGAAATGAATGTGTTATTGTGCAATGTAACTGACGCTCATGTAGAGACTACAACACCTTTGGAACAAGTCTGCGCTATATAAAACTGAAGAAAAACAAATAATGTAAGTGTTTTGCACACTTCTGTCATTCGGCTATGCTTGGGTTACATGTTGGTGATATTTGTGCTACATTTGGGCTCTTTTTTTCATCTGATGGCCATCGTTGGAGACTTATGTGTTGTGAAACTCTCTAGTCTCCTCAGTTACTGGAGTATCCTCAGTAGAAAATGCTTTCAGTTTTCCACTTCAATTCCATCAAGAAGGAGTTCAGATGTGTCATATTTAGTAGAATTTCCGAATGTTAGCACTCTAACTGCTCATGAGAACACTGTAGTAAAGCTACTGATCACCAGGAGGTTACCTGGCCAAAATCCTTGCCATATTTACAAAGTGAAGCGAAGCATGTAACCCTTTGCACTACATTATGCCTATGCCAGGCATAATATATGCAAAGGGGGCATTTCCACTTTACGGGGGGCTAAAAAAATGGTGCAAGGAAATATAACCGATTTCCTTGCGTCATTTTTTATGGCACTTTAAACGCCTGCTCAGAGCAGGCGTTAAAAGGGGGCTTCATTATTTATAATGGACCCCTATGTACTCTGCAGGAGTAGTGCCAATATTTTGGCACTACTGCAGAATACATCAATAGCGTCATGAAAATGACGCTATTGCCCCTTACCCTGCGCCATGGTGTACCGTATTTTAAATATGGCGCACACATGGTGGCGGTTAGGGGGCGATAATGGGCACAAGAAAAGTGGCGCTGCACACCGTACATAGTACTGAGTTGTCTTTGTATACAGTGAGACAGAGATACTCAGGAGGACCCAAAAATTATAGTCTGACCAAACGTTGGCACCAATACAGCAGCGTGCAATCTCTACGCATGAATCACCAAATGTGCCTACACTCTAGCCCCCCTGCGGCTGACATCGACCAAACACGTACCTAAGAAAGCCAAGATGGGGCTTGATAAATCCTGAACTAAACTAACATCATTAACAATCAATTCTGAAGAGGTTTGCAGACCAATTCCAATAAAGGAACAGTGCTAAAGTGAGGAGATGGAGATATGCAACAGTCTGAGTTTGAGTCTGAGGCCTTGGCGTCAGACGACTACCTCCTCCTCGGCGACATGAATTTCCACCTCGAAGACTGTGCTGATCCAAACAACACAACTCTACTCGACAACCTCGCCACCACTTGACCTCAGACAGTTGGTCTCTGCACTCACACACATCGCAGGACACACACTGACCCCATCTTCACCTCAGGCAACGGATCACCATTGAGACAATCTCCACCCCAGACCGGACCGACCACCGCTGTGTTCATTTCACAATCACTGCCTCCAGCAGACGCACCCCCAGGACCCTCCACAGGAAATGGAACTAAATCACCAACAAGCAACTCTCCTCATCTACCTAAGAAAGCCAGCTGGTTCACCACCGAACTCCAAGAATCAAAGCATACCAGCAGACATTTAGAGAGAAAATGGAGAAAGAGCCAAACGAGCGAAGACCTTGCCTCCTTCAGAGAAGCAACCGCCACCCACTGCTGAAAAATCAAGAACGCAAGGAAGGACGCACTCCGAAGGCATATCAACTCCTACACACAAAACTCTAAGGAACTCTTCTCAGTCATCAATGAGTTCACAGATCCCTCCTCTGAAGCCACCAGTAACCCCTTCACAGGACCTCTGAGACAAACTTGACACCTTTTCTCGACCGCAAGATCCAGGACATCTACAACAGCTTCCTGTCACTAGAATCTGTGACCGATCCCCCTCAGCGCGTCCATCACCCGAAACTCCGAAACACAATGAACTGCTCCATCAACACTGGCACCTTCCCCGAACACTGGAAACACGCCGAAATATGCCCTCTCCTGAAGAAACCTTCTTCCGACCCAACAGAAATAAAGAATTTCTGGCCCATCTTGCTCCTACCCTACCCCACCAAAGTACTAGAGAAAGCAATCAATGCACAACTACGGAATTTCATCGAGTCCAACAACTCCCTTAACAGCTAGAGTCTGGCTTCTGCAGCAACCACAGCATGGATATAGCCCTCCTGGCAGCCACTGATGACATCCAATTACTCCTAGAACGCGGCCACACTGCAGCACTCATACTCCTTGACATCTCAGCAGCCTTCAACACGTTCTTCCACAGCACTCTAAGCAGCAGACTCTATGACATAGGAATCCTCAGAAGAGCCCTGGAATGGATCCACTCCTTCCTCTCCAGGAGGACACAGAGGGTCAGTCTCCTGCCCTCCACATTCAGACCCACAGGAGTCAACTGCAGAGTCCTGCAAGGATCCTCACTGAGTTCCACACTGTTTAACATAAACATGGCCCCTCTTGCAGCCATCGTCAGAAGCCATGGTATGAACATCGTGTCATATGCCGATGACACACAACTCATCATTTCCCTCACAGAAGACCCGAACACGGCCAAAAGGAACTTCCACTCAGGAATGGAAGCCGTTGCCACCTGAATGAGAGAAAGTTGCCTGAAGCTCAACTCCGACAAGACTGAAGACATCATCTTCAGAAACGCCACCTCAGCTTGGGACGACTCCTGGTGGCCCACATCCCTCAGTGCCCCCCTTGCACTGACTGAGCACACCTGCAACCTAGGCATCATCCTCGACTCCTCCCTAACCATGACCCGCCAAGTAAACTCAGTCGCCTCCTCCTGCTGGCACACACTCCGCATACTTCGGAAGATCTTCAGATGGAACCCAGCAGACTGTCGCAGGACAGTCACCCACACGTTAGTCACAGCAAGCTCGACTACAGCAATGCCCTCTACACCGGCACCTCGACTAGAAACATTAAAAAACTAGAACTCATCTAGAACGCCTCTGCCAGACTCATCCTGGACCTCCCACATTGAGAACACATCTCCCAACACCTGAGGACCCTCCGCTGACTCCCAGCAGAGAAATGAATCACCTTCAGCTACTCACCCACACATATATGGCCATACACAATGCTGGACCAGCCTACCTCATCCATGGCGTCTCCTTCCACACTCTCACTAGATCCCTCTGCCCCACCCAGATGGCCCTGGCCACCATTCCTTGTATTTGTAAAACCACCACCAGAGTACAATCCTTCACCCACATCGCAGCAAAGAGCTAGAACAACCTCCCCCAGCACCTCAGACAAAGCCCATCACTCAACATCCTCAGGAAGAGCCTCAAGATGTGGATCTTCAGGTGAGGCACCTCCCCTCCAGCACCATGGGACTCTCACGGGTGAGTAGCTGTGCTTTACAAAAACTGATCAATTGATTGATTGACTGATTGAATTTGCATATATCTGGGCTTTTACAGTCATCGTTTGAGCCACTGTTTGAGGGTCCTTGGCCATTCTGCGATTTTAAGTAGTGTCTGTTAATGGCTTTTCTGAGACATTTGACATCAGAGGCCGCTCTCTGAGGCACAGTAAAGCAAATGGTAGTACAGTAGTTGAAGGGCATACCACCAATTGGACTAAGATGTTTGAAGGTGTTTTAATCTTACATTGAGACTTATTCAGTATTTTGAAATAGTCCACTATAGATGGCTGAACAGAGTGCTGGTTAGCAATACCACTGGTATGTTTGTAGAGAGGCACCACAACGTTTCCAAGAGGGACATTGTTACAGGTGCATCATATGGATCATAAGTGTTCATCTTAGTGTCAGGAGGAGAGACAACATATCCCTTCCTCATCCATCCTTCTTTCTTTCTTTTGTGGCTGCAGGGCCTTAGGAGAACACCCAACCCACATAATGGGTTGCAAGGGAGATCGCAAGGGGCTTGCATACTGCACCTGGATCTAGATAGGCTGTTTCCGCTTCCTCTTGGCTCAATCCCCCGGGTGCAACAGCTAGCATAGTAACCAAGCATATGACCCCCACTGTAGAATAAAACTGTTTGTCTCGGTGAGTCTCTAGATGAGTCTCTTAAATGATAGGCTAACAGATTAGCAATGGGACTCCACAAGAGTTTCAACAGGTGGCAAGAGGTGGCAAGATGGCAAGGTAGAAGAACAGCAGAACCAGAAAAACTATTAGCACAGAAACAGCAACAAGAGTTGTCCACTTACCTCCACCCCCTGGTTTTGCTGAAGCAACCGCCTTCACCCACACAAACCAGGGCCATAGCAGTGACAGAAATGACAGGTAGTTAAAGAGGCCTCAGAGCTGGCAGTCTGCTGTTGGTCCACTCGCAGTTTGCAACTTGTAATCTTTCAGTGACTTGATTAATTTAGGCAATAAGGCCACGAGCTCAGTAATCAGCAGCCATTATTCTTATAGAAGCTTATGAGACTGTACAGCTGTGAGGCCCCCCGCAGCTAAAAGAACTGCTACAGCAGGCTCAAAGATTCCCCTCCGCATCAGAGCACAGCATAATACAGCACCTGCAGTCATTGCTCACCGCCCCGCTGTACACCTATACCTGGCCGACTCACCCAGGTGGGCCGGGTAGAGTGGCGGCAGCCAGGAGCAATAGCAATAACAGTGCTGGAGGCTAATGCAGTAGAATGGGCTTGAAGGACCAACCTTGCAAGAGATCAGAAAACTGATCAAAAATCTGATCGGATGGCTCCTGAAACCAATAACAACTTGTATGAAGTGTGTACCATGCCAAGGCATCCAGTCAAATCCAATAAATCAGTTGAAATCAGTCGAAATCAGTCAAATTCAGCAGCGCTGAGCAGTATTCTTGGATGTGGCATAATGTATTGTGTGTGAGTGGGCACGAGCAAGGTGTCAGAGGGTGGAGGCATCTGGGTGGAGTAATAAGGTAGCCCTTCCTATTGGTAGATCCTTCAGGAAATGTATGCTCAAACCTTAATCAATTCATTACTTGACAACAGGGTCTTGTGGTACCCATTCCTTTCATTAAAGGCCCTAATTTAGGGTCTAGCTTTAAAAGTAAAGCGTAGCTGATTCCAATCAAATTACTCCCATCAGAGAGCTGGTAAATCTCAGGTGTCTGATAAATCTGCAGTAGGTCTTCTAGCATAACAAACATGCTGTTTCTGACAATCTTCGCTTAGTGCACTTGCATAAGATGATGATTGACAAAAAGGGACATATTTATAAGAAAGTGGTGTATCACTAGTGATGCGCTACTTTTCTTGCTGCCCACTTGCGTTCCCTAATGCCAAAGGGGTAGCACCGTATTTACAATATGGCGCACCATGGCTCATGTTAGGGTCCATAGCATCATTTTTTTACGCTATTGTAACGCTATACTGGATTAGCGCAAAAAAAAAATGACGCTAATCCAGTACAGTGTGATTGAAATCAATGGAAGCCTCATTTTAACGCCTGCTTTAAGCACATATTAAAGATGACGCTAGAAATGGTGCAATGGAATCTTGGAATCTTGTAGATTCCATTCCACTATTTTTAGCGACCCTCAAACGAGGGAAAGCACCCTTTGCATACTTCATGCAAATATTATGCATGATGTGGAGCAAAAGGTTTACAATGTGGCACAAAGGGTTTACAATGTGGCGCAAACCTTGTAAATATGGCACTATGGTAGTGGCCCGTTAGCGTCACATCTGCGGCAAAAAAAGTTCTGCAAATGTAGAGCTCAAGGGCCTGGTAAATCTGGCCCAAAGGTTTTTAACCACTCCTGAATTTGAATCACCCCCTCTCAGGTTGCATTTTTAGGCAAAGAACAGCTGCTCTCTGCTCTCTGCTTCATTTGTTTAAGAATATTCTAAATCTGCAGCAAAGCTTTACATCACTCATGGTGTGTAAAGTTTCATCTATTTCAGCTGAATACAATGAGCATGTGTTCTAATCTGGCATTCTGAAATGGCAATAGGACTAGATTCATGTCCTACATTTCTTTTAGGGAAGGACACTATTGGTTTTTATTGTTTTGTTGGTACATACATTTATTTCCCCAAAAACTTTATTACGTAGATACAGATTAAAAAGGTACATTCGAAAATCAATCAGAACAAACTCAAGGACCAAAAATAATCTGTAATTTCAGTGGCAGTTTTCTAACAGTGAAAGCGTTCTACAAATCACAGAACCTAGCATCTTGTAGCATCAATTTTAAAAATACCACAATGTAGTACTCTATAAACTTAGACATCCGATGAGCTACGGTAAAGATCATTTAAAAGCAATTGCATTGTTAGTCGTTTAAAAAAAATCCTTTGAATTAAGCCAATAAATCTAGCAATAGCCACAGCTATGTAAATATTTTCCATAGAGAACATGGGGCCAGATGTAAAAACGAAACATTTTGCGACTTGCAAATAGCGAGTCATAGCGACTCGCTATTTGCAACTCGCAAAATGTTATGCAGTACAGTGTCTCAGACACCGACTGCGACTCGCTATGGGGTCGCAATGACCCACCTCATGAATATTCATGAGGTGGGTCGCAAATTGCGGCCCCATAGCGAGTCAAGGCACTCGCAAACATGGAGGCCTGCTGTAGTCAGTTTTTTTTTTTTTAAGTGTAGCCCGTTTTCCTTAAAGGAAAACGAGCTGCACTTAAAAAAAAAACCGAAACCTTTAGTTTCGTTTTTTTTTCAGGGCAGGCAGTGGTCCCTTGGACCACTACCTGCCCTGAAAAAAATGTTTGGGGTCCATTCACAAACTGGAAGGGGTCCCATAGGGACCCCTTCCAATTTGCGAGTGGGTTACCATCCACTTCAAGTGGATGGTAACTGCGATACGATTTGCGACCGCGTACGCGGTCGCAAATGGTATTGCATCCCACTCAGACTCGCAAATAGGAAGGGAACACCCCTTCCTATTTGCGAGTCAGAAATGCATTTTGCGAGTCGGTCCCGACTCGCAAAATGCATTTCTGCATAGGAAACTCACATTTGCGACTCGCAAACGGCAATTTTTGCCGTTTGCGAGTCGCAAATCGTTTCCTACATCTGGCCCATGGTAACTAGGGCTCCTATATGTGAATTATACTAGCTTCCCTTTGTCAGGGATTCTGGTCAGAGAGGGAAACACCCTTTCTTCACTCAAATATTTAAGAGAGTGCATCACCGATTTTGTCAGGAACAGAAAAGGTTTCTCTCTTTCCAGGCTAAGGTCTCTAACCCTGTCGTTTAATAACCTCTTTATCTTAGCCACTGCTATCGATTATCGTTATACCAATGCTCAGAGTGGAATTAGACATAAAATTACGGATTGAGCTTGAGAAATTGCCAGAACAGTGTTCAATGTCCCGCAACTCCCAGGACATTAAAGCTTGCAGCTAGGTAGGCAATGTGTTATGTGTCAATAAGAGTCTGATTTTGGAGGTCATTTAGAGAACTGTATGACACAAGATACTGTCCCTTCAACACTGGGTAATTTTTCCTCTGTTCCATGATTCTCCTCTCTGTGTGAAGACTTTCAGATGTGTTTCTTCCTAGCGGCATGGCGTGCATCCTGTTTTTTTTTTTTAATAGTAGCAATGACTCGTTTAAGCCTTCTCTTCACTGCCTAATAGTAATCTGCCTTTCATCTCCTACAAACTGGACAGCAATTTTACTGTTCATTTGTACAGTAATTTCTGCAACACCTCTGCAAATTATAGCTTTAGCAAAAACATTTTGATTTTAGTTGTCCTTCTCTGGCTGATTCTAAGGCACTGATTTATACTTTTTTTGTGCCGCACTTGCGTCATTTTTTGATGCAAAAGCGGTGCAAAAAAGCATAAATCAGGGCCTAAATTTATGCTAAAATGGGGTAGACTCCTTTTCTTGAGCTACAAGACTGTTCACTATTTGGATTTTAACATTTCGTTATTTACATTTTACATAGTACACCTACTGTTTTTTACATTTGTAAATCCACATTTATGTTCCTAAAGACGGCTTATATATTGTCATTTTTTTCACATTGCTGCTAACAGTATCATCATGGACGTCATTTAGGGGTCACCAGGGGTCGCAGCTACGACCCCTGGTTTGCCCCTTGTGCCCCTGGCACTGCCTTTGCGACACCTGGCTTCAAAGGTTGCAAATTCAGTGCCAGGAACACAGTGGCAGCTCGTTCTTATGGATGTCTGATGAGGTTCCGCTCTCCTGTTTTTCTGTCATTTTTTTATTACACTAATACTGAATAATTAATTATTATTCACAATTAGTATAACAAAAATGTGAGTATGCCCTCCCATGGCACCTGAGGTAAGTAAAAATGCTTTTAAATATATTTTGTGTGCATGCTTTCAGGTGAGAGTGTGTTTATGTGAGAGTGTGTGTGCAAGTGTGTATTTGTGTGTATGTGTAAGCATGTGTCTTTGAGTGAAAGTGGAGGTCAAAGGGCACGTAATGTCACTTCCGCTACCTCTGGCATTTTGGTGAATTGACACCCATGAGTATCATACCACAAACACATTTCAAACACAGTAAAATAATTAATCAGTCAAACTGTGTAGTCAACCTTAGTTTCCAATCCACTACTATAAAATCTCATATCATATTCTGAAACCACGAATTACCTCTGTTTTGGCATAGTCCTACCTATTTTTTGTTAGTCATTTGAAGTCCACTCTTTCAGTTTTTAAGAAGCTAACCAGATTTCTTCAATTTTTTTCCATTTGATCATTTAGTTGATAAATGGTCTTCTCACAGAATTCCATATGAAAGATTTTTTGAAAGATTTCTTGAGCCATGACTCACTCAAAGTCTTATGTGACCTTGTTTTTTACTTCTACCATTGTAGTTGCAAATCATCTCTGGCACTAATGAGCAATCTTGGGGAACATGGTTGTGTCATGTAGAAAGGCAATTTGATCAAGCAAAGGACCCTGTGTTTTTAAGGCTTTATTCCAAATACCCCACATGTTCGTCCAGTATCGTTGCAACGTTTGGCATTCCCAACACTTTAGGAGCAATTACATCTCCAGCAGGCCACTGTTGGGAACAAGCCTACTGTTCTCAAACATTTTGGGATCCAATGCAACCTATGCAATATTTTATAATATCTCGATTTTAGCCTGTCATGTGACTGCAGCAGTTCACTACGCTTCTCCTCTGGGCACTCCTTTAGTCACTTACATGAGCACCACTCTTTTAATACTTGGGCTAATTGGAAGTGAAAATATCTAATCTGTGATGAATCTGTATAGACCAGACATCACTCCTCTGTATGTTCCCTTGGTTCATAAGTATTAAAATAGTTTGGATTCTGGTAGGTCTGTAGAAGGTGGCCCTAGAACTCTCAGTGTTTCAGTTTCTGACACTTTCAAACTTGGAGGGGTGCACTCCCAACTCATGGTGCAGCTCTGCAAATGCTGCCCTTCAGTAATTAAGTGTTCCTTGGTGTCAGTGTCTTTGTTTTCAAATCTGGCCACAGTTTCCATCCTCTTGACACCTATGTTTCTATTACATCTAATTGGGGCCCCTTCATGTATTCTGCTGTTCAACTTTGGTTTATGTGATCTGTACCATCCATATTCAAGTAAATCTATTATGGGTCTAGAAGTTTCTGGCATTGGCTAGTCTTTAGCATGTAGTGATCACACTCCGCCGGCTTTAACCAGAAGGGCCTTTTCAATATGTTCAACCTTGGGGGGGTTCCATGCTGGTGTTTAGTATGTAGCTCTTCTGTGAGAGTTGAAATTATAATCCTTATGTTTTCAAGCTGGGTAGCCTCAGTCCCCCATATTCTGAAATCCATGTGTAGTTTGGTTAAATTGAGTTGTGGCTTCCTACCCTCCAATAAAATGATTCAGTTGTCTTATTCAATTTATGTATAACCTAAGAGGATGTCTTAAGGAATCAATGAAAATATATAGTTGAAGTTTGACGCCATATTTATATTAATGACCTTCACTTTCCCTCACAGCAACAACTGTAGCTTTGGCAACTTGTCAAGGTGTACCACAACTTTGTATAACTGTGTGGTCATGTCTTCATCTTGCATGCTATTGCCTTGTTCACAAATACTATCAAGTATTTCAAATGTGAGTCCTTCCATTGAAAAGCACTACTGTCTAAAGTGTCTGCTGGCTTTGCTCTGGTCAAGGGGAGGGCCTCAAACTTATTTGAGTTGATTAGACTGATAGAGAACTTTGAGAAGGGAATACCTGTGCAGTTAAACCACATTTAGATGCAAGTGGGTCAGATAGTCACCATTATGTCATCTGCATTCAATAAAAGCTTAAAGTTCACCCTCTAGTATTATAATTCCTTTTATATTTTTGTTTTAGATGGCCAGCAGTTTGAGAACTAGTTTAAATGACACAGGGCAGTCCTGCCTGGCACCTCTCAAGATATGAAGGGGTAGATGTATATTCGTTACATGCCACCATTGGCTGTTGGAGCTTTATAAAGCACTTCACCTTATCCAGGAACATCTTATCCATTTATTCCATGACCCTAAATAGGTGTCTCTTTTCAGTAATATTTTCATCAGTGACAGTCCTTACCTGGCACAAAATGTGTATTCCTGAATGAGCTGTGGAAGAGCAATGTTGCACAAAGCCTACTTGGACTGAAAGCACCAGGTGTGCTATCACCAGATACAGTCTGCTGGCCTGATTTTGACTAGAATATTTATATCTATATTTACCAATGAAACTGGTTTGTGACATGCATAATTTCAGGGATCTTTATCTGGTTTTAAGATTAGCAATATCATGGCCATATTGTATGTATGTAATGGTTGACTTGTCTCTGTTATTTCTGTAAACACTTTGCTCAGAAGGGGTGATAACGCGTCCCAATCTAGATAATTTATTCACTCCGGGACTCGTTTTAGGCCGATTAATCTTTTGACCCTGATTGAAGTCTCCTTAGGACAAGATAACTACCCAACATGTCAATCAATAGATCAATAAACTCATTAATAATCACTGTAGCAAATCAATCGAATTAATCAATGACATTAAGAAGAATTGAGACACACCCTGACCTTTCAGCCATGAATAACCACACCAGATTTAGCGAGATTTATGATATTTATTCCCTATTGGTTACAATTCTATCCGTAAGTTTATTAGTCTCAATACCAAGAAACTCATCAACAATGTCATAATATGGCAACTCGAATAAGACTTCATCAAAGCAAAGTTCATAAACATTAGAACATAGCACAACGTCAACATGGATTACTTTAGCAGAGTATCATTAGCGCATTATTCAACAAAGCATAGATTCAGTCATTTTTCTATTTGAGTCATTCAGTGAACTCCTTAACTACCCTCGAATTAGCATTAGCATGTTGGGCTTCATGCAAAACAATTTATCAACACACATTTAGAAAATATCTATCCATGGTCTCTGTCAAAAGAAGCAGTTGGTACCTAGAAGAAAAGGCAAACAGACAATTAGAATTTCATCATTATATAGTTACCCTCCGTGATGGGTCACCATACAGAGTCAGTCTTCGCCTTCAGGACATCAGTTGATCCGCCATCAGCCAGGAAACTCAGCAAAGTTCAGTAAGACGGGCAATAAGGGCAATAAGGGCACTTCCATCATAAGGAGGAAAAGTATAGAAACAAACTAAGCAAAATAGGGTAAGGATGATTCAAAGAATCAAACAGCAAAGTCTTTAGGTAGAGTGACAAAGGGCCTGATTCCGCCGGGGTCGGCGGGAGCACCGCCAACAGGCTCCCGCCGCCCGCCGGGGTCAGAATGACCCCCAAAGTGTCTAGATAACAGCAAGAATGGCTTCATAACGCTCTGTCGCCTCAATTAAGATTGTCACCCCATAACAGTTCTCACGTAGTTTATTGGCTCCTGAGATTGACGTCTCCATCGGGTAGAATGTCAGGTTAAAACTTTTTAGTTTCTCAGGCTCAGTCAGTAGTTCCATTCTCTAAACCAGTTTAGGCGACCTTGTACCTGTTGCAAGTCTACACTGTTGCATTCGGCAAAAATGTCTCCTTGAGTAAGTTGAGTCTCATGAGAAAGGATTTACGACGGTTACACATATCCTCTAGCTTATGGAAAAGTACGAGTACATGTCCTTCAGCAAGTCACCACATTGCACGTTAGATAAAAAAACACATTTAATATGAAACCGGGCAGCTAGGCCCGGCGTCATGCTAACTAAGGCCTAGTGATTAATTAGCAAAACCTTAATATACAATCCTTAATATTAGTACAAAATCATACATTAGTACATTAATATTTCATCATTAATCAATTTCATTTATCAACATATACATTGGTGGCCACTCCCCGTAGGCACATTTCGAACACACGTTTAGTAAAGCACATTAATGCATTTTCTTCGCAGCATTATTACGCATTAATTCGCAAACATTTTATGTTAATTTTTTATTATAAAAGCTACACTCCAACAATCCCTCCTCTGATGACACTTGTCATCACACAAATCCATTCTTTAACATTTCTTTTCATTTGTTCAATTCCCTCATTTCAATCTCTTCCTTTCGTTTTGCCTTTTCATATCTTGCCCTGTACATTTTCTCCCTTTTCTTGTCTTCCCTCCTCTCTTTATATTTTGTCTATTTTGTTTTAACTCTTTTACTGCATTTACTCAATAACCATAGTCCGAATAAACAAGCCAAAGTTATTAATATTCCCTGTATTATTTTTCCCAATATCCCATTTCAAATGTCTTTAAACCAACTCCACTCTTTAGCAAAGTCCTTTTCCAACCTTTTCCCAAACTCCTGGTTCCTTCAATTCCTTCAAATCTGTACTATCTCTTGTTAGGTTAGTAAGCATACTTCTAATTTTATCACTATTTTCTGGAATATACGCACAACAGTGACGCTCATTAAGCATCTTACAGACTCTGACACTTTTCGCTAAAAGAATGTCTAAAGCAAGCCTATTTTGAAGAGTCATAGCCCTCTCCGCAGCAAGTTCAGTATCCATCAGGATTCTAGCCCCTGTGAAGTTTGTCAGCATGTTATCCACAATAGTAGACAACTTTTGAATCTTTATCGAGTTTAAGATAACTCCCAGTGAAGGAATTATGGCTTCAAATGTATCACCCACAACAGCAGCAGCTGTTTCTCTTTTCTGTCCAGTACGATGTAACTCAGACATTTTAGGAAACTTCCTTAAGTCATCAGATTTCTAGATCTTTGGGAAAACTATTCCCACATGTCCGATACCATCCCGTTGGAAGACGGTAATAAGCATTAAGTCCACATATGTAATAGATCCCAGGGATCGCTGGATCCTGTCCATTTAACATGAATGTCCCCTTACTTTGAAACAAAAACACATGTCTGCACTTACTTGTTTCCACAAATAAGGTGTTGTGATCAGATTTTGGCCTATATATACAAAGCTTTCCTACGTGTAATGCATCTAAAGCTAATTTGCCTTGTGTCTTTGTTGCACTATAAGCATAATCATTTGCAAATGTTCGTTTCTCTAATCCCTTTTCTAGTTTTCTAGTTTTTCTTTCAATGCTTTTCTTCTATCATCAGTGTGATCTAAGAAACTCTTCTCTACAGGTGTTAGTAAGCAGGTTAGATTATTGCGGTGCGCATAAGCTATCCCAAAAGTCAGCGCGGGCTCAAAGAAACCCCTAACTATCTTTATATTATGATCCTTAGCTATCTTACTCAAATATTCAATTATCGGCACAAAAGCTACACTACATCTAGATTAGAATAGAAGTACTGAATATATTCTTGATCATAAAACCTAACTAATACCAAACTACAACTTATCCCGTACGTTAGCGGCAAACTATGATAGGTAACCACTTCTTGTACTGACGAAGGAATTTTTGTACACACATAACAATTATTCGCATCCATTGTTTCAACATACTCATTCAACAAGCGATAGAAAACATTAGTAGATAGTTCCCTTCTAGTGTTAGTTCCCTCGTGCAAATATTTTGTATCCTGCTCAAATCTTTCCCATGGAGTTAGTGTAGCAGTCTCAGGAATTGTAGCATTGTTAGTCACACTCTTATCCACCAACGGCATTCCCATAATCACAGCTATTATTACTATCGCACACACAACACCCAAAATAACGCATAACCATCTACTAATCCTACTCCCCTTACTACTATTTCCAGTGTCACTCATGATCTGTAAAGAATCAGAAAGCAAAGTACTTTAAATGTAAACAATTAATTTTGAGGATGGTTAATAACTCCTTTTTTTTTCTTTTTTTTTCAAGCAAATCTTCTTCTTTTAGCAAGTATTTACAGCGTTTCACTCACTCCTAGGATCCTTGTCAAATCAGGTTAGCAGCTTGTCAAAATCAGTTTTCAAAGTCAACTCAGGTTAACAGTGTCACATCTGGTAATTTATCAGTCTCTTTTCTCAGGTTTCCCTTTATTCAATTTCAGCTTAACACAGTCTTTTCATATGTGTGCAGCTTCAAGTACCATAATATTGACATGGCACTTCACGATCAAAACAGAACGGCAAGAATTCTTGCTGCCATTCAGCCGATGTCGCATAAGCCCATTCTTCTGTTTGCTATTCTCTTTCTTTTCAATCTGCGGTCACCCTGCAATTTTCCCTCACTCAGATCTTCTTTCCTTGTGGTATTAACCTCTTCCTCTATTGTTTCATCAATGACCACTTTCCCTTTTGCAGCTTGCAACTCTGGCCACTTATCTCCCTTGAGCATCTTTTTACTTTTTGATCCTTCAGGTAGCTGTTCGCTACCCTCCTCTTGTGCTATGGTGTTTTCTATTGTTGGACCTGCCAGCGGCTCAGGAGGAGTCTGAACACTTCGACTTCCTTCCGCCTCAACTCCCTCGCCTTCTGGATCTGTCAGGGGTTCAACTTCAAACCCGTATCCGTCTGCTTTTGGGAGAACCTCTCTTTGGGTCGGTTTTCCTGGTGCCTCAGTTGAGATAGGCCCACTACCACCCCTCTAGATCTCGTTTGCTGTTTGGGTGACCAAGCTGTCCTCAACGGGCTCTCCTCCAGTCTCAGTCCCCCTTTGATTACTGTCCGCCCCTGAGACCTCCTTTCCTGCAGCTGTTATTTTCGACAACTCAAGTTCCTCATCAGTTGGACATGTCACTTTCTATGTGTGACTGGCATGTATACAGTTTGAAACTCCCGCACATTTCACAGCAGTAGTAGTTGTCAGTATCACTCAATACCGCCCCTTCAACGTGGCTCCAAACAGACTTCCTCACGTGTTTCTTGACAACAACCCAGTCACCATCTTTCAGATTGTGACCTGGATCATTTATCGGTGGCAGTGTGGTTGCTTCCACCTGGTGAGAGAAAGAGCGGACCACATCAGCCAGACCCTTGCAGTAGTCCAACACCATATCATCTGTGATATTCACAAGAGCATTTGCAGGCACTGGGGGCAGTCTCATAGATCGGCCCATAAGAATTTCATGAGGAGACAGTACTGTTTTCTTGTTGGGCATATTTCTCATTGACATTAGCACTAAGGGCAATGCATCTGGCCATTTCAAGTTGGTAGCTGAGCACATTTTTGCCATCCTCGACTTCAAGGTGCCATTCATCTGTTCTACCAGTCCTGAGGCTTTGGGACGGTAGCTACAATGCAACTTGTATTCATTGTTCAGTGCAGCACACAAGAGCTTAACCACCTCATTATTGAAGTGACTTCCCCTAGCTGATTCTAAAGAGATAGGGAACCTGAAACGTGGTATCAACTCTCTAAGCAGTAACTTCGCTACTGTGAGACTGTCATTCCTACGTGTAGGGTAAGCTTCAATCCAATGACTAAAAATGCACACAATCACCAACACGTACCTCAGATCTCCACACACAGGCATCTCAATAAAATCCATCTGCATTCTGCTAAATGGACCTCCTGCTCTCCCAATGTGGCTCAAATTCACCACAGTCCCTTTCCCCGCATTCATCTGCTGACAGATGATGCACCTGTGACAGATTACTTCCGCGGCTTGTCTGAATTTCGGATTGAACCAATTTTAACCAACCTGATCATGGCATCTCTCCCAATATGTCCCTGACCATGGTATAACCTTGCAAAGTGTGACATTAGATTGTTTGGCAAAACCATTTTCCCCTCATCTGAAACCCACAAATCATCAGGTCTTTGTACACATTGCATTTTAAGCCAAGAGCGTTTCTCTTCTTTGCTGTCACGTCCCTGCAACAATTTGACCTCTTCCATTGTGTCAACCATCCTCAATGCATAACCTGTGCATGTCTCGTTTTCAGTTTCAGGTAACAATTCCCACTGATCTTTGAACAATATACAGTTCAATGCACAAAACCTAGTGACTTAATCTGCATATCCGTTCCTCATTGACACAAAGTCCTGTGACTTCACATGAACATTGCATTTCACCAAAGCAATTTCAAGAGGTAACTGAATCGCATGCAACAACTCCTTAATTCTTTCCCCATTTTTCACTGGAGAACCAGAAGAGGTCATGAAACCCCTCTGTGACCATAGTTGGCCAAAATCATGGACAATTCCAAATCCATATCTGCTGTCAGTATAGATAGTGACTTTCAAGTTTTCAGCGGCATGGCATGCCCTAGTAAGAGCAATCAATTCAGCCACTTGAGCAGAGTACACTCTCTCGAGCCAAGATGCTTCTAGAATACCAGTGATTGTACACACAGCGTATCCAGCTCTCAGTACTCCTACTGAGTCTCTCAGACATGAGCTATCCACAAAGATAATGTAATCGTTTTCCTCTAACTGAGTATCTTTAATGTCAGGTCTCGGTTTGGTGCACAGTTATGTTACCTCAAGACAATCATGTTCAACATCTGTATTCTCATTGGGAAGCAAAGTTGCCGGGTTCAACACACTACACCTTTTCAAAGATACATTAGGTGACCCGAAGATAATGGTTTCATACTTAGTCAGACGGGCATTTGTCATGTGCTGCGTCTTTGTTCGGGTGAGTAATATTTCAACTGAGTGTGGGACCATTACTGTTAAAGGATGTCCCATCACTATGCCTTCACACTGAGTAAGGCTTTGACCAACTGCTGCAACTGCACTCAGACAATCCGGTAAGGCCGCTGCAACTGGGTCCAAAGTAGCTGAAAAATATGCTACTGGGCGGTTTGCACCTCCATGGACCTGTGTCAAGACAGACAAAGAACAAGCATCACGTTCATGACAAAACAGAAAAAAAGGCTTCGTGTAGTCAGGCATACCTAAAGCTGGAGCCCTGCACATACTCTCCCTCAACTCCATGAATGCCCTCATCTCTTTCTCTGACATTATTATGGTACCCGGGCCATCCAGAATCTCCTTAACGGTCAACCTCACCAAGGGCTTAGAGATAATTGAGAAGTTCGGAATCCATTGGCGACAGTAGCCCACCATTTCCAAGAACATCCTAACGTCTCTCTTGGATGTCGGGGGATTCATCTGCAATATGGCTGTCACTCTTTCTTTAGATATTTTCCTCGACCCTTTCTTAATTAGGTGACCTAAGTACTTCACCTCTTTCTGACAGTACTGTAACTTCTTTGGGGACACTTTGGGGGTTATTACAACTTTGGAGGAGGTGTTAATCCATCCCAAAAGTGACGGTAAAGTGACGGATATACCACCAGCCGTATTACGAGTCCATTATATCCTATGGAACCCGTAATACGGCTGGTGGTATATCCGTCCCTTTACCGTCACTTTTGGGACGGATTAACACCTCCTCCAAAGTTGTAATAACCCCCTTTATGTCCATTCTTTCCCAAGTGATTCAGTAAGGCAACAGTGTCATACCTGCAGTCATCCTTCATCTTAGACGCAATCAACAAGTCATCAATGTACTGCACTAGAGTCGAATTAAAAGGCAGTTCCAATGATTCCAAATCCTTCTTCAATATCTGATTGAAGATGGAAGGCGATTCTGAGAACCCTTGAGGGATTCGACACCAACTATAAACCTTGTCCAGGAATTTGAAACTGAAGAGAAATTGGCTGTCCTCATGAAGAGGCACCGAAAAGAACGCTTGAGACAAGTCCACGACTGTGAACCATTCTGCGTCACAAGGAACCTGAAACATAATCACGGCTGAATTTGGTACTATAGGGCAACACTTCACCACTATCTCATAAATTTTTCTTAGATCCTGGACAATTCGAACTTTCCCACAAGGCTTTCTCAGACCCATTATCGGTGAATTATATGGGCTGCTCATCACTTCCCTTAAGACCCCATGCTTCACGAAGTCTGAAACTATCTGCGCCACCTGTATGAGAACATTTTGTGCCATATGATACTGCGGTACCTGTGGAAGCACTGCATTTGGCTTTACCTCTACCTTGACTGGTTCTACTCCTTTTATCAATCCCACTTCCTTGCCTGTCAAGTCCCTCACTTTCTCTGTCACTGTTCCCTGTAATTCGATTGGCAAATTGGTCACTGTGAACATTGGGAAGAAGCTTATCAAAGGGTACTCCTCATTTGTAGTCTCTGTCTCTGGATCAGGGACCTGACCATCATCTCCTTCATCCTCACTGTTCGTCTGTACCTCAATTCCTTCATTGGAACAGGTGATCGAGCACCTCGTCTTGCACAGCAAATCTCTTCCCAGTAGGGAAACCGGACTTGAATCACAGACTACAAACCTATGCAATCCCTGAAAGGTACCAATCTCAACCTGGACCGGATCTGTAATCGGATTTGTCAGGAGCTGATTTGCTACTCCTACCACCTTTATAGTGCATCCTGATAGGGGCAGTTTCGTAACCTCTTCACTTCTAACTGTAGAGCGCGTCGCTCCTGTGTCAACCAGGAATTAAACTTTGTGACCCATCACCTTTCCCTGTACATAGGGTCCCCTCTGATCTACTTCTAGGGATGCTGAAAGCCTGCACTCCTCACTATCTGAACAATCATCCAACCATTCATCGTTTATTCCACTCTCACCACGCAATGGGAACTGTTGTACTGTGTCGTTTTGAATCATTGTTTGACTTGTGACCTGTTGAAGAAGCATCACCTGTTGCTGTCCCATTGGAACTAAAGGCAACTGCATTTGCTGTCTAGGTACCAAGGGAATCTGCTGTTGTACTTGCTGCACCTGTGCTGGCTGTACACATGGCATTTGTATCTGTTGCATGGGCTAGAGACCCAGCATCTGAACCATTTTATTCTGGAAGTTCAGATTTTGACCCCTCGTTCTTGGACCCCTCACATTTTGAAATGTACTGACATCATTGCTTTGTTGAACAACACCATCCTGCACCATCATCGGACATTCCCGCTTCCAGTGTCCCACGCCCCCGCACGCATGGCATGGTAACACCTTCTTCATCCCATGCACATCATTTTGAACCACAACCGTATTTAAGTCTGGACCGCAATTCACAAAACCTCCTCAACCTCGGCCTCTCGATTGCGTTTGAAACATCCCGTTCCCTTGCGGTTGCTGTATCATCTGCTGCACTCCGTTTCCCTGCATCCCTGCTTGAGCTGCCTTAATTTGCATCACCATCATTTTCTCTTTCAACTTTCTCTGTTTCAATTCAATCTCGTCACTGCAGTATTTTGCATACTGCAACACCTCATCAATCGGCCTCGCTTGCCAACAGATCAAATGATTCTTAATCATCTGGCTAATCTCTGGCCTCAATCCTTCAACAAACCTGAACACAAGGTGATTCATGTCTTTTGGTTCTATGACTTCTGTACCACTGTAATGTTTGAAAGCCTTTAACAGCCTCTCATAGTAAGCATGTGTCGACTCTTTGCCTTCTTGTGCCGTTCGATCAATTTTCTGCCAGTCAGTAATTTTCCACGACACCTTCTGTTAAAGAAACTCAATCACCTTATGGTAATACCTCATTACATCAGGAGACGGTGCTCCCGTAATCTTGTCCCTTGCCGGTTCCCCTGTCGGCCAATCCACACCTCTCTTGCACTCAAGCCACAAATCAGCTGGAACTATCGTCTCAAACAGAGAGACTCTTGGTTGCCGGGGGGACCTGGACGCTCCCCCTGATTGGCTGCACACCGCTTCCTGCCTCCATTTAAGGCGCGCCCCTCGCAGGACGCGGAGTGACTCTTGGTTGCTGGGGGGACCTGGACGCTTCCCCCTGATTGGCCGCACACTGCTTCCTGCCTCCATTTAAGGCGCGCCCCTCGTGGGACGCGGAGAGACTCTTGGTTGCCGGGGGGACCTGGACGCTTCCCCCTGATTGGCCGCACGCCGCTTCCTGCCTCTATTTAAGGCGTGCCCCTCGTGGGACGCGGAGAGACTCTTGGTTGCCGGGGGGACCTGGACGCTTCCTCCTGATTGGCCGCACACCGCTTCCTGCCTCCATTTAAGGCGCGCCCCTCGCAGGACATGGAGAGACTCTTGGTTGCCGGGGGGACCTGGACACTTCCCCCTGATTGGCCGCACACTGCTTCCTGCCTCCATTTAAGGCGCACCCCTCGCGGGAGGCGTTCGGCCGCGCTCCTGGCGAAGACCGGGCCAAGACGGGCCCGTCTACGCCCGTCTTTGGCCGATTGAGGCTGGGCTGGGCCTACCTTCTTTCATCTGCTGCCTCACACACCAAGTAAGATTTAAAACATTCTAATTTGTTGCCACCTTGTGGCTGTTACTTGCCCGGTTCCATGGGGAAGAGAAAAGCTGCTGATCCTCTGGATCCTTTGACTGATCACAAAAAGCAAAAAAAGCGCTCCTTCAAAGCAGTTACTAAGCCCAAAGGAAGTACTCAAAATTCTTTTGAGGCGATTGATCTGTTATTTGAAGAGGTGGAGGCGATATTAAATTGTACAGCTATCTATAACGGAGCCCCACCTTTAAAAAACGCTTTAGTCCATCCTGGGAGGATCCAAGATTTTTTTTTTTTAAAGACGAAGGATCAAGGCTTGGATCCAGCATTGACCAATGGTGGAGTGGCTCCACTAACAACACACCATTTACCTTCTTCCCCCTCTAATGGTTTAATAAATATGGGCAACGTTTCTTTGCACAGATGTGGGCCTCCTAAAGCAGAAACAGAGGGAAGCTCTCCTATTCCAACTATACCACTGAGTCCTGTGATTAAATTGATCCCAAATATACCATGTAGGAACCGGTTTGATGTCCTAGCTGAGGAGGACAAAACCTTTAGAGTTTTCAATCCCCCTGCAGTTGATCTCAATAAAGAGGATATCCCTCGCACCTCAGTCCCAATTCCTGCTCCTCTCTTAGAGCACTGAATCTAATGTCTTCCTTATACTCCAGAGAGTGGAAGAAGTTAGGTCTTTGGAGTTACAATTGGCAAAAAGCTTGCAGGAAAGACCAGAGTGTGGATGCAAACGCTACCCAAGAGATGATGGGGTGAACGGAGGTCACACAGTGCCTGACCCAATTCCACCTACCTGGTTTTCACAGGGGGTCAGGCCATTGATCATCAAAAGAAAAAGACACATAGGGCCGGCACAGACGTGAATGTAACATGCTCTGAAGACAACCTTATACAGGAGTACCAAGCTAGCAAAAAGGCATCAGATGAGGGGGCTACCACGATAAACCACTCTGCCCCCAATAGCTGCCCCTCAGATTTCTCAAATTATTTGTTAACCAAGAGCTGCAAAGAGACTGATAATACCCCATCCAAGAGGTTCTATGTTTCTTCTAATGCCAGTAACTTATTACTTCCTTCGGTTCCATTAGTGCCACTCCTTCTCAGAGAATTCCTTGCAGCCCAGTCACATTGTCAAATGTCCAATGCCCCAAGCCCTGGACAAATACTCTTTTCCTAAAACAAGTCCCAAAATTGTCACTGGGGCTTATCGAGGACCATGATCGTACCCTCCATTTCATGGAACGAAGGAAGGGATGTATCACTCTAGAGTCAGTATTGGAGGTTGGAGGCCAGGCACAAGTCTCCAGCCACTCATGTCGTAATGCCACAATTAATCAACTTAGGTGTGGCGATTCTATCCAGCCTAACCCTGTATGACTAGCCACAGCCCAGGAAGCAACCCTGGGGGTTGACCCAGAGGAACCCATTCTGATGGTTTTCAATGGATCTACCGCTAAAGAGTTGATTCCTGAGAAGACCAACTCTCAGACACCAAGGGGCATATTTATACTCCGTTTGCGCCGAATTTGCGTCGTTTTTTTCGACGCAAATTCGGCGCAAAACCAACGCCATATTTATACTTTGGCGTTAGACGCATCTAGCGCCAAAGTACGAGGAATGAGCGTCATTTTTTTGCGTGAACGCCTTCCTTCCGTTAATGAGATGCAAGGCGTTCCCGTCTAAAAAAATGACTGCGACGCAAATGCGTCGTATTTATACTCCCGGGCAAAAATCACGCCCGGGAGTGGGCGGGGCAAAAAACCCCGCATTTGCGCCTCTTTTTAACGCCTGGGTCAGGGCAGGCGTTAAGGGACCTGTGGGCTCAAAATGAGCCCACAGCTGCCCTCCCATGCCCCCAGGGACCCCCCCTGCCACCCTTGCCCACCCCAGGAGGACACCCAAGGATGGAGGGACCCATCCCAGGGACATTGCCTTGCTGCTGATGCACAACCAGATCCCAGCCCATTCCTCTGATATGAGGGATGATGTCTCCCCTGTGATTCAGACAGGCAAGCTCCAAACTTAACATGCTGTGCTATACATAGAACAAGCAGAGGGAGAGTAGAAACTGTTAGGCACCATGATAGTTGTGTACTAATGTATTAGTCTCCTGCGGACTATTTCAATTCTAACAGTGTGTATTGTTTGGGTTATTGGGGCTCACACCTAAATTCCTACAAGTCAGTTGTACAATGAAACTTCATATCAAACAAATACTGTCTTTGTCATTTGTGTATGGGAACATACCGGAAAAGATAGAAATGTGTAGGACCTGAGTGACCACCACTTCCCTGAGAAGTTCCAAAGATGTCATGCGCTCGGATGTCTAAACATTCCTTTGATGTGGGAGACCAGAGGCACTGCTAGTTAGTCTTAGCTAAATTGAATATCTGGGTGACAGAGTTATATACAAGTGGGTCAAACTTAGTCCCCCTCACCATTAGCTATCCTGCTGCCTAGAAAGCCAAGAATCACATGTAGGATAATGAGAGCCCACCCAACAAAATGTCCCTCCATAACAATAGTGAAACACCGAGTGAGGAGTAGGACAAAAAAACGCCTATTTCTAAATAATTACAAAGCAACACCTAGAGGCGACCTGGCAGACATGTCTGAAAGATCCATATCATACATGTGACACACAGGTGGGCCATAGGCCTACAACAATGCCCTATGACGGACAGCAGATACCAAGACAAACACAGAGTACAAAGTTAAGGCATCCAAAGGCTTGTATCTTAAAGCAAAATTGGCACAACACAGACACACTAATTGTATCCTGTTTCATTGCAGAGGAACACGGATCTCCTGCCGATATGCCTGTCCATGAGTTCCCTGATGACATGGATGACGAGACCATCAACCTCACACAAGAGACCCTTGACATGGTCCTTGAAAGCCTCCAAACCCCACCTTCAGTCACAAGGAGGAGCACAGAAGAAGCAGCCACCACAGTAGAACCACCCGCCACCCCAATTGTAAGACCTGCCAGCTCCAACACAGCTGAGGAGTCTGACGACACTGGCACCAGCTTCGAAAGAACTGTCGTTGGGGTCCAGCGGGAGCTGGCCAAGGAGGTGCGGGTGGGGATGCAAACTATGGCAGCCAGCCTTGAGGGGGTGCGTTCGTGCATGTTGTCAACTGCTGATCAGGCAGCTGCAATGCAAGCCAGAACATCGCTCTTGGAGGAACTTTTAAAAACACAGAAGGAAATCTGCACAGCTGTCATCCAGTTGACACAACAACTCCAACTGCAAGCCAGTCAACGCGTGCACGAATGCAACATAGAACCCCTCAGGGCCGACCTGGCTGCCTACCATCGGGATGTGGCTGCCATTCTGAAAAACCAGCAGGCCCTCCTTGCTGCAGTAATGCCCTTCATTACTCGACAGGGATCAGCCCCCGGGATGTCTGCCTCCATGTCTTCTAACACTGAGGTGTGTGTTGCCCCTTCACAACCAACAACAACAAGGATACACCAGGCAACACACACATCAGAAGAAGAAGACATGGAACAGATAACATTCACACGCAAGAGTACCCGGAAGCCCTAGTCCCTGCACCATGGCCTACTCTGACCAAGGTCCTACGATTGGACACATGCCAGTCTCACTACAACTACCCTCAATGACTGTTCGGCAATCCACTGTATGACTTGTCCCCATTGCCAGTGAATGTCTCTCTCCTACCATTTGGCAATTCATGTTCCTCTGCACCGTCTGTGACCTCACCCCAGCATGTCAGGAGCATCATCCACACCCCGTCTGTAGGATCACCATGTAAGAATGCACCAGAACGGACTCAGCTAACATTGTGAATGGATATTTTGCATTACACCACCTACAAATAAATATCACTTGCACACCTATTGTGTCTCTGTGTCATTTCACACTTCAACTGTGCAGTAGATAACTCCAAAGTGGCTGTGTGGCAACCATGTAGATTCTCTATACTACTGTCCTGATTTCATGTATACTGAAACATCTGTGCAGTGGCCAGGATTGCATCATAGCTTTACTATACTGAGGAAAATAACTGATGAAGGGACTAAGCACACACAATCATGCTGTGTTGGACAGAATGATGCACCATCTACAGCTATTCTAGACAACTAATGGTGGCTGAGAAATGTAGGCACCATGCGATACTAAAATTGGAAATTATGCTGTAAAATGAAAGGAATGATAAACAAATTACACTGCATCAATCACCCTTACGGCGTATACTTCCATGAAGGAAAGTCATGGTGAATCAGTACACACATGATGTAGGTCTGCAATGACAGCAACAAGACAAGAGTGTGAAGAAATCCTCATCTACAAAGCTCTCCCAGAACTTCACAATGCTGTCCGACCTATCTATTTACCTACAATAACAAGTCGGGAAGCACTCTTTGTGAAGTAGGATACATACCAACCACAAACCTTGATGATCAATGCACACTACCAATGTTGGCTCTCCCACATGGTGGATACTTACCAAGTTAGCACACGGGTAGCTGGCATGTTAAACCTCATTAGCCTGGGGATAGCGAGCATGGAACACAAATGTCATACTAAAACTTTCTGCTACACTGATGTCAAGGCTATGAAAAGGTAGCAACTAACGCATCAGGTAAAGGGTTAACAACATTTTTATTTCAAAGTAGTAATAAAAGAGGCAACTAAGGGAAAGGTAAACATACACTGATCTAACCTGACCACTACTAACCCACAACTGTCCCTAACTAACCTAAGCTAAACTTACTGTACACATTTAACGAAACGATCTAAACATCAACCCCCCACCCACCATTAAGAGACAAGACACATGCAGGACAACACTTACTAACCTACACACATACTATACTATCCTAAACAAACATATATATATATATATATATATTTTTTTTTTAATTAAACAGGAATCCCAACATTGCCGAACCACCCACCCACCCACACAAAAATATTAGATAGAAAGAATAAGGACCCCCCACCCTCTTACCTAACACTAACTAAGAAAATTTCCTATACTTATCCTATAACTAACCCCCCAAACCCAACTAACAGTATGAAAAAGGAAAGAGGTGAGAGGGGAGGGGTAAAAGTTCAGGAGGGCAAAATGACTACTGATTTGCCCTCTGTAGTGTGCGCCGGATGGAGCGCACCTTCTTCTTCACCTCATTCATGTCCTCCGCAAGGTTGTCAACCTTGCGGATCAACCTGTCCAATTTTCTGGACAATGGCTGGAAGGCTGCAGGGTCAATAGGAGGGTCAGTGCTGGTCTGGGTGCCGGTGGAGGTTGTTGCTGGAGTGGAGTGGCCACGGGACAGCCCTGCCCTCAACACACGGCTGGGTCCAGGTCTGGATGAAGATGCCTGGTCCGTTGCTGTGTCCTCTTGGGCAGACCTGGTGGATGTAGTGGCGGTGGTTGTTGGTGGCACCGTTGGGGGAGCCTGTGGTGTGGCATACCACGCCCCGGAGGCCCGATCCGAATTATATCTGCGGGCCATCCTCCGATACCCACACTGCACCTGCAGGATGTGGCTGTACCTCATTGCACGGCGCTCGAAATGGTTGCGCTCTGCGGCACTCAGGTTTGCAGCTGTGAAGAGAAAAGGGAAATATTGAGCATTGAATTTACAGTGGGTTGAATACCACCATGGGTCATTTGTCCATTACTAGAAATGTATTTTTTGCAGCAATTGTTACAACATAGTTCACGGAAAGGCTCAGAGGAAGTACATGTGAATCCTGCATACCTAAGGGCATATCACACCTAGCATATACATGTCTCTACATGATGGATGACATCACCCTAAACTACTCAACCAAATCATACCTAAGGCATGAGACATTATGGCACCAGCTCTTCCGCATACTGACTTCACTACATATGTCATTCTATGTGATAACAATCACACTCCTCACTCAATGGCATTTGGAATTAGTTGTGTGCTAAGATTGAACTCCTGGCCCAGAATCATATGTCCACACTAGGGGTCAGATGTAGGAATCTTGAAATAACAATTAGCAATTATGCAAAGCAGAACAGTATCTCTGACACCGTCTGCGAGTCGCTATGGGGTCCCGAAAACCCACCTCATGAACATCAATGATGTGGGTTCCAAGTTGCCCCACCGTAGCGACTATGGGCACTCACGGGGATGGAGGCCTGCTGGTACCAGCAGAAATCCATAGACGTGACTGCTTTTAAATGAAGCAAGTAATTTTTCCCCAAGTGTAGGCCGTTTACCTGAAAGGAAAATGAGCTGCAATTAGTTTAAAAACACAACAATTCAACTAGGAAATTTTCACGGTAATTATTGGTCCCTTAGACCACTGGCTGTTTTGTGCAGGATTATTTTGGTCCACTCACAAAGGTGAAGGTTTACAATGAGGACCCCTTCCAGTCAGCAAGTTGGTTACCATCCACTTCAAGTGGATGATAACAGCTACTCACTTTGCAACCACGTACTCGGTTGCAAATGGGATTGCCTACCACTGTGATTTGCAAGTAGGTCTGGTAAACCCCTTTATCATTTCCATTTTGAAAAGCATTTTCCTAATATGTACATGACCACCAAATACATTTTGGAATAGGAAACAGACATTTGCAAATCACAAACATATATTTATGCCATTTGCAACGTGTAGACATTTTTCGCACTCTGGCCCTAGGTACTAACTCAAGTCACAAAAGGTGCTAAGTACGTGTAACATACTGGTTGCTACAGTCCTAGGTACCCTGTTTCACAGTAACATCCCAGTCTTTGTGGGTGGTGTGGGAAGAACAACCAACAATCCCATGTTCAATGCACACCCAGGAGTGTACAGAAAGTTCAACAAGTATGTGCCTTCACACACAACAACAATGAAGGGCTAGCAACACGTTGTAGTCAGCCCAACCTTGTCACATCCCAGGTCCACACATGTCAAAATGATATGACTTAGCCCAACATAACATACTATTAGTGAGGCATGTTTAACAACACACACAGAGGAGGGAGAACACCCATTCACATGATTCAACTGAACACCTAGGCCATTGCACTCAAGTCGCATACACTTCGAGTTCACCTTGTGGAAGTACATGGCCCTGGAAGATCCGACCTACAGTGTACACAGTCCATCCTCAACTAGGAAGAAACACTTGTCATCAAAGCCATGTGCCTAAGCTATCTGGGAGACTGTCAGTCTGATATGCAGACTCAGTTGATGGCAAGTCCCTGACCAAGTCTAACATTGACCAGTGTATTCCAAATGAGTCATACCATTCCCAATTGCCGCCCTAATTGAATGGGCTACAACCCCTCAATCTGAGAGATGACTAGGTATTGCTTTACAGAAACATTATTCAAATTTGATATCACACTAAAACAACAAAGCCAATGAACGGCCAGCACATCAAATCATGAATTCTCTTGAACACACAGTAATCCATCATGCTTCATTACCAAACAATGTAAATAGCACTCAGGCGACACTCACTGTAGGTATCGGGGTCGTCAAAATGGGCCACCTCTCCCACGGTGTACGGGGCTGGTCCACCTGTAAAGCATGAAACAAAGATTACACTCAGACTGGGTGAACGGACAAATAATTTCTGTTACAATGACACTGTGTGAATATGACATGGTAATGATAGACTTTCACACATGCTCATCCTGCATGGATGACTTTGTATTCAACATTAACATTGGATGAGTCTCCTGCTCCAGTGTCACACCCTACTACACTCATGCAGTGGCCAGGACAGTCATGTGTCGTCCAAGTTAATCCTCCATTAGTATGCCCCAACAATAATGTTAACCATACATCTCAGCATGTGCATCCCAGAGAGACATTCCAAAACTGGTTCCATGAGGACTGCATGACCACTCACAATCAAACAGGCTATGTGGACAGGTTCAACACACAGCAACCAGACACACATGTGACATATGTGTGAACAACATGACTAACTTCATGTGACGTGAAGGCAACACACATGTATAGCATCATCATGTGTTTCCAATTTTCTGTCTAGCTATGGTGTCTGCATATGTAGGTATGATGTTTCTACATGACGTACTCACTGGCCATTATGACCAGTGGAGTACAAATAGAGCAGTTCATGTGTTGCTTTTCTGACACAAATGCAACACTACTTTACATGCAGCTACAGGCATCTGGTATGTGTTGCAAAAATGAGCCATCGGACTGGTAGCATAGGTCTTCATACACATTCTGCAACAAATACACATTAGGACACATATGTATACCTTTGTAGCGCAGCATTTGCAACATTTTGTGACGCAGAGAGGGGGCGACTTAGCAAAATACAAATAGATGTTGGATTTTAATGCTGTTATTGCGTGTACATGTGTTGCAAAATATGGGGATTTATGTGTATAACCATGGGCCTAGGTTTCCCTAGCATTACACACAGTCAGCTACTTATTTTGCAGATTGGCTAACAATCATCACATGTTCACACACAGATTTCTATCATTCCCATTTAATAGATTTTTACTCACCAACATGGCCACCAATCCGGAGTCCCAGGTGGTCCAGCAGGTCCTGTTCCCTGGTGATCAGATCTGCCCAGCGGTGCTTGAGTTGGTGTACATTTCTCAGACTCCCGTAGACCCGGACCAGGTGATGGCGCACCTTCTCCCATCGGATTTTCCTCGCCTCCGTGTGATACCCCTGTATCACACGGCCCCCAGCTTCCAGCATTAGTGGGAGGAAATGGCTTACTAGCCATATGAACCCCCCCAATTCGTCTTCACCCATCCTGGACAGGCGAGGCCTACCTGACATATTGAGAGGACTAATGCTGGACAAAATAAATATGAAAGTAAAAGTGGGAAATGGGGAAAGGTAGAGGTGTGAAAGAAAAAGAAGAAGGAGAAAAATAGCCCAACTAACCCCCCAAACTATGCTACCCACAACAGACTCCCACTGACAATACAAACTATCACAGGTATAGACAAAATAACACTAAACAGACTGAGACAATGTTATACAACAATAATAGATTGACACTAAGACAAAATACAAGGCACACAGGACACAAAAGCAGTAAAACACAGGACAACACCTTTCACACAACCACACAGTCTAGATAAATCTGAGACTGCAAAGTGAAAGTGAAAGTTAACTCCCAGTACAGATTTTGTAAACAGGATATCCTATTACATCACTTCCTGCAGAAAATGGCCGCCGTTTTTATTTTCCTGTTTTGCGTCATATTTTCATGCATACACAGTTGTGAGTCATTTTTTTTTGACGCATTACAGTGCACATGATGCGGAGTGAAAAAATATGATATGAATATTAATATTTTATAATGTACATGAGATGACCAACATATTGTCCATGTAGCGTCAATTTTACCAAGCATACAGCATGGGCGTCATTTTTTTTACACGTACAGTAGTGCACATGATGCGGAGTGAAAAAATACGATATGAATATTAATATTTTATAATGTACATGAGATGACCAACATATTGTCCATGTAGCGTCAATTGTACCACGCATACAGCATGGGTGTCATTTTTTTTACACGTACAGTAGTGCACATGATGCGGAGTGAAAAAATATGATATGAATATTAATATTTTATAATGTACATGAGATGACCAACATATTGTCCATGTAGCGTCAATTTTACCACGCATACAGCATGGGCGTCATTTTTTTTACACGTACAGTAGTGCACATGATGCGGAGTGAAAAAATATGATATGAATATTAATATTTTATAATGTACATGAGATGACCAACATATTGTCCATGTAGCGTCAATTTTACCACGCATACAGCATGGGCGTCATTTTTTTTACACGTACAGTAGTGCACATGATGCGGAGTGAAAAAATATGATATGAATATTAATATTTTATAATGTACATGAGATGACCAACATATTGTCCATGTAGCGTCAATTTTACCACGCATACAGCATGGGCGTCATTTTTTTTACACGTACAGTAGTGCACATGATGCAGAGTCAAAAATATTGTGGATGTAAATTATACTTTGAAGGCGAAATATTAAGACACTTTTGGATACATTTGTATTTGACTCTGCATTGTGTGCACACATACACGTGAACAAATTATGACGGCCATGCTGTATGCGTAGAATATGGAGCAAATTTATCCTTATGTCTTCATGTTTTTAGCTTTGGAAAGGTGATTTGTCATGGTCAAACGGTGCGATGTGATACACATATGTGTTTGTATATGACACATGTCCGTTGTTTTATGTATAGAAGGCATTCACACTGTAATGTTTGGGATACGTTAACTAATGTATTGACCATATTTGACGACATATTTGGTGTAATTGCTGATGGCTATTTTGAAATGATGGATGGGATACCATTATGTATTCCGTCTCCAAAATGTGTCCACATTTATGATGGTGATGCTTTTATCTGTAGTCCTAACAGGGAGTGGGAGAGTCACTTTCAGTTTTTATGGGGCTGAGCATGTCCCATTATGATTTTGTGTTTCAGATTTGTGTTGGACTTGTGACATGGAGGCCACACATGTGCCTTATGAATGTGTTTAGTTCACAAGTACATGATTCTTGTATGTTTTGGGGGCGGTCGAGGTGGACTTAGACCGCCAGCACCCTAGGATTTGACCATCCAGAATAGCTACTGTATCCATGGAGTATATTTATTATATCATGGCAAACCTGCAGCAGCGGGCTAATGTAAGGCCATATGGTATGAATGACTGTTGACCATTCATTGATCTCATTAGCCCATTTGACGTTTGCAGTAATGATGAATTGGAGCAAACTTGCATACCATTTTCCTATGACTATGTCTGCAAGACTCTCAGCGTTCCCGATGTGATAATGAGAAGAATATTTTGGTTGTCTGTGTCCCTTTCTGCATAAACTGGTTTAGTGTCATGTTACAATCTTCCTGCTAGGTTCAGACTGGGACACAACTGTGATGGTCTACTTTCAAATATTAGATTGATTGTATGACATATGTGTACATGTGTGTGGGAATGTGGATCCACTATCACCTGTCTGGGTGTATGTTGTCACTGTAACTTCAAGGTCTCCTCCTGAGTTAGTGGCAGCTGATGTTGTAGCTATTGTGTATTGCTCATATCACACACTTGAGAGAAGCCATTGATGACATGGTCACGTACACATGGATGGTCCCACCCAGTCTCTGAACACGTGTAATGTGACTTTCAAATGATCTCCAATTTTGGGCTGGATGAGAGACTCTTTCAGTTGTTTGGATCCGGTATGTGTAATTGTCACATTTGTACTCTTGTTGGGCTCTGTGTATGGTAATGTATCATGTCACATCCTACCCTCTGTGCATACAGTTGTGATGTTTATTTTTGGTGTGATGAATTTTAATGGCATTCTTGATCAATGAGACGACATTCATCTTCAGCTATTTCAAACTAAAGGTGGTCAGAAATGAATAGGCCAAAGCATGATGTGGTGTTTGTTATCTGTGTTTATTTACAAGTGTGGAATACAAGTGATTATAATAACTTAAGTAAAAAAATTGTTCACAAGCTGTTGGTGCCTACGCACTCCTGCTGCCGTGTTAGGTTGTTCCCCCTCCTGTTGCAGGCCAGCATCCTCCTCATCATCATCCTCAGGCATGTCTGGGTCCTGTTCAAGGAGGGGAATGTTCCTTTTTACACAAATATTGTGTAATATGGCACAAGTGAGTATGATCTTACAGACCATCTCTGGGGAGTATAGTAGGCTTCCGCCAGTGATGTCAAGGCAGCGGAACCTTGACTTTAGGATCCCAAAGGTCCGCTCCACAATGCTGCGTGTCCTCTTGTGGGCGTCATTGTATGCCCGCTCAGCAGCAGTATTTGGGTTCCCATATGGTGTCATTATCCAAGGCTGGATGCCATACCCCTGATCAGCTGAAAGAGAAACACAGAATGGTATCAATTAGATGTAGGAGGCACTGTTGTACGTATCTTTGATGGAAGTAGTTGTGTTGTCTGTGACTATTTTGTGTACTAATGTGACAACCTATGGTTGTTGGTGGAAACTTTGGCATTGTTTTTTTTCCTTGGCTGAGCAAGTGTTTGTTGGCTAACTGATTGTCAGCAGGATGTATCGGTTTCTCAAGTACAGTGTGCCCTCCCTTGCATTGTGACTTGTGACACAGGTGTCCGTGTGTCCTCACTGGGGGTGTGATGATAGTTCCATGCAGAGTTGAAACATGAAAGTGTATTAGAAACGTTCAATTGAAAATACCCAGGCCATCCCATCCCTTAAAACTTATGCATTGTATTAGTGTACAGGTTATTGTGAGACTTCCAATTTGCAAGGTGACATTTAGGCAACCACGGTCATGAATGTCTTCACACTAAGCTGTAGAGTAAATTCCAATGTGTGAGAGGTTCAATGGTGACTTGTGAAACATGGCTAGTGATGTGAGTACCTCAGTGTGTTCCTGTCTAGGTGTTGCTATTGTGGTGTATGGGTTGTTTATCCTAGAGGGTTTCTGTGCAGTGAGTATATGAGTAGATTTTTGTCCTTACCAACAAGTAGTCCATTGCCATACCGTCCATCCTGGAAGTGTTGGTTGATGGTGCTGTGACGGAAGATGAATGCGTCATGTACACTCCCAGGATATTTAGCCACAATGTTGCTGATCAGTCCTTGGTGATCGACTATGGCCTGCACGGTGATGGAATGTGTGTGCTTCCTGTTGCGGTAGAGGTGTTCACTCGCAGCAGGTGGCACAAGGCGTACGTGTGTGCAGTCGATTGCACCAAGGACGTGCGGAAAGCCACTGATGGCGTAGAACCCCTGTTTAGTTTCGTGCTGCTTCTGCACTGTGTTAGGGAAGCAGATGTAGCGGGGTGTCAGTCCAATGATGGCATCCAGTACTTTAGGCAGGAATGCGGAGAAAGATGGTTGTGAGATTCCAGCAACCAGGGCACCAGTTGTCTGAAAGGAGTCACTTGCCAGCATGTGAAGTACGGCAAGCAGCTTTGTTTCTGTTGGGATAGTGCGTGGAGTCACTAAAGTGGGGGCCAATTGCTGTTCAATATTTGTCAGCAGCTGCTGAATGGCCTGCCAGTTCAACCGGTACCTCTGGATGATGTCTCGTTCCCTGAGGCCATGCAGGGTTGTTCTTGGGCGGAATATCCACTCCTGCCTTCTGCGCTGTCTTTGGGGTCCCTGCTGTTGTTGTTGTGGCTGCTGTTGTTGCTGCAGGGCTCTGCGTCTACGTGCACGCTGAAGAAAAAGCACATCCATGTCTCCCTGTTGCTGCTCTGCTGCTCTGTTGTTTGTTCTGTGTGTTCTGATTAAGTACAGGTGTGTTTGCCCCATTTTAACGCCTGCCCTGACCCAGGCGTTAAAATTTCACGATATTCGTGCTTTGCTTGATTTTTTTGTGCCGCCTGCCGCGCGGGAGTGATTTTTGCCCGGAAGCATAAATACGACGCACCGCTATGTGCGTCTGTTTTTGGACGGGAACGCCTACCCTGCATGTCATTAGCGCAGGGCGGGGTGCCGCTTCCAAAAACTGGCGCACATAGCGCCATTTTCCTGGTGCGCCGGATCGGGCGTCAGGGTTTAAATATGGGGCAACGTTTGCGCTGAAAGAGCTTCAAAATTTTTGACGCACATTCGGCGCAAACGGAGTATAAATATGCCCCAATTGTATTTTGTAAGTTTGCGCCGCTTTTACGTCAAAAAATGACGCAAATGCGGCGCTAAAAAAGTATAAATGAGTTTCCAAAAGGGCAGCCCAAACAGAGGAGTACTTGATAGTGTATAACTATATATAGGACATGCAAAATTAATCTTAGTGAAAGCGGTTAACGTTAGCGACTTTCCATTTCTTTTCAGTACAACTTGCTCTGAGACACAGATACAAGTATGTGTTTATCTTAATGCTGTGATGTACCCAATTGGTATCTGTTGGCACGTATCCTTTGGTCAGGTGAGCAAATAGTAGTCAAGCTATTTGGACCACCCAGTTGTGGAGGCAAAATGGTGGCAGGGACAGATGCTCTGTGAGGAGCTCTGCAGCTGCTGTCAGCCTGCAGTTATCCTATAACCCCAAAAAAGGACTCCCTCGGTCAGAGGGGGAGCTGCTTTTTCCCCTTCAAGCTATCCCAGAGGCAGTAATGTGCTAGGGCTGCTTCCGGAGGCACAGGGACAGAGCATGGCCATAAAAGCTCTGGTGAGGCTACAGGAGTGAGGACAACAAGCAGGGGCTAGGCCTGAGCAGTTACACGTGCCTTGGCTCCCGGAAGGGAGTGAAAGGAAACCTCCTAGCCCGTGAAGCACCAAAGCTGTCAACCCCCGAGGGGGGGGGCCGCAGTGATGATGCACACCCTGTGAGGCCGGGGGAGCTGCTGGCATCTCGTGGAGAGAAGGCCTTGCATGTGGTCTCTCCTCAAAGTGACAGGTGGAGGTACAAGGAGAAGCTTCTGAGACCCGCAACAGGCCAGTAAGTTTCCTCCCACATGTGAAATGGGTGATGGGGGGAGGTATCAACTTAAGGCACTCCAACATTAAGAGGCGGAGGTGCCGAGAGCTCACCCCATCTGCTGGGAAAGGAAGGTGTTCCTGCCACTGTATGGTGAAGTATGCTGGAACACAATGTACACACCAGGCACCCACGCTGTATGGGAACCCCCGCTGGCAATATTGTACCATCGTCTTGGCGTACTGGCAAAAATATCCCACAGGACATTTAAAAAATGTGCCCCAGACTGCCATTAATTCCTCTCCAAATCTGAAGGCACTACCAAGGGGATCCCCCCTCTTTCCTTGAAGCTTCCCTTGAGAGGTTATGAGTGCCGGGGGCATTCTCCCCTCCCTAATTTTGAAGGACTATCAACATAGGTAACATCGGTCAGTGGTGATTGGGGTTAACCCTCTCCCCAGGTGCGATCTGCACTGCCCTGAGGGTGTCCACCTAAGGAAGGGTACACCCACTGTGGGAAGTCCGTCCACAACCCCCCTAGTAAGAGACAATGGTCAAACAATGACAGCTCAAAGGGGGACACCAGGGGACTGGCTCAGCTTGTCAAAACAACAGTCCTAAAAAGACAATTGCAACAGATATTGAGGTGCCTTGACTGACATGGCTGCCTGGTCAATTTGAGAAATTGATTTAAGCCGTCACTGATGTTAAGACCTCCTTGGAACCAAAACTCAATGCCCTTAACCTGGACAATGTCCCTCTACAAGTGGATCCATCCATAATCAGGGATAGGGTAAAAATGGCTGAGTTGACCTGAGTTATGCTATCCTCAACAGCCAGTGACATCCAAAAGCAGGTTCAGGTCCTAGAGGATGAGCTGACATATTTACGTGTAAGAGCAGAGGACACGCTGGGCTGATTCCAGTCTGAAGCGCTTTTTGAAAGAATGGCTAGGGATGGAGGTACTACATGGCAAACAATCCTCATTCTTCTCAGTGGAATACCCACACAAGGTTCTGGATAGGCCTCCCCCACCAGGGGCCCCACTGCAGTCAGTTGTAGTATGCCTCTTTAATTATAGGGACTGGGATCATGTGTTGCAAGTAGCCAAAAACAAAGGACCATGTAACTGTTAACACCTACCCATACTACATGAACGAGATACAGCAATACTGCAGCTCTTTCATGGTGATCAAGCAGAAGCTGCATCAAATGAGGCTCAAATACTCATGTATCCATCTTGAAATTTGTGTACAGGATACAGAAGGTACAATCTTTTTCCCAACACCCGTTGATGCATGGGACTAGCTTCAGGCTAAGGGGATGCCAGGTATGTCATCAGGCTCCCCAGTGGGTCCCAGATGGCAGGCACAGTTGTCCCACAGGTGGAGATGCAGAAACAATTCAGGATGACCCGCAAGGGAACAAGCAGCAAGGGAACGAGCTAAAGTGGTTGCTTAGTTGGAACAATGTAGTGGAGACAGCCAGCACCAAATGACCTCACCAGAGGAAATACGGATGCTACCTTGAAGAAAATTGAACTGGAACTCCGGTCAGGGCCTAACCTCACCCCAATGATTGCCAGAGATGTTATTTGATGCAATGGGAGCTTCACGGCAGACCAAGGGAGATGAATCAGTGGATTTGAGATGGAACAGTGATGCTGTAAATATTACAGAATTATACGGCCACAAACTAATGGCTCCCCTCCACGCATTGAAGGACACTAGTTTATACCGTTTGTTGTTGGTTAATACTTGGTCTGGTGCCCCTGCCAAGGGAAATGGGGTCTGTAATGCAGCCGTTGACCCAGACAGTGGCCACAGAGCCACATAGGAAGCCGTGATCATAGAGATCATATTAGGGTCCAGCCCGATTTTGGTCAGTACAAAGTGGAGAAAGGCCCATTTCACTCTATTAAATGTCTTTTTTCACATCCAGTGAGCGAGAAGGTGGGCCAGGATCTGATGGTGGTGCACTTTTTCCACCAGGTGTGCCACCGTATGCACTTGTCCACTCCCTGGGCAAATAAATCTCACCTGATCAGAGTCAATAGTACTCAGGAGATAATGGTCAAGCCTAGTGGACAAGATCTTCATGTAAAGTTTTGCCTCAGTGTTTAATAGAGTGATAGGGTGGTAGGAAGAGCAGAAAATTGGGCCTTCACCTGATTTAAGGATTAAGGAAAGTTCCACTGCCACCATGAAAGGAGTGAGGCCCGTAGTATGTGTGACGGAGTTAAACAGTCAGGTCAGGTGTTCACCCAGTTTGGGAAGAAATAGTCAGCAAAAGCTAACACGGATGCCATCCAGCCCAGATGTCTTACCAAGTGCAAGGCTGATTTCCTCCAGCATAATCGGAGCATCTAGATCTTTTGCATGACCAGACTGGAGCAGAATCCGTTCACATGCTGCCAGGTAAGAGTCAATTAATGCTTGGGTTCCATCCGCCCGACCATAGAGGGATTCATAGTAGGCATGGTATACCCATCTCTTATGGCGTTCCGTAATTGCCCATCCCCCATCTGATCTCAGGAGGTTAGTGGTATGTGTCCTGGCCTGTGCCTGATGTAATATACGGGCCAGAAATTACCCACCTTATTACCCTCTTCATAGTACTGTTGCATGAGTGCTAAGAGGGACCGTTCAGCCGTATTTATCGAGTGGGCACAAAATTGGCCCGCAATGTGAAGAGTTGACTTTTATTACCACCGGGTGGGGTTTGCCTTGTCGGTTTGTTCTAAAATATTTATATCAGAGGTCAGGGCAAAGTCTACCAGCTGGGCTTCTCATCCCCACACTATAGCCACTGAAAAATTACTTCCTGTATGGAAGCTTTGTAATTGTCCGAGAGTGAGTGCAGGGAGACATCCTGCTCAGTGCTACGGGCAATATAGTCAGTGATACCTTTACGGATTTCTTCTACATTGGTGCAGTACATGGAGTAGCCCTGGTGGAAGGTGTCCTTCTGTAGAGGGGGTCGACTTGGGACCACTTCAGCTCATAGTGGACATGATCCGAAATGGAAATGTTCGATACCTCAGTGGCCTCATTGGTGTGAAGAAGAGCATGTATTTTTAAGACATAGGGCCTGGTTTAGGTCTTAGCGGAGGAAAATACTCTGTCACAAACTTGACTGATATCCCGGCCGCCATATTACAATCCCATTATACCCTTTTGGGACAACGGACTGGATATCCCTCATGTTTGTGACAGAGTATTCCCTCTGCCAAGACCTAAATCAGACCCATAGTCTATTCAAGATATAGGTGGAATGGACATGGGAATAAAAGGAGTAATCAAGAGAGTCAGGGTGTTTGTAGTGCCAAGCATCAATTTGGCCTAAGGCCACAATCTCCCTTTTCAATTGGGCAGATACCGGAGTGTCTGTCCATCACTGGGTCCCAGACCAGGTTAAAACCCCCTCCAACTTTTATGTTCATCTCAATCCCTGAGGCAGCTCCTGTGGGGTGCAGCTGACATGAGCATCTTGCACTGCCTTCAGGGTGTAGATGTTAAGCATGTTGACTCTATGTTTCCCCCAAAGCGAATGCAATGTCAAAAAACGACTCTCCTTGTCCCGTCTTACTTTGATAATGTGAAAGCTAGAGGCTGGTTTGCAAAGTATACCCATCCCCAGTGGCATATAGGGTATATTGGGTGGGATATTCTATGTCTGCCAGTCCCTCAGAGGTGGGTCCCCTGTATGAAAAACACATCAGGATCATGTTGCAAGATGTTCCCCAAACCTACTTGCACTTGTTCAGGGAATTAACGCAGCGTACATTAAGGGGCAGGCGCTTAATATCGCTAGTTAAGAATGCCCGAGTGTGGGTAAGCAAGACTGCTGTATGTGCTGGTTGTGACCTTTAGCAGAAACATGACCCCCTTGAGGGAGGATATTGGCAAACAAAAATGTAAGGTTAATTGTCCACCTAGGTCCATGGTTAAGGTACTAGAACTGAAAAGAAAAAGAGGAATACAGAAGTCAATAGAAATTGCAGACCAGTAGGGTCCAACTCTTGCATCCGGTACCCACGTAGATTAGCACAGCAGTGCTCAGAGGAGTCATCCTCTCAGAAACCGGATTGCTGGGGGACACCATTGGATAAGGAGCAAGGTGTAGCATAACAGTTTTTGAGGATTCTCTCCATAACCCCCATGCTGTTGTTATTGCAAGTGGATAGTGGCTAGGCTTGCAATCTCGATTCACAGAGCAGAAGCTCATCATCAGGGCACAGTCACCCCCCTTAGAAGGAGCCAGTGACAGATGGGGTCAGTGATGTGGTTGCATCCATATTTCATAGAATTTGAATAATGTCTTGCTTTGTTTCCTGGGTCACTGACTCAACAGGGCATTTGTCACAGTGGAGATGTTTAACAATAGACCAAGTGGGGCTTAGATGGGGTCTGGTTTAGGAATTGAGTCGGGGTGGGGAACTCATCCCTGTCTTCTGGGGCAAGATCCCAATGTTTCTCCTCCACTTTGATGGAGCACAGCAGCCCCGTATACATGTCTACTCGAAAAACAACTCAAATGGGTGTCCCCACTGATATATAATGTCCATGCTATGTAGATTATGTGATTGGTTTGAAGTCTCTCCTGCACTTCAGTATGATGGGGAAAGGTCATGGTTTATTTTCTTTTTCCATTACATAGTAGACACATGTAAGGATGTCAGGGCTACATTGGAATGACCAGGGGAGGACACCACTCAGAGTGCCCGGTCAGGGATTGATAGGGAACATCTATATCACCCTTTTATTGATTGTAGGAGGGTTGCTTTGAGTGCCATGATGCCAGTGCCCTCTGCTTCTCTTGGCACCCTCAATGCAGATGTTATTGCGGCGGCTGAGATTTTCAAGGTCCTCCTGCATGTCTTGAAGTTCGTTGTGCTGTTCCTCCAAAGTAGCCACTCACCTACACAGCATCTCCTGGTCCTCTGATCTGGCATCCACTGTGCACCCTAAGTCGTCCACCCATTCTCTTATATCATTGACATCCCTCTTGATGCCTTTGATACTGGTCTTAAGGTCTGTTTTAAGTGAGCCAATCCCTGAGCGGATATCCTAAAGGAATTATGGCCCTAATTACAACCCTGGCAGTCGGTGTTAAAGCAGCAATAAGACCGCCAACAGGCCGGTGATAAAAAAAATGGAATCACTACCATGGCGGAAACCGCCAACATAGACAGCCACCTTAACACTCCGACCGCCACAGCAGTAGAAACAAACACAGCGACAGTCACCGCCAACAGATAGATGGCAGACAATGTACTGCCCGCACTATTATGAGAGGCCAATCCGCCACCTTTTCCGGGGCTGATTCAACGCAAACAAAAACACGGCGGAAACAGGACTTGGAAGGGGAAATACTCACCTCTACACAACCCACGAGGAACCAGGAAGCCATGGAGCCAGAACTCCAAATACTCCCTGCGGTAGTATTCCTGCTCCTATACCAGGAGCACGAAAGATGGCGGCAACGACCACGTTGAGTACTGCACCTACAACACAGGGGAGGGGGGAGGGAAAAGAGAGTGACACACACATGCAACACCCCCACCCTCACCCACAACAACAGGCACACAAATACATGCTGCAACATTACATTTACACCCCCCAGCACCCCCTGGAAGAATGCAAGGACAAAAGGAAATGATTGTAACGATTGTAATCAATAAAAATGCATTAGTCAAAACTTTAAATACAGTATAAACAATTATCTACCCCAACTATTCAAGTCCGGGTGGTGCACCATTCATAGTCCGTGGACCACTGGGCCCAAAATGCATGGGCAAGGCCCACACTCGATAGCAGACTCGAAACGGAGAGAACACTGATGGGGCATCAGATCGAAATGAAACAGGCACCTCAGGGGGAAGGGAAGGGGGCACCTCAGCCGGATGAGTGCACGACGCAAGCTCCACGAGGGGGCTCCATGCCCATTGATGTATCCTGGGAGTTCAACGCCACAGTCTCTCAAGTCTCTGCAGTGGGTCGTTTGCCCACTGCTTTATCCAGGGGAGTGCAAAGCCACAGTCTCTCAAGTCTCTCCAGAGGGTAGGTTGCCCACTGCTTTATCCTGGGGAGTGCAAAGCCACAGTCTCTTAAGTAGATAACAGTCTCCATTGGTTCTGGTGGAGGCTTTGTGCCCATAGTGCTTCATCCTGCCAAGGACTGAGGAAGTGGATTTATCTCTCCAATGGTTCTGGAGGGGGCTTTGTGCCAAGAGTGCTTTATCCTTCCAAGGACTGAGGTAGTGGATGTGATACTCCACTGGTTCTGGTGGGGGCTTTGTGCCCAGAGTGCTTCATCCTGCCAAGGACTGAGGTAGTGGATGTATCTCTCCTCTGGTTCTGGAGGGGGCTTTGTGCCCAGAGTGCTTCATCCTGCCAAGGACTGAGGTAGTGGATGTGACACTCCACAGATTGTGGTGCAACATGCAAGCTGCCCAGGCTCCTGGAACGGACCACTAGCCTTGTACGAGTGAACACTGGGGATGGCAGCCATGTCTGCGGTGGTGCCACTGGCTCAGGCTCACTGACGGCGGTGCTGGTGGTGGTGTCAGTAGCGGCGGTGCTTGCGGCGGGCTCATTGACAGTGTGCTGGCGGCGGTGTCAGTAGTGGCGCTGCTTGCGGCGGGCTCACTGACAGCAGTGCTGGCGGCGATGTCAGTAGCGGCGGGCTCACTGACCCCGGTGTTGGCGGCGGTGTCAGTAGCGGCGGTGCTTGTGGCGGGCTCACTGACTGCGGTGCTGGTGAAGGGCACAGTGTCTGCGGTGCTGGTGAAGGGCTCAGTGTCTGGGTTGCTGGTGGCGGTGTGTGTGGTGGTGGAGCAGGTGGCGGTGCCGGTGGTGGTCTTGTCCGCCGTGCAGGTTGGCGTCGACGTGGACCTGCCCTAGATTTTCAGGCCCTTCCACACCTTGGATGGTGGCGCAGCTGTCTTGCCACTTTTGTCTTGCCTGAGCCCTTGGTGGCAGGTGTTTTCACCTTCTTCCTCCGCGATGTGGGCAACTTTTTCTGTTTTGGAGGTGGGAGAATATCCTTGCCTTCGCTCCTTGGGACACTGGCAGCCCTGTTGCTTGGTGCACTCTAGAATCCCGCTATTGCTGGCACCACTGTGCCCGGTGATGTGGTGGCTGAGGTGCTGGGTTGGGACATGGAAAGGCAGGCCCTAGGGGATGGACGGGGGGAGGCGTAGGGAAGAGGTCAACATTTGATAGGAAAAGCTTTTTAGACACACTGGGACGGGTAGATAAAGGGGGTTTGGGAGTGGAGGAAGAGGTAGTGGATGTAGGAGGTGTACGTTTGCTGACTTTGGGTGAAGTTGCATGGGCTGGAGACTGTTGTGAGGTGGATGGCTGTTGGGTGGGTGTGTGACTGAGTTTGTGTACTTTGGGAGGAGGGCTCACAGACACACTGGTAGAGGACACAGGGGATGTGTGAATGGTAGTGGGGGTGGTGAGTGCACGTGACTGGTTTGTGGTGATGGGCGTGCTGGTGATGGAGGTAGTGGCTGAGGATGTAGTGCATGTAGGTGTGAGTGGAGACGTGACAGGGAGGGAGGAGGGAGACGTGGAGGAGGGGGACACAGTGGAGGCAGTGGATGTTGGTATGTGTGCATGGGTATGATGCTTGTGTGAGTGCCTGTGGGATGTGTGGTGCTTATGTTTGCCTGAGCCACCCTTACGTGTTGATGTGTGTGCATGCTGGTCTGATGGTGTGCTTGGGATAGGCTGAGGTACAGGGGATTGGGTCTGGGTGGAGGAGGTAGGAGGGGGGAGGCTTGACACAGGGACAATGTCTGCCATCAGTGCTGAGGCCAGAGCCTAAAATGCTCTCTGTTGGGCTGCCTGGACAGAATAAATGCCCTCCAGATATGCATTTGTTTGTTGCAACTGCCTCTCTACACCCTGGATGGCATTCAGAATGGTAGATTGCCCAACAGTGAGGGATCTCAGGAGGTCAATGGCCTCCTCACTGAGGGCCGCAGGGCTGACTGGGGCAGGGGCTGAGGTGCCTGGGGCGAAGGAGATGCCCACCCTCCTGGGTGAGCAGCCACGGGACACACGCTGAGGGGCTGCTGGGAGGGCGGTGCTGGAAGGAGGGGTGGCGGCTGTACCCGTAGATGCGGTGAGCACAGAGGGGCCAACCACCGCAAGGCAGCTCCCATTAGAGGAGGAGTCGCTGGTCTCTGCTCCTGTCCCCGCCGTGGAGCTCCCCTCGCCCTCCATCCCACTGGTGACTTCAGACTCCGTTGTCTCGCCCTCCAGGGCCATGTGGGATGCAGCTCCCTCCTGCTCTGGTGGCACTGCTCCACTGCCTGATGATGCTAATGCACACAAGAACAGGGAGACCACAAAAATGGGGGGGAGGGGAAGAAGAAAGAGATGTTCAGTGCATGCAATACCGCTACCGTTGGTGACACTACAGACACAGCGGCCCTCTGCACTACGCCATGCACTTAGAGTTCCCCAATTAATCACAGGGACATGGGGCACAAGACCTATGCCTGATTGCTGCAAACATGGCAGTCACAGGAGCCTGACTAGGTGTAGATGGCTCTTACCACTGGTGGGGTTGGGGTGCCACATAGCCTGCCTTAGAAATGGTCCTTGCCTACAAAGCTCGCCCTGCCCAAGGGTAACCCACTGCCCACCTCCCCCAACCAGACACCTCCTAATGCGCGCAGAGTCAGATAGATGTGACGGTACTCACCCCCTTGTGGCTGCTGTGATACCCTCAAGAGCCCATCGAACTCTGGATACGCCACCGCCACGATCCGGAACATCAGGGTGGTCATGGTGCGACGGGCACCCCTCCCACATTGGGAGGCCATCCCCAGCTGGGCCTCCGCCGTCTTCTTGCTCCATCGGCGAATGTCCTCCCATCTTTTACAGCAGTGGATGCTCCGTCTGTGGTGGATCCCCAGGGTCCGGACGTCCTTGGCGATGGCACGCCCAATATCCTTCTTCTGGTTAGCACTGACCTAGAGGAATAGAACAGGGGAAAAGGAAAAAGCTTAACCAACTGGACCATCACAGTCATTGTCCCACGTTCCCACCCTTGCCCTGACGCACATACACTCACAGTCTGCTCATGCAGGCCTCAGTCCCCCCTCCCCCTGTATCTTCCATCCACAACACTCCAAACAGGCATTGCCCATACAGCATGCTCACAGTGTACTCACCTGTTTGTCTGGAGGACCATAGAGTAGCGTGTACTGAGGGAGGACCCCATCCACTAACTTCTCCAACTCCTCCGAAGTGAAGGCAGCGGCTCTTTCCCCAGACACATGACCCATCGTCGCTTCCAGACACAGGTCACAGCAGCACTTGCAGTGTAGGTCCTCTCCTGTCGAAGGTCAGGTATCAAGTGAGTGAACAGACAGAAAATGGTGGTCACGTCTGCGGCGGTGCGTACCATCACCGCCGGCATACATCGTCATTGGCTCCTGGGACCCATAGGGCCCAATGTTAACCAATGCATGATCGCGCCGCGGTCTTCGACCGCTACGGTGTACAATGCCAGCGCAGTTACCTCATATCCCCTTGTCCCACATTACAGGTCAGGCAGCTGCCATTTCAGGGGGCCACATGGCATTATTTTTAAATGCGTCACACATATCTACGCCTTGCATACACACAGAGACAGGCACATAGCGGATAACAATTTTTTTTTTTTTACTACCTCAGTGTTGGCTGACTCTGTGCTCGCTGTTCTCGTCCATAGGGCATGTCTGCTGGGGCAGGTGAGGAGATGGCGGCATCCTCCGGTGTACAGACCGCTTGTGGACCTGTCGACAATGGAAGAGAGACATGCAATAGTCACCTACAGACTTGATCGTGCCACAATCCAGGAATTGTGTGCCCAGTTGGAGCTAGACCTGATGTCAGCTATCCGCCATCCCACAGGAATCCCCCCTCTAGTGCAGGTCCTGTCAGTACTCTATTTCCTTGCAAGTGGGTCTTTTCAAACAACAGTGGCCATTGCATCATGGATGTCCCAGTCTATGTTCTCAAACGTGTTGTCCAGAGTGTTGTCTGCCCTACTGAAACACATGCGCAGCTACATCGTTTTCCCTCAGGTGGAAGATTTGCCCACAGTGAAAGGTGACTTCTATGCCCTGGGACATATCCCCAACATCATAGGTGCCATTGATGGGACACATGTAGCCTTGGTACCCCCCGCAGGAGTGAACAGGTGTACAGAAACCGGAAGAGCTACCATTCAATGAATGTGCAGATGGTGTGTTTGGCCGACCAGTACATCTCCCATGTGAACGCCAAGTTTCCTGGCTCAGTGAATGATGCTTACATTCTGAGGAATAGCAGCATCCCTTATGTGATGGGGCAACTCCAGAGGCACCGTGTGTGGCTAATAGGTGAGGACAAGGACCCTATACCCTGTGAATAGTTGTCTGGGTCTGGGGTTGTCCCAAAGGGTTAGTGTGTGTCTAACAGTTGTCCCTCGACATTTGCAGGTGACTCTGGGTACCCCAACCTGTCATGGCTACTGACCCCAGTGAGATATCCCAGGAGAAGGGCAGAGGAACGCCACAATGAAGCACATAGGCGAACTAGGAGGATTATAGAAAGAACCTTTGGCCTCCTGAAGGCCAGGTTCTGGTGCCTCCATATGACAGGTGGTTCTCTCTACTACTCACCATAGAAGGTGTGCCAGATCATTGTGGCCTGCTGTATGCTGCACAACTTGGCTTTGCGATGACAGGTGCCTTTTCTGCAGGAGGACGGTCCAGAAGGAGGTCTTGTGGCAGCTGCGGAGCCTGTGGACAGTGAAGAAGAGGAGGCAGAAGAAGAGGATATAGACAACAGAAACAACGTGATCCAGCAATACTTCCAGTGAGACACAGGTAAGAAGACATCACTGCCTCCTACATCTCATATAATTGTTAGACCTATCACATGTCTGTCACTTTCACCCAGTGTATGGACCCTGACCTGTCACTTTGCCTTTCCATTTCACAGATGTGGGTCCCACTGTGTGACCTCTGCTATATTACCTCATGGACTAAAGCTGTGTGACATAGGTATGTTGACAATACAATGGACATTGCTATTTTCCTCAGTTATTGCTAATGCACATTTGTGAAAGCACAGACTGACTCTAGATTGTTTTGTGATTCAAGGGTGTTTATTTAAGTGCAAATTAGTGGAGGGGGTTGTAAAATGGTGAGGGGTGATGGTGGAGGAATGTCCATGGCAGAGTCCAGTTATTTGTCTCACAGGTGCATTGTCCAAAGGGGCATAGGAAGTGGAACTAGGGCAGTTGATGGATGGACAGGGTGACGAAGTGGGACAGAAGAATGACAATCAGGGTGGTCTCATTTCTTGGCGGGGGTCTTGGCATTGTTCTCTGTCTTTGTCCTGGATCTCAGGAACCATTTGCGGGGTGGTTCTCCATCTGCAGGGGGTGGGGTGCTGATGTAGTGGTCCTGTGGCGGTGCCTCCGGTCGACTTGCGCCAGTAGAAGTGGTGGGCAGTTCATCATCAAGGCTAGTGTCAGGGGCCCCTTGCTGTGCCACAGTGTCCCTCCTGGTGTTCACAAGGTCCTTCAGCACCCCTACAATGGTGACCAGGGTGGTGTTGAAGGACTTGAGTTCCTCCCTAATCCCCAAATACTGTTCCTCCTGCAGCCGCTGGGTCTCCTGAAACTTGGCCAGTACCCTTGCCATCGTCTCCTGGGAATGATGGTACGCTCCCATGATGTTGGAGAGAGCCTCGTGGATAGTGGGTTCCCTGGGCCTGTCCTCCCCTGTCACACAGCAGTCCTCTCAGTTCCCCTGTTTTCCTGTTCCTTGAACTGTGTGCCCACTGCCACTGCCCCCAGGTCCCTGATGTTCTTGGGTTTGTGGGTTTTCCTGGGTTGCCTGTAGTGGTGGACACACTGCTGCTTGACGTGTCCTGGGGACAGAGGTATGGGCCCGCTGGGTGGGTGCTGTCCTGGTGTTTCCTGAGGGGGGAGGCTCTGTGGTGGCATGTGCCAGTGTGTGGGGAACCAACTGTCCTGAGGTCCCAGATGGGCCGGGCTGGTCATCTAGATCCAGTTGGACAGAGCTGCTGTCATCACTGTGTGCCTTTTCTGTGGGGGGGTGGACATGTCTGGAACCTCCTGTCCGGTGATGTTGGGTAGGGGTCCTGCAGGGGTGTAAAGGCATGATTATTGCATCTGTGTGTGCCACCGTGTGCAATGGGTGGGTAACCCTGTACCCCAGTGCTTACATTCTTGTCTAGGACCTTGTGTGATATTTGGTTTGGGGATCTGTGTGGGTATGTGTAGTGGACGTGCTTTGGTGATGGGTGTCCATGCTTTGGTGTTGCATACAGGGCTTGGTGTTGGGATGAGTGGTTTGTGAAAGTGGGTCATATGTGAGGTGTTGGATTGAAGGGGGGAGGTTGGGGGTGGGGGTATGTGATAGCATGCAGGTAGGGTGGGGGATGTAATAGTTAAGATTTGACTTACCAGAGTCCATTCCTCCAGCTACTCCTGCGAGGATGCAGTATAGCCAAGACCTGCTCCTCCCATGTTGTTAGATGTGGGGGAGGAGGTGGGGGTCCTCCGCCAGTCCTCTGAACTGCAATCTGGTGTCTTGAGACCACGGAGACCGTAGGCCGTTCCACCTCTTCCTGATGTCATCCCGTGTTCTTGGATGCTGTCCCACTGCATTGACCTTTGTCTACGATTCTGCGCCATAGCTCCATCTTCCTAGCAATGGAGGTGTGCTGCAGCTGTGATCCGAATAGCTGTTGCTCTACCCGGATGATTTCTTCTACCATGACCCTGAGCTCCTCTTCAGGGAACCTGGGGTGTCTTTGCAGTGCCATGGTGTGGTGTGGGTGATGTGTGAGGTGGTGTGTGTTGTGATGTGTGAGGGGATGTGTTTGTGTGTGTTGTGTGAGGTGCGTGGATGTTGTGTGAGTGATGGTGTTGTGTGCCTGTGGATGCTAGTTTGATGATGGTGGTGCCTCTCTCTGTGCTTCGTTCTAAATTTTTGTCGTAGGGGTTTGTGGGTGATGTGGGTGTGTGTTTTATATTGTATTGAGTGCGTGGGAGTGGTGTGTGTATGTGTATCAGGTGTGTGTATTTCAAATTGTCCAATGTGGTTGTGTTTTGTAAATGTGTGTGTATTATGAGCGCAGCGCTGTGTACCGCCAATGGAATACCGCGGTTGAAAGACCGCCGTGTGGATTAGTGGGTCATGATAGTGTGGGCGTATTCATGTTAGCGTGACAGTGGAGGTTTTGTTATCGCCAGTTTATCACTGACCTTTGGTGTGGCGGACTTGTGTGGGTGTCTAGATTTTGGCAGATTCCGAGCTGTGGGTCGTAATAGCTCTAGCGGAATTCCGCCGCCGCAGCGGTGTGTTGGCGGTCTTCTGCACAGCGATACGTGGGATTTACCGCCAATGTTTTAATGAGGGCCTATGTCATATAGTCTTTTGTTATCGGAACAGGGGAGGGGAGCTGTCTCATGCCTATTTGGAGTTGAGTCTTTCTTCACCTGTTCTGCCATGGCACGTTTGTTCCAGAGCGAAGTTATCGTCACCTCCTTGGCAGGTTTGTTATGTGCATAGTTCAAAAAGGGGGGCGGCCAGGAAGCAGCACAGGACCATGGTGTCGGGGAGCCTCTGGGTGTTGCTGAAATGCATAATGATTCAGTCATCGCAGAGGGGCAGGTTGTAACCCCGTACCAGTGCAGGAGTGGCAATGTAGGGTGTTTCTCTACAGGAGGGCTAGCGTTCCAGGCAGTAGATAGGTCACAATGGCAATTCACAATTTAGGGCCCCAATTTCTCCCCCATCCAAATATGGTATGCTACAAGTGGACCACTTGTAGTTGCTATTGCAGGAGCAGAAGGGCCAAGAGTCACCTCTGTGTCAGCAGACGGTGGGGGAGCAGCAGAGAGGAGCAGGTAGGGGCAAGGGACAGAGGGCTGAATGGCAAATTCTATGCATAGCGGCAATTGCCAGAAGCAGCTCCACGCCTCCCCAGGTGGTGTTCCAGGTTGTCAGGGCAGATGTCATCCACACGGACTCCCAGGAAGTCTACACCCTCCATTCCATCCACACAGACAGGTGCTCACTGGAGAGATCGTGTAGGGAGAACAGAAAGATGGAGAGGGTCCACGGTTTTCCCCGTCAGCGCTAGACAAGCTTGAGGCACACTGGGCAAGTTGAGGCACTCTCTCCCTCCAAAGCCCTTCCAGAGGTGCCACCAGTGCTGTCAGGTAGTGCAGGTCCCAGGTGGGTGAAGCGCGCACCCATGCCCAAGTCCCCATGTTCTGGCAGGAGGATAAAACACTGCCCAAGTCCATAACCAACGGGGAATAACAGACGCTCAAATATTCCCCTGTTCTCCGTTTGTAGAGGTGGGTCTCTCCAGGCATGTATATGGCGTGTGTTTCAAGTCATACTCCCAAGCGGAGGCTTCGCATGTTCCCTGACTTCCACACGGCATCCTCCCGCACACAACAGTGAAGGGTTTCTTTGGCCCACAAAGCATACCACCCAGACAACTCCAGCACAGGAAGAAGTCACTGACTCATCGACTGGGACCAAACTGCACGGTATGGTGGTATGGCGGTGCGTGGCATCAATTTCAGGCAGCTTACCTTTGTCTTGTGGCCTTCCACACCACAGGGTCCCTCTCATTTCCAAGGTCTGTTGTGTATTGGCTGAAAAGGCTGCAGGTCATCCATTTGTCTTCACAGCCACTGGTGGAGATCTCCTCACCGTCCTGGCACTTTCACCTGTAAAGTCAACCTCCTCTCACTGTGCCCCCTCAGGGGCTGATGCGCTTTTAGGCGGCTCTGCCGTGATCGCACTCTGCCCTTCCCAGTATGGCCAGCAGTCCGAAGGTGGAGTAGTGGGAGCGGCGGCCTCAGTATGCCACAGCAGGTGCAGGTGAGCAGACCGTGCCCAGGACAGCCCTCCAAGCCGCTGGGCCAATGGGAACAGGACCGCACAAGTGGTGCCTATCTTAGGGGCCCCAGGTTGCCTGTGGAGCTCTAGCAGTGTTGTAGTATTGACCACAGAGCACAAGATGATGGTGCCAACAGACCAGATCGCATGCCATGGTTCTCAGCTGCTGGCCGGGTCGGGCCCGAAGTTAGCTGGTAAACTCAAACAGGCAGTTGGGGGGAGAGATTGGCATGCTTCCTCCAGTTGTTTCTGCTCTCAGACCAGCCCCTGTGCTGTGGGTGGTGTCTGATTTATTATGGGGAACTGGAGAGGCAAAGACATGCCTCATACTCCATCGCAAGCTAGACCACGCCCCCCAAACTAATATTTTGAAGACATTGAGGGGATTACATCTGACATTGGGGTGGAGTGGGATTCCTTAAAGGCACTTATCTTTGGCTTATGTATCAAACTTCAGTTAGGTGTCAAGACAACTATCTACCTCCAGCTTACCCAGCTAGAACGGCGCATTCAAGAGCGTGAGAGCATTCAAGAGTGTGAGAATGGGTTTAGGGACACCTGGACGGTGGTTGTGCATTCTCAGACCCTGGAAAAGAACATAGAGCTCTGTCAGAGAGACTGGGCAGGCTGGACTATAAGGACTATGGGGGTCATTCTGACCCTGGCGGTCATGGACCGCCAGGGCCAACGACCGCGGGAGCACCGCCAACAGGCTGGCGGTGCTCCCATGGGCATTCTGACCGCGGCGGTACAGCCGCGGTCAGAGACGGGAAACCGGCGGTGTCCCACTGGTTTCCCGCTGCCCAAGGGAATCCTCCATGGCGGCGCTGCAAGCAGCGCCGCCATGGGGATTCCGACCCCCTTACCGCCAGCCTGGTTCTGGCGGTTTTGACCGCCAGAACCTGGCTGGCGGTAACGGGTGTCGTGGGCCCCCTAACAGGGCCCCACCAAGATTTTCAGTGTCTGCCAAGCAGACACTGAAAATCGTGGCGGGTGCAACTGCACCCGTCGCAACCCTTCCACTCCGCCGGCTCCATTCGGAGCCGGCATCCTCATGGAAGGGGGTTTCCCGCTGGGCTGGCGGGCCGCCTTCTGGCGGTCGCCCGCCAGCCCAGCGGGAAACTCAGAATTACTGCGGCGGTCTTTTGACCGCGCGGCGGTATCCTGCCGGCGGGACTTTGGCGGGCGGCCTCCGCCGCCCGTCAAAGTCAGAATGACCCCCTATATAACTAAAAAACATACAGAGGGCAATAAGGCATGTCACCTACTGACTTGGCTGCTTAAGTACCCAGAGTTCTGTTAGGAGCAAAAAAATCCCCAAACATAGCCATGGTGAACACCCAGGCTGACATAAATATGGTGTTCCTCGACTGCTACATATTTTTATACATGGCCAAGTCAATGATAGACATAGCGTTCTGGATGGTCTTTGTTTAGAGGGTTCCACTACCACGTATTGTTCCATTACAGGACAAGAACCAGATGAGCTACTCACAATTGAGGAAATTAAGATAGCGATAGACAAGGTGCCCTGGAATAAGACCCTGGTGAAGTTTTCAACACCACCTGCAAAGTAAACTAGCACAGAGGCTCCTTCAATTGTATAGTGATGCTAGAGAGCAGGGAATCCTTACAGGGACGCTGAGAGTAGTGCTTCCCAAACCAGGCAGAGACCCCGTGAAGGTGGGCTCATAAAGACCTCTATCCTTGTTAAAGGAAAGAGGGGAAAGTGATTGCCAATAGACTTGTACTATGCCTGTCCACACTGGTTTATCTGGACCAAAATGGTTTTGTACCAGGATGCAACATGTTTCGAAATTTGCAACACTTATCCCGCCTGTTGGTGGAATTGTCTCAGTAGGACTTCCTTCCTGTGGCGCAGTCCTGAGATATTGAAATCATTTTTGATACATTCGGGTAACCATAACTCTTACCTGTACTTGATAAAATGGGACTGGGATATGCAGTGGATCATTTACTCTAAATCTCATAGCCAGAGTTTGCAGTAGACTTTGACATAGGCAGAGAAACTAGACAGGTTTGCCCATTGTCCCTGATAATAGGGGACAATGGGCATTGCCTGAGACAGTTGGCAAACCTGTTCAGAAATTGGGGCCCAGACTTGGGTCTGCCGAATAGTGATTGAAGGAACATAGACGGTATTCTTAGAATACCGCCGATGCCAAGGGTGCCAGAAGACTGCCAGTTCCGGTGGTCCTCTGCCCGCCATATTATGGACACTGCAGGATTTCCGCCACAATAAGGGCGGAAGTCCTGCAGTAGCCACACTGGCAGATGGTGGCGCCCTGGTGCTGGTAACACCAGCACCGCCACGCCAGTAGGACGGCACAGCCGTATTAAGGCCATTAGAACCTCCTGGTGGTGTCCTGCCCGCGGGGCGCTGCTGGCGGTGGCAGCACCCCTTCCCATTCACTGCAGGACGACCTCCTCGCTGGACAAGGTAAGTTGGGTGTCGAAAGGGGGTGGGTGGGTGTTAAGGGGGGTGTTTTGTGTGAGTGTGTAGTGTCTGCCTGTGTGTATGCATGTGTGTGTGAATGTGAGTGTTGTGGTGTATGCATGGTTGTATGCATGTGCATGGAAGTGTGGGTGAATGGGTATATGCATGCTGTGTGTTGGTGTCTGTGTGCGTGTATGCGGTGAGGGGGTGGCATGATGGGCACTGTGACTGTGGAGGGGTGGGGGAGAGTGGTTGATGTGAGGGTGTGTGGCTGTGTGAGTGTATGGCTGTAGGGGTGGGGACAGTTGTGTGGTTGGTGCATGTCTGCGTATGCATGAATAGGCATAGTTTCTGCGGGTGTGTGCATGTATGGGGCGTCTGAGAAAGTAGCCTCTTTCTAGCATGGTTTCTCCCATTTATGGCCTGTTTGTCAGTGTGTTTCACTGTGTCACTTGGATCCTGCTAGCCAGGACCCCAGTGCTTATGATTTGTGGCCTGTTTGTCAGTATGCTTGACTGTGTCACTGGGATCCTGCTAACCAGGACCCCAGTGCTTATGCTCTCTCTTTTTCCCAAATTCGTCACCACATACTGGTAACCCAGTATTTCATCCCAAATTGACATACTGATGCCCTGTTATAAGTCCCTTGTATATGGTACCTAGGCACCCAGGGCTTCGGAGTTCCAGGTGATCCCTATGGGCTGCAGCATTACTTTTGCCTTCCATAGGGAGCCCACGCAAAGGCTTCTATAGGACTGCCATTGCAGCCTATGTGAAATGGTGCATGCACCATTTCACAGCGATTTACACTGCACCAGGTCACTTCTAAGTCACCTATATGTCAGGCCTTCCAACCCTGAAGGCTTAGTGCAAAGTACCTGTGTGTGAGGGCACCCCTGCACTAGCAGAGGTGCCCTCATGTCCTCTAGGACCATTTTCCTGGACTTCATGAGTGTGGGGATGCCATTTTACGCGTGCACTGGACACAGGTGAATACCTATGTCAAGCTTCACAAGGGTAACGCAAAATATGGCCATGTAAGGTGTCTAACATCCGGGAATTGTACTCCAATGCTGATTCTTGTATTGGTTTTACAATTCCATGCACTCTGGGGGCTCCACGGTGGACCCCAGTACTGCCATACCAGCCTTCTGAGGTTTTCCATTCAGCCCCAGCTGCTGCGACCTCACAGACAGGTTTCTGCCCTCCTGTTGCTTGAGCAGCTCAAACCCAGGAAGGTAGAATAAAGCATTACTTTTGGGAGAGGGTTGTTACACCCTCTCCCTTTGGAAATAGGTGTTACAGGCATGGGAGTGGTAGCCTCCCAGAGCCTCTGGAAATGCTTTGAAGGGAACAGATGGTGCCCTCCTTGCACAATCCAGTCTATAACGGTTCAGGAACCCTGGACAAAGGAAAGGGGAGTTACCACTCCCCTGTCCATCACCACCCAGGGGTGGTGCCCAGCGCTCCTCCAGAGTGTCCCTGGGTTTTGCCATCTTGGATTCCAAGGTGGTGGAGCACTCTGGGAGCAGCTGAGTGGGCAGTGCCAGCAGGTGATGTCAGAGCTCTCCCCTGATAGGTGCTTACCTGTGTAGCTAACCAATCTCCCTTTCAGGGCTATTTAGGGTCACTCTCCTGGGTGTTTCTTCAGATTTGGATTGCAAGACTCCAGCAGGAATTCTCTGCATCCTTTACTTCATCTTCTACCAGCGGAACTGCATCTAGACCCTCCCGGAACTCTACAAACTGCAACAAAGAAGCAAAGACGACTTCTGCAACATTGTATCTTCAGCTCCTGCGAGCAACTGCAACTGTTTCCAGGTCGTACATCCTCTGAGGACTGCCTTTCTTCAGCCTGCACCAAAAGAATCAAAGGAATCTCCTGTGGAGTGACAGAGTCACTTCCCTGCTTCAGCAGGCACCCGTCTGCAGCGACGACCGGTGGCGTGGGTCCCCTCTCCTGACGAAGTGCATGGATTCAGCAACACGGGTAGTGGACTGGAGCTGTCTTGATGGTCATAAGCATTCTTTCCTGTGATGAACATCTTCCTGAGTGGTTCTCCGGCGGCGTGGGATTCCTTTGTGTTGTGCTGTATGGGCCTCAATTTGCTCCTTATTTGTCCCCGTGCTGTGGGACTGCTGTTCACGCTGCCTGGTCTTCAGAGGGCTCTCTGAGTTGCTGAGAGCCCCCTCTGCCTCATACTCATAGGTAGAGGCCACCAGGTCCCTCCTGGTCCCGGGCAGCGCCATTTTCCGCTAACTGCGAGCTTTGCGTGTGCAAAGGCTTGTTGGAAGAATCCAGCAACGCAAACCAGACTGCAATCATCCATCCGGTGTGGGGCATCATCTGCACTAACCAGGAACCCGCAGCTGTCTTCTTGGGTGCATAACTGACTTTGTCTTCTCACCGGTAGTTCTTCTTTTGCACTTTCACCTGGGTTAGCAGGGGCTCCTGTTCTCCCTGGACTCTTCAGTGTTTCTTGGACTTGGTCCCCTTCTTCCACAGGTCTTCGAGTCCAGGAATACAACATTGGTGTCTTGCAGTCTCTTCGGGTTCTTGCATAACCTTCTATCACAACTTTATGTGTGTTCTAGGAAACTTACTGTGATTTACTCCTGTTTTCCTGGTCTCTCGGGTGGGTTCTATTACTTACCTTTGGTGTTTTCTTATACTCCCAATGCCCCTCTACACACAACACTTGCCTAGGTGGGAAACCGACTTTCACATTCCACTATTTTAGTATATGGTTTGTGTTTCCTCTAGGTCCATTGCAACCTACTGTGATTTTCACTATTTGCACTATTTTCCACCTTTTTTTACAGCTATATCTGCATTCTAGTGTATTTACTGTGTATATTACTTACCTCCTAAATGAGTATAATCTCTAAGGTATTTTTGGCATTGTGTCACTAAAAATAAAGCACCTGTTTTTTAGCATGACTGGGTATTTTCTTTGCTGTGTGTGAGTACTGTGTGTCTACAATGGTACTGCAAGAGCTTTGCATGTCTCCTAGATAAGCATTGGCTGCTTAGCTACAGTTACCCCTAGACAGCCTGGCTTCTAGACACTGACTACATTTCACTAATCAGGTATAACTGGACCTGATATATGGTGTAATTACCTTTTGTACCCACTACAAACCAGGCCAGCCACCCACAGGTTGTGAGGGTGTTTGTGAATGAATCGGGGAGGGGGTGTGTGTTTGAATTTGGGAGGTGAGTTTGGTTGGGTAGAGGAGTAAGTTTGGATGGGGGGAAAAGGTGCTTGCTGAGGGGGGTGGGGGAGCCGCCTAACGGTGACAGGGAGTGAATTCCCTGTCACCGGTAGGCCCTACCACTATGGTTTACGTGGCGTTGCTAACGGTGTGGAAACCATGGCTTTAGGCTGGCTCATAATGCCACCAGCGGTACTCTGAGGGCCTCTGGGTCAGAGATGAATATCTACGGGCCTGCGGTTCATACAGCCAAGGCGGTGTGAGTGGTGATGTGGCGGGTTGGCAGCGGCGAACCCACTACACTCATAATGTGGTGGTATACACCGCCAGCCTGTTGGCAGTGATACCGCCACATTAACCCCCACAGTGTCTATATACTCAGATAACCCACTAGTGTAGTAGATATATGGAGAGACATTCTTACAGTGATTGAACTACTTAAAGACTTTGGCACATAATCGGGCTTAAAGCTAAATTGGTCAAAAGCATGGTTTTTCCCAATTAGGGGGTCTATCGGAAGCAGAGAAGGAGGTACGACCCAACGTAGTGATTCAGTGGCGACTTTTAACTGGTTCTGTGCCTTGGACGAGATGATCTCGTCCAAGGCTACAGTTCCCCTGTGCCTTGGACGAGATCATCTTGTCCTAGGCACAGGGGAACTTGGGGGCGCGCTAGCACGCCCCCGTGCACCCCCCCTTCCCCCCCCCAGGCGGGGATGGACGGGGAAGACCTTCCCCTTCCACCCCCGCCCCCCCCACGGCAATCCGATGACGTCAGCACGCGCACAGTGCGCTGACGTCATCTAGTGTTGCCGGCGCGCTGGAAGCCATTTGCTTCCAGCGCGTCTTCGGAGCAGGAGCTCAAAGGTGAGTCCTCTCCGTTTTTGGGGAGCGGGGGGGTTGAGAAAACAGACACGGTGGGAAAGGAAAGGGTTTTTCCTTTCCCCCTGTGTCTGTTTTCTCAAGATTCCTGCTCCTCGATCGCGGGCAGGGCCCGCGATCTTGGAGCAGGAATCTCCACTAGCCACCAGGGATTTTCTTTTTGCCTAAATTTGGGGGTGACCCCTTGGGCAAGGGTCGCCCCCCCCGGGGGCAATTTTTATTTGTATTTCGCCCCCCCCCGGGGGCAGATCCGCCGATTTTTCGGCGGATCTGCCCCCAGGGGGGGGCGAAAACCACTAGACACCAGGGATTTCTTTTTTTATGTTTGTTTTTGGAGGCGACCCCTTGGGCAAGGGTCGCCCCCCCGGGGGCAATTTTTATTTGTATTTCGCCCCCCCCTGGGGGCAGATCTGCCGTTTTTTCGGCGGATCTGCCCCCAGGGGGGGGCGAAAACCACTAGACCCCAGGGATATCTTTCTTTGTGTGTTTTTGGGGGCGACCCCTTGGGCAAGGGTAGCCCGCCCCTCCCGGGGACAATTTTTATTTGTATTTCGCCCCCCCCTGGGGGCAGATCCGCCGATTTTTCGGCGGATCTGCCCCCAGGGGGGGGCGAAAACCACTAGACACCAGGGATATCTTTTTTTTTGTTTGTTTTTGGGGGCGACCCCTTGGGCAAGGGTCGCCCCCCCCCGGGGGCAATTTTTATTTGTATTTCGCCCCCCCCGGGGGCAGATCCGCTGTTTTTTCGGCGGATCTGCCCCCGGGGGGGGCGAAAACCACTAGACACCAGGGATATCTTTGTTTATGTGTGTTTTTGGGGGCGACCCCTTGGGCAAGGGTCGCCCCCCCCGGGGGCAATTTTTATTTGTATTTCGCCCCCCCCTGGGGGCAGATCCGCTGTTTTTTCGGCGGATCTGCCCCCGGGGGGGGCGAAAACCACTAGACACCAGGGACATCTTTGTTTATGTGCGTTTTTGGGGGCGACCCTCCCCCGGGGGCAATTTTTATTTGTATTTTGCCCCCCCCGGGGGCAGATCAGCCAATTTTTGGGCTGATCTGCCCCCGGGGGGGGGGGGGGCGAAAACCACTAGACACCAGGGATTTTGTTTTTATTGTTTATTTTGGGGGCAACTCCTGTGGCAAGGGTCGCTCCCCTGGGGAGCTTTTTTTTTTTCTGTTTCGGCCCCCCCGATGGCAGACCAGCCATTTTTTGGACGATCTGGCCCGGGGGGGGGGGTGGAAGCACACTAGGTGCCAGGGATTGTGTTTGGTGTTTGTTTGGGGGCCCCCCTTGGGCAACGGTCACCCCCCCTAAGGTGGGGAAAATTTGTATTGCCCATCTCTGCCCGTAATTTTGTAGGGCCATCTGCCCCCAAGGAGGGCAGAGATCACCAATACGGCAGGGATTTTTTTATTTTGTGTTGTGCTGGTGGTGCCCCCTTGGGGAAGGGTCACCCCCTGAAAGGGGGCACAGAGGTGTTGCCCATTTCTGCCCCCCTTGGGGTCAGATTGGCCAATTCTTTTACGCCCATCTACCCCGAGGGGGGCAGGATCCACTTAGGTACCAGGGACAACTTCTAAGTTCTTGGTGGTGGGGTGTTTGTCAACTGGCAAAGTATTTGTATTTGTGATTATAACAATTTATTTCTTCTTTTTCTTCTAGTTCAACGCTTTTGCTTCCTTTGCTGTGGATCTTTGCGGTTTTGGCAGTAGTTGTCCTGTGGTTTGCATAGTTGCATGTTTTAGGTAAGTGAACGCAATTTACTCCAAAGGAGTATTATTGACATGTTTGTAGGTGGTGTACTAAATGCAGTATTGTGTGTTTGACATTGTCCTTAGATTTGAGCACAGTGGTGTTTGTGTTGTCATATGTCTAAATTGCTTTTTTCTTTTTTCTTTTTAGTGGGATATCATTGGTGATTGCTGTCTGTGCAGAGTAGTTGCTTGGTGAGTAGCTATTTCAGGCAACTGTGTGGTATAGTTTTTTGTAGTACATAACTCTTTGTGATAAAGCTACACTTTGTTTATTACTTATTTTAGTGCTAGTTGTTGTTGGCAATCCATTTGTTGTTAGGATCATGGCTAGCCGCAAAGTGACCGCTCAGCAGGTTGTTCGCATGCTCTTTGAGTCGTCTTCAGACCATGATTACGACACTGACTCTGCATCTGAGGCGGAGGAGGAAGCAGGAGATTCTGGAAGTGAGTTTTCTGTCCGAGAGTATTCTTCTGATGAGGAAGCTACTCTCAGTGCAGATGAAGGGCCTGTGTTAGAGGAGGACATTGATGTGCCAAGAGTGCAGCAGCCTGGGGCTGCAGGGTTTCCCATTGGAAGACCTGACACCTGGATTGCCCCAAACATGGAGCAGCCACAGTTACCTGCATTTACTGGTCTCCCAGGGTGTAGAGTTAATACGGAAAACTTTCTGCCTGTCCATTTCTTTCACTTGTTTATGGACGATGTATTTTTGGAAGAGATTGTGGAGCAGACAAATGTGTATGCAGAGCGATATTTGCGGGACAACGCTGCCAGACTTAAGCCTCAGTCTAGAGCTACTCATTAGGTTCCCACATATCTGGAAGAGATGAAAAGGTTTTTAGGTTTGTCTTTTTTGATGGGGTTGATCAGGAAGCCGTTACTGGCTTCTTATTGGTCTACTAGTCCCTTGATGGCAACTGCTATATTTCCTGCAACTATGACACGTAATCGGTATTTGCTTCTTCTTCGTAGGCTGCATTTTGTAGACAATGCTTTAGCCTTGCCACGAGATCACCCTGATTGTGACCGCCTTTTAAGATTAGGCCTGTCCTTGATCATTTTGTGGATCGGTTTTCAAAGGTCTATGTCCCAGGCAAAGAGATAAGTGTGGACGAGTCTTTGGTCCTTTTCAAGGGGCGTTTAGTTTTTAAGCAGTACATTCCTAGTAAGAGGGCACGGTATGGGATTAAATTGTATCTGCTGTCAGAAAGCAGTACAGGATATGTGTATAATTTCCGGGTCTACACTGGTAGGGATTCCAGTATTGACCCTCCTGGTTGTCCGGCCACTTTTGGAGTTAGCGAAAAAATTGTGTGGGAACTTGCTAGACGGCTGTTTAACAAAGGTCACCATTTGTACGTAGATAATTTCTACACTGGAGTGCAGTTGTTCAAGGAGTTGTTTAGGGTGGACACTGTTGCTTGTGGCACAATCCGTTCTAACCGGAAAGGCTATCCAAGGGAGCTTGTCTGTAAAAAACTTGACAGGGGACAGTGCAGTGCCTTGCGGAATAATGAGCTGCTAGCTCTGAAATTTTCAGACAGGAGGGATGTGTACATGCTATCGACCATCCATGATGAAAGTACTTCCCCTGTGGCTGTTTGGGGTCAGGTTGTGGAAGTGCGCAAACCTGCGTGCATTTTGGACTACAATAGGCACATGGGTGGTGTTGATAGAGTAGATCAGAGGTTAGAACCTTACACTGCTCTTCGTAAGTCATATGTGTGGTATAAAAAGTTGGCCCTACATTTATTTCATTTGGCAACTTTTAATGCCTTTATTGTATACAAGGATTGTTCACCCGAGTCAAGGATGACATTTGTTAAATTTCAGGAGTCGGTGATAGAAAGCCTTATTGTGGTGGAACCGGCAAGAGTTCCTAGAGTAGAAGTGGTGGAGGATGTGGCTAGATTGAAAGATCGGCACTTTCCAGATCACATTCCTCCCACTCCCAAAAAAGACATGCCCACAAAGAAATGTAGAGTATGTGCCCGGAGATTAATCCGGAGGGAGAGACGGATGTACTGCCCCGAATGCCCTTCAAAGCCTGGGCTGTGTGTTCCCGGCTGTTACAGAAGTTACCATACCCAAAATAAATTCTGGGAAATACCTTGAGCGTAAGCTGTCTGTTTTATATTTTCATATGTTTCACGGTTGGCATCTGTTGTGTATTTAGTTAGAGCTTTTGTGTTTGTAGTTTTGTGCTTATTTTATAATTAGTAGTTTCTTTGTTTATAAATAAAAAAAAGTGATTGCGGTGTGCGTGGGGTGGCGCTTGGCTGGCAGTGTGCGTGGGGTGGCGCTTGGCTGGCGATGTGCGTGGGGTGGCGCTTGGCTGGCGGTGTGCGTGGGGTGGCGCTTGGCTGGCGGTGTGCGTGGGGTGGCGCTTGGCTGGCGGTGCTAGCCGAACGGCAGTCCACACTCCCATCAGCTGGTGTGATTCTTGTATCAGGCATGTGGGCGTATGTAAGTGATGGGCCCTTGAGTGGCCTGGTCTGTCGATGTGAGTGTTGTAATGTGCTGGGCCCGTGGCTGGCGGTGTGAATGGTCTTGTGCGTGTCATGTATGAAAGGTGTGTGAATGGCCTGTAAAGCGGTTGGTGCCTTGTCGCGGCTTTACAGCTCACGATCTGTGAGTCATTGGTTCACTTTTTTGCCTTTCAGTTATTAGCAGTGCATTTCAGTTTTGTGAAATCTCTTGTTAATAAAATTTGATCCACTGAACCATCACTCACCCTCGTGCCAAATCCAACCAGTATGTGTTGTAAAAAAAGACAAAACCTGCTCCGCTGTAATCAGGCGTCGCAGCACACCTGTGACACGCTAGGTGCCTCGGGTGGGACCCCGATGATGAAGCATGCCACCAACTTGGTTGGTGGGTGAGGGGTCTTCTTCACATAACCTAAGTGTGTTTCTTTTCACAATTTTAGTGTTTGGCACATCACAGACATATGTGCACACATCAAAGTGATATATTCCAAAAATGCCTGTGTTTGGGGGGGGAGGGCCCACCTATGTTTTTGGTCCAGGGTGCGGCTGTCATGTAGGGAAACCTACAAAACCCAGAAACTTTTTAAAAATAGGCACCCCAAGGAGTCCAGGGAGGTGTGGCTTGCGTGGCTCCCCCAACTATCCCTTCTATCCCTTCAGGTTTTGGGCCTTATTCTGTTGCAGGCACCTGGCCCACCCACACAAGTGAGGTATCATTTTTATCGGGAGACTTGGGGGAATGCTGGGTGGAAGGAAATTTGTGGCTCCTCTCAGATTCCAGAACTTTCTGCCACAGAAATGTGAGGAACATGTGTTTTTTTAGCCACATTTTGAGGTTTGAAAAGGATTCTGGGTAACAGAACCTGGTCCGAGCCCCGCAAGTCACCCCTCCTTTGATTCCCCTAGGTCTCTAGTTTTTTTAGAAATGCACAGGTTTGGTAGGTTTCCCTAGGTGCCGGCTGAGCTAGAGGCCAAAATCTACAGGTAGGCACTTCGCAAAAAACACCTCCGTTTTTTTCCAAAATTTAGGATGTGTCCACGTTGCGCTTTGGGGTGTTTCCTGTCGCCGGTGCTAGGCCTACCCACGCAAGTGAGGTATCATTTTTATCGGGAGACTTGGGGGAACGCTGGGTGGAAGGAGATTTGTAGCTCCTCTCAGATTCCAGAACTTTCTGCCACAGAAATGTGAGGAACATGTGTTTTTTTAGCCAAATTTTGAGGTTTGCAAAGGATTCTGGGTAACAGAACCTGGTCCGAGCCCCGCAAGTCACCCCTCCTTGGATTCCCCTAGGTCTCTAGTTTTCAGAAATGCACAGGTTTGGTAGGTTTCCCTAGGTGCCGGCTGAGCTAGAGGCCAAAATCTACAGGTAGGCACTTCGCAAAAAACACCTCTGTTTTTTCCCAAAATTTAGGATGTGTCCACGTTGCGCTTTGGGGTGTTTCCTGTCGCCGGCGCTAGGCCTACCCACGCAAGTGAGGTATCATTTTTATCGGGATACTTGGGGGAACGCTGGGTGGAAGGAAATTTGTAGCTCCTCTCAGATTCCAGAACTTTCTGCCACAGAAATGTGAGGGACATGTGTTTTTTTAGCCAAATTTTGAGGTTTGCAAAGGATTCTGGGTAACAGAACCTGGTCCGAGCCCCGCAAGTCACCCCTCCTTGGATTCCCCTAGGTCTCTAGTTTTCAGAAATGCACAGGTCTGGTAGCTTTCCCTAGGTGCCGGCTGAGCTAGAGGCCAAAATCTACAGGTAGGCACTTCGCAAAAAACACCTCAGTTTTTTCCCAAAATTTAGGATGTGTCCATGTTGCGCTTTGGGGTGTTTCCTGTCGCCAGCGCTAGGCCTACCCACGCAAGTGAGGTATGATTTTTATCCGGAGACTTGGGGGAACGCTGGGTGGAAGAAAATTTGTAGCTCCTCTCAGATTCCAGAACTTTCTGCCACAAAAATGTGAGGAACATGTGTTTTTTTAGCCAAATTTTGAGGTTTGCAAAGGATTCTGGGTAACAGAACCTGGTCCGAGCCCCGCAAGTCACCCCTCCTTGGATTCCCCTAGGTCTCTAGTTTTCAGAAATGCACAGGTTTGGTAGGTTTCCCTAGGTGCCGGCTGAGCTAGAGGCCAAAATCTACAGGTAGGCACTTCGCAAAAAACACCTCTGTTTTTTTCCAAAATTTAGGATGTGTCCACGTTGCGCTTTGGGGTGTTTCCTGTCGCCGGTGCTAGGCCTACCCACGCAAGTGAGGTATCATTTTTATCGGGATACTTGGGGGAACGCTGGGTGGAAGGAAATTTGTAGCTCCTCTCAGATTCCAGAACTTTCTGCCACAGAAATGTGAGGGACATGTGTTTTTTTAGCCAAATTTTGAGGTTTGCAAAGGATTCTGGGTAACAGAACCTGGTCCGAGCCCCGCAAGTCACCCCTCCTTGGATTCCCCTAGGTCTCTAGTTTTCAGAAATGCACAGGTTTGGTAGGTTTCCCTAGGTGCCGGCTGAGCTAGAGGCCAAAATCTACAGGTAGGCACTTCGCAAAAAACACCTCCGTTTTTTCCCAAAATTTAGGATGTGTCCACGTTGCGCTTTGGGGTGTTTCCTGTCGCCGGCGCTAGGCCTACCCACGCAAGTGAGGTATCATTTTTATCGGGAGACTTGGGGGAACGCTGGGTGGAAGGAAATTTGTAGCTCCTCTCAGATTCCAGAACTTTCTGCCACAAAAATGTGAGGAACATGTGTTTTTTTAGCCAAATTTTGAGGTTTGCAAAGGATTCTGGGCAACAGAACCTGGTCCGAGCCCCGCAAGTCACCCCTCCTTGGATTCCCCTGGGTCTCTAGTTTTCAGAAATGCACAGGTTTGGTAGGTTTCCCTAGGTGCCGGCTGAGCTAGAGGCCAAAATCTACAGGTAGGTACTTCGCAAAAAACACCTCTGTTTTTTTCGAAAATTTAGGATGTGTCCACGTTGCGCTTTGGGGTGTTTCCTGTCGCCGGCGCTAGGCCTACCCACGCAAGTGAGGTATCATTTTTATCGGGAGACTTGGGGGAACGCTGGGTGGAAGGAAATTTGTAGCTCCTCTCAGATTCCAGAACTTTCTGCCACAGAAATGTGAGGAACATGTGTTTTTTTAGCCAAATTTTGAGGTTTGCAAAGGATTCTGGGTAACAGAACCTGGTCCGAGCCCCGCAAGTCACCCCTCCTTGGATTCCCCTAGGTCTCTAGTTTTCAGAAATGCACAGGTTTGGTAGCTTTCCCTAGGTGCCGGCTGAGCTAGAGGCCAAAATCTACAGGTAGGCACTTCGCAAAAAACACCTCTGTTTTTTTCCAAAATTTAGGATGTGGCCACTTTGCGCTTTGGGGTGTTTCCTGTCGCCGGCGCTAGGCCTACCCACGCAAGTGAGGTATCATTTTTATCGGGAGACTTGGGGGAACGCTGGTTGGAAGGAAATTTGTAGCTCCTCTCAGATTCCAGAACTTTCTGCCACAGAAATGTGAGGAACATGTGTTTTTTTAGCCAAATTTTGAGGTTTGCAAAGGATTCTGGGTAACAGAACCTGGTCCGAGCCCCGCAAGTCACCCATCCTTGGATTCCCCTAGGTCTCTAGTTTTCAGAAATGCACAGGTTTGGTAGGTTTCCCTAAGTGCCGGCTGAGCTAGAGGCCAAAATCTACAGGTAGGCACTTCGCAAAAAACACCTCCGTTTTTTTCCAAAATTTAGGATGTGTCCACGTTGCGCTTTGGGGTGTTTCCTGTCGCCGGCGCTAGGCCTACCCACGCAAGTGAGGTATCATTTTTATCCGGAGACTTGGGGGAACACTGGGTGGAAGAAAATTTGTAGCTCCTCTCAGATTCCAGAACTTTCTGCCACAAAAATGTGAGGAACATGTGTTTTTTTAGCCAAATTTTGAGGTTTGCAAAGGATTCTAGGTAACAGAACCTGGTCCGAGCACCGCAAGTCACCCCTCCTTGGATTCCCCTAGGTCACTAGTTTTCAGAAATGCACAGGTTTGGTAGGTTTCCCTAGTTGCCGGCTGAGCTAGAGGCCAAAATCTACAGGTAGGCACTTCGCAAAAAACACCTCCGTTTTTTTCCAAAATTTAGGATGTGTCCATGTTGCGCTTTGGGGTGTTTCCTGTCGCCGGCGCTAGGCCTACCCACGCAAGTGAGGTATCATTTTTATCCGGAGACTTGGGGGAACACTGGGTGGAAGAAAATTTGTAGCTCCTCTCAGATTCCAGAACTTTCTGCCACAAAAATGTGAGGAACATGTGTTTTTTTAGCCAAAGTTTGAGGTTTGCAAAGGATTCTGGGTAACAGAACCTGGTCCGAACCCCGCAAGTCACCCCTCCTTGAATTCCCCTAGGTCTCTAGTTTTCAGAAATGCACAGGTTTGGTAGGTTTCCCTAGGTGCCGGCTGAGCTAGAGGCCAAAATCTACAGGTAGGCACTTCGCAAAAAACACCTCTGTTTTTTTCCAAAATTTAGGAGGTGTCCACGTTGCGCTTTGGGGTGTTTCCTGTCGCCGGCGCTAGGCCTACCCACGCAAGTGAGGTATCATTTTTATCGGGATACTTGGGGGAACGCTGGGTGGAAGGAAATTTGTAGCTCCTCTCAGATTCCAGAACTTTCTGCCACAGAAATGTGAGGGACATGTGTTTTTTTTGCCAAATTTTGAGGTTTGCAAAGGATTCTGGGTAACAGAACCTTGTCCGAGCCCCGCAAGTCACCCCTCCTTGGATTCCCCTAGGTCTCTAGTTTTCAGAAATGCACAGGTTTGGTAGGTTTCCCTAGGTGCCGGCTGAGCTAGAGGCCAAAATCTACAGGTAGGCACTTCGCAAAAAACACCTCTGTTTTTTTCCAAAATTTAGGATGTGTCCACGTTGCGCTTTGGGGTGTTTCCTGTCGCCGGCGCTAGGCCTACCCACGCAAGTGAGGTATCATTTTTATCGGGATACTTGGGGGAACGCTGGGTGGAAGGAAATTTGTAGCTCCTCTCAGATTCCAGAACTTTCTGCCACAGAAATGTGAGGGACATGTGTTTTTTTAGCCAAATTTTGAGGTTTGCAAAGGATTCTGGGTAACAGAACCTGGTCCGAGCCCCGCAAGTCACCCCTCCTTGGATTCCCCTAGGTCTCTAGTTTTCAGAAATGCACAGGTTTGGTAGCTTTCCCTAGGTGCCGGCTGAGCTAGAGGCCAAAATCTACAGGTAGGCACTTCGCAAAAAACACCTCAGTTTTTTTCCAAAATTTAGGATGAGTCCATGTTGCGCTTTGGGGTGTTTCCTGTCGCCAGCGCTAGGCCTACCCACGCAAGTGAGGTATCATTTTTATCCGGAGACTTGGGGGAACGCTGGGTGGAAGAAAATTTGTAGCTCCTCTCAGATTCCAGAACTTTCTGCCACAAAAATGTGAGGAACATGTGTTTTTTTAGCCAAATTTTGAGGTTTGCAAAGGATTCTGGGTAACAGAACCTGGTCCGAGCCCCGCAAGTCACCCCTCCTTGGATTCCCCTAGGTCTCTAGTTTTCAGAAATGCACAGGTTTGGTAGGTTTCCCTAGGTGCCGGCTGAGCTAGAGGCCAAAATCTACAGGTAGGCACTTCGCAAAAAACACCTCTGTTTTTTTTCCAAAATTTAGGATGTGTCCACGTTGCGCTTTGGGGTGTTTCCTGTCGCCGGTGCTAGGCCTACCCACGCAAGTGAGGTATCATTTTTATCGGGAGACGTGGGGGAACGCTGGGTGGAAGAAAATTTGTGGCTCCTCTCAGATTCCAGAACTTTCTGCCACAGAAATGTGAGGAACATGTGTTTTTTTAGCCACATTTTGAGGTTTGCAAAGGATTCTGGGTAACAGAACCTGGTCCCAGCCACACAAGTCACCCCATCTTGGATTCCCCCAGGTCTCTAGTTTTCAGAAATGCACAGGTTTGGTAAGTTTCCCTAGGTGGCAGCTGAGCTACAGGCCAAAATCTACAGGTAGGCACTTTGCAAAAAACACCTCTGTTTTCCTTCAAAAATTTGGCTGTGTCCACGTTGCGCTTTGGGGCGTTTCCTGTCGCGGGCGCTAGGCCTACCCACACAAGTGAGGTATCATTTTTATCAGGAGACGTGGGGGAACGCTGGGTGGAAGGAAATTTGTGGCTCCTCTCAGATTCCAGAACTTTCTGCCACAGAAATGTGAGGAACATGTGTTTTTTTAGCCAAATTTTGAGGTTTGCAAAGGATTCTGGGTAACAGAACCTGGTCCGAGCCACACAAGTCACCCCTTCTTGGATTCCCCTAGTTCTCTAGTTTTCAGAAATGCACAGGTTTGGTAGGTTTCCCTAGGTGGCGGCTGAGCTACAGGCCAAAATCTACAGGTAGGCACTTTGCTAAAAACAGGTCTGTTTTCTGTGATGTGTCCACGTTGCGCTTTGGGGCGTTTCCTGTCGCGGGCGCTAGGCCTACCCACACAAGTGAGGTATCATTTTTATCGGGAGACGTGGGGGAACGCTGGGTGGAAGGAAATGTGTGGCTCCTCTCAGATTCCAGAACTTTCTGCCACAGAAATGTGAGGGACATGTGTTTTTTTAGCCAAATTTTGAGGTTTGCAAAGGATTCTGGGTAACAGAACCTGGTCCGAGCCCCGCAAGTCACCCCTCCTTGGATTCCCCTAGGTCTCTAGTTTTCAGAAATGCACAGGTTTGGTAGGTTTCCCTAGGTGCCGGCTGAGCTAGAGGCCAAAATCTACAGGTAGGCACTTCGCAAAAAACACCTCTGTTTTTTCCCAAAATTTAGGATGTGTCCACGTTGCGCTTTGGGGTGTTTCCTGTCGCCGGCGCTAGGCCTACCCACGCAAGTGAGGTATCATTTTTATCGGGAGACTTGGGGGAACGCTGGGTGGAAGGAAATTTGTAGCTCCTCTCAGATTCCAGAACTTTCTGCCACAAAAATGTGAGGAACATGTGTTTTTTTAGCCAAATTTTGAGGTTTGCAAAGGATTCTGGGCAACAGAACCTGGTCCGAGCCCCGCAAGTCACCCCTCCTTGGATTCCCCTGGGTCTCTAGTTTTCAGAAATGCACAGGTTTGGTAGGTTTCCCTAGGTGCCGGCTGAGCTAGAGGCCAAAATCTACAGGTAGGTACTTCGCAAAAAACACCTCTGTTTTTTTCGAAAATTTAGGATGTGTCCACGTTGCGCTTTGGGGTGTTTCCTGTCGCCGGCGCTAGGCCTACCCACGCAAGTGAGGTATCATTTTTATCGGGAGACTTGGGGGAACGCTGGGTGGAAGGAAATTTGTAGCTCCTCTCAGATTCCAGAACTTTCTGCCACAGAAATGTGAGGAACATGTGTTTTTTTAGCCAAATTTTGAGGTTTGCAAAGGATTCTGGGTAACAGAACCTGGTCCGAGCCCCGCAAGCCACCCCTCCTTGGATTCCCCTAGGTCTCTAGTTTTCAGAAATGCACAGGTTTGGTAGCTTTCCCTAGGTGCCGGCTGAGCTAGAGGCCAAAATCTACAGGTAGGCACTTCGCAAAAAACACCTCTGTTTTTTTCCAAAATTTAGGATGTGGCCACTTTGCGCTTTGGGGTGTTTCCTGTCGCCGGCGCTAGGCCTACCCACGCAAGTGAGGTATCATTTTTATCGGGAGACTTGGGGGAACGCTGGTTGGAAGGAAATTTGTAGCTCCTCTCAGATTCCAGAACTTTCTGCCACAGAAATGTGAGGAACATGTGTTTTTTTAGCCAAATTTTGAGGTTTGCAAAGGATTCTGGGCAACAGAACCTGGTCCGAGCCCCGCAAGTCACCCATCCTTGGATTCCCCTAGGTCTCTAGTTTTCAGAAATGCACAGGTTTGGTAGGTTTCCCTAGGTGCCGGCTGAGCTAGAGGCCAAAATCTACAGGTAGGCACTTCGCAAAAAACACCTCTGTTTTTTCCCAAAATTTAGGATGTGTCCACGTTGCGCTTTGGGGTGTTTCCTGTCGCCGGCGCTAGGCCTACCCACGCAAGTGAGGTATCATTTTTATCGGGATACTTGGGGGAACGCTGGGTGGAAGGAAATTTGTAACTCCTCTCAGATTCCAGAACTTTCTGCCACAGAAATGTGAGGGACATGTGTTTTTTTAGCCAAATTTTGAGGTTTGCAAAGGATTCTAGGTAACAGAACCTGGTCCGAGCACCGCAAGTCACCCCTCCTTGGATTCCCCTAGGTCACTAGTTTTCAGAAATGCACAGGTTTGGTAGGTTTCCCTAGGTGCCGGCTGAGCTAGAGGCCAAAATCTACAGATAGGCACTTCGCAAAAAACACCTCAGTTTTTTTCCAAAATTTAGGATGTGTCCATGTTGCGCTTTGGGGTGTTTCTTGTCGCCGGCGCTAGGCCTACCCACGCAAGTGAGGTATCATTTTTATCCGGAGACTTGGGGGAACACTGGGTGGAAGAAAATTTGTAGCTCCTCTCAGATTCCAGAACTTTCTGCCACAAAAATGTGAGGAACATGTGTTTTTTTAGCCAAAGTTTGAGGTTTGCAAAGGATTCTGGGTAACAGAACCTGGTCCGAACCCCTCAAGTCACCCCTCCTTGAATTCCCCTAGGTCTCTAGTTTTCAGAAATGCACAGGTTTGGTAGGTTTCCCTAGGTGCCGGCTGAGCTAGAGGCCAAAATCTACAGGTAGGCACTTCGCAAAAAACACCTCTGTTTTTTTCCAAAACTTAGGATGTGTCCACGTTGCGCTTTGGGGTGTTTCCTGTCGCCGGCGCTAGGCCTACCCACGCAAGTGAGGTATCATTTTTATCGGGATACTTGGGGGAACGCTGGGTGGAAGGAAATTTGTAGCTCCTCTCAGATTCCAGAACTTTCTGCCACAGAAATGTGAGGGACATGTGTTTTTTTTGCCAAATTTTGAGGTTTGCAAAGGATTCTGGGTAACAGAACCTGGTCCGAGCCCCGCAAGTCACCCCTCCTTGGATTCCCCTAGGTCTCTAGTTTTCAGAAATGCACAGGTTTGGTAGGTTTCCCTAGGTGCCGGCTGAGCTAGAGGCCAAAATCTACAGGTAGGCACTTCGCAAAAAACACCTCTGTTTTTTTCCAAAATTTAGGATGTGTCCACGTTGCGCTTTGGGGTGTTTCCTGTCGCCGGCGCTAGGCCTACCCACGCAAGTGAGGTATCATTTTTATCGGGAGACTTGGGGGAACGCTGGGTGGAAGGAAATTTGTAGCTCCTGTCAGATTCCAGAACTTTCTGCCACAAAAATGTGAGGGACATGTGTTTTTTTTGCCAAATTTTGAGGTTTGCAAAGGATTCTGGGTAACAGAACCTGGTCCGAGCCCCGCAAGTCACCCCTCCTTGGATTCCCCTAGGTCTCTAGTTTTCAGAAATGCACAGGTTTGGTAGGTTTCCCTAAGTGCCGGCTGAGCTAGAGGCCAAAATCTACAGGTAGGCACTTCGCAAAAAACACCTCCGTTTTTTTCCAAAATTTAGGATGTGTCCACGTTGCGCTTTGGGGTGTTTCCTGTCGCCGGCGCTAGGCCTACCCACACAAGTGAGGTATCATTTTTATCGGGAGACTTAGGGGAACATAGATTAGCAAAACAAGTGCTATTGCCCCTTGTCTTTCTCTACATTTTTTCCTTCCAAACATAGGAGAGTGTGTAAAAAAGATATCTATTTGAGAAATTCCCTATAATTCACATGCTTGTATGGTCACCCCGGAATTCAGAGATGTGCAAATAACCACTGCTCCTCAGCACCTTATCTTGTGCCCTTTTTGGAAATGCAAAGGTTTTCTTGATAGCAATTTTGTACTCTTTATATTTCAGCAAATGAATTGCTGTATACCCGGTATAGAATGAAAACGCACTGCAGGGTGCAGCTCATTTATTGGCTCTGGGTTCCTCGGGTTCTTGATGAACCTACAAGCCCTATATATCCCTGCAACCAGAGGAGTCCAGCAGAGGTAACGGTATATTGCTTTCCATAATCTGACATTGCAGGGAAAAGTTACAGAGTAAAACGTAGAGAAAAATTGATGTTTTTTTCACCTCAATTTCAATATTTTTCTTTTTCAGCTGTTATTTTCTGTAGGAAACCCTTGTAGGATCTACACAAATGACCCCTTGCTGAATTCAGAATTTTGTCTACTTTTCAGAAATGGTTAGGTTTCTGGGATCCAGCATTGGTTTCATGCCCATTCCTGTCACTGACCGGAAGGAGGCTGAAAGCACAAAAAATTGCAAAAATGGGGTATGCCCCAGTAAAATGCCAAAAGTGTGTTGAAAAATTGGGTTTTCTGATTGAAGTCTGCCTGTTCCTGAAAGCTAGGAAGCTGCTGAGTTTAGCACTACAAACCCTTTGTTGATGCCATTTTCAGGGGGAAATCCACAAGCCTTCTTCTGCAGCCACTTTTTCCATTTTTTAAAAAAAAAAACGAAATTTTCACTGTATTTTGGCCAATTTCTTGGCCTCCTTCAAGGGAACCCACAATGTCTGGGTACCTCTAGAATCCCTAGGATGTTGGAAAAGAAGGACGCAAATTTGGCTTGGTTAGCTTATGTGGACAAAAAGTTATGAGGGCCTAAGCGCGAACTGCCCCAAATAGGCAAAAAAAGGCCTGGCACAGGAGGGGGAAAAGGCCTGGCAGCGAAGGGGTTAATATTCCACTACTTAGATGTTTTTGTATTACTTGGACAAAAATATCATACAGAGTAATCAGGGGGCGGCAGTCACAAGGATATGCTAATCAGTGCCCTTCTGGAAATCCCTGCCCCTCTCCCCGATGGGCAATGTGGCAATTGCCAAATGTTGATTTTACCCCAATTACTATACCATTTCTTGACATTGCCTGTGACCTTATCCAAGAACTTCTTTTGTAATCTGGATAGTGTACTCTCTGATCTAATATGGAGGATGGGCAAAAAATGAGTTGCTCTGCGGGAACTGTACAATGCCTTGGGCAGGGATGACCTAGGGGAACAGCATTATGAACTGTATCATGTCATAGTCCAACTGCAATGGCTTCAGAAGTGGATGTCGACAATACCTAACCCAGAAAGGACGTACTTGAGACTGAGCCTGTGAAGGATCCCACTGTTGGAATGGATGTTATGTCCTCCTAAACTGGGCAAGAGGACAGGGGGCAAATTGGCAAAGTGCTACATAATGCTGGCATAGTAACACACAACTTAGAGGGAAAATTGCACATTATGCGCCAAAACTACCCTTGTAGACACTACCCGCTCCCTGCGACATAACACAACACCACAACACTAAACCATGGACTGAGGTTGCACTTGTAGTCTTAATGGATTTATACGAACACAACATGCTCAGGACCTTTCAAGAATTGGAGGACAAATGTAGAGTAAGGGGTGGACAATTTCTAACACACAACACCTTGATGGCAAGGATAGGAGCCAATTGGGGACTGGAATGCAAAAAAACAATGACCCCCACAACATTGCACCTTTTTCTCACACATGGCATAAGCAGGAGAACTGTGACACTGCTGTATAGGACATTATTAGAGACATGATCTACCACTTACCCAACCCTCAGAGAGAAGTGGTTGACAAATGCGGGTCAAGATTTGTTGAATAATCAATAGGAAACCCCACTAGAATATGTTAAGAGGGTCTCCCGCACCTCTTGATTCAAATATAGCCAACTCAGTAATTTACATCAAACCTATCTAACCCCGAAGTGCATAAATGCTATGTATCCATGATCAAACCCTAATCGCCCTAGTTGTGCGTGCTCAGGAGCAGATTTTAATCACATGGACTGGGCTTATCTGATAATTACTCAGGTGTGGATGGAAATGACATTGACAGCAGAAATTATGGGTAAATCATTGATGACTGATCTAACTTCCTGCCTGTTGGGGGTGCTACCATGTTCCAAAAAGAATAAATGTGTGATGAGGTTTATAGACTTGGCCCTAGTTCTGACTAAATGACAAATAGCGATGACAGGGAAATTGCTTACTTCTCCCACACTGAAAACTTGGTTATGGATCTCCGCAAGTAAGCCACTGCTGAGGTGGAGGTGTAGCAACCTTTGAGGGCAAGAGGACTCAAGGGAACCCTGGCTGACACTTGGGATAAATACCTGGAAAAACTGACTGCCAAAACGAACAACAGACAGCTGTGAGCACTTATGCAAAGGGCTTCTTATTCCCATCCCGATATGAGGATATAAACATATTCTAGGTGAAGGCTGCAGTGTAAATAGGGGTTGTGGAGTTGGTAGTTACATAAAAGCTCAGCCTGATGAAGAAGAGTGTTAATAGGGAAGGATGTCAACATTAACCCAAAACAAGTTAGAAGTGTACAAAATAAATGCTAAGACGCTACCACAAATTTAACCTAGTTCTTAATTGGCACATTGAAGCACTGTTGTTTGGTTACAATAATTTTAAGTCAAGTGACCCTTGTCCACTACGTGGTATATGGAGAGGGCCTCAGACCATTGGATTGAATGCATGGACCTGTAGAGTGAACATTAATCCATATATCTGATAGAGACTTCCAGCTACAGATTCTTTACCTTTTAATTCTCCCCAGGTGTCAGACTGGATCCAGAAGATTTCCGTGAGCAGTACCACTGCATGCTGGTAGATGGCATTGATTGGCTTTCCGTCTGACTTTCTGGGGGTCATTATGACCCCGGAGGGAGGCGCTAATGTGGCGGAGATGTGACGGTAATACCGCCGATACCTCCAGGCTGCTGCCAGCCTGCATCCTGGCGGTCCCAGTGGTTGTAATCCGCCAGGGCAGCGCTGCCCTGGGGATTACGAGTCCCCATCTGCCAGGCTGGCGGTATGGGAGACTTGGGGGGCCCTTGGGGGCCCCTGCAGTGCCTGTGCCCTTGACATGGGTACTCCAGGGGCCCCCATGCACAGCCCCATTGCACATTCCACTGCCCGAATTACGGGCAGTGGAACGGGCGACGGGTGCTGCTGCTCCCGACGCATCTCAACATTGCAGCCGGCTCAATTACGAACCGGCTTCAATGTTGTGGTGATGGTATGTTGGCGCCCGTGGCATTGGCGGTCTTGGAAAAAGACCACCAATGTCATAATGAGGGCTTGTGTGTCCTACATAGGTGCTATACAGGCATGCCAATGTCAGTTCTTTTCCTTTTGCACCAGCCAGCGCTGATCCGAAAGAGAGCTACCCCTAAGTTGATTTTTGATTGCCCTTTTTTGACATTTTGTCAAGTTTTTTTTGGAGAATTTTCTCCTGGTATGTTGAGGGATGTCTTCTAGGAAGACATGTTTCAAGTCCTGTGGATCACGTTATCAGGTCATGTCCCTGACAAATCCGCAGCTCTTGTGTTTGTGTGTTTGGAGTGCAACCAGAACCCAAACTTGTACTCTGAGTGCAGGGCACTGTATCTGAAGGCTTTGAGGGAGCGGTCCCTAAAGCTGATGGTGGCCTGGCATGTGGCTCAACACAGGTAGAGGTCTCGGTTGGGAGGAAGGTCCTGGGACGGTTGCAGAGTTCAAAGTCATTATCGTCCTATTTGAAGTCCTCAGGTGATCGGGTTAGTTGAGGGGCAGGAAAAAATCCCAAAACGCTCCTTGACTTCTCCTCATCTGTCAGCTGATGAAACGAGGGAACATCAACACTCTAGGCCTCGTTATGTGGAACCTGTGCCTCAGTCAAATCCACACCTCTCCAAATTTGCGGGAGATGGAGTGACCCCTGCCGAACTGAAAGAGTTTTATGAGGCCATGCACCTCACTTTTGGGCAGTCTGTCTATCCTGAAGTGATAGTGGTGCTTTGCACTAGGGCCTCTTTTCTGCCAAAAGTGATTCTGCCCTTTAAGGTAGACCCGTCCATCACCATGCCTAATTTTATGCATCCTTCTAAGGAAGAGGAGAGAGTCCACTGGCTGAACCCAAAAAGAGCATTGATGTTCTACCTTGATCATACTAAAGAGTTCCTAGGGTCATACTCTGTATTAAGGTCTGCTATGCACTGAACAAAAAGCAACCCTCTGAGAGTTTGTGCGCTCATTGTACCTGAGCTAAAGCTGTGACCAGTGCATTAGCATGAGGAGTTCCAGTCCTTGAAACTGTCAGGCTCCAATGGGGGCATCTCTGCACACATTTATCAAACACTACTGTTTGGTCAGTCAGGTCCACAGGGACAGGTACTTTGCCCATTCGGTCCTACAGGACTTTATTGTTTGAACCTGGTCTGCAGACCACCTCGGGGGATGGTTTTGCTTGAGTATCTATTAAATGGTAGGGAATCTGCAGCTAGAAGTCTCTAACAGATGGACAAGTTATTTACCTTTGGGGGTCATTATGAACCCCGGCAGTTCAGACCGCCATGCTGGCGGTGGGTGCAAAGACCGCCACCGGCATTGCGGTCTGAACCGCCATATTGTGGACACAGTGAGGTCCTTCTCCACTGCCAGGTTGCCACCGAGAGGCAGCCTGACGGTGGAGGGAATCATTACCCGACAGGGCAGCGCTGCAAGCAGCACTGCCCCTCAGATAATGTTCCCTTCTGCCACCAATCTCTCCCTGGCAGGGGAAAGGCTGGCGGAAGGAGTGCTCAGGGGAGCCGCTGCACTGCCCATGCACTTAACATGGGCAGTGCAGGGCCCCTGTATAGAGCCCCATCGCGCAGGTCACTTCCCGATTTACGGGCAGTGATCTGCGCGAAGGGTGCAGCTGCACCCGTCGCACACCAACATTGGCGGCGGCTCCATTTGGGGGGGGGGGATAGTCGTGCTGGCGGTCATCTATTCACCGCCAGCACGGATCTCAGCAGTTTTAACCGCCGAGATCGTAATCAGGGCCTATATCTTGCTGACCCACCCCATTGATGGCGGTGAGGCCCGCCATGCTGGCGGTCGGTGGCAGTGATGGATGCTGCTCCACCCTCGCCGCCACGTCAGTCCATACCCCGCCATGCCTATGATGATGCAGTTATAGGCGTGACGGTGGATGGAGATGCGGCGATGCTGGGGCAGCAGCATCCAAGGAGCCCATTCCCTCCTGGTGCAGCGCCATTGCTGTCCAAGTGGGCAGGGGGGGAAGTTGGTGTGTGTGTGAGTGTGTGAGCGCATGGGGGTGTGCGTGAGTGTCTGTGAAGGGGGATGTGTGTCTGAGTGTATGAATGCGTGTGTGCATGTAGGTGTATGGGTGCATGAGGATGTGGGGGGTTGGGTTTTGGGGGGGACCTGTATAGAGGGGGTGCATGGAGGTATGGTGAGGGGGGAGCTGGGAGGCTTACAGGGATATTTGGGAGAGGAGGGAGGTGCGGTTGGTTTTCAGGGTTCTGGGGAGGGGCGGTTATAGGGGCTTGAGTGGGGGTATTGGCAAGGGGGGGCCTGGTAGGTCAAATACAGGTGACAGGAATGAGAATTATTGTCACCCGTATGCTTTCCACCAGGGATTACCCCGTCAGGAAATCCCAGGTGGAAATGGGATCATAATCCCACCCCTGGTCCTGCCTCCACTGCCGAGTCGAAAGTGTCTACCGTCGGCCCGGCGGTCGATTCTGGTCTGGCGTTGCAGCCAGTTCACTTATGTGTTCAGAATATGGCGGTGTGGACTGCCATGCCGTTGGCAGTAATGACCACCACCTCTGGGGTGGTGGTCATTGCCGCCATGTTCAGAATGAGGGCCATAGTCCCTGCCAGGTAAGGCATTACCAAAGGTAAGTAACTTGTCTGTATTAACCATAATTCTCAATGTAAGTGATTATTGCTTGCAGAATATGAACATTGGAAAGAAGTCAATAAAAAATAACTTGGGTGCCCACCCACCATAGAAGTTAACATTAACATTTTTAAGATGGGACTTTACAGGGACATCTTCTGGTCAGTTTAATGTCTGGTAAATTTCCCTAAATCCATCAATCCATAGTTTGATGTAATCATTGATTATTACTTTGTGGGCCCCATGGATCTGTTCTGAATATCACGTCTTTTCTATTTTGGATATTCCACTGATTGAGATATGTATTCCAGTTAATCATGCAAAAGTTTATATATTTGATTAGTACAATGCTGAATATGTGCAATTAATATAATACAACACAATTCTAATTTTCTGCAATATGATGAAGAGCTTACATGACTCTATTTGCAGTATTTAATCTAAATGCTGACTGCTTTATTTTTTATTAGTTTGTTATTGATTAGTAGCAAGTTTCCAAAAGGTTGACAACTATGTGTATAGTTAATTGCTATTCAATAGAACACAGTCTCACTTAATGAAATTACTTTAAAAGATCGCAGGCCACTTTTTGTTAGTTGGCTAAGAGTTTGAACAACAGTGAAGTAAGGTTATAAAAGCTGGGGACAGAGAGTGAAGGATTGACGGGAATCTTCATGTCAGACACAATGGAACAGGCCAGAGAGAAGCATATATTTGGTCCTAACCAGAGGCTGCAGGGAAAGGAGGCACCTAGCTTTTACACTCGCTAACTTATCAGTGCATCTGGCAAGATACAACAAGAATTGCAAGCCTTGATGTTTTTTTCACCATAAGCTCTATGGTTCAAACAGGTATGCTGGTGTGCACCATCTCTGAAACTCAAAGTATTTTTTTATTTTCTGTTATGCTAGGATTAGCATTGTAGGAGGCTGGCTAGGCTTGTAGTGGGTACCAATGGTACTTACACCTTGTGCCAGGTCCAGTTATCCCTTATTAGTAGAGTAGTAGTGTTCTAGCAGCTTGGGCTGCTAGAGGTAGCTATAGCAGAGCAGCTTAGGCTGAACTAGGAGACATGCAAAGCTCCTACTATATCACTTAAATCATATAGGTACCAGGTCATAAGAAAGACAATACACAGAGTTACTAAAAATAAAGGTACTTTTTTAGTGACAATGTGCCAAAAATATCTCAGAGGATATACTCCCTTAGCAGGTAAGTAAAATACACAAAATATACACAGAAAACCAAATCAGGTAAATAAAACAGTCAGAAAGTAGTGCAAACCTAGGGTAGGTCGCTTCCCCCGCCACTGCAGCTCCACCTGCCCAGGCCCCTGCCACCGCCAGTAGACCGTAGGTGCTCCTCTTGGCTCTCTCTTATCCAGTTCCTTGTCTTTTCTCCTCTCCTCTTGACTCTCTCTTGTCGAGTTCCCCGTTTTTCTCCTCTCCTCTTGGCTCTCTCTTGTCCAGTTCCCCGTTTTTCTCCTCTCCTCTTGGCTCTCTCTTGCCCAGTTCCTCGTCTTTTCTCCTCTCCTCTTGGCTCTCTCTTGTCGAGTTCCCCGTTTTTCTCCTCTCCTCTTGGCTCTCTCTTGTCCAGTTCCCCATTTTTCTCCTCTCCTCTTGGCTCTCCCCTCGTGAATTTCCCCTCCTACACTCTGCCACTGCGCTTTTCTACTCCTGTGTATCTCGCCCCTCTTTTTCCACTGCGCTTTCTTTCCCCCTCTGACTCTTTCTACTTTTTTATTTTTCCTGCCATCTTCGCCTTTCTTCTGTGAATTTCCTCTTTTCTTCCCACTTTTCCTCTTTTTTTCGGCCTCCCGGCCTCCCGCCTCCCGCTCTCTGCTTTCCCGCCGCTGCCACCCGTGCGGCCCGCCCCCCCTGCTCCCATTCGTCTCCCTCCCTCCCACCTCCCGCCCCCAGCTGACCCCTCCTCCCCCCTCCCTCTTATGGCAGCCGCTGCGCAGCAGAGACAGCGACCCTTGACCCTAGGGTAGGTCGTTCCCCCCGCCGCTGCAACTCCACCTGCCCAGGCCCTTGCCACCTCCAGTAGATCGTAGGTGCTCTTCTTGGCTCTCTCTTGTCCAGTTCCTCGTCTTTTCTCCTCTCCTCTTGGCTCTCCCCTTGTGAATTTCCCCTCCTACACTCTGCCACTGCGCTTTTCTACTCCTGTGTATCTCGCCCCTCTTTTTCCACTGCGCTTTCTTTCCCCCTCTGACTCTTTCTACTTTTTGATTTTTCCTGCCATCTTCGCCTTTCTTCTGTGAATTTCCTCTTTTCTTCCCACTTTTTCTCTTTTTTCGGCCTCCCGGCCTCCTGCCTCCCGCTCTCTGATTTCCCGCCGCTGCCACCCGTGCGGCCCGCCCCCCCCCCCGGCTCCCATTCGTCACCCTCCCTCCCACCTCCCGCCCCCAGCTGACCCCTCCTCCCCCCTCCCTCTTATGGCAGCCGCTGCGCAGCAGAGACAGCGACCCTTGACCCTAGGGTAGGTCGCTTCCCCCGCCGCTGCAGCTCCACCTGCCCAGGCCCCTGCCACCGCCAGTAGACCGTAGGTGCTCCTCTTGGCTCTCTCTTATCCAGTTCCTTGTCTTTTCTCCTCTCCTCTTGACTCTCTCTTGTCGAGTTCCCCATTTTTCTCCTCTCCTCTTGGCTCTCTCTTGTCCAGTTCCCCGTTTTTCTCCTCTCCTCTTGGCTCTCCCCTCGTGAATTTCCCCTTCTACACTCTGCCACTGCACTTTTCTACTCCTGTCTATCTTGCCCCTCTTTTTCCACTGCACTTTATTTCCCCCTCTGACTCTTTCTACTTTTTGATTTTTCCTGCCATCTTCACCTTTCTTCTGTGAATTTCCTCTTTTCTTCCCACTTTTTCTCTTTTTTCGCCCTCCCGCCTCCCGCTTTCTGCTTTCCCCGCCGCTGCCACCCGTGCGGCCCGCTCCCCGCTCCCATTCGTCGTCCTCCCTCCCGCCTCCCGCTGACCCCTCCTCCCCCCCTCCCTCTTATGGCGCCCGCTGCGCCACGGCCAAAGGCAAGCCCGTCTGCGTCCGTCCGCGCCTGGACCGAGCACAGCGCCAGAACTCCTGTCCCCAAGCGCTCCCAAAACCCTCAGCACTACTACGACGCCGCCTCCCTCCACGCACTCAACCAGGGACGTACTACCACCTGCTACCAAGCCAGCCCGAAACGCACTCATGGACCCATCGCCTATCAAACCTGCAAGCATAGCTTCCAACGCGACTGCATTCCATCCACCAGCCCACGCTCCAACAACCACCTCAAGTGCATCCTCATCAACGCACGCTCCGTCCACAAGCACGCCATTGAACTATGGGACCTCCTGAAGGGACGTCGCCTTCATCCACCGAAGACACCCTCCTCGCCGCCGAACACATGCACTTCCAGATCCACCCCGACCCGAGGACCAACCTCAGAGGAACTCTATCCTACAGGCCCCCTGGACCACGCGCCCTATTCAGCGAATCCATCACAGACTTCATCTCCCCGCACGCCCTAGCCTCACCAGACTACATCCTCCTCGGAGACCTGAACTTCCACCTGGAGCAGAACAACGACACCAACACCACCACCCTGCTCGACAACCTCGCCAACCTCGTTCTCAAGCAACTGGTGAACACGCCCACCCACATCGCTGGACACACGCTTGACCCCATGTTCTCCGCCAGCAGCCACGTATCCTTCAGCCACTCTACCGAGATACACTGGACCAACCACAGATGTGTCCACTTCACCTTCAGACGCAATACTCACCACCCGCGCACACAACCTATCACCCGCAGACCTTGGAACAAAATCTCCGCAGAACAGCTACTCTCCACCCTCAACCACAACCAACCTGCCATCACCTCCGACGCCAACAACGCAGCCCTCAGCCTCACACAATGGATCACCAACTGCGCTGACAACCTTGCCCCCCTCAGACGCCACCCTAGTCAGACCAACGCAAGAAAACCCCAATGGTTCAGAGACGCCCTCAAAGACTCCAAGAGAACCTGCTGGACCCTCGAAAAAACCTGGCGCAAAGAACACACCGCAGAAAATATGTCAGCCCTCAAAAATGCCACCCGCGAACACCACCAACTGATCCGCGCCACCAAAAGAACATCCTTCAAAGAAAGACTGGACAAGAACACCCACAGCAGCAAAGAACTATTCAACATCGTCAAAGAGCTCTCCAATCCCAATGCCAGCTCCAACTCCATCACGCCCTCACAAGAACTCTGCAACTCCCTTGCTTCCTTCTTCCATCAAAAGATCACTGAAGTACACGACAGCTTCGGTCCACAGGTCCCGCCGACCACCCGGAACTCACAGCCCCAGCTGTCACCCTCAAGGCCTGGACACCCATCAGCGCCGAAGAGACCAAAAATACCATGAACACCATCCACTCCGGTGCCCCATCGGACCCCTGCCCACACTACATCTTCAACAAAGCTGACGCCAGCATTGCCCCCTATCTCCAGACCATCATCAACAGCTCGTTTGCATCTGCCACCTTCCCCGAGAGCTGGAAACACACGGAAGTCAACGCTCTCATGAAAAAACCTACAGCGGACCCAAACGACCTGAAGAACTTCCGCCCCATCTCGCTCCTCCCCTTCCCAGCCAAAGTCATCAGGAAGACCGTCAACAAACAACAAACAACTGACCAACTTCCTCGAAGACAATAACCTGCTCGACCCCTCCCAGTCCGATTTTCGGGACAACCACAGCACGGAAACCGCCCTAATCGCAGTCACCGACGACATCCGAATCCTACTGGACAACGGAGAAACAACCGCCCTCATCCTCCTCGACCTCTCGGCTGCTTTCGACACCGTCTGCCACCGCACCCTAATAACCCGCCTCCGCTCCACCGGTATCCTAGGACAGGCCCTGGACTGGATCATCTCTTTCCTCTCGGACCGTTCTCAAAGAGTCTACCTCCCGCCTTTCCGCTCGGAACCAACCGAGATCATCTGCGGCGTCCCACAAGGCTCCTCGCTCAGCCCTACTCTCTTCAATGTCTCGCCGACATTGCACGCAAACACAACATCAACATCATCTCCTACGCCGACGACACCCAACTGATACTCTCCCTCACCAAAGAGCCAGCCACCGCCAAAACCAACCTGCATGATGGAATTAAAGACGTCGCAGAATGGATGAAACTCAGCCGCCTGAAGCTGAACTCAGACAAGAAGGAAATCCTCATCCTCGGAAACTCCCTGTCTGCCTGGGACGATTCCTGGTGGCCCACGGCCCTGGGTACCGCACCGACCCCCTTAGACCACGAACGCAACCTCGGATTCATCCTGGACCCCCTTCTCACCATGACCAAGCAAGTCAATGCCGTCTCGTCCTCTTGCTTCCTCACACTTTGCATGCTCCAAAAGATCTTCCGCTGGATCCCCGCCGACACCAGAAGAACTGTGACTCACGCCCTCGTCACAAGCCGCCTGGACTACGGAAACACCCTCTACGCAGGAACCACCGCAAAACTTCAGAAACGTCTTCAGCGCATATAAAACACCTCGGCACGCCTCAAACCTCAACGTACCCCGCCACAGCCACATCTCCGCCCACCTGAGACACCTGCACTGGCTACCCGTCAACAAAAGGATCACCTTCAGGCTCCTCACCCACGCACACAAAGCCCTCCACAACAAGGGACCCGAATACCTCAACCGTCGCCTCACTTTCTACACACCCAACCGCCAGCTTCGCTCCACCAGCCTCGCTCTTGCCCCCGTCCCTCGCATCCGCCGAACCAACGCAGGGGGGAAATCCTTCTCCTACCTGGCGGCCAAGACGTGGAATTCCCTCCCCGCCCACCTCAGGACCACCCAGGACCACCTCGCCTTCCGGAGGCATCTCAAGACCTGGCTCTTCGAGCAGCAGTGACCCCCCCCTAGCGCCTTCAGACCCTCTTGGTTGAGTAGCGCGCTGTATAAATTCCGTGATTGATTGATAAAACACAATTGGATAAAATAGGCCTAGGGGCAACACAAACCATATACTAAGAAAGTGGAATGCGAACCCCGAATTGACCACTAGGCTAGTGTAGTATGTAGAGGGTCACTAGGAGTGTAAGAAAACACTAAGGGTGTCCAAAATATACCACCCCAAGACCCTGGAAAGTAGAAGTAAAGTACTACTATTTCCCTAGAAACAAACTAAAATTGTAATAGGGGATTTTCCAAACACCACAACAGACTGCAAAGCACTGAAGACGGATTCCAGGACCTGAGGACCTGCAAAGGAAGGGGACCAAGTCCAAGAGTCGCGAAAGTGTCCAGGAGGGGAAGGATCCCACTAAACCTCGGATGAATGTGCAAAATGGCTGCCTCCAGATGGAAGAAGCTGAAGATTCTGCAACAATGAAAGCTGCTAGGAAATTCTCCTTCATGCAGAAGATGTCCCACAGCATGTTGGAGGATGCAGAGTTGTTTTCTTGGCAAAATACAACAAACAAGCCTTGCTAGCTGCAAGAGTAATTGTGAAAGAAAAAGGGTGCTGCCCAGGCCCAGGAAGGACCAGGATGTCGCCACTTGAGAGAGGAGACAGAGGGGGCCCTCAGCAACATAAAGAGCCCAGGTTCAAGAAGTCTGAATACGGCAGTCATCTCAACAATGCAAAAGAGGGTCCCACGATACCGGAGATCAACTCAGGGAGATAAGCATCACAGGAGAGAGTGCTGGGGACCTAGGCTTGGCTGTGCATGCTGGAATATGTGGAAATGTGCACAAAAGCCCTTGTAGCTGCAGTTCACATGGTGCACAGGATTACTGTCTGGAGAGGGGAGGCAACGACTTACCTCCTCCAAATTTGGACAGTTGGACCACTGGACAGTCTTGGTCACCTGGGTCCACCACCTGTGTTCCAGGGACCAAGCTCGTCAAGATGAGAGGGGTCCCAGAGTACTGCTGATGCTGAAGTTTGGTGCCTGCTGGAGCAGGGGGAAGATTCTGTTGACCCACTGGAGATTTCTTCATGGCTTCCAGTGGAGGATGAAGGCAGGCAGCCCACAAAGCATGCACCATCAGGAAACAGTCAGGACTAGGCGCTTCAATGTCGCTGGTAGTCTTCTTGCTACTTTGTTGCAGTTTTGCAGGTGTCCTGGAGCAGTCAACGGTTGATCCTTCGCAGAAGTTGAAGAGAGAGATGCAGAGGAACTCTGGTGAATTCTTGCAAGTCGTTATCTGAGGAAAAGCCCACTGGAGAGACTCTAAATAGCCCTCAGAGGGGGATTGGCCACCTGGTCACGTAAGCTCCTATCAAGAGTGGTCTCTGATGTCACCTGCTGGCACTGGTCACTAAGAGGTTTCCAGAGTGCACTCACGCCTCTGGATTCAAGATGGCAGAGGTCTGAGACACACTGGAGGAGCTCTGGGCACCACCCCTGGGGTGGTGATGGACAGGGGAGTAGTCATTCCCCTTTCCTTTGTCCAGTTTCACGCCAGAGCAGTAACTGGGGGTTCCATAAACCGGTGTAGACTGGCTTATGCAAGGAGGACACCATCTGTGCCCTTCAAAGCAAGGCTGGGTGAGGCTCCCTCTCCCCAGCCTTTAACACCTATTTCCAAAGGGAGCGGGTGTAACACCCTCTCTCAGAGGAAATTCTTTGTTCTGCCTTCCTGGGACTGGGCTGCCCAGACCCCAGGTGGGCAGAACCGTGTCTGTGGGATAGCAGCAGTGGTAGCTGCAGAGAAAACCCAGAGAGCTGGCTTGTCAGAACCCGGGGTCCATAGTGGAGCCCTGGGGATGCATGGGATTGTGTCTCCAATACCAGGTTTGGCATGGGGGGAAAATTCCATGATCTTAGACATGTTACATGGCCATGACCATTGTGAAGCTACACATAGGTATTGACCTATATGTAGTGCACGCATGTAATGTTGTCCCTGCACTCACAAAGTCCGGGGAATTGGCCCTGAACTATGTGAGGACACCTTTGCTAGTGCAAGGGTGCCCTCACACTTAGTAACTTTGCACCTAACCTTCAGCAAGTGAAGGTTAGACATATAGTGAAAATGGCTGTGAAATAACATGTGCGTTAATTCACTCAGGCTGCAGGGGCAGTCCTGAGTAAAGGTTTGTCTGAGCTCCCTATGGGTGGCAAAAGAAATGCTGCAGCCCATAGGGATCTCCTGGAACTTCACTACCCTGGGTACCTAGGTACCACATACTAGGAAATCATAAAGGTGTTCCAGTGTACCAATTGAAATTGGTAAAAGTGATCACTAGCCTATAGTGACAAATTTAAAGGCAGAGAGAGCATAAGCACTGAGGTTCTGACTAGCAGAGCCTCAGTGACACAGTTAGTCACTACACAGGTATACACATTCAGGCCACAAACTATGAGCACTGGGGTCCTGGCTAGCAGGATCCCAGTGAGGCAGGCAAAAACAAACTGACATACATGTACAAATGGGGGTAACATGCCAGGCAAGATGGTACTTTCCTACAAGCATAGAACTTGTAAGTAGCATAATGAGAATAGAATGATGCATAACAGTAAATATGTTTGCTGGGTTTCTCCTGTTCATGCTTTTTGTTGACATTGTTGCCATTTTATTTGTCTTCATTGTAGTTACAATTCTTGTGTGCACTACACTAGGGTTTTGATTTTAAGATAAGTCTTTAAAATATATTCCTAGTGTTTGTGAATGTGTTGCTCTTTAATGAAAGAGGGTTTGAGGGTTCCAATATAATGTCTCATGTCATTCATTGTTACCTGAAACCCAGCTCACTCAAATATTGCTGAGCGGGTTGTGCAGTGGTTGCAGTATAAGTGGTTGTCTGATTTGGGGTTGGCACATTGGCTGAGTACTTAGTGTCAGAGGCTGGTGGGTCTAAAAATCTGAATTCTGTGGGCCTCATTTACAAGAGGTCTGTGCCACCAGAGCGTTACTTTTTATGAAACTCCAGTGGTGCAGGCCTTTCAATCAAATATATGATGGGGCGCAAAGCCACTCTGCAAAGCGATGCCTTGCCTCACTTTACATTAAGGAGGTGTTCCATGGGTGTGGAAGTGGGTTGTCACACACAACAACCATTGGTTTTGACACATTCCCAAATTTACAAGAATATGTAAACCTGGGAATTTGTCAAAACGTGCGCTTACCCAGGGTATTGTTTTTATGCAGGGAGGTGTCCTTTCCCACACAAAAGCAATTATGCAAACAACACAGAGACCCTTGCACCACGGTGCAAGGGTGCCTGCACTGGTGCTAGGTACCAATTTGTGTGCTGGTGAAGGCTGAAAGGATGGGAATGCACTGTATGTCATTAATATTGGCATGCCTGCCTTTTACCGTTGACACAGGGCAGTGTAGCAATAAGTCTTATGGGGCTGCCCTGAAACAAAACGCAATTGCCCTGTGTTTCTAGAAAATTCTAGAAAACCTATCAGTGCTTATGATTATCATATGAATCCTCTAGCCATTAGTAAGTAATGTAGGTCATCAGACACTGCCCAGAATTATTATATACATGTGAATATGGTTATCCTTATTGATGTATTTATCAAGGCCTACTGAGTGTCTGTTGATACGAAGAATGTACTTATTTCTTACCCCATGTTTATTTAAATGTTTCGAAATGTAACCACTCTCTGGGCTTATGCTGGTGATGCCGAAAATCAGTTCTGCATTCTCAGTTATGGTACTTGAAAGTGTGATCTGGATTCATGTTTTAATGTAGGGGTTCCTTTGTTTTTTTTGTGGCACCTGAGGTCCATTTTTGTTTGACCTCTGATATGATCCTTCCCATCTGTTCAAGACACTGGGCTTGATTTAGATGTTGGCAGTAACTGTTCCGCCTTCAGTTTTCTGATAGAAACCTCAACCCAATTTAGTTGTTGGCAGTCTGATAGACTTTAACTCACCCAAGTCCCGCCGACTCTGGCAAGGATCCCCATCCATCAAAATGGCCCTGTAGGAAAGAGTGGCTGATGGCAGGATTCCAACCTCCACTTCTGACTTGGCAGATTTGTGGGAGAAGGGAATGAAAACTCACCTTTTCTTCTGATTCTACTTCAGTTTTGGGCTGGACACAACTAGACAGGACCCTCCGTTGCTTCTGGCATGGGACCACGGAGAAAACATGACCCCCCCATCAGATGTACTTTGGGGGGTCATTGCACATGGGCACTGGACCACTGCAGACACATACATGTCACAGTAATTTTATTATATTACTGTGACATGCATATGTCGGGGACACAGGTGGGTTAGAATCAGGTGGGGACAGAGTGGTACACAACACATATGAAAACATCAACAACTGTCACTATGACATCAGTATTCGTTGTCAAATGAATGCTGGCAGCAATCAATCAATCAATCAGTGTTTATAAAGTGCAGCTACTTACCTGTTAGGGTCTCAAGGCGCTGGGGGGGAGTATAGTGTGTACAGGAGATGGATTAAAAAAGCTATGTCTTCAGTTCCTTCGTGAATCTGGGAGGGAGGTGTTTTGTCTGATTTGGATGTGTAGGGCATTCTAGGCAGTGCCTGCTAGGTAGGAGAAGGAGCGCCCTCCTGTTCTGGTTTTCCTGATGTGGGGTACTTCTGCGACAGAGAGCAAGGCTGAGCGTAGGGCCCTGTGGGGTACGTGGAAGTTGCGTCGCTGGTTAAGATAGGCTGGTCCGGTGTTGTGGAGGGTTTTGTGTGCGTAGGTGAAACTTATTCTTTTCTCTATGGGGAGCCAGTGCAGTGTACGTAGGTGTTGTGAGATGTGACAGTTGGGGTAGGTCGATGATCAATCTAGTGATGGCGTTCTGCATGTTTTGCAATTTGCGGGTGAATTTTTTGTTGAGTCCGGCGTAGAGTGTGTTGCCATAGTCCAGTCTGCTGGTGGTGAGGGCGTGTGTGATAGTCTTTCTATGTTCGAGGGGGATCCATTTGAAAGTCTTGCGTAGGAGGCTGAGGGTGTGAAAGCAGGGGGAGGTGACAGAGTTGATCTTCTGAGGTCTGAGTCCAGGATTATTGTGAGGTTGCGGGCTTGGTTGGCGGGGGAGGGCGGGTTTCTGAGGGTGGGTGGCCTCCAGGAATTGCTCTGTGCATTGGGTTGAGGGCCCAGGATGAGTACTTCGGTCTTGTTTGTGTTGAGTTGAAGGCATGCCTTCGTGGAAGTTTTGTCTGGCCTTGTCTGGTTCGTTGTGGAAGGAGAGAATGAGTTGGATATCGTCAGCGTAGGAGATGATGTTTATTCCGTAGCTTCTGATGATGGTGGCTATGTAGACATTGAACAGCGTGGGGCTGAGGGAGGATTTTTGGGGCACATCGCAGGTGGTCGTTGTGGGTTCTGCAAGGAAGGTGGCGAGCATCACTCGTTGCGTTCTGCCAGGGAGGAAGGATTGGATCCAGTTGAGGGCCTTGTTTCTGATGCTTCGTGGAGTCTTCTATTCAGGGTGTGATGGGAGACTGTGTCGAAAGCTGCCGAAAGGTCAAGTAAGATGAGTGCCGCCGTCTCTCTCCTGTCCAGTAGGGAGTGGATGATGTCTGTTGCGGACAGGAGGGCTGTTTCAGTGCTGTGGTTTAACTGAATCTGGATTGGGAGATGTCGAGGATGTTGTGGCTTTCTAAAAACATGGTGAGTTGGCTGTTGACTGTTTTTTCAATGACTTTCACACAAAATGGAAGTAGGGGATATGGGCCTGAAAGTTTTGAGGTCGGTGGGGTCAGCCGAGGGTTTCATGAGGAGGGGGTTGATCTCAGCGTGTTTCCAGTCATTGGGGAAGGTGACGGCAGCTAGTGAGCAGTTCATGGTGAGGCAGAGCTTGGGGCAGCTCTGTTGAAGATGTGATGGGGCATGAGTCCGTGAGGGCCTGGAGTGTATGGACTTCATTTTTTTCAACGCATCTTCAGTGGAGAGGGGTGTCCAGGTGGAGATTGTAGGTTTGTTGGTGTCTGGGTTTGGAAGGGGGTGTTCTGCATGTGGGTTGTCCTTGTTGAAACTGTTGTAGATGGTCTTGATTTTGTGGTGGAAGTAGGTGTTGAGTCTGTCACATATGTCCTGTGAGGGTGGGATGTCCGTTGTTTCACTGATGGGTTGGGCGAACTCCATTAATGCTGACGAGTTCCCAGCTGTTGTGTGCTTGTGAGGAAATCCTGTCTTGGATAGCCTTCTTTCTGGTGCTTCTGATGAGTTGGTAGTGCGCAGTGGTGGTGGCTCTGAAGTTGTTTTGGGCTTATGGGGATTTAGTTCTCGAGGCGGTGACAGGTGCATCTCGATTCCTGGAGTTTGGGGATGAACCAGCTGGCTCTCTTAGCATGGGTGTTGTTGTTTCTGAGGAGGGCTATGGTGTTGGTGCAGTCAATGATCCAGTTGTGGAAGGTGTGTGCTGCGGGCTTTGGGTCCTCATTGCATGCGATGGTCGGGGTGGTGATGGCGAGGGTGGCAGTAAGCTGATCGCCGGTTATTCTTGTCCAGTTTCTATGCGATGGCTGGAGTTGGGGGTGATGGTGGCTGTGTTGAAGGTGAAGTGGATGCATCGGTGACCTGTCCAGGGGAGTTCTGTGGTGTGGCTGAAGGTAGCAAAGGCTCCTGTAGTGAAGAAGGGATCGAGGGTGTGTCCTGCAGAGTGTGTTGGCTCTGTCACGATCTGTCGGAGTCCAATGTTGTGGAGGTTGCATAGGAGGGATGCGGTGTTGGGGTCTTGTAGATTCTCAAGGTGGAAGTTGAGGTCTCCCAGCAGGGTGTAGTTTGTGGCTGCGATGGCTTGTGCAGAGATGAAGACCCTGATGGAGTCGACGAAAGGTGTGTGAGGTCCGGGGAAGGCGGTAGATGATGGTTTCCCTGATGGTGGATGTCGGGCTGGTGTGTAGCTTGAAGTGGAGGTGTTCCATCAGGATTTGGAGACTTCAGAGTGTGTGTTCAGGTGGAGGTTGGGCCTGTGGACAATGGTGATCCCCCCCCCCAGGGCAGCTGGGATGATCTTTCCGGGCGATGTTGTATCCCTGGGGGATGGCTATGGCGATGTCTGGGCCTGAGGTTTTGTTGGTCCAGGTCTCGGTGATGAACGCAACGTCCGGGCTGGTGCACCACAATGATGGTACATTCACACTTGTTAACTGTGCTAATGTGTCCACATTGCAGGGGTTCTGAACCTGTCATGTTGTGCTTTGAGTTGTGTGTGTGAGTCAGTATGTGTATGTGTTCACGAAATGCAATTGGCAGTGTGAGGTGGAGGGAGATATAGTGGGTGATGTGGTTGTGTCAGTATGTGTGACTCTTGCATATGGCATGAATGTTATGTATGTTGCGTTGTCTGTCGTGTTGCTGCATGCAGAATTCAGGTGTATGTTGTATGGCTGTTGTGATGTGTGTAGTTGTGCTTGTGTGTGCATGTGTTTGTGTAAATAAGTGTGTAGTTGTGTTGGTTGTGTCATGTGTGGGTGCAGTGTCACTACTGTGTGTATGTTGTGTCATAGATGTATATGTATTTGCGGCATGTGCGTGTTGTGTTGTATTGGAATGCTAATGAATATTGGTGTTTATGTGGTGTGTTGTGTGTAATGCAGGGGGATGCATATGACAAGGGTTGAGGGTGTGTGGTTTTGTGAGATTTACCTATAATCTATGGCCACTGCCATTGTCCAATGTACCTTGGGTCTAGCGATGTCCTCCCTCTATTAGCAAACCACTGCCAGTACACTGCCTGCAGGACTGTACCTTCTAAATGCAGGTGATGGGAACCCATTGACCTGATGGCTAGAAAGAGCACTCTATCTTGGCAGTCAGCGGTTCAGTTGCAATACATCTAAATATAGCAGGTTGAAGACCATTGCCTTGATGGTCTTTTCAGGTCGGCCGCTGATGCGGATTGGCAGTAAGAACACCAAGATCTAAATGCATTTCTGACCCAGTGGTCCACACAAGACCACTGGTGGTATAATGAGCTGGCCTACCGGCATGGTTTCAGCAGCAGTAGCACCACCACAAAAAACCATGGCAATAGGGCTACCAGTGACAGGGATTCCTTCCCTGTCACTGATAGATGGCTCCCCCACCCTCCAGCAATCACCTGACCCCACCGCCCCCTTGAGTTACAGTGCCCGCTAACCCTGCATATATGCACACACACACACCCACACGCACCACGCATACACCCACTCATCTGCACTTCCATACACGCATCCACTCACACTCATCCATACACGCATTCACTCACACATACTCACAAGCATTCAGGCATGCATCCACACTAACATGCTCACACTCCATGGAAATAGAGTCTTAAGCCCATTTTGTTTTTCTCTGTCCAGAAAGCCTAGGAGGAAATGGATTATTCCCCTATGTAGGCTCCTCGGCACTCAAAACTGCACGGAGACACTTTGCATATTAACAAGTGACACTAGTGAAAAGGTAGTGTTCACAGTCGCCAGGTATCTACAATGTGCTTGGATTGTGAGAATGAAGGAGACCTCTCACCTCGCAGATCACAATTTGTGTACCGTGGCTACTGGATGAAAATTGAGACTTTAACAGTGTTTACGCCCTATTTACTCTAGCAATGCAGTAGCCCTCAGACCTACAGTAAGAGCATCATCACCATGGTTGGTATCCAGTAGAGGGACTTTGCCTGTGATTAAATGGTTACTGTTGTCAAGAGCTTAAACTTATAAAAGGACTTGCCAGGGATCATCACCAAGGGGTATTTTAAAAACTAATCAATGATCTCTATCAACTGCAATTTATCTATTCATGATTTTATGTGTTGTAAATATGTTTTTAGGTTAATATGTATTTTAGTCATTTTAATGCAAGGATGTTGTTTTTATGGCTTACGGCTGAAATAAATTTATTATTATTATTATTATTAATATTATTATACTAAACAAATTTAGACCACATCACAAAAGCATAAACTGCAGACCAAGAGCTCAAGTGCTAGCTTCCTGCCAAATGTGGTATAATTCTGTTCAGAAGTTTTTGTGGTAGCACTTCTTAAAGAACTCTATAGAAAATGCATGCAGTTTTGTGTTTTGGGGCCTCCTTTTTTCTCTGCCCCTAACTTGATTGATCACCCCAAAACTTTCCAGGTAGGAGCTGAAGTGAATTTGTTTTGTTTTGGAAGGTTTTGTGAAGATTCATCAAACCACACCAAAGTTATTAGCAAACCAAAAAATATCCTTGTCTATGGAAAAGGAATGCAAACTATATCTACCCACTTAAAAAAACAAAGGATAAAGTATCGTTGTAGTTAGGTGTTATATAAAGATCTGTTTTTGTTTTTAGATGTCATAGAAAATCAATTTTTGTTTTCAAAAAACCTTAAAAATTCACTGAAAAAAACAAAGGTTAAAGTAATGTTATAGTTAGATGAATATAGTTAGATGAATATGTCAGTGACAACACAAACGTTTTGTGTAAAAAACATAAAACTTCACCAGTTATAGCTAAGCTAACTATAACTTGCAGCCGCCATGCTCTGCTTATGACTTCACATATTACATCACTCATGACATATTCTGTGACATTCTTTATGACATCACTGATGACATCTCAAATGGCATTATTGACAACATTACTGATGACATCATCCAATGAGTGTTTTAATTCATTTTATAGTTTACAAAGTGGCTACTATATTACTTTTCTACCTAATTTTGTACAGCCTGTATCCAGCTAATGGGTGCAAGTGTTTACAAAACGCATGTGCTCCTAATGCATCGCAGGTGTGTAAAGGTATTGAACAGGTTATACGTCTTTATATTGAAGAGGAACTCTGTATGCAGGTACAGGTGATGAAATGTATTCAGTATGTTCTACACAAGTTTACCCACTAAATACTAAGGGGGTCGTTCCGACCTTGGCGGGCGGCTACTGCCGCCCGCCAGGCGGAAACCGCCATGTGGCCGCTAATGTGGCCGCACTCACGCGGCCCCCATTCTGACATTCCCGCTGGGCCGGCGGGCGCAAACCAAGTTTGCGCCCGCCGGCCCAGCGGGAATGAGGCCGCAACACAGGAGCCGGCTCCGAATGGAGCCGGCGGTGTTGCGGCCGTGCGACGGGTGCAGTTGCACCCGTCGCGCTTTTCACTGTCTGCTAGGCAGACAGTGAAAAGCTGGCCGGGGCCCTCTTAGGGGGCCCCTGCACTGCCCATGCCAGTGGCATGGGCAGTGCAGGGGCCCCCAGGGGCCCCAGGACACCCCTTACCGCCAGCCTCTTCCTGGCGGTGAAAACCGCCAGAAACAGGCTGGCGGTAAGGGGGTCATAATCCCCAGGGCAGCGCTGCAAGCAGCTAGCCAAGATTATAGCCGCCGGGGCAGAAATGGCGGAAAACCGGCGGCCGCGGGGGTACGACCGCGGCTTTACCGCCGCGGTCGGAATGGGGAAAAAAGCACCACCAGCCTGTTGACGGTGCTTGCGGTCAGAATGGCCCTGGCGGTCTCGAACCGCCAGGGTCAGAAGGACCCCCTAAGTGCCTGATTTAGATTTTGGCAGATAGGGTTACTCCATCACAAACGTGATGTGCATTCTTTCCACTGTATTACAATGCCATTATATTCTATAGACATCGTAATACTTCCGACGGGATATCCGTCATCTTTGTCACAGAATAACCCATCCACCAGAGTCTAAATGAGGCACTTAGTAAGCAGACTTGAGGTTTTAGACAGAATTGTTATAGCATGACAATTTTTACATAACATCAAAGACAGTGGGCCCCAGGTACTATGTACATGTGTATCGTTTGCTTCAGAAGATGGGCTTGCTATAAAATGTTAACCACAGTATGAAGGCTGCAGGTCGTATAACCTTCATCACCTTCAGACCTTGGATATTTTAAGTGAACAGTGTCCTTTTTGGCAAGTGTTGCATAGAGTGTACCCTCTTCTTAGTAGATACGTTTTAATACTCTGTGGTGTATTTCTCATGAGAATAGCACTGTCTGCAAACAGTGTGGTACAGCATAAACTCTCTATGGAGTAAACACTATTTACAGTACCCACCTTTCTACTCATATCAACTTCATTTCTCAATTTAGGTTCAGTGACTGTGGCGGGGTTTGATACAGATAAAAGCTGTCCGTAGTTGGACATTCATTTTGGAACAGGTGTTGAGTACCTTGAGTACCCTGGCTTTGTTTCTACTAGTGTACACATACTGTACACTGTGTACAATGAGGTGTTCCCATACATCTGTTGTTGATTATAAATTTGAACTAGGCTACCTGTGAAGAGCATGGTATAGAGTCAATGTTGCACCTGACATATGTTTGCTACAACTTAAGGGAGTGATGGCATTAATGATGCTTCACATCATTCTGAGCTATTTTGAACTTACTTTCAAGCCTCTAATCCCATACAAAGTTTATAGAGTAATGTTTACAAAAAAGTGTGTATGATGTCATCAGTGATGTCACCAATGATGTTATTTGAGACTTTATCAGTGTTGTTGTTGGAAAGTACTCCTTTTTGTCCTGGTCACCCCCAAACTTGTTGGACAGATACTGGTGTTTACTGACTCTTGGCTGTGCCCTAGGTACTGCTTTTCAGTCCCAGTGCCAGTGCCCTGTGTAAAGTGGATATGCAAATTAGGCTAATTATAATTGGCAATATTAACCTACCTATAAGTCCTTAGTATTTGGTAGGGCATGTAGGTTTAGGGACTCCAGCATAGGTAGTGCCCCCATAGGTGCACTGATGAGGTGCCCAGTGTCATTCTAAAGGCAGGCCTGCCTTGCTGGCTGCTTTTAAATTAAAGTTACATGCAAATTCGACTTTGGAATTAAAGGCAGTTCCAAGGTCTTAAACTACCTTATTTCTACATATAAGTCACCCCTAAGGTGTGCCCTACGTTCCCCTAGGGCTGGGTGCCATGTAACTATAAGCAGGGGCCTTATAAAAATAGTTTTATAAGCCCTGGTGAGGTAAAATTCGTTTTCCCTCATTGTATTGAATGGTCTCCAAGGGCTAGAATGGGGAGACTTTATTTTAATTTTAAAAGTCCCCTTAAGTAACAGATAAATCAATTTTGGTATCAAATTATTTGTTAAAATAAATCCCACAATTCCAGTTGTGGGATTTATTATAACGTGTTTAGGTAAAGAATTTTAAGCTTTACCAGAAAAGTTGCCAACTTCAGCCCTGCAGTGTTTTTGCTGCTTTGCTCTGATTGGCCAGCCTCTGGCAGCTTAGCCAGGCTGCCTGATGAGGTGTGAAGTGGCCTGGCTGAACACAAAGAGATGTGCCTGGGGGAGGCAATCTCCCCTAAGCAGATGGGGAAGCAGGAAGTGGGGAGGGCTGCCAAACCAGTCTTTAAAGGCAGGGAACGACATTTGGAGCAACCCAGCACCTCCCTCACATCTTGCAAACCCAGACAATTAGGTGCCCCCTTGATTAGATTAGGAGATGGCAGGAGAAGGGTGTGTTCAGGATTTTTAGCCACACCACTGGGTGGGCCCAACCAGGTGCATCCTCCAAAAATAATTTTCAGCCATGATGGATTTTTGAGGAATGTTGCTCCCTGGGATTGATTTTTGCCAAACTTCTCTGGAAGCGGTCATCACAGGGGGAATGACCATGCACCTGATTGGAGAACCATGACCCCCATTGTTTTTCACCCCGGAGCAAGGATAAAACTGGCAGATCTGTACCCACAACTCAGATCCGTAACCAGATCCCTTCAAGGAAGAACTACAGAAGAAAAAGGACTGCCATGCTTGCCCCCGTGCCTGCACCTGGACTCTGCACTCTGGAGGACAGCACCAGCTGCACACTTGGGCTTCACCACAAGAAGGACTTTGCCTGGCTTCAACTGGGTCAAGAAGGGACTCCCTGTTTGCTACAGGTGAAAGCTTACTAACCAGAGTCCCCTGCACCAACTCCTAAAGAAACTAACCAGCTGACCACTGTCCAGAGGTCTAAAGGGAGTTTGCACCAGGTGCATTCTGGGAGTTGTAGTCCACGCCCCCAAGGAGCATCTCAGACCTTCTGGAAACTTGGGGTAAACTGTGGACCTCAAAAGAACCTTAAAAAAACATCTGGAAGAAGATCCAGAAGTTTGGAGAACTTTGGAGAACTTTTGGAAAAAAGCTCCATAAAGGGACCGACCACCCGTGGCAACTCTAGCTGGCTTGCCTCAACCACGAGCCGGCCTGACTTGTAGGTTCGTCCCAGTGAAGAAAATCTCTGAAAAAGTGACTACGTCCGAATGTAGGAAGTTGATCGGGACCTCCCAGGCAGTGTATCCGAAGAGGGCTCCAGGGACGTCGGATAAAGATTCAGGTTTGCCTCGTCGAAGGACTTTCATCTTGAAAAAACGACTAAGGCCCATATTTCTACTTTTTTAGCGCCGCATTTGCATCATTTTTTGACGCAAAATCGGCGCAAACATACAAAATACAGTTGTATTTTGTATGTTTGCGCCGATTTTGCGTCAAAAAATGACGCAAATGCAGTGCTAAAAAAGTATAAATATGGGCATAAGTCTGAAGGTAAAAATCTCCAACGAGGGCTACCACGACGCGGATCCGATGAAGAGTTCCAGGAGGTCGGATTGGACTGGCGACTTGGTCCCGCTAAAGAAAATCTCTAGAAAAACAACTAAGTCTGAAGGTAAACTTTTGACCGAGGCCTCCTGTGAGCTGTAGCCGAGCAGGGCTCCATCACGGTCAGCCTCAAACTTTGACTTTGCCCCGGTCGAGGTGCGACCAGATGACCAGATTGGCACTATTTGTTTCTACGTGCTAAAAAGCATGAATTCTTTAAAAATTCATATCTCCAGTTCCCTCTATCCGATTTGATTCGTTCTGCTATCATTTTAAAGCTAAAATTATGTCCTATTTTCTTAATTTGGTTATGGATTTTTTAACTGTTTCTTGTGTTTTATTTAATTGCTGTTTTTTGATATTTTAATGCTTTACGCTTTGTCTCCTAAGTTAAGCCTTGTCGCTCGTTGACAAGCTACCAAGGGTTGAGCTAGGTTTAATTTACTGAGACCTAACTGGACCTAAGTTGAGGTTAGTGGCCTATTACTAAGTGTAGGTCTTACCTGCCTTTACCAATAACCAATTTTCCCAAAGTTGTCAAAAATAATGTCATAGAACATATCATGAATGATGGAATACGTGAGGTCATAAGCCATGCAGGGCAGGGACACAGGTGACTGTTAGTTCTGCTAACTACAACTGGTGAATCTCTTTGTTTTTTTAGGTCACAATGGTGATGTTGTTACAGACAAATTCACCTAACTAGAACATTACTTTAACCTTTGTTTTCTTCAGTGAATTTCTAAGGTTTTTTAAAAACAAAAATAGATCTCTTTATTACACCTAATTATAACGTTACTTGAACCTTACGTTTACACTTACAGCAACCCCCCCACCAGGCCCTGGGCCACAGGCTGTCAACCCCACAATGTGTACAGCACCCTACTGCACCGTTGCCTATTACTAACATGGAAGGAGTGGAGGCACATGAGCTTGTAGATGATTTGGCACCTTTGCATACTCAGCAGAAATAAAATGGAGAAACATGGACTTTGCTCTTGGACAAGGAGACAACAAACAACAATGTGCACTTGTAAAGAAAGCACATTGTCCATCAGCCTGGAAAATGAAGGGAACACTGTTGCATACTAGTAATGTGGAAAGGGCGGGCCAAATGGCAAAGCTGATAGGTGATTTGGAACCTTTGCATAGTCAGCAGCAGAGAAAAAAGGGAGAACTGTGGAATCTGCTCTCAGACCAGGAAATGGCAAGGAAGAACCCACTAGTCTTGAATGGTCACTACAGAAGAGTTTGCTCTCCCAATGCATTCATCTCCATCAAGGGTTTCAGATTGGTTTTCAACTAGCAATTATAAAGAAAACACAATGTCCATCAGCCTGGAAAATGTCATTAACATTGTACTAACTGGAAGGGGTGAGACCAAGTGGGCATAGCTTGTAGTTAATTTAGCGCCTTTGCACACTCAGCAGCAATTAAAAGGGAGAACCGTGAACTCTGCTCTCAGGCAAGGAGACAACAAGTAGGAACCCACTTGTCTTGGACATTCACTAAATACGAGAATGCACTCCAGTAAATCAAGTAGGCATTCACCTTCATCAAGGTAGAGAAATAGATTTTTCATGTGCAATTGCAAAGAAAACACAGTGTCCATCATCCGGCAAATTGGTGCGAACACCGTGGCACACTACTAACGTAGAAGGTGCAAGGTCACACTAGCAGAGCTTGTAAATGATTTTGCGCCTTTGCATACTCAGCAGCAATTTAAAGGGAAAACTGTGGACTTTGCTCTCAGACCAGGAGACAACAAGAAATAACCCACTCATCTTGGACAGATAGTACAGATGAGATTGGGCTTCAATAAATCATGCTTCATCTCCATCAAGGATTTCAGATTGTTTTTCAGTATACAATTGTAAAATAAACACACTGTCTATCTGTCTGTAAAGTGGCAGAAACACAGTTGCATGCAACTAACTGGAAAAGGCAGGGGTAAATGTGTGGAGCACATAGGTGATTTTGTGCCTTGGCATACTTAATAGTAATTTGAAGGAAGAACCTTTTATTTTTTTTAAAGGGGGGGATGCACGCCCCTCTCCCTGAGCCTTATCAGATCTCTTCTAAAAGGGAGATGACCCGTACATGGCCCCAACACAAGCCTTTTCTAGCCCCATGGCCCACATTATTTGAAGGTGGGTGCCCTGGTCCCCGGGCACCCACCATGCACAGCGTTTTAAGCCATGAAGGAAGCCCCATGGACCCTGCAGCCGGCTCACAGCATGCTGGTTGAACTGGCATTGCTCTTGATCAGAGGAGAAGCTATTTATGCTGCACCCTCTGGGGGGAGACATTTGTTGATCTGTTTCTCTGCCTACACCAGAGCGGGCAGGGAAACAGATCACAAGTCAGCTCCCAGCTGGCATGAGCATTTTCATAGCTCCCACCCTCTGGAAGCAGACTTTAGGGGTCATTACAACATTGGCGGTAAAAGCCACTTACCGCCGTGCAGAAGACCCCCAATACACCGCGGCGGCGGCGGGAGACCGTCACAGCTATTATGACACACATCACGGAATCCGCCGAAATTCAGACACCCACACAAGTCCGCCACACCAAAGGTCAGCGATAAATATGCTGAAACAAATCCTCCACCTCCACGCCAACAGAAACACACCCATGCTATTACGACCCACGAATCCATGTGGCGGTCATTCAACCGCGGTATTCCATTGGCGGTACACACCGCCGCGCTCAAAATACACACACAGCTCCAAAACACCGCCACATTGGAGAATTCCAAATACACACACCTGATACACATACACACACCACTCCCACACACCCAACACTATATAAAACACCCACCCACATAACCCACAAACCCCTACGACCACAAATTAGAGACAAAGGCCAGAGAGAGACAGCACAGAATAGATAACACCATCACACAGAGGCACACTACACCATCACCCACACAACATCCACGCACAAAACACCACATACCACTACACTCACCACACTCATCAACACATACACCACCCCACACATCACACACAACAACTCATGTCACGCCAAAGACACCCCCGCTTGTCCGAGGAGGAGCTCAGGGTCATGGTGGAGGAAATCATCAGGGTAGAGCCACAGCTATTTGGCTCACAGGTACAGTAAACATCCATAGCCAGGAAGATGGAGCTATGGCAAAGAATAGTCGACAGGGTCAACGCTGTGGGACAGCACCCAAGAAATAGGGAGGACATCAGGAAGAGGTGGAACGACCTACAGGGGAAGGTGCGTTCCACGGTATCCAGGCACCACATCGCGGTACAGCGGACTGGCGGCGGACCCCCATCTCCTCCCCCACAACTAACAACATGGGAGGAGCAAGTCTTGTCCATCTTGCATCCTGAGGGCCTCGCAGGAGTCGTTGGAGGAACGGACACTGGTAAGTCAAATCTTCACTATCATATCCCCCACCCTACCTGCATGCTATCACACACCCCCACCCTCACACCCTCCCCTATCACCCTAACTCCTCACTAATCTACCCATAACACCAACCACCCATCCCAAGACCTGCATGACACAACTAAGCATGGACACCCATCACTAAAGCATGCCCACTGCACAGACCCAGAACACCCCCCAACCATCACCACACAAGCCCCCACACAGGAATGCCTGCACTGGGGTTCACGCACACCCAACCATTGCACACCATGAAACACACACATGCAATAATCATGTACTTATACCCCCACAGGAACCCGAAGGAATATCACCACACCAGAGGGTCCAGAAAACACCACTCCACCCCCAGAAGAGGCCCACAGTGACGACAGCAGCTCTGCCCTACTGGATCTTGATGACCAGCCCGGACCATCGTGGGCCTCAGGACAGTCGGTTCCCCTTGCCCAGCCACAGCCCAACACCGAGCTTCCACCCTCTGGTAACCCCAGCACAGCACCCACCCAGCGGGCCCATACCTCCCTACTCAGGACAGGTCAATCAGCAGTGTGTCCACCACTACAGGGCACCCAGGCTAACCCACCACCCCAACAACAACAGGGACCTGGGGGCAGTGGTAGTGGGCACACGGTCCAGGGGACGGAGGCACAAGAACACCGGGGAACTGGGAGGGCTGCTGTGCGACAAAGGGAGGACAGGCCAAGGGAACCCACTCTCCACGAGGCCCTATCCTCCATCATGGGAGCATACCACCACTCCCAGGAGACGATGGCAACGGTACTGGACAAGTTGCAGGAGACCCTGCGTCTGCAGGAGGAGCAGTATTTGGGGTTCAGGGAGGAGCTCAGGACCATCGGCTCCGCCCTGGGCACCATCGTAGGGGTGCTGATGGACATTCAAAAGACCTTGAGGGACACCGTGGCACTCCAAGGGGCCCCTGACACTAGCCAGGACGATGAAATGCCTACCACCTCCGCTGGTGCTAGTGGACAGGACGCCCCGCCACAGGACCAACACACCAGCACCCCACCCCCTGCAGACGGACAACCACCACGAAAGCGGGCCCTGATATCCAGGAACAGGACAGAGCAAGATGGCAAGACCCCCGCCAGGAAATAAGACCACCCTGATTGTCCCTCACTGTCCCACTTTGTTACCCTGTCCAGATTGGAACTGCCCCAGCTCCACTTCCAATGGCCAGATGTGCAATGTACCTGTGAGACTAATAGACTGGACTCTGCCATGGACATTCTTCCACCATGACCTCTCCCCATTTCACAACCCCCCTATATTTTTATGCACTTCAATAAACACCCTTGAAACCTCATTAATATTGGAGTCAGTCAATGATTGTGAACTTTGTATTGTCAATTACAGTGTTAAAAAAGGTTACCCATTGGAAGGTCAATATACCAATGTCACACATCACAAGCCTTTCAAGGGTGCAAGCTGTTGACACATAGGTTACCACATTACTGAAACTGAAATGGAAGGGGACAACTCAGTTACCAAATAGGGAGTGAAATGTAGGTAGAGGATAGAGGTAGACGTGTGAAATGTAATATAATGTGAAACATGAAATTGTACTCACCTGTGTCTCATTGAAAATATTGCTGTATGACTGACTCCCTGTTGTCGTTTTCATCTTCTTCAGCCTCCACCTCATCACTGTCCACAGGCTCCACAGACTCACCCGCTGCAACAACAGCGTCATCTGGATCATCCTCCTGCAGAAAAGGCACCTGGCGTTGCAATGCCAAGTTATGGAGCATGGAGCAGGCGATGATGATGTCGCACACCTTCTTCGGTGAGTAGAATAGGGACCCACCTGTCATATGGAGGCACCTGAACCTGGCCTTCAGGAGGCCGAAGGTACGCTCGATCACCCTCCTAGTCTGCCCATGGACCTCATTGTACCGTTCCTCTGCCCTGGTCCTGGGATTCCTCACTGGGGTCAGTAGCCAGGACAGGTTGGGGTAACCAGAGTCCCCCAATAGCCATACACGGTGCCTCTGGAGTTCAGCCATCATATCAGGGATGCTGCTATTTCACAGGATGTAGGCGTCATGCACTGAGCCAGGGAACATTGCATTTACCTGCGAGATGTACTGGTCTGCCAAACAGACCATCTGGACATTCATCGAATGATAACTCTTCCTGTACACCTGTTCATTCCTGCGGGGGGGACCAGAGCTACATGGGTCCCATCAATGGCACCTATGACGTTGGGGATATGTCCAAGGGCATAGAAGTCACCTTTCACTGTAGGCAAATCCACCACCTCAGGGAAAATGATGTATCTCCTTACGTGTTTCAGCAGGGCAGACAACACTCTGGACAAAACGTTGGAAAACATAGGCTGGGACATCCCTGATGCCATGGCCACTGTTGTCTGAAAAGACCCACTTGCAAAGAAATGGAGCACTGACAGCACCTGCACGTCAGGGGGGATTCCAGTCGGATGGCGGATTGGTGACATCAGGTCTGGCTCCAACTGGTACATAGTTCCCGTATTGTGGCACGGTCAAACCGATAGGTCACGATGACATGTCGCTCTTCCATTGTCAACAGGTCCACCAGCGGTCGGTACACCGGCGGATTCCGCCATCTTCCAATATGTCCCAACTGACGGTGCCTAAGAAGGGCAACAGCGAAAAAAATGTCAGCATTCCTCCAGGTATGTACCCACAGTCACACACAAGACTACACCAGACAATTAACCCATCCGGGAAAGGTTTTGAGTGTAGGCCTCGGTATGTGTGACGCAGTAGTAATTGAAGCCATGTGGGCCCCTGAAAAGGCGGCTGCCTGACCTCTAAACTGGGACAATGGAATTGTGGGGTAACTGCGCTGGCGTTGGACACCGTCGCGGTAGGCGGTCGTAGAACGCGGCGCAATGCTGCATTGGTTAGCATTGGACCCTATGGGTCCCAGGAGCCAATGAACAGGTGCGCTGGCGGTGATGATGCGCACCGCCGCGGACGTCACCGCCGCGGACGTCACCACCATTTTCTATCTCTTCAATCACTAGATACCTGACCTTCAACAGGAGAGGACCTACACTGCTAGTGCTGCTGTGACCACAGTCTGGAAGTGATGATGGCAGCTGCGTCTGGGGAAAGGGCCCCTGCCTTCACTGCACAGGAGTTGGAGAAATTTGTGGATGGGGTCCTCCCCCAGAATACGCTACTCTACGGTCCTCCAGACCAACAGGTTAGTACACAGGGAGCACGTTGTATGGGCTTGGCCTGGGTGGACAGGGCTGGGTGGATGAGGGAAGGGGGCAGAGTACATAGAACAGTCATGCATGGGGATGAATGGGCCACAGGGATAGAGTTGGGAGGGGGCCAATTACAATGACGGTGCTGTAGGTAATGACTGTTCCTCTTTCCTTGTGCATGTCATGTAGGTCAGCGCCCAGCAGAAGAGGGACATTTGGCGTGCCATCGCCAAGGAAGTCCGGACCCTGGGGGCCCACCAGAGACGGGGCACCCACTGCCAGAAGAGATGGGAGGACATTCGCCGCTGCAGCAAGAAGACGGCGGAGGCTCAGCTGGGGATGGCCTCCCAACGTGGGAGGGGTGCCCGTCGTACCATGACCCCACTGATGTTCCGGATCCTGGCGGTGGCCTACCCGGAGTTGGATGGGCGCTTAAGGACATCACAGCAGACACAAGGGGGTGAGTACAACCTCATCCTATGGACTTTGCGTGCAGTGGAGCTGTCTGGGTGGGGGTGGTGGGCTGTGGGTGTCCCTAGGCCAGGGCGAGTTAGGTAGGCAAGGCCCCTCCGTTATGTAGGCCATGTGGCACTCTACCCCAACTAAAAGAAAAGGCAAATTGATGTATAGTTGCCCCTTTGCCATCCATGTGGGCAGATTTCTACCATTGCCATGTAGGCCATATCCCAGAAATTGCATGTGCAGAGGGCAGGAGCACGGCGTAATGCAGGGGGCTGCTGAGTTTGTCTTGTCCGCCAACGGTAGCGGTATGCCATGCACTAAAACTCTCTTTCTTCTGTCTCCACCCTTTCTCTGCTCTCCCTGTCCTTCTGTACATCAGCATCAACAGGCGGAGGTACCACTGTACCAGAGCACGAGGGAGCTGCATCCCACATGGCCATGGAGGGCCACACCACAGACTCTGAATTCACCAGTGGGACGGAGGGCGAGGGGAGCTTCACGTCGGCCACAGGATCACCAAACAGCGACACAGACTCGTCCGCCGATGGGAGCTCCCCTGTGGTGGCAGCACCATCTGTGCGCCCCACTACTACAGGTACAGCCGCCACCTCCCCTACCAGCACCGCCCTCCCAGCAGCCCCTCAGCGTTCGCCCCATGCCCGCTCACCCAGGAGGGTGGGCATCACCTTCGCCCCAGGCACCACAGGCCCTGCCCCAGTCACCCCTGCTGCCCTCAGTGAGGAGGCCATTGACCTCCTCAGGTCACTCACTGTTGGGCAGTCTACCATTGTGAATGCCATCCAGGGTGTAGAACGAGAGTTGAAACACAGTAATGCATTCCTGGAAGGCATTCATTCTGGTCAGGCTGTCCTTCAGCGAACCCTGCAATCTCTGGCCTCAGCACTGATGGCAGCCATTGTCCCTGTGTCCAGCCTCCCCCCTCCAACTTCCTCCACCCAGACCCAATCCCCTGTACCCCAGCCCATCCCAAGCACACCTACAGACCAGCATGCACACAAGTCAACACACACAAGTAGCTCAAGCAAACATAGGCACCACACACACCACAGGCACTCACACAAGCATCAGACCCATACACACACAACAACATCCACTGTCTCCACTGTGTCCCCCTCCTCCTCTTCTCCCTCCTCCCTCCCAGTGTCGTCTACACACACACCTGCATGCACCACATCTACAGGCACTAGGACTCGCACCAGGACACCCAGCACCACAAGCCGCTCACCTGCACTCACCACCTCCACTGCCATATACACGTCCCCTGTGTCCTCTCCCAGTGTGTCTGTGACGCCCCCTCCCAAAGTACACAAACGCCGGCAATCACTCACCCAACACCCATCCACCTCACGACAGCCTCCAGTACCTGCACCTGCACCTAAAACACCTAAAGTGACACCTCCTGCAACCACCTCCTCTTCCTCCACTCCCAGAGCCCCTCCAGCTACCCATCCCAGTGTACGTCAGAAACTGTCCCTATGTCAAATTTACCTTTTTGCCCCCCCCTCCAATTCATCAGTCCCGTCGTAGCGCCTCAGCCAAAAAGCCTCCAGTACCAGTGGTGTGTGTACCAGGCTATTGGAGTGCCCCGTCCACCAGGGCAGGGCAGGCAGTAGGACCCGGAGCCAAGGCACTGTCAGCCCACCCCCTGTAAATGCTCCGAAATTGGAGAGTGGACGACGGGACCGTGTCAAGACTCCTGGTGGGACACACAGTGAAATGGGATCCAAGGCGATTGGTGAGTCATCTGTAACTCAAAAGAAGGTGGGGAAGGTCCAGAGGAAGTCTCCCCAACCTGTTGTGAGTGTCACAGCGGAAAAGTGCGGCATCATTTCCGGCAGTCCAGACACAACCGCCAGCACCGTTGTCACTGGTCCAGAGACCACCGCCAGAGTCATAGCCCAGGAGGGCCCAAGTATCGTAACTGGTCAGGAGACCACCGCCAGAGTCATAGCCCAGGAGGGCCCAAGTATCGTTACTGGTCAGGAGACCAGCGCCAGAGTCATAGCCCAGGAGAGCTCAAGTATCGTTACTGGTCAGGAGACCACCGCCACCGCCGGAGTTACTGGTCAGGAGGGCTCAAGTATCGTAACTGGTCAGGAGACTACCGCCAGAGTCATAGCCCAGAAGGTCCCAAGTATCGTTACTGGTCCGGAGACCACCGCCAGAGTCATAGCCCAGGAGGGCCCAAGTATCGTTACTGGTCAGGAGACCACCGCCAGAGTCATAGCCCAGGAGGGCTCAAGTATCGTTACTGGTCAGGAGACCACCGCCACCGCCGGAGTCACAGCCCAGGAGGGCCCAAGTATCGTTACTGGTCAGGAGACCACCGCCACCGCCGGAGTCACAGCCCAGCAGGGCTCAAGTATTGTAACTGGTCAGGAGACCACCGCCAGAGTCATAGCCCAGGAGGGCCCAAGTATCGTTACTGGTCAGGAGACCACCGCCACCGCCGGAGTCACAGCCCAGGAGGGCTCAAGTATCGTAACTGGTCAGGATACCACCGCAGAGTCATAGCCCAGGAGGGCCCAAGTATCGTTACTGGTCAGGAGACCACCGCCAGAGTCATAGCCCAGGAGGGCCCAAGTATCGTTACTGGTCAGAAGACCACCGCCACCGCTGGAGTCACAGCCCAGGAGGGTCCAGAATCCCACAACCCCGCTGGGCAATGATGGAACGTCAAGCCACACACCAACGTCCAGTGTGGAGTTCGTCATGCCACACACCAATGTCCAGTGTGGAGTTCATCATGCCACACACCAATGTCCAGTGTGGAGTTCGTCATGCCACACACCAATGTCCAGTGTGGAGATCGTCATGCCACACACCAATGTCCATTGTGGAGATCGTAATGCCACACACCAATGTCCAATGTGGAGATCGTAATGCCACACACCAATATCTGTACCAGAACCGCCATGGCAAAGCACCGCTGAACAAGGCCAAGACTGCCATGGTGAAGACCGCTGAACAGGGCAAAGACTGCCATGGCAAAGCACCGCTGAACAAGGCCAAGACCGCCATGGTGAAGACTGCTGAACAGGGCAAAGACCGCCATGGTGAAGACCGCTGAACAGGGCAAAGACCGCCATGGCAAAGCACCGCTGAACAAGGCCAAGACCGCCATGGTGAAGACCGCTGAACAAGGCCAAGACCGCCATGGTGAAGACCGCTGAACAGGGCAAAGACCGCCATGGTGAAGACCGCTGAACAGGGCAAAGACCGCCATGGCAAAGCACCGCTGAACAAGGCCAAGACCGCCATGGTGAAGACCGCTGAACAGGGCAAAGACCGCCATGGTGAAGACCGCTTTACAGGGCAAAGACCGCCATGGCAAAGCACCGCTGAACAAGGCCAAGACCGCCATGGTGAAGACCGCTGAACAGGGCAAAGACCGCCATGGTGAAGACCGCTGAACAGGGCAAAGACCGCCATGGCAAAGCACCACTGAACAAGGCCAAGACTGCAATGGTAAAGACCGCTGAACAGGGCAAAGGCCGCCATGGTGAAGACCGCTGAACAGGGCAAAGACCGCCATGGCAAAGCACTGCTGAACAAGGCCAAGACTGCCATGGTGAAAACCGCTGAACAGGGCAAAGACCGCCATGGTGAATACCGCTGAACAGGGCAAAGACTGCCATGGCAAAGCACCGGTGAACAGGGCAAAGACCGTGTGGGTATGAATAGTCCGGCACATCAGGCATCGTTCTCCCATGTGCAGCTGGGACTGTGACAGGACATGAACTTTCACGGGGAGACTCATCCAGTCTGGGCACCAGTCCCATCCAGTACCAGTAGAGAACTGCATCTACTTGCGAAGATGTGTCTTTGCACTCCCCAGGATGTCACAGTGGGCAAGCCACCCACTGTAGAGACTTGACAGACTGTGGCTTTGCACTCCCCAGGATGTAACAGTGGGCAAGCCACCCACTTGATAGACTTGAGAGACTGTGGCTTAGCACTCCCCAGGATGTAACAGTGGGCAAGCAACCCACTGTAAAGACTTGAGAGACTGTGGCTTTGCACTCCCCAGGATGTAACAGTGGGCAAGCCACCCACTTGTTAGACTTGAGAGACTGTGGCTTAGCACTCCCCAGGATGTAACAGTGGGCAAGCCACCCAATGTAGAGACTTGAGAGACTGTGGCTTTGCACTCCCCAGGATGGCACAGTGGGCAACCCACCCACTGAAGTGACTTGAGAGACTGTGGCTTTGCACTCCCCAGGATACATCAATGGGCATGGAGCACCGTCGTGGATCTGGCTTTGCATTCATCTGGCTGAAGTGTCCCCCATTCCGTTCCCCCTGAGGTGCCTGTAGTGTTTCTACCTGATGCCCTGGCAGTGTTCTCTCGGATTTTGGTCAGGTATCTATTGTGGGCGTCGCCCATGCATTTTTGGACTGTTGGTGCACGGACATTGTTGTGTACATATCTGCACTACTTCTTGTAATGTACATTTATTTTTGACAGATTTCGTGATATATATATACGTATATTTTTAATGAGTAGTATATTGGCACAATACAAAGTTTGACCGCTATTCACTTTGTCTTTGCATTCTTCCGGGGGGATTGTGGGTTGTTACTGTGATTTTTGTGAATGCATTGGTGTGTATGTTGTAATATGCGAGGGTGGGTGTGTTTGGTGGGTGTCCCCGTAACTTTTGCCTCCCCCATCCCCTGTGTCGTAGGTGCTGTACTCACCGGTATGTTCTGCGCCTACATCGCTGTTGGTCGTAGATGAGCAGGAATGCAAGGGCAGGGAGTATTTGTAGTTCCGGATACATGGTGTCCTCGTTCCTCGTGGGATGTGTTGAGGTGAGCGTTTTCCCATTGAAATGGCTGTTTCCGCCGTGTTTTTATCCACGGTGAATCCGCCCCGGAAAAGGTGGCGGATTGGTGTGTTGTGATACTGTGGGTGGTACATTGTCTTCCGCCTGTCTGTTGGCGGTGACCGCCGCGCTGTTTGTCTGTACCGCAGTTGTGGGCGGTGTGTTAAAGTGGCTGTCTTAGTTGGTGGTTTCCGCCAGGGTCGTAATTCCCTTTTTTTGTCCGCCGGCCTGTTTGCGGTATTACCGCAGCTTTAACACCGTCCGCCAGGGTTGTAATGACCACCTTTGTGTTTGCTCCCATGTGGTGAGGGGTTTAAAAATGCTCCCCACAAGATGGTGCAATTACAAGTTTTCATGCTCCTCAGGACAAAACAATTGAGCAGGCCCTGTACGATAGGGACTCCGGGGCCATTATTGGGTCATTGGGATTCATGCAGCTCCCTCCCTTTTTGTTAAGAGTAGCAGCCCGGGGGGATGAGGTCCCCAGGTCCTTGCAAAGGCTCTGGGAGGGGGGCCATGCAGCCCCATCCCCTTTTTTATATGTTTTGGCCACACATGTGGGGTTCCAGGGCCTATAAAGGCTAGGGAAGGGTGGCCCTGCAGCCCTCCTGCCCTTTAATTAAATAAATTGGCCTGGGTGTGGGCTCCAAAGGTCCTTTCAAGGCTCAGGAAGGTGGGGGGAGCATCCCTCATCCCTTTATCAAATGCAGGGCTAGGTGTAGGCTCCCCGGGGCCTATAATGGCACAGCGCTGGGTTCTGTGCGCCTCTCTCCAATTATTTTACCAATGTGGCCCCTGGCTGGCAACTGTTCGTTTTTTAGGATCCTGTGGGAATTCTATGGGATCACAGCAAAAATTGCATTGTTTTCCAGATTTTGGCCACAGGGCAGTCCCTCTGGGTCCCACCCATGGGACCGAGGGTGGCAGGGTATCTCTATCTACCCCTTTATATTTTATTTTGTTCAAACTTCAGGGCATGGGACTTAGGGGGTCATTCTGACCCCGGCGGTCTAAGACCGCCGGGGCCAGGGTCGGCGGGAGCACCGCCGACAGGCCGGCGGTGCCCCGCAGGGCATTCTGACCGCGGCGGTTCGGCCGCGGTCAGAAGAGGCAAACCGGCGGTCTCCCGCCGGTTTACCGCTGCCCTTAGAATCCCCCATGGCGGCACAGCTTGCTGCACCGCCATGGGGGATTCTGACACCCCCTACCGCCATCCTGTTCCTGGCGGTTCGCCCGCCAGGAACAGGATGGCGGTAGGGGGTGCCGCGGGGCCCCTGGGGGCTCCTGCCGTGCCCATGCCAATGGCATGGGCACGGCAGGGGCCCCCGTAAGAGGGCCCCGAAAAGTATTTCAGTGTCTGCTAAGCAGACACTGAAATACGCGACGGGTGCAACTGCACCCGTCGCACCCCTGCAACTACGCCGGCTCAATTCTGAGCCGGCGTCCTCGTTGCAGGGGCATTTCCTCTGGGCCGGCGGGCGCTCTTTTGGAGAGCGCCCGCCGGCCCAGAGGAAATCTCTGAATGGCCGCCGCGGTCTTTTGACCGCGGTGCGGTCATTCAGCGGCGGTACCCTGGCGGACGGCCTCCGCCGTCCGCCAGGGTCAGAATGAGGCCCTTAGTCCTGTAATGGCGGCCAGCAAAGATTTTCATTGCGTTTGCTCCCATTGGAGTCTGACTCCTGTGAGAGTGAATTGACCCAAGGGAAATTAAGCTCTCTTGGCCAATCAGAATGCTCTATTTTTTAATGGGTGCTCCCGTGAGAGTCCCTCAAGCCTGTTGTGAATCCAACTGTTCAGATATACAATTATATTTGACCCTTAATTCTAAAAAGCAACTGAACAGATTTACACCAAACCACAACAAGCACAATCTGTGGACCAAGAACTAGCTATCTGCCAAATTTGGTGTAGCTTTTTTCAGCAGATTTTTCCGTAGCTCTGCTTTAAGAAGTCTATGAAAAATGCCTGGGGATATTGTGTTTTGGGTCCTCCCTTTTTTCTCACCCCTGTTTGATGGATCACCCTGAAAATTTCCGTGCACATATCAGTGAAAAAGTATCACCTTGTTGGAAGGTTTTGTGCAGATTCATCAAATGGAGCCAAAGTTATTACCAACACAAAAAATGAAATTCCTATGGAAACACTGATCTAAGTATAGAGCCTCTAGGCTTGGTGGTGGGATTCCAGAGGGATCTTTTCTGTGGCCAAAAATGTTTTTTTTATTTTGCTGCAAATTCATGGAGGATCAACAAAACTGTAGCAATTTTTGTTAAAAAAAACAAGCTCCTGCGTGTCTTTAAAAAAAAAAAAAAACTGGGTGGGCCACTGCCCATGAGGGCAGCGCAGATTGTTTTTTGGTGTGGGGGTGCATGGTCCCCTCCCTGAGTCTCAGCGTGGCCATGGGGACCCCATCCCCCAGGGCCAAGATAGAATACAAAGGGAAGAGGGCACATAGCCCCACTCCCAGAGCCTTATTAGGACCAGGCACCCCACCTCCAGGGCTTTAGTGTAATTAAATGGGGAGGGAGGCCTCACAGGCCTCCTTCTGGAGCCTTAAGAGGCCCCAGGGACTACATCCAATGAGGCTAGCTCAAGTACTCTGTCCTGCATAGCCCATCGTCGAGATCGAGTAGTTTCCCTTCCCGCATCAGTGCAGGCAGGGAAACATATGTTTTCTCCCACCTAGCGGGAGCATTTTTAAATCTCCCCCCAGGTGGGAAAAAACATGCCTTCGCTGCCTGCAGCTTCGCTGCCAGGGAAGGCATTTCTGATCCCCCCTAATAGGAGCTTTAAACATGCTCTGGATGGAAGGAAGCTGACTGCTGTTTCCCTGCTTACAGGGAATCAGATATTGCACTATCCCAGAGGCAGAGTGCAAAAAACCCTCTGGGCGGGAGCTATGCTATCTCCTGTAGTATGTGGGGAACCAGCTGGGGACTTGGTGTGTGCTCATAATTTAGAGAAGCCCCAGGAGATTAAGGGCCAGATGTAGCAAACGTTTGCGACTCGCAAACGGGCCGAATCGCAATTTGCGACAGTGCAAAATCGGAAATGGGATGCAAAAAGCCCATTTCCGACTCGCAAAAAGCGATGTGCCCCGTTTGCGAGTCGCACCCGTTGCGACCCCCTTTTGCGACCCGCAATGTGCAAGTCGCAATTTGCGAGTGGCAACCCATATGCAATTGCAACTCGCAAATTGCGACTAGTCGCAAAAAACCCAGTTTGCAAGTCGCATTTACCACTAACTCAGAGCAGGTGGTAACCATTACCAAAGTATAAAAGGAGACCCAGAAGGCATCTGGGTCACTCAAGATGGCGGACATATACCTGATAGCAGTGAGGAGGAGAGTCTACGCAGCCCAGCAGAGGAGGAGGAGGGGCCACAGACAGGAGAAGATATATAGAACAAGGCAGACCCTTTATCAGCAAACTGAAGAGGAGATCTATGATAAATACCGCCTTAGCAGCGCTGCCATTCTATAATTAATAGATTTACTAAAACCACAGCTAGAACACAAGACTCTGCGTGGCTGCGCCATCCCTACGTATGTGCAAGTACTATGCGCACTGCACCTCTTGGCCTCAGGGAGCTATCAGGGGGTCATTGCCGTGGCAGGTGGGGTATCCCAAAGTGCAGTGTCAAGGTTCCTCAGGGCATTCCTAGATGCCTTAGTAGCGCACAGGTCTCAGTTCATATACTTACCAAGGAATGAGGCAGAAATTAACAGCACGAGCTGGACTTTTATTGCATTGCCCACTTCCCCCATGTCATTGGATGTGTAGATGGGACACACATTCAAATATGCCCCCCGCTAATCTGGAACATATTTTCCGCAACAGAAAGTGTACCCACTCACTCAACATACAGGTTGTTTGTGATGCCCATTAAGTCATCACGGACATCGTAGCTAAGTTTCCAGGCAGTACCCATGACTCATACATTTTTAGACATAGTGGGATACATCAACGCCTGGAACGTGGGGAGTTTGGAGACGGATACCTCCTAGGTAGAGCTGCATACACCTTGCAGACATACACACAGGTCACTGTGCACGACTATCTGGACTTACTAACAGTGTACTTTTGTGCCCAACAGGTGACAGTGCATATGCTCTAAGGCCATGGATCTTGACTCCATTTTTAACACCCAGCAATGATTCAGAGAGGCAATACAACAGTGCGCATAAGAGGACCAGGAACCTCATAGAGCGCACCTTCGGACTCCTGAAGGCAAGATTCCGATGCCTCCACCGCAGCGGAGGCGCCCTCCAATACACCCCCATTACCGCCTTCAAAATTGTGGTCGCATGCGCCATCCTCCACAACATAGCCACCAGACGTGAGCTACCTCTCACCCCTGCAGACCCAGATCCTGATGAGGAAGAGCAAGAACAACCACACCGCCATCATGGGGATAGGAGTCTAGCTAATCAAGGCAGACTGAGACAGGAACACATTGCAACGCAATATTTTGGACGGTACGTGTAAACTCCCACCATACTCACCCATTAACCAAACACTCCTTTTGTTAAGTGGAAGAAAAATAACTGTTTTAATAATGTAATGCATGAACTATATACAAGATGAAATTGTCCATGGGCAGGGAAATGCCAACCACTCATGTGGCACATTAAAGCCATGTGCCACATTTGTTTGTCCGGGCTGTTGGCTAACTTCTCCTGCCCCTCCTGCCAGCCTGGCTGGTCCCAGCCGCATCTATGGTGCTCTGCCACCCACTCCTTAGCACCCTACTGTCAGTGGCAGATACACTGCTCACTGTGGAGCCCTCTTCACTATCTTGGGGAGTTTCCCCGGTGGCCCTCGACATCTCACGTGTCTCCATTAGTTCTACAATATGTGTGAGACGTCCCAGGCCCCTGGCAACATCCCCAGCAAAATGGCCCATCTCAATTTGCAGGCCAACTGTCCTCCTCGACAGGCCTGTTGTGTTGATGGCTAGCCTGCCGATTGATGTGGCCATCCTGTCCAGTCTTAACATAATCTGCCGATCCCTGCGCCGCCCAGCCTCTGCCTGACCCAGCAGTCCGGCCGCCAGTTCCCTGATGACAGAGGCAATGTCCCCAGTGTTCTGGCACATCAGGTCCATCCGCCTGTTGAGGTGCTGCATGCTTGCATGGTTTTGTCTTTCAATGCGGTGCAGCACCCCACTGATCCTGCCCAATATTGTGTTCTGCAGGCGCTGACCCCGCAGCAGATGTGCCTCACTGCTGGTTGGAGGATGAATCCGGAAATCAGACGCTCTTGCCCTGTGACGCCTGCGCAGTGGTGGCTGCCCTGTCCTCGCACCTGTATCCTCCCTGGCTGTTGCTGGGGCAGCTCCTGGCGTTGCTGTTGCAGCAGGCGTTACAACTGCAGGAATGCTGCTGACTGTGCATGTGGGGGTGCTGGAGGGTCCTGGGGTGTCTCCTGGGCCTGGGTGCTTGCGGTGTAGGGGGTGTCTTGCTGGAGACCTGTGGGACATGGGGAACACACTGTCAGTGTCTAGTATCTTTTGCACAATTCCTAATAAACATTTGCCTATGCACTGCCTATTGGACTACATTTCCCATAATGCATCATTCTGGCTTTTTCTACCCTGAAATGGAGCTAATTTGGTTGTGCATGCACATGTGTACATGGTGGGTGGGGTATGACATTGATAGGGGTACAGGCTTATCACATGGTACTCACTGGTTGATGTGCTGGGCTCTGAAGTGTCCAGGTCCCCAAATCCACACACTGCCTCCGGCTCAAAGGTTTGCTCAATCCTGTCTTCAAGGGGTGTGGGTGGTGGCACAGATGATGGTCCCCCTCCAGTGCCTCTCATCTCCCGGAGCCTTTCTGCCACCCTCTCATTGGTCCGGGAGCGGAGGTCATACCACCTCTTCCTTATGTCCTCAATTGTCCTGTGGCTCACCCCCAGGGCATTGATTTTCTCTTGCATTTCCTGCCAGATTTTCTTTTTGGTGGCCTCTGGAACAGTGAGGGCAGCTCTCCCAAAGAGCTCATCATGGTGCTGACAACATTCTTCGGTCAGCACCTCAAGCTCCCTCTCAGAGAATTTAATTTTCCTTTTTCGGGGGGTTCCCTCCATGGCTGCTGCAGCTAGCTCAGTGTGCAGACTGGCAGTTGTAAAAGGGTGTGGTCCAGCCTCCTCCCAGGTGTATTTGTTAACTTCCTGGCTGTGATGTCATCATCATGTGCCAGGAAGTGTTTCCAGAGTGTTTTGGTGTGCTTTCTGGAGTGTTCTGCTGCACCTGCAAGCAATTTTGAGGGAACTCGCAATTTGCGACACCAACTCGCTAATTGCGAGTTCGTTTTTTGCACACTCGCAAACAGCGACCTCGCAATCTGCGGACTCGCACACAGCGTTGCGAGTCCGGATGCGAGTCGCTAAATCGGACCGGTTTATTTCCTGGCATACCAAATTGCGAGTCGCATTTTGCGAGTCGCATTGACTCGCAAAATGCGACTCGCAATTTTTATTTTTCCTACATCTGGCCCTAAGAACCCGGGCCATAATAGGCTCAAGAAGGGGGCCCTCTCCCCTTTGTAATGGTATGCAGCTCCGGGGATTGGGATCTTAGTGGCCTAAAATGACTGGGGAGGAATCTGCATGGCCGATCCCTATTTATTGGAATTTGGCCCCAGAGGATGTGGTCCCGGGGACCTAGTTAGGCTGAGGGAAGGGAGGTGTGCATTCCCTCCCCATTATAGGTATATTTTATCCAAGGGGATGGGGTTCCTCTGGCCACTATTGGTCTGGGACACATCCCCTCCGCCTTACTTATATGCATTGGTCCAAGGGGGTGGGAGCACCAGGGCCACTGTTGTACCCCTCTGCTGAAATGCTCCAGTGGATGGGATCCCCGAGGGCCCTTCTCGCTTAAGCAGGCTCTGAGACCAAGTCCCCACTGTGCACAGCCAAAGGCTGTGTGCAGCATGGGGTTGGCTGACTCTAGGTGGGTTGGACGTAGGGCTTGGAAGCAAGTCGGGCCCTGTGGCCAACCCCCAGCTGTGCACAGCATGTGGTTGGCTGCCCTTGGCGGGGGTGGACATATGGCCTGTTATTTTGGTAATTCACATAATTTTTTAAGCATTTCTACTATCACATTTTAAAAAATTGTCACTGCCTCATGGCCCTTAAAACTAGGTGGGTCACAAAAGTTTGTTATTTTAAAAGCGGATCATGCTTCTAAAATGTTTGGAAAGCACTGCCCTATATTTAAAGTGATGTTGACAACAGTTTACAATCTACAGTGCCCTATGCAGAGTTTTAATGAATATGGAAATCTTAAAAATTAAAAAGATGTTCTTTTCACTTACCAAATGAATAGATAATCTGCAATGCAGAGGTACAGAAATGTGTTGGCTTATAGGTGAAAAGTAGTGCACACAATGTATTTCTAAAGTCTATCAAGTCCCCAGGAAGCTTTATTCTAAGTCATTTCATGTGGAAGCATCTGCAGCACTCTCAACGTCCTTGCGCTAATAATTGGGTTAGCAATTTTATTAGAAAAAGCCAAACAATATTGCCAGATTTTTTTCCAAAGTCCCACCCTCGTTCCTGCAATATCAATCGGTTGTTTTCCTAATGCAATTAATTAATTCTCAGACTACCTTGAAAATCCAGCCTAAAAGAATAGTGAGCGCCATTGGTGGGAACTCAAACCTTGTAAATTGGAATATATCAAAAAGAAAAGGAGGCCAGAATCAATGCTTCTTAGGTCAGTGCCACAGGATATGGAACAGAGAACACCTATGATAACATCTGGCTGATTAATTGTTGTTGATGGTGTGTAACCTTGGTGCTGCGTAGTGCCACACAACACTCGTTTCAGGCTCGATTTCACTTATTTCTACCAATCGACATTTAAGTGAAGAATCCATGAGACTGGCCACTTTACTTCTGTTAATGAGCTTCCTAGTTTCCTCTCTCATAATGTCTGGAAGTCCCACTATAGCCAGGCCTCCACTACCTGCAGCATCTGATCACATTTTAGTGTTTCTCTGATCTGGCTGTCTGCAAAAGCTACTCAAAATGAATATGTGACAGAACAACTAGGTCCTAAACAACCATAGCCTAAACCACTACTGCTAAACAACTAAAAAGTTCGTACAACTAAGTACTGAAGAACTACTGTCTAAACAACAATTGTGCCTGAATAACTATTGCCTGAACAACTAATATATATATATATATATATATATATATATATATATATAATATATATGTATATATATATGTGTATGTATATTTATATATATATATATATGTATATATATATATATATATATATTTATATATATATTAAAACGAAACGCTCTCAAAATCCGAAGAGAACCAGGAAACCTCCGTATGCAAATCCAATGATTTATTCACAGCAAACAAAACAACTCCAACGCGTTTCGGCAATAAGCCTTGTTCACGGATAGAGTGTCATTGCACCATCTCATTTAAATATCTTAGTACAATAACATTATATATATATATACACACAGAGCAGCTTCACCAATACGATGCACCCTTCCCAATTTGACCTATAATTTTTAAAAAATATTTCCAAAATATTCATTTAATAGCAATCTTCTACATGGTATGTACTTGTCTCTTTTGTCAAACCAACCAATTCATTCTAATTTCATATTACATTAGAAAAAGTAAATTGTGAAACAGCACCAAACATTATTCGTACTGCCCAAGTGGGCAAAATTACTTTACCATGCTGCTCTCCCTCTGTAAAACATTTTTTTTTTTGACATAACTCTAGCCTTCCTCTCATTATTAGACCTGATGTAGTCCTGATCTTGTACAAATGGACAACTAAAGAAAAAATATATAAAAAAGGAAATGTGACTCAACCTATAACAATACCATTACTTAAAAATAAACTGAAGCATACATTTCTATCCCAAATGTGTACTTAACTCCTCACTAGAATTCAGCCCCACAGGGTCCAGTGTCTCAAAATCTATAATATAACATGACTCCATAATTCTTAATATTCGTTCTCTGTTACCACCCCGTTTACTATATTTAACCTGGTCAATAACCACAAACTTTAAAAGATTTTCATTCCCATCATGGTGGCTGGAGAAATGTCTCGCCACTGGATAACTCTTGACGTTGTTTTTAATCGCTCGCCTATATTCTAATACTCGTTTCTTAGCAGTATGAATCGTGCATCCTACATACAGTTTGTCACATGGGCATATTAGACAATAGACAGTAGTTGTTCAGTACTGAGTTGTAGATACTTTTTAGTTGTTTAGCAGTAGTGGTTCAGGCAAGTTTTGGTTTAGACCTAGTTGTTCAGGAAGTTTCCCGTTGCCATCATGCCCACAGTGTACTCACCTGTTGTTCTAGAGGCCCATACAGCAGTATGTACTGGGATAGTACCCCATCCACCAGTGTCTCCAACTCCTCCGAAGTGAAGGCTGGGACCCTTTCCCCAATCACAAGGCCATGGTAGTTTCCAGACACAGGTCACAGCAGCACATGTAGTGAAGGTCCTCTCCTATGGAAGGTCAGGAAACAAGTGAGGAATCAGATGGAAAATGGTGGTCTCGTCCGCGGCGGTGCATACCGTCACCGCCGGCGTAGGTCACCATTGGCCACTATACCCCATAGGGCCCAATATTAACCAATGAGGTATTGCAGTTCGGTTCCCAACCACGGCGCACAACATCAGTGGCATTACCTCACTTCCACCTGTCCCTCCACACAGGACAGGCAGACGCCATTTCAGGGGGGCAGACCTATGGAATAATGCTGTGTCACAGGAGAAATAGGCACATACTGGAAAATCACATTGATCCATTACATGTTTACAGATTGCAAACTATTGTTGTGCTTCCATTCTTCAGTTTGTGACAGCCTCCTCACTCTTTTGTCCCTTAGATAACTACTGCATGGGTGAATAGGAGATGGAAACATACCCCTGTGTACAGAACCCTGGTGGACTTGGCTACACTGAAGGACAGGCACATAATACTCACCTATAGACTGGACAGCGCCACAATCACAGAGCTGTGTGCCGAATTGGAACCTGACCTGATATCTGCTATCCATCATCCCACTAGGATCCCCCCTCTTGTGCTCCATTTCCTTGCAACTGGTTCCTTCCAAGTGACAGTGGGCTTGGCAGCAGGAATGTCACAGCCAATGTTTTCAATAGTGCTGACAAGAGTATTGTCTGCCCTGATAAAACACATGTGCAGCTAAATTGCATTCCCCCAGGTTGAGGATTTGGCCACTGTGAAGGCCGAGTTTTATGCAATGGGACATATCCCTAATATAATTGGGGGTGATTGATGGAACACATATTGCATTTGTCCCCCCGCCAGAATGAACAGGTGTGCAGGAATCGTGAGAGTTTCTACTCTATGAATGTGCAGATGGTGTGCTTGGTGGACCAGTACATCTCCCACGTCAATGCTAAGTACCCTGGGTCGGTGCCTGATGCCTTTGTCCTGAGGAATAGCAGCATCCCAAATGTGATGGGCCAACTACAGAGGCACAGGGTGTGGCTAATAGGTGAGCCCTGTTTCCCACCCAGTATATGTTGGTGTATGGGTATGGTGTTGGCCATATAGGATAGTGTGTGCCTAAATGTTGTCCCTCAATATTTACAGGTGACTCTGGTTACCCAAACCTATTGTGGCTGCGGACCCCTGTCAGGAATGCCAGGACAAGGGCAGAAGTACGTAATAATGAGGCACATGGGTGAACCAGAAGGATAATTGAGAGAACCTTTGGCCTCCTGAAGGCCAGGTTCCAGTGCCTCCATCTGACAGGTGGATCCCTGTGCTACTCACCCAAGAAGGTCTGCCAGATAGTTGTGGCATACTGCATGTTGCACAACCTGGCCCTCAGACGCCATGTACCTTTTCTGCAGGAGGAGGAGACTGGAGATGCCCCTGTGGCAGCGGATGACCCTGTGGACAGTGAGAAGGAGGAGGCAGAGGATGAGGACAACAGAACAACTGTAATCTGTCAGTACTTCCACTGACACACAGGTGAGACAGTGTAACTTTACATTTCAATGTCTTTGGTTGTATTCTGTGTGGCATTATCATGAAGGTATTTCCCACTTATATGCCCACTTACTGTTGCCGCTATTCATTTTGCAGATGTTGGTGATTTGAAAAATACTCCTGGTGTGATCACAACAGCCAGCTACAGGTCATTAATTCTATGCTCATTCTATGTACAGTTCTTTTGCACTGTTTGTACTTGTTTCAATCAATACATATTTGAAGTACATGACATGCTCGAAATACATTTTTATCAAAGGGTGTTTATTGAAGTGCTAACATAAAGGGGGAAGTGCAATGGTATAGGATGATGATGGAGAAAAGTTCAGGGTATTCCAGTCTGTTTGTAGCACAGGTGCATTGTTCAAGGGGAGATAGGAAGGGGCGCAATGGCAGTTCAAGGTGGACAGGGTGACTGCGAGGGACACAAGGGAGACAATCAGGAGAGTCTCATTTCCTAGCGGGGTCTTGGCAAGTGTCTCTGGCTTCTGTCTGGATCGCAGGGAATGTTTGCGGGGTGATTCACCTTCTGCAGGGGGAGGGGTGCTGGTGGTCTGTGAGTCCTGTGGTGGGGCCTCCTGGCCACTAGCACAAGTGGAAGTGGAAGGCTGTTTAGATGACTGGCTAGTGGCAGGGGCCCGCTGGTTTGAGACTGCCTACCTCATAATGTTGGCCATGTCTGCCAGCACCCCTGCTATGGAGGTCAGGGTGTTGTTGATGGCCTCCGAGTCCTCCCTGATCCCCTGGTACTGTCCCTCCTGCAGCCGCCTGTTCTTCTGCACGTTGTCCAGGATCTGGCCCATCGTGTCCTGGGAACATTGATAGGCTCCCAGGATCTCGGAGAGTGCCTCCTGGAGAGTCGGTTCCCTGAGCCTGTCCTCCCCCTGGTGCACAGCATTCCTCCCAGTGTCCCTGGTGGCCTGTGCCTCTGTCCCCTTAACCGTGTGCCCACTGCCACTGACCCCAGGTCCCTGATTGTCTTGGGTGCGTCGTGTAGCCTGGGGTCCCTGTACAGGTGGGCACACTGCTGATTGACATGTTCTGGGGACAGAGGTTTGGGTATGCTGGGTGGGTGGGTGCTCTGGTGTTGTTTCTTGATGGGGGAGTCTCTGTGGTGGTCTGTGACTAGGCTTGGGTAACCGGCTGTCCAGTGCTCCCTGATGGGCCAGGTAGATCGCCCAGATCCTGAAGTCCAGAGTTACTGTCATCACTGTGGGCCTCTTCTGTTGGGGGACTGGATAGTGCTGGCACCTCCTCTCCGGTGACATTGGTTGGGGTACCTGTGGGAATGTAAATGATGTATTGTACATCCCTGGCTTTCCCTCTAAGATTGGTGTTGCCCTGCCAGCTTTTACTTGTGTATGTTGGTGTATGGTGGGATTGTTATTTCTCTATGCTATGCATGCTTTATTGATGAATGTCCATGCAGGGCTGTGACTGGTGGCCATGCATTGGTACAGCATGCAGGGCTTGAATTGGGATTAGTGAGATGGTGGGGTGTATGGGATGGAATAGAGTGATGGGAGTGAGGGTGGGGGTATGTGATGGGATGCAGGTAGCGGGGTGATAATAGTAGAGAGTTGACTTACCAGAGTCCAGTCCTCCTCCGACTCTGGCTAGGTCCTCAGGATGCAGTATTGCCAAGACTTGCTCCTCCCATGCTGTGAGTTGTGGGGGAGGAGGTGGGGGTCCAACCCAGGTCTCTGTATAGGGAGCTGGTGCCTTGCTGCTATGGACGTCCCTTCCCCCGTAGGTCATTCCACTTCTTCCTGATGTCGTCCCTTGTTCTGGGGTGCTGTCCCAAGGCATTGACCCTGTCCATAGCTCCATCCTCCTGGCTATTGATATATGCTGCACCTGTGCTCCAAATAGCTGTGACTCTACCCTGACAGTTTCCTCCACCTTGACCCTTAACTCCTCCTCTGTGAAATGGTGCTGCCTTTGTGGTGCCATGGGTGTTATGTGATGTGTGTTGGTGAGAGTGTGTTGGGTAATGTGTTGGGGTGTGTGAAATGGGGTGTGTGAGGGATGTATGGGTGTATGTGGTGTGTGTATGTAGTTGTGTCAGTGGTCTTGGTGTCAGTCTCATGCCAATAATTTGTATTCATAAAGGTTTGTGGGTAATGTGGGTGTGTGTTTTATAGTGGTGTGGGTGTGTGGGTGTGGTGTGTGTATGGGTGTCAGGTGTGTGTTGTTTGACTTGTCCAGTGTGGTGGTGTTTTGTCTGAGTGTTCATTGTGAGTGTGGCGTGTGTACCGCCAATGGTTTACCACCCTTGAATGTCCGCCATAGTGATTTGTGGGTCATAATGTGATGGGTGTTGTTCTGTTGGCGCAACTGTGTGGGTTTTGATAACGCCACTTTATCACTGACCTTTGGTCTGGCGGATTTGTGTCTGTGAATGAATTCTGTCGGATTTGGTATGTGTGTGTCATAATATGGTAAATGGATATCCGCGGCGGCGGCATAGCGGTAAGTGGGATTTGCCGCCAATGTCATAATGAGGGCCTATATTACTAAGGGAGCATATTCTGTTGGAAAGAGTACTCATGCCAGGGTGGCTTTCTGGGACCTAACAAGAAATCTTGTTAGTCTATTTTGTCAGATAGTGTATTAAGATGTTCCTTAACTGCTGCTAAGGTGTTAGTCTAAAACCAATGTTGACACAGTTTATCCACGCTGTATGTGGTAACTATACCCGAGTGTTGACCGGCTAATCTTGAAACCCCCTGAGGAATTACCAAAACGTGCCAGACAACCATTTGTGTCTATTGGCCACAGTAACCACCCACAGGGACTGGAAAGTGATGAATTATAGGTACCATCCTAAACCTTTGCATCTAATTCTTCCTCTGTGACATTCAGGAAGGATTGCCAATTGGTGAATTTGTCTGGTTTGGGGATACTGGGTGCATTGAGTTCCTTTACTTTTGGTAACCCTAAGCAGGACATCTGTTAAATTGTATCTTTTTAAAAGATCATTTAAACAGGAATGAGGCATGCTCTGAATAAAGCTTCCCTACCCTAAATCTGCCAGTCTTGTGTTCCCCATACAATTTTTATATCAATAGTGTTCTTCCAGTATTCGCAACCTTCAACTGCAAGCTGGGAAACAAAGGAGTCTGATAGATCAATGTAGTATTTGTTAGCAAAATATTCCTAATTTTAGAAGGTGGTAACTTGAAGTAGTATGACTCTGCATTTTTTGTTTCATGCCCAGAGAAATATGCAAATTTGTCTGTGTACTTTTTAGGAGTCCCCGATGGAAGTGTAGAACAGTGTTCCCAAAGTGTGTAATTAAATACTTATCTGTGTCTAGTTGCTCCGTGCAGGTATTAATGTCCCAAATTATTATAACAGAACATTTCCCTGTAATTTGTTGTGTTGGTATATACATCAACATTATCAAATACAGTACAGTCTTGCAGCTCAGCAAACATTGAATCAATTGTTTGAACATCCCAGCCATCAGAAACAATACCAGGTGTAATGACTCAATGACATTTTTAATACATATCAAATTTGAATGACCTCAGTATGCCCATGTATATCAAATCAATCTTTATCCCAAACAATCCCATCTGGAATTGGTACTGCTGAAATGTTCACAAGGGACAAGTCTCTTCGGACCTTATGTGAGGAAAGATATGCAGTTAGAACTTCATCCACTGGCTCAACAGAAGAGTGTTCAGGAAGATAATTACCATTGATAAGGAGAAAGAAAACAGTCACCAAACCAACCCATAATAGAAAAGCTAGCAATATCAGAGATATCCACAGATAATTCCATGGATAAACTAAATAGCTAAGTTTAAGCCACATGTACAGCTTATGTGTCTTTGAATCAGTTTCAATTGTAGGTGTAGAAATGGTTGAAGAATAATCCACAAGGTCGATGAAGTAACCAGAAGCAGTTTCTGTGAACACAGGAGCCGGTGTAGTACTGGTAGATGGATCCACTTCGCGTGAAGGTTCATAGTAGATGGTGTTGTCAGTTTGTGTTGTGTTGGAGTAGAAGACAGCCACATCTTGCACAGTTGTTGTCTGTGAAATGGTAACAGGAATGAGCAGAAGATAATTTCCGCCCTCCCATGTTCGAGGAGGCATTTGTAGCATTGTTCACATGCTGGTGTAGGTAGAAGAGTTAGAGGTATGTCCTGTTGAGTAGTGAGAGGGGGCCAGGAACTACCCAAGGGATCTCTAGGTCTACTATGCAGGAATGGCTACATGGTGTAGCTTTATGTTATCAATGGAGACAAATCTGTTTGCTTTAGAGCCTGGCAGCGGTTTTAAGATGATTGCTCTGATGCCTTGTATTCTGAGGACTGGAACCAGTGCTCTGTAGGATGGGCAGAATTCCTTCTTCACAGTAATCTTCTCACAAACCAGATCCCCAACTTTAGGAATCCAGCCTGAGGAAGTTGTTGGCAAATCCCTTATTCCTAAAGTGGTAGCACTGGCAGATGAATTATCATCACAAAACTGCTGAAGATTCTGTAAGACAGTGAGATATTTGTTTGTGTCAAAAGGTGTATCTGCTGCCACCAACCCAGGTCCATTTAGATCTGGGACATACATAGGTATCCCAAAGAGGACCTCTTAAGGAGTGCGTCCTCCCAAGGATCGTCTTGGCAGATTATTCTGTGCTCTCTGAACCCCATATAGGTGATGAAGCCAACTGTGGCCTGAACCTAATACTCTAGCTGTTAAGGACTGCTTTTAGATCTCGATTCCTCCTCTCCAAGACTGAATTACCCTTGGGATCGTAGGGTGAGAAGTAATGGAGTTCAACACCCATTGTCCTCATGGTGTCCATGAATGCCATGGAGCAAAGGCTGGGCCCTGGTCCGAATGGAATGCTGCAACCTCATATGTACCGATAAAGATCAGCAAGTCTTTTATTACAGTTCAAGTATCTGCTGACCACTGTAGCCATTTTCACAGTATTCTAGAACAAGAATCTACAGCACCATCACCGTGAAGGGGACCACAGTGGTCCAGGTACACACATTGTAGTGGGATGACTGTGGAGGGCATTTGATGTTTGAGCCCTTAATCTGCTGGGAAATGTCACAGCAAAGGTCATATTGCTTGGTCTGTTTGTATAGGCCTGGCCACCAGAAGCATTTCTGTAAAATTTATATTGTGGCCTCAACACCAGCATGAGCAGATGCAACAGCCTCATGTGTTTCTTTGATGAAATCTAATCTCTGGTCTCAGTTAGGGATCACTCGATCTCCATCCCCAGGAACTGTTGCAAAGGCAACATTCTGTGCACTGATATGGTATGAATATTTTGAAGGGTATGCTTTTGGGAAAGGCTTTCCTTCAGCTGAAGCTTTCACAGTAGCCAAAATCTAGTGATCTAATCTCGTCTGCAACCGAGTCACTGCAGCAACAGAAGCCATAGCTACTGCAGATTTAGCTGCTTCATCAGCCAAAGTGTTCCCAATAACGTGTACACCTACACGTTGGTGGCCCAATGTATGAACTGCATGAGGTTGCTTATCCTTAAGATCAGCTGCCCTCCCCCACAGAGTTCCGTGTTTTCTGGTGTTCCCCTTTGAGTCTCTAAACCCATTTAACTGCATATGATTACGATAATCATTGTAGGACTGGATGCAGCAGTACGAATCACACACTATCAATGTAAGGTGTTTTTGATTCGGATGTTCCAGTGCCAGGATGAGGTCATTGAGTTCAGCCAATTGTGCTGTGCATTCCCCTAGGGTCTTTGTGTATGTATTGGGAGGGTAGAATACACCATCATTCATCACTCCGCTCAAGGCTGCGCGAGTGGCTGAATATTGATGTTTTGTACCTACAGCTAGTTGTGCTGAACCATCAGTGTAAATGACAGTGTGGTATCTGTCAAGTGGCACTCCTGTTCGTATTGGAGAAATTCTTGTGTCTGAAGTTTTGGATCAAAGATGTAATCAACATCAGTGGCCCATTGAATCCAACGTGGATGTAATGCTTTAACATATGGAACGCTTGCTTTAGTGACAGCCTATAAGGCTGGCACCGGGGTAACAACAATAATGGGTTTCCCCATGGCAAGTGGCCTCTCCTTGATGACAGCCATCTGTACTGCTGTTAGATTGTTTCCTGCGGGTGCAAAGCATTGTTCTGCATTGGAATATAAAGGTGATTTATATGCTATGGCCACCGTGTCACCTTCATTAAAGGTGACATAAGTGAACCTAATGGTACCAGCATTTATTCTGATAACCAAGTTTGTTTTGTTGTCACAGGTGTGTGTTTTGCTTCTATCATATCCTGCTGCAATCCTCTAAGAATGTGCATGTGTTCAATTGTACAGTGTCTCTTTGAGATATCTGGGTGCATTAAGTCATCGAGTGGCTTAATTTTATGTGCATGGTGGGGAATGTAAGTTCTGCCAAAATTGAAGAAACCAGTAAGGACTGTACTTTCTTGATGGAGTTTGGTGATTGGAGTTGAGCATGTTTTTCTAAAAAGTGCAGGGCCAGGATCTTTCCCTCATTTGATAGCTCATATCCCAGGTACTGAGAAAGGCTTTTTTTGTTTTTTTTAAATTGAATTTGTAGCCAAGGGCTGCGAATTCTAGAATGATCTGATCAACCCTGGCAAGATGAAAGATGAGGTGGTCATCTGTGAGATACATATCATCCGCATAGAACAATGCCTCAGGGACAATGTCATGCAATATTGATGTTACATGGGATAAGAACATCCCTGGGTTGTTCTTATAGCCTTTGGGCAAACAGCAGAAGCGTTTTTGTGAGCCGAATGAGAATGCACTCAGGTCTCAACTTTCATGTGCTAGGTTTTGGCAGAAAAAAATGTTGGAGATATCCAAGGTTGTTTTGTATTTTCTACGCACTATGTTGTTAAATAGTGCTGTGCTGTATGAATTTTGTATTGCATACATGCATGTGTGGCTGTGTAAGTGTCTGTAATCTAAGACTATTCTATATGAATGGTCGGGTTTTGCAACGGGGAATAAATGGTTATTCATTGCAGAGGCACAGAGTTCAATTACACCCTGGTACTAAAGTTGAGTGAAGATCTCCCTCACTGGAGCTTTAGCCTCATGTTTAGCAAAATATTGGGGCTGAGGCTGGCGTGTAGACCTAATCGGTATTACATGGTAAGGAGAATCCTTATCCCAACCTACATGGTTGATGTATAGTGCAGGTGCCTGCGCTAAAGCCCAGTTGAAAGCGTAGGCTTGTTTTAACGCTTCTAGAACAAGATCAGAGAAAGAAGGCAAAATGACATCTTCTCCATGTGGGAGCTTACAGACGTGTTCAGGAGGTCAATCTCTTTTGGCCAACAGGATATCATAACTAAGTTCATCCAGAATATTACATAAATGGTGCACTCTATGTCTCCCTCAATTTGAATATTTAAATCATAAACCCTATTAGGTGGTAGAATGAGCCCAGCCGCAGTCCCGATTGTAGTAAAGTCGCTAGTTGCTGTTGCATCCAGATGGTCTTTCAGACTCTGGTGTCCTATTGTGACTTCTGCCGCGTTGTCCGGCAGGAACACTGCCCATGCCTTGTTCTTCAGCAATGTTCTCAAGTTTGCTGGCATTTTTAATTGAGAGTGCTGCCACATTTTTTCTTTTTAAATTGTGTTTTTGTGGTGGGGACTTGTCTCCTCTCTTGTCTGAAGACCGCTGTGAGTCTTTCTTCTATTTCACGTAGTGAGGACATTGCTCTCTCTCGCTACTTCTATCCAGTGGTCCTGAATGGAACAAGAGGGATGTAAATCAGTATATCTGTCAGGATCTTTTATATTTTCCCTATTTCTGAGATTGTATCTCCTTTCAGAGTTCTCCGGGTGTGGAGAGTCTGCTCTCTGACTTTGTCTTTATTTTTTTTGTTTATCCCAATGCTTTTTAGAACCCTCCTGTGCTTGTTTGGTATGTTCCTTAGGGGCAATACTCTGAATTTCAGGCTTTTTCGGCTTTCCTCCTAAACTATACCGTCCTATGCTAATATAGGTATCAGAAATACTTTTGCTCCCCATAGTTGTTTCTCCCAGAGCCGCTGGCGTATAGCCAATGCTACCGCTTCCCCATTAATATTACTGAGTATTATTGAGGAGACTGCATCGAAATTATGCATCAGTTTCATCCCCAAGTCCAGGGCTGGTGCAGACCAGTGTTCATTCTGAATTTGTTTTAACACTTCCGGTAAATTCACATGTATCGGGGTACCATGCATGGTAGTGTATATTGCAGTAAAGACTGTACCCCATGTGGTACAGTCGTCCACTAAAGGAACCATTCAGAATGGCAAGCACATTGTGAGAATTCTGTTTTTCCTGTGGTCTGGTGTGGGGAAACCCAGCTTCCAGCTCATTAGATTTCTGGGCTATCCAGAATGGTATTTTCACTTGTTCCTTGGGCACCTTGTCCATGCTAGAATGACGTGCTTGTGTTGTGTTCAAAGTTTGCATTACAAACTGAACTAGTCGTCTATATAATGTTACTAGCTCATTGTAAAGATTGCGCAGATCAGCTGTCTGCATGTTTGGTACACCTGGATGTGGTGTATATTGGCAAACACTGGCCACGTTGGTCCATCATTACCTAAGGCACCTAATCTCACGGGTTGGATTACGTATGGTAGGGTGCCATTAAACCAGTTTTGATGTTCTTGATAAGTAATCAGTATTTCAAGATACTGGTATGCTTGGTGCAGTTGTGGTACATTTGCAACTCTGTATTTGTGGAATGTGTATGTTCTAGAGTCTTCCTCAGGAAAGGTGACCCAGGAATAGAATGTTTCTGTTTGGTAAGCTTTATTAGCTTCCAAAATGAATGTGACATCCCCACCCTCATCTCTTAAGCCATGCCCTATTAGATGTAGTGTTAATGCATGTCTGACATTCTCTGGAATGTCTATGGCATTGGCCATATCGCGAAATGGGTAAAGTGATGGAACAACAAATTGGGAGAAAAGTCCTTTTGAGAATTTGAGCTCGAACAACCTAGTTAGGTGCTCCCTGTTTAGCTGAGGAGGATTATACCCAAGACCACAGATGTCTCCGTATAACAGTACATTAGAGTACCTGTTGTGTGTGAGACAGAGATACTCAGGGCATCCGTAAATTAGCCCTAAAATATCATTGTTGGTGGCTCTGTGCCATAGTTGAACTCTTGCTCTAGGCAAGACTGCTGGTTTAGGGATGACAGCACTTTTGCTTGTAGGCAACTAGGCCAATCCAAACAGCTGGCCCAACCCTCCCGGCTCACATGCAGTACCTCACCAAAGACCCAAAACAGTAGAAGATGATTTCTGGCAGCCTTATGCATGGACTCTAGAGTGCGAAAGAAATAATTTGATAAAAGTGCTAAAACAGAGCAAGCTAGGTAGGTTAAAAGTCACTAGGTGACAGGGGCATAGGTCTGCAAGCCAGAAGGCTAAGCAAACTTTTGATTCCCAATAAAACTAAATAGGATCCACTACACTAGTATTCATCCAAATGTGTTCAGATTTCTATTATCAGTACAATGTGAAAGTTACAGTCAAAGTTTATCTACCTTTGAACCTTCAAACGAGGAACAAGGTCAGCAATGTTCCATGAAATAAAGCTTTGTTTTGGAAAATCCACCCATGTTACTAGTTGGTCTAATTTTCCTACTCTTTGACTGAATCTCTGTCTGAACATAGAGGATGGGTTCAGAGTTTCACTGGTTGCAGGTCAATTATTTAACTTCTTTGAGGAAAGTGGCCCAAACCTGTTCTTTAATAGGATCAAAAACAGTTTGTCATATTACAGGGTAGATTGCTACTTTGAGCTGACAAAATTGGGAAATAGTGTGGTTTTGAGAGGTGAGTAGCTATAGCTTAGTTTGTTTACTCAAAAGCAGATCTCTCTGGCTAAGATGACACTTTGCAGAGAGAGTTAACTTCCATTCCCCCAAAATGCCTTGACCCTCCTGAAAGGGCTATTGAGGCAACAATCTATTAAAAAAAAATCCAGGCAGTAATTCACCTATGTTATTTAAAAGACTTGTGGGACTGGAGGCTTGTGGTGCCAACTAAGCAATGCATAGTTGCAAAATTTTATTAAAATAGGGTCTCCCAATATACATTTACCACAAGAGCCAACACAGAGTCCACGCTAGTCATCAGTATATCCACATGATGTAGCTTATCGGTGTAAGGGCTTCATTTATGAGGAAATGGCGCAGCACGGTGCCGCAAGTAATTTTGCTGCACCAATCGGCGTAGTTTCCAAAATGCAGGGATCCACCGTATTTACCAGAATACAGCGCATCCCTGTGTTTTCCACTGCGCCGGTGCTAAACCAGCTGGCAAGCACCAACACAGCCACCCTTGCACTATGGTGCAAGGATGCCTGTGTTGCGAGGATGATTGTTTATGTGCAGGAAGGAACACCTTTCTGCACAAAAACAATCATTAATGGCAATTTGCTCCTTCTATGCGTGCTGCACAATACAGCACACATAGAAAGAGCAAAAAATGAGGAGAAATAAAAGTATTTTTCTTCACTACACCACTCTAATGCCACCCCTGGGGAGGCGCAGTCTTTTGGCACTGCCTCAGGTTTAAGTTTCCCTGGATATCTGGGGCAGTGTAAAAAAAAATGTAGGTATGTGACACCCACAGCAACACTCACTGCACACTCTGATGAAGTCCACTGTAATGTCCTGGCCTGCTCTGCAACAAACCTCATGTTTATGCATTCCACACAGTAAGAGATGAAGGTCTCGTTAGACCAACAGTAAAAATAGCAGATGGGGCTTGTGTCTGCCAGGAATGCTGGTTGATGAAGACCCACATGTGGCTGGGCCCTCCTGCACCATTATTCAGGTTCATGACATCCCTTAGCCCTCCGCATAATGTGTCATTAATAGACTTACAACAATGCTTTAAGAATATTCAATATCACAAGGCTGAGTCTGCTGCTTTCATAACTCAGTGGGTAGATTCTCATCTTTATAATATTTGATTAACTCAATGTCCCTCATAGGTTCATGTTATTTTGTATTTTTATCAACAAATGAAACATGTAAGCTTCACACTGCATTGTAAATTCTATGAAGAGCTCCTATAAAGGGGAGTGCACCATAACAATGAAGATTGTAGAATTATATTGCTTATAAAATCATTTAAACTTTTATTGAAAATTAAAGCACTCTTTTATCCTTTCTCATACCGCACTGCAAAATCCTGGGATGAACTCCCCCTTTAACTACGGACATCATCCTCGCTGTTTGAACTCAGGAAAGGTCTCAAGGCATAGTTGACTCACTTCTGATCCTACTTGCAATGTTATAATCCAGGAGGGGTGGTGTGCTGTTCAGGCAAGAAAACAATGGATTAAACCCAGAGCACTGTGATTGGGGTTGAATGTTTGCATTGTTCAGCATTCCATCCATCATCTGTTCTTTTGGCATTTGTTGTCCTAAGAGGGAAGAGTATGCCCCGATGTGGGTTCCTTTGATCACAGCACCACTGGATTCAAGCTATCATGGCTGATGAGGGATGATACCCCAAAACCGGTCTGAGGATGCTTGTTTTCAGTCCAGGGAAGACCTGGCGTGGCACTTCGGGCTGGTCTGTTCCCACGGGAAACATGGTCAAGATTGATTTGCATATGGCTGTGTACAAACTGGGGTGGCATGGTGGGCAAAAAAGTGATGGATTAAAACCAGATCTTTGTGACTGGGAGTGAATGTTTCCATCGTTCAGCATTCTGCCCATCAACTGTTCTTTTTGCCTTTGTCAGTTAAGTGGGAAGGGCATGGCCAGATGTTAGTCCCATGCTCACTGTGCCACTGAAATCAAGCTAGCCTGGCTGATGAAGAGTGATAACCCAAAACCAGTCCCACGATGTTTGTTTCCAGTCCAGAGAGGACCTGCCCCGGCAGTTAGGACTAGACTGTTCCCATTGGGATCTGGGTCAAGACTGATTTGCATATGGCTGGGTCCAAACTGAGGTGGCTTGATGGGCAAAAAAACAATGGATTAAACTGAGATCTTTGTGACAGGAGGTGAATGTGTGTGTTGTTCAGCCTTCCATCTATCATCTGTTCTTTTTGCTTTGTCCCCCTAAGTGGTAAGGGTATGGCCAGACGAGGGTTCCATGCTCACTGCACCACTGAATTCAAGCTAGCCTGGTTGATACACTGAAACTGTTCTCAGTATATTTGTAGCTCATCCTGGAAGAAGCTGACCTGGCAGTTTGGGCTGTAATGTTCCTGTGAGACACAGGGTCAAGACTGATTTGCATATGGCTGGGTTTAAACTGTTTTAGCATGATGGGCAAAAAACAATGACTGAAACCCTGATTTTTCTTACTGGGGGTGAATATTTGCATTGTTTAGCATTCTATCCATTGCCTGATCTTTTTGCTTTTGTCCTCCTAAGTGGGAAGAGTATGGACAGATGTGGGTCCCATGCTAACTGCACCACTATATTCAAGCTAGCCTGGCTGATAAGGGGTGATGGCTGTGGTGGGCAAAGTAGGGCCACCCTATGCGAAGGCCCTCCATTCCCCGGAGGCCCGTTCATGGCGATATCGACGGGCCATCCTCCTGAACCCCGACTCCACCAGCAGGATGTGCTGGTATCTCATGGCCCGCCACTGGAACTCACTGACCTGGTCTGGAGTCATGTTTGCAGCTGTGAAGACAAATGCAAATAATCTACATTAGGAACTGCATTGTGTGAAATGGCACAAGATGTAAATCAGACAATACATCTACTGTACTTGTAACAGCTCGTATCAAAATACAGATCATTGAATGTCCCTGAGGAAGTACATGGCAGGCCAGCCTACAAATGTCACATCACACATAGCACATCCAAAACATACAAGATGGGTAACAACTGGCATTGACTTGCCATCTGAGTTCTGCCAGTTATCAGCTAACAATAATGCTGCATATCCTCCACCAATACCTGGGCTACAAATGTCAGTGTACGGAATGCAAAACTAAAGCCACATGGTCTGCAAGTTGTAATAGGACTTGCCAGTATAGTACCCATGTGCCAAACCTGAGTGTGTATACTAGGTTCCAACCAAACGGTCACTTTTTCACATGTATGTGTAACATACTGGTAGCATCAGTCCTAGGTACCCTATTCACAAACCCAAGCCTGTGTTTGAGGGTGGGGGTGTGGATAAACAAATATCAATTTCAAACAACATGGACACCGAGGAGTGTACAGAAAACTGCACACGTGTTTGGCTCTACACACACACCACAGGTAAGGTCTATCAACAATTAGGAGTCTGCAAACCCTTGACCAATCATAGCACCACACATGTCAGGAAATGCAGAGTTTGGTACACAACAAATACTTCCAGTAAGGCATGACTTACATCAGACACAGAGTTGTAAGAACACCCATGATCATGATTAGCATGCACACCTAGGCCATTGCACTCAAGTTCCACATACTTGTAGCACTACATGTGGAAGTACATGCTGCTAGGAAGTTTTGCTTACAGTTTAATAAGTACTTTGGTAAATAGGGAAGCAGAAGTCTTTTGGACAGCAATATGCTGTACCAATCTTGGATAATGTGGGTCTGCCAGGCTGACTAAATCTGAGCTGACTTCCAGTGCGACTCTTGTTGATATAAGTGTCATCCACATGACTCACCCCATTACTCACTGTGGTGCCTACAGGAATGGCCTACAATCCCTAGATAATACAAGAGGATATGCATTGGCCCACTCAAAACATTTGAGAACCTGAAATCCCACTCATGGAACAAGACAAATGATTGCCCAACACATCACACCTTGCTATGCGTTCAACAGACAGGAGTCCATAACCAGCAAACACAACACATAACAGACATATCGACACTTACTGGAGTGGTCGGGGTCCTCAAATGTAGCCACTTCTCCCACAGTGTAGGGTGCCGGTCCACCTGTAAGGCATGGAAGGAAGAATGTGCTCACAATCTGTGCACTGAAAAACAATTTCATAAACATATACAATGTGTAGGCTGAATAAGGAAATGGCAGCCATTCAGACATGATGATACTGCATCTGATATATCACGGCCAACTTGTACATAGCATGGGTCTCCTGTGACAGTTACACACATATCTGCACACATGCAGTGGCCCTAACTATCATGTGGTGGCAAACATGCCCCGCCATTAGTGACCAGAAAAAAATATGGAGTGTAATCGACTCATCATGTGCATCCAAGAGAGACATCCAAAGCCTGGTTACTTGAGGACTGCATTACCAGTCAAACAGCCTATGTGGCCATGACACATTTATTACACATAGGTACAATGTACAGAGGGACAGGTACTTTTGAAAGCCCTCATGTTGTTACAGTTTCTTCATTTGATGTGGCCCAGCTATGGTGATTTGCACCAACCATGGAGATGTGAACCCATGTGCATACCTTTGGACTGCCATCCCTAATTAGAATGTGGCACAACTAACTCCAACAACCATTCTAAGATGTTAGCTGAGGGCACCTTCCACCTTTTCACAAAGTTTTCAAATCCAGATTTGACATGTATCCAAAAAGATAAAGGACCTCAATAATCCCTAACATTCATAGAACTTCCGTGAACGCTTTCCCTACACACTCACCAGACTCACATGAGACATATGTCTGGGGCACTTTGTTATCATCAATTGACGTGAAGCCAGCACTCATTTTCTGCATCATGTAGTGATTCTAAAGTCTGTCGAGCTATTGCGTCAACAAAGTTAGCCAATATGTTGGTACATCTTTACTTCTCTGGCAAATGTGTCCTATATAGACATGATTGGCTCCTATTTTGTTTGTTGTCTGACACAAAGGCAGCACCAATTTACTTCACGGAAAAGTATCCTGTAAGTTTGCTGAGCACATGCTACTTGACTGCTAGCAATTGTGATCCTTCCCATAGTGCATCAATTATCCCAGTATGTTTCCTCAGCATTACACACAGTCAGCAACTTAGCTGGCAGACATTGTACAAATCATCTGATGTCACTACAGAGCATTTAATCGTGTACATTTACATGATTAGTACTCACCAACAGGGCCACCAATCACGATGCGCAGGTGGTCTAAGAGATCCTGCTCCCTGGTGATGAGGTCAGCCCACTGGTGCTTCAGCTGGTGGCCACTCCTCTGGCTGGCATACACACGCTGCAGGTGATGCAGCACCTTTCCCCACCGGATTCTGCACGCCTCAGTGTGATACCCCTGTATCACCCTGCCCCCTGCCTCGATCACCAGTGGCAAGAAACGGCACACAAGCCATATGAATCCCCCCAACTCCTCTTCACCCATCCTGCCAAGACGTGGCCTACCAGACATTGTAGAAATGTGAAAGGGAATAGGGGTTAAAGAAATAGAAAGGGGAAAAGGGGGAAAGTAGGGGTACAAATACAGAAGAAAAGTAAACTTCACCACTAAAAGAGCCCAACCATCATCAAACTACCACTACCCACAACAGACTCCCACAAACAACAAAAACACTAGATAAATGGACAAATGTACACAAGACACAGTAGGACAGTATACACCAACAATATTTATTTCACAAATTGACAATAGAGACAGCACACAGGACACAAAAGCACAAAATCAATGGACACCACTCTCTACACAGCCACACGGTCTAGAAGAATCATAAACTGCAAAGTGAAAGTGAAAGTACACCCACTGTACATGATCTGTAAACACGATATCCTATTACATCACTTCCTGAATAAAATGTCCGCCCTTTTTCGCGTTATGCGTCATATTTTTTCACGCATACAGTTTGTATTTTTTTTTACGCACAGGAGTGAAAATTATCCTGCATCCAAATAATAGTAAATAGCCTGTACAATTATCTGGATGCGGCCTAATTTTCACTCCTGTGCGTCAAAAAAATGACGCATATTCTGTATTGGTGTACAAAAAATGACGCATAACGCTAGCAACGTCAAAATTTCAGTGCATGAACTGGTTTTGGGCTATTTTTGTGTTTTTATGGTATGTTACATTTGGGACACATCAGAGATAGCCTGATGGCACCCACTATGGTGTTGATGGTGTATGTTAACATGTGTGACATCATAATGCAGCGGACCATGATCCGCTACTTCCTTCACAGTATTTTGACGGTTGGCTGACGCACTAGATGGCCATATGTGTGGCCTACATATATGTATTGCACAAATTGGGCATGTTTGGCATCAGGAGAGGATAGCAATGTGACGCACATATATACAATACCTAAATGCCTTTGGCTCAATGTGTGTGCTGTGGCAAATAATGTATTTGTTGACCAAGTGTGTGTGTATCACATGATGCATTATTGCACATATGCTTGTATGAATGTGACGTCCATGTGTCCAAACCTTAGATGCAAGGAATTGTGGAAATGAGAGTGGACACGTGTTAGTCATACATATAGCAACATCCGTAATGTGGACTTCCAAGATTTAGGGTAACGTAGACAGCACATATGACAAAGCATGCACCAGATAGATGGCAGACGCTTGTTCATGTCAATGGTCCACATTTTCAACATCCTATGTCCTAGAGTTTTGGTAACAGCTTCCTAGGCACTAGTGGGTGAATCCCACAGTGAGTCATACACATGCATTGAGTATCCTTTGTTGATCAATGTGAGTAAAGTGGATGTGGACATGGGAACCTACATGGGGATGGTCCCACCCTGTCACTAAAGGCGCGTAATGAGACAGTCAACAGGTAACCTTGGTGTGCTGAGTTAGATAATGTCTCAGGTGTCATGTTCCGGCAGGTGTCATTACAACATTTGTACACAGGTTAGCCTCTGCAATTCCCTCTGCATCTGGGAACATCATAGCCTCTGTGCTGATTATTCTCGCAGCTATTCACCACACACGGCCCATCAATATGCTGTGAGCAATGTAATTCTGTGTGTGAACTGTCAGGGTCCTGACATGTATGGATTTTTCATGGACATTATCAGAGGTTGCAGGTTCTGCTGAAGGCCCCGTACCCGATCCCTGCATATGGCCCTGGGACACTGTCACACTTTGTCATTCATGCATAAATGAGACCCAGACAAGGGATGGGCCATGAATTTTGGTTTTCACAGAGGATTTAACTCATATGGTACAGTTAAAAGGCAGATGATGCTATACAATGTATTTGCCTATGCATTGAAAAAGCACATGCCCAAATACCCCCTGATGAATGAGAGGTTTGCTAACGCAAGTGTGGTACATATGTAGACACAGGGATACTTTAGTGTGACGCACAGACAGATGCCAGTCAGGCTGACAGAATGCAGGGTGAATCAGGATCCAGCAATTTGACAAGTTACATAATCAGTGGTCTGACTAAGACTGTTTGGAGGACGAACTAGACAGTTTACATGTCAAACTGTGTATGTCCTGTGTTTTTGAAGGTGAAAAATGGACGCAAGGGCTGTGTTACACGGCTTAATTAGTATCAAAGCTTAACGGTGTATTTGACAAAATGGCAACTCCTATGCTGTTCCAGGCATCAGCAGGGGCAGTGCTTGTTGAAATGGGTGGTGTGCATGGAGGTGATCACAGGTGTGGGCTGCATCTGTTTCTCACAAGTCCTGTAGGTGACATTTGCATTCTAATGGCCAACAGACATTTTCACAAGGGAAGTAATCTACAGGTGCTAACAGAGCTTGGAAACTAGAAGCCAGTGTATTAATTGGCCTGACGTCCATGCAGTCAGATGTTCTATGACAATGGCATACCATAGGAAAGGGTGTAGCACACTGGATTGCTATTGACAAGCTGTGTGTGTAGAGGAGGGAATATCAGGGTACACATCTTAGTATTCCAGGGACCTCTTCAGACAGGTGGGTTGTGACCAGGTGCATGGGTTTGTCAGGAGTTAGGAAATGGGCTGACATGTACATGGAATGTCATGTGCGCAATGGTGCTCATATGTGTGGCACTTGTGCTGTCTATGTTCTGCTTCTATGGAACTCTGGTCACAGATAGTCCTTGCAAATATTGGATGCAGTTGGATTTACATCTGTCAAGGGTCTGGTCAGACATTCCTGTTACTGATGCAAAAGCACATCAACTACCTCATGTATGAGGCTTGTTTTCCCCTTATTGATGTAATGATGTCTTAGTTGTGTGCCATATGCTGCGTTGGACCTTGATTTGAACATGTATTTGTGAAATAGGTGTGGTCCTCTGCTATTGGCCTTCAAAGGAGAAATGTACATGATATATGTCATTTACAGTGTGTGTGTATGTGACCATTGTATGTTACGCATCACATTAGCTCTGGGATTTTAAGTGTCCTAATCGGTATATCAGCAATGCTCCATGAGGCAACACTCTTATTCTGATAGTTAGAGATGTAGGTGGGTAAAAATGAATAGCCAAACGATGATATGGTGATTATTATAGGTGTTTAGTTCATAAAGTGGTGATGGTGATTATATTTAAAAGAAATTGTTCACTATATGTTGCCGCCTGCATATACAAGCGGCCGTGTTCTGTAGTTCCCCCTCATGTTGCAGGCCACCATCCTCCTCTTCCTCCTCTTCAGGAATGTGTGGCTCGGGTTCCAGGAGGGGAATGTTCCTTTTTATGCAAATGTTGTGCAGAATACCACATGTTAGGATGATCTTACAGACCATCTTCGGGGAATATAGGAGGCTACCACCAGTGATGTTGAGGCACAGGAACCTTGACTTGAGGATGCCGAAGGTCCTCTCGACTATGGTGCGTGTCCTCCTATGTGCGTCATTGTAGGCATACTCTGCTGTAGTACTCGGGTTGCCAATAGGTGTCATTATCCATGGCTGGATGCCATACCCCTGATCAGCTGCAAGAGAAAATGAAGGGGATCATGTTGATGTAGCTAGCCCTATTGAAATGACCTTTTATGGCAGTAGTTGTCTTGTGTTGTCTGTGACTCTTTTGTGTTATTATGTCCCATCCTAGGCTTGTAGGATGTACCATCTGCATTGTGTTGTTTCCTTGGCTGAACGAGTGTTTAGCTGCTGACCGGTTGTCAGCAGTATGTTTTGGGATTTGCAGTACAGTGTGCCCTCCCTAGCATTGTGACTTGTGATACAGGTGTCCGTGTGTCTTCACTGGGGGTGAGATGATAGTTCCATACACAGATTCATTTTGACAGTGTTGTTAACACGTTCATATCCATGTACCCTGGACATCCCATACCTTTAGACTTATGCAAAGGATTAATGTAAACGTCATTGGGACACTTACAATTTGCAAGGTGACATTTAGGCAACCCACTCCACACCTTGTGATCTTTCACGTCTTAACATTAGACTGTACACTAATTTCCGATGTGTGACAGGTTCAATGGTGACCTAAGAAACATGCCTAGCGGTGTCACGACCTCAGTGTGTTCCTGTCGACATGTTGCTGTTGTGGAGAATGTGTTGTGTGTCCTAGAGGGTTGCTGTGCAGTGTGTATGCAAGTAGGTTTTTGTACTTACCAACAAGTAGACCATTGCCATACCGTCCATCCTGGAAGTGTTCATTGATGGTGCAGTGACGGAAGATGAATGAGTCATGGACACTCCCAGGATATTTAGCCACGATGTTGGTGATCAATCCTTGGTGATCGACAATGGCCTGCACATTGATGGAATGTGTGTGCTTCCTGTTGCGGTAGAGGTTTTCAGTTGCAGCAGGTGGCACTAGGCGTACATGTGTGCAGTCGATTGCACCAAGGATGTGTGGGAAGCCACTAATGAGGTAGAATCCCTGTTTTGTTTCCTGCTGCTTCTGCAGTGTGTTAGTGAAGCAGATGTGGTGGGGTGTAAGTCCAATGATGGCATCCAGTACTTTGGGCAAAAAGGCAGCGAATGATGGTTGTGATATTCCGGCAAGCAGGGCACCAGTTGTGTGAAAAGAGCCACTTGCCAGCATGTGAAGTACGGCAAGCAGCTTGGGTTCTGTTGGGATGGTGCGGGGTGTCAGCAAAGTGGGTGCCAACTGTGGCTCAATGTTTCGCAGCAGCTGCTGAATGGCCTGCCAGGTCAACCTGTACCTCTAGATGATGTTGTGTTCCCTGAGGTCCTGAAGGGTTGTTCTGGTGCGGAATATACTCTCCTGCCTTCTGCACTGCCTTTGGGGTCCGTGCTGGTGTTGTGGTAGCTGCTGTTGTAGCTGCTGGGCTCTGCATCTGCGTGCACGCTGGATAAGAATCACCTCCATGTCTTCCTTTTGCTGCTCAGCTGCTCTGCTGTTGCTTCTGTGTGTTCTGATTAAATACAGGTGTGTTTGCCCCATTTGAACTCCTGCCCTGATCCAGGCGTTAAATTTTGACGCAAATCGGGCTGTGCGTCATTTTCCGGCTCCGCCTCCCGGCCGTGCGTCATTTTTGCCCAAAAGCATAAATACGACGCACGGCTGTTTAAGTCATTTTTTGGACGGGAACGCCTACCTTGCATATCATTAACACAAGGCGGGTTACTGCATCCAAAAAATGACGCACACGGCGGACTTTTGTCATCCGCGGGCTCGGGTGTCAAAGTTTAAATACGGGGCAACGTTTGCGCTGAATGTGCGTCAAACTTTTTGAAGCACATTCGGCGCAGACGGAGTATAAATATGCCCCTTAGTGTAAAAAAGTATAAATCAGGGCCTGAATGTGCATTGAGACATCCCTGAGCATATGAGGCATTTTTGTAGTAATACTTATTGTTAAATGCCAGGGAGTATATGTTCAGCAGGAGGAAGTGCGTTGTTTCTCAAATTTCAAAATACGATTTCCAGAGGGAGCCAACATTTATTCACTCTTTGACAATTATTGACAGGGCCAATTGCTTTCCTACATACAATGAACTGGTAATAATTTAAATGGGTAATGATCTGCATCTGTATGGATGGTGTTCAATTGCCTAAAAATGGCAGCATTATCTTTGAAAGACAGACTGCTTTTTAGGTGGACAAAAGGTTTATAGTTGTAATTTGGAAATTAATATGGAAGGTGTTTTTCATGCAGGCAAAAACAGTTCTATAATCTTATTTAAATCCATTTTCACTGAATTGCTGTTAAGCAGAGAAGTCGTCATGTGCATAGAAATGTAGCAGCAATTTTTCAGTAGCCTTCCATGAAGGCCCTTCACGACTCCATTGAGACAATAACCCCCAGAGGCGATTTGAAATTAACGTGATGGACTTGACTTTGGCTAAAATTAGCTAGCCCCCCCCCCAGGCACAGATGTACGTACAACTCGGACCGCCTTGAAGTACTTGCCACTGCTAGACGAGCTTTATGTTCTACTTCACTCTCTGTTTTGAATATGTTAGAGCTGCTTTTTTCAATTGATTCATGAGTGACTCATGCATCTGACAACACCGTAGGGGATCGCATGTTTAGCTTCTCCATAGAAACCGACCTCCTTACACAACCCTCTGCCATTATCTCTGAAAGTCACTATTTAAGCGTTCTAAATGCTAAAATGATCTCTCTACAATTATGGTCTCGAACCACAGGCGAAGATACATAACAAGTGGGTGAAGAAAGAGCTGGTATTGCCTTGCAGGAAAGGGCAATCAGGCAATTAGCATCCCCTCACCCCTCACTAAAGAAAAATACGAAGCTCCACGGGAGCAGGTGCTAGCTCTTAGCAGAAAGACAGGTAAAAAAGGTTCCACTCATCAGAGGCACTCTACCAGACTTTTCTGACGCAACCAGATTTAGCAAGTCTGCCCAGAAGTCTTACTTGCTTTTGGTAAAATGGAAGCCCAATAAGCCAAAAAGTAGAAAAATTAAAATAAACGTGCTGCACATTTTGTCAAGTAGCAAAAATCGAGCTTATTTGCCCCTCGCTTTAACAGTTTGTCTGTAGTGCCTCTGCTCGTTTCCCCGCGACCTTTGCCTTCTCTGACAAATAGTGCCTTATTAGAACATGTGGTGGATTGACAGAGAGATATTCAAAGCATAGGTTTGTATGTCAAAAAAACTCATGCCTTTACCACTCATGCCTTTATATATTCACTAAAAGCCAAAGGATACAGGGACATTACAGTTAGGAAATAGTACTAAAAAACTATGGAAATTCACTGAACAAAGCAAACATGCAAGGACGTTATGGTTAGGAAACAGAATTTTGAAAGCCTTAGAAATTCACTGGAAAAAAGGAAAGCTTACAGGGTTGTTATTGTCAGGTTCAGATTTTACACACACAAAACCATCAAAATCCAGTAGCTATAGTTACCTGAGCTAACTAAAAGTTACGTCCCTGCAATGCACTGCTTATGACCTCAAATATTACATTACTCATGACATGGTCAGTGACATCACTGATGACATCTCAAATAACATCCATGATGACATCACTGATGACATCATCTTGCACAGTCAACTTCCATATACTTCATATAAAATGTAAAATTTTGTTTTTTAAATAAGAAAAGAAGACAGGTGAGAAACATAGAACAGAGAGCCCACTGTAGCCTTTTCAACTACATACTTCACAAAGTATACACACAGTTCCAAAATCAGAGAAAAAAGATCGAGGGTTATAGTAGTGAAGACAGGTTTCCAGAGACAAAAAAGGGGGGGGGGGGGGGAGCAATATGCTCGAAGCAAGAGCCCTCACTCACCGTCCGGTGACATGCTTCATCATAGGGCTATGCTCCTCGTCAGGCCGGCACTGCAATGCCTGACGGGCCCCACAAAGGGGCTCTTTGCCGGAGATCTTTTAGGCAGTTGGTGTAGAGCCGGTCAGATGATGAAAAAAGAGGATTGGTATGGAAAAGATTAAAAATGACTAGGGGTAAAAAAATTATTTATTCAGATATTTAAACCCCTGGCATAGTTAAAAACATCGTTTTAGGGATATGGTAAGTGAATGTATACAATCCCTCAAAAATTTAAACAATTTTCACTAGAAATTCAAGTAAAAAAAGGGTGCAAAAAATCAGAGTACACAGAATCACTGTGATACTCAATCAAGGGGTCAACATGTTTCTCGCTATATTGAGTTGAAATTGATCTCATGCGATTCATCAGGACCTATTTACGTACCTAATCCTTTATGAAAACTGCTTTGTGCATTAATTTTTTTCAAAACCCTCCAAGTATTACTGGTGGGCTCCCTCAGGGAGATAGCAGGCTCTAAATTCCATTATGAATTGACATCGAACCACAAGCGTTGGTTCACCTGTGAGCCGTCTCCTTCCCCGGAACACTACTACACTCACTTATCACGCAGGATTTAATACAAGTATATGCTATAGCAATTATTATAATTGTATCACTGCCTGTGTGTGGGTGTGTGAATGGCTGTGTGAGTGACTGTGTGGGTGGGTATATGGGTGCGAGTGGGTGTGTGAGTGGCTGTGCTGTTATGTAATTGGGTGTGGAAGTGACTGTGTTGGTGTGTAAGTGGGTGTTTGAGTCGCTGTGTGGGTGTGTGAGTTTTTTTGGGTCAGTGAGTGTGTGTCTCATTGGCTGTATGGATGTGTGAGTGGTTGTGTGAGTGCTTTTGTGGGTCTGTAAGTGGGTATTTGGTTGTATGGGTGTGTGGGTGTGCGAGTTGTGTGGGTGTGTACGTGGGTGTGAGAGTGTGTGGGTGGCTGTGTGGATCTGAGTGAACGTGTGAGTGGTTTTATGGGTCTGTGAGTGGGTGGCCGAGAGGCTGCATGGGTGTGTGAGTTGGTGTGTGAGTGGTTGGTTGGGTGTGTAAGTGGATGTGTGAGTATGTGAGTGGCTGTGTACCTGATATAGGGCCTGCTTAGAGCCTCCATTTTTATATGCATTTTTTTAATTTAGCATTGCTTTTCTATTGGTAACCTTTTACATGGCTTCTCGTTTATGTGATAATGTACTGTGAAATCATTGTACATGGTGCTTGTTCTTAGTAATCACTGATGTCATCTAGTATGTGCACTCTGTCCAGGGTTGTGCACACAGAACATGGGGCCAGATGTAGCAAAAATAAAAATTGCGACTCGCATTTTGCGAGTTGATGCGACTCGCAAAATGCGAGTCGCAATTTGGAATGCCAGAAAAAAAAACGATCCGATTTTGCGACTTGCAGCCGGACTCGCAACGCTGTGTGCAAGTCCGCAGATTGCGAGGTCGCTGTTTGCGAGTGTGCAAAAAACGAACTCGCAATTAGCGAGTAGGTGTCGCAAATTGCGACTACCTTCAAAATTGCTTACAGGTGCAGCAGAACACTCCAGAAAGCACACCAGAACACTCTGTAAACACTTCCTGGCACATGATGATGACATCACAGCCAGGAAGTTAACAAATACACCTGGGAGGAGGCTGGACCACACCCTTTTATAACTGCCAGTCTTCACACTGAACAAGCAGCAGCAGCCATGGAGGGAACCCCACGAAGAAGAAAACTCAAATTTTCTGAGAGGGAGCTGGAGGTGCTGACAGAGGAATGCTGTCAGCACCATGATGAGCTTTTTGGGAGAGCAGCCCTCACTGTTCCTGAGGCCACCAAAAAGAAACTCTGGCAGGACATTCAAGAAAAAATTAATTCCCTGGGTGTGAGCCACAGGACAATTGAGGACATAAAGAAGAGGTGGTATGACCTCCGCTCCCGGACCAAGGAGAGGGTGGCAGAAAGGCTCCGGGAGATGAGAGGCACTGGAGGGGGACCATCATCTGTGCCACCACCCACACCCCTGGAAGAAAGGGTGGAGGAAACATTGGAGCAGGAGGCAGTGTGTGGATTTGGGGACCTGGACACCTCAGAGCCCAGTACATCAACCGGTGAGTACCATGTGATAAGCCTGTACCCCTATCAATGTCATACCCCACCCACCATGTACACAGGTGCATGCACAACCAAGATAGCTCCATTACAGGGTAGAAAAAGCCAGAATGATGCATTATGGGAAATGTAGTCAAATAGGCAGTTCATAGGCAAATATTTATTAGGAATTGTGCAATAGATACTAGACACTGACAGTGTGTTCCCCATGTCCCACAGGTCTCCAGCAAGACACCCCCAACACCCCAACCACCCAGGCCCAGGAGGACACCCCAGGACCCGCCAGCACCCCCACCTGCACAGTCAGCAGCATTCCTGCATTAGTAACGCCTGCTGCAACAATCACGCCAGAAGCTGCCCCAGCAACAGGCAGGGAGGATACAGGTGGGAGCACAGGGCAGCCACCGCTGCGCAGGCGTCGCATGGCAAGACCATCTGGATCTGGGATACTTCCTCCAACCAGCAGTGAGGCACATCTGCTGCGGGGTCAGCGCCTGCAGAACAGAATATTGGGCAGGATTAGTGGTGTGCTGCACCGCTTTGTTAGACACAACCATGCAAGCATGCAGCACCTCAACAGACGCATGGACATGATGTGCCAGAACACTGGGGACATTGCCCTTGCCATTAGGGAACTGGCGGGAGGACTGCTGGGCCAGGCAGAGGCTGGGCGGCGCAGAGATCGCCAGACAATGCAACGACTGGACAGGATGGCCACATCGATCGGCAGGCTAGCCATTAATACAACAGGCCTGTCGAGGAGGACAGTTGGCCTGCAAATAGAGATGGGCCATTTTGCTGGGGATGTTGCCAGGGGCCTGGGACGTCTCACCCACATAATTGAACTTATGGAGACACGGGAAATGTCAAGGGCCACCGGGGAAACACCCCAAGACAGTGAGGAGGGCTCAACAGTGAACAGTGTATCTGCCACTGACAGCAGGGTGCTGAGGAGTGGTAGGCACAGCACCACGGACGCAGCAGGGACCAGCCAGGCTGGCAGGAGGGGCAGGAGAACATAGATGACACCCAGGACCAATAAATGTGGCACATGGTGTTAATGTGCCACATGACTGGTTGGCATTTCCCTGCCCATGGACAATTTCAACTTGTATATAGTTTCTCAATTACAGTAATAAAACAGTTATTTTTGTTCCACTTAACAAATGGAGTTTTTGGTTAATAGGTGAGTATGGTGGGAGTTGACACGTACCGTCCAAAATATTGTGTTGCAATGTGTTCCCGTCTCAGTCTGCCTTGATTAGCTAGACTCCTATCCCCATGATGGCGATGTGGTTGTTCTTGCTCTTCATCATCAGGATCTGGGTCTGCAGGGGTGAGAGGTAGCCCACGTTGGGTGGCTATGTTGTGGAGGATGGCGCATGCGACCACAATTTTGAATGCAGTAGTGGAGGTGTATTGGAGTGCACCTCCACTGCGGTGGAGGCATCTGAATCTTGCCTTCAGGAGTCCGAAGGTGCGCTCTATCAGGTTCCTGGTCCTCTTATGCGCACTGTTGTATTGCCTCTCAGATTCAGTTCTGGGTGTCAAAAACGGAGTCATGATCCAAGGCCTAAGAGCATATGCACTGTCACCTGTTGGGCACAAAAAGTACACTGTTAGGAAGTCCAGATTGTCGTGCACAGTGACCTGTGTGTATGTCTGCAAGTGTCTGTGGCTCTACCTAGGAGGTAACCGTCTCCGAATTCCCCACGTTCCAGGCGTTGATGTATCCCACTATGCCTAAAAATGTATGAGTCATGGGTACTGCCTGGAAACTTAGCTACGATGTCCGTGATGACATAATGGGCATCACAAACGACCTGTATGTTGAGTGAGTGGGTACACTTTCTGTTGCGGAAAATGTGTTCCAGATTAGCAGGGGGGCATATTTGAATGTGTGTCCCATCTACACACCCTATGACATGGGGAAAGTGGGCAATGCGGTAAAAGTCCAGCTTGGTGCTGTTGATTTCTGCCTCATTCCTTGGTAAGTATATGAAGTGAGACATGTGCGTGACTAAGGCATCTAGGAAAGCCCTGAGGAACCTTGACACTGCACTTTGGGATACCCCACCTGCCACAGCAATGACCCCCTGATAGCTCCCTGAGGCCAAGAGGTGCAGTGAGCATAGTACTTGCACATGCGTAGGAATGGCGCAGCCACGCAGAGTCTGGTGTTCTAGCTGTGGTTTCGGTAAATCAATTAATTCTAGGATGGCTGCGCTGCTAAGGCGGTATTTGTCATAGATCTCCTCTTCAGTTTGCTGAAAAAGAGTCTGCCTGGTTCTATATATCTTCTCCTGTCTGTGGCCCCTCCTCCTCCTCTGCTGGGCTGCGTAGACTCTCCTCCTCACTGCTATCAGGTATATCTCCGCCATCTTGAGTAACCCAGATGGCTTCTGGGTCCCCTTTTATACTTTGGTAATGGTTACCACCTGCTCTGAGTTAGTGGTAAATGGGACATGCAAACTGGGCTTTTTGCGACTAGTCGCAATTTGCGAGTTGCAATTGCATAAGGTTTGCGACTCGCAAATTGCGACTTGCTATTTGCGGGTCGCAAAATGGGGTCGCACCGGATGCGACTCGCAAACGGGTCCCATCGCTTTTTGCGAGTCGGAAATGGGCTTTTTGCATCCCATTTCCGATTTTGCACTGTCGCAAATTGCGATTCTGCCCGTTTGCGAGTCGCAAACGTTTGCTACATCTGGCCCATGATGCCTAAACATTCTGATTGCCTGTGGACATAGCTACATGTCTGTAGACATACCACATAGTTTAGCTTGCACCTAAACACAGGGTGACATGGATGGTTGATGAACTGCACAAACTGTGCTACAGAGGAACACTTCCACTGATCTTATGCCAGAACATGGCACGCAGGGGCATATTTATACTTTTTGATGCAAAACTGTGCAATCCAGTTTTGCGTAAAAAAGTTTAGCACTGGCTTGCGCCATTTTTTAGCACCATCCAGGCATCAAATTTGTAGTATGACACAGGATCACGCTAAAAACTGGTTAGAGTAAAAAAAATTGACATTAACCCTTCCATCCTGTTGTAAGGCAAACTGATGTTATCGCTGCAAAATTAACTCTAACTCATTTTACGGCACGTAAACATGTTGCACACGGATATGCACCATTTTAACCCCGCATTTGCATCAACTCTAGATGCTAATGCAGGAAAGGTTGCAAAGCAGAGTGAAAATGGCACCAGTAGGCCAGGAGAGACCCCAGGGTGACCCCATACACCCAGGAACCTGCCAGGAGGACATACAGAAGTCCCAGGGGAAGAAGAAGAAAAAGAGAAAGTGTTGGTTTAGTGCGGAAGAGTGAGGTGACGGAGCACCAACATCAAATATTAGTCAGCTCCAAACTGCCAATTGGCAATAGAGAGGCAATATGGCAGCAAATAGTGGACAAAATTAAGGCAATAATTAAGGAGAAAATGGAAAGGAACAGAAAGGCAGCACTGCAAACTGGAAGTGGAAGTCCAGCACCACAGGAGGACCTGGAGGAGATGGAGGAGATGGTTGCAGCTGGTCACTGGAACCGCAAGACAGGACAACGCAGAATACCAGGAACCACCACAAATGCAAGATAAGTTGCATGGGCTAAATAAATGAAAAATTAACAAATGCATGAAGGGTGAGGAACATAGGCCCCAATCCATGCATGTGAAAGGAGTGCAGAGGAACACTTTGCCCATGAATTAAGTTGCACAATTCAAACAGAAGCAACAAGTACACACGCCTTGGTTGTGCCATGCACCACAACACATACACAACTTGGACGTATGTTAATCACCAGGCCTACATATCAACACGACATATGCAGCACATAGGATGGAAGGCATGTCTAACTACCGTGCCTGTGGCTGTGTCATCACAACATCCCTTGCATACAGTCAAACAAACCCTACCAAGACAAATAAGACATCACAAACTAGGAAGTCAGTCAATACCATTTTGGGGGTTACGTTATGGTGGTATCCCTTGCAGAAACACTTCAAAATTGCCTTGTCCAATTGCCGAAACATATGTGTGCTAGATCTCACAGCACACATTAAAATGGCACCTTAGCTAACATTACTCAGACATGTGCAGGAAGCACCACCACACTGCACATAAACAACATATCCTCATAAGGCAGCCACTTCTTCATCATGCAGTAAGGATGCCTGTCTGGATGCAGGGAAAGGTATTCTGGGCAGCTCCAGGGGGAATCTCAGGGTGGTCATGTATCACAGGAAACATGGCACTACTCAGTGTAACTAACCTGGTGCAGTGTGGATCCACACATATTGACGCTGATCAGAACTGTGCCACTAGAGGAAAAATGCACTACAGATTGCAATCTGTAAGTCACAACATATACAGGCTGAGCCCACAATTACTCTGACACAACCATGTGAGCCACATAGGAATGGGGAAACAATCACACAAACACAACATATGGTGTATATCTGTGAACATCAAGGTGCACTATATCACATTGAAGGGCAGGGGATGGTGCAAGGGCAAGTCTGGTGTTGGTAATACTGCTAGTGTAGTGTACCCTCCGCGGTTGGCAGTATGAGTAACATGCTGGGATGGTGGGTGGAAATCTGTCTCCTCATGTCAGCTCTGTGGGGCAGTTACCACTACATTGTTGATGGATCAAATAGAGGCAGCACCAATCTTCGGGTGCATTGGGTGTGACAGCACACGTTGCTCTTATCACTGCAAATCAGGCAGTGGAAAGTGCAAAGGGCCTGGGCATGGGACCCCTGCATTGCTCATGCCAGGTGCATGGGCTATTAAGGTTCACCCAGGGGCCCACCACACCACATTACCACCAACCTTTGCATGGGGGTTTGTCCGTCATGCAAAGATTGGGTGGGAACATACCTGGAGGGCAGCGCTGATTGTAATATTGTTCTGTTGTCACAAAACAGGTGGCATTACCATTTGCCCATGGGACATTCCCCATAGACAACATGTGCCACTTCCACCTGCACTGTTGGTGGTGGTCATATTGCCAATGGCAGTCTGGTGGTCATAGGACTGCCAGACTTATAATGAGGGTCCATGTATGCACCAGTACAACTACCTGCAAAATCTCCATCTAACTAGCTTGAGGCCCTGATCTAAGTTCAACATTGGCCAACTGGCTGTGTCCATGATTTTGTGGCATCAGGCACTGGCATGTAGAAAATGATGTTCACATCAACATATAATACCCATGCTGGCCATCCCTGAGTTCACCCCTGTTCCAGTGTCAAATAAGCTGCACTGCCACACTGCTGCATCTCTTGCACCATAATGCAAGGATGGCTGCATTGAGGGGGAGATTATAGTTCTGTAAGAAGGAGCACCTTCCAGAGTAACCAGAAACTGAAATGACAATGCACAGATTTGTAACTTGCACTGCTACAGCTGATTACACATACAGTCCTACACACATGCCTCAAAAATGTTTTATTGCACCTCATCTGCCTCTATATCCAACCGTGCAGCACCAGTATCTTGTACATGTCAGTGGGATGACGTCAATCCATTGGAAATAATGACGGCCCACAACTGATAGGAACTAACAATTGACCTCTAAACAGCACTCTCATCTACACTTTGAGCATTAGATGTCTCAACAAGCATGGATTTCCTGTGTCTCTGATTTAAAGGGGGGTTGGCCATGCAATCCATCAGCTCAATACCCCAGGTGATACCCCAAGGCCTGAGCACCCATCATGGAGTGTAGGAGTGGGCCAATTGTTCGGGGGCTGCCCACTACAAAGCTGGTATCCTATGTTATAGTACATCTACATTCATGTGTCCAGGTGTAAAACCTGGCCTGAGCCTACATAACTGGGGTCCAGCTCGTTCCCCATTCTCTGGCAACATGTACAACTGATGCTACCTTGATATGAGAAAGGTTGTGCAGACCCTGATCTGCATATTCAATGTTGTCAAGACATTACAGTACTGAAGCCACCTACCCTGTGCTATGTAGTGCTAAGTTTGTCCAATTGCACACACATGGTGGCTGTATGGATGCCCTGAAGGCCACAGTAATCATGTTACAGCTTTGTGCTCTGCACCTGTATCTGGGAGCATCTCAAATCGTGTCAGATATCCTCACAGCACCAGCTACACACACAGCATTGCCTTCTCATACATCTGTGATGTGACCTTCATCAGTCACAATTTACATGGTGGCTGCACCATATTGGTTACACTGCTGACATCTGATGTTAGGAGATTAATAGACTTTGGCCTTAAATATCTTGACTGGAGTTGTCCACATTGTTTACACAGATTACTGCAGTTCAGGACATTATGGCTCCTTGCTGTACCACTACCTCATCATCTCTGGAGGGTAATGCAGTTGGAACCCAAATTCTGTCCCATCTTGCCATCAAGTGTGAGCTATGTGTGGCACACATTACGGATTATGGTGCTGTGACAAGGTTGTTAACAACAGGCATACTATGTACATATACAGCTTGAGGGAGACCTTCCAACACAAACAAATTCTAAAAAGGGACTCTGCACTTTTGATGTGTGCTGTCAAATGTAGCACCCATTGAAAGAGCAAAGTATGAAAGGCCCAGCAACAAATAAGTTAGCCTGTTGTGGCCTGCTAAAGACACACCTTGATGTGTTTGCAGGATTTGCAACAGCCTCTCGTGTAAGGAAATGTGTAGGTCTGGGACACTGTCTAATTCTTATGGGTGTTGCTATGGCACAGCCACTGCAACACCCATTGCGCGCTCCTTCCACGCAACGTACTGTATGTGAAAGGGCCATACTGACAAGTTGATGTGAAGCCACAAAATGTGTACTAAGCCGAACATGTATACACGGTGCAGGGCATAGCGTCCCTGTAGCCTCTCAAATATAGAGCTCCAGTGGTGCTTGGGCCTCTTACACATTCCCCATGATGTCACTATCCATCCTCCTATGGTTTCTTATCATTGGTCTAGAAAACAACATCACTCATTGCTTTTCACTCTTCTGACTGACTCACCCAAACCCTGGAGTAGCTAACAAGATCCACAAAATGGCATTCACTGGATGCATTGGTGTCTTCAAATCGCACCATCTCTCCGATGGTGTAAGGGGAGGTCCACCTCTAAGACATGAATGTAGAACATTGCTTAGTATAAATCCTGCTTAATGCAAATGGACAACATTGTTCAGTTTATAATGCTGATTCTGATACACAATACACAGGTCAAGTGGAACTGGCAGTAGTCTGGACCCGGTGCATGGTCAGGCTCACTAACATGGTCCTGCAACATTACACCAAGAGGCTGATAGGTCTACAGTATAGCAGCACCTATTGTATCTGTACTGTCCTTGTGGGCCTTAGTGCATCCCTTTCGAACATCCATCTGTGTGCGTAGTCATTATTAAGTGCATGACGGCAGTTTTGTCCAACATCATGTTTAAATGTCAAGCCCAATGATGTACTTGGAAAGTTGTACTGTGCATGCATTACTACACTTGGGGCCATGGATATGGAAGTGGTGCGACAACTAGTGCTGGGCCTGTTGAAGTGTGGGCTCTAGCACACTCCTGATACCACCATGTGTGCCTTGTCTCCAATAGACTGCGCACCAGGTGGTAGTTAGGGGGAGTAGGGTCAAAATTGTTTGACAGCAGTCTGGCTCTTTGCAGGGTTAGCATCATTATTTATATTCCCGAGTCCTACTAAGCACCCAGGAGCCACTTGATCATGATGGGAGCTTATCTTCAATAGCAGCAAAGAGCAGGCGTTTGGAAATCCACCACAAATGGGGTGCAGCAGTCTGATTGACTTTTATTTGCTAATATGGAGGCCCCCTTTGCACCAGAATGGCCGCCTTACATACACTGTGGCTGGCACAGCCATGATGTGTGTCAAGCCTTGCAAAAGTGGTGCAATGCATGCATTGTGCCACTTTGAACGTTCTACGTGGAGTAAATGGCAGGTTAGCGCTGCATTACCGTCAATCACATGACACTATGGCAGAGCGCAGGTTGTGCTAGGGGCACTTACATTTGGCCTTTTGTAATGGTTATGCAGGGTTCGTCATACATGTGTCCTGCATTGTCTAAATTGTACGACATTTGATCTGCAGGCCTCAAGTGGGGCAAAGACTCCTCATACAGGTTGCATATAACATGTTCACAACCATTACAAGCAGCACTCAGACTTATCTACAACTGTCAGTCAAATGCTAAATGCAGCCGATTGTATGGTACTGTGAGATTTACCAACAGTTCTGCCAGTTTTGATTCCCAAATGTTCCAGCAGATCCTGCCTCTTTGCCACCAGATCTGCCCACCGATGCTTGAGCTGGTGCTCATTGCGTCCGGTCTTGAAGATCCTCCCCAGATGACACACGACCTTGCCACACCGCAGACGCCTTGCCTGGGTGGGTTAGCCCAGGAACACCCGGCCACCCTGTTGCAGCATGAGGGGCAGGTCATGGGCCACCAACCAGATGAACCCCCCCAAGTTCATCAGGAGACATTCTCCCCATCCTACCCTTCCCAGACATTACAAAAAGGGTACAGGAACAAAAAAACATGATAAGGGAAACTTAAACGCAAAACCTATCCCAAACTCCCAAAACTACCCCGACAACTAAACTACCCCAGACAGACACCCCGCAATACAATGACAAAAAACAGTACACCAATAATACAAATGACAAGTAAATAGACAATTTATACACCAAAAACAGGGGACACAGCACAAGGGACACAACACGACCTCCAAACATACCACTAATCCACCAGCACCTACAAAACACAACCATACACAGTTACAGGGGAACAAACTGTGAAGTGAAACTACAGTTACTCTACCATGCTTGCAGGCAGGATATCCTTGTACATCACTTCCTGGATGCGTGCATCATGGTTTTGTGTCATGCGTGTATTTTTCTGACGCATTGATTTTTCTTCATGGTGCACTGAGAGTAGTGGTAACATTGAATTGCTGCTCAGGGCCCAGGTGTAATTTTCGCAACGTTGCGGTGTGGTGTTGATGCATTAGCATCATTTTTTACGCATATTGGAATAGGGTCATTTTTTCCACTATAGCCCTGGAATGCACCCTGAGTAATTTCACATGTTACATGGGCTGTACTACTATGTGGTATATGTTTTTTGCTACATGTGCAAGTCTATGCATGAATATCATTGTGCTGTTATTGGTATGTGCAACCAATATGTGTTTTCATGATGCATCTGTAAGCACTCACTCATAATTTGTGAATATCTTCATGTGTCCCACACTGTGTCCACATGTATGTTGGCACATGTGCTATGTGTTCACATATGTGTATGACTAGTGTGTAGCAGATGGAGTACATAGTTATGTCTGTGGGCAGATATGTCTACATACCTACAAATATATTTTTATATTGGCCATGTGTCATACACATGCTAAGGTATGTGCCAACCATTACGTTATGTACTGAGAGTATGGAGTGGGCTGGGAATGCATTGACATCACGTATCCCCTGTCAAGTTGAGTGTGCATGTGTGTCTACTCACTTGTTGCTTATTGTAATTACCCAGTTATAGGACAACTACACATGTGCCATTTATTTTCCAATGCATCTTAGTTGCTGCAGATGTTATGGACACGTGTGTTGGTGAAGAATGCTATATGCCATGTGTCTCTAAGGACATGTGTTGTGTTGTTTGTGTCATACGGCACAACATTGCTGTGTCAAAGGGATGTGCAAGCTCACATTGACATCTTTCTGCATAGACCAAAGTTGCCCTTTTAACTATTGCCTGTGTAGGCAGATCACTGCCACTTATGTCAGTACACAATTGATGGGTACATTCCTACTCTCACAGGTTTTGTGACACCTATGCCATTATGTTGCTGCCAGGTTAGCTTTTGTTGTGAATCCGTTCACATTACCTTGGCTGGCCCATTATGGTGAAACATGTGTGCTGAGATCTTTGGGATATGTGTGCCTGCCTCCATTTGTGTTTTCTGATCTGCCACCATCATGTCAATCATGACTGTCACATGCAATGCCATACCACTGTGTTGAAGTGTTGCATAGATAGCAGGCCTACCCATCTACATCAATATGTGAGTTTGTTTTGCAATACAAACCCATTGTTGCATTTGGAGGTGCAGGTTGATGGTGGTCCACTTCACTCTGACCCCTATGGACGTGCATCAAGCATCTGACATTATCCTACATTGATGTTGTCAGAGCAGTGGTGCGTGAGTTTATTGAGCTGGTATCTCTATCATTTATAATAGTTAATTTCCAGCTTGTACACACTCCCTAGTGGATGGAGAGATGCACAAATGTGGACATACAGACCTGGTTGTGATTAATTCCAGTGCAGTAGGAAATGTCAGCCTTCCTCTCTCAGGTACAGAGGTCATGTGCTTACACATGTAGGACATGTATGGATGTTTAGGAGTCCAAAGTTTTGTCCATGTTCAGCCTGCTTAGGGGTTGCATGACTGGTGTGATGTAAAGGTTGGACAAATAAAAAGGTTAATATTGAATTGTATGTGACTGTCTCCTGTTCCGGTACCATGTGAAGGGCAATTTCCACGGTATGGTGGGAGCAAACATTTCTGGGTCATGTACTAACGTGTCCACCCTCTCTTTGTATCAGTTAGAGTTGGACATGTAGACATTGGTGTCTTACAGTGCCTGTTTTGGTGTTTGTCTGGTCATTATCCCTTTTGTATGACTTGTGAGGTATGTTGGTGTTCTCCATTACTCCTAGTCTTTTGTCTGCTAGTACCTTGTACACATCTTTTACAGCAACATTGTCAGGTGATATTGGGACAGGATACTATATGTGACGTCTGTAATCTGGAAACATTCTCTTCTCCTACAACTGTCAACTCAATTGTCAATGTCCCATTGGCAATATTAGTGAGATGGAATGAGTGCCAGACACATATGACATTGCACATGCCACAGCACTTGAGTAGTCTCCACGTGTTGTATCAGCACACATTTTTGGGTATCTCAGAGCTGTACATCCACCGTTGAACATGGCAGTGCAATTCTCCCAGCTTGCCAAAACCTAGCTGATTCTTACCATGATTGACTGATGTTGAGGTGTATAATCTCCTTAGTGATGTATTCATCCTTAGCCACATGCTGACAATATGGCTGTGCCTACACCCACTAAGTGTGTTGTGGGTCCCTGACTGTATATGAGAATGCTGCACATGTTCGCACATGCCACACATGATTGTGATATTGGAGGCCATAACATGTATGACCAAGTTAGTTATGTTTGGTGCCATGCAATGGATCTGCCATGTAAGTTACAATGAGTGGTCTGTATTGCTATGTGCTGTGTTATTTTGTTATACGAGGCATACTGTGTAGATATTGAGAAACAGGTCAATCATTGCGGACATGGCATGTCCGTTGCTACCTAGTATGGACATCCATACATTAGTCAACATGTATTTCTCATTATTAGCAGTGGGCATGTGTGAATCAAGCCTCTTTGTGTGACCAGTGTGCATCCTCTGTAGATGGGTGGGTCACACACTCTGTCTACATTCCAGCCAGTCCACCATTTGGCAGATGCATTCTCCCATTGTAAATCATAGACCATATAATCTTTAATGTGTTTGTATATGGATTCAACACCGCTAGCTGCTTTATGTCACTGCCAAGCCATTGACCATTACCCAGCCAATGCGTATGTGCCATGCATGACTTACAGTCCTCCATGTATCAGGGATCTGCCCTAATGTAGTTCCAGCACATATTCCCATGGACACACTGTGCAGGCTCAGCTTCCAACATTGACTAATTACCATGGGCAATTACTGAACAAGCAACGTTACCTATGATGTCCCCCCCTTGACACACATGTGTGGTGCAGTCCAAGCTACTCTCACACAGTGTTGTGACAGTGTTCAGTTCTGACATTAATTTACCCCCATTTCCTGACAGCCCCTACCTTATGTGTGGCCCCCTGGCATGCTACCTGTTAGGGATGGTGTTGTGTTGGTGAATGGCCCATGAAAATGCACATTGCCCACATGATGTAACAATATATGTAGTGGTGCATGGATCTTGGCCTTCAGAAGTCACATGCCAGGGAGTTGGGAGTCACTGATATGTGAGATGAAGTATATAGAACCTCCTACATCACTAAAGATGTGGGTTTCATACTTGTTGTTTCTGTGTTTCTGATACACTCCCTGAGGTTAGATTTACATTCCGAAAATGTATGTATTGGACAATGAGGATACCAAGATTTGTGTCGTTGAACAACATTTATTTGAGGTGTTTACAGAGTACTTTTTTGGTTGACTATGTATAAAAATTGTCAACAATTGGCTGTCTCTTGTGGACTCCTGCTGCTGTGTTTGGTAGGTCCCCCTCAAGGTCCTCATCCCCACCAACCTCCTCCTCCTCATTGTGGGTGTCTACTTGTCCACCCCAGGGGATATTGCTTCTGATGCACATGTTGTACAGGATAGCACATATCAGTGGGATCTTGCATACCAGCGGTGGTGCATACAGGAGTCTTCCTCCTGTCATGTCCAAGCACCTGAACCGGAATTTGAGAAGGCCAAAGCTCCTCTTCACCACATTGGGGGTCATTACAACATTGGCGGTAAAAGCCGCTTACCGCCGTGCAGAAGACCGCCATCCGCTGAAATTCAGACACCCACACAAGACCGCCACACCAAAGGTCAGTGATAAACTGCCGAAACAAATCCTCCACCTTCACGCCAACAGAAACACGCCCATGCTTTTACGACACACGAATCCAAGCGGCGGTCTTTCAACCGCGGTATTCCATTGGCGGTACACAACGCTGCGCTCAAAATACACACACATCTCCAAAACACCGCCACATTGGACAATTCAAAATACACACACCTGATACATATACACACACCACTCCCACACACCCAATACAATATAAAACACACACCCACATCACCCACAAACCCCTACGACCAAAAATACACGAACGAAGGAAAGAGAGAGAGCACAGAATAGACAACCCCACTACACAGAGGCACACAACACCATCACCCACACAACATCCACGCACAAAACACCACACACCACTACACTCACCACAACCATCACCACATACACCACCCCACACATCACCCACACCACCCCATGTCACGCCAAAGACACCCCCGCTTCTCCGAGGAGGTGCTCAGGGTCATGGTGGAGGAAATTGTACGGGTAGAGCCACAGCTATTTGGCTCACAGGTACAGCACACATCAATAGCCAGGAAGATGGAGTTATGGCGCAGAATAGTGGACAGGGTGAACGCCGTGGGACAGCACCCAAGAAATAGGGAGGACATCAGGAAGAGGTGGAACGACCTACGGGGGAAGGCGCGTTCAACGGTCTCCAGGCACAACATCGCAGTACAGCGGACTGGCGGCGGACCCCCACCTCCTCCCCCACAACTAACAACATGGGAGGAGCAAGTCTTGACCATCTTGCATCCTGAGGGCCTCGCAGAAGTCGGTGGAGGATGGGACACTGGTAAGTCAAATCTTAACTATCATATCCCCCACCCTACCTGCATGCTATCACACACCCCCACCCACACCCCCTCCCCCTCCCCTATCCCTATAACTCCTCACTAATGTACCCATGACGCAAACCACCCATCCCAACACCAAGCCCTGCATGACACAACTAAGCATGGTCACCCCTCACTAAAGCATGCCCACTGCACATACCCAGAACAACCCCCCAACCACCACCACACAAACCCACACACAGGAATGCTTGCACTGGGGTACACAAACACCCACCCATTGCACACCATTACACACACACATGCAATAATCTAGCTCTTATACCCCTGCAGGAACCCGAAGGACCGTAACCACACCAGAGGGTCCAGACAACACCACACCACCCCCAGAAGAGGCCCACAGTGACAAGAGCAGCTCTGCCCTACTGGATCTTGATGACCAGCCTGGACCATCGTGGGCCTCGGGACAGTCAGTTCCCCTTGCACAGGCACAGCCCAACACCGACCTTCCACCCTCTGGTAACACCAGCACAGCACCCACCCAGCGGGCCCATACCTCACTACCCAGGACAGGTCAATCAGCGGTGTGTCCACCACTACAGGGCACCCAGGGTAACCCACCACCCCAACAACAACAGGGACCTGGGGGCAGTGGTAGTGGGCACACGGTCCAGGGGACGGAGGCACAGGAACACAGGGGAACTGGGAGGGCTGCTGTGTGACAGGGGCGGACAGGCCAAGGGAACCCACTCTCCACAAGGCCCTCTCCTCCATCATGGGAGCATACCACCACTCCCAGGAGACGATGGCCACGGTCCTGGACAAGTTTCAGGAGACCCTGCGCCTGCAGGACGAACTGTATTTGGGGTTCAGGGAGGAGCTCAGGACCATCAGCTCCACCCTGGGCACCATTGTGGGGGTGCTGAAGGACATACAGCAGACCTTGAGGGACATGTGTCACTCCAAGGGGCCCCTGACACTAGCATGGACAATGAACTGCCCACCATCTCCGCCGGCGCTAGTGGACAGGACGCCCCGCCACAGGACCAACACACCAGAACCCCACCCCCTGCAGACGGACAACCACCACGCAAGCGGTCCCTGAGATCCAGGAACAGAACAGAGCAAGATGGCAAGACCCCCACCATGAAATGAGACCACCCTGATTGTCCTCCCACTGTCCCACTTTGTTACCCTGTCCATACTTAAACTGAACCAGCTCCACTTCCTATGCCCAGATGGGCAGTGCACCTGTGAGACTAATAGACTGGACTCTGCCATGGACATTCCTCCGCCATCACCCATCCTCATTTTACAAACCCCTCACATTTCAGAGCACTTCAATAAACACCCTTGAAACACAAAACAATCTGGAGTCAGTCTGTGATTTAGTAAATATGTATTATCAATGACAGTGTCATAATGGGTTTACCATTGTAAGGCTAACATACCTATGTCACACATCACAAGCCCTTGAAGGATGCAAGCAGTTGACACGTAGGTAACCACACCTGTGAAACCGTAATGGAAGGGTACAACTCAATTACCAAATAGTGATTTAAATCGAGAAACAGGATAGAGGTAGACGTGTGAAAGTAAATGTAATGCTAAAAATGAAAATGTTCTCACCTGTGTCTCACTGGAAATATTGCTGTATGACTGACTCCCTGTTCTCGTTGTCTTCTTCCTCAGCTTCATCCCCATCACTGTCCACAGGCTCCACAGACTCCCCAGCTGCTACAACACCGTCATCTGGATCATCCTCCTGCAGAAAAGGCACTTGGCGTCGCAAAGCCAAATTATGGAGCATGGAGCAGGTGATGATGATGTCGCACACCTTCTTCGGTGAGTAGAATAGGGATCCACCTGTCATATGGAGGCACCTGAACCTGGCCTTCAGGAGGCCGAAGGTGCGTTCGATCACCCAGAGTCCCCCAATAGCCATACACAGTGCCTCTGGAGTTGACCCATCATATCAGGGATGCTGCTTTTCCACAGGATGTAGGCGTCATGCACTGAGCCAGGGAACATAGCATTTACCTGCAAGATGTACTGGTCTGCCAAACAGACCATCTGGACATTCATAGAATGATAACTCTTCCGGTTCCTGTACACCTGTTCACTCCTGTGGGGGGGACCAGAGCTACATGGGTCCCATCAATGGTACCTATGACGTTGGGGATATGTCCAAAGGCATAGAAGTCACCTTTCACTGTAGGCAAATCCTCCACCTGAGGGAAAATGATGTATCTCCTTACGTGTTTCAGCAGGGCAGACAACACTCTGGACAACACGTTGGAAAACATAGGCTGGGACATTCCTGATGCCATGGCCACAGTTGTCTGAAAAGACCCACTTGCAAGGAAATGGAGCACTGACAGCACCTGCACGTCAGGGGGGATTCCAGTCGGATGGCGGATTGGTGACATCAGGTCTGGCTCCAACTGGGTGCATAGTTCCTGGATTGTGGCATGGTCAAACCGGTAGGTGACGATGACATGTCTCTCTTCCATTGTCAACAGGTCCACCAGCGGTCGGTACACCGGCGGATTCCGCCATCTTCTCATATGTCCCAGCTGACGGTGCCCTCGAAGGACAACAGCGAAGAACCAGTCATTATTCCTCCAGGTATGTACCCACAGTTACACACAAGACTACACCACTCACAAAACCCTTCCTGTATGTGTGTTGAGTGTAGGCCCAGCTATGTGTGACACAGTAGTAAATGAAGCCATGTAGGCCCCTGAAATGGCGGCTGCCTGACCTCTAAACTGGGACAATAGGATTGTGGGGTAACTGCGCTGGCGTTGCACACCGTCGCGGTAGGCGGTTGTAGACCGCAGCGCAATGCTGCATTGGTCAACATTGGACCCTATGGGTCCCAGGAGCCAATGAACAGGTGCTCCGGCGGTGATGATGCGCACCGCCGCGGACGTCACCGCCCAGACGTCACCGCCACTTTCTATCTGATCAATCACTAGATACCTGACCTTCGACAGGAGAGGACCTACACTGCAAGTGGTGCTGTGACCTCGGTCTGGAAGCGACAATGGCTGCTGCGTCTGGGGAAAGGGCCCCTGCCTTCACTGCACAGGAGTTGGAGAAACTGGTAGACGGGGTTCTCCCCCAGTACACGCTACTCTACGGTCCTCCAGACCAACAGGTTAGTACACAGGGAGCACGTTGTATGGGCTAGGCCTGGGTGGAGAGGGCTGGATGTAAGAGGGAAGGGTGCAGAGTTCTTAGAACATTAATGCATGTGAATGAATGGACCAAATGGCCAGAGTAGGGAGGGGGCCACTCACAACAACGGTGCAGTTGGTAATGACTGTTCCTCTTCCCTTGTGCATGTCATGTAGGTCAGCGCCCACCAGAAGAGGGACATTTGGCGTGCCATCGCCAAGGAGGTCCGGACCCTGGGGGCCCACCAGAGACGGGGCACCCACTGCCATAAGAGATGGGAGGTCATTCGCCGCTGCAGCAAGAAGACGGCGGAGGCTCAGCAGGGGATGGCCTCCCAACGTGGGAGGGGTGCCCGTCGCACCATGACCCCCCTGATGTTCTGGATCCTGGCGGTGGCCTACCCGGAGTTGGATGGGCGCTTGAGTGCATCACAGCAGACACAAGGGAGTGAGTACAACCTCATTCTGCGGACTTTGCGTGCAGTGGAGGTGTCTGGGTGGGGGAGGTGGGCTGTGGGTGTCCCTAGGCCAGGGCGAGTTAGGTAGGCAAGGCCCCTCCGTAATATAGGCCTTGAGGCACTCTACCCCACCTCAGCAGAGTGCCAAGTCGAGGTATAGTTGCCCCTGTGGCATCCATGTGCGCAGATGTCCACCAATGCCATATAGGCCATATCCCAGAAATTGCATGTGTAGAGGGCAGGAGCACGGCGTAATGCAGGGGGCTGCTGCGTTTGTCTTGGCGGCCAACGGTAGCGGTATGCCATGCACTAAAACTCTCTTTCTTCTGTCTCCCCCCCTTTTTCTGCTCTTCCTGCCCTTTTGTACATCAGCATCAACAGGTGGAGGTACAGTGGCAACGGAGCACGAGGGAGCTGCATCCCACATGGCCATGGAGGGCCCCACCACGGACTCTGAATGCACCAGTGGGACGGAGGGCGAGGGTAGCTTCACGTCGGCCACCGGATCACCAAGCAGCGACACGGATTGTTCGCCGATGGGGGCTCCCTTGTGGTGGCGGCACCATCTGTGCCCCCCACCTCTACAGGTACAGCCGCCACCTCCCCTACCAACCCCGCCCTTCCAGCAGCCCCTCAGCGTTCGCCCCGTGCCCGCTCACCCAGGAGGGTGGGCATCACCTTCGCCCCAGGCACCTCAGGCCCTGCCCCAGTCACCCCTGCTTCCCTCAGTGAGGAGGCCATTGACCTCCTCAGGTCACTCACTGTTGGGCAGTCTACCATTGTGAATGCCATCCAGGGTGTAGAATGAGAGTTGCAACATGGTAATGCATTCCTGGAGGGCATTCATTCTGGTCAGGCTGCCCTTCAGCGAACCCTGCAATCTCTGGCCTCAGCACTGATGGCAGCCATTGTCCCTGTGTCTAGCCTCCCCCCTCCAACTTCCTCCACCCAGACCCAATCCCCTGTACCCCAGCCTATCCCAAGCACACCTACAGACCAGCATGCACACAAGTCAACACACACACGTAGCTCAAGCAAACATAGGCACCACACACACCACAGGCACTCACGCAAGCCTCACCCACATACAGACACAGCAACATCCACTGCCTCCACTGTGTCCCCCTCCTCCTCTTCTCCCTCCTCCCTCCCAGTCTCGTCTACACACACACCTGCATGCACCACATCTACAGGCACCATGAATCTCACCAGGACACCCAGCACTCCAAGCCGCTCACCTGCACTCACCACCTCCACTGCCATTTACACGTCCCCTGTGTCCTCTCCCAGTGTGTCTGTGATGCCCCCTCCCAAAGTACACAAACGCCGGCAATCACTCACCCAACATCCATCCACCTCACGACAGCCTCCAGTACCTGCACCTGCACCCAAAACACCTAAAGTGACACCTCCTACAACCACCTCCTCTTCCTCCACTCCCAGACCCCCTCCAGCTACCCATCCTTCTGTAAAGTTGACCTTTTTGCCCCCACCCCCCCTCCAATTCATCAGTCCCGTCGTAGCGCCTCAGCCAAAAAACCTCCAATACCAGTGGTGCCTGTTCAAGGTTTGTGGAGTGCACCGGCCACCAGGGCAGGCAGTAGGACCCGGAGCCAAGGCACTGGCAGCCCACCCCCTGTAAAGGCTCTAAAATTGGAGAGTGGATGACGGGACCGTGTTAAGGCTCCTGGTGGGAAAACAACTGTCATGGGTTCCAAGGGGATTGGAGAGTCAGCTGTGACTCCAATAAAGGTGGTGAAGGGCCAGAGGAAGTCTGCCCAGCCTGTTGTAAGCGTCACGGCGGAGAAGTGCACCATTATTTCCAGCGGTCGAGACACAACTGCCAGCACCGTCGTCAATGGTGCAGAGACCACCGACAGAGTCACAGCCCAGGAGGGCACAAGTATCGTCACTGGTCAGGAGACCACCGCCGGAGTCATTGCCCAGGAGGGCCCAAGTATCGTCACCGGTCAGGAGACCACCGCCGGAGTCATTGCCCAGGAGGGCCAAAGTATCGTCACTGGTCAGGAGACCACCGCCGGAGTCATTGCCCAGGAGGGCCCAAGTATCGTCACTGGTCAGGAGACCACCACCGGAGTCATTGCCCAGGAGGGCGCAAGTATCGTCACTGGTCAGGAGACCACTGCCAGAGTCACAGCCCAGGAGGGCCCAAGTATCGTCACTGGTCCAGAGACCACCGCCAGAGTCACAGCCCAGGAGGGCACAAGTATCATCAATGGTCAGGAGACCACCACCGGAGTCATTGCCCAGGAGGGCCCAAGTATTGTCACTGGTCAGGAGACCACCGCCGGAGTCATTGCCCAGGAGGGCCCAAGTATCGTCACTGGTCAGGAGACCACCGCCGGAGTCATTGCCCAGGAGGGCCCAAGTATCATCACTGGTCCAGAGACCACCGCCAGAGTCACAGCCCAGGAGGGCCCAAGTATCGTCACTGGTCCAGAGACCACCGCCAACGCCAGAGTCACAGACCAGGAGGGCACAAGTATCGTCACTGGTCCGGAGACCACCGCCAGAGTCACAGCCCAGGAGGGCACAAGTATCGTCACTGGTCCGGAGACCACCGCCACCGCCAGAGTCACAGCCCAGGAGGGCACAAGTATCGTCACTGGTCCGGAGACCACCGCCAGAGTCACAGCCCAGGAGGGCCCAAGTATCGTCACTGGTCCAGAGACCACCGCCAGAGTCACAGCCCAGGAGGGCCCAAGTATTGTCACTGGTCAGGAGACCACCGCCAGAGTCACAGCCCAGGAGGGCCCAAGTATCGTCACTGGTCAGGAGACCACCGCCACCGCCAGAGTCAGTGCCCAGGAGGGCCCCGGCTGCCACAGCCCCGCTGGGCAATGATGGAACGTCATGCCACACACCAATGTCCAGTGTAGAGAATGTCATGCCACACACCAATGTCCGTATCAGAACCGCCATGTCAAAGCACCGCTGAACAGTCCTGAGCCGCCATGGCAAAGCACCGCTGAACAGGGCAAAGACCACCATGGCGAAGCACCGCTGAACAGGGCAAAGACCGCCATGGCAAAGCACCGCTGAACAGTCCTGAACCGCCATGGCAAACCACCGTGGAACAGGGCAAAGACCGCCATGGTGAAGACGGCTGAACAGTCCTGAACCGCCATGGCAAAGCACCGCTGAACAGGGCAAAGACCGCCATGGTGAAGACCGCTGAACAGTCCTGAACCACCATGGCAAAGCACCGCTGAACAGGGCAGGCACCGGGTAGGAATGAATGGACCGCCACATCAGGCATCCTTATCCCATGTGCAGCTGGGACAGTGACAGGACACGGCCTTTCATGGGGAGACTCATCCAGTCTGGGCACCAGTCCCCCCAGTACCAGTAGAGACCTGCATCAACTTGAGAAACTGTGTCTTTGCACTCCCCAGGATGGCAAAGTGGGAAACCCACCCACTGTAGAGACTTGAGAGACTGTGGCTTTGCACTCCCCAGGATGGCACAGTGGGCAAACCCACACACTGTAGAGACTTGAGAGACTGTGGCTTTGCACTCCCCAGGATACATCAATGGGCATGGAGCCCCATCGTGGATCTGGCTTTGCAGTCATCCGGCTGAGGTGCCCCCCCTTCCCTTCCCCCTGAGGTGCCTGTAGTATTTCTATCTGATGCCCGGCAGTGTTCTCTCCGATTGTGGTCAGGTATCGTTTGTGGGCCTCACCCATGCATTTTTGGACTGATGGTCACGGACATTGTTATGTACATATCTGCACTACTTCTCGTATTGTATATAATTATGACTGATTTTCAATTATATATCTGTATATTTTTGTATGACATGTATATTGGCACATTACAATGTTTGACCGATTTTTGCTTTGTGCTTTCATTCTTCCGGGGGGATTGTGGGTTGTTTCTGTGATTTTTTGTGAATGCATTGGTGGGTATGTTGTAATATGCGAGCGTGGGGGTAGGGGTGTTTGGTGGGTGTCCGCCTAACTTTTGCCTCCTCCCTCCCCTGTGTCGTAGGTGCAGTACTCACCGTTGTCTTCGGCGCCTACGTAGCTGTTGGTCGTAGAGGAGTAGAAACACAAGGGCAGGGAGTATTTGGAGTTCCAGCACCATGGAGTCCTCCTTCCTCGTGGGATATGTTCAGGTGAGCGTTTCCCCATAGCAAAAGCTGTTTCCGCCGTGTTTTTATCCACGGTGAATCCGCCCCAGAAAAGGTGGCGGATTGGAGGGTTGAAATACTGTGGGCGGTACATTGTCTTCCGCCTGTCTGTTAGCGGTGACCGCCGCTCTGCTTGTCTGTTCCGCCGTGGCGGGCGGTGTGTTAAAGTGGCTGTCTTTGTTGGCGGTTTCCGCCAGGGTCATAATTCCCTTTTTTTGTCCGCCGGCCTGTTTGCAGTATTTCTACAGCTTTAACACCGTCCGCCAGGGTTGTAATGACCACCATTGTGTGTCTTCCTGTGTGCTATATTGTAGGCACGCTATTCATTGGTATCTGGATTTACAAATGGTGTCATGACCCATTGCTGTATGCCATAACCTTGATCAGCTGCAAAGATAAGATGGAGAAATTTAGTGAAGAGTTAAGACGGACCATGAATATTCCATGGCAGGTGTTGGTTGCAGTTTGAGTGGTGACTCAGAGGTGTTTGTGGTGTTGTGTACATTCCAGGTCTTAAATATGGTTCAATTTGACTGTGTGGATGTACTTGTCATTCTTGGGTACTGACTCAAGGACCTGTATGTGACCATCTGGATTCCAACACATGTGCTCATTGTGTATGTAACATGTTTTGTGTAGTCCATTTTAGTAGCAGGGTCCTCATATTAGATGAAGGCTACCATCTCCTTGCAGTACAATGGTGTCAGATGTGCGGCCAGCATAGTTGCCCTACAAAGCCAGCCATTCCGTTGATGTAGACATGTGGCATTGCGCATGCAGTGTAACACTTAGTGGGCCTTAGTGGTAGATGGTGGCTGTGTTAACCATCTTGGTCCTCATTACATATCTGGTGTTCTCAAGTATGCCAGACTCAATGTGGCAGTTGGACCGCTTTGGTCGTGGCAGTATGACCCCCACATTATGACTGTGGTGGACCCACCACATTTGGACTGCCAACATTGCCAGGTTGCCACCAGCCAGCTGCCAGGCAGTCCCAGTAGTCTTAGTCTGCCAGAGCAGTGCTGCAAGCAGTGCAGACCTCCGAATTTGGTCTCGCAAATCTACCAGCCTTTGCATGGCAGTTCCACTGACATGCAAGGGCTGGCAGAATGGGGGTGTCAGGTGTCCCCTGGAGGTCACTGCACTGGCCATGCACTTGACATGGGCAGTGCCGGGTCCCACATGGAAAGACCTGTAGCACTTTTCAAAGCACAAGTTGCATGCAGTAATAAACGCTACCAGTGCAGCTGCACCCACCACAAAGCCACATTGCAGTCAATTCACTTACAAACCGGCTGCAATGTTTGGGCCCTCTTCCCAGTTGGGTCGGCATGCGGAAAATTATGTTTCCACCGACAGACCCAGCAGTGAACCCCTAATTCGGCCAGTAGGGTTTAGACCACAATGGCGGTCTAATTGTGGTGGAAAGTAAACAAGCTGGTTCTGCCGGACAACAAACTCATGGTGAGTTTCCATGTGTCCAAGGGTGTATCATATTTTAGCATGATGATCACATTTGGTACCAGTGTATGTCCCATCTTCTTAGTAATTGGATTTTCTTCCAGACTTACTACACATGCACAGTGCAGACTTTAGTAGGGGACCCTGCTACGTTTCTGAAAGGTCACTTAGTACAGTGCATGTATGGCCAGTGACAAAATTACAAAGAAAGGGAGCACACTGCCTACACTCCAGCAACAAAGTCCAACCCCAACGCATCATGGTAAATGCAGTCGACTTCGTAGTCCATTCAGAAAGTAATAAAGTCTTTCACCTCTGTAGGCGCAGCAAGTGCTGTTTATCCCTGTACACGTGTTTCTGGGTTTAGCCCGTCATCAGCAGGGAGCAGCATGGTATAGGGGCTTGCTTGAAATGCCGCCAAATGTTTTCTCAGGTTAATGTACCACTCATGGCGCACAGGTGCCTCCCAAGGCTCGTCAGCCGTGGCTCAAGGGAGCCGTCCAAGGACAAAATTACAAAGAAAGGGAGCACACTGCCTACACTCCAGCAACAAAGTCCAAACCCCAACGCATCATGGTAAATGCAGTCGACTTCGTAGTCCATTCAGAAAGTAATAAAGTCTTTCACCTCTGTAGGCGCAGCAAGTGCTGTTTATCCCTGTACACGTGTTTCTGGGTTTAGCCCGTCATCAGCAGGGAGCAGCATGGTGTAGGGGCTTGCTTGAAATGCCGCCAAATGTTTTCTCAGGTTAATGTACCACTCATGGCGCACAGGTGCCTCCCAAGGCTCGTCAGCCGTGGCTCAAGGGAGCCGTCCAAGGACAAAATTACAAAGAAAGGGAGCACACTGCCTACACTCCAGCAACAAAGTCCAACCCCAACGCATCATGGTAAATGCAGTCGACTTCGTAGTCCATTCAGAAAGTAATAAAGTCTTTCACCTCTGTAGGCGCAGCAAGTGCTGTTTATCCCTGTACACGTGTTTCTGGGTTTAGCCCGTCATCAGCAGGGAGCAGCATGGTATAGGGGCTTGCTTGAAATGCCGCCAAATGTTTTCTCAGGTTAATGTACCACTCATGGCGCACAGGTGCCTCCCAAGGCTCGTCAGCCGTGGCTCAAGGGAGCCGTCCAAGGACAAAATTACAAATAAAGGGAGCACACTGCCTACACTCCAGCAACAAAGTCCAACCCCAACGCATCATGGTAAATGCAGTCGACTTCGTAGTCCATTCAGAAAGTAATAAAGTCTTTCACCTCTGTAGGCGCAGCAAGTGCTGTTTATCCCTGTACACGTGTTTCTGGGTTTAGCCCGTCATCAGCAGGGAGCAGCATGGTATAGGGGCTTGCTTGAAATGCCGCCAAATGTTTTCTCAGGTTAATGTACCACTCATGGCGCACAGGTGCCTCCCAAGGCTCGTCAGCCGTGGCTCAAGGGAGCCGTCCAAGGACAAAATTACAAAGAAAGGGAGCACACTGCCTACACTCCAGCAACAAAGTCCAACCCCAACGCATCATGGTAAATGCAGTCGACTTCGTAGTCCATTCAGAAAGTAATAAAGTCTTTCACCTCTGTAGGCGAAGCAAGTGCTGTTTATCCCTGTACACGTGTTTCTGGGTTTAGCCCGTCATCAGCAGGGAGCAGCATGGTATAGGGGCTTGCTTGAAATGCCGCCAAATGTTTTCTCAGGTTAATGTACCACTCATGGCGCACAGGTGCCTCCCAAGGCTCGTCAGCCGTGGCTCAAGGGAGCCGTCCAAGGACAAAATTACAAAGAAAGGGAGCACACTGCCTACACTCCAGCAACAAAGTCCAACCCCAACGCATCATGGTAAATGCAGTCGACTTCGTAGTCCATTCAGAAAGTAATAAAGTCTTTCACCTCTGTAGGCGCAGCAAGTGCTGTTTATCCCTGTACACGTGTTTCTGGGTTTAGCCCGTCATCAGCAGGGAGCAGCATGGTATAGGGGCTTGCTTGAAATGTCGCCAAATGTTTTCTCAGGTTAATGTACCACTCATGGCGCACAGGTGCCTCCCAAGGCTCGTCAGCCGTGGCTCAAGGGAGCCGTCCAAGGACAAAATTACAAAGAAAGGGAGCACACTGCCTACACTCCAGCAACAAAGTCCAACCCCAACGCATCATGGTAAATGCAGTCGACTTCGTAGTCCATTCAGAAAGTAATAAAGTCTTTCACCTCTGTAGGCGCAGCAAGTGCTGTTTATCCCTGTACACGTGTTTCTGGGTTTAGCCCGTCATCAGCAGGGAACAGCATGGTATAGGGGCTTGCTTGAAATGCCGCCAAATGTTTTCTCAGGTTAATGTACCATTCATGGCGCACAGGTGCCTCCCAAGGCTCGTCAGCCGTGGCTCAAGGGAGCCGTCCAAGGACAAAATTACAAAGAAAGGGAGCACACTGCCTACACTCCAGCAACAAAGTCCAACCCCAACGCATCATGGTAAATGCAGTCGACTTCGTAGTCCATTCAGAAAGTAATAAAGTCTTTCACCTCTGTAGGCGCAGCAAGTGCTGTTTATCCCTGTACACGTGTTTCTGGGTTTAGCCCGTCATCAGCAGGGAGCAGCATGGTATAGGGGCTTGCTTGAAATGCCGCCAAATGTTTTCTCAGGTTAATGTACCACTCATGGCGCACAGGTGCCTCCCAAGGCTCGTCAGCCGTGGCTCAAGGGAGCCGTCCAAGGACAAAATTACAAAGAAAGGGAGCACACTGCCTACACTCCAGCAACAAAGTCCAACCCCAACGCATCATGGTAAATGCAGTCGACTTCGTAGTCCATTCAGAAAGTAATAAAGTCTTTCACCTCTGTAGGCGCAGCAAGTGCTGTTTATCCCTGTACACGTGTTTCTGGGTTTAGCCCGTCATCAGCAGGGAGCAGCATGGTATAGGGGCTTGCTTGAAATGCTGCCAAATGTTTTCTCAGGTTAATGTACCACTCATGGCGCACAGGTGCCTCCCAAGGCTCGTCAGCCGTGGCTCAAGGGAGCCGTCCAAGGACAAAATTACAAAGAAAGGGAGCACACTGCCTACACTCCAGCAACAAAGTCCAACCCCAACGCATCATGGTAAATGCAGTCGACTTCGTAGTCCATTCAGAAAGTAATAAAGTCTTTCACCTCTGTAGGCGCAGCAAGTGCTGTTTATCCCTGTACACGTGTTTCTGGGTTTAGCCCGTCATCAGCAGGGAGCAGCATGGTATAGGGGCTTGCTTGAAATGCCGCCAAATGTTTTCTCAGGTTAATGTACCACTCATGGCGCACAGGTGCCTCCCAAGGCTCGTCAGCCGTGGCTCAAGGGAGCCGTCCAAGGACAAAATTACAAAGAAAGGGAGCACACTGCCTACACTCCAGCAACAAAGTCCAACCCCAACGCATCATGGTAAATGCAGTCGACTTCGTAGTCCATTCAGAAAGTAATAAAGTCTTTCACCTCTGTAGGCGCAGCAAGTGCTGTTTATCCCTGTACACGTGTTTCTGGGTTTAGCCCGTCATCAGCAGGGAGCAGCATGGTATAGGGGCTTGCTTGAAATGCCGCCAAATGTTTTCTCAGGTTAATGTACCACTCATGGCGCACAGGTGCCTCCCAAGGCTCGTCAGCCGTGGCTCAAGGGAGCCGTCCAAGGACAAAATTACAAAGAAAGGGAGCACACTGCCTACACTCCAGCAACAAAGTCCAACCCCAACGCATCATGGTAAATGCAGTCGACTTCGTAGTCCATTCAGAAAGTAATAAAGTCTTTCACCTCTGTAGGCGCAGCAAGTGCTGTTTATCCCTGTACACGTGTTTCTGGGTTTAGCCCGTCATCAGCAGGGAGCAGCATGGTATAGGGGCTTGCTTGAAATGCCGCCAAATGTTTTCTCAGGTTAATGTACCACTCATGGCGCACAGGTGCCTCCCAAGGCTCGTCAGCCGTGGCTCAAGGGAGCCGTCCAAGGACAAAATTACAAAGAAAGGGAGCACACTGCCTACACTCCAGCAACAAAGTCCAACCCCAACGCATCATGGTAAATGCAGTCGACTTCATAGTCCATTCAGAAAGTAATAAAGTCTTTCACCTCTGTAGGCGCAGCAAGTGCTGTTTATCCCTGTACATGTGTTTCTGGGTTTAGCCCGTCATCAGCAGGGAGCAGCATGGTATAGGGGCTTGCTTGAAATGCCGCCAAATGTTTTCTCAGGTTAATGTACCACTCATGGCGCACAGGTGCCTCCCAAGGCTCGTCAGCCGTGGCTCAAGGGAGCCGTCCAAGGACAAAATTACAAAGAAAGGGAGCACACTGCCTACACTCCAGCAACAAAGTCCAACCCCAACGCATCATGGTAAATGCAGTCGACTTCGTAGTCCATTCAGAAAGTAATAAAGTATTTCACCTCTGTAGGCGCAGCAAGTGCTGTTTATCCCTGTACACGTGTTTCTGGGTTTAGCCCGTCATCAGCAGGGAGCAGCATGGTATAGGGGCTTGCTTGAAATGCCGCCAAATGTTTTCTCAGGTTAATGTACCACTCATGGCGCACAGGTGCCTCCCAAGGCTCGTCAGCCGTGGCTCAAGGGAGCCGTCTTTTGGCGGCATTTCAAGCAACCCCACAGACTTGGCTGCTCTCTGCTGATGACGGGCTAAACCTAGAAACACGTGTCCAGAGATACACAGCACTTGCTGCACCTACTTAGGTGAAATACTTTTGATTACTTTTTCAGCACAAAACGAAGTGACTGCATTTACCATGATGCATTGGGGCTAACCTTTTGCTTGAGTGTGAGGCAGTGTGCTCCCTTTTTTCTTTTTGTCCAATGACTGCTCCCTTGAGCTAACGAGCTGACGAGCTCTGGAGAGGCACCTGTGCGCCAGTGAGTGGTACATAAACCCGAGAAGACTTTTGGCGGCATTTCAAGCAACCCCACAGACTTGGCTGCTCTCTGCTGATGACGGGCTAAACCTAGAAACACGTGTCCAGAGATACACAGCACTTGCTGCACCTACTTAGGTGAAATACTTTTGATTACTTTTTCAGCACAAAACGAAGTGACTGCATTTACCATGATGCATTGGGGCTAACCTTTTGCTTGAGTGTGAGGCAGTGTGCTCCCTTTTTTCTTTTTGTCCAATGACTGCTCCCTTGAGCTAACGAGCTGACGAGCTCTGGAGAGGCACCTGTGCGCCAGTGAGTGGTACATAAACCCGAGAAGACTTTTGGCGGCATTTCAAGCAACCCCACAGACTTGGCTGCTCTCTGCTGATGACGGGCTAAACCTAGAAACACGTGTCCAGAGATACACAGCACTTGCTGCACCTACTTAGGTGAAATACTTTTGATTACTTTTTCAGCACAAAACGAAGTGACTGCATTTACCATGATGCATTGGGGCTAACCTTTTGCTTGAGTGTGAGGCAGTGTGCTCCCTTTTTTCTTTTTGTCCAATGACTGCTCCCTTGAGCTAACGAGCTGACGAGCTCTGGAGAGGCACCTGTGCGCCAGTGAGTGGTACATAAACCCGAGAAGACTTTTGGCGGCATTTCAAGCAACCCCACAGACTTGGCTGCTCTCTGCTGATGACGGGCTAAACCTAGAAACACGTGTCCAGAGATACACAGCACTTGCTGCACCTACTTAGGTGAAATACTTTTGATTACTTTTTCAGCACAAAACGAAGTGACTGCATTTACCATGATGCATTGGGGCTAACCTTTTGCTTGAGTGTGAGGCAGTGTGCTCCCTTTTTTCTTTTTGTCCAATGACTGCTCCCTTGAGCTAACGAGCTGACGAGCTCTGGAGAGGCACCTGTGCGCCAGTGAGTGGTACATAAACCCGAGAAGACTTTTGGCGGCATTTCAAGCAACCCCACAGACTTGGCTGCTCTCTGCTGATGACGGGCTAAACCTAGAAACACGTGTCCAGAGATACACAGCACTTGCTGCACCTACTTAGGTGAAATACTTTTGATTACTTTTTCAGCACAAAACGAAGTGACTGCATTTACCATGATGCATTGGGGCTAACCTTTTGCTTGAGTGTGAGGCAGTGTGCTCCCTCTTTTCTTTTTGTCCAATGACTGCTCCCTTGAGCTAACGAGCTGACGAGCTCTGGAGAGGCACCTGTGCGCCAGTGAGTGGTACATAAACCCGAGAAGACTTTTGGCGGCATTTCAAGCAACCCCACAGACTTGGCTGCTCTCTGCTGATGACGGGCTAAACCTAGAAACACGTGTCCAGAGATACACAGCACTTGCTGCACCTACTTAGGTGAAATACTTTTGATTACTTTTTCAGCACAAAACGAAGTGACTGCATTTACCATGATGCATTGGGGCTAACCTTTTGCTTGAGTGTGAGGCAGTGTGCTCCCTTTTTTCTTTTTGTCCAATGACTGCTCCCTTGAGCTAACGAGCTGACGAGCTCTGGAGAGGCACCTGTGCGCCAGTGAGTGGTACATAAACCCGAGAAGACTTTTGGCGGCATTTCAAGCAACCCCACAGACTTGGCTGCTCTCTGCTGATGACGGGCTAAACCTAGAAACACGTGTCCAGAGATACACAGCACTTGCTGCACCTACTTAGGTGAAATACTTTTGATTACTTTTTCAGCACAAAACGAAGTGACTGCATTTACCATGATGCATTGGGGCTAACCTTTTGCTTGAGTGTGAGGCAGTGTGCTCCCTTTTTTCTTTTTGTCCAATGACTGCTCCCTTGAGCTAACGAGCTGACGAGCTCTGGAGAGGCACCTGTGCGCCAGTGAGTGGTACATAAACCCGAGAAGACTTTTGGCGGCATTTCAAGCAACCCCACAGACTTGGCTGCTCTCTGCTGATGACGGGCTAAACCTAGAAACACGTGTCCAGAGATACACAGCACTTGCTGCACCTACTTAGGTGAAATACTTTTGATTACTTTTTCAGCACAAAACAAAGTGACTGCATTTACCATGATGCATTGGGGCTAACCTTTTGCTTGAGTGTGAGGCAGTGTGCTCCCTTTTTTCTTTTTGTCCAATGACTGCTCCCTTGAGCTAACGAGCTGACGAGCTCTGGAGAGGCACCTGTGCGCCAGTGAGTGGTACATAAACCCGAGAAGACTTTTGGCGGCATTTCAAGCAACCCCACAGACTTGGCTGCTCTCTGCTGATGACGGGCTAAACCTAGAAACACGTGTCCAGAGATACACAGCACTTGCTGCACCTACTTAGGTGAAATACTTTTGATTACTTTTTCAGCACATAACGAAGTGACTGCATTTACCATGATGCATTGGGGCTAACCTTTTGCTTGAGTGTGAGGCAGTGTGCTCCCTTTTTTCTTTTTGTCCAATGACTGCTCCCTTGAGCTAACGAGCTGACGAGCTCTGGAGAGGCACCTGTGCGCCAGTGAGTGGTACATAAACCCGAGAAGACTTTTGGCGGCATTTCAAGCAACCCCACAGACTTGGCTGCTCTCTGCTGATGACGGGCTAAACCTAGAAACACGTGTCCAGAGATACACAGCACTTGCTGCACCTACTTAGGTGAAATACTTTTGATTACTTTTTCAGCACAAAACGAAGTGACTGCATTTACCATGATGCATTGGGGCTAACCTTTTGCTTGAGTGTGAGGCAGTGTGCTCCCTTTTTTCTTTTTGTCCAATGACTGCTCCCTTGAGCTAACGAGCTGACGAGCTCTGGAGAGGCACCTGTGCGCCAGTGAGTGGTACATAAACCCGAGAAGACTTTTGGCGGCATTTCAAGCAACCCCACAGACTTGGCTGCTCTCTGCTGATGACGGGCTAAACCTAGAAACAAGTGTCCAGAGATACACAGCACTTGCTGCACCTACTTAGGTGAAATACTTTTGATTACTTTTTCAGCACAAAACGAAGTGACTGCATTTACCATGATGCATTGGGGCTAACCTTTTGCTTGAGTGTGAGGCAGTGTGCTCCCTTTTTTCTTTTTGTCCATGTATGGCCAGTCATGTCCTCCATGCTCCTACAGGTGTATACTATGGCATTTATGTACATTCCAGTTTAGCAGTGAATCTCCGCCATGGTGTACTATTGTTAGTCTACAGTACAGGCATGATGGTCTGGGGCGCTAAGTGGGGCATGTGAAGTGTCAGTTGAGTAGTTGTGTCATCATTTCTCATGATTCTGCCACACTGTCTATAATGGCAGGTACATTAGTCTTCCAATGTGTGCAATTTGATGCATTTGACAGATGTATGTGCAGCCTACAGGTATTTCTGGCATGTGTAGATGGGATGTAATTGTGGTTGGCACCACTTGGGTGTCATTTGATGTGGATTGTGCCTGGGTCTTGCACACCATGAATGAGGTGGGGATGTGACGAGGTGTGACTTTCTTTATGTGCTCATGCAATAGGCCATTGACATGACGGAGCTATTGATGGTTTGGTCTAATGTTTGTGTAGTATACTTAGTAGTCATCCAGTAGATACTTGTAGTGGTTTGTGGTCTTATTCTGTATGCAAAGCGTACATAGTTCTTCCTGTCCTTCATGTTGTATGGCTGTTAATTTGTGACTGTGTTTATTACATATGGGTGTCTGCATTTGTGATGTCCAATCATTGTGGTGCACTGTGGCATGTTGCATATGTGTTTTTGCCAGTAAGTCTGTGGTCCCATGCCCATGCGTCTTTGTTGTGGTGTATATGTTGTTTGTCCTACAGGGTTGGTGTGTTGTGTGTGTATTGCTTGGTTAGTTGACTTACTGACAAGTGGGCCATTGCCATTTTGTCCATCCTAGAACATGGTGGAGTGCTGGAATATGTAAGTATCATTGACGCTGCCAAGGTACTTGGCTAAGATGTTGGTGAAGAGTCCATGGTGGTCCACAAGGGCCTGCACATTTATCGAATGTTTGTACTTGAGTTCCTGTATAGGTATTCCGTAGCTGCAGGTGGCACCAGTCACACATGGGTGCAGTCCATTGCAGCTAGCACATGCGGAAGCCCAGCAATCAGATAGAATCCTTGCTTGGTCTCCTGCTACAGTTGCTGGGTGTTTGGGAAGCAGATGTGGTGGGGTGTGAGGCGGATGATGGCATCTAGGACCTTAGGCAGGTAAACAGATATTGATGGCTAGGAGACACCAGTCACTTGTACCCCTGTTGTCTGAAAGGATCCAAAAGCCAGCATATGCAGAACAGTGAGGAGCTTTGTGATGGATGGTATGTTGTAGGGATTTTGCAGCCTTGCTGTGATGTCTGGTGCAATCTGGTTCAGACGGCGTACAATTTACTCCCAGTTGAGACGGTAAGTCCTGATGATGTCTTGCTCCCTGAGGCCAAGGAAGGCTGTCCTCTACCAAAATATTCTCTCCTGCCTCCTGCGTTGCCTTTGTGGGTGATGTTGTGGTGTTTGAGGTTGCTGTTGTGGAGGTGGGGGGAGCAGCTGTCGTTGCGGACGTCTGTGGTGTGTGCCTAGCTGGAGCAGTATAACTTCCATGTTGTCCTGGAGGTAGCAAATGTTCCTTCTATGATTTGTTCTTATACAGTGGTGTATGTGCCTCATTTTAACACATGGTTAGACCCAGGCATTAAAATTTGACGCAAAATGTGATTAATGTCATTTTTTGGGTCTGCCTCCTACTGGTGCGTCATTTTTGCAGAGGTGGATAAATATGGCGCTAGGGGTATAGAGTCACTTTTTGGATAGGAAGCCTACCTTGGGTCTCATTAACGCAAGGTGGTTTCACGCATGCAAACAATGACGTTAACTCCTATATTTTGACTCTAGATGGGTCTAGCGTCGAAATATGAATATATAGTTATGTTTGAGCTGAATTAGCGTTAAACAAATAATGCTAATTCAGTGCAAACAGAGTATAAATATAGGCTGCAATGCCTGAGATGCATCTTGGCTGTCTCTGATGCAGATCCTAATTCTGACCTTTAGCCTTTACAAGACCATTAGCCTGTACTATACCAGATAGACTTCCTGGTGTCCTGTTACAACTTACCCAGGTATGGGGTTTCAAGTTTCCCAATAGACCTGGCAGAGGGTGATCCCATTACGCTCTCAGCAGTGTAGGTAGTTACAGATAGGAGTGGACCAATGCAATCACAAAACCATCGTTGAACTGTTTATCATTTTCACCATCTTTGTAATGCTGGTTACCATGCTGTGTCTCCTTTGCCTAATAGTCTCAGCTCATGTTTTCTATGCAAGCAAAGGACTGTTGATTAAATGCTCTGAAAGACATTTTTGCATCCCTTCTTGTGTCTAATCTTGGGAACTTAAAGTGATGACAAAAGGGTGGATCTGTTCCTATGATTTCCTTGGGAATCTGAGTAGTCATGTTCTAGGATGCAAAACCCATCTGGTAACCTGGTATGTTTAGGGGTTCAGACAAGGCACAGTCAGCTAGCTAAAAATCGTATCAACATTTGCTGATGGTCTATGCAGATAGAATCCGTATACCTTGACATTTATGTTGATCAAATACACGGCCTACTTCATTGTAGTATAACAGCTGTGCAGGTCTGTGAGTGGGTGCGAGAGTATGGATGTGTGAGTGGGTATGTGAGTGGTTGTGTGGGTGTGCAATTGGGTGTGTGAGTATGTGAGTGGGTGTATTAATGGTTGTGTGAGTGGCTTTGTGGGTCTGTGAGTGGGTGTGTGAGTGTGTGTGTGGGTGTGTGAGTGGTTGTGTCATTGACCCCTTCAATGACTTTTAAATTTAATTTTTCCCTGGGAATCATGTCCAGATGCAAGAAATGGCAGCTGAAACTATCCTCTCAGGTTGCTGCCAGTCAATCGCAGCATTGCTCTTGGTGCATGGATCCGTGGAGAGACCACGGTGAATCCATGGGAGATCCATTGCACTAGATATGCATAAATCTTTTTACTTTAGTAGCTCCAAAACTACTGAACAGATTTAGACCAAATTACAAAAATCATTAGTTCCGGACCAAGATCTAGCTTTCTGCCAAATTTGATGTAATTCTGTTCAGCGGGTTGGGCTGTAGATGTATATAAAATCCATATGGGAAATTGCATGAGGAAAACATGTTTTGGGACCCTGTCTTTTTCTCATCCCCTGCTTGACCGATCACCCTGAAAGTTTCCAAAGAGCAACTAAAATGACTGGCAAGATTCATCAAACAGTGTCAAAGTTATTTGCAAAATAAAAAGCGCTCCTTCTATGGAAACTAGGTCCTAACTGTAACTTCCTACATGTAAATACCTACTGGCAACCAGTCCAATAACCTCTTCGCTTCCAGGCCTTTTCCCCCTCAGGTGCTAGGCCTTTTTTTTGGCTATTTGTGGCAGTTTGCGCTTAGGTCCTCATAACTTTTTGTCCACATAAGCTATGCATGCCAAATTTGTGTCCTTTTTTTCCAACATCCTAGGTATTCTAGATGTACCCAGAGTCTGTGGGTTCCCCTGGAGGAGAACTAGAAATTAGCCAAAATACAGCAAAAATGTGGTTTTAAAAACAAAATGGGAAAAAGGGCTGTAGAAGAAGGCTTGTGTTTTTTTCCCGGAAAATGGCAACAACAAAGGGTTTGTGGGGCTAAAATCACAATCTTCCCAGCTTTCAAGAACAGGAAGACTTGAATCAGAAAACCACATTTTTCAACACAATTTTGGCATTTTACTGGGAAATACCCAATTTTTACTATTTTATCTCCTTTTAGTCTCCTTCCTGTTAGTGACAGAAATGGGTGTGAAACCAATGCTGGATCCAGGAAAGCTAAACATTTCTAAAAAGTAGACAAAATTGTGAATTTAGCAAGGGGTCATTTGTGTAGATCCTACAAGGTTTTCCTACAGAAAATAACAGCTAAAATAAAACAATATTGAAATTGAGGTAAAAACAAAGCCATTTCTCTCCATGTTTTGCTCTGTAACATTTTCCTGCGATTTCAAATTTTTGAAAGCAATATACCGTTATGTCTGCTGGACCCCTCTGGTTGTGGGGATATATAGGGCTTTTAGGTGCTTCAAGAACCCTAGGTACCCAGAGCCAATAAATCAGCTGCACCTCGCAAAGGGTTTTCATTCTGTACCGGGTATACAGCAATTCATTTTGTGAAATAAAGAGTGAAAAATAGGCATCAAGAAAACCTTTCTATTTCCAAGATGGGCACGCGATAAGGTATTGAGAATCAGTGGGTATTTGCACATCTCTGAATTCCTGGGTCCCCATACTAGCATGTGAATTACAGGGCATTTCTCTAATAGACGTCTTTTTTACACATTGTCTTACATTTGGAAGGAAAAAATGTAGAGAAAGACAAGGGGCAATAACACATGTTCTGCCATTCTGTGTTTCCCCAAGTCTCCCGATAAAAGTGGTACCTCACTTGTGTGGTTAGGCCTAACGTCTGCGACAGGAAATGCAACATGGACACATCACATTTTTACATTGAAAACTAAGGTGGTTTTTTGGAAAGTGCCTAGCTGTGGATTTTGGCCTCTAGCTCAGCTGTGTACCTAAGGAAACCTACCAAACCTGTGCATTTTTTAAAACTATACACCTAGGGGAATCCAAGATGAGGTGACTTGTGGGGTTCTCACTAGGTTCTGTTACTCAGAATCCTTTGCAATCCTCAAAATCTGGTCAAAAAACACTTTTTCCTCACATTTCAGTGACAGAAAGTTCTAGAATCTGAGAGGAGCCACACATTTCCTTCCACCCAGCATTCCCCCAAGTCTCCCGATAAATATGGTACCTCCCTTGTGTGGGTATACCTAGCGCCCGCGACTGGAAATGCCCCAAAACCAACATAGACACATCAAATTTTTTTTTTTTTAAACAGAGCTGTTTTTTTGCAAAGTGCCTAGCTGTGGATTTTGATATCTAGCTCAGCCAACACCTAGGGAAACCTACCAAACCTACACATTTTTGAAAACTAGACACCTAGGGGAATCCAAGATGGGGTGATTTGGGGGGCTCTCACCAGGTGCTATTACCCAGAATCCTTTGCAAACCTCAAAATTTGGGGAAAAAAAAGATTTTTTTCTCTCATTTCGGTGACAGAAAGTTCTGGAATCTGAGAGGAGCAACAAATTTCCTTCCATCCAGCATTCCCCAAGTTTCCTGATAACAATGGTACTTCACTTGTGTGGGTAGGCCTAGTGCTCACAACAGGAAATGCCCAGAAACAGAACATGGACACATCACATTTTCCCAAAGAAAACAGAGCTGATTTTTTAAAAGTGCCAAGCTATGGATTTTGGCCTCTACCTCAGCCGGCACCCAGGGAAACCTACCAAACCTGTGCATTTTTGAAAATTATATGCCTAGGGGAATCTAGGATGGGATGACTTGTGGGGCTCTCACCAGGTTCTGTTACCTTTTTCCTCTCATTCCGGTGACAGAGGGTTCTGGAATCTGAGAGGAGCCACAAATTTCCTTCCACCCAGCGTTCTTCCAGGTCTCCCGATAAAAATAGCACATCACTTGTGTGGGTAGACCTAGGGGGTCATTACAACATTGGCGGTAAAAGCCGCTTACTGCCGTGCAGAAGAGCGCCAATACACCGCCGCGGCCACGGTATTCCGCCACAGCTATTATGACACACATCTTGGAATCCGCCGAAATTCAGACACCCACACAAGACCGCCACACCAAAGGTCAGTGATAAACTGGCGGAAACAAATCCTCCACCTCCACGTCAACAGAAACATGCCCATGCTATTACGACCCACGAATCCACGCGGCGGTCTTTCAACCGCGGTATTCCATTGGCGGTACACACCGCTGCGCTCAAAATACACACACATCTCCAAAACACCGCCACATTGGACAATTCCAAATACACACACCTGATAAACATACAAACACCACTCCCACACACCCATTACAATATAAAACACACACCCACATCACCCACAAACCCCTACAACAAAATTACAGAGAGAAGGCCAGAGAGAGACAGCACAGAATAGACAAACCCATCACACAGAGGCACACAACACCATCACCCACACAACATCCACGCACAAAACACCGCATACCACTACACTCACCACACTCATCACCACATACACCACCCCACACATCACCCACACCACCCCATGTCACGCCAAAGGCACCTCCGCTTCTCTGAGGAGGAGCTCACGGTCATGGTGGAGGAAATCGTACGGGTAGAGCCACAGCTATTTGGCTCACGGGTACAGCACACATCAATAGCCAGGAAGATGGAGTTATGGTGCAGAATAGTGGACAGGGTGAATGCCGTGGGACAGCACGCAAGAAATAGGGAGGACATCAGGAAGAGGTGGAATGACCTACGGGGGAAGGTGCGTTCAACAGTCTCCAGGCACAACATCGCGGTACAGCAGACTGGCGGCAGACCCCCACCTCCTCCCCCACAACTAACAACATGGGAGGAGCAAGTCTTGACCATCTTGCATCCTGAGGGCCTCGGAGGAGTCGGTGGAGGATGGGACACTGGTAAGTCAAATCTTATCTTTCATATCCCCCACCTTACCTGCATGCTATCACACACCCCCACCGTCACACCCTCCCCTATCACTCCAAATCCTCACAAATCTACCCATAACACAAACCACCCATCCCAACACCAAGCCCTGCATGACACAACTAAGCATGGACAACCATCACTAAAGCATGCCCACTGCACATACCTAGAACACCCCCCAACTGTCATCACACAAACCCACACACAGGAATGCTTGCACTGGAGTTCACAAACACCCACCCATTGCACACCATTACACACACACACATGCAATAATCATGCTCTTATGCCCCTGCAGGAACCCGAAGGACCGTCTCCACACCAGAGGGTCCAGACAACACCACTCCACCCCCAGAAGAGGCCCACAGTGACGAGAGCAGCTCTGCCCTACTGGATCCTGATGACCAGCCCGGACCATCGTGGGCCTCAGGACAGTCGGTTTCCCTTGCACAGGCACAGCCCAACACCGACCTTAAACCCTCTGATAACACCAGCACAGCACCCACCCAGCGGGCCCACACCTCCCTACCCAGGACAGGTCAATCAGCGGTGTGTCCACCACTACAGGGCACCCAGGGTAACCCACCACCCCAACAACTACAGGGACCTGGGGGCAGTGGAAGTGGGCACACGGTCCAGGGGACGGAGGCACAGGAACACAGGGGAACTGGGAGGGCTGCTGTGCGACAGGGGGCGGACAGGCCAAGGGAACCCACTCCTCACGAGGCCCTCTCCTCCATCATGGGAACATACCACCACTCCCAGGAGACGATGGCCACGGTCCTGGACAAGTTGCAGGAGACCCTGCGCCTGCAGGACGAACTGTATTTGGGGTTCAGGGAGGAGCTCGGGACCATCAGCTCCGCCCTGGGCACCATCATAGGGGTGCTGAAGGACATACAGCAGACCTTGAGGGACACCGTGGCACTCCAAGGGGCCCCTGACACTAGCATGGACGAAGAACTGCCCACCACCTCCGCCGGCGCTAGTGGACCGGACGCCCCGCCACAGGACCACAACACCAGCACCCCACCCCCTGCAGACTGACAACCACCACGCAAGCGGTCCCCGAGATCCAGGAACAGGACAGAGCAAGATGGCAAGACCCCTGCCAGGAAAAGAGACCACCCTGATTGTCCTCCCACTGTCCCACTTTGTTACCCTGTCCATACTTAAACTGCACCAGCTCCACTTCCTATGCCCAGATGGGCAGTGCACCTGTGAGACTAATAGACTGGACTCTGCCATGGACATTCCTCCGCCATCGCCCATCCTCATTTTACAAACCCCTCACATTTCAGAGCACTTCAATAAACAGCCTTGAAACACAAAACAATCTGGAGTCAGTCTGTGATTTAGTAAATATGTATTATCAATGACAGTGTCATAATGGGTTTACCATTGTAAGGCTAACATACCTATGTCACACATCACAAGCCCTTGAAGGATGCAAGTAGTTGACACGTAGGTAACCACACCTGTGAAACCGTAATGGAAGGGTACATCTCAATTACCAAATAGTGATTTAAATCGAAAAACAGGATAGAGGTAGACGTGTGAAAGTAAATGTAATGCTAAAAATGAAAATGTTCTCACCTGTGTCTCACTGGAAATATTGCTGTATGACTGACTCCCTGTTGTCGTTGTCTTCTTCCTCAGCTTCATCCTCATCACTGTCCACAGGCTCCACAGGCTCCACAGCTGCTACAACACCGTCATCTGGATCATCCTCCTGCAGAAAAAGCACCTGGCGTCGCAAAGCCAAATTATGGAGCATGGAGCAGGCGATGATGATGTCGCACACCTTCTTCGGTGAGTAGAATAGGGATCCACCTGTCATATGGAGGCACCTAAACCTGGCCTTCAGGAGGCCGAAGGTGCGTTCGATCACCCTCCTAGTCCGCCCATGGGCCTCATTGTACCGTTCCTCTGCCCTGGTCCTGGGATTCCTCACTGGGGTCAATAGCCAGGAAAGGTTGGGGTAACCAGAGTCCCCCAATAACCATACACAGTGCCTCTAGAGTTGACCCACCATATCAGGGATGCTGCTATTCCGCAGGATGTAGGCGTCATGCACTGAGCCAGGGAACATAGCATTTACCTGCGAGATGTATTGGTCTGCCAAACAGACCATCTGGACATTCATGGAATGATAACTCTTCCGGTTCCTGTACACCTGTTCACTCCTGTGGGGGGGGACCAGAGCTACATGGGTCCCATCAATGCACCTATGACGTTGGGGATATGTCCAAGGGAATAGAAGACACCTTTCACTGTAGGCAAATCCTCCACCTGATGGAAAATGATGTATCTCCTTACGTGTTTCAGCAGGGCAGACAACACTCTGGACAACACGTTGGAAAACATAGGCTGGGACATCCCTGATTCCATGGCCACAGTTGCCTGAAAAGACCCACTTGCAAGGAAATGGAGCACTGACAGCACCTGCACGTCAGGGGGGATTCCAGTCGGATGGCGGATTGTGACATCAGGTCTGGCTCCAACTGGCTACATAGTTCCTGGATTGTGGCACGGTCAAACTGGTAGGTTACAATGACATGTCTCTCTTCCATTGTCAACAGGTCCACCAGCGGTCGGTACACCGGAGGATTCCGCCATCTTCTCATATGTCCCAGCTGACGGTGCCTAGGAAGGACAACAGCGAAGAACCAGTCATTATTCCTCCAGGTATGTATCCACAGTTACACACAAGACTACACCACTCACAAAACCCTTCCTGAATGTGTGTTGAGTGTAGGCCCAGCTATGTGTGACGCAGTAGTAAATGAAGCCATGTAGGCCCCTGAAATGGCGGCTGCCTGACCTCTAAACTGGGACAATGGGATTGTGGGGAACTGCGCTGGCGTTGCACACCGTCACGGTAGGCGGTCGTAGACCGCAGCGCAATGCTGCATTGGTTAACATTGGACCCTATGGGTCCCAGGAGCAAATGAAGAGGTGCTCTGGCGGTGATGATGCGCACCGCCGCGGACGTCACCGCTGCAGTCGTCACCGCCATTTTCTATCTGTTCAATCACTAGATACCTGACCTTCGACAGGAGACGACCTACAATGCAAGTACTGCTGTGACCTCGGTATGGAAGCGACGATGGCTGCTGCGTCTGGGGAAAGGGCCCCTGCCTTCACTGCACAGGAGTTGGAGAAACTGGTAGACGGGGTCCTCCCCCAGTACACGCTACTCTACGGTCCTCCAGACCAACAGGTTAGTACACAGGGAGCACGTTGTATGGGCTAGGCCTGGGTGGAGAGGGCTGGATGTAAGAGGGAAGGGTGCAGAGTTCATAGAACATTAATGCATGTGAATGAATGGGCCAAATGGCCAGAGTTGGGAGGGGGGCATTCACAACGACGGTGCAGTTGGTAATGGCTTCTCTTCTTCCCTTGTGCATGTCATGTAGGTCAGCACCCACCAGAAGAGGGACATTTGGCGTGCCATCGCCAAGGAGGTCCGGACCCTGGGGGCCCACCAGAGACGGGGCACCCACTCCCGTAAGAGATGGGAGGACATTTGCCGCTGCAGCAAGAAGACGGCGGAGGCTCAGCTGGGGCTGGCCTCAGCTGGTGATGGCCTCCCAACAGGGCCATGACCCCCCTGATGTTCCGGATCCTGGCGGTGGCCTACCTGGAGTTGGATGGGCGCTTGAGGGCATCACAGCCGACACAAGGGGGTGAGTACAACCTCATTCTGCGGACTTTGCGTGCAGTGGAGGTGTCTGGGTGGGGGAGGTGGGCTGTGAGTGTCCGTAGGCCAGGGCGAGTTAGGTAGGCAAGGCCCCTCCGTAATGTAGGCCATGTGGCACTCTACCCCACCTCAGCAGAGTGCCAAGTCGAGGTATAGTTGCCCCTGTGGCATCCATGTGCGCAGATGTCCACCAATGCCATATAGGCCATATCCCAGAAATTGCATGTGCAGAGGGCAGGAGCACGGCGTAATGCAGGGGGCTGCTGCGTTTGTCTTGTCCGCCAACAGTAGCGGTATGCCATGCACTAAAACTCTCTTTCTTCTGTCTCCCCCCCTTTTTCTGCTCTCCCTGTCCTTTTGTACATCAGCATCAACAGGCGGAGGTACAGTGGCACCGGAGCACGAGGGAGCTGCATCCCACATGGCCATGGAGGGCCACACCACGGACTCTGAATGCACCAGTGGGACGGAGGGCGAGGGGAGCTTCACGTCGGCCACCGGATCACCAAGCAGCGACACGGACTCGTTCGCCGATGGGGGCTCCCTTGTGGTGGCGGCACCATCTGTGCCCCCCACCTCTACAGGTACAGCCGCCACCCCCTCTACCAGCACCGCCCTTCCAGCAGCCCCTCAACGTTCGCCCCGTGCCCGCTCACCCAGGAGGGTGGGCATCACCTTCGCCCCAGGCACCTCAGGCCCTGCCCAGTCACCCCTGCTGCCCTCAGTGAGGAGGCCATTGACCTCCTCAGGTCACTCACTGTTGGGCAGTCTACCATTGTGAATGCCATCCAGGGTGTAGAACGAGAGTTGCAACATGGTAATGCATTCCTGGAGGGCATTCATTCTGGTCAGGCTGCCCTTCAGCGAACCCTGCAATCTCGTCTACACACACACCTGCATGCACCACAACTACAGGCACCATGATTCGCACCAGGACACCCAGTACCACAAGCCGCTCACCTGCACTCACCACCTCCACTGCCATTTACACGTCCCCTGTGTCCTCTCCCAGTGTGTCTGTGACGCCCCCTCCCAAAGTACACGAACGCCGGCAATCACTCACCCAACATCCATCCACCTCACAACAGCCTCCAGTACCTGCACCTGCACCCAAAACATCTAAAGTGACAACTCCTACAACCACCTCCTCTTCGTCCACTCCCAGATCCCCTCCAGCTACCCATCCCAGTGTTCGTCAGAAACTGTCCCTCTGTAAAGTTGACCCTTTTGCCCCCACCCCCCCCTCCAATTCATCAGTCCCGTCGTAGCGCCTCAGCCAAAAAGCCTCCAATACCAGTGGTGCCTGTTCAAGGTTTGTGGAGTGCACCGGCCACCAGGGCAGGCAGTAGGACCCGGAGCCAAGGCACTGGCAGCCCACCCCCTGTAAAGGCTCTAAAATTGGAGAGTGGACCACGGGACCGTGTTAAGACTCCTGGTGGGAAGACCACTGACATGGGTTCCAAGGGGATTGGAGAGTCAGCTGTGACTCCACCAAAGGTGGTGAAGGGCCAGAGGAAGTCTGCCCAGCCTGTTGTAAGTTTCACAGCGGAGACGTGCGCCATCATTTCCGGCGGTCGAGACACAACCGCCAGCACCGTCATCACTGGTCAGGAGACCACCGCCAGAGTCATTGCCCAGGAGGGCCCAAGTATCGTCACTGGCCAGGAGACCACCGCCGGAGTCATTGCCCAGGAGGGCCCAAGTATCGTCACTGGTCCAGAGACCACCGCCACCGCCAGAGTCACAGCCCAGGAGGGCAGAAGTATCGTCACTGGTCCAGAGACCACCGCCACCGCCGGAGTCATTGCCCAGGAGGGCACAAGTATCGTCACTGGTCCAGAGACCACCGCCAGAGTCGCAGCCCAGGAGGGCCCAAGTATTGTCACTGGTCCAGAGACCACCACCGGAGTCATTGCCCAGGAGGGCACAAGTATCGTCACTGGTCCAGACACCACCACCACCGCCAGAGCCACAGCCCAGGAGGGCCCAAGTATCGTCACTGGTCAGGAGACCACCGCCCCCGCCGGAGTCAGTGCCCAGGAGGGCCCCGGCTGCCACAGCCCCGCTGGGCAATGATGGAACGTCATGCCACACACCAATGTCCAGTGTAGGGAACGTCATGCCACACACCAATGTCAGTATCAGAACCGCCATGGCAAAGCACCGCTGAACAGGGCAAAGACCGCCATGTCAAAGCACCGCTGAACAGTCCTGAACCGCCATGGCAAAGCACAGCTGAACAGGGCAAAGACCGCCATGTCAAAGCACCACTGAACAGTCCTGAACCGCCATGGCAAAGCACCGCTGAACAGGGCAAAGACCGACATGTCAAAGTACCGCTGAACAGTCCTGAACCGCCATGGCAAAGCACCGCTGAACAGGGCAAAGACCGCCAGGGTGAAGACTGCTGAACAGTCCTGAACCGCCATGTCAAAGCACCGCTGAACAGTCCTGAACCGCCATGGCAAAGGACCGCTGAACAGGGCAAAGACCGCCATGTCAAAGCACTGCTGAACAGTCCTGAACCGCCATGGCAAAGCACCGCTGAACAGGGCAAAGACCGCCATGTCAAAGCACCGCTGAACAGTCCTGAACCGCCATGACAAAGCACCGCTGAACAGGGCAAAGAACGCCATGGTGAAGACCGCTGAACAGTCCTGAACCGCCATGTCAAAGCACCGCTGAACAGTCCTGAACCGCCATGGAAAAACTGCTGAACAGGGCAAAGACCGCCATGTCAAAGCACCGCTGAACAGTCCTGAACCGCCATGGCAAAGCACCGCTGAACAGGGCAAAGACCGCCATGGTGAAGACCGCTGAACAGTCCTGAACTGCCATGTCAAAGCACCGCTGAACAGTCCTGAACCGCCATGGCAAAGCACCGCTGAACAGGGCAAGCACCGGGTAGGAATGAATGGCCCGCCACATCAGGCATCCTTATCCCATGTGCAGCTGGGACAGTGACAGGACACGACCTTTCACGGGGAGACTCATCCAGTCTGGGCACCAGTCCCCCCAGTACCAGTAGAGACGTGCATCAACTTGAGAGACTGTGACTTTGCACTCCCCAGGATGGCACAGTGGGAAACCCACCCACTGTAGAGACTTGAGAGACTGTGGCTTTGCACTCCCCAGGATGGCACAGTGGGCAAGCCACCCACTGTAGAGACTTGAGAGACTGTGGCTTTGCACTCCCCAGAATGGCACAGTGGGCAACCCACCCACTGTAGAGGCTTGAGAGACTGTGGCTTTGCACTCCCCATGATACATCAATGGGCATGGAGCCCCGTGGTGGATCTGGCTTTGTAGTCATCCGACTGAGGTGCCCCCCCTTCCCTTCCCCCTGAGGTGCCTGTAGTATTTCTATCTGATGCCCCGGCAGTGTTCTCTCCGATTGTGGTCAGGTATCGTTTGTAGGCCTCACCCATGCATTTTTGGACTGATTGTGCACGGACATTGTTATGTACATATCTGCACTACTTCTCGTATTGTATATAATTATGACTGATTTTCAAATATATATCTGTATATTTTTGTATGACATGTATATTGGCACATAACAATGTTTGACCAAATTTTGCTTTGTGTTTTCATTCTTCCGGGGGGATTGTGGGTTGTTACTGTGAGTTTTTTGTGAATGCATTGGTGTGAATGTTGTAATATGCGAGGGTGGGGGTGTTTGGTGGGTGTCCCCCTAACTTTTGCCTCCCCTGTGTCGTAGGTGCAGTACTCACCATTGTCTTCGCCGCCTACGTAGCTGTTGGTCATAGAGGAGCAGAAACACAAGGGCAGGGAGTATTTGGAGTTCCGGCTCCATGGAGTCCTCCTTCCTCGTGGGATATGTTCAGGTGAGCGTTTTCCCATAGCAAAAGCTGTTTCCGCCGTGTTTTTATCCATGGTGAATCCGCCCCGGAAAAGGTGGCGGATTGGCGGGTTGTAATAGTGTGGGCGGTACATTGTCTTCCGCCTGTCTGTAGGCGGTGACCACCGCGCTGCTTGTCTGTACCGCCATGGCGGGCGGTGTGTTAAAGTGGCTGTCTTTGTTGGCGGTTTCCGCCAGGGTCATAATTCCCTTTTTTTGTCCGCCGGCCTGTTTGCGGTATTTCCGCAGCTTTAACACCGCACGCCAGGGTTGTAATGACCACCCTAGTGCCTATGAAAGGAAATGTTTTGGGATGTGGGGGGAGAGCTGAAAGACTGTTACCCACTTCCATTGGGGTGGAGGCATAACCATGCCCATAGTGGTTGGTAGGCACCACCTTACTATTTTGTGATTTTTTAAAAATTCCCTTGCATCTAGTAGACTTTCTGCCCCCCCCCGGGGTGTGGATCGGGAGTAATTGCCCCATCTGCCTACTGGTGGGCAGAACAACTTTGGCCCCATTTATTTGGAGTGGGGATATGGCCATACCCCCACCCTCTTATTTTGAAAAAAAAATATTTCTGGTGGGTTATCTGCCCCCCATGGGTGGCTGATATGTCCAACAGTAATGTGTCCCCATGGGGAGCAACCCTTCCCAAGTGGCTGCCCCCCAAACAAAACGCACACATTCACACACACCAATCCATGGTGCCTAAGTGGTTTCTGCCCCCCCCTCGTGGGATACATCGGCCTAATTGAAATAAGCCAATCTGACCCAATGGGGTGCAGAAAAGCCCTACCTAAAATAAATTCCCCCCCCCCCCGGAGCGACCCTTGCCTAAGGATTTGCTCCCTTCGCGTAAAATTGGCACAAAAAAATATATCCCCGGGCCTAGTGTTTTCTGCTCCCCTTGAGGGCAGATTGGCCTAAGAAAAAAAATAGGCTGATCTGCCTCAGAGGGGGGCAGGTTTGCCTAATAAAAATAGGCCAATGGGAGCAGAAATGGCCTAAATATAATTTGCTCCCCAGTGGAGTGACCCTTGCCTAATGGGTCGCTCCCCTTGCGTGAAATTGACCCTCAAAAAAAGATCCCTGGTGTCCAGTGGTTTCTGCCCCCCTTGAGGGCAGATTGGCCTAATAAAAATAGGTCAGAAATGGCGTCTCTTGCCTAAGGGGTCACTCCCCACGTCTGAAAGACAAACGAAAACAAAAATAAATTTGATCCCTGGCACCTGGAAGTTTCTGCCCCACCCCTCCGGGGTCAGATCAGCCTAATAACAGTGGGCCGATCTGCCCCCGGGGGGGAAGAAAAGTCCTTGTAAATAATTGCCCCCCCTGGGGAGTGACCCTTGCACAAGGGGTCGCTCCCCTTATGCCAATTTCATTTTGAAAATGTATCTCTGGTGTCTAGTGGGCATTTCAGCAGCTGGATTGCTTCACGATCCGGCTGCTGAAATGCTCTGAGAGACATCAAAGGGAAGGAAAGTCCTTTCCTTTTCTTTGAAGCCTCTCAGGCCCCTATTACATTATTGGAAGAGAAATGCTTTTGCATTTCTCTTCTGATCCGCGCTGGAATCTGAGCTTCCAGTGTGGTGGGGCGGCCTCTGATAAGGTCAGCGTGGAATTACGCTCTAATGTCATCATACGTCACTGGGGAGGGTGGGGGTGGAAGGTGAAGCGATTCCCCTTCCAGCCCTACCATCGGGGGGCACAGCCCTCGTGGGGAGCACTAGCGCTTCCCCTACGGGCCAGTACTTGGACGTAATGATTATGTCCATGGCACCTCAGGGCCGTAGCCATGGACGTAACCATTATGTGCTTGGCGCCCAAGGGGTTAAGGATACAATGCTCCATTTCAAACTAGTTTGATTGAAGCTGTCTGCCTATAGGACTGAATTTGTGGTGGTTAATTTTGTGGATCATGTTCTCAAGTATATATTTTTCTGTATCCAAAACTGTTACTCTTGGTTTACTTCTTTCAATAATAAATCAATCAATCAGTCAATCAGCCACTGAGAAGCACACAGCTACTCAATGAGTGTTCCGGTGCTAAATAGGTTTACTGACCCCCCCACTTACCCCATTATTGATAAGCCAAATTAAAAAGCTAAGTCTTTAGATTATTTTTAAAAGCAAGTACATACTTCATGGTGCAAAGACGATAAGGATGAGCATTCCAGTCCCGGGCTACAAGAAGGGAGAAGAATTTGCCCTCAGAGAATTAGATAAATGAAGAGTTCTTGATAGCTAAGGGATAATTGTTTGGCCAAGTACAGTGGACCAATTTGGTAGAAAGCCCGGTATGCCAACACAAGCATCTTGAACCACACTTGTTTTAGTGCAGCTCTTTCAAATGGGGATTATTGTGATCCCCTCTCAGGAGTCAGAAGCAGTGCCAGCTAGAGTCTCCTAAAACGATAAGCTGGAGGACCCCAACACAGAGAGTTAATATAATCCAGCTAAGAGGTGATAAGGGCTTGTATCATCATTTTCAGATGCTGCACTGTAAGCAGATAAAGGGGGTCATTCCGACTCCCGCCGGCGGCGGTAACCGCACGCCCGGCGGGAGCTGCCGAATGACCGCACCGCGGTCAAATGACCGCGGCGGCCATTCTGGCTTTCCCGCTGGGCTGGCGGGCGACCGCCAGAAGGCTGCCCGCCGGCCCAGCGGGGAAAGCGCCTTCAACGAGGAAGCCGGCTCCGAATGGAGCCGGCGGAGTTGAAGGCGTGCGACGGGTGCAGTGCACCCGTCGCGATTTTCAGTGTCTGCTTGGCAGACACTGAAAATCAATGTGGGGCCCTGTTAGGGGGCCCCTGCAGTGCCCATGCCATTGGCATGGGCGCTGCAGGGGCCCCCAGGGGCCCCACGACACCCGTTACCGCCATCCTGTTCCTGGCGGTGAAAACCGCCAGGAACTGGATGGCGGTAAGGGGTTCGGAATCCCCATGGCGGCGCTGCAAGCAGCGCCGCCGTGGAGGATTCCCTGGGGCAGTGGGAAACCGGCGGGACACCGCTGGTTTCCCGTTTCTGACCGCGGCTGTACTGCCGCGGTCAGAATGCCCATGGAAGCACCGCCAGCCTGTTGGCGGTGCTTCCGCGGTCGTTGGCCCTGGCGGTCGGTGACCGCCAGGGTCAGAATGACCCCCAATGTCTTTAAATATTTCCGAAGTCCAAACAGGACCCCACAAATCCAGCAACCTGTAGACCGAGCGAGGAAGACCTGTCAAACATAACCCCCAAATTACGTGCTATGGTAGCTGTGGTAGAAGGTGGCGGAACACAGCTAGACCAACATTCGCCATCCCATTTCTGTCTATGGTAAGAAGAATCTGAGTGTCATCAGTCAAAGGTATATATATTGATCAACATTAAACGAATTGCATATACCTGAAGGACACCAAAAAGCTAGGGGATTTAGAATCCAAAGCATATAGGGTTATCCACATTGGTTGGCTTCTTCTAGACAGAAACCACTGAAACCAAGTTATTTAGGTTCACAAACACCAATACTTCCTAATTACTGGAAAAGAATGAGGTGAGACTCTACTTCAAAAGCAGTAACAGTGCCACCTTGTTTCCCATTTTCCCCTGATCTACCCGAAACTTAATGGTATCTGCGACCTCCAACAAGCTGGATTCAGTGCCTAAGCCATGGCAGAATCCTGATTGAATATGCAGTAACTGGAATTGTTCTTAATAGCCAGATAGTTGCTGGTTGATCAACTGGTCCATTATCTTAGCGAAAGCCAGTAGCAAAAGAATGGGTCTGAAATGAGTTCAAATTGATTTGTCAGCCAATGGCTTCTTCAATGAGGGGATCTATTTGGCCTATTTCCAGCAGCTAGGTGCCATTGCAGTCTGGATATCACTGTTTAAAAGAAAATTTAGATTGGGATTTATAGCTGCGCAATTAGAAACAAGGATATGTAGAGGACATGGATCCTTGGGAGAACCTGGTTTGCAAGCTCATCAAGCTTGTGCACATTCCTCCAACAAGATGGGCTCAATTCAATGTCCTGCAAGGAATAGTGCAATGTTGTTAAAGATATCCCCTGCAAGACCGCTGTCCCACTAACAGCAAGGGGGCCAGTGCTGCAAGAGCTAAGTGAGTCCACAATGCATTCAATTTTAGTGCCAAAGATGTCTGATAGTGGATGTAACTTAAGGGATACATCCAACGGCTGAAGCAAAGCATCAGGATGGGTGAATTTGTTAACAATCTTCAATGTGTTGCATGGTCTGTTATGGGAATCAGCAACTTGGATGGCAAAAAGGTCTGCTTGAGCTCTCTTAATTGTTTGATGATAGTAATTTAGTGCTATTTTATATAATATATTTTCTTAGGGCAGGCAAATCTTTCTCCAGACCCTTTCCACATTTTTACTCTGCCTACATAGCTCCTTAAGCTTATCGTTAAACCAAGGAGCAGAGTATAGCTTGCCCTTGGAAGAGACATATTTTATCTTGATGGGGTAACAGGATTAGCTGTCTGTAACAACCAAACACTGACTGCTAAGGAATCCAATCCAATTCAATGTCTCCACTCAAGGGCGGGACGCACTTACCCAGAATAGAGCTAGACTCTGAGCTAGAGACTTTGGCCCAATTTGGACAGTGAAGAGGGGGACAAATCCTTTGACCTCCAGGGCCAAGTTTAACCCTACATTCAAAACATATAAAAGCATGATCGGTACACTCAGTTTTTAAAATATGTAACACAACTACCTGGCTGTTTGAGAAAAAAGCATCCACGATGTGACCCGCAGCATGGCTGGGCTAGGTAGACAAATTGTCATATATTCCAAAATGCCATATTTTCAAGTAGTAGTCAGCCGTGTTGGTCTGAGGCCTGATCCAAATGTAGGTTCAGGTCTGTGAGACCGTAAAGCTTGAGTAATTCAACATATATTTGGACATACACTCATCCAGAGATGATAGGAACTCTCCTGCATTACAAAGGAGGTCAATAAACTAATACCCCAGCCAAGGGTTTATTAGCTGATAATCTAAGGCAAATGCTGAGGGATTCAGCCCCCTGAAGCTTGATTGAATCAATTGAGACACAACTGAAAGACTGTTTATAAACAATTGCTACACCTCCACCTCTTTTTCCCATTGTATCACAGTGCATCCCACCAGGATACCTAATGCCACATCAGAGGGCAGAACTGTGAGACATCCATGTTTCAGTGCAAAAAAAATATATCCAGTTTATAATCACTGAGTAAATCATGGATGTGCAAGGCTTTAGGCAACACACTCTACCAAGTTCTGCCTAAATCCCTAACATTTTTCCAGTCTTCCAGGTGAGGCAAGGAGGCAAGAACGAACAAGCTTGCTGCCTATCTGGTCCTAGCAAGGTGCAAGAACAAAAACTACAAACAGGGGGTAAAATGACACCAGGAGTAAATACCCATAGGTCCGGAGTCTTATCTTATGCTCTATATATTCGTGCATAACAAGATGACGTCCATTGTTACTAATTTGTACATTGATTTCCTTGGGGTCTCTTGTAGGTGTTGTACCAGGTCTCCAGTGTCTTTCAAACACAAACTTAGGGGCATATTTTTTTGATGCAAATCCTTCGCAAACTTAGCTCCATATTTGTATTTTGACGCTAGACATGTCTAGCACCAAAATATTGGAGTTAAAATGACTCAAAGGCCCTAGCACCTTATTTATCCTCCTGTGCAAAAATCACGAACGGGAGGAGGAGGGCCTTAAATAATGGCGGTAAGCCTGTTTAGCACCATTATTTAACGCCTGGGTCAGGACTTTTACCATGGTCACAGACCATGAAAACAGTCCACTGGTGCCCTTCCCTGCCCTCAGGGACAACCCTACCCACCCGCACCCACACCTGGAGGACATCTAAGGATGGGGGGGACCCACCCCAGGTAAGTCCAGGTAAGTATTTTTATTTTATTTGCAAAGTGCCATAGGGGGGCCTATCTTCCCCCCCCCCACATGGCACTGTGCCCAATGGCCATGCCCGGGGAACTTAAGTCCCCTAGGCATGGCCATTGGTCTGGGGGGCATGACTTCTGTCTTTACTTAGACAGGAGTCATGTCCATGGGTGTTGTGCGTGAAAATAATGACGTTAATCAGGTTAGAGTCTTTTTTTCTTTTACTCTAACCTGACTAGCACCATTCTTTCACGCACAACCTCCAGTTTCCCCTACGCCTCTCCCACCCAGATAGTGTCAATAATGTTGACGCTAACTGGGCCAAACCGCCAACTAGTGTCATAGCTTAAATATGACGCCCAGCTGGGGTCCAGGAATGGTGCTAGCAGGCGGTAAAGTTTTTGACGCAAACCTGCGCTAACGCAGGTTTGCGTCAAAAGGTATAAATCAGGGCCTTAGTTCTTTCACTAATGGAGCTAGAAAATGATCAAAATAATTTGTTAGTGTCTCTAATAAAGATCCCTTTGCAGAAACCATAGGTCTTCCCAGTGGATGTTTCTGATCTGTGTGGATTTGTATAAGGAAATAGACTGTTGGTCTTATTGGCTACTCTGTTTCTAGATATTTTTGTTCATCCTTGTCAATGAGATCCTGTTTTACCCTTCCAATTTCAGTGGTAACTCAGTTTTTAATTCTTGAACGCGATTATTCGTCAATTTCATATAACATGATTAGTCCAGCAGTTTATGATTAGTCTCTTTTATATTGTCAGTTTTATTCTGAATTAGAATAGTTTCTCATTTATCTGTGGGCTTTGTTTCAATTGTTTGATCTTCCTGTTATGCCGTGAAGTGCATCCAATTCTTATTTAGTTAAATTGTTTCTCACGTGTATTTTCTGTATTTTGTATGGGTAATCACTGCTTTGTGGAAAAGAACAATTTTGAATAGAACAGTGATTTTGATTTTTTGCCACTCGTCCACTCCAAATGGAGGTATTTCCTTCTCCAATGACACAAAATTTTCTGTATCATTATTTTCACCCAGAGTGATCAAGATATTTAAAGTTGATCCATCTCCTGCAGTTAATTTGTACTTAGATTCTTCTCTTTGTGCACCTGCACAAATTTTTCCTTCTTTCTTGGAGAGTATATTTTTGCCAGTTTTATTTTACATATGCATTTATATAGATCGACTCTGGTTTATGTAATGTCCATGTGTTATGTTGGGCAACAATTCAAACCTTTTTCGAGTAGGGTGATTTCTGGTTCTGTTATTGTTCTGTTCGATAGATATATTATATTTAGTTCCTCCGGTTTATTTTCTATTGACTGTTCAATCGTTTTGTGCTTCCCCATGTTCAAACTCCCCATCTCTCCAGAGCCTTTTCCCCTCTTGCCTATTCTTGTTTTCCTTTTGTGCCTCATTCCTGTCCTCTATCTCTTCATTTTGATTCCTGTTGAGGATTCTCCCATATTTGTTGTTGCAATGCGAGACAAATTCTGCCTAAAAAAGAGAATTTCTTGCCCATTGGTGTTTGAATTGAACAGCCTTCCCATTGACTGTAATCTATATCCAAATGAATTGATTCACTGCTGGATGATTCTATTGTTGTTAGATCAATGTTGTCTTTTTTCTTAATATATCAAATCTCCTTGAGAATGTCAAGATTCCAACTCCCTCATAATCTTTTTTTTTTTTTAAACATGTTTCATTGGGTTTAAATGGAGCAGAAGGCACAGTTGGGACCATATTTAAATCTTTCTTTTCATGCACATGGAAAGGTAGTAGTTTCATCCATATACATTTTGTTCTAATAATACATCATTATAATATTAACACTACTACAGTTGGTGCCCTCTGTCAACCCTCAGCATCCATATCAGCAACAGCCCCCCAACTACCCCCCCCACACGCCCTCAATTGCATCTATTGTAAGCTTTTAGAACAATTATGACCCGGATGGGTCCCAGGCTCCACAATGTGTTCAGTGCTCTGGGAACAGTCCTGAATGCTCCATTAGGATTGAGCCGGAATAAGGATAGCAAACCAACCTCCTCCCTAGGTCACCCCAAGCTAGTATGGCCTATCTCTAGAGTAGTACATCCTCAAGGTGATGCAACAACATCTACTATAACCGCCCGAAAGTCAGCTACAATGGCCTCCCATGCCCTTACTTTCTCCAGGCGGCACCCAAGGCCCCTTCTTGCCTCCCTCAGTAACACTGCACCTTCTAGTGTTGCCCATTTTTCCAACTCTCTACGCCATCTCTGCAGCTGGGGTCCCCCCCGGTGTTTTCCAGTTACATGTAATTGCGCGTTTCGCTAGTAGGAGATCTAAGTCTTGAAACTTACTGGTAACTCTGTTTTTCGAAGTGTGAGGGAACCAACTCAACAGACAGTGCCCTGGCATACATGGGATGTTCCTCTCAAGCATAGTGGCCATCTGAGCCGTGATCTCCTCCCAGTACTGATGCAGCTGAGGGCAGCTCCACAGCATGTGTAACAGCCCTGCTCCATTCTCTCCACATCTAGGGCAATCTGCATCCTCCACCTGAAAGTACCGCTGTATTCGCTCAGGAGCCAAATAAGCCCTCTGCAGCACGCAGACATTAATCAGTTTAAAATGAGCATTTCATGAAACTTTGGGCATTCTATCAAGGATAGTGCTCCAGGCTGTCTCCATTATCGAGGTACCCAAATCTTCCTCCCAGTTAGCCTTCAGTTTGTCAAGCGGTTGGTGGTAGTCCCCCCGCCCTATGGCCTTATACATATCGGATTCCACTTTAATAGTGAGTGAGGAGAGGGCCATATAACTACATCTGCCCATCCCTGACTGCTCAAACGAGAGCAATTGCCATCCCCCCAGCATGGAGATCCCTGTTTCTGCCCAGAGAGCAAGGTTTCTCCAATCCCCTCCATGTGGGAGGACTTTTAGCATTGCTATTGGCAGGTCAGGCGAGTAGGGTATGCTAACATGGGCCTGTCATAGACACCTTCCCCAAAACCTGGTGATCACCTTGAGTTCTTTAGTGTCAGTCGCAGAAGTGCGTTTGACACATTAGTATTCGGGTTAAGTAAGTCATCCCTGGTACAAATGCCCCCCCCAACCCCCTTCTGTCCTGTCCACTGTAACTGGGCCACCAGACAGCATCCCTCGAAATTCGGGACCGCTAGCACTCCCTCTCCCACTGGATGCTGTAGAGCAGTCAGTGCAACCCGTCTGCGGGTGGAGCCTCATATGAAGGATATAATTGTTGAGTCCAACTCTCTAAAAGTCATCCGGGGTATCCACAAAGGTAGTGCTCCAGAGTAATATAAGAGGTGTAGAAGGGCTTTCATCTTTAACAGTGCTATTCTACCGCTGACTGAAAGTGGAAGGGTTGTCCAAAATGCTATGCTAGTTTTCAGGGCCCGGAGGGCACTGACCACATTCCCTTCTTACGAGTCTGCTCGATTATGGCATATCCTAACACCCAAATAAGAAACACATCTCAGGACCCATTGCAGTGGAGCCAGGTCATCTGCTGATGCCAATTCCGCTACCATTGGGGATACCTAGAATTTCTGCCAGTGTACCTTAAGGCCCAATAGTTTCCCAAATTCCTCCAACATAATTGCAGCTCCGGCTAGTTTCCCCGACAGCATCTTGCAGAAATAGCATGTCATCTGCATATAACGCTATTCTATGCCAGTGGCTCTTCACCTTAAGTCCTCTATAATGCATTTCCAGTCATGCCCAGGCTGCTAAGGGCTCGACAGCTAAAGCGTCAACATTTAACATTGAAAGGGGGCGATATGCCTTATAATCCCAGGGAGGCTTGCCAGGTTTCAATAAGAGCACTATCAATGCTTCATGAGTAGTGTCAGATAGATGGCCCATAGTTCTGGCTTCATTGAAGAGTTTCCCTAATTTGAATGCCAATTGGTCTGCATATGTCATATGCCAATCAGATGGAAAGCCATCCGTCCCAGGGGTTTTCACTCGTGCCATGCCATTTATGCCTGCTTTGATCTCCTGTTGGGTGACAGGTGCCCCAAGTCTCCAGCCTCCTCATATGTAAGCTGCAATAGGCCTACTGAATCTAGATATGTCCTCCCTGAATCTACCTCCCAGGTGTTTGCGCTCCGGTATAGCAGAGTATAGTACAGAAGGAAACAATCATTAATCCCTTGTTGCCTACATTCTCATCCCCTTCATCCATTTCCAGCTCCAGAACTGGGGACCCTCTCTTTGTAGGATTGGCCAGCCAGGCTAATAAAGTCCCTGCTTTATCCCTCTTCACATGCACATGCACATGTATCCCTTATAGTCAAAGCATCTGAGGCTTTCTACTTTATCTGACACTTCCTCCTTTTTATCTAGCACAGGCTGCTGCATGTCCAAATGTTCTGGCCTCTGTCGCTCAATCTGGCGCAGCTCTTCCTCAGCAATTTGTACTTCCTCCACTAAGAACTTCCTCACTCCCATCCTCATCGCTATACATTGCCCTCTGAGAGTGATTTTGAATGCTTCCCATTCTGCCTGTGTGCTTGAGGCTGTACCTTCATTAGCCTCAAAAAAATGATCTATACCCGGACATAACTTCTCCCTGAATATTTGATCCTCAAGCATTTCAGTCTTAAGGCTCCAGGTGGGAATCTGAGGTCTAGGACCGTGCCAGTCACAGCTCAGGAATATAGGATTGTGGTCTGAGATCCTACAAGCCAAGCATTCTAAGTTCTTCACCATGCCATGCACATCAGAGGAACACAGAAATGTATCAAGTCGCACATGCAAATGATATAAGCTATAAAAATATGAATAATCACTGTCCTGGGGATGGGTCACTCACCACGTGTCCACAAACCCCCATTGCCCCTACCATTCTGAAAAGGTCTGCGCTAGCCTTTGCGTTGGTGCAACCCTCAATGGGGGTTGAGATCTGTCCATCCCTATATCCACCACACAACTGAAGTCGCCCCAGTAAGTATTGTATGTGTCAAATAAATGGCTAACGGCCCTGATAAGATTTTTATGAATGAGCCCTGATCTATATTTGGAGCATAAACGTTAATCAGCTTCAGGTCTCTACCTTCCAGTCTCCTGCTTATGACTATTTACCTCCCCTCAGGATCTGTTACCTGTGCTGTACATTGGAAAGGTACCCCCACTCTCACTCATATGAGGACCCCCCTAGCAAAGGCGGAGTACCTGGTGTAATAGGCCTGGCCTCGCCATCTGCGATGTAATGACGCCCCCTCCTGGGCCGATGAGCCTCTTGGAGCAGCGACATATATATGCCCATCTATTTAAATATGAGAAGATGTTATTTCTTTTAGAAATGGTATGCATGCCCCTAACATTCCAGGACTCCAATTTATAGTTCGTTTTCAAAGCCATGCTGGAGGCTGGCCTGGTTTGTAGTGGGTACCACAGGTACTTACACTTTATATCCGGTCCAGTTATCCCTTATTAGTGAAATGTAGTCAGTGTCTGGAAGCCAGGCTCTCTAGAGATAGCTGTAGACAGAGCAGCCAAGGCTGAACTAGGAGACATGCAAAGCTCTTGCAATATCACTGTAGTCACACCGTACTTACACACAAGAAAGACAATACTCCATACCAAAAGGTACTTTATTTTAGTGGCACAAGGCCAAAAATATCGTAGAAGCTTTACTCCCTTAGGAGGTAAGTATTATACACAAAATATAAACTAGTAACCAAAATCAGGTAAGTAAAATAGTGCAAACAGTGAAAATCACAATAGATTGCAATGGGTCTAGGTGCAACACAAACCATATACTAAAATAGTGGAATGTGAATGTCAGTTTCCCACCTAGGCAAGTGTAGTATGTAGAGGGGTGCTGGGAGTGTAAGAAAATACTAAAGGTGATTAAAATGCCCCACCCCAGAGCACAGGAAAGCAGGAGAAAAGTACAGCATGTTTCCTAAAACACACTAGAAGTCATGGTAGAAGACAGTGCAAGAACGAGAAGAGACTGCAAGACACCAACGATGGATTCCTGGACCTAAAGACCTGGGGAAGAAGGGGACCAAGTCCAGGAAGCACTGAAGAGTCCAGAGAGTGCGGTAGCCCCTGCTAACCCTGATGAAGGTGCCAAAGGAGAACCACCAGTGAGAAGGCACAGTCAGTAATGCACCAAAGAAGATAGATGCGGGTTCCTGGTTGGTGCAGAAGATGTCCCAGCCCAGGAAGGACCAGGTCGACTCTACCCAGAAGAGGAAGACAGAGGGGGCTCTCAGCAACTCAGAGAGCCCTTTTTAGAAATGGGGTCTGGTTGACAGTCAGGTTACCCCCTGTCCAAGCAAGGATCCTCACTCTAGTCATGATAATTCACACACAATCCAAATTATCCTCTGCCCACCATCTGGTAGCTTGGCACTGAGTAGTCAGGCTTAACTTAGAAGGCAATGTGTAAAGTATTTGTGCAATAACACAGTATAACACATCAAAAATACACCACACAGTGAGTAGAGAAATATAGAATATTTAGATGGTAAAATGCAGGTCAAACCGATCAAGATTTGATAAATACACGTTGAAATATCACTTTAGAGAATGATAAAAAGAGTCTTAAGTTCTTAAAAAGCAACAAGTGTCTCTTACAAGCACAAAGTACCTGGTTTGCGTCTAAATTTTCTGCAAGGGGCCACAGAGGAGGAGATGCGTGGAAAACGGGGAGGTGTGAGTTGGTTTCTCCGGGCACACACAGACGATGCATCAATATTTTTCCACGCAGTCAGGGCCTTGCGTTGATTTCCGCCGCAAAGACTTGGATCCTCTTAGGGTTGCGGGGTATTTGGGAGCCCCAGGGATGATACAGATAAATCCTGGGCGTGCAGGATGAAGTCACAGGAGCTGCGTCGATTCGGTGGGCGATGTGGGGAAATTTCTGTCACATGGCAGGTGCTGCATCGATTCTTCTCGTAGGAATTTGGGCTTCATCACTCTGGCTCTGCTATGCATCAATTCAGTGGGCTGTGCGCCGAAGTTCCAGTCGCAACGCTGGTGCTGCATCAATCTCCTCTCGGTGAGCCAGGCTGTGTCATTCCGGTTCGCCGTGCAGTGACTTTCTCACCGCGATGCAGGCTATACATTGTTTCTGGCAGACTGTCCAACGAATTTTCACCGCACAAGGAGTTCTTTGCGGGGCGAAGTCTTTTTGGCCCCAAGACTTCAAGGAACAGGAGGAAAGCTCTATCCAATCCCTTGGAGAGCACTTCTCAGCAGAACCAGAGGGCATCAAGGCAGCAGGGCAACAGAAGGGCAGCAGTCCTTTGCAGAAAAGCAGACAGGTGAGTGCTTTGGGTAGCCAGGCAGTTCCTCTTGGCAGATTACTAATAGTTCAGAATTTCTTCACCAGTGGTATCTTGTCTAGAAGTGTCTGAGTTGGTAGGGTCAGAGGCCCTGTTTAAATACCCAAATGTGCCTTTGAAGTGGGGGACACTTTAAAGAGTGGCTTTAAATGGCACCAGGTACCCTTTCAGTTCCATCGTCTCTGCCAGGGTCCCAGTACGGGGTTTGGCAGTCCATTGTGTGAGGGCAGGCCACTGTCCTTTCAAATGTAAGTGTCAGATCCTCCACATTCCCAGCCCAGGAACACCCATTCAATATGCAGATGTGTGCAGGTGTGACTGAGCATCCTGTGTTTGGGGTTGTCTGAGTGAAATGCACAAGGGAGCTGTCAACTAACCTAGCCAGACATGGATTGTAAGGCACAGAAGGTTTTAAGTGCAGAGAAATGCTCACTTTCTGAAAGAAGCATTTTTAAAATAGTAATATTAAATCCAACTTCACCAGTCAGCAGGATTTTGTATTACCATTCTGGCCATACTAAATATGACCTTGTTACTCCTTTCAGATCAGAGTCTACCACTCAAACAGTATATGAGGGTAGCGCTAATGTTACCCTAAGAAAGGAGCAGGCCTCACAGAAGTGTACAACACATTTAGGAGTTCTACACTACCAGGACATATAATCTACACAGGTATATGTCCTGCTTTTTAGCTGTATAGCACCCTGCCCTATGGGTTACCTAGGGCCTATCTTAGGGGCGACTTATATGTAGAAAAAGGGGAGTTTAAGGCTTGACAAGTACTTTTAAAAGCCAAGTCGAAGTTGCAGTGAAACTGCACACACAGGCCTTGCAATGGCAGGTCTGAGGCATTGTTAAGAGGTTGCGTCTGTTGCTGTCAGTGCTGCAGGCCTACTAGTAGCATTTAATCTACAGGCCCTGGGCACATATAGTGCACTTTACTGGGGACTTACAAGTAGATTAAATAAGCCAGTTGGGTATGAACCAATGTCACCATGTTTCAGGGAAAGAGCATATGCACTTTAGCACTGGTTAGCACTGGTAAAGTGCGTAGAGTCCTAAAACCAGCAGAAACAGTGCCCACAAAGTGTAGGGAGGCAGGCAAAATGTTAGGCATGACCACCATAAGGCTGTCAGATCTAACAGCCCTCAGAAGACCAGACAGCACACTTAGGAGTCCCTCAGCACAGAGACAAAGGAGTTGAAAATGGCAGTTGTTGCAGCATTACACAAAGGGATCCAACGCCGCCGGGAAAAAACTCACATAGCTGAGCATCACAGGATAGAGTGCTGGGAATCTGGGCTAAACTGTGTATGAAGGATTTCTTGGAGAAGCGCACAGAGTACCTAGGAGCTGAAAACACTTTGGCCCATATTTATACTTTTTGACGCACAACTGCGCCAACGCAGTTGTGCGTCAAAAATTTTACCGCCGGCTAACGCCATTCCAAGCGCCATTTGGGCGCCTTATTAATGGAATGACGTTAGCCGTCGCTGCGGACTGGTGTGCGTAAAAAAAAATGACTCACACCAGGCAGCGCCGGCATATGGGAAAATGGGTGTTGTGCCTAAAAAAATGGTGCAAGTCAGGTCTGAGGTAAAATTCAGGCCTCAAACCGGATTTGCGCCATATTTTTTTACGCCCAACCTCCATTGACATGACGCCTGTCTTAGCAAAGACAGGAGTCATGCCCCCTTGCCCAATGCCCATGCCCAGGGGACTTGTGTCCCCTGGGCATGGTCATGGGGCATAGTGGCATGTAGGGGGCCCCAAATCAGGCCCCCCATGCCACAAAAAAAATCCGAAAAAAATACTTACCCGAACTTACCTTTACTTCCCTGGGATGGGTCCCTCCATCCTTGGGTGTCCTCCTGGGGTGGGTAGGGGTGGCAGGGGAGGGCACCACTGGGCTCCTTCCGAGCCCACAGGTCCCTTAACGCCTGCCCTGACCCAGGCGTTAAAAAACGGCGCACATCAGGCTGTGCGCCATTTTTTAAGGCCCACCCCCTCCTGTGCGTCAAAATGACGCCAGAGTATAAATATGGGGCACAGGCCTTAAAGTCATTTTTTGGAAGGGAACGCCTACCTTGCATATAATTAACGCAAGGCTGGTTCCCCCTTCTAAAAAATGAAGCACATGGTGGAATTTTGACGCCCGCGGGGTCGGACGTCAAAGTATAAATATGGGGCAGGGTTTGCGCTGCTTGTGCGTCAAAAATTTTGATGCACATCCGGCGCAAACAGAGTATAAATATGCCCCTTTGTGCACAGGGGTACTGTCTGGCACGGGGACGCAAGCTCTTGCCTCTACTGAATTTGGACAGCTGCACCTTTGGACAGTAGGGGTCACTTTAGTCCACCACCTGTGTTCCAGGATCCACGCTCGTCATCGGGAGAGGTGACCTAGAGTAACAGTTGTCGCTGCAGAGAGGTGCCTGCTGAAGCAGGGAAGTGACTCCATCACTCCAAGGGAGAGTCCTTCAGTTCTTCTGGTGCAGGATGAAGACAGACAGTCCTCGGAGCGTGCACAACCTGGGAACTGTTGCAGTTGCTGGCAGGAGCTGAAGTTACAGAGTTGCAGTCGCAGTTCTGCTGTTGATCTGATGGTAGAAGATGAAGTAAAGGATGCAGAGGATCCCTGATGGAGTCTTCCAAACTGAATCTGAGAAAATACCCACAGGAGAGACCCTAAATAGCCCTCGGAGGGGGATCGGTCACCTAAACCATCTACGGACCCATCAGGAGGCGTCTCTGACGTCACCTGCTGGCACTGGCCCATGCTCCCAGAGTTCCCTGAACATCCTGAAAACAAGATGGCAGAATCCAGGAACACTCTGGAGGAGCTCTGGGCACTACTCCTGGGGTGGTGATGGACAGGGGAGTAGTCACTCCCCTTTCCTTTGTCCAGTTTCATGCCAGAGCAGGGACTGGGGGTCCCTGAACCAGTGCAGATTGAGTTAAGCAAGGAGGGCACGATCTGTGCCCTTCAAAGCACTTCCAGAGGCTCTGGGAGGAAACCCCTCCCATGTCTGGAACACCAATTTACAAAGTGAGAGGGCGTAACACCCCTATCCTAAAGGAAATGGATTGTTCTGCCTTTCCGGGATTTAGCTGCTCAAGCCCCAGGAGGGCAGGAGCCTGTCTGTGAGGTGGTAGCCAACAGGGGCTGCAGTGAAAACCTCAGAAGGCTGGTATGGCAGTACTGGGGTTCCATGGTGGAGCCCACAGGGTTCATGGGATTGGCCCCCCAGTACCAGAATCAGATTGGGGGTATAATTTCTCAATCCTAGACACCTCACTATGCCATATTCAGAGTTACCATTGTGAAGCTACATATATATATTGACCTATATGTAGTGCACACTTTTAATGGTGTCCCTGCCCTCAAAACGTCTGGGAAATTGGTCTTGGACAATGTGGTGGCACCTCTGCTAGTGCAGGGGTGTCCTCACACACAGTAACTTTGCACCTAGCCTTCAGGAACTGAAGGTTAGACATATAGGTGACTTATAAATTACCTGGTGGAGTGAAAATGGCTGTAAAATAGTGCTTGCACTATTTCACTCAGGCTGCAATGGCAGTCCTGAAGAAGTGTTTGTATGAGCTCCTTATGGGTGGCAAAAGAAATGTTGCAGCCCATAAGGATCTCCTGAACCCCAATGCCCTGGGTACCTAGGTACCATATACTAGGGACTTATTTGGGGGGTCCAGTATGCCAGTTTGGAGTGGAATTCTGGGTTACAAGTATGTAAGTACAAATTTGGAATCAAAGACAGCATGAGCACTGGAGTTCTGGTCAGCAGGACCCCAGTGACATAGTCAAGCATACTGACAAAACAGTAAAACATACTGACATGTAGTCCACAAACTTTGAGCACTGAGGTCCTGACTAGCAGGATCCCAGTGAGACAGTAAAAGCACACTGGCAAACACTGACAAACAGTTGAAAAATGGGGGTAACCATAATAGAAAGAGGCTACTTTCTCACAAGCCATGATAACCATAAATGGTTTGAATGTTTTGCTGTTCCGTCCCCAAACCCGGCTTGTGTGCCTCTGGTCACCCCATTGTGTCAATATGCATACTGTATCAATGCAATCTTTGTCACCCCAAACAAGTAAACTTTCAACACTTCAACACCCAAAGCCCCCAGGAGAAATTGGGGAAAACCCCTGTCTAAACTGGTTTAAGTGCAACCAAACAATGTGGTTTGATCCACATAATAGACATGGGGAAATTGCAGGCCAGAAACCTCACTGTGGGCTTCCCTTCTAGAGCCCCAATCAGGTTCATATAATAAACAATAGATAATTTTGTGCATTCTTAATCAGCAGCCTTCGTAACCTCCTTCAGTTCCTGGGAGAGGGTCCGCCCAGGTCCGCTGCATCTCACAGTTTGTGTTAGGCAAAGGTGACACTTGACTGGTCCCTAAATAATATCACTTGCTGTCCCAGGAGTAACAGAAAGGAGTATTATGATAGAAGTATTCGACCCGTTGGAGGCCGCTTCTGAGTCCGAGTCTTCCACATGACTACCCGAGACACTCATGTGAACCACTGCCTTGACTGTTTTCCTCTTTTTGCTATGCGATTCCTCCCCTGATGGGGGTCTTCCACTGCGTGGCTAGGTCCATCTTCTTCTTTTAGTACCCAAGTGGGGGTCGCTCCATCCGCACCCACTGGGCCCAGGTTGAGGATGATTGTTGATCCAGTTGCAGATCTCCTGAGTGGAAGAGAAAATAAAAAATTCCCCCAGCCGTCACCACCCATTGATGTGCTGGGAACAGCATGCTATATGTCACCCCAATCTGGCGGAGTCGTTTTTTGGCTTAATTGAAATTAGCACACTGCTTCTGTACTTCCCAGGAGAAGTCAGGGTATATGTGTACCCTGTTGTTGTCCCCCACCAACTCCCCCTTCTGTCTGGCCTGTTCCATCATGTAATCCCTTTCTTTATGAAATAGTTTTTTGCTACCACTGGTCGCCGCAAAGACCCCGGTGGGGGTGGTCTACCCAGTACTCTATGCGCCCGTTCAAGCGTGAAAATGGGTGACAGTTCCTCCTGAGAGAACTGGGTCCTAAGAAAACCCTCTAGGTCAGTGATCATGCTGTTCCCCTCTACTCGTTCTGGCAATCCTACCAGGCAGATATTATTGCCACGGGATCTATTCTCTGCATCCTCAGCATGCAGTTCTAAAGTCTTAACTTTCGCTTCCATGGCTGTAAACGAGTTATCAACTCCGCAACTGCCAGGGGCAGGACCGCCACTTCTCTCTCTGTTGTGGTGAAGCGCTCCACCAGCCAGCGGTGATCATCTCTCAGTAGACTCAAATCCACCCCCAAAGTATCAATTGTGGTTTCTAGTGCCTCCCTAGTCGCCATTATGGCTTGCATCTCATCTCACAGTGTCAGACCCTGCTTTACTTCCCTGTCCACACCTGGTTCCTCATTGTTCGGGGGGACAGTGCCTTTCTTCCTTGAAGCCTTCCCCATGATCCCCTCTTCTGTCCAGTAGTTAAGCGCTCTTTGGCTGTGCCAGTAGGTTGAGCTCCACTTTCATGTGAGACCTGGTGGGCTGGAGCAGATCCACCATTCCTCTCCCAGCACTTCTTCTATTCAACTATTACAGGTAGTGTCAACAGGCAGCAGTTAGCAGGGTAATTATCTCTCCTGCTCCCCTGTCGTCATCTCCCATCCTCTGACTGTCCATTTCTCAAGGGGCGCAGTGCCTCCGTTAATCAGCCTGTCTAGAGTAGGGAAGAAAAGTCAAATTATACCTATGTCAGTTCACAGTAACCAGGTCCCCCCTTCAGGTTCGGACCCGGCAGTCAACCAAGGGGGGGACCCACTCGTAGGCACCTGCCCAGTCCTCTTCTTCGGAGCTCGATCCACCCCACCTTACAAATTCTTTAGAAGGAGGTAGGTTTGGGTCTATTCGCTCCTACACACTGCCCACTATTCTATCTGGCAGTCTCCTTTGGTGCTGGCTGCTCTTCCAGGCCTCCGTATCAGGGTGCAATTCATGGCATTGTTTCCTTCCCACCTGTGGGGTCGCGCCACTGTTCCTTTGAGAAGGGGGCCCACACTCTTTCTTGTTGTCGAAGCCCTCCTCCCGATCACCTGCCTGTATGTCTCTCCTCTGGGCAGCTTTGTTCAGCTACCAACTTAGCTTACTGTTGCCCCACCTTGTTGGGGCCTTCATGGGCTGCTGTCTTCCTCCCCGCACCAACGGCCGGTATGTCCTGATCCAGTCACCACTGGCCTGTTGCCATTCTCTTTCCCCCTCACCTCTCAACCTTTGTCCTCCTCTGAGGCCGGAGGGGAGAGGTGGGATCCTGCCTCCAACTTTCAAGGCCCCCATGCCTCTCGTAATCTGGTCGTCCCCAGCACTCGGGAGAAAGCATGCTGGATGCGCTCAGAAGGCCCCACTGCCATGTTAGTGCCCGCGGATGCCATTGTGTGCAGCTCTGCTCGTCGCCTTGCTCTCTGGCTTGCCCCTTTTGTACCTTCAACCGGCACAGCAAGGTGCTGCTCGTCCTCCAAATGGGTGTGCACCACTTCACCAGAGTCCTGTATTTTGATGCACTTCAGGATTTGGGACAATTGGGGCCCCCGGCTCTGGAGCTCTTCAAATTGCTGCTGCTCCTGCCAACGGCCTCAGGCCACGCCCCCCCCACCTCCCTCATGATCTTGGTTATTTCTTTGGAATTGTGTTTGTTTTCTTAGTTTTACTTTTTCTTCGTGTTTCTCAATTTTTTGGGTGATATCCGCCTTCAGTTTCTTTTTTATTTTCTGTTAATTCCAAAGTCTCCAATTTTTATTCTACATATTTCAATTGTTGTTTTATGGTTACTAAACCCTTTTCAGTTTAATTAGGATCACTATAAGTCCCAGGGAGGCATTTAAAATAAATTCCTCCCATTCCTTAAGTAATTCTTACTTGTGTCAAGATGACTTGGCAATATAGAAATTTGCAATCCAGTTAGTACGTTAGTACTTTCACATATTTCTTTAAGGTTGAAACTTCCCACCATTTGTTTACTTGTTAACGTGCTAGTTTTTACCATTCTCTTCATTTATTTTTTGTATCCATTTTTTTGCCTTTTAGTCCTTTAAAGCTGTTGCTTTTTATCTCATTTAATTTCCTTTGTTAAATAGCATCACTATTGCAGCATTGCGTTTTCTTCCCTCGCTCCCATTTTTGTTACCTGGTTCCTATATTATGCCTCTTTTCCTTTCTACCACCTATTCCACTTGCCTCACCTTAAGACCATTTTTAGACAATTTATTGTTACATTTGTCCAAATTTCATTTCTCATTTGAGTGTAAATCATTAATGTTACAGAAGTTGAGAGCCACGAGGACCACCAGGTCCTGGGGCCAATTTAGTATGCTATGCAGCGGGCCACGCAGCCTACACAGCCCCAGAAACCACCGCCTCCATGGGGCCAATTTAATATGCTATGTTATGCTATTCGATGCATGGCTCCCCCACAGTCCTGGGGACCGTCACCTCCCTGGGCGAAGATAGCAGTAAATGGGAGGTCATTGCCCTCCCCCGCAGCCCCGGAGACCACCACCTCCTCAGACCTAAAATACAATATTGAGGGGGCTCCTTTCAAGCCCCGGGGACCACCACCTCTGCGGGGCAATAGTCACTATAGGGGGGTTGCATGGCCTCCCTTGAGGAACCAATATGGCCTTGCGGAATGCCACCCCCAAGGCCAGCTCCTCATATGTCCCGGGGTGCCCACCCCCTGGACATAGCTATTTTCTTTTACTGACACAAAGCAAAAGCAAAGCCCGCTTTCTGACAGCGGGAGCTGTTAAACAGCTCCCATTGGCAGAAAGCAGAGTTTTTATCTATTTCCTGCACGCAAATATGTGTGTAGGGAAACAGATGAAAACATTGCTCCCACAAGCATGGAGTTGCGATTTAACACAGCTCACTGCTTGTGGGAGCAATGCTGGCTCCTGCAAGATGTGGGGAGCCGGCTAGGACCGCAGGGACATTCAGGATCCCCATACAGTCCTGTCACTCTCTCTCTCTCTCTCTTCCATCTTATAAAGGGATGGATGAAAGAGAGATTGCTATTGCAATGGTGTCTCCATACAATGACTTCAAAGAGTCGGACTAGCAAGATGTTTGGTATGAATGTTATAGCTACGTTTGGATGCAAAGTGGAATAGAGTCACTTCTGGCCTAATGGTCAAGGTCTTGTGGTGTTACTCATTAGGCTGAAGGTTCAAATCCTAGTCTCGCTTGGCAGTGTGTTTGTTTATTTACTAGTGTTTTTACTGTTCAATCTTCCTAGTGATAGAAGATTCATGTTTCTTTCCAATCACATGCATGGGTTGACTGTTATAGGTATGCCTGGAAGCATCACAGCAAGGGGTAACCTGTGGCCTAAAGGTGTAGGTCACAGACCCTCACACTGAAAGTTTAAGGTTCTACTTCAGGTGTGTCCATGATAATTTTCCTTGTTTAATTTCTTTTAAATTTCAGAAGTTAAAGGTTCATACTGAAAGGTGGTCTCACTCTTTTTAATTGACAAATACATTTTTCTTTTCAATTTGTCCAGAAATATCTCATTCTAAGTATATTATTCATCAAAGCCTAACAACTCTCCATCTCTCTCTCTCTCCCTCTCTTCCTCTCTCTCTATTTCTCTTTCAATTTCTTTCTCCCACTCACACACTCACTCAGACCTTTACGCACCCAGTCACAGACACTCATGCACCCACTCAAAGACCAACTCAGACCCTTATGCACCCACTCACAGCCCCACTCTGACCCTCACGCACCCACTCAGACACTCACACACCCACTCTCAGACTCACTCAGGCCCTCACACACCCACTCACAGACCCACTGAAAATCTCATACAATCTTCACAGACCCATACGCTGACACACACTCATATACCCTCTATGACACTGACGCACACACTCACACCAAGACAGACATTCTTACAGTTACCCTTCACCCAGATACACCCTCTCACACCTATACTTACAACCAGAGAGACAGGCTGTGGCCAACTCTCACCATGCACAGGGTCGGCAATACACAGCAGTGGCTGAATTAACGTATAGTAAAACAAATTACTTTGTGTTAAAAAAAACATAGAAAAAAACAAAGGTTACAGGAGCATTATAGTTAGGAAATATAATTTAATAAAAACATGTAAATTCACTTAAAAACTAAGGCCCATATTTATAACGCAGTTTTGCGTCAAAATAATTAGCGCCGGCTAACGCCATTCTGAAGCGCCATGCGGGCGCCGTATTTATTGAATGACGTTAGCCGCCGGCGCCGTCTGGTGTGCGTTAAAAAAAACGACGTACACCAGGCAGCGCCGGCATAGGGGGATATGGGGCTTGGGCGTCAAGAAATGGGGCAAATCAGGTTGAGGCAATTTTTTCGCCTCAACCCAATTTGCGCCATTTTTTTTCACTCCCAACCCCCATAGAAATGACTCCTGTCTTAGCAAAGACAGGAGTCATGCCCCCTTGCCCAATGGCCATGCCCAGGGGACTTCTGTCCCCTGGGCATGGTCATTGGGCATAGTGGCATGTAGGGGGGCACAAATCAGGCCCCCCTATGCCACAAAAAAAAAACACTTACCTGAACTTACCTTAATGTCCCTGGGATGGGTCCCTCCAGCCTTGGGTGTCCTCCTGGGGTGGGCAAGGGTAACAGGGGGTGTCCCTGGGGGCATGGGAGGGCACCTCTGGGCTCCTTCAGAGCCCACAGGTCCCTTAACGCCTGCCTTTTGCAGGCGCTAAAAAACGGCGCGAAAGCGTCCGTACGTCATTTTTTTTGACCCGCCCACTCCCGGGCGTGAATTTTGCCCGGGAGTATAAATCCGACGCACATGCCTCGGAGACGATTTTTTAGACGGGAACGTCTACCTTGCATATAATTAACGCAAAGTAGGTGTCCACGCTAAAAAATGACGCTAACTCCATGGACTTTGGCGTATAAATATGGAGTTAGTTTTGAGTCGGAATTGCGTCAAAAAAACTACGCAATTCTGGCGCAAACGGAGTATAAATATGCCCCTAAAGGTTACAGTGACCTTATAGCTAGGCTCAAATTTTAAACATACAGAACCATAGAAATTCACTTGTTATAATTAGACTTATCTCAAGTAATTATAAATTGTTGCCTAAGGTAAGTGTAACTCGTGCCCTCGCCATGCATTGCTAATTACCCCGCAGATTACGGCACTCATGACATCTTTGATAACATCATCAATAATATAAATTTAATATTTGCACTAGAATTTTTGAGGAAAACACTGTGCATAGTGGGGGCGTGAGTATATATTTTACAGTTAAACCGCATATATATATAATTGTCACTAGAAAGTGAATGGACAGCATGTTACTACATCACTTCACACTGGCTGTTGAAAGTCTATAATACATAGCCATCTGATATGTCTGATTAGGATCTAAAAAATGTTGTTGTTAATATTAGGTGTGTACATGGTAACCAACAAGAATATCCATTGACCAATGTGAACTTAGAGGAGGGAAGAGATAGTAATATAATGGCTCAAGTAGACATTTTCCACACCCTCACAGAATCCTTTGTAGACCACTCTCAGTTTGATGCAGTACTAAAGAGCAGTCTACAAACAAACAGGGTCTGGTTGATGAAAGCTCTATTTGCTCAAGAGAAAATACTAGTTTTACCAGCAAAGGCTCCACAAACTGTGGCCCATATTTCTACTTTTTGACACAAAACTGTGCAAACGCAGTTTTGCATCAAAAAGTATACTGCCGGATTGTGTCATTCCAGAGCGCCAGCCGGGTGCCAAATTTATGGAATGCCGCAAGCATACACAAAGGGTGGGCTAGTGTCAAAAAGAATGACATTAGCTGGGTGGGGGTGGCGGGATGTGAGAAGAGGGTTTTGCACTAAAAGATGACGTTAGGCAGGTTAGAGGCAAAGAAAATGCCTCTAACCAGCCTAGTGTCATTTTCTGAAGCAAAACCATCCATACCACATAACTCCTGTCTTAGAAAAGAGAGGAGTCATGTCTGCCACCTCAATGGCCAGCACAGGGGACCAGTGTCCCCTGGGCATGGCCATTTTACCCTGTGGCATGCAGGGTGCCCCAAGATGGGCCCCCGATGACACTTTAATAAAAAAAAAAAATACTTACCTATACTTATCTGGGATGGGGTCCCCCATCATCCGGTGTCCCTCTGGTGTGGGTGGGGGTGTTCCTGAGGCTTGAGGAGGGCACCTGTGAACCCATTCCATGGTGTTTAACCATGGAAATGGGTCTACAGGTCCCCTAACGCCTGATCTGACCCAGGAGTTAAATAATGATGCAAAGCAAGCTTTGCACCATTAATTAGCCCCTCCTCCCACCTGTGCATCATTTTAGAACAGGGGGATAAATATGGGGCTACGGGGTTAGCACCATTTTTTAGATGAGAATGCCTTCCTTGCATCTCTTTGATGCTATGTAGGTTCATGTATCTAAAAAATGGTGCAACTCCAATATTTTGATGTTAGACAGGTCTAACGTCAAAATATAAATATGGAGTTATTTTTGTGCCAAATTTGCATTAAAAAAATGACCAAATTCGGTGCAAATGGAGTATAATTATGCCCCTAAGAGAGAAGGATAACCAGATAAGAAAAAAGGGCCCTCTCATTTCCCAGTTCTTATGTTTCTGTGGAAAAAAAGGGGCTTCCAGGCAGCCAGAAAGAGAATTTCCTATAACAAGAGGTCTGGTCGGCAGCAGGACACTTTGGCAGGGAGAAGAAAAAACATAAAACATACTCATTCATGTTATTGTTTATTTCTCTTTGCCCATAGCAAAAAAAATATTACAAGGCCTGTCCAATGTGTCAAAATGTTAGTTCCTACACGCCTCTAAAAGTACAAATGCAACCATGCCTATAATAAATGTTTTTCCCAAACGTTTCCCATGGTCGTAGTCAAGCCATTACTACCTTTACTATCTATCAGTAAGGAACATCAATATATTCTAGTTTGTGTTGATTATGTCACATATTATTCTGAGGAAAATGTCCTAATATAAACAACTACATTGCAGGCTGCTGTAGCCATGAATGAATAAATTAGGTTCTATTGAATGTTTTTCAAAACAACTGCTTACTGATCTAGGGAATTTTTATATCAAAACTTATGGCACAGGTTTGTGATTAACTGGGTGTTGAGCATCTGCACACATCTGTTTATTATCCCCAAACAGACAGGTTGGTGGAATGCTATACCTTAACAGTGAAATTACTTTTAAGAAAATACTTAGGGACTCATTATGACTTTAGTGGTCGGACCACCAGACCCCCATTTTGGGGGTCCTGAAAAAGCCGCCATGCTGGCGGTCTTCCAGACCACCCTATGGCTATTTATACAGGGACCGACCTTCCAAGAATAAATGGTAGACTGCCAGTGGCATAATGGCCTGGAAATAGGCGGTCCAATCTCCAGTACCATCAGCACTGTGGCCAACCACCAAGCTCATTACAATCGCAGTGACCATCCCCTCATGACAGTCAGCCAATGGCAGTCTGTACCACTGCGGTTCACGGTCGCCAAACTAATGGAAAAGTGCACATTGGATGGATTTAAATACAACACAGTGGACACACATTGGCACAATGGACACACCTGCACAGGACACTATAAAACCCACACCTTCACAGACCATAATCCTTTACATTTGCAAAGCAAAACACAGAAGCCCGAGCACCTTATTTTCCGTAGACTTCATAGATTAGACACCATTTCTTTCACCATTCAGAACACTCTGCATACACTTTTGTCCATTCACTCCCTTTTGCACTTCCCCTGTTAAGAAAGTCCCTGTCACTTGTAATTTGGTTCCACCATTTCCAATTTAAAAAATTCCTGTTTTCAGAGATTTACAACTCATGGTGGATGAAATCATAAGAGTAGAACCACAGTTTTTTGGAGTCCAGCATACTCCTCTCAGTAGGAAACTGGAAATGTGAGACAGGATCATAAACTGAGTGAATGATGTAGGCAGCACCCCACGCACAAAGGAGGACATCATGAAGAGGTGGAACGACCTGAGGGGCAAGGTTCATTCTCTGGTCTTCAGGCACCAGATGGAGGCCAAGAAGACCTGTGGTGGCCCTCCCAGTGCCCATTATAACTCTTTCCTTGGGAGGAGAGGGTCTCCGCCACCTTGCATCCTGAGGGCTTGTCAGGAATACCTGGGGGAGCGGAGTCTGGTAAATTACAGCACAAAAAATGTCACAAAAAAAAAATCATGCATGCTCATAGCTCACTTTTTGCCACTGTCTTGTTCATGTACTCTACCAACATTCAATACGCAGAGTATCATAGTAGTAACACTGTCAATCTGTATTGTTGGACCCAACAGCACAGCTACCAAGGACAATTGCATGCCATATGTCCAAACAGTATATGTAAGTTATTCAATGTACACATATAATCCCTGGACTCATGGTGTGTCTCAACATGTAAGTGTGTCCCCAAACATAATAGCAGTTTGCATACAGATATGTTTTACCCAAAATTTGTCTTGTGTGTGTAGTACAGAGAGTTATCTGACTGCAACTCACAGGAGGCACTGTTTCTATTACTGCAAACACCAGCTCACTGATCACTTGTCCAAAGACCCCTGTTTGTCAACTCTCAAATGAAGTTTACGCACCTGGGGGGAGAGCATTTGTCTAGTTTGTGTAGTAGAGAGAGTGACCCGACTGCAACTCCCAGGAGGCACTGTTTCTGTTACTACAAACATCAGCTCAATGTTCACTTGTCCAAAGACCCCTGTTTGTCAACTCACAAAAGATGTTTACACACCTGGGGGGAGAAAATGTATCGAGCGTATGTAGTAGAATGAGTGACTTGACTAACCACCAGCCCAGTGGGCACTTGTCCATGTACACCTGTTTGTTAAACCCCAACTAAAGTGTACTAACATGGGGGGATAACGTTTATATAGTGTGTGTAGTAGAGAGAGTGACCTGACCTCAACGTCTATCAGGCCTTGTGTCTGTAACTCCAAACACCAGCACATTGGCCGCTTGTCCAAAGGCTCCTGGTTGTCAGCTCCCAAATGAAGTATACTTACCTGGGAGAGATCAAGCACAGATCATGAGCAAATGAGAGATGTGTCTGTCGACATAGCTCCATCTAGACTTGCTAAATCAAGATGAGATTATTGAGGGCAGGAGTGACACCTTACCCAATGTGTACAACAGGTATTCCTAAGGCATGAAGATGTATCACAAGAATGGTATTGGCAGCAGACACATTGACACAGCACTGTACACATGAGGACACCACTCACATACACAGCAAAGTCCTGGGTCTGCCTGCTTCACAACCAACTAGGCCTCCAAATGGTGAAAGCCATATCCTGCCTAGCCACTGTTTTACTGCACTTGTGGCAAGATGTCATTTTCAGGTCACCCCCCACCCTCCAGGTGCAAAAGATGTGCACATCTCAACAGCTGCTTGAGTCAAAATGGGTTGTCATGCTTCACACATGGCATGTCAGTACACCTAACACCATGTTTACTTGCCACAATTGAATTACCTACAACTTAACTTTGTACAAGGTATCTGCTTACTGTAACTCTCAACCGTTGGAGGTAGATGTCACAATACAACCAGTAACATTGTACATTTACATCAAGAGGTCGAACTGCTGCTGGGCACACAGAGGCCATGGAACAGACTACTCCTACCCCCCTGGAGGAAGCCCTCAGTGAAGATGACACTCCTGGACTTGTGAACAGGGAGGACAATTCTAGACAATCTGGGCAAAGTGGTCAGATGGCAACAGTGACTCTCACTGTTCTCACAATGTCACCTCCCATCCCTGTTGCATCAACATCACAGGCAACATTTCATCCCACAATCTGTGTCCCTAGCACAGTGTCTACCATCTCATGCCCCCTAGTCCTGGATCCCAAGTTGCAGCTCAACACTTCGGACAATGAGGGTCCAGGACCAAGTTGAAGAGGGCAGCCTGTGGCAAGGGCACGGGCCTGTGGGAGTAGGGTGCATGGGAGGGATGTTGTGGTCCAGCAGGATGAGGCCAGTAGGGCTGCTCTTGGTCAGGACACCATCAGCCACATCTTGGGGGTCTATCAGGAATCCCAAGGCGTGATGGACAGGTGTTGACTGAACTCTGGGAAGTCAAGCAGCTACAGAGGGACATGCATGTGGACATGCAGGAACAGATGGAGGCACACCATAAAAACATGGTCTACCTAACAGGGTTGCTGAGGGACATACACACCACCCTGAGTAGGGCTTTTCAACAACAGTCTCCCCCTTCCTTTGGCTCATCAACAATGGTGTCAGCCAATGGAAGGGAGGCCCTGCCAGAGGAACAACAAGCCCCAAACACCCCTGCCTCTGTAGCAGCAGATCCACCCACACAAGTGGGGATGTCCATCAAAGAACGCAGGAGGTATGGATGGCAAGACACCCACCACTGCCAGTGATAAGCCTCTTCCTTATGGACCTGTTTTGTATCACTCTGGACTGATCCTGAACCCCCTACCATTTCTAATGGGAGGAATACTCTGGACTTTGGACTCCCAGTGGGGTGGCATCTACTCTAATGATTTCATTCACCATGACGGACCTCTCCACATTTGAATTTCTGTCACCCCTTCACATTTGAATTTCCATGTCACATCATAGTTGCACAATAAAATCACCCTTCACTGACGCTTTGTCTGCTAATTTTGATTTCATATTTAGCCATATAGACATGTCAGACCATGTGAACCATACAATGATGATCCAAGGTACTTGTTCAAAAAGGGATATTTTGAATGGACACAGTGTCCAGGTCAGGATTACAACCCTCCCACACAAACACATACATACAAGTGTATGCTCAACCAAAATTGTTATGACAGTGTTCACCACATAGGCTGTCGATACATCTGAACTGCTGGAAATCCAGAATCAAGAATGATTGACTCATACAGAGTAAATGGACATATTGACAGGTACAGACCCCCAGACCACAGAAGAAAGGGATTTGTCAGACATTGATTGTCCTGTAGAATAGGCAAACATTAATGTGGTTGATTTCAGCAGCTAGAACCTTATCACATTCCACATCAAAGTAATTCAAGATCACATAATGCAACAGCAGTCCCTGATCACAGAAGCATCATAATCCTATTACCATTCATTTGGTGGTATGAAACAAACTTATCTCAGTATTAAGGCACAGGCACTGCAGCCTGCAATGATAAAACACATCTACAGAAACACAGTGGTCATACATCAAGTGTTTAGACAATGTGAAGGAACAATGACTTGGTCGTAAGCTAGGACTACATATGTGATGATCACCTGATTACATGCATGATGCATCAGGCCTACCACAAGACACAAAACAAGTGCAATGGGCACTACTGAACCTCTACCCAAACACTGTGTACACTGTCTTGGTACAGGTCTCATACACCCAAACTCTGTGATCTACATTACCTGGAACAATCCATGTCCATGTTGTATGTCAGAAGAGTATCACATACCTGCCAATGTCACACGTGTGAAATGCCCACATGAAGAATGCATGGTGAAGGTACCTGTACAGAGAATAAAACAAGGGGCCTGTTTCACAAAGGTAAACTTACACTTTTGGTCTAAGTTTAACACAAATGTGTAAGTTTACAACTTTTAGGTATTCACAAAAGTAAGTTATAAGTAGTATTTTTACGTCTACACTCAAGGTCGATCATCAGCACTCGGGGCAGATCATCCGCAATCAGGCCAGATCATCTGCATTCGGGGCGGATCATGTGCACTCGGCAGATCATCCGGACCACAACCAGAATCAGTGTAATTACATGCACCTGCACGTTATCAATCCCACCTGCAACCAAGATAAAAAAAACAGATAAAAGCAACACAACAGTGTGTGAGAAAGTAGCCTCTTTCTAGCATGGTTACCCCCACTTTTGGCCTGTTTGTGAGTGTGTGTCAGTGTGCTTTTACTGTCTCACTGGGTTCCTGCTAGCCTGGACCCCAGTGCTCAAAGTTTGTGGCCTTTGTGAGTGTTATCAGTAGTTCTTAACTGTGTCACTGAATTTCTGCTAACCAAAACTTCAGTGCTTATGCTCTATCTGCTTCCAAATTAGTCACTATAGTTTAGTGACTTCATTTACCAATTCCAATCGGCACACTGGACCCCCCTTATAAGTCCCTAGTATATAGTACCCAGGTACGCCGGGCATTGGGATTCCAGGAGATCCTTATGGGCTGCAACATTTCTTTTGCCCCCCATAAGGAGCTCAGACAAACCCTTTTACAGGACTGCTACTGCAGTCTGCGTGAAATAGTGCACACACTATTTCACAGCCATTTTCACTGCACTTAAGTAACTGATAAGTCACCTATATGTCTGACCATCATTTACTGACGGATAAGTGCCCCCACACTGTCCAGGGCCAATTCCCCGGCTTTGTGAGTGCGGGGATACCATTACACGGGTGCACTACATATAGGTCAATACCTATATGTAGCTTCACAATGGTAACTCAGAATATGGCCATGTAAGGTGTCTAGGGTCATGGAATTGTCCCCCCATTCCAAATCTGGTATTGGGGGCCCAATCCAATGCATCCTGGGGGCTCCACCAGGGACCCCCAGTACTGCCAAACCAGCTCTCTGAGGCTTGCACTGCAGCTACAGCTGCTGCCACCTCACAGGCAGGTTTCTGCCCTCCTGGGGTCTGAGCAGCTCAGTCCAGGAAGGCAGAACAAAGCATTTCCTTTGGGAAGAGGGTGTTACATCCTCTCCCCTTGGAAATAGGTGTTACAGGCTTGGGAGGGGTAGCCCTCCTTGCATAAGCCAGTCTACACCAGTTCAGGAACCCCCAGTCCCTGCTCTGTTGTGAAACTGGACAAAGGAAAGGGAAGTGACCACTCCCCTATCCATCACTACCCCAGGGGTGGTGCCCAAAGCTCCTCCAGTGTGTCTCTGGCATTAGCCATCTTGTTTTCCAAGGTTTGGGGACACTCTGGAGATCTCCTGATAGGTGCATACCTGGTTAGATAGCCAATACCCCTCTCAGGGCTATTTAGGGTCTCTCCTGTGGGTTCCTCTTCAGATTCAGTTTACAAGTTTCCACCAGTAATCCTCTGCAACTCCTGCTTCATCCTCTGACCATCGGATCAACTGCAGACTGCTCCAGGAACCACTGTAACTGCAACAAAGTATCAAAAAATGCTACTGTGACCTTGCAACTTCAGTTCCAGCCAGCAACTGCAACAGTTTCCAAGATGTGCATGCTCTGGGGACTCGCTGTCTTCGCCCTGCACCAGAATGCCCAAAGAAATCTTCTGTGGAGTGACAGAGTCAGTTTATTACTCCAGCAGACACCTTCTAAGACAATGATTGGTTCTCTGGGACTCCTCTCCTGGTGACGAGCGTGCTTCCTGGAATACAGGTGGTGGACCCCTTAGACACAGATTGTCCTAAGGTCCAGCTGTCCAAATTTGGAGGAGGTAGGAGCTTGCCTTTCTCGTTTGCGACAATACCACTGTGCACCACATCATCTCTACCTCCTGAGGCCTCTGTGCGCTATTTGCAAGAATCCTTTGGCCCAGTTTCCCAGCACTCTATCCTGCAATGCTCAACTTGCTCAGTTGTTCTCCGGTGGTGTGGAACCTTCTTTTCGTAATGCTGCAGCAACTGCAATTTGCAACTTCTTTGTCCCTGTGTCCTGGGACCTCTGTGGGTGCTGCCTGGTCACCTCTGTGTTCCCTCAAGGTTTGGGAGCCTTCTCTGCCTCCTGAGTCGGAGTTTAGGCACCCCAGTCCCTCCTTGGTCCACGCAGCGCCATTTTGATGCAATCCGCGACATTGCTTGAACCAAGGCTTGTTTGACTAATCCAGCACTGCAACTCACCTACATCCAACATCACAATGTGGGACATCCTTTGCATCACGCAGGAACCTGCAGCCATCTTCTTTGGTGCTTTTTTGCAGACTTCTTCCAAACGGAGAATCCTCTTTTGCTCCATCTTCTAGGTTGGCAGGGGATCCTGTCCTTCCTGGAATCTTCAGCGACTTCTGGACTTGGGCCCTAATACATCCCTGGCAGCGGTAATACCGTCAAAAAGCCGGCGGTTAAAAAAATGGAATCACGACCATGGCGGAAACCGCCAACACAGACAGCCACTTTAACACTCCGACCGCCACGACGGTAGAAACAAACACTGCGGTGGTAACCGCCAACAGACAGGCGGAACACAATGTGATGCCCACTGTATTACAACAGGCCTATACACCACCTTTTTCGGGGTGATACCTACGCCATCAAAAGCACGGTGGAAACAGTCTTTGGAACGGAAACCACTCACCTCTCGACACCCAACGAGGAACCAGGACACCATGGAGCCCAAGTTACAGGTGCTACCAATGTTGGTTTACCTCCTCTTCTATAAGGAGCAGCAAAGACGGCAGAGACGACCACGGTGAGTAATGCACCTAGCACACAGGGGAGGGTTGTAATGAGGGCCTTGGTCTCCTCTCTACACAGGTCTTCAGGTCCAGGAATCCACTATTTTATGCTTGCAGTCTTGCTAGGTTCTTGCAATAACTCTAATCACAACGTGTAGTGTGTCTTGAGGAAATTTGCAGTACTTTACTCATCCTATCCTGGGCTCTGGGGTGGGGGATTTTACTCACCTTCGTGGTTTTCTTACACTTCCAGTGCCCCTCTGCACACTACACTTGCCTAGGGGGGAATTTGTGATTTGCATTCCACTTTCTTAGTATATGGTTTTTGGTGCCCCTAGGCCAATTTCTTTCTATTGCATTCTATGGTATATTCTATTGTTTGCACTATTCTGTGACTATTTACTTACCTGATTTTGGTCTCGAGTGTATATATGGTGTATAATACTTACCTCCAGAAAGAGTATTGCCTCTAAGATATTTTTGGCCTTGTGTCACTAAAAAAAGTAGCTTTATTTTTGGTAACACTGAGAATTGTCTTTTATTGTGTATAAGTACTGTGTAACTATAGTGGTATTGCAGGAGCTTTGCATGTCTCCTAGTTCAGCCGAAGCTGCTCTGCTATAGCTACCTGTAACAGCCTAAGCTGCTAGAACACTACTACATTTTACTAATAAGGGATAACTGGACCTGGTATAGGGTGTAAGTACCTAAGGTACCCACTACAAGCCAGGCCAGCCTCCTACATTACAAGCAAGGCTCTGGTTTCCCTAGAACCATACTGTGCCTGCCTGTGCTGCATATCCTGAAGTCATGCTGCCTACTAGGAGGAAAAAAACTACACAGAGAAGGAGATCTCCATGATCCTGAAATTTGTTGTGCGGAACGTCAAGAGACTACATGGTTTCCAACCATACAGCAGCAGTTCCTCACAGAAGGCAGCTTTTTGGCAGCAGTTGGCCAAGGCAGTCGCTGCATTGGAGGATGCCATCTGGACAGTGAATGACATCAGGAGGAAGTGGCAGGATGAGAAGAGGATGGTGAAGGAGAAGTACATCAGGCTAGAGGAGTCCAGAGCTCTCCCAGGTCTACTGGAGACCGCATCTCACTCACCCCACTTGAGAAGGATATCCTCTCCACCATAGACCATGTCAGACACTGGTAAGGATAGATGAAAATGGCTTCACAGAATGCTTATGCTCCTAAACTCTGGTGTAAATGTCAGCAGTATGGGGTGTCTGTCTAATGTCACTGTTATTACTTATCCCCATATGCTCATATATGGCTCACAACTGTGTAACACACACCAACCTGACATATTGGCCAATGATATGGCAACCAAATATGTATGTTCACAGCACCTACCTAAGGGTTCATATGGACCCTAACATAGGTTAATTTTGCATGGGTCATGCTGCAAGTTTATATGTGACAAGTTGTAATGCCTCACCTCACGTGGTGTAAGCTGTATCTGCCTTCCCAGGTATACATGGCTCTGTCACTCTGGGGAATTGTCACAAGTGTTCCCATTGTTCATGGGATGTCATTCAAATAAAGAATGAGGCAACACAGTGATTGGTCGACCCTTGACACACTCCAAAACAGGCCAGTTCAAACCAAGAAAAGTGGCCTGCTGTGGCCTCAGACATTATTTACTGGTGTCTAGATGAATTAAGGACAGTGATTCAAATAAAAACTGTATCAACATACATCGATACAGTACTAAAGATGAAACATTTAAATATATACCTTACCCTCTAAACATATGGAGTGGTGTTAAGACATCAATCCATATGAAACATAAACCGATAAAACACAATACCCAAAAATAAAAAAAGACATTCTTCCGAAATCCCTTAGGACTCTTCTTCAACAGCCTTATTGTTTACATAAACTAAATTTGGGTGTGCTTACTGAGCGATTCCTATAGTATAAATATAATTTGTTAAATATATTTTCTACTCATCATCATAACTTCTACTTGTTCATTAATAGTAACCAGGAGAGGTCTTGAATAGTAAAGACTAAAGCATAATATCTATCACAATAGGATCAATCTAGGAGGTACAGTAGCCCCTTATGTATTCATGATATCTTAACAGTATATTTATCTGAAAGATTATTGACCCCATACAGAGTCTAGGTAAAATAAATCAGGCGATATATTCTCACCCAAGAATTAGTTCCATTTACGCACCATCAATATTTCCAAGTAATGTGAGACGTTGTAACCATCAGGTGTATCCACAACCCCAACTATTCCATTGGAATGTTCCACTATGTACATGTAAGCTCCTACAAAATGTTACAAAATATCATTTAAAGTGTAACTATCTACTAATCTATCCCTAACGACCCTTTGACTCAATACACATGTAACTGAGCATTATAGAACTAAAATTCTCCAAATAGGAAAGAGAATAATAAGTATGTTGCCATTCAATCATATAAACACAGGAATAAGGTCACAATGCTCACAAACCCCGAATTGACACCCCAACGTGCAACTTAAAACATAGTGGCACCAAAATATAAAGGGGCAGACTTAGCACCCCCCTACCACCACCATGTGTGCGCCGTCATTAAAATACGGTGCACTTTTGAGCAGGGTAAGGGGAAATAGTGTCATTTTTATGACGCTATTGATGTACTTTGCAGGAGTCGCGCCAAAATATTGGTGAGACTCCTGCAGAGTACATAGGGGCCCATTCTAAAAAAATGGAAGCCCCCTTTTAACGCCTTCTCTTGAGCAGGTGTTAAAAGTGCTGTAATAAATGGCACAAGTAAATCTCATAGATTTCCTTGCACCATTTTACCGGCTCCCCTAATGGGGGAACACCCGCTTTGCATACATTATGCCTGGCGCAGGCATAATATTAGCGCAAAGGGTTACAGAGTGGTGCAATGCATGCGTTGCACCACTGTAAATACTGCACAGGGATTTTGGCCTCGTTGGGCCACAGTAACGTCAAGTCAAAATAAATGACGTTCATGTGGCGCAACTTGGCGCTAGGGGCCTATAAATATACCTCAAAGTGTCCAAAATATAAAGTCATAAATATAAAGTCATGGCTTGCACTACATATTAATCATCTCAAACATAACGTGTTTGGAAAACACTTCCATTTAAAGGCCAGCCTTTTTTTAAGAGGAACCTTCATTATTTTGCAATGATTCTTTTTTTAAAAAAGGATAATAACTTTTCTCTATAGTCAAAATAGACCGCATTTGAGCTAAAGTAAAATCATAAAGGTCATGGTATGAAAACCGGGCGGCATTTGAAGTTAACTCGATCGTATCAACTAAATCATATTCCTAACCAAGCAAAAGTAAGCCTTTCCCTGAAAATAACGAAGCTCCTCACTAAATAACAAAAAAACAACAAGTATTTCCATTCAAATATCTAACATGTCACTTCAAATCCCAGAATCGAAATCATGTACATAACAGCTCACTGATTCAATGTATATCAGCTCTCCAAAGCCATGATAAGCCGCGCATATAGACACTCCGACCACTAAGTGAGACGCCATAATAAATGACCTTTCTCGCCAATTTCACACTTATTGGAGTATTGTAGAGAAATCACGTGACTGAAAATCCATTAAAGTGACACACAATTGTTATAATGCAGTAGATTATCTCATGTTAAACCCACCAAACATAGGGGGTCATTACAACCCTGGCGGACGGTGTTAAAGCTGCGGTAATATCGCAAACAGGCCGGCGGACAAAAAAAGGGAATTATGACCGTGGCAGAAACCGCCAACAAAGACAGCCACTTTAACACTCCGACCGCCACGGCGGTACAGACAAGCAGCACTGTGGTCACCGCCAACAGACAGGCGGAAGACAATGTACCGCCCATAGTATCACAACCCGCCAATCCGCAACCTTTTCCGGGGCGGATTCACCGTGGATAAAAACACGGCGGAAACAGTTTCTGCAATGGGAATACGCTCACCTTAACACATCCCACGAGGAAGGAGGACACCATGGTGCCGGAATTACAAATCCTACCTGCCCTTCTCTTCCTACTCATCTACGAAGACCAGAGGCGGCGGCGGCGAAGACAACGGTGAGTACTGCACCTACGACAAAGGGGAGGGGGAGGCAAAAGTCAGGGGGACACACACGCAACACCCCCAGCCCCACCCTCGCATATTACAAAACAAACACCAATGCATTTACAAACATCACAGTAACAACCCCCAACCCCCCCCCCGGAAGAATGCAAAGACAAAACGAAATCAGTACAAACATTGTAATGTATCAATATACATGTGTCAATTATATACAGATATATATAAACTCATACAAAGGTATATACAGTACGAGAAGTAGTGCAGATATGCACATCTCAATGTCCGTGCACCACTAGGCCAAAAATGCATGGGCGAGGCCCACACAAGATACCTGTCCACAAACGGAGAGAACACTGCTGAGGCATCAGAGAGAAAAACAACAGGCACCTCAGGGGGAAGGGAGGGGGGGGGGGCACCTCAGCCGGATTACAGCACCACGCCACATCCACGACGGGGCTCCATGTCCATTGATGTATCCTGGGGAGTGCAAAGCCACAGTCTCACAATTCTCTACAGTGTGTGGTTTGCCCACTGTTCCATCCTGGGGAGTGCAAAGCCACAGTCTCACAAGTCTCTACCGTGGGTGGTTTGCCCACTGTTCCATCCTGGGGAGTGCAAAGCCACAGTCTCACAAGTACATAACAGCCTCCACTGGTTCTGGAGGCGGACTGGTGCCCAGAGTGCTTCATCCTGTGAAGGACTGAGGTAGTGGATGCATGTCTCCACTGGTTCTAGAGGGGGACTGGTGCCCAGAGTGTTTCATCCTGTGAAGGACAGAGGTAGTGGATGGATCTCTCCACTGGTTCTGGAGGCGGAATGGTGCCCAGACTGGATTAGTCTCCCCGTGACAGTTCCTGTCCCATCACAGTCCCACCTGCACATGGGATAACGATGCTTGATGTGGTGGTCTTTTCCTTCTTCTGCGGTGCACGCCCTGTTCAGCGGTTCTTGCCCTGTTCAGCAGTGCATGCCCTGTTCAGCAGTGCTTTGCCATGGCGGTCTCTGGACTGTTCAGCGGTGCTTTGCCATGGCGGTCTCTGGACTGTTCAGCGGTGCTTTGCCATTGCGGTCTCTGGACTGTTCAGCGGTGCTTTGCCATGGCGGTCTCTGGACTGTTCAGCGGTGCTTTGCCATGGCAGGCTCTGGACTGGGCATTGGTGAGTGGCATGATGGTCCCTCATTGCCCAGCGGGGCTGTGGCTGCCAGGGCCCTCCTGGGCAATGCCTGTGGCGGTGGTCTCCTGACCAGTGACGATACTTGTGCCCTCCTGGGCAATGACTCTGGCGGTGGTCTCCTGACCAGTGACGATACTTGGGCCCTCCTGGGCAATGACTCTGGCGGTGGTCTCCTGACCAGTGACAATACTTTGGCCCTCCTGGGCAATGACTCTGGCGGTGGTCTCATGGCCAGTGACGATACTTGTGCCCTCCTGGGCAATGACTCTGGTGGTGGTCTACTTGAGCCCTCCTGGGCAATGACTCTGGCGGTGGTCTCCTGACCAGTGACGATACTTGGGCCCTTCTGGGCAATGACTCTGGCGGTGGTCTCCTGACCAGTGACAATACTTGGGCCCTCCTGGGCAATGACTCTGGCGGTGGTCTCCTGACCAGTGACGATACTTGGGCCCTCCTGGGCAATGACTCTGGCGGTGGTCTCATGACCAGTGACGATACTTGGGCCCTCCTGGGTAATGACTCTGGCGGTGCTCTCCTGACCAGTGACGATACTTGGGCCCTCCTGGGCAATGCCTATGGCGGTGGTCTCCTGACCAGTGACGACGGTGCTGGCGGTGGCGTCCAGGCCGCCGGGAAGGATGCCGCCCTTCTCCGCCGTGATGCTCACACCAGGCTGTGCAAACTTCTTCTGGCCCTTTCCCACCTTTGGAGGAGTCACAGCTAACTCTGCAACCCCCCTGGGGCCCCTGTGAGTTGTTTTGCCTCCAGGAGTCTCCAGCTGGTCCCGTCGGCCACTTTCCAACTTCAGAGCCTTTACAGGGGGTGGACTGGCAGTGCCTTGGCTCCATGTCACACTGCCTGCCCTGGTGGCCGGTGCACTCCACACACCTTGAACACGCACCACTGGTACTGGAGGCTTTTTGGCTGAGGCGCTACGACGGGACTGATGAATTGGAGGGGTGGGGTTGGGGGCAAAAAGGTCAACTTTGCAGAGGGACAGTTTCTGAAGAACACTGGGATGGGTAGCTGAAGGGGGTCTGGGAGTGGAGGAAGAGGAGGTGGTTGTAGGAGGTGTCACTCTAGGTGTTTTGGGTGCAGGTGCAGGTACTGGAGGCTGTCGTGAGGTGGATGGATGTTGGGTGTGTGGGTGCCTGCGTTTGTGTACTTTGGGAGGGGGTGTCACAGACACACTGGGAGAGGACACATGGGACGTGTAAATGGGAGTGGAGGTGGTGAGTGCAGGTGAGCGGGGTGTGGTGCTGGGTGTTCTGGTGCGAGTCCTTGTACCTGTAGATGTAGTGCATGCAGGTGAGAGTGTAGACAACACTGGGAGGGAGGAGGGAGACGATGAGGAAGGGGACACAGTGGAGGCAGTGGATGTTGCTGTGTCTGTATGTGGGTGATGCTTGTGTGAGTGCCTGTGGGATGTGTGGTGCCTATGTTTGCCTGAGCTACTTTTGTGTGTTGAGGTGTGTGCATGCTGGTCTGATGGTGTGCTTGGGATGGGCTGGGGTAAAGGGGATTGGGTCTGGGTGGAGGAAGTTGGAGGGGGGAGGCTCGACACAGGGACAATGGCTGCCATCAGTGCTGAGGCCAGAGATTGCAGGGTTCGCTGAAGGGCAGCCTGACCAGAATGAATGCCCTCCAGGAATGCATTACCGTGTTGCAACTCCCTTCTACACACTGGATGGCATTCACAATGGTAGACTGCCCAACAGTGAGTGACCTGAGGAGGTCAATGGCCTCCTCACTGAGGGCAGCAGGGCCTGAGGTGCCTGGGGCGAAGGTGATGCCCACCCTCCTGGGTGAGCGGGCACGGAGCGAACGCTGAGGGGCTGCTGGGAGGGCGGTGCTGGTAGGGGAGGTGGCAGCTGTACCTGTAGAAGTGGGGGGCACAGATGGTGCCGCCACCACAAGGGAGCTCCCATCGGCGGACGAGTCTGTGTCGCTGGTTGGTGATCCGGTGGCCGACGTGAAGCTCCCCTCGCCCTCAGTCCCACTGGTGCATTCTGAGTCCATGGTGTGGCCCTCCATGGCCATGTGGGATGCAGCTCCCTCGTGCACCGGTGCCACTGTACCTCCGCCTGATGATGTTGATGCACAAAAGAACAGGGAGAGCACAAAAAGGGGGTGGGGGACGACAGAAGAAAGACAGGTTGAGTGCATGGCATACCGCTACCGTTGGCGGACAATACAGACACAGCAGCCTCCTGCACTACGCCGTGCTCCTGGCCTCTACAGATGCAATTCCTGGGATCTGGCCTACATGGCTATGGTGGACATCTGCACACATGGATGACACAGGGGCATGAATAGCTGTACTTGGCACTCTACTGCGGTGGGGTGGAGTGCCACATGGCCTGCATTACGGAGGGACCTAGCCTATGGAAGTCGCCATGGCCTAGGGAAACCCACAGCCCTCCTCCCACACCTAGACCCCTTAACTGCGCGCAAAGTCAGCAGAATGATAGTGTACTCACCCCCTTGTGTCTGCTGTGATGCCCTCAAGCGACCATCCAACTCAGGGTAGGCCACCGCCAGGATCCGGAACATCAGGGGGGTCATGGTGCGACGGGCACCCCTCCCACTTTGGGAGGCCATCCCCAGCTGAGCCACCGCCGTCTTCTTGCTGCAGCGGCGAATGTCCTCCCATCTTTTCTGGCAGTGGGTGCCCCGTCTCCGGTGGGCCCCCAGGGTCCGGACTTCCTTGGTGATGGCACGTCAAATGTCCTTCTTCTGGTGGGCGCTGACCTACATGACATGCACAAGGGAAGAAGAGAAGTCATTACCAACTGCTCCGTCGATGTAAGTGTCCTCCTCCCTACCCTTGCCATGTGGCACATGCATTCCCAGGCCTTCATGTTCCCTGAACTCTGCCCCCTTCCCTCTTACAACCAGCCCTCTCCACCCAGGCCTAGCCCATACAACGTGCTCCCTGTGTACTTACCTGTTGGTCTGGAGGACCATAGAGTAGCGTGTACTGGGAGAGGACCCCGTCTACTAGTTTCTCCAACTCCTGAGCAGTGAAGGCAGGGGCCCTTTCCCCAGACGCAGCAGCCATTGTCGCTTCCAGACCGAGGTCACAGTAGCACTTGCAGTGTAGGTCCTCTCCTGTCGAAGGTCAGGTATCGAGTGATTGAATAGATAGAGAATGGCGGTGACGTCCGCGACGGTGACGTCCGCAGCGGTGCTTATCATCAACGCCGGCGCACTTGTTCATTGGCTCCTGGGACCCATAGGGTCCAATGTTAACCAATGCTGCATTGCGCCGCGGTCTACCACCGCCTACCGCAATGGTGTGCAACGCCAGCGCAGTTACCTCACAATACCATTGTCCCATTTCAGAGGTCAGGCAGCCGCCATTTCAGGGGCCCACATGGCTTCATTTACTTCTGCGTCACACATAGCTAGGCCTACACTCAACACACATCCAGGAATGGTTTTGTGTTTGGTGTCGTGTTCTGTGTATCTGTGTGTACATACCTGGAAATTTGTTGACTCTGTGGTCGCTGTTGACCTTCCTAGGCACCGTCAGCTGGGAAATTTGAGAAGATGCGGAATCCTCCGGTGTACCGACCGCTGGTGGACCTGTTGACAATGGAGAAGCAACATTTAATCATCACCTACAGGTTTGACCGTGCCACAATCCAGGAACTATGTACCCAGTTGGAGCCAGACCTGATGTCACCAAGCCGCCATCCCACTGGAATCCCCCCTGACGTTCAGGTGCTGTCAGTGCTCCATTTCCTTGCAAGTGGGTCTTTTCAGACAACAGTGGCCATGGCATCAGGGATGTCCCAGCCTATGTTTTCCCACGTGTTGTCCAGAGTTTTGGCTGCCCTGCTTAAACACGTAAGGTGATACATCATTTTCCCTGAGGTGGAGGATTTGCCTACAGTGAAAGGTGACTTCTATGACCTTGGACATATACCCAACATCAAAGGTGCTATTGATGGGACCCATGTAGCTCTGGTCCCCCCCCACAGGAGTGAACAGGTGTACAGGAACTGGAAGAGTTATCATTCCATGAATGTACAGATGGTATGTTTGGCAGACCAGTACATCTCCCAGGTAAATGCTATGTTCCCTGGCTCAGTGCATGACGCCTACATCCTGCGGAATAGCAGCATCCCTTATATGATGGGTCAACTCCAGAGGCACCGTGTGTGGCTATTAGGGGACTCTGGTTACCCCAACCTGTCCTGGCTACTGACCCCAGTGAGGAGTCCCAGGACCAGGGAGGAGGAACGCTACAATGAGGCCCATGGGCGGACTAGGAGGGTGATCGAACGCACCTTCGACCTCCTGAAGGCCAGGTTCAGGTGCCTCCATATGACAGGTGGTTCCCTATTCTACTCACCGAAGAAGGTGCCAGATCATCATTGCCTGCTCGATGCTTCACAATCTTGCTTTGCGACGCCAGGTGCCTTTTCTGCAGGAGAATTTTCCAGATGATGGTGTTGTGGCAGCTGTGGAGCCTGTGGAGCCTGTGGACAGTGATGAGGAGGAAGCTGAGGAAGAAGACAACGACAACAGGGAGTCAGTCATACAGCAATATTTCCAGTGACACACAGGTGAGAACATTTTCATTTTTCCCATTACATTCACTGTCACACGTCTTCCTCTATCCTGTGTGTAATTTCATAGCATTATTTGGTAACTGAGTTGTACCTTTCCATTACGGTTTCACAGGTGTGGTTACCAACGTGTGTTATCTGCTTGCATCCTTCAAGGACTTGTGATGTGTGACATAGGTATGTTGGCTTTACAACTAGAAACGCATTTTGACACTGTCATTGATAATACATTTTACCAAATCACAGACTGACTCCAGATTTTTTTGTGGTTCAAGGGTGTTTATTGAAGTGCTCAAAAATGGAGGGGGGTTGTACTATGGTGATGGGGGACGGTGGAGGAATGTCCATGGCAGAGTCCAGTCCATTGGTCAAACAGGTGCACTGGCCATATGGGCAAAGGAAGTTGAGCTGGGGCAGTTAAAGTATGGACAGGGTAACAAAGTGGGACAGTGGGAGGACAATCAGGGTGGTCTCATTTCCTGGCGGGGGTCTTGCCATCTTGCTCTGTCCTGTTCCTGGATCTCAGGGACCGCTTGCGGGGTGGTTCTCCGTCTGCAGGGGGTGGGGTGCTGGTGTGGTGGTCCTGTGGTGGGGCGTCCTGTCCACTAGCGCCGGCGGAGGTGGTGGGCAGTTCATCGTCCTGGCTAGTGTCAGGGGCCCCTTGGAGTGCCACGGTGTCCCTCAAAGTCTGCTGTATGTCCTTCAGCACCCCTACGATGGTGCCCAGGGCGGAGCTGATGGTCCTGAGCTCCTCCCTGAACCCCAAATACTGTTCCTCCTGCAGGCGCTGGGTGTCCTGAAACTTGGCCAGGACCGTCGCCATCGTCTACTGGGAGTGGTGGTATGCTCCCAAGAAAGGAGGATAGGGCCTCGTGGAGAGTGGGTTCCCTTTGCCTGTCCGCCCCCTGTCGCACAGCAGCCCTCCCAGTTCCCCTGTGTTCCTGTGCCTCCGTCCCCTGGATCGTGTGCCCACTACCACTGCCCCCAGGTCCCTGTTGTTGTTGGGGTGGTGGGTTATCCTGGGTTCCCTATAGTGGTGGACACACTGCTGATTGACGTGTCCTGGGTAGGGAGGTATGGGCCCGCTGGGTGGGTGCTGTGCTGGTGTTACCAGAGGGTGGAAGGTCAGTGTTGGGCTGTGTCTGTGCAAGGGGAACCGACTGTCCCGAGGCCCACGATGGTCCGGGCTGGTCATCAGGATCCAGTAGGGCAGAGCTGCTATCGTCACTGTGGGCCTCTTCTGTGGGTGGAGTGGAGTTGTCTGGACCCTCCGGTGTGGTGACGGTCCTTCGTGATCCTGCAGGGGCATAAGTGCATGATTATTGCATGTGTGTGTCATGGTGTGCAATGGGTGGCTCACCGTGTACACCAGTGCAAGCATTCCTGTGGGGGGGCTTGTGTGATGATGGTTGGGGGGGTGTTCTGGGTATGTGCAGTGAGCATGCTTTGGTGAGGGGTGACAATGCTTAGTTGTATCATTGAGGGCTTGGTGTTGGGATGTGTGGTTTGTGTTATTAATACATTAGTGAGGAGTTGTAGTGATAGGGGATGGTGTGAGGGTGGGGGTGTGTGATATCATGCAGGTAGGGTGGGGGATATGATAGTTAAGATTTGACTTACCAGTGTCCATTCCTCCACCGACTCCTCCGAGGCCCTCTGGATGCATGATGGTCAAGACTTGCTCCTCCCATGTTGATAGTTGTGGGGGAGGAGGTGGGGGTCCGCCGCCAGTCCGCTGAACCGCGATGTTGTGCCTGGAGACCGCTGAACGCACCTTCCCCCGTAGGTCGTTCCACCTCTTCCTGATGTCCTCCCGATTTCTTGGATGCTGTCCCACAGCGTTGACCCAGTCCACGATTCTGCGCCATAGCTCCATCTTCCTGGCTATGGATGTGTGCTGCACCTGTGAGCCAAATAGCTGTGGCTCTACCCGTAGGATTTCCTCCACCATGACCCTGAGCTCCTCCTCGGAAAACCGTGGGTGTCTTTGGCGTGACATGGGGTGGTGTAGGTGATGTGTGGGGTGTTGTATGTGTTGATGAGTGTGGTGATGTGTAGTGGTGTGTGGTGTTTTGTGCGTGGATGTTGTGTGGGTGATGGTGTTGTGTGCCTCTCTGTGGTGGGGTTGTCTATTCTATGCTCTCTCTCTGGCCTTCGTCTCTATTTTTTGGTCGTAGGGGTTTGTGGGTGTGTGTTTTATATTGTTTTGGGTGTGTGGGAGTGTTGTTTGTATGTGTATCAGGTGTGTGTATTTCGAATTGTCCAATGTGGCGGTGTTTTGGAGATGTGTGTGTATTTTGAACGCAGCGGTGTGTACCGCCAATGGAATACCACGGCTGAAAGACCGCTGCGTGGATTCGTGGGTCGTAATAGAATGGGCGTGTTTCTGTTGGCGTGGAGGTTTTGTTTTAGCCAGTTTAACACTGACCTTTGTTGAGGTGGACTTGTGTGGGTGTCTGAATTTCAGCGGATTCCGAGATGTGGGTCATAATAGCTGTGGCGGGATTCCACGGTCACGGCGGTGTATTGGCAGTCTTCTACACGACGGTAAGCGCCTTTTACCGCCAATGTTGTAATGAACGCCATAATTCTAGTGACATAAATAGTCAATATAAAAATAAGGTTTTTTTAGACTTCTAAGTGACTGTATGGGCAATATAACTTTACTTTGGACACTCTTGGCCTGATTACGACCTTGGTGAAGGGCATTACCCCATCCCAAATGTGACTGATATCCCGCCCGCCGTATTACAAGTTCCATTATATCCTATGGAACTTGTGAAATGGCAGACGGCATATCTGTCACATTTGGGAGGGATTAATCCCCTTTGCTAAGATCGTAATCAGGCCCTTTATGTTTTGGTGCTACTATGTTTTAAGTTGCACGTTGGTGTAACAATTCTGGGTTTTTGAGCATTGTGACCTTATTCCTGTGTTTATATGATTGAATGACAACTTACTTTTTATTTTATTTCCTATTTTGAGAATTTTAGAGCTATTATGGTTAGTTACATGTGTATTGAGTCAAACAGCCGTTAGGGATGGATTAATAAATAGTTACACTTTAAATGATTTTTTGGAAAATAAATTAGGGGGTACTACATTTACATAGTGGTACATTCAAATGGAATATTTGGGGTTGTGGATAAACTTGGGCCCATATTTACACCTTTTTTGCGCCACATTTGTGTCATTTTTTGATGCAAAAGTGGCACAAACTTATAAAATACAATTATATTTTGTAAGTTTGTGCCACTTTTGCATCAAAAAATTACATAAATGCAATGCAAAAAAGGTATAAATATGGGCCTTGATGTCTACAATGTCTCACAATACTTGGAAACATTGATGGTGTATAAATGGAATTATTTCTTCAGTGAGAATATTTTTCCAGATTTATTTTACGGTGTCTCTGTGTGGGGTCAAAAATCATTAAAATAAATATACTGTTAAGATATCATGAAAACATAAGGGGCTACTGTACCTCCTGGATTGATCCTATTGGGATAGATATCATGCCTAAGACTTTACTATTCAAGCCCTCTCCTGGTTACTAACAATGAACATGTACAAGTTGTTATGATGAGGAGAAAATAAATTTAACTAATGATGAATATACTACAGGAATCACTCAGTAAGCACACCGAAATTATGTTTATAGACACAATAAGGCTGGTGAAAAAGTATCATAAGGTATTTCGGTGGAATTACATTTTTTGTTTTTTGGTTTTGTGTCATCGGTTTATGTTTCATATGGATTGATGTTTTAACATGACTTAATATTTCTAGAGGAAAAGGTATATATTTAAATGTTTAATCTTTAACACGTTTCGATGTATGTTGATACGGTTTTTATTTCTATCATTGTCCTTAATTGTTGAGACGTATTGTTCACCTGCTTATCTGTCAAAATTATGGTGATGTACGACATTGTAAATTAGAGCTATGAGTATTTTATATGTTTGTCCTTTGCAGCTCTGAGGAAGTTCACAGGTAGTGAAAAAAACACCTTGGCTGTTCTCTGTTTTGGTGAAGAAAATAAAGACTTCGTTGGGCTGCTATAATACTGTTAATTTCACTGTGCCAACAGTATCACAAATGAATGAACCTCTGAATAGAGGACCATGTGATGTGTGCTGTACAGGACGGTATTCAGTGTCAGGTAAAATAGACCATGAAGTTTTACATGTACATTTGAAACACAAGCCAAAGGGAAAGTGCATAGCAGAAATGGCTGCCCAAACAGTCCAATATTAGCCATGTCCAGTGTGGGAGGTCTGCCTGAACAGGGGGTGTCTGAGCCACTGGTGTAAAGAAATGCGCATTAGTTCAACCTTAGAAATCTTGAAACCATTATGTATGAGACAAGTATTGCGAAGTCAGCCATTACTCCAAGATACATGACATAATACTTTACACTGATGATACACACAACAAAGGCATGCTGTCTCAGAATCCGACACAAGAAATGTAACCACTTAACCTCACACTGGACAGTGCCTGGACCATCCTTTTGCCATTGCACCCAGCAGTGATAAGGTCCTTGCTTGACAGTCATGGTGTAGGCATTGCATTTCTTCACATAAATGCATGTGTGATGACTATTTACCCTGTAGTGTTCAGGACACTACAAGTCCCAGGATGCACTTTGGTCAGTGCTTCCAATGGGATCATGGGACATTGGCCTTATGACTGCTCTATGAATTGCAGGGATGATGTGAAAAAAAGACATGAGAGGCACAGAAAAAACATGCATGAGCCAGCAACCAACACTAGAAATTGAACCACTTGACATCACACTGGACAGTGTGTGGGCCATCCTTTTGGCATTGCTCCCAACAGTGATAAAGCCCTTGCTTTACCAGTCATGGGTCAGCATTGGATTTCTTTACATAAATGCATAAGTGATGGCTATTTCCCTTGTCATATTCAGGTCACTACAGTCCCAGTATGCACTTTGGTCAGAACTTACAATGTGATCCCCCACGGTATTGGCCTTATGACTGCTGCAGCAATTGCCCAGATTCTGTACATGGTGACATGTGATACATGTTGGTATAGGTCTATCACCACTCACACCATGCTACCAGACACAGTATGCCGGCAATGTACTTACCAGATCTCTGATGCTCCAAATCCTTCAGTTGAGCATGGAGGGTAGGCCAGGCTGTACTCAGGACCCTCCTGTACAGTGGTGTGAGGCGGCGCTAATGCATGTGCAGCTGGGAGGGCTGTCCAACAGTTCTTGGGTCCTCAGTCAGGCCCAATGTATCAGGTCCTCTCAGTGCTTGCAGCATGTCCTGGCCCAATGGTAGTTTACACCCACTGCAATGCAGCACTGCACAATCTGATCACAGATCCTGGCATAAGCTGCATTGCTCAGCTGCTCTTCGGGCCCCCATAAAGCTGAAGGTAGTTGTCCAGCACCCCCCCAGCTAATATGTCAATTCCCTTTCACTGAAGTGGGGTGCCCTCTCCTCAACTCATTCATCCATGCTAGGGGCAGTAAGGGTGCAGTGAGCATCAGAATGGGAGATGATCCTGTCTGTAGCAGACAATGACTCATAATGACAAGAAAATGGCCGCCTGCAAATACATGTCATGGACTTCCTGCCTTATATTTCCTCTGTGTCATTTCTTGTTGATTATTATTGGGTTCCGGCCCGTCGCCAGAGTCTATGCCCCGAGTGTGGATCCGCTTGCAGGGTGTGGCATCTGAAATGAGAACGGAAATTTTAAAAAAGAAAAGGAAAATCAAACATGACCTATGCAAATGTGTAGGAAGGGCATGAATACTAGGGGATGAATGGAATGTTTTGTGGTTACACTGTACACTACAACTTCCCAGCACAGTTTGGCCCATTGCATTGCATCATGGTACATGTGGTCAACATATCTTGCTCACATCTAGGAAAACTGTGCTGTATCACCAATCCAGGCGCAGGTAGTGATGTCAATCCCTAACAAATAGTACGAAGTACAAAAAGTGCCAGAGGTACAGAGTATGACTGGGAAGCCACTGCAGCACTGGCAAGTTTGTCACACCAGCCACAACAAAGGAACAGTAAAGGCAAGTGTGTGGATGATGCAGGATTTCTGATTTGACAACATGCACAGGCAATCTTTTGACACTTGGGGACAGCTGTTCTATATAGACATCATGTATGGCTTGCAAAGTAATCTCAGGATGGCATATGTGGACAGAGTGTTGCGAGTCCACCACTAATCATTGACAACTGACTGCAACCTACACGAAGACTATGACACAAGATATTGCTCTGGTAAAAAAAAGTGTCAACCAGCTGGTCACTCACCTGCATACTCTGCCCTCTGTTTTTGTACAATGGCCTGGTTGCCTGGATTCAGAGCTAGCTGAGGGTCCAGAGGTATGTGTAAGCCATGATGTAGTGCTATGTTGTGCAAAACACAACAGGCTACTATAACCTTGCACACAACTTGAGGAGAGTACAGCAGCACCCCCATACAGTGAAGACATCTGAATCTTGATTTCAGGAGCCCAAAACTGTGTTCAATGATGGCTTGTGTACGTCTGTGAGCCCCATTGTACCTCTGCTGTTGTACAGTGGTTGCACGTCTGTATGGTGTGAGGAGATGAGGGGAGAGAGCATACGTAGCATCACCTGGGGAAGGAAATTGAGAGATATTTAAAATGTCCCTCATGCATCCTTATAGTACATGGTGTATGAAGTGGTATATACTGTGTCTGTTGGGGGCATGAAGATCAGCTTTTTCTAATGTTTGTGCACATGTACAGGTACAATTATACAAATCATACTTGTGTGGTGCTTGGTACTTACCCAGTAGCCACATGTTGCCAAACTCTCTCACTGCCATCCGTTGAGCAAGAGATGACATGAAGAATACATAGCTGTCATAGTATGGTGCTGTTCCGCATTATGAAGGAATCATGGGCTGATCCAGGATAACAGGCACACACATTTGAGATGTAGAGATCTGCCAGACACCTTGCACACTGAAGGAATAGAAGTTCTTTTTATTGCAATTGACTTGTTCAGTGACCTGGGGTGGCACCAAGCCAACATGTCTGCCATCAAAGGTTCCCACCACATGTGAAAGATGGGCAAAACCATAGAAGTCAGCCTTCACATTTGGCTAAATCCTTACGTCAAGGGAACATGACATAGTTGTCAATGTGTTTCAGCATTGCAGAGAGGATATCCTTCAATACCAGACTGAACATAAGTTGGAACATGCCACCAGATAGGGCCAATGTATGTTGGAAGGACCCTGTGGCCAGGAAGTGCAATGCTGACGTGACTTATACAATGGGTGGTATGAAGGTTGGAGTACTGTTAGCTGGCTTCAGATCTGGCTCCAACTGGCAGGATAAGTTCACTATTGTTTGCCTATTTAGATGGTACAGCTGTATGATGTAGTATTCTTTCATGGGCTGAAGGTCTGGCAGTGGATGGTAGACATGAGTTTGTTGCATCCTCCGTCTCCCAGGGTACCTATTTGTGACAAGACATGATTTGTAACATTAGTCAGTGCTCCACAGCAACATACGTTATACAGGCCAACAATATAATGTGAGATAGAATTTTTGACTCAATAGACATGGCATACAGTACTCCTCCCAGCTGGCAACTACAAAGGGTCACATGTGATCCCCATGGATGTCCACACATGTGTCCACAACATGGATTTGAGTGATACCAAACTATATGCTATATAATTGCTCCTCGAAATATGACTGCATTTTCTGAGCGTCAAAAGCTACCTTCAGCGGTGGTGGCCTGTGCACTGCCATCACATGCCATCTGTGCCCTGAAACACACTATACTGGTGGTTGTGTAGTAGGACCTACATAACAAGAGAGCATGAGGATGTTTGTGATGTTCCCACAGATCCAATCTATGTGTGTATGCATGTTCCAACCTTGACGTATGCAGCCAAAGGCTAATGTTGTTGCCTGTGGTGGTCAAGGCCCAATGGCTGTGTGAGTGGCAGTCATGGCCCCGTATGTGGCAGACATGACCATCATGTTCTGCAAATTCACTCAATTGACTCCTGACACTGCTACCAGCAACACTTCCACTCCTTCCGGTGCTGTGTGCCACCGCTGGGAGTGATCATGCCACATCCAGCAGGTGATAGGGTCCTTACCTTCTCTCCAGAGGAGCTGTACAGGCTTGTAAATGAGGTCCTTCCCCTGAATGGACATCTCTATGATTCACCAGAGGAGTAGGTCAGAACCTCATATGCACAATTGACTCTGTTCAACACCACCCTTTCCCTCCTCACAGACTAAAATGTGCCCCTGTGTTGTAATTGGACTTCTTGTGTGTGTGTTGTTGCAGTCTGTGTGGCATCAATAGGAAGTACATGGTGCAGGTATTGGTGAACAGTACTATGGCGGTCATTCTAACCGCCGCCCGCCTGGCGGGAACCACCGAATGACCGCACCGCGGTCAAAAGACAGCGGCGGTCATTCTGGCTTTCCCGCTGGGCCGGCGGGCGACCGCCAAAAGGCCGCCCGCCGGCCCAGCGGGAAAGACCCAGCAACGATGAAGCCGGCTCCGAATGGAGCTGGCGGAGTTGCTGGGGTGCGACGGGTGCAGTGGCACCCGTCGTGATTTTCAGTGTCTGCAAAGCAGACACTGAAAATCAATATGGGCCCTGTTAGGGGGCCCCACGACACCCGTTCCCGCCATCCTGTTCCTGGCGGTAAACACCGCCAGGAACCTGGGCCAGGGGAAAACCGGCGGGAAACCGCTGGTTCCCCTTTTCTGACCGCGGCTTTACCGCTGCGGTCAGAATGGCCCAGGAAGCACCGCCAGCCTGTTGGCGGTGCTTCCGCGGTCCCCGGCCCTGGCGGTCATGGACCGCCAGGGTCGGAATGACCCCCTATATGTTGTGTTCATTAACATTGCATTGTTTGATACGTTTTGGGGTCCTATATCCTCCTCGTGTTGGATGCGCATAACTAGGCAAAGAGACCTTACTGCCATCCAATGACATTTCTTTCTTTATGATGGTTGTAAATGTCAGACAACATGTATGTGCATCACAGCATGAGCTGTGAGTACATCTTGCCTGAGTCATTTGAGGATCTTGTAAGCAATGTGGATAGTGCCATAGAACTTTCTACCCACATCTGGCCTTGCAATAATGTTGTTTTGAAGGCATTTCATCACTCACTCTGCCCTTCAGGTTGCCACACAAAGCACAAGCCACATTGCTGATGGGCACATGATTTCCTGTATTGCATGGAAGTGAGGGAAATGTGAGTGTCATGTAGGTTCTGTATGTTCAGACTGCAGAGACCAGGGCCTGTAAAATGTATCTCCCAGTTCAAAATATAGGGGGTCATTCTGACCCTGGCGGTCGGTGATAAAGCGGCGGCCAACCCGCCAACAGGCTGGCGGTCCAAAAAATGGAATTCTGACCCTGGCGGGAACCGCCAACAGAGCCCGCCACTTTAACACTCCGACCGCCACGGCGGGACACACAAACAGCGCGGCGGTCACCCCCAACAGGCAGGCGGCAGACAATGTACCGCCCACCCTATCACAACTCACCAATCCACCACCTTTTCCGGGGCGGGAACACCGCCGATAAAAACACGGCGGAAACAGACTACGAACGGGAAAACGCTCACCTCTATACACTCCACGAGGACGGAGGACAGCATGGAGCCCGAATTGAACATCCTACCTGCTCTCGTCTACCTGCTCATCTACCACGAGTACGAACACCGGCGCAGACGACAATGGTGAGTACCGCACCTACGACACAGGGGAGGGGGGGAGGAGGAAGGGTTACGGGCACACACATACGCAATACACCCACCCCCCAACTATCTACACACCAATGCAGAACACCAAGTCAAAGTGACCCCACCCAAACACCCCGGAATAATGAAAAGATATAATTAAAGTGAAAAACCAAATTTATGTATAAAATAGGTTAATTGAAGTCATGGTAAAATAGGAAAATGAATAAAAAAAAATCAAGTTTAAACATTGCGTAACAGATAAATAGAGGCAATAAGTCCAGCACAGTCACTGAAATTTCAACTGTCCGTGGGCCAAAGTGTATCAACACATGGGCAAAGCCCACACAGGAGACCTGAGTCCGTTGGAGAGAACACTGCAGGGGCATCAGATAATAACACTACAGGCACCTCGGGGGAAGGGAAGGGGGGGCACCACAGCCACATGAGTCCACGACGCCAGATCCAAGAAGGGGCCACCATGCCCACTGTTCAATCCTGGGGAGTGCAAAGCCACAGTTTCTCAAGTCTCTACAGTGGGTGGCTTGCCCACTGTCATATCCTGGGGAGTGCAAAGCCACAGTCTATCAAGTGGATAACAGTCTCCACAGGCAATGGAGGAGGCAGGGTGGCCCGAGTGCAGCGTGAACCATAGCTCGACACAGAACCGGCACAGTCATTGGGCCAGCGGTGCTTGAGATGGCGGGGCCCAGCGGAGCGGTCCTTGAGACGGCGGGGCCCAGCGGAGCGGTGCTTGAGACGGCGGGGCCCAGCGGAGCGGTGCTTGAGATGAAGGGCCCAGCGGAGCGGTGCTTGAGACGGCAGGGCCCAGCGGAGCGGTGCTTGAGATAAAGGGCCCAGCGGAGCGGTGCTTGAGACGGCGGGACCCAGCGGAGCGGTGCTTGAGATGGCGGGGCCCAGCGGAGCGGTGCTTGAGACGGCGGGCCCAGCGGAGCGGTGCTTGAGATGGCGGGGCCCATCGGAGTGGTGCTTGACAGGAAGGGCCCAGCGGAGCGGTGCTTGACAGGAAGGGCCCAGCGGAGCGGTGCTTGACAGGAAGGGCCCAGCGGAGCGGTGCTTGAGACGGCGGGGCCCAGCGGAGCGGTGCTTGAGACGGCGGGGCCCAGCGGAGCGGTGCTTGAGATGAAGGGCCCAGCGGGGTGGTGCTTGAGACGGCGGGGCCCAGCGGAGCGGTGCTTGAGATGAAGGGCCCAGCGGAGTGGTGCTTGAGACGGCGGGGCCCAGCGGACCAGTGCTTGAGACGGCGGGGCCCAGCGGTGCTTGAGACGGCGGGGCCCAGCGGAGCGGTGCTTGAGATGAAGGGCCCAGCGGGGCGGTGCTTGAGACGGCGGGGCCCAGCGGAGCGGTGCTTGAGACGGCAGGGCCCAGCGGAGCGGTACTTGAGATGGCAGGGCCCAGTGGAGCGGTGCTTGAGACGGTGGGGCCCAGCGGAGCGGTGCTTGACAGGAAGGGCCCAGCGGAGCTGTGCTTGACAGGAAGGGCCCAGCGGAGCGGTGCTTGAGATGAAGGGCCCAGCGGAGCGGTGCTTGAGACGGCGGGGCCCAGCGGAGCGGTGCTTGACAGGAAGGGCCCAGCGGAGCGGTGCTTGAGATGAAGGGCCCCTGTTCAGCGGTGCTCCTCCCGGCGGGGCCCTGTTCAGCGGTGCCTTTCTGGACGGCGGGCCCTGTTCAGCGGTACCTTTCTGGACGGCGGGGCCCTGTTCAGCGGTGCTCCTCCCGGCGGGGCCCTGTTCAGCGGTGCCTTTCTGGACGGCGGGGCCCTGTTCAGCGGTGCCTTTCTGGACGGCGGGGCCCTGTTCAGCGGTGCCTTTCTGGACGGCGGGGCCCTGTTCAGCGGTGCCTTTCTGGACGGCGGGGCCCTGTTCAGCGGTGCCTTTCTGGACGGCGGGGCCCTCTTCAGCGGTGCTTGTTCTGTAAGTCAAGGGAGTCAGACCTGGCCATGACTCCCTGCTCAGTCGCCCTCCGACCGTGCAGTTGCTGGACCGTTCGGTGACGGTGTCCTGGGCCCTTGGGTGTCCTCCTTCACACCCGAGATGGGACTTGTGGGGCCCTCCTGGTCCGCGCTCCTGCTGGCTGACTTCTCCGCCCTGCTGCCCTTGCCCTCCTTCAATGTGGCTCTCTGGGCCTTGCCTCCCCTGGATGTTGTGGCAGGTGAAGTGGCAGAACTTTGGTCCTTGGGGGCAGCCGTGTCAGTCTTCTCCCGGCGACCCCTTACTTTACGGGTCCTCTTTCCAGGGGGGGGCTGGCTGTCCCCTTGCTGCTGACCGATGTATCACTGCTGGCAAAGGGGGGACTCCAAAATCCATGCACTACGGTGACCCTTGAAGCCGGGCTGGTGGTGGCTGAGGCGCTCTTGGGACTCTTAGCAGATGGAGGAGGGGGGTCAGGTGAGGGAAAGAGGTCAAGAGTGGAGAGGTAAACTTTTTTAGGACCAAGGTAAAGGGTAGGTGTAGTGGTTATGGGAGTGGAGGAAGAGGAGGTTGTTGTAGGAGAGTCAGGTGTGCTGTCATTGGGTGAAGGTGCATGGGCTGGAGGCTGTCGTGAGGTGGTTGGCTGTTGGGTGGGTGGCTGCCTGCGTTTGTGTGTCTTGGAAGAGGGGGTGACAGACACACTGGGAGAGGACACAGGGGACGTGTAAATGGCAGTGGGGGTGGTGACTGCATGTGTGCGGACTGTACTGGAGGGTGTGCTGGTGACGGAAGTACTGGCTGTTGGTGGTGTGCATGCAGGTGTGAGTAGAGACGTCACAGGGAGGGAGGAGGGAGACGAGGAGGTGGGGGACACAGAGGTGGTAGTGGCTGTTGGCATGTCTGCATCTGGGTGTTGCTTGGGTGAATGTTTGTGTGATCTGTGGTGCTTATGTCTGGATGAGCTGCCCTTGGGTGTTGAGGTGTGTGCAGGCTGGTCTGATGGTGTGGGTGGGATAGGCAGAGGAACAGGAGACAGAGACAGGCTGGAGGCAGTTAGAAGAGGGAGGCTGGAAACAGGGACAATGGCTGCCGTCAGTGCTGAGGCCAGAGCATTGAACGATCGTTGATGGGCAGCCTGACCCGAATGAATGCCCTCCAGGTATGCATTGCTACGATGCACCTCCCTTTCTACCCCCTGGATGGCATTCAAAAGGGTAGACTGCCCAACAATGATGGTCTGATGGTCTCACTGAGGGCAGCAGGGGTAACAGGGGCAGGGCCTGAGGTGCCTGGGGCGAAGGAGACGCCCGCCTTCTTGGGCGAGCGGGCACGGAGCGAAGGCTGAGGGGCTGCTGGGAGGGCGGAGCTGGTGCGCTGGGTGGCGGCTGTACCTGTAGAGGCGGGGGGCACGGATGTTGCCGCCACCGCTAGGGAGCTCCCATCCGAGGACGTGTCGGTGTCGCTGGGGTCACCACGGGTCCCCGTTGTGAAGCTCCCCTCGCCCTCCGTATCACTGGTGGCCTCGGTGTCTGTGCCATGGCCCACCGGGGCCTTGTGAGTTGCAGCTCCCTCGTGCTCCGGTGCCAAATCTCCTCCGCCTGATGATGCTAATGCACACATGCACAAGAAGATAAAGAAAAAGGGTGGGGGGAGAAATAAAAACAGGTTGAGTGCATGCATTGTCAACACCGTTGGCGGAGAGGACAGACACAGGAGCCTTATACACTAAGCCGCGCAATCGGGGTACACTACTCAGTACTTGTGACTAGGCCAACAGGTCTAGGGACAACAAACGCGCACATGGGTGATGCAGGACCATGGATAGCTGTACTTGTCACCCTACAGAGGTGGGGGGCGGGGGCACAGGGACATGGCTAAAGGAGAGGACTACACTACAGAAAGCGCCCTGGCCTAATGTCACCCACAGCCCTCTTCCCCACCCAGGCACCTCCACTGCGCGTAAAGATAGCTGAATGTGCTGGTACTCACCCCCTTGTGTCTGCTGTGATGTCCTCACGCGCCCATCCAAAACGGGGTAGGCCACCGCCAGGATCCGGGACATCAGGGGGGTCAGGGTACGACTGGTACCCCTCCTAGGTTGGGAGGCCATCCCCAGCAGTGACTCGGCGGTCTTCCTGGTCTCGCGGCGGATGTCCTCCCACCTCTTGCGGCAGTGGGTGCCCCGTCTGTTGTGGACCCCCAGGTTCCGGACTTCCTTGGCGATGGCATGCCAAATGTCGACTTTCTGATGGGCGCTGACCTATTTGACATGTACAGGGTGGAATTGGAAATATCATCAATTTTCCGCATGATAGATGCGATTGGCCCCCCCTCCCCAACCTTGCCATGTGGCACATGCTCTCATCTGTCGTGCCTTGCACTCGTCGTTGTCTCCCCACCCCACCATCTAATATCCACCCCACTCAACACAGGCATAGCCCATTCAACGTGCACACAGTGTACTTACCTGTTGGTCTGGAGGACCGTAGAGTCGCGCATACTGGGGCAGGACCCCATCCACAACTTTCTCCAACTCTTCTGTAGTGAAGGCAGGGGCCCTTTCCCCAGTCGCAGCAGCCATTGTCTCTTCCAGACCGAGTTCACAGCAGCACTTGCAGTATAGGTCCTCTCCTGTGGATGATCAGGTCTCGAGTGATTAACCAGATAGAAAATGGCGGTCACGCCCGCGGCGGTGCGTACCACGACTGCCGGCGCACCTAGTCATTGGCTCGTGAAACCCATAGGGTTAGATGTTAACCAATGCGGCTTGGCGCCGCGGTCTTCGACCGCCTACCGCCACGGTGTGTCACGCCAGCGCATTGACCTCACATCCCACGGTCACACTTCTCAGGTCAGGCAGCCGCCATTTCAAGGGCCCACATGGCTTAATTTCTACTGCGTCACACAGGCCTAGGCCTTGCATTGCCACTCATACAAGCCATTCAATGCATTGAGAATCGTGTACTGGTCAAGCTGTAGTTACGTACCTGTGGGTTGCTTGACTCTGTACTCCATGTTGTCCTTCCTAGGCACCGTCCGCTGGGACTTGCGAGGAGAAGGATGAATCCTCCCGTGTACCGACCGCTGGTGGACCTGTCGACAATGGAGGAACGTCATATAATACTTCGATACCGACTTGACCGAGCCACTATACATGAACTGTGTGCCCAGCTGGAGCCAGCACTGATGTCCCCAATCCGCCAACCCACAGGAATTCCCCCTCTGGTGCAGGTTCTGTCAGTCCTCCATTTTTTGGCAAGTGGGTCTTTTCAGACAACAGTGGCCATGTCATCAGGGATGTCTCAGCCTATGTTTTCTAAGATTTTGTCCAGAGTGTTGTCTGCCCTGACGAAATACATGCGGAGCTACATTATTTTCCCTGAGGAGGGTGATTTGGCCACTGTGAAGGGTGACTTCTATGCCCTTGGACATATCCCCAACATCATTGGTGCCATTGATGGGACCCATGTGGCCTTAGTACCCCCAAAAGACGATGAGCAGGTGTACAGAAACAGGAAAAGTTACCATTCAATGAATGTGCAGGTGGTCTGTTTGGCTGACCAGTACATCTCCAATGTAAATGCCAAGTTCCCTGGGTCAGTGCATGACGCGTATGTTATGCGAAATAGCAGCATCCCCTATGTGATGGAACAGCTACAGAGACAACGTGTGTGGCTAATAGGTGACTCTGGTTACCCCAACCTGCCTTGGCTACTGACCTCAGTGAGGAATCCCCGGACCAGGGCAGAGGAACGGTACAATGAGGCCCATGGGTGATCTAGGAGGATCATAGAAAGGACCTTCGGCCTCCTGAACGCCAGGTTTAGGTGCCTGCATATGACAGGGGGATCCCTAATGTACTCACCAAAGAAGGTGTGCCAGATCATCGTGGCCTGCTGTATGCTTCACAATCTTGCATTGCGACGCCAGGTGCCTTTCCTGCAGGAGGATGGTCCAGATGGTGGTGTTGTAGCAGCTGTGGAGCCTGTGGAGAGTGAAGAGGAGGAAGACGACGGGGACGACACGGACAACAGGGACACAGTCATACAACAGTATTTTCAGTAGCACACAGGTAAGAATCCCCCACGGCATTTTACATTTACTTCTGGCCTCCTGCATCTCTACTTTCTGTGTTTCCCCCCAGTTCCTTTCAAATGAATTGTGACTTTCCCTTCCCTTTTCAGAGCTGTATGACCCACTGCGTGACTTCTGGTTTGTTCGCCCATGGAGTAAAGCACATTGACATTGGTATGTTGTCATCACAATGTAACTGAACATTTTTGAACCGTTATGTGTAATACATTTGTTAAGAATACAAGCAGACTCCTGAGTGTTTTAAGTGCAATTAGTGATTTATTTAAAGTGCTACATATAGGTCCAGGATAGTAAAACGGTGATGGGTGGGGGTGGAGTGATGTCCATGGCAGAGTCCAGTTCTCGGTCGCACAGGTGCATTGTCCATATGCCTGTGGAAGGATGGAGCAGGGGCAGTTCAAGGTTGGACAGGGTGACAATGTGGGACAGTGGAATGACATCCGGGGGTATCTTATGCTGGCGGGGGTCTTGGCATCCTACTCTGTCTTCCTTTGTGATCTCAGGTTCCTCTTGCGGGGTGGTTGATCTTCAGCAGGAGGTGGGGTTCTGGTGGCCCGTTGTTGTGTGGGGGCCTCCTGTCCACTAGCGCCGGCGGAGGTGGTAGGCTGTTCCTGGTCCAGGCTGGTGACAGGGGCCCTTTGGGGTGCCACATGGTCCCGCAATGTGGTGACTATTAGGTTCAGGGCCAGGACGATGTTCCTGAGCTCCTCTCTGTACCCCATGTACCGTTCCTCCTGCTGTGCCTGGATCTCCTGGAACCTGGCCAGTACCGTCGCCATCGTCTCCTGGGAGCGGTGGTATGTTCCCATGATGGTGGTGAGGGGCTCTTGGAGAGTCGGTTCCCTGGGCCTGTCCTCCCCCCCTGTCGCACTGCAGCCCTCCCAGTTGCCCTGTTTCCCCGGGCCTCTGTCCCCTGGACGGTGTGCCCACTACCACTGCCCCCAGGTCCCTGTTGTTGTTGGGGTGTTGGGTCAGCCTGGGTGCCCTGTAGTGGCGGACACACCGCTGATTGACCTGTCCTGGAGACAGAGGCATGGGCCCGCTGGGTGGGAGCTGTGCTGATATTCCCAGAGGGGGTTAGGTCTGCTGTGGCCTGTGTCTGTGTGTGGGGAACCGACTGTCCAGAGGTCCCCGATGGTCCGGGCTGGTCATCAGGTTCTAGGTCGACAGAGCTGCTGTCCTCACTGGGGGCCTGTTCTGGGGGTGGGATGGACATATCTGGACCCTCCTGGCCGGTGTGTTGGCGTTCGGGCCCTGCAGGGGTGAAAGAGTATGGTTATTGCTTCTGTGTGTTCCATGGCGTGCGATTTGTGGGTGCCCTTGTCCCCCAGTGCTGGCATTCCCTTGTGGCAGGAGTTGTGAGGGTGGTTTGTGGGGGGGATGGGTATGTGCAGTGGTCATGCATAGGTGATGGGTGTCCATGGTTTGTGTTGGCATTCAGGGTTTGGTTTTGGGTTGGGTGGGTTGTGCTGGTGAGACATTGGCAGGGAGGATGTGTGCTGGGGGGTTGGGGGTGAGGGTGGGGGTGTGGGTTGGCATGCTGGTGGTTGGGGGGGGAGTAGTTGAGACTAGACTTACCAGAGTCCATTCCTCCGCCTACTCCAGCGAGGCCCGCAGGATGCAGGATGTTCAAGACCTCTTGCTCCCATGCTGTGAATTCGGGAGGAGTGGGTGGTGGTCCGCCGCCAGTCTTCTGCACAGCGATGTTGTGTCTTGAGACCATCGACCGTACCTTCCCCCGTAGGTCGTTCCAGCGCTTTCGGATGTCTTCCCGGTTTCTGGGATGCTGTCCCACAGCGTTGACCCTGTCGACGATCCTTTGCCATAGCTCCGCCTTCCTGGTTATTGTGGTGTGTTGCACCTGTGTGCCGAAGAGCTGGGGCTCTACCCTTATTATTTCCTCCACAATGACCCTGAGTTCTTGGTCCGAAAACCTGGGGTGTCTTTGGGGTGCCATGGGGTGGTGTGGATGAGGTGTGGGGTGGTGTTTGTGGTGATGTGAGTGGTGGTGTGTGGTGATGTGTGCGTAGATGTGGTGTGGTTGATGATGTTGGGTTCCTGTGTGTGTTGGGGTTTTCGATTGCTGTGCTCTCTCTCTCTCTCTCTCTATCGCCTTCTCTCCGATTTCCTACTAGTGGGGGTTTGTGGGTGATGTGGGTGTGTGTTTTATAGTTGCTTGGATGTGTGGGAGTGGTCTTTGTATGTGTATCAGGTGTGTGTATTTCAAATTGTCCAATGTGGCTGTGTTTTGGAGCTGGGTGTGTATTTTGACCGCGGCGGTGTGTACCGCCAATGGAATACCGCGGTTGAATGACCGCCGCGTGGATTCGTGGGTCGTAATGGCATGGGCGTGTTTGTGTTGGCGTGGCGGTGGAGGTTTGGTCATCTCCAGTTTATCGCTGCCCGCTGATGAGGCGGCCTTCCGTGGATGTCGGGTTTTTGGCGGCTTGGCAGTTGTGGGTCAGAATGACCGTGGCGGTTTACCGCGGCCGCGGCGGTAGAATGGTGGTTTTCTGACCGGCGGTAAGAGCCTTTTACCGCCGAGGTCAGAATGACCCCCATAGTCTAAGCTGTGGGACAGTCACTGTGGCTATACAACTGTGGCACTGTGCCCACTCACTATAGACCAGTAGATCCTGTCATGTAGCCAATATGATGCTCTAGTGGCAACACTTGCCCTGAATGCCCAAGTCCATTGACTAGATTAGGACTGGGTACTGAGGTATATCCCTGAACTAGTCAATATGTGCATTTTGCATCTTTGTCAATGTGTGTCCTTGACTCATGACAGGTCCCTTACTCCCACAGCTCTGTTGTCATATTCAGATATGTCAAAATTGTCCTGTACAGCCTTACTGCACAAATGACAGAACTACAGTGCAGACAGTGTGTAAATTCCTAGGAGACCATGACATTTGACTTAGCAGCTTCAGCAAATAGCAGGCATTGTACACTTCATACCTTTGTATGTTGGATGCCATCTCTGTATTTTGGACACAGATGTCCAAAGGAGTGTCCTGTGGCACCAGTACATACCACAGATCCCCCCTGTAGTGGCATGAGTCTGCATTTGGTACCCCACATATCTGCACATGCAAAGGGAAGACAGTCTCTTTACCCACCAGGCAACCCCCTTCATTGTTACTCAAGTTAAAGGCCAAAGTCTGTACTATGGAAGTTTCCTGTAAGGGCTGTATGCAGTGAGTCAATCTTGCAGACTGTGAATGTGTTGATCCAGTTAGGACTAAGGAGTATACCCTTCAGAAGCCACATATGTGTTCAGTGTTTCACTGTGGCTCACATCACAGTACAGTGCTGAAGACAAGGCTACCTGATCTGAGTAAGTTTGCTTAGTCATTGTAGGCCATGAGCAGGGTAGTCGGTCATCTGCAGATGGATTCAAAAGTGTGTAGTCATGTCCCTGGACTTATTGGCATGTGTGCTTTACACTTATGGTGTGTTGACAAATTGACCATTGTTTGCTTTGTGTTTCTGACGTGTGTGACAACCATTTTGGCAAAAACTTGTGATTGTAATCACTTGATTTCTCTCCTGCATCCATACAGGTAAAGGTCCATCAGAAGAAGGAGATATGGAGAGCCCTCGCCAGGAAGGTGCTTACCCTGGGAGTCACAGCTGGCAGAGCACCCTCTGTCACAAGAGGTGGGTAAACCTGAGAGGCTGGGCCCCGAAGATCACAGAGGTCCAGCTGGGGCACGTTGAACCATGACTACCCTAATGGCCAACTTTCTGGTGGTGGTGTACCAGGACTTTGATGGGCATTTGAGGGGAAGACAGCAGCCACAAGGGCTTGAGTACATGGCATATTCCTGCATGTCACATAGCCAAGTTAATGTGCTAATCAATCACTCACTCACTTGTTAAGCTCGCTACTCACCCGATAGGGTCTCAAGACACTGTGGGGGCTGCTACTGCTCAAATAGCCAGGTCTTGAGACATTTCCTGATGGTCAGGAGGTCCTGGGTCAGATATAGGTTGACATGGAGGGAGTTCCAGGTTTTGGCGGTGAGGTAGGAGAAGGATCTGCCACCGGTTGTGGTATGGTGGATGCAGGGGATGGTGCGAGGATGAGGTTGGCAGACCGGAGCTGGCGGGTGGAAACGTGGAAACTGAGACGTTCATTGAGGTAGGCAGGACCTGAGTCGTGGAGAGCCTTGTGAGCGTGGATCAAGAATTTGAAGATGATCCTCTTGTTGACGGGGAGCCAGTGAAGGTCTCTGAGGTGGGCTGAGATGTGTTCATGACAAAGGAGGTTAAGGATGAGGCGTGCGGAGGCGTTCTGAATGTGCTGAAGTTTCCTCTGGAGCTTGGCCGTTGTTCCCACGTAGAGTGCGTTGCCGTAGTCCAGTCTACTGCTAACAAGGGCGTTGGTGACCGTTCTTCTGGTTTCGATGGGGATCCATCTGAAGGTCTTGTGAAGCATGCAAAGGGTGTTGAAACATGAGGATGAGATGACGTTGACTTGCTGGGTCATGGTGAGCGATGAGTCCAGTATGAAGCTGAGGTTGCGTGTGTGGGTGGTGGGAGTTGGAGCAGCTCCTAGTGTGGCAGGCCACCAGGAGTCATCCCATGCTGATTGGTTGGAACTGAGGATGAGGATCTCAGTCTTATCCGAGTTCAGTTTGAGGCAGCTTACCTCCGTTCAGTTGGCGATGGCGTGAAGTCCATTGTGGAGATTGGTCTTGGCGGTGGCGGGGTCCTTTGTGAGTGACAGAATCAGTTGGGTGTCATCCGCGTAGGAGATGATGTTAAGGCCGTGGGATCGGACGATGTTGGTGAGCGGTGCCATGTAGACATTAAATAGGGTGGGGCTGAGAGAGGATCCTTGGGGTACTCTGCAGGTGGTCTTGGTGGCTTTCAACAGGAACGGAGGGAGGCGGACTCTCCGAGTTCTGCCGAAGAGGAAGGATATGATCCAGTCCAGAGCCTTGTGGCGGATTCTGGCGTCGTGGAAGCATGTGCGAAGTGTGTGGTGACAGATGGTATCGAAGGCTGCCGAGAGGTCAAGGAGGATGAGGGCCACGGTTTCACCTTTGTCGAGCATGAGCCTGATGTCGTTGGTAGCGGCGATGAGAGCAGTCTCTGTGCTGTGGTTCTTGCCGAAGCCGGATTGGGAGATGTTGAGTAGGCTGTTGTCCTCCAGGAAGCGTGATAGTTGGCTGTTGACTATCTTCTCAATGACCTTCGCTGGGAAGGGGAGGAGGGAGATGAGCCGGTAATTCTTGAGGTCTTCTGGGTCTGCCTTGGGTTTTTTGAGCAGGGCATTGACTTCGGCGTGCTTCCAGCTCTCCGGGAAAGTGGTGGTCTCGAAGGAGCTGTTGATGATGGCACGGAGTTGGGGGGCGATGATTTGGCTGGCTTTATTGAAGACATGGTGAGGGCAGGGGTCGACGGGTGATCCGGAGTAGATGGTGCTCATGGTTTTGGTGGTGTTCTCATCATTGGTGTGGGTCCAGGCGCTCAGGAGGTTGGTGTGGTTGGGTGCGCTGGGGTTAGTGTTGGCTGAGGTGGAAAAAGGTGGCGAGGGAGTTGCAGAGATAATGCGAGTGGTGGGGGTCAACGGAGCAGGACTTGAGGTTGGTGAGTTCTTTGATGATGCTGAAGAGCTCTTTGCTGATGTGCGCCGTTGTTGTCGATTTGCTCTTTGTAGAATGATCTTTTGGTGGTCCGGATGAGCTGGTGATGCTTGCGGATGGCAGGCTTGAGGGCGGCATGGTTGCTCTCTGTTTGTTCTTGGCACCATATCTTCTCGATTTTCCGGCATTCCCGCTTGGAGACCTGAAGGTCGGCGGTGAACCAGGGTGCTTTCTTGCTGGTATGGGTGTTGGGGGGTTTCTTAAGAGGAGCAAAGGTGTTGGTGCAGTTGTCTAGCCATTGTTTGAGGATGAGGGCGGTGGTGTTGGGTCACTGGTGTTGGGTGGCGGGCGTGGGCGAAGGTGGAGAGCAGCTGGTCCTTCGAGATCTTGTTCCAGCTACGGCGAGGGATCCGTTGCAGGTGGTGGTGAGCGGTGGGTTTCTGGAAGGAGAAGTGGACACAGCAGTGGTCTGTCCAGTAGAGTTCGGTGGTATGGGTGAAGATGATGTGGCTGCTGGTGGAGAAGTGACGAGTTGTTTGAGACCGAGGTTGGCGAGGTTGTTGATCAAGGCTGAGAAGTTGCTGTTGTAGGTATTCTCTAGGTGAAAATTCAGGTAACGGAGGAGCATGTAGTCCGTGGAGGCGAAGACGTGGGTGGTGATTGTGTTGGCGATGGCATCGCAGAACTGTGGTCGGGGGGCTAGGGGTCTGTAGATAAGGGTTCCTCTGATGGTGGTGTTGGCGTTGACGTGAATCTGGAAGTGCAAGTGCTCGGCGGCATCAATGGTCTTGAGGGTGTTGGTTGAGATCCTGATGGTATCTGGCGATTCCTCCTCCCGGTTTGTTGATGCGGTCTCTGCGAGTAATTTTATAGCCTTCTGGGATGACTATGGCGATGTCGGGTTCCGAGGATGGGGTCATCCATGTTTCGGTGAGGAAGGCGATGTCTGGGGAGGTTGAGGTGAGAAGGTCCCAAAGTTCGACGGCGTGCTTGTGGACGGAGCGGGTGTTGAGGAGGGTGCAGCTGAGGTGGTTGTTGTGGGTGGAGCTGTTGTGGTGCTTGGTGGCTTGGGTCAAGGTGAAGTTGCAAATACGGCAGGAGAAGGGTCCATGGGTGTGCTTTGGGGTGGTTAGGACGCAGGTGGTGGAGCGGCCAGGGTTGTGAGGGTGGAGTTTCTAGGTCATGTAGCAGTGTCTGGTGATGCGGGGTCCGAGGGGCAGGGGGACCGGCGATGGGCGCGGTCCAGGCGTGGACAGGCGCAGACGGGCTTGCCTCTGGCATGCCTCCGTCGTGCCAGCGGCGCCGCCGCCATTAAGAAGGGGAGGTGGGAGGGAGGAGCAGCTGGGAGGCAGGAGGTGAGGGCGAATGGAGGCACGAGGGGGCAGGCCACAGGGATGCAGCAGCAGGAAACGGACGGCTCAGAGAAGCCGAAAACGGGCAGGAAGGGGAGCGCAAAGTAGCGCGGCAGAGAGAAGGCTAAAAGCACACAAAATTTGTGAATAAGCACAGAAATGGCAATAAAACAAAAAGAATACAAACGGTAACAAGAACACATTCACATTACATACGGACCCCACTAGATACCAGGGATGATGCGCAGGCAGGTGCCTGCGGGTGGTGGAGGGCCTCGAACTTACGACAGCAGCGAGGGTGGGGTGGGAGCCACGGGCACAGACTGGGGGAGCTGCGCGACGTGAGGAGCGAGCCCATACCTTAAAAGCAGGTCAAGGGTCACTCTTTGCACCACGCAGCGTCCGCCATTAAGAAGGGGAGGCGGGAGGGAGGAGCAGCTGGGAGGCGGGAGATGAGGGTGAATGGGGGCGCGAGGGGGGCGGGGATGCAGGGATTCAGCTGCGAGAAACAGATGGCTCAGAGGAGCCGAAAATGGGCGGGAAGGGGAGCGCAAAGCAGCGCGGCGGAGAGAAGGCTGAAAACACACAAAATTTTGGAATAAGCACAGAAATAGCAATAAAACAAAAAGAATATGAACAGTAACAAGAACACACTCACATTACATACAGACCCCACTAGACATCAGGGATGAGGCACAGGCGGGTGCCCGCAGCTGGTGGAGAGCCTCAAACTTACGGCAGCAGAGAGGGCGGGGTGGGAGGCACAGACTGGAGGAGCTGCGCGGTGTGAGGGGTGAGCCCAGACCTTAAAAGCAGGCAAGGGGTCACTGTTAGGTTCTGACATATTTCCCTGATGATTAAGGATGAACCATGGTAGACACAGTAGATAATTAATTGTTAGTGTGGACAGATAATGTGGTGTGTTGGACTTTTTGCTTATGTAAAGTCATCCCCAATCTGTTTGCCTCCTGCCTCCTAATTTTTCTGACCTGTTGTTGTTGGCTTTAGAACTCTGAGCTCTTTTACCACTGCCAACCGGTGCTAAAGTGCATACCCTCTCTGCATAAATTGTATTGTTGATTGGATTTCCATGATTTTCATATTTGATTTACTGGTAAGTCCCTAGTACAGTACACTAGAGGTGCCCAGGGCCTGTAAATCAACTGCTACTAGTGGGCCTGAAGCACTGGTTGTGCCACCCACATTAGTAGCCCGGCAATCATGTCTCAGACCTGCCACTGCAGTGTCTGTGTGTGCAATTTTAAACTGCCAATTCGACTTGCAAATGTACCCACTTGCCAGGCCTAAACCTTCCCTCTTCTCTCATGTAAGACACCCCTAATGTATGCCCTAGGTAGCCCCTTGGGCAGAGTACAGTGTATGTATAAGGCAGGACATATAGGGGCTGATTCTAACCTTGGCGGACGGCGGAGGCCGTCCGCCAAGGTTCCGCCGTCAGAACACCGCACCGCGGTCGAAAGACCGCGGCGGTGATTCTGAGATTTGCCCTGGGCTGGCGGGCGGCCGCCAAAAGGCCGCCCGCCAGCCCAGGGCAAATCAACCTTCCCACTAGGATGCCGGCTCAGAATTGAGCCGGCGGAGTGGGAAGGTGTGACGGGTGCAGTTGCACCCATCGCGTATTTCAGTGTCTGCTAGGCAGACACTGAAATACTTTGTGGGGCCCTCTTACGGGGGCCCCTGCCGTGCCCATGCCAGTGGCATGGGCACGGCAGGGGCCCCCAGGGGCCCCGCGGCACCCCCTACCGCCATCCTGTTCCTGGCGGGCGAACCGCCAGGAACAGGATGGCGGTAGGGGGTGTCGGAATCCCCCATGGCGGCGCAGCAAGCTGCGCCGCCATGGGGGATTCTAAGGGCAGCGGTAAACCGGCGGGAGACCGCCGGTTTGCCTCTTCTGACCGCGGCCGAACCGCCGCGGTCAGAATGCCCTGCGGGGCACCGCCGGCCTGTCGGCGGTGCTCCCGCCGACCCTGGCCCCGGCGGTCTTAGACCGCCGGGGTCAGAATGACCCCCATACTAATGTGTTTTATATGTCCTAATAGTGAAATACTGCCAAATTTGGTTTTCACTGCTGCAAGGCCTATCCCTCTCATAAGTTAACATGGGGACTGCCTTTAAATATGATTAAAGCGTAGATTCCCTTTAGGAGTGGATAGACATGTGGAGTTTGAGGTCTCTGAGCTCATAATTAAAAAGTACATCTTTGAGTAAAGTTGATTTTAAGATTGTGGGTTTGAAAATGCCACTTTTAGAAAGTGAGCATTTTCTTGCTTAAACCATTCTGTGACTCTGCCTGTTTGTGGATTCCCTGTCTGGGTCAGTTTGACAGTTGGACAGTTTACACCTCTTTCTCTAGACAGTGACACAAAGGGAGCTGGGGTGTATCCTGCATATCCTGATGAGCCACCTGTGCTAGGAGGGAGGGGAGGAGTGGTAACTCACACCTGAAAGGGCTGTGCCTGCCCTCACACAATGCAGTCTCCAACCCCATGGTGTGTGTCTGGGGCCTGAGCTTGGAGGCAGGATTTCACAAACAAGAGATACTTTCCTTTGAAGTAAGCCTACATCAAATGCCAAAATAGGTATAAGAATGGCACCCAAAACCCCAGACTCTAGATCACATCTGGACATCAAGAGGAACCTCTGCCAGGAGAAGTGCTGCCCTGAAGTGTGCTTTGTGGAGCTATTCTGCAGTTGCTGCTTCTGCCTGGTGAAAGGGAACAAAGACTGGACTTTGTTGTGAATTCCTGCTTGTGAAGAAATCTCCAAGGGCTTGTCCTGAGCTTGTCTCCTGTTGTTGAAATCTCAGGGCCATCAAAGACTTCCCCTGCCAGCACCTGGACTCTCTGCTGAGACTCCTGCCCTGCCAAGTGGTGCCCTATCCTGTTCCTGGGGCCTTGACAGGTGAAGCTGGCAGACCAAGCTGGAAAATCCAGGCACAGACCGATGTGCATTGAAATTTTCGACGGAACCTCCTGAGCGTGGCTGAGAAACGACGCACCACCGGATTCGCAGCTGAAATCGATGCTCCGTTTGCAGTGCTGCTGGAAGATCGACGCACTCGGCTGGAGAAAACGACGCACAACACCGCTGACGGAGGCTGATAGGTTGCAACCCACACTGCGCGTTTTTTCAGATCCTGTGCGGCAGAATTTTCTATGCAAACCTTGCTGGGTGCAGAAAAACGATGCAACACCTGCCCGGACCCGAGTGCTGCACGGATCAACGCATTGCTTTCTTGTGGAGAGGAAAACCGACGCACACTGACCCGACCGGAGAAGGAGAAGCAGCGCACACTCTCGCTTGCAGGTGAGAAATCAACGCAGCGCTTACCTTTTTCGAGGCACACTCGCCCGTGCAGGCTATTTTGACACTACCCAGGTACTTTTAAATGCTAACAGTGTTTTACCTGTTTACAAAAGGATTTAAGACTCTTTTGCTTTTAAAATTAATATCTTGACTTGTGTGTGTTGGATTTTTGTTGTTTTGGTCTTATTTTGTTTAGATAAATGTTTCCTATTTTTCTAAACCTGTGTTGTGTCATTTTACAGTGTTTCACTAAGTTACTGTGTGTGTTGGTACAAATACTTTACACCTAGAACTCTGAAGTTAAGCCTGCCTGCTTGTGCCAAGCTACCAAGGTGGTGAGCGGGGGTTAGCTGAGAGTGATTCTCCTTTACCCTGACTAGAGTGAGGATCCTTGCTTGGACAGGGGGTAACCTGACTGCCAACCAAAGACCCCATTTCTAACATGGTGCATACTGAGGTGCCTTGCCTATTGGCCTAGGACACAATTGTGTGCACTCCAGAAACAATTTGCTCTCCAGGGACAACACATGGCTGTGTCCATTGATCAGTCAACTAATGGTGGTTGTTGTGGGTGTAAATGCTAGGCTAGACGCCACTACTCATCATTGTTACAGTGCAAGGAAAATGAAATGACAGATCACTGTCTTCAGCCATGTGTCTGGTCAAATGAGTAAATTGGCATCTGCCCCAAGAGGGCACTTATTTTCAGTGTGCAACAAGTGCTGGGGCCTCACTACTATCTGTTATGTGAAGGTGGACATCATACATGTGACAGAGCATACATTGTTCTTTTGGTCAGCTACAGATCAGAACTTTCCCTTGGTAAGAGGGCAATGTCCATTGACATGATTTATGTGCCATCACTGTTGCCAAAATTCCTTGTGCCTACATGTTAGCATGTGTCCCTTACTCTTTTGACAAAATGTGTGCACTGCTGTTTCATGCATGGTCTACCTGTGTTCATGGGAAAATGTCTGTATTCCCTCACTTATATGTGCATGCCAATCTGTGTTTGGAATAGGAAATTTGCAATGGGCCCATATTTCATGTGGTGCCACAGACAGGAGTGTGCCACCATTGATACCCTCACCCATCATAACGTGTAATTTGGCATATACAACTGCAGTAGCAATCAAGGACATGACGGGTAGGATTAGAGTTTGTACCAACAATGTGCATTTCCATGTCATGTATGTGACATCATGTGGAAAGGTGCACTGCACATATGTAATGGTCAAGGTTTGGTACTTGACTGTTGGTATGCATCATCAAGTGAATTTCAGTTATGTTGGAATCATATGTGGTTGGGTGCAACCATTCATCCACAGACATCTGGGTTTGTAGGACTAAAATGGAGACAGTGATTTAACTTCCCATTAGCAAAAACATGTTGAGGGCCTTCTTTTCCTATGGGCAACTGTTGCCAGTTCAGATGGGATGCATGCAAATGACATGCATCTGATATAGTACATGTAGGAGGCGCTTTGATGCATTTTGTTGCTGGGGCCTACTTGACGTGATGCGCTTCTTGACGTGATGCAAATGTTTGCTAATCACAGGCCTTGTTCAAGTGTGATCAGGAACATGTGGTGACCCTTTTTCCCTTTGTATTTTCAGCATCGTCCGGGCAAGTGGAGGAGACAGGGCACTACAAAGTGGATAAGCATCTGGCCAACGTACCTCCAATAATGAGACCTCGGGCACGGAGGGACTCAGTGGCCTAGAGGGAGACGGAAGTACCACATAGGAGACCGAATCTACATCCTCATCGTCAGATTCTACCTTCAGTGGCCACTCAATAGTGGTGGCAGACCCTTCAGGACCTACTGTACCATCCTTGTCTGCCAGCCCCAGTTCTATTGCCACACTCTCTTTTGCACCCCACCCAGTTGGCCATGCCCACTCACCCAAGAGGGTAGGCATCTCCTTTGCCACAGGCTCCTCTGTCCCAGACCCTCTTAACCCTGGTGCCCTGAGTGAGGTGGCTATTGATCTTCTGAGAAGCATCTCTGTGGGTCAGACTGCAATTGTGAATGCCATCCAGGGATTGGTCAGCCAACTTCTGCAGATTAATGCTTGCCTCGAAGGCTTTCATAGTGACATGTCTGGTCTACAGAGATCTTTTCAGGCTCTGGCCTCCTCACTGATGGAAGCCAGTAACTGGATACATTCCATCCCCCTCCCACCTCCTTCTTCCAAATCCAAATCCTGTATTCCCCTACCTATCCCGAGCACCCATACACATCCACATGCACCCACCTCAACACACAGTAGCAGCACACATTGACACAAGCACCACAAGACACACAGGCATGCAGGCACTCAACATACACCCACAAACATGACATCAGCAACCACTTCACCAGACACCCTCACTGACACACACACCACATCAGGAATACCCACAGACACTACCACAACAAGCAGTGACACATCCACCACACCCAAAAAAGCAGCAGATATTAGCACAACACACACAGCAACCACATCCACCATATCTGCAGAAACCACCCCAACACTCACAAACACATCAGGCATACCTGCAGACATCACCCCAACAGACACACACACACATCCACCACTCCATCACTGACCACCTCCCAGCCCCCAAGACATGCAAATGCCTACATTCACACACAGAACAGACACCACCCAAGCAAAAGCATACCTCACACATACACACACACACCCAGGACATCTATAACCACACAAGACAACCACTCCCTCAACCTCCAAATCCCCCATCCCCTTCTGATGACCATCCCTGTGTTCCCAATTTACAACCTTGCCCTTTCTCCTGTTATCTTCAAACCCCCTCCCAAACCCAAGAGGCCCCCACCCACATGCCCCCTGCAACCTCCCATAACCCCAGAAGAAGCCCACCCCTCCAAAGCAAAAGACCCCCTCCCCAACCCAAATCTACACCCACCCATCCCAAATTCAACCCCGCCCCACCCAAAGAGGATCCCTGAGGTTCCTGCTTGCCCACTTGATACCATTTCCTGTGGAGGTTCCGTGGCAGTTATTGGAGTCAAGTGTGGGCACAAGCATGTGCATTGACATGACGTGGACTGGCCAATGGCCTATGTTCTCATGCTTTTTACATTAATAAACCCAAGCAGTTGTTTTGTTTGGTACACATTTGTCCTGCAATTCCTTTTCTACCTTTATGTTGTTCCTGAGTAACTTGTGTTGTATGCCTACAGTTGTGTGTGTTTCAACCTGATCGCTGATCCATTTGCTGTTGTATGCAGAATCTGACTTTGTGGGCAGTGCTGGTGTCACCTAGGAAAAGGGTAGATGTTGACTGTATGGATATGTGTTTGTTAATGCAATTGTGGTGTCATTGCATTTTATGTTTAGTATGGTAAGTATTTCATCTTGTGTTATCCAATGTCCACATGTGTGGTGTTAGATTTGCCCCCTGATGTGGATTTTACATTTGTCACATGAGTGGAAGCTACAGTTTTGTTTGTTCACACATGGGGCGTGTTCAATTGTGCTAACTTCCGTTGCATTTGACTGTGCATATATCCATTTTGCTGTATGTACCTTGCAGCTACTTCATCTTGCAGTTGTATGTGCTTTCTTGACTTGCACTTCCACATCCTGCAGATGGGCATGTCACTTGGTTCTACATTTGTTTGTCCCAGTGATACCTGAAGGACCAGTTCTTGTGCAAATGTGGTTTTAGGGGCATGTGCAAAGTGTGATGTTTCCAGTGCAACATTCTTCCCTGAGTACTCTTGATGATTCATCCCTATTGTGTAGGTATTGTTTGCTTAGTGAGCTTGGTATATCTGACTCTCAAACTATTGTACATCCCATTTGTCATTCCATTGTGTTACAATATGGGGGATGTGTGGGTCCATTGCAGGGGTGTTTCACGGGAGGGATGTTTGTGTTCTGTGACACATCTATACATATGTGTGTTTAATCTGACGACACCTGTGTTGTTGCTGTTGTGTGACACAATGTTGTGTACACTTCACTGTCACTGTGCGTAAGGTGGACAGACATGCATTTTTGTGTAGTGCTGCAGCGCAGTGTCAGTGACCTGCCCGAAGGGGGCATTTAATGGCTGGAATGTGTCATTCTTTGTGAATGACTCTGACTGTGTACACAATGATACATGTACTTGTTGCAAGTAGCATGAGACCCATAACATGTGGGCAACTGTGAGACTGTTAGAAATGGGATATCTGACTGGCAGTCAGTTTGTACTCTGACCAAGTATGGATCCTCACTCTAGTCAGGGCAATGGTCACCCTTATGGTAGCTTGGCACAAGCAGTCAGGCTTATCTCAAAGGCAATGTGTAAAGTTGTAGTCACTATTTATCTAAATCAAACAAGACCAGAACAACAAAAATCCAACATACAAAAGTCAAGATATGAATTTTTAAAGTAAAAACAGTCTTAATCCATAGAAAACAATGAAAACATTGTTGTTACACAAAGTGCCTGGTTTGCCTCACAAATAAAGCTGACGGGTGTGCGTGCATCACAAAAGTCAGTGATGTGTTGTTTTCTTACTCGCAAGTGATGTGTGTGTCATTTTCAGGATGGGGCACCTCTGATCTGCACAGGTTTAAGTAGATTTTTGACACCCAGCGATGATGCATGAGAAATCCGGCTGCAAGTGATGGAAACCCATGCTGAGTGGGGTTTTGTTGTTTTCAGCAGCCTCTAGCAGGTGTTGCGTCGTTTCTCAAGCCTCGATGCAGGTGATGCGTCGATTTCCCAGCCTCAATGCAGGTGGTGCATTGATTTCAGCCGTGAGGCGGGTGGTGCGTCATTTTTATAGGTGTGTTGCAGGTGGTGCATCAAACTCTTTCCTGCATGGCATCCTGTGCGTGGATTTCAGCCTTTTTGTACCAGCTTTACCTTTCAAGGGCCCAAGCACTAGACAGGGCGGGCACCAATTGGCAGTGCAGGAGTCTCAACAGAGAGTCCAGGTGCTGACAGAGCAAGTATTTGATGGCAATGAGACTTCAAAACTGGAGGCAAGCTCAGTCCTAGCCCTTGGAGATTTTTCACAAACAGGAATATACCACAAAGTTCAGCTTTGTCAGGCAGAAGCAGCAACTGCAGGCTAACCCAGCAAATCACAGTCACTAGCATAGGGGCAGTACTCCTCCTCCAGCTCTTCAGCTCTTCTCCTTGGCAGAGCTTCGTTTTGGATCCAGAAGTGATCAGAAAATCTGGGGTTTTGGGTCCACTACTTATACCCCTTTCTGCCTTTGAAGTTGGCAAACTTCAAAGGAAAGTCTCTGTTGTTCACAAGATCCTGCCTTGCCCAGACTCACACCAGGGGGTTGGGGACTGCATTCTGTGAGGGCAGGCATAGCTCATTCAGGTGGAAGTGACGACTCCTCTGTCTACTGTAGTCCAGATGGCCCATCAGGATATGCAGGCTACACTCCAGCTCCCTTTGTGTCTCTTTCTAGTGGAAATTCATTGGTTTGGTCAAGAAAATGCCCACTATTTAAAAGTGCCATTTTCAAACTGACAATTTAAAAACCAACTTTACCAAAAGATGTCTTTTTAAATTGTGAGTTCGGTGACCCCTAACTCCATATCTCTATCTTCTCCCAAAGAGAAACTGCACTTAAACGATACCTAAAGGCAGTTCCCATATTAACCGTCGAGAGTGATAGGCCTTGCAACAGTAAAAACTGAATTTGGCAGTATTTCAGTGGTACATGTCCCACCTTTAAAATACACTGCACCCTGCCCATGGGGCTACCTGGGGCCTAACTTAGGGGTGCTTTACATGTATAAAAAGGGAAGGTTTGGGCCTGGAAAGTGGGTACACTTGCCAGGAAGAATTGGCAGGTTATACTGCACACAGACACTGCAGTGGCAGGTCTGAGCCATGTTTTCAGTGCTACTCATATGGGTGGCGCAACCAGTGCTGCAGGCCCACTAGTAGAATTTGAATTACAGGCCCTGGGTACCTCTATTGCACTTTACTAGGGACTTAATAGTAAATCAGATATGCCAAACAGAGATTAACCAATCACCAATTCAGTTTACACAGAGAGCATATGCACATTAGCATTGGTTAGCCGTGGTAAAGTGCCCAGAGTTCTAAAGCCAACAAAAACTGGCTAGAAAAAGAAGGAGGAAGGAGGCAAAAACCTTGGGGGTGACAAAAAGAGCCAGGTCCAAAGACGATGATCTATTGTTGAGCGTAATGATGCAGGTAGGTGTGTGTACTTACCGTTGGTTGAGTCCATGGTTGCATGGATCTTGTGCACCTCCTGTGAGCAGCAGCAGGCACAAGACATGTGACGCTGTCTGCAGGTGAGTTGCTTCCTTTATGCTCTTGTTTCTGCCTGCTGGGGTTGTGGAGGTTGGACCACCACAGTCACATTGATAGTGTGCAACATCATATTGAGTCCGGTGGAAACACAGGCTCAACTGGCCTGTTTGTCCTGCGGCAGTCTGTGCTGTCTGGTGGTCCAGGAGGGACTGTGGCAGTCTTTCCTCTATAGGCCCACCTGCATTGTAATACCATGATCCGACCGCCAAGCATATCATGGTCGGGCCGCCGCCATGGTGATGCACGGACCGCCAAACTTGTAATCAGGCCCTTATTTTGGAAGGAAAACACTGAAATAAAATGTTTCTCTTAGCATTTTTCACTATCTGATTAAAAAAGCAGGAGAATACAGATTATCACCTTTTAAACCCCGTTCAGGCACAAATCACACACTCAACTAAACATTGCCAGACAAGTATTGAAAGCCCAGCCTGCTACAGGAGAACTGTTATTCGACTATGCTAACCAACTTCGAAACAATTTGGCAAACTTAAGAGAAATGCCGAAGAATAATTGCTCCAAATGACAAGAAAAGCAGTGTTAATTATCCGATAAAAAAACTGAACATATGGAGTTCTAACTCAATGACTTGGTGGTGTTACTTTTACTTTTCTCATAATAAAATGTTAGTGTATAGTTAAGTACCCTAAAAACTACTAAGAAAAGCAAGATCTTTTACTTAACAAATTCTGCTTTCAGAAGCAAAGAACAAAACAAAAATCCTTCATAATATGTTTTTTAAAAGAATGGGAAGGACCTCCTCTTCGTTCAGTGACACCAGACCAATAAGTACAAGTTGATGGATGTGTTTAAGGAAATGTAGACGATCTTGAAATTAGTTCAAATTTAAAGGACTTCGGGCAAAAATAATTCATGACAATGTTAAATTATTTACCCCAATTATATTCACCAGAACTAGGGCAACCCCAATTAATGCAAAATGCCATCACTACATAACCAGGGAAATTCAGTAGTAGGGACCTTACAGGATTTCAGAGGTTACATGAGAAGCTATAAAAGAGGAAGTATGGAAAATGTTGAAATGGGGGTTCATTGAACCTACTAATTGTAACTGAAATTTGCCAGTTGTATTACTCCCTATATCTTATGGCGCTATCCTTTTATATACATACTTCAGAAAAGTGAATCAAATCCTAGAGGTTGACACATATCCCTTTCCTCACATTGATAAGTTAATAGAGAAACCATGAGAGGCAAAAAAAAAAACCTTAACACTGTAGATCTTTTTAAGGGATACTGGAAGATTCATTTCAATCCAAATGAAAATGAGAAAATGACCTTTTCCCCACGTGATGGCTTATATCAGTTTACAGTGCTGCCATTTGGTATTCATGAAACAGCAGGTCTGTTTTAAAGATTTATGTACATTGTCTTAAAATCATACAGAAAATATGCAGGTCTATGTGGATAATGTAATTGTATACTGCTCTTCTTATGAACAACAATTAACTCTTTTTAAGAAAGGCTTACAAATTAATCTAAAAACATTAGTGGTGTGCGAAATTTACGTAACTTGCTTTTGTGTAATTATGCAAGATTTTGGCAAAACGTCACCAAAATTCAAAAAAATTATGCAAAATGCAATTCTGTCATTTTGTTCTTTCTGTACTTCCGTTCAATATTTTAGAATAAAAATGTCCTCGAGTCAATTTTTGACATGAGGACGAATTTTAACAAAGCACCGGGAACAACAGCTGCTTGTGTTCAGTTAGTCCTAAGCATTTGCAATACATTTTTAAAATAAATTGTGCTATTCATGGTAAATATTTACTCGGATTGTGTTTTAATTATGTGAACTGGAGTAATATCGTTAATTGGGGGAATTTTTCCTAAAAAGCCTAACACGAGATTCTTGAAATTACACAAATCACATCTGCATAATTTAATTTTTGACACAATTTAAATTTCATAACTTAAATTTATAAAACCACTATTGGTGCCTGTATAGTAAAATATCTCCGTTATCTGTTGGGCCAGGGGTCTATAGAACAACAGGAAGAGAAGGTGGCGGCTATTATGAAAAAAACCCTCCCACAAAATAGAAGGTAACAGGCTCTTCTAGGACTCTGAGGATATTATCACAAATTTGTTCCAAACTTTTCCCATATTGCTGCACCGTTAAGAAATATAATTAAGGCAAATAATGAACATTTATAAACCAAGAGAAATTAGAAAACCTGCATTTAAAACTCTGACAGCACATTTTTTTCAACATACCCATACTATAGTCCCCGTATTTCTCAACAACTTTTCTTTACAGGCATACCCTTAAGGGTTGGCTTATGGGAAGTGCTGCCTTAGGAGTACACAAATGGTCAAGAAAGGTTAAACCTTTATATCAGTAGGAAATTGTTTCCCTGAAAACAAAATTATTCTATCATTGACAAAGAATACCTTGTGCGTAGTCAGAGCTTTTATTCCACCTGGCATCTCAGCAGTGGGCTGGACTCCTAGAAGGGTGGTTTTAAAAGTAAGTTTAGGGCCAATCCTAGACCCTCTTTTACTTTCTCCAGCTCCTCAAAGTTAATTGCAACAAGCGTGGGGAAGCTTCAAGTGAGAGAGAAAGAGGGGGAGGAATGGGAATGTAGAGAGAAAGTGATCAAAGATGGAGAAGAGAGAGAAGGAGAGAGAAAGAGTGGATGGAAAGAAAGAGATAGCATGAGAATACAAAAAAATGCACGGCTAGGTTGAGCATCTTTTCTAGGGTTCATTTTGGTTCCCCAGCCCAGCCCTGTGCATAGGGCCTACTTAACCCCAAAGAGAATGAATAGGATTTACCTTGAAGCACAGGCCAAGTGCCCTCAACGCACTTATTCAGATGCAGGCTTTCTTTCACCACATTGTGAGAAAGGGCCTCTTTTGTCATGGTTAGTCCCCCACTTTATGCCTGATATTTGATGTACTCTCAAAGTTGTTAGTGCCCAGGGCCCCAGCCAACCAGGTTCCCTGTGCCAGATCTCTTTCCCTAAAATTGTTGTGATGCATTGGCACAATTGCCAATATCTTTAGCTGTCATTATAAGCCCCTAGTCAATGGTACTTATGTACTCAGGGCATGGGGTACTAAGGGTAGGCCTCTGAGGGCAGCAGCACAGATTGTGCCACCCTCCAGAGCCATGCCTAAAGAAGCCCCCACTACTGTCATTGCAGGCTAAGTGTTCTGATGCAATCCTAGAAGACAAACTCGAAATAGCACACAGCCTGTGTGCTTGTCCATTACACACTGAATGCATTATAGGAAAGTCACCCCTCTGGCATGCCTTCCAGCTCCAAAGCAGGGTGCACTATATGGTACGTGTGGGCATGGATGCATGAACAATATGCTCCTACTGTGTCCTTGCCAAACCTGGGACATAGTAGGTGATCAGGGCAGCCATTTTAATACATGTGCTGGACACTGGTCAGTACAAGTTTCAGAGCTACAAGATGGCTACTCTGAACCCTGGGTTGTCTGGTATGAAACAACTCAGAATAATACATCCAAACTGGTACCAGTATTGGATTTATTACAAAATGTACCCAGGGATCACCTTAGAAGTGACCCCTGCAAAAGCTAACTACCCTGCCATGGTTACTGGCTGGTCACAAAATCCTGAGCCCCTGGGGTGAGGGATCCTGCTCTCTGGGACTCAGAAAAAGCCCTTCCTGGGTGGAGGTGCTAAGACCCCCTCCCTCAGGATTGTGCACTGCCCTGCTAGTGAGCTTCAAAGAGCTTACCGTCCTTGAAACTCGACCCCAGGCCTGCTGCTAGTAGCAGATGGCCACCTCTATTGCCAAACCCCCACTATTGGAGGGAGAAACAGCAGGAAACCAGACAAATGGAAGAAGAAGTGGTCATCCTGACTTGCAGTCCCCCACCCCCCAAGGTGTTGCATGTGACGTGACCCCTCCATTTCTTTTTCCTCCATCTTGTATGGAAGGAAAATGGCCAAGTAGGTTTAGGGAGGTGACCTCTGCCTACAGGAAGTGGTCAATCAGTGGGTATAGCTACCCAAAGGTACATGATCCACTGGTCACTACCAGGTACTCCCCTAAACGACCACTAAATAGAGTATTTAGAGGGCTTCCCTACACCAAGAAATCAGATTCCAAGGACAAAAGAAGACCAGCAACAAAGAAGACCCAAAGCTCGAGAACTGAAGTCCTGGTGCACCAGGAAAAGGCACCATAACCTTCCTGCTGCGCACAAGACTAAATAATCTCCGCTGGGGGGTTGCTTGGACATTGATGGACTCTGCCAACCCCAAGAAGACATTCTCTCTTCAGAAATTCCAAATAAAGCCATCACTCTACTACAACAAGGAACCAAAGACCGAGCAAAGGCCACTTCACTGACTGGCTGCTGACCAAGAAACCAGATACCACAGCCATATTAAACTCCACTTGATGGACTTTGAGTACAAACCCTGCCAGTGTGCCAAGTTTTGTGTCCCTGCACCCTCAAGTGGCCAAACCATGCAATAGCCCTAGCCCTAGGTACTGGTCACCTCATGTCAGACTTCAAGAAGGACAGTCCATTACGGACTTTAAAAGGACCAGGAGGAAGCCCCCATTTAGGGACTTCAGAAACCACCAGGATCTCCCACCACAATGTCTCAGTTGACCTGCAAGTGACCCTCAAAGACACCTACCTCCTGCTTCCAAGGTCACCTTTGCACCAAGCTCCTGGTTCACTGATTCGCTCTGCACCCAGTCTCCCTGTGCCCTGCAAAGAAGATCGAGCTGTGACCTAAGAGTCCCCACTCCTTGCAGCCTCATCACTCCCAGGGGACCCACCAGACTTACCTTTAAGTCCACCTGTGCAGTGCTTTTCCAGGTGGTCCCGCACAGTGGCCTGGCACCAGCTCAAATGACATTTTGCTGCTGCTCCCACCAAAACCAGAAGCCACCTGAACTTCTCCAGCTGGTCCATGGTGCCCATTGATGACCTATAGAGTATTTTCTCTATTGATTCCTATGGTGTGTAATTATGCACAAAATGACTAACTTTGTTTAAACTTCAAAAAAATCACAACTTAAAAAGTACTTAGCCGATTTTGATGATCTTGGTCCTAAAAATGTTTATAAAAATCTGAAATGTTTTTGTAAATTGGTCTCGAGTTATTCTTTTGAGTGTGTGGTCTCATTTATTGATACTGTGACTACAACAAATGCTTTGAACTTTTCCAAAATTAATCTAACTGATCAACCAAGCTACCATACAAATTAGAGCATTAGGTGGTCAAGCTTTTACCTCTGTGAACCAACGTGTGGTTGCCTGGACCCCCTGAAAGGTGCACACTACATAGAGGGTCAGCCTCCCCCAAACATGGTCTGGGGCTGCTCAGAACTATGAAAGTATTGGATCAAAGTGGCAGACGTAGCACAGAATACAACAGACAGTGGCATACCCAAATATTCAAGCATTATAACTGCTTGGACTATAAGCCAAGCCTAAGACCAAACAAGTAACCACAAGGTACATAGGCCATACATACACTAATATTAACTATGAAACAGATACCTAGGAACTGGAAGAGTGTGAGTGGTCCTAACTAAAACATGTGGTTAAAAGAATTGCAAAAGTGGGCAAAAGTCTCATAGAAAGGAGAAAGGATTTTGCAAGAGCATGGGATGAAATAGTGTCTTTCATATATTAGATATGCATGAAGCAGCGCTTCCATGTCCCAATAGACAGTTAGCTACAGTGCTCGGTAAAGAGCAAACCTGATGGTGAAAAACACAAATTGCTGACGATTTCCTCCCCAGGTCCTATTCTTCTCCCTAGGCTCACCCTTGTCCATGGTTATCCCTTCTTCCTATTACTCCTGCCTTGCTTCCTCTTACATACGAACCAAAAACTAGGGTTAGGCTTTACGTTTGTATATTTCTGTCTTTATAACTGTGCCTGGGCTTCCACATACCACATTTTAAATGATTAAAAGTAGAAATAGAAGTTGGGAGGGGAATGGAGGGATGGACACGTTACAAGTACAGTGGTCACGATTGTTATTAAAATTAAATAAAACTGTTTACAAACAGAAAAGGAATGCCTTTCAACAAAGTAGGCCATTTAAAGTTTGTGGTACTATCTACTAGGAAGGACATTTATGCTCTATACGACCTACAAGGAAAAAAATGTATATTCTATACAGTTCAGTTACTGGACCTCTAACATGGATAATGCAAACTGTAGATAATTATTCCCAAATTCCCAGATGGTTTCTCATAGTACAACTTTTCAAATTCCAAACAAAACAGACAGGGCAGGGCACAAATGAGCACAGAAATCTTATCCAAGTTGTTCTTCCTGAATGCAACAATTTACGGAGAGAGTTATGTTTTAGTTATAGGGCAGGGTGGACTTACCAATTCGATGGAATAGCTCTGAAGCCTCCTGCAAGGAAACATCAAAAACAACTCCTAAGAAAGCAGAAGGGAAGCATGTCTAAAGAGAGATAGGAAAGGAGAAGAAAGACTAACAAAGAGGGTAAAGACAAACTACAGTGATATAAATGTAGGAAGGGCTAATTCGTCTTTGCCAGGCAGAAAGAGCAAGGTTGGACTGCAGGGCAGCAGTACTAACTGCAACAATGTTAAAGAGCTCTACCTTGTCAGAATCAATGAGGAATCTCCAAATTCTGACCCAGTACCTGATGGAACAGTAAACTCTAGCAGAGAGAACGCAGAGGAGCTTTGGGGGTGAGGAGTGGGGGGTTACCTTTCTCATTTCTCACTGACCTGCTACAGTTTAGAACTGTGGCTAGACCGGTGGGTGTTTGGGTATAGGACCACCAACAGCACATAGGAGTGGAAGGTGAGGGTATTCATGAGTCACACAACCTCAGAAAGGCTCCACAAATAGGACTGTCTTATTTTCCTAAGAAAGGAAGAATTAGGTTTTGTTAGCACACTCTTTTTGAGCAGTAGTGAAGGGTGTTCTCCGAATTAACCAATAGATGAAGGCGGCTGAACCTAAGCTTCTTTCTTTTTATAATTCTTGTGTCTGGTGACAAGACATTTAGTCAAAATAGCTAAAGGATTCTGAAACCAGACCTAAAAAAAAAAAAAAAAATAGAAAACCATACTGTGGGTTCCAGCAAAACATTATGTAGGAAGCAAACATATTAATTATCCAGCTTTCTGAAGAGTAAAAAAGAATATCATATGAAAATGTCAACAAAAATGCAGAAATCAGAAGACAATTACGTTGCTTTTTGTCATGCTGTGAAGAATATTATGGAATGTAGTCCTATATAAAAACAAATTAAATTATAGCTAAAATAATCAATGAAAACAACAATATCTACACAAATTATCACATTTATGAACAGAACGAACAGAAGTAAAAACAATTAGATTTACAGAATCCACAGTAACTGGATGCCTATATTTTGACTGGTAGGACAGCGTAAGATGTTAATGTGTGCTATGAAGGGAACTGCAACAGAAGATTCATTTGCTTGAATCTTAGTGGGGCTGGATCAATCTTTCAGACTACTGAAAATGATACAAGGATTAACAGTAGTTGATATAAGAAGAATAGAAATGACACAAGGCAAGCTAGTTGACAGGGAGGGAGTGGTGGACATAGTAGCATTTAGACTGTATGACCCATCCTGGGTAGGAGGGTTTTGGGAAAGAACGTTGTGCTGTTGGTGGTTTCCAATAGATACTGTAGAGAAGTAGGCACATTAGAATTGGTATCTAGCCCACCTAGATTTGTAATCAGATCTGGGATAGTCTTCGTCTAGAAGAACATTTCTATCATTATAGCCCAAATCCTTTACAAATCTCTTCACCCAAGATCATCAATCTACTACTTTTTTCACTTTGAACAATGGAAGATGTCCTCATTGTTGCCATGAAACATGACTCAATGTAGGTGTTCATTCTGACTTTGTACTTGAACCATATGTTGAATTGGATTTTGGCTTTTATTAGTGGCCTATGTAGACCGTGTGATGTTATTTAATTTTTCCGTAGTGTACAAAAAGTGATGGATGGAATATAGTGATGTATATATACATTTGAAATTGTCCAATAACAACAGTTCAATCTCAATGTTCTGTGTTTAGAAATCATGAGGAAATATTTTCTTTTCTGTAGGTTACACATTCATGGTTTGTTTGGAATCAAGGTTTGGCATTTCTCATGGCATATGCAAATACCGAGGATGCCCCTGATAAATGTGGGTGTCATCCAAATATTGTTGGATGGAGAGTGTATTACATTAGAGAAGATCAAAAGCAGTGGCTGTATGTGAAATTGGACCAGAGAGGTGGCTATGTTTTAGACATGGTGAGGGATTTCCCGAGATGTGATCCTGAATTATCACTTGATGTTGCTTTCTGAGAAAAGTGGAGAGCCAACTTCTGACTGGGTTGCAACAGCTTCTAAGATGTTCCAGGTTCTAAGTTAACATTTAGTGACAAAATATTTCAAAGGCCACCTCGATATTGAGAAGTATGAATAGGCCGTGCCCCCACTCATGCAAAATGCATTTCAGATCATTGAGGGTCTTCACTGTTGTGTTTCAATACCATATCTGGTAGGTAAACAAGGTCATAGCCCCCAAACAGGTGGTTTTTACAAGTGATAATGCTCAACTGATTTGCCACAAATTTCTCAATCACTTCCCACATCGAGGGTAAATTTGATGCTTGTCTACAGCTGAGGAACACATTATGATTGATATTGTGCTTTTTTGAGAATCGGTGGGATTTAACAATTTTTAAGTAAGTAAGTCAGGAAAGGCTCCTTGGGATAAATATGCAAGCTTTGATGATCAAACTGCACCAAAGGGGTGAAAATTGATATTGATGATGTTTGCAGACAGACTGGCCAGATAATATTTACTAATTTTGAGCAGCTTGCTGATTGAGGAGAGACCATTGTTACTGGTGGAATGAAGGTGTCTTAGATGTTTGTGGTTTTTGGAGGGAGAAATGTATTATGGGTTGATTATTGGGGGTGTTGAGAGGCACGATTTTTACAAATCAAATCAAAATGTACTTGTCAGTGACAAATATAATAAATGCCTTACATTTAAAGACTGGCAGAAACAGGTTGGATTTAGAAGCATGGTCCTGAAGTGAATGTTTTAGATGAGCAATCTAGCTGGGTGGGTTGAGGTGTTAATTTGAGTTTGGATAAAACGGTATTTAGCTGAACATATGCCTAGTAAGTATTATCTATATATGTAATTTTGTGCACAATACCAGCAATTTGGATTTCCACGTTCTGATTTCTGCCTCGTGAATCAATCTTCTTTGTTGCAAAGACATGCATGGCTTGCCAACCTTTGTGTGTGTGTTTTTTTTTATTTCAGTGGAACTGCAACTAGCACGGAAAATGCAAGCACACAGTTATTTGATCTCAAGGAGATGAGAACTTGAAGTAGGTAGTTGACAAGGAAAATCCAACCCCTTGAGATTGGGTCATGGTGGGGCATAGATGATGTGATGACAAGAACGTGGAATAGGTTGGGAAAGTGATCTCTCTAGTAAATTTCCTTTGGGGTAAACATGTAATTTTGAAAGAAGCGGCACTAGCGTTTTTTAAAACTCTACTGTTTTTATGGATGAAATGAAAGATGGTTGATGGAAGCCATTTATGTGTGTGAGATTGTCAAGGATGCAAGAACATAGAAATAATAACCATTATTATACAATAAACATTGAACTTCCAAACAAAGAGGTTACTTTCAGCTAGTTTTACAGATACTATATTACTATGCAAATTTATGTTTTTTGAAGAGCTCGCTTGATGGAGTATATGTGGCATTGAAATGTTTAAACGTTGGTGGAAATAGATTTGTAGTTGAATGTATTCTTAAGAACAATGCTTTCCCCATCTTACACCACTTTCTATTACCTCCCTTCATTGCATCCCCGCCTCTCTCTGTTCCATGCTGCAGTTCATTGTTTATCTGCTCCCCCATCCTTCCATAGCACCCTCAACCTTCCCAAGCCAGTTTTTTTTTTTAAATTAAATGTTTGTTTACTTTTTAGGAAGGCCAGCCAGGACCGCCTTTTCTGCCTTTCTGTAAATACTCTTTCCTACTACTTTTTTTTTACTTTTAAGTTATTGCTCCAATATGGGCATTTAAAACACGCATTTGCAATGCAATGGGTCTCGCGTTTGCTCGAGTAAGAGCTATTAGCAGTGTAAATTCCTAACTGGACTTTTCTTGCCACATACATTGAAAATGAAAAGCAAAACTGTTGACATAAGCAGGCCGATTTAAAGTGCCACGGCCACCATGAGCATGAGCGAGAAGGAGAAACACAAAAAGGAAAAAGAAGTTTGCTCGCAGTCAAACGTATCGGTAAAAGTGCAATTATCCATGTAAAAGGGTCGTTGTTCAAGGTCGTAACCAAACCGCCCCCAGGAGGGACAAATGTAATGCATTTTCCAATGATAATAAAGGATTTTTGAAAGGCAAGCCCATAAACAAGTGATAGTGATGGGCGTGGGGTAGGCGTGGTTAAAAGCCTACAGATAGATGCTTGTGTGCATGTTAGACAAGGGGACCAGCGGGCTCCATCTCTCCCTCCATAGCCCCTGTGCTTAAAGAGGAGCTGTGCATGAAATAGGGGTGCGCCTCCCCCAAACCTAGAGGCAGTTCAGAAACATATTTGGAAAACAATGACGCCTTTTGTTCACTGCAGTAGTTAGTTCAAATGTAGTGAAAACTCAGTGGTAATTAGGGAGAGCCCAGTGCACAACTTTTAACAAAGCACTGCTCTATCACTTATCATGTTTACATTGCCTGGGTACAAAGAGGTTGCATTTGTTAACAAACTTCTGACACTCTTGGGTTATGGTCCTATGGAGTATGAAAGAATGAGGCACATAAAAGGAACTGGTTAAAATAGCTCCCTTTTTAAAGTTTGCAAATATGAAAAATGAGTTTTTTTAATTGTGGCATATTGTGTCAAGGCAAGTACTGAAGTATTGTGAAAAACAATCCACTGTACATTTACTTTACTTTCATGTGCACACACATTGTGGTTGGATAAAGTTATCTTTTAAATAACTCCTTTTTTCAAGTTATCCGATGTTTTAAGAATCTTGTATCGTAATGCATCATTGAATCACATTTTCACAAAAGTGTCTGAAACTACCATCTCATGAACTTCCTTCCATCCCCTAAATGCACTCTCCTCATTTATGGTTCTTTGCACACTTGCTCTGCTCGCTCATTCAGTAACACCAGGATTTTTAGACCCCCTATGATTTAGGGAACATGTGCCGATGGCCAGCACTCTAGTCGGAATTTTTTCCAACAACACTGCTCAAAAGAAAACGGGCAGAAATAATGTGTTTCTATGGGGAAAAGTAGCTGTTCGGAGAAAGTATGGTCCTTTCTGTTTAAACCAAAGAACATATTCTAAAGGTAAGAAGTACACTGAGGGCTTAAAATTGTCACATATGAGGTTCTAACTAGCGCAAATAAATATTATAATAACAATCATACATTTCTGATAATGATTCTTGGAATCACGAGCTGTAGTGGGATTTTACAGCACAAATGCCTTTTATGGCTGAAGAGTGTCTTCCGGGGGTGTAAGGAAATTCCTCAATTGTCACACTTAGCATGTTGTCACAGGGGTTGGTGCTCGCAAATGTGGTATTCACAACCAAAGCTGGCATTCAGTAATGCCGGCAGCTGTCCTCTAACAACATTTTGGACCCCTTCCTTTTTTTCAGAAAATGAAAAACCCTAGGCCGGCTATTGTCAGGTGAACATTCCGAAGTTGCTTTCATAACCCGATGCAACACGTATATCATACACGCCTGCCCCCAAAAACTTTCTTTGCACTTGTTTTACTTTTTTAATCGAAATTCCAGTAGCTTCAACTTTATGTCGAATGGTTTGAATGGGAGGGCATTGTTTGTGTGTCTTCCCGTGGTGCAGAGATAAGAAAAAATGTAAAAAACAAATGGGAAGCTTGTGCCATCGAAACAATGGGGGTCATTACGACCCTGGCTGGCGGCGGTGAAGCGGCGGTAAGACCGCCAACAGGCTGGCGGTAAGAATTTTGCAATTATGACCATGGCGGTTACCGCCATGGTCATCAGCCAGTTCTCCTTTCCGCCCGCCATGGCGGAGACGACTGCTGGGCTGGAGACCTGGGTCTCCAGCCCTGCGGTCATCACAATACCGCCGGCGGTATTTTAACCCAGCTTACCGCCATGGATTTCATGCATTTTGGAACCGCCATGAAATCCATGGCGGTAAGCACCATCAGTGCCAGGGAATTCCTTCCCTGGCACTGATAGGGGTCTCCCCCACCCCCCACCCCACCCCGAGTCCTTCCCCTACACCCCCCACCACCCCTGCCACCCCCCAAAGGTGGCAGGACCCCTCCTCCCCACCCCTACCCCTAACATCACATCACACATACTCACCCGACACGCACGCAGGCACCACCAACACACATACACGCACACACACCAACATACATGCCAACAGCCACACACACAGTTATACACGCACACCCACATTCGGACATACACGCACACATCCATACAGACATACCTACAGACATACACGCACTCATTCCCATACACACAACACCCCCGCAAGCATACACGCACTCACACACCACCTCTACATACACACACCCCCCATGCACCCACACAACACACAACACCCCACCACCCCCCTCCCCTAAAGGACGATCAACTTACCTGGTCCGTTGATCCCCCTGGAGGGGACGTGAACCATGGGGGCTGCTCCGCCACCACCATACCGTCAACAGAACAGGACGTGATTCGGTGGGCGTTGTTCTGTTGACGTGGCCGTGGAGGTGGAGCAACCTCCACTTCCCCGCCAGTATAGCTGCTGGTGGCTCTCTGTCCGAAAAAGGACGGAGAGCTGCCAGCAGTCATAATACGCCGAGCCGAAAACCGCCACCACTGGAAGTCTTCGGCACGGTGGTCCCTCGGCGGTCCCTCGGCTTGTCAAAAGACCGCTGAGGTCAAAATGACCCCCAATGTCTTCGGCTCTATTCCATTTACCGCGCACTTCGAGATGACACTGACACTGCCATCTATTAAGCTCTATTAAATCCTCACGCGTATAATTGTGACTGTTGCTGTAGAAGAGATTATCTCTTCAGCTTCATACAGGCCTGCTATGAAAAACTTAGTTTCGGCAAAGCTCATGCATTGTCAAATAATAACAACATGCATACCACCAAATGTATACATTTAATACAGTTTCCACCCATCTCTTCGAATATCAGTCTATCAGACATCCACAGTGTGTCATTCTTACTCCCCACTTACAGCGTAACTCAGCATGAGTCAGTATAAGGATGCCCTCTTGTTAGAACAGATGTCCAGTGCAGTACAAAGTATGGCACCTTGAGCACAGATTTAGTGAGCTAGCGATCTAAATAAATTGTATTGTTCAACGAGGGTTTCCTTCGAAAGCGCCTTCAAGCATGTTCATGCAGCCGCTTAAAAAAAAAGAAAAAAACAGCGCGATCGCGCTGCTACAGTTCACCCGTAATAATACCTCTCGGCAAAAGTGCAATTATAAACGTAAACGGCAAAAGTGCAATTAACTGTGTTACGAGGTCGATAGTATGCAAAGCGCCCGACTTTTGCCCAGCGAGATCGCGCTGTGAAAATAGAGAAAAAAAGTCCACAAACCTGAAGAAAACAGCGAGCCTTGCATGTTTTCTGTACTTGGTCGCTGCGCTTGAGGAGGGCTAACCACCGGAAAAGGCATGACGTATGCGTGCCTTCCACTAATCAAAGGAAGCGGATTCTAACTTTTATTGCCATTGCTATTCCGTATTAGCAATACCCATCATTTTTTGCTGATGCTGAATAGCATCGGAAAAAAGCAATGTAAACACAAAAATTCTAACTTCCTGACTTTGCCAGTGCTTGTTATTCGATATCAGTGAGTGGCTATCTCACACAAATGAAGGGTCTCGTCTGGCTTGCATTATGTGTATGCGGGGACGATGGGTAATTCTTCCCTGACACAATCTCTGGCATGCTGTCCAATAGATAAATTCACGATTTCCTTACAGTGTTCCCCTGATAGAATAGATTTTTGCAAAAAAAAAAAAAAAAAATAGGCTTTGTTCACCTGGTATAATTAAAACAGGTAATTCTTTATACAAACAAATGCAAATCGACCTTGTTTTTTTAATTTCTTCCTTGAAAATTACACACTGCACGCCAGAAGTGCTTGCTGGCATGTTTTTTCTCCAGGGGCGAGTGATCTTAGCATCAAATGAATATTCATATGATTTTGATAAATTGTTCCAATGCTTCTTAAGGGCAGAATCATTATTTTTTTTCCAGACAACCTCTTTTAGGCTAGGAATCATATTATTCATTTCTTGAAATTAGAAAATAGTAAACATGTGATTTCATAGTTAAAAACAAGCATCTCCAAACTCTGCATTTGTTAATGGCAAATAGTGTTCCAGAATTTAAAGGTTCCTACTGGGAGCTCACGGAGACGTAGCATTCTACTATTCGCATTTGTAAAAAATGTTTTTGTTGAAGTGGTATATTCTTTGCAAAGCATACACGATTATATTTTCTTGTCTATGGGTTGCTCCATAGATACTTGGATAGTAGAGCACAGTAGTTGTCATTTTACACTCCTCTATAACTGTTGTAAGAAGTATGAGGTATGTGCAGAACGGTTTGGGTGATTGGCTTTTCATGAACAAAAGGACATATTTACATGCCCCTTGCCCCGCTTTAGTGCCACCATAGTATCTTTTTTTGGTGCTAAGGTGGCGCTAAGGTAGACTTTTCCCCTCACCAGATTTACAAAGTGGTGCAATGCATACATTGTGCCATATTTCCATCAATTGTGCCACATTAGGCCTGAACCAGCATAATGTATGCAAGGGGGGGTCGTTCCCATGAAGGGAGACCCGAAAAAATGGCTCAGTAAAATTTTCTAGATTTCACTGTGCCATTTTTTCAGTCATTTTTAATGCCTCAAGGCATGCAATATTAAAATCAATGGGCTTCTCTGTGTCTTCCTGCACTAGTGTCAACATTTTTTACACTAGTGCAGCAAAGTGCCACAACAGCATCAAAAATTCTGACGTTGTTGTGGTAACAACTGCCATGGTGCATTGTAAATACAGTGTAAACATGGTGTCGTTAGGTGGGGCAAGGGCGATGCAAAAGAAGTGGCTCATCTGGACCGATGCGCCACTTTCTCATAAGTATGCCCCAAAGTGTTTGATTGGTGGACAGTCACCCTGAACACTCCATGCAGGGTGCATTTGTTACTAGTATGTAGATCACCTGTCTTTTTGTAAAATATGCCTGAAAGCTGTTACAGACAGACTACGGGAAATAATGATTCCATCTCTGGCCTTTACCTTTGCTTGTTTGCCTCATGTGACCACTACTCTTAGAGCAACAGCATACTGTAAGAGGTTGGCCTGGTTTGTATTGAGTACCTTGGGTACTTACACCATACACCAGGTCCAGTTATCCCTTTTTAGTGAAATGTAGTAGTGTTCCAGCAGCTTAGGCTGATAGAGGTAGCTATAGCAGAGCAGCTTAGGCTGAACTAGAAGACATGAAAAGCTCATGCAATACCACTTATAGTCACACAGTACTTATACACAAGTAAAGACAATACTCAGTGTTAACAAAAATAAAGGTAGTTTATTTGGATGACACAGTACCAAGAATATCTTAGAGGCAATACTCCTTCTGGAGGTAAGTATTATACACAGTATATACACTAGACACCAAAATAAGGCACGCAATTAGACTCATGATAGTGCAAACAATAGGAAATGCTATAGAATACAATGAGAGAAAATAGGTCTAGGGGCATCACAAACCATATACTACGAAAGTGGAATGCGAATCACAAATTCCCCCCTAGACAAGTGTAGTGTGTGCAGAATCGCTGGGAGAGTGTGAATACAGTAAAGGTAAGTAAATTACCCTACCCCAGAGCCCAGAAAAGCAGGAGTAAAATATTGCAAGTTTCCTTAGGACACACTACACCTCATGTTTAGAATTATTGCAAGAACTAACCAATTCTGCAAACAACAAACAGTGGATTCCTGAACCTAAAGACTTGCAAAAGAAGGAGACCAAGTCAAGTAGTCGAAAGAAGTTCCAGGAAGGACAGCAGCCCCAGCCAACCCAGAAGAGAGTGCAAAAGAAGAGTCCCTGGCTTTTGCAAAGACTGCAGAAATGCACCCTAGAAAGATGCCAGTGGGTTCCTACATGATGCAAGGGATGTCCCACATCGTGAAGTTGGCTGCAGGTGAGTTTTGGCACTGATTTCCTCCAACAAGCCTTGGTTCCGGCAAAGTCGCGTTTTGCATCAAGTAGACCTTAACTGGACCAGGAGGGACCTGGGGGCCTCAACTCTGTGTGGGGAGGAAGAGGGCCCCAGCACTTCAGAGAGCCCTCATAGCACCAGATAGCACCCACAGGAGTCCCAGGACATGGGGACAAAGGAGGAGCAGAATGCGGTTGGTGCAGCACTACAAAGGAAGCTCACACGCCACCAGAGGTCAACCAAGAGAGTAGAGAATCACCGGATAGAGTGCTGGGGACCTGCGCCAGGCTGTGCACTACGAATTTTTGAAAATAATGCACAGAGGCCACAGGAGGTGAAGAAGACGTGGTGCAGAGGGGTACTGTCATTCTGGGGGAAGGCAAGGTATTACCTCCTCCAAATTGAGACAGCAGGACCACAGGACAGTCTATGTCGATGGGGTCCACACTCTGTGTTCCAAGGAGCACTCTCGTTGCCAGGAGAGAAGTCCAAGAGAACTGGTCGTCGACTTAAAAGGTGCCTGCTTCAGCAGGGAGTGACTCCGTCACCCCACTGGAGATTTCTTTGGTCCTCCTGGTGCAGGGTGAAGACAGGGAGTCCTCAGAGCGTGCACGCCATGGAAACTGTTGCAGTTGCTGGAGCTGGAGCTGAAGTTGCAGAGGAAAGGTTCAGATTAGCAGAGCCTGAGTGACACAGTTCAGCACTATACAGACACACACACATTGGGCCGTAAACTATGAGCACTGGGGTCCTGACCAGTAGGATCCCAGTGAGACAGGCAAACACATACTGACATACAGTCAAAAATGGGGGTAACATGCCAAGAAAGATGGTACTTTCCTACACAAACCCCAACTTCAGGCCCATATTTATAGTTTTGCAGCAAAACTACCCTAAAGCAGTTTTGCAGCAAACAGTTTAGCGCGAGCTTGAGTCATTTAACAACGCCAGCCAGGCGCCGTATTAATTTAATGGTGCAAGCCGGTGCTAAACGTGGGCTAGCATCTTAGAAGAAGACGCTAGCCAGGTGGGGTGGCGTTAGGGAAGGAGGGGATTGTGCGTCAGAAAACAACACTAGCCAGGTTAGAGGCAAAAAAAATGCCTGTAATGAGACTAGCACCATTTCCTGGAACACAACCACCAAAAACATGACTCCTGTCTTAGGAAAGACAGGAGTCACGGCCACCACCCCAATGGCCAGCACAGGAGACAAGTATCCCCTTGGCATGGGCATTGAACCCTGTACCATGCAGGAGGCCCCAAATGAGAGCCCCCGATGGAATGTTTTTTTTTTTTAATTACTTACCTATACTTCCCATACTTACCGGGGATGGGGTCCCCCATCCTCTGGTGTCCCTCTGGTGGGGCTTGGGGTGTTCCTGGGGCTTGGGGAGGGCACCTGTGGACCCATTCCATGGTGTTTAACCATGGAAATTGGTCCACAGGTCCCGTAACGCATGGCCAGATGCAGATGTTAAATAATGGTGGAAAGCAAGCTTTACACCATTATTTGGCCCCTCCTCCCATAAGTACTTTTAGCACGGGGCATAAATATGGGGCTATGGGGAGAACACAATTTTTTAGATTGGAACACCTACCTTTCATCTTATTGACGCAAGGTAGGTGCACACATCCAAAAAACGGTGCAAACTCCTATATTTTGACGTTAGACGTGTGGAAAGTCAAAATATAAATATGGAGTTAGGTTTGCTCCAAATTTACATAAAAAAGGCGCAAATGTGGTGCAACTAAAGTATAAATATGGGCCTCAGTTCCTTACAACATTTAGCCACCTGGTTTGTAAATCTGTTGCCAAAGTGAACAAGAGGATTGATATCAGTTGCCAAGGCCTCGAGAATTCTGTGGATGTAGGAGGCTGTCTCTCTATATAGTGTACAAAAACAATGTGCACTGCGCAGAGAGTCCAATCAACCCCACCTTGGTATTCAGAGTAAACAAACAGACCACGTAATGCTCTATTTTATATGGTAGCTTGGTCGAGCAGTTAGGCTACTCTTGGAGAAGTGCTAAGCATTTATTGTACTCACAGTTTCAATAAATGTGGACACACACTCCAAAGAATAACTCGAGACCCATTTACAAAAATACTTTAGATTTTTGTAAAATATTTAAGACCAAGATCATCGAAATTGAGTAAGTACTTCTTAAGTTATGAGTTTCCAAAGTTTAGCAAAAATAATCTTTTTGTGCGTAATTACGCTCCCTAAGAATCAATGGGAGAAAACTTTAAAAATGCATGTAAAATCAGGCAGTGTTCTCACAAGTGTCTTCTGCTTTAAGGTTGAGGTCAACGAGATGTCCTGTGGGCAGCAGGAAAAGTTTGGATGGTTCCCAGTTCAAATGGGAGCAGCTGCTGAAAGTCTTGGAGCTGGAGCGGAATAGAGAGGGGGGCCACTTGGAAATGCACTGCACAGATGGACTTAAAAGTAAGTCTGGTTGATCCCCTTGGAGTATAAAGGTCACAAGGGGTTAGGGACCTCTAGAGAACAGCTGGTTTTCTGAAGCAGAGGCCAGGGAGGCCAGGTGCAGTATAGATAAGTCAGTGAAGGGCTGTGCAGAAAGGAACCTTTGAAGTCAGGGACGGTCACTTGGAGGGTGGATTGCAGGTCAGCGGGGCCACTATAGGAGGTGGTTCTTGGGCATCCTGAAGTCCCTTAACTGGTGCTTCCTTCTGGTCATTGGAGAATTCAGAGTGGACTTTTCATCTGAGTGTCTGACGTTGGGGGTCTAGTACCCCGGGCTATGATACAGCTCGGCCACTGGAGGTCGCAGTGCCACTAAACTTGGCACACTGGCAGGGTTAGTCCTCCTGGTTAGTCGGATGGAATTTAATCTGTTTCATTGATCAGTGGCCGGTCAGCAAACTGGACTTCACTGGATCTTGCTTGCTGGTTGCAGGGAGTGATGCCTTCTCTCTGGAGGGAGGTTCTTGGCACTTTTTAGAATGTTGGAGGTCCTTTGGGGTTTTTCAAAGTCCGTCCAATGTCCATTCGACCCCTCAGTGGTGACTGCCAAGTCCTGGGTGCAGCAGGTAGGGTTTGATGCCTTTTTCTTCTTGCAGCAGGACTTCTGTTCCCGAGCCTTGAGGCTTCATTGTCGCTGGTCTTCTTGTGTCCATCAAATCAGATCTGCAGGGCTAGGAATGATCACTAAATACTGCACTTAGTGCGCATTTAGGGGGTACCTGGTAGTGGCCAATTGGCCACTTACTTTAGGGTGGCTACAGCTACTATGTGTAGTCACAACCCTAACCCTGATTGCTATTTTCCTGCCAATCAAGATGAAAGAAAATTAAATGGAGTGGTCACCTCACCCGCCAAATCTGAGGGGTGGTACATGCTGAGGGTGGTCACTCCCCCTATCCCTTATTAGTTTTCCTGCTGTTCTTCCCACCAAAATTGGGGTCTAGGATGGGGGTGGCAATATGCTGGTAGCAGCAAATGGCTGGAGTGGTGCTTCAAAGGCGGCACAGCATTTGAAGCTACCTCCCAGAGCAGGGCACTTTGCTGGGGGAGGAGGTGTGACACCTTTACCCAGGAAGGGCTTTGTTTTTTGGTCCCAGAGAGCAGAGGCTCTCTCCCCAGAACTCCAGCATGATGTATGGTAGTAACAGGCTGGTTTGAACTAGCCAGCAACCATGCCAGGGTAGTGTAGGTTTTGCATTTTATAATACATCCAACACTGGTACCAGGGAGGATTTATTACTCTGAGTTGTTTATATCAAACAACCCAGGGTAGCCATCGTGTAGCAGGGAAACTCATAATGACCAGTGTCGAGCACATGTACTTGCTGTGGCTCCCTTGTACACTTACTATGCCTTCAGGGTTTGTAAAGACACAGTAGGGGTATATTTGCTAATTAAACTATATGCCCTCACACACATTATAGAGCATCTTGCCTTAGGGCTGTAAGGACTGCCATAGGTGGGACTTATCTATAGTGCATGCAGTGTTAGTGGACAGGACACTCTTGGTGAGTGTCATGTCGAGTTTGCAACTTTTAGACGCACCTTGTCAGGCACTTGCAAGGGTAATGTGCATGCGGCTGGTGTGGGGCCTCTCACAGTGGCACAATTGGTGCTGCAGCTCTGAGGGGGCCTTCTTTAGCACCAATGCCCTTGGTACCAGGGGTACCATTTACTATGGACTCACAGGGGTGACTGAAGTGCAAATAAATAATGCAGTTTTGGGGAAAGAGATCTGGCCCTGGGAACTGTTTAGCAGGGGCCCAGGGCACTTACAGTTTCGAAACCACATCATTGTCCAGGCAATAAATGGGGGGCTAATCATGCAAAAAGTTGTCTCTGTAATAAGGAGCAGGTGGGGGGGCTTCACCATACACAGTGTAACACTTCTCCTAGTTAGGTCCAAGTGAATGAAGCAACTATGATGGGGAGGTTTAGGAAAAGTCACGAGATAGAGGATTATCTGTGAGTAGCCAAAACTGTTGATTTATAGAATAGTCACCTACATAATTATAATCCTGCAAATCACACAGCCACCTCTTCCTCAGAGGGACACATTGATTATTTGTACATTCTACAAGTGTCAGTTGTAGATAGGCCAAGGCACTCATGTAAAGTTGAAGGCTCCCTCCATATATCCAAAAATGCTGCCGCAAGCACAAATGTCAGCCAAAAGGCCTTGCCAAAAGTAAAGAAAGATTTGAAGAGTAGTGATAAACATGTTTTTCACAGAGACATAGATCTTGAATCAGCATACTGCAAGAATCAAATTTAATCAGCAGGTCTTCTCTTTGTGAGCATTTCTGGCAATGTCAGGATCCTGATTAGAAGGCGTAATGCCATGTATGTGTCTCAACTCCAAGAATTCATGAAATAATGGGATCTGTCTTCTAAACGACCACCAATACAAATCTTGACCATACATTGTAAATTAGTAAGTGAGACAAGGACAATGTAGCACACAATGCATGAACTGATAATGGCTGACTCACTCTAGTACAGAGATGGTGTGATTGGAAAAGGACCAAGCAGTGTTAAATACTCTTTTAGAGCTTATTCAGCTTTTTATTGTTAGATGCTCTGGTGTAATATTGGTGAACGGCCCCACCAAGTGAAGAAGAGTTTATCAAAACAGACCAAAATGGTCAATCAGTAACTCAGAAGAAAAGTTATTGGTCTCCAATTTTCTTGCTTCAAGCAATTATTGAAATTAATGATATAATATTATGGTGTCAAAAGACATCAATCAAAATATTATTTCACCCAATGTCCAGTGATGCTTTGTAAGAAATTGAAGTATTAGTTGGGGATGGGGGAGTTAGAAGCCACCAGAAATAATAATAATTGCAAACTCTTTCAGGGTGAACTAGAAATGTCAATAAATAAACCTATGCTTAATCCTCTGGCAGCTTGGCAAAGAGCAGTCAGGCTTCACTTAGAGTCAATGTGTAAAGCATTTATGCAGCACATCAAACAGTAATGAAGTGGAAAGACACCACAAGGAACATCTTAGTAAATCAATCCAGACCAAAACAACAAATAGCTAATCAAAAGAACCAAAATATGCAATTTAGTGATTTAACTGAATATAGCGCCAAAAAACCCAAAGTGCCACTTGCACTTATCTCGTCATGTAAGACCAGACAAAAGTCACAGGTTCAGGCTGACCGTGATTGAGTGTGGGTCGGACACATGGACCAGGTTAGTCCCACAGAAAAGTTTCCTTCTCAGTCCAGTGCAAATATGTCCAGTTCATGGAGGAGGAAGCTGAGCGAAGCAAGCAAATGTTGCAAATGGTCACCGATATAACTCAAAGAACAGGTCTGGCATCACGGAAGGTCATTACTGTAGCATGAAGATCCAGTTTTCATTGCGATCGGGCTGGAGTCTTATGGTTGCACCCCCAGTTAATGCTGTCCCGTGATGGGTCGGTTGATTCAACTTCATGTTGGCAAGCAGTGTGAGCGACAAGGTTTTGGCACTAACGGGCCTGTTTGTGATTGCAAAGAGCCCATAAATGTCAATACAGCTCCACTGTAGCCACACCAAAGATCCAGGACATGAGGGGCGCAACTTGATCATCATAGTCTGGCTCTAGCTGGATCTGGATGCTGGTTCAGATGGTGAGGAGATTGTTATGTCCCTGAGGCTCTGAACAGGAAGCCAGCAGACTAACCCTTGGAGTCACTCTGGGAGTCCTGGGTTCAGGCCCAATCCCTCTGAAGGCAGGAAGGCAGCAGGACAGCCATCCATCAAGGCAGAAGTACAGGAAGGCAGTAGTCCAGCAGGTCAGCAGTCCGGCAGCATGGTAGTCCTTTCATCAGCACAATAGGCTTTCTTCCTGGCAGAGTCACCACAGGTCCAGAAGTGTACTGAATATAATGGGAGCTACGATGAAATCAGGGTCACTGGCAATACACCCTCTGCAGATTAGCTGGCAGCTTGCTCCAGGTCCCTTGATTGTACTCCAAACAAAACATTTTGTAGAAAGTATCCAAGTCCCCAATTTTCTAGGTTTACACAGGACAAGTACACTATGACACCAGCCAAGGATTCCAGGACACTCAGGAACAGTACTTGGGTATCAGACCTCAATCCAAGGAAGCCACCATCAGGGGTCAGGGCTGGTCCAGTTGAAAATGGTCAGCTTGGCTGTTCCAGCTTACAGTTTTAGTGTCATTGTAACTTACCAGGAGGTCAACCAACTGACCTTTGAAGTCCACATCTTAGTCATGTGTACATGTGGATGCAGGTACAGCCCTTAAGGTTCTATTTGCAGATCTTAATAGCAGATGAAGTCCTTCCTCTGTCTACCTCATGTCCAATTCTGTTCTGAATAAGGTGCCAGGGGTGCCACATTTAAGCCTGTGACTGTGGATGACTCCTTGCCCCTTCCTAACACATAGAGAAAAAATTCCCAGGGGAAACTCTGCTCACCTTTGCAGTAGTTCCTATTTGCCTGGCAGCAAAAAATACCATGCTGCATTTCTCTACCCAAAATTAACATGCTGGAATTAGTTTCCCCTTGTGCAGCGCTCCTTGTGCTCACCCAGAGGTGTGGCTATGGAAATGCTCCCACAGGTCACTCTAACCCAGTCTTGAGGCAGCTTCTCCTCCCACTGTGTTTGGAGTCAGCCTGATTAAGAAACACATGAGAAACAGGCCCAGGTGTGAGCTACATCTACCAGTGACAGAGTAGGCATCCTTCGATGCTCAATAAGGGGCTGGGCACAGCTGTCATGCCATCCTGCCTAAGGAAGAACGATGCGTCCCCAACCAAAGCCCTTTGTCCACTGTCTGGGGAAAATCCACATCACACATGAGGGGAGTCATCAGAGGTTGGGTGACAACTGCACACTGGCAGGAAAGCTTTTAGGTTTTGTGCAGGAACAAATCACTTTCTGAAAGTGTCTGTTCTTTAATAATAATATGCACTCAAATTTTACCATGAAATTGGATTTTTCATTCTATTAAAATGAGCCCTTGAACAATTTTATAGCTACTCCAAAACTGAATTCAGACTGGATTACATGGAATAATATTAATCAGTGTTGAGCTATAGGAGAACCAGTCTTGCCAAAGTAAAAAATTACTTTGTAAGTTTTTCACTGACAGGGCATGTTAAACATTAAACAGACATGCCATTTAAGTCCTACCTCATTGGTGACTTCTAATTATTAAAAAGGAAGGCTTACACCTGTCAAAAGGTTAATTTTGACTGGTCAAAATGCCAGTTTTTTAACTGCCCTACCAGGCTCTGGTGACAGGTCTGGAGACATGTTTTACCTTGTCACTTTAGTGGGGGCCCAATAAGGCCCTTATTTATACTTCTGTGCACCAGCCGGGCACCATATTTATGGAATGGTGCAAGCCGGTGCAAAGGGTATGCTAGAGTAAAAGAAAATTACTTTAGTCGGGTGGGGCTGGTGGTATAGAAGAAGGGGCTTTAGCACCAAAAAATGACTTTAGGCAGGTTAGAGTAAAAAGAAAAATGACTCTAACCAGATTAGCATCATTTTATGGTGCTAAACGTACCATGCCACATAACTCCTGCCTTAGAAAAGCCCGGAGTCATGCCCACCACCCCAGTGGCCAGCACAGGGGACAGGGGTCCCCTGGGCATAGCCATTGCACCCCTGCCATGTATGGGGGCCCATTACAGGGCCCCCTATGGCACTTTAAAAAATAAAATTCAATACTTACCTGTACTTATCTGTACTTACCTGGGATGGGGTCCCCCATCCTCCGCAGTTCCTCTGGTGTGGGTGGGGGTGCGCCTGGGGCCTGGGGAGGACACCTTTGGGCTTATTCCATGGTGTTCAACCATGGAAATAGGCCCACAGGGCCCCTAATGCATGCCCTGACCCAGGAGTTAATAAACAGGACAAAGCCAGCTTTGCACCATCTTTTGACCCCTCCTCCCTCCGTGCACCATTTTTGCACGGGATTATAAATATGGCGTTAAGGCCATAAAGTCATTTTTTGCACGGGAACGCCTACCTTGCATCTCATAAGGCAAGGAAGGTTTCCTTTTCAAAAAAATGACTTTAACTCCATAAATTTGGTGCTAGACGGGTCTAGCACCAAAGAATAAATATGGAGTTCGTTTTGCACCGAATTACAGTAATTCGGTGGAAACAGAGTATAAATATGCCCCTAAGCGTTGTACTCCAATAACGACATTTAACCTCTAGCACTGGGTTCACAGGGTACCATGTACATTTAGGTAGGTTAAATGTGCCAATTAACAGTGTAGCCAACTTTGACATATTTTAGGGGTCAGAGCACAGGTACCGGGGTCTGGAAAGCAAGGTCCCAGAGCACAGAGTCAGACAATCCGGCAGCATCAGTCCACAAAATTGGGGGTGATTATGGAAAAAGAGGCATTTTCTTACAAATACATGGTGAGTATACTTCACAAGAACTACAGTCTGTTGAACACTGTTGTCGTGCAGCTATTAACATCTCACCATCTTCTTGTGCTTAGTATTCATACCTTGGCTCAGGAGTTGAAATGTTTCATGAGACGTCCTACCAATTTTCTGACAATAAATCTTGAGCCTCTCTGTAGATGATCAAACGTTAACTGTATTTAGTTTCAACAGCGTGTGCATCTTTGAGAATCCTAACTAACTTTTAAACAGGTGCCTACATTGCAGCGCTGGAAAGGAATGCTGCTGTGCAGATTGTTCCACAATAGTAAAAGTAAAGCCCTAGAGGGGTGACTGTACATAAGATCTGGATTTACAGAGTAAGTTTCAAAGCGCTAATTAGAACAACAGTCATTGGAGTGCTGCCTATGATACTGACCTTGTCAGGATTCCAGCAACATTGTATAAAACAGTATAGCCAATGTGAAAAATGAAGAAGGTATGTTTACTCGTGATCAATTACAAATATGCCATATTTCAGAGTCAGCAAGATATTTAGCTTTTTGAAGGCATAATTATGTATTTGTGTGTCTATACATCCTGGGCTGGTTGTGGCAGCCACTAATCTTCAGAAAAGGCCAGAGATGTTGCTTGGAGACCACTGACAAGATCCAGACAGATATGGGACTGTGTTATGGTTGTATAGTTATGAAGTAGGAGTGTGGCAGGAGACCGATGACATGTCTAGTCTTCCACTGTCCAGCATTCTAGAGGGCAGTTGTCGTGGCACTGAAGCTGAGCAGACCTACTTCCATTATGCACAGAGTTCATACGTTAAACAGCTTATCCTTGTAGGAAGTATCATCTCGCCTGGCATGACACCCCAATTTTTTCATGTATGTCAGTTTGATTTTGCCTGTCTCACTGGGATTCTGCCAGGACCCCAGTGCTCATAGTTTGTGGCCTGAATGTGTGTACCTGTGTAGTGACTAACTGTGTCACTGAAGCTCTGCTAATCGGAACCTCAGTGCTTATGCTGTCTCTGCCTTTAAAATTGCCGCTATAGGCTAGTGACCATTTTCACCAATTCTGATTGGCACACTGGAACACCCTTATAATTTCCTGGGATGTGGTACCTAGGTACCCAGAGTATTGGGGTTCCAGGAGATCCCTATGGGCTGCAGCATTTCTTTTGCCATCCATAGGGAGCTCAGACAAATCTTAAACAGGACTGCCACTGCTGCCACACGTTATTTCACAGCCATTTTTCACTGCACTTCAGTAACTTATAAGTCACCGATATGTCTAACCCTCACTTAGTGAAGGTTAGGTACAAAGTTACTAAGTGTGAGGGCACCCTGGCACCATAGTTCAGGGCAATTTCCCCGGACTTTGTGAGTGCGGGGACACCATTACACGTGTGCACTACTTATAGGTCAATACCTATATGTAGCTTCACAATGGTAACTCCGAATATGGCCATGTAACATGTCTAAGATCATGGAATTGTCCCCCCATGCCAAATGTGGTATTGGGGTGCCAATCCCATGCATCCCAGGGGCTCCACACCAGCTCTCTGGGGGTTTCACTGCAGCTAGCGATGCTGCCACCCCACAGACAGGGTTCTGCCCTCCTGGGGTCTGGGCAGCCCAATCTCAGGAAGGCAAAACAAAGGATTTCCTCTGAGAGAGGGTGTTACACCCTCTCCCTTTGGATATGGGTGTTAAGGGCTGGGGAGGAGTAGCCTCTCCCAGCCTCTGGAAATGCTTTGAAGGGCACAGATGGTGCCTTCTTTGCATAAACCAGTCTACACCGGTTCGGGGATCCCCCAGTCCCTGCTCTGGTGCAAAACTGGACAAAGGAAAGGGAATTGACCACTCCTCTATCCATCACCACCCCAGGGGTGGTGCCCAGAGCACCTTCTGTGTGTCCCAGACCTCTTCATCTTGAATCCAGAGGTGTGAGGGCACAATGGAGGCCTCTGAGTGACCAGTGTCAGCAAGTGACATCAGAGACCCTTCCTGATAGGTGCTTACCTCACTAGGAGGCCAATCCTCCTCTGAGGGCTATTTAGGGTCTCTCCTGTGGGCCTTTTCTCAGATAACGACTTGCAAGAATTCACCAGAGTTCCTCTGCATCTCCCTCTTCGATTTCTGTCAAGGATCGACCGCTGACTGCTCCAGGATGTCTGCAAAACTGCAACAAAGTAATAAGAAGACTACCAGCAACATTGTAGCACCTAATCCTGCCTGCTTTCTCTACTGTTTCCTGGTGGTGCATGCTCTGAGGGCTGTCTGACTTCACCCTACACTGGAAGCCATGAAGAAATCTCCTGCGGGTCAACGGAATCTTCCCCCTGCTCCAGCAGGCACCAAACTTCAGCATCACCAGTACTCTTGGATCCCTCTCATCCTGACGAGCGTGGCCCCTGGAACACAGGTGGTGGACCCAAGTGACCCTGACTGTCCAGTGGTCCAAATGTCAAAATTTGGAGGAGGTAAGTCCTTGCCTCCCCTCTCCAGACAGTAATCATGTGCACTGCGTGAACTGCAGCTGCTAGGGCTTCTGTGCACTTTTGCAAGGAATCCTTCATGCACAGCCAAGCCCAGATCTCCAGCACTCTGTCCTGCATTGCTCAACTCACTGAGTTGACCACCGGCTTCATGAGACCCTCTTTTGTAGTGTTGAGACAACCTCTATGCTCAGTCTTCTTGAACCCGTGTTCAAGGACTTCTGCGGGTGCTGCCTTCTTGTGCATGGGCTCTCTGTGTTGCTGAGGGCCCCCTCTGTCTCTTCTTCCAAGTGGCGACCTCCTGGTCCTTCCTGGGCCCATGCAGTACACTTTTTCTTGAACTGCAACGTTTGCAGCTACAAGGGTTGTTTGCAGCCTTTCTCCAAAAAAACAATGCTGCATCCTCCAACGCTCCGTGGGACATCTTCTGCACAAAGGAGAAGTTCCTAGCACCTTTTGTTGTTGCAGAATCTTCAGCTTCTTCCACCCAGAGGCAGCCATTTTGCACCATCATCGGGGGTTTAGTGGGCTCCTGCCCCCCCGGACACTTTCGTGACTCTTGGTTTTGGTCCACTTCCTTTACAGGTCCTCAGGTCCAGGAACCCATCTTCAGTGCTTTGCAGTCTGTTGTGGTCTTTGCAGAATCTCCTATCACAAGTTTAGTGTGTTTCTGGGAAAGTAGTATCACTTTACGCCTACATTTCAGGATCTTGGGGTGGGGATCATGGACACCCTTAGTGTTTTCTTACACTCCCAGTGACCCTCTACACACTACCCTAGCCTAGGGGTCCATTTATGGTTTGCATTCCACTTTCTTAGTATATGGTTTGTGTTGCATCCTATTGTATTCTACAGTGTTTGCACTACTTTCTAACTATTTTACTTACCTTATTTTGTTTTTTGTGTATATTTTGTGCATTTGACTTACCTCCTAAGGGAGATTATCCTCTGAGATATTTTTGGCACGTTGTCACTAAAATAAAGTACCTTCATTTTTAGTAACTCTGAGTATTGTGATTCTTATGATAAAGTGCTATATGATATAAGGGGTATGGTAGGAGCTTTGCATGTCTCCTAGTTCAGCCTAAGCTGCTCAGTTATAGCTACATCTATCAGCCTAAGCTGCTAGAACACTATTAATCTACTAATAAGGGATAACTGGACCTGGCACAAGGTGTAAGTACCTTTGGTACCCACTCTAAGCCAGGCCAGCCTCCTACATAAACTGCCTTCCTCATTATTGAACATCTGTAAAGGCAGCCACTACAAATTGGTGACGAGGTATGTCAGACCTCCTGGATTTTAAATAATTCACTAATTTTTGCTTTGGAACTATACAACAGAGGACTGTTGTGAATTGAACGTATGTGCATTTGTTTTAGGATTCGTCAGCTATCAAGTGGTGGATTATATGAGAGAAATTAATGTTCGTTTTGCAGAAAAATTCAATGTTGAAGGTGAAAAGCTATTTTGGAACATCAGACTGTGGAAAAATCTTATATACATGTTATCATCATTGACTGTCAGAAGCTGTCAAGTGGAGTAACAGTTGCTGGTGAAAGTTTCAGCTTTGCGCCAGAAAATCAGGGGTTAACTGCAAACTGAGTCAGGCACAGTGAGTACACGCCAACTTGTAAACTGCCAAAGTTCGGCTGCATTATTCAAGCGCCAGGGGAGATACTCTTCTGGTCCTCTCCTCGAGCGGTGCCGACGATCAGTAGTGCAGCATGTGTCGGCTGCATTATCGAGTGGCAGTGGAATCCTTCAAGGCAGCTTACCGAGCAGCAGTCCCCAACGGCAGTGAGCGCACTAAGGCCCATATTTATACTTTTTGACGCAAAACTGCGCCAACGCAGTTTTGCGTCAAAAAAATTAGCGCCGGCTAACGCCATTCTGAAGCACCATGCGGGCGCCGTATTTATTGAATGACGTTAGCCGGCGTTAGCCGCCGGCGCTGTCTGGTGTGCATTAAAAAAAACGACGTACACCAGGCAGCGCCGGCGTAGGGGGAAAATGGCGTATGGGCGTCCAGAAATGGTGCAAGTCAGGCTGAGGCAAAAAATTCGCCACAACCCGATTTGCGCCATTTTTTTACGACGCCCATCCCCCATTGAAATGACTCCTGTCTTAGCAAAGACAGGAGTCATGCCCCCTTGCCCAATGGCCATGCCCAGGGGACTTCTGTCCCCTGGGCATGGTCATTGGGCATAGTGGCATGTAGGGGGGCACAAATCAGGCCCCCCTATGCCACAAAAAAAAAATATATATATACTTACCTGGACTTACCTTAATGTCCCTGGGGTGGGTCCCTCCATCCTTGGGTGTCCTCCTGGGGTGGGCAAGGGTGGCAGGGGGTGTCCCTGGGGGCTTGGGAGGGCACCTCTGGGCTCATTCTGAGCCCACAGGTCCCTTAACGCCTGCCCTGACCCAGGCGCTAAAATCCGGCGCAAATGTGGGTTTTTTAGTCCCGCCGACTCCCGGGCGTCATTTTTGCCCGGGAGTATAAATACGACGCATATGCATCGCAGTCATTTTTTAAGACGGGAACGCCTACCTTGCATATCATTAACGCAAGGAAGGTGTTCACGCAAAAAAATTACGCTAACTCCATGAACTTTGGCGCTAGACGTGTCTAATGCCAAAGTATAAATATGGAGTTAGTTTTGCGTCGAATTTGCGTAAAAAAAAACGACGCAAATTCGGCGCAAACGGAGTATAAATATGCCCCTAAGAGAGGCATGCACCAGCACAATATGAGTGTGCAGTGATAAATCCACTGAATTCAAATGCTTGCAGCGTGTCACGTCACGCAGTGTGACTTATGTGGGCACCATATTGGATTTGAGCCTAACAGGAGCAAGTATAGTAATCTTTAGCAGCCGGGAGAGGCTCTCCTCAATATTTAAGAGGCAATTTATTGATAAGCATACAAGAAACAGATGAGAGTACCAGTTGTACAAGTAATACTAGTTAATTCAGTGGTTGACAATTTATCAGACTCACATAAGTGTATAGTTAATTGAAGACAGTGCCACACTTTCTGACAAAGTACGTTACTGTCACTGAGAGTTCCTTGTTTTAATCTCTACTATTGTGAAAACTATTAGTACACCATTATACTGGTACAAAGGCTCAACAAAACCATCTCTAAAATGCATAGAGTGTAAGGATTATTTTTGTGAACTGTATTAGTGCCATTGATGTAGGAAATAATAAATAAATCCTTTTGCACTCACTAGCGGCCAGATGTCTCAAGATTACAGTTAGCTATTCTCAAATTGCTTTTTTTTTTAAATCGCATTTAAAGAAATGCAAAAAGCGATGTATCAAAATTGAAAATTGCTAATAGTAATTTCTTAAAATTCGCAAACACAATTTTCGAGATTCAAATACCGAATCGCTCAAAAAATTGTGATTCGGTAATTGAAAATCGTAAATAGTGAAAACGGCAAACGGAAACAGCCTGATTACATCACAACCAGGAAGTGAGTCAGCCCATGCTGTTTCCAGGAGCCACACCCACAGGAGAAGGAAGAGAGAACCAGCCCAGCACCAGGGAGCCAGCATTGTGAGCAAGCCAGGTCCAAACAGCAACATGGCCAATGCTGGAAATGGGACGGAGAATGGAGACAGGAAGAGGAAGCTAAAATTCAGTGAGCCAGAATTGGAGCTGCTCATTGAGGAGGTTGTTAGGAACCATGATAGACTATTTGGCAAAAACTCACTCCAAGTACCTGAGAGTGAGAAGCAGAAACTCGGGTCTGACATCCAGACAAACATATGCGCAGTGGGTGTTGCACAGTGCTCTGTGGAGGAGATACGTAAGGGATGGTATGACTTGCAGTCCTGTGCCAAAGAGAGGGTGGCCAGCAGGCTAAAGGAGGCAAGGTGCACCGGGGGCGGACCATCCACCCAGACACAGTCCACCCCTATAGAAGACCTGGTAGAGTCCACCTTGCTTCCAGAAGCTGTCAGTGGCGTTACTGACATTGACACCTCAGGGACACCCAGCACCAGCAAAGGTAAGGCCTGTAATTATATGTATCCCCATATGTGCATGTACAAATGCCCCTTAGGAAATATATAATAGCTTGATGCACAGTGAAAAATAGTCCATGTCACATCTTACATACAATACAACTATGCCTTGTGGGATTTGTAGTACACAACCCTAAGGTGAACACACAACATAAATAGCAAGATTGTGGTCAGCCACATAGAGAAACACCACAAACAACTTATGGTGATAAGATTTAAAGGTACATTTCAAGCAACACTGTGGAAATCTGTGAGAAATGCTAGAACTGACATGCTGCACATTGTCCTTGCAGATGACCCGGTCCCTGCTGCTGCAGGATCTGAAAAAGTGGGGGAAGCAGAAACACAGCCACAGTCTGACTCAAATACCAGTGAGTCCTACAGTATTGCTCAGACTAGACACAGGGCAAGAGTGTTACCACTGCCAGACTATAACCTGGACTCAGAAGAGATGCCAGAACATGAACCCACACCAGCACCAGAGGCTAGTCCCACAGGAAGACAGCAGTCCCAGCGCCAGCAACAGTCAACTCCCCTCAGGAGGCGCCAGGATGCAGGCAGACAGTGCACAGATGAAGGAGTGGGCCCATCAATCTTTGGCGGCCTTGAAGCTTCCATGCTGAAGATGCAGCGCCTGCAATGCAAACAACTGAAGTCACTGCACAGACAGTTTGTGTCTCACAATTACAATATGGGGTTACTACACAAGCAGTTGGAGACTCTGATTGAGGGACAGCAGACAGCAGCTGGAAACACCAAGGAGTTGACACACGCCATTGGGGAACTCTGCACTGAGATACGGCAGGAGTACGTCAGCCAGAGCAGGCGCCATCACCAATAATTGGCGAGGTTTGATAGATTCTGTAGATCCGTCAATTGGTTTGCAAGTTCAACAGCCTTGATATTACGGCATGCCGTGGCCACACAGGTGGAGATGGCACATTGCAGTCGGGACATTGCAGAGGGATTGGTGCAAATAACCAACGTACTGGATGCAATGCAGACAGCACGCAGTGCCACAACCAGCGAACTGGGTGTTGGGGACAGTGAGTAGTCCTGTAGCCTCAGCAGTCTGACAGTCCCTATGGTTGATCCGAGGCGTCGCAGTGCCAGACACAGTACTACATGTGAATCTGCTACAAGAGGTGCCAGTGAGGGCACTGAGCCCTCAAGTGAAGTGTGTGGATGTGAGAAGTGATGATGAGGGCTACATGGGACTACCTAAACATGTAGCAATACAGTTATACTATGATGCTAATAATGTGACACTGTTTATCATTCATGTCTGCTTATTGTGAATAGCTATGTCCTATTGACACATTGGTTACCTGAAGTCAAGGTAATAAAGATGCTAACTACAGAAATACATTTAATTGAAGTGAAGTTTTCATTACTTACATCAAAAATGGTTGCGCATGATGTCAACACGTCTTTACCTGCCCTCTGCTGCACTGGTCCCGTCTGTTGTTTGAGGCAGTGGTAAGGGATCATCATCCTCATCTGAGTCCGGCTCCGTGAGTTCCACAGGTATGACCCTCGTGGTTGCTATGTAGTGCAAGATAGCACATGTGGCCACAATTTTGCATGTCATCTCTGGGCTGTACTGTAGTGCACCTCCACTCTTATGGATGCACCTGAAGCGGCTCTTCAGCAGCCCGAAAGTGCGCTCCCCCACATTGCGGGTTGCCCTATTTGCAGCAGTGTACCTCCTTTCTGCTGGAGATGCAGCGCTCAGGTAGGGCGTAAGCACATAGGTGTGGGCACTGTCTCATGAGGAACAGGGTCAAGACTGATTTGCATATGGCTGGGTTCAAACTCGGGTGGCATGGTGAGCAAAATAATGGATGGATTAAACCCAGATCTGTGACTGGGGGTGAATGCTTGATTGGTTCTGCATTCCGTCCATCCAGTTACGCTATCCCACAGCGTTTGTGTTTTGCTTTGCTTTTGCCGCCCTAAGTGCGCCGGGTATGCCCAGGCGTGGGTCTCGGGCTCACTGTGCCACTGGATTCAAGCTAGCCTGGCTGATGAGGGGTGAAACCCTGAAACCGGTCCCAGGATGCTTGTTTCCGGTCCAGGGAGAACCTGCCCTGGCAGTTCGGGCTGGACTGTTCCCATGAGGAACAGGTTCAAGACTGATTTGCATATGGCTGGGTTCAAACTGGGGTGGCATGGTGAGCAAAATAATGGATGGATTAAACCCAGATCTGTGACTGGGGGTGAATGTTTGATTGGTTCCACATTCCGTCCATCCAGTTATGCTATCCCACAGCGTTTGTATTTTGCTTTACTGTCTCCTGAATGCACAGAGAGTAAATTAAGTACATGTGATATCTGACATCACGCTTACATCAATGCATAATTCTAAACTATCAACTTACCTAGTAAATATCCTTCCCCATACTTCACTGCTAGCAGTCTTGTGTGTATCCTGCTGCGGCGAAAGATGTAGGAGTCATTTGTGCTCCCTGGGTATCTGGCCACGAGATTTGTAATGATGTAGGAGGCATTGCACATCACTGGTATGTTCATGGAATGATTGTTTTTACGGTTGTGATACACATACTCGCTGGCTGATGGAGGACAGATTGCTACATGTGTCCCATCAATGGCACCTAGGACATGTGGGAACTGTGCTATCTGGTAGAAATTAATTTTAGTTTGTTGTAATGCCTGTGGGGTGTTGGGGAACCTTATGTACAGTTGTATTCTGCTCAACATGGCATTGAGAAATGTGATGAATAATCTAGAGAGAGCACTCTCTGATACCCCTCCAGCTGCTGATATGACCCCTTGATAGCTCCCTGAGGCTAGTAGGTGCAGGTAGCATAATATCTGCACATTAGTGGGTATGCTATTGGTCCTGTGTGTTGTGCACTGCAGCATCAGTTGTAGCTCAGCTATCAGGTCAAGTAGAATGGCTAAACTTAACCTGTACTTCTCATACATGTAATCCTCAGTCTGGTCAAAAAGGGTAATGCACACTCTAAAAATGTGCTCCTGTCTCCTCCTCCCTTTCCTCAAACCTGCCAAGATCCTCATTCGCCATGACATAGAGAGCAGCCTGTGGGATAGCAGCTGAGGCATCTGGGCCTCTTTATGTAGGTTGCACCTGGTTAAGACCTGGTTTCAATTTGTTGTAAATTGCATGTGCAAACGGCCATTCTGCGAATAATTGTAAATTGAGAATTTGTGATGCATCGCATTGCGAAACCTTTTTTCCGTGTTGCAATCTGCGTATTGCAAATTTGTCCCGATTTAGCGGATCGCTATCTGCGAATCGCTAATCGGTGTCACAATTTGCGTTTCGCAATTAGCGATTCGGTATTTCATATCGCTGTTTGCGACACACAAATTCATGTCTCATTCGCTTTTTTGCGATTCCTTATTTTCGCACTGTGAATGCCTTTCATACATCGGAAAAGGCATTTTTGCATTCGCAAACGGCCATTCTCACTGTTTGCAAATGCAAAAACGCTTGATACATCTGGCCCAAGGTTCTGTTGTATTAAAGACATATAGTTATATACCGAAAAGCACTTTAAGAGGAGACTTTTATGTTTTCTTGGTGGCATAACAGATTCTTGATGATTACTTTGCACTAAAAGTATGTATTGGCATTACCAGATTTGAATTCTTTCAATGCAAATAGAACAAAGGTGAGCCTGTGGATGGCTATGTCACTGATAAAAAAAAAAAGGAATTTACTCTAAAATTGTGAACTTACATGATGACCTTATAAGGGATCAACTGGTCGTGCACGGCAATAACTCTGCTATCCAAGAAAGGTTATGGAATAATGGTGTTTCTCCACTTGAAGAAGTGCTAGATATTGTTCATAAAGCAGACATTTCAGGAAGGTGTGCTATGGAACAGAAACAACCTGATAAACAGTTGGATTGTGTTTACTAAAGTGACTGTCTGCAAGGTGGTAGAGAAGGAGGAAGGGGTGGCTTCAAGGAGAAACGGTCGGGTAGAGACAGAAGATTTTACAGTTATGACAGTAAATACCATATTGAATATAGCAATAATTTATCTGCACTACAGCAAAAGTGAAGCAGCTGCAGTGTAGCAGGTAATTTTGGAAGAGTGTGGAAGAAAAGAAAGAATAGTGTCAATTGCATTTATGAAATTAATAGCCCAAGTAAGAGGAATTCTAAGGATGGAAATAGTAAATTGGACAGTGTCAAAAGTTTACTGGAAAACTTTATTCTGAATATAAACAATGGTAGTACCACAATCATACCTGTATGCGGTATGACAATAGGGGGTGTTCCCATAAAAATATATGCAGATTCTGGTTGTAAGGAAATGCCTCCTTGGCATGGTTACCCCCTGACTTTTTGCCTTTGCTGATGCTATGTTTTGAATTGAAAGTGTGCTGAGGCCTGCTAACCAGGCCCCAGCACCAGTGTTCTTTCCCTAACCTGTACTTTTGATTCCACAATTGGCACACCCTGGCACCCAGATAAGTCCCTTGTAACTGGTACCTCTGGTACCAAGGGCCCTGATGCCAGGGAAGGTCTCTAAGGGCTGCAGCATGTATTATGCCACCCTAGAGACCCCTCACCCAGCACAGACACACTGCTTACCAGCTTGTGTGTGCTAGTGAGAACAAAATGAGTAAGTCGACATGGCACTCCCCTCAGGGTGCCATGCCAGCCTCTCACTGCCTATGCAGTATAGGTAAGACACCCCTCTAGCAGGCCTTACAGCCCTAAGGCAGGGTGCACTATACCATAGGTGAGGGTACCAGTGCATGAGCACTGTGCCCCTACAGTGTCTAAGCAAAACCTTAGACATTGTAAGTGCAGGGTAGCCATAAGAGTATATGGTCTGGGAGTCTGTTTTACACGAACTCCACAGCACCATAATGGCTACACTGAAAACTGGGAAGTTTGGTATCAAACTTCTCAGCACAATAAATGCACACTGATGCCAGTGTACATTTTATTGTAAAATGCACCACAGAGGGCACCTTAGAGGTGCCCCCTGAAACTTAACCGACTATCTGTGTAGGCTGACTGGTTCCAGCAGCCTGCCACACTAGAGACATGTTGCTGGCCCCATGGGGAGAGTGCCTTTGTCACTCTGAGGCCAGTAACAAAGCCTGCACTGGGTGGAGATGCTAACACCTCCCCCAGGCAGGAGCTGTAACACCTGGCGGTGAGCCTCAAAGGCTCACCCCTTTGTCACAGCACCGCAGGACACTCCAGCTAGTGGAGTTGCCCGCCCCCTCCGGCCCCGGCCCCCACTTTTGGCGGCAAGGCCGGAGAAAATAATGAGAATAACAAGGAGGAGTCACTGGCCAGTCAGGACAGCCCCTAAGGTGTCCTGAGCTGAGGTGACTCTAACTTTTAGAAATCCTCCATCTTGCAGATGGAGGATTCCCCCAATAGGATTAGGGATGTGACCCCCTCCCCTTGGGAGGAGGCACAAAAGGGGGGGTGTACTCACCCTCAGGGCTAGTAGCCATTGGCTACTAACCCCCCAGACCTAAACAGGCCCTTAAATTTAGTATTTAAGGGCTCTCCCTGAACCTAGAAACTAGATTCCTGCAACAACAACAAGAAGGACTGCCTAGCTGAAAACCCCTGCAGAGGAAGACCAGAAGACAACAACTGCCTTGGCTCCAGAAACTTACCGGCCTGTCTCCTGCCTTCCAAAGAACTCTGCTCCAGCGACGCCTTCCAAAGGGACCAGCGACCTCTGCATCCTCTGAGGACTGCCCTGCTTCGACGACGACAAGAAACTCCCGAGGACAGCGGACCTGCTCCAAAAAGACTGCAACTTTATCCGAAGGAGCAGCTTTAAAGAACCCTGCAATCTCCCCGCAAGAAGCGTGAGACTTGCAACACTGCACCCGGCGACCCCGACTCGGCTGGTGGAGAACCAACACCTCAGGGAGGACCCCCGGACTACTCTACGACTGTGAGTACCAAAACCTGTCCCCCCTGAGCCCCCACAGCGCCGCCTGCAGAGGGAATCCCGATGCTTCCCCTGACCGCGACTCCCTGAAACCTAAGTCCCGACGCCTGGAAAAGACCCTGCACCCGCAGCCCCCAGGACCTGAAGGACCGGACTTTCACTGCAGAAGTGACCCCCAGGAGTCCCTCTCCCTTGCCCAAGTGGAGGTTTCCCCGAGGAAGCCCCCCTTGCCCGCCTGCAGCGCTGAAGAGATCCCTTGATCTCTCATTGACTTTCATTGTGAACCCGACGCTTGTTCTAACACTGCACCCGGCCGCCCCCGCGCCGCTGAGGGTGAAATTTCTGTGTGGGCTTGTGTCCCCCCCGGTGCCCTACAAAACCCCCCTGTTCTGCCCTCCGAAGACGCGGGTACTTACCTGCTGGCAGACGGGAACCGGGGCACCCCCTTCTCTCCATTGAAGCCTATGCGTTTTGGGCACCACTTTGAACTCTGCACCTGACCGGCCCTGAGCTGCTGGTGTGGTAACTTTGGGGTTGCTCTGAACCCCCAACGGTGGGCTACCTTGGACCAAGAACTGAACCCTGTAAGTGTCTTACTTACCTGGTAAAACTAACAAAAACTTACCTCCCCCAGGAACTGTGAAAATTGCACTGTGTCCACTTTTAAAATAGCTATTTGTGAATAACTTGAACAGTATACATGCAATTGAAATGATTCAAAGTTCCTAATGTACTTACCTGCAATACCTTTCAAACAAGATATTACATGTTAAATTTGAACCTGTGGTTCTTAAAATAAACTAAGAAAAGATATTTTTCTATACAAAACCTATTGGCTGGATTTGTCTCTGAGTGTGTGTACCTCATTTATTGTCTATGTGTATGTACAACAAATGCTTAACACTACTCCTTGGATAAGCCTACTGCTCGACCACACTACCACAAAATAGAGCATTAGTATTATCTCTTTTTACCACTATTTTACCTCTAAGGGGAACCCTTGGACTCTGTGCATGCTATTCCTTACTTTGAAATAGCACATACAGAGCCAACTTCCTACATTGGTGGATCAGCGGTGGGGTACAAGACTTTGCATTTGCTGGACTACTCAGCCAATACCTGATCACACGACAAATTCCAAAATTGTCATTAGAAATTGATTTTTGCAATTTGAAAAGTTTTCTAAATTCTTAAAGTCCTGCTAGGGCCTTGTGTTAGTCCATTTCTGTTAGAGTTTAAAAGTTTGTTAAAAGTTTGAATTAGATTCTAGAACTAGTTTTAGTTTCTTAAAAAGTATTCCAACTTTTAGAAGCATAATGTCTAATACAGATGTGAATGTGGTGGAACTCGACACCACACCTTACCTCCATCTACAGATGAGAGAGCTAAGGTCACTCTGTAAACTAAAGAAAATAGCAATGGGCTCCAAACCTACCAAACTACAGCTCCAGGAGCTGTTGGCAGAGTATGACAGAGCCAACCCCTCTGTGGATGGCAACACAGATGAAGATGATAGTGACTTGGAGGGTGATTCCCCCCCACCAGTCCTATCTAGGGAGAACAGGGCTTCTCAAGCCCTGACTCCAAAAATAATAGTCAGAGATGCTGGTTCCCTCACAGGAGAGACCAACACCTCTGAAATCACTGAGGATAACTCCAGTGAAGAGGACATCCAGTTAGCCAGGATGGCCAAAAGATTGGCTTTGGAAAGACAGATCCTAGCCATAGAAAGGGAAAGACAAGAGATGGGCCTAGGACCCATCAATGGTGGCAGCAACATAACTAGGGTCAGAGATTCTCCTGACATGTTGAAAATCCCCAAAGGGATTGTAACTAAATATGAAGATGGTGATGACATCACCAAATGGTTCACAGCTTTTGAGAGGGCTTGTGAAACCAGAAAAGTGAACAAATCTCACTGGGGTGCTCTCCTTTGGGAAATGTTCACAGGAAAGTGTAGGGATAGACTCCTCACACTCTCTAAAAAAGATGCAGAATCTTATGACCTCATGAAGGGTACCCTGATTGAGGGCTTTGGATTCTCCACTGAGGAGTATAGGATTAGATTCAGGGGGGCTCAAAAATCCTCGAGCCAGACCTGGGTTGACTTTGTAGACTACTCAGTAAAAACACTAGATGGTTGGATTCAAGGAAATGGTGTAAATGATTATGATGGGCTGTACAATTTATTTGTGAAAGAACACCTATTAAGTAATTGTTTCAATGATAAACTGCATCAGCATCTGGTGGACCTAGGACCAAGTTCTCCCCAAGAATTGGGAAAGAAGGCGGACCATTGGGTCAAGACTAGGGTGTCCAAAACTTCCACAGGGGGTGACCAAAAGAAAGGGGTCACAAAACCTCCCCAGGGGAAAGGTGGTGAGACAGCCAAAAATAAAAATAGTAAAGAGTCTTCTACAGGCCCCCAAAAACCTGCACAGGAGGGTGGGCCCAGAGCCTCTTCACAAAGCAATCCTGGGTACAAGGGTAAAAACTTTGATCCCAAAAAGGCCTGGTGTCGAAACTGTAGTCAGTCTGGACACCAAACTGGAGACAAGGCCTGTCCCAAGAAAGATACCACTTCTAACTCCCATCCAGCTAAAACTGGAATGGCCAGTCTCCAAGTGAGATCAACAGTGTGCCCAGAGCAAATCAGGTGTCACACTGAAGCTACATTAGTCTCTGAGGGTGGGGTGGATTTAGCCACACTGGCTGCCTGGCCCCCTAACATGCAAAAATACAGGCAGCAGCTCTTAATTAATGGGACAAGTGTAGAGGGCCTGAGGGATACAGGTGCCAGTGTCACCATGGTGACAGAGAAACTGGTTTCCCCTGGCCAATACCTGACTGGACAAACTTATCCAGTCACCAACGCTGACAATCAGACTAAAGTACATCCCATGGCTATGGTAACTTTAGAGTGGGGAGGGGTCAATGGCCTGAAATAGGTGGTGGTCTCCTCAAATATCCCAGTAGACTGTTTGCTTGGAAATGGCCTGGAGTCCTCAGCATGGGCTGAGGTAGAACTGAAAACCCATGCAGCCATGCTGGGTATCCCTGAACTGGTGTGTGTCAAGACTAGGGCACAGTGCAAGGCACAGGGTGAAAAAGTAGAGCTGGAGTCTGGAAAAATGGCCCAGCCTACCAAGAGACAAGGAAAGTCAGCTGGGAAACCAGCTGCAACACAACACCAAAAAGAGAACCTCTCTTCTCAGGAAGAAGTTCTGCCCTCTGAGGGAACTGAGCCTATGGAGCTGGAACCTTATCAGGTTGAGCTCTGGGGCCCAGGGGGACCCTCAAGGGAAGAGTTGTGTAAGGGACAAGAAACCTGTCCCTCTCTTGAAGGCCTTAGGCAGCAAGCTGCTGACGAGTCCAAAGGCAAGAAAAATGGAACACATAGGGTCTATTGGGAAGATGGACTCCTGTACACTGAGGCAAGAGATCCCAAACCTGGTGCCACTAGGAGAGTGGTAGTGCCTCAGGGTTTCAGAGAGTTTATTCTGACCTTAGCCCATGATATTCCCCTTGCTGGGCATTTGGGACAAACCAAGACGTGGGAGAGGTTAGTCAACCACTTCTACTGGCCCAATATGTCCCAGAAGGTTAAGGAGTTTTGCCTCTCCTGCCCCATCTGTCAAGCCAGTGGTAAGACAGGTGGGCATCCAAAGGCCCCCCTCATTCCACTTCCAGTGGTGGGGTTCCCCTTTGAAAGAGTGGGTGTGGACATAGTTGGTCCACTAGAACCTCCCACAGCCTCAGGAAATATGTACATCCTAGTAGTAGTGGATCATGCTACTAGGTATCCTGAAGCTATTCCCCTTAGGTCAACTACTGCCCCTGCAGTAGCCAAGGCCCTCATTGGTATCTTTACCAGAGTGGGTTTCCCTAAGGAGGTGGTTTCTGACAGAGGTACCAACTTCATGTCAGCTTACCTAAAACACATGTGGAATGAGTGTGGAGTGACTTATAAATTCACTACACCATATCATCCACAAACTAATGGCCTTGTTGAGAGATTCAACAAGACATTAAAGGGCATGATCATGGGGCTCCCAGAAAAACTCAAAAGGAGATGGGATGTCCTCCTGCCATGTCTGCTTTTCGCTTACAGAGAGGTGCCTCAGAAGGGAGTAGGATTCTCACCCTTTGAACTTCTGTTTGGCCATCCTGTAAGGGGACCACTTGCTCTTGTTAAAGAAGGCTGGGAGAGACCTCTTCATGAGCCTAAACAAGACATAGTGGACTATGTACTTGGCCTTCGCTCAAGGATGGCAGAGTACATGGAAAAGGCAAGTAAAAACCTTGAGGCCAGCCAACAACTCCAGAAGTTGTGGTATGACCAAAAGGCTGCACTGGTTGAATTTCAACCAGGGCAGAAAGTCTGGGTTCTGGAGCCTGTGGCTCCCAGGGCACTCCAGGACAAATGGAGTGGCCCTTACCCAGTACTAGAGAGGAAGAGTCAGGTCACCTACCTGGTGGACCTGGGCACAAGCAGGAGCCCCAAGAGGGTGATCCATGTGAACCGCCTTAAGCTCTTCCATGACAGGGCTGATGTAAATCTGTTGATGGTAACAGATGAGGACCAGGAAGCTGAGAGTGAACCTCTCCCTGATCTCCTCTCATCAGACCCTAAAGATGGCTCAGTAGATGGAGTGATCTACTCAGACACCCTCTCTAGCCAACAGCAGCCTGACTGCAGGAAGGTCCTGCAGCAGTTTGCTGAACTCTTTTCCCTAACCCCTGGTCAGACACACCTGTGTACCCATGATGTGGACACAGGAGACAGCATGCCTGTCAAAAACAAAATATTTAGACAGTCTGACCAAGTTAAGGAAAGCATCAAGGTGGAAGTCCACAAGATGCTGGAATTGGGAGTAATTGAGTACTCTGACAGCCCCTGGGCTAGCCCAGTGGTCTTAGTCCCCAAACCTCACACCAAAGAAGGAAATAGAGAGATGAGGTTTTGTGTGGACTACAGAGGTCTCAACTCTGTCACCAAGACAGATGCTCATTCCATTCCTAGAGCTGATGAGCTAATAGACAAATTAGGGGCTGCCAAATTCTTAAGTACCTTTGACTTAACAGCAGGGTACTGGCAAATCAAAATGGCCCCTGGAGCAAAAGAAAAGACAGCATTCTCCACACCTGATGGGCATTATCAGTTCACTGTTATGCCCTTTGGTTTAAAGAATGCCCCTGCCACCTTCCAAAGGTTGGTGAATCAAGTCCTTGCTGGGTTGGAATCCTTTAGTGCAGCTTATCTTGATGATATTGCTGTCTTCAGCTCCACCTGGCAGGATCACCTGGTCCACCTGAAGAAGGTTTTGACGGCTCTGCAATCTGCAGGCCTCTCTATCAAGGCATCCAAATGCCAGATAGGGCAGGGAACTGTGGTTTACTTGGGACACCTTGTAGGTGGAGGCCAAGTTCAGCCACTCCAGCCTAAGATCCAGACTATTCTGGACTGGGCAGCTCCAAAAACCCAGACTCAAGTCAGGGCATTCCTTGGCTTGACTGGGTACTACAGGAGGTTTGTGAAGGGATATGGATCCATTGTGACAGCCCTCACAGAACTCACCTCCAAGAAAATGCCCAAGAAAGTAAACTGGACTGTAGAATGCCAACAGGCCTTTGACACCCTGAAACAAGCTATGTGCACAGCACCAGTTCTAAAAGCTCCAGATTACTCCAAGCAGTTCATTGTGCAAACAGATGCCTCTGAACATGGGATAGGGGCAGTTTTGTCCCAAACAAATGATGATGGCCTTGACCAGCCTGTTGCTTTCATTAGCAGGAGGTTACTCCCCAGGGAGCAGCGTTGGAGTGCCATTGAGAGGGAGGCCTTTGCTGTGGTTTGGTCCCTGAAGAAGCTGAGACCATACCTCTTTGGTACTCACTTCCTAGTTCAGACTGACCACAGACCTCTCAGATGGCTGATGCAAATGAAAGGTGAAAATCCAAAACTGTTGAGGTGGTCCATCTCCCTACAGGGAATGGACTTTGTAGTGGAACACAGACCTGGGACTGCCCATGCCAATGCAGATGGCCTTTCCAGGTTCTTCCACTTAGAAAATGAAGACTCTCTTGGGAAAGGTTAGTCTCATCCTCTTTCGTTTGGGGGGGGGGTTGTGTAAGGAAATGCCTCCTTGGCATGGTTACCCCCTGACTTTTTGCCTTTGCTGATGCTATGTTTTGAATTGAAAGTGTGCTGAGGCCTGCTAACCAGGCCCCAGCACCAGTGTTCTTTCCCTAACCTGTACTTTTGATTCCACAATTGGCACACCCTGGCACCCAGATAAGTCCCTTGTAACTGGTACCTCTGGTACCAAGGGCCCTGATGCCAGGGAAGGTCTCTAAGGGCTGCAGCATGTATTATGCCACCCTAGAGACCCCTCACCCAGCACAGACACACTGCTTACCAGCTTGTGTGTGCTAGTGAGAACAAAATGAGTAAGTCGACATGGCACTCCCCTCAGGGTGCCATGCCAGCCTCTCACTGCCTATGCAGTATAGGTAAGACACCCCTCTAGCAGGCCTTACAGCCCTAAGGCAGGGTGCACTATACCATAGGTGAGGGTACCAGTGCATGAGCACTGTGCCCCTACAGTGTCTAAGCAAAACCTTAGACATTGTAAGTGCAGGGTAGCCATAAGAGTATATGGTCTGGGAGTCTGTTTTACACGAACTCCACAGCACCATAATGGCTACACTGAAAACTGGGAAGTTTGGTGTAGGAGGCTGGACTGGCTTGTAGTGAGTACCAAGGGGTACTTGCACCTTGCACCAGGCCCAGTTATCCCTTATTAGTGTATAGGGTGTCTAGCAGCTTAGGCTGATAGATAATGGTAGCTTAGCAGAGCAGCTTAGGCTGAACTAGGAGACGTGTGAAGCTACTACAGTACCACTTAGTGTCATATGCACAATATCATAAGAAAACACAATACACAGTTATACTAAAAATAAAGATACTTTATTTTTATGACAATATGCCAAAGTATCTTAGAGTGTACCCTCAGTGAGAGGATAGGAAATATACACAAGATATATATACACAATAGCAAAAATATGCAGTATAGTCTTAGAAAACAGTGCAAACAATGTATAGTTACAATAGGATGCAATGGGGAAACATAGGGATAGGGGCAACACAAACCATATACTCCAGAAGTGGAATGCGAACCACGAATGGACCCCAAACCTATGTGACCTTGTAGAGGGTCGCTGGGACTATTAGAAAATAGTGAGAGTTAGCAAAATAACCCACCCCAAGACCCTGAAAAGTGAGTGCAAAGTGCACCAAAGTTCCCCTAAGGACAAAATAGTCGTGTTAGAGGGAGAATGCAAGGAAAACACAAATCAGCAATGCAACAACGATGGATTCCTGTCTGAAGGTACCTGTGGAACAAGGGGACCAAGTCCAAAAGTCACAAGCAGCTCGGAGATGGGCAGATGCCCAAGAAATGCCAGCGGTTGGTGCAAAGAAGCTCTTACTAGGCTGAAGAACTGTGAATACTGCAGGAACGACAAGGGCTAGAGACTTCCCCTTTGGAGGATGGATCCCCCACGCCTTGTAGAGTCGTGCAGAAGTGTTTTCCCGCCGGATGGACGCCAACAAGCCTTGCTACACGCAAATCGTGCGTTTGGCGTTTTTGGACGCTGCTGGGGCCCAGGAGGGACCAGGAGGTCGCAAATTGGACCTGCAGAGAGAGGGGACGTCGAGCAAGACAAGGAGCCCTCACTGAAGCAGGTAGCACCCGGAGAAGTGCCAGAAACAGGCACTACGAGGATGCGTGAAACGGTGCTCGCCGAAGTTGCACAAAGGAGTCCCACGTCGCCGGAGACCAACTTAGAAAGTCGTGCAATGCAGGTTAGAGTGCCGTGGACCCAGGCTTGGCTGTGCACGAAGGATTTCCGCCGGAAGTGCACAGGGGCCGGAGAAGCTTGCAAAGTCGCGGTTCCCAGCAATGCAGCCCAGCGAGGTGAGGCAAGGACTTACCTCCACCAAACTCGGGCTGAGGAGTCACTGGGCTGTGGGGGTCACTTGGACGGTGTTGCTGGATTCGAGGGACCTCGCTCGTCGTGCTGAGAGGAGACCCAAGGGACAGGAGATGCAGCTTTTTGGTGCCTGCGGTTGCAGGGGGAAGATTCCGTCGACCCACGGGAGATTTCTTCGGAGCTTCTGGTGCAGAGAGGAGGCAGACTACCCCCACAGCATGCACAAGCAGGAAAACAGTCGAGAAGGCGGCAGGATCAGCGTTACAGAGTTGCAGTAGTCGTCTTTGCTACTATGTTGCAGGTTTGCAGGCTTCCAGCGCGGTCAGCGGTCGATTCCTTATCAGAAGGTGAAGAGGGAGATGCAGAGGAACTCGGCTGAGCTCATGCATTCGTTATCTGAAGTTTCCCCAGAGACAGAGACCCTAAATAGCCAGAAAAGAGGGTTTGGCTACCTAGGAGAGAGGAAAGGCTACTAACACCTGAAGGAGCCTATCACAAGGAGTCTCTGACGTCACCTGGTGGCACTGGCCACTCAGAGCAGTCCAGTGTGCCAGCAGCACCTCTGTTTCCAAGATGGCAGAGGTCTGGAGCACACTGGAGGAGCTCTGGACACCTCCCAGGGGAGGTGCAGGTCAGGGGAGTGGTCACTCCCCTTTCCTTTGTCCAGTTTCGCGCCAGAGCAGGGGCTAAGGGGTCCCTGAACCGGTGTAGACTGGCTTATGCAGAATTGGGCACCTCTGTGCCCAACAAAGCATTTCCAGAGGCTGGGGGAGGCTACTCCTCCCCTGCCTTCACACCATTTTCCAAAGGGAGAGGGTGTCACACCCTCTCTCAGAGGAAGTTCTTTGTTCTGCCATCCTGGGCCAGGCCTGGCTGGACCCCAGGAGGGCAGCTGCCTGTCTGAGGGGTTGGCAGCAGCAGCAGCTACAGTGAAACCCCAGGAAGGGCAGTTTGGCAGTACCAGGGTCTGTGCTACAGACCACTGGGATCATGGGATTGTGCCAACTATGCCAGGATGGCATAGAGGGGGCAATTCCATGATCATAGACATGTTACATGGCCATATTCGGAGTTACCATGGTGAAGCTACATATAGGTAGTGACCTATATGTAGTGCACGCGTGTAATGGTGTCCCCGCACTCACAAAGTTCAGTGAATTGGCTCTGAACAATGTGGGGGCACCTTGGCTAGTGCCAGGGTGCCCACACACTAAGTAACTTTGCACCTAACCTTTACCAGGTAAAGGTTAGACATATAGGTGACTTATAAGTTACTTAAGTGCAGTGTAAAATGGCTGTGAAATAACGTGGACGTTATTTCACTCAGGCTGCAGTGGCAGGCCTGTGTAAGAATTGTCAGAGCTCTCTATGGGTGGCAAAAGAAATGCTGCAGCCCATAGGGATCTCCTGGAACCCCAATACCCTGGGTACCTCAGTACCATATACTAGGGAATTATAAGGGTGTTCCAGTAAGCCAATGTAAATTGGTAAAAATGGTCACTAGCCTGTTAGTGACAATTTGAAAGTAATGAGAGAGCATAACCACTGAGGTTCTGGTTAGCAGAGCCTCAGTGAGACAGTTAGTCACTACACAGGTAACACATTCAGGCACACTTATGAGCACTGGGGCCCTGGGTGACAGGGTCCCAGTGACACATACATATAGGCCACAAACCTATGAGCACTGGGGTCCTGACCAGCAGGATCCCAGTGACACATAACAACCATACTGAAAACATGGTGTTTTCACTATGAGCACTGAGGCCTGGCTATCAGGATCCCAGTGAGACAGTGAAAACAGTGACAAACACCCTGACATACACTCACAAACAGGCCAAAAGTGGGGGTAACAAGGCTAGAAAGAGGCTACCTTCTCACATTTGGTATCAAACTTCTCAGCACAATAAATGCACACTGATGCCAGTGTACATTTTATTGTAAAATGCACCACAGAGGGTGAAACTTAACCGACTATCTGTGTAGGCTGACTGGTTCCAGCAGCCTGCCACACTAGAGACATGTTGCTGGCCCCATGGGGAGAGTGCCTTTGTCACTCTGAGGCCAGTAACAAAGCCTGCACTGGGTGGAGATGCTAACACCTCCCCCAGGCAGGAGCTGTAACACCTGGCGGTGAGCCACAAAGGCTCACCCCTTTGTCACAGCACCGCAGGACACTCCAGCTAGTGGAGTTGCCCGCCCCCTCCGGCCCCGGCCCCCACTTTTGGCGGCAAGGCCGGAGAAAATAATGAGAATAACAAGGAGGAGTCACTGGCCAGTCAGGACAGCCCCTAAGGTGTCCTGAGCTGAGGTGACTCTAACTTTTAGAAATCCTCCAACTTGCAGATGGAGGATTCCCCCAATAGGATTAGGGATGTGACCCCCTCCCCTTGGGAGGAGGCACAAAGAGGGTGTACTCACCCTCAGGGCTAGTAGCCATTGGCTACTAATCCCCCAGACCTAAACACGCCCTTAAATTTAGTATTTAAGGGCTCTCCCTGAACCTAGAAACTAGATTCCTGCAACAACAAGAAGAAGGACTGCCTAGCTGAAAACCCCTGCAGAGGAAGACCAGAAGACAACAACTGCCTTGGCTCCAGAAACTCACCGGCCTGTCTCCTGCCTTCCAAAGAACTCTGCTCCAGCGACGCCTTCCAAAGGGACCAGCGACCTCTGCATCCTCTGAGGACTGCCCTGCTTCGACGACGACAAGAAACTCCCGAGGACAGCGGACCTGCTCCAAAAAGACTGCAACTTTATCCAAAGGAGCAGCTTTAAAGAACCCTGCAATCTCCCCGCAAGAAGCGTGAGACTTGCAACACTGCACCCGGCAACCCCGACTCGGCTGGTGGAGAACCAACACCTCAGGGAGGACCCCCGGACTACTCTACGACTGTGAGTACCAAAACCTGTCCCCCCTGAGCCCCCACAGCGCCGCCTGCAGAGGGAATTCCGAGGCTTCCCCTGACCGCGACTCCCTGAAACCTAAGTCCCGACGCCTGGAAAAGACCCAGCACCCGCAGCCCCCAGGACCTGAAGGACCGGACTTTCACTGCAGAAGTGACCCCCAGGAGTCCCTCTCCCTTGCCCAAGTGGAGGTTTCCCCGAGGAAGCCCCCCCTTGCCCGCCTGCAGCGCTGAAGAGATCCCTTGATCCCTCATTGACTTCCATTGTGAACCCGACGCTTGTTCTAACACTGCACCGGCCGCCCCCGCGCCGCTGAGGGTGAAATTTCTGTGTGGGCTTGTGTCCCCCCTGGTGCCCTACAAAACCCCCCTGGTCTGCCCTCCGAAGACGCGGGTACTTACCTGCTGGCAGACGGGAACCGGGGCACCCCCTTCTCTCCATTGAAGCCTATGCGTTTTGGGCACCACTTTGAACTCTGCACCTGACCGCCCCTGAGCTGCTGGTGTGGTAACTTTGGGGTTGCTCTGAACCCCCAACGGTGGGCTACCTTGGACCAAGAACTGAACCCTGTAAGTGTCTTACTTACCTGGTAAAACTAACAAAAACTTACCTCCCCCAGGAACTGTGAAAATTGCACTGTGTCCACTTTTAAAATAGCTATTTGTGAATAACTTGAAAAGTATACATGCAATTGAAATGATTCAAAGTTCCTAATGTACTTACCTGCAATACTTTTCAAACAAGATATTACATGTTAAATTTGAACCTGTGGTTCTTAAAATAAACTAAGAAAAGATATTTTTCTATACAAAACCTATTGGCTGGATTTGTCTCTGAGTGTGTGTACCTCATTTATTGTCTATGTGTATGTACAACAAATGCTTAACACTACTCCTTGGATAAGCCTACTGCTCGACCACACTACCACAAAATAGAGCATTAGTATTATCTCTTTTTACCACTATTTTACCTCTAAGGGGAACCCTTGGACTCTGTGCATGCTATTCCTTACTTTGAAATAGCACATACAGAGCCAACTTCCTACACTGGTGCACCGTTTACTATTGTCAATTAGCAAGTATGGAAGAACAAATTTATTGGAAAAATTGATTTACAAATGTTACCATGCAACATTAATCCTGAAAGTTGAACAGATTGACATTCTGAGATTCAGATGGTTGACAATCTCTGTCAAGGAGAGATACTCAAGGGGTAAACTATATGTATCAAGGAAGGGACACTCCATCTTAGGTTGGATTGACCAGGGACATCTACACATTGTCCTGGACCCTAATGGTGTGGAAAAAGTTTTGGTTGTGGTCGAAAGAAGTTCCATGGGTAATACCTTGTGGGACAAATTTCCACTTAGATGTTAAAGTTAAAAGGGTTTGAGCATCTGATGGTCCTCAAAAGAAATGCCACCCTTAAAGAACATAAGATAAGCATGGTACCAATGATGGTAAGAGAAGAAGTCTCGAAGAAATTGGCTAAACTAGTAGAAATGGATGTAATTGAACCGATAGAGAGCTTAGACTGGATTTCTCCAGTTGGGGTGGCTCAGAAGAGTAACAAAAAGATCCGCCTCTGAGTGGACTTAAGCAATTTGAACAATAACATTGTCATTGATCACTTCTCTCTTCCTAAAATCAGAGAAATTGTTTAATCCCTAAAGGAAGATATGTGGTTCTCCATAACAGACCTCTCTGCTGCGTACCATCAGATTTCCTCTTTTGGGTGTTTTTAATTCACACAAATGCCACTTGGCCTGGCATCAGCAGCTGCCATTTTCCAACATTTAATGCATATTCTGTTTGGGAGGGAATGTGGAATAATGTTTTTCCATGATGATATATGTTAGACTTGGCATCCTTGGCGTGGTCTCCCCTAACCTTTTGCCTTTCCCAGGTTGTTGAAGTATGCTGGACTCTAGACACTATACCACTGCTATCCAGTGCTAAAGTGCAAGTGCTACTATGTAAAATGTATGTGTAATTGACTCTCATGATTGGCATACTTGATTTACTAACAAGTCCCTAGTCCAGTGCACTAGAGGTGTCCAGGGCCTGTAAACCAAATGCTACTAGTGGGCCTGCAGCACTGGTTGTGCCACTCACATTAGTAGCCCTGTAAACATGGCTCAGACCTGCCACTGCAGTGTCTGTGTGCTGTTTTAAACTGCCAAATCGACTTGGCAAGTCTACCCACTTGCCAGGCCTAAACCTTCCCTTTTTATACATGTAAGGCACCCCTAAGGTAGGCCCTAGGTAGCCCCATGGGCAGGGTGCAGTGTATGTAAAAGGTGGGACATGTACTTATGTGTTTTACATGTCCTAACAGTGAAATACTGCCAAATTAAGTGTTCACTGTTGCAAGGCATATCTCTCTCATAGGTTAACAGGAGGGCTGCCTTCAAATATTATTAAAGTGCAGATTCCCTTTGGGAGCAGATAGAAATATTGAGTTTAGGGTCTCTGAACTCATATTTAAAAATACATCTTTTAGTAAAGTTTGTTTTTAGATTGTGTGTTTGAAAATGCCACTTTTACAAAGTAGGCATTTTCTTGCTTAAAATATACTGTGACTCTGCTTGTTTGTGGATTCCCTGTCTGGGTCAGTTTGACAGTTGGACTGTTTGCACCTCTCCTCTAGACAGTGACTCAAAGGGAGCTAGGGTGTAGCCTGCATATCCTGAAGAGCGATCTGTGCTGGAAAGGAGGAGTGGTCGCTCACACCTGAAAGGGCTTTGCCTGCCGTCACCCAATGCAGTCTCTAATCCTTAGAGTGTGTATGCGGCCTGGCCTGGGCACAGCAGGATCTTGAAAACAATAGAGTCTTCCCTTTGAAGTAGGGCTACTTCAAAGGCAGAAAGGGGTATAAGAAGAGCACCCAAAACCCCTGAAAATCAGATCACTTCTGGAAGCAAGATGAACCTCTGCCAAGGAGAAGAGCTGAAGAGCTGAGGAGAAGTGCTGCCCTTGCCTTTGATTGTGCTTTGTTGGGCTATCCTGCAGTTGCTGCTTCAGCCTATGAAAGGGGAGAAAGACTGGACTTTGTTGATCATTCCGGCTCGAGAAGAATCTCCAAGGGTGTGAACTGAGCTTGCCCCCTGTTGTTGAAGTCTCAGGGCCATCAAAGACTTCCCCTGTCAGCACCTGGACTCTCTGCTGAGACTCCTGCCTTGCCAAGTGGTGCCCTATCCAGACCCTGGGCCCTTGAGAGGTGAAGCTGGCAGCTAAGAACTGAAAATCCACACAAAGACTGCCATGCGGGGAAACGTTCGACATACCACCCGCCTCGCAGGTGATAAATGATGTGCTGCTGGCCTCATGGCTAAAATTGATGCTCCACTTGCATTGCAGCTGGAAGATCGACACAACGCTGCTAGAGAGATGACATGCAACACCCGCAGCGGCCGCTGTTAATGAGGCAGGCACACACGCAGCACAGTTTCTTCACACCGTGTGACTGGATTTCAATGCAACATCGCTACGCATGAAAAATCAACGCAAAGCCTGCCTGGACCGGAGGTGACAATACAGATTGACGTATTGCTGTCTTGAGGGAGAGAAGAAGTGCTGCACGCCGACCCAACCGGGGGAGGAACAATGCGTGTTCTCGCTTGCAGGTGAGAAATCAAAGCATCGCTGGCCTTTTTCAATGCACACTTGCCGGTGCAACTTTATTTTGAGGCTTCCCAGGTACTTTTTTGAAATTACAGCGTTCTCACTGTTTTCTAACGATTAAGACTCTTATTCATTTTAAAATGTATAACTTGATTTGTGTATGTCAGAATTTTATCATTTTGGTTTTATTTTGTTTAGATAAATATCACCTATTTTTCTAAACCTATGTTGTGTCATTTTGTAGTGTTTTCACTGAGTTACTGTGTGTTTTGGTACAAATACTTTACATGTTGCTTCTGAAGTTAAGCTACCAAGTGTGTGAGCGGGGGTTAACTGAGGGTGATTTTCCTTTACCCTGACTAGAGATAGGGCCCTTGCTTGGATAGGGAGTAACCAACCAAAGACCCCATTTCTAACAATATTCCAGTCTTTGGGGAGAGTATATAGAAACACGAAGAAAGGTTGCACAAAGTTTTTAGTATATTGAAGAATAAAGGGCTGACTGTGGAGCTGAACAAATGCAAGTTTGCTGAGAGGAGTGTGACATGCTTGGAGCATGATTTGTGAAGAAGTAGTCAAGCTGAAACCTTCCTTCATAAACACAGTCATAGGAGCTCCAGCCCCTGTTAACAAAGATGAAGTAAGACCTTTCCAAGAATGTCAGACTATTGATCTAAATGTATCCATAGTTTTGTGGACAAAGTGTACAATATCTGACAATTGCATTAAAAAAGCATATATTTTGTGTGGAACAACCAATGTGAGGCGGAGTTTTGTGGGATCAAACATGACATGAAGAAAGTACCTGCATTAAGCAACTTTGATCAAGGGTTGGACTGTATCTTGACAACGGTGTTAGCAACAAAGGTCTGGGGCAGTGCTAGCACAAATAGCTTCCATAGGTAATGAAATCATTCTTTTGTTTGCATCTAGGTCATTGTCACCCACTGACGAGAGGTACCCAATTATAGAAAAGGAATCCCTTGCATGTGCTTGGGATTTAGAACATTTCTGTGCCTTTATTTGGGACTAACCCGTTACCAACAGGTGTGATCATAAGCCTTTTGAAAACTACTAACTATAGAAGGAAGTGTATCTGCTTCAGCCAGGATCGCAAGATTATCTTTTCGGATGAAAGGCTATGCTTACTGTATTGCGTATGTTCGCATCAGAAATAATTCAGTGGCAGATTTCTTTCTGGGATGCCTTTTCCATTAGATGAGGGTGTTGATGATCTATGGAATAATTTCAGGGTTGCTCTAGTGCATGACTCAGGCAAACCAACTATAAAAAAGAGGTTAGGGAGATAGAACAAAAAGAGGGAAGTGTTTTACAGAAGGTAGTGGAATACATATATGAGGGGTGGCCAAAGAAAGAGCAAATGACAGAGTTGGTTAGACATTTTGGGAAGTTAGGTCAGAATTGTCTGTAAATAAAAAGTTGGTCCTTAGAGGAAGCAAAATTATTCCTCCAAGAAGGATACGTGAAATGATTTTAGAGCTGTGTCATGAGGGACATTTTGGTGAGGTGAGGGCTAAAGCTGTAGTCAAGGAAGAGTTTTGGTGGCCAGGAGTAGACAAGGCAGTGGAAAGGTTTGTTAGACCTTGCAATGTGTGTTCTTCTGCCAGTAAGTCCTTACGTACATTAAGACCACCCATGAGTGAGTATATAATTCCTCAACAACCATGAGAATGTGTAGCAGTGGATTTGTTTGGCCCAGTGGGGGATTTAAAGGAATTGGTAATTGCCTTGATAGACCTTTTCTCGAAAAGGTTGGTGGTTGACATTGTGGAGAGAGTGGATACCACCACGTTTGTGGAGTTTTTGGATAGAACCTTTGCATCAGAAGGTATTCCTGCAATGCTTTTGAGTGATAATGGAGTGCAATTCACTTCTGATGCAGCTAAAAACTATTTTGAGAGAGTAGGAATAAAGCATAAAACCATGTCACTTTATAATCCCGGTGGAAATGGCACTGTGGAAATATTTGTATGTAATGAAAGGAGTAGGCAGTAAGGTAGAGAAATGGTCACCTGACTTGGTGAAAGAAAAGTTGTAGCAGACACATATTAAAAGCAAATGTTACTATGATAACATCAAGGGACTTAAACCTGTCAAGGTGAAGGTTGGTGATTGCATATGAGTGAAGAAATCCAATAAAGTTTGTAAGGGGGAAAGTCAATTATTTGATCTTGAGGAGGTGGTTGAACCAATATAAAATGCTGTCATATTGAAGAATGGCAAGGTGTGGAACCTTACACGTGCAGTTTTGAGAGTGAAAGAACCACAGGACTGTAATGTGAAAGAAATGAACAAAAATTAAAGTTCTCTGTGGTTTGAGGATTTAGTCAAGTGTAGAAATGAATAGAATTTGCTGGCAACCTGTGGGGTGGATAATAAGTGAAGTTGTGGAAGAAAGTGCTGATGAAGGAGAGGACATATTTGAGGATAATGCACAGAGTGGAAGCAAATGTGGAGCATTCCGGTGAGTTGGATGGTGGAAACAGGAGAAGGGTACTACCTGGGTAGTTAAAAAACTTTGTAATAAATTCAATAGTATCTTAGTTGTATAGAGATTCTATTGGTCAATATATGCTTGTTGTATATTTTTGTGGTTGTTATAAGGGGGGATGTGTTATGGTTGTATACTTATGAAGTAGGAGTGTGGCAGGAGACAGATGACAAGTGATGTAGCAGAAACTTTAGGGCTGTCCCTTATGTCCAGAAATCATCTAAGCATGACAGTTTATGTATTCTTGTTAGAAATGGGGTCTCTAGTTTGCAATGGTTTGCACCCTGTCCAAGTAGGGACCCTCACCCTAGTAAGGGTAAGGGAGCCACACAGCTAAGATAACCCCTGGTCATCCCATTCGTAGCTAGGCTCAAGCAGTCAGGCTTATCTCAGAGACAATGTGTAAAGTGTTTGTACACACACACACACTCACACACACAGTGACACAATGAAAACACCATAAAAGTACTCCACATCAGTTTAGAAAAATAGCCAATATTTATCAGAAGTAAAACAAGACTAAAATGACAAATATCCAACATACACAAGCAAAGATACAAATTTCAAAAGATGAAATTGCAGTAAAGTGCTTAGAAACACAGTAGTTATCACGAAGTTGTTGACAGAGTCAAAAGTCCAATGCCACTCGCAAGGGAATTTCGGGACGGTCATGGAGTCGCATGGACCCCAAGCACAGTAGCTTTGAAAACGATAAGCAAGCAAGGACCTTGCATGGATTTGGGGAGATGAGGTGTCACTGGAGCCGGTGCACTTTCAGTTCCGTACTGCTACCGGGGAGGTGAGGCGTTTGTTCCTTACTGCAAGGCAAGGGAGGTGAGGCATTGGTTCCTTACAGTTTCAGGGTAGGTGATGCAGCATCAATGGCGAGGCGTTGGTGCTTTACGATTTGGTGGGGTTGATGAATCCAGCAGGTCAAGATCCGAGGCGTCGACTTTGTGGTATTGTAATCACAACACAGGACCATAGGTGTTGCTGCAGAGTCGGGGGTCATGAGCGTCAGTGATAGGGCACCCGGGACTCACACTGTGGTGGGACTTTGGATGCATTGCAGCGGCATCAGGCCTGGTGCGTCGGTCACCATTGTTGCACTTAGCAGGGACCACAGCTCTGGTGCAGGCAGCGGGCCAGAGTCTGACAGTGGCGCTAGTTCCAAAGTCGCTCTGGGGTTAATGTACTTGGTTTCTTCTTGGATACACCAGAAGTCACTACCAAGAGCCCAGGAACTCAGTTTGGCACCTCTTGGTGAGTCAAGACTCTCAGCAAGAGGGACGAGGTGCTGGCAGATGAAGTTTTTGATGTCCCCGAGACTTCTAACAGGAGGCAAGCTCAGTCCAAGCCCTTGGAGAACCTTTGGAAGCAGGATGTAGAAAACAAAGTCCAGGACTTTCATTCCCCGGATAGAAGCAGCAAGCAGCAGGCCAGCACAGCAAAGCAACATGAAGAGTGGCAGTCCTTCCTATGGCATCTAGCTCTTCTTCCTGTCAGAATGTCCTCAGTCCAGAAGTGTTCTAAAGTTGTGGTCACAGAAGTCCAGGGCAGGGCAGCAATCATTTCTGCCTTTAAAATAGGCAAACTTCAAAGGAAAGTCTTTGTAGTGTGAAAGACCCTGCCCTTCCTGCCCTGGTCACAGACGTACATAGAGGGGTTGGAGACTGCTTTGCATAAGGAGAGGCACAGCCCTATTCAGGTGCAAGTGTCAGTTCCTCCCACCAATCTAGCCCATCAGGATATGCTGGGCACACCTCAGCTCCCTTTGAGTGACTGTCTAGAGTGAATTCTCAAACAGCCTAACTGTTACCTGACCCAGACATGCATTCCACAGACAGACAGAAGCACAGAATGGTTAAGCAAGAAAATTCCCACTTTCTAAAAGTGGGATTTTTACACTTACAATTTAAAAACCAACTTCACCAAAAGATGCATTTTTAAATTGTGAGTTGAAGGCCCCAATTTCCATATTGTTATATGCTCCCTATGGGAAATTATACCTGAAAGATATGTCAAGGCTCTCCCCATGTTACCCCACGAGAAAGATAGACCTTGCAATAGAGAAAAACAAATTGAGCGATATTTCACTATCAGGATATGGAAAACACATTAGCACTTGTCCTACCTCTTAAATACACTTCACCCTGCCCAGGGGGCTGCCGTGAGCCTACCTTAGGGGTGACCTACATGGGGTAAAAGGGAAGGTTAGGGCCTGGCAAGTGGGTGCACTTTACTGGTCAAACTGTCAGTTAAAACTGCACACACAGACACTGGTGTGGAAGGTCTGAGACAATTTTGCACGGATACTCATGAGTGGCACATTCAGAGCTGCAGGCTCACGTGTAGCATTTGATTGACAGGCCCTGAGCACACCTTGTGCACTATACTAGGGACTTATTAGTAAATCAAATGTCAATAATGGAATTACCAATTACCTATACCATTTAGACAGAGAGCACTTGCACTTTAGCACTGGTCAGGAATTTGGGAATGACATTGCAAAAAGGGCCAGGTCCAACACTTATGTTAATCATAGTACTAATAGTTTGACTTTAGAGTGATGCACTGACTGAAATGTTTTAACAGAGTCATTTTGTTTAAAGTTACTCTAACGTGAATGCTAATAAAGAGTTATTTATGAAGAAATTTTAGTTGTTTATCAAAATGTACTTTATTTGAATGTATTAATGTGCTGTTTAACACACTTGCATTAGTCTAAATGAGGCCTGCCTGGCACTGTAATTTGTGACTGTGCAGAAAATGTTGTCATCCCGCTAATGTGAACTTTCTTTTAAGACTTTGTTCCCAAGAGTAGACTAATTTGGTAATATATGTCTATAGTTTTACACATGCAGAGTTATTAGCATTTGCCCTTGGATGTGGAACATTCTGACCTGTGGACTAGCAATTTAAATGGTTTCAATATCTGTGGAGTTGCATAGATGGACTCTGTTCTCTATTCTCATGACAGACTTGGGAAAACCTGAAGATGTTTCAAGTTGGAGTAATAGGATCGATTGCTATTGGATAATGCCCATACAACCTCAACCGTTGCCCTGAAGAATCAGATTGCTGTATGAACTTTAAGATGTTAATGCCCAGCAGGACTTTAATCAGATCCCCAGAATCCAGACAAAACTCTTGCAGAACCCTGGAGTTCCAATAAGAAACCTATGCCCTGCATGCTGTGACCCTTGGAGAGGTATCTTCCTCTCAGCCTTTGCCTCTTTGAAATGTTGTGCATCTGATATGCTGAAACTTTCCCTTTTTATTTATCTTTTGCCCACCGTAGTAACTTGCTGCCGAGATTACTTTTTTCCAAATTCTGGTTGCCATTTTTTGTTCTTTCTGCCTTTTGCCCACATGTGTTCCGCCCCAGACATGTCTTTCTCTGATTGGCTAAATTAGTAGGGTTTCCATGTGCCCAGCCAAATTGAACTTTAATAATTTGAGCTGCCTTAATGCTTATTACATATTAGCAGCATTTGTTTTCCATCCACCAAGTAATCTTACTTATGTTTTGCATTGTTTTCATTGAGTGTCTCGTTCTCCTGAAGCTAGTCTGCCTGAACTTGTTTTGCTGCCTTGGTCAACCCTTGGTGAGTCTGTACCTTCACAACTTTGTCTTGTAAATTGTCCAGCATACTCTGAGCTTAAGTTTGTAATAAACACCTTAACTTTATTCCTAACTGGAATTTACCTTGTATGGCCACATTAGTCAAACTGTGTAATTTAATTTGTTTGTATGGAAATTTTGTTGATTGGTTCTACCACATCGTATGCAGGGGTTCAAAAATTAGTTGACCGATGGAAGTGCTCCAGCACCAGTGTTCCACTGTCCAGAATTCTAAAGGACAGTTCATGTGGCAACGGAGCTGAGCAGACCTGTTTCTTATATGCACGGAGCTCGTAAATTAAACAGGTTATCCTGACATGAACTGTCTGCCTCATTATAAAACATCTGGAAAAGCAGCCACTACATTCTGCCTTCTGTTACTGTGGACTGCTGAATAGGAGTGAAACGATTGAAAAGAGGAAGAGACATGCGAGGTTCAGAAGGTGGAAGATTTTCATCAATCCAGGCAAAATACAATTTTGCCTGATAGGGCACTCCAAATACACTGGGGTTCAAGCCATTTTTTGTTCAGTTTCCAGTAAATTTCTACCATCAATAGGTGGTGCCCTAGGGCTTATCTCATCTTTTAGGGCACTGCCAATTTTAACAGTTACTGTAAGATAATTGCTTTATATGCTGATTGAAAAGCAGCTCCTTAGAATCAGTTGTCATACCACTGCATGTTAAGAACACAATTGGACCAGTGGCGTATCATAAGCCCCTGATGCCCCCACCGTGCAGGAGGTCCCGAGCTCCAGAGGACCCCCTCGGCAATAGTGGTAGGTGGTGGGCCGGAAAGAAGGGCCCCTCCGTCTACTTTGCAGCTCCCGTCCCCCCTCAGGTTTCGTTATGACACTGTTTTGGACTTGATATTAATTACTGTTAAAATAAACAAAAATGAGCACTTGGGTCAATCATTCTCGTGTCAGACTCCTGAACAACAACAGCTGGCAGAATGTTGAAAGCGAGCAGCATTCATGGTTAAATGCCTTTTTTCACCTCGAAAGACCTTGATTTGCAATTCTGAATGGAAAAAAAACTCGTAATATGATTCCTATGTTTTATTTAAAAAAGGCCTTGAATCTGATTGACTTTATTTCTCTCGTGCAGCATCGTGTCAGGAAACTGCACTTACAGTCCTCAGAACATATCGCTGTCTGTTTGAGAAAGAGGCCAGTTGACTGTGCTGCTAGGCGGCGGTAATCTCTCTGCTTGGATTGCACCCATTATGTCAGATTTCTATTTCATGACACCTGCCTTCTCTTGTTTATTTGGCCCATTTTGAATACTAAATCAAGTGTCTCACTTAATGGTAAACATTTATGTTCCAGCACTTTTTCCGTAGAGACAAATGAACACACGCCATTTGTTCTTGGTTTTGTACATCTAATCGCCATCCATCTGTCACAGGGCGCGCGGTGTACACCCCTTCTTCATACAGCAATTACAATTTGTGCACCAGGCATGCCTCACTCAGTATTATCTCGCTGGGAAAACGCATAATGACTGCTCCCGTTGCGAATTATGGCGAGCAGAAAAAAAGGAATTGGTCATCCAGTTTGCAATAAGAAAGGCTGGCCTAATATGTCCCGCCTTCTCTCACATTTACTTCATGGGAATGTAGTTATTCCTTTTACCTACAATCTAAAATTATTTAAGAATAGAAAACATAACAGAAGCACATAGGAAAAATAAACAACGTTCGACTTTTTTTAATTTCAAGTCATTTTTATTGAGATTTTATAAAACAAAACAAACAATATAAAAGCAATGCAAAGGTTGAGAAATGGGAATGGATCGTGGTGTGAAGTCATATTCTCATAACTAATATGAGATAGCTACAGATGCGTGTAGGTATATAGTCAATGGACATCAGGGTAGGTTACCCCAGTCTAGCATCAGGGATTAGAAATGCGGAAAGAGAAGAGATATGAAAGGATAGATGCAGAAGATAGAAGATAGAAGTGGGGGGTAGAGGAACGAGATGGGAAGGAGGTGGTGGTGGGGGCAGGGTGAGTGGGGGAAGCATGAGGTAGGAAGTGGGGAGAGGGGGGGAGGGGGAGGACTGGAGGTCGGGGAGGGTGATGGAGGGACAAGGCTGGGGTCTGGGCATCAGAGGTATGTGAATGGAATTTAAGCACTGTGTATATTTCTTTTATAAGGAGGGGTGGGGAGAAGGGGTGTTGAGTATGTGCCATTGGTGGGTGGGGAAAGATTGTCAGTGGTAACTTGTTAGAGATGTAGGAGTCTAGGCCTCACCAAACTCTTTGTGTTTTTCTTTTACTTTTGTCAATATGTGTTTCGAGAGTTATCTACCCCCTCCTCCCCTCCGGGTAAATTGAACCCATTTCCACTATGTGTAGGATGATAATTTGGAGATGACTTTCCATTTCAGCAAGCTAGTTTTAAGATCAACTGAAACCAGAATGTCCCGTAGAATATGTCCACATTGTCTAGATGGTGTTATTTCTGGGGGAGGGCACCCAGTACGATAGAGGCAAAACCAGGAGCCCAGCTTCTACGCAAGATCTGTGAAATTGTTACACCAACATTCAACATTAAAACAAAAAAAAAGATTCATTTGCACTTGGTCTATTTATTAACATGGTAATGTGGTTAATTTATTATGTTTATTTCTTATTTTTGATTTTTGGCAAGCAGTTTTTACAACCTTCAGCTACTTCCGAGCCCTTTCTGAGGGGGTGGGGGTTACATGTAGGTACCGGTGGTACAGGCGGGATGTTGATGTTGATTGGTCTGTGGATGCAGGATACTGTCATTCTAGATCATAGATCTGCTTCAGAGGGTCCGGTGCATGGAATAACCAAGTGCCAAAGCACATGCGTAGAATTAAAAGCAGAAGATGTCCTGTTTGACCTCTTCTTTGAGAAAACCTGGAAAAGAGTAGCAAGATGGTTAAGAGATCAATTATTATACACCAGTTAAAGTACTGTCAGAGTAGTCATGCTGGCCCTAGGCATTTGACATCTCAGAAATGCTACTTAGTTATGGGGATTTGAGGACAATGTGGCAAAATGGAGAACTTACCGCAGTTACTGTGCGATTTTGTTGCAGATTCATCTGAAGAAGTTGATCATCAGTCTTCTAAAGAATCTGAGGACGTCTCATTCGACTCCCAGATGTGCCCGAATGTGTTATAGAAAGAGAAGCCTGCACATAAAGAGATCTGCCTCCAAAATGTCCAATTTGTCAACAGAAGGAACAGTAACAACACTTAGTCACAGTGCTGGGCTTTCTCTCACCGTTAGCACACTATTTGCATGAAATCGTCTTTGTTTTAGTAGCATGAAATATATTAATCTGCAAATACATTATGAGCGAGGCTTACTGGGAAGAAATGGTTTAAGAAAATGGTTGATAAAAGTGAGTAAAGCCATAAAAGCTCTAATAATAGAGTGAATTCATAACCTTCGGGCAGCAAAACTGCAGATGACCACAGCTAAGATCTTTGCAACTGCATGCTTAAGATCTTATTACAAGTTCTGCTATTTCACCAGGAGTGCTAACTCTGGGTGAAATAATGCAAGTTAAAATTTCAAGTGGGTCAGAAAGCTCTGGGTCTGATAAATCTGTGAAGGAAACACTAGGCTTCAGTGAACTTCTCCAGGACAGGGGCCGAGAGCACTGGCCTTATCTGGCCTCGGTCCGCTCACTGCAGCAGTCCAGGGGAGCATAAAATGGCATCAAAGCATAAAAATGCATTGAAGCACCTTTTGGTCACTATCATATTACTGCACAACTCAAGATTAGACTTAATTAGTTAGTAGATTAGCAATATGTGTTTAGTTTTTTTCTTGCGGATTAGTTGTGGTAAGGTTGTGCGCTCGAGTTCTCATGCGTTTAGTAGTGTTTGAGTAGTGAAAGAATAATTACGTGGAATAAAAAAGGGAAGGCGTGAGTTTTCATTAGGTGTAAGTGAACATGTTGGCCTACTAGTTGGGTTGCCTGAATAAAAGGGAGATGGAATTTTGAAAAGGATGTTCAGGAACTTTTAGTAGTCTGAAAGATTTTAAGTGAGTGACAGATAGGATGGGTGGATTAAAGGTTGAGTGGAATGGAAATTTGTTCGTTTTATAAAAATAGTTTTTGTTTTTTACTTAATTTTTGATTTTCTTAAATAAGTGAAATTTACCAACACATGCACAGCAACACAATGACACATCTAATTATGTATTGATATGCATATATATATCACACTTAATAAAGTTTTAGCATCAGGCATAAGTTACTGTATATATACACCAGTATGTACATAGAAGCAGCTATATTTACATAGTCTGATGTACAAATATATTTTGTGGCTAGGTGTACAACGTTTTTTTCCCTGTCCCTATATTAATGGTTCTGCTTATAAGTGGAAGCATAGGTTCATGTACAGGGACATGTGTAACAATGTATATGAAATGTGGGTTACTTGATGATCCATGTCCCAGGTGTGCTCCTACCCATTAAGTCAGTAACACGGCTGACTTATAATTTTGAATATATCAACATATATTGACACGGGGAACAATGATTACACAAAAATGATTACACAAAAATGATTATAGAAAAATCGTGACAGGCTTCAAATAATACATAATTTATAGCTAGATTACACAAAAAATCTTTTTTTTAAACTCTTTTTACAGAGCTCGAAGTAGAGAAAGTATACATTAATACTGTGGACATTTGCATGGTAAGGGGCATATTTATACTTTTTCACACAAAACTGCACTAACGCAGTTTTGCATGAAAAAGTATACAGCCGGGTAGCTCCATTCCAAGTTGCCGGCCTGGTGTCATATTTATGGAATGATGGTAGCCGGAGGTAAGGCTGGCTAGCGTAATAAAAAAGGACGCTAGCCAGGTGGGGGAGGCGTAGGGGGAACAGGAGGTTGTGCGTCAAAGGATGACACTGGTATGGGCAGAGGCATAAAAATGCCTCTAACCAGACTAGTGTCATTTTTTGACGTGAAAACTCCATGGACATGACTCCTGTCCTACTAAAGACAGGAGTCATGCTCACCACCCCAATGGTCATGCCCAGGGGACATATGTCCCCTGGGCATGGCCATTAGGCTCAGTTCCATGTAGGGGGGGCCAAGTTAGGCCCCCCATGGCACTTAAAAAAAAAAAAAACAATACTTACCTGTACTTACCTTGCATACCTGGGATGGCATCCCCCCATTCTCTGGTGTCCCTCTGGTGTGGGTGGGGGTACCCCTGGGGCTAGGGAAGGGCACCCTTGGGCCCATTTTATGGAAATTGTCTCACAGGTCTCCTAACACCTGCCCTGACCCAGGCATTACATAATAGTGTTAAGCAAGCATAGCACCTTTATTTAAGGCCCCCATGCTTGATTTTAGCATGGGGATAAATATGGCGCTGAAGCCACATCATCATTTTTTGCCTGGGAACGCCTGCCTTGCATCTCATTGACCCAAGGTAGTTTCCCGCTAGCAAAAAACGACTTTAACTCCAAATATTTGGTGCTAGACGGGTCTGGCGCCAAAGTATAAATTTGGAGTTAGGTGTGTGTCTAATTTGGGCAAAAAAAAAATTATGCAAATTCGGCGCAAAGCAAGTATAAATCTGAGCCCAAGCGTCTCAGTGGCAATAGTTACCATCCACAATGGAATTTATTGACCTCAATAGAACAGCGCTTTCACGGCCTGTGATCATATCTGGTGGAACATGGCAACCACAGCACCCCCACTATTGCGACTTGGTGAATGTTATTATGAGCCACTGTCCAATGAAGCTGCACCAATGGCCCCAGACTCATTTTTTAAGGCAACTCTGGCTTTGATAAACCACATTTTCTGCCCTCTGACACCAGTCTGGTTCCCACTCCCTTAGTAGCGGGGCATAGGCTTGCCCCATGCCCATGCACTTTTTCGTTTGGTGACCCTCACCACCAATGTAGCCCAAGTTTTCAAGTATTTTAGCCTTGATTCCTCCCCCGTTTTTTGCTGTAGGGTCCACTTGTCAGTCATGGGGATGGCGAGATCCGGGACCTGAGTGATCATATTGGTGATCACCCTCCAGGTTTGGATCACAGGGCAAGTCCAGAGGATATGGAAAAAGGACCGCTCCTGCCCGCAGCCTCGAAGGCATAAGGGTGTGTCAGCCTTCCGAGTCTTGTGCAGAAGTGTCCTAGAGTACTAGGTTCAATGCAGGATTCTCAATTATATGAGCCAAAACCTTGCATGGATTTCAATTTTCCGTGGGCTCTGTAGTGCTTCTGTCCAGTTATCTTCATCTAACCCTCCCAGGTCCCAGGACCAGGCCTCCTTGAGGGACCCTAGGGAGTCCTGGAAGTTGTTTACTAATTTCCCGTAAATTACTGAGATACCCTTGTCTGGTATGGATTCTGTAAGCAGTCTGTCGTCAAGTGTGGTGGCGGCTTGTAGTTGTTCCCTTTCTACAATATGGCATCGCACAGAGTGGACGAGCTGGAGATAGTTGTACCTGTAGGTCTCTGCCAATTTGTATTCTTGTGAGAGTGACTTAAATGGTATGAGTGACTGGTCTCTCTAGATATCACCCAGATGCTCAATACCAATCAACTCCCACTTGGAGAAACCTGCCAGTCTGCCCACTTCCTGCAATACGTCACTGCCCCAGGGTGATGTCATTTCGGTAAGTCTGCCTTTCTATTCCATTGCATTGAATGCCTTCCTCCAAACCCACACAACCGACTGAATGTGGGCTGGCAACTCACTTTCTACACGTCGGCTGTACAGGGCTGTCACATGTTCTCTGTGCCTCATCACTGTCCTGTCCATGCAATATGCCTTCTTCTCGTGGTCCAAAACGACACAATAATTTATCGCTACCAATTACGAGGCACAGTAGTATTTAATAACATCTGAGATTGCCAGGACCCCATCATAACCCCCCCTCTGGAGTTTGCATAGGGTGATGCGAGGGGTTGTACCATTGCACAGGAGTAGATGGAGCGCCTTATCAATCTGTCGGAAACGCTGCAGTGAAATCCGGTATGGTGTGTTCTGGAAGATGTTAAAGAGACGGGGGAGTGTCACTATTTTATAGAATGCTGCCCTGCCCATCAATTACAAGGGCCTCTTGTTTTATAGCTATTTTAGCCATGTTTTTAGACATGTTATTTTAACAACTAGGCCTGCTGTTGTGCACTTTAGCTCAGTTATTCAGCTTTGTTTATTTTTGTAGCATAGGTCACATTTGCTGTGCTATTTTCTTTTCTTTATCTAGTTGTTATTTCGCTTAGGAAAGTATTGCGTTCATAGCAGGGCATTCGTTTCACTTTGTGCTTTCCTCAAGGCTGCAGCCAGATAGAATTGCCGGCAAAGTGGTACGCTGTGTCTCCAACATGCACAGAAACATACACATCCTTAAGTGGGGATATTTTCTCAGAATGCCAGTCACTTTATTGTAAAAACACTTTTCTGTCTCATACACATTAGAGGGAGATTCCATCCAGATGACTATGGCTGCATGCTGATTGCTGATTGCTTTCAGTACATCTGCTAGCTTTGACTAACGGATTCCTGGCCTACATGGGGATGATGTCCTTCTAGACAACAGGTTTCCTTGCTCAGGTCTGGGGGGTGATGTCTTCCCAGGGGGAAACCTGAAGGGCGGATTAGGGCTTATCATGCTGTGCTCTAGCATAGCTTAGGTAGGAACCACAAATATTACGCATACTGACAGTATGGTGGGACTGTTCTTGTGTTTCACTCTTCTTGTAACCATTTTGTTTCTAGTGTGTTTTAACATCCTAGTTATTCCAAATCATGCCACTTTATCTAAGATGCAGTTAATTCAATAAACCCTATTGAACCATTCTCTGCCTTCGTTTGTCTTTGCATATGTGAGACTAATGTAACTGAGAGAAAAGGATGAAATCTGATCAACCACGATCCCCCTGAGGATACATTTCTGTCATGCGCCCGTTTGCCACAATCATCCCTGCTCTTGGGCAGAGATAAGGTGCTGCTAGTTAGCCGGAAAACCCGGATTAAGCTGACAGTTGTCACATGGTGTGTATCCAGTGCTAAAGTGCAAATTGTCCTATATAAAATGTGTATGGAATTGGCTTTCCATGATTGGCATATTTAATTTACTGGTAAGTCCCGAGTATAGTTCACTAGAGGTGCCCAGGGCCTGTAAATCAAATACTACTAGTGGGCCTGCAGCACTGGTTGTTCCACCCACATGAGTAGCCCTGTAAACATGGATCAGACCTGCCACTGAAGTGTCTGTGTGTGCAGTTTTAAACTGCCAATTCGACTTGGCAAGTGTACCCACTAGCCAGGTCTAAACCTTCCCTTTTCTTACATGTAAGACACCCCTAAGGTAGGCCCTAGGTAGCCCCAGGGGCAGGGTGCAGTGTATGTTGAAGGTAGGACATAAACTAATGTGCTTTATATGTCCTGACAGTGAAATACTGCCAAATTCAGTTTTCACTGTTGCAAGGCCTATCTCTCTCATAGGTTAACATTGGGGCTGCCTTTAAAAATGATTAAAGTGTTGATTTCCTTTGGGAGCAGATAGACATGTGAGGTTTGGGGTTTCTGAGCTCACCATTTAAAAATACATCTTTTAGTAAAGTTGGTTTTGAGATTGTGTGTTTGAAAATGCCACTTTTAGAAAGCAGGCATTCTCTTGCTTAAACCATTCTGTGAGCCCGACGCTGTTCAACATCTACATGGCCCCCCTCGCACAACTGGCCCGTCAGCACAACCTCAACATTCTCTCTTACGCCGACGACACCCAGCTCATCCTCTCCCTCACCAAAGACCCACACACCGCCAAAGGCAACCTCCACGAGGGAATGAAGTCCATCGCCGAGTGGATGAGATACAGCCACCTGAAGTTGAACTCTAACAAGAAGGAGGTCCTCATCCTCGGGCACACCCCCTCCGCCTGGGATGACTCCTGGTGGCCCACCTCGCTGGGAGCCCCGCCAACGCCAGCCAACCACTCACGCAACCTGGGCTTCGTCCTCGACTCCGCCCTCACCATGTCCAAGCAGGTCAACGCAGTTTCCTCCTCCTGCTACAACACCTTCCGCATGCTCCGTAGAATCTACAAATGGATCCCGACGTAAACCAGAAGAATGGTGACACAGGCCCTCGTCAGCAACAGACTAGACTACGGCAACGCACTCTACACAGGCATCCCAGCAAAAGACATCCGACGCATCCAAAACGCCTCCGCCCGGCTGATCCTCGACGTACCCCGCCGCTGCCACATCTCCCACCACCTGAGAGACCTCCACTGGCTCCCCGTGGACAAGAGGATCACCTTCAAGCTCCTCACCCACGCTCACAAGGCACTCCACAATGCTGGTCCAGCCTACCTGAACAACAGACTTAACTTCTACACCCCCACCCGCCAACTCCGCTCTGCCAACCTCGCCCTCGCCATCGTTGCCCGCATCCAGCGCAAGACCTCCGGTGGCAGATCCTTCTCCTACCGTGCCGCCAAGACCTGGAACACCCTCCCGACCTCCCTGCGACAGACCCAGGACCTTCTCACCTTCAGGAGACTTCTTAAGACCTGGCTCTTCGACCAGTAGCAGCACCCCCCCCCCCTTCAGCGCCTTGAAACCCTAACGGGTACGTAGTGTGCTCTACAAATGTTGTGATTGATTGATTGATTGACTCTGCCTGTTTGTGGATTACCTGTCTGGGTTAGTTTGACAGTTGGGCTGTTTGCACCCCTCTCTAGACAGTGACATGAAGGGAGCTGGGGTGTAGCCTGCATATCCTGATGAGCCATCTGTGCTAGGAGGGAGGGGAGGAGTGGTCACTTACACCTGAAAGGGCTGTAGCTTCCCTCACAAAATGCAGTCTCCAACCCCCTTTTATGTGTCTGGGGCCTGGCCTGGGCAAGGCAGGATTTCACAAACAAGAGAGACTTTTCCTTTGAAGTAGGCCTACTTCAAAGGCAGAACTAGGTATAAGAAGGGCACCCAAACCCCTGGAAATTAGATCAAGTCTGGACATCAATGGGAACCTCTGCCTGGAGAAGAGCTGAAGAGCTGAGGAGAAGTGCTGCCCCTGCCTGTGACTGTGCTTCATGGAGCTATCCTGCAGTTGCTGCTTCAGCCTGTTTAAGGGGACAAAGACTGGACTTTGTTGTGCATTCCTGCTTTGAAGAAATCTCCAAGGGCTTGTCCTGAGCTTGCTTCATTTTGTTGAAGTCTCAGGGCCATCAAAGACTTCTCCAGCCAGCACCTGGACTCTCTCCTGAGACTCCTACCCTGCCAAGTGGTGCCCTATCCAGTTCCTGGGGCCTTGGAAGGTGAAACTGGCAAACCAAGACTGAAAATTCATGTGCAGACTGCCATGCGGGTAAAATTTTGAGGCACCTTTCGAGACACGGCTGAGAAACGATGTGCCGCCGGCTTCGCGACTGAAATCGACTCTTCAGCTGCATCGCAGCTGGAAGATCGACGCATGCAGCTGGAGAAATGACACACAACACCCGCTGACGGAGGCTGATAATGTTGCAACCCACATAGCGTGGTCTTTCTGATATCGTGCAGCTGGATTTTCGGCGCAACATCGCTGGGCACGGAAAAACAACGCATCTCTCTCCTGCGGAGAGAAGAAATGATGCACGCCGATGTGGCCGGAGGAGGAGAAACGACGCACAGTCTCGCTTGCTAGAAATCAATGCATCACTAGCCTTTTACGACACACACTCATCCGTACGTGTTATTTTGACGCTACCCAGGTTCTCTTTGACGCTAACAGTGTTCTTACTGTTTTCTCAAGGATTTAAGACTCTTTATGCTTTTTAATTCGTAACTTGACTTGTGTATGGTGGATTTTTGTCATTTTGGTCTTGTTTTGTTTAGATAAATATTTACTATTTTCTAACCCTGTGTTGTGTCATTTGTAGTGTTTTTACTGAGTTACTGTGTGTGTTGGTACAAATACTTTACACCTAGACTCTGAAGTTAAGCCTGCCTGCTTGTGCCCAGCTACCAAGTGGGTGATCAGGGGTTAACTGAGGGTGATTCTCCTTTACCCTGACTAGAGTGAGGGTCCTTGCTTGGACAGGGACTTGACTGCCAACCAAAGACCCCATTTCTAACAGTGTTGGAATACACTTTGCTGGCAATAACTTGGCTGATAAAGCAGCCAAGTCAGCAATAGGTACAGCTTCTGTTGATGCAGTAACTCGTGCTAGAATGAAATTGGATGGTGAAACACCAGCTGCTGTGAAAGCTTCAGCTGATGGCGAGCCCATACCCAAGGCATATTCAACAAAATATTCCTACTGCATATCAAGCCTCAATACTGCCCTAGTAACGATACCAGGGGTGGGTGATCATGTGATCCCCAACCAAGATCAAAGACCTGAGTTGATCAAAGGAGCGCATGAGGGAGTTGCTTCTGCCCATACTGGTGTGATGGCTATATTATTGTTGTTAGAAGCACGCTACTGGTGGCCAGGTCTATACAAATAGACTAAGCAGTATGACCTTTGTTGTGACTTCTGTCACAAAATAAAAGGGTCCACTGTCAAATGCCCACTGCAGACACCCCTCCTAATCTCCAACAAACCTTTACAATGTGTGTACTTGGACCATTGTGGTCCCTTGACACCTGATAGTGCATACAAAAACATCTTAGTCGCTGCTAACTCATGTTCAAGATTTCTATGGGTTTGGCCACAACGCTCGGCTGACCTTCAAACTGTTATTAAAGATTTGCACGTTTTTATCGGCACATATAAAGTTACGCCTTTCCACTCAGACCAGGGTCCTGCTTTTTCCTCAAGGGCTTTCAGGGATGCTATAGTTTTGTTAGGGGTCCAGCTTCATTATTCGTCTCCAGCTCCCCATCAGATTCCAACAAGGAAGAACTACAGGAGAAGAAGGACTGCCCTGCTGGACCCCTGACCTGCACCTGGACACTGCACTCTGGAGGACTGCACCAGCTGCACACTTGGGCTTCACCACTAAAAGGACTTTATCTGTCTTCTACTGCTTCAAGAAGAGACTCCCTATTTGCTACAGGTACAAAGGAGCTGCCCAGAGTTCCCTGCATCAAGTCCTGCAAGCAGAGCCCAGCTGACCAGCGTCCAGTGGCCATTTGAGGATTCTGACCAGGTGCTGTCTGGGAATTGTAGTCCCAACTCCCAAGGAGCAACTCAGAGCTTCTGGAACCTTGGATCAAGTTGTGGACATTTCAAGGACACAAAAATTACCTCTGGAAGAAGATCCAGAAGTTTGGAGATGTTTGGAGCAACTCCATAAATTGAAGAGGGGTATTGTGGGAGTTGTAGTCTCAGACCCCAAGAGGCACAACAGAGCCTCTGAACCCTTGGCAGGTGCTGTGGACCACTTTCCTGAATCAAACACTTCTGAAAGTAAGTGTGATAGTGTTACCTCATGGGTGGCCTGAACTCTGGACTTTGTTCCTTTCAAGTGTGACCTTTTTTAACCCTTTGAGCGCTAGTTGCTTCTATGCGCTAGAAAGCAGTAATCCTTTAAAAATTCATATCTTCGGTTCCCCCTATCCGATTTTATTCGTTTTGGTGTGGTTTAAAGATAAAAGTATAATATATTTTTATAAATTGATTTTGGATTTTTAAACTGTTTCCTGTGTTTTATTTAATTACTATTTTGTGATATTTGAATGCTTTACACTTTGTCTCCTAAGTTAAGCCTTGTCGCTTGTTGCCAAGCTACCAAGGGTTGAGCTAGGTTTAATTTACTGAGACCTAACTGGACCTAAGTGGGGGTTAGTGGCCTATTGCTAAGTGTAGGTACTTACCTGCCCTTACCAATAACCCATTTTCCAATAGGGAAGTAGTGCATGAAAAGATTGCTGTGAAAAAGGAGTTTGCTCTTTCCTATCGGGCACTGGTTCCAGTCCTGGGATTAAACAGTACCAGAACTATCATTCTACCGCTGCTGCCTGGTTCCAAAGAAAACCGGTTTGTCTCCATTGACAATGTCAAGCTACACGATATGGCCGATCTTGCACAGCAGATCTAGATGACTCCTTGGTAGTACCCAAATCCCTCTCACTACAGACCAGGATGTTCCTCTACAGGTTTTAAGCAGCACACTGACACCTCTCCAAGCTTGGGGAGGGTCGAAAATGATCTTTCATTAGTACCATTAACTTCTTCTGCGGCAAGTAATGTCAACAACATTGAGCAATTCTACTCAAATTCAACACAAATGGATGGTATAGTCTACTATGAACCACAGAGGGAGACTTCTGCTAGCTCTCCCGTTCCAAACACGGCACCAGTTTTTGCACAAACTGCTTCTGGATATTTTGCCGACATCAATGACACTTTTACCAACTCATCCACCTCTTCTTCAGCAGAACTGTCAAGAGCACGATAATTTGGCTAAAGCTTAACTATTTCATTCTTCCACGGAACTATATGTGGGTCTTATTAACTGTACTTGCCTCCTTCCTTTGGATTGGGTTTGTCATCATCTTTTTCTTACTAATACATGGCCATCACCTTCCTGAACACTCTACAGTCGAACTGATCAATGGGGTCCTAAAACCATATTTTTCTTCCCATATGGTCTGCAGCGACTTGCCCCTACTGAACATTTCAGCTATATCAATTCCTTATGGGATCATTTGATATATATGGCCGGAGGGAGGTCATCATAGTTCCATATGTGTTTAAACTTTCCATGCATGATATAATAACACCCAGAGTTGTTTCTGTTGATTGGGATGTGAAAACAGTTGATTGTATGATGTCTAATCTGCAATATTTTACTGTATTTGAAAGTGAGGATGTTTATCAAGCAAGAGAAAAGTATGTAGACATGTTTTGTTACAATTATTATGGACATCAATTCATTCACATATCAAGTATCCCAAAGACTATTTTTAATTATATACAATGAGAACACTGTCTGACTCTGCCAGTGGGGAGTTCCAAAACCTATTCTGAAAAATTTGCATATTTTTCTGGGCACAATATGAAAAATCCTGAGTCATAGTATTTTCAATTGCCAGTGATGCAAAGTCAACATATTTTATTAACTGATACAAAATTGATTTATTCTCATTCCTTGGTTTACCGATTGGCTGTAGAAGGCTATGACTATTGGCTGAAGTCAATTGACTTAAAAAGTGTGTGGGGAACTAAAAATTGGCAAATAAGGGGAGGGGAAGCTTTATTAGGTACATGCCTGATAAGTGTTCAAATGATATTTTAAAATGCAACTGTACAACAGACAAGTTGTTTAGGGTTGGCAAAAATGAAGTATTTGAATGCGCCCAGTATCCCTTACCCTGCTAATATTTGCAAATGGCAAAAATACACTAATGCAACTGAAGATCAGCTTGATGAATTGGTCCAAAGAGGAACATTTAACACATAACTTTCACGTCCTGGTGGGTGGTTATTGTGGCCAGTAGACACCAACGGTTATCATTCACATTTTGTAAACTCCATGAGTGGTTTTCAAACAAATAGGCCAGACCCTTGCTACATGTCATCAGAACATTTGGGCATAATAACAACATACAGTGTAAGGAAATTATGCCAGAAATGGTTGAAAAGTTCCTCACTAGATGCTGTTAAAGAACACCTCAGTCTCCACTCTAATGATACAGATTTGCAGGAATTCCTTTTAGGCCCCAGAAGACAACATAGAAATTGCTTCTTATATGCAGTACATAATGAAATTTGGAAACTTTCCCAGCAAGAAGCTGCTGTCCGGTTAAGGCAAATAGATCCGGAAAACTTACAGAAAGCATTAGCCGTAGTAGATAATGAGGGTAACACCTTGTCCGACCGCATGTACACTTTAAACAACATTGTTTCTTCAGCGATAGACATAGCGCAAAGCGATATGTCATCTTTACAACATGGACAGAGTCAGCTAAGGTCCATTATGCAGTTAGGTTGGACACTACAAACACTGAATGCAGGTCACTTTCCCTTGCAACATGCTAACGCAAGGGATATATTTTCAATGTTTAATTTAATGCGACAACCACAAATAATGGCTAAGAAGGAGGCGGCTTATGTCATGCTACATATTGAAAAATTGGAAAAGTTCCCTTTTGCTGTGGCTGAAATGCCATCTTCTGAATGGTTAATACATGGGGTTATTAATCTGCCTATTTCAACACTTCAATTCACACCCTGCTGAAACACATTACAATGGCCAGATATGAAAGGCTGGGAGATAGTTACATACACGAGGTGTGGGAGCTTCCCTTTTTGGTTCAACTGTTTCAATGGCATGAAAGAGGTCTTTGTTAGTGGCAGTGAATGCAAGACTTCAGTGAGCCATCGATGGTTTGTAAGCAGCTATCCTTGCACAGGGCATGTACTGCTTCGGCAGCGAACAAAGGGGCAGATTTATGGAAAGGGGTGCTGCACTGTGTCCAATGCTACTTTCCCTGCACTTCTTAGCACCCCCTTACTGCCACCATGTGTGTGCCATATTTGAAATACGGTGCACCATGGCACAGGGTATGGTGCAATAGCGTCAATTCTCATGACGCTATTGATGTACTCTGCAGGAGTAGTGCCAAAATATTGGTGCTATTCCTGCAGAGTACATAGGGCCCCATTCTAAAGAAAGGAAGCTACCTTTTAATGCCTGCTCTTGAGCAGGCATTAAAAGTGCCGTAACAACTGGCACAAGCAAATCTTATAGATTTCCTTATGCCCTTTTTCCGCCTTCCCTAACTGGGGAATGCCCCCTTTGCATTCATTATGCCTGGTGCAGGCCTAATGTAGCACAAAGGGTTACAGAGTTGCACATTGCATGCATTGCACCACCCTGTAAATACGGTGCCTCGTTGGGCCACATTAACTTAAACAATAATTACATTAATGTGGCGCAAGGTGGGCTAGAGCATTATAAATACATCCCTAAGCTTGTATCTAAAGGAAGTTCCAGTCCCCTTGATTAGACCTGCATTCCAGGTGCTCTTGAATGGGAGCTATGTGCTCCTTAACAGTGAGAGCTGTTGTGGAATGCGAGCCGGAATAGCTTATGTTGTTTCGGTCTCCCAAATTGTCATCTGTTGAGGGAATGTCTTTTTTCCCCCTACACAACGAAGGAAAGTAGCAGATATTTGGCCTCACATTGCTACTTCAAATGTGAATTTTGACAATTTGAACAAACTCAAGGCTTTACTGTTTCAAAAACATGTGGTGCTTACATCTACATGCTAGATCTATGCGCTTCAAGTTGCAAGGTCATCTGCCAAATTCAGTCCCTTTTAAGTACAAACTTTCCGAGACACTTTGGTGTACTCGTGGGACTAATATTTAACACATCCAGTACTATTGGGGTTGCGTAATTCTTTAAGGATGCTGGTTCTGGTTTCATTCACACCTTTTCCTCTATATTTGGCTTAATTGCTTCAGCAATATACTCAATAAGTGTTTTCTGAGGATTTCCAATTACTTTGACTCTAATAGGTGCCACCTGGCTGTTGCTATTTTTTCTTCGTAATGGCTGTCCCTTCACAATAGGGAGGACTGAAAGTGCTTCGATCAGCGCAACTGTGTCGAGAATTTATGATGCAGTACTTCGGAGCACCACTCCTGGAGGAATTGGAGTGTTATTGGTCCCTGTCATTCAAACCGATTTTGGATTATGTGCAGCCCGTGTTTCTATGCCTTTGGTGCCTTTTTGAATGTGCTTTGAAAGTGTGTCTTTCTAAGCAACGCATACTTTCATTGGACGCTGATCTGTTGATGTTCTCGCTAAGGGTTCATTTCCAGACATGCGCGTTTAGGGTGCGTTTGCTACAAGAAGCTGTTTATGAGCTGCCCTTCCTGGATCATGCAGCTCTTACTTTGACATTGGACACAACACAAAATGTTGCTGCCTCAGCTGGAGCTCAGGCTTTGGAACATGAGTGCTGCTTAGTTTTCTTTAGCAACGATTTGGCTACCTTACCACCTGCCAAAGTGGATCATTTCCTGGCTTCAGTTGTCCCGAATATAATTGGTGACTTTCAAAATTACACTTACTTTTAAATTTTGTTTTATTGGCGCCACTACTGATGTTTTAAATTGCCCTTTTTACTATTCCCCATGCTCAAGTGTCTTTTAACTTGTCATCATTGACATTCATATATATATGCTTTTATAAATAGGTCTTATTCACTTTTATGTTAATTTTTTTGGCTTTAACCACCTTTGAACTGGCACGGGGAGGGTGCTGTATAGCTATTTTAGCCACATTTTTTGGCACGTTGTTTTAACAAATAGGCCGGCCGTTATGGTATTACGCTTTGTTTTATTTTTCTGGCATAGGCCACATTTATAGTGCTATTTTATTTTATTTATCCAGTTGTTCTTTTGCATAGAAAAGTATTACATTCCTAGCAGGACATTCTTTTCACTTTGTGCTTTTATCAAGGCTGCAGCCGGTTAGAGTTGCCAGCAAAGTGGTACGTTGTGTCTCCAACATTCACAGAAACATACACATCCTTACTTGGGGACATTTTGCTCAGAACATCAGCCGTTTTATTATAAAAACACTTCTCTGTCCTATACATGTTAGAGGGAGATTCCAGCCAGCTGGCCACAAATGCATGCTGATTGCTGATTGCCTTCATTACAGCTGCTTGATTAGACTTCCGGATCACGGACCTACTTGGGGATGGTGTCTTTCTAGACAACAGGCTTACTTGCTCAGTATGAGGGATGATGTATTCCCAGGGGGAAAACCTGAAGGGCGAATTATGGCTTATCATGCTGTGCTCTAACATAGCTTAGGTAGAAACCACATATATTATGCATAGTGATGGTATGGCATGGTTTGGCTACCTCTGAGTGTCTGCCTGTGGGGAGTTGGACACAGGGCCTGGCTGCAAGCCAGGCCCCGCAGCCAACCCCACATTTCACACCATGAAATGCCGTGCCCATCATAGAGTTGGCTCTCTACAGTTGGCCACAGTACCTGGCCTGCCGACCTATTGCCAATCAAAGACCATGTACAGCATGGGGTTGGATACCTGTTGGGACTTTGTTGCAGAGCCTGGCCTCAAGCTAGGATCTGAGGACAACCCCCCACCGAATGCAGCCAAAGGGCGTCCATGGCAGGGTTTTGGATTTTTGTATAGTAATAAAATGTTATGTTAAGTTAAAGAACACCCTAGAAATTTACTGAAAAAACAAAGATTAAAGTAACTATATAGTTAGCTAAAATGTTCAGTAAGAGCATAACGTTTTAAACTCTAAGAACCACAGAAATTCAAGAGTTATAGTTATAGTAATCTCAAGTAACTATAACTTGTGCCCAAGGTAACCATAACTCATCAACCCTCCCTATGCACTGCTAATTACCACACACATTACATCACTCTTGACATCTTCTACAACATCCCTGATAATATCCCTGAAACATTTGCATAGGAAATATTGATGAGAAAACTGTGCATGTCAAAGGCGCGAGTCAGAGTTACCATAGTGCACAAGTTCTAGTTACTTTTGATAACTAGAACTATAACTGGTAAACTTCTGTGTTTTGTAGAGTTTAAAACATTACTGGTTAGTGAACATTTTACTTAACCATAAAGTTTCTTTAACGTTTATCTTTTTTAGTGAATATGTATGCACACACACATGCCCACATGTGCACGTGCACACACTCACACACACACATATATATGACAGAGGTTTTAAATTATTGTACATACTCTTGCGGTACACTCTTTTATTGTGAGTATAGTGGTCATGTAGAGAAGAACTAACTCCTGACTAATATTTTGTAGCTCAGATGCTTGTCAGTTGATCTTATGTTTGTGGGTAACAAATTTCATAGCTCTGCTGCTGAAACAGAGACAAATATTCCAACCATATTTTTTGTAGGCTGGAATTTTGAAGAAGGGTGCCTTTCAAAGGTGGAGGTTCTTTTGTTGTATGTACTTGGTGATTTTCTTCCTGATCAAAAGTGGTCCTTTGCCATGTGTTGCTTTGTAGGAGAGCAACTGAAAATTTTGGATTGTCCTTGGAACAGTACAATTTCAGAAGTATCTGTGTGTCATCTTCATAGCTTTGATAGGTGAAGTGAAAGTAATTTATCAGCCTTCATAGTGATTTCATGTATATGTTGAAAAGGATGAGCGAGATGATGGAGCCTTGAGGGAGTCCTGCTTTTATGCTACATGGTTTTGAAGAAAATAGAGGAGTATGGATGATATTTATTCTGTTGCATAGATAGGATGTGTTGGACCTGGCAATTTTTCCAGGGTTAACCCCAAACAATTTCCTCTTACTCCTATTTATTCTGACCCTTTTTGGTTGGCTGTAGGACTCTCAGCACATTATGAATGCCATCTAGTGCTAAAGTGCATATGCTGTCTGTCAAAAATGTATTGGTGATTGGTTTATCCATGTTAGGCATATCTTATTTCCAAGTAAGTCCCTAGTACAGTGCACCAAGTGTGCCAACGGCCTGTAAATCAAATGCTACTAGTAGGCCTGCAGCACTGAGTGTGCCACCGACATAGGTACCCCTGCAAACGTCTCAGGTATGCCATTGCAGTACCAGTGTATGCAGTTTTACCCTGCCATGTTGACCTGGCAAGTGCACCCACTTGCCAGGCCCAAACCTTCCCTTTTACTAGATATGTCACCCCTAAAGTAGGCCCAAGGGAGCCCCATGGGCAGGGTGCAGTGTATTAAAATGGGAGGGCAAGTACTAGTCTGTTTTACATGTTCTGACCTATCTCTCCCGGAGGGTAACTAGAGGATTGCCTTGAAATGTCTTTTAAGTATAATTTTCCATTGGGGGCAGATAGAGATGTGGTGTTTGGGGTCTCCGAACTCACAATTTAAAAATACATCTTTTGGTGAAGTAGGTTTTTGAATTGTAAGTTTGAAAACGTCACTTTTAGAAAGTGGGCTATTTCTTGCTTAACCATTTTGTGCTTCTTCCTGTCTGCTGAATACACATCTGGGTCAGGATGACAGTTGGGCTGTTTGTGTATTCACTCTAGACAGTTACACAAAGGGAGCTGAGGTGTGGGCCCTGCATATCCTGATGGCCCATCACCAGGCTGATTGGTCTTCCTTATGCCACCTGAACCTGAATAGGGGTGTGTCCTTACATAAAGCAATCTCCAACCCCCTGGATTGTGTCTGAGGCCAGGGCATGGAAAGACAGGGTCCTTTGCACTACAAAGACTTCTCTTTGAAGTTTGCCTACTTCAAAGACAGAAATGGGTATAAGTACTAGACCTCTGACACCACATAGCTAGATCTCTTCTGTATTGAGGATATTTTGTCAGGAAAAAGAGCTGGATGTTGTAGGAGGGACTGCCACTCTGCTTGTTGCTTTGTTGGTGCTGGCCTGCTGCTTCCTGCTTCTGTCCTGGGAGTGAAAGGACTGGAATTTGCTTTCTACATCCTGCTTTTCAAGGTTCTCCAAGGGCTTAAACTGAGCTTACCTCCTGTTAAGAAGTCTCAGGACATTTACCTGCCAGCACCTGGTCTCTCCTGCTGGAAGTCCTGGCATGCCAAGTCGTGCCAAATCCAGTCCTAGGCCCTTAGAAGTGAGCTCTGGTACAACTTGGAAGAAACGAACCCCATAAACTCCAGAGCGACTTTGGAACTGGAGCTGCTCTCCGACTCTAAGCCACTGCCTGCACTGGAGCAGTGGTCCCCACTAAGTGCATTGAAAGCGACCCTCAACACATGCCTGCTGCAATGCCTCCAAAGTCCCACTGCAGTGTGAGTCCTGAGTGTCGTGTCACCAACGTCTATGTCACCCGACTCTGAATTCACCTGTGGCCCCATGGTGTGATTGCAACACTGCAATGTCGAAACCTCGCATGTTGACCTGCTGGATTGATTGGCCCCAGCTTGTCGTAAGGAACTGATGCCTCACCACCGACGCTGCATCACCACCCCTGCAACCATAAAGAATTGACGTCTCACCTCCCTAGTGTCAGTAAGAAACTGACGCCTCACAGGTTCCAGCGATGCCTCACCTCCCCGACTCTATGCAAAGTCTTTCTTTCCTTATCATTTTCCGAGGTACTCTACTTGGGGTCCATGTGACTCTAGAATGGTTAGTTTGCTATAGGTTTAGAGTTGCTGGGTTCTTGAATGTCCAAGTTGTTGATAAGTGTTCTGACTGAGGTGACTGCTGAAGTTCTTAAAAGCATGATTGCTAAGATTTGAGGTTGACAAGAGTCAGAGGGGAAGCCGGCTGGGTTTGCTCTTCCTTTGATTAGTATACCATGATTAACTCTACCACTAGCCACTGAAAGGTACAAGAGAAGTAGGGCAACAACCCCATTCCCATCCACTGTTTTTTTAACATCATCCCTGAATGAGAGTATGGCTGATTCAGGGCCTGTTTCTGGATGGAACCCACTTATGAAGTCAGACTCTAACTCGTGCCATGAATGTTCTACATAGGACATAGAGTTTCATTTTGATTCAGCACTGTATTGCTTAGTCTTAGTCTTTGAGGTCCTATGCTGTGGTATTTTGACACAACACTGTGTTATCCAGAGACAATGCAATGTTAACTTTCTCCTAAGCTGTGTGATGTTGGAATAGGGTTGTGCAATCATGTGCCACCACTATGTGTTCTTCTGTGCGTGCTGTCTCCCACTCTGGATATATATTGTTAAAAAATGATCATTAGTTGGCAATCAGTGGGCCCCTCTTAGACTCTGATGTGCAAGTTACAACTTCCACAAAATATAGAGAGGCATGGAGTGGAGCAAAGCATTATCACAATTTCAATGAAGGAATTTCACCATAATTACCTGTGTGCAGTTGCTTTTCCAGATTTACTTTTTGAACCACATAACCTTAGCAGTTCTAGAACCCTCCTTCAAAAGCATGACTTTTTAAAGATTTATAAAGGAAAATGCAAACCTTACCGGTCAATGACAGGGGAATTCTGAAGCCCTCTGATCCCTTTGCACAGGAGGGTCGTCCCACCCAACTCCAAGGCCTTGAATATCTGAGAGAAGGCTAGCTCACATTTTGAATTATGTCCATGGTCAAGAAATTGTGAGTTTACTTTGGTGGCACTAAAAAACCATTGCAAAGTTGCATGTTCTGAAATTGGCAGGAACCCATCATTTCCATGGTCACAGTATCTGCACTACAAATATTACAGGTTTATAGGTGTGCTTTTTGACTTCACACTATGTCATATATTTTCAGCATCCTGACCCTCAGAGGGGTCAGCATGGGGTACTACTATGTGAACCCTTTTTTATGTCATATAAGTTTCTTTAATTTTTTTTTTTACTTAGGCAGAATTGAACAATTATCATACTCATTCAATTGATTGAATCCCATATATATTAACATAACATTACTTAAACTCCTATATTCTTACTGGGACTAAATCTTCCATCCTTATCTAAATATTCATTACCATCAACATCCATTCTCTATAGCCTTTAGTTACTTTCCACATCCAAATTTGGCGTAGATTTGATTGCTTCTTTTAGTACATTGTGCTTCATTCGTTCATCTCCCAAAAAAATGGTATATATCCAGCATTTCTTGGGTTCATAAAACCATATCTAGAGACAAAAGGGCATGTTTAAGATCCCCTAGCACCTCCTTGCGCCACATTAGCGTAATTTTTACTCTAATGTGGCTCAGTGAGGCCAAAATCCGCATGCAATATTTACTTTGTGACCCTTTGGGCTACATTACACCAGCGCCAGGTACGTTATACCTGCCCCCCCCCAACGTTCCCCCTTTGGGGGGGACAGAAAAAATGGCACAAAGAAATGTAACAGATTTAATTGCATCATTTTTTTGGCACTTTTAACCCTTGCTCAGAGCAGGCGTTAAAAGGGGGCACACCATTCATGACAATGGGCCTCGATGCGCTTTGCAGGGTTAACATCAAAAGTTTTGACTATAATCCTGTAAAGCTACGGACTAGCATCAAAAATTCTGACACTAGTCCCCTAGCTACCACCATGGTGCACTGTATTTTGAATACGGCACACACATGGTGGTGTTCGGAGGGCGCTAAGTTGTGCAAGAAAAGTGGCGCAGCACTGTGTGCAGCACCACTTTTCCTAAATATGCCCCAAAGAGAAAAAGCAAATTGGTTCCCCTTTTAGGGATTTTGCCCGAGGTGACATAGATAAGAAATTAATAATAGTGTTGAATTTTCAGTTTGACCATAGTTTTTATCCCTTAGCAATGAGCCGTGAGAATATTTAAAAAAAATATCCACTGCCTGCCAAGTTGTCTATTTCTGAGCCCACATACCCAATTGATCTTCTCTTACATCTGGCTGACAGTAACTACTGAATTAGAGTCTTGTTCTACCAGGCTAATGTGTATTATCGGCATATAGGCCCTCATTCTGACCCTGGCGGTCGGTGATAAAGCGGCGGCCAACCCGCCAACAGGCCGGCAGTCCTAAATATGCAATTCTGACCCTGGCGGAAACCGCCAACACAGCCCGCCGCATTAACACTCCGCCCGCCACGGCGGAACAAACAAACAGCGCGGCGGTCCCCGCCAACAGCCAGGCGGCAGACAATGTACCGCCCACCCTATCACGACCCACCAATCCGCCACCTTTTCCGGGGCGGGAGCACCGCCGATAAAAACACGGCGGAAACAGACTACGAACGGGAAAACGCTCACCTCCACATACTCCACGCGAGATTCCGGCAGTATGGAACCCGAGTTGCAGGTCATCCCCGCACTCCTATACCTGCTCCTGTACCAGGAGCACGCCCGGCGGCGCGGAAGACATCTGTGAGTACTGCACCTATGACACAGGGGAGGGAAAAGATTACCGGCACACACCCACCCACCCACACCCACTACAACACACACATCAATGCATTCCCACAGATCACTGTCACAACCCACAAACCCCCCCTTCCGAAATAATGCAAAGACCAAAAGAAGAGATCTCAAACGGGCAGATATATTGAAAAATGGACAGCAGTAATCCAAATAAACTATGTACAAAATATATACAGCTACTAAATGTAGTCCAACCACTGTCCGTGGACCACAGGGGTCCTGAGCAAAGGGGCAAGGCCCAGTCCCATGACAAGAACTCCACGGAGAGAACACTGCAGGGGCATCAGAAAGAAAAAAGGACAGGCACCTCAGGGGGAAGGGAAGGGGGGGCACCTCAGCCACTTGAGTACACAACGCCAGATCCACGAGGGGACTCCATGACCATTGGCCATCCTGGGGAGAGCAAAGCCACAGTCCAAACAGTCCATACAGTGGGTGGCCTGCCCACTGGGCCATCCTGGGGAGAGCAAAGCCACAGTCCAAACAGTCCATACAGTGGGTGGCCTGCCCACTGGGCCATCCTGGGGAGAGCAAAGCCACAGTCCAAACAGTCCATACAGTGGGTGGCCTGCCCACTGGGCCATCCTGGGGAGAGCAAAGCCACAGTCCAAACAGTCCATAACAGACTCCACTGCCACTGGAGGAGGCATGTTGGCCAGAGGACATCCTGCAGCCCTGCCCGAGACAGATCCTGCCTTGCCACGTCTGCCAAAGGGCCAGCGGTTCCTGCCTGGAAGGGCCCAGTTCAGCAGTTCTTGCCTTGAAGGGCCCAGTTCAGCGGTTCTTGAGACGGCGGTCCCCAACGGAGCGGAGCTGGAGACGGCGGGGCCAGTCCAGCGGTTCTTGCCTTGAAGGGCCCAGTTCAGCGGTTCTTGAGACGGCGGTCCCCAGCGGAGCGGAGCTGGAGACGGCGGGGCCCAGTTCAGCGGTTCTTGCCTTGAAGGGTCCAGTTCAGCGGTTCTTGAGACGGCGGTCCCCAGAGGAGCGGTGCTGGAGACGGCGGGGCCCAGTTCAGCGGTTCTTGCCTTGAAGGGCCCAGTTCAGCGGTTCTTGAGACGGCGGTCCCCAGCGGAGCGGTGCTGGAGACGGCGGCCATTCTATGGCCAACTGCTCATTGCCTGGTGGTGCCCTCCTGGGCAGTGGGGATGGTGCTCCTTCAATGCCCACCTGGGCTGTGGGTGGTGGGGCCCTCCTGGCCAGCTGGGCTGGGACCTCCCTGGGCAGCGGCTATGGGGGTGGTGGGCTCTCCCGGGGCAGCTGTGCCGGTTCCTCCCGGGGCAGCGGCTATGGGGGTTGCGGGCTCCTCCTGGGCAGCTGTGACGGGTCCTCCATGGGCAGCAGGCCTGCTGCCTGACTTCTCCGCCTTGCTGCCCTTGCCCTCCTTAGTCGGGAGTCTGTGGCCCTTTCCTCCCTTTGGAGCTGTGGCTGTTGACGGTGGCTGGCTAGTGTCCTGGGGGGATATCGAATCCGGACTCCGGCGGCGGCCCTTCCGCCTTCTGCTCCTCTTCCCAGGGGGTGGGCTGGCTGTCCCCTTGCTGCTGGACGAAGATCCAGACCTGCGGGCTGGTGGGCTCCAATACCCCTGCACCCTTGTCAAGGGGGCTGCCGGGCTGGTGGTGGCTGAGGTGCTCTTTTTACCCCGACGAGAAGGAGGGGGGGGCTCAGGGTCAGGAAAGAAGGTAGCAGTAGAGAGATAGATTTTCTTGGGACAATGGAGAGTGGTAGGTACAGTGGGTATGGGAGTGGAGGGAGAGGATGTGGTTGTAGGCGAGACAAGTTTGCTGTCTTTGGGTGCAGGTGCAGGAGCGGGAGGCTGTCGTGAGGTGGATGGCTGTTGGGTGGGTGGGTGGCTGCGTTTGTGTGGTGTGGAAGAGGGGGTGACAGACACAGTGGGAGAGGACACAGGGGACGTGTAAATGGCAGTGGGGGTGGTGACTGCACGTGTGCGGACTGGAGTGGAGGGTATGCTGGTGATGGAAACACTGGCTGATGGTGAGGTGAATGAAGGTGTGAGTGTAGACGTCACAGGGAGGGAGGAGGGAGACGAGGAGGTGGGGGTCACAGAGGTGGTAGTGACTGTTGGCATGTCTGCATCGGTATGTTGCTTGTGTGAATGTCTGCGTGATCTGTGGTGCTTGTGTTTGGATGAGCTGCTCTTGGGTGTTGAGGTGTGTGCAGGCTGGTCTGATGGTGTGGGTGGGACAGGCAGAGGAACAGGAGACTGGGAGGAGGGAGTTAGTAGAGGGAGGCAGGAGACAGGGACAATGGCTGCCGTCAGTGCTGAGGCCAGAGCCTGGAACGATCGCTGATGGGCAGCCTGACCCGAATGAATGCCCTCCAGGTACGCATTGCTGCGATGAACCTCCCTCTCCACCCCCTGGATGGCATTCAAAAGGGTAGTCTGCCCAACAATGAGCGTTCGGAGGAGGTCAATGACCTCCTCACTGAGGGCAGCGGGGGTAACAGGGGCAGGGCCTGAGGTGCCTGGGGCGAAGGAGATGCCCGGCTTCCTGGCAGAGCGGGCACGGGGCGAACGCTGAGGGGCTGCTGGGAGGGCGGAGATGGTGCGCTGGGTGGCGGCTGTACCTGTAATGGCGGGGGGCACGGATGGTGCCACCCCCGCAAGGGAGCTCCCTTCCGAGGACGTGTCCGTGTCGCTGCAGGGTCCAGTCGTCCCCGTTGTGGAGCTCCCCTCGCCCTCCGTCTCACTGGTCCAGTCAGACTCTGTGGCATGGCCCTCCTGGGCCATGTGAGATGCAGCTCCCTCCTGCCCCGATGCCACTTCTCCTCCGCCTGATGATGCTGATGCACACAAGCACAGAAAGACAAACAAAAAGGGGGGGGGAAGAGAGAAATAAAGAGATTTTGAATACATGGATCACCGGTACAGTTAGCGGACATGACAGACACAGATGCCCCCTGCACTAAGTTGCGCACTTGGGGTCCGCTACGCATTCCGTGGAACATGCCCTACACGCCTAGAGTTGACAACTGCACCCATGGATGACACGGCCCAGGGATGGCTGTACTGACACACTACTGAGGGTGGTGGCTGGGGACACAGGGGCTTACGGGGGTGCCCAGCCTACAGATATCGCCCTGGCCTAGGGGGACCCACAGCCCTCCTCCCCCACCCAGACACCTCCACTGCGCGACAACAGAGTAGATAATGCTTGTACTCACCCCCTTGTGTCTGCTGTGCTGCCCTAACGCGCCCATCCAAATCAGGGTAGGCCACCGCCAGGATCCGGAACATCAGGGGGGTCAGTTGACGGCAGGCACCCCGCCTACGTTGGGAGGCCATCCCCAGCAGAGACTCGGCGGTCTTCTTGGTCCCGCGGCGGATGTCCTCCCACCTCTTGCGGCAGTGGGTGCCCCGTCGATGGTGGACCCCCAGGGTCCGGACTTCCTTGGCGATGGCACGCCAAATCCCGATCTTCTCATGGGCGCGGACCTATGTGACACGTACAGGGAGGGAGAAATACCACGTTCAAGTTTGTCTGCATTTTCGTTGCCAGTGGCCCAACGCCCCCCATCCCCGCCAGGCCCCCCGCCAGGCCCCCCGCCAGCCCCAACATGCCCCCCATCCCCGCCAGGCCCCCCGCCAGGCCCAACATGCCCCCCATCCCCGCCAGGCCCCCCGCCAGGCCCAACATGCCCCCCATCCCCGCCAGGCCCCCCGCCAGGCCCAACATGCCCCCCATCCCCGCCAGGCCCCCCGTCAGGCCCCCGCCAGGCCCAACATGCTCCCCATCCCCGCCAGGCCCCCCGCCAGGCCCCCCGCCAGCCCCAACATGCCCCCCATCTCCGCCAGGCCCCCCGCCAGGCCCAACATGCCCCCATCCCCGCCAGGCCCCCCGCCAGGCCCCCCGCCAGCCCCAACATGCCCCCCATCCCCGCCAGGCCCCCCGCCAGGCCCAACATGCCCCCCATCCCCGCCAGGCCCCCCGCCAGGCCCCCCGCCAGCCCCAACATGCCCCCCATCCCCGCCAGGCCCCCCGCCAGGCCCCCGCCAGGCCCAACATGCCCCCCATCCCCGCCAGGCCCCCCGCCAGGCCCAACATGCCCCCCATCCCCGCCAGGCCCCCCGCCAGGCCCCCCGCCAGGCCCAACATGCCCCCCATCCCCGCCAGGCCCCCCGCCAGGCCCCCCGCCAGCCCCAACATGCCCCCCATCCCCGCCAGGCCCCCCGCCAGGCCCCCCGCCAGGCCCAACATGCCCCCCATCCCCGCCAGGCCCCCCGCCAGGCCCCCCGCCAGCCCCAACATGCCCCCCATCCCCGCCAGGCCCCCCGCCAGGCCCCCCGCCAGGCCCAACATGCCCCCCATCCCCGCCAGGCCCCCCGCCAGGCCCCCCGCCAGGCCCCCAAGCCAGCCAGTGGCCCCAAATCCATATTGAATTAAACTCACTTGTTGGTCTGGAGGACCGTAGAGTAGCGCATACTGGGGGAGGACCCCATCCACAAGTTTCTCCAACTCCTCTCCAGTGAAGGCAGGGGCCCTTTCCCCAGTCGCAGCAGCCATTGTCCCTTCCAGACCGAGGTCACAGCAACACTTGCAGTATAGGTCCTCTCCTGTGAAAGTTCAAGTCGCAAGTGGATAAGTAGATAGGAAATGGCGGTCACGTCCGCGGCGGTGCGTACCGCGGCGGTGCGTACCGCCACCGCCGGCGCCCTTCGCTATTGGCTCCTGAAACCCATAGGCTTCAATGTTAACCAATGCGGCTTCGCGCCGCGGTCTTCGACCGCCGACCGCCGCGGTGTGCCACGCCAGCGCATTGACCTCACATCCCATTGTCACACTTCACAGGTCAGGCAGCCGCCATTTCGAGGGTCCACATGGCTCAATTTCAACTGCGTCACACAGGCCTAGGCCTTGCATAGCCACTCAGACACGCCATTCACTGCATAGAGAATCGTTTACTGTGCAAGCTGTGAGTACGTACCTGTGGGTTGCTTGACTCTGTGCTCCATGTTGTCCTTCCTAGGCACCGTCCGCTGGGTTTGGCGAGGAGACGGATGAATCCTGGCGTGTACCGACCGCTGGTGGACCTGTCGACAATGGAAGAACGCTACATTATCTTGACCTACCGGCTTGACCGTGCCACTATACATGAACTGTGTGCCCAGCTGGAGCCCGACCTGATGTCCCCCATCCGCCAACCCACAAGGATTCCCCCTCTGGTGCAGGTCCTGTCAGTACTCTATTTCTTGGCAAGTGGGTCATTTCAGACAACAGTGGGAATTGCTTCTGGGATGTCTCAGCCCATGTTTTCGAAGGTGTTATCCAGAGTGTTGTCTGCCCTGATGAAATACGTGAGGAGCTACATCATTTTCCCTGAGGTGGGCGAATTGGCTACAGTGAAGGGTGATTTCTACGCCCTTGGACATATTCCCAACGTCATTGGTGCCATTGATGGGACCCATGTGGCTTTGGTTCCCCCAAGAGACAGGGAGCAGGTGTACAGGAACAGAAAAAGTTACCATTCCATGAACATCCAGGTGGTGTGTTTGGCTGACCAGTACATCTCGCATGTAAATGCCAAATTCCCAGGGTCAGTGCATGACGCCTACATCCTGAGGAATAGCAGCATCCCTTACGTGATGGAACAGCTAGAGAGACACCGTGTATGGCTATTGGGGGACTCTGGGTACCCCAACCTGTCGTGGCTACTGACCCCAGTAAGGAATCCCCGGACCAGGGCAGAGGAACGGTACAATGAGGCCCATGGGCGTACTAGGAGGGTGATCGAACGCACCTTTGGCCTCCTAAAGGCCAGGTTTCGGTGCCTGCATATGACAGGGGGATCCCTAATGTACTCACCTAAGAAGGTGTGTCACATCATCGTGGCCTGCTGCATGCTTCACAACCTGGCTTTGCGCCGCCAGGTGCCTTTCCTGCAGGAGGATGGTCGAGACGGTGGTGTTGTGGCAGCTGTGGAACCTGTGGAGAGTGACGAGGAGGAAGACGACGGGGCTGAAACAGACAACAGGGACAGAATCATTGAACAGTACTTCCAATAGGACACAGGTAACAATTCAAACATAATTTAGTAAATGTGAACTACTCTCCTGCATCTCTGCTGCCTGTCTATTTGCCCCAGTGTATGATGAGTGAGTTGTGGCTTTTCCCTCCCTATTTCAGATCTGGGGTCCCCACTACGAGTCCTGTGCTTCGTTTCCCCATGGACTACAGCTTTGTGGCAGCTGTTTGTTGACTTCACTATGTACAAGGACATATTTGCAATGTCATGTCAATTACAATATTTTGAAATCACAGCCAGACTCCAGATAGTTTTGTGCAAAATAGGTGTTTATTTCAGTGCTCAAAATGGGATGGGTGGTTTCAAGTGGGTGGGGGCTATGGTGAAGGAATGTCCATGGCAGAGTCCAGAGTAACAGTCACACAGGTGCATTGTCCAGAGGCCTGTGGAGAGATGGAGCATGGGCAGTTCAAGGATGGACAGGGTGACAATGTGGGACAGTGGGCTGACATCAGGTGGTATCCTTTGCTGGCGGGGGTCTTGACATCCTACTCTGTCTTCTTGCGAGATCTCAGGGCCCTCTTGCAAGGTGGTTCTTCTCCTGCAGGAGGTGGGGGTCTGGTGGGCTGCTGTTGTGCGGGGGCCTCCTGTCCACTAGCGCCGGCGGAGGTGGTTGGCTGTTCTTGGTCCAGGCTAGTGGCAGGGGCCCTTTGTTGTTGTTGAGTGTCCGTCCTGGTGTTGATGAGGTCCTGCAGCAGCCCTACCATGGTAACCAGGGTGGAGGTGAGGGCTCTGATGTCCTCCCTGTACCCCCGATAGTGTTCCTCCTGCAGTACCTGGATCTCCTGGAACCGGGCCAGTACCGTCGCCATCGTCTCCTGGGAGCGGTTGTATGCTCCCATGATGGTGGTGAGGGCCTCGTGGAGAGTGGGTTCCCTGGGCCCGTCCCCCCCCTGTCGCACAGCTGCCCTCCGAGTTGCCCTGTTTCCCTGGGCCTCTGCCCCCTGGCCGGTGTGCCCACTACCACTGCCCCCAGGTCCCTGTTGTTGTTGGGGTGGTGGGTTATCCTGGGTGCCCTGTAGTGGTAGACACACCGCAGATTGACGCGCCCTGGAGACAGAGGCATGGGCCCGCTGGGTGGGAGCTGTGCTGGTGTTCCCAGAGGGGTTTGGGTCTGTAGTGGCCTGTGCCTGTGTGAGGGGAACCGACTGTCCAGAGGTCCCGATGGTCCGGGCTGGTCATCAGTGTCCAGGTCGACAGAGCTGCTGTCATCGCTGACGGCCTCTTGGGTGGGGGGTGTGGAGAATTCTGGGCCCTCCGTGGCGGTGTGTTGACGGTCGGGTCCTGCAGGGGTATAGAGGTATGGTTATAGTTTCAATGTGTGGCTTATGGGTGTATCTGTGGGTTCCCGTGTCCCCAAGTGCTGGCATTCGTGTGTGGGGGCTTTGGTGAGGGTGGCTTGTGGGGGGGATGTGTATATGCATTGGGCATGCTTTGGTGATGGGTGTCCATGCTTAGTGGACTCATGCAGGCCTAGGTTTTGGGATGTGTGGGTTGTGATGGTGAGACATTGGCAGGGAATAGGTGTGCTGGGGGTGGGGGTGAGGATGGTGGTGGGGGTGAGGATGGTGGTGGGGGTGAGGGTGGGGGTGAGGATGGGGGTGGGGGTGAGGGTGGGGTTCGAGGATGGGGGTGAGGGTTGGGGTATGATTTGGCATGCAGGTGGGGGGGAAGCAGTAGTGAAGCTTCAACTTACCAGTATCCATTCCTCCGCCAACTCCTGCGAGGCCGTCAGGATGCAGGATGTTCAAGACTTCCTCCTCCCATGTTGTAAATTGTGGGGGTTGAGGTGGGGGTCCTCCGCCCGTCTTCTGCACGGCGATGTTGTGCCTGGATACCATGGAACGCACCTTCCCCCGTAGGTCGTTCCATCGCTTCCTGATGTCTTCCCGATTTCTGGGGTGCTGTCCCACAGCGTTGACCCTGTCGACAATCCTCTGCCATAGCTCCGTCCTCCAGGCAATGCTGGTGTATTGGACCTGTGTGCCGAAGAGCTGGGGCTCTACCCGAACGATTTCCTCCACCATGACCCTGAGTTCTTCGTCTGAGAAGCGGGGGTGTCTTTGGGGTGCCATGGAGTGGTGTGTATGATGTGTGGGGTGGAGTATGTGTAGTTAAGTGTGTTGAGTGTGGTGGTGTGTGTTGTTTTGTGTGTGGATATTGTGTGGGTGATGGTGTAGTGTGCCTCTGTGTGATGGTATTCTGTGATCGCTGATGTGTCTCGTAGTGCTTCTTTCTGAATTTTTGGTCGTAGGGGTTTGTGGGTGATGTGGGTGTGTGTTTTATATTGTATTGTGTGTGTGGGAGTGGTGTGTGTATGTGTATCAGGTGTGTGGAATTCAAATCGGCCAATGTGGCTGAGTTTTGTTCGTTTGTGTGTATTCTGACCGTGGCTGTGTGTACCGCCAATGGAAAACAGCGTTTGAAATACCGCCGCGTGGATTCGTGGGTCGTAATGGCATGGGCGTATTTCTGTTGGCGTGACGGTGGAGGTTTGGTCACCTCCACTTTTCCGCCGACCGCTGGTCTGGCGGTCTGTTGTGGCTGTCGGATTTTCGGAGGTTTGGCTGCTGCGGGTCAGAATGACCGTGGCGGGTTACCGCGACCGCGGCGGAATTATGGAGGATTTCTGACCGGCGGTAGGCGCCTTTTACCGCCGAGGTCAGAATGACCACCATAATCTGTTGCTACTTATTAACTAACTTCATTTATGAGACCAATGATCTACATGCATACAAAGCAATCTATATCCAGTATGCAAAATACCCTCTAATTTGGTGAAAAGATTTGAACATGCCATATGTTAACAGCTAATGCAAACATTTTACCTTTTTCCGAGGGGGAAGTTTCAGATATTGGCCAATAGTGGACAGGTATCCCATACTGGGTTATATCCATGGAATAAAGACATCTTACTTACACTGTGGCACAGAATCGTAACAACAACAAGGGAAATTTGTCAACTATTTCACTTAAATAATGGCAATTTAGGTTGTTCTTTATTGAGTTCCGTTTGCCGATCATATAAAGCAGCCCAGTAATAGAACTGTAAGCTATGGCGAGCGCATCGTCATCTAAAAACGGGAAACCCTAAACTCTAAAAATTGCAAGGCTCGTTTGGACTTTTTTATATCTCCTTACAAAAGGGGTGATCACAGAGTCCTTTTTTGAGTGATGAAAGGTGATGAACGGTAAAATCCAAACAAATACTTTAAATTAGATAATAGAATTATTTTGATCAAACTTCGTGCGTCCTTAAATAGATATGGGTAGTCATTCCCAGTCTTTAAGTAGTTGAGGAACCATTTCCAGGGCCCGTTTTGTAATTGACATCCTTTAACTGTTCTTATACTAGTGTACACCAGATACCTAGATAATTCTAGTCACTCTAAACTGTTCAGATATTTGATTTGGACCTATGTTTAAAGTTCCCATTTGTTAGACCTGACAGCCTTATGGTGGTCATCCCCAAACATTTGCTTGCCCTTTTTTCTGACCCTGTTTTTGCTGGTTTTAGGACTCTGCACACTTTACCACTGGTGTTGAGTGCTAAAGTGCATATGCTCTCTCCCCTAAACATGGTAGCATTGATTGATGCCCAACTGACATATTTAATTTAGTTTAAGTCCCTAGTAAAGTGCACTACATGTGCCCAGGGCCTGTAAATTAATTGCTACTAGTAGGCCTGCAGCACGGATTGTGCCACCCATTTAAGTAGGCCCTTAACTATGTCTCAAGCCTGTTAGTGCAAGGCCTACTTGCCAAACATTAAATTCCCCTTTTTCTACATATATGTCACCCTAAGGTAGGCCCTAGGTTAACCCATAAGGGCAGGGTGCTATATAGCTAAAAGGCAGGAAATGTACTTATGTGTTTTACATGTCCTGGTAGTGAAAAAACTCACAAATTTGTTTTCCACTACTGTGAGGCCTGCTCCTCTCAGAGACGAGTTAGAACTGCCCACATATTCTTTTAAATGGTAGATTCTAATCTGGAAGGAGTAGTGTAGGAGGCTGGCCTGGTTTGTAATGGGTACCTAAGGTACTTACACCTTATACCAGGTCAAGTTATCCCTTATTAGTGAAATTAAGGCAGTGTTCTAGCAGCTTAGGCTGAACTAAGAGACATACAAAGCTCCTGGAATACCATTATAGTGACACAGTACTTATACACAATAAAAGACAATACTCAGTGTTACCAAAAATAAAGGTACTTTATTTTAGTGACACAAGGCCAAAAATATCTTAGGAGCAATACTCCTTCTGGAGCTAAGTATTATACACAATATATACACTAGAAACAAAAATCAGGTAAGTAAATAGTCATAGAATAGTACAAACAGTAGAAAATACAATAGAATGCAATAGACCTAGGGGCAACACAAACCATATACAAGAAAGTGGAATGTGAATCACGAATACCCCCCTTGGCAAGTGTGTAGAGGGGCGCTGGGAGTGTAAGAAAACACCAACGGTAAGTAAAATACCCCAACCCAGAGCCCAGGAAAGTAGGAGTAAAGTAAGACGTAATAAGAGTTATTGCAAGAACCACGCAAGACTGCAAGCAAGAAATGGTGAATTCCTGGACCTGAAGACCTGTGAAGAGAGGAGACCAGAAGTCGCAGAAGACTACAGGAAGGACAGGAGCCCCTGTCAACCTAGAAGAGGGTGCAAAAGATGATTCTATGGTTAGGAGAAGTCTGCAGAAGAGCACCAAAGAATTTGGCTGCAGGTTCCTGCATGGCGCAGATGTCCCACGCCGAGATGTTGAATGCAGGCTGTTTGCTTTGCTGGATTCATCCAACAAGCCTTGATTCAAACAAGACCGCGGTTTGCATCAAAATGGTGCTTCCTGGACCCAGGAGGAAACTGGAGGCCTCAACTCAGACTGAGGAGGCAGAGGGGGATCCCAACACTGGAGGGAGCCCACAAATGAGTAGGCAGCACCCACAGGAGTTCCAGGACATGGGGACAAAGATGGTACAAATTGTGGTTTGTGCAGCACAAAAAAAGAAGTTCCCACGCCACCAGAAAACAACGCATTAAGTTGGGATTCGCAGGATGGAGTGCTGGGGACCAGGGCTACACTGTGCATCAAGGATTCTTGGAAAAAGTGCATGGAAGCCCAAGGAGCTGGCGATGATGTGGTGCACAGGGTTACTGTTGCGAACTGGGAAGGCAAGATCTCAACTCTACCAAACAAACACAGCTGGACCTTAGGACAGTCTAGGTCGTGTTGGTCCACCACCTGTGTTCCAGGGAGCACGCTCGTCATCAGGAGAGGAATCCCAGTGAACCGGTCGTCGTCGTAGAAGGTGTCTGCAGGAGCAGGGAAGTGACTCCGTCACTCCATGGGAGATTCCTTCAGTATTTCTGGTGCAGGGTGAAGACAGGGAGTCCTCAGAACGTGCACACCATCGAAACTGTTGCATGTGCTGGCTGGAGCTGATGGTGCAGGTCACAGGAGTCGTCCTGGATACTTTGTTGCAGTTACAGCGGTTCCTGGAGCAGTCTGATGTTGATCCGATGGTCAGAAGCTGAAGCAGAGGATGCAGAGGATTCCTGGAGGAGTCTTGCAAGCTGAGTCCGAAGAGACACCCACAGGAGAGAACCTAAATAGCCCTGAAAGGGGGATTGGCTACCTAACCAGGTAAGCACCTATCAGGAGGGGTCTCTGACGTCACCTGCTGGTACTCACCACTCAGAGATCTCCAGAGTGTCCCCACACCTTGGAAAACAAGATGGCTAATGTCAGGGACACACTGGAGGAGATCTGGGCGCCACCCCTGTGGTGGTGATGGACAGGGGAGTGGCCACTCCCCTAGCTTATGCAAGGAGAGCATCATCTGTGCCCTTCAAAGCATTTCTAGAGGCTCTGGGAGGTTATCCCTCCCAAGCCTGTAACACCTATTTCCAAAGGGAGAAGGTGTAACACCATCCTCCCAAAGGAAATACATTGTTCTGTCTTCCTGGGACTGAGCTGCTCAGACCGCAGGAGGACAGAAACCTGTCTGTGAGGTGGCAGCAGCTGTAGCTGCAGTGCAAGCCTCAGAGAGCTAGTTTGGCAGTACTTGGGGTCCACGGTGGAGCCCCCAGGATGCATGAGATTGGCCCCCCAATACCAGATTTGGAATGGGCGACCATTCCATGATATTAGCCACCTCACATGGCCCTATTCGCAGTTACCATTGTGAAGTTACATATAGGTATTGACCTATATGTAGTGCATGTGTGTAATGATATCCTTGCACTCACGAAGTCTGGGGAATTGGCCTTGGACAGCTTGGGGGCACCTTTGCTAGTGCAAGGGTGCCCTCACACTTAGTTACTTTGCACCTAGCCTTTAGTAAATGAAGGTTAGACATATAGGTTACTGATAAGTTACTTAAGTGCAGTGAAAATTGCTGTGAAATAGTGTGTGCACTATTTCACTTAGGCTTCAATGGCAGTCCTGAAGAAAGTTTTTTCTGAGCTCCTTATGGGTGGCAAAAGAAATGCTGCAGCCCATAAGGTTCTCCTGGAACCCCAATTCCCTGGGTACCTAGGTACCATATACTAGTGACTTACAAGCGAGGTCCAGTGTGCCAATTGGAATTAGAATATTAATTCACTAAACTATAGTGACTAATTTGGAAGCAGAGAAAGCATAACCACTAGGGTTCTGGTTAGCAGAACGTCAGTGACACAGTTAAGCACCACTGATAACACACACATTAGCACAAACTATGAGCACTGGGGTCCTGGCTAATAGAATCCCAGTGAGACAGGCAAAACACACTGACAGACAGGGTTTCAACTATGAGCACTGGGGTCCTAGCTTGCAGGATTCCAGTGAGACAGTAAAAACACACTGACACACACTCACAAACAGGCCAAAAGTGGGGGTAACCATGCTAGAAAGAGGCCTCACACAAAGGACTGATAACCCCCAACAGCGACCCTGGCAGACAGGACTGGGCTGAAATGGGAACCTGTGCACTTCAAAATCACTGTTTGAAGTTTCCCCCACTTCAAAGGCATTTTTGGGTAAATAAACGGCATCTCTGACACCACCAAGCCAGACACTTCTGGACCTAGACCTGGAATCTGTCAGAGAGATCGCCTGGCTGCCCAAAGGACTCATCTGGGCCGCTTTGCTGAAGGACTGCTTTCCTGCTTGTTGTTCTGCCTCCATGATGCTCCTGACTCAACTGGAATGACTTTGCCTTCCTCTGAAAGTGCTCTCCAAGGGGTTGAATTGAGCTTGCCTCCTGTTTGTGAAGTCTCACCGCCAACAAAGACTTCACTCCTTCAGGAAATCCTCGTAAAGCAGAAAAGTGTTGCAAAACCGTTAGAAATCGGCACAGCACCTGACTCGCGGGTGGAAAAATTCTGAACCGCCCCATCTGAATGATGCAGCGCCGGACTCACATGATTGGGTGTAGTTGGTAGTTGTGCTGTATGTATTGCTCCTAGACAGCTGGACGCAATGGGAGCTTAGGTGTGTCTTAATGGGTCATCGAGGGATGGTTGGGAGGGCGGAGCTGTACACAGCCTCACTTACACCTGAATAGCATGAGTCCTGTGCACACTAAAAGAACCTAATGACCCAATATTGTATCTCCAGCCAGCCTGGAGCCAGGGCATGGGAGGCAGGGAATTTCATGGGCTTCAAAGACACTGTCTAGAAGTTTCTCCCACCTTCCAGAAATAGGGCACAAAGGTATAAATACCAGACCTCAGACACCACCACTTCAGTACACTTCTGGGCCTCTGGATGCCCTGCCAGGAAGAAGGACTGCTGTGCTGCTACAGGGGCTGCCACTCTGCTGGACTGCTGCCTTGAAGGAACTTCTGACATAGTCTGCTGACCTGCTACATGCTGCCTGCTGCTCTCTTGCCTGGGTGATAATAGACTGGGCCTGCATCTCCTGAACTCAGAACCTTGAGAGACTTCAACGGCTAATTGACATTGCTTTCTGATCATAAGACCCAGGGACATAACAAGCTTACAGCAACCTTGAACCCAGCACCTAGACTCTGTCAGCTGTGAGGCACTTATGAAAAGCCCTGTTGTGGTACTCATCAAAACTGATGTGAAGCAATGTGAAGCTCTGCAAAGCCCTGCCCCACAGCTGCCAGCATCACTGGAATCAATGTTGGGCATTGTGAAGCACTGAAAACCCTTGCTGCGCAGAGCCAGCTCCTTGCACAGTGATGCCAAGCCCTGCAAAACCCTCACTGGACAGCTCCTTAGGACTGACACAAAGTGACATGAAGCCACGCAAAGCCTTGCCGCACAGCTCCCTTGGACCAATGCAAAGTGATGCCAAAATCCATCAAAGTCGTGCTGCACAACTTCTTTCGAAACTAACGTCAAACAACACAAAGCCTCGCAAAGCAATGCTGCCCAGAGAGTGCAGCAGGACTTAAGGTACTATGTTCAGCTGTCCCAAGTGGGTCCCTGTATTTGGCCCGTGCTCCATGGTGGTGAGCCTGAACTTGTGACTGTGTCCTGGTCCAGCGAAATCAGATAACCACAGCTGGCGCTTTGTGCTTTTAGGTGCTATGTTCGACTAAATCTTAAAAATCACGTCAAAGTATCTATTGATTGTACATTTGTCATTTTAGTCTTGTTTTATTTATTACACTTTAATCTATTTTTCTAACCTTGTATGGGATCTTTTTGTGTGGTGTTTTCACTGTTTTACTGTTTCAAGTGTTGCAGAAATACTTTACAAATTGCCTTTATAATAAGCTGACAGCTCTATGCCAAGCTACCAAGGGGTGAGCATAGGTTAATTTGGAGTTTGCTTGTGTCTTACCTGGACTAGGATTGTGGCTGCTGCTTGACCACAGTTCAACCCCAGTCATCCAGTAGCCCAATTTCTAACACGTATGAGAAAAGAGAAGCAGAACTTGTCACCTAAAGAAAAACACCACTCCACGTGCTCTAGATAACTTCTGTGAAAAGCAGATTTTTTGGTATGAACAGTCTCAATCTTTGCCTTGAGTCTCTGAGACCAAAAGGCTGCTCCATGGCTATGGGTGTGTAAGAAAGCTAAGAATTTACTGTTGCCTCCTTTTTTGCTGTGAGCTCAGGCGCTGGGTGGCTTTGCCTCAGACACCACAGTCACAACTTTGATGGGAGTGCTACTTACTCTCCCACAGAGGTAATGAAAAAGACCTTTACCTCCTTGAGGAAGATGGTTTTACCAAATACTTCTTGGGGACATGTTGGCCCTTTTTCATCTCAGAAAATAGTGATGGGGCTTACCTCCACTCTGTCATTCAGATGCTTTCACTTAAACTGCACATTCCTGTTTGGACATAAAGAAACACACTCAACCATGTTATCTCATTTTCTTGCCCCTCACGCTCATTTGTAATGTTGCTATCATACCACACTCTTTTACTCCTGCATCAGTTGTCATTTTTCTTTTGATCAGGTACTTGCATTTGCTGGGACACCAGAAGAGAATCCCCAGAAATCCTGGCATTGCTAGGTAAACTAGCATGAAAGCAGCATCAGGATTGGTCGGAGTAGCAGTGACTGCTACTCAGAGAAAACCCTGGAGCCTGTGCAATTTCTCCAGTCCAGCTGTGTACACAGCTGGGCTGGTGGAACCTAAGTGTGCAAGTGTGTTTGGACAGCTGTCTTAGGCCGTCCAAACACACATGAGCACTTAGGGCCAGATGTAGCAAAGCGTTTGCGAGTAGCAAACGGCGAAAAACGCCGTTTGCGAGGCGCAAAAGCCTCACCGGTATGCAGAAATGCATCTTGCAAGTCGGATCCGACTCGCAAAATGCATTTCCGACTCGCAAATAGGAAGGGGTGTTCCCTTCCTATTTGCGACTCGCAATGCAATTCAATTCCGTTTGCGACCGCTGAATCGCAGTTACCATCCACTTGAAGTGGATGGTAACCCAGTCGCAAACGGGAAGGGGTCCCCATGGGACCCCTTCCCCTTTGTGACTGGAAAAAAATAAAAATAATCAGAGCAGGCAGTGGTCCAATGGACCACTACCTGCCCTGAAAAAATCCGAAACTAAAGTTTTCGTTTTTTTTTTCAAAGTGCAGCTCGTTTTCCTTTAAGGAAAACGGGCTGCACTTAGAAAAAAAAAAAACTGCTTTATTAAAAAGCAGTCACGGACATGGTGGTCTGCTGTCTCCAGCAGGCCACCATCCCCGTGAGCGGCCATACTCGCAATGGGGTCGCAAACTGCTACCCACCTCATTATTATTAATGAGGTGGGTCTTTGCGACCCCATTGCGAGTTGCAGAAGGTGTCTGAGACACCTTTCTGCATACCAAATTGCGACATGCAATTTGCGAGTCGCAGGGACTCGCAAATTGCAAGTCACAATTAGTTTTTTTGCTACATCTGGCCCTTAGTGCATACAACTCGTCATCCCCACTCTCACCTCCTGTGACCCAGCCCTGCCCCTCCCTGTACCTGCTGGCTGAGCCAGCAGCTGAAAAATAAAACAATATTCAAAAAACATTTTATTTTTCTGCTGGTGGCTCTTAGCCAGTGGGGTGACTCTCCTCTGCCATTGCGGTAGAGCCGTCCCTGAAAGAATGTCAAGATAGATTAGCAATACCAAACCTTGGTCTCTTTGGGATTCAAAAAATTGATCAGTCCCCACTAATGGAGGGGCTGAAACCTTCTGAGTTGGACAGAGAAAGTGCAAAATTAGATTTAATTTACCTGGACAAGTAAAAAGTCTTCTGATACCATTTAAGTCAAATGTTGTTTCTTAAGGTCATATTTCAGTGTCCTACTACAAAAATGAGACACTTTATTTTTATCCTGTACTCTTTTTTGCCATTCCTATATCTGTTACAGTCCTCTTGCAATGTTGATATTTCACAAGACTCCCTCTCTTGTGTCTTATCTCAAAAATGACTGCCAGTGGGACTCAACAGAGGAATAGAGGAGGATGCCCAACACGTCAGGGAGGGTTTTCTTAATGTAGTTTGTTCATGTCATGCTCAACATTTTCTCTATTACACCTGTGTAGTCTCTGAATTGGAGGCTCACACACTGCCCTCTGTGGTTTTGGTATGAGTAATTTCTAATAAAAAAATAAAGAACTAAACATGTCCTCCCTGATGACGATACCCTGGAGGGTCCAGTAAACAATCTTCCTTGCCTTCGAAATGTCATACCCAATGTGGTCAGCTCAGTGCACAGGTGCTCCTTGAAGCTTAGCCTTGTAAGGCCTATCTCTGGTACTTTCTTTGGCACTGTCAACTTCCTCTCTGACAATCTCGGTCTCCAGTTCTGACACTTGAGCAAAGCACATTATCAAATGCAAGCCAAGTTAAAAGATAACCAGCAGGTTCCACAAATTCACCAGTGCTGCTTACCTATGTATCATCTGCTGATATTGGTGGAAGGGTCATAACAATGCAACTGCTGTCTGTCTACACAGTCCTTTCCCTCTGGCTATTCAAACTAATGAACCATTATATGAGAATGGCGAGAATGTACTTTATCTTCCTCTACTCTGTGAGCCCAGGCAATGAGATCCTTCACATCAGATATCTCAGACCCAAATCGGATGGGGACTGATTGCTGCTCTCACTTTGAAGGTCACTAGTAATCTACCTTCCCAAGAAAAATGCCTTTATTAAATCCTTCTAAAAGAAAATGGAGGCTTTCTCTTTTCTCAGGAGAATGGGTACGGGCAAGATTCTCCAATTCCGTTGACAATTCTTCAAATTATACCTTCTGAATAAATGGTTGTCAACAGCCAATGACTTATCATGGCAGTAGTGTCCACCAGGGGTTCGCACTAAGAGACAGAAAGAGTATATTTAATAGCAATCACCATGTAAAACAAGATAGCGTGATTGTCTGCACTACAAGGCTAAAAGATGTATCCTTTATACATCAAGTTGATAAAGAGAAAAAAAGAGCATGAGCACACTTTGTTGTTTTTGACTCAAGTCATTTGTCTTGCTTGTGCTACTCTACTATCTAAAATATGGAAAGAGCACAAAAAGGTTATGGAAAATTGATTGGCTAAGGAAGTCCAAGGAGTAATATTCCTATGAATGTGGAGAAAAGGAGAGTGGGAGTTGGTGCTTTGTGCTTTCAGAAACCAACAAGGCCTGTTTCAGTTCAACACATCTAGGACTGATCTGTCAAAACCATATTTCAGAGATGATGTGAGAGGGAGGAATGATCTGTGCTTTGTGCCTAGATGAAAACAGTGATTCTGTTGAATTTACTTAAAAAGAAAATTACATCCCTTGAGTTAGGTGTCATCATGCGCTAAACTTAAAGAAACATGTACAAAAGCAAAGCTTTCTTAAGAGTAGGACTTATATTTATTACAGTTCAATGGAATATAGGTGCTTGATCTAATACACTGATGTCATCAATGATGTTATTTGAGATGTCATCAGCGATGTAATTTGAGATGTCATCAGTGATATCATAGACCATGTCATAAGTGATGTCATATGTTGAGATCATAAGCAGTGAACGGTGAGGGCACAGGTTATAGTTAGTGCTGCTAACCTACTGGTGAATCGCTGTGTTTTATTTTGTTCAAAACGTCAACCTTCTCACTGACAAATTCACTTGACTATAAAGTTACTTTAACCTTTGCTTTTTTAGTGAATTTCTAAGTTGTTTTTAATCAAAAACAGATATTTATATTTCACCTAACTATAGTGTTACTTTAACCTTTGTTTTTTCTGTAAATTTCAAGTTTTTTTTTTTAAAGTAAACTAATTAATTATATAGGTGAGTGTACCAATGATAAAATAATGTTATGAATTATGTTGTCCTTAGACATTATTTAAAAAAAGAATGTTTTTTGTTGTAACATGACGGGGTATGGTTCATACTCTGCAAAATGTTTGTAAAATATGTATGAGTATTAAACAGATAAATATTGAAAATTTCAGTAGGGAACGGGTATTTGCTCAGTTATTGTAACTCTCATATAGATACATGATACCAGCATTCTATTTTTAAGGTAGCATTACTGTTGCAAGAGCCTCATAAGACACTCCTGGGACAATCACAAAATCGTAGAGATATGAATTTCATTTTAATCTATTGCAGAGTTCTTTATCATGCTTTCTGTTATTATTTAATGATAATCTATAATACATTAGTAAATAAAGGATGGTTGAATATTTTTTAAAGTGCTAGCTCTCACAAGATGCTTGCTTTACCTGGATGTTCAATCCCGTGCAGGGGCTCCACAAGGCGTTGTACTTCTTGTTCGGCTCTTGTGAGGCACTCACAAGATCAAATATTTATAATTAAGTACAGTGTTTTCCAGTAACTTTGAAAAAAATAGAAGATTGAGTTAAAAAATAATTTTGTATTATTGTATTGAAGAAATAAAGGAGGTATTTTTTTATGTTCTTGTGAGATGCCTGTGCGGGTCTCCCAAGAGGTCTGGGACAGTAAACACACCCTAAGGAAGGACTGTGATTGGGCATATATAGACTCTGATAAACATAATCTCCAATAAGACTCCTTCCCACAGTAGCAAGTATGCATACTACAGCGTATTGAAACATCACCTACTCCTTTCTATGTTTCTCAATCCCGCAAGAATTTCGCAAGAGCTCCCAGGTATGAAACACACTCTAAGGAAGGACTGTGATTGGGCATAAATAGTAGACTCTGACAAACATCATCTCCAGTAAGACTTGTTCCCATAATAGCAAGTGTGCATATTACAGTGTATTCAAAGATCATCTACTCCTTTCTACTTTTCACGATCCCACAAGACTCTAACAAGATCATAACTTTCTTTTAAAATAATTAACTTTCTGCTCATCACAGTACTCATCTCTTACACACTTCCTCTCAAAGACAAGGACCAGAATATGCATTATCACTAATGGACACTATTGGGAACTCATCTTCTGCTTTTTACTATTCACGATCCTGTGATTTATTTTCTTCATAGTAGTTAACCCTTAGAAACTTCCTCTATAAATCTAAGGGGACAGCATGCCTTTCCACTGCCCCTATATGGCTTTTTTACTTCATTTTAAAAATAACCTCCAATTTTTCACAGTAAAGAGTAATGGCGACCATTTTTTTCTTAACATACCAACAGTCAGCCAATAAGAGCACTCAATCTTGCAAATGTATCAGGAATAGAAAGCTATAACTATGGTATTTCTAATGCATATGTAGTTTAAAAGTGTTGTTCTAGTAATGTAATACCTGTTAACTATAACTGAGTTGTAACCTTTGTTTTTTTGTGAATATGTTAGATATTTAGAGTGGGTAACATTTATAAAGTTGTGAGCACAGGTTAATTTGGGGTTTGCTTGTGTCTTACCCTGACTAGGATTGTGGCTGGTGCTTGACCAGAGTTCAACTCCAGTCATCCAGTAGCCCAATTTCTAACATATGAAAAAAGAAAAGCAAAACTTATCGCCTATAGAAAAACACCATTCCACGTGCACTAGATAACTTCTGTATGAAAAACAGATTTTTTGGTCTGAAAATTCTCTATCTTTGCCTTGAATCTCTGATACAAAAAGGCTGTTCCATGGCTATGGGTGTGTAAGAAAGCTAGGAATGTACTGTTGCCTCCTTTTTTGCTGTGAGCTCAGGCACTGGGTGGCTTTGCCTCAGACACCACAGTCACAACTTTGATGGGGAGTGCTACTTACTTTCCCCCAGAGGTAACAAACAAAACCTTTACCTCCTTGAGGAAGATGGTTTTACCAAATACTTCCTAGGGAAATGTTGGCCCTTTTTCATCTCAGAAAAAAGTGATGGGGCTTACCTCCCCTCTGTCATTCAGATGCTTTCACTTAAACTGCACATTCCTGTTTGGACATAAAGAAACACACTCAACAATGTTATCTCATTTTATTGCCCTCAGGCTCATTTGTAATTCTGCCATCATACCACACTCCTTTACTCCTGCATCAGTTGTCACTTTTCTTTTGATCAGGTACTTGCATTCGCTGGGACACCAGAAGAGACTCCCCAGCAATCCTGGCATTGCTAAGCAAACTAGCATGAAAGCATCATCAGAATTGGTCTGAGTGGCAGTGACTGCTACTCAGACACAACCCTGGGGCCTGTGCAATTTCTCCAGTCCAGCTGTGTACACAACTGGGCTGGTGGAACCTAACTGTGAATGTGTGTTTGGTCAGCTGTCTCAGGCTGTCCAAACACACATGAGCACTTAGTGCATACAACTCGTCATCCCCCCTCACCTCCTGTGACCCAGCCCTGCCCCTCCCTGTACCTGCTGGCTGAGCCAGCAGCTGAAAAATAAAACAATATTAAAAAAACATTTTATTTTTCTGCTGGTGGCTCTTAGCCAGTGGGGTGACGCTCCTCTGCCATTGCGGAGGAGTAACCCCTGAAAGAATGTCAAGATAGATTAGCAATACTAAACCTTGGTCTCTATGGGATTAAAAGACTAGAACAGTCCCCACTAATTGGAGAGGCTGAAACCTTCTGAGTTGGACAGAGAAGGCACAAAATTAGATTTCATTTACCGGGACAAGTAAAATAGATGTTTTCCTATGTACCTCTATGAACATTGTTTCAAAACCTCACATCCAATATACACAAATTACTCAATACGAAAAAATAACAAATATAAATTACACAGACACGATAGTTATAACTCAACCATCAAACAAAAATGATGTAGATTACACAAGTAGATTTTAAAAAGTAAATAACATGCAGATTTGACAGAATCATATAGTAATACTTGCTCTAAACTAGCTACCAGCAAATGACTGCATTATTTTCAAACATATATACGTATCCACAAAACCTCATTAGCTATCACAACTGATTAATACACCACTCTTCTGACACCATTTAAGACAAATGTTGTTTCTTAAGGTCATATTTCAGTGTCCTACTACAAAAATGAAACACTTTATTTTTATCCTGTACACTTTTTTGTCATTCCTATATCTGTGACAGTCCTCTTGCAATATTGATATTTCACAAGAATCCCTCTCTTGTGTCTTATCTCAAAAAGGACTGTCAGTGGGACTCAACAGAATAATAGAGGAGGATGCCCAACATGTCAGGGAGTGTTTTTTAAATGTCATTTATTTTCTCTATAACACCTATGTAGTCTCTGAATAGGAGCCTCACACACTGCCCTCTGTGGATTTGGTATGAGTAATTTCTAATGAAAAAATCTAGAACTGAATATGTCCTCCCTGATGATGATACCCTGGAGAGTCCAGTAAACAATCTTCCTTGCCTTCGAAATTACATATCCAATGTGGTCAGCTCAGTGCACAGGTGCTTCTTGAAGTTTAGCCTTGTAAGACCTATCTCTGGTACTTTCGCTGGCACTGTCAACCTCCTCTCTGACAATCTCTGTCTCTCGTACTGACACTTGAGCAGAGCACATTATCAAATGCAAGCCAAGTTAAAAGATAACCAGCAGGTTCCAGAAATTCACCAGTGCTGCTTACCTATGTATCTTCTGCTGATATGGGTGGAAGGGTCATAACAATGCAACTGCTGTCTGTCTACACGGTCCTTTCCCTCTGGCTATTAAAACTAATGCACCATTATATGAGAATGCTGAGAATGTACTTTATCTTCCTTTACCCCGTGAGCCCAGACAATGAGAGCCTTCACATCAGATATCTCAAACCCAAATCGGATGGGGACTGATTGCTGCTCTCACTTTGAAGGACCCTAGTGATCTACCTTCCCAAGAAAAATGCCTTTCTTAAATCCTTCTAAAAGAAAATGGAGGCCCTTTCTTCCCTCAGGAGAAGGTGTACAGGCAAGATTCTCCAATTCCGTTTACAATTCTTCAGATTATCCCTTCTCAATAAATGGTTGTCAATAGCCAATGACTTATCATGGCAGTTGTGTCCACTAGGGGTTCACACTAAGAGACAGAAAGCAAATATTTAATAGCAATCAGCATGTAAAACACGATAGCGTGATTGTCTGCACTATAAGGCTAAAAGGTGTGTCCTTTATACATCAAGTTGAATAAAGAGAAAAAAAAGATCATGAGCACACTTTGTTGTTTTTGACTCAAGTCATTTGTCTTGCTTATGCTACTCTACCATCTAAAATATGGAAAGAGCACAAAAAGGTTGTGGAAAATTGATTGGCTAAGGAAGCCCAAGGAGTAATATTCCTATGAACATGGAGGAAGGGAGGGGGAGTTGGTGCTTTGTGCTTTCAGAAGCCAACAAGGCCTGTTTCAGTTCAACACATCTAGGACTGATCTGCCAAAACCATATTTCAGAGATGATGTGAGAGGGAGGAATGATCTGTGCTTTGTGCCTAGAGAAGAACAATGATTCTGTTGAATTTACTTAAAAAGAAAATTACATCCCTTGAGTGAGGTGCCATCATGCGCTAAACTTAAAGAAACATGTACAAAAGCAAAGCTTTCTTAAGAGTAGGACTTGTTTTTATTACAGTTCAATTAAATATATGTGCTTGATCTAATACACTGATGTTATCAATGATGTTATTTGAGATGTCATCAGCGATGTCATTTGAGATGTCATCAGTGATATCATAGACCATGTCATAAGTGATGTCATTTGTTGAGATCATGAGCAGTAAAAGGTGAGGGCGCAGGTTATAGTTAGTGCTGCTAACCTACTGGTGAATCGCTGTGTTTTTTTAGTTCAAAACGTCAACCTTCTCACTGCCAAATTCACTTGACTATAAAGTTAATTTAACCTTTGTTTTTTCAATGAATTTCTAAGTTGTTTTTAATCAAAAACAGATATTTATATTTCACCTAACTATAGTGTTACTTTAACCTTTGTTTTTTCTGTAAATTTCAAGTTTTATTTTAAAGTAAACTAATTAATTATATAGGTGAGTGTACCAATGATAAAATAATGTTATGAATTATGTTGTGCTTAGACATTATTTAAAAAAAGACAGTTTTTTGTTGTAACATGACGGGGTATGGTTCATACTCTGCAAAATGTTTGTAAAATATGTATGAGTATTAAACAGATAAATATTCAAAATTTCAGTAGGGAACGGGTATTTGCTCAGTTCTTGTAACTCTCATATAGATACATGATACCAGCAATCAATTTTTAAGGTAGCATTACTTTTGCAAGAGCCTCATAAGACACTCCTGGGTCAATCGCAAAATCGTAGAGATTTGAATTTCATTTTAATATATTGCAGAGTTCTTTATCATGCTTTCTGTTATTATTTAATGAGAATCTATAATACAATAGTAAATAAAGGATGTTTGAATATTTATTTTTTGTTTTAAAGTGATAGCTCTTACAAAATGCTTGAGTTACCTGGATGCACAATCCCGTACAGGGGCTCCGAGGGGGTTGTCCTTCCTTTTCGTATCTCGTGAAACACTCACAAGATCATATAGTTATAATTAAGTAAAGTGTTTTCCAGTAACTTTGAAAAAAATAGAACGTTGATTGAGTTAAAAAATAATTATGTATTGTTCTATTGAAGAAATAAAGGAGATATTTTTTTACGATCTTGTGAGATGCCTGTGAGGGTCTCCCAAGAGGTCTGGGATTGGGCATATATAGACTCTGATAAACACCATCTCCAGTAAGACTCCTTCCCACAGTAGCAAGTATGCATACTACATTGTATTCAAACATCACCTACTCCTTTCTACTTTTCACAATCCCACAAGAATCTCGCCAGAGGTCCCAGGAAGGAAACACACTCTAAGGAAGGACTGAGATTGGGCATAAATAGTAGACTCTGATGAACATCATCTCCAGTAAGACTTGTTCCCATAATAGCAAGTGTGCATATTACAGTGTATTCAAAGATCATCTACTCCTTTATACTTTTCACGATCCCACAAGACTCTAACCTAACAAGATCATAACTTTTTTTGAAAATAATTAACTTTCCTGCTCATCACAGTACTCATCTCTTACACACTTCCTCTCAAAGACAAGTACCACAATATGCATCATCTTTAATGGACACTATTGGGAACTCATCTATTGCTTTTTACTATTCACGATCCTGTGATTTATTTTCTTCATAGTATTTAACCCTTAGCAACCTCCTCTCTAAATCTAAGGGGACAGCATGGCTTTCCACTGCCCCCTATATGGCTTTTTTACTTCATTTTAAAAATAACCTCCAATTTTTCACAGTAAAGAGTAATGGCGGCAATTTCATTCTTATCATACCAACAGCCAGCCAATAAGAGCACTCACTCTTGCAAATGTATCAGAAATAGAAAGCTATAGCTATGGTATTTCTATTGCATATGTAGTTTAAAAGTGTTGTTGCAGTAATGTAATACCTGTTAACTATACCTAAGTTGTAACCTTTGTTTTTTTGTGAATATGTTGAGTTTTTAGAGTGGGTAACATTTATAAAGTTGTCTACATACCTGAGATATGTTTTAATTGTCATTTGAAAACAGATTTTTGGGTAGAATTGGGCTCCATTTTTTTTACCATGTTTAACGTCTTTCTGGTGCAAAAGTGTTATAACTATACTAGTACTGACCAGGGTAAAGGTTTGCTGTGAAAATAGGCAGTGTTCTTTTTATCTGGTGTTTCAGCAATACGGCTGTACTGTCTGGGGAGTACCGCAAGCCTCTGTCAGTGTAAAACAAAATCTGATAGGCTGGAAGAAGCTCTTTGCAGCCAATAGGAAGGTGTTTTTTATTTTGGAATCTTTATATTCTGGTTTTGAGCTGACACAACTCAATTAGGTCTGTGTGGGTGAGATGCCTCAAGGAGGTGAACCTGCTGCAGCTGCTGCACATCCATTGGAGGAGAAAGCGGAGGAGACTCAAATGGAAGAACGGGAATGGGAGCAACGAAAGAAGCTCAAAGAGCCCATCTTGTGCCAATTCTTCTCCATTCCACCCGGTGAGAAGAAAGTAAATGCATGGCTTGTGACTTGTGGTTTATGGAAGAAAGTGATCTTGTGTGGGACTGGGCAGAAGTATTCTTTTAGAACAACTAGAATGAGCAAGCACCTGTGCACCATGCATGCAACCCATTTGGCCCAGGCTGAGTGAAGGCACAACCTGGAACTGTCCAAACTTGACCCGGAAACATTTGGTGCACCTGGGAAGGTAACACCTGCTCCTGTTCCATCTGCAATTTAGACTGAAGTCCGAAGAAAGCCTTCTACTCTGCTCCATCCTCCATTTCAGCAGCTGGCTCCCATGTTGAGGTGAACAATCTTCAGCAGCAGTGGAACATCATGGATCTGTATGCAGGGACAGCAACATATAGGCCCTCATTCTGACCCTGGCGGTCGGTGATAAAGCGGCGGCCAAGCCGCCAACAGGCCGGCGGTCTAAAATATGCAATTCTGACCCTGGCGGGAACCGCCAACACAGCCCGCCAACTTAACACTCCGACCGCCACAGCGGTACAAACAAACAGCGCGGCGGTTCCCGCAAACAGCCCGGCGGCAGACAAAGTACCGCCCACCCTATTACGACCCACCAATCTGCCACCTTTTCCGGGGCGGGAGCACCGCCGATAAGAACACGGCGGAAACAGACTACGAACGGGAAAACGCTCACCTCTACGCACTCCACGCGAGATTCCGGCAGTATGGAGCCAGAGTTGCAGGTCATCCCCGCACTCCTATTCCTCCTCATATACCAGGAGCACGCCCGGCGGCGCGGAAGACATCGGTGAGTACGGCACCTACGACACAGGGGAGGGAAAAGATTACCGGCACACACCCACCCACCCACACCCACTACAACACACACATCAATGCATTCCCACAGATCACTGTCACAACCCACAAACCACCCCCCTCCGAAATAATGCAAAGACCAAAAGAAGAGATCATAAACGGGCAGATATATTGAAATATGTACACCATTAATCCCAATAAATAAATAAACTATGTACAAAATATATACAGCTACTAAATGTAGTCCAACCACTGTCCGTGGATCACAGGGGTCCTGTGCAAAGGGGCAAGGCCCAGTCCCACGACAAGAACTCCACGGAGAGAACACTGCAGGGGCATCAGAAAGAAAATAGGACAGGCACCTCAGGGGGAAGGGAAGGGGGGGCACCTCAGCCACTTGAGTACACGACGCCAGATCCACGAGGGGACTCCATGACCACTGGCCCATCCTGGGGAGAGCAAAGCCACAGTCCATACAGTCCATACAGTGGGTGGCCTGCCCACTGGGCCATCGTGGGGAGAGCAAAGCCACAGTCCATACAGTCCATACAGTGGGTGGCCTGCCCACTGGGCCATCCTGGGGAGAGCAAAGCCACAGTCCATACAGTCCATACAGTGGGTGGCCTGCCCACTGGGCCATCCTGGGGAGAGCAAAGCCACAGTCCATACAGTCCATACAGTGGGTGGCCTGCCCACTGGGCCATCCTGGGGAGAGCAAAGCCACAGTCCATACAGTGGGTGGCCTGCCCACTGGGCCATCCTGGGGAGAGCAAAGCCACAGTCCATACAGTCCATACAGTGGGTGGCCTGCCCACTGGGCCATCCTGGGGAGAGCAAAGCCACAGTCCATACAGTCCATAAAGTGGGTGGCCTGCCCACTGGGCCATCCTGGGGAGAGCAAAGCCACAGTCCATACAGTCCATACAGTGGGTGGCCTGCCCACTGGGCCATCCTGGGGAGAGCAAAGCCACAGTCCATACAGTCCATACAGTGGGTGGCCTGCCCACTGGGCCATCCTGGGGAGAGCAAAGCCACAGTCCATACAGTCCATACAGTGGGTGGCCTGCCCACTGGGCCATCCTGGGGAGAGCAAAGTCACAGTCCATACAGTCCATACAGTGGGTGGCCTGCCCACTGGGCCATCCTGGGGAGAGCAAAGCCACAGTCCATACAGTCCATACAGTGGGTGGCCTGCCCACTGGGCCATCCTGGGGAGAGCAAAGCCACAGTCCATACAGTCCATAACAGACCCCACTGCCACTGGAGGAGGCAAGTTGGCCAGAGGACATCCTGCAGCCCTGCCCGAGATAGATCCTGCCCTGCCACGTCTGCCAAAGGGCCAGCGGTTCTTGCCCTGAAGGGCCCAGTTCAGCGGTTCTTGAGACGGCGGGGCCCAGTTCAGCGGTTCTTGAGACGGCGGGGCCCAGTTCAGCGGTTCTTGAGACGGCGGGGCCCAGTTCAGCGGTTCTTGAGACGGCGGGGCCCAGTTCAGCGGTTCTTGCCTTGAAGGGCCCAGTTCAGCGGTTCTTGAGACGGCGGGGCCCAGTTCAGCGGTTCTTGCCTTGAAGGGCCCAGTTCAGCGGTTCTTGAGACGGCGGGGCCCAGTTCAGCGGTTCTTGAGACGGCGGGCCCAGTTCAGCGGTTCTTGAGACGGCGGGGCCCAGTTCAGCGGTTCTTGAGACGGCGGGGCCCAGTTCAGCGGTTCTTGCCTTGAAGGGCCCAGTTCAGCGGTTCTTGAGACGGCGGGGCCCAGTTCAGCGGTTCTTGCCTTGAAGGGCCCAGTTCAGCGGTTCTTGAGACGGCGGGGCCCAGTTCAGCGGTTCTTGCCTTGAAGGGCCCAGTTCAGCGGTTCTTGAGACGGCGGGGCCCAGTTCAGCGGTTCTTGAGACGGCGGGGCCCAGTTCAGCGGTTCTTGCCTTGAAGGGCCCAGTTCAGCGGTTCTTGAGACGGCGGGGCCCAGTTCAGCGGTTCTTGCCTTGAAGGGCCCAGTTCAGCGGTTCTTGAGACGGCGGGGCCCAGTTCAGCGGTTCTTGAGACGGCGGGCCCAGTTCAGCGGTTCTTGAGACGGCAGGGCCCAGTTCAGCGGTTCTTGAGACGGCGGGGCCCAGTTCAGCGGTTCTTGCCTTGAAGGGCCCAGTTCAGCGGTTCTTGAGACGGCGGGGCCCAGTTCAGCGGTTCTTGCCTTGAAGGGCCCAGTTCAGCGGTTCTTGAGACGGCGGGGCCCAGTTCAGCGGTTCTTGCCTTGAAGGGCCCAGTTCAGCGGTTCTTGAGACGGCGGGGCCCAGTTCAGCGGTTCTTGAGACGGCGGGGCCCAGTTCAGCGGTTCTTGCCTTGAAGGGCCCAGTTCAGCGGTTCTTGAGACGGCGGGGCCCAGTTCAGCGGTTCTTGCCTTGAAGGGCCCAGTTCAGCGGTTCTTGAGACGGCGGGCCCAGTTCAGCGGTTCTTGAGACGGCGGGGCCCAGTTCAGCGCTTCTTGAGACGGCGGGGCCCAGTTCAGCGGTTCTTGAGACGGCGGACGGTCTATGGCCAACTGCTAATTGCCTGGTGGTGCCCTCCTGGGCAGCGGGGATGGTGCTCCTTCACTGCCCACCTGGGCTGTGGGTGGTGGGGCCCTCCTGGCCAGCTGGGCTGGGTCCTCCCTGGGCAGCGGCTATGGGGGTGGTGGGCTCTCCCGGGGCAGCTGTGCCGGTTCCTCCCGGGGCAGCGGCTATGGGGGTTGTGGGCTCCTCCTGGGCAGCAGGCCTGCTGCCTGACCTCTCCAACTTGCTGCCCTTGCCCTCCTTAGTCGTCGGCCTGTGGCCCTTTCCTCCCTTTGGAGCTGTGGCTGGTGACTGTCTCTGGGTGGTGTCCGGGGGGGATGTAGAAGGCGGGCTCCTGCGGCGCCCCTTCCGCCTTCTGCTCCTCTTCCCAGGGGGTGGCCTGGCTGTCCCCTTGCTGCTGGGCGAAGATCCAGACATGCGGGCTGGCGGGCTCCAATACCCCTGCACCCTTGTCAAGGGGGCTGCAGGGCTGGTGGTGGCTGAGGTGCTCTTCTTACCCCGACGAGAAGGAGGGGGGGGCTCAAGGTCAGGAAAGAAGTTAGTAGTGGCGAGGAAGAGCTTCTTGGGACAATGGAGAGTGGTAGGTACAGTGGGAATGGGAGTGGAGGGAGAGGATGTGGTTGTAGGTGAGTCACGTTTGCTGTCTTTGGGTGCAGGTGCAGGAGGGATAGGCTGTTGTGAGGTGGATGGCTGTTGGGTGGGTGGGTGGCTGCGTTTGTGTGGTGTGGAAGAGGGGGTGACAGACACAGTGGGAGAGGACACAGGGGACGTGTAAATGGCAGTGGGGGTGGTGACTGCACGTGTGCGGACTGGAGTGGAGGGTGTGCTGGTGATGGAAACACTGGCTGATGGTGAGGTGAATGGAGGTGTGAGTGTAGACGTCACAGGGAGGGAGGAGGGAGACGAGGAGGTGGGGGTCACAGAGGTGGTAGTGACTGTTGGCATGTCTGCATCGGAATGTTGCGTGTGTGAATGTCTGCGTGATCTGTGGTGCTTATGTTTGGATGAGCTTCTCTTGGGTGTTGAGGTGTGTGCAGGCTGGTCTGATGGTGTGGGTGGGACAGACAGAGCAGAGGGAGGAGGGAGTTAGTAGAGGCAGGCAGGAGACAGGGACAATGGCTGCCGTCAGTGCTGAGGCCAGAGCCTGGAACGATCGCTGATGGGCAGCCTGACCCGAATGAATGCCCTCCAGGTACGCATTGCTGCGATGAACCTCCCTCTCCACCCCCTGGATGGCATTCAAAAGGGTAGTCTGCCCAACAATGAGCGTTCGGAGGAGGTCAATGACCTCCTCACTGAGGGCAGCGGGGGTAACAGGGACAGGGCCTGAGGTGCCTGGGGCGAAGGAGATGCCCGGCTTCCTGGCAGAGCGGTCACGGGGCGAACGCGGAGGGGCTGCTGGGAGGGCGGAGATGGTGCGCTGGGTGGCGGCTGTACCTGTAATGGCGGGGGGCACGGATGGTGCCACCCCCGCAAGGGAGCCCCCTTCCGAGGACGTGTCCGTGTCGCTGCAGGCTCCAGTCGTCCCCGTCGTGGAGCTCCCCTCGCCCTCCGTCTCACTGGTCCAGTCTGACTCTGTGGCATGGCCCTCCTGGGCCATGTGAGATGCAGCTCCCTCCTGCCCCGATGCCACTTCTCCTCCGCCTGATGATGCTGATGCACACAAGCACAGAAAGACAAACAAAAAGGGGGGGGGGAGAGAGAAATAAAGGGATATTGAGTACATGGATCTCCGGTACAGTTAGCGGACATGACAGACACAGATGCTCCCTGCACTAAGTTGCTCACTTGGGGTACGCTACGCATTCCGTGGAACATGGCCTACACGCCTAGAGTTGACAACTGCACCCATGGATGACACGGCCCAGGGATGGCTGTACTGACAAACTACTGAGGGTGGTGGCTGGGGACACAGGGGCTTACGGGGGTGCCCAGCCTACAGATATCGCCCTGGCCTAGGGGGACCCCCAGCCCTCCTCCCCCACCCAGACACCTCCACTGCGCGACAACAGAGTAGATAATGCTTGTACTCACCCCCTTGTGTCTGCTGTGCTGCCCTCACGCGCCCATCCAATTCAGGGTAGGCCACCGCCAGGATCCGGAACATCAGGGGGCTCAGTTGACGGCAGGCACCCCGCCTACGTTGGGAGGCCATCCCCAGCAGAGACTCGGCGGTCTTCTTGGTCCCGCGGCGGATGTCCTCCCACCTCTTGCGGCAGTGGGTGCCCCGTCGATGGTGGACCCCCAGGGCCCGGACTTCCTTGGCGATGGCACGCCAAATCCCGATCTTCTCATGGGCGCGGACCTATGTGACACGTACAGGGAGGGAGAAATACCACGTTCAAGTTTCTCAGCATTTTCCTTTCCAGTGGCCCAACGCCCCCCATCCCCGCCAGGCCCCCCGCCATGCCCAACATGCCCCCCATCCCCGCCATGCCCCCCGCCATGCCCAACATGCCCCCCATCCCCGCCAGGCCCCCCGCCATGCCCAACATGCCCCCCATCCCCGCCATGCCCCCCGCCATGCCCAACATGCCCCCCATCCCCGCCAGGCCCCCCGCCATGCCCCCCGCCATGCCCAACATGCCCCCCATCCCCGCCAGGCCCCCCGCCATGCCCAACATGCCCCCCATCCCCGCCATGCCCCCCGCCATGCCCAACATGCCCCCCATCCCCGCCAGGCCCCCCGCCATGCCCCCCGCCATGCCCAACATGCCCCCCATCCCCGCCAGGCCCCCCGCCATGCCCAACATGCCCCCCATCCCCGCCAGGCCCCCCGCCATGCCCCCCGCCATGCCCAACATGCCCCCCATCCCCGCCAGGCCCCCCGCCATGCCCCCCGCCATGCCCCCCGCCATGCCCAACATGCCCCCCATCCCCGCCAGGCCCCCCGCCATGCCCAACATGCCCCCCATCCCCGCCAGGCCCCCCGCCATGCCCCCCGCCATGCCCAACATGCCCCCCATCCCCGCCAGGCCCCCCGCCATGCCCAACATGCCCCCCATCCCCGCCAGGCCCCCCGCCATGCCCCCCGCCATGCCCAACATGCCCCCCATCCCCGCCAGGCCCCCCGCCATGCCCCCGCCATGCCCAACATGCCCCCCATCCCCGCCAGGCCCCCAAGCCAGCCAGTGGCCCCAAATCCATATTGAATTAAACTCACTTGTTGGTCTGGAGGACCGTAGAGTAGCACATACTGGGGGAGGACCCCATCCACAAGTTTCTCCAACTCCTCTCCAGTGAAGGCAGGGGCCCTTTCCCCAGTCGCAGCAGCCATTGTCCCTTCCAGACCGAGGTCACAGCAACACTTGCAGTATAGGTCCTCTCCTGTGAAAGTTCAAGTCGCAAGTGGATAAGTAGATAGAAAATGGCGGTCACGTCCGCGGCGGTGCGTACCGCGGCGGTGCGTCCCGCCACCGCCGGCGCCCTTCGCCATTGGCTCCTGAAACCCATAGGCTTCAATGTTAACCAATGCGGCTTCGCGCCGCGGTCTTCGCCCGCCGCCCGCCGCGGTGTGCACGCCAACGCATTGACCTCACATCCCATTGTCACACTTCACAGGTCAGGCAGCCGCCATTTCCAGGGCCCACATGGCTCAATTTCAACTGCGTCACACAGGCCTAGGCCTTGCATAGCCACTCAGACACGCCATTCACTGCATAGAGAATCGTATACTGTGCTAGCTGTGAGTACGTACCTGTGGGTTGCCTGACTGTGTGCTCCATGTTGTCCTTCCTAGGCACCGTCCGCTGGGTTGGGCGAGGAGACGGATGAATCCTCCCGTGTACCGACCGCTGGTGGACCTGTCGACAATGGAAGAACGCCACATTATCCTGACCTACCGTCTTAACCGTGCCACTATCCATGAACTGTGTGCCCAGCTGGAGCCCGACCTGATGTCCCCCATCCGCCAACCCACAGGGATTCCCCCTCTGGTGCAGGTCATGTCAGTACTCCATTTCTTGGCAAGTGGGTCATTTCAGACAACCGTGGGAATTGCTTCCGGGATGTCTCAGCCCATGTTTTCGAAGGTGTTATCCAGAGTGTTGTCTGCCCTGATGAAATCCGTGAGGAACTACATCATTTTCCCTGAGGTGGGCGAATTGGCTACAGTGAAGGGTGATTTCTACGCCCTTGGACATATTCCCAACGTAATTGGTGCCATTGATGGTACCCATGTGGCTTTGGTTCCCCCAAGAGACAGGGAGCAGGTGTACAGGAACAGAAAAAGTTACCATTCAATGAACATCCAGGTGGTGTGTTTGGCTGACCAGTACATCTCGCATGTAAATGCCAAATTCCCAGGGTCAGTGCATGACGCCTACATCCTCAGGAATAGCAGCATCCCTTACGTGATGGAACAGCTACAGAGACACCGTGTATGGCTAGTGGGGGACTCTGGGTACCCCAACCTGTCGTGGCTACTGACCCCAGTAAGGAATCCCCGGACCAGGGCAGAGGAACGGTACAATGAGGCCCATGGGCGTACTAGGAGGGTGATCGAACGCACCTTTGGCCTCCTAAAGGCCAGGTTTAGGTGCCTGCATATGACCGGTGGATCCCTAATGTACTCACCTAAGAAGGTGTGTCACATCATCGTGGCCTGCTGCATGCTTCACAACCTGGCTTTGCGCCGCCAGGTGCCTTTCCTGCAGGAGGATGGTCGAGACGGTGGTGTTGTGGCAGCGGTGGAACCTGAGGAGAGTGACGAGGAGGAAGACGACGGGGCTGAAACAGACAACAGGGACAGAATCATTGAACAGTACTTCCAATAGGACACAGGTAACATTTCAAAGATAATTTAGTAAATGTTAACTACTCTGCAGCATCTCTGCTGCCTGTCTATTTGCCCCAGTGTATGATGACTGAGTTTTGGCTTTTCCCTCCCTATTTCAGATCTGGGGTCCCCACTACGAGTCCTGTGCTTCGTTTCCCCATGGTCTACAGCTTTGTGGCAGCTGTTTGTTGACTTCACCATGTACAAGGACATATTTGCACTGTCATGTCAATTACAATCTATTGAAATCACAGCCAGACTCCTGATATTTTGGTGCAAAATAGGTGTTTATTGAAGTGCTCAAAATGGGATGGGTGGTTTCAAGTGGGTGGGGGCTATGGTGAAGGAATGTCCATGGCAGAGTCCAGAGTAACAGTCACACAGGTGCATTGTCCAGAGGCCTGTGGAGAGATGGAGCATGGGCAGTTCAAGGATGGACAGGGTGACAATGTGGGACAGTGGGATGACATCAGGTGGTATCCTTTGCTGGCGGGGGTCTTGACATCCTACTCTGTCTTCTTGCGAGATCTCAGGGCCCTCTTGCGGGGTGGTTCTTCTCCTGCAGGAGGTGGGGGTCTGGTGGGCTGCTGCTGTGCGGGGGCCTCCTGTCCACTAGCGCCGGCGGAGGTGGATGGCTGTTCTTGGTCCAGGCTAGTGGCAGGGGCCCTTGGGTGTTGTTCAGTGTCCGCCCTGCTGTTTACGAGGTCCTGCAGCAGCCCTACCATGGTAACCAGGGTGGTGTTGATGGCTCTGATGTCCTCCCTGTACCCCCGATAGTGTTCCTCCTGCAGCACCTGGATCTCCTGGAACCGGGCCAGTACCGTCGCCATCGTCTCCTGGGAGCGGTTGTATGCTCCCATGATGGTGGTGAGGACCTCGTGGAGAGTGGGTTCCCTGGGCCTCTCCTCCCCCCCCTGTCGCACAGCTGCCCGCCGAGTTGCCCTGTTTCCCTGGGCCTCTGCCCCCTGGCCGGTGTGCCCACTACCACTGCCCCCAGGTCCCTGTTGTTGTTGGGGTGGTGGGTTATCCTGGGTGCCCTGTAGTGGTAGACACACCGCAGATTGACGCGCCCTGGAGACAGAGGCATGGGCCCGCTGGGTGGGAGCTGTGCTGGTGTTCCCAGAGGGGTTAGGGTCTGTAGTGGCCTGTGCCTGTGTGAGGGGAACCGACTGTCCAGAGGTCCCCGATGGTCCGGGCTGGTCATCGGTGTCCAGATCGACAGAGCTGCTGTCATCGCTGACGGCCTCTTGGGTGGGGGGTGTGGATAATTCTGGCCCCTCCGCCGCGGTGTGTTGACGGTCGGGTCCTGCAGGGGTATAGAGGTATGGTTATAGTTTCAATGTGTGGCATATGGGTGTATCTGTGGGTTCTCGTGTCCCCAAGTGCTGGCATTCGTGTGTGGGGGCTTTGGTGAGGGTGGCTTGTGGGGGGGATGTGTATATGCATTGGGCATGCTTTGGTGATGGGTGTCCATGCTTAGTGGACGCATGCAGGCCTAGGTTTTGGGATGTGTGGGTTGTGATGGTGAGACATTGGCGGGGAATAGGTGTGCTGGGGGTGGGGGTGAGGATGGTGGTGGGGGTGAGGATGGTGGTGGGGGTGAGGGTGGGGGTGAGGATGGGGGTGGGGGTGAGGGTGGGGTTCGAGGATGGGGGTGAGGGTTGGGGTCTGATTTGGCATGCAGGTGGGGGGGAAGCAGTATTGAAGCTTCAACTTACCAGTATCGATTCCTCCGCCGACTCCTGCGAGGCCGTCAGGATGCAGGATGTTCAAGACTTCCTCCTCCCATGATGTGAATTGTGGGGGTTGAGGTGGGGGTCCTCCGCCAGTCTTCTGCACGGCGATGTTGTGCCTGGATACCATGGAACGCACCTTCCCCCGTAGGTCGTTCCATCGCTTCCTGATGTCTTCCCGATTTCTGGGGTGCTGTCCCACTGCGTTCACCCTGTCGACAATCCTCTGCCATAGCTCCGTCCTCCGGGCAATGCTGGTGTATTGTATCTGTGTGCCGAACAGCTGGGGCTCTACCCGAACGATTTCCTCCACCATGACCCTGAGTTCTTCGTCTGTGAAGCGGGGTTGTCTTTGGGGTGCCATGGGGTGGTGTGTATGATGTGTGGGGTGGAGTATGTGTATTTAAGTGAGTTGAGTGTGGTGGTGTGTGTTGTTTTGTGTGTGGATAGTGTGTGGGTGATGGTGTTGAGTGGCTGTGGCTGTTATGTTTTGGATGCTGGTGTCTCGCTCTTGTCTTCTTTACGAATTTTTAAGCGTAGGGGTTTGTGGGTGATGTGGGTGTGTGTTTTATATTGTATTGTGTGTGTGGGAGTGGTGTGTGTATGTGTATCAGGTGTGTGGGATTCAAATCGTCCAATGTGGCTGAGTTTTGTTCGTTTGTGTGTATTCTGACCGCGCCAGTGTGTCCCGCCAATGGAATACCGCGTGTGAATGACCGCCGCGTGGATTCGTTGGTCGTAATGGCATGGGCGTATTTCTGTTGGCGTGACGGTGGAGGTTTGGTCACCTCCACCTTTCCGCCGACCGCTGGTCTGGCGGTCTGTTGTGGCGGTCGGATTTTCGGAGGTTTGCCTTCTGCGGGTCAGAATGACTGTGGCGGGTTTCCGCGACCGCGGCGGGATTATGGAGGATTTCTGACCGGCGGTAGGCGCCTTTTACCGCCGAGGTCAGAATGACCACCATAGTATCTACTGTCAGACAGTATCCATGGCAGGGGAGAATGACTTGAACATTCATTGGGAGCTTGTAATGGCTCACCAGTGTGCTCTCAAAAACCTGTAGTTTATTTCATTTTTTTTGGCAACATGTTTCTTCATGCCCTGTTGGGTGCATTTTTGTTTTGGTTGATCATTGGTCCTGCTGACCTATAGTTAATAGAAAAAGGAAAAAAAACACAATAAACACAAAACAAAAACAAAGAAAAAAGGTTTTTTTAGAAATATCTTCAATTTCATGATAATAAAGAGCTGAGTATATGCTCTAACTTTTTAGTCACAAGTATTACAAGTAAGTGGATGTAATCGAAGTGTACATGACAAGTTAAGTGATCAGTAACTTTTGAAAAATAAAAGCATACATTAATAAATGCTAAGGTTACTATGTCATCACCAAATGTATTGTTTTTGTTTCACTGCAAACACTACACTTAAAAAAATACAACATACAATGTTTATCATAAATAAATATTAAAACAAATACATTTTATTTAATATTGTTTAGATATTGGTAACACCATAATTACTAATATATGCTATCATTTACAACATACCAGGACACAAAGTACCATTATCTTTTGTTCATGATGCAAAACTGGAGAAAAACACAGATCAAAGGGATTGTGACAAACCCCATATAAAACTCTGTGGTGTATTCAGAAGGCCCTAGCGTCACCGGATTTTCACTTTCAGCGACGCTCCGATGGTGCTGTGCCCAGTTCTGCATTTACAAGGGGGCGCTAAGCCACTTTGAGTGGCTTAATGCCGCCGTGTAAATATGGGCCCCCAATTAAGTTTTCTGAGGTAGAGGGGCATGCAATGGGTGTTGCTGTGGGCGTTTCCATGACAAACACCCATTGCTTTTGATACTGCCTCAGATTTATGAGAAATTGAAAATCTGAGGCAACACCAAAAACTAATGTCACCCCAGGGGTGGTGCTAGAGTGGCACAACAAGGAGAAATACTTCTATTTCTCCTCGTTTTTGCTTTTTCTATGTGTGATGCAATCTGCAACACACATAGAAAAAGCAAAACGGTAACAATGATTGTTTGTGTGCAGGAAGGTGTCCCATTCTGCACATATATAATCATTTAATGATGACGATTTTCTACTTCCATGTGTGCTGCATTCTGCCTGCCCATAAACAATTATTCCCTGCAATGCAGGCACCCTTGCACTATGGTGCAAAGGTATCTGCTTTGGTGCTAAGCTGCTCATTTTAGCACCAGCGCACGGAGAGAGGACAGAAATGTACTGTATCTTATAGATAGTGCACATTTCTGCCCTTTTCTCGGAGGGGCAGGGTGGTGCAGCAAGACACTTGCTGCACCCAGCTGTGGCATGGGGGCTTGCAGATAAGCCCCTCTGTTTCTTCAAGCATTATATCAACTGTAATTGGTAAGCATGTTCCTAATATTTAATTACATTACTTAACAAAAGCAGTACATTTCTTCATAAGTATTCAATCTAACTTATCTATTGTAGATAGTATGTAGTATATGTACTGCATATTTCACAAATGTTTACTTCTTACCCTACAATTGAAATTTAGGAGTTAATATACTGTAAGAATATAACAGTTCGTTACATTTTTTTCTGCAATCTGTGTTTAAAGGTTAACGTAGTGTCATCACATTCAGTCCATCCTGTATTGTTTCGTAAATAAATGGTATAATGAGAAGTAGAAGTGCATCCAGATATTGAAATTCTGAGTGGCAGTAAAATCAGTAATTACGGTTGTAATATTTGGATTATCTGGATCACTTCTTTGTCTCATTACACATACATACTTAAATACTTATTCAGCATAGTTAATGCAACTGTTGACACAAGTTGACATCCACAGTTTCTACAAAGGTTGGAGGGCACTGCTTGATATATAATTTTTTTAATGAATTGATTTACAATCAGGAAAGGGAAATTACAGAAAGCATACAAATTTTTTCACAGGTGAGAAAGCATTTAAACATTTGGAAACATTCACATTCCCAATAGCAGTTTCTAGCAAACAATTCAATATGAGGGAAAGGCTTATTTTCTAGTATTTTAAGAACAGCTGTACAAAATGCCTTAGCATTCAGTTTGCTCATTTGAGTGACAAACAAACTCTTCATCTACAAACATCAATTATATCTCTGACACCACTTGTAGATTGGCACATTTGTTTGTAGTACTGAATTCCAGAATACAAATCAGTCACAGTCTTACAAAAAGGCTTACCTGTGTTTTAAAAAATTAAGTCTTTCACTAAAGGTAAATGTAATAGCAAATTAGTAATAACATTACTTTAGCAGTTAATCCTGTTAACGTTACTAAACTGAAAGCTTACAATTTCAACGTTTTTTTTTTTTTTTTTTTTACACGGCTGAACATATTTTAAAGGCCCATCAGTTCTGAAGCTTTCTTTTCTTTTCATATATATTTTAGGTTATTTTGGGATATTCAATAAGTGAAAGAGTATATATATCTTCCTTAAAACAATTATATTAACATACAGAAGATGGGTCTGCTTTAATTTTGGTGTCATCCACTTCATTAATATATAGTACTTATAATGTTTTCACATGAGATAAAGCAATATATGCCATACCATCTTTAAAAACAGCTGAGCCAATGTCAGTTAATGTGTATTCCAAGCTTAACCCTTGAGATTTCAGCATTGTAACAGCAGAAGCTAGATATAAAGGAAATTATTCTCTTTGAATATATGCCTTTTATTAATAAAAATCTAAGTCATTTTCTAATGTGAATGGCCTTGCAGTAGTGAAAAACAAATTCAGGGGCTTTTTGTTACCTGGATATGTAAAACAAAAAAGTACACGTCCAATTTTTTAAATTCACTGCACCCTGCCCTTGGGGCTGTCCAGGGCCTACCTTAGGGATCACATATGTATCAAAAATGAAGGTTTTGGCATAGCAAAAGAGTTAACTTGCCAGGTTGACACAGCAGTTTAAAAATGCACACACAAGTCCTGCAATGGCAGGCATGAGGCATGTGTTGGAAGAGCTAGTGCAATGGGTAGCACAATCAGTGCTGCAAGCCCACTAGTAGCATTTAATTTAGAGGCCCTGGGCACAGGTAGCACATTTTACTCGGGCTTATAAGTAAATGTAAATTAAATATGCCAATTTTGTTTAAGCCAATGTTATCATGTTTTAGGGAAAGAGCACATGCACTTTAGCACTCGTCAGCACATGAAACGTGAAATGAGACCTAAAGCCAGCAAAAATGAAGTCAGTAAAACATAACGTCAGATTGTAAAACGTCTGGGAAAACCACACCAAGGATACTAGGTCTAACGTGTTTCCTCAACCTGAAGTTGGGGAGTGTAGAGAACACAGACCTCCCTTTAGTCCCCTTGGTCAAGGCAATCTGCCAGTACCCACACATTAAATCAAACATGCGGAGGAATTTGGCAGCCCAAAGCTGATCTCTGATCTCATCAGCTTGGGGGATGAGGTTCTTGTCTGTCTTGGTGGCTGCATTGAGCCCCCAGTAGTCCACACAGAACCTATGTTCAGGTATGACATAATGAGGTTCAGCCTTGGGGACCAACATCACTGGGCTTGACCAAGGGCTATTTGAGGGGTTAATAACCCCTAAAGCCACCATCTTGGAGAATTCCTCTTTAATGATTGTTCTCACCTTATTGGACAGCCTGTATATTTTGCTCTTCAGAGGTGTGTCCCGGATATTAATATCATCGGTACACCAAGTAGTGAGCCCTGGGGTAAGGGAGAATAGGGAGGCAAACTGCCCTAGCAACTGGTGGCGGGCTCTCTGTTGGCTAGGATCAGTGTAGGGGAAAGGCTGATACCCCTACTGACCCATTCCGCTCCTTCTAAGATGGAGGGGGGAGGTTCACTCTCATCTTTCAATCCATCATCCGTGACTAGGAGCATGGTATTCTCAAACCTCACAAAGTGGGGTTTGAGGCGCTTAACATGCAAGTCCCTCAAAAGGTTCCTAGGTTTCTTGAGGTCCACCAGGTTAGGTGACCTTGCTCTTGCACTCTTTCACTTCATAGGACCCAGAAGAGCTATCTTACAGAGCTCAGGGCTCCACAGACTCCATCACCCACACTATTTGACCAGGTTGAAACTCAACCAGAGCGGCATTCTGGTAAGATCAGCACTTTATGTCCTGTTGCCTAGTTTTCCTCTTCTCTTGGGTGAGTTTCCCAAAGGAGGCGGTTTGTTTGTAAGGGGCCAACATGTAGTGGATCACATCCTGGTGGGGGGGCTTTCCCTGGTGCTTGCTCCCACCATCCATCATCAAACTGAGAGGCCTTATCACAGGGTGCCCATACAGGAGTTCAAAGGGGCTGAAGCTAATCCCCTACTGTAGTACCTTTCTGTATGTAAACAAAAGACATTGCAGAAGGGCGTCTCACTTATACCTTGTGGGTTTAGGTAGACTCATAATCATGCCTTTGAGGGTTCAATAAACCTTTCAATCAACCCATTGATTTGAGAGTGGTAAGGAGTGTGGAACTTGAAGGTTACTGTACACTCCTTCCTCATGGCCTTCATGTAATTAGACATGAAGTTGTACCCTGGTCAGATGCCACCTCCTGCGGAATCCCACATGGGTAAAGATCCCCATCAGATCCCTGACCACAGTGGGTGCAGTCTCTGTCCTCAAGGAGATTTCTTCCTGGTATCAGGTGGCATGGTTTACTAAGACAGAACAAATATTTTCCCCATGGCTGTTTTGGAGTCCAGAAACCTAATTATGTTGATGCCCACCCTCTTGAAGGGGATGCTAATGACTGATAAATGTTGTACAGTTGCCTTGTACTTCCCCTGTCTTGCCACTCGCCTGGGAGGCAGGATAGGATCCACAGTACACATCTGAGGCCTTCCCCATCTAAAGCTAATCAAAGTGGGTGACAAGCCTGTCAAAGGTCTTGTCTTATCCCAAATGCCACATCATGAGCCACACCCAGTAGGAAGGTCCTGTGGCACTGAGGGACCACCAACTCACATGTTGCACTGAGCTTAGGAGCCTTAGGCTCACTATACAAGAGACCATTCTCCCAGTAAATCACATGTGTGCCAGAGGCGTCACCAGCGCCTGGGTCTCAACCTGCTGCTAAAGATCCACAAAAGTAGGGCATTCCTTCTGTGCCTTGCAAAACACCTCCCTGGGGGATCACCCCTTCCTGCTGACAGTTGGGCAGCTCAGACAGGTTACCGTTTGGCCACATCCTCCCCTGTGTGTATCAGGTACCGGGGTGTCGCCCTCAGGTTCAGCCCCCTCCTGGACTATGGAAGTCTCAGAAGTGGGATTCCTGATCTCCTTGCCCTTCCTCATTTTGGCAGGTACCTGGGCCATTTTTCCAGGCTCTAGGTTCTCTTGACTACCACCTTAGGCTGCCATGGACTATGTGGTTAGTCACACCCACTCAAGCAACCCCAACATGTCCAAATTTGACCTAAGCTCCACCTCCTTCCATGCGGTATGCTCCAGGTTATTGCCAGGCAGATAATCCACAGCCATGGACTGACCCACAGCTGCCCTCAAAGAACCTGAAAACCCCCACTCAAAGGAAAATGGAGCCACTGGATATTGGCTTTCACAGTTGTCAGCAGCAACAACTTGGTGGAACACATTAAAACTACCTGCTCTGAAGACACCAGATGACATCTGACGGTGGTCATGCAGGCTTCTAGGTCTCTCACAGCCTCTACTCTCTGCCCATTGATGGTGATCCACTGACTGTACGTCTAGTATTGTCAGGTATGTGGGTTTCTGCACCATCTCTCTGTCACCCAAGGACACTACGGTAACTTCGGCACTGTCCCCCAAACTATCTGGGACAATCTTCTCTCCAAGCACTATACTAGCCAACCCACTGACTACCCACTGGGGGGCTGTCCCTGCTTGGGACACTTGACATCTCCATTGAAGTGTCATTTCTGCTGATCATCAAAGCAATTCAGGGGTGCTTACCCTGTAGCCTAACTGTCATGGAACCATTTCTTCTACTCAGTAGGGGGATGGGAGCCCTGAATCACGCAACTGGTTTGGGATCCTTTAGAGAACACCTTGCTTTTGTTTTTGTCCCCCCTTCTTCTGGTGAGTACCCTGCCGACCCTTGTGGTGAAACCCCAGATACCTTTTGAGGACCCTGGTACTGACCTAGCGTCTCCCTGGGGTCAGGAAGTTTGCTGTCAACAAGGTGTTGGTGCACAGCTGGAAAACAAAGACTGAACATGCTCTTTTGCAATCAAGTTATACATCCCTCAGCAATCCTTTACTTCACTGCCCTTCACCCAACGATCCAGTGCCTTGCAAAAGTAATCCACACAAATCACCCAGGTCTGTTGGGATAGCTTCTCATTGTCCCTGAATTTCTGTTTGTACTTCTCTGGGGTCACCCCAAACCTCCTGATTAGTGCCTCCTTCATGGGGAGATTCCTCACCATGTCAGACCCATCCGGTGTCAATAGGGTGTCTCTCCCCTCGCTAGGGAAGTGCCTCCACAGACTAGCCCCTTAATCCTCCTAAGGGACCTTCTGCAATCTTGTGGGCCTCAAACCATCAGTCTATATTGTCTACCACCACAAAGTCAGACACCAAACTCTTGGGTATGTGGACCCTCCTGTCAGGGGCTGGACTCAGCCCTTCTGGCTTTTATGTCCAGCTCTTTCAGGCTCAGCTCTTGAGCCGACATTGTTTACCTTTCTTCCATTGCCAATCTTGTATCCTGTAGGGCTCTCTCCCTCTCCAATATAAGCTTAGCCAGCTCCGATTTCAATACCCTCTAATTCCACTCGTCTTCCAGCTTCTTTGGGGACAGGTCTCTAGATGAAAAGCTGCTTCCTGCCCTGGGGAGAAACTTTAATCCACTGTTTTCCTTCCCCACAGGCAGTTCCAGTGAATCCTGTTCCAGCTCCAAGTCATCTCCTGTTGCCTCATCCTCCTACTCTAGGTCACAGGTGCATCCCAGGCTTCTAACCAGGACCTCCGTGCCTTTTGCAGCTCCAAAATCCCAGTGAAGCTTTTTGTAGAAAGCCCAAACCCTTCACAGAAATGCTTGAGCTGCGCCACATTGCATCTCTCCAGCTTGGCTAGCTCAAAGTAAATGTTTAGGTCGAGCGAGCAAGCACTCTGACTTAGTGTAATTGTTGTGGGCTTTTAACCATGCCCATTGCTTTCATTTGTTCCCGGGCTTGCCCTTCGAAAATCACTTGATGTCACTGGTAAATGCTATACGTTTGTCCCGTCTTGAATCTTTTTTGGTCACGCCTTGCAGACTGCCCCTGTTACATGGACTATTGCACGATTGCCGATGTACTTCAACGTGGGTGAACTATTTTTTCTTTTGTCTCTTCCTTTTGTGCTGCATGGTGGCCACGGCGCTCACATCACAAACAGGCACAACAGCCTGAGCTCAATCGGTGGCATTGGAGCACTGGTCACATTGTTCACAGTTACCTAATCAGTCTGATTTCTTGTGGTTCTCCCCTTAAAACAATTGAAATTGGTAAATGCTTTACATTGAACAGAAATCTTCAAAGCGATAGTGGCTCTCCTGGCACAGCGGGTGAGCCAATACTACAATATTCACTACACTCAGGAAACTCACCCCATAATGCTGTGCATGACATTGATTTTACAAAACATTTTTCCTCACACCTCAGCTTGTGGTGGTTCTAGGACAATGATACCCCCTTCAAAACATTGACCACTGATAGAAATGGGGTATTTGGTTGGCAGTCAGGTTACCCCCTGTCCAAGCAAAGACCCTCACTTTAGTCAAAGCAACGGCGAAACACACCTGGTTAACCCTGATCACACCCTTTGTAGCTTGGCACAAGCAGAAAGGCTTATCCCAGAGACAATGTGTAAAGTATTTGTACTAACACACATAGCAATGCAGTGAAACACTACAAAATGGACACCACACAGGTTTAGAAGAATAGCCAAGATTTATCTGAACTAAACAAGACCAACATGGCAAAAATCCAACATACACAAGTCAAATGTATGCATTTTTAAAGATTAAACACAAAAATAGCACTTAGAAACACAAATCTTTTGATTAGGTGATATCACAGTGTTGTGACGGAGTTGTTCCCAACAATCCGACACTAATGGCGCCGGCCACAGAGTTACATGGACCCCCAGGTACAGTACTTTGTGAAAATGAGGAAACAAGCCAGTGCACAGATTTGGGGATTGCGGCGTCGCTGGATCCGAGGAGGTGTTGGTTCCAGTGCAGTGAAGTGAAGGAGCAGAGGTGACATGAAGAGGCGTTGGGACCTTGTTGCAGAGTGGTGGAGGTGAGGCAGCATCGGTGCGAAACATTGGATCCGCGCACTTCCTGCGGAGCCGATGTCCCCTTTCACAGGCAGAAGCAGCAACTGCAGGATAGCCCAACAAAGCACAGTCGCAGGCAGGGGCAGTACTTCTCCTCGAATCTTCAGCTCTTCTTTTTGGCAGAGGTTCCTCTTGGTTCCAGAAGGAAATCTTGAAGAAATCTAAAGTCTGGGGTTTTGGGTCCACTACTTATACCCCTCTATGCCTTTGATGTTGCCCATCTTCAAAGAAAAGTCTCTGTTGTTTACCAGATCCTGCCTTGCCCCCGATATGCCCCAGACATACGCCAGGGGTTTGGAGACTGCATTGTATGAGTGCAGACAAAGCCCATTTGGGTGAAAGTGACTACTCCTCCCGCCACTCTAGCCCAGATAGCTCATCAGGATATGCAGGGTACACCCCAGCTCCCTCTGTGTCACTGTCTAGAGGGATTCACAAACAGCCCAACTGTCTGACCCAGACAGGGAATACAAAAGCAGGCAGAGTAACAGAATAGTTTAAGCAAGAAAATGCACACTTTCTAAAAGTATCATTTTCAAACTAACAATCTAATAGCCACCTTCACTAAATGATGTATTTTTTAATTGTCAGTTCAGAGACCCCAAACTTCACATCTCTAGCTGTTCTCAAAGGGAAACTGCACTTTAAGGATATTTAAAGGCAGCCCCCATGTTAATCTATGAAAGAGACAGGCCTTGCAACAGTGAAAACCGGCTGTATTCCACGGCTGTAAAACAAATCAGTACATGTCCCACCTTTAACATACACTGCACCCTGCCCACGGGGCTACCTAGGGCCTACGTTAGGGGTGCCTTACATGTATAAAAAGGGAAGGTTTGGGGATTGCAATGGGTACACTTGCCAGGTTGAATTGGCAGGTTAAAACTACACACACAGACACTGCAGTGGCAGGTCTGAGACATATTTTCTGGGCTACCCATGTGAGTGGCACAAACAGTGCTGCAGGCCCACTAGTAGCATTTAATTTACAGGCCCTAAGCACCTCTAGTGCACTTTACTAGGGGCTTACCAGTAAATGAAATATGCCAATCATGGAAAAGCCAATTACACATACAATTTGCACAGGGAGCACTTGCACTTTAGCACTGGTCATCAGTGGTAAAGTGCCCGAGTGCCAAAAACATTAAAAACATAGTCCAGCACACAGTCAAAACATGGGAAGCCGAGGCAAAAAAGATAGGGGAGACCATCCCAAGGATGCTAGGTCTAACAATATGTTGTTTCTGTCTATATTATCTCAGGGTCCCTACACTGTGTTAATAGGGGCTCCAAAATAATACCCCCTTCCATCATTCATTATCTTTTTAAGCTCTCTCATGACAGGATCTTTTGTTTTGCAGCTGGGAGAAGTTATGTTTTATGAGCTTTGTTTACAATATCATTATAGTAGGCCTGCTAGCCTAATGATGATCAGAGACAATTGGTCTTATTTATGTATGGTATTCCACTCGAAATTATTATAAGGCACTGCACAAACAAAAGTTCGGTCCTCACCGCTGATCACCAATGTTAGAAATTGGGTTTCTGGTTCGCAGTGGTATGCACTCTGTTCAAGCAGGAACCACAATCCTAATCAGGGTAAGTCAGATGCACACCTTAAATTAACCTGTGCTCACACTCTGGTAGCTTGACACAGAGCAGGGAAATAGGCAGGCTTAACTTTTGAGCTAATGTGTAAGGTATTTGTGTAACACTTAAAAAAGTGAAACATTTAAAACAATACACAAAATAATCCACACCAGGTTAGAAGAACAGAGTTTAATTTAATGAACAGAACAAGACCAAAACAAGACAACTTCAAAAAGTAGAAGTTAGAATATGAATTTTGAAATTAAACTGTACTATTGTTCTTAAAAGCATAAAACGGCAACAGGGAATATCTGGTCGCACTAGATCGGGTGAAATCTGAAAAGTCAAGCTGAATACGGTGAAGCACTTGTTGTAAACATGGACCAACCTTGGCCAGCTGAAATCAGAACCTTGGTTCCGATTTGCATCTGCGTTGAGGTAGGAGGTGAGGAGCAGCTGAGCCGATGAGTCACTGTCGATCCTGGTGATGTAGGTGATACGTCGGTTCCAAACTGCATAATCTGAGATTCGTCACTGCTGAACCCCTCATGTGTAGGTGATGCACTGCCACGAAGGCACGCAGCCGGCAATGCAAAGTCTGCTGAAGTGGCGATGCATCGACTCTGACCGGTGCAATGACAGCGATGTGTGGATTTTACAGTTGTAGCACTTTATACCCTCTTCCAAAGACTGGATTGGCACCACTTGGCAGAGCAAAACTTACAGCAAGCAAAGACCAGGTGATGTTGTAGGGTGGAGTGAAGTCTTTGATGTCCCTGAGACTTAAGAACAGGAGGCAAGCCAGCAAGCCCTTGGAGTTATTTTGGTTCTGGGGATGTTGGGATGCAGAACCAGTCCTTCTCACTCCTAGGCAAGGATGTCATCAGGTAGGCATAGCAGAGCAGAAATCCAGCAGAGTCCAGCAGAGTGCAGCATAGTGACAGTGCCTTCAGCAGCACAACAGTCCTTCTTCCTGGCAGAATGTCCTCGGGTCCAGAAGTAAACTAATTTGGTGGAGTCAGAAGTCCAGGTTTATACCTAGTGGTGCCTTTCAACTGAAGGAGACTTCAAAGAGAGGACTTTGAAGAACACGTAGATTTCTTTCTGACCTTCCTGCACTGGCTTCAGACACACTACAGAGGGCTAGGCAGCCCTCGGTGTGGACTCAGGACACAGCCGAATCAGGTGCAAATGTCAACTCCTCCCTCCCATCCTGCCCCGGATGGTCCATCAGGATATTGATGGTCCATCCTAAGTTTCCTTTGTGTGTGGCTATCTGGGTGGAATGTACAAGACCCCAGCTGTCACCCACCTAGACTTGTATTCAGAGACAGGCAGAAGGCACTAGATGATTTAAAGTAAGAAAATGAAACTTTTTAACAGTGGCATTTTCAGAATTACAATTTAAAATCTGACTTTACTAGAAGTTGTGATTTTTAATTGTGATTCTAGAGACACATCTCTTCCCCATCTCTTTCCAATTTGAAATTACACTTCTAAAATGTAATAAGATAGTCTCAATATTAACCTAGGAGAAAGATGGGCCTTGCAGTAGTGAAAAATGAATGTAGGGGCTTTTCATTACCTGGACATATAACAATAAAAAGTACATGTCCAACTTTTTAAATACACTGCACCTTGCCCTTGTTGCTGTCCCGTGCATACCCTAGGGGTGACATATGTATTAAAAGGAAGGTTTGGTCCTGGCAAGACGGTTTACTTGCTAGGTCGTCATGGCCGTTTAATACTGCACACACGGACATTACAATGACAGGCCTGAGACATGTTTGAAGGGTAACCGCAATGCGTTGTAAAATCAGTGCTGCAATCCCACCAGTAACATTTAATTTACAGGTCATGGGCACAGGTAGTGCCTTTTACCAGGGACTTATAGGTAAATTAAATATGCCATTTGTGTATAAGCCAATGTTATCATGTTTTAGGGAAAGAGCACATGCACTTTAGCTCTGGTTAGCAAGGTTAAAATGCCCAAAGCCCTAAAGACAGCAAAAAAGAATTCAGCAAAACAGGATACCAGAAGATAAAAGTCAGGGGAAACCATGTCAAGGATGCCAGGTCAAACAGAGTCATTAATTTTACATTTCTGGTAGTGTATGTTCTTTCAAATAGCATCTTGTAGTTTTGAAATGCATATTAATTCTTGCCAAATTTTGTTATCTTTTTTTTGGAATTTGTTTTAAAATCTTATAGGAGAAAAACAACCTTTCCTTTTAGTGCATGGACTAATTCTTGAGCTTTAAATTCTCCTGATTTAGGTTGCATTCTGATAATAGTTTGAAAAGGATGTGAAGTTTGAATTAAAATACTTCCATATAAATTCACATTTTGTAATTCTGCACATGAATGCTAAAGGTATGGTTAAGTTTCCAGAAGCAATAATAGCATACCGTTTGATCACAACAACCCTCATATGTGTTCTCCACAATAAGATAGATAGCAAGTTTTAACCAATCTGCTCCATCTTCTTTTTCCGTTTTTGTTCAGTAAATCAATATATGTATTTGTTTTCCACAACGCGTGCGTCAACAGCAAGTGCACTTTATTTAGGACTTCTGCAATGGTTTCCTGGAATAGCAAAATATCGAAATTATACTGTTTCAAGTCCATATTTCTACCATCCATATTAGTTTCTGTGTATATCATGTGGAATCGTCATCTTCAGACTCGCCATCAAAGTGTTTTGATTCTACATACTTCATAATTGAAGGGACTTTTATAGGATTAGAGTGGGACAACGCTTTATTATTTAGCTCCAATTGTATTGCAGGCCCCTTAACAAAGTATAAAGTTCTCACAAGCTTTCCAGTGGTGAAACAATGAACTGAAAGAATTTTAATGTAATGAAAAGTGGAATTACACATATCTTTTTTAAGACAGCTTAAAATATGGCCTTGCAGTTGACTAATATTGTGAAATGAGCAGTTGTCCAATGTTTGCAAAAGTTTAATTTTACCTTTCAGTCTGACTTTATATTTTCAACAGACCACCAAGTACATTCCAAATATATACTATCCTACATTTGTAATAGACTAGCCTTTTGGTTTACATGTTATATGACCTTCAAATGTACTGAAATAGTTGTATGTAGTCTGTTGTATGTTAAAGGTTTACACTCTAGACTTTTGACAACTGAATGGGCTTATGTAGTATTGTTTGGGCTTCATTACCAGCCCAATATCCCATTGAACCAATCAGCCTGTTTCTTTCAAAACAATATCATATTTCCTAAAAGGTGATTGTCCATAGTTGTAAGCTACTACATGCAACGTTCACATTACTGCATTCACTCACTGTTTTTTCAAGGTATTTGGTTGTGTTCAAAGAAAATGCTTCATATGTTGATAATTGGAAACAGTTATGTATTTTGGGCTGGAGAATATGGTAAGAGAGGAGGCATTGAGCATAATTTAGTTATGTCAAATGTTGAGATGGGTGGCTGGGAAAGGTTTAAGGTGAAATATCCTATCGCTAATTTTATCACTTACTATTTGTGAACATCCTCATGTTATAATAATTAATTGTGGAGACCCTGATATGAGACACCTCACTGGTATACAATTGAAATTGAAATGAAAGCAACTTTCATATCTTTAATGAGTTTATTTCCTGACAGACAGTTTGTGTATTCTAATATTTTCCAAAGGATAAAGTGCTCAGTTGAAAATGAAGCAAAGTATAAAAAAGCACAAACATAGCAACAAAATCCTTAGGACTCTGTGCACTTCACCATAGCTAACCAGTGCTAAAGTACTTTTGCTCTCTCCCTAAAATATGGTTTGATTAGTATATACCTAATTGGCATCATTGATTTACTTATAGGTCCCTAGTAGAGTGCACTATGTCCTCCTCCTCAGTATACTTGGGCACAATCCTTTTTGGCAATCCAGGAGCACAGGCATCCTCACGAGTTACCTCTGCCATACTGTTGCTCTCCCCAATCTCTTGTAGTTCACCCCCAGCCGCCTCTTATTTCTTACAGGCCCAACCTTTTCTCCTCCAAGGCCAGCTTCCTCTCCTGTAGCTCCAAGAGGCTAAGCTGGGCTTCTATGTCCTTGGACCAACTCACAGAAGTGAAGCTCCTCTCACTACCAGATAGGTAGTCATGTCTTGAACGAATAGTGGGGATCACACTATCCTGATCCCCCTCTGTAAATGGGTCATTGTTATCCTCCTCATTTCCACTCTCAGGGATAGTCACATCTTCCAGTCAGGTTTGTGCTTTCTCTCCTGCTCCCAGGCTTTGGGGGCTTTCTTTAGGTCATCCTTTTTAGATGAAAACCCTAGCTGGATTTAGCTCTCTTTGCATAACTCCCTCTACTCATTGATTTTAAAAGTAGGCAAGGTGGCAAAGTTGATTTCCTTGTCCCCCATCCTTGAAGACAAACGTTTTTGAAATTCATTTTCCCTTTCTCCACAGAAGCAGGTGCCTTAAGTGACAGAACTTAGTCAAATGTTCACTTCACGACGTGGCACAAAAACAATTCCGGTCTGTTACCAACATATTAGTTGTCTGATAGAGCTAAATACAAGTTCTGGATGCCACATCTGTCACCAATTTGGGGTGTGCTATATGGTATGGCTAGGTAACCCTACCATGCAGTACACCCACAAATACTGTCTTGGGTCCAGTCAAGTACATTTACTCAAGCTTAAGCTCAGCCTTGGGTCGCTTTGGCTGTGAGCAGTAAGGCTTAGCAAAGCAGCAATGTTAAAGCATCTAACAACAGCAGACAACAAAATAAGAAAGTCTGATGACACGAAATAAACAAGACACAAGGTTAGACACACAGATTTTATTTTTATGAAGCTTATATAGATTTTAAAAGGAATAAATACCTTTGGCATCAACTACAAACAAACATTGGTCCAACAAACATTTTACAATCTTTTGAAAAGTTTTGAAAAGTTAGTTCAGCAACTCTGGCCCAAGTTGGGCAACCAAGTCCAGCATGGTGAAGGTCCAGGGGGCCAGAGACAATTACCTGGCCACCAGATCATTTTTAGGGCAAGATACAAACTTTACAGAATGCCTGCTATAGATGATAATGGAGTGGTTATGATGCAGAGGGGTGCAGGCTCAAAGATGCTCAAGGATGCCTGTGATGCTGTCCAGTCCATGGGGATGAAGTCCGCTTGAGTCCTTGGTCCACAAGTGAGTGGAGGTGACTCTGGCCATGAATTGAATTTCGCGGTCCCACAAAGTCCTCCTTGCAGGGTTCCACAGCTGCTGATGCAGATCTTGTGCTTTTGCAGTGCAGCGGTCACGGTGCAAATGTTTGGTGAAGGCTGGTGTCCCTCATGAGTGACAAATCTGATCACAACTACCAACCACAGGTCCAGCAGACATGGGTGCACTTTTTGGCTATCGCCAAATTGTCCTTGGGGGTGCCTGGTATCTGGTAGTGGAAAGACGTTTGTAGTGGCTACTAGGGAAGCAACATGGGCTCCTTCAGATTTAAATTTCCCAGTGCTGCTCTGTGGGGTCAGCCAACTGACCTTTGGAGCCTCCGCTTGGGACTAGGGCCGGGAATCAGCATTTCCCCAAGCTAGGAATGCAGAACAGGGTCCAAACTCCACTAGCCTAAAGTGCAGAAGGTGCAGTCACTTTGGCATTGCAGTCTGTCTTTGTGCGCTTCCTATGGGTGCAGAGTGGTTTCCTTTTCATCCTCTTTCTGGATTCAGTGAGTACTGAGGTCTCGGGTGCCAGGGGTGCCCATTAGATCCCAGTAAAGTGCCCTGAGGGGACAATGCGGTCACTGGCCATTGAGCTAGTTAGTCCCATCCTCTCTGGTAACACAGTGGTGATGTGTGGCATCTAGCTATCTCAGGGTGAAACATTACTGCCACAACCAACATCACTGAATCCTCCTTGACTGTTGCGAGCTTGGTAGCCCATCCACAGTGGTGTGGCTACCATGGGGCTACACACCACTAGAAAAGCAGTTGGTGAACTGGTTTTCCCTCCTCCATCCCTGGCTCTACTCTGTCTACAGTAAACAAAAGACATCCTGCACTAGAGTGTTGTGATGATGGCCCTTCAAAGGCAGCTTCACCTTGAAGCTCGCCTTTCGGGCTAACACCCCAGGGCAGATTTCCTCATTGATAGGTAAGCGGTTGCTAGTTCCTGAGTACCTTTGATTCCACATCAATTGAGATGCAGATTGCAGTCATCTCCATCCAGAAGGCCATTGCCAATTCAAAGTGATGCCCTTTGGATTAAAGAAGGCCCCTGCCATCTTCCAGAAGCTGGTGAACCAAGTCTTTTTCTAGTATGGACCCCTTCAGTGCTGCTTACTTGGATGGCATAGCTGTCTTCAACAGCAGCTGGAAGGACTGCCTGTTTCAGCTGCAAGAAGGGCTTCAAGCTCTGTAAAATGCAGGTCTGACTATCAAGTCCAATAAGTGCCTAGGGGCCCCACAAAACTCAAACTGAGGTGAGGGCCTTCCTGGGCCTCACAGAATATTACAGGAGGTTTGTCTAGGGATATGGCACCATTGTCACCCCTTGACTGAGCTGACTTCTAAGAAGCAGTGCACAAATGTGATTTGGACTAAATAATGCCAGAAAGTATTTGACTCCCCAAGACAGGTCATGTGCACAGCTCCTATGCTCAAGGCCACTGACTTTTCCACTGAAGTTATTTTTCAAACTGATGCCTCAGAGAATAACATAGGGGCAGTTTTTTCACTGCTTACGGATGAGGGCCTAGACGAACCTTTAGCTTTAATGTCAAGGCAGTTACTTCCCAATGAACAGAGGTGGAATGCTATGGGGAAGGAATCGTCTGCTGTGGAAATGGCAATGAAGAAATGGAGACCCTACCTATATGGGACTCCCTTCTGGATTAGGAACGACCACAGGCCCCTCAGGTGGCTAATGCAAATGAGGGGTGAGAATACAAAATTGTTGATGTGGTCCATCTCGCTGGAGGGAATGGACTTTACAGTGGAACACAGACCTGGGACAGACCACACCAATGCTGATGGTCTCTACAGGTTCTTCGGCCTTAGTGATGAGAACTTCCAGGAGGTTGGGTAGTTCTCCCCACTTTACCACTGCTGACCAGTGCTATAGTGCTTGTGCTCTCTCCCTAAAACATGATTTTATTGGTATGTACCTTATTGGCATATTTAGTTTACTTAAAAGTCTCTAGTGAAGTGCACTGCATGTGCCCAAGGCATGTAACTTAAATGCTCTACTAGTCTGCAGCATTTCTTAGTGCACTCAAAAACATGTCCCATGCCTGCCATTGCACCCTAAATGCAGTGTTTCACTGTTGAGGTGGCATTCAAAACCCCTTTTCAAGCCTTAAACTCCCCTTATATTACATGTAGGTTGACCCTAAGTTAGGCCCTAGGTAGCCCATAGGGCAGGGTGCTGTGTAAATAAAAGGCAGGACATATACCTTTACATTGTATATGTCCTGGTAGTGAAAAACTCTCACATGTGTTTCTCACTACAGTGAGGCCTACCTTTCTCCAGGGATAACATTGGGGATTCTTTATTACATTTAATCAGCTTTAATTCCTAATTGAGAAGAGATGGAACAGTCACGTTTGGTACCTATGATATTGTAATGATAACTCCCCTATAATGGCAAAGTCAAATAAATCATTAACATTTGGAAAATGCCACTTTTAGAATGTTGGCATTTTCCTGCTCTTAGCTCTGTGCATCTGCAGCCTGTCTACAATACACGTATGGGTGTGGGTGACAGCTGGGCTTTTTGCATTCCCTTTAGACAGCCAGATACAAAGGAAGGTTAGGTGTGACTTGATCGTCCATCCACATCCTGATGGGAGGGAGGAGCTGGACACACCTCACATTTACACCTGAATAGACCGTGTACTATCCCCACAGTGGAGTACCTACCCCCCCTGTAGTGATTCCTGAGCCAGGGCAGGAAGGGAGGACCTCTGTGCATTTCAAAGACTCCTTTGAAGTCTCCCCCTCTTCAAAGGCATCACTTGGTATAAGAACTAGACCTCAAATCCTTCCATTTAAGTACACTTCTGGACATGTGAATGCTCTGTCAGGAAGAAGGACTGCAGTTCTTCTCATGGACTTCCGCTCTGCTTGACTTCTTCTCTGTAAGAACTGCTTTGTTGCTGTGCTGACCTGCTGCTTCCCTCCTTGCCTGGGTGAGAAAGACTGGACCTACATCACTTAAACCCAGAACCCAGAGTGACTTCAAGGGCCAGCTGATTGGTCTCCTATTTTCTGAAGTCTCATGGACATAGAAGACTCCAACTCACCAACATTTACACCTGAACTTTGCCATCTATGAGTCTGCCCTGCCAACTGGTGCAACCCTAGTCCTGGACCCTTGGAAGTGGGCTAAAGGTGTTTGCTGCAGCTGAAATGAAACATCACCGCTCCTGCATGGATCGAAACTGGTACATCGCCCTTGTTATATGGATCGGAACCGGTGCTTCAGCCCTGTTGCGTGGATCGGAGTCAACATATCACCTATACAGCGTGGATCGACTGTGGCACATCGCCTTTGGACCTGTCGCATCTCAGGCCTGATGCATCACCACTGTTGCATGGAGAGAACTGATACATCTTTACTGCTGCGTGGGAAGGATTGACGTATCACTTTAACTGCAGGGATCAACACTGACGCATCACTTCAGCCTGCTCCTTGTGTCTTTGAGGTCCATGCAACCAGGATTAAGATACTTTTGTTCAGTGGGCCTCACATTGTGGCTGGCTCGAACTTTTGACTTTGTCCTGGTCCGGCATGACCAGGTAGCCCCAGTTGGCGCTTTTTGCGTCTAAGCACTTTTCTACAGTTTATTCTTTAAAAAACCACATATCAAGTTCTACCTATTGGAGTTTTGTTATTTTGGCCTAGTTTTGTTTCTTAAATCAAGTTTTATTTTCCAAAGCAGACATCGTATTTTTTTGTGGTGTTTTCACTGTTTCACTGTTTAAAATGTTTCACAAATATTTTTACACATTGCCTCTTAGGTTAAGCCTGACTGCTCTGCGCCAAGCTACCAGAAAATGAGCACAGGTTAATTTAGGGTGTATTTGTGATTTACCCTGACAATGAATTTGGTTGCAGCTTGGACCAAGTGCAAACCTGTGCCAATCAGAAACCCAATTTCTAACAACTACATATGAATATGTAAATACAAAAAATAGTACTGCAGTAATGTGCAGTCGTACAGTGGTATTTAAAAACACATTAATACATTTCCTAACTTCACTGTCTAACTGTCTACATATAAAACATGAACTAACTGAACTAGCATAATATATATATATATATATATATATATATATATATCTATATATATATATATATATATATATATATATATATATATATATATATATATATATAGGCACTTAAAAAACCAAAGGTTACAAGGATGTTATAGTTAGAATTACATTTTAAAGGTATCAAACTGTAGAAATTCAGCAGTTATAGTTAGAGTTAGCTCAAGTTCGCATAGTTGGTGCCCTAAGGTAACTATAACTCACACCCCTGCCGTGCACAGTTATCTGATCAATAATTTTACTGCTGATGTTATAGTGACATTATCAGTGATGGTATCAAAATTGTCATGAGTCCTGTAATTTGTGGGGTAATTACCAGTGCTTAGCCAGGGTGTGAGTTATAGTTCCCTTAGGTAACCTTTAGTTTTTCCAATGAATTTCTATGTTTTTTTTAACATATAATAATTTATATTATTATACTTTAATACAATCAACACCGCGCATGGCCTTTGGCTGTGTGTGGCTGGGGTTGACTGCAGAGCCTGGCCTATAGCCAGAACCTGCGGCGATTCCCTATAACCACCCAACCATGTGGTGCACACGGTCTTAGGCAGTGCGCAGCAGTGGTTGGCCACAGGACCTTGTATGTGGTCAGTCCCTGCGGCCAACCCCTATAACAACCCAACCCTACATCTCCCCCCTCAGGCCGATATTGAGCCCAGGGACCCATCCCACAGAGTCCAGTGTAAATATTTAACTTTTTTGTTTGTTTGAGAGGGGTGCTGTGTGTGCCCCTCTCCTCAGACGGATATTGGCTGCAGGGACCCCATCCACTTGGGCCCATCGTAAATATTTATATTTTGGGGGGAGGGGGGCTACATGCCCCCCCACCAGGCTGATCTCACCCCCAGGGATCCAATCTTCTGGGGACTGGCCTAAACATTAAAAAATAAATTTGGAGAGGGGGTCGTGCAGCTCCCTTTCCTAGGCCGATCTAAGCCCTGGGGACCCATACCCTGGGCGGAGTCTAATTATTTATTTATTTTGGGGGAGGGGCTGCGTGCCCCCCAGGCCAATCTTGGCCCCAGGGACCCTATCCCCCATGTTCAAGCTTCAATATTTTTTTTTTTAAATGTAATGGGGGCCACGCAGCCCTCCTCCCAAGGCAGGTTTTGGCCCCAGGGAACCCCATCTTCCAGGACCCAGCTTAATTAGTTAATCTTTTTCGTTGTTTTTTTTTAGTGGGGGCCAATGTTGGCCCTGATGATCTCATCCCCCGGGGCCCAGCAATGTGACCTGAGTGCCCCCCGGGGCACACAGCCGCAATGTTGGGGACCAGGGGGGGAGACTGAATGCCATCACAGTACCAGCTGACTCCCCACCTCATGTGGGAGCCAGCATTGCTGTCACAGCAAGGGAGCTGCTATACCAGCTCCGTCTCTGTGAGAGAAGTTTGCTCTGTGCACCTGCCTGCCTCTTTACAGGCAGGCACACAGAGGAAACCTCTGCTCCAATGAAGGAAGAGATGATTGACAGCTCTCCCTTCATCGGAGCAAAGTGTTTGATGTGACTTGCTGGCGGCTGTCAAAACTGCTTCCCAGCCCCAGCAAACAGCTATGTCCTGGGGTGACTACCCCAGGTCATATCAGGAGCCTGTCCTGGGGGGGATGGCGGTTCCCAGATCCATAGGTGTCTCCATTATGTATTGATCCGGGGAGGTGGTCATCCCTGGGGCTGCAGGGGGTCTGAAACTGACACTCTCTCTATTTTTTTAAATGTGCCCCAGAAAGTTGGTGGTGCCGGGCCTCAGGGGCTCACACAATGTGATCTGTGTCTCTGGGAGGCATTTTGTGAATTTTGTGTTGAGTTTTTTCAAGTGACTATAACTCACACCCTAAGGTAACTAAAATTTGCGCCCCCGCCATGCACAGTTATCAGATCAATAATTTTACTGCACATGTTCCAGTGACATTATCACTGATCTTATCAAAGATGTCATGAGTGCTGTGATTTGTGGGGGGGATTAGCAGTGCAAGGTGAGAAATAACTTTAATTATAGCAGGTAAATTTCTAAGGTTTTGTACGTATAATATGTGAAAAATGTTCTTGCAATAACAGTAATATTTAAACATATTAAACACATCATTTCCTAATGGTGCTGTTCCTAGCTGTGGTCAAAGGAGTCAGACCAGCAATGCATCACCTGCCAATGGGTTTGTGTGAGGAGGCACATCTATAGCCACTCTTTACCCCAGTCCACCTTACTCTCTGGAAAGAGCTTGTCAGGTCTGTCCTTAGCATGAGGGGAAGGTGTTTCAACTCCAAAAGCTCAACTACTGCCACCACCTCCTACTCTGAAAAATGTTGTGCTGGGTTACTTCCTCGTGCTGTCTCCCTGGGCTCACTGCCTGCCTCTGCCATAATTGGGGGTAGGGAGAAGGAGAGAGAAGAGGTGACAAAAACTAAGCTAAGCAGACAAGAGAAGAAAAAGGAAAGTAAAAAGCCCAGGGGCAGGGAGATGAGTTATAAAGTTGAAGAATGGATGAGATAGATCAGAATGGAATACCTGGAGTTGGGTTGGTGAGGGAAGTGTGGCCTAATCAAAACGGCTGCACATGTGCATAGCACAACATGCTGCTTTGTGCTTTTTCAAAATCTGAAATGGGTCTCTGCGTTATGTTTGTGAGCAAAACCCTTTTCTTGGAATTCTGCATTTTCTTTTTCCAGTTTCACATAATTACTCTACATGAATTCCACAGACACCAATTTATTTACTTGCAGTATGATCATTTCAAATGCAGCAAAGTTTGGATAGGCTTGGAGACTAAAGCAATCTTCTAGCTGGCAAACGCATTGTCCTCAAGGAGAGACCAAGGATTGAATGGATATTGGCAACGCTCTTCTTTTTCTAGCCCATCAGTGCAACTTCCTTTCCAGGGGGCATACAATAAGTATATGTAAACTATGTATGATTCCAGCACCAATTATGTTTATATCCACCTGTAATTACAGCCATCTGTGTATTCGTCTGGGCTTGTATCTCTGTAATATATATTGTTTGTGTGTATGTATGGCACACACGTCACTGTTAGTACAGGTGCCTGCACATGGGCTCTCTATATGACTAAGAACGAATGTGTGTGCATCAGTGTTATTATATATGCTGGTCTGGGTGCATGGGTGACATGATGGGGCAGATTTACGATCATTTCATGCAGCGCAGCAAGCTGCCTTGCTGCGCTGCGCTCTGTGAAAGGGAAAGAGAAGGAATGCACAATAGTTAACATGATATGGGGCATTCCTGTCCTTTCCTTGCAGTGGCCCACAATGTGCTGCCTTGAGCAAAAGTAGACACCCTTCCAGCATGGTGCAGGGATGCTTGCATTGCAGGCAGATTTGTTTTTGTGCAGAAAGTGGTAGCTCCCTGCACAAAACTATCCTCAGAAGCATTTTCCTCTTTCTAAGTGTGGTGCAGAATGCAGCACACTTACAAAGAGGAAACAAAGAGAAGAAATAAAGATATTTCTCCTTGTTGCATCTCCACTGAGAAGGCTTAGCATTTTGATGTTTTTCCAGTGTTGGTAAATCTGTAAATGTGCCAAAATCCAAGGGTGGATGAGTGGGAGCACCTCCCTGCGGCAGAGTAACGCAAGACAGCAGTTTGTTCTGCCTCACCATACTCCAGGTTTATCGAGCTACTCAGGGCCAAGCAAGGTGGTCTTGCATAGCTTGATAACTGTGACAGGTGTCACAATGCCTTTGCACCCCCTTGCATGTTGCAAGTGTGACGCAAAATCATGATAAATATGCCCCAATGTCTTTTGGCCTCTGTTCACCAGTGTTTGTATTTTTAAATCTTTGTGTATTTGTGCATCTATCTTACTGTTTTTATCTTGACTATACGGGTGTGTACAGGTGTGTTTGTGACGGAATGTTCACAAATGCTTGAAAGTGTACCCTGTGTCAGGCTATCAATCACTCTGCCCAGCAGTCTTCTGTCGGTGCCTCTGTCCACTGTCCATCCACGTAGGCAGGCTTGCTTGTTGTCTTTGTGCCTGTTGTGTTCTTATGAAAATCTGTGAATGTGTGTGTTTGTATGCATGTATAGCCCATATTATTGGAATATTTTTGACCCTCAGTGCTGGGGCAGGTGGAGAGGGTGTGTTGTCAATTGAAATGTGTGTATAAGCTCTTACAAAGCTATTAATCGGAGTGGATGGGTGTGTGTGTGTACATGACTATGTAGTCTGTGCTCTATGTGCATGCGCTATATGAGGCCAAATGTATTTTCGATGTGTGTTCATTACTATACGCGACTAGAGATCGATCAAGAATGGAGTCCACAAGAATGTGGCAGAAAACAGACCTTCAGCAGACACTCTCCCCTTTTGTTTTAAGTACCCCAATTTAACAATCCTTCCATAGCATCTTATGGCTGTCCTGCAACTCTGTAATAGTCACCTGTCGCCGAAGTACAATCACCCTGTTGATTTGTCAGAACGCGACACAATAGTATATGAACCGCTTTATCTCGCTGTTTGCTCCGCGTGCACCTATTGTTTGTGAATAAAACGGTGTTTTTTTTCTCATCTGAATGCGAAGTAAATTGGAAGGCTGCGGCTCCTCCTGCTATGATGCACAATATGTCTGTCCAAAAACGTTGTGTGATTTCAAGATAATAGGTGGCACTTTGTTCGTTTAAAATCGCTGTCACAATAACAATATCGTGTAATATCAGATAATGAGAGGAAACGTCTGGCGTTAAGCAATTGCTCATACAGAACAAGTAAAAAAAACTGCAGTTCGTTTCTGAAGTGTAAAAGACAATCATCACCCAAAAACAAAATCTCTGAGATTATCAATAGCTTTGAAATTCACATGGCTTTCCTAAAAACGTTCAGTTGATGGAAAACCTGGTCGTTATAGACTTCATCCATAGCACGTCCGCTTTAAGTTTTCATAACAATTATATTTTTTGTAACTGTGCTTCTGTAGTGCTTCTGCCAGGAGAAGACTGATTCGTATACCCTCCTCAAAAGAAGGTCTAGGTTTACATCGGCAGGGCATCAGGTAGCTCCACAGCAATGTGTGGCCTGGTGGCTGCCAGCTTGTACTCAAATTTGCCCCACCGTATGGAGAGCATGGGATATTCTTGCACCTTCTTTGTGAGAGATTTGTAATAATTCCCTAGCAAAGAGCCATCTTCCAGCTGAATGGAAAAAAAAACACTGATAGCACCACTATTGAAGAAACTGAATGCAGAACCAGTTGTTCTGTCTAACTTTAGGCCATTTTCTGTCTTGCCATATCCAGTAAAGATACTGTGGAAATATGTAAATCAAATGTTGTCCTTCTTTCTGTATCAAGATCAGATTCTTAACCGAGTCTAGTCAGACTTTTGATCACGTCATAACATTGAGACAGCATTGCTGTCAGGTCTTGATGACCTACTTATGTCGGCAGACAGAGCCATGCCTACAGCACTTGTGTTTTTAGACCTTTCTGCCGCATTTGACAGAGTGTCCCACACTAGTCTTCTCTCCAGATTGGCAAACATTGAGGTTTGTGGGAAGCTAATGAATTGGAATATAGAGAAAAGGTACCACGCAGTCTATCGACGCCCATACCTGTCAGACTATGAGCCCATAAAACAAAGGTGTTCCCCAGGGATTGGCATTTCAACATTCTTTAACGTCTACATTCGACCTGTGGCACCACTAATCTGATCATTCAGTCTCAGCTGTATAAACTATGCTGATAATAAACAAGAGATACATCATGACCCAAGCTGTCATCCCCAGACGACTGGACTATGGAAGCACTCTCCAAGTGAGAATCGAGGTCCATCTATTTCAAAGACTACAGCCCATCCAGAATGCCGCAGCAAGAGACATCCTTGATCTCCCTTGTGGCACTTATATCAACCCCCACATCAAAAAGATCCACTGGCTCCCATTTCAGAAGAGATACCAGTTCAAGCTCCTCACCGAAATGTTCAAGGTCCTGTACGATTCTGTACCTAGCTACATCCACCACCACCTAAGATTCAACATCCAGACACCTCCGCTCTGCCTTCCTTGCACTAGGCCATACACCATGCACCCACCGCAGCGGAGCAGGAGGATGGTCCTTCTCCTACCATACAGCCAAAGCCTAGAATGGTTCCCCCTGCACCTCAGAACCTCCCCAAATCTACAGGAGTTCTGTAGGATGCTAAAAACCTGAGGAATAAACTCAGACCCTGCCAGCGAATCGATATCCTCATGGGTGACAATTCACACTCTACAAGTTGACTGATTGATTGATTTGCTGCTTATGTAAGTGGATAATTATTTCCTCAGAGACAAGCTTCCATTTTCCTCCTACAAAATACAAAATAACCAAAAAGTTAAAAGTTACATACTGGTCAATAATTGATAACAGTGGCACGTCAGTATATTTTCTTAACCTTTCTGTTTTTTCACCCGCTGTCACATATTTACATCTAATGTACTAGTAACTTGTTATTCTTTTCTCCAGAAAAATCCACAACTTCACCCCATACACTTTTTAATCACAAGTTAATTATAGCATTTCATAAAAGTTTACAAAGTAACACATTCGTCTTCAGACACCTTTGCTAGCACTCACCACAGCTTTTCACTCTAAAAATAGCAATATCACCACTCAAACAGTTCATAGGGCTAAAGTATATGTGCAATGAAGTTCATAAAACAGTACAGCTTGTATTATTACAATCTTTTATTTATTATTTGAAAAACACTGCTTCCTTTACTTACAAATACACACTGTTTGTAAATGTATTCAACACAGTCTGAAAACCTTGCTCACATCTCTCTACATTCTAATCTATACCTCTGAAAACCAATGTTAACACATCTACGCTTCTCCAAAAAATGTTTCACTCTGTTGACATAGTGTAGAATAAGTGTACCAACATTACTATTGTGAGAAAACTGGGCTGATTGTGAAACCCCCTAACTTCTTTTCCCCATTTTTCACTTTTTGCTGGTGTTTGCCTGACTCTGGTGGTGCCCTAGGCACTGCTAAAAATTCCCAGGATCTGTGCTCTGATTAAAATGTTTATGCAAATTAGGCTAATTGTAATTGGCTGTGTCAACCCACCTATAAGTCCCTAGTATATGGTAGGGCAGGTTGGTCTAGGGACCCCAGCTGAGGTACCTAGGGTCATTTTAAAGGCAGGCCTACCTTGCTGGCTGCTTTAAAGTTAAAATGAACCCCAAATTCCAGTTTGGAATTGAAAGTACTTCCAAAGCCTTAAACTACCTTATTTTTATATATGTCACCCCTAAGTTGTGCCCTAGGTGCCCCCATGGTTGGGTAGATTGTAACTTTAAGCCAGGACCCTGTTAACGCGTCCTTCTATGTTAATTTATACACATCAGGACTCGTTTTAGGCCGATGAATCTTTGGACCCAGTGGTGAGACACCGTAAGACGAGATAACTGATCAATATATCAAACAATATATCAATAATATTGTCAACATATATCACCACAATATATTTCACTTTAGACATTAGTTAAACCTTCGGCGCAACCATGACCTTTCAGTCATGAATAACCACACCTTATTGAAGTTCTGTGAATTTTATTCCCTATTGATTACAATCTAATAGCAAATGTATTAATCTCAAAACCAAGAAGCAAAAGAGCATAGTCACAAAGTGGTAATAATGCAAAGATCACAGACATAAGATGATAATATGAAGATAAACAAATCTAGACGCATAAAACCTCATATATGTTTAGTTCAGCATAGCACCACGTCAGTCACGTCAGTTACGTCAGTCAAGATGAAATGCCTCATCTAACCACAATTAGCATCAGCATGTTGGACTTCATGCAAAAAAATTTAGAACATCAATTTGGAAAACATCTAACTAAGGTCTCTAATCAAAAATACACAGCAGTTGGTACCTAGAAAGAAAAGGCAAATAAATGAATTTCAATAGCAACAACATAATTACCCTCCTCGGAATAGGTCAGCATACAGGATCAGTCTTCGTCTTCAGGACATCAGTTAGATCGCCGTCAGTCTATCTAGTCTATGGGCAGGGGACACTTCCCTCATAAGGAGGAAAGTGCTATGGGGCGACTAAGGGTGAGGATGGTTTTATTGAGTCTCAAATCACCAAACAGAGTGACAGAGTTTCTGGATGCAATCGATATCATTCCCTACCTAGCGCTCTCGAGTCTCTTGTGTCATGGGTTTTTATCCCTTCTTCATAATACATTCCCCCAAAATTCTATTGGATAGTCACTACACCCCACTATCTGTAACCTATCAAATTATACATTAAGTAATGCATTTGTCATTCTACGATAATTTACATCTTTCTGATTGGTCTTCATAATTGACGTCTTTCGTAGGTGGCATATCCGGGGTTACTTCATTTTCTGGCACGTTCTTTGGGTCAAGAGTTCTCTTTTCCGTGGTTCAGTGTCCTTGAAAGTGTCCATATTTTGTTGCAAAGCGTACAACTTTATCCTAAAGCAACTATCATGCGGATGAGAATATAACGGTCAATGATACAATAAGCGGAGAAAAAGAACAAAAATGCTGGGTCATGGCCTTTTGCAAGTCAGCATACTGGAGAAACAGAAAAATATGCTTTAATATGAGAGCTACACAGCTAGTTTTCGACTCACGCTAACTTAAGGCTTATGGATTCTAATAAATGCAATCATCGTACGTGTTAACATATTCAATTAATCATAATTCAAGCAATTATTTCTTACAGTCGACATTAGTTTATGCATGTGAAAATTCTCCACGTTCAAAATACGTTTCAATGAATAATATTAGCGTTGTTAATATAAGCATTTAACATCTAAAATAGGTAATGTTTAAACAACGCTCTCTCAACCCTATAAAATATATTTTATAAGCCCTGCTGATGGAAAAATAGCCAAGTTTGTTTTCCCTTACTGTAGTGAATGGGCTCCATAGGCTAACATCAGGAGACTTTATTTTAATTAATAAAGTCGCAAAAGGAGCTAGATATATCAAGTTTGGTATCAAACCTGTTGTTCTAATAATTAATCCAACAACTTGCCATTGTTAGATTTATTATAACTTGTTTAGGGAAATAGTTTTAGAAGTTGCCAACTTCAGCTCAGTAGTGCCCTTTTCTGATTGGCCAGCCTCCGGCAGTCTGGCCAGGCTGCATTGATGATTTGTGAAGTGGCCTGGGCTGAATTTAAAAAAAAGTGCCTATGGGAGGAGATCTGCCTCAGCAGATGGTGAAAGGACTTGCGTGTTACTATGTAGTTAAACTTACTGCAGGGACCGGCCTACTCCTGGACATTACTCTGCTTGTGTCTGCAACGGGTGTTTTAGACTCCCTTCACTGTAACTCCCTCTCTCTCAGATCACATCTTTTTTTGGGCCCACCATTTTCCCGCCACTGTGGGGAAGTCCTGAGGTCAAGAAGGAGGTCAAAGACTTTGTGAATGGAGAGTCTGGAGGAAGGTCGGTAACTCCTCAGATGTTGCACAGGTCATGGGAACAGACCGATGTGGCTGGATGACTTGATGAACCAACCACTCTGCTGACTTGATGCTATGCAATATTTCTGCTGGAGTCGTGTGCGCTACGGATGCTATGTGTTTTCTGCTACCACAAGTGCACAGAAAATGTGGCTCCCAACAATAAAGGATCACTTTTTTGAAACTGTGATGGGGACCTCTGCTTAGTTAGGAGGTTCATGGTCACTCTATTGCTGTTTTTACCTATCTGGGTCCAGTCCCATTTGCCTGTGGGATCAAGGAATAGGGGTGCCTGCTTTTATGAAGTGGCTGGAGTGCCACCTTGTTCCCATGGGACTACCCTCCCCATAGGGTCTTGGTAATTAGCCCCACCCTGGTGATCAGCAGCAAAGTGGCCCTGGGCTCTGGCGGGCACCCAGAATGGCAAACTTCAGTGAGGATACCCAATCAACAGCTACACAGCATCCCAAATGGGAAATTCTAGTGAGGACACCTGTTCACAAAGGAAGGGTTTAATCCCTATGACTTTCTTTTTCTTTCTTGCAGTCTTACCTCAATGAATTTTTAAGGTCTGTGTGAAGTGCATGCATGTATCAGAGGGTACTTAGGTGTACTGCACATTTGCGTTTAGTGCCTGTGCAAAGGTATTTCCTCCCCCAAACGGCTATCCCTCCCTGTTGCTGATGCAACCCCATTCCCTGTTTGCCCGATGTCTCTATCTGAGGCTGCTGATGCCTTGCACTGGTTCAACTACCTGATCCCTGCTGTGGTGGTGTAGCAGTGGGCTGGTTTCGCTGAAGATGAACATAAGGTGTAATCAGATTTCTCTGATCTTGATTTTGTGGGTTGGGATTTCGTAGGACCTGGCTTCAAACCATTGACTTTTGCGCATTGTGTGCTTTTAGGTGACACTGGTTGGTCATGTGGCCCAGTGTTGTATAATAATAGCTTTGTATGGATCTTGGATGCTCCCAAGCACCTTTCTGTTTGACACTGTAGCTCCCTTGGATCTCTCTGGAGCTGTGTGGTGGAGTAGCCTTCACGACTGGGCATTTGTCTGCTTATGGCCAACTTAGCCCCCTCAAGGGCGGTCTTTCTCAGCTTATGTTGAACCAGCTTAGAATTGTCCCTCTGGGCCTGCTCCTGTTTTTCCCTTTCCTGTTTTCTTTTGTGGAAGTGTAGTATGTGTGCTTGTATCTCTCACAAGGGCTTAGTGCCCAGCCCTACTATGCTGTCCAATACGCTTTGTGTATCAGTGGGCAGTTCCCTTTTGAGGACATTATAGAAGAATATGACCTCAGGGCTTGTATCAGCCCATGATTTCCTGTCTCTTGTCCCCACCATTTTCTTATTTGCCCAGTGGGGGCTCCCTGGGTTCCGTTGATTGGAGGATTAGTGTATTCCAATGCGGGGATCACAGGTATCAGAGAAAGCACATCCATGCTTACATATGGTGGGGGAGGTGTGGGCGCCTTGTCTGCGAAAGGTGGGTTGAGGTTCTTGGCCTTGGCTTCCTCAAAGACGATCCATAGTTCCAATAATGCTTCCCGTTTGTCATACTTCTGTCCTGTATACTTTATCTGTATGTAGGTTTTAGTGTGCCCAATTGTGTTGGAGTTGAAAGTTACCTCATTAGGCCAAGAATATGTGTGTGCCTTGGCATGTGTATACAACTCATGGCAGAACTTGCTAAGTTTCTTTCTCTGAGTGGGTCACTTACTCTTCCTATGCCCTAGAGGGGCCTCCATGGTGATAGTTGGGTAGTCTCCTTTTCTTTATTTCTTTCTGTCCGGCTACTCTTTAATTTTTACATCTTTAAGAGATCTAGTTGCACATGTTCTGTCTGTAAGATTTAGGGCTAGATGTATCATAAAACTGATTTGCATTTCTTAAATAGCGAATTTTAAGAAATCGCTATTTAAGAAATGCAAAATGGTATGTATACATTTTGAGATTTGGTAATAGAGATTTCTTAAAATTCTCAAATGCAACTACCGAATCGCAAATAGAGAATGCAACCCCATTCAACCATATGGGCAGGCCCATCGGTGCAAATGGTTTTGCAATTCCCAATTTGCAAATTCCAGTTAGGAATTTGCAAATTAGGAAATGCAAATCCCAGGGTGCTGGGGGCCTAAGGCCCCCTCTGATGCACCCCCAATTTTTTTTTACAGACATGTGAAGCACACACGTGCCTTAGGGGCATGTGTGCGCTACATGTCAATTTTAAGAATGCATTTATAATACATTTTTAAAATTTGCAAATGCTTACCACCAAATTGGATTTGGTGGTAATTGAATTTCCTAAATGCTCAATCCGCATTTAGGAAATGCTTGATACATGTGCTTTGGAAATCGCAAATAGGAATTCTCTATTTGCGATTTCCTATTTAGAGAATCGCAATTTGCGATTTTCTAAATGGGGTCCCAATTTTAAGGAATCGCTATTTTTGCGATTCCTTAAAATTGCACAGCGAATGCCTTTCATACATTGTAAAAGGCATTTTTGCATTCACAAACGGCTGAATTATGCGTTTCGCACCGTTTGGGAATGCAAAAACGCTTGATACACGTGGCCCTTATTTCTCTAAACAGTTGGATTTTCTATTTTTATAGGCTTTTTTTAAATTAAAAAATACATTTTTCTTCTGTGGCGAAGAATATGTATAGGTATTGACTAGATCTACTCCGGTAGTGTGAAATATTTACAAGGGGTTTTACCATCTCTAATCTAGTAGTGGAGGACTGATACACATGGGCAGTCAATTATCTCAGTACTATCAATGTTATTCACAGAGCCATCAAAATAAACATTTAGCAAACAATGCATGAAGATTCACACCCCTAGAAAAAGTGCAATTGTTAATTCACTGCAACATTAGAAATGTGTCAACAAAATAGTGAGCATTACTTTGGCATCAAACAACAACTTTGTGTGAATTACCAGTTCTCTTCATTACACATTAAACATCAACAAAAACAAAATATTCAACATTTAGGATAAACAGTCACATTGATCTACCAGCATCACAATATCAAAACATTTCTACTCTAACTGGCAGAGGTATTAGCAGATTAGTTCCATAAATTCGGGGATCAGCCCATCTGCTAGGCTTTAGCCCTGACAACTCCCAGTGCACATTATTGCATCACTAAAGAAGGCTCTGAGATGCATTGGAATGAGGGGAGCCCGATAATCTAGTCAATACCAGCTTGTGGGAAAAGATTATAACAATTTGCGTAGAGAAAGAAAGGACTTGACTCTAGGATTATGTAACCTTTCTCTGCAAAAACATAAGCTATGCCTACTCTCTGGGATTCTAATCGTTCTAGTTCCCTAACGTCCAAATTCCTCCTATGTCACACCCAAGTGTCCTGCTTATCGTCTGTATAATGCCCAGCAGTATAAGCGAAGACACGTCTTTTAGACACCAACAGGGCTAAGAAACTGACAGCCCTGAGGTAACCTCTTCAGCCTAATAAGATTGAGATGTGGGCCCAATATCACGCAGACCCTATGAGTACTGAGCAAACACACCTCTCACTTCATACAGACACTAAGGGGGTCATTCTGACCCTGGCGGCCGGTGGCCGCCAGGGCCACCGACCACGGGAGCACCGCCAACAGGCTGGCGGTGCTCCTACGAGCATTCCGACCGCGGCGGTTCAGCCGCGGTCAGAAGCGGAAAGTCGGCGGGCTCCCGCCGACTTACCGCTGCTCGGGGGAATCCTTCATGGCGGCGGAGCGCGCTCCGCCGCCATGAGGATTCTGACAGCCCCTACCGCCATCCTGTTCATGGCGGGAAACCCGCCATGAACAGGATGGCGGTAGGCGGTGCCGCGGGGCCCCTGGGGGCCCCTGCCGTGCCCATGCCAATGGCATGGGCACGGCAGGGGCCCCCATAAGAGGGCCCCGCTAAGTATTTCAGTGTCTGCCTTGCAGACACTGAAATACGCGACGGGTGCAACTGCACCCGTCGCACCCCTGCAACTACGCCGGCTCAATTCTGAGCCGGCGTCCTCGTTGCAGGGGCATTTCCTCTGGGCCGGCGGGCGCCATAGTCTGAATCACCCCCTAACAGTGTTAAGAAATTGATTCTGCTGAGATAACCACCTTAGCTTAAGATTGAGTTATGGGCCCAACTATACTGACTGTATAATGCTCAGTGGTCCAAGTGATTGCCTTTTTTAACGCACTCATGGGATAAGTGTACCACTGTGTATCACCCAGAAGTAGACTGAATAGACACCTTATAAAACATATGTCAGCTCTATGTCACACCCAGAGCCTACGCGTACTGCTGCGTCATGCCCAGCAGTCCAAATGTTCAGCAACCAATACAACACAATATAACACAAATTTCACCCTTCCTGACACTGACTACCAAAAAGATGACTCCCTGCAGGTTATGGTTTCCTAATATGCCACATTCCAAATGCTCAGACTAAGGATCAGATGTGGTCCACAGATTCCGCAGAACTTTAAATCAATTGCGGCACCTGCTCACCTTCCTTGTTGCACAAATGTGAATCCGTCCTGGTGGGGTACTCTTCCATCGGCTGCAGTCAGGTCCGAGATGCCAATCTCTCCTATCTGGCTCGCCAACATGTTGCTTGAAATTAGATTTTACCTTAAAAAAACAAAAGACAAGAGGAGTCTAGCAGAGCAGGAGACAGTTTGTTTAATAAAACATTACCACCGGGAGAGCAGTTACAGAATCAGGTCTGAGGACTGTCTTTCAGAGTTCAACAGTTCAGGACACATTTTATACCATTCTCAGGGACCATAAAACTATAAACGAGAACAGCTGTCCTGGAGTCATGAACATAATGAGAATGCAAGTGGGCGCCCACTTGGAGTGGACACATATGTGGGCAAGTGAGTTCTTGTCCAGATGTCCAGCCTGAGGGGTGTGTGGTCACCTCATATGCCCTGTGTGTTGTGTCCTGGTTGGCTAGGTGTATCTAACTACATGTGGCATCTAATTGTATGGTGTTTTGGAATGTCTGTGTCCCTCTGGCCCTGTGCAATCTCCAGGGACTATTATAGTGTAGCTCTCTATCTTTGGGATCTTAATCTAAGTTGTCATGTGTGCATGTTTGGCTGTCGGCAAACTGTTATCCCACCTGTGACCTGTCAGTCATTAACCTTCAGGTCTGGGTCACAGAGCCTGTCTGACCAAATACCTTTGTGTTTGGATTGATGGAGAGTTCACAAAGTTGGAATCTAACAGCGGCAATGTGATTTGGTTTGAGTATGTGTTAGAAATGGGGTCTTTGGTTGACAATCAGGTTACCCCCTGTCCAACAAGGACCCTCATTCTAGTCAGGGTAAGTCACACACAATCCAAATTACCTCGTGCCTACCCTTTGGTAACTTGGCACTGAGCAGTCAGGATTAACTTAGAAGGCAATGTGTAAAGTTTTTGTGCAACAATCATGCAATAACACAGTATAACTCCACAAAAATACACCACAGAGTGTTTAGAAAAATATATAATATTTACCTGGATAAATGCAGGTCAAGACGATCAAGAATCAATAAGTATAAGTTGGAATATCCGTGTAAAAATGAGATAAAGTGTCTTTAATCTTTAAAAAGCAATAAGTGTCTCTACCAAGCACAAAGTACCTGGTTTGCGTTCAAATTCTCTGCAAAGGGCCGCAGAGGAGGAGATGCGTGGAAAAGGGGGGGGATTTTTTCTGGCACACACAGACGATGCGTCTGTGAGTTTTCATGCAGGTCAGGCTTTGCGTGGATTTCTGGTGCATAGACCAGGATCCTTTTCAGGTTACGGGCTTTGCGGACACCCCGGGACGATGCGTTGAAATCCTGGGCATACAAGACGAAGTCACAGGAGCTTCGTCGATCCGGTGGGCAATGCATGGAAATTTCTACAGCGCGGCAGGCGCTGTGTCGCTTCCTCTCAGGAAGTCCGGCTGCATCATTCCAGCTCAGCTTTGCGTCGATCCAGTGGGCCATGCGATCTTCTCTTGCGAAGTCAGTCTGCATTAATCTGGTTCAATGTGCAGTGATTTTCTCACCGCGATGCAGGCTGTGCATCGAATTTTCACCGCACTAGGAGTTCTTTTGCAGGATGAAGTCTTTTTGGTCGTGAGACTTCAAGGAACAGGAGGCAATCTCTATCCAAGCCCTTGGAGAGCATTTCTCAGCCTAGCCGGAGGGCAGCAAGGCAGCAGGGCAACAGAGGGGCAGCAGTCCTTTGCAGAAAAGCAGTCGGATGAGTCCTTTGGGCAGCCAGGCAGTTCCTCTTGGCAGGTTGCAGATTCTAGTTCAGAGATTCTTCTCCAGTGGTATCTTGTCCAGAAGTGTCTGAGTTGGTAGGGTCAGAGAGCCTGCTTAAATGCCCAAATGTGCCTTTGAAGTGGGGGAGACCTCAAAGAGTGGCTTAGAAGTGCACAAGGTCCCCTTTTAGTTCCATCCTGTCTGCCAGGGTCCCAGTCAGGTGTGTGGCAGTCCTTTTGTTTGAGGGCAGGCTACTGTCCTTTGACATGTAAGTGTCAGGCCCTCCACCCTCCCAGCCCAGGAAGACCCATTCAATATGCAGATGTGTGCAAGTGTGACTGAGCATCCTGTGTTGGGGTTTTTCTGAGTGGAATGCACAAGGGAACTGTCAACTAACCTAGCCAGACATGGATTATAAGACACAGAAGGATTTAAGGGCAGAGAAATGCACACTTTCTAAAAGTGACATTTCTAAAATAATAATATTAAATCCAACTTCACCAGTCAGCAAGATTTTGTATTACCATTCTGGCCATACTAAATATGACCTTGTTACTCCCTTCCGATCTAAAGCTACCACTCAAACAGTATATATGGGTAGCCCTGATGTTAGGCTATGAAAGGAGCAGGCCTCACAGCAGTGTAAAAATGACTTTAAGAGTTTTACACTGCCATGACATATAAACTGCACAGGTACATGTCCTGCCTTTTATCTACATACCACCCTGCCCTATGGGTTACCTAGAGCCTACCTTAGGGGTGACTTATATGTAGAAAAAGGGGAGTTTAAAGCTTGGCAAGTACTTTAAATGCCAAGTCGAAGTGGCAGTGAAACTACACACACAGGCCTTGCAATGGAAGGCTTGAGGCATGGTTAAGAGGCTACTTATGTGGGTGGCACAATCAGTGCTGCAGGCCCAGTAGTAGCATTTAATTTACAGGCCCTGGGGACATGTAGTGTACTTTACTGTGGTCTTACAAGTAGATTAAATAAGCCAATTGGGTATAAACCAATATCAACATTTTTTAAGGGAGAGAGCATATGCATGCTAGCACTGTTTAGCGGTGGTAAAGTCCTAAAACCAGCAGAAACAGTGTCCAAAAAGTAAAGGGAGGCAGGCAAAAAGTTAGGGGTGACCACCCTAAGGCTTTCAGGTCTAACAGTATGAAAATGGATTGCTCATATAAAAAGATATTAGGCTAGGAATTTTTACAGAGAGTGCCAGGAATAAATGTCGGACAAGACAGATATCCACTTTGTTCCCAGGTTTAAAAAGTGCCAGGGAAGTTATGCATTCCCTTCATTTACAAGGTCTGCATGTTGTTTGTTTGATGCCAATCCTAAAAGAATGTAATGATTTAAATAATGATTTAAATATGGAAATGTTATGAATGAAAAATGAAGAAATTACCTCACAAAGGTTCATTGAAACTCATGGAGCAAATACTCCTAAAACAAACACTCTATCTACTACATTAATAAATATGGAAAAAATCTGTGTTACAAACACTGGATTAGAAAAATATTTATGTGCAAAAATACATATGTTATTTCACAGTTCAATTTGGATGTAGAACAATGACCTGTGAATGAAGCAATGGGCTGTATAGTTAAACGTATACCATACAATCAAATGTGACAATATTAAGGACCCCAAACACATTGCAAGAACAATTGTAAGATTTTTATTTATAAAGGACTTATATTCAGAAAGAACAATTTCCTTTATGTTTAGCTGATGCTGTTACTATCCATAAATCTTAAGGTTTAAGCTTGGATTGTGCATCAGTTAACATTGGCTTACCTGGTTTTAGAGAGTGTATGGCATATGTTGCTTTATCCAATGTGAAAAGTTGACAAGGACTACGTAATAAACATGTGGATGACACCAACATGTATGCAAACTCTTCTTGTGTATGAGAATATCATTGTTTAAGGCAGATATATTTCCTTCACTTGGTTAATATACAATAGCGTGTAAACCTAAAATATATCTGAAAAAAAAAGAAAGCTTCAAAATTGTTGAGGCTTTAGAAAATGTTAAGCCATGTAAAAAAAGAAGACAGAAAACGACTATAAGCTTTCAGTTTAGTAACACTAGTGGGATTAACTATTATAGTAATTCTATTATTAATTTGCTATTATATTTACCTTTAATGAAAACCTTAATTTTGGAAAACACAGATAAGCCTTTTCTAACACTGTTACTAATAAGCATTCTGGACTTTAGTACAACAAACAATTGTGCCAAGTGGTTTCAGAGACATAGTCAATATTTGTAAAGAAACAGTTCACTTCTCACTGAAAGAGCAACAAGATGCCCAGGAATTTTGTATAGATATTCCTGAAATACTAGCAAATTAGGCTTTTCCTCATCCTGATCTTTTTGCTATAAGATACCATTGGGAACATGAACACTACCAATGTTTAAATGCTTTCTCAACAGTGATGGAATTTGAAAGATTTGTATATCTTCCTATCCCTGATTGTAAATCAAATTTACTTTAAAAACTGATACATCAAGCAGTGCACTCTAACTTTTGTGCAAACTGTGCATTTCACCTTGTGTGAACAGTTGCATTAGCTATGCAGAATATGTATTTATGTGTAATGATACAAAGAAGTGCTCCAGATTTTGCAAAGATGAAAACCATAATTATCGATTTTACTGCTACTCAAATTTCTATCTGGATGTGCTTTTACTTAATAATTGCAACAATTTTCCACCATGGAGAACACACGTTTTCTGGTCATTACACCATGTATTTAACAAAGGGTGGACTGAATGTGATGGCACTAAGTTCACCTTTAAAGACAGATTGCTGAAACACTCAATAAACTGCTACATGATTATACTGACTCCTAAATTTGAATTGCATGTTAAGAAATGAATGTTTTTTAAATACGGAGTACACATACTCTGAAGTGAAATGAAATAAGGTATTTATAAAGTGCACTGTCACCTAAAAAGAGCATTCTAGCACTTATTCGGATATCCTACTGAGTGCTACTGAGTGCTAAACCGGAAAAAGGAACATTAGAATTTAAAGACTAGGATCAAAACCAACCATACGGACATTCGTTCAGTCATTTGCAAACATCAACAGTTAAAGATAACAGTAAGGTTTTCAATCATTTCTTAAACACTGATTCATTCTCAATGAATCTCAATGACCTTGGAAGCTGGTTCCAGGCTTACAGGTTTTTAGGAGGATAACAGTGAGCAATAATAAGCTCCCAGTGAATGTTCAAGAAACTCTCCCCTGTCACAATAACTGGCTGGCAGTAGAGACAGTGTGTTGCAATATGTTGCAGTCCCGGCATATGGCTCCACAATGTTCCTCTGCTGCAGAAGATGATTCACCTCAACATGGGAGTCAGCTGCATGGACGATGATTCGGGCAGAATTAGAAGCCTGTGTTTGGGCTTCATTCTCAACTGCAGAAGTGGACGGAACAGGTGCAGATGCTACCTTCCCAGGTGCAGCAGATGTTCCATGGTCAGGTTCAGCCAATTCCAGGTTGTGCCTTCCTTCAGCCTAGGTCAAATGGGTTGCATGCATAGTGCTCAGCTGCTTGCTTATTCCCACTGTTCCAATGGATTACTGCTGCCCAGTCCAAATAAGATGACTATTCCATAAGCAACAAGTCATGAGCCATATATTTTCTTTCTTCTCATGAGGTGGAATGAGAAGAATTGCCAGACAACAGCTTCTTTGAGCTTCTTCTGCCGCTCCAAAGCCCCCTCTTTCTTTGAATCCCCCCTCTTCATCTTCCAATCAATGTGCAGCTGTTGCAGGAGGTTCACCTCCTTGACCCATCTCACCAAAAACTCCAAAAAAGCAGAAGCAACTGTCCTGGTTGAGTAGAAAACAGTTTAAAACCAGCACAAAAAGATTCCAAAATACAAATGCCTTTCTAGTGGCTGGAAGAAACTTCTTCCAGCCTATCAGATTTGTTTTACACTCACAGAGTTCCACATTACTCCAGAGATAGTACAGCGGTAACGGCGAAACGCCAAACAAAAAGGGGAACACTGCCTACTTTCACAACAATAAAAACACATATTAGGTAAGTAGATGTTTTGCTTTACTGCTGACTGCGCCAAAATACACACACTGAGAAGAGTCGAAAAGATTCTGTGGAATGCACCTCTTAATCTGAAGAAGACATTTATTATATAGTTTTGCAAGGCTTGTGAAGGAAGGCCTGTATAACCGAAAGTGTATGTTTAAAATGTGCAACAATGAAGTAAGACCATGTACAGAGAATCTTCAATCTTTACACGGCAAATATATAAATGCAAAGATATATTGATATATGTATATATATATATATTCATACACAATGCAAAACAAATAATTAATAAAAATGCATCACTGTAGCGCCTGTCTTGTGCTTCATCTTTCTCCTGCCAGCAAGTCATTGACCCCGGTTTGACCGCAACGAGAACTCTACCCTCCCGGGCAAAATATCAGGCATTAGACGTCTAAATCCCGACTGAGGTCTCTGAATCTCCCACTGTTGACCTGGGTCTCTTATATACCTTAAACAAACGAGGAAGGAGTTTCTGGGAAAAAAATCTGCCCACTCTGCAAGCAGTATTAAAAAATGCTGGCTATTTTAGGTAAGCTTTGAAATAACCACATCGGAACTTGGCAATAATTCCACGGTGTCTTTCCCAAAACTAAACCGTTCCCTGCTGTACCATAAAAATCATTCTAGTACACACTTATGTTGCTGACTGACTCCTCCACATTATGTTCTCAACCTTCGGTGAGAAAAGAACACGCAGAATAGAAAACACATTGCAAAACATGATTGTACGGAAAACTACTTGCACCTTTAACATGGCAGTGAAGCTAAGGCTAAGCTGAATACAAAATGGAGTCTGTAACTGGTGACCTCTAATGTGACAGTGGACAGCTAAGCCAAATGCTAAGTGGTGCAGTACGAAGTCAGTGGTCAAAACATAAATATGACACAGAAGACAACTTTTTAGATTTAGCCCCTCTAAAAACCCAACAAATTTACAAAAACAAAGGTTACAAATTAGTTATAGTTAGGGGTTATTACATTACTTCACTAATGCATTTAAAGTACATAAACAATAGAAATACCATAGTTATAGTTTTCTATTTCTGACTTTTATATAATACTTTATTATAGAAAGTATACTACGATCCACATTTTCAAACAACATATAAACATCACAGATACATTTGAAGAACTATAACTCACCATATATTGAGAAAGAGTGATTTAAAAAATTGTATATCCATATATATTTTAATAAATAATTTGTACCTTGATATATGTTGTATGAAGGGTTTCTTCAATACTGTAAACAATGATGTAACATTGGCGAGTTGTAGTTCTTTAAATGAATCTGTGACTGTTATATGCAATTTGAAAATGCGGACAATAGGATACTTTCTATAGTAAATTGCTAATTGAATGTCAGGTATAGAAAACTATAACTATGGCATTTCAATCAGTCAATTAAGTAGATCTAAAAAGCTTGGCTAATCACACCTGAGGGTGTCTTGGCACTGCGATCCTTGCTGCTTAGGGTGGGATTAAATGAACAACCAGGTCTTGAGTGCCTTCTGGAGTTCTAGGCGGTGGCGGTTGTGAGGTGCAGGGGGAGTTAATTCCAGGCTTTAGCTGAGAGGTTGGAGAAGGAGCGTCCTCCACAGTTGCTTTAGACAAAGCAGTGGGTGTGCATGATGGTGAGGGAGGTGGAGGGCAGGTGATTGGAGGGTTGGTAGAGGTTCAGGCATTGATTGATGTTGGCTGGTCCTTGGTTGTGCAGTGCTTCAAGGTGTGGATCAATACGTTGAATTGGCATCTCTTCTGTATGGGGAGCCAGTGGAGTTTCTTGAGGTGTGGGGTGATGTGGGTACATCTGGGGAGGTCAAGGATGAGTCTGGCTGTGGCCTTCTGTATGATTTGCAGTCTCTTTAGGAAGAGAGTGAAGATTCCTACGTAGTGTGTGTTGCTATAGTCCTGGCTGCTAATAACTAGGGCTTGACTGACAGTGTCAGTGCTTGGTGTTGATGGGGAGACATTTTCCAGAGCATGTGAACATTGAGGAAGCAGGTGGCGGTGACTGCATTGATCTGGGTTTTCATGGTGAGTCTGTTGTCCAGGATAATGCTGAGGTTAAAAGCATAGTCTGCCAGTGTAGGTGAGAGTCGTAGTTCCGGGGACCACCAGGCATGATTTCACAGAGAAGTGTTGTTGCCAAAGATCAGCCCTTCTGTTTTGTCTGTGTTGAGTTTCAAACAGTTGTTTTTCATCCAGTCCATGATGCTTGACATGCACATGTGGAAGGGGAGGGGTCTTCTAAGAGCAAGAGGATGAGCAGGGTGTTGTCTGAGTAGGATATGATGTTCAGTCCATGGGTGCTGGTGAAGTTGGCCAGGGGGTCATGCAGGAGCAAAACAGAGTGGGGTTGAGGGATGAACCTTGAGGAATGCCACTGATTGTCATCTTGGGTTAAGAGGTGAATGGTGGCAAGCTGACACTCTGGCATCCTCTGGTGAGGAAGGAGGTGATCCATTTGAGCGTGTCTCCTTAGATTCTGATGAGATGTAGTTTTTTTATCAGAGTGTTGTGGGATACAGTGTTGAACACTGCTGAGAGATCAAGGAGGATCAGGGTTGCTGTTTCTCCTTAGTGGGGGAGGTCTCAGGAACTACAGGCTATTACCTTTTTACAGGAGTGAAATGGGCACAAAGTAGTTCCTCACTTCCCTGTGATTAAAGCAGACCATAAAAATGATCACATCTGACCCTTTGGGATGAAGGGACAAAGCTTGGTGAAGGAGGCCACCAGTCTCCTACTGGGCGGCATTGATGTTGTCTTTCCAGCTTCTGGAAAATAAATAACATGACTTAGAAATAGAGCTAGAATATGCATGAATAAGGTTGTTTATAATGTGACCCACTCCCACATACCCAATGTCCCATTCTCCCTTTAATAAAATGGGTGGTTCCTTTTGGCTGAGTCCACTATTTGCTATAACTACGGAACAGAATTGTTAATTCATAGAAATCATACAGGGAAATATGTTCCATATATAGTAAAGATCATGAGCTACCTTAACAACAATTCCTCTCAGGATTCTAATTCAGTATTACGCAGACTACACACTCCACTGCTTAAGGGGAAAGCACAGCTGGGCGCACAACACAGCCTGCACGGAGTGCCCAGCAGTACACACCCAGAAGCCCCTCCCACAGGTTTGGATTTATCAGGATATCAACAATGAAAGAGGGAAAGAAGGTGGGGCATGTACGTGACACGCAGACTCCCAAGTCCAATCCTTGGGTCCATATCCCTTCCAATGAATCAAATAAAAGAGTCTGTGATGTACATGTGTGGGGTCCACGGTTGCCTCTACTTTGAATTCTGTTTCGTTATCCACCATAATAACTGGAGGTTTAGTAGGAAGTGCCATTCCCGGGCTTTTCACAAAGACACATGAAAAGCAGGGTGTGGAGGTCAGTCAAATTTTTATGGTGACATCATTGATCCTCTTGATAATCAGATGAGGGCCTATGTATTGTGGTTGAAATTTCCATGGCCTCTTCAAATGAAGGTGTCATGCAGAGAGCCATACTTGATCTCCCACTTAATAACCGGGACTGGCTCTTCGATGTTGATCTGCATTTTCTCTATGCATCAGCGTTTCTTGCTCTAAATTGGTTTGTGCTGTGTTGGAGAACCTTTATATGTTCTACATAATTCTGGACTGCTGGAACCTCAGTAGCATGGGTGGTAGAAAGCAACAGAAAATGGGGATGCAGACTGGGTTACCTTGGTAGAACTGTGTTGTGTATTATTATAGGCAAATTCTGCAGCCCAAAGTACTTTGTCCTAATCTGTAGTATCACTCAATACTTGGCACCTAGTGTATTGCTCTAAACATTGATTCACCCTTTCTGTCTGTTTGTGGGTAGTAACCAGTAGACAAGTGGATGTCGGCCTGTAATATCCCACGCAAGGCTCACCAAAACCTTGAAATAAATTGAGGACCCTGATCGGACAAAATTATGGAAGGTAGACCATGAATACATACTATGGATTGTAAAACGACATCTGTGAGCGTCTTAGAAATAGGCAAAGCTGATGATGGTAACATGAGCCATTTTAGAAAACATGTCTCCTGTGACAATAGCCTTAGTATAACAGTGGTCTGTTTTGGGTAGTTCCACTACATAACCTAGGGACTGTATATGCCATGGGTGTGGAGGAGTAGGTAAGGAGTCTAATAGGCCAGCAGGTGCTTGTTGATTTGTATTCAGATCACATATAGCACATCTTTGTACCAAGTGTTTTGTATCAGTCACAAGTGTGGGCCACCAAAAACTATGCCTAGTTGATTCTAGTGATTTCTTTTCTCCAGGATGCCCTGCCAGTAAATTATTATGACGCCAGTATAATGCCTGCAGATGTAAGACTGTAGTGGAAACAAATAGACTATTCTGTACAAAAGTCATATCATTTATAATCTTATGGTCTTGTTTATGTAGGATCTCTTGTGCTTCTCTGCTTTGCTGTGCTTCATCTACATCTGTCAAAAAGGATTTTTCAGTTATTACAGTCCCTAAGATAAGGTCAGAGGGTATGATTGGATGACTTTCAGATTCTTGTTCCTCTACTTCATGTCCTAAATGGGACAATGCATCTGCTTTCCCATGCTGTATACCAGCTTGGAAATGGATTACAAAATCATAGCCAGTAAGAACTGGGTCCAGCATAACTGTCTCATAGATAGAGCCTTAGCAGACTTCAGGAATTTTATGGTTTTTTGTGATCAGTGATGACAGTGATAGTATGCAAAGTGCCCATCAAATAATGATACCATTCCTCAAAGGCCTTCTTGATGGCAAGGAGCTCATTGTCACTGACAGAATAATTTACTTCACCTGGACAAAGTTTGTGAGAAAAATAAGCTTCTGGGTGAAGTTGACCCGTTTCTTTGTTTCTCTCTGATAAGACCCACCCCCAACTGCCATCTGAGATACATCTCCTCTACAATAAATGGTTATGAAGTGTAGGTATGTTGTAGAATGGGGGAATTAATAAACACCTTTTTTAAATGCTGGAAAGCCTGTTCGACTGTATCAGGCCTATTAGAAACTGCTTCTGTTTTTTAGCAACTATGTTATGGTGGGTACCAACGTGAAAAATTATCTATAAATCTCTGCTAAAAGTTGACAAACTCAAGAATGCTTTGTACTTCTTTCACAGTTTTAGGAGACTTCTGTTGCACAATAGCTGTGACCTTTTGCGTGTCCATACTAACCCCTAGTGAACAGAGAACATTTCCCAAAAAGGAAACTTTTGAAGTATGAAGCTCACATTTCTCCAATTTAACAAAGAGCTTATTGTCTAGTAACTGTTGCACCACTGCTCTGATATGTTTCTCATGTTCTGTCATGGATGGGAAGTATATTAAAACGTCATAAAGATAAGGCACCACACACACACATATAAAAAAATCCTCAACATTTGATTTATGAATAGCTGAAAGGCAGCAGGGGCGTTAAAAAAAACAAATGGCATCACTAAGTATTCACACAAACCAAACTCACTACAAAATGCCATTTTCCACTCATCCCCCTCCCTCACTCTCACCAGATGATAGGTCCCTCTCAGATCTAATATATATATATATACATATGAGTGAAGATCATCATGAACTGCCTTAACAACAGTTCCTCTCAGGATTATAGTTCAGTATTAATGGCAATTATTGTTTTCAATTAATGTGATTCTCCTGGTGAATATATAGAGTTCAAGAGTGCATCGACATTATTCATAATTTAGTTTTAAATCAAGATTCATCTCCTTCTATGTCAATGTTCATCAGTTCATCAAATTATACATTAAAAATATGCGTTCCTCCTTGACTTTGTCAAATAGTTGTCAGGTCATCAAACGTTAAGTAAATAATAAGACGATAAGTATTTTTTGTCCTTGTTTGTTTTAGGAAAAAAAACAATTATGCTTGAATACACTGATTCCATCAGAAAAGAAAAAACAATCAGATCAGTTTCAGTTACACTTATCACAGTTTGCAATAATGTTGCTAAAATTGAAGAGCTTGCCCCATTAGTAATGTTCCTTGTTTGATTTGTGTTTTGCAGGTCACTGAGAGGTCAGGAGTGATAATTCTGAGGAAGTAGGAACCCAACAAAGCTGGCACCAGAGGATGAAGCTGCCGAATATAGCAGGAATGGAGGATGTCATGCAGTTGGACGAGGTGGAAGCGCAAGGCCGAAGGAACGCAAAACAACAATAGGAGACACCAACGCCCACAGGTAAGAGCAGGTGAGTACGGGAAAGGATGCACTATGATGAGCAAGCATCCCAGTGCAGTGCGCAGCCTTAAAGGCTACAAGCTCCACCCTTTAAAGAGACTGCTCAGCCAGGCACAAAGCCTGTGCTGTGAACCCGACAGGAGGGTTCTGATATTATCGGTGGCAGCAATCAGGGCTGTTTCGATGCTTTGCTCAGTGTGGAGTCTGGATTGGGAGGAGTCCAGAAGATGGTTGTTCTCCAGGAGTTCTGTGAGTTGGCGGTTGATTACTTTTATGAGGTCTTTGGTGGGGAAATGGAGCAGAAAGATGGGGTGGTGGTTGTTGAGTTTGCCTCGGGTAAGCAGATGTTTTTTTGAGAACGAGTTCACTTCTGCATATTTCCATTCTTCAGCGAAGGCAGCTGTTGTGATGCAGAGGTTGAAGAGGGTGGTCAGCTCACTGCGAATTGCCTTGATTCCAAGGTTGAAGATGTGGTGTGAGCTGGGGTGTAGGGGGGTCCTGAGTGGATGGAGTTCATGATGTCTGGTGGGCTATGTGGTGAGCTGGTCCCAGGTGATGAGTGGGTGGTATGGGCTAGGTATTGCGGGAGCAAGGTGGCCGGTGAGGTTGGAGTGACTGTCCTGGGGTTCAAAGTTCTTATAGAAAGTGGGGATCTTTTTGTGAAGAAGTCCACAAGGGGATCTTCAAGTTCCTGGGAAGGGGTGAAGACATCTTCTGTGGCTGAGGGGTTGGAGAACCCTCTGATGATGCTGAAGAGTTCTTTGCTGTAGTTGGAGCTGACTTTGATGCAGTCTGCCAGGGTGTTTTTATTTCTTTTAGTAGTTGGTAGTAGAGATTAAGAGCTGTCTTGAAAGTGGCTCCATCTGCGGATTCCTTGCTGGTGCACCAATTTCTTTTTAGTTGCTTCCAGTTGCATTTTGAGGTTCTAAGCTCCTTGGTGTACGGTCACTTGTTGTGCTATCTGGCCTGTTTCACTGAAAAAACAAAAGATTACAGAGACGTTATATTTAGCCTCACATTTTAAACATACCAAACTATAAAAATTCACCTGTCATAGTTAGAGTTATCTCCAGTAACTATAACTCCTGCCCTAAAGTAACTATAACTCCCACCCCCACCATGCACAGTTTTTTCCTCAAAACGTTTACTGCAAATATCACATTGATATTATAAGTGAAGTTATCAAAGACGTCATGAGTGTCGTAATTTGTGGCCCACACAAACACTCGCACACCCACTTACACACCCACTCACACAGTCACTCAACCACTTATACACCCACACAACCACTCACACACCCACTCACAGACCCAAAAAAACACTTGCATACCTACTCACAGACCTACACAGCTACTCATATACCCACTCGCAGATAGACTCACACATCTACTTACATACCCACATAACCACTCACACACACACCCATACAAACATACACACATGTACTCACAGACCCACACAACCACTCTCACACGCATTCCCAGACCCCACACAAGCACTGACACTTGCACTCATACACTCTCTCATACAGTCACACACCCACTTACCTGCGAACACAACCACACACACCCAGTCACACACCCATACAGCCACTCACACACCCACTCACAAACCCACACCATGAAGTTAGCTGCATGCCAAGCCAGGCCCTGTGGCTAAGACCCCACTGTGCTCAGACAAAGGCCATGCCCAGCAGCGGTTGATTTAACTCATGGTAATTAAATATGACTTTACTTTAAAAAAAATCCTAGCACTTCACAGAAACAAAGGTTACCATGAATTTTATAGTTAGGAAATATAATTTAAAAAATGTTAGAAATTCATAAAAAAAGCCAAAGGTTAGTTACAGATTTTACACAAACAAAACCATAGACTCAGCAGTTCTAGTTATACGTATTTCAAGAAACTATAACTTGCACTCCAAGGTAAGTATACCTTGCACCATATTGGTGTAATTCCATTTAGTAGTTTTGGAGATATTTAAGGTTAAAATAAATTGATATCTAGGAATGTGGATCCAACTGTCCCCATGCTGATACCTGATTGGCTGCCAAGACCTCAACAAGGAAGTGTTGGCAGCCATAAGAAAGAAAGAAAATGTGCCAGTGTAGGGACAACGTGAGCCTCTGGATTTGGTGCAGGTGTGCCTAAGGGACCCCGCCAGGGTTAAAACGCATTTTTTTTAAAACAATTCTCAAAAATATCTGAGGATGGATGCACAAGTTTTTCAGTTTTTTTTTTTTTTTTAAAGAGCTGCCTATGGCCCTTTTATTTTATTTTGCCCCTGGGTGGGCCAGGTCCCAGGGGCATTGGGGGCTTAAAAAGGAGGGGGCACACAGGCCCCCTTCCTATGGCTTATATTAGCCACAGGAACCACCACCTCCCTTTGGGGATGATGTAAAAATATCCGGGGGGGGCGCAAGGCCCCCCTGCACCCTAGGGACCATCACCTCCCAGGTGCAAGACACATTTATAATAGCAAGCCGGGTCCTGTGGCTATGACCACCTCCTGGGGCTAAGTTTCTATCATATGCAGGGGGCAGTCCCCCCTGTGCTCCATGGACCACTACCTCCCCAAGGCAATTCATTCAAATTAAGGGGGGCCATGAGGCCCCACCTCAGACCTGGGGACTGTCACCTCCCCAGGGCTGAAATAAAATATTGAAGGGGGTCTGTGGTGGACCCCAGGGGACCACCAGCTCTCCAGTGCTAAATCAAACATTGGGAGGGCCACACAGCCCCTCTCATTGAGCCAATAATGGCTCTGGGGATTGCCACCTCCTAGTGCCAGCTCCTGCTACGTCCCAGGGCACCCACTCCTGGGACAAAGCTGTTTTCTCTGACTTAGCATGAGCTTTGACAACTCCTGCCAAGTCAGAGCAAACACTCTGGTTACAACAAGCCAGAGATGTCAAAGTGCTCTTGCCTGCTGGAAGCGGAGGTTTCATCACTTTCCCTGCCCACAGAGATGCGGGCAGGGAAAGAGATGAAATGATTGCTCTTGCACACAGGGACCTGCATGTTTAGCAGCTCCCTGTGTGCAAGAGCAGTGCTAACTCCCACAGGAGGCAGGGCGCTGGTGGTGCCACAGTGGCCTTGAGGCTCCTCCCAGCGGTCTCCATCATGCACACTGGTTACCCTGGTGGGCACACAGGAGACATGGCCTGGCCCCAAGGGATGGGGTTTCTGGGGCCTAATTGGCCCAGGGAGAGGGATCACACAGCCCCCCCTCTGTTTACTTGGCAATTCCATATTAAAAAATTATTTGAAATCCTACTCAGACACTCACGCATCCACTCACAGACCCACTTAGAAAGTCCCTCATGCAGTCACAGACCCACTCAGAGACTCATGCACCAACTCACAGACCTATTTAGAGACCCATGCACACACTCACAGATCCACTCAGACATTCATGCACCCACTCAGAGACCCACAAAGACTCTCACATTACCACTCACAGACCCACACAGACACTCCAACATCCACTCACAGAGACACTCTCACACCCAATCTCACACCCACAGACACCCTGCTACACTTTCTCTCACACCAAGACAGATACTCTTACACCCACATAGACCCTCTCACACCCACTCTCATACCCAGACAGACACTCACACCCAGAGATATCCTCTCACTCCCAGAGAGGCAGGCTCTGTGGCCAACCCCCACTATGTGTGGCCACATGTCATGCAGGGAACAGGGTTGGATAGTTATAGGGGCTGGAATATATGTATTCACTTAAAAAAACAAAAGTTACAGGGATATTATAGTTAGGTTTTGAATTTACTCACACAAAACCATAGAAATTCAGCAGTTATAGTTAAAGTTATCTCAAGTAACTATGACCCATGCCCTAAGGTAACTATAACTTGTGCCCCTTCCATGCAGAGTTTTTTCTTCAATAATTTGACTGGTAATGTTTCACTGATATTTTTATTGACGTTATAAAAGTTGTCATGAGTGCTGTTATGTCTACGGGAATTAGCAGTGCATGGTGAGGGTGCGAGATACAGTTACCTTAGTTACCTTAGTTTATAGTTATTTGAAATTGAAATCTCTCATATACATCTTTATATATATATGTTTTAAGATATGTCATAATCAACATTGAGAACATATTAAATAAAAAAATAAAAAAGATAAAAATGAATTTATCAAAATAACAATAAATCAAATAATCATGAGGGAAAAGCAAAGCCCTGATTGGCTGTCGCATTGGCTGAGGTAGTGGGAAAGGAAGAGTGTGAAAACACATAAGGCGTCAGCATACAGGTATCCTGACCCCATAGGACACATAGAAGGGTCCCTTTGGACCCTCTTCGGGAAAAAAAATGCCCAATTTTGTTTTGCCTGATCCACGGATCACGCAGTGGATCTGCAGATCCAGAGAAAAATTGAAAATAAAAACACTCACTGCATCTAACTCCATGCTGCGCACGGCTATGGGCCACTTGGGTTTGGGTGCGTGCAGGAGGGTTTGGCCACCAGGCCTGGCCATAAGTCAGGCTCTGTGGCTAACCCTATGTGCATGACTGAAGGTCGTTTTTTGGTACCGTTTATAATCAACGTGTTTGCGTGCTTTAAAAAACCAAAGAACTTCACCCAACAAATCAAAGGTTACAGGTCACTTGTGCCCTCACCAAGCACGGCTAATTACACCACATATTCCATCATTAATGACACCTTCTATGTCATCATTGATATTATCACTGCAAAATTCGTAATAAAATTATTGAAGAGAAACATGTGCAAGGTGAGGGCGTGAGTTATAGTTACCTAGGGCGTGAGTTATAGTTACTTGAGTTCACCAGAACTGTAACTGCTGAATTTCTATGGTTTTGTGCAAGTAAATTCAGAACCTAACTATAACATCCCTGTAGTCTTTATTTTTTTTCAGTGAAAAAAGTTACAGGTATATTTACTATATATATAATTAGAGTGAGGACATAGTTTCAATAGAAAAAGTTTTTTTGTTTTGCTAATAAATTTGGCGCCGTTGGATGTATTTTCACCAAGTTTTTCCCCAGAAAGCGCCGTTTTTGTTATTTGAATTTATGTGAATCAATTTAGCAGTTTTTGAGAAATTAAAGAAAAAACACATTTGTATATATGGGGACACAAAGGCTCAGTGAGCCCTCTTGATCTCATGCTGAGATTTGATTAGCTGCCAACACTTCAACAAGGAAGTGTTGGCAGCCATCTTGGGACTCGGCTTCAGCCAAGTCCCAGATAAAAAGATTAAAAAAGAAAAAGTGGTAAGGTTAGGGACACCCTGATTTCTTAGCTCTGGTGCTGGGGTCCCAGAGGGACTCCCTAGAGCAAATAAGCATTTTTTTGTAAATTATAAAAAAACTCAAAGAAAAAAACAAGAGCGGACTCCAGCTCTTATTTTAATGAAGCACAAAGGCCAGGACCAAGGGCATGTCAAAAATAAGGCGGGGACGCATGGGCGTCTCCCTCCTGAGCTTACTGAAGCCCCACGGACTGCCACGTCCTAGGGCCGATTATTGCATTGAATGCAGGGAGCTTCCCTGTCTCCCGGGGCAAAATGCTTAGGTGGGTCTTGTCGACTCCCTCATGCCCCAGGGACTGCCACCTCCCTGGGGCCAAATATAGAATGAAAAGCGGGGGGCACCCCCCAAAAAATAAATTATGGTCCCAGGGGATGGGGTCCCCTGGGAAAGGATGGGCCTGGGGAGGGGGACCCCCCAAAAAATAATATATTAATGGTGGGTACTGGGGCATGGGGTCCGCGTCATCATGCCAAGTGGCCCATCTCCCCCCCAAAAGAAATTTAGAGGGCTGGACCACAGGGAATGAGATCCCCGGGCCAAAATCAGCTATGGGAGGGGGCGCATGCTACCCCAAAAATAAATATATTAACACTGGGCCTGAAGGATGGGGTCCCTGGGCCCAAAATATGTCATATGGGCCACATGGAACTGCGGCCAACTCCCTCTGCGGATGGCCAAAGGCCGTGTGCAGCCTGGGGTTGGATGGTTAGGGTGGATGGCCGCAGACACTGGCTGCAGGCCAGGCCCTGTGGCCAACCGCCACCATACGCTGCGGTGGGTGGATTAAGGTAAAGTAATGAAAAGTACTTTACAATAACTATAGAAGTTCACTGAAAAAAGCCAAAGGTCACAAGGGCGTCATAGTTAGGGAATAAAAATTTACAAAACATAGAAATTCACTAAAAAATCAAAGGTTTCAGGGACGTTAAAAAAAGGCTCATTTTTTAACGTATGAAACCATAGAAATTCACCTGCTATAACTAGAGTTATCTCGAATAACCATAACTTGTGCCCTAAGGTAACTGTAACTCTCTCTCTAACAATGCCCTGCTAATTACCCCATAAATTATGGCACTCGTGACATCTTTCATAACATCATTGATACTATCAATGTAATTTTTGCAGTAAAATCTTTGATGAAAAAACTGTGCATAACGGGAACACAAGTTATAGTTACCTTAGGGTATACATATACATGTACATAATTTATAAGACTTACACTTCATTGGATTCAACTGCTGTGTTCAATGGTTTGGATTGATCAGTCATCCGGGTGCCGAGAAAAAGGTGGAGTCCCAAAACACTGTTTCCCCATTTTAAGTCAATTGGATTTTTTACATATTTGAACACGACTACAGCCCGAACCGCTGAACGGAATTACACAAAATTTTAAAGAAAGCTAGCTCTTGGTCCAGAAAAAGTCCTTTTTGTGATTTGGTGTAAATCCATTCAGTAGATATTAAAGGGTAAAACATATAGATATCTGGGCATGTGGATGCTCCGTGGATCCTCTGCGGATTCTCAAGCAAAAGCAACAATCTAATTGGCTGTCCACAAATTGTAAGTGAATTTGCAGCTGTCATTTTCTTTTACCAGGGAATGGTCCCCGTGGCCATAATTGGGGCTGCAATGGAGATAAAGAGGTCAGGGTAGAGGTTCTCTGATCCCATGGTAATTTGTTTAAATGACATAAAAGATTCATTAAAGGGTTGAGATAGTTTAAAGACATTTTTTTTTACATTTGCTGAAATCCACTGTTTCATCCGCGGGGCCTAGCCCAGCCCCTAGTGTGAATCCATGGTTGAATTTGTGGATTTCATGCAATATAAAAAAAAATATATAGATACTTTGACACCCCCTCTAACACCCAGTCACACCTACTCTCACAATCATATAGACACACTCACACACACTCTCACACCCTTACAAACACTCTTATGCCCACTCTCACATCCACTCTGACATCCAGACAGACACTCTCACATCCACACAGACATTCTGGCTACCACTCTCACAACCAGACACACTCACCCCCACTTTCACAGTGAGACAGACATGGTGACACTCACTCTCACACCCAGACACTTTCACGCCCACTCTCACACCCAGGCAGATACTCTAACATCCACTCTCACACCCAGGCACACACTCTCATATCCACCCTCACACTAAGACAGACATTGTGGCACCCATGCTCACACCCAGACAGACACGCTCAAACCTACTCTCACACCCAGAGAGACACCCTCAGATCCACTCCCACACCAGGACAGACACTCTCACACCTAGACATTCACATTCGCTCTCCCACCCTGACAGACACTCACATCCACTTTCAGACCCAGACACTCACATCTATTCTCACACCCAGACAGATATTGTCACACTCACTCTCACACCCAGACACTCTCACAACCAATCACACCAAGGCGGACACTCTCACACTCAGACACTCTCACACTCAGACAGACATTGTTACACTCACTCTCATACCCAGACAGACATGCTCACACCCACTCTGTAGGTTCATAAGCGAAAGCAAGAATCTGAGTTACTGGCCACAACTTGTCAGGGAAGTTGGGACTGCCATTTTCGTTTATTGGGAAATGATCCCCTGGGCTGAAATGGAGGATGCAGTGGAGATAAAGGGGTCAGTGTAAAGGTTCCCTAACCCCAGAGGGAGTTGCCTAAATGTCATAAAAGATGCATTAATTGGTTGAAATAGTTTACATGATTTTTTTGCCATTTGTCAAAATCCACTTATTTATCTGCGGACTCAGCACAGCTCTTGGTGTAAATTCATGGTTCAATCTGCAGATTTTGTGAAATATCAAAATAATATATATGTATACTTTCACACCCCGTCTCACACCCACATAGACACTCATAGCCACTTTCACACCCAGACAGACACTGTCACATCCACTCTCACACCCAGACACTCTCACACTCACTCTCACACCCAGGCAGACACTTTCACACCCACTTTCACACTCAAACGCTCTCACACCCACTGTTATCAAGCCAGACACTCTCACACCCACTCAAATACCCAGACACTCTCACACCCACACAGACATTGTCAAACCCACTCTCACACCCAGAGACACACTTTCATTCACACTCTCACACCCAGAGAAATACGCTCACATCCACTCTCACACAAAGGCACACACTCTCATATCCACCCTCACACTAAGACAGACATTGTGGCACCCATGCTCACACCCAGACAGACACACTCAAACCTACTCTCACACCCAGAGAGACAACCTCAGATCCACTCACACACCAGGACAGACACTCTCACACCTAGACATTCACATTCGCTCTCCCACCCTGACAGACACTCACACCCACTCTCACATCCAGATGGACACTCTCATATCTACTCTCACAGTCACACAGACACTCACATCCACTTTCACACCCAGACACTCACATCTATTCTCACACCCAGACAGATATTGTCACACCCACTCTCACACCCAGACACTCTCACAACCACTCACACCAAGGCAGACACTCTCACACCCACTCTCACACTCAGACACTCTCACACCCAGACAGACATTGTTACACTCACTCTCATTCCCAGACAGACATGCTCACACCCACTCTGCAGGTTCGTAAGCGAAAGCAAGAATCTGAGTTACTGGCCACAACTTGTCAGGGAAGTTGGGACTGCCATTTTCTTTTATTGGGAAATGATCCCCTGGGCTGAAATGGAGGATGTAGTGGAGATAAAGGGGTCAGTGGAAAGGTTCCCTAACCCCAGAGAGAGTTGCCTAAATGTCATAAAAGATGCATTCATTGGTTGAAATAGTTTAAATGATTTTTTTGCCATTTGTCAAAATCCACTAATTTATCTGCGGACTCAGCGCAGCTCTTGGTGTAAATTCATGGTTCAATCTGCAGATTTTGAGAAATATCAAAATAATATATATGTATACTTTCACACCCCGTCTCACACCCACATAGACACTCATAGCCACTTTCACACCCAGACAGACACTGTCACATCCACTTTCACACTCACTCTCACACCCAGACAGACACTCTCACACCCACTTTCACACTCAAACACTCTCACACCCACTGTTATCCAGCCAGACACTCTCACACCCACTCAAATACCCAGAGACTCTCACACCCACACAGACATTGTCAAACCCACTCTCACACCCAGAGACACACTTTTATTCACACTCTCACACCCAGAGAGATACTCTCACACCTACTGTCACACCCAGATACATTTTCACTCCCACTGTCACACCCAGACACTTTCACACATACTCTCACAGCCAGACATTTCCAACCACAGTCTCATATGAAGAATGGAAGGTGGACTAGCTCACAGCACAATGCTGAAGTTCAGTGACATAGTTTTTAAATAAAATACAGATGAAAATGAAGGCGAGTAGTTACAATTTGAAAGGGCACTTTGAATTGGTTGTTCTAAATACATTTCTGTATACAAATAGGTTGTAATTTTTTGAAAATGTATGTTATATTAGGTTTTGAGAAAGAAGACATACTTTTGGTGTTTGAGATATGTGCATAATTTGAAAGAATCAAGAAGACTTACTATTTTTCTATTACAAGGGATTATGGTGCTTTGAAAACTGTTATGAACCTGTGACATACTGCTCCAATAGAATGTTGTAAAGAACTCTTCCATGGTAGCAGAGCTACGGGAGCATGGGAGGATGGGGATGAAAAAGACTGGACTGTGACTTTTTAGTTGGAATTCTATTGAAAACAATTGTTTACAAAAGTATTTTATTATGAATGAACTATTTTATTAAAAGAGGAATCTATATGGTAATATTTCACAATATATTGGGAAAATGAAGTTGGTACCTCTGTGCAAATCCGTGGATCCATCTGCAGAGTTTCACAGGGGCAGGGGGATCGCGCTGAGCAATGTGGAGAAGCAACAGATATTGAATTGGGTTATCTTTAGAGGAATGTTGGAAAGGGTTAAGTGTAAGATCCACTCAGAATATATGTAGCAAAACCTGAATATGAATGAGAAATTCTGATTAGCTTTGTGATTGTGTAAACTTGAAAAGAAAGTTGAAAAGGTTGCTATTCATGGTTCCATTGCGTGACACTGGTGTACCATTCTTCTGCTTGGTTTTAGCACAATTTTGGTGAGAAAAGATTCTAACTGCTGCTGAGAGACAAATATACAGAATACGAAACACACTTAACAGGTATGTGCAGTACAATGCATTTGATTTCATAATGTGTTAATATGAATGGGAATGAAGCAAATGTTCATTACAACTAAAAAGAATATAAGTAAGAGCTATGTCCTAACAATAATAAAACATAGAACAATTACTAAAGGAAGATTACAGTTATTTTTTAGTATATACGACTAATCCCTTAGCTAGGCTAAAGGGAGGCTATATAGGAGGGTAGTTTGTTACTAACAGGTGAACGATATTCCTGTCAGTATAACAGAGTTATATGTGGTGTTGCAGATCCTTATCTTCATGGAGTTTGAAATGTACACTGCAAATGATATCCGTTTTAACAAAAGTGTATATTTATTGGGACTGTCACATAGACTAGTGGTTCCCAACCTTTTGAGATCTGTGGACTCCCACTGTATCATTACTGGAACCTGGGGACCCCCCACTGAGTCATTACTGAAAACTGTGAACCTAATGTGTTAATATTATTTAATTTTCTAAGCAGTCGCGGACCCCCTGAGGAGGCTTCGCGGACCCTCAGGGATCCTGAGACCACAGGTTGGGAACCACTTACTTAGACATTTAGAGAGTAATTATATATTCATACACACATAGGGAGCAGTTTTGTTTACAACAGTATTGTAGCCAGTTGCAGATGTTGTAACACACGCTTCTACTCGCCATATTTACTTAAATATCTGTTAAGACATCAATAATGGTAATAATACAGTGAGTGAGATATGTGGTCAAATACTGACACAAGCTAGTGATTCATCCTCACAAGTAGTCTTTTAAATGCGGGTTAGGCTTACTATTGTTCAACCTAGGTTTGTAGTTTTTTGTTACCTTGAGTTGCCATTAGAAAAGCTGCTTGATGATTCTTAAACTCTTCTTTTTGGACACTAAACTGTGCACTAAACTAAGATGTAGATAGATTACAGACCAGGATTTCTTTAGGTAAAAATATAAAACATATCCTAAGTTTCACTGACTTAGATGTGCAGTATCAGACAGTTATGCTCAGTTATATATTGAGTGTCCAGGCCATACTCCAACTCGTATACCTATTAACAAAACAATAGAGCACCAACACATCCAGTCAAAGAGTCAGATAGACACTTATACACATATGCAGACACCAAGGCAGCAGTTATGTTCCGCATAGTATTGGACTAAGTTGCACAGACAGATGCATACCCTGTACTCACCATATTTATGTAGACATTTGGTGGGAAACTCATAGAGGTCCTAATACACTCACTCAGACAGACAGGCAAATACTGACAACCTACTCTAACATGCAGATAGGTACTCATTTAAATATGGCTCAGGCCTACTACTGCAGAACCTGATTGAGTAGTTTTAGTGTCACCTCAAATTGTCATTAGAAAGGCTGCTTGTTAATCCTTTAAGTGTTGTTTTACCAACAAAATTTGCGTACTTAGCTAGTTAGATGTGTACTTGCAGACTTGTACACTCATATATATATGCAGTGTGCAGGCCGTACTGGACCTGATATAGCTATGAAGAAAAGGAAGCAACCACTGACACATGCAGTAAAAAAAAACTCATAGAGGCAGATATACGTTCATCCAGACACCCAGGCTGCAGTTATGTTTCAAGCAATATTGCAGCTGGTTGTACACTGAGTTACATAACCTTGCATTCATCTTGTTTACTTAAACATGTGATGTGATACTGATAGACGTATGGCTATACTCTCTCAGATATGTAGGGAAATACAGACACATCCTACTTACCTATCGAAACAAGTACTACTTTAAACATGGGTCAGACCTACTAAAGCAGAATGTAAATGTGCACCTTTACTGTGAGGTACAATTTCTATTAAAAAGGCTGCTTGACAATCCTCAAAGTATAATTTTACTACATGAAACTGAGCACTCAGCTACTATGTAGGTAAGTGATACAGCAGGTGGTTTGTGATTAAAACATTATACATATCCTTCTAAGTCTCACTGATTTAGAGATTCAGTTGCACAATCCTGCACTCACTTATAAATGCAGTATGCAGGATATTGTAGTAATGATGTAACTTTTAAGAAAAGGACAGATCCACTCACACACCCACTTTCACACCCAGAGACACACTCTCGCACCCTGAGATACTGCCTCATAACCACTCTCACACCCAGAGATACACTCACACACCGACTTTCACACACAGAGACATACTTTCAAAAGCACTGTCACAGCCATGCAGACACTGTTACAGACCCTCTCCTACTCACTGTCACACCCAGACACTCTCACATCCACACAAACTCTGAAACACCACTCTTACATCTAGGGAAAGACTGTCACACCCGGTCTCACACCTAGAAAGGTGCTCTTACACCAAATTTCACATCCATACATAGAGTCTCACACCCATTATCAAATCCAGACACACACTCACACACCCACTCTCATATCCAGACAGACATCACCCCCACTCTCAAACTTAGATAGACACTCTCACATCCAGTCTTAACAGAGACTTGCACAACCACTCCGACACCCAAACACTCTCACACCCAAAGAACAGCTGGTAAGAGCACTAAGCACTTTCAGAAAAAAATATGTTGAAAACAAAAAACTGAAAAAAAACATCTCCAGTAAACAGAGGAGTTGTAAATCAAATATTAAAGTGGAAGGACTACATGATTGCAAAACTAGAACATGCAATAAGGAAAGAAAGAACGTGACTAGGAAACAAAACATTTTATGGAGTTAAGAGTGAACATGTTTCGAAATAGAGTAATGCAAAATTTGCCAAAGAAGATGAAGAAGTATAAGAAGAAAAGTGCTATAATTGAGCAGAAACAACTTATTGAGAGTTTAGTGGACAAAGCATTTGTTTTGAAAAGGAATCTTTTTATCCTAATATTGAACAGAATGAAGACATTAGACAACACAGTACTATGCATGAGGAAAAGAACATTAAGAAAAAGGCTTATTAAAAAAAATAATTTTTGTAAAGTTTTTAAAGGTGAATGGATACACACATCTAGCACAGAACCATTTTTTTAATGAAGAGAGCTACTTGCAAGAGAATATAGAAGTGCATGCAGTTCACACATATGGGTGTTGGCATGAAATAAACAACAGATAGTTCCAGGGAATGTAGAACAAGAAATAGTGAATGAAATATATGTAAGGTATAAACAAGCTACTATGAACAAGTGGAATTGCAGCAGTATTTGTACTATCTGTCAAGATTCAAGTGATAACTTCAAAACCTTCCAAAGAGAATTTTAATGGAGATGTCTCAAACAGAAAATTAAAATGCTTCCAGAAATAGGCTCATGCATGTAGAAAATACATTGTCTTACAAGGCCAGTTATTGGCAAGTCTTTCAAAGAAAGTGTGCAAATGTACTTTTCATTACTTTAGACTGTTAGCTGTGAATAGCTGTGCATCAATTTAGTTAGGATACTTTGGGGGTCATTCTGACTCCCGGCGGCCGCGGTAACCGCGGTGCCGGCGGGAGCCGCCAGAATACCGCTGCGCGGTCAGAAGACCGCTGCGGTTATTCTGTGTTTCCAGCTGGGCTGGCGGGCGACCGCCAGAAGGCCGCCCGCCAGCCCAGCGGGAAACCCCTTCCCACGAGGAAGCCGGCTCCGAATGGAGCCGGCGGATTGGGAAGGGTGCGACGGGTGCAGTAGCACCCGTCGCGATTTTCAGTGTCTGCATAGCAGACACTGAAAATCTTTTAGGGGCCCTCTTACGGGGGCCCCTGCAGTGCCCATGCCATTGGCATGGGCACTGCGGGGGCCCCCAGGGGCCCCACGACACCCCTCACCGCAATCCTGTTCCTGACGGTCAAAACCGCCAGGAACAGGATGGCGGTGAGGGGGTCGGAATCCCCATGGCGGCGCAGCAAGCTGCGCCGCCATGGAGGATTCCATAGGGCAGCGGAAAACCGGCGGGAGACCGCCGGTTTTCCGTCTCTGACCGCGGCCATACCGCCGCGGTCAGAATGCCATTGGGAGCACCGCCAGCCTGTTGGCGGTGCTCCCGCGGTCCCCGGCCCTGGCGGTCCATGACCACCAGGGTCAGAATGACCGCCTTTATTATGTAAAACCCCAGCCTTATGTTTAGGAGATTTGAACAGAGCTCTGTTACATGGTAGTGTGACAGAAGTTGAAAAAGTTTCTGAAGACATTCAGTTCCATTTCTTTCGGCCTGAAAAAGATAATACAGGAAATGAGGAGGTAGTGACAAGAGATGTAGTTGAAGTAGATAAAGAGATTAGTACTGAAAAATTTACAAAGGAGATAGGAAAGTTCAATGCACTTTGTTCTGAGAAAACTGAATATGTTTGTATTTGTTGTCGCTGCACTCATCACAAAAACCAAGCTATTAATGGAGTTGTATTTGCTAAAACTGACCAAGATAACAATGATGAGCGGCAAGAATTTGGTGCATATCAATTTGTAGAAGAACATTTTGTCTTACACACAAAGGAACAAATATGTACATTTTAATGTGACAAATTAGAGCATAATAAGAAGCCAGCAAAAACAATTCATAATAGATTAGAATTGGTACTAATGCCACAAGAACTTGACCAATTAAATGTGAATCAGTTCTAATACAAACTGTTCATCCATTTCAAGCAATCATTTGAATGGATCCAAAGCCAGGGAAGCTGCCACCAACAGAACTACAGAAAGTACGTAGAGGAAGAGTTGTGTATTTACCTTTAGATTTTTTTTAAATGTAGACATTGTGGGTGTTGTGAAAGATGTAGATCAACCACTCATTATTCAAGTTAATGGAGGGCCCACAAAAAGTTTTTAAAAATCTGGCAAGAGTTAGTTGATGTGAATAAAGTAAAACAAGTCACATTATACATGAAAGAAAATTGTATTTTTTACAAAAATTTTGACTTTCTTGGAGATGTAAGTTTTATCGATGAGGTGTACTATTTGTCATAGAACAGTATGTTACATGCACCATTCCAGATGATAATAGTGACAAAAGTCTACAACAAAATGTTCCACTCTTCCAAACACATAGATGTGGGAAGTATTGCTGCCGAAGATACAGATGTTAAGGAAAATGTTTCTGCAAGATGTTGTTTTGGATTTCCAAGGCCTATCATTTCTAGAGGAAGAGTGAACAGATTTGTGTCTGTAGTGAGACATACAGTGACAAAGAAATCAACAAAAAATACATATAATTTGCAAAGATCAGAGGCCTCTAACTATATTAATGATTATAATCCTGTCATTAGGAAATTGTAGAATGCAAATATGGACATACAGTTTGTTGCAGACAATTCAATTGCTGTTGTTTGCTATCTCACTTCATGCATCACAAAATCAGAAAAAACTGAGATGAAGGAAACTTGGGAAAAGATTTCTGCTGAAAAATCCCTATCAAAGATATTTTACAGTTTGAGATTAAAAATGCTCTTGCCTAAGGAGAGAAGCTTGTTTGAGTGCTGTGACAGATTGAGTTGAGCTAGCTTGTTCTCAAAGTCTGGGGGAATTATTTGGGTTAGTTTAGGCCTTGCTACCCCGTGAAACAAAGTCTTGAAGTCTTTCCCAGAAATTAAGGCCCTAGAACAGCTTGATCTGGAGAGAATAGATATTGTAAAAACAAAAATGTTGGATACCTACAATCCAAGAAGAGGTCCACACCACGAAAATATGTGTCTCTATGAAATTCTATGGCATTATAGGTACAAAAAAAATGTTTCCGAAAATATTGATAAAGGCAAATACGGTGGACTTGGTGGTGAAGATTATTTGGTTCAGCAAGCAAAAGGCAACTTGATAAACCATACAAAACTTACTTGTCAAACTGCTGAGAAAAAAAAAAAAATCTACGTAGCATTTCCGTAGCTATTCAAACCTTGGTGTTCTGAAACTGAGACTTGGACAATATGATTGCTACAAAAACTCTTTCAATGCTGTAAAAGACAACATTGAGGGCCTCATTACGAGTCTGGCAGTCAATGTCCAGACGCATGGCGGTGGTAGGACCACCACCAACAGGGGGTTCTTACTGATACATTATGACCATTGCAGAGCCGCCACGGTCTGACCACCAGCACCTCCAAGTTGCCACCAGCCTGTGGCCTGGTGGTGCTGGTGGTCTCAATCTACCAGGGCAGCGCTGCAAGCAACGCTGCCCTCTTGGTTATGACCCACTTTTTCACCAGCCTTTGCATGGCGGTCCCACTGCCATGCAGTATCTGGTGGAAAGAGGGGCCGGAGATCCCCTGGGGGCACCTGCACTGCCCATGCACCGGGCATGGGTAGTGCAGGGGCCCCATTGGCAGCCCCATCTCACTTTTCGATGCCCAAATTAAGGGCAGTGAAAAGCACAATGGGTGTTGTCGCACCCGACGTACCGCAACATTGCCTCCAGCTCGTAATGTTGTGGTGTGTTTCCCACTGGCCAGTGGGTAAAAATGCTTTTCTGCCTGCCGGCCCAGCAGGAACCTCGTAATAGTCTGCATATGCGGTCATCCCGACGCAGGACTTTGGCAGGAGGCAGAATGAGGGCCTGAGTGTCCAATATTTACCAGTTACCTCAAAATGTTAAATGAAGAAATTGAACACGAAAAAAACTATTGCTACTGAGATAGCAAAGGACAGTTAAAAAAATAGCCAGAGTTCCGGACCTCTCAGTCAACATCCTTTTGGCCAGCCAATAATTGAAAATGAAGCTGCTATAGTGATGAATTAGGTGGAGACAGAAATGCAACAAGTGAATGAAGAAAATGTTGACTTGGAACACTTAGTAGAACAACTAAAATATGACCAGACAGAAATGTATATAGAAGCTAAAGCAAAAATGGAGCATGGTTTCCTCCATGAAAACAATCAATGCAAATGTTCAAGTTTTAAGCCAATTCTTGATTGTCAGTGGACAAGATGACAATGGAAAAAGCTTTTTAATCCAAGTTCTAACCACTTATTTACAGAAGACTACAGACTCCATATTGTCATATTTAGTAAGAGCCCCTAAGTTATCTTGCATTGTGTACATGTCTGGGGAAGCTTGTCATTAAGTTTCTAGAGTATTGAAAAAATGAAAGTGAGCATGGTCTCAAACTTAATGCTTGCCTTTGTGCGTTTAAGAATGCAAGCGATACTGAAGACATGTTCCTCCTCGACCTCTCGGCTGCCTTCGACACCGTCTGCCACCGAACCCTAATATCCCGCCTCCGCTCCACCGGTATCCAAGGACAGGCCCTGGACTGGATCACCTCTTTCCTCTCTAACCGCTCCCAAAGAGTCTACCTCCCGCCGTTCCGCTCGGACCCCACCAAGATCATCTGTGGCGTCCCACAGGGCTCCTCGCTCAGCCCGACTCTCATCAATGTCTACATGAGCCCCCTCGCCGACATCGTACGCAAACACAACATCAACATCATCTCCTACGCCGACGACACTCAGCTGATACTTTCCCTCACCAAGGACCCCACCAGCACCAAGACCAACCTGCAGGATGGAATGAAAGACGTCACAGAATGGATGAAACTCAGCCGCCTGAAGCTGAACTCAGACAAGACGGAAGTCCTCATCCTCTGAAACTCTCCGTCCACCTGGGACGATTCCTGGTGGCCCACGGCCCTGGGCACCGCACTGACCCCCTCAGATCACGCACGCAAGCTCGGATTCATCCTGGACCCCCTTCTCACCATGGCCAAGCAAGTCAACGCCGTCTCGTCTTCTTGCGTCCTCACACTCCGCATGCTCCGAAAGATCTTCCGCTGGATCCCCGCCGACACCAGAAAAACTGTGACCCACGCCCTCGTCACTAGCCGCCTGGACTACGGAAACACCCTATACGCAGGAACCACCACAAAACTCAAAAAACCCTTCAGCGAATACAAAACGCCTCCGCCCGCCTCATCCTCGACATACCCCGCAACAGCCACATCTCCGCCCACCTGAGACACCTGCACTGGCTACCTGTCAACAAAAGGATCACCTTCAGGCTCCTCACCCACGCACACAAAGCCCTCCACAACAAGGGACCCGAAACCTCATCCGTCGCCTCAGTTTCTACACGCCCACTCGTCAACTTCGCTCCGCCAACCTCGCACTCGCCGCTGTCCCTCGCATCCGCCGCACTACGGCAGGTGGGAAATCCTTCTCCTACCTGGCGGCCAAGACATGGAACTCCCTCCCCGCCAACCTCAGGACCACCCAGGACCACCTCGCATTCCGGAGGCAGCTCAAAACCTGGCTCTTCGAGCAGCAGTAACCCCCCTCCCCTAGCGCCTTGAGACCCTCACGGGTGAGTAGCGCGCTTTATAAATGTTATTGATTGATTGATTGATTGATTGATGTTCTTCTTTGGAGGAAAGCATGCTATTGTTTTGAGTGATTTATCACATCTGACCCCGTGAAAGGACAGCCTGTGTTTCAGACACTCTTACATGAAGAAATTCGTAATTCTTTAGGAAGCATTGGAAATGTGAACATTTGGTTGAATTTCTAATGCAAAGAACTAATTAGAAACATGCGTCAAGCATTTGATGTGCAATATGGCGATATTCTGCTGGATATTAGAGTAGGAATACTGTCATAAGAAGGAAAACTTTGCTTGGAAATCTGAATATAAAGAGTATTTTTCCTTCCAAAAAATTTGCAGCACAGCTAATGTTTGACTTCATTCAAGAAAAAAAATCCATTGCATGCCTAAGGCCTGTTCTTCATGAACCTACCTCTTTCAATGAACAATTGCTAAAATTGGAGAAAGAACAAATCTTGGATCTCACTGAATTTGATACAATGGAACACCAAGGAGTGACAATAATGTTGACTGAAAAAACTATAATCTAAATTGGATTCTTTGGAGATGTCTGTTCCCAAAACTGCAGGATTTGAAAAATGTTTACGTGTTTGCAAGAACAATAGTGTGATTTTGAGTCAAAATTTTAATGTTGAAGAAGGCTTAGTTAATGGATTAATAGGTAAAATAATGGATTTCAGTTTGTCTCCAAACAGAAATGAGGTTGAATACTTAGAAATTTAATTTGATGAATTTGAAGGTGTAAAACATATAGAAAGGTCTGTTGCTCATGTTTTACTTGTAAAAGACCTGTATGTTAGCAAAAAGCAGTTTCCAATATCTCTAGCATATGCTGCCACACTACATAGGTCTCAAGGTCTGAGCGTATATGCTGCATTTAATAATATTGGTAGCACCATATTCAAGGAAGGTATTTCTTATCCAGCATTGTCACATGCTAGAACTTTGTCTGGTTTGTATCTCATAGGGTTGGATGATAGTAAAGTGAATGCTGATTCCAGTTGTGTAACGGAGCATAACCATTAGAAGCCTGTAGGCTCCTCATCTAGGACAGTACCCAGTTTCTAAAAAGCCTACAATTTTATCACAACAAAGGATTTCAAAGGATCATTGTAACGTTCCTAATAAAAAGAGAAAAAAGAGAAGAAAAATATATTGGAGAAAGACAATACTAAAAATAATGATGAAATTGTAGTTTACAAGTTCTCAAACATCTTTGGAGTCAACTGCTCTGACACTATTTCTCAATGCACTACTCTCTTTACCTACTCTGGTTCATGAAATGAAACAGAAAAAGAATAGAAGATTGTACTCTGCTCTTTTTAGCTTGTTAGAACGCTTGTGCAGTGATAGAACAAAAACATATTCTGCATCTTTCATTAGAGATCTTGCAGATTTGTGCATTGGATCTGTACACTTCACTCAAAACACTCAAGAAAATGCACTAGAATTCTTGACGGTCCTACTTGGTATCTTAGAAGAAAAGATGGTACCTATGGATGACCTATTTTGGCTAAGTTACTCATGGTAGCATGATCGTGAAAATTGTTCATCTCTTCAGAAATAGATTCAGAACAATTTATCTGCATAACTCTACCAGCCTCTAAACCAGTCAGTTTTGATGAATTGTTTAAAGATAAGCCACTGAATAATACCTCCACAAAATGCAAGTCAAATCTGCTACCAACTTTGAAGATAATTAAAATTAAATGTTAGGTATATCATCTTAATGCTATAGTGTTACAATTCAGATGGAACTAAATTAGAAACTCAAATTACTAATTTTAAAGCTGGACAAATCTCTGTTTGTGGAAAAAATATATACCTGTATAGCCATTATTTTTCATGAAGGACTAAATGTTGCATGACACTACACCATCTACTTATAAAATAAAACTAGATGGACAAAGTGTAATGATACATCTTTACATTCAATCAGAGATTACCCTATACACTGTGAAATTCTTACCTTTTTTTTCTTGAGCCAAAGTTTTAACAAGGAGTACTACTTAAAAAAATTGAATGCTCCTTTTCCGGGACGTCTTATACAACAAGTTAAGACATCCTACGGCATACCAGGGATGACGTCTTTATAATGGATTTCAAATCTTCCAATCTAGTTACCTTGTAAGGAAACAACAGACATAGCAGTATATTGGAAACACAGATAACAAACTACAAACCTGGACAGGTTCTATTGAAGAGAAAATGGAATATTGCTAAACGTCTGTTTCAAGAGCACCTGGAAAACAATACAATTTATACCACTACTGATAGAGTCTACTCTTCTTGCATGGATTACTATATTTTATGGCCTTAAACAGAGCAAATAATACCACTACTGATATAGTCTACTCCTCTTGCATGGATTACTATACTTTATGACCTCAAGCATACTACCAAGGGTGATGTTTTTATATGAATGTTCATCTACCACTATGATTCATACACAATAATTATATAAGAAAACTATAATATAAATTATATTATTTGAAAAGTAGAGATAAGAGAGTCTGGTAAATATTTGTGGTGAGTATGATACATAGTAATGTTAATTTTAAATAACGTGCTATGTTCTTATGTGTTTTATTACAGTCCATATGACTGTTTTTCCCCCTCTGTTCACTGATGAGTATCCACACTTCATTTATAGTGCAAAAGTACAGAAGCTGAGAACAGTGGAAAGGGGAACATTAGATGCTTATATATATATATATATATATATATATATATATATATATATATATACATATATATATATATATATATATATATATTACAGATTGTGAAGCTTTAATACATAAAATAATATTATGAAACTTTAACTTTTACATATATTAATGTAGGTAATAATTTCATCTTGCTTCAAAGATATATTATCCATCCTTGTAATATGTACAAACAGTTACTAATACTATAACAGCAATAAAGGCCAGTTAACCTCTTAGCTGCTGGGCCTTACCCCCCCCCCCCCCCCCCCCGGTGCTGAGCCCTTTTTTGGCTATTTGGGGTGGTTCGCGCTTAGGCCTTCATAACTTTTTGTCCACATAAGCTATCCACGCCAAATTTCCGTCCTTTTTTCCAACATCCTACGGATTCTAATGGCACCCAGAGTTTGTGGTTTCCCCTAGAGGAGACCAATAAATTAGCCAAAATACAGTGAAAATTTTGTTTTTTTCAAAAAAATGGGAAAAAAGGGCTGCCGAAGAAGGCTTGTGGTTTTTTCCCTGAAAATGGAATCAACAAAGGGTTTCTGGTGCTAAAATCACCATCTTCCCACCTTTCAGGAACGGGCAGACTTGAATCAGAAAACCACATTTTTCAACACAAATTGGCATTTTACTGGGACAGACCCCATTTTTACTATTTTTGGTGCTTTCAGCCTCCTTCCAATTAGTGACAGGAATGGGTGTGAAACCAATGCTGGATCCCGGAAAGCTAAACATTTCTGAATAGTAGACAACATTTTGAATTCAGCAAGGGGTCATTTGTGTAGATCCTACAAGGTTTTCCTACAGAAAATAACAGCTGAAATAAAAAAATATTGAAATTGAGCTGAAAACAACAGCCATTTTTCTTTATGTTTTACTCTGTAACTTTTTCCTGCGATGTCAGATTGTTTAAAGCAATATACCGTTACGTCTGCTGGACTCTTCTGGTTGCGGGGATATATGGGGCTTGTAGGTTCATCAAGAACCCTAGGTACCCAGAGCCAATAAATGAGCTGCACCCTGCAGTTGGTTTTCATTCTATATTGAGTATACAGCAATTCATTTGCTGAAATATGAAGAGTGAAAAATAGGTATTAAGAAAACCTTTGCATTTCCACAATGGACTCAAGATAAGGTTTTGAGGAGCAGTGGTTATTTGCACATCTCTGAATTCCGGTGTGCCCATACTAGCATGTGAATTGCAGGGCATTTCTCAAATAGACGTCTTTTTTACACACTCTCTTATATTTGGAACGAAAAAATGTAGAGAAAGATAAGGGGCAATAACACTTGTTTTGCTATTCTATGTTCCCCCAAGTCTCCCGATAAAAATGATACCTCACTTGTGTGGGTAGGCCTAGCGCCCGCGGCAGGAGATGCCCCAAAACACAACGTGGACACATCCCATTTTTTGACAGAAAACAGAGCTGTTTTTTGCAAAGTGGCTACCTGTAGATTTTGGCCTCTAGCTCAGCCGGCACCTAGGGAAACCTACCAAACCTGAGCATTTTTTAAAACTAGAGGCCTAGGGGAATCCAAGATGGGGTGACTTGTGGGGCTCTTACCAGGTTCTGTTACCCAGAATCATTTGCAAACCTCAAAATGTGTTGCTAAAAAAACACGTTTTCCTCACATTTCGGTGACAGAAAGTTCTGGAATCTGAGAGGAGCCACAAATTTCCTTCCATCCAGCGTTCCCCCAAGTCTCCCAATAAAAATGATACCTCACTTGTGTGGGTAGGCCTAGCGCCCGCGACGGGCAATGCCCCAAAACACAACGTGGACACATCCCATTTTTTGCCAGAAAACAGAGCTGTTTTTTGCAAAGTGCCTACCTGTGGATTTTGGCCTCTAACTCAGCCGGCACCTAGGGAAACCTACCAAACCTGTGCATTTTTTAAAACTAGAGACCTAGGGGAATCCAAGATGGGGTGACTTGTGGGGCTCTGACCAGGTTCTGTTACCCAGAATCCTTTGCAAACCTCAAAGTGTGGCTAAAAAACACGTTTTCCTCACATTTCGGTGAGAGAAAGTTCTGGAATCTGAGAGGAGCCACAAATTTCCTTCCACCCAGTGTTCCCCCAAGTCTCCCAATAAAAATGATACCTCACTTGTGTGGGTAGGCCTAGCGCCCGCGACGGGCAATACCCCAAAACACAACGTGGACACATCCCATTTTTTGACAGAAAACCGAGCTGTTTTTTGCAAAGTGCCTACCTGTGGATTTTGGCCTCTAGCTCAGCCCGCACCTAGGGAAACCTACCAAACCTGTGCTTTTTTGAAAACTAGAGACCTAGGGGAATCCAAGATGGGGTGACTTGTGGGGCTCTGACCAGGTTCTGTTACCCAGAATCCTTTGCAAACCTCAAAGTGTGGCTAAAAAACACATTTTCCTCACATTTCGGTGACAGAAAGTTCTGGAATCTGAGAGGAGCCACAAATTTCCTTCCACCCAGTGTTCCCCCAAGTCTCCCAATAAAAATGATACCTCACTTGTGTGGGTAGGCCTAGCGCCCGTGACGGGCAATGCCCCAAAACACAACGTGGACACATCCCATTTTTTGACAGAAAACAGAGCTGTTTTTTGCAAAGTGCCTACCTGTGGATTTTGGCCTCTAGCTTAGCCGGCACCTAGGGAAACCTACCAAACTTGTGCATTTTTAAAAACTAGAGACCTAGGTCCTAGGGGAATCCAAGATGGGGTGACTTGTGGGGCTCTGACCAGGTTCTGTTACCCAGAATCCTTTGCAAACCTGAAAATGTGGCTAAAAAACATGTTTTCCTCACATTTCGGTGACAGAAAGTTCTGGAATCTGAGAGGAGCCACAAATTTCCTTCCACCCAGTGTTCCCCCAAGTCTCCCAATAAAAATGATACCTCACTTGTGTGGGTAGGCCTAGCGCCCGCGATGGGCAATGCCCCAAAACACAACGTGGACACATCCCATTTTTTGCCAGAAAACAGAGCTGTTTTTTGCAAAGTGCTTACCTGTGGATTTTGGCCTCTAGCTCAGCCAGCACCTAGGGAAACCTACCAAACCTGTGCATTTTTTAAAACTAGAGACCTAGGAGAATCCAAGATGGGGTGACTTGTGGGGCTCTGACCAGGTTCTGTTACCCAGAATCCTTTGCAAACCTCAAAGTGTGGCTAAAAAACAGGTTTTCCTCACATTTCGGTGACAGAAAGTTCTGTAATCTGAGAGGAGCCACAAATTTCCTTCCACCCAGTGTTCCCCCAAGTCTCCCAATAAAAATGATACCTCACTTGTGTGGGTACGCCTAGCACCCGTGACAGGAAATGCCCCAAAACACAACGTGGACACATCACATTTTTTCATAGAAAACAGTGCCTACCTGTGGATTTTGGTCTCTAGCTCAGCCGGCACATGGGGAAACCTAGCAAACCAGCGCATGTTTGAAAACTAGAAACCCAGCGGAATCCAAGATGGGGTGACTTGTGGGGCTCTGACCAGGTTCTGTTACCCAGAATCCTTTGCAAACATCAAAATTTGGCCAAAAAAAACACTTTTTCCTCTCATTTCGGTGACAGAAAGTTCTGGAATCTGAGAGTAGACACAAATTTCCTTCCACCCAGCGTTCCCCCAAGTCTCCCGATAAAAATGATACCTCACTTGTTTGGGTAGGCCTGGTGCCCGCGACAGGAATAGATCACACAACGGTCAATGTTAGTCCTTACATGAGGCAGCTGTTGACCCTGGGGTGATCCATTCCTGACGCAGGCACTAGGTGTAGGCACTCAAGTGGGGTAGTGTTTTTATCAGGACAGGTGAGGAATCACTAGGTGGTAGGAATTTTGTGGATCCCAGCATATTCCTGTAGTTTGTGTGACAGAAATGCGAGAAAAATAGAGTTTTTATTCAACATTTCTGCTTTGCAGGGTATTCTGGGTTAGAAAACTTTGGGGAATCCACACAAGTCACACCTCTGTGGACTCCCCTGAATGTCTAGTTTCCAGAAATGTTTGGGTTTAGTGTGTTTCTCTATATGGCCGCCGAACCCAGGACCAAAAACACAGGTGCCTGCCTTACAAAACCAGTTTGTTTTGCGATAGATAATTTTGATGTCTCCACAATACGATTTGGGCGGTGGAATTTGGGGCTGAACTAAATTGGGGAGCTCCCAAGAGAGCACTCTCTCTCTGCTTGCCGCCGCATTCACCTGCTCTCTGGGTTGAGCTAACCCACTATTACCCAGTTGCACAGACTGCTTTCGAAGGGACAGCAGGACTGTCCTCATCACCTCCCTCATAATGTACTGGAAGAGGAGTTATCGAATGGGACTCCTCCGACTGAAAAATCACTCCCAGAGTCTGCGCCATTGTCCTATCCCTCAGATGCTCTCTCAGTATCTGATGTCTCAGTCTCTGATCCTATGTTAGAGCTGTCCTCTATAACCAGAGTGACGGCAGCAGTCATCCATCAAGATGCCATCTCTGCTATTGGCTAAACTGTTGCTCTAAAACACTAGCCTACGTAGACAGCCACAAAATCGATGGTGTGTGTGAGATACGTGCAACAGTAGAGGCCACCTTACCTGCGCTTACCTGCGCTTACCTGCGCTTCTTCCCTCAGTCAGCACATTCTTTCAAGACACTAAAAAAATACCTTGTCACATACCATTCGTCACAGTCTTTTAGCACCTCCTGCGCCCAGTCCAACAATCATTATTGGTGCTCCCACTCCCTCCTCCTCGGATTCCCTCATTACCACCCAGCAAAACTGCCCTTCATCTCTCCATAGCCGCCCTCCACCCGCACATACATTTCATTTGTATTATAGCGCAGGTAATGGCTGACTTTACTAATGTACTCAGCTATTTACATAAAATACAGATTTGCTCTTTGCAGTAGGCATATAAACCTTCTGCGCTTCTTTATGGCACTAAAACTGCTACTAGACAAGTCTGACCCTTTTGTAGCAGAAACATAATCACAATACTTACGTGACTTTTTTATTGCTGCCTAAAACCTACAGTTGAAAAGCGTCAGTTGAAGTATGTGCATTGCTTAGAAGACGCAAGCTGCAACTGCAAGACAACTGGTGGCAAATCTATATATATATATATATATATATATATATGTATATATATATATATATATATATATATATATATATATATACATATATCTCTTTTATATGTGGGTCTGGTTTTCCTGGGGGCCGATCGCAGCCCCCAGGGAAACCACACACGTATTGACAAAAGTGATATATATATATATATATATATATATATATATAGATAGATAGATCTATCTCTATAAATATATATATCTACATAGATATATCTATAGATAGATCTATATATATATATATATATATATATACATATATCTATAGATCTATCTATAGATATATCCATGTAGATAGATATATCTACATAGATATCTATATATATATATATTTTTTTTTTTAGTTGCTGTATGGTTTCCTTGGGGGCCAAAATGGCCCCCAGGGAAACCCTACAACAACAAAAAAAAAATATTGCCCCCACAGGGGGTCGCCCTGCACAGGGGCTACCCCCTGTCCATTTATTTTTATTTTTGTTTAATAAAAAAAAAAAAAAAAATTATCCGGGGGGGGAGGGGGGGCGCAAATTGCACCCCCCCCCCAGGGGGCACCTAACTTTTAAAAAAGAAAAAATATACCCCCGGGGGTGGGGCGGCCCGTTTTCTGAGTGGGGTGACCCCCCGAGTGAAATCCCTCGAATCTAGTGGTGTTTCCTAGCCCCCGATCGCAGCACAGCTGCGATCGGGGCCAGGAAACACTTTCAGAAGGCCTCGTAAGAAAGGGGAGACTCTCCCTTTTCTTACAAGGCCTTCCCGAACGTGGGGAAGGCCGTTTGTGGCCGTTTTCCCCATCGGAGCAGGAAGCGGCCGCAAGGGCGCTTCCTGCTCCGATGGGGAAATCAACATAGTTACATCGACATCACAAAGGGGTGGGTGGGGGGCAGGGGGAGACACGGAAGAGCTTCTGTGTCTCCCTGGGAACAAAATTTGAAAAAAAATCCTCGGGTGCAACGCACCCGAGGTTTTATTAACCCCCTCCCTGGTGTCGCCCACTGGTCGTGACCCGCACCAGGGAGGTAGTGCGGGCGTCGTCCAGTGGCCGACGCCCGCATTGAAAGGGTTAAAAGACACCATAGCATACACATATGCATACACTGTAATACCCAGGGAACACTGATGCATAAAATAAAATACTCAGGTGCACCCTGATTCATACAGTGACACACCCAGGCAAACACTGATGTATACAATGACACACCCAGACAAACACGGATGCATACACTGACATACCCAGGCAAACAAAAGAATGATGCATACACTCGCATAGCCAGATACATACTCAGCTTCATGGAGTGAAGCTTGTCGCATGGGGTTCATTCAATCTCACAAGCATTGCATGAGACCTGCATGGAAAATTACTGAGCCTGCCATGAGGTGTTTTACAATCTCACAAGCCTCTCGTGAGACCCATATGGAAAATAACTGGGCCTACCTTGAGGTGTTTTACGATCCTACGAGAGTCTCACATGATCATATGCTAAGAAGTATCAAAAAAGGGCCAAGGCTCAACCAATAATTACCATTGTTACTACACTTTTTGAAGAAATGGTCTGATGTGATTGGGTGCAGAACCAGAGATAGCGCAGACTATCCTTAGTGATTTGGAGGAGCAGGAAATATGTTTGAGTTGTGCTCAATAGATGTCATTTAATTTGGAGCTAAAAGAGACCGGTGTCGTCAGCTGCATTTGAAAAAGTACTCCAAGTTCAGGTAATTAATAATATAGTATGTAAAGTTTGCTGTGACGTGTTAGTAAGTGTAGTAATGTTGGTAATCCTATTCTACACCATGCTTACAGAGTGAAAAGCTGTTTGGGGAGGTGTAGATGTTTTAATGTAGCTTTTGAGAGGTAGACTTTAGAATGTAGTGAGATATCAGCAAGTATTGCAGATTGTGCTAAAAAATGAAGGAGCATATTTATACTCTATTTGCGCCGAATGTGCGTCAAAAAATTTTTTTACGCACATACAGCGCAAACCTTGCCCCATATTTCAACTTTGACGTCAGACCCTGCGAACGTCTAAATTCCTCTGTGTGAGTCATTTTTGGGATGCGGGAAACTGCCTCGCGTTAATGGCATGCAAGGTAGGCGTTCCCGCCCAAAAAATGACTTTAAGGCCTGTGCGCCTTATTTATACTCCTGCTTAATTTTGACACACAGGAGAGGGCGGGCCTTGAAAAACGGCGCACAACCTGATTTGCGCCGTTTTTTAACACCTGGGTCAGGGCAGGTGTTAAGGGATCTGTGGGCTCACTTCCATGGTCTCTGACCATGGAAGGAGTCCAGAGGTGCCCTTCCCTTCCCCCAGGGACACCCCCTGCCACCCTCGCCCACCCCTGGAGGACACCCATGGATGGGGGAACCCATCCCAGGTAAGTTGAGGTAAGTATTTTTTTTAATTTGTTTTAAGTGGCATAGGGGGGCCTCATTTGGGCCCCCCTACATGCCACTATGCCAGAAGTCCCCTGGGCATGGCCATTGGGCAAGGGGGAATGACTCCTGTCTTTGCTAAGACAGGAGTCCTTTCAGTATTTTAATGGGGGTTGTGCATCAAAAAATGGTGCAAGTCCGGTTTGAGGCATGATTTTTATATATATATCAAAATTCAGTAGGCAAATGAAGCAAAAAGGGGGAGGAAGACATTACAGATTATTGATGGGCATCAGAAAATGTTTTCAGTTGTTAGAAAAGTTGTTTGTTTTACAGTTGTTGATATAGTTTGTTTATATAGTTATAGTTTTACATTGTTCTTACATTGTTTTGTTGCAATAAAAAAGTTTTAAATTACTTTTGATTTCATTGCTTAGTAATTATTATAATTTTCAATTGTACTACAGCATTGCAATTGCAACTGAAACTGGCAGTTCTTTCTTTAGGGACTGTAAATGTGCTGCTGCATATATATATAGACTTATATGGTACTATGCACATCTTTTATGCTACAGAGATGTGGCAATGGAGAATTCAATTATTTCACTATTCAACTGTGGTGACTTGTAATGCAACAGTGAGGTGTCAGTAGAGAGCTCAGAAGTTTTCCACACTGTAACATAGGGACCTCTGATAGGAGAGAGAGGTTTTGGCACAGGGGGTGGTGCATCTTCATATTGTACAATGCACTCCTACCAGCTGCTGGAGATATGATTGAGGTGGTTTTGCAGGTCTTACTATATATGTTTGTGACTCTGAAGACAAACTTAAGTGGATTGGTATGTCCATGTGCACATAATACTACAGATGGCTGTCACCATTGGGAAACATCTGAAAGAGAGGTAAGTATGTCCCCACATTCAAATATAGACACTAGTGCTCCAAGACACAGTTCTCGACAGAGAGCGCACTCTATTTCATACTCTACTATGTACAATCATCACTATGAAAAAACATAAACAGAGAGAGAGCAGCCTCTATCCACAGCCTACTTGCACATATGTTACTCTAGGGAGATGTGTCAGCTGATAGGTCAGTGGGTTTCCACATCATAGTCTCTATAGTTGTGAAGCAAGAGAGACTTCTCAGCCTAGAGATAATTTCATCCCCACACCTTTCCTGTACATCTGTCACTCTGGAGAGAGCTGTGACCAGAGAGGTAAGCTCCTTTTCACAGCCTAGCTTGCACACCCATCTTTCAAGAAACCGGTCACATGAAAGTGGCCAGTTTCTCCCTACACAGTACTATGCAGACTTATCCTACAAGAGAGATGTGTCAGCAAACAGGGCAGTTCCTCCCCACACCCTACTAGCATATTTGTTAGCATGACAAGAGCTATGAGAAGAGAGATACATTTTTCTCAAACCCTACTACAGATATCTCTCACCCTGGTAAGATCTGTTAGCTGACAGGTCACTCCCTTCCCAGACACTACTTCATATCGCTGTTGTTCTAGGTAGAGGTGTCAGCAGAGAGGCCACTGCTTGCCCACATAGCACTGCTCATCCATGTTGTCCTGGAGTTAGGTGTTAGTAGAGAAGACAATGGCCCTCATTACGATATTGGTGGTAACGGTCCTGCCACGCGGGCGATGGCGGTCGGACTGCCACCAATCCGGCTGTGCAGACCGCCACATTACGACCACAGCAGTCAACCCACTGAAACCAGGCCAGTTTGCCGACAGTACCACCAGGCGGCCAGACCGCTGATTATGGCAGTTGCCATCCCCAGGCTGTTGGTGACCACTGAACCACCCTCCCTATCACGACACTGCAGACCGCCATGATTTCCGGGCGGGACGCCTGTCACCCAAAGCCTGTCAGAAACAGCACATAGAAAAGGAGCCACTCACCGCCAGGGACACAGATGACTCCGCGGAAGCTATGGAATGCCACCCTGAAATCTTCCCAGCGCTCCTCCTCGCTTTCCTCCTCTATGACTGCTGACGCCATCGGTGAGTACACCTGCAGAGCACACAAGGGGGAAGGGGAGAGTGACACACCCACACACAACATAAACACCATGCGCGGACTCCAGCATGCACACATGCCCACACATGCAACACAAACCTGTACTGAGACACACACACACATGCCCAACACATACGTCACATACACACACCCTGGATCACAACTGCACAACCACACCATTAGCACCAACAAGCAAATACACACAAACCAATACAAAGACACAACACTACAGACAATGCCCAAATAGAAGAAAGAACAGTGAATATGAATGAAAAAAATGCCTAGAAATGCATATTATACAGCACATGATAGATGGATGGAAACTCACCAAAATATAAAAAGACTCGACAACTGTATGTTAAACCAAACAGGAATCCTGTTTTGTAAATATACATTAATAACAAATGTAAAGTAAATGAGAACATAAAGCAACAAGGCCCGTAGGCCAGACCAATGTCCAATTGGAACAACTGTGCCTGTCAAAGGCCCCAACTTGACTCCTGACAGCTTAATGGCCTCCACAAGGTAGGGACATCAATGGGGCAGGCAGGCACCTCAAGGGTCTGGGGGTGGGGGGTTGGGTTTCGGAAGGGAGTCCTTAGGGTCTGGCTTGGGCGGGGGCTCCTTTGGCTTTGGTCTGGGAGTGGGCGGGGTTTTCAGCTTTGCTCTGGACAGTGGGACAGGGGCTTTGGATCCACGTATTGTTGCAGGTTTTTTTAGGGGACCGGGAAGGCTTCTTCGTGGGTGAAGGGCAGCAGAGTTAGGAGGGGGGTCATGGGAGGACTTGGAGGTGGAGAAACTAGGCTTGAGGGGGGAACCATGAGGGCAAGGGGCAACACAGGGTGGGACAGGCTGAGGGAACAGGTCAAGGTGAGCAAGGGAAAGCTTCTTAGGAACAAGAGGGATGGATTGGGAAACAAGTTTGGGAGTGGAGGTAGAGGGAGTGATTGTAGGCTGTGTAGGTGTGCTGGATATGGGTGTAGAAGTATGCAGAGGATGTATGTGTGAGGTGGAGGAATGTTGAGTGTCTGAGTGCAGGCGTTTATGTGTCTTGAGAGAAGGGGGAAGAGAGGCTGGGAGTGGACAGACAGGTCATGTGGATAAATGTTGGGGTGGTGTCTTCATGTAAGATGGATGTGCTGCATGTGCGAGTGATGGTGGTTGTGGTGAGTGCAGATGTGGTGCATGGGGTGCATTTATGAGTGTCAGCTGTTGTGGTGACAGAGGGCAAAGTGGTAACAGAAACTGGGTGTGAGGATGCAGTGCTGGCAGGTGTGAGTGGTGATATGACTGCAAGGGAGGGGGTGGTTGGGGAGATAGCGGTGGTAGTGACTGATGTTATGTCTGCTTTTGAGTGTTGAGTGTGTGCAGGCTTGTGATGTGATTTGTGTTACCTGTGTTTGTCTTTGCGTACCTTGTCTGTTGATTTAGGGGAGTGCTTGTCTGTATGAGTGGCTAGGCTGGGAGAGGAAAGAGGGCTTTGGGATGGGGCACAGGTAGCACAAGGGAGGACAGTAGTACTAGGGACACTGGCTGTTGTCAATGAAGAGGCCAGCGCCTGAAATGATCTCTGTAGGCCAGTCAAGGAACCGTGAATGCCCTCCAGGTAGGCATTAGTCTGCTGCATCTGGGATGCCTGGCCCCACATGGCATTCACAGTGGTTGACTGCCCTACAGAGATGAACCTCAGGAGGTCAACAGCCTCAGCACTGAGGGCAGCAGGTCTGACTGGGGCAGGAGCAGAGGTGCCTGCGGCGGAGACACCCACCTTTATGGGTTAACGGGCATAGTAAACTGGGTGGGGAGCCACTGGGAGGGCGGTGCTGGTAAGGAGGGTGGTGGACGAAGATGGTGCTCGGATGGTCCCAGAAGGTGCCGCCGCCACCAGAGAAATTCCATTGGAGGAGGAATCTGAATCAATGTCCCCCATGGAGCTACCTCCCCCTCCAACCCACTGGTCCCCTTAGCTTCGGTGGTCTCTGCCTCCTGGGTCCCATGGGGTGCAGCCTTCCCACTCGCTGGTGCCCCTCTTCCTTCACCTGCTGATGCTAATGCATACAAGGATAGGACAGTGCAAATAGGAGAGGAGGGAGTGAAAAAGATGAGAGCATTGGTTCAATATCAATCCCCATTGCACATTTGTTCATTTCAACAGCATGACTCTATGAACATTCCTGAATGCACTCTCTACAACATCAATAGACATTTCCCTAGACCTACTGTGCATACACTCTGATGTGCATACACAATCATGGTACCACCACAATTTCACTCAGGTACTACTCTACACTGTTAGGGCTCTTCTATACAGGATCATTACGGTGAGAATTCTGTCCATGAGTGACATTTGTACATTGTCATATCCTCCTGTGTCACCCATAATGGATGTGTATAGGAAGGTATGGGAACCAAATAAAGATCCAAATCCTACAATTTGGCACTGTAAAAAGGCAATGACAACCTGTTGCTCAAAGGCTTACCTAACACAGCTACTTCAGTTCACAGCACAACTGTCTCCTACCCTCATTAACTGTCATACTTACAGTAACATCCATGATCCCATGCCTAACACACCCATCCAGTCTAAAGCAAACTGTACACGAAAAGTACTCTGTCACTCACCCACTTGTGGCTGCTGTGTTGCCCTCAAGCACCCATCCAACTCCGGGTAGGCCACCGCCAGTATGCGGGTCATCAGGGGGGCTCAAGGTCCAACAGGCACCCCTTCCTCGTTGGGATGCCTTCCCCAACTGGGCCTCAGCGGTCGTCCGGGCCCAGGGTCTCAGGTCCTCCCACCGCTTCCTGAAGTGGGTGCTCCACCGGATATATACCCCTAGGGTCCGCAGTTCTTTGGCGATGGCTTTTCGCAATCCTTTCTTCTTATGGATGCTGACCTGCATGAGAGACACAGAAGGGAAGGCACATTAATGTAGACCCAACAACCTACAGCCTACTAACAGTACACATATCAGCATCGTACATGACTTCACACTTCCACAACATTCCTAGCAGTCATATCCATGGCTTCTGCTCTTATAGGGTAGTATGAGACAGAACCATTGCTTGATCAAACTGTACAATACCAATGTATAGCATGCTGCAGTACAGTTGCACAGGATCTTCTTGTTCTGTCAGTGCTTCTGCAGAAACTGTGTATTCTGCTCAGAGGAATCATTACAGAGGGTGGTCTTACTGTACTGAACTAAGCACAATATTCACTAAGACAAAACATCTTTAGAGATGGATGACTTACTCAGTAAAGCCTTTCACAGCCAGCTCTCATCATGAAGAGATATCTCAACATAGAGGTCAACTTGTAATAAAAAATAAGCATTTAGCCTATATACACTTATAACAAAAGAAGTCTCTCTATTCTGAAAATGAACCATGACCATATAGAGACTGTGCCTTGTTAAAGTGTGATAAAAGAAGGCATAGTGTTTGCCTTGATCTTTGTAAATACATCCCTTATCTTCTTGAGAAATGTCAGTAGACAGATAGGTCTTTCTGATCTGAAGCAAACACCCTGTTCACTGTGAGAAAACATCTATTGATGTTACTAAATCCATTCACACCCACTGTTTAGCCTGTTCATGGCTGTCAGGGGAGATGGTGTGCGGTTATAAATACTAAGCACTCACTCTGTATGGACTTGTATAGGAGGGAGCTACTCTTTCTAGAAACAGTACTACAACCAAAGTGTTGCATGTTTAACTCTGGTAGAAGAGGATTTAATGCTTGTCTAAAACCTTCTAGATTAACCCTTTACTCTCTTAAGATGTATCAGTAGAGACATTGCTGTCTATAAACACATTCATATTCCATGTTCTCTCAAAGTAGACACCATTGTGCAAGGGTGAACTACTCACTAAAACCTTTTACACCCAACTTTCAACCTGGTCATACCTATTAGTAGAGAGGGGATGTTCTGATAGAAGGGAGGCAGTTACTCTTTATACAATTCATTAATAAACCTCTCATTTTACATCAACTTTATTATCCCTCATCTGCCCTCGGCTAAAATGTAGTAGGGCAGAGGCTAGTGTTTGTCTGAGGTCTTTTACACACATTATTTACTCTGTTTAAATATATTAGTAAACATCTTGCTGTTTATAAAGCTTTGTAGCTCAGAAGGTACCAGCTTTCTGTTGCCTTTTATGCTAAGCAATTGGTCTGTTTTGAGCTGTCCCTTAGAAAGATTGTTGTTACATGGTAGTGTAAGATAGGATGACTGTTTGGTGAAAGTCTACCATGCAGAATGAGTAGCATGCTGAAATGTAATAGCACTGAACCTATGTCTGTTAATGTTTCTAGAGAGAGTAGCATTCTGCTTAGAGGAATTATTGGAGAGGGTATACATAAGGTACTGAACCGAAGACTCCATTCACTCATACAAACATCTTTACAGAGGGATGACTTTGGTAGTAAAGCATTTCACAGATGGTCCTCACCATGAATAGATGTCTCATTAGAGGGACAACATTGTCATAATAAAAGAGACATTTAGCCTCTATGCACTCATAAGAAAAGGTACCCCTCTCTTCTGAAACTGAACCATATCCAATGTGTGGACTGTTAAAGTGTGCTAAGGCAAGGTCTACCGTTTGCATGGTTCCTTCTACGTATATCCCTTATCCATTTCAGAAATGTCCGATAGATCTTTGAGATCTGAACCAAACACTATGACAAAACATTTCTTGAGAGATTAATCAAAACCCTTGAGACCCACTTTCTAATCTGTACTGGGCTCACAGGAGAGTTGATGCTGTTTTAAATGTAAACCATTCACTCTGTATGGGCTTGTATAGGAGTCACTATTTGATTAAACAGAAGAACAAGTAAAGTGTGGACTGTCTTCTTCTGGTACAAGAGGACCTACTGCTTGTCTAAAACCACCTACACTAACCCTTTCTCTCTTCAGAGGTATCAGTAGAGACTGTCTCTAAACCCATTCATATACCAAGTTCACCCAGAGAAGATGTTTTTCATGCATGGGTGAATTACTTGCTAAACCATTTTATGCCCAACCTATAACCTCTACAGATTTATTAGTAGAGAAAAAATGTTCTGATACAAATAAACAAATCGCTAGAAAAGGCTCATTCTATTGCGCTAAAACGCATATATTGGTCCTATGTATGCAATGGCTATATTACCCACGGAACTCATGGCACCTTAACAAATAATTTCACAGATTTTAAATGGTATCCACAATTTGAACCATACCTAGACAATATTCCTGACATCCTCGGCAAAAGCTTATATGCCAGATTCCGTTTTGGGTCACTGCCATTGAAGACATTGATGTGCAGATGGGGTACAAAAACAGATACAAGCATATGCCCAGCCTGTGGCGCAAAATCAGAAACGGTTGAGCATTTTATGTTTTTTTGCCCTGCTTACTCTTTTCCCAGGTCTAAGTGGATCTGTCATATTTGCCGCGATATGGGGATAAGAGATTGTGCCTCTGCCTTGAGGATTTTAAAAAGTCACCATTCCACGGTTTTAATACTTGCTGTCAGTAAATATTTATTAGTAGCATGGCGAATACGGAATTCCATTGTAAAAACTGTGTCTTAAATCAGAGCCTTACTTTTATTCTCTTACCCTTACAAGAACTATAGGAAGGGGGTTGAAACCGTATTATGTGTATTATGTGTACTGAGAATTTTTTTAATTAGACTACGTTTTAGGAACTCATGTTCCACAATATTCTATTTATGTTTTTACAATATCATTACTATTATTGGTTTTATCCATATTCTTACTATATTGTATTTTCGCTTTGATGATTGACTGATCGAATAAAGCATGTGTCAAACAAACAGTAAACAGTAAACAAATCGCTCTCTATTGAATTATATTACAAACCTCTGGTTTTATGAGGGTTTTATCCCTCATCCCCCTCTGGTAAAATGTAGTAGAACAGGGTTTAGTGTTTGTCTGAGACCTTTTGCATACACTCTTTAATCTGTTCAAAGATGTTAGTAGATACCTTGCTGTTTATAAAGCTATGGAGTACAAGAAGGTTCTTCTTTGCTTTAAACTAAGAGGACCGTGCTAAGGAATGCAGCACTCTTAGTTTGAGTAATGAATTTATTAAGGCACTTCCCAGATATCAAATAAAAGCACACAAAAATATGAACATTAGCATTTAACTTGAATACAAGAAAACAAGTGTAGATGCCAAAATACTCGCAGCAGTTAAGCAATGACAGACAGAAAATGTGCAGTGCATCCCCAATGAATATAGTCAGTAAATATAGATAGGTATATGCATAGTCAAGCTAGATAATTAAGAAATAAAATGCATCACCATGGGGGTCTAATCCATTATCAACCTTGCCAGCATCAAGCCGGGGAACCCTGAACGGCTAAAACAGGAGAACTTCCCCAATGGGATCTTATTGGCCCGTGTGTCCACTCCCACAACAAGCTCCTCTGTGTCAGTACAAGCAAAAGAACTGGCCTGGCCCAATGTGCATTCCTGAGACAGAGCTGTACCTTTCTCTGCTGAAAATATTCTCACCCTGGTACACTCTTATCACCTCTGCAACCCCCACAATATGGGCCACATGTACATAGCCTTTTGCACGTTGCAAATGGCGAATCGGGCCGTTTGCGACGTGCAAAATGCACTGTGACATGTACCAAATCATTTTTGCGATTCGGTAAGCTAGTTACCGAATCGCAAAAAGGTATTGCGAGTTGCAATTAGGAAGAGGTGTTCCCTTCCTAATTGCGACTCACTGTCCCATGTATGATTGTTTTGTGACCGCGAATACAGTTGCAAAACAATCGCAGTTAGCACCAGTGTTACACTGGTGCTAACCCATTCGCAAGCAGTCACAGATTTGGTGGTCGGCTGTCTCCAGCAGGCCACCATCCCTGTGGTGGCCGCCATTCCCAACAGGGTCGCAAATTGCAACCTACCTCATGAATAGTCATGAGGTGGGCATTTGTGACCCCCTAGCGAGTTGCAAATAGTGTCATTGACACTATGCAACATACAGTTTTGCGACTCACAAAATTGCGAGTCGCTCTGACTTGCAATTTGGGAGCCGCAAAACCAAACCGTGATACATGTAGCCCTATGTTCCCTGCTCTGGTGAGAAGAGCGAAAACACATTCGGTGTGGAAAACAAGTTCTGTGTAGAAAAATCCTGTGCTGCCACTGTGGCAGCAGCTGAAGCTGAGCACAAAATGTCAGTGGTGAAGATGGAGTCGCCGGTCAAATACAAATAGCATCACACTCCACCCCTTCACTAGTGACTCTCATAACATACTGGAGTAAAAGTAACCCTTTTTGGCTTACAAGTTGTAGTCAGGTTAGGTATGCATTATATACAGCAACATAGCATTATTATAATTCACATTACTATGAGTATTCCACCTAAAACAGTGAGCACTTGCCCAAAATCAGGTAACTAGCTAAGTAACTAGTCCCACCATCATTTATCTACATCTTTTTTTTTTACTCCCTTCACCAATTCATGCAAGGCTTCAATAGGAGACTGTATAAATGTAGAATGGTCTGACAAGTTTAAACAACACAATCCTTCAAATTCTGAGCAACCTTGGTTATTTTTTAACAGTAAATAATCAATGGCTGCCCTGTTTTGCAATGCAGCTTTTCTGTGTCTCATACATCTAATAATAACTCTGCTAAACCCATTGAGGTATGATTTAATGTTCTTGACCATCAATCATGCTAATTGGTTAATAGTTTCAATATTATAAACAGGTAATGTTGGAACTCCTTCTATAGAAAGACTTAAGCTCACATATTCTGACTTAGACAATAATTGAATTTCAGAGTCGCATTCTTCGCTTAATTGATCAGCTTTCCTTGTGTGTTGAGTATGTAACATGGAGGGAAATGGAAAGATCATAAATCCTAACTGCGTAAAAGCACAGGTCCTCTGGTTATATAGGCAGAAATTACACATAGGTAGTATTTACACAACAGAAGAACCACCCGGCTGGTCATTTAACATGTTTTATGTGACTGGTGACAGTTCAATGTGTTTACACGACATGTTGTTGGTGCAATTTTTACTCATATTTTCACTCCTTTGTTGACGTAACTCTTGTTGTTCCAATGGGATCTCTTGAGGAGACTTCATTGCTGCTTCAAGGTGCATTTGAGAACACTTTCCAATATTGTATCACAGGATAGGTTATAGCAGACATCTCCGGCAGTAATATTGTAAGTGTTTGAGATGATTCCAATTTTCATCCTGTGTTTCTTGGCAAAACTTACAGTACTTGTAGGGTAGGGAGTCAGTACTTCACTTTCTTCTACTGCTCCATCCTTGTTGGTGGCATTAAATATTTGCAGCAAAACATTGACGGGAGTTGGGATCACCACAAAACAGGTGGATATGACATCCACTGTACTTTTCATATTTGTGATGCAGAAATCCGGTCTATTGAGCACAGTGCGTGTCAGATAAATCCAAATGTTCTCATTTTGATGCAGTAATGGTGTTGATCAGGATGGTCACTCAATCACTTTGGATATGGGGGCTTTCGTTCCCTCCCGACCCCACGCGCATGCGTCCAAAAGGAGACTAAATGACACTATCAGCATAAAGAGACCTTGTAGTATGATCTATAAAAGAAACAGGTATGATTATTCTCGCGAATAACATTTATCAGCTAGTACGTGCTTCCACATTTTCTGTCCTGGTTTCATGATTAACAACACATTGTCCTTGCCTTTTGCTATAATTTCTGCTGGTTCAGGATGACAATTTGGGTATTCTACCCACACTGTAGAACCATAATTTTTATCAATTGAGCCGCAGCCTCCCTCCCCATGCACTGACAGAAGGGCTGGGGCATTCCCCTTTTTAACTATTCCTCCATACACTGGAATGATAACAATCTGAGCAATTCTGTCTCCAGGTGCTATTATCAAATCAACATCCCCACTGATCAATAGGATAACTTTGAGTTCTCCTTGATAGTCTGCACCAATCACTCACCCCCAAAACCTGAATACTTTTGAGTGTCAGACCAGATCAAGGAGCAATCAGTCTGAAATAATCTGGGGCAATTTGTAACCCAACACCTGTTTCAATCAAGGTTATGTTTCAGTATGAACATGTTCAGAGCATGCAAATCAAGACCTGCAGATCCTGGTGTTGCTTGATATGGAGCTAAGGCTCCTGTTTTTGTCTCCCTTTACATGATGGCGTTTGTTGCGACACGAGGTTTTATCTGTAATGTTGGGGTTAACATTCGCAGTAATGGTGTTTCTGCATTGGCCACAGGTCTATTATTTTGTATCAACAAGGCCTCATTCAAATGATCTCTCCAATTGTTCAGGGTACCATTCGCTAGTTTTCATAATTGGGCTTTTAATAAGCCATTCATTGTCCAAATCAATCCTGTAGCTTGTGGGTAATATGGAATATGATAAATCCACTCACTATTCTTTTGCAAACAATAATCTTGCACCAATTTACCTTTGAAATGTGACCCATTGTCACTCTGGACTTGGAGTGAGGCTCCGTAATACAACATTAACAAGTCCAGAGTTTTGATGCTGTTAAACTGGGAAGCGCATTTACATGGCAACACAATCAGATAGCCAGAATACGTGTCCACCGCAACGCAAGAGTATTGACACCCGTGACTATTCGATAGTGGCCCAATGCAATCAATTTGCAATATCTGCCCTGGCAACTTCCCTCTTCCCAACTGACTCTGATGGTTTGCGGGACAGATCTCTCTTCACAAATAGGACATTGCACAATAACAGTTTTTATCAAGTCTAGGGGAATGTGCATCCCTCTAATCTCTGCCCACCTGTTAGTGGTCTTCTCTCCCAGGTGTCCACATCTTTGGTGCAACCACTTAGCCATCCCCACCAATTCAGAATCCTGTGTCGCGACTTCTGCCCCTGAGATTTTTGCCTTGTCATCTGCAAGGGAATTAAACCATCATTCTAGTGAGTCGGTAGGACAGTGGGCATCTACATGATATACAGTGATGGTACTTTGTTCCAATATTTCTCAAATTTCCTGCTGCAACTCCTTACCCCTCACCTCCTTTGAATGTACTTCCCAGTTGTTTGCATGCCACATGGGAAGCCAGGTGGCTAACCCATTGGCGGTGGACCAAGAATCAGTATAAATGTGACAGGTCTCAGGCAATTCTTGTTTTAACACCTGATCTGCAGCGTACAATTCTGCACATTGAATACTCTTTCCTTCTACAGTAGTAGAAAGTATTTTCTTGGTTACAGGATTATATGATTCTGCCTTCCAATGTCTCTTAGCCACACATACTTGGCTGAACCATCGGTGAACCATACATGCTTCCTATCCTTAGGGGACAAGGACTCAATTGGCTCAACCCACCTCACAGGTGACTCTTACTTTGGGCACTTCCTGCAACACCTCAATGTCCAGCACAGGAGCCTGTGCTACCTATTCATGTAGGGTCACTGTTCCTGCTGGTCCCACTTGGGACCTATCCTGTATGTACATTTCCATTTAATAACACTGGCTTCCTGTGCATGTCTTATTCAGTGAGTTTTGGGGGAACTCATTACCCACTGCATTATTGGAATCTCAGGTCTCAGAATTACAGTATGACCTAGGGTAATTTGCTCAGTATCCATGAGAGCCCAGTAACACTCTAGTAACTGTTTCTCAAGGGGAGTATATCGCTCACCAGCTTCTGGTAACATTTTGGTCCAAAAGCCCAGCAGCACGCTCTTTCTTCCCTGTTTTTGCCACATACTCCAGTTTCCATATTGCCCCTGAACTGTTACATGTAACTCAATATCTCCTTCCTGTACTAGCAAGGGGGTCGAAAGCCTGATGAACCTCCTTCTTTGCCAATTCAAACACACGTTGCTGCTTGTCTCCCCATTCAAACCCATGTTTCTTTCGAGTCACTTTGTATAAAGGGTCCAAATTCTGACTCAAGTGAGGGATATGCTGTCTCCAAAAACCTAACAATCCAATGCATCGATGAGTTTCCTGCTTATTCAGGGTGTGGCAAACTCTAGTGTCTTTTGTTTTACCTGCAGCAAAACCTCCCTATGTCCCTGACTGTCCGGCCTGCAAACCTGGATGTGCTCCATTAAAGAACTCTTAAACCAATCGTCTGCCTTCACAGGGACCAATATTTGTTGTAACCCCATAAGAATGTTTTACAGATACCAAAGCTTGTTTACAAAGACCACTGCTTGTTGGAACCAATGCTTTTTTAAGACATGTGTTTCTCAAGCCTCCTGCATCCCTATGACTCAGACTGAGTGTGGCTCCCTGTGACTCAGACTGGGTGTGGCTGGAGGCAGCAGGCATTTAAACCACACTCAGCCTGAGTGAATTGCTTGCTGTAAAGGTCACCGGCTGCAGAGAAGGAGCCTCGGCTTCTCCACATTTTATCTTTGTGTTCATTCTTGAATCCTGGATGCCACTTCTTGGGAGTTGAAGAGATAGAGAGAATTGACTACTAAAAAGGAGGTAACATGCTGTGCACGATCTAAAAGCATTTATTTGTGAAAACTTGACACTTGCTAACTTGATATTCGAAAGTTGGATCTTTCGGAGCGCGATATGCCTAAGAAATGCACATCATTGGCATTTAACATCACTGGGATACTCGCTGCCAGTTATGAAATAATGCTTATTGTTGTTGCTTGCTAAATATTGCAGAAAGGGAATTCTTTCATGCAATTATCTTAAAAATGATGTATTGTGAATACATTTGTTATCGCTAAGTTTAATATGACATTTGCATAATTGGTGTTGGTGATACGGAACATTCTGTGAATGGCCTGAAAGTTTCTTTGCTGTGTTCAACTTACACTGTGATGTAACAGTGATAAAACTGATCACTTGTGTTATTGATATTAACCCTATTTTCCAAAAGTGCTACAAATATTGCACTGTGATCTTTTGACATTAACTCTATGTTTCCACAGTGATACAAACTTTTGCACCATAATCTTTGATATTAACCCTATATTTTTAGTGTGATCAAATGGCACCGAATGAGTGTTGCTCCGAATTCTAAGTGCAGTCCGTAAATTATTCTATGAACATCTGTAAAACTAATTACCTGAGAACTTGTTCTCATTATTTGCCACCTATTTAATTGTCTATGGAGACAAGTGAGTCAGCATCTTAGGAAATCTCAGCAGGGTCATCTGTGGGTCCAGTCTCTCTCTCTTTCATCCATCCCCTTTCCCCAGGGTGTTCCGATGCAGATGATGTGCATTTAAGTGGGAGGCACATAACGTCTAGGAGGAATTGGGAATAAGCAACTTGGTCAGGTCAACATTGTGTCTCCATGGAACAAACAGGTTAGTGCTTCACAGTGCAGCAAGTCCACGTTCAATTTCTCACCCGGAGACAATGGAGATACAAGAGGTTTCCCTAGCAGATTTAGCACACATGTAAGGGAGTTTGCAATGCAAACCCAGGTAGTGTCACAGAGTGTGGATGCTCTTCAGTCCATGCTTGCAGCCGAACCGCCTCCTTTTTGTAAACCTGCGCTCTTTGGAGTAAGGCCTCAACCGTTACCAGTGGGTGCTGCTCAAGAACAATCACCAAATAAGGCCTAGGTAATTCAGGTTGCAACACCATTTCTGGTACCTTTGCTCCTCCCAGAGCACTAGGCAGGGGATCCTGCTAAGTTCGCTATATTTTTCAATCAATGCCACCCTCATTTGTTATGCCAACCAACCTCTTTCCCCAATGAGCAGTCTAAGGTGCCATTAGTTCTTTTGTATTTTCCCGGCACTGCTGCCTCATGGTCTATTCCTTTAGTAGAATGGAATGATCCGTTATTATTATATGATTATCAGACCTTTAAAAATGAAATGAAAAAACTGTTTAACAAGCATGCATTTATGTATGCAGTAGATTTGTAACTGCTTAATCTAAACCAAGGAAATAGGGATTTGCTGACATTTGTAACTTCTTTTAATAGACTGGTAGCAGAGTCTGATTGGCTGCTAGAGAAGATGGGGTCCTTGTTTTATAGAGGGTTAAAAGATGAGCTTAAGGTTAGTTTAATGCAAGTAATTAATCCTCTGATTCTTGCGAAGAGCTAATTGATTTAGTGATCAAATTGGATCACCATTTATTGGAGAGATGATGTAACAAAGGTCACACCAACCACAAGCTGTTAATGATCAAATAAAGAGACAAGACACAAACAAAGGCACTAATGAAGGTGAACCATTGCACATCAGTACTGTAAGAGGCCCCCTTACCAAAGAAGAATGACAACAAAGATGTGACCAAAAGTTGTGTTTGCACTGCAGAAAAAAGGGTCACTTTTTGAAGGATTGTACAGTTAAGCCTAGGAAACAGTTCATAGGGGCCAAAGGCTCTGAAAGTGAGAAGTTTGAGGGAAACCAGAACACCCAACTATGGTGGAATCTAGTTGTTCGGGTGTGAAAAGACCTGAAGTCTTCCATTTTTTGGCCCTAACCAGCTCCCATGGAGAATTCCATCACTTATATATATATATATATATGCACAGATGGAATGGCAATCATTAGATCCTCCAGCTCTGCTCAAGCTCCCGGTGGATTTAGGGGCCACTGGGAATTTCATGTATATCGCCTTTGCGAAACAACTTGGGGTACCGCTTTTGCCTAAACCCAGTGCTGAGGGAGTTAAAACTATCAATGGGAGCCCTTTGTCCTGAGACCCAGTAACAAAAACTACTTCTGAGTTCGTAATGTGGTTATACTTTAATCATTGCAAAATCATACAATTCAATCAGATATGTGACCCCAATCCAAAGCTATATTAGGAATCCCATAGCTGCAAAAGCCTAATTACACTATAAACTGGGCTATACAAAATGTTACCTTGCAGTCCAAGTTCTGTAAAGTCCACTATTGGGCAGGAGCTGAACCAGATAAAGGTATTGCTTTGAGCGTAGGAAATGCAAAAAAACAAGAACCTGAACTACCTTCAGTATACCAAGATTTTGTAGCTGTCTTCGACAAGGGGAAGGCCGCTAAGATACCACCGTATCACCCCTTTGACTGTCGGAGAGATTTACAGCCAGGCTCACAAATTCCTTGCAGTAGAATTTACACTCTAACTGAAAGGGAGAATTCACATTTGCAACAGTATTTAGGTGACATGCTGGCCATAGGATTTATAAGACCTTCTAAGTCCCCAGTTTCGTCACCACTATTTTTTTATCTTAAGAAAGGAGGGGAACTTGCCCTGTATTGATTATAGAGTCCTAAACAAGATTACAATCAAAAATAGATACCCATTATCTTTGACCTCAATCTTATAGAACAGATCAAAAAATGCGTGCATGTACACGAAATTGGATTTGCGAGGGGCGTACCATCATGAGAGAGTCTGGGAGGGTGGTGAGTGGAAAACAGCCTTCTGGACCAAATTTGGTTTGTGTACCTCTTCATGACTTTCGGATTCTGGAATACCTCTGCTGCTTTCTAATATTTTATCAACGGGGCACTGTGTGATTTTATTGATCAGTGTGCTGCTGTCTATGTTGACAATAGTATGACCCATTCAAACACCTATGAAGAACATATTGCGTATGTCAAGGCCCTTTTACAAGCCTTAAAAGCATTACGACAACATCATCTCTTCGCAAAGGTAGAACAATGTAGTTTCCCTATTCAAGAAGTGGAATTCCTCCAGTAAATCCTAACTCCAAATGGGGTACATGGACCCTAGAAAAACTGAAGCTATTGCTTAGTGAAAGGCTCCACAAAGTGTCAAAGAAGTACCAAGCTTCCTAGGGTTTGCCAATTTTATAGACATTTTATTGATCACTTTTCCACCTTTGTAGCTCCCCTCACGAAGTTACTTTGGAAAGGAATGAAGTTTCAGTGGGGAGAAGAGGCAGATCAGGCTTTGACCAATTAAAAAACTAGTTTAGTGCCGCCCCCATTTTAAGACACCTGGATCCTACACAACCATTTGTGGTAGAGGCAGATGCGTTCCAAGTAGCGATAAGTGGGGGTCTTGTCTCAACGCGATCCTGGAACTGGTGTGCTCCATCCTGTGGCTTACTTTTCCCACAAATTGAACCCAGACAAAAGCAAATATTCAGAAGAAGATCAAGAATTACTAGCAATTAAACGGGCCTTTGACTAATGGAGGCATTTTCTCCCAGGGAGTTTACAGACCGTTACCATTTTAATAGATCATCAGAACTTGCAATTACTCCAGTCCACACACGCTCTGTCTACACGACTGTTGAGGTAGTTTCAATTCTTTAATAATTATGAATTTACTATCCAGTTCCAACCAGGTTGTAAGAATGGAAAAGCAGATGCACTTTCTAGGTTAGTGTGATGCTATTAATTGTGTTTGACCAATGACTTTGTGTTTCACCACTGCGCATAATAGTTTCTCAATGTTCACCAGTAGCACAGTATGGCCCTCATTACAACGTTGGCGGTAAAAGCCGCTTACCGCCGTGCAGAAGATCGCCAATACACCTCCGCGCCCGCAGAATTCCGCCACAGCTATTTGACACACATCTCGGAATCTGCCGAAATTCAGACACCCACACAACTCCGCCACACCAAAGGTCAGTGTTAAACTGGCGAAAACAAAACCTCCACCTCCACCTCCACGCCAACAGAAACACGCCCATGCTATTACGACCCAGGAATCCACACAGCGGTCTTTCAACCGCGGTATTCCATTGGTGGTATACACTGCCGCACTCAAAATACACACACAGCTCCAAAACACCACCACATTGGACAATTCCAAATACACACACCTGATACACATACAAACACCACTCCCACACACCCATTACAATATAAAACACAAACCCACATCACCCACAAACCCCTCCGACCAAAAATTAGTCATGAAGGCCAGAGAGACAGCACTGATTAGACAATCCCACCACACAGAGGCACACAGCACCATCACCCACACACCATCCACGCACAAAACACCACACACCACTACACATCACTACACTCATCACCACATACACCACCCCACACATCACACACACCACCCCATGGCATGCCAAAGACACCCCCGCTTTTCCGAGGAGGAGCTCAGGGTCATAGTGGAGGAAATCGTACGGGTAGAGCCACAGCTATTTGGCTCACAGGTGCAGCACACATCCATAGCCAGGAAGATGGAGCTATGGTGCAGAATAGTCGACAGGGTCAACGCTGTGGGACAGCACCCAAGAAATCGGGAGGACATCAGGAAGAGGTGGAACCACCTACGGGGGAAGGTGCGTTCAACGGTCTCCAGGCACAACATCGCGGTACAGCGGACTGGCGGCAGACCCCCACCTCCTCCCCCACAACTAACAACATGGGAGGAGCAAGTCTTGACCATCATGCATCCTGAGGGCCTCGGAGGAGTCGGTGGAGGAATGGACACTGGTAAGTCAAATCTTAACTATTACATCCCCCACCCTACCTGCATGCTATCACACACCCCCACCCTCACCCCCCTCACCTATCACTCCAACTCCTCACTAATGTACTAAGAACACAAACCACACTTCCCAACACCAAGCCCTGCATGACACAACTAAGCATGGACACCCAGCACTAAAGCATGGCCACTGCACATATCCATAACACCCCCAAACCATCATCACACAAGCCCCCACACAGGAATGCTAGCACTGGGGTACACGCTCACCCACCCATTGCACACCATGACACACACACATGCAATAATCATGCTCTTATGCCCCTGCAGGATCACGAAGGACCGTCACCACACTGGAGGGTCCAGACATCTCCACTCCACCCACAGAAGAGGCCCACAGTGACGATAGCAGCTCTGCCCTACTGGAGCCTGATGACCAGCCCGGACCATCGTGGGCCTCGGGACAGTCGGTTCCCCTTGCATAGGCACAGCCCAACACTGACCTTCCACCCTCTGGTAACACCAGTACAGCACCCACCCAGCGGGCCCAAACCTCCGTTCCCAGGACAGGTCAATCAGCTGTGTGTCCACCACTACAGGGAACCCAGGATAACCCACCACCCCAACAACAACAGGGACCTGGGGGCAGTGGTAGTGGGCACACGGTCCAGAGGACGGAGGTACAGGAACACAGGGGAACTGGGAGGGCTGCTGTGCGACAGGGGGCGGACAGGCCAAGGGAACCCTCTCTCCACGAGGCCCTCTCCTCCATCATGGGAGCATACCACCACTCCCAGGAAACGATGGCGACGGTCCTGGTCAAGTTTCAGGAGACCCAGCGCATGCAGGATGAACAGTATTTGGGCTTCAGGGAGGAGCTCAGGACCATCAGCTCCGCCTTGGGCACCATCGTATGGGGCTGAAGGACATACAGCAGACCATGAGGGACACCGTGGCACTCCAAGGGGCCCCTGACACTAGTATGGACGATGAACTGCCCACCACCTCCGCCGGCCCTAGTGGACAGGACGCCCCGCCACAGGACCACCACACCTGCACCCCACCCCCTGCAGACGGACAACCACCACGCAAGCGGTCCCTGAGATCCAGGAACAGGACAGAGCAAGATGGCAAGACGCCCACCAGGAAATGAGACCACCCTGATTGTCCCCCCACCGTTCCACTTTGTTACCCTGTCCATACTTAAACTGCCCCAGCTCCACTTCCTATGCCCATATGGGTAGTGCACCTGTGAGACTAATAGACTGGACTCTGCCATGGACATTCCTCCACCATCACCCATCACCATTTTACAACCCCCCTCCATTTTTGAGCACTGAAATAAACACCCTTGAACCACAAAACAATCTGGAGTCAGTCTATGATTTAGTAAAATGTATTATCAATGACAGTGTCAAAATGCGTTTTTAGTTGTAAAGGCAACATACCAATGTCACACATCACAAGTCCTTGAAGGATGCATGCAGATGACACACGTTGGTAACCACACCTGTGAAACCGTAATGGAAAGGAACAACTCAGTTACCAAATAATCCCATTAAATTACACACAGGATAGAGTAAGACGTGTGACAGTGAATGTATTGGTAAAAATGAAAATGTTCTCACCTGTGTGTCACTGGAAATATTGCTGTATGACTGACTCCCTGTTGTCGTTGTCTTCTTCCTCAGCTTCCTCCTCATCACTGTCCACAGGCTCCACAGGCTCCACAGCTGGCACAACACCGTCATCTGGACCATCCTCCTGCAGAAAAGGCACCTGGCGTCGTAAAGCAAGATGGTGAAGCATCGAGCAGGCGATGATGATCTGGAACACCTTTTTTGGTGAGTAGAATAGGGAACCACCTGTCATATGGAGGCACCTGAACCTGGCCTTAAGGAGGCCGAAGGTGCGTTTGATCACCCTCCTAGTCTGCCCATGGGCCTCATTGTAGCGTTCCTCTGCCCTGGTCCTGGGATTCCTCACTGGGGTCAATAGCCAGGACAGGTTGGGGTAACCAGAGTCCCCTAATAGCCACACACGGTGCCTCTGGAGTTGACCCATCATATCAGGGATGCTGCTATTCCGCAGGATGTAGGCGTCATGCACTGAGCCAGGGAACATAGCATCAACCTGGGAGATGTACTTGTCTGCCAAACAGACCATCTGTACATTCATGGAATTATAACTTTTCCGGTTCCTGTACACATGTTCACTCCTGTGGTGGGGGGGACCAGAGCTACATGGGTGACATCAATAGCACCTATGATGTTGGGGATATGTCCAAGGGCATAGAAGTCACCTCTCACTGTAGCCAAATCTTCCACCTCAGGGAAAATGATATATCTCCTTACGTGTTTCAGCAGGGCAGACAACACTCTGGAAAGCACGTTGGAAAACATAGGTTGGGACATCCCTGATGCCATGGCCACTGTTGTCTGAAAAGACCCACTTGCAAGGAAATGGAGCACTGACAGCACCTGCACGTCAGGGGGGATTCCAGTGGGATGGCGGATTGGTGACATCAGGTCTGGCTCCAACTGGGTACATAGTTCCAGGATTGTGGCACGGTCAAACCTGTAGGTGACGATTAAATGTCGCTCCTCCATTGTCAACAGGTCCACCAGCGGTCGGTACACCGGAGGATTCCGCCATCTTCTCAAATGTCCCAGCTGACGGTGCCTAGGAAGGACAACAGCGACGATCGAGTCGATTTTTTTCCAGGTATGTACCCACAGTTACACAGAAGACGACACCAAACACAAAACCCTTCCTGTATGTGTGTTGAGTGTAGGCCTAGCTATGTGTGACGCAGAAGTAAATGAAGCCATGTGGGCCCCTGAAATGGCGGCTGCCTGACCTCTAAACTGGGACAATGGGATTGTGGGGTAACTGCGTTGCTGTTGCACACCGTCGCGGTAGGCGGTCGTAGACCGCGGCGCAATGCTGCATTGGTTAACATTGGACCCTATGGGTCCCAGGAGCCAATGAGGAAGGGCGCCAGCGGTGATGATACGCACCGACGCGGACGTCACCGGCATTTTCTAGCTGTTCAATCACTAGATACCTGATCTTCGACAGGAGAGGACCTACACTGCAAGTGCTGCTGTGACCTCGGTCTGGAAGCGACGATGGCTGCTGCGTCTGGGGAAAGGGCCCCTGCCTTCACTGCTCTAGGAGTTGGAGAAACTGGTAGACGGGGTCCTCCCCCAGTACACGCTACTCAACGGTCCTCCAGACCAACAGGTTAGTACACAGGTAGCACGTTGTATGGGCTAGGCCTGGGTGGAGAGGGCTGGTTGTAAGAGGGAAGGGGGCAGAGTTCAGGGAACATGAATGCATGTGAATGAATGTGCCACATTGCTAGGGTAGGGAGGGGGGCCACTCACATCGACGGTGCAGTTGTTAATGACTTTGCTTCTTCCCTTGTGCATGTCATGTAGGTCAGCGCCCACCAGAAGAAGGACATTTGGAGTGCCATCGCCAAGGACGTCCGGACCCTGGGGGTCCACCAGAGACTGGGCACCCACTGCCGGAAAAGATGGGAGGACATTCGCCGCTGGAGCAAGAAGACGGCGGAGGCTCAGCTGGGGATGGTCTCCCAACGTGGGAGTGGTGCCCGTCACTCCATGACCCCCCTGATGTTCAGGATCCTGGCGGTGGCCTACCCTGAGTTGGATGGGCGCTTAAGGGCATCACAGCAGACACAAGGGGGTGAATACTCTCTCATTCTGTGGACTTTGCGCGCAGTGGAGGGGTCCGGGTGGGGAGGAGGCCATGGGTGTACCTAGGCCAGGCAGAAATACGTAGACTAGGCCCCTCCATAATGCAGGCCATGTGGCACTCTACCCCACCGCAGAAGAGTGCCAAGTACAGGTATAGATGCCCCTGTGGCATCCATGTGTGCAGATGTCCACCATAGCCATGTATGCCAGATCCCAGAAATTGCATCTGCAGAGGCCAGGAGCACGGCGTAGTGCAGGGGGCTGCTGTGTCTGTATTGTCCGCCAACGGTAGCGGTATGCCATGCACTGAACCTGTCTTTCTTCTGTTCCCCACCCCCCTTTTTGTGCTCTCCCTGTCCTTTTGTGCATCAGCATCATCAGGCGGAGGTACAGTGGCACCGGAGCACGAGGGAGCTGCATCCCACATGGCCATGGAGGGCCACACCACGGACTCAGAATGCACCAGTGGGACGGAGGGCGAGGGGACCTTCACGTCAGCCACCGGATCACCAACCAGCGACACTGACTCGTCCGCCGATGGGAGCTCCCTTGTGGTGGTGGCACCATCTGTGCGCCCCACTTCTACAGGTACAGCCGCCACCTCCCCTACCAGCACCGCCCTCCCAGCAGCCCCTCAGCGTTCGCCCCGTGCCCGCTCACCCAGGAGGGTGGGCATCACCTTCGCCCCAGGCACCTCAGGCCCTGCCCCAGTCACCCCTGCTGCCCTCAGTGAGGAGGCCATTGACCTCCTCAGGTCACTCACTGTTGGGCAGTCTACCATTGTGAATGCCATCCAGGGTTTAGAAAGGGAGTTGCAACACGGTAATGCATTCCTGGAGGGCATTCATTCTGGTCAGGCTGTCCTTCAGCGAACCCTGCAATCTCTGGCCTCAGCACTGATGGCAGCCATTTTCCCTGTGTCTAGCCTCCCCCCTCCAACCTCCTCCACCCAGACCCAATCCCCTGTACCCCAGCCCATCCCAAGCACACCTAAAGACCAGCATGCACACACGTCAACACACAAGGGAAGCTCAGGCAAACATAGGCACCACACAACCCACAGGCACACACACAAGCATCACCCACATGCAGACACAGCAACATCCACTGCCTCCACTGTGTCCCCCTCGTCTCCCTCCTCCCTCCCAGTCTCGTCTACACTCTCACCTGCATGCACTACATCTACAGGCACCAGGAGTCGCACCAGAACACCCAGCACCACACCCCGCTCACCTGCACTCACCACCTCCACTCCCATTTACACGTCCCCTGTGTCCTCTCCCAGTGTGTCTGTGACGCCCCCTCCCAAAGTACACAAACGCGGGCACCCACACACCCAACATCCATCCACCTCACAACAGCCTCTAGTACCTGCACCTGCACCCAAAACACCTAAAGTGACACCTCCTACAACCACCTCCTCTTCCTCCACTCCCAGACCCCCTCCAACTTCCCATCCCAGTGTTCGTCAGAAACTGTCCCTCTGTAAAGTTGACCTTTTTGCCGCCACCCCCCCTACAATTCATCAGTCCCGTCGTAGCGCCTCAGCCAAAAAGCCTCCAATACCAGTGGTGCCTGTTCAAGGTGTGTGGAGTGCACCGGCCACCAGGGCAGGCAGTGTGACCCGGAGCCAAGGAACTGGCAGCCCACCCCCTGCAAAGGCTCTGAAATTGGAAAGTGGCCGACGGGACCCTGTGAAGACTCCTGGAGGCAAAACAACTCACAGGGGTCCCAGGGGGATTGCAGAGTCAGCTGTGACTCCTCCAAAGGTGGGGAAGGGCCAGAGGAAGTCTGCACAGCCTGGTGTGAGCAGCACGGCGGAGAAGGGCGGCATCCTTCCCGGCGGTCGGGACGCCACCGGCAGCACCGTCGTCACTGGTCCGGAGACCACCACCAGATTCATTGCCCAGGAGGGCCCATGTATCGTCACTGGTCAGGAGACCACCGCCACCGCCGGAGTCAGTGCCTAGGAGGGCCGAAGTATCGTCACTGGTCAGGAGACCACCGCCAGAGTCAGTGCCCGGAGGGCCCAAGTATCGTCACTGGTCAGGTGACCACCGCCAGAGTCAGTGCCCAGGAGGGCCCAAGTATCGGCACTGGTCAGGAGACCACCGCCAGAGTCAGTGCCCAAGAGGGCCCAAGTATCGTAACTGGTCAGGAGACCACCGCCAGAGTCAGTGCCCAGGAGGGCCCAAGTATCGTCACTGGTCAGGAGACCACCGCCAGAGTTAGTGCCAAGGAGGGCCCAAGTATCATCACAGGTCAGGAGACCACCGCCACCGCCGGAGTCAGTGCCCAGGAGGGCCCAAGTATCGTCACTGGTCAGGAGACCACCACCAGAGTCAGTGCCCAGGAGGGCCCAAGTATCGTCACTGGTCAGGAGACCACTGCCAGAGTCAGTGCCCAGGAGGGCCCAAGTATCGTCACTGGTCAGGAGACCACTGCTGAAGTCAGTGCCCAGGAGGGCCCCGGCTTCCACAGCCCAGCTGGGCAATGAGGGAACGTCATGCCACACACCAATGCCCAGTCCAGAGAATGTCATGCCACATATCAATGCCCAGTCCAGAACCGCCATGGCAAAGCACCGCTGAACAGTCCAGAACCGCCATGGCAAAGCACCGCTGAACAGTCCAGAGACCGCCATGGCAAAGCACCGCTGAACAGTCCAGAGACCGCCATGGCAAAGCACCGCTGAACAGTCCAGAGACCGCCATGGCAAAGCACCGCTGAACAGTCCAGAACCGCCATGGCAAAGCACCGCTGAACAGTCCAGAGACCGCCATGGCAAAGCACCGCTGAACAGTCCAGAGACCGCCATGGCAAAGCACCGCTGAACAGTCCAGAACCGCCATGGCAAAGCACCACTGAACAGTACAGAGACCGCCATGGCAAAGCACCGCTGAACAGGGCATGCACCGGGGAAGAATGAAAAGGCCGCCACATCAAGCATCGTTACCCCATGTGCAGGTGGGACAGTGACGGGACAGGAACTTCCACAGGGAGACTAATCCAGTCTGGGCACCAGTCCCCCTCCAGAACCAGTGAAGGTTGTTATCTACTTGCAAAACTGTGGCTTTGCACTCCCCAGGATGGTACAGTGGGCAACCCACCCGCTGTAGAGACTTGTGAGACTGTGGCTTTGCACTCCCCAGGATGGAACAGTGGGCAACCCACCCACTGTAGAGACTTGCAAAACTGTGGCTTTGTACTCCCCAGGATGGTACAGTGGGCAAGCCACCCACTGTAGAGACTTGTGAGACTGTGGCTTTGCACTCCCCAGGATGGAACAGTGGGCAACCCACCCACAGTAGAGAATTGCAAAACTGTGGCTTTGCACTCCCCAGGATGGTACAGTGGGCAAACCACCTACTGTAGAGACTTGAAAGACTGTGGCTTTGCACTCCCAGGATGGTCCAGTGGGCAACCCACCCACTGTAGGGACTTGAGAGACTGTGGCTTTGCACTCCCCAGGATACATCAATGGGCATGGAGCCCCGTTGTGGATCTGGCTTTGCACTCATCCGGCTGAGGTGCCCCCCTTCCCTTCCCCCTGAGGTGCCTGTAGTATTTCGATCTGATGCCCCAGCAGTGTTCTCTCTGTTTGTGGACAGGTATCTTTTGTGGGCCTCGCCCATGCATTTTTGGACTAGTGGTGCACGGACATTGATATGTGCATATCTGCACTAAGTCTCGTAATGTATATACTTTTGTATGATTTTATGATATATCTGTATATTTTGTAGATATGTATATTGAAACATTACAATGTTTGAACGGATTTTGTTTTGTCTTTGCATTCTTCCGGGGGGGTTGTGGGTTGTTACTGTAATTTTTGTGAATGCATTGGTGTGTGTGTTGTAATATGCGAGGGTGGGGGTGTTTTGTGTGTGTCCCCCTAACTTTTGCCTCCCCTATGTCGTAGGTGCAGTACTCACCGTTGTCTTCGCCGGCGTTGCTCTTCGCCGGCGTTGCTCTTCGTAGATGAGTAGGAATACAAGGGCCGGTAGGATTTGGAGTTCCGGCTCCATGGAGTCCTCCTTCCTCGCGGGATGTGTTCAGGTGAGCGTTTTCCCATTGCAGTAACTGTTTCCGCCGTGTTTTTATCCACGGTAAATCCGCCCCGAAAAAGGTGGCAGATTGGTAGGTAGTGATACTATGGTCGGTACATTGTCTTCCGCCTGTCTGTTGGCGGTGACCGCCGCGCTGCTTGTCTGTACCGCCGTGGCGGGCGGTGTGTTAAAGTGGCTGTCTTTGTTGGCGGTTTCCGCCAGGGTCATTGTTGGACTTTTGCTTTTGCAGGGTCATCCCCAGACTTTTTTGCCTCCTGCCTCCTATATTTTTCTGACATGTTGCTGTTGGCTTTTCAACTCTGAGCACTTTACCACTGCTAACCAGTGCTAAAGTGCATATGCTCTCCTGTTTAAATTGTATGTAAGTGGTTTATCCATGATTGGCATATTTGATTTACTAGTAAGTCCCTATTAAGGTGCACTAGAGGTGCCAGGGCCTGTAAATCAAATGCTACTAGTGGGCCTGCAGCACTGGTTGTGCCACCCACATAAGTAGCTCTGTAATCATGTCTCAGACCTGCCACTGCAGTGTCTGTGTGTGTATTTTTACACTGTAAATTCGACTTGGCAAGTGTACCCACTTGCCAGGCCTAAACCTTCCCTTTCCTTACATGTAAGGCACCCCTAAGGTATGCCCTAGGTAGCCCCAAGGGCAGGGTGCAGTGTATGGATAAGGTAGGACATATAGTAATGTGGTTTATATGTCCTGACAGTGAAATACTGCCAATTTCGTTTTCACTGTTGCAAGGTCTGTCTCTCTCTCATAGGATAATATGGGGGCTACCTTTAAATATGATTAAAGTGTAGATTCCCCTAGAGAAGAGATGGACAGGTGGAGTTTGGGATCCCTGAACTCACAATTTAAAAATGCATCTTTTAGTAAAGTTGATTTTGAGATTGTGCGTTTGAAAATGCCACTTTTAGAAAGTGAGCATTTTCTTGCTTAAACCATTCTGTGACTCTGCCTTGTTTGTGGATTCCCTGTCTGGGTCAGTTGACAGTTGGGTTGTTTTTCACCTCACACCAGACAGTGACACAAAGGGAGCTGGGGTGTGATCTGCATTCCTGATTAGCCATCTCTGCTAGGAGGGAGGGGTGGAGTGGTCACTCTCATCTGAAAGGACTGTGCCTGCCTCTGACAATGCTGTCTCCAGCCCCCTGGTGTGTGTCTGAGGCCTTGCCTGGGCAAGGCAGGATCTCACAAGAAGGTGTGAGTCCCCTTTGAAGAAAGGTGACTTCAAAGACTAAAATGAGTATAAGAAGGGCACCCAAACTTACAAACTTTAGAAACACTTCTGGAATCAAGGGGAACCTCTGCCTGGAGAAGAGCTGATCGCTGAGGAACAAGTGCTGCCCTGCCTGTGACTGTGCTTTGTGGAGCTTTCCTGCAGTGCTGCTTCTGCCAGAGTAAGAGGGCAAAGACTGGACTTTGTGTGCCTTCCATCTTGAAGAAGAAATCTCCAAGGGCTTGATGTAGAGCTTGCCTCCTGTTGTTGAAGTCTCAGGGATAGCAAAGACTTCTTCCTGCCAGCACCTGGAGTCTCTGGAGAGACCCCTACTCTGCTCTGTGGTGCCCTTCCAGTTCCTGGGACCCTGAAAGGAGAGGCTGGCAGCCTAAGGACAAAAATACACGCACCGAGCATCGTGCGGAGAAAAGATCGACGCGAATCCGATCGCGGCTGAGAAAACGACGCGACGCCGGCTCCGCAGCTGAGAAACGACGCCGCTGGAAACGCGACCGGAGAATCGACGCCCGGAGCAGGAGAAACGACGCGCAGCATCGCTGACGAAGGCTGAGAGATCGCAACCAGCGCCGCGGGACTTCGGACCGTCGCGTGGCTGGCTTTTTCGACGCGCCTCGCCGAGCCGAGCTGTTTTCGACGCATATACCCGTGCAGGGTTATTTTCGACGCACACCGCCCGTGCGGGGTTATTTTTGCCGCAAACCAGGTACATTTTCACGCTAGCAGCGCTAGTGTGGTGTTACAACTACCTAAAGACTCTTTTTATTTTAAACCTTTAAAAAATCATAACTTGACTTGTGTATGTTGGATTTTTGTCGTTTTGGTCTTGTTTTGTCTAGATAAATATTTCCTATTTTTCTAAAACTGGTGTTGTGTCATTTTGTAGTGTTTTCATTAAGTTACTGTGTGTGTTGGTACAAATACTTTACGCCCAGCACTCTGAGGTTAAGCCTACTGCTCTGCCAAGCTACCAAGGGGGTAAGCAGGGGTTAGCTGAGGGTGATTCTCTTTTATCCTAACTAGAGTGAGGGTCCTTGCTTGAACAGGGGGTAACCTGACTGTCAACCAAAGACCCCATTTCTAACATTGGTGACCAGCGGTCGGGATTGGACTTGTATTTGTACTTGACATACAGTAATTAAGTGTACACTACTGTTTTGATCTCAGACCACTACGTGACCACATACTACTTGTTTGGTGATCTTTTGATTTTTCTCTTAAGGACTCTTTTTATTCTACTTCCATGATTTTGCTGATCCCTTGACTGATTCTTTTTACTTCATTGGGAATTTTTTTTTTTTCTGCCTTTGGAACTTTGCACTTGTGACCATCATGTCTCAATCTGGAGATGCAACAGCTGGAGCTGTGTTTGAAATGGAGAAACTGAAGGAGTACTCAGTTGCTCAATTGAAACAGTTCCTTAAAGATCTTGACTGTCCCACTGAGAGCTCCACCAGGGAGGGGGAGCTGCAACAGGCACAGAGGGCCGGGGTGACAATCAAGAAGGCTGGAGGGCACACAGAGGAGGAGAATGTGGGTAGGGAAGTGCAGAGGATACACAGTGGTGTAGTGGAGGTACCTGTTACGCCTGGGGGGAGGGTCCCCAGGAGGGATAGCAGGGTGTCACCCAAGGGTCTGACTCCTGAAGAGTTACAGGACAGACGGGCAGACAGGGCTCGCCGATTCAAGGAGTTGGAAGAAAGGAGGAGGGACTTAGAGATTAAAAAAATGATTTATGCTTACGAGCTTAAATTGAAAGAGCTGGAAGTCATGAGGGCTGAGTCCAGCTGGAATGGTGGCAGCAACAATTGTATATCCAGTGATGCTGCAGAAGTGCACATGCCCAGAGAGGTGGTGCCCTACTTGAAGGAGGGAGTTAACACACGCCAGGAGGTTCAGGGGTATGAGGTAGCTCCAGTGATGCACAGGGTCCCTGAGGTGGATTGGGGAACTGGCATGGGGAGTCATATTCCTACTGGTGGGAGGGACACTCTACTGACTCTAGTTGAGAGTGACAGGGAGAGGGGTTCCCCCCAGGTAGAAGTCCTGGTTATGGAGTGTGAAAACATCCCAGAAGAGTGTGGGTTGAGTGTCAGGGACAGTCAGGTACTGTCTCACCAGTCTCAGGAGGGTGATGTGGGGTGCTTTGTCAAAGCAGAGTCACTGGATGGTTGGGTGAAGGGTACTTTGGTTAATTCATGTGAGGGGCTGAGTGATGTAATTGCTGGAGAGCATATGTCTAGTCCTTATTTTCCAGAGCTATGCCAACACCAGGTGGAGTGTGAGTTCTCTGACCCCAGGGAGCTTACAATGGAGGCAGACTTCTGGGTGAGTACCAGAGAGTCTGAAGAGGCATTTGGGGGTGCTCCTGAGAGGAGTGGTCTAGGTAGTTCCCAACCAGGTGAGGTAGGGAAGGATTGTAGTGTCCCAGGTAGGTCCCAGTGTAGTGGGATGGGTGAGGGACCCCATGTCCAGTCTCAGAGGAGAGGGAATGGGGATGGGTTGAGGCCCAAGGTGCCCGAGATCCGGTCCCAGGTCCTGGAGGGTTCCCTGCGGGAACCCCAGGAGGGGAGCCTAGCCTGTACCATAGGGCCATCTGTTGAGGGAGACCCCACAGTGTCAGGAGAACTTGGGGGGGCGGCTGTAGCCAGCGTCCCACCAGTTCTGGTGTCTGGCAGTACCACTCCTAGTGAGGGGTTGCAGAAGTCCAGACAGAGGGTTGAGAGGGGGTTGCGGACCCCAGTGGAGAACCTGGAGGGTCAGGGGTCAGCTCTGAGTGCAGAGCCCCCCAGGAATGACCTTGGTGAGACCATTTCTGGGCTGGGGGGAATCCAGACTCTGTCAGATGGGCAGAGGTCAGGAGACCTGCGCCAGCCAGACTCTTGTATGGCCCTTGGGGAAAGTGTTTCCCTTGTGGGGGGTAGGTGTGCCCCCCAGGAAGTCCTGGTGCGCCAGGCAATGATTCAACCGCAGGATGGTGACCCTGGGTTGGATGATCAGGTTCAGGGGGTAAACTCTGACCTGATGGGGAGTACGTGTGCTCCCAAGGAAGTCCTGGTGCGCCAGGCAATGGTTCAACCGCAGGGTGGTGACTCTGGGTTGAATGATCAGGTTCAGAGGGTAAACTCTGACCTGGTAGGGGGTAGGTATGCCCCCCAGGAAGTCCTGGGTTGCCAGGCAGTGATCCAGTCTGTGGGTACAGACCCTGGATTGGGAGGCCAGGTTAAGGGTGTCCCCCCTGACCTGGAGGAAGGGGCTACTGCTAACAGTACCCCTACCATGTTGTCTTCTGGGGGGGCCGCTCCTAGTTGGGTGGTTCAGGACCCCAGAAGAGAGGGCAGGGGGAGGGAAGCCTCACCCCTGGCCCTGGTCCAACCGGAAGGTACAGACCCCAGGTTGGAGGATCAGTTGCAGGTTAACATCCCTGCACTGATGGAAGAATTGTGCAGGACTGCTTCTACAAGCACCCTGACAGTTTTGGACTCTGGGGGTGCCGCTTCTGCAGGGAGGGTACAGAGCCCCAGAGGGGAGGACCAGGGTCAGGTTGTCATCCCTGACCTGGTGGAAGAGAGAGTGGTCAAAGGGTGCCAGGCACCTGGGGCTACCGCCCCCCACTCTCCACAGTCACAGTGGTTAGAGAGGCCTGAGGTCGGGCTCTCATCCCTGACAGTTGTCTGGGGCCACTGTGGCTTGCTGTCCTGGTGGACAGAGTTGCCCCTGGGGGGGGGAGGACGAGAGTCACACCCCGGGGGTGGAGTGGGCAACACCACTGTGTTGGCCCTGGTGGTACTATCTGCCCATTGCAATACATCTGTGAGCAAAGTAAAGTTAGGTGTTGCACAGATGGTGTCTGTAGATGTGGAGAAGGGTTCCCCATGGGTTAGCTTAGTGGGCCCTGAGAGTATGGACAGAGGGATCCAACTGGAGTCAGGAAGGCGTAGAACTGGAACATGCCCCTGCTGTTGTGGGCCTGGGTCCTTGTTCTATCGCCCCAATCAGGGAAGTACATCAAGGTATTGATTGTTCTCCCCTGGCTTTAGGCTGGTAGGGGGTCGTGTTGGACTTTTGCTTTTGCAGGGTCATCCCCAGACTTTTTTGCCTCCTGCCTCCTATATTTTTCTGACATGTTGCTGTTGGCTTTTCAACTCTGAGCACTTTACCACTGCTAACCAGTGCTAAAGTGCATATGCTCTCCTGTTTAAATTGTATGTAAGTGGTTTATCCATGATTGGCATATTTGATTTACTAGTAAGTCCCTAGTAAGGTGCACTAGAGGTGCCAGGGCCTGTAAATCAAATGCTACTAGTGGGCCTGCAGCACTGGTTGTGCCACCCACATAAGTAGCTCTGTAATCATGTCTCAGACCTGCCACTGCAGTGTCTGTGTGTGTATTTTTACACTGTAAATTCGACTTGGCAAGTGTACCCACTTGCCAGGCCTAAACCTTCCCTTTCCTTACATGTAAGGCACCCCTAAGGTATGCCCTAGGTAGCCCCAAGGGCAGGGTGCAGTGTATGGATAAGGTAGGACATATAGTAATGTGGTTTATATGTCCTGACAGTGAAATACTGCCAATTTCGTTTTCACTGTTGCAAGGTCTGTCTCTCTCTCATAGGATAATATGGGGGCTACCTTTAAATATGATTAAAGTGTAGATTCCCCTAGAGAAGAGATGGACAGGTGGAGTTTGGGATCCCTGAACTCACAATTTAAAAATGCATCTTTTAGTAAAGTTGATTTTGAGATTGTGCGTTTGAAAATGCCACTTTTAGAAAGTGAGCATTTTCTTGCTTAAACCATTCTGTGACTCTGCCTTGTTTGTGGATTCCCTGTCTGGGTCAGTTGACAGTTGGGTTGTTTTTCACCTCACACCAGACAGTGACACAAAGGGAGCTGGGGTGTGATCTGCATTCCTGATTAGCCATCTCTGCTAGGAGGGAGGGGTGGAGTGGTCACTCTCATCTGAAAGGACTGTGCCTGCCTCTGACAATGCTGTCTCCAGCCCCCTGGTGTGTGTCTGAGGCCTTGCCTGGGCAAGGCAGGATCTCACAAGAAGGTGTGAGTCCCCTTTGAAGAAAGGTGACTTCAAAGACTAAAATGAGTATAAGAAGGGCACCCAAACTTACAAACTTTAGAAACACTTCTGGAATCAAGGGGAACCTCTGCCTGGAGAAGAGCTGATCGCTGAGGAACAAGTGCTGCCCTGCCTGTGACTGTGCTTTGTGGAGCTTTCCTGCAGTGCTGCTTCTGCCAGAGTAAGAGGGCAAAGACTGGACTTTGTGTGCCTTCCATCTTGAAGAAGAAATCTCCAAGGGCTTGATGTAGAGCTTGCCTCCTGTTGTTGAAGTCTCAGGGATAGCAAAGACTTCTTCCTGCCAGCACCTGGAGTCTCTGGAGAGACCCCTACTCTGCTCTGTGGTGCCCTTCCAGTTCCTGGGACCCTGAAAGGAGAGGCTGGCAGCCTAAGGACAAAAATACACGCACCGAGCACCGTGCGGAGAAAAGATCGACGCGAATCCGATCGCGGCTGAGAAAACGACGCGACGCCGGCTCCGCAGCTGAGAAACGACGCCGCTGGAAACGCGACCGGAGAATCGACGCCCGGAGCAGGAGAAACGACGCGCAGCATCGCTGACGAAGGCTGAGAGATCGCAACCAGCGCCGCGGGACTTCGGACCGTCGCGTGGCTGGCTTTTTCGACGCGCCTCGCCGAGCCGAGCTGTTTTCGACGCATATACCCGTGCAGGGTTATTTTCGACGCACACCGCCCGTGCGGGGTTATTTTTGCCGCAAACCAGGTACATTTTCACGCTAGCAGCGCTAGTGTGGTGTTACAACTACCTAAAGACTCTTTTTATTTTAAACCTTTAAAAAATCATAACTTGACTTGTGTATGTTGGATTTTTGTCGTTTTGGTCTTGTTTTGTCTAGATAAATATTTCCTATTTTTCTAAAACTGGTGTTGTGTCATTTTGTAGTGTTTTCATTAAGTTACTGTGTGTGTTGGTACAAATACTTTACGCCCAGCACTCTGAGGTTAAGCCTACTGCTCTGCCAAGCTACCAAGGGGGTAAGCAGGGGTTAGCTGAGGGTGATTCTCTTTTATCCTAACTAGAGTGAGGGTCCTTGCTTGAACAGGGGGTAACCTGACTGTCAACCAAAGACCCCATTTCTAACAGTCATGATTCCCCTTTTTGTCCACCGGCCTGTTTGCGGTATTACCGCACCTTTAACACCGTCCGCCAGGGTTGTAATGACCCCCTATATGTTTTGTTCAGTTTAGCTGCCTATTGGCTTTGACATGGCATTAGCCATTACAATCTGTATTCAGTTTAGCTGCCTATTGGCTTTGACTTGACATTAGACATTACATTTGATATTTAGGTTAGCTGCCTGTTTTAACATGGGGTTAGACATTGCAGATGAGCTGTGTTTTTCCAAGCTGTGTTTTTCCACAAGATGGACCAAGCTGTTTTCTTCACACCAGACCTTAGCTGATAAGAGCACATAGATTTTGTGTTTACCTCGCAATCTAGTCTGGGCACTCGGGGGCTCGGGAGAATTGGCCACTGTCCAGGGTCCTTCAGTTTTAACACTGAGTTTGCTTTTAAGGATGACTCTGGGCTACAGCAGGGTAGATTGAATCTGCTTTGACTTCAGACAGGAGCTAGACATCAGTTGCCTGTCTCCCGTTTGGGTAGAGAATCTCTTTCTCGCAGTTGACCGGAGTCATCAACTTGCAGACCCCAGAAAGATGAAGCTGAGCCATAGGCCCTACGTGATGAATTTGGACTTTTATGATTTGCTTTGAAGTTATGCTATAATATAATCACCTATATTTGCTGTGTACGTTGCAACTGAGAAGTACTTTGATATATTTTGCTTTCATTGCTGCGACTACTTTTGAACGTGAGCTTCCATTCTACTAATTTCGGCTCTCAGGAACCTCGTGGTGGGGAATTAATAACAATAAATGTCTTCTTTAAACTCAGAAGTGCATTCCAGAGTTTTTCTGTAAGCTCGGTTATGAGATAAGAGGGAAAGCAGAACATTTTGTCGTTAGTCGTCAGTCTGGGAGTCAAATTGGAGTTTCGAAGTGCACGATTTAAAAGTGTAATTGTTTTTTGTTGTTTAGAGAATTACAGAAGCACGGCAGACCATGTTTGAAAATGCATGTGAAGTTAAACTGCCCTATGGTGCTGTGAGAAACATGTTTTCTTGCTGTGATAAAGCATATTTAGAAAATGTGCCTTTTGAAAGAAATGATGTTCCTTTTGTTCTTGACAGAAGGGTTTGGATACTTTTATCTGCTTACAGAAAAACGCAGGAGAGATGTAGGCAGTTAGAACATGAAAATAAGAACTTACATGAGCAAATTAGCCAGAACACATTAATGCAAGATAATGCTGAAATCTATAAAACTGCTGTTTTAGAAGAATCTGGCTTTTCCCATTCCAGTAATGAGGGGTTAAGACAGCTGTGAGCCAGTCTGAGCCTCCGTGTGAGCAGAGCATAGAGCAAAACACCCCGCATTCCTTAACTGATAACACTGAGAACAGAGCTCAGAATGTTATTTACAGACCGCTTCTGCAAAGGAAAATTAATTACATTGGTAAGTACTGTTGCAAAATGTGCAGTTACTGGCACAAGTAAAACAAAAGATTTGAGAGTTTCTTACTATTTGCACTAAGCAAGGGACACCGAGTTTCATTAGCTTGTTTGATTTTTGGAAACAGTATAGCCCTCATCTGAGTGAAATCTTAACACTTGGGTATAAAGTAAGTAGGAAAAAATATAAGCAGCTGGGCGCTTTTAATTTGGCAAATGAAATAATTCAGACTTTAGGTTTCTGCGCAGTGCAAGAGGGAAACACTGATTTACATGTAAATCAGGAACAGGGGAAGAAAAGAGTGCCCCTGGAACTTTAGAGTATGGAAACTGAAATATCAAGCATGCAGTGGGTGATGAATTCACCTAAATCTCACAGTTTAGGACAGGTACAGGAAGCTAGTATCATACACTGGATCTCGTACATGCAAGACAGGGCTAGAGTCACTGCAGCCCTACATGAACAGGTGTCACAAGCCCCTTTTCAGGATGTGGAGAGGGTGCAGGGAGTACCTCAGGTAAAAGAGTCACCAGTGAAATTGAGTGCACCATTTGAATTTGTGTCCCCTGAGGATAAAAAGCGTGTTGGTTTGACTAATGATTCATTGACTGCAAAGTGGTTTTCTAGCACAAGAGAAGGAACAGCGTTGTACAATGTGTGTCAGACTTTAAAGCAAGAGCTGCTTGAGATGTGTCATTTTTACACTGATTTTTTGTTCACTGCCAATGGTTTAGCCGTTTGGTTTTCCACATGGCTTGTACATAACTGGTTAAATTCCCTTGCAGATGTTAAAGAGAAAAATTCAGAGTCTGAAGTGTACACCCAGAATTCTGACTTAGTGGGGATGGCTAAGTGGGTGCACCAGAAATGTGGACAGCTGGCAGAAAAAGCCACTTACAGGTGGGCAGAGATTAGAGAGATGCACATTCCCCTAGATTTTATAAAAGCTGTGATTCAGTACGCACAATAACAATCTGTCCCACAAACAGTCAAAGATCAGTTGGAGAGAGGAAAGTTACCAGGACAGATATGGCAAATTGATCAGGTACCTGACAGGTACCACCTAGCTTGCACATAGTAGTCAGAGACTAGTAGATACATGGCTACGAGTTATGGTCTGTTTCACTGATATGTAATTTATCATAGGAAATCACAGCTCTTCAGGGACCATCACCAATGAACTGTGCATCCAGTGTCACTATCTCTTTCATCCATCCTCTTTCCCCGGGGTGTTCCGATGCCGATCATGTGCATTTACGTGGGAGGCACGTAATGTATAGGAGGAATCGGGAATAAGCAACTTGGTCAACAGTGTATCCCTGTGGGGCAAACTTCACATTTTGAGAGGGTCCTAGCGTCTTATGTGGATTAATCATTCACCCTTTGCTCTGCTAATGTTCCACAACCCTGTCCAACTGAGTCTGCACCTATTTTTCCCTGAATCATCCCATCATCAATATAATGAGACAACTGCACCCATGGAATGACAGATTCTTCATCAAGGTGTTCTGCCACCAGCTGGTGATAGACGGTGTGTTCTGTGTATGTACCCCATAGGGAGCCTTAACATCTTATATTGTCTTCTGCCTTGTGGAAAGGAGAATTGCTCCTGGCTTTCAGGGGCCAATGGTATGGAAAAGAAAGAATTAGCAATATATTTGGTTGCATGCAAGGTCTCTTTAAGTTTTTGTATCCTTTCAATCAAAGTGATGGTGTCAGGGACTGCAGCCGTCAACAGGGGTATATATTTGTTCAATTCACGGTAAACAATAATCAATCTTTAGCTTCCATCTGATTTGGCAAAGGGCCACAAAGGATTGTTCCTGTTAGTCGTGACTGGGGCTACCACACCTGCCTCCATCAAATCCTGTATAGTCATACTTACCTCGTCATGCTCTCCCGGAATTCGGTACTGTTTCAAATGAGCCACCTTGGTTTCTGAGGGCACCTTCACTGGGATTACCCACCCTCATGGCTGCCACTGATGTGTATCACTTTGATCCAAACTGATAACAACCATCATTCAAGTATAAAGTCATCCCGTTCACAATGTCAATTCCCAGTATATACTCTAGGAGGGGCACAATCACAATAGTGCATTCTCTCTTTGGCGTCCTCCCTATTTTCATTTGAACACTAGTCTTCACAGCGGGGATTTGCTTTTCACTCAACCGTGTGATGGTGTAGTGCTGGCCTGTAAGCGTTTTGGGATTTCCATATATTAAAGAGGCCTCCTCTCTGGTGTCCACCAAGGCCCGAATGGTTTGAACATTTCTATTTTTGCAGTGAATTTCTAAATCAACAGAGTTTGGTCTATTTCCTAATCTGATTTAAACCTGTCAAGTCAGGTCTGGATATATGCTCTCATATCTGTGAGGCGATTCCTCTCCTTCCCGGTTTTCATTCCCTCCTCCTTTATACTCTGCACGGTATCTCTTAATGTATAGCAGGGCTTATCATTTTGTGGTCAGTCTGACTCTGTAGTATACTTTTGATTACACCCCATGACATCTAACTGCAGTAGGATGATCTGCTGATGACCCTGATAACCCCTAAATTGCTCCTGTACAGAGGGATCAGTGCTAAGTATGCAAACTTTTAGAGTGTCTCCTAAGTCTAACATCACTCCTGAAGCTCCTGTGTCAAATAATCACACAGTCCATGTAAACTATGTTTCCCCAGATCTCGGCCTAAATCTGTCTATGATATCATTTATCTCCTGTCGTGTCTAATCATCTATGGAGACACTGGCTGTGTCCCCCCCTGGGAATTGAGGTCCATGTTGTAACTTCTGTCTGTGTAAGGGCTGCGCATCAATCATTTTCTGTTCATCTGCCTCGCTCTGAGCACCACTATTTTTACAGAGCTCTTCGCTAGAATCAGAAAAATCCATGGAATCCCAAATATTTGCATCCCAAGCAGCGGGATTCAAGTCTAGCCCTGCTTTTGCAATGGCTAAATGAACCTTCTTTTTACTAACTCCCCCCCTGCGCTTTTTGAACTTATACTGAGCAACGCGTACGGTTGCTTTCTCTGTGACGAGCTGATATGTATCAACTTTATCTTGCAGTAGTTTATTCTGACAGGACAGCATGGTCGAGCTATTCTTGGCTTTCACTAGCTGCCTCTCCATTTGCTGCTTATCTTGTTCTAACTGAACAGATTTCTCATGCATTTTTCTATACGCAGATAACAGGATCCAGCCCTGTTTTCCTAAGATAGATAAATCAGCTCCCTTCTCTACTGGCACTTTTTGCTAACAAGTTATTACTTTTGTTGGTTTAGCATCCAAAAGACATGCGCCCCAATCCTCACTTAACCCCGCATTACATGCCCATTCATTCTTAAGAGCATTATAGGGTGCTTTTTCCAACCCTAATATGTCATTTGGCACCTGGGAAACTGCCTTTGACTTTTTGCCAAACATTTTACATGTTTTAAATCTTTTACTTCGATTCCTGCAAACAACTACGCCAAATTGTTCATCTTTGCTTTAAACTAAGATGAAACGATGCCAAGGGATGTCGCACTCTTAGGCCCATATTTATACTTTTTTAGCACCACATTTGTGTTGATTTTTGACGCACAATCGGTGCAAACTTACAAAATGCAAGTGTATTTTGTAAGTTTGCGCCGGTTTTGCGTCAAAAAATTACGCAATTGCAGCACTAAAAAAGTATAAATATGGGCCCTAGTTTGAGTAATGGACTTATTAAGGCACTTCCCAGATATCAAATAAAAGCACACAAAAATATGAACATGAGCATTTAACCTGAATGCAGTAAAACATGCGTAGATGCCAAAATACTCACAAGAGTTAAACAATGACAGACATAAAATGTGCAATACATCCACAATGAATATAAAGTGTGAATACATATCTATGCATAGTCAAGCTAGATAATTAAGAATTAAAATGCATCACCATGGGGGTCAAATCCCTCCTCATCCTTTCCAGCTTCAAGGCGGGGAACCCTGAATGGCTGAAACAGGAGAACTTCTTCATTGGGATCTTATTGGGCAGTGCTTCCACAACCAAAACGAACTCCACTATGTCAGTGCTAAGTTTTCCCCACTTTATATCTCTTAAATTAACTCAAGATAAAAATTCTAGTAGTCAACACCTCCCTTCGGTTATTGACTTCAAATGCTAGCTGTACTTGGTCTGTGTCAAAAACAAGAACTGGCCAGACCCCAATGTGCATTCCTGAGACAGAGTTGTACCTTTCTCTGCTGAAAACATTCTCACCCTGGTACACTCTTATCACCTCAGCCTCCACAATATGTTCCCTGCTCCGGTGAGAAGAGCGAAAACACGTTCAGTGTGGAAAACAAGCTCTGTGTTGAAAAATCCTGCACCGCCACTGTGACGGCACCTGAAGTTAAGCACAAAATGAAACCAGTGGTCAAATGGAGTCAGTAGTCAAATACAAATAGCATTAGAAGGAGGTACTAGCTTTAAAAGTTCTTCTACACTAATCATTTGGTCTTTGTTGAGCTGTCACTTAGAGAGAATGCTGTTACACAGTAGTTTGAGATAGGATCACTGTTTGATGAAACTGTACTATGCAGCATGTGCAGCATGCCAAATTGTAATAACAAAATTCCTATAGTGTATTTATTAGAAAGTACTCTTTAAGAAGCAGAAATAAATGATATGTGCTGAATATTTTTTCTGTAGGATTTCCAATCAGTTTAAGATTCCAACAAAGCAGCAGAACACAAAGAAAGAAATATAACAATACTGAAAAGAAGTCTCCAAACATGAAACAGACTCAGAGGAACAAAATTAATGTAGAAGAACATTGTAATCTAGTAAGAGTACCAAATGTTTCCTACAAAAATATGACCATGTATACTTTCTTTGACAGGTGTGAATAGAATGCAAAATGCATCAACATCAAGCAAAAATTCATATTATTTCTCAAAAAAAGATACTGCATCAAAAAAGAGCTCAACTAAACAGATTTAAGAAAAACAAATTTAAAGAACGTCACAAGATGTTTTTTTCTGTAGAAGTGTAGTATGTAATATTATGAGAAGCATGAAGCCAGTTAAAAGCAAAAGAGCTTTGCAAAACCAAAACAATTTTATTGAGCGTCCAGTTGTATTAAAAAGAAGCTGTTTATTCTCATTGTGAAGAGAATGAGATGTTTAGATAAACTGATTAATTCACTGAAGGAAAAATGTTGTCACAAGGTTCCAGTAAATAAAACACATTTTTGCGGTATTTTCCAGTGAGAGTGGAAACACAGCTCAAGTACTAAAGCATTTTAATGAGGAAAGTTATTTACAAAAAACTCAGTTGGTGTTTGCAAATGGCAGAGATCACCGTGGGTATGAACTCAATAAAGGCACACTGATTGAAAAAGAAAATAACTGTGCCTAGAAATGTAGAAAAAGATGTAACTAATGAAGCATTAGCTCAATGTCTCCAAAATCCAGTTTTTGAGTGGAAATGTATGCAACATAACGGTCTATTGACAAACTTAGACTCCTTATTAACAAATAGAGCAAAGGAGCTGTGAAACAAAACATGAAACTACCCCAATGCCTTGATCCTTGTTAAGTAAGGAAACTCACAATCCTTTTACGGACATACATTGGCTTGCTTATCAAAGCAGATCTCTAACAGAACTTTCCACCGTATCCGAATGCTGTCTGTGGACCTCACTAAAATGAGTAATCTTGTATGAAGATTGTATTTTATAAAAGGTCCTGGTCTTCAGCTTGAAGAAATCAAATGATATGCTTTTGAGAGGTGCTCATTCTGAAGTCAGTTCTGTAATAGATGACATTCAGATGCAACACTTTGGGCCTGAAATGCCAAGTGAAGGGTCTGAGATGGTTGAGGAGAACAGTACTGAAATTCTAACACTAGCACAGTGTTAGATAATTCTAGAAATAAATTACAGACAAGGTGTGCACTTGTTGCAGCAAACACACTACAAATGACAAGTACATTTTTTTTTATATTTATGAACAAACAGAGGAGGGCTATTTAGTAGAGCGGTTTAAACTTGCTCTTCATTTGTTTGTTGAAGAAAGGTCTGACTTATGCACAAGCCAGATTGTCTGTAAATACTATATTGTCAAACTGGACGATAATAAAATGCCTGCTAGAGGAATTCACAACACATTGAAAGTGTTTTCCAATTCCCCCTCTGCTTCAAAACCTGAATGTGTATGAGACTATTCTCATTCAAACTATATATACCTTTCAATTCATTGTTAAAATGGTGGCTAAAAATGAGAAATTACCTCCTTCTGAACTGCTAAAAGGTTTGAAAGGTAAAGTTGTGCGGTTGCCTTCGAATATGAAAGAGAATATTGAAACTATAGGGGTAGCTCAAGAAGAAGAAGACCCACTAGATGTGCTAGTAAAGGGAATACCTACCAAAGAGAGCAAAATGGCAGAAATTTGTCAGCATTGATAGTGTTAAGAAAGCTTTATAATATCTGAAAATAGAAAGGTTTTTTTAGAAAGACATTGATGTAGAGGAACATGTTACCTGTCATAGAACAGATAGTTCCACATCAGCTCCCTCTGCTCAGTTTGAACAGGTTGATTCATGTACAGCAGAAGAAATATGTGAACATTACAGCATTCACCCTCTACATTCCAGAGATATGATAGGCAATGCTTAAGAACTATATCAAATAAAGCAAGTGAAAGGAGAACCATTAAATGTGTGGGAAAAGAGCTTAGACACACAGTGTTATCCAATGCTGTTTCCTACAGGAGAAGGTGTACGTTATGATGAATATCCACTACAGATTCCTACCTTAAAATATAAATGCCCAACGTGGCACCAATGAGTATGGGTTCCATTGTCATGGTGAGCTGAAGTGTATGTTACACAATTTAGGTGGACTCATCTGTTTTGTTACTTTAAGTTGTGCAGAGTGTGTGTGGGATGATCATCATTACTTTTTCAGGCAAGCTAATGTAAACATTCCAGTGACTGATTTCAGGTCTGCAGGTGAATTGTGTTCTATTGATCCTGCAAATGTCTGAGATATTTCAAACACAGCTTTGAAACCATGCTTCATTTTAATTGCAATAAAAAGAGCCCACTACTAGGTGAGGTTGTGGATTACATTTGTAGAAAGGAATACTGAGCTAGAAGAGCACCACATATACAGATGTGATTGTGGGTGAAAGATGCATCAAAGGTTAGGATACTGTTGAGTCACTGTCCTGATTCATGAAAGAATTTGTAACTTGTGACATTCCAGACGTGTCTCAGAATAGTACTCTTAGGCAACAAGGCTTGTGATTCCAGTCCTATAGATGTAGAAAATATTTTCAACAAAGATACAGAGCAAAAGGGAAATATTATAATATGTGTTGTTTTGATTTCCCTAGGTCTGTAATCCCCAAAGGAAGAGTAAACGTTTTATTGCGTGCAGTCAGACACACTGTTACTGATACATCACCTAAAAATACTGTTAGAAATGGGGTCTTTGGTTGGTAGTTAGGTTACCCCCTGTCCAAGCAAGGACCCTCACTCTAGTCAGGGTAAAGGAGAATCACACTCAGTTAACCCCTGCTCACCCCCTTGGAAGCTTGGGACGAGCAGGCAGGCTTAACTTCAGAAGCACTGTGTGAAGTATTTGTACCAACACACACAGTAATTCAGTGAAAACACTACAAAATGGACACCACATGATTTTAGAAAAATAGGTAATATTTATCTAAATCGAACAAGAACAAAATAACAAAAATCCAACATACACAAAGCAAGATTTGAATTTTCAAAAGAATAAGAGTCTCAATCCTTAGAAAACAGTGAGAATGCAGTGATTACACAAACTACCTGGTTAGCGTAAAAAATAAACCCGCACGGGTGAGCGTACGTTGGAAAATCACCGATGTGTCAATTCCTTACTCACAACTGAGGCCAAGCAATGCGTCGATTTCCAGACGGGCAAGTCGGATCTGCGCAGAGTCGGAATGACTTGGACACCCAGAGAAGATGTGTCGAAAATCCAGTTGCACGGTATCTGAAAACCGTGCTGCGTGGGATTTGGGTCATTATCAGTCTCCGTAAGCGGGTGTTGTGTATCATTTCTCCAGCCACAATGCATCGATCTACCAGCTGCGATGCAGGTGGAGCGTCGATTTTAGCCGCAATGCCAGTGGCGCATCATTTATCAGCCGCGTTGCAGAAGGTGTGTCGAACATTTATCCACACGGCGTTCTGTGTCTGGATTTTCAGTTCTTGTCTGTCAACTTCACCTTTCAAGGGCCCAGGGACTGGATAGGGCACCACTTGACAGAGCAGGAGTCTCAGCAGAGAGTCCAGGTGCTGGCACTGAGACTTCAACAACAGGAGACAAGCTCAGTTCAAGCCCTTGGAGATTCTTCTCAAGCAGGAATGTACAAAAAAGTCAAGTGTTTGACCCCTTTCACAGGCAGAAGCAACAACTGCAGGATAGCCCCCAACAAACCACAGTCACAGGCAGGGGCAGCACTTCTCAGCTCTTTAGCTCTTCTCCTTGACAGAGGTTCCTCTTGATTTCAGAAGTGACCTAATTTTCAGGGGTTTTGGCTCAAGCACTAATTCCCCTTTTTGCCTTTGAAGTAGGCAAACTTCTCATGTTTGTAAGATCCTGCCTTGCCCAGGTCAGGCCCCAGACACACAGCAGGGGGTAGGAGACTACATTGTTTGAGGGCAGGCACAGCCCTTTTAGGTATGAGTGATCACTTCTCCCCTCCACTCAAGCACAGATGGCTCATTAGGATATGCAGGCTACACCCTAGTTCCCATTGTGTCACTGTCTAGAGGAGAGATGGAAACACCCCAACTGTCAAACTGACCCAGACAGGGAATCCACAAACAGGCAGAGTCATATAATGGTTTCAGCAAGAAAATGCCTACTTTCTAAAAGTGGCATTTTCAAACACACAATCTAAAAACAACCTTTACCAAAAGATACATTTTTAAATTGTGAGTTCAGAGACCCTAAACGCTCCATTTATATCTGCTCCCAAAGGGATACTGTACTTGAATAATATTTAAAGGCAGCCCCCATGTTAACCTATGAGAGAGATAGGCCTTGCAATAGTGCAAAAATAATTTGGCAGTATTTTACTATCAGGACATGTAAAACACATCAGTACCTACCTTACATGCATGAAAAGAGAAGGTTTAGGCCTGGCAAGGGGTACAGTTGCCAAGTCAAACTGGCAGTTTACAACTGCACATACAGACAGTGCAGTGGCAGGTCTGAGCCATGTTTACAGGGTTCCTCATGTGGGTGGCACAAACAGTGCTGCAGGCCCACTATTAGCATTCGACTTAAAGGCCGTAGGCACCTCTCGTGCACTTTACTAGGGACTTAATAGTAAATGAAACATTTCAATCAGGGATAAACCAATCACCAATACAATTTACACAGAGAACATATGCACTTTAGCACTGGTTGGTAGTGGTAAAGTGCCCAGAGTCCTAAAACCAACAAAAAACTGGTCAGAAAAAGTAGGAGGAAGGAGGCAAAAAGTTGAGGGATAACCCTGCAAAAAGGGCCATTTCCAACAAATACACATAGCCTAAAACAAAGTGAGGCTTCAAAACTTATCAATTATTACAGTGCAGAAATCCTGTCCATGTGAACACCAACATGGATATTCAATTTGCAGCAGACAATTCTATTGCTTAGCTCGATCTGTCACTTCATATACAACAAAGTCAGAAATAAGAGAGATGAAGGATCTGCAGCAGAGAAGTCTTAAATTTAAACAATTTATAGATTCCGTTTAGAAGATAGTCTCACACAGGGAAATTAGATCCTATCACGCTTGTGACAAAGCTAGTTCAAATCAATAATTTGGGCTAGTTTAGGCCTGGCATGAATTTCTAAAACATTCAAGCCTACTCTTCTCTAGTGCCCAGGCAGGTAAGGAGAAAAGATTTCTGATTAAAGGTCTGACTGCATGTGTTCAGACAAAAACTAGCTGTGACCTATCATGTGTTATGACTGCTCCTACTTGACAAGCTGCTCACAACATTAAAGGAATTACATTGCATAGGCTACTTGTGTTGCTTGTGGAACACAACAATAAGCTAGAATACCTAAAGATATCTGGAACTGTTTTTCATTAAGTGTCCAGAGTTCTCAAAAAATGTAAAGTTCTGATTATTGATGAGGTTAGCATGGTGTCAAACTGTGTGCTAGCTTTCATTCATCTGAGGATGCAACAGGTCCTTAGAACTGGTTATGATGTTTAGTTTGGTGGTAAACACATCATAGCTTTTGGCGACCTTGCACATTTGACTCCGGTCAAAAGTCAACCAGTTTTCAAATAACTTGTACATGAAGAAACTAAAATGTCATTTGGGTATTTTGGAAAGGTTGACATATGGTTACATTTCCAGTGTGCTGAGTTGAAAGAAACTTTGAGACAGGCAGCAGATGTAGACTATGGAGATATATTAAAAGATATGAGAATAGGAATAATTAGCAAACAAGCTAAGGAAGCTGTTGCCTTTCGCATGGTTAGATCTCTATTCCCTGACAAGAAGTCACCAGGTTTGATCTTATGGAAACTCAGAGACAGATCATGTGCCTAATGTCATCTTTGGATTCATAATTTAACTTCAGAGAAACAGGAGATTGTGGCCTTCATTTACAAGACCCATGGCACAGGGCAGCAAGCACCTTACTGCGCCACCCTGTGCCACCAGAATAGGGCAGAAATGCAGCACATCTACAAGATTCTGCACATTTCTGTCCTGACCCTCTGCATTGTTGCACAAATTTCTGCCAAGGACCAATGCAGGTACCCTTGCACCATGGTGCAAGGGTGCCTGTGTTGTGGGGATGATTGTTTTTGTGCAGGAAGAGACACCTTCAGAATGCAGCACACATAGAAAGAGGGAAAAAAAGGAGAAATAAAGATATATCTTACCATTCATCCCTCTTACACCACCCCTGAGGTGGCGTAGGAGTCTGACTCATTCCCAGACATGTAAATGTGGGAATGCATCAGATTCCTTCGGCATCCATGGGTGTTGCATAGAAACACCCCAAACAACACCCATGGAACACCCTTTTCACACAGTTTATGCATGAAAGGCATCCATACTTACAAGGCCATTAAAAGCCATCAAAGGTGGCGTTGAGTGGCCTTGTAAATATGGGCTGGCACACCACACCACTGAAGCGTAAAAGAAAATTTTGCTTAGGTGGCACAGCGTGCGGTTAGGGCCTTGTAAATGAGGCCCAGTGACTCTTAGTAGTAAAGACAAAATGGAACATCAAAATTTAAACTTATCACTATGTCAACCAGTGGTGAAGAAACGGGTCACTAGACAAACCTGTTTTAGATACTGCTGGCTTAGAGAAGTCTCTAAAGGGCACATTTACAAGGAAATGCTTCATTGTCTCCGATGTGCCAGTTTCCTTGGATCACCTTGCTCCCCCCTAATGACACCATGGTCGAGCTATTTACAATATAGCGCACCAGGCGCGGCGCTGTAGTACAATAGAGTCAACATTTTTTAAGCTATTGTGGTGCTTTGCTGGACATGTGCCAAATGTTTTGACACTAGTCCACCAAAGCATATAACACTAGCATCACTTGAAAGCCTGCCCTGAGCAGGCATTAAATCAAGATGCTAGAATGGCGCAATTAAATCTTGTATATTTCACTCACGCTCCCCTTTGGGGGAACGCCTTCCTTGCTTACATTATACCATGACGCTGCCTGCCATGGCACTAAGGGATGCAAAGTGCTTGCAAATATGCCTCTAAATCTCTGTAAAAATTGCCGAATAATCTCGCGACAAAATCTGAACATCAAGGAGGGATTAGTGAACAGCGCAATGGGGAATGTGATATACTTCATTACATATCCCAACAGAACAGATTCTGAATATATTCTGATTAAATTTGATCGCATTGAGGAAGGAAAAGAAATAGGAAGTTGCAATACCAGAATTCTACTGGTAAAATATCTGTATGTGAAAAGACAACAGTTTCTTCTAAATTTGACCTATGCTGTCACCAATCACAAATTTCAATGATTAAGTTTGGATGCAGCAATGATAAATATAAGTCACACAGTTTTTAAAGAAGGAATTTCTGATGTTGCTTTATCACTGGTGAGGACATTGTCAGGTTTGTACCTTCTTGAGTTTGATGAGAGCATGTTCAATGCTGACTCGTCACGTGCGATTAGTAAAATCTCTTGTGAGGGATCTATATTTTTAATCTGAACTTATATCCCATTGTTGAGAAGCAGTAAAAGCAAAACAATTCTGAGATTATAGATTTTTCAAAAGTTTCAAAACCAAGTGAAGAATCAACAAAGACTTCAAAAAAGCTCAACAATAATGAAGTGAGAAATCTAATAGGTTTTCCATTACCTAACACTTGTGAAGTTTCATGTTACTGTAACGTAGTAGTTAATGTTCTATTCCACCTAAAGCCAGTGGGTGGGAACATTGTTTAACACAAAGAAAAATCTTTATGTCAAGCTTTGACAACTCTTTTTAATATAGTACACAATGAAAAACACATTGGAAATCTATTGCATTTATACAACATATGGTTGACCAGTAATGGTGGTACACAATTCACTTTGAATGTGCAACAAGATGCACAAGAGTTTTTAATGGTAGTGCTAAATGTTTAGAAAATGAGAGAATTTCAATTATTAATTATTATTAATTTCTTAATGACAAACTATTCAGCGAACCCTGAACGTGTAAATTGTTGCTATCTAGGTAAAATGATTTGTATGCCTTCCAGTACTAGAATGCAAGTCAGTGTCATTTGAAAAACTGTTTGTGTAAGCTCTATAGAACACCTCTGGTCCAGACTGCACATCCAAACTGTTGTCTACATTAGTTGTAAGACACAGTTTAAAATATCTCATTCTCGTACTACAAAAATGCAGTGGTGAGGGTAGAAAAATCAATACTGATAGCGCCAACTTTACTTTTTTTGCAAGATATCAATTCATAAGAAAAGATACACTGTTGTGGCTATTATTTTCCATCATGGACTATCAATGAACTCTGGTCATGATACAGTCTACCATAAAAATTGTTCTGGGTGGACTGAATGTGATGATGCTTCTCTTACATTAAAACAGAGTTTACCCTGGAAACTTCAAAATGTCTACCTTATATTTCCACACCCAAAGTTCTAGAGGAAATTATGTTTACTGACTTGTAAGTAGATATAAACAGAGAAATATCATAAAAATGAATACTCATTGTCGTTATGTGATCTCCCAAGGATAATGACTATATAGTGATTGAACTTTTTCTAATACTAATAAATAGACTTAAAATAAACAAATTAGTATTATTGTGTGTTATGTACCAGTGCTGGTTTCATGCACATAAACCATGTGGATTTTTTCATAAATCTAAGTAATTTATTTTTCCCAACTATGCAATGGATTGCATTGCATTAAACTAAACACACTGTTACTGTTCTGGTGGATATATAGTGTACATACTACTTCAGGATATATTCAGTGTAAATGCAAAGTCTTTTATGAAAAGTACGATCTCAGAAGAGGCTTGTGACAGCAAACCAGGAAGCACTGCCTCTTTGGACTGAATGCGAGGAATTGCCTCCCTGGTTCTCATGAACTCATGTGAGAGGCTCTTGAGAGACACTGATTACAGTGACCTTCTCTGGCTCTCACAGGAGTCTTGCAAGAGATTTTAAGAAAGGAAAAGAAGGGAAACTGTACAAACAATTTAGATCATGGAAGAACAGGGTAGCTCTGAATAAAGTCATTTTTGTTAACAGTGTTCAGCAACTATACATGTTTTTGTGTTTCCAAACATTTTTGTATGTTTTTGGATTTCAATTTTGTTTTAATAGAATCGGACAAAAACATACAACTTGATGTGTGAAATAAACACCAACAACATCTCCTTAAACACAAAAAGGAGAAAAATGTCCTAAAAACGTTAAAAAAAACTACTGCCTAGGGGAGCACTTGGATTTTGGGCAAGCTTGTACTGGGCAAACTTGTTTGTCTCTCATGACAAAAAATGGTCTGCTTATACAAGCAGCAAAATAATACTTTATTTAAGTAAGCAGGATTATTGTCAGCTTCTGCACTTAGAACCTGCACAGGCAAAGTATCTCCTTAACTCAATGATGTGGAAGGCCATTAGAGTTGTCTAGCTCTGCAGCATGACCGAGCTCTGCCCTTGCAAGCCTTTGCAGATGCATAGACCTAAAGAGTCCCCACATTCCTGTTGAAATCATGCTATCCTGTTTATTTCTGCTCCCCTGGCTGAACTCCTTCTTAAAAAGTCTATACGTGATCTACTTCCCAGAAACGTTCCTGCCACCTGCCACATATCAAAGAATTGCCACACCAAGGATTCCTTGGGAGGCTGAGATGGCTGACTTGGTTCAGGTGCACCTGGTTCTTCATCAGAATTCAATGAAGACATCCTTCTGCTGAAAAGCAAACAGGAAAGGAGAGCAACACAAATTTGTCTACTCTCGCCAAAATCCATATTGAAAAAAAAAAAAAACAGATGCATTCTTCTTCTAAATAAGGCATTCATATGAACTAATCACCATCCTTCCTTATGGTATGTTTCCTCTCCCAGACCTCTTGTGAGTGTCTTGCAAGCATCTCGCAAGACCATAAAAAAGAATTGCTTTCTATTTTCTGTAGAACAATACATAGTCAAGTTTTTCTAACTTAATCAACATGTCTAATGCTCTATTTTCTTCAAAGGTACAGTAAAACACTGTAACTTGATTCTACATACACAATCTTGTTAGTGCTTCACAAGAGGTAAACTGGAAGTACAACCCCCTCGAAGTCCATGCAGGGTAATGTGCATTCAGCTTCTGTGAGAGTCTTGTGAGAGTCTTCACTTAAAGAAAACAAAAAAACAACTATTTAGGTTAAATATCCAGCCATCTTTTATTCACTACTAGCATTAACTAATAACTGAAAACATAATAAAGAACTGCATGCAGTAGAGTACAAATAAATGTAGAACTTTACAACCTCACGTGTTTCCCTCAAACGTCTCATGGGAGTAATGCCACCTCAAAAAGAGATTGCTGGTAACATATCTCCATATCAGACTTGCAAGAACTGAGCACATCCCAACTCATACTGAAAAATTTAATATGTATCTTTTCGATACTCACACATATTTTAGAAACATTTTGCAAACTGTGAACCATATCCTGTTACGTTACAATAAAAAAACATTCTTCATCAAAATAATGTTCGCATATAACTTATGTCATAAAATTGTTCTACCATGCACTCACAAAATAAATTAACTTACTTTAAAAAAAAAAACTAGAAATTCATTGAAAAATACAAAGGTTAAAGTAACCTTATAGTTAGGTGTAGTAAAAAAATGTTTTCATTTGTTTTAAAAAAAAGCCTTAGATATCCTCTGAAAAAACTTAAGGTTAAAGTTGTGTTGTAGTTAGATTACTTTTTTCATGACACCACTAACTATAACTTGCTACTGTGCCATGCACTGCTTATGACCTCACATATGACATTGTTTGCAACATATTCATTGTCAAAATTTATGATATCACTGATGACATCTCAAATTACATCATTGATGACATCACTGGTGACATCATCCAATGAGTGTGTGTTTGTTTTACAGTTTACATAATGGCAAGCAACTGCCATATTACTTTTCTATGTAATTTTGAACAGCCTGTGTTCATCTAATGGGCTAAGGTCTTTACAAAACCCATAAGCTCCTAATGCATCATAGCTGTGTAGAGTAGCTGTGTAGAGGTATTGAACATGTTATAAATGTTTGCATTCAAGAGAAACTCTGTGTGCGGGTGACAAGTGACCTGTATTAATTATGCTCCACATAACTTTCTACAGAAAAAGTTTCCACAGGAAAATATTCTTCATAGTAGATACTAAGGCCCGAATGTATACTTTTGCACCAAAACGTATAGCGCTGGCTTGCGCTATTCCTGGGTGCCAGCCGGGTGCCTAATTAATAGAATGGCACAAGCCGGGGCTCAGCTTGTGCCAGCGCCAACTAATATGATAGCCTGGTGGGGAGTGGGGGTGGTGGTAGGGAAGGAGGAGGTTGTACCCCAAAAAATTATGCTAGCCTGGTTAGAGGTGAAAAAAATGCATCTAACCAGACGTGCTATTTCCTGGCGCACAACCACCAAAAACATGACGCCTGTCTTAGGAAATACAGGAGTCATGACCACCAACCCAATGGCCAGCAGAGGGGACAAGTGTTCACTGGGCATGGCCTTTGGACCCTGTGCCATGTAGGGGGCCCAAAGTTAGGGCCCTCTATGGCACTTTAAAAAAAACACACTTACCCATACTTACCCTACTTACCTGGGATGGGGTCCCCCATCCTCTGGGGTCCCTTTGGTATATGGGTGGAGATGTTCCACTTCACTACCCGGTAGAATAACACCTGGGTTACATTTCAGTGTCGCCCTTAGGCCCAGATTTATGTTTTTTGTTGCAAAACTGCACTAGCACAGTTTTGCGACAAAAACTTTACCGCCGACTTGCCTTAGCCTCAGACTCATGCCGGGCATCATATTTATTATTTGCAAGTCGGCGGTAAGGCGCAAGTCGGCGGTAAGGCCTGGCTAGCGCCCTGAAAAACAACGCTAGCTGGTGGGGAGTGGTGATAGGGAAGTTGATTAACTTCAAAGGGAAGTCTCTCTATTTTGCAAGATTCTGCCTTGCACAGGCCAGGCTCTAAACACACACCAGGGGGTTGGAGACTGCATTGTGAGAGGGAGCTCATTCAGGTGTAAGTGATTACTGCTCCCTCCACACTAGCACAGATGGTTCATCAATATATGAAGGCTACACCCCAGCTCCCTTTGTCCTACGGTCAAGAGAGGATTCAGAAACAGCCCAAATGTCAAACTGACCCAGACAGGGAATCCACAAACAGGTAGAGTCACAGAATGGTGAAAGCGAGAAAATGCCTACTTTCTAAAAGTAGCATTTTCCAAGTGACAACCCAAAAACCAACTTCACTAAAAGATGTATTTTTAAATTGTGAGTTCAGAGACCCCAAACTCCACATTTCTATCTGCTCTCAAAGGGAATTTGCACTTTAATAATATTTAAAGGCCGCCCCTTGCTAATCTATGAGAGAGATAGGCCTTGCAACTGTGAAAACCAAATTTCGTAGTATTTCACTGTTAGGACATATAAAACACATCAGTACATGTCCCACCTTTAACATACACTGCACCCTGCACATGTGGCTACCTAGGGCCTAACTTAGGGGTGCCTCACATGCATCAAAAGGGAAGGTTTAGGCCTGGCAAGTGGCTAAACTTGCCAAGTCAAATTGGCAGGTTAAAACTGCACACACACAGACACTGCAGTGGCAGGTCTGAGACATGTTTACAGGGCTACTTATGTGGGTGGCACAACCAGTGCTGCAGAACCACTAGTAGCATTTGATTTATAGGCCCTGGGCACCTCTAGCACACTCTACTAGGGACTTACTAGTAAATCAAATATGGCAATCATGTACAGTCAATTACACATGCATTTTACACAGGAGCACCTTCACTTTAGCACTGGTTAGCCGTGGTATAGTGCCCAGAGTATCAAAAACAGCAAAAATAAACAACCTGGTAAGCAGAGGCAAAAAGTTAGGTGAGACCACGCCATGAATGCCAAGTGTAACACGTCTCCCCTACAGCTGAAAGTGGGGAGAATCTACCCAACCTCATGGGAGTTCTCATCACTTAGGTGGAAGAATCTGGACAGACCATCAGCATTGGTTTGTTTTGTACCAGGGCAGTGTTCCACCATAAAAGTCCATCCCCTGTAGGAAAATGGACCACCTCAACAGTTTTGGATTTTCATCCCGCATCTGCATTAACCGTCTGAGGGGCCTGTGGTCTGTCTGAACCCGGACGTGAGTCCCAAACAAGTAGGGTCTTAGTTTCTTCAGTGCCAAGACCACAGCAAAGGCTTCACGCTCAATTGCACTTCTCCTACAGTCCCTAGGAAGTAACCTCCTGCTAATAAAGGCTACAGGTTGATCTAGGCCCTCTTCATTTAGCTGTGTTAACACTGCTCCTATACTATGTTCTGAAGCATCAGTTTGCACAACAAAATCCTTGGAGAAATAAGGGCCCAGATTTATACTTGCTTTGTGCTGAATGAACGCATTTTTTTTAATGCTAATTCAGCGCAAAATTAACTCCATATTTATATTATGATGCTAGACCCATCTAGCGTCAAAATATTGTAGTTAATGTCATTTTTTGGATGCATGAAACTTCCTTGCATCAATGAGATGCAAGGCAGGCGTTCCCATCCAAAAACTGACTGTAAGCCCCTAGAGCCATATTTATCCACCTGGCCAAAAATGATGCATGGGTGGGAGGCGGACCCAAATAATGACGTTAATGCTGGTTTGCGTAACAGTTTAATGCTTGGGTCAGACCAGGCGTTAAAATGAGGCCCACACACCACTACTTAAAGAAAACTCACAGAAGCAACATCACTAACCCACAGGACAGGATGAAGTGCTGCTGCTCCAGCTTGTGAGACAATGCAGAGGACAGAAACAACAACAGCAACTACCACGACTACAACCTGGCCCACAAAGGCAACACAGAAGGCAGGAGAGAATATTCCAAAACAGGACAACCCTCCTTTTTTACCTCAGGGAACACAAAATAATAAGGATATACAGACTCAACCTGCAATCCATACTCCACCTGCTGCACTACAATGAGCCACAGATCTCAGCCAACTTGCAGACCACACACAATATACTACCTGTGACAAAGCTGCTAGCCGTCCTGCACATGCTGGCAAGTGTCTAATTTCAAACAACGGGTGCCCTGGTTGCTGGTGTGTCACAGCCGTCATTCTCTGTGTTCCTGCAAAAGGTGTTAGACACAGTTATCTCTTTGACACCCCCCACATCAGCTTCCCCAACACCCATTGAAAGCAGCAGGAGATAAAGCAGGGGTTCTATCAACTTGGTGGCTTCCCGCATGTGCTCGGTGCAATTGACTGCAACCATGTCTGACTTGTTCCACGTGAAGCAACAGAGCATCTATGCCGGAATCACAAACACACGCATTCTATAAATGTGCAGGCCATAGTGGACCACCGAGGGCTATTCACAAACATTTTGGCCAAGTATCCTGGCAGTGTACATGATGTCTACACATCCCGGCACAGCAGGGTCAATGAACACTTCCAGGATGGACAATATGCCTACTTGTGGGTAAGTCAACAATCCTAGCAATTTACACACAACACATCAACCCTGTAGGACACACAAGACATACACCACTCCAAAAACACATGGCCAGGGTAACACAGATGTGCAGGTAACAACACATATGCATCATGCTGCAGTACAGCACAATCAGTACATACCACAGACACATACACCCTCATGTACGTAACACACCCACAACTTGACAGACGTACCACGTGAAGAACAGGTGCAGATATGTACCCCTTGCAAACAGAAGATGTACACAAATCACTACTAGTGCTCACAGGTTGCCCACTACGTACACTTCACACAGTACACCAAACTTAGAATAGCATAGCGATGTCAACGGCACAGATCACTCAGATCATGCCGTGCAAATCTCTGCCAGAACAAACATCACATGCCAGACAACTGGTGCCAATACCAACTACAACTCATCAACCCATACCTGACTTACCTGAAGTGTGCATATACAACTGCCTGATGCATTGGGTTACACACATAGGAATACAACAACAATGGCCATTACATACCATGTGCCAGATTTCTGAGAAGTGGCACCACACCTACAGTAGTCCCACCTCACATGCACCACTTACTGACCCACAACACCATCATGTCTGTACTGTAATCAATAAATGGCCCACAATGGGGCAGAGTCACTATTAGACAGTGCAGATCATGGATACCATAGTGAGACCTTACAGGAGTAATTAGGACATCACTGACCTTACAAGCACTGTGGAAAGGGACATAATTGCTAAGTAGCTGAACTACATCCCATAGCCTGCATGGCACATGTGTGGACAGTATAAATGCTGATTCATGTTTTGGAAGATAGGAGAGAACTGGTAGTGATGTTGATCATCCTGAAACAATGGGATACACACCCTTGGATACCTGATGGCTGGCTGGCACAAACATTAGCTGCCACTCAGGATCACTAAGGGGTCTATGTAAGAGCCCCCAGTGACATTGTCATGGCCTGCACTGAATGTACAAGTTGGCGGACCACTACTCTTTTGTGACTTGAAGCCATATTGGAAATTGGCCATCCTCCCACATAGCACTTAGCGTGGAAGGGGCTTGCAATGCGTGTAGCTTCAGGTCTGTCACCACAAGATACATAGCATTATGATGCTGCCACAGATGTAGGTGTCACCTAAAACCTGAGACATTGCCAACATTCGACACCACCCCAAAGGGTGCCGTTTGCAGGTTGCAATAAGGAAATAGACTGTGATTTGACCTCATATGAATGTGCCACCTACGCATGCTGCATACTGCTGCACACACAGAAAGAGCCAATTGGCCATCAAAAATGTATATGTATAGGAAGGTGTCCCTACCTGCATGGATACATCCACCTCCACAGGGCAGCTAGCCAAACACCCTGGTGCATGGTTGGAAGTCTTGGTGCATGGCTGCATATTACGTGCCGGCACAGGGAACAACAAAGGGTTGCCTCGTAACATGTCACACATGGTGCATTCCTGCATAATCAAAATGTTTCAGCACAGTGCTGCCAGTGTTGGAGCTGTGTTGTGCATTGTCACTTACACATTAAAATGGGTATAAGTGTTGCACTTCATCTGTAATGACACATGTCAAAATGGCTGGGATGCCAAGGCTCAGTAGGGCTACCATGTTGTCACCACATCTGACCCCCATTGTGTTGTGAGGATATGTCAAATCCCCCTAGTGATAGCACACAGATACAAAGGTACAATACACAACACCAAGTACATACATACTGAGCATCAGTTAGGATTCCAAAATATATGTCCCAAGTCCTTGAGCCAATACCCAAGATTGCCATGTTCAACATCACAGTGCTAAGAAACTTTGCACAAGGCCAGGAACTCACATTATACCACAAACACGTATGAGACACCACCAAATCAAAATAACAGCTGCCATGCAACATGACAAACCTGATGTATGCCTAAACAACAACTTAAACCTTTCATCTCTTGCAGGGGATAAGGGTTATGCCATACAGCCATGGATGATGACCCCATTTGCAAACCCAAGCACAGCAGCAGAGCGTGCATACAATGAAGGACACCATTAGACACACAATATCGTGAAAAGGACATTAGACATACTGAGGAGAAGATTCAGGTGCCTGGACCTCACAGGAGGCAGCCTTCTATATGCCTCACACGTTGTGAGCAAAATCATCCTGACATGTGCTATCCTGCACAAACATATGTGTGCAGATGAACGTCCCGATGTATGACCAGGTAGATGACCTGCCGGTGGAGGAGGGGGAGGAGGATGAAGCTGATGATATAGAGGGGGAACAAAAACAATTTTGTAAATAAACACTTCATTAATACAACCAATCCTGCTTCAGTCTTTTCAATCTCCAGTACACATGGCATAGGAATGTGAGTCAAAGGTCATGGATCATGTTACAAATAGGTATCTGACAAGTACTGTTGCAACATCATTTGTGATGTGTAAGATTGTACTGCCACCATCACACACATGAGTAACAGCCTCATCAATGGTATGTGACAACTGAAAGACACAATCTGTGGACCACTAGATATTTTGTACATCCACATTGACAACTTGTAAGTCAATAGGTCATCAGACACAACTACATCATGTCCAAATAGGATGCATGCAAGGGGCCCACACATGAGGTAGTGGATGTCAATAAATAGAAATTAAGTCATGTTGGTAATGAACACTGTCACAACTCAGTGTGAGAGTTGAAATGGCAGTATGGAACATGTGTGACAAGGGGGGGGGGACATCATTAGTAACAATTGTCATCATGATTTGCCCAGGTATAACAAACAATTGTAGAAGCTGGGCTTGCCCAGTACATCCATGGTAATCTGTCCTATCACTGCCATGGGGCACAATCCTGACACAGGGCACGCATGACCTGACACATTGAATGGACACATAGGTGGAATGCACGTCAGCATGGATGAGATCATATGTAGCTAGGGCAGCAGGTCCACCACACAAAACTAGCAACCATTGGTAATTGCAACAAGGTCAATCAATTTTTTTTAATCAAAATATATTCTGTGCGGAATGTAGGCAGTGTGTCATACATACTATGTACCAAAGATGTACACGTCAGACAAATATGCAGGCTTCACACAAGTCTCCATTAACTCAAAATCTACATACAGAGACAGTTGTCGGGTAATAATTCCTAGGTAGCAATGGTTCACCCATCATCAACAATGCCTGACCTGTGTATATAGCTTTAAATATTTTGCTCTGCACGACAATATCACACATCACAGACAAAAACACATTAAACAATCACAAATCAGAACTATTGCGATTAACTGAATGCCAAACATATGTGGATGCACTGTCACACATTCATATATATATGCATGCCGTGCAACAATTTGCATGCTGTTGAGTCTGTAACACACACACATTGATGGAACATACCAATCACACCCTTGCCACATTGTTGCATGGACTACCACATGTGGCCATACACAAAATGCCACACTGCAGCATAGCCGATGTCATATGTTTGTTGATTCAGGGAGCATCTAAGGACAATGTAAAAAACCATGCAATAAGGAATTGAGTAAAAAAATATGATGCAAATGCGTCTAAAACATCCTCAAATTCAAAGTAAATGACACATGGGTCCTTAGTGTGAATTCTAGATTCGCTAACCTCTCAATGCTACCTTCAGCAAAATCGATGCATAACTGTCATGTGTCTTTAGAAACGATGCATGTGTTATGCGTCTAAAAAAACAACGCAAATGTCAAATGTGTCAAATAAATACACTCACAACTGAAAAACGTGACACATGGGGACAGGAAGTGATGTAATAGGAAATCATATCTGAAAGCATGGTACAGTGGGTGTAGTTTCACTTTCTCCTAACAGGCTTTGTCTTCTGACTGTGTGTTTGTTTTTTGGAGCTGGAGGTTGTGCCTTGGTTGTTGATTGCAGTTTGTGGTGTCCTGTCATTATTTGTGTACAATTTGTCCCAATTGTTGTGATTTTGTGTGTTTATTGTCAAAATTTGTATTTGTACTATGGGGTGTCTGTCCGGGGTAGTTTAGCATTTGGGATAGTTGGGATTAGTTAGTGGGGTTAAGTTTCCATTTATTTTTTCTTTTAATCTTGTTATTTGTGGTCAACTTTGACCATTTCCAACATGTGAGCCTGGGGGGGCTGACAAGGATGTCAGAGGAGGAGTTAGGTGGATTTAAGTTTGCTGGTATGCCACTACCTTCCCATGATGCTCCAGATGGGTGGTGGTGTCATCCAAGGATACCGGACGGAGGCAAGGTGGCTGCGGTAGGGCAAGGTGCTCCCTAACCTGAAGAGAGTCCACAGGAGTGGCAGGAATGAGCACCAGCTCAAGCATCACTGGGCAGATCTGGTGGCCAGGGAACAGGATCTGCTTGATCACCTTGAGATCGGCAGACCTGTTGGTGAGTCCCCCATTGGCATACTATTTACTATTCACTGCTCTTGAATGACAGTAGCAGATGAGGTGGGTGCTGCATGCAATGCTTGTGGACAGACCTAGTGGACAGTCTAGGCTTGGAGTCCTCATGTCCAACCATGATACCAATGCAGGTCAGATGTCTGGTGAGTCATGCACAACCATCATGTAGGCACACATTTCAGAGGCCATGGTGACACCTGTGCCCCGGCATAGTGTCATGTATGAAATGCCAAGGCCTCACCAGCCTACCATATTTTCCATTAATGTGTCAACAAAGTTGGGCAATGTATCTATAGTGCAACTTTGTAATCATTTAACGCACCTGGCCCCTGCCCCTGTCATTATGTTAGCAAAGGGGGCTTACCCGCCTTAGGGGGCAATGCATATGGAACATTTGATACCATTAGACAACTTTGCCACATCAGTCATGGACTAATCAACGCATGATCATTGCAGAATTTAAATTGAGCTGCATGTCTATCACAAAGCACCTCTAGGTGCCTTGCAGGACAGGCTTGATCACCTGAGTCATATGTCTTGCAAAGCACCAGGGTAGTGTCATGTTTGTTTACACATCTCCCCCTTATACCATGTTGTTCCATCTTCTATAGATTGGCCACATATGGTTGTTGCCGGGTGTAGCACTACATGAGTCATTGGCCCAGTGTTAGTGTTGAGATGTGTGGCTCTTTCTCACCTGAGTGTCTATGTCATTGTGTGATCGTAGTGGTGTGTCTGTTGCACTGTTTTCCACTAGGATAACTAGCTCACTCCTCTCAACTAGTTCACACTGAAATGTGCTGTCCACTTGCAGTGACTGTGATATGACATTAAGCGTGGTTTTCCATTCATGTCTTACAGGTGGACCTGCCCCCTACACAATCGGTGAAGTAGCACGATTTGAGGACCCAGATGCATCCTGTAAGTGTGATAATGTGTGTCCTGTGAAGTAATCCAGAGTTTTGTGTGAGTGAGTCCTCTGTGTTGAATACAATGGCAGATGTGATAAGCTGTCCAATGATCAGATATCAAAGTAAACTGGATGCTGACATCATGGCCCTTTTAAAGGATCCCCATTCACCACCAGAAGGTCACATCTTGTGAGGCACGTGGTGCACAGTTGCAAGCATTGTGTAAACAAGGTAATGACAAGCCTCATGTAGGGCCATATGTGACTACAAATGACAGAGTGCAATGCTGTGAGAATATTGGTAGTGGCACACTCCATCATTCTCAAAACACAGTGGATGCACCATATTGAACCCAATTTGGTGCATCCCTGTATTTTCACAAAGATGGAGGACTGGGCTGGCAATTGCCCCCAGCATGGTGCTCTGTTTTTTGCACTCCATGCATGTCACAATTATGTGGTATGTAATTGGCTTGCATGCAGGTCAAGGCCAAATGTGTGCTGGCATGGAAATGGGTGTGTAAGGAATTGTAGTGGCATATCAGGTATTGATGGGTATCTACACCTGGACACATGAATATAGATGTGATAGTCCTATAGATACCAGCTTCCTAGTTGTCAGCCCTCCAACATATGGGCCACTCCTTGACTCCGTTATGAGTGGGCATGGCTTGGTGAATGACCATGACAGTTGAGATGATGGATTGCATGGCCATCCCCCTTAGGCTCAGGAGGAGTTGAATACCAAATCAAATTTGTAGGTAGATATGATGATCACAGTGTAGGTTACAGTCATATTGATCAGGCTTGCATGTGTATCTATCAGCTCCGACCCCTTTTGGTTACCAACAGCAACCCATACTCCCATTAACATGGCCATGTTCCTGGTGATGTATGGTTGTAAATAAACACAGGTGATAAGGAATATTGGGCCTGATCTATGTCAAGTTTGCACTGCCTTTGCATTATTGTTTATAATGCAAAAGCGATGCACACTTCCATGTGTTTGGTTCAGTGTTTGCGTTTCGCGTCACCTTAGTGGAATACAATGATGCTAAGGCAGCGTTGTCATCACAATTATCAGGCCCATTGTCTTTTCTGGAATGTGAGTTGGAGTGCATGTGTAATTAGGTGTAGCAGTGTAACCTACTAATCTGTAGAGAACCCACACAATGCTGACACTGATGGTTGCCTGTCTCTATGTCACAGCTGCAAACATGAGCAATGACGAGCTAGTAGCATTCCAAAAGAGAGCGGTGAGGCACCGCCATATCCTGGCAGTGGAATCTGGCTACCGTCGAATGGCTCGCTGCTACCGTGCTGAGAGGACAACAGGGTAATGGCGGGCATTCCCACAAGGGGTCCTCACAGTGGCAAAGAAGAAACCGCAGACACAGAGCTCCTCAGCAGTGCAGGGGGGCGCATCTCGCACCACTCCCACAACCTCGGCTGCAACTATTTTGATGACCACAACATTGCAACAGCCCACACCACCTGCTGCAATGGATATGCATTTTTTGCAGGATCTGAGGAGGGACGTTTCCCCGGTCCTGACATATTTGGACAGTTTAGAAAAGGAGGTGGCCTCCAACACCCAGCGGCGGAAGTTCATTAGGAAGAAGCTGAAGAAGACAGGGGTATCTATCTGTTTGATAAAAGAAAATGCAAAAAAAAATATATTTGTTTAGTTTTGTTAGTACATGTGTAGTATTAGTAAATGTTGTTGTGCATGTGTCTTGAAACTTAAGGGGGGAGGGGGAGCCAATGTTTAGAGTGTAATGTTAAATGAGTTAGGTAAGTTTATTATAGGGTAGTTAGCTTTAGTTGTTGGTTACTTATAGTTAGAATAGGTTAGTTTAGGTTAGGATAGGTTTTAATAATTATTTAGTTCAGTTAATTCCTGAATAAAGAATTTTCCTTACTCCTATACATTTTGTGTGAAATGATAGTGTCTTAGGGTCTTCCCGTGAGTGCACAGTACAAATTGTGTGTTGGCCTAGGGATTTCGTCCTGCCTCCAAATACTTCTCTTGACATGTGCATCACCTATTGACAACTGAGCCGTCACATTGGCAGCAACAACACATATAATTGTCCATGCATCTGCCAACCAGTGTACCCACCACTCAAGGTGACTATTTTAACTTTGTATTGGCCAGGTGGGTGTGGTAATTCAGCTGTCACTGTTGGGGTCTTGTGTAGGAACGTTAGGGACTGTGGCACAACTGACAACAGCCTACATTTGAACTTTATCCTGCAAAAGTGAGCTGTAGCAATCACTAATGAGGTTAGGTACCTCTGTTTCACACCAGTGTGATCTACTGGTACTCCCAGCTGACGATATTGCCCAAGAACCTTTTCACAGCCATTCCTGCCATATGTAGTGAATGAAGCATACATGTGTTCTTCATTTTTGACATACTCAGTGAATTGCTTGTAGGTGATGAGACCAGCATTGACATTTATCATGTAGTAACCTTGTGTGTAGATATGTGCCCCCATTTTCCTGCACTCTTGTACTGACACTCTGGCCCTCATTCCGACCCTGGCGGTCATAGACCGCCAGGGCCGGGGGCGACGGAAGCACCGCCAACAGGCTGGCGGTGCTTCCTTGCCCATTCTGACCGTGGCGGTAAAGCCGCGGTCAGAAAACCGGGTCCGGCGGTTTCCCGCCGGATTTCCCCTGGCTGGGCGAATCCGCCATGGCGGCGCTGCAAGCAGCGCCGCCATGGGGATTCTGACCCCCTTACCGCCAGCCTGTTTCTGGCGGTCTTTACCGCCAGGAACAGGATGGCGGGAACGGGTGTCCTGGGGGCCCCTGAACTGCCCATGCCAATGGCATGGGCAGTGCAGGGGCCCCCTAACAGGGCCCCAGCATGCTTTTCACTGTCTGCCTAGCAGACAGTGAAAAGCGCGACGGGTGCAACTGCACCCGTCGCACACCTGCAACACCACCGGCTCCATTCGGAGCCGGCTTCAGTGTTGCAGGCCCCTTTCCCGCCGGCCCAGCGGGAAAGTTGGAATGGCCCCAGCGGTCTTTTTACCGCGGGGCGGCCAAATGGCGGTTCCCTCCAGGCGGGCGGCAACCGCCGCCCGCCGGGGTCAGAATGACCCCCATAGTGTCTAATGACATGGTTACACACATCCCAATTCTGAAGCAGAGTAGATGTGTCACAATACACAAAAACATGCTGTTTGTGTAGGAGGTGTTTATTTACAAGTGTTGTAGTCCAATATTTACAATGTCCAGGTCAGTGACCCCATTTGTGAAATCCACACAATTGTGACACAACACAAGTCCAGCGTTGAGGGACATGTCATGGGACATGCTTGGGTGAAGTGTCTTTAAGGATGGAGGAACAATATTTGCCAATTTGTAGGTGAGAGACAATGACAGTCCATGGCAGACAGGTCGACAGTGTGTCTTTGAAGAGTGCACACATCCAACTGTACTAACACTGGCATGATTTCAAGCACATGACAAAGGAAAACACTGCCCGTGTGGCATGGGCTAGTGCTATCCATAACTCTTACTCTTACGAGTGACGATTATTTGTTCCACATCTTCATCCTCCGATGTGTGTGGTGTCTCCTCTGCCCTTAATGGTGGTGGTGGGGAGGTAGAGGGGGCTACACACACTTCAGTGGTTGGAGATGTGGACCCCCAATTCCCGGCAGCTGCCATCTGTGGCACTACATATGGCACCACTATAGCAAGGAGGAAATGTTGATTTTTTAGTATAGCAGCAACATCCCAGAGGTAGGCAGCCATGTCTGCCCTGAGGGAGGCCAGTTCCTGGTGCATCGAGTCCATCTTGTTCTCAAGCACGCTTCTGTCAGTTTGGGAGGGCAGTTGTTGTGGCCTCTCTGTCATGGCAGCAGCTATGTCCCTCAGACACTGCTGGACTCCATGTAGTGGGGAGTGTGTGACTAGTTTGGCTGCAGTCTGTTCATTGGCAGTGACAAGGTATGTGCGCATACCTTTTACGCTGGCTGCCACAGTCTCCATCCCACCCGCACTTCCTTGGCCAGCTACAGATGGACTCCTACCACTGTCCTCTCAAAGCTGGACCCTGGGTCCTCAGGGTCATCAGCTGTGTTAGTGCTGGCAGGTCACACTACTGGGGTGTTGGGTGGGTCATCTGGGATGGCTGCTACATCATTTGTCCTCCTTGCGACTGGAGGTGGTGTTTAAAGAGATGCCAGGACTTCTTGGAGGGTCTCTTGGCTGATGGTTGTCAGCTGGTCATCCAGGTCATCCAGGAACTTCAGGTCAGGAAGATCAGTAGGAGAGCCATCCTCCTCTGCAATGAGATGGTGTAAAATCAATCTTTCTGTGTTGAGGCAGTTGACATGTCACTTCACTGACTTGCTATTGGAGGCTCATTGTCATCTTACTTCCCAAACATTGTTCCTGTACATCGTGTTGCAGTCTATCAGCCCTTTGCCCCACCTGAGTGTCACAAGAGGGGAAGCTCAGGTGCCACAATCGGCTGCATCATATCTACTAGGTGTGATATATATCCTTTTTGTGGCTTGACGCCATCTTGTTCTTGTCAACCCTCCCTGTGCATCCATTTGCATGGTAGGGCCTTGCAATGGGTGTTGAAGTGGTCAAGCTACACCAACACACATTGCAATATGCCCCTGTCCCAGACTTATATGCTTCACATACACCCACGTGGTACTGAAACCTTGCACCACCCCAGGGATGGCATTGCCAGGACACTATGCTGTTGTTTCATTTGATAGCTCCTCATGCTCATGTATGTGTATATGTACTACATTGCATAGCACACATGGACCTAGCAGATTTTCATTTAATCTTCTGTCTGTGGTGGAAGGTGGGCCTTCCGACACAACTGTGATTTCCCCCTCAATGCAGCCATCCTTGGACTATGATGCAAGAGATGCAGAATAGAGGCAGTTCAGCTAAAGTGACACAGGCACAGGGGTAGACCCAGGGATAGCCAGCATGGGTATCATTTTTTGTTGAGTACATCATTTTGCATATGACAGTGCCTGATAGTAACTTAGTTCATGGATATAGCCACGTAAACTGTAGTTGAACTTAGGTCAGGGCCTCAAGCTAGATTGATGGTGATTTTGCAGGTAGTCACACTGGTCCCTCATTACAATTGCGGCTTGTTCTATGACCACCTGACTGCCATGATCTAAATGACCACCCCCAATGGCGCAGGTGGTAGTGGCACATGTTGTCAATGGAGAATGCCCCATGGGCCAGTGGCCTGGCACTGACAGGTTTCCAACAGCTTACAGACAGGCAATGCCACCTATCTTGTGACACCAGACCAGTATTACGATCAACGCTACCCTCCAGGTCTGTTCCTGCTTTTCCACCAGCCTTTGCATGGCAGTGAAACCCCCATGCAAAAGTTGGTGGTGGTGTTTTGTGGTGTGCCCCTGTACTGCCCATGCACCTGGCATAGGCATTGCAGAGGGTCCCATGCCCTGCCCTTTTGCCCTTCCACTGCCTGATTTGCAGGGCTAAGTACAGCATGTCCTGTCACACTCAATGCACCCAAAGACTGGCACTGACTCTGATCCATCAACAAAGTTGTGCTAAGTGCCCCCCAAAACTAACACGAGCAGACAGATTTCCACCCGCCATTCCAACGTGTGACTCATACTGCCAACCGCAAAGGCTACACTGCACTGGCGGTCTTACAAACACCAGACTTGCCCATGCCCAATCGCCCACCCATCAGTATAGAATTATACACCGTTAAGTTCACAATCATACACCATGTGCTGTATGTGTGTGTTTAATTCCCCATTCCTATGTGTCTCACATGGTTGTGTCAGAGTAGTTGTTGGCTCAGCCTGTAACTGTTATGACCTACAGTTTCGCTATCTGTGGTACCTATTTTCTGTAGTGGCACATTTCCGTTCAGCATCAAGATGTGTGGATCCACACTAAACCAGTTTAGTTGCTCTGGCTAGTGGCATGTTTCCATTGATACAGGACCATCCTGCTATTCCCCTAGCGCCTCCTCAGATTGTTTTTCCCTGCACCCAGGGGGCATCCTCTCTGCATGATGGAGTGGTGGCTGCCTTATGTTGATGTGCTGTTAATGTGCGGGGTGCTGGTGCCACCGGCACATGTCTGGGTACTGTTGGGACCGTTACAATGAATTGTGTGCTGTGAGGTGCAGCACATGTGTTTGGGCAATGAGGCAAGGCAGTTGCAAGGTGTTACTGCAAGGGACACCACCACGACTTAACCCATGGAATGGTATTGACTGACTACCTAATCTCTAAAGTCTTGGTTGAGTTGGTAGCGTTAATTTGACTATATGCAAGGGATGTTATGATGACACAACCATAGGCACAGTCATTAGACATGCCATCCATCCCATGTGATGCATGTATACATGTAAGTATTTAGGCCTTGAAACTAACATATTTCCAGGTTGTGTATGTGTTGTAGTGCATGGCACTACCAAGGAGAAGGTACATGTGTAGCTTACGCCAGCATGGTGCTACTTGCTTCATGTGCAATGTGTCTCTCTGGGCTCCTTTGACTTGCACTGTGTGTGTCCTATGTGCCTCCCCCTTCTTGAACTTGACAATTTAGCATTAATTTCCCCCATGCACCTTACCCTGCATTTGTGGTGTTTCCTGGTAGTCTGTGCTGTCCTGTCCTGCAATTCCAGTGACCAGTTCCTTTGAGATGACCACTGCAACTATCTCCTCCGTCTCGTCCAAGTCCTCTGGTGGTGCTAGACTACTACCTCCAGTTTGCAGCACTGCCTTCCTGTTGCTTGCCATTTTTTCCTTTCTCCTTCACTTACAATCATGCCAGTCCTTCTTTCACTCTGTTACGGTTCTCCTCACCTCTGCCACACTGTTAATCTTGTCTAATATCTGCTGCCAGATTGTCTCTCTCCTGCCAATTGGCAATTTGGATGAGATGAAGAGTTGATGTTGATATTTCGTCACCTCTCTCACCAGTATTTCGTGCTCCTCCGCATTGAAACAACACTTTTTATTTTTCTTCTCCCCCCCACCGGGTCTTGTCTGTGTCCTCCTGGCTGGTTCCTGGTTGATTGGGGTCACCCTCCCTGGGGTCTCTCCTGGCTTTCTGGGTCCATTTTGTCTCTCTTTTGCACTGTTTTCTCCATTAGCATCTGTATTTGATGCCTATGTGAGTAAAAATGGTGCATTTCCTTTTTGCGACATGTTTACATGCCGTAAAACAGGTTAGAGTACTTTTTCCACCATTAACATCATCTTGCCGTACGAGAAGGTGCAATGGTTAACGTCAGAAATTTTGACTCTAAACTATTTTCAGTGACACCCAGTGTCATAGTATAAATATGATGCCCAGGTGGCATTAAAAAATGGTGCTAGTCAGCGCTAAACTTTAAGATGCAAAACTGTGTTTGCACAGCATTGTGTCAAAAAGCAGAAATCTGGCCCTAGGTGCCTTCAGCACAGGTGCTGTGCACTTGTCTGCCTTCAGGGCATCAAAAGCTGCCTGTCAAGACTCCGTCCAGATCACCTTCTTTGGTTGCGTTTTGGAAGTCAACTCAGTCAAGGGAGCAAAAATGGTGCTATGCCCTTAACAAACCTCCTATAATAGCCAGTGAGGCCTAAAAAGGGCCTCACCTCTGTCTGGGTCTTGGAAGGCTGCCAAGCCAGAACAGAGTCAATTTTTGGCTCTACGGGTGCCACCTGGCCACTTCCCACCTGGTGTCCCAAGTACACCACAGAACCCTGCCCTGTTTGGCACTTACTAGCCTTAATAGTGAGGCCTACATTTTGCAGGGCCTCCAACACTTTACAGAGGTGCTGTAAGTGTTCCTCCCAAGTAGAACTGAACACAACAATGTCAACCAGGTAGACTGCACTGAAATCATCCAGTCCAGCCAACATCTAGTTGACCAACCTCTGAAAGTTGGTAGGGGCAAATTTCATCCCAAAGGGCATCACTTCAAACTGGTAGTATCCATCTGGGGTAAAAAAAGCTGACCTCTCCTTGGCTCCCTCAGTTAAGGCAATCTGCCAATACGCAGATGTGAAGTCAAAGGTGCTAAGGTATTTGGCAGCTCCTAACCGATCAGTCAGCTGGGGGTATTGGGTGCGCGTCAATCTTAGTGACCGCATTGAGCCCCCGTTAATCCACACAGAACCGGAGTTCTGGTATGGCACCAGGATCAGCAGCTTTTGGGACCAAGACCACGGGGCTGGCCCAAGGTCTACTGGAAAACTCAATTACCTCTAGGGTTAACATCGTTGATACCTCATCTTTGATACCAACCCTGACCTTATCAGTCACTCTGTAATCCTTCTGTTTATGTTTACAGGTGGACTGTCCCCAGTGTCCATATCATGTGTACACAAGTGTGTGATCTCTGGGATGAAGCAGAACAAGGAGGCAAACTGACCTAACACCTGGAGGCAGTCCCTCTGTTGTTCTGAGGTCAAGGAGGGGAAGAGGTTCATACCCTCCACAGACCTATCCTTCTCCTTAGCAGACAGGAGGTCAGTAAGAGGCTTGCTCTCTTTCTCCACCCAGGAGTGGTAAACGTATATGTTACCCTGCACTCCTTCCACAGAGACTTCATATAAGTAGATATGAAGTTGGTACCCATATCGGATAAAATTTCTTTGGAAACCCCATGCGGTAAAAAAAAAAACATCAAAGCACATCCCACCACAGGGGAGGTGATTGACCTCAAAGGAATGGCTTCTAGGTACTGGGTGGCATGGTCCACCAAGACCAGGAAAAACCTGTTGCCCATGGCTGTCTTGGTTTACAGCGGCCGCACAATTTCAATACCAACCCTCCCAAAGGGGTACTAAAAACAAGAAATGGTTGGAAGGGAGCCTTGCATTTCCACCTACTCTTGCCACTTGCCTGACATGTTTGGCAAGACCTACAGTGTATATCTGAGAGCCTGCACATTAGAGGCCAGTGAAAGTGGGTGACAAGCCGTTAAAAGGTCTTATCCCACCCCAAATGTCCAGCTAAAGGTACATCATGAGCCAGACCCAGTAGGAAGGCTCTGAAGCACTGGGGTATCACCAGCACACAGGCTGACGCAGGCTCAGCAACCATAGGCTCACTATATAGGAGGCCATCCTCTCAATAGATCAGGTGTGATCCTGGCTTCTTGCAAGCCGCCTGGTCTGTAGCCTGCTGCTGCAAACGCTCCAGAGTGGAGCATACTCTCTGTGCGTCACAAAATGCCTCCCCTGTGGGCCTTCCTTCCTGTTATCACTGTGACAGCCTAGGCACCGCCCCCAGTTCAGCCACCTGTTCTCCTATAGGCTCCGGGGCGTCACACTCAGGTTCAGCCTCCTCCCCGACAGTGGGAACTTCTGGGGCTGGTTCCCACGCCCCTTGCCCTTCCTACTACTGGCAGACCCCTGGGCCACTGTTTCAGGCTTCAGGGGCTTCTGACCACCCTGGCCGGCTCCCATTGACTGGGAAGACACACACACTCACCAAGGCAGACCCAACATCTCCAAGTGTGACCTGTGTTCCACCTCCTTCCAAGGGGAATCCTCCAGGTCATTGCCAAGCAAACAATCCACAGGCATGGTTGGACTCACACCTTCAAAGAACCTGAGACCAGCCCATTCAAATGGAATCTGTGCCACTCTGCACAGGTACTCTGAGTTGTCCACTGCAACTACTTGGTGTAGTACACGAGTGTTAGAAATGGGGTTTCTGGTTGGCTAGGGTATGCACCTAAGCCAGGCAGAACCCACCCACCCCAGTCAATGTAAGGGAGTTACACATCCAAGACACGTCAATGGTAGTTTGACACGAGCATTCAAGCCTAACCTGTAGGCAATGTGTGAAGCGTTTGCACAACACACACAACACACGTGAAACATTATATACTCCACAAAGTAAACACAGCACTGAGCTATGTAAAAATAAACTGTATTGCACAAAACATAATTAGACCAAACATTACATGTCAGTAATACCATGCTACATTAGCAGTTGTCAGAATGTTACATGGGTTATTAATACTCTGCAAGAATAATCAGTAGTCACATTAGAACACGTAAGTACTCAGAACTCTGCAACATAAGCAGTAGTCAGGAATCACAGTAAAGAAATATATGTACTTGTCATAGAAATATAACAAATGCCTATACTAAGAGCATTATCAAAACCTATGGCAAGTCGTAAAACACATATCAGCATGTCATGCCCATAAAAGGAACATCAGCACATATATGTAACATCATAAAACTAGGCAGGTTAACCTAATGTCCAAGCTAGGAACATGAGAACTATGTACGTCCTTTGTAAGTACCTGTGTTACGATGTAGGTGCCAAGATCAATATGGGGGCCCCTGGTGCTCCTATGCGTGGAAAGGGGGTTACAGGTTAATCCTGGGGGAGGGGGGTGGTCCACACCCTCTCCTGTGGTTATCTTTGGCCCCTCCAGGGACCCGTGATCTCCAGGGGCCCATCCGAACCACGACAGGCCCTCATAAAAGGGGGGGTAAGGTGAGCCCAAAACAACTAGGGCCACAGTGAGAGCCGCAAGAGGGGTACCTGTGGTGCGGGAGGCCTTCGTCAAGGCTTCCGTCCGCGGTCTCCACGCACAAGATCAGGGCTTCGTTGGGGCAGGAGGAGCCTCCAATGAGGGTTCCTTTCCCCCCTGCCCATCCACAACACCACAGAGGCTCTGGTGGGGGGGAGCCTCGGACGAGGCTTCCTTCCCTGCCCAACGTCTTGTTTCAAATCTCGGCCTGCCCAGGCCGCAGCGGTGTGCAGGCACCAAAGTAGGTGCCTGCTTTTGCCCCAGGGGTGCTGCCTCTCAGAGCGCCCTTCACCCCGTGGGCATGGTAGGAGTGCGCTCGCTCTGTCCCTTCACTCAATGGTGCCCTGGGGGTCCCAAGGACAGTGCGACACTCGCGCTTTACAGCAGTCACCCCGGGTCATGGCGGTGAATCCGGCAAAACAGATCAAGCGCTCTCCGGGTGCTTTTTAGATTAAAACAGCAGCGCTCTCCAGGGCCCGGTGCACACAGTGTCAGTGTTTCTCCAGCCATGCCAGATAAGTGGGAAAGCGCTCTTCTAGGCGTTACAGGCAGGTAATAAAGCGCTGAAGGGGTCAGAGGCCACAGCACTCTGTCCCTGGGGGACAACAGTTAAGAAAAAAGGAGTGCAGGTGGCAGGGCCCAGCAGCAGGACAACGCAATGAGGATGCAGGCAGATGGAAGTCTCTCCTAGTAACCAATCAGGTCTCAGGTCAGTACAGTGTGTTTGAGTACAGTGTGTTAGTACAAGATGAGCAAACAATTTAGGGAAATATTCTTCCCTCTCAATAAGGGTCGAAAAGACAAGGTAATGTTGAGCTAAGGGTGAAGTTCATGATAAATATTTTGATAGTACTTTAATAGGCGTTTTGAAATACAAGATATATTTCTAGAAGAATGAATGGTGAGAGCAGGCGACCCGGACACTGTATAAGTAAAAAAACTTTCACATAAATTATATGTAATTAGACTGGGTTTAAGACATATCCATCATTCGTTCCTCGGTGTAGCAGTTCTACTTGTTCATTTAAAGATGTCTATAAATGGATATGCATAAGAGAATTTGAATTCCTTAACCAAAGCGATGGGAGGATGCCTTGTATTCATATTCACCTAATATACATAAAAATTTGGAAAATCCTCCCAGGAGACCTATTGTCTCTGCATGCGGCTCAATTTTAGAGCCATTGGCCCAATATGTGAATATCTTTCTAAAACCTTTTGTAGTTCAAACTCAGGCATATGTCCATGATTTAATGGACATTATTAACAAAGTAGAAGGTCTATCTTTTAATGAATATAATCAACTTCTGGTGACCCTTGATGTTGAAGCTCTTTATACAAATATCCCCAAGATGAGTCTATTGAGGTGATGAGGTCGGTACTAGAAACAAGACTACCTCTAATTAATATCCCTGCAGAATCTATAATCACTATAGCTACCTTCTGTTTAAAAAAGAATGTCTTTATGTACAAAGAGATCACGTTCTTACAAACAAAGGGAATAGCTATGGGTTGTAGCTTTGCACCGGAGATAGCAAATTTAGTAATGGATTGTTTCGAAAGGAAATGGATGTATGAAAATTCTAATCCTTTTAGAAAGGATATCATAAAATGGTTTAGATACTAATGATTTGGGAAGGAGATAGGACTTCAAGTTCACGATGACCTGTGATGTTAAGAAAATATTTTTTTTGGACTTATGGATTACATCCAAAGAAGGCCTTAGTGAGTGAGTTTATATAAAAAAACGACTGATCGTAATACTTTGTTGCATTTTTCGAGTGGTCATCCTAGAACATTGAAAGACATTTTGCCTTTTGGTCAATTTCTCTGCATCAGGAGGGATTGTCCCAAGAGAGATGATTATTTTGAAAATGTGACTGAGTTGATAAATTAATTGGTTAATAGGGGTTACCCTAAAAAACTAGTTAGAACAGCATCTAAAAGAGCATGGTTTACACCCAGAGAACTTTATTGACTCCTAGACAACGTAAAAAAGATACCTCTTTGACCTGTGTTAACACATATAGGCCCTCATTACAACCCTGGCAGTCAGTGATAAAGTGGCCTTAATACCGCCAACAGGCTGGTGATAAATACCGTCAAATTATGACCATGGCTGAAAGAGCCCAGACAGACAGCCACTTTACCACACCGACCACCAGGGCAGAAACAACAGGCACCACGGCGGTAGCCGCCTACAGCCAGACGGAAGCCAATGTTCTGCCCACTGCATTAAGACACTGGAAACCGCCACCTTTTTCAGGGCGGTACCAACGACATCAAAAGCTTGGGGGAAACGACTCACCTGTGGAGACTCAGGGAAGAACCACGCCGCCATGGAGCATGAACTGCATATATTCCCAATGATCTTCCATGTCCTGCTCCTCCACGATCACCAATGATGGCGAAGACGACAATGGTGAGCACAGCCGCCTAGCACACAGGGGAGGGGGGAGGACAAAGAGAGTGACACACACAAGCACAACACACACACACACCTCCAACACCATACACCCAAGCAGATGCAGTAATAAAACATATACACCCCGTACCCCTCTGGAAAAATGCAAGGACAACATGAATAGATAAAAGTGAGTGTAATAAGATAAATAAAGTAGTAATATGTGTATCCAATCTAAAAGGATATACATATTTACAAATCAAGGGACACTGCCCAGTCCTCAATGTTCGTGGGCCACAGGGCCACATCACAAAGTCCAAGGCCCCACTTAACTCCTGCAACAACACAGAGAGAACACTGCAGGGGAATCAGTTCGAAAATAGGCAGGCACCTCATGGGGACGGGGAACGGGGGGCACCTCAGATGGAACAACACCACTGGTCCTGGAGGGGTCAACATGCCCTGTGCTTGGTCCTGGGGAGTGCAAGGCCACAGTCTCTGAAGTAGGTGACTTGCCCACATGCTCTGGATTGGACAACATGCCCTGTGCTCTTCATCCTGGGGAGGATGGTGTGGGTGGATGGCTTCGCTACTGGTTCTGGAGGTGGCATCGTGCCCTGTGATCTTCATCCTGGGGAGGATGGTGTGGGTGGATGGCTTCTCCACTGGTTCTGGAGGGGGCATCATGTCCTGTGATCTTCATCCTGGGGAGGATGGGGTGAGTGTATGGCTTCTCCACTGGTTCCGGAGGGGGCATTGTGCCCTGTGATGCAGGTCTTGGGGAGTACAAGGTCACAGTCTCTCAGCTGGGTGTCAATCCCACAGGATTTGCAGGGGCAGCCCACACAACAGCCCATTGATGCAGGACTACACACTGTCTGCCGGCGGTGATGGCTGCTCAGTGGTGGTGATGGTGATGTTGCCTCTGGTGGTGGGGGGAAGCTCCAGCCCATCCCATGCAGCCTGCCCACTGCTGATGGTGGTGCTGGTGGTGCTGCTACTGGTCGTGGTTGTGGGGAGAAGCTCCAGCCCATCCCCTGCTGCCTTGGATGGCTGCCCACTGCTGGTGGTGGTGCTGGTGGTGCTGGTGCTGTTGCTGGTGGTGGTTGTGGGGGAAAGCTCCAGCCCAACCCCTGCAGCCTCAGACGGCTGCACCACCATGGTTGGTGGTGAGGTCTCCGACTGAGTCCCAGCACCAGTCCCCTTGTCCTTTCTACTTGTGGGCGCAGGCCCCTTGCCCTTCGTGGCAGCAGCTGGTGATGGCTCCTTGCTCCTATTGGCAGCAGCTGGGGATGGCTCCTATCTCCTCTTGGCAGCAGCTGGGGATGGCTCCTTGCTCCTCTTGGCAGCAGCTGGGGGTGGCACCTTTACCCTTACGGTAGCAGCTGGGGGTGGCACCATGACCTTCACAGTAGCAGCTGGGGGTGGCACCTTGACCTTCCTGGCAGCACTTGGGGCAGGCACTTTTTCTGTGTAGCTGCCTGGTGCCTGGAATCCCTTCCCACCACAAGTTGCTGGGGACTCTACTGGGTCCGTGGACTGGGTGGCTGAGGTGCTTGCCTGGGTTTTACACACCCTGGCCAGACAGAAAGGACAGGAGGGAGGGGAATGGAAGAGGTCAATATTGGAGAAGAAAAGCTGCTTAGGGAAATTGGGGTGGGAAAAGGGAGAAGGTCTGGGAGTGGTTGTAGGAGGTGTCTGTCTGTTGGGTTTGGGTGCAGGTGCATGGGCTAGATGCTGTTGTGAGGTGGTAGCTGTTGAGTGTCTGAGTGCTTGCGTTTGTGTACTTTGGAGGAAGGGGCACAGACACAGTGGGAGAGGACACAGGGGACGTGTGCATGGCTGTTGGGTGGTGACTGCCACTGAGGTGTGTGTTCTGATAGGTGTTCTGGTGATGGAGGTAGTGGATGAGGATGTAGTGCATGCAGGTGTGAGTGTAGATACAACTGGGAGGGAGGTGGAAGATGAGGAGGAGGGGACCACAGTTGAGGCAGTGGATGGTGGTATCTCTTCATCTGGATGGTGTTTGTGTGAGTGCCTATGGGATGATATGTGGTGACTGTGTTTGCCTGTGCCACTCTTGTGTGTTGTCTTGTGTGCATGCTCGTCTGCCCGTGTGCTTGGGATAGGTTGGGGTTGAAGGGAATGGGATTGGTTAGGGGAAGTTGGAGGGTGGAAACAGGGACAATGGATGCCATCAGAGAGGAGGCCAGAGCCGGGTTTGATCTCTGTTGGGCCGCCAAGCCAATATGAATGCACTCAAGAAATGCATTGGACTGTTGCGTTTGGACTGCCAGCCCTTGGATGGCATTCACAATGGTTGACTGCCCAACAGAGATGGATCGCAGGAGGTCAATAGCCTCCTCACTCAGGGTAGCAGGGCTAACTGGGGAAGGGCCTGAGGTGCCTGGGGCGAAGGAGATGCCCACCCTCCTGGGTGAGCGGGTACGGGCAACTCGCTGAGGGGCTGCTGGGGGGGCATTGCTGGTACGGGGTGGTGGCCGTATTTGTAGCTGGGGTGGGCACAGAGGTGTCTGCAACCACCAGGGAGCTTCCATCAGAGGAGGTATCTGTGTCTGAACTGTCCCCTCCAGTCTCTGACGTGGTGCTCCCCTTTCCCTCTGTCCCAATGGTGCCCTCACCATCAGTGGACTCTGCCTCCTGGGTCCTGTGGGATGCAGCTCCCTCTCTTTCCAGTGCCTCTGCTCCTCCGCCAGATGATGCTAATGCACATAAGGACAGGATGACAAAACAAAATAGGGGAAAGAGACAAAGGATACACTTAGTCACTGGCTGCACCAACACCACTGTTGGCGTACACAGCACCCTCACACACAGGGAACAGCCCTACACACTATGCAATGCACTACCAGTAACAATGCTAGTCTCCAGGGCATGGGGAGGGACACATACCGCCCACTGCAGCATACCTGGGACCCACACATCCCTGCCCAGAAGTGGATGCCTACTAGCTAGATTGGAGGAATATCACATCAGAACCCTGTCCAACATGGAACCTACACTGCAATGTCAGCCCTGGTTTAGGGGCACCCACAGGCACACTTCCCTCACCAGGATACCACCCCACCAGGCGTAAGTAGTAATGATGGGCACTGTACTCCCCGCCTTGTTGCTGCTGTGATGCCCCCAAGCGCGCATCCAGCTCTGGATGGACCACCACCAGTATGCAGGCCATCAGGGGGGTCAGGGTTCGACGGGCACCCCTTCCTCATTGGGAGGCCATCCCCAGCTGGGTCTCTGCCATCTTCCGTGCTCAACATCTGAGGTCCTCCTACCGTTTCCGACAGTGGGTGCTCTGCCTGCCATAGACCCCCAGGGTCCGCACGTCCTTGGCGATGGCACGCCATATACCCTTCTTTTGATGGGCGCTGACCTGCAGAGGAAATATACACAGGGAAAGGTATTATTTAGACTGTCCTGCCTGTTACACTCATGGCCCACCATAGACCTCCCATCCCCTTCAGCACATACATGGCTCAGCATACATGCTGGATGCTGCCCAGGGCCCAGCCACCAACCCCCCAGACAAGGCCTTCACACACACGACTCCATGCATTCATGCCCCATGCATTGTGATTACAGTGTACTCACCTGTTGGTCTGGAGGCCCATACAGCAGTCTGTACTGGGGTAGGACCCCATCCACTAGTTTCTCCAACTCCGCCGAGGTGAAGACAGGGGTGCTTTCCCCAGTCACACAGGCCATGGTAGGTTCCAGACACAGGTCACAGAAGCACATGCAGTGTAGGTCCTCTCTTGTTGAAGGTCAAGGTAGCAAGTGAGTGAACAGATAGAAAGTTACAGTGACGTCCACGGCGGTGCATACCATCACCACCGGCTTACATCACCATTGGTGAATGTACCCCATAGGGCCCAATAATAACCAACGAGGAGTTGCATGGCAGTTCCCAACCTCGTCGGCACACAACGTCAGCGGAATTAACTCACTTCCACCTGTCCCTCCATACAGGATAAGTGGACGCCATTTCAGGGGGGTAGACCATGGATCATAACTGCGTCACAGATCACAACTGTACATTCAAGACATATGCCACTAATACATTTTAAAAAATCACATCATGCATTGTACTGTAGTGGCTACAATGTACAGATTATGACCGGCTCCTCACTCTTTTGCCCTATAGATTGCAAGCGCAGAGGATGAATAGGAGATGGAGACATCCCCCCCATACAGACCCCTGGTGGACTTGGCAACAATGGAGGACAGGTTCATTATCTTCACCTACAGACTTGACAGGGCCACAATCACGGAGCTGTGTGCCCAACTGGAGCCTGACCTGATATCTGCTATCCTTGTGCAAGTGCTATAAGTGCTCCATTTCTTGGCAACTGGTTCTTTCCAAGTGACAGTGGGCTTGGCAGCAAGAATGTCACGGCCAATGTTCTCAATAGTGCTGACCAAAGTGTTGTCTGCCCTGATTAAACACATGTGCATCTACATAGTTTTCTCCCAAGTGGCGGATTTGGCCACAGTGAAGGCTGACTCCTATGCAATGCGACATATCCCCAACATCATTGGGGCGATTAATGGAACACATATTGCATTTGCCCCCCACCGGCAAAATGAACAGATCTTCAGAAATCTAAAAAGGTTTTCACTCGATGAATGTGCAGATGGTGTGTTTGGCAAGCCAGTACATCTCCCATGTCAATGCTAAGTATCCAGGCTTGGTGCATGATGCTTTTATCCTGATGAATAGCAGCATCCCAAATGTGATGGCCCAACTACAAAGGCACAGGGTGTGGCTAAAAGGTGAGCCCTCGTTCCCACCCAGTGGATGTTGGTGTATGAGTATGGTGTGGGCCATATGGCATAATGTGTGGCTAACTGTTGTCCCTTGATATTTGCAGGTGACTCTGGTTACCCCAACCTCTAATGGCTACTGACCCCTGTGAGGAATGCCAGGACAAGGGCAGAGGAGCGTGACAGTGAGGCACATGGGTGAGCAAGAAGGAGGATAATAGAACATACCTTCGGCCTCCTGAAGGCCAGGTTTCGGTGCCTCTATCTAACAGGTGGATCCCTGTGCTACTCACCCCAGAAGGTGTGCCAAATAATCGTGGCATGAGGCATTATGCACAACCTTGCCTTGAGATGCCATGTGCCTTTTCTGCAGGAGGAGGAGGCTGGTGATGGCCGTGTGGCAGCTGTGAACCCTGTGGAGAGTGAAGATGAGGAGGCAGAGGATGAGGATGAGGACAACAGAACTGCAGTGATACGTCAATACTTCCAATGACACACAGGTAAGACATTGTAACTTCACATTTCATTGACAGTTTTGTGTTTGACATTGTCACTGGCAGGCTGTGACTTCTCACTTCTATGCCCACTCAGTGTACCCTTTGGCAACTCTTTTTGCAGATGTTGGTGCCCCACTATCGCTCCTGATGTGCTCACTGCAGCCAACTACAGGTCTTTCCGGCAGCACACATTACTGTACAGCTGAATTGCAATGTTTAAACCTTGTTAAACGAATACATACTTGAATCATTTGACATACTCCATACTTGTATTTTTTGAAAGTGTGCTTTTTGCAGTGCTCTGAAGAAAAGTGGGAAGTGCAATGGGTTGGGGTGATGATGGAGGAAAGTCCAGGGTAGAGTCCAGTCTATTTGTAGCACAGGTGCATTATCCAAGGTAGCATAGGAAGAGGAGCAATAGTAGTTCAAGGTGGACAGAGTGACAGAGTAGGACACAAGGGTGACAATCAGGAGAGTCTTATTTCCTGGCGGAGATCTTGGGAATAGTCTCTAGCTTCTGCCCAGATCGCAGGGAACGTTTGGGGGGTGGTTATCCTTCTTCAGGGGGAGGGGTGCTGGTGGCCTGTTGGTCCTGTGGCGGGGCCTCCTGTCCACTAGCGGCAGGGGAGGTGGAGAGCTGTTCATTAGTCTGGCTGGTGGCAGGGGCCCGTTGGTGAGACACTGCCTCCCACATAACGTTGGGCATGTCCGCCAGCACCCCTGCAATGGAGACCAGGGTGGTGTTAATGGACTTCAAGTCCTCCCTGATCCCCTGGTATTGTCCCTCCTGCAGTCGCATGTTTTCCTGCAACTTGTCCAGGATCTGGCCCACCGTATCCTGAGAATGTTGGTATGCTCCCAGGATCGTGGTGAGTGCCTCCTGGAGAGTTGGTTCCCTGGGCCTGTCCTTCCCCTGGTGCACAGCAGTCCTCCCAGTGGTGGATACACTGCAGATTGACGTCTCCTGGGGACAGAGGTATAGGCACGCTGGGTGGGTGCTGTGGTGCTGTTTCCTGAGGCAGGAGGCTCTGTGATGGTGTGAGACTGTGCCTGGGTAACCGACTGTCAGAAGGTCCCTGATGGGCCAGGTTGGTCATCTAGATCCAGGCGAGCAGAGTCGCTGTCATCAGTGTGGGCCTCTTCTGTGGGGGACTGCATGTTGCTGGCACCTCTTCTCCAGTGACATTGGCTGGGATACCTGTGGGGATGTACATGCAGTGTTATTATTTCTGTGTGTGACATATTGTGCATGGGTGGGTTGCCCTCTATGGTTGTTGTTGCCCTGGCAGCTTTTCCTTCTGTGAGTTGTTATTTGGTGGGCTAGGTGATTCTCTAGTGTGCATGCTTTAGTGATAGGTGTCCATGCAAGCTTGTAAGTGGTCTCCATGCATTGGTGGTGCATGCTGGGCTTGGCATTGGGATGAGTGGGTTGTGATGGTGGGGTGTGTGGGAGGTGGCGGAGTGATCAGAGTGAGGGTGGGGTTGGGGTATGTGATGGCATACAGGTAGGGGGGTGAAAGCAGTAAAGAGTTGACTTACCAGAGTACAGCCCTCCTCCTATTCCTGCCAGGCCCTCAGGATGCATGGTTCACAAGACTTGCTCCTCCCATGTTGTTAGTTGTGAGGGAGGCAGTGGGGGTCCACCGCCAGTCCTCTGTATTGCGAGCTGGTGTCTTGCTGCAATGGAATGCACCTTCCCCAGTAGGTCGTTCCGCCTCTTCCTGATGTCATCCCATGTTCATCATCTTCGGCTCCAACAAGACAGCATGGAACGACTCCTGGTTGCCCACCACCCTCCGATCACCCCCAGCACCCACCACCCACACATGCAACCTTGGCATCATACTGAACTCGTCTCTGTCCGTGACCCAGCAAATCAACGGCATATCATCCTCCTGCTTCAACACCCTTTCCATGCTACACAAGACTTTCAAATGGATCCCTTTAGAAACAAGAAAAACAGTCACCCAGGCCCTCATAAGTAGCAGACTGGACTATGGCAACGCCCACTATGCAGGGACCACAGACAAGCTTCGAAGAAAACTCCAGCGAATCCAGAACGCAGCTGCACGTCTCATCCTCAATCTCCCTTGCCACAAACACTTACCCACCCACCTCAGATCCCTACACTGGCTGCCCATCAACAAAAGTATCATTTTCAAAATCCTTGTCCACTCTCACTAAGCCCTCCACGACACTGGACCGGCCTACCTCAACGAACGAGTCAACTTCCACATTCCAACTCAGCAGCTCCGCTCCACCAACCTCACCTTCGCTACAGTCCCCCGCATCTAACGCACCACCTCCGGCAGCAGATCCTTCTCCTACCTTGCCGCCAAGACCTGGAACTCCCTCCCTACCAATCTACGCGAGAACCAGGACCTCCTAACCTTCAGAAAGCACCTAAAAACATGGCTTTTCGAGCAGTAACAGCCCCCCCCCAGCGCCTTGAGACCCTACCGGGTAAGTAGTGCGCTTAAGAAATTATTTGTTTGATTGATTGATTGGGGTGCTGTCCCACAGCGTTGACCCTATCCGCGATCCTCCGCCATAGCTCCATCTTCCTAGCAATGGCTATCTGCTGCACCTGTGATCCAAATAGCTCTGGCTCTACCTGGATGATTTCCTCCACCATGACCCTTAGCTCCTCCTCAGACAATCTGGTGTGTTGTTGTGGTGCCATGGGTGTAGTGTGAGTGGTGTGGGTGAGGGTGTGTAGGGTGATATAAAATGCGTGGGTGGTGTATAGGTGATGGTGGTATGTGGCTCTGGTTGTGTGAGTGCTCTTGCTGTCTCTCTCTGCTGGCAAGAGTTTGTAATTGTAAAGGGTTGTGGCTCCTGTGGGTGTGTGTTTTAAAGTGGTGTGGGTGTGGTGTGTGTATGGGTGTCAGGTTTGTGTTGTTTGAATTGTCCAATGTGGTGTTGTTTTGTACATGTGAGTGTATTTTGAGCACAGCGGTATATACCGCCAATGGTTTACCACCATTGAATGTCCATCGTGGTGATTCGTGGATCATAATGTCATGGGCATTGTTCTGTTGGCATAACGGTGTGGGTTTGGATACCGCCAGTTTATCACTGACCTTTGGTGTGGCGGACTTGTGTGTGTGGCTGAATAGTGATGGATTGGTGTGTGTGTCATAATATGGTGAACGGATATCTGCAGTGGCAGCGGTATGTTGGCAGCAGTCAGCATGGCGGTAAGTGGAATTTACCACCAATATCATAATGAGGGCCATAGTCCTAAAGCAAATGAAATAAGATCGATTATTGAAAGAAATTGGAGAATCTTAAGCCGATTAGGTATTGAGAAACCTTTGTTTGCGCTTAAGAAAGCATGGAATCTACGTGAACATTGGGTAAAAGCAGCTTGCCCTGTAGAAAAAAAAGAAAGATCTTAGAATGATGCTGCAGCTTCCTCCACTACAGGGTCATTACAATTGTAAAAACTGCATTGCATTTCAATTTATGAGTGAAACAAATGAAATAAGGCTAAGTGGACAAACACACCATCAAACAAGTTTTTCCAACTGCAAAACCAAGATTGTGATTTACTGCATTAGGTGTCCTTGTGAGCTTGTATATATTGGAGAAACATCACAGCCTGTAAAAACTAGAATTCTGCAACATCGATCAAGAATTAAATGTGCAATAAGAGGAGCTCCATTGGTGGAACATTCTTGTGAATTTAATCATAAACCGACAATATCTGGTGGACAGTACTTCAGGTAGTACATGCTAAAAGAGATGGACGATCAATATCTTCAGTTTTGACTAGAATGGAGGTAAGATTATTAAAAAAATATGGAACAGCAAGACTTGGCCTAAATACCTGAATGAAATATGGCCCTTGATTTAGAAGGATTCATGCTTCCAGTTACCTCTTGATTGTGGACTTTCTATTTTACAGAGGGTACAAAGGCTATATCCTAAGACTGGATTTAGTATTTCTACTTCAGAACAATGTCCCCTCCCATTGTATTTCCCCTTTTTCTTTTCTTTTTGATCAAGATATGTACAAATACATGAAAGTAAGACAGTTTCTGCTTTTTGAGAGCATATATAGTTTAGGTGACCCAGCCGGTCACAGGTGTTTGAGTACAGTGTGTTTGAATAGTACAAGATTAGCAAACAATTTAGGGCAATATTCTTCCCTCTCAATAAGGGTTGAAAAGACTAGTTAATGTTGAGATAAGGGTGAAGTTCATGATAAGTAGTTTGATAATACTTTAATAGGCGTTTTGAAATACAAGATATATTTCCAGAAGAATGAACGGTGAGAGTAGGTGACCCGGACGCTAAATAAATTAAAAACTTTCACCATATGTTTTATGTAATTAGACCGGGTTTAAGACATATCCAACATTCGTTCCTCGGCGTAGCAGTTATACTTGTTCATTTAAAGATGGCTGCTGCTGCAGAAACCGATATTTCACATCAAGATGGCCGCCACGCACGCGGCGAAAGGATATATTATCCTTTGCTAAGATGGGCGCCACACTAAGTTACTCGAGAGAAGGGAGTACTCGTTCGGCAACTCTAAAAGGCAGCGTGCAATGCACTCGAGCGTGAAGCTGAAAGGTTTACTAGCGCTGTGCTTTGGCTGAAATACAAGTAAGTCGTTAGGATCCCAAGTCCAATAGGACGGATGTTTCCAAGGTTTTACATAAGAATTTTTCCTCTCTAAATCGCAGTATATTTTTTTAAATTCAGTTTCAGGAACTAGAGGCTTGTGTTTGATTTGGCCAAGTTACAACGTGTACAGGTATATATAATGGTTCTCAAGCACATGGATAGCAATTTAGTTATTGATTTTCATTTTATACAAAATATTCCTACAAGGTGTTAAGCAAAAAAGAGGGCGGTTATATTTAATGAACACATTCATTTGAGCATGCCAACCACAAAGGCACTAATGAGGTCAATTATTAGGGACACCACAGAGCGGGTTTTTTAGTAGTTTTTTGACCTTTTTAATTTTTAAATAGATTTTGTCATGGTGGAAGGTCTTTGTGGTCCAATAGTTGTTTATGTCTAGTAATGTATATCGTTTGTATTCATTAGGTACTTCTCTCTCCGCTAGTCCTGATGAGGCCCGTATTTGAAGGGGCTGAAATGCATCGACCTTTTGTCTAATAAGAGAGTTTGTGAGGAATATAAAATATGTCCTAGAAGGAAATTGGAACAAATCTTTCTTGAAATAATGGATGCAAATAAGGAGGGTATAGAGATGTTCTACACAATGCAGTCATCTCTCAGATGTGGATTCATGGTGTAAATAACGGAAATAACCACATGTTTTGAAACAAGGAGATGTATGATGGACCAGATTTTTTCTTGTGTTTTGTTTATATGTGGATTTACATGCATTATGGGGCTCATTCCGAGTCCGGCGGGAGGCGGGCGCCGCCCGCCGGGCGGAAACCGCCCAAAGACCGCACCGCAGTCAAATGACCGCGGGGTCATTTTGACTTTCCCGCTGGGCCGGCGGGCGATCTCCAGAAGATCGCCCGCCGGCCCAGCGGGAAAGCCCCTGCAACGAGGAAGCTGGCTCCGAGTGGAGCCGGCGGAGCTGCAGGGGAGCGACGGGTGCAGTAGCACCCGTCGTGATTTTCACTGTCTGCATAGCAGACAGTGAAAATCATGGTGGGGCCCTGTTAGGGGGCCCCTGCACTGCCCATGCCAATGGCATGGGCAGTGCAGGGGCCCCCAGGGGCCCCACGACACCCGTTCCCGCCATCCTGTTCCTGGCGGGTTTTACCGCCAGGAACAGGCTGGCGGGAAGGGGGTCGGAATCCCCATGGCGGCGCTGCAAGCAGCGCCGCCATGGTGGATTCCCTGGGCCAGGGGAAAAACGGCGGGAAACCGCCTGTTACCCTTTTCTGACCGCGGCTTTACCGCTGCGGTCAGAATAGCCCTGAAAGCACCGCCAGCCTGTTGGCGGTGCTTCCGTTGCCCTCCACCCTGGCGGTTTCAAACCGCCAGGGTCAGAATGAGGGCCTATATGTTTTACAATGTTCTTTGTTGATCTTTATGTTGAGGTGAAATATTGAACTAATAGTTTTGTTATTATATTGCATTTCCATTGATTGATTCACAGTTTCATTGTTTGAGATTAGGAATTATATTTTCCCCTACTATTTGACCACAATTGTTTGATTAACAGGTCAGCACAGCAGCAGCAGTCCATGGTGGTTCCTGGGGAGTCCCTCCAGCAATGTGTGTCCAATTCCAAGTAAGTTCCAGTGTCATACAATTGTGGGGAAAACTCCCCTGTACCTATACTCAGGTTTACAGTGTGTTTCACAAAGAAGGGGGAGAGGAGGTTCATAGGCTCCAAACATCAGTGGGCGGTAAACAACCCTATTGTTTGAAGCCAGGGCACAGCCTTTACAAATGCAGATGGGCCCGCCTCTCCTTTCTCTCAGCCCAGGAAGACTATTCAGTATGTAGATGCACCTCTGTGACACCTCCACCCTCTCTGTGTACAGGCTGTCTGAAAAGTATGCACAAAGCCGAACTGCCACTCTGCCCAGACGTGGATTGGAGTCAAGCTTCAAAACACCAGAGTCATAAGCACAGAGAAATGCTCACTTTCTGGTAGCGGCATTTATGATTTATGTAATGATAATAAAATTTCTACAGACACCAGTAAGCAGCATTTCTCACTACCATTACAACCATACCAAACATGCCTATGCTACCCCTCATAAATCAGACAATACCCCTTACACATAAGGCAGGCATTTCCAATGTAATCCTATGAGAAGGCAGCCCTCACACTAGTGAGAAATCAAATAGGTTGTTTGTCACTACCAGGACTAGTAGCCTCTATGAAAGGGCCGCCTCAAGGTAATTCCTTGGGTAAGGTAGACCTTTTACTTCACACTCTTTGACCTTCACATAGAGTAAATTTCCTCCAACGTGAGACGTAGGGATCCTAGGCCCTGACGAATGCCCCGAGACCTCTATTGGCTCACTTCTGAGGGCAGAAACATGTTGGCTATTAGTTAGGTGACCCTGTGAGTCCTTATCCTCACAGAGGTGTCCCAACCCCTGTTTTAACTACACCAGTCAGACACCACCATTAAATTTGTCACTCCTCACAGGTGTCTGCTTAGGTGTTTTTAATTTTTTCACTAGATTAGCTGGATCCCGATCTTTCCAGAAACAAGTTTATTTACGCACTCCCTCCTGTTCCTTTAACAGTGAGGTTGAGTCCGCCCAGGTGGCACTGTCCTACCTGGGTGGGTCTAGGTGGTCAAATGATGAAGCATGACACTATATAGTGTGTGAGACCACCTAGTCCGTAAAAGGAACTCCCCCCGGTGTCTCTCCCCGCGCATGCACTCTGCAGTTACTTACTGACATTTCACTGACATTACGTTTCCAAATAGGAACACGTACAACCTAGGGCTACGCTGGTACCCGCGACGCCCTCTTTAGAGAACCCCATACTTTCTTGTGTACTTTGACTACCAGGACAGGCCATATTACCAGGCAAATGTCCTGCCTTCTACATACATGGCACCCTGCCCATAGGGCTAGCTAGGGCCTTCCTTATGGGTGACTTACATGTAGTAAGTTCTGGGCCTTGCAAGTAAATTTAGATGTCAGGTCCCTGTGGCAGAAAACTGCGCACACAGGCCCTGCACTAGCAGGCCTGAGACAGGTTTGAAAGGCTACTTCAGTGAGTGGCGCAAACAGAGCTGCAGACCCCCTAGTAGCATTTAATTTATAGGCCCTTGGTATAGAGATACCACTTTACAAGGGACTTATAGGTAAATTAAATGTGCCCATTAGGTATAAGCCACCAATCATACCAAGTTACAAGACAGAGAATATGCTCTTTAGCACTGATTAGCAGTGAAAAAGTGCTCAGAGTCATGTCAGCCAACAGGGGTCAGAAAAATAAGGAGGAAAAAGGCAAAAAGTTTGGGGAATTACCCTGTAAAAGGGCCAGGTCCAACAACGAGGATCTATCTGCTCTTCAGACACCAGGTGACTCCTCACTGTAGTCACACTGGTTCCCGTGTCTCTCAGAGCCTCCACCTTCTGTCCATTGATGGTCAGCCACTGCCTGTACTTCTTAGTGTTTTCAGGCACAAGAGTTCTCTGGTGCATCTCACTGCCCTCTAGTGAGACAAGGGTCATTTCAGCTGCCTCTCACCCACCTGGAACCAACTCCTCCCCAAGAGCTACACTGGCCAAACCCTGTGACTTAGCAACAGTGGGTACTGGTGTCCCATTGGGACATTTGGGATATCCTCTCATGTGACCCACCTGGTCACATGTATAACACTTGCAGGGACTCCCCTCCGCAGGTTTCCCTTTGGATAACCTTGGCGTCTTTTCCCTGGGGGGCTGGGAATCCTTTCCATCGGAACTAGGGTGGGTCCCTTTTGAGAACTCCCCCGGTTTACACTTACCTCCCCGTTTCTTCTGAGAGGGACCCTGCCCACCCTTGGGGTGGTCTCCCCAATACCTCTTGTGGACCCTGGTGCTCTCCCAATGGTCCGCTTCCTGCGCAAGCTTACTGGGGTCAGTCAGCTTGCTGTCAATTAGGTGCTGGTACAGCTATGGAAAACAAAGACTGCACAAGTGCTCCCAAGCAATTAAATCGCAAAGCCCCTCATACGTTGCTACCTTACTGCCCTTCACCCAACCATCCAGTGACCTGCAAAAGGAATCTATACACTCCAACCAAGTTTGGGACTCTTTTATTTTGTAGGACCTAAACTCGTCCTTATACTGCTCAGGCGTCAGACCACATCTTGTGAGTAGGGTGTCGTTCATTATGTTGTAGGCGAGTCCCTGAGAATCTCCTAAGGATGTCAGAGTGTCCCTCCCCTCTACCTCAAAGTGCTTCCACAGACCTGCCCCCCCCCAATGTGCCTCAAAGACCAGCTTCATATGGAAAGCAGACTCATACCCCTTGAACCACAAGTATATGTCATTCTCCCTCTTATAGTCCTTCACTAAGCCCTTAAGAATGTGTACCCTTCTCTCAGGCTGCACTGAGGTACTGCTGCCACCATCCCTACTGGACTAGCTCCTCTTATCCAGCTCCCTCAGGGCTCATAAAACAGCAGTACCTTTTTCTCCTCTATGGCCATCCTCCTCTCCTCCATGCACTGAAAATAGTAGTGTACACTTAATCACTGTATGTCAAGTACAAATACAAGTCCAATCCTCACCACTGATCAACAATGTTAGAAATGGGGGGGTAAGTGTAAACCGGGGGAGTTCTCAAAAGGGACCCACCCTAGTTCCGATGGAAAGGATTCCCAGCCCCCCAGGGAAAAGACCCCAATTTCTTGGGGAGGTGGAGGAGTGCTAGAAATGGGGACTTTGGTTTGCAGCCAGTTTACCCCCTATCCAAGCAGGGACCCTCACTCTACTCAGGATGAAGGAGAAAAACACCTGTTTAACCCCCAATCACCAAACAAGAGGAGGGACTGGGAGAATAATGGTCCAGCGTACGTTCTCCCTAAGCATGAACTAGTAAATGAAAAGAGTACACTGTTCCAAAAAAGTTCTATCTAAAGAGACGACAAGCATCGGTCTTATGATAGGAGTGCCCTCAAGCGTCAATGAAGATGCAAAGCATCATCATCGGGCTCTCCCCCTTGGTAGCTGGCCACGAGCAGGCAGGCTTAACGTAGAAGTAATGTGTAAAGTATTTATACCAACACACACAGTAATGCAGTGAAAATACTACAGAATGGGCACCACACCAGTTTAGAAAAATAGGTAATATTTATCTAAATTAAAATGAAAAAAATCCAACATACAAAAGTCAAGATATGAATTTTGGAAAGAATAAGAGTCTTACTCCATAGAAAACAATGGAAACGATGATTCTGCACAAAGTACCTGGTTTGCGTAAAAAAAAAGGCTGCACGGGCGAGCGTGCGTCAGAAAAGTCAGAAAAGTCAGCAATGAGTTGATTACTTCCTCGCAAGGGAGGACGTGTGTCATTTTTCTCCGATCGGGTCGGCGATGCCTCGTTTTTCTCCCTCGCAAGAGAGCGATGCATCGATTTCCTGACGAGCACCTCAGATCCATGCAGAGGCGTGATGACTTTGACGCCCAGGGACGATGCCTTGAAAATCTGGTTGCACAGTGTTAGAAAATCACGCTGCGTGGGGTTTGCATCGTTATCAGCAGCCGCAAGCGGGTGTTGCACATTGTTTTGTCCAGCTGCGATGCATTGATCTCCCAGCCGCGATGCAGGTGGAGCATCGATATTAGCCGTGAAGCCAGCAGCGCGCCATTTATCAGCCGCGTTGCAGATGGTGCATGGAAAGTAGCCAATTACACATGCATTTTACACAGGAGCACCTGCACTTTAGCACTGGTTAGCAGTGGTAAAGTGCCCAGAGTATCAAAAACAGCAAAATCATAGTCCAGCACACATCAACAACCTAGGAAGCAGAGGCAAAACGTTAGGGGAGACCATGCCAAGGATGCCAAATCTAACAGGCAAGCACTAGTAAACCATTAATAAATTGAGTTTTACCACCTGTGCAGCACAGGAAATTTGGCTGCCTCAGTGCTATATTTATGGTCTAGTTTGTGTCGCTCTTGCACCACGCAGCGTGTTGCAAGAGCGCCGCAAATGTTAAGTGAACTTTATGATGCTACTCAAGGCCACGTTGAGTGGCCCTGTGTGGCTTCATAAAGTGATGTAACACAGCACAATTCATTGTGTTACATTACTCTATACCAGGGAGGTGTTTCCATGGGTGTTGCCTGGGTGTTCCCAAGCAACATCCATGGATTTTAACACGTTTCCAGATTTACAAGCTCTTGCAAACTTGAGAATGAGCCAAAATGATACGCCTTCCCAGGAGAGGTGTAACAAGGAGAAATCTGTTTATTTCTCCTTGTTTTTTCCTCTTTCTATGTGTGCTGCAGAAAGAGGAAAAAGCCCCTCGGGATTGTTTTTGTGCAGGAAGGTGTGCCGTCCTGCACAAAACAATCCTGCATGCAATGCAGGCACCCTTTCACCATGATGGAAGGGTGCCTGTATTGGTGCTAGGCTGCGAAAAGGACACCAATGCAAGGGAAAAGGACAGGAATGCACTGCATTGGATAAATACCACACATCCCTGCTTTTTTCCTGTGATGCAGAGCAGCCCAACAAGGTGACTTGCTGCGCTGCCCTGCTCCACAAGGCCCATAAATATGGCCTTTAGTGTTCTGCATACAAACCTGTGTGTCCATGTTTGGTGACCTCCGATACGTGATATTATTACTGAGTTCTGATAATTTTCGCTTACAAAATAATCCGATGTATCAGTGAATGGTGCCATGTTTTCTGGTTCAGTTAAAATTACCATTTTTTATGATCAGTTTTAGTCAAGGTGTCATTTACCAATCAAGAACTGTCCTGACCTCATAAATTCGTGTTTTACTGATCCCTCCAACCATTGTCCCATAGTTTATCCTCCCATTTTCTGAGCTCTCAATCTAGTATCATGCTCACTCTTAGAAATAATTGTTTGGCTGAATGCATCACGCTAAAAAAATGCACGCGGTCTTAAATCTGAAATCCTTCTTGTGTACTCGGTATTAAGAGTTCTAACCGCTTTAGCAGTCTTTTTTATTACGCATATGCACATTCTAAAATCACGTATGCAGGATCTGTGCTGTAAATCCCCGCCGGTTAATAAAAAGTGAACCGTTACATTTCACAAAGTAACAGCAATCTGAGTAATTAATTTATATTACAACCTACCATAAAAGTGGATTGAACTGACAAGGAGTCTGATAGCTTCCTAAGATTAACTGCAGAATGTAAGAACTCGCCAATAGCATTAACATTATCATCTAATCTGATATTAACCCAGAATTCCAATCAGCATGTGATGATTGCAAAGAATCCTTGTTCTACATTACTTTAATTAAAATCTAAAAGCAATATGTTGGCACAGAGACAGGCCAGAGGTCCGAGCAGTTGTAGCTTATGTTTGCGGCAGCGAACTAAACTGCAGATGGGGGGTGGGTACTGCAGATGAGAGGGGTACTTGGCTTTTATGTACCGCAGCATTTGTTACTGGTCGTCAGCTCTGCTTTGGGATCTTAAAGGGCGTTGGATCATGCCCTCACCTAGATATATTTGTTTTTTCAGCCGTTTTATCGCCAGTGATTATTAAACTCTTGAACAGTAACTGATTTGACCTGTGTTGGGAGTAAAGAGAACGCGTGCAGACGTTCCCTGTGCAAGGTGTTGCCATTTGCACTCGTTGGGGGATGCATGCAAATACCCCACGATCACCCTCAATTTGGATTTTGTGATTCTTGGATCTACTAAAAGATAAGCTGATTTCCAGCAGATAGCCGTCAATAAAACTACTGCACACTGGACTGATGTATTTGTTATTTTTTTCCTCTCTTGCTCCCTTTTTCAAAGAAATTGTGACAAAGCATCCCCTGGACAACTAGGGTAGCACTAGGGCCTCTCTGCTTGCCGCCTTCGGCCTTGGTGTAGGTATAAGCTCTCTGCTCTGCACCAGCTTGATCAGATCCCTCTGACACACCTACCACCTGCTTCCTGACAAAAACACAGTAGCACCTTTCCCGCCACAATACTGCTACACAGATGGTTCCTGAGGCCACAAGGTTCTGTAGTGAGAGGTAAATCCAAAATAGCAATGCAAAATATGATTATTGCTATTAAAGTTCAACTACGTTGTACTCACATTTCATTCTTCAGTTCAAGTTCATTTTATTCTCCTTTCTACTCCAATTTCTCGTGAACAGCCAACATGTGTTTTGAGGCACAACCTTTTTTGGGAGGCCAAAAAGTCAAATTCACCCATCTCTTTTTGAGATTGCTTACAAAGAGAAAAAGCTCCTAATGAGGGTGGATTTGAAGATAGGAAGTGAGAATTTTTTTTTCAGGTGATAGAGGTAGACATGGGAAAGGAAGAGTATCCGGGATGCTAATCAAGATAAGGTTTCATGCAGGTGAAGAAGTGTGTAAGAAAGTGGAAGTGGAGGTAGGAATTCTTCCCAGGTGTGGCAAAGTGTTTTGTCTAAAGGCAATAAAAGAAAACAAAATGGACTAGCCCATGAGAAGCATTTGGAAATCACTCATACTAACTGACATTGGGGGTGTGGCCAAGATGGTGGCCAAGAAGGATTGTTTCCGCTGATCTTCCTTGCTCATTTTTTGTGGACCCGTGCCTCGGGCCAACATGTCTATACCCAGAGGCCTGCAACCAACAGTGAAGAGTCATCCTTGACACAGGACCACCCTCACTTCCCAGGGTCCAGGACTGGGGTGGCACAACTTGGTAGGGTCGACTCACAGATGGTAGGGTCTAGGAACAGGTGCAAGGTTGCTGGCTGGAAGCCTGGTATGTCCCTGATACTTCAGATTAGAAGACCAGCCAACTAGCCCTTGCAGTCACTCCGGGTTCTGGCTTCAAGAGATGCAGGTCGAGCCCTTCTCACCCAGGAAAGAGGGCAGTGGTAAATAAGTCAAAGCAGCAAAGCAGGAGTCCAGCAGAATGGCAGTCCTTCAGCAACACATCAGTCCTTCTTCCTGGCAGATTATCCACAGGTCCAGAAGTGTAAGGACTTGGCAGTGTCTGAGGCTCCACCCAGTTGTGCCTTTGAAGTGGGGGGGAAGCTTCTAGAGGTTTCCCTTTTAAGTTCCCAGACATCCACCCTTCTGTGCCCGGTCTGCAGACAAAATACATGCGGGTATATAGCCCTTTGTATGGAGGTAGGACACAACCTATTCGGGTGTAATTGGGGCTATGCGCAGCTCCCTCCAATCCTGCCAGTGATGGCCTATCCAGGCACATCTAAGCTCCATATTGTTTGTGGCTGTCTAAGAGGAATACAGAAAGTTCAACTGTCAGCTATGCCCAGTCATGTGACCAGAGACAGGCTACAGGCACTAAATGGCTAAGACATAAAAACACCAACTTTTTTAAAGTGGCATTTTCACAATCGCAATTTAAAATCCGACATCACCATAAATTAGGATTTTAAACTGTAATTCAAGAGACACCAAACATGAACTGGTTAACTCTTTAAATCTGCCAATTACACTTACAAAATGTAATAAGGCAACTTAAATGTTGTCCTGTGAGAGATAGGCCTTGCAGCAGTGAAAAATGAATTTAAGAGTTTTTCCCTACAAAGACATGTAAAACTTAAACAGATATGTCCTACATTTTAAATATATTGCATGCTGCCCACTAGGCTGTCCAGGACCGACTCAAGGGGTGACTTATATTTATTAAAAAGGAAGGTTTGAGCCTAGCAAAAGGTTTATTTTGCCAGACTGGAATGGCAGTTCAAGTCTGCACATACAGGCTCTGCGATGGCAGGCCTGAAACATGATTGAAGGCTTACTTAAGTGGGTGATACAATTAGGGCTGCAGGCCCACTAGTATAATTTAATTTACAGGCCCTGGGCACATGTAGTACCACTTACTAGAGACTTATAAGTACATTAAATATACTAATTGGGTAAAAGTCAATGTTACCATGTTCATAGGAGAGCACTTTAACACTGATTGGCTGATTAGCAATGGTAAATAATGCAGAGTCCTAAGGTCAGCAAGATTAGGTCAGAAAAAATGGAGGAGTAAGCCAAAACGTTTTGGGAAAGACCAGGTAAGGCTTACAGGTCTAGTAGCTATTGACACTGAGTGGAGAAAGAGCTCTTTGGCCCTCAATTCTGCTATGACTCACCAGTTGGGGAGATTGTCCAAGTACGATAGGGCCCTCGGGACACTCACATCCAATATTTTCTGCGGGTATGGTCTCACAGCCAGTATTGGAGCCAGCACAGAGGGCCAGGAAAGACTTTCATTGTAAAGAGATGCTCACAAAGGCCTCCTCTAAAAAACAGATCCCTCCAGTGACACCCCACTAGGGCATCATACAGCTCAGGATACACAGCACTTGGGTCCGGACCACGCACAGCCAGAAGACCCTCTCACGCAGGCATTTATGGAAACACTGTGCGATTTTGCAGCCGTCAGCGATGACTTTGCCACTGAGGTCAAAGATATCAAAAAAGACGTGGCCGAGTTATGGTAGCAGGTGCCTGCCCTGCAAAATACCAGTGATGCAGAGGAGGAAGAGTTTGACCACCACCTACGCGAACTGCTGAGGATCCAAGACAACAATACAGAACTGCAACTCCGCCTGGAGGATCTTGAAAACCACTCGACATGCTCCAAAATTAGAATTAAGGCCCGTATTTATACTTTTTTTGCGCCGCATTTGCGCCGCTTTTTGACGCAAAACGGCGCAAACCTACAAAATACAATGGTATTTTGCAAGTTTGTGCTGTTTTTGCGTCAAAAAACAACGCAAATGCGTCGCAAAAAAAGTATAAATACGGGCCTAAAGGTGTCCCCCTGCAGGCAGATTCAGGGAATTTGGAGGGCTATGTGACTCTCCTTTTCCACCATATCTTCCGGGACCAAGAGGGAAAAGGCATCATCCTAGATCACACCTGCAGGTGGGACTCCTGTCTGGACTTTTGAGGCACCACACAAGATGTCCACATCCAAATCCATTGCTACAGGCAAAAGGAAGCTATCATGGTGTGGGTGGAATCAGGGCCTCATATTGTTTGAAGGTGTGAAAATTGTCTCTACCAGGATCTGTCCCCGCCATGCTGCTGTAATGTCATTCTCTTAAACCCACAATGACCTTCATGCATGAGAAAGATGTTGGATACAAGTGGGGACACCAGTTTTGCTTGATCTTTGTCTATAACACCGAAACGCATATGATCTGCATGCTGGGAGAGGCCCACAACCTTTTAGGCCTGGATGACCCCAAAGTAGAGGCATCTTAAAATGGACGATCCCAGGAACAGGGACTGCAACACTCAGGTGACAAATGTGAGCAGAGCACCTTCAGTAGCTATGTAAGCAGATCAACTGCTGATGAGAGCTGTAGGGAACAATCAGCACTGCTAAACCACCTTCAACATCATGAACCAGCTTGAAACAAAGACTTTGATTGATTACTCAGCTGACTCACCCACAGGCCACCATCTTCTGATAGATCCAATTACATTAACCCAAACGCACAGTTGGGGTCTTCCAACTGCAGCTATTGACAAAGGGCCCATGGCATGGATACACTGACAATTGCCACTATACCCACTGCTGGAGTCACCTTGAATACCACCTACCCCTGACTGCCAAGTCAATTACAATGGATCCCACACTCCCAGTCTATATGGCTCACATGAAGTGAGTGAATGAGTTGTTTGTTAACTTCCCTTTTGCCCCTTCTTCTTACTCCCCACTAAGACCCTGATTTATACTTTTTGATGCAAACCTGCGTTAGCGCAGGTTTGTGTCAAACAGTTTACCGCCGACTAGCGCCATTCCTGGATGTCAGCCGGGTGTCATAATTGAGAAATGATGCTAGCCGGTGGTAAGACCCAGTTAGTGTCAAAATAAATGACGTTAACTGGGTGGGGGAGGCGTAGGGGAAATAGGAGGTTGTGCGGCGAAGAATGGCGCTAGTCAGGTTAGAGTCAGAAAACACACAACCCCCATGGACATGACTCCTGTCTTAGGAAAGACAGGAGTCATGCCCCCCTGCCCAATGGCATGGCCATTGGGCACAATGCCATGTAGGGGGGCCCAAGTTAGGCCCCCCTCTGGCACTTTGATTAAAAAAAAAAAACTTGCCTGGACTTACCTGGGATGGGTCCCCCCATCCTCAGGTTTCCTCCAAGTGTGGGTAGGAGTGGGTGGGGGTGTCCCTGGGGGCAAGGGAGTGCATGGAAATGAGCCCGCAGGTCCCCTAACGCCCGCCTTGACCCAGGCGTTAAATAATGGTGATAAGCAAGCTTAGCGCCAACATTTAAGGCCCTCCTCCTCCTGTGCGTGTTTTTAAATAAATAAGGAGCTAAGACCGTAGAGTCATCTTTTGCCTGAGAATGCCTACCATGCATCTCATTGATGCAAGGTAGGTTTTCACGGTAAACAAATCATGTTAACTCCAATATTTTGATGCTAGACGAGTCTAGCGTCAAAATATAAATATGGAGTTGCGCTTGCGCCAGATTTGCGTAAAAAATAAAATGACGCAAATCCGGCACAAACAGAGTATAAATATGCCCCTTGGTCTCCTCATAATAGGTCATATTGCATGACTCTTTAAGATTCCGGCATGCAGTGGACCATGGATCCCCTCCACCCTAATCACTAACATGCTCTCCACCCATCCTTACCCCCATGGTTAAAATCTTGAACCTCAATGCCAGTGGCCTGAATGCTCCTGCAAAACACTTGACACGCCAAGGCTCTACTTAGGGATGCTAATTGTGATGTCTGTCTCCTGCAGGAGATGCATCTTGTAAGGAAATATTGGGGGCAGATGAAATACCGTTGGATTGATCATCAATAATTATCCTCCGGGCCAAGCAGGAAGAGAAGCATGACAATCCTGTTTGCAACTAAATTCCAGGGGCAAGTCACACAAACGTAAGCTGAGAAGTTGAGGAGGCTCTTATCATCGCATATAGGCATTCATTAATAAATATTTATACTGGCCACTCTATACACACCCAACAACCACCAGGAACAGTTTATACTCAAAGCATTGGACCTAGTCACATCTTCGCCTGGCGCTAATCTTGGAGAGGGCGGGGACTTGAACCCCACATGTATATGGATAGATCACCCCATCGTGTGGCTAGACTGGTGCTCTTGCAACATAGGGTTTGCGCTTGCCCGAAGTAAAGAGGCTTGTTGATGTGTGGCGCTTTCAACACCCCAGCACAAGAGATTTTACAATTGTTTTTTGCCTCCCATCAAACATATGCTCAGCTCAACTACTTTTTGACTTTCAGCCGTATTCTAGAAGCCAAAGCAAAGACTGAGCTTGGAGCGGCAACACTCTCGGGCCATTCCCCCATCAACATTTCTTTCAGTGCTCCAGGGACTACAATGCACCATAGGGCATGGCAGCTTCCTAATGATATGTTCTTAACGCATTAATCTACCATAGAAGAGATAATTGATGTGATCCAGCACTTTATCCGAATCAATGATAATTAAGACACTTCCATCTCCCTTTTATGCTACTCTCTTAAAGCAGTCATTAGAGGGACCTTGACTGCCATCTTTGCCCACCTTAAAAAGCTCTGGAGGGATAATTGTGTGCCCCTTGAGGAGCAAGTACGTGATCTTGAGGAAGCTTATAGGAAATCCAGAGCATTAAGGGTATGGAGGCTACTCCCCTTGGCATGGAAACAGCTCAGGGCTCTAGATCTGGACAGGCCAGAATATGCCCTCTTACCCACAAAGCAAAAAGATTATGTGGGTGGCAGCAAAGCTGTGCAAATTTAGGCACACAAGCTATGGACCCAAAATCATAAAAATCAGATCAGTGAAACCGAAACACAAGACGGGCAAAGCATCCACTCAGTTAATGAGATTACGCAAGCCTTTGAATGTTGTTTCTGCTGACCTATGCAAAAGGTATGACGTAACCCATTTAGGTAACGGTTCATACCTCACTGCATGGGTATGAGTCCTCTCCCACTTCCAGACTCACTCGCACTACAAGCGGACATTAGTTTGGATGAAGTCCTCTCTGCCATAGCACACATACAATCTGGGAAGGCTCCCGGTCTGGACGGATTCTCACCCAGTTTTTATTAAAACTTTAGCACCCAGCTGGTGCCCATCCTCATCCACCTTTATAATGGTTTTGGTGACTTGGGCACCCTCACTTACTCTATTTAAGAAACAGTGATTAAAGTGCTACCTATACCAGGGAAAAATCCTACAAAATCCTCCTTGTATCACCCTATATCTTTGCTTAATGTCAATGATTAACTCTTTAGGGGCATACTAGCCACTCGCGTCCATCCCTACATGCAAGGCTTTATAAACCTGAACCAAATAGGCTTTATTCTGGAGACAAGCTGCAGTGGTAGCTCTAAACACCTACTGCACTTCAAAGATAAGGCAACCGGTCTCGCACCCTGAAACTTATTTTGGCTATTGACGCCGAAAAAGCGAAAGATCAGGTGCACTGGCCTTTCTTTGGGGCTTACTAGCAAGGGTGGGTTTTTGGCCACTTTCTCAAAAAATGGGTGAACTGTAGCTATATTGCTCCCATAGCATGGGTGCAAGTTAACGTCCTATCTTCACAGGCCTTTACTGTAGCCAGAGGCACACAACAAGGCTGCCCCTTTCCCCCCTCCTGTTTGCCCTGTATATGTAGTCACTTGCTGACTGCATCAGAGCAAATGGGCAGATCAATGACATCACTCTCAAGCGACAGGAGCACAAAATAGATTTGTACGTGGACTTCATCATGGTGGTTCCCTCGAAGCCTCCCTGCCAGCTTTGCTTAAGTAAGCCCAGGTGAACAAACTGAAGAGGGTCTTTCAAATAAAAAAAATGCTCTCTATGGAAAGTGAAAACACAACAAATTTAGGCCCTAATTAATACTTTTGGGGGCAAAACTGCACTAACACAGTTTTGCACCAAAATGTTTAGCACCGGCTTGCACCATTTCTGTGTACCAGCCAGGCACCATATTTATGGAATGATGCAAGCCGGTGCAAAGGTTAGGCTATGTTAAAAAAAATGACGTTAGTCGGTTGGGCTGGCGGTATGGAAGAAGGGTTTTTTGCACCAAAAAATGATGTTAGGCAGGTTAGAGTAAAAAATATTACTCAAACCTGGCTAGAGTCATTTCTGACACAAAACCATCCATACCACATAACTCCTGTCTTAGAAAAGACAGGAGTCATGCCCACCACTCCAATGGCCATCACAGGGGACCAGGGTCCCCTGGGCATGGCTATTGCACCCTGTGCCATGTATTGGGGCCCATTTCTGGCCCCCCTATGGCACTTAAAAAAAATTAATAAAATTCTTACATGTACTTACCTGTACTTACCTGGGATGGGGTCCCCCATCCTCTGCTGTCCCTCGTGTGTGGGTGGGGGTGTCCCTGGGGGCCTTGGGAGGGCACCTGTTGGCTTATTCCATGGTGGTCCAAAATGGAAATAGGCCCACAGGTCCCTTGATGCCTGCCCTGACCCAGGTGTTAAAAAATTTGGCAAAGCAAGCTTTGCCCCATTTTTTGACGCTTCCTCCCTCCCGTGCACCATTTTTGCACTGGAGTATAAATATGGCTTTAAGGCCATAGAGTCATTTTTTGCAAGGGAACGCTTACCTTGCATCTCATTAAGGCAAGATAGGTTTCCTCATCCAAAAAATGACTTTAACTCCATAAAATTGGCGCTAGACTGGTCTAGCCCCAAAGTATAAATATGGAGTTAGTTTTGCACCAAATTAAAAATTACGCTAATTTGGTGCAAACAGAGTATAAATATGCCCCTCAGGGTCCCGATAAGGAATACTGAAGATTCTCAGAGTGTTGTGATTTTGTTGGTGAATTGCGAATGTTGTTACAATTGTAATATGTGGATTATTTTATGTGTTTAAATTCCAGCTCAGAGTTGTCATTCACTGAACCAGGGTACCTTCAATATACCCTTTTGTTCTCCATCATATTTAGTCTAGTAATGGCATAGTGTGTAAAAATATCATGCCATTTCCCCCTATTATATAAGGGATAAAGTACCACCTGCTGTATATTATAAGGATATTGCAAGTCACAGAGGAGTTCCCACGTAAGGTTATGAAAATCTGAGGTGCCTTGCAATATCCTTAATATGTAGGGTACTGTATCCCATGTAACACATTGTCACGCCATCACCTTTCCAACAAACCACTTAAACCCTCAGGTACAGATTTACCAGCCTCTAGCACCACCATTGCATCATTTTGTTTGATGCAACAGTGGCGCTAAGTAGTCTTCTTCAGTGCACCACATTCACAAACTGGTGCAATGGAACCATTGCGCCAGTGGGTAAAGCCTTGCACCACATTATACCTGTGACAAGTATAATGTTTGTAAGGTAGGCATTACCCTCTTTAAATCCATGCAGAACTGGTGCAGTGAGATTTACAAGATTTCACTGCAGCATTTGCACCTTCACTGCGTCAAAATTGCAATGCCTGCTCACAGCAGGCATGAAAGTGATACAGGGCTTTTGTCTATGGGTACCTTGTGGCATGACTGGAGCATTGTAATTTTTTTTTAATGCTAGTCTGACAATGCGTGACTTTAGTGCCACCATTTCTGACACATCAGTGGAAACGTGCGCCATGGAGCTCTGCATTGTAAATACAGCGCATCCATGGCGACGTTAGGGGGCGCAGGGCAGCGAAATAAATCTGATGCATTGATAGCGATGTGTCAGGTTCTTGTAAATGAAGCCCTTAGTGTGTAGCTCTTTCATATGAAAGAGCAGGGATGGTTGAAAGCATGAATAAAAATAAAACCTCTAGTTCAAAAATAAACAAATACAAAGCTTGTTAGATAATTGTTGCAAACAGATATTATAAACAGTTCAATACAAGTCAGTTTATTTTTTTTTAAAAAAGGCTATAGTAGCTCGGAATGTGTAGAAACATGCAGAATGTTTATAGCTATTATCTAAGGACTGCAAAAAATAAACATATTCTCTCTGCTTGTTGTAAGCCTTTACAATAGAACCGAAGAAAGAAAAGCAACATTCTGTTTTTCTTTGCTTTAAAAAACTGCTTCAATTATGTGCTGTGACTTTCAGCTCGGCTTCTGCAGTGGCGTAATGAAACTTATGGAAGGGCCCCCACTCAGAATTATCTCAGGAGCTCTCAGGATAGGGTACTGGCCTGAGGGGGCCTCCTGGAGCTCGGGCCCCCCCACAATGTGGGGACTGCGGGGGCCTTTTTCACACCAATGGGCTTCTGGCTCTGGCAGAAGGCATTGTGACATCAGAAGTCAACTGTAATAATTTAACATCATCTAGTTCTGTTGTCTTTTCTTTTGCATTTGGTGACTGGTGAGGCACAAGTCGCCAATCATATGGAAATTGGAGACTGATAGTTATTCAGGGATTACAGAGTCCCATGTGTTAGAAATGGGGTCTTTGGTTGGCAGTCAGGTTACCACCTGTCCAAGCAAGGACCCCTACTCTAGTCAGGGTTAGTCACACACAATACAAATTATCCTGTGCCCACCCTCTGGTAGCTTGGCACTGAGCAGTCAGGCTTAACTTAGAAGGCAATGTGTAAAGTATTTGTGCAATAAATCATACAATACCACAATAAAGCACCACTAAAAATACACCACACAGTGTTTAGAAAAATATATAATATTTATCTGGTTAAATGCAGGTCACAACGATTAAAGATGAAATAAGCAAATGTAGGGATATCACTGAAAGTGATATCAAATGTCTTAGAGTTGAAATATTACTGTAAAAGCAATAAAAAGTGTCTTAAGTTCTCCCAGAAACAACAAGTGTCTCTTGCAGGGCAAAGTACCTGGTTTGTGTTGAAAAATCCTCGCAAGGGACCGCAGAGGAGGAGGTGCGTGGAAAATGGTGAGTGTGCATCGGTTTTGCCCCTTCGCACACGGACTTGCGTTGTTATTTCCCATGCGGGGAAGACATTGTGTAGATTTTCAACGCGCGGACTTGGATCCTCTTCAGGTTGTGGGGTTTTCAGTCGCCCCAGGGACGATGCGTGGAATCCTGGGCTTGCAGAGCGAAGTCACAGGGGCTGTTTCGATTCCGGTGGGCGATGCGTGAAATTTTCTTCTGCACGGCAGGCGCTGTGTCGATTCCTCTTAGGAAGCCGGGCGTGGTCGTTCTGAGTCAGCTTGCGTAGATCCAGTAGGGCTGTGCATTGAAGTTCCGGTCGCGTTGCTGGCGCTGCGTTGATCTTCTGTCGCGAAGGAGGGGCTGCATCGCTCCGGTCTTGGCGTGTGGTGAATTTTTCACCGCAAGCAGGCTGTGTGTCATTCTTGGCAGGCGGTGCGTTGAATTTTTGCTGCACGGGGATTTCAGCTGCAGGAGAGAAGTCTTTTTGGTCCTGAGACTTCAGGGAACAGGAGGCAAGCTCTATCCAAGCCCTTGGAGAGCACTTCTGCAGCACAGCAAGAGAGCAGCAAGACAGCAGGGCAACAGCTAGGCAGGAGTTCTCTTCAGAAAGCAGTTAGTTGAGTCCTTTGGGCAGCCAGGCAGTTCTTCTTGTCAGGGTGCAGGTTCTGGATCAGGTATCTTCCCCAGGAAATGTCTGAGTTGGTAGGGCAGAGGCCCTGTTTTTACACCCACATGTGCCTTTGAAGTGGGGGAGACTTCAAAGAGTGGCTTAGAAGTGCACCAGGTCCTCTTTCAGTTCAATCCTGTCTGCCAGGGTCCCAGTAGGGGGTGTGGCAGTCGTTTGTGTCAGAGCAGGCCCTCCACCCTTCCAGCCCAGGAAGACCCATTCAAAATGCAGATGTATGCAAGTGCGGCTGCGTATCCTGTGTCTGGGGTGTGTCTGAGTGAATGCACAAGGAGCTGTCAACAAAACCCAGCCAAACGTGGATTGTAAGACACAGAAAGATTTAAGTGAAGAGAAATGCTCACTTTCTAAAAGTGGCATTTCTAAAATAATAATATTAAATCCAACTTCACCAGTCAGCCATTACCATTCTGGCCATACTAAATATGACCTTCCTACTCCTTTCAGATCAGCAGCTACCACTCAAACACTGTATGAGGGCAGCCCCAATGTTAGCCTATGAAGGGAGCAGGTCTCACAGTAGTGTAAAAACGAATTTAGGAGTTTTACACTACCAGGACATGTAATCTACCCAGGTACATGTCCTGCCTTTTACCTACACAGCACCCTGCCCTAGGGGTTACCTAGGGCACCCCTTAGGGGTGACTTATATGTAGAAAAAGGGGAGTTTAAGGCTTGGCATGTACTTTTAAATGCCAAGTCGAACTGGCAGTGAAACTGCACACACAGGCCTTGCAATGGGTGGCCTGAGACAAGGTGAAGGGGCTACTTAAGTGGGTGGCACAATCAGTGCTGCAGGCCCACCAGTAGCTTTTAATCTACAGGCCCGGGGCACATATAGTGCACTCTACTAGGAACTTATAAGTACATTAAATAGCCCAATTGGGTGTGATCCAATGTTACCATGTTTAAAGGGAGAGAGCATATGCACTTTAGCACCGGTTAGCAGTATCCTGCTCCATATCCTCTGTGTTCCTTAAAACCAGCAAAAACAGTATCTCAAAAGTGGGGGGAGGCAGGCAAAAAGTTAGGGGTGACCACCCTAAGGCTGTCAGGTCTAACACCATGTATCACAATTATTTATTTGAATATGTATATTTTGAAATGTCAGTAACTCATTTCCCTAATTTTCTGCATTTTGCAGAGGTGACACATTGGCAGTCTGGCTGTGCTGAAAATCAGGTGCAGGCTACAAAGTATTCCTGTAAACAAAAGCAAGATAGCTTGAAGTTTGTAAGAGAGAGCCCTTCGACGGGAAGCATAAAAGGTACACGGTGTCTGTCATTCCTCCTCTCTTAACAGTTGGTAGTCTTATGCATGAATAAGGCACCTGCTATCACACAGTTGTTTGTAACAGCTCTCAGTAGTGTGTCTTCTTCCCCTGCATCTGGGTGTACCCTAGATATTACTCACAGGATTGTATTCCTTGCAACCAAGTGGATCACCAAGATCACCCCGGTGAGCTGCTCTTCCCATTCAGTTGCTTTCCTTCCAGCTCAAGCAACATATTGGCAGGTACATCCTTACCCTCACTGACAAAAACTACTCAAAATGCATCAATGCCTGAAAAACCTCCTGCAATTGCATCAACGCCCTCACTCCTGACAAAACGTTCCTGTCACACTTACCCACCTTACTCTATCTCTTTAATAGCAAATGTTTAGCCCTCTGCCTCCACCTCTATCCACTTTGCGCTTTCGCATACACCTGCCTCCACTGCTTCCCTTCACCTTCCATCTCATCATACTGTCCACATCAACTCCCAGCCCACTGACAACGGCTTTATTCACACCCCGTTCAGCCATTGTCTCTTTTTTCTACTAAATGCTACACAAATGCATGTCTAATTTCCTCCTTCCTCTCCCCTTACCCTTCAACGTTTCCAAAAAGTCTGCCATAAAAGACGTTGATCTACTTCACTATTCACGACCAGGACAGCTTTCAGGAAATCAGCAAATGCTTTAAAAAGTTCAGTTCATTCCTTCAGTCCTTTTCCATTCTCTGACCATTCACTTACCGCAGAGCTTGAAACTTGTATCAAAAACTACGGATCAAAACTCTAATCCAAGTTCTTCTGTCCTCTCAACCTTTTCTTGTTGTTTATATAATCAATCTCAGGTTAACCAAGTGAACAACAATGCTGTTTACACAATGAGAATATCACACTAGAACTTCCTTTACCTTCAGCTTTTACCTTGTGTGGCCTACGGTGTCCTTGCTTCGAGAATACTTATATTCTCAACTCTCTGCCAATGGTCCCTAGATATCTAATCAGCAAATTACAATGTACACAGAACGCTGCTGCTTGGAAAGTACTACACCAGGGAGACCACAATCATATTACTCCAACCTTGAAAGTCATACACTGTCCCCACATCACAAGGAGCGTTTAATGTGAAGCTCTCTTCAATACCCAGCGATTCATTCCTGGGAGAGGACCCACATTCCTACAATCCAGTCACTCTACTCTCAAAGAATGATCCTCACATACAGAATGACCCTTCTAAGCACCCCTACCCCGCAGCCCTCCCCTTTTAAAGAAGCCTATGGCAGGAGATCCTTCTCTGTAGAGAAATGCATGCTCTTAAACATCTTTCCAAAGAAAATAAGGATAATGAGCAATCACGTTCAATTAATAAAAGCAATACGATTTAGCCATTCCCCAAAACATAATTTCATCTGCACTCAGTTTACAGAATCTACTGCTTTGTATACGCAAGCAGTGATCTCTTTTTCACTCTCTAGTGGTCCTCATCCCTGCAATATCATTCTACAACATGCCTGCTGCAATAACATTTGGAGCACATCACTGAACCTCATTCATAATTTCCAACTACCTATAGGTCACACCTCAAGGAGCACTCTTGCAACAATGCATATGAAACAGAGTAGGTGCTTACTTGTTCTATCCTGGCAGCACAATGGGCCTCGCAATTGACAAGAACGCACTATATAAATGACATTAAAGTGCAATACAACGTACAAAATCAACACATACTATCAGCATTGCTGCCGTAGGATAGAATATGCCTACTTCCTTAAAATGCAACTTTTCTAAATGTTGGGGCAGTCAGTCAAGAGCCCGTTTGCTGTTTATACCAATAGCTATTAATTCCAAATGCCTATCTGCCATCACTATCTGCTCCATATCCTCTGTGTTACTTAAAGAACCCATTCAAGGTCAGGCCAAAGACCAGCATAGACAACACTGCATTTCTAGGGGCTGTTTCCCACTGCCCTTGAGGGGCAAGAACCTGACATCTGAAACAGTTATCCTGTCATTGAAGGGATCTTTAAGGGGTTATCCATCTATCACAGTGACATACAGTGTTGTGCAATTTACCCTGAATGCATCAGAGGCTTAATTTACATCACAAGTTTATGATGTATCATCCAGAGACGGGTGTTGTAGAGTTTGAGTAGAAAGTATTTGGAATGTGTGAAGATAGTGATAACAAGTGAAAGGAAATGGAGGACAGAAGTGGAGATGATGGTTTGTATACAGAGCAGTTATTCACAGTATGATTTTAAGGGTCTGTTTGAGATGCTGCAATAATGCAAGCAGAACATTTGATTATGTTCAGGATTGATGGAGGGAAGTAAACTGTGAACCAAGACATATAGATTACTGGTAAGAAGAACGCCAGTCAGAGTTTCACTTACAGACTATGAAAGATATGTGGGGACTTACCTGGTGTTCAGTTTCACAGCTCTGAGTCAAAGACACGTGTTGTATGTCGAGCAGAGCCAAGAACAGTTCATAATTCCATGGAACTCATTCATTTTCTTGCTTTCTATCTTCTGCACCTCAATATTGTGTGCATTATGTGCCTTTTGAAGGGCGCACGGTGTGGCATACACCAAAGAATTCCTGGCACAGTTTTGGGGACACAGGCTAAAGTATTTTCTCTGCGCATGTGCATCCAATGTTCAGGCATCCCAATCTGGAGAAAAGAGGACTAAATTGCATACAGAGATGCCGGAGCATGCAGAATGGCACAATGTACCTATGAAAAGAGAAACATTGAGAGGGTGGGTTTTAAGCCAAAGAGAATATCCTAACAGCCAAAGAGGAAGTATCTACTTGCTTACCATCTTGAAAAACGTCCAGTCACAGGCAACATTGGGCTACTGTTGCAAGCAACTTTGCACTGCAGTCATCGCTTTGTTGCAGTTTGTACCCTTTAAGGAGTTATTCTTTGTCAAGGAGTTCCTCAGCAACCAAGAAGACTGGGACAAGAAACCCATATAGCCCTCCAAAGGCAAGCCACAGTGGAACAAAATCTGAAGATGTAAGCAAGGGAGAATCAAATACTTGCAATCAATACTTCAAAATTTCAGCTACTACCGTTGGATGTGATTAATCTATTGACACACCACTTTATATGTTGGTTCATGCTTATGTTGAGACTGAATTTGTTTTTTCTCAATATAGAAGATTTGTCAGTGAGTGGGAAGCCATCGGAGTATCAAGAGCTTAAAGCAAAATCATAGCTTGAATCTTTTAAATTTCATAAAACAGTTGATCATTTTGAAAACCAGATTTTCTCAGACATCACACAAAATAATTTAAAGGGGACAGAAACAAAATGAGTTTAATGATGAATTATAAGCCATTAAATATTTGAAGGGCTGGTAAAGGAGGAGCATTCTTGTTAATGAACTGCTCGCAAATCACTCATTGCACTAGGGCATGTGCTTGTGGACTTTCCTGGGTTTGGCTAAGCTCTCTGACCTTGTGCTACTTCTGTATACAGACTTTCAGTCTCGTGGACATTTTCCTCGCCTTTCCTTTAAATTTGTGTCCATCTCAGAGTTTGTTATAGCAGAAAGCGATCCCTCCCAAAGACTATAAAGACTATAGGGCATATTCATACTCTGTCTGCGCCAAATGTGCGTCAAAATGTTTGACGCACATTCGGCGCAAAACTTGCCCCATATTTAAACTTTGACACCCGAGCCCGCGGACGACAAAATCCCGCCATGTGCGTCGTTTTCTGGATGTGGAAAACTGCCTTGCGTTAATCATATGCAAGGTAGGCATTCCCGTCCAAAAAATTACTTAAACGGCCGTGCGTCGTATTTATGCTTCCGGGCAAAAATGCCGCACGGCTGGGAGGCAGAGTCGGAAAATTACTCACAGCCCGATTTGCGTAAAAAATTCACGCCTGGGTCAGGGCAGGCATTAAAATGGGGCAAACACACCTGCATTTAATCAGAACACACAGAAGCAACAGCAGAGCAGCAAAAGGGAGACATGGAGGTGCTACTCATCCAGCGTGCACGCAAACGCAGAGCCCAGCAACAGCAGCTCCCACAACACCAGCAGGGAGCCAAAAGGCAGCGCAGAAGGCAGGAGAGAATATTCCGCACCAGAACAACCCTTCATGGCCTCAGGGAACATGACATCATCCAGAGGTACAGGTTGAACTGGCAGGCCATTCAGCAGCTGCTGCGCAACATAGAGCCACAGTTGGCACCCACCTTGCTGACACCCCGCACCATCCCTACAGAAACCAAGCTGCTAGCTGTACTTCACATGTTGGCAAGTGGCTCCTTTCAAAGCACTGGCGCCCTAGTTGCCGGAATATCACAGCCATCATTTTCTGCCTTCTTGCCCAAAGTACTGGATGCCATCATTGGACTCACCCTGACACATCTGCTTCCCAAACACACTGCAGAAGCAGCAGGAGACAAAACAGGGGGTTTACCTCATTAATGGATTCCCACACGTCCTTGGTGCCATCGACTGCACACATGTACGCCTTGTGCCACCTGCTGCAACTGAACACCTCTACTGCAACAGGAAGCACACACATTCCATCAATGTGCAGGCCATTGTCAATCACCAAGGATTGATCACCAACATTGTGGCAAAGTATCCTGGGAGTGTCCATGACTCATTCATCTTCCGTCACTCTACCATCAATCAACACTTCCAGGATGGACGATATGGCAATGGACTACTTGCTGGTAAGTACAGAAACCTACTTATATACACACTGCACAGCAACCCTCTAGGACACACAACACATAAACCACGACAGCCACATGTGGACAGGAACACACAGAGGTCGTGACACTGCTAGCCATGTTTGATAGGTCTGCAGTGAACCTGTCACACATCTGAAATTAGTGTACAGTCTAATGTAAAGACATCAATGATCACAACGTATGGAGAGGTTTGGCTAATTGTCACCTTGCAAAATGTAAGCGTCTCACTGATGTTTAAATTAATCCATTGCATAAGTCTAAAGGTATGGGATGTCCAGGGTACATAGATGCTAACGTGTTACCACCACTGTCAAAATTAATCTGTGTATGGAACTATCATCTCACCCCCAGTGAAGACACAGGGACACCTGTATCACAAGTCCCAATGCTAGGGAGTGCACACTGTACTGCAACTACCCAAACATACTGCTGACAACCGGTCAGCAGGCAAACACTCGTTCAGCCAAGGAAACAACACAATGCAGATGGTACATCCTACAAGCCTAGGAAGGAACACAATAACACAAAAGAGTCACAGACAACACAAGACAACTACTGCCATGCAAGGTGATATCAATGGGACAAGCTACATCAACATGATCCCATTCATTTTCTTTTTCAGATGATCAGGGGTTTGGGATTCAGCCTTGGATTATGACACCATTTGGCAACCCAAGCACTGCAGCAGAGTGTGCCTACAATGACACACATAGGAGGACACGCAGCATAGTCGAGAGGACCTTCGGCATCCTCAAATCGAGATTCATGTGCCTCAACATCACTGGTGGCTGCCTCCTATATTCCTCAGAAATGGTCTGTAAGTTCATTCTAACATGTGCCATCCTGCACAACATTTTCATACGAAGGAACATTCCCCTCTTAGAACCAGAGGCACAAATGCCTGAAGAGGAGGAAGAGGAGGATTCTGGCCTGCAACATGAGGGGGAACAACAAAACACAGCTGCTGGATTGCGTAGGCGCCAACACATTGTGAACAATTTCTTTTAAAACAACTCACCATCACCACTGTATTAACTAATGTAAATAAACACCAATAATAATCACCATATCATGGTATGGCTAATCATTTGTGCTCACCTTTATATCTAACCATCAGATTAAGAGTGTAGCCTCATGGAGCATTGCTGATATACCGATCAGGACAGAGAAATTTCCTGAGCAATTGTGATGCGTATTATACAACAGTCACATACACACACACTGTAAATGACATATATCCTGTACATTTCACCTTTGAAGGGCAATAGCAGAGGACCACACCTATTTCACACATACATGTTGGCAATATGGTTCATCGCAGCATATGGCACACAACTAAGACACCATCAGTCAATAAGGGAATAAAAAGCCTCATGCGTGAGGCAGTGGATGTGCAATTGCATTGGTAACAGGAATGTATGACCAGACCCTTGACAGCAGTAAGTCTTACAGCACATATCTTTGCAAGGACTAGCTGTAACTAGAGTTTCATATAAGCAGAACATAGACAGCACAAGTGCCATGCCTATGACAAGCATTGCGCACATGACATTCCATGTACATGTCAGCCCATTTCCTAACTCCTGACACACCCATGCTCCTGGTCTCAACCCACCTGTCTGAAGAGGTCCCTGGAATGGTAATATGTGTACCCCTATAATTCCTCCTCTACACACACAGACTAACAATAGTAATCCAGTGTGCTACACCCTTTCCTATGGTATGCCATTGTCATAGTACATCTGACTGCATGGACGTCAGGTCAATTAATACACTGGCTTGTTGTTTCTAAGCCCTGTTATCACCTGTAGATTGCTTCCTGTGTGAAAGGTACTGTTGGCCATTTGAACTCGAATCTCACCTACAGGACTTGTGAGAAACTGATGCAGCACACACCTGTGATCACCTCCATACACACCACCCATTTGAACATGCACTGCCCCTGCAGATGATTGGAACAGCATAGAAGTTGCCATTTTGTCAAATACACTGTTATGCATTGCTAGTAATTAAGCCGTGTAACACAGCCCTTGGGTTTATGTGTCACCTTCAAAAACACAGGACAAACACAGTTTTCCTTGTCAACTGTCTTGTTCTTCCTCCGACCAGTCTTAGTCAGACCACTGAGTATGTACCTTGTGAAATTGCTGGATCCTGATTGCCCCTGCATCCTGTCAGCCTGACTGGCACCTGTCTGTGCGTTACCCTAAAGGTTCCTTGTGACTACATGTGTACCACACTTGCGTTACCAAACCTCACATTCCTCAGGGGGTATTTTGTCATGTGCTTCCTCAATGCATACCCAAATACATCCATAGCATCATCTGCTTTTTAATTGTACCATATTAGTAAAATTGTCTTTGGATACCAAAATCATTGCCTATCCCTTGTCTGGGTATCATGTATGCATGAACGACAAAGTGTAACAGTGTACCATGGCCGTATGCAGGGATTGGGTAGGGTGCCTCCAGCAGAACCAGCTAGCGCTGATAATGTGCATGAAAAGTCAACACATGTAAGGACCCTGACAGTTCACACTCTGAATCACATTGCTCACAACATATTGATGGGCTGTGCGTGCTGAACAGTGTACCATGGCCGTATGCAGGGATTGGGTATGGTGCCTCCAGCAGAACCAGCTACCTCTGATAATGTGCATGAAAAGTCCACACATGTTAGGACCCTGACAGTTCACACGCTGAATCACATTGCTCACAACATATAGATGGGCTGTGCGTGCTGAATAGCTGCAAGATTCATCAACACAGAGGCTATGATGTTCCCAGATGCAGTGGGAACTTTACAGGCCAACCTGTGTACAAATGTTGTAATGACACCTGCCGGAACATGACTTCTGAGATATGATCTCACTCAGCACACCAATGTTGCCCTGTTGACAGTCTCATAACACGTCTGCAGTGAGAGGGTGGGACCATCCCCATGTAGGTTCTCATGTCCTCATCGACTTTACTCACATTGATCTCCGAAGGTTACTCAGTAGATACAGGAATAGCCTCCACTGACTCATGATGAGACCTGGACGTAACTGTGACAACATACACCCCTAACAATATACAGGATCAACATTGGACCACACACATGAAACAGACACCTCTGTGCAATTGATCATTGGAAATATGTGGCCATGTGCTGCCTCGTCTGCTGGTCCACCACTGCCACTGGAGAGTTGTGGCTCAGTCATATGACCACAACTGTGGTGTGATATAATAGTTGGGGGTCACCTTTGGCTGTCTGTGCCAATAACATGGTACCCACTTAGTCTGTACATGTGCCAGATTCACGGTGGGTTCACCAACAAGGAAGCAGTTAGCAAATTTCTAGGACATGGGATGGGCAACTTTTGGACCATTGACTTGAACAAGCGTCTGCCATCTATCCGGTACATGTTTTGTCATTTGTGGTGTCTACGTTACCCAAAATGTTGGAAGTGCACACAACAGATGTTGCTACATGTATGACTAGCACATGTCCTCTCTCATTTCCACACTGACTTGCATCTAAGGTTTGGACACATTGACTTCACATTCATACAAGCATATTTTCAATAATGCATCTTGTGATGCACACACACTGGGTCGACAATTACATTAGTAGCCAATGCACACACATTGAGCCATAGGCAATGAGGTATTGTACTTAAGTGTGTCACCTTGCTATCCTCTCCTGATGCCAAAAATGTCCAATTTGTGCAATACATATATGTAGGCCACACATATGGCCATCTAGTGCGTCAGCCAAGCGTGAGAATCCTGTTAAGGAAGTAGCAGATCATGGTCCGCAGCAGTATGATGTCTCACATGTGACCATACACCGTCAACACCAAAGTGGGTGCAATCAGCCTATCTCAGTTGCGTCACAAATGTAACATTACATTAAAATGGCAAAATTACCCAAACCCAGTTAATACCCTGAAATTTTGACGCATACGCATCAAAAAATGATGCACAAGCGTCAACAAATGATGCTCATGGCTGAAAAACGATGCATTATGCCCTTAAAATTGGTTAAGTGTTAGACTATTTCCAAATATATGGATGCTGCCTGATTTTTACTCCTGTGCGTCGAAAAAAATTACGCACATACTGTATGCGTCAAAAATTATGACACAAAACGATAAAAACGGCGGCCATTTTGTGCAGGAACTGATGTAATAGGATATCCTGTTTACAGATTATGTACAGTGGGAGTACTTTCACTTTGCAGTCTGTTATTCTTCTAGACTGTGTGGCTGTGTTCTGAGTTTTGTCAGTGAAATTGTGCTTTTGTCTCCTGTGTGCTCCATAACTTGTTAGTTTGTTATCTAAAATTGTTGTTGTATACTGTATGAGTGTTTATTGTGTACTATTGTCCAGTATTGTATTGTCTTTGTTGTTTGTGGGAGTCTGTTGTGGGTAGTGTTGGTTTGGGGATAGTTGGGCTCTTTTAGTTGTTAAATTTACTTTTTTCTTATTCTACTTTCCCCCTTTTCTCCTTTGTTCTTCCTTATCCCCTATTCCCCTTTTTCGGTGCTAAGATGTTGGGTAGGACACGTCTTGGCAAGATGGGTGAGGAGGAGCTTGGGGGGTTTATATGGCTGGTGTGCCATTCCCTCCCACTTTTGATTGAGGCGGGGGGCGGGTGATACAGGGGTATCACACCGAGGCACGGAGGCTCCGGTGTGTATCGTAGCCAGAGGAATGACCACCAGCTGAAGCACTGCTGGGCTGACCTCATCTCCAGGGGGCAAGATCTGCTGGACTACCTGGGAATAGTGATTGGTGGCCCTGTTGGTGAGTACAAATTATGTAAATGTGCACGATTAAAAGCTCTGTAGTGACATAGATGATTTGTACAATATCTGCTGGCTATGTTGTTGAGTGTGTGGAATGCTTTGGAAACATACAGGGTCATTGATGGACTATGTGAAGGACCACAATTGCTAGCTGTCAGGAAGCAAGTGCTCTGCAAACTTACTAAATACTTTTGCTTAATGTAAGTTGGTGCCGCAACACAAATTAGGAGCCAATCATGTCTATATAGGTCACATTTGCCAGTGAGGTATAGATTTTCCAAAATATTACCATCCTTTGTTGTCGCAACAGCTAGACTGACTTTAGAAACATTACATGATGCAGAAAATGAGTGCAGGCTTCACGTCAATTGATGATAGCAATGTGGTCTCATGTGTGTCTGGTGAGTGTGTAAGGAAAGCGTTCACAGAAGTTCTATGAATGTTAGGGATTATTGTGGTCCTTCATCATTTTGGATACATGTCAGATCTGGATTTGGAAACATAGGGAAAAAGTGCAAGGTGCCCTCAGCTAACATTTTACACTGGTATTTGGTGTTTGGTGTTCTACCTTTCATTTAGGGACGGCAGGCCAAAGGTATGCACATGGGTTCATATCTCTATGTTTGGTGCAACTCATCATAGCTGGGCCACATCAAATGAAGAAACTGTAACAACATGAGGCCTTACAAATGTCCCTGCCCCTCTGTACATTGTACCCATGTGTCATGGCCACAATGGCTGTTTGACTGGTAGTGCACTCCTCAAGGAAACAGGCTTTGGATGTCTCTCTTGGATGCACATTATGAGACGAATACGCTCCATTATTATGTCTGCTCACTAATGAAGGAGCATGTTTGCCACCACATGATAGTTAGGGCCACTGCATGTGTGCAGATATGTGTGTAAATGTCACAGGCGACCCATGGTATTTACATGTTAGCCGTGCTATATTGGATGCAGTATCATCATCTCTGAGTGGCTTTACTTACTTATGTAATCTTACACATAGTTTTTGTCTTTGGAATTGTTGGTCAGTGTTCAGATTTTGAGCACATTTCTTCCTTCCATGCCTTACAGGTGGACCCGCACCCTACACTGTGGGCAAGGTGGCTTCATTCAAGGACCCCGACAAATCCAGTAAGTGTTGATTTGTCTGTTATGTGTTGTGTTTGCTGGTGATGTGTGATGGACTCCTGTGTGTTGAACAAATAGCAGGGTGTGATGCGCTGGCCCATCATTTGTCTTGTTCCATGAGTGGGATTTCATTTTCACAGCATTTTGGAGTTTGCAAATGCTTATCCTATTGTCTTATCTAGGGATTCTAGGTCATTCTTGTAGGCCCCGCAATGTGAATTGGGTTGAGTCATGTGGATAACACTTGTATCAACAAGAGTCGCACTGGACCTAATCTCAGATTTAGTCAGCCTGTCAGACCCACATTCTCCCAGAATGGGGCTGCAAAATGCTTACCCACAGACGTCTGCTTCCCTATTCAATAATGTACTTATTAAACTGTAGGTTGAACTTCCTAGCAGCATGTAGCTCCACATGTAGTGCTACAAGTATGTGGCACTTGAGTGCAATGGCCTACGTGTGCATGCAAATCATGGCCAGGGGTGTTCTTGCAACTCTGTGTTTTTTGTAAGTCATGGCTTACTAGAAGTACATGATGTGGACAAAGGTCTGCATTGCAAGACGTATTGTGCTGGGATTGGTCAAGGGTTTGCTGTCTCTTATTTGTAGATACACCTTACCTGTGGTGTGTGTGTTGAGCCAAACACATGTCCAGCTTTCATAAGCTTCCTGGGTGTCCATGTTGAAATTGTTAGTTGTTTCTCCACCCCCCCCCCACCCTAAAACACAGGCATGGGTTTGTGAATAGTGTACCTAGGACTGATGATACAAGTATGTTACACAGACATGTAAATCAGTTAATCTTTGGTCGGAACCAAGTATACACACTCAGGTATAGCACATGAGTACTATACTAGCAAGTCCATTTACAACTTGCAGATCATGTGGCCCTAGATTTCCATCCCGTACACTGACATTTGTAGCCCTGGCATTGGCGAAGGATGTGCAGGATGATTGTTAGCTGACAACTGGCAGAACTCTGATGCCAGAATCATGCCAGTTGTTACCCATCTTGTAGGGTTTGGATGTGCTATGTGTGATATGACCTTTGTAGGCTGGCCTGCCATGTAATTCCTCAGGGACATTCAATGATCTGTATGATGATAGGAGCTGTTACAAGTAAAGTAGATGTACTGTCTGATTTACTTGTGCCATTTCACACAATGCAGTTCCTAATGTAAGTTTTTTCCTTTGTCTTCACAGCTGCTAATATGACACCCATCCAGGTCCATGAATTCCAGAGGCGGGTACAGAAGGATGGCCCGAAGATACAGGACTGAACGTGCCTCCAGAGCCTGGAGGGATTTCCCACAGGGTCACCCTACTTTGCCCACCACCAGCACGACCACCACTACCACCCAGGTGGCACCACCCACAGCTGGGACCATTGTCCCAACAACATCGGGAAGTGCTCCAGGCCCTAGCAGTGGACCACCTTCAGGGCAGCCCACAGGCATTGACAATACACGGCCACACACGTCCTCAGCTGGTACCCAGACCACCCCAGCTGCAACAATTGACCCTGCTGCTTTTGTGGACATGCAGCACAAAACGGACCGTGTCCTCAGGAAAATGAGTCACCTGCGGCGAGATGTTCGCCATATCAACAGGCGTGTGCGGTCCATTAAGTGTACCCTCCGGAGGGCCAACCTCTAGACTTTGTGATGGACATGATTCCATCCCTTCCCTCCTCTTTCCTTATTCTTATACTTAGTGGGCTTAGGGGGCTTAGTGTTAGGTTAGTATAGGCTGTTAGTTTAGTTAGTGTTAGTGGGTGGGGGGTCCTGATTATTTCAATTTTTTCTTTTTGGCTATGTTGGGGTTCTTGTGTGTTTAGAAAAAGAAAAAAATCAATTTATAAAAAATAAAAAATGAAAATACAAAAAATATATATTTGTTTAGGATATGATAGTATGTGTTTAGGTTAGTATCTGTTGTCCTCCATGTGTCCCGTCTCATAAGGGGGGTGGGGGGTTAATGTTTGGAACGTTTTGTTACATGTGATAAGTAATTTTAGGTTAGGTTAGTTAGGGACAGTTGTGGGTAATGAGTAGTTAGGGTAGATTAGGGTAGGTAAGACTTTTCCCAGAGTTTCCTCTTCTGTTATTACCATTTAATAAATATGTAGTGAATCCTTTACAGTATGTGTGAAATGGTTGTAGATCAGGGCCTTGGCATAAGTGTACATGAATTCTGTTCTATTACATTTGTGTCCTATGCTACAAACAAATCCCAACTGAGCTGTAAGATTGGCAGCTACCCCAGAGCTACCTTGCAAAGATTCCACATTCATTGCAACCACCAATCACAGTTAATATGGATCCCAAAGTGTTTTTTTCATTACGTATGTTTTCAAAGTCACAAACAGTCCTTCCAGATTTGGTATTGGGGACACTGTGTTATGTCTGACTGTAGTGTGATGTTCAAGGAAACCCTTATTATCTGAGTGGTAGTAAGCACTCTTGTAGTATCGTGTTCATGACTCACATAGATCATTTGTGACACTGTTCAGCATGATTATTTATTTGGATGTAAACTCAGACACCTTCATTCATGCAGTTTGTTGACTGTTTGCTTAGATTTGTTAGCACTGTTGTCTGTGTTAGTATTGCATGTTGGCAGCATTTTGCTGCCACTATTTGATGGCTTAGATATCCCTTGAGGAAGCATTATTCTGCACAACACAGCATTATGGCGTATGGTTTCTCTTTTCATCAGATATTACCCTCAGGAAGGGCAGAGTATGGTGCAATCCAGGCCACTGTGCATAGTTATCAGACTACATAATTTCAGGACAGTTGTATTGACAAGCTGTGTAACTTGACAGGAGGCAAAATTCAGTGATCTACTGCACGGATGATGTGTCACATTGCACAGAGACAAAGTGGTTGCGTAAATGCTATTTATTGAAAAGTGCTGTAGTGCTATATGTACAATGTCCATGATTGTGAGTCCATTATAGTGACATCTTCCATTGTGATCCTACACAAGTGCTAAAAGAAAATGCATTTGACATGCTGGGGTGATGTGTCAGACAGTGCAGAGGGACAGGATTCGCCAATGAGTAAGTGAGGTACAAGCACTGGGCAGGCTGACAAGATATACAGTGGTTTGCAGAACAGTCATTGAGTACAGTTGTTGTAAGACTGGCATGTTACAAAGTGCTGGACCTTGGTAATAGTTGGCCATGTGGCAGGGACTAGTTCTTCCAGGTACTTTTCCGTGTGAAGGTAATCTGTTCGACGTCTTCTTCTTCTGATGTGTGTGTTACCTCCTCTGTCCTTGGTGGTTGTGAAGGGGCAACACACACCTCAGTGTTAGAAGACGTGGAGTCAGACATCCTGGTCGCTGCTACCTGTGAAGATCTTAGGGGCAGTACTGCTGCAAGGAGGATCTGCTGGTTCTTGAGAATAACAGCCACATCACAATGGTAGGCAGCCAGGTCTGCCCTGAGGGGTTCAATGTTGCATTCGTGCATGTGTTGACAGGATTGCTGTTGTAGGTGTTGGGTCAACTGTATTACAGCTGTGCTGATTTCCTTCAACCTTTTTTCAAGTTCCTGCAAGATAGTTGTTCGCCCTTGCATAGCTGCTGCCAGTTCTTTAGTTGACATCAGGTACAAACGCACCCCCTCTAGGCTGGCTGCCATATTTTCCATCCCCACCGCACCTCCTTGGCCAGCTCCCGCTGTACTCCGACTACAATTCTCTCAAAGCTGGTGCCTATGTCACCTGAGTCCTCAGCTGTATTGGATCTGGCAGGTCTTACAATTGGTGTTGTGGGTGGGTCCTCTGTGATGGCTGTTTGTTCTGAGCTCCTCCTTGTGACAGAAGTTGGGGTCTGGAGGGTTCCAAGAACATTTTGGAGGGTCTGGTAGCTGATGTTTGTCAGCTCGTCATCCATGTCATCAGGGTAGTCCCGGACAGGCATATCCGCAGGAGATCCATCAACCTCTGCAATGAAATAGGGTACAATTAGTGTGTCTGTGTTGTGGCATTAGTGATGTGACATTCCTGCCTTGTGATGATTTCACATTGTGATCTTGTTTCCTGTTCATTGCTCCAGTCTTTCAGATGGGCATTCTCCCAGGCCTATGCCCCACCTGCATGTCACATGTATTGTGGTAAGTTATTTGACTTGTCTCCATCATCTCCTCTAGTGTTGTTTTAGGCCAAATAGTGAATTGCCAACTTCTTGTCCTACTCAACCCTCCGTCCACATCCATTCTAATGGTGAGGCCTTTCACTGGCTGTGGGTGCTCTGATGGCACTAGCAGCACACTTAACAATCTGACCCTGCCCCAGTCTCTCATCTTTCACATCCACTTATATGTCGTTGAAATGTAGCGTATCCTATGCATAGCATTGCAATGGCACGATATGGATGTTAGCATTGGTAATGTGTACAGCTGATGTAGGGGAATGTGTGGAGATTGGATTGCCCTGATAGTCGTAGCAGTGTAATATTTCCTCCTCTGACTGTGCAGGTGTCAGTGACCAGTTACATGTGTCCTCCCCCTCAATGCTGTTGTCCGAGCAGTATGACATTTGGGAAGTAGCATTGTGACCCTGGCATATGCAGCATGGGTGTGACCTTAGTGCTGTGTAGCTCCTAATGTTGATGACATTGGCTGATGTTTGCGCAACTGTGGGCATTCACAATTGACAGGACTGGAACATTTGTCTTGTTTCAGGGGATTTTTAAAGTTGTCATCCTCAATCCACTAATTTAGGTGTGTATGATCCATGGGTACGTTACTGCCATTGGCTACTTGAGCTGCACACAGAGCAGAGGTGGTAGTGGCAACTGTTGTCACTGTTACATTCCTGTTGTCCATATGGCTAGAGGTTGTTAATTGGGCCCTAGTTAATGTAGGGGGTATAGTGGCTGACGTATGACGGGATGTCAGTTTGACGTTGTGCCCTTCCCTCCTGGCGTGGCTTTACCTTTGCTACATCGTTGGCATGGCAGCATACCCCCATGGGACTGTTGTTGGTGTTGTGTTATGGTGTGCCCCAGCTTCTCTCTGTACAGGCCATGCCCCCATCCCATACCCCTTCACACATGCCACTCCATGTATATCATGGCTTCCATGCATTTTGTGTTCGGTATCCCCCTCCCGTTTACAGTTGACATTAGTGCATTTTAATTCCCCATGCAACTTACCCTGCATGTGCGTTGTCTCCTGGTAGTCTGCGCTGTCCTGTCCTTGAATCCCTGTGACGATCTCCTCAGGGATGACGGCTGCGACCATCTCCTCCATGTGGTCCAGGGCCTCCTGGTGTGCTGGACTCCAACCTTCCCGTCTGCAGTGCTGCCTTCATGTTCCTGGCCATCTTTTCCTTGGTCCTGCGCTTGCAGTCATGCCAGCGTTTCTTGCAATCGATGACTGTTCTGCGTACTACTGCCACACTGTTAATCTTGTCAACAATTTGTTGCCATATTGCCTCCCTCCTACTGATTGGCAACTTTGAGGTGACAAACAGTTGGTGCTGGTGTTCCGTCACCTCTTTAAAAAGAATTTCCTGTTCCTCTGCACTGAAGCGACACTTTCTTTTCTTTTTAAAACTGTCCTGGTTCTTGTGTGGGTTCTCCTGGCTGGTTCCTGGTCTGTTGTCATCTTCCTGGGGTCTGTACAGGCATCTGGGATGCATTTTGGCTTTCCTCTGCTGAAATGGCTGTGTTTGCGGGGAATTTTGAAACTATTGCGTCAAAAAACGGCGCATATCCGGTTTGCGGTGTCGTAAATCGACCCACAGTCATTTCAGCTGCGTTAACTTTGTTTTGCTTTACGACTTGACGTTGCGGTGTGCGTAAAATAAAATTACTTACACCTGTGGTTTGCACCGCTGTGCGTCAAAGTATAAATTAGAAGCCTGCACAGCACACGAAATGGCTTAATATTTTTGACTGCGTCAAAAAGTATAAATATGGGCCTTTATTTACTAAGAGAACTTGGTTGTGTATCACAATACTGATTTACGGCTTCCTGGGAAAACAATCAAGACTTGACTTCCCTTCGAGATCCATGCCGACATTTGTACACTCTTCATTCTTTTCCTTCCAAGCAGTGTATTGTCTCCAGTCCAGCACTGCTCATTTTAGCAGTGCTCCTGTTTGACTGAACCTCAGTTTCCAGAGTTTCCAGATTAATACACTATTGTTCATCCTAGTTTCCTAAGCATGCGCTATTTTGTAGTGTATCAGTGCTCTGTGGTGTTTTCTCTCATTCCTGAGTAGGTGTTATTCAGGGCTGCGTGATTCACTGAAGATGTACTTCTTCGATGGTTTCTCATTTTGCAATCCTTGCCTTCCTTTCACAGATTCATTAGTTTTTCCCAGTGTTCTGCCTTCCTTTTCCTGCTGCCTTAGTTCTCATTCCCTTAGTGTGATATGCTTGTTTGCTTTTTGAAAGCGTTGCCCACGATTTCTTTTCTGTTATGTTAAGCGCTACTCCTTGTAGTTCCTTGTTGCTGTGTATTTAATTATACACCCTTATTGTTACATCCTTACATGCTCCTGTGTGATCGCCAGGAGTCATTGCAGCACTTTGGTGGTGTTTCTTACCCACTGTGAACATTGTCTTTATGTTACTTTCCCTAACATCACCAAAGGCACAGCCCACCAGCCCACCAGCCCACCAGCCCACCAAACCTGCCTTTGCGTTTTCTCCTACACGTGAATGTTTTGCAATCATTATTTATAACAGCAGTTGAGGGGAGGAATTTATTGAGATTTACGCTTATCTTGCAGAGCTCCTGAGCAAGGGGTGTGTGACATTTCCGCAAAATCACACAAAATTATGCACAATTGCATGAAATGCAAATCTGTAATTTTACACTATATTTTAGTGCACAATACATCCTTGCTCCATATTTGTGGTGTAATGACGTAAAACACCATGAACAATAGCAACTTGTGTTCTGTTGTTTCCGTGCATCTGCAATAAAGTTTCACCATGAAAGGCTCAGTTATGGTACATTTTTACAGTGAGCGGCGTGGAATTACTCACAGTGCTTTAATGGCATAATTTCAGGAATTTCACGTAAAAAGTGTAGCAATTATGTCCACAAGCTATGCAAATGATCCAAACATAATTATATTTTCACCCAGGCCTACTCCTGAGTGCTTTACCCCATATCACCTTTACGATTAGTGCTGTTGCTTATATTTCATGCATGTCCCGTTTGTTAGTTATTCTGAATGTTCAATTTCTTCTTGAGTGCCTGCTTTTTAGGAGCCAAATGATTTTGTTTTGTTTTTTGTTATGGTATGTAGAGCTTTTCTATTAGATAGCTATGATCCACTGACTCAGTGTGATATTGTTACCAAACGCTAATCTTTTACTGTACCGTTCCAGCACTTTCCAGATTCATGACATCACTTAATGGCTACAAAAATTAAAGAGTGTGCGAAACATTAACCAACCTATAGAGAATCAGATCAAGATCTGACGATGGACTACATAAATTTTATAGAAACTATTTTATCCCAAGCTGAAGAGAGAAATTGGAATAGTCCGTAAACAATGGGATTCCTTGTTCAGAAAAATACAACACCTATGCTACAGTTAGTCCCTGAAGCAAACAAAAACGTATACGACCCCTTTTTGTGGTATATATTCAACTACAAATAGGAGACTATTTGGATACGTTCCTACAACAAGTATGTAGAGCAGCTATATATTGTAAGGAAATACCTCTTTTTGCATGATCAACCCCAACATTTTGGATTGATGCTGCTGTTTTTTTGGCTCTGAGAGTGCACTGAGGCCTGATAAGGAGACCTCAGTGCCAGTGTTCTAGTCACTTACAAAGTGTATGTTAAATTTACTACACACAATCGGCATAAACTGAATTGGGGGCATATTTATATTCTCTTTGCACTGGATTTGCGTCATTTTTTTTTACGCAACTCTGGCACAAACTTAACTCAATATTTATATTTTGACGCTAGACATGTCTAGTGCCAAAATAATGGAGTTAAAGTCATTTTTGGCCTGCGGAAAACTACCCTGCGTCAATGAGATGCAAGGTAGGCAGTCCCGGGCAAAAAAATACTCAAAGGCCCTAGCACCTCATTTATCCTCCCGTGCAAAAATCACACATGAGAGGAGGAGGGCCTTAAATAATGCCACTAAGCCTGCTTAGTACTATTATTTAATGCCTCGGGCAGGGCAAGCGTCAGGGGACCTGTGGGCATTTTTCCATGGTCAGAGACCATGGGAACAGCCCACAGGTGCCCTTCCCTGGCCCCAGGGACACCCCCACCTACCCGCACCCACACCAGGAGCACACCTAAGGATGGTGGGACCCATCCCAGGTAAGTCCAGGTAAGTATTTTTATTTCTTTTGCAAAGTGCCATAGCGGGCCAAAATTGGGCCCCCCTGCATGACACTGTACCCTGGGCATGGCCATTGGGGAGTGACTGCTGTCTTTACTTAGACAGGAGTCATGTCCATGGGGGTTGGGCGTGGAAATCAAGACGCTAATCAGTTCAGAGTCATTTTTTTAAATCTAACCTGACTAGTGCCATTATTTCACGCACAACCACCAGTTTCCCCTACGCCTCCCCCACCTGATTAGAGTCAATCATTTTGACACTAACTGGGCCTTACCACTAGCCAGCGTCACTGCTTAAATATGACGCCTGGCTGGCATCCAGAAATGGCGCTAGGTGGTGTTATACTTTTTGACGCAAACCTGCGCTAACGCAGGTTTGCGTTAAAAAGTATAAATCAGGGCCTTAGTCCCTAGTATTTGGTACTGAGGGTAACCAGGGCATGTAAGTTAGAATACCACCCAAGGCTGCAGCACTTATTGTGCCACCCTGCATGTAACATACCCGCCAGCCTGCCACAGCAGCCTGGAAAAGCAGATTTTAGCTACTAGTTGGACTTTGCCATTTAAAACAATGGCAAATCCCTTACTTTACTTAACAATATTTATATGTCTCCCCTAAAGAAGGCCTATCGAGCCCCAAGGCAGAGGGCAGTATGTTATTAAATGTGACAAGTATTTTAATATATTCCACAGTAAAATTTCCAATTTGTCCCTTTTGACATTGAAAAGCTAGCAGCCCTATTGGCTACAGAGTGATATCGCAGACCTGCTAAATTCTGAATACTAAAATGGGTATCTCAAGGTATCAAATTAATCATGAGGTTAAACCCATCTTGATGCCTAAGTCAAAAATAATGTCATTTTTTAATGAAAGGCAAGATTTAGAAAGTTTCCACTCTATTGTCCAGTTTATCTGGTGGCCCACACAGTTGCTGGTCACCAGACAGCCTTCTGACCCCCAGAGGAGTAGTGTGAATGATGAATGACTCCCAGGCTGAGGAATAAGAGGCCTGCCATGGAAGGAGGAGTTACCTCCCCTTTGCAGACTTTGCAGGAAGCCACGCAGACTGTTGACCCAAAGGATGAACTTCATAGGAGAAGACTTTTTTGGTTGGCAATTGATGATCACAATTGGGAAGGGCTGCCCCTTTGTTTATATAAATGGGCTGGTGGCAGGGACAAAGTGGGGAAGCCAGTAGCTAAACTACTTTTTTCTGTGGATATGCAGCATACAGGGAGCCGCATCTCTAGGGTGGGCTATTGAGCTCTTCATGACTGAGGAAGTGTTGAGACATCTTGAGAGTGGGTAGAATACCACAGTCTGGGATTGCTAAATGCCACATAAAGCCAGAAGTTGTAAGAAGGTGGGAATGATCCTGGTAGCCCATTGGCTAATGACCACATCATCCCTCAGGGCACATTTGGACTGGAGAAAGGACCAAAGAAGGACCATCCTACCAGCCCCTGAACCTCGCAAGAAAGGTTACACGAACCGCAGGACTGAACCTGCTGCTCCTTCGGTTACTGAAGAGAGGACTGTGCCTCTGGTGCCTGGCTTGTGGAAACGTGGCTCTCAAGACCTAGACCGAGGTACTGACTCCAAGCCGACCCACTGTTAGAACAGTAGGACCATAAAAGCTTAAAAAGCGTGTCCTAGCTCATCAGTATCCCCATGCAAGGAAGCACTGCTGACCACCGACATGCAACCAAGACCTCCACTCCAGACTCAAAAGTTGCTCTCATGCCTGCCAGACCCAGAACAGTCATTAGCGGGTTGGTCACCAAAGATGGACACTAGCCCTCACCAAAAGACACAGCCCAAAGAGGACTTTGATGAACATCAACCCATGTGGCCAAAGTCTCCCTATTTTACCAGTCTCCCTATTTTACCAGTGGACCAAGAAATAACCCAAGGAGACCCTCATCGGCCATATAGCATCCAGAGAATCTTTCAGAATCTTAAGTAACCTGTATCCCCAGCATTAGGACCACTCCATGGTTTTGATGTAAAGTGTGGAACCGGACTTGAGACTGCTTTGATGACCAGGTAACTTTCCAGATATTGCTCATTTGTCTTACTGATATTCTCCTTGTCAGAATTGGTCTCCCAGTCAGGGTCGAAGTAGCTAAATACAACTCTTCCAAACTTTTCAAACATTTTAAACGTTTACGGTTATCAATGTTTGTTTGTGTTCTTGATTAAAAGCTGAGATTTACATTTTGTATAAAAATCTATATCCCTGAAGCCCTCTGGTAAATTTTGCTCATCTTGTGTCTAATAATTTATAAAACTATAATCTTTTTTTATAAATTGTTGTTGGACTTCTTTTGTGTTGTGTGACTTTCTTATTCTATTGTTTGGTGCTTTTAGATGTGTTATACTAGTTCCTTTGTTTAAGCCTTGCTGCGGGAATTGACAGATACCCAGGGTTGAGCAAGAGATTTTACAAATGAGCCTGTTATGACCCCACATGGTTTTGTGAGTGTACTACACGGTGAGGTTGCACATTTACACCATAAAATTCACAAGAATCTTCACAAGTGCATCAAGGAAAGCTCAGCTATTTTTGCTTCACTGCCACTTTGACTTGCCAATTAAAACCTCTTAAAAAGCCTTAAACTATCCTTTTCTTACATATAAGTCACTCCTAAGGTCAGCCCTAGGCAGCCCATAGGGCAGGGTGCCATGTAAATAAAAGGCATAAAAGGCAGGACATGTACTTTTACGTTTTACATGTCCTGGTAATGAAAAACTCCCAAAGTCACTTTTCATTACTGTGAGGTATGCTCCTCTCATAGGTCAGAATTAGGAATTCCTTACAATCCATTTAAGCTGTAATTTCTGATCAGAGAGAAGTAGCTGCATCATGTGTGGTATCGTTGGAATGGGAATGATGAATCCTCTTTACTAGTAAAGTCAGATTTACTATTTTAGAAATGCCACTTCCAGAAAGTGAACACATCTCTGCCCTCACTGCCCTGTGTGCCTAAAAACCTGTCTCCAATTCATGTCTGGCCTGGGTTGGGTGACAGCTACACTTGTGCATTCCCTTCAGACACCCACAATTCAGAATACTCATCTGCATTATTCTGCATGTTGATGGGCTCACATGGGATCTCCAAGGGCTTGCTGGCTTGCCTCCTGTCCTCCTGCAGTTTAAGGGACATCAAAGACTGCATGCAACTCTTCATGGAGCTGCTGGACTCTACCATCTGTGAGTCCTTCCCTTGCCTGAGGGGCCCTCTCCAGTCCTGGACCACAAAAGTTGGTGTAGGAGTTAAAAACTCCAAAAAGCGATGTATTGCCCAAAGTGCACAGAAAAATCGACCTGCCGCCTCACAGAAATGATGCATCACCTCTAGAACTACAAGAACCAATGCACCGCCCCTGGCATGGCAGGAAAAATCCTTGTATTGCACCCCGTCGATGATGCAGCAGTTTAACGACTGCACAACCCAACGATGATGCTCTGCACGACCCACTGAAAAGGAATCACATCCACTTCCATAGGAGCCTAAAGATGACGTATCGCCAGAGTGCAGCAGATATATTGATGCATCATCTTCCTGCTGTTGTTGCATTACTCCAAACCAAGGTACTGTTCAGCAGACCCTGCGTGAATTCTGTAGCCAGCCTCCCATCCACTGGGTCAGCTTGGATTTTGACTTTGCACCGGTCCCCTGCAATCTTAAGTAACCTTTCTAGCACTGATTTTACATTAGATTTAGATCTCAGCGAAGGGTTTACTCTGTCGCAGCTGTGACAGATATCTTGTCCACCAAAATTTAAAGTACCATAGAAAACAATAGCATTTAGATTTTGGCGGACAGGTCACTGTTACGATGGAGTAACCCCTCTGCCGAGATCTAAATCAGTCCCTTAATCTTTAAAAATTAACACCTCGACTTCTACTTTTTGGATTTTTGTCATTTTGGTCTTGATTAACTCAGATAACTATTCTCTATTTTCCTAAACTGGTGCTGAGCCTTTTTGTGGTGTTTTTACTGTCTTACTGCATTTAAAGTGTTGCGCAAATACTTTACACATTGCCTCTTAAAGTTAGCCTGACTGCTCTGTGTCAAGCTACCAGAGGGTGAGCACAGTTTAATTCAGGTAGTGTAACGTACTTACCCTGGCTAGGATCCTGGTCCCAACTTGGACAGGGTGCAAACCTCTGCCAACTAGAGACCCAATTATTAGCACCTTCCCATTTGTGAATGGGTTACCACCTCCTTCAATGAGTCTGCAAAGTATTAATGTTCTGCGACTGAAATTTGGTCTCAAAACATTAATGAATCCCAGTCAGATTTAGTATTTGGAAGGAACATGAGAAATATGTCCATTCTAAATACTGAATTTCAATTTGTGCTTTGAACATATGAAAAAACATTTTTACAGTCGAAATAGCCCAATTGGACACTTTCTGATCACAAAAATGCAATGGACTTATGGCCCTATTATCTTTATTAGACTATTCCGTTCACAAGACCTGTACTTTGTGCAGTGAACTAGGGCATCAGTGGGTCCAAGAGCAGCCCCAACCTATACTGTTTATTCTTGGTTGACAATAGAAATGAGGAAAGATTGTAATTGAAATAGAGCAGCGGAATATCTAGCTTAAAATAATTGATTTCACAGAACCAAAAAACATATTGGGCATACATTTTGTGGATGTTAATATTTTCTGTTTGCAAAAACATAAACAATCTACGTTGTTCAAAATGCAATAGATTAAAATAATTTGTTAAATAACAGTAATGTTCATCAACGACTTTTCAATAACTATTTTCTTTCCCTCAGTTCTCAAATGTAAGCACAATGGTTTTTCACAAAAATTAATCAGGGATTGAACAAGAAAATTTGTGACTGAAAATTAAGCAAACATGTTAGATTTACAAAATAACTGAAACAGCAAAGAGAGGCGCAAAGATAGTGACAAAACAACTGTTAGTGAAACATATAAACAAAATAGAAGCAAGTAAAATCAGTGTTCACATCAGAGAGTTGATTACAATGTTTAAAATTCAAAAGATAACTAAAAAAGTTAGAGACTAAATCAAATCAATAAAGAATTAATATCTACCTTTAAGAAAGAACTGCTAAATGTATTCAGAAACTCAAATAAATATTAGTCACTATTAATAAATTGGACCTTCCTTACACCAAAGCATTATCCAAGTTCAAAAAAGGTAGCTGATAATGTTTGAATGACATTCATTTTTCACAAATAATTAAAGGGAACTCTATCTACTATCTGTAAATGGAGGAAAAAAATAGGTTCAAACAAAAAGCGATGTGAGTCTGAATGTTACATCTGAATTGTGTACATTTTATAAAAAAAGATCCCAGTGGTATTGATTTTGCTCATGAAATAACTGCAAAATTGAAAATAAGGTAGACAGAAAACAAGAGAACCATTCAATTAGAAAAATCTGAAAGGGCCAATTGCAACACACTTCAACCAATAACAAAGCCTAGTCAGTGCGATCAAGTTTCAAATATTGGAATTGATTTATAAAAATGGTCAAGGAGGAAAGAGTTTGAAACATATAAAGGTAATGCTTTGCTCACAATGGGCTTGATTGACAAACCTGAACTTAATAATTTACTTTAGGAGGTTGTTGCTTGGGGCTTAAGCTGAGCTCCACTTCACTAGAACACCAGGGGTTATTGTTCTGGGGAAGCATTGCTCCCCGGTCATGGGCCTGTGTCCATACCCTTCCCTTGGCACGTCAGTTTTTCTGCTCCCCCAGGAGGGCAGACAAGCGGTGATTACCCCTAATCACACCAGATGGGGAGAAAGCCCACTAGACACCTGAGCATCTGAAAGCACTGCTTTTTTTTGGTAAGGAGCAGTCGGTATGGGCATGGGCCTCTGCTCCCCTCTTAAACTGAGCACAATAGTTTTCCTGCCCTTCAGTGTGGGCAGGTAAGGGGTGTTTAACCTAATCACCCCCACCTAAAGGATCAGAAGTTCAACTGGGCACCAGGAAATCTGAAAGGCACTGGATTATGTGTAGGGAATGGCTTACCATGAACATGTGCCTGTGCTCCCCTCCAAACCAAATTCAAAAGTCTTAAGTCTTTCTGCTTCCTTGGGGGATGTATAGGGTTCATTTACCCCCAATCTTACCCCCGCCCCCTGGGGGCTAGAAGGCCCATCAGGCACCAGTGAGAGTGCAAAGAACTGTTATGTTTTGGGGGTGTGCCCTACCAAAGAGATGGGACTAGGTTTCCACCACTGCAGGGCATCACAGTTTTTCTGTCACCGAGGGGGGTAAATAGGGAGTGTTTACCCCAAACAGCCCAATAGGGGACGGAAAGCCCAATGAACACTGAGGAATTGTAGCCATACTTTTTTGGGGGTGGTAGCAGCCACATGTGGCAAACACAAGAAGATGATGGACGGAGTGCTGAAACTTTTCAAACACTCACCCCCAGTCAAGAGATCTGGGTTAAATCTATTGTTCTTTTGCTCACCATGTCACCCCAGTTTGGAGCCAGCCATGAGCAACTCAGTCTTGACCCTGTTCCCCATGGAAACAGTACAGCCTGATCTGTCAGGCCAGGTCCTCCCTGGACCAGAAACAAGCATCCAGGGACGAGTTTCAGCTTTTCACTCCTAATCAGCCAGGCTAGCTAGAATCTAGTAGCATAGTGAGCAAGGGACCCACAACTGGGTATACCCTTGGCCACTTAGAGCAAACACAACAAGATGATGGGCAGAGTGCTGAAACTTTTCAAGCACTTACCCTCAGTCAAGAGACGTTGGTTAAATCCATCATTCTTTTGCTCACCATGCCACCCCAGTTTTGACCCAGCCATATGCAAATCACTCTTGAAACTGCACCCCGTGGGAACAGTTCAGCCCGAACTGCCAGGCCAGGTGCTACTTGGACTGAAAACAAGCATCCTGGGACCAGTGTTGGGGTATCACCCGTCATCAGCGAGGCTAGCTTGAATCCAATGGCACAGTGAGCAAGGGACCCAAGTCTGGGAATGCACTTGGCCTCTTAGAGCGAACATAGCAAAGACAACAAGATGATGGATAGTGTGCTGAAACTTTCCCTGAAACTGGTCCCAGGATGTTTGTTTCTGGTCCAGGGAGGACCAAACCTGGCAATTCGGGCTGGAATGCTCCCATGAGGAGCAGGATGAAGACTGATTTGCACATGGCTGGGTCTAAACTGGGTTGGCATGGTGAGCAAAAGAAAAATGGATTTAATGCTGATCTCTTGACTTGGGGGTGAGTGTTTGAAAAGTGTCAGCACTCTGTCCATCATCTTGTTGCGTTTGCTAGTGTCCACATATGGATATGGGCCTGTGCTCTCTCTCATCTGAGCACAATAGTCGTACTGACCCCTATGGCATGGACATGGGGGCAGAAAGCCCACTAGGCACCATGCAATGTGAAAGGCACTGTTTTTGTGGGAGGAGCACCTAAATAGGCCTGTGCTTCCACCTCACCCCAGGTATGACAGTGTGTTTAACCCCAATCTGGCCTCCTGAGGAGTCAGAAAGTCTACTAGTAACCAGGCAATGGTGTTTTTACAATTTTATTTGGAGGGGGGATGGCCTCCCCGGACATGGGCCTGTGATCCCAAACAAAAATATCTTTCTGCCATCCAGAAGGGTGAATAGGGGGTACATATTCCCATTCTACCCAGCCTATGGGGCAGAAAGCCTGTTAGACAACAGAGACAATAAAGGTAGAAATAAAAGGTCTGAGTGGCAGTGACCTTCCTATGCACTGACATGTGCCCTAAACCTCAGAATGGTTCTAACAACCTTTTTGTATCCCCCCATGGCAAACTGGGGGATTTTATCCCCAATCTGTTTCCAGAAGATTAGAAAGTCCACTAGACACCTGTGGAAAAAAGGTCCAAAAAAGAAGAGGTTGGGGAATGCCTGCTCAGCCATCAGGCTGTGTCCACTCCAGAAGGAGCCCCATTGTTTTTCTGCCCCCCCAGTGGGGTTATTTGGGGCTTTACATCACTTCTGTCCTCAGGTCATAACAGAAAGCTCACTAGACACCAGGTACATATTTTTTGCTTCACAAAAACAAGGAAGTGTGGAGAGGTGTGGACAGGCCTCCTTAGTTTGGGCCTGCCCCCCACACTAAAGCCCCAACAGTCTCTCTGTTCACCAGGGGCTCAAAGCATTCCCATCCTCATAGCAAGGAAGAGAAAGTTTGATTCTTCTGTGGGCAATTTGATGCATGGACTGGCAGAGTGACAGTAAATCCAAACTTGCTTTTACTTTCCCTACTGAATGATTGCACTTTTAGGTCCCAGGCTTGGCTACCACCCATAGAAACCAAACAAATCCAGACATGTTTGAAAACTAGAAACTCAAGGTAGTCCAGGGTGATGGATCCTATAACATTTTTGGCCCTCTGTGGCCAACACCCTCAACTTTGCATGTAATCATGCATTTACTCACATTTCTGTGACAAAACTCCAGTAGCCTGCAGGGATCCACATAATTCCTACCAAGCAATGTTCCCACACTTGTCCTAATAAAACACTACCCCACTTGTGTTGCTAGGCCTAGTGCATACAACAGGATTGGCTCAAACCATGCACAATGTGACTCCTTGGCTCAGTGTTGGCAACTGGAACAAATCAAACAAGTGACAATATGAGTCCTCAAAAAGTACAGGGATTGGTAGGTTTCCCTGGTTGGCAGCTGAGCCCAGATTCAAATACCACAGCTACTCCCATCTCTAACTCATCTAATATTTAGACAGGAAATGTTGATACTTCCAAAATGCATTTTGGGTCCTGTTGTGTTATGGGTTGGAGGTCGAGCTACACCAATAAAGTATCAAGAGGAGTGTGGGAATGATGGGTGGTAGGATTTTTTATGGATCTTGTAGGAGGCTTGCCTGGTTTGTAGTGGGTACCACAGGTACTTACACATTATACCAGGTCCAGTTATCCCTTATTAGTGAAATGTAGTCAGTGTCTAGAAGCCAGGCTGTCTAGAGAAGTAGCTGTAGGCAGAGTAGCCAAGGCTGAACTAGGAGACATGCAAAGCTCTTGAAATACCACTGTAGTAACACAGTACTTACACACAAGAAAGACAATACTCAGTGCTACCAAAAATAAAGGTACTTTATTTTAGTGCCACACGGCCAAATATATCTTAGAGGCTATACTCGCTTACGAGGTAAGTATTATACACAACATTTACCCTAGTAACCAAAATCAGGTAAGTAAACAGTCATAAAATAGTGCAAATAGTGAAAATCACAATAGGTTGCAAAGGGCCTGGGGGAACACAAACCATATACTAAAATAGTGGAATGTGAAAGCTGGTTTCCCACCTAGGCAAGTGTAGTGGGTAGAAGGGTGCTGGGAGTGTAAGAAAACACCCAAGATAAGTAAAATACCCAAACCCTGAGCCCAGGAAAGCAGGAGTAAAACACAGCAAGTTTCCTAAAACACACTTGAAGTCATGGTAGAAGACAGTGCAAGAACCAGAAGAGACTGCAAGACACCAGTGATGGATTTCTGGACCTGAAGAACTGTGAAAGAAGGGGACCAAGTCCAAGAAGCCCTGAAGAGTCCAGGGAGAACAGGAGCCCCTGCTACCCTAGATGAAGTTGCAAAAGGAGAACCACCGGTGAGAAGACAAAGTCAGTATTGCACTAAAGAAGATGGATGTGGGTTCCTGGTTGGTGCAGAAGATGTCCCACGCCGGATGGATGAATGCAGTCTGGTTTGTGTCACTGGATTCCACCAACAAGCCTTGGTAAATGCAAAACTCATGTTTCACAAAAAGTGGTGCTGCCCAGGCCCAGGAAGGACCAGGTCGACTCTGCTCAGGAGGGAGAAACAGAGGGGGCTCCCAGCATCTCAGGGAGACCTCATAAGACCAGGCAGCATGCACAGCGGTCCCACAGCACAGGGACAAAGGAGATGCTAATGGCAGTCATCGCAGCACTACACAAAGGGATCCCACGCTGCCGGAGAACAACTCAGGGAGATGAGTGCCACAAGATAGAGTGCTGGAGACCTGGGATAGGCTGTGCACAAAGGAATTCTTGGAAAAGGGCACAGAAGTCATAGGAGCTGCAAAACACATGGTGCACAGGGGTACTGTCTGGCACGGGGAGGCAAGCTCTTATATCCACCAGATTTGGACAGCTGGACCTTTGGACCTTCGGGGTCACTTTAGTCCACCACCTGTGTTCCAGGATCCCCGTTCCTCAACAGGAGAGGGTACCTAGTGTACCGGTCATCACTGCAGAGAGGTGCTTGCTGAAGCAGGGGAGTGACTCCATCACTCCATGGGAGAGTCCTTCGATTCTTCTGGTGCAGAATGAAGACAGGCAGTCCTCGAAGTGTGCACAACCTGAAAACTGTTGCAGTTGCTGGCAGGAGCTGAAGTTACAAGGTCGTAGAAGTTGTGTTTGCTTCTTTGTTGCAGTTTTGTAGAGTTCCTGGAGCAGTCAGCGGTCGATCCATCGGTAGAAGATGAAGTAAAGGATGCAGAGGATTCCTGCTGGAGTCTTGCAATCCGAATTTGAGGAAACACCCACAGGAGAGACCCTAAATAGCCCTCAGAGGGGGATTGGTCATCTGACCAGGTAATAGGGGTCTCTGACGTCACCTGCTGGCACTGGCCACTCAGATGCTCTCAGAGTTCCCTGACCATCATGAAAACCAGATGGCATAAACCCAGGGACACTCTGGAGGAGCTCTAGGCACCATCCCTGGGATGGTGATGGACAGGGGAGGGGTCACTCCCCATTTCCTTTGTCCAGTTTTGCGTCAGAGCAGGGACTGGGGGTCCCTGAACCAGTGTAGACTGAATTATGCAAGGAGGGCACCATCTGAGAGCATTTCCAGAGGCTCTGGGAGGAAACCCCTCCCATGCCTGTAACACCTATAAATGGAGAGGGTGTAACACCCCTCTCCTAAAGGAAATGCATTGTTCTGCCTTCATGGGATAGAGCTGCTCAAGCCCCAGGAGGGCAGAAGCCTGTCTGTGAGGTGGCAGCAGCTGGGGCTGTAGTGAAAACTTCAGAGAACTGGTTTGGCAGTAATGGGGGTCCATGGTGGAGCCCCCAGGATGCATGGAATTGCCCCCCAATATCAGAATCAGATTGAGGGTACAATTTCCATTTCCTAGACACTTCACATGGCCATATTTGGAGTTACCATTTTGAAGTTACATATATGTATTGACCTATCTGTAGTGCACACTTACAATGGTGCCCCGCACTCACAAAGTCTGGGAAAATGGGCCTGGGTGACTTGGGGACACCTCTGCTTGTGCAGGGTTGCCCTCAAACACAGGTGAAATGCACCTAGCCTTCAGGGCCTGAAGGTTAGACATACAGGTGACTTATAAGTGACCTGGTACAGTGAAAATGACTGTGAAAAAGTGCTTGCACTATTTCACTCAGGCTGCAATTGAAGTCCTGAAGAAGTGTTTGCATGACCTCCTTGTGGGTGGCAAAATAAATGCTGAAGCCCATAAGGATATCAATGCCCTGGGTACCTAGGTATCATATGCTAGGGTCGTCCAGTATGCCAATTTGGAGTGGAATACTGGGTTACCAGTATGTAAGGACAAATTGGGAATCAGAGGGAGCATAGGCACTGGAGTTCTGGTTAGCAGGACACAGTCAAGCATACTGACAACACAGTAAAACATATTGACATGTAGGCCACAAACTATGAGCACTGGGGTCCTGACTAGCAGGATCCCAGTAAGACAGTAAAAACACACTGACAAGCAGGTCAAAAATAGGGGTAACCATGCTAGAAAGAGACTACTTTCTCACAGATCTGCACTGATTCTGGAACTTTCTCTAACAGAAATATGAGGAAAATGTGTTTTTTCCTTATGTTTGATGGACACTGTAGTTAAAAAAAGGTAGGAGATTCCACGCAAGGCCCACAACTCTGGATTCTGATGTGCAGTTTTCAAAAATGTCTGGGTTTATTAGATTTATACTGGGTGGTGGCTGATCCCATGCCAAAAATCCACAGCTACCCGCAAAAAAAAGGTTGGTTTTGAGTTGAACAATTTGATCTTTCTATGTTTTGTTTTGGGGTCTTTCATGTTGTGGGCAGTGGATTAGTGTTCCTTTCAGGAGAAGTGAGGGAATGGTGAATGTTTTCTTGATGGATCCAAGCAGATTCTGGTATTTTGTCTCACAGAAAAGTGAAGAAAATACATGTTTTTTCATAGATTTGAGTTTTGAAGGGCACTGTGTGTATGGCAATGTAGGGGATCAATGCAATGCACACCAAGTTCAAGCATACTGACAACACAGTAAAACATATTGACATGTAGGCCACAAACTATGAGCACTGGGGTCCTGACTAGCAGGATCCCAGTAAGACAGTAAAAACACACTGACAAGCAGGCCAAAAATAGGGGTAACCATGCTAGAAAGAGACTACTTTCTCACAGATCTGCACTGATTCTGGAACTTTCTCTAACAGAAATATGAGGAAAATGTGTTTTTTCCTTATGTTTGATGGACACTGTAGTTAAAAAAAGGTAGGAGATTCCACGCAAGGCCCACAACTCTGGATTCTGTTGTGCAGTTTTCAAAAATGTCTGGGTTTGATAGATTTATACTGGGTGGTGGCTGATCCCATGCCAAAAATCCACTGCTACCCGCAAAAAAAAGGTTAGTTTTGAGTTGAACAATTTGATCTTTCTATGTTTTGTTTTGGGGTCTTTCATGTTGTGGGCAGTGGATTCGTATTCCTTTCAGGAGAATTGAGGGAATGATGAGTGTTTTCTTGATGGATCCAAGCAGATTCTGGTATTTTGTCTCACAGAAAAGTGAAGAAAATACATTTTTTTTCCTAGATTTGAGTTTTGAAGGGCACTGTGTGGATGGCAATGTGGGGGATCAATGCAATGCACACCACCCTAAACTTGGCCATATGTTTAATTTTGGGACATATCTGCTTTTGGTAGGCTTTCCTGGGTGGCAGCTGAGCTACTGCCTTATTCTGCAGGTACCCATTCTGTACAAAAAAGTGTTAAATTTGGTAAGTGAAAATTGATGTTTCCAGGACGTGTTTTAGGGTGTTTTGTGTCATAGGCACTAGGGCATTTACACATGTAGGCTACAGTTTCTATTGGACGAAATATGGAAACAAAGAACACTCCACTTTTATTATTACTGATTTGATTGTTTTATATTTTTAGCTTCCAAATGTAAGCCAGTGTGCAAGAAAGAAGACATTTTGCACAATACTATCTAAATTACATGATAGTAAACGATTTGCTCTGCTCAACACTTCTATCACCACTGCAACATTTCCTGACACTTGTAAACATGCCAGAGTCAGACCACTACTCCACAAACCTTTCGCCAACCCCAGTGCACCCAAAAACTACTGGCCAATCTCCCTGCTCCCATTCCCAGCGAAGGTACTGGAAAAGATCATCAACAAGCAACTCATGACGTACCTAGAGCAGAACCAGATACTTGACGCCATCCAATCCGAATTATGCAGCAACGACAGCACCAAAACTGTCCTGAACGCAGCCACCAATGACATCCCAACCCTTCTCAACTGAAGAGAAACAGCAGCTTTGATAATCCTTGACCTTTCGGTAGCCTTTGACCCCGTATCCCACATGCTAGTCAAAAGACTCCACCACATCGGTAAGTGCTCAAATGAATCACCTCCTTTGTTACCGGAAGAATCCAGATGATCTAACTCTCACCTTTCACCTCTGAACCCACAGAGATCACCTGTGGTGTCCTCAGGGCTCATCCCTTAGCCCCACACTCTTCAACCCATGTATGACCCCACTGGCCAACATCTAGGGATCCCACAGTCTCATCATAAATTCCTACGCAGACAACACCCAACTCATCCTCTCACTCACCCATGAACCTTCCTCCACCAGAACCAACTTCCACAGATGCATGACAAGCATTGCTGACTGGATGAAGAACAACTGCCTGCAGCTGAACACAGACAAGATAGAAGTACTGATCTTTGGCAACAGCAGCAACACATGAAATTAATCCTAGTTGCCATCAGTCTTAGGACCAGCACCCACCCCCTCTGACCACCCCAGAAACCTCTGAATCATTATTGAAAACAAGCTCACCATGAAATCACAGACAAACGCCTTCTCCTCTGCCTGCTTCCTCACTTTGTGCATGCTACTTAAAATCTTCAACTGGCTACCCCTACACACGAGATGCACCATGACACAGGCCCTCATCATCAGCCAAATAAACTACAGCAACACCCCCTATGTAGGAATTATCGCACACCTCGTACAGGGACTTCTGACCATACAGAAGGCCGCAGCCAGACTGATCATCAGCCTTCCTCAATGAACCCTCATCACACCCCACCTCAGCATCTCTTCTGGCTTCCGGTACAGAAGAGATGCCAATTCAAGCTGCTGAACACTGCACACAAGGCTCTACACAACCAAGGACCAACATAAATCAACCACCACCTGAACCTCCATCAACCATCGAGAAGAACTTGCTCTGCCTCCCTTTCACTTACCCATACTCTCTACATCTACCAGAGCAGAGGTGGAGGACCTTCCTTCTCCCACATCGCAGCAAAAATCTACAACAGACTCCCCATCACCTCTGGACCATCACCTCCCTTCTGGAATTCCGAATGGCCCTTGAGAACTAGCTGTTCAAATAAACCGTCGGGACCTGCAAGCACCTGGCTACCCTATTGGGTGATGAGCTGTGCTTTAAAAATCCTGATTGACTGACTGTTAGCATGGGTAGTTCCAAATGTAAAGGTGCACAAACAACCACTGTTCCCAAACTCATTATCTTTTACACATTTCAGAAGTGCACATGTTTCCTTGATACCCATTTTCATTCAATATATTTTACCATATGAATTACTATATTGTTGATACACAATGGGAAAATCATTATAGGTTGTATCTCAGTTGTTTTTCGGTCTGTTCATCAGGCATTTTTGGAGTACATAGAAACGCTACATTTCCTTACAACTATATTGGAGAATGTTGTCGCCAATGGATATTTTTGCCCCTCATTTTATTTATTTATTTATTTATTTCACCAACTAGTTTCTTTGTGGAAAATCTGGACGGATCTACACAAATGGACTATTGTTGAATTAACAATGTTATCTACATTTTGGAAATGTATACCTTTCCAGGAACACCCATGTTGTTTCACACTTGTTTCTACTACAAACTACAACCAAAGAAATTGGGAAAAATGGACTATCTATTGGAAAAAAATTTTTGCCACAACCCTGCTTGTTTCTGAAAGCTGGGTAGACGGTGATCCTAGTACAGCAATCCTTTCAGTGATGTCTTTTGAAGGAAAAATACATGCTTTCTTGCACAACACGTTTTCCCGTTTTCATAAAAAACAAAGAATCAGAATATTTTGGCTATTTTCTCAGCTCCCTCTATGGAAATTCACAAACCCTGGGTACTATTAGTATCCACATAATGTTTAAAAAAATGTTAGCAAATGTAACTTTTGTGTACAAAAGTTATAAAGGCCCAAGCATGAAGCACCCTAAGCATCAAACAAGGGGTTAGCACTGAGGGGTGGAAAAGCCTCAGCATCTAAGGAGATTGTTGTGGGTTTGAATTGCCTCGGGGTTTTCCTTATTAATCTGCCTAAAATGTGTGTAAATTAGCAAATCTAATTATTTTCTTCGTTTTTCTCATCTTATTGTGCGGCATTTGCTTTTTGAATTGAAAATGATTGTATGGTTCCCCTAATATATGTTTTTCGACAGTCCCATATGATGCTAGCCAAGGTGGTACTTTTATTTAAATTGATGTATTCGGAAACTTCTTTTCTCAGATGGTAATCTCTAGACACATTTTTCCATCTTCAGAGGATCAAAGCTATGCTGCTTCCTTTCCCCTATATGTGCTGCATATGGAACAAAATATCAGAGACCTTGCAAAGAAGCTTTTGTCAATTCATAATTTTAACATTGCTTCTCCTTTAGCAGTATATATGGATGATGTTGCCATATACTTGCACTCATCAACACCTTCATTAAGTATGATAGAGCATGCAGCTAAAGAACTCACAAAAGTGTCCAGATACAATCTCAATATTCACAAAACTAAAATTGTTCTTGCAGAGGGGGCAAGAAAAGATGGTCCACGAACGTCTCAAAAAAGCATGATAAAGTGGGATGATTGTCACCCCTAAGAATTTAATTTTGTTTTAAATACAAAGACACATCTTTACTAGAGTCTACTAAAGCACAGGTATAAAGATGGCCGAACTAGCCAATATCACTAATTGGCAGACTCAATATAATCAAAATCGATGTTCTCCTTATATTCTTGCAAATTTGTAGGCACCTCCACTAGACATAGCCACTTAAACAATTTTAAAATCTGGACTCTGGGGGTGATTCTAATCCTGGCGGGCGGCGGAGGCCGCCCGCCAGAATTCCGCCCCCATAATACCGCTCCGCGGTCAGAAGACCGCGGAGGGTATTATGAGTTTTTCCCTGGGCTGGCGGGCGGTCTCCAAAAGACCGCCCGCCAGCCCAGGGAAAAACTCCCTTCCCACGAGGATGCCGGCTCGTAATCGAGCCGGCGGAGTGGGAAGGTGCGACGGGTGCAGTAGCACCCGTCGCGTATTTCAGTGTCTGCAAGGCAGACACTGAAATACCTTGCAGGGCCCTCTTACGGGGGCCCCTGCCGTGTCCATGCCATTGGCATGGGCACGGCAGGGGCCCCCAGGGGCCCCGCGACCCCCCCTACCGCCATCCTGTTCATGGCGGCTTTCCCGCCATGAACAGGATGGCGGTAGGGGGGGTCAGAATCCCCCATGGCGGCGCAGCAAGCTGCGCCGCCATGGGGGATTCTGAGGGCAGCGGTAAACCGGCGGGAGACCGCCGGTTTACCCTTTCTGACCGCGGCCAAAGCGCCGCGGTCAGAATGCCCTGCGGGGCACCGCCGGCCTGTCGGCGGTGGTCCCGCCGACCCTCGACCGCCGGGGTTAGAATCAGGGCCTCTGTCCTATGCTCCTATCCTGATTTATTTGGTGCAGCAAAATATCCCATAGATCTGCAAATCATTAAAGTTACCCATCAGCAGAGGTGGCTGGACACCTCTGACCTGGAGATTATGTTACAGGCCTCCTGGAGCAAATAACTACCTACTCCACCAATACATATTCTTGTTACCCCTTTGAGAAGATATTTACCTGTGATGACTATCATGCTACAGAGACATTTGGGGATACAAGGTTCTTAAGCAAGTTGAGGTGAAAGGTCTTATATGCTTTTGGGAAGAATTGGTCAAGATCAGTGCAAACACACTTAAGATACAATCCATAACATTCTTACATGTGCAAAGACCGTAACTTCTTGGAGATTGTATCAAGCAGGGATGATGACATTTGTAGACTTATTTAAGAAACAGGCCCTCAAGTGCTTTTCTAACATGCAAAAACAACTGTATCTGCTGAATTGAACAGGTTGATTTTAAATCTAGGACACCATTTACTGACCTAATACCATTCTGTTAGTTTCACAGGCATTATATAAATAAATGTCATATACAGCCTGTGTATAAGCTTTGAACCAGGAGTACATTTTGGCCAAAAATGTTTAAATTTGGGGGCATATTTAAGAGCCCCTAATGCCATTCCAATGCCACATTAGCTTAATTTGCTGATGCTAATGTGCATTAGGAGGCCAAATATGCTGCCCTATATTTACAAAGTGGTGCAATGTATGCATTGCACCACTTTGTAACCCTTTTCACTGCATGATGCCTGCACCAGGCATAGTATATGCTAAGGCAAAGGTGGTGTTCCCCCGTTAGGGGGGCTGAAAAAATAGCACAGGGAAATCTAAGAGATTTCTTTGCGCCATTTTTTTTGGTACTTCTAATGCCTGCTCCGAGCAGACGTTAAAAGGAGGCTTCCATTGTTTACAATGGGCCTCTGGGTGCTTTGCAGGATTAGCGTCAACATTTTTTACGCTAATCCTGCAAATGTTGGACTAGCGTCAAAAACTTTGACGCTAGTCCCCTAACTACCACCATTATGCGCTGTATTTTAAATATGTTGCACACATGATGGCATTAGGGGGCACCAAAGGGTGCAGGAAAAGTGGTGCTGCACTGTGCGCAATGACACTTGTCTTAAATATGCCCCTTGGTGTGCTATAATCGTGGAGGGGAGACATTTGGACCTCTTTCCTGCCCAATGTATTAGATTTTAGGGCTCATATTCTAACAAGCTTGTATGTAACATGGTTATTGAAAGTGAAGTATCTCCATAGCCATAGATACATTTGAAAATGTTATTTTGGATTAGTGGTCTTGTCTGACTAATATCTATTCTGTAAATATTTGCTACTAGTCTAAAACTGAGTGAATTTAGGATCTCCGTTCTTACAAGATTAAGTAGCAGGCATTGGTTTTTTAAGTTCGCATTCACCTTCAGATGTTTAGGTATCCTTTTAACTGGGCACTCATAGCCATCTAAGTACTTTTCTGTTGAACAGCCCCGTTTGGGGAAACCCATATTCCGGATTATTTCAGCACCTACTGGCATAATCATACAACCTGTAGTACGTTTGGTAGCTTTCACCAAAAAGTTTAGCACCACCTTGCACCATTTCTGTGCACCAGCCAGGCACAATTTCTATGGAATGTTGCAAGCCGGTGCAAAGGTTAGGCTAGCGTTAAAAAAATGACGTTAGTCTGGTGGAGCTGACGGTATGGAAGAAGGGGGTTTTGCACCAAAAAATGACATAAGGCAGGTTAGAGTAAAAAAAAAATGACTCTAACCTGCCTAGAGTCATTTTCTGACGCAAAACCATCCATACCACACAACTCCTGTCTTAGAAAAGACAGGACTCATGCCCACCACCCCAACGCCCAGCACAGGGGACCAGGGTCCCCTGAGCATGGACACTGCACCCTGTGCCATGTAGGGGGCCTACTTCAGGGCCCCCAATGGCACTTGAAAAAAATAAAATACTTATCTGTACTTAACTATACTTACCTGGGATGGGGTCCCCCATCCTCCGCTGTCCCTCTGGTGTGGGTGTGGGTGTTGCTGGGGCCTGGGGAGGGCACATGTGGGCTTAATCCATGGTGTTCAACCATGGAAATAGGCCCACAGGTCCCCTAACGCCTGGCATGACCCAGGCGTTACAAAATGGTGCAAAGCAAGTTTTGCACCATTTTTTGACCCCTCCTCACTCCCGTGCATGATTTTAGCATGGGGGATAAATATGGCGCTAAGGCCATAGAGTCATTTTTTGCACAGGAACGCCTACTTTGCATCTCATTGTCGCAAAGTAGGGCCTGATTTATACTTTTCTTGCACCGCATTGGCGTCATTTTTTGAGGCAAAAGTGGTGCAAACTTACAAAATGCAATTGTATTTTGTAAGTTTACGTCGCTTTTGCATCCCAAAATGACTCAAATGTGGCGCAAAAGAATTATAAATTAAGGCCTATGATTCCACGTCCAAAAACGTACTTTAACTCCAGTCGCCAAAGTAGAAACATGGAGTTAGTTTTGCAACAAATTTGCGTTCAAAAAATTACACAAATTCTGTGCAAAACAAATATAAATATGGCCCTTCCTATTTTCCTGCTTGCATTACACTTCAGGTCTAATTTTCACACCCTATTTACAGCTTTTAACCAATTTTCGAGTACAGGAGTGGTTGAATGTAGTCAATTTAAGCAGATCTCTCTCATGGCAAGAAGCATTATGACAAAGAAAAGTCTTTTTTTTAAATTGAGACAATGCCACATTGAGCTGAACATTAATTCCAAGAAGTATCAAACAAGCATTTGCAATGCAATGGGTCTCACATTTGCTCGAGTTTGAGCTATTAGCGTTGTAAATACCTAACTGGACCTTTCTTGCCACATACATTGAAAATGAAAATTAAAACAGTTGACAAAAGCAAGCCAATTCAAAGTGCCACTGCCTTCATGAGCATGAGCACAAGAGTTATTTGCTCCCTGAGTGAATGTCTAGAAAGGAATCGTGGCTGGGATGAAAGTCAAACCGGAACCAGAGGAGGGGCCATCACATGCTGTAACAGGAGGAAGCGTGACGTAGTGTGATGGCCAACAAAAATTTCACTGAGTGAAATCGCCAGGAGAGGGAACTCAGCACACAAAGGAGGGACATTTCACAAAAATGCACCAGTAAAAATGCAGCATTTAAGAGAAGCACAAGAGAGAATGAATAGGAAGAGTGGGTGTGGTTAAAAGCCCACAGAGAGATTACAACAGACTAGAGCACTTGCACGCTTAACCCTAAAATTTGCTGGCAATTTCAAACTTGTTGGATAAATTAGAAGTTCTGTCTGTCATAAGTGTTATTCATATAGGGAGGGGGCGAGACCGGGATGCATAAACATTGTTACCTGCATCCTGGAGGTGCACGTATAGAAGTACCAAGTGGCATATTTATACTCTGTTTGTGATGGATTTGCGTAATTTGTTTACGCAAAATTAACTCCATATTTATATTTTGATGCTATACATGTCTAGCGCCAAAATATTGGAGTTAAAGTAATTTTTTTGCCTGCGGAAAACTACCTTGCGTCAATGAGATGCAGGGTAGATGTTCCCGGGCAAAACATTACTCAAAGGCCCTAACACTTTATTTATCCTCTTGTGCAAAAATCACGCACAGGAGGAGGAGGGCCTTAAATAATGGTGCTAAGTCTGCTTAGCACCATTATTTAACCCCTGGTTCAGGGCAGGCATTAGGGGACCTGTGGGCCTTTTTCCATGATCAGAGACCAGGGAAACAGTCCACAGGTGCCCTTCCCTGCCCCCAGGGACACCCACCCACACCTGGAGGACACCTGAGGATGGAGGGAACTCATCCCAGGTAAGTCCAGGTAAGTATTTTTATTTTTTTTGCAAAGTGCCATAGGGAGGCCTAACTTGGACCCCACCCCCCCCTACATGGCACTGCACCCAATGGCCATACCCAGGGGACTTAAGTCATTGGGCTGGGGGGCACTACTTCTGTCTTTATTTAGACAAGAGTCATGTCCATGAGGGTTGGGCGTAGAAATAAAGACTCTAATCAGGTTAGAGTCATTTTTTTTACTCTAACCTGACTAGTGCCATTCTTTCACGCATAACCTCCAGTTTCTCCTACGCCTCCCCCACCCGGTTAGCAAAAATAATTGTGACGCTAACTGGGCCTTCCCGCCAGCTAACATCATTGCTTAAATATGATGCCCGGCTGGTGTCCAGGAATGGTGCTAGCCGGTGGTATACATTTTGACGCAGGTTGCATCAAAAAGTATAAATCAGGGCCCAAGTCTCTCTGGGAACTTTCAGGAAGTGAGCTATTTTCGGTAACGGTCTTCATATTTATATAGCGCTTCACTCACCTGTTTCTCAGTACTCCCAGTTTTTTTTTGTTTTTTTTTATCCTCATTTACCTTCCAAATTTCCCTCACATGACGTTTGGGGGGGAGCAGCGAAGGTTCTCACACAACTGCTCACCACCCAGTGGGACACACATTCCACCCAAGCTCCAGAGTGGAAGGCAGAGGAAAGAGTATAATCATAGGATCACATCCTACCTATTCATACCTCACCACTTCCCAACAATTGCTTCCAAAATATGATCCTCTTACAAACTTTATGACAGTCTAACTTAAGATGGTAAATTAGAGAGTATTTCCATTCAACAAAAGTAGGGGGAACAGGGCTGATCCCTTTCCTACAAATATCCCTTCTGGATGCAAGCATCATATAAAACAACAGTTTAGCTCCATCTCTACCCATCTTCTGCGCCTCATATGAACAGCCAAACATCACTATCAGAGGTCTTACCTTCGGGCTTGTGGGAAGAATCTCCTTCATTGCATCACCCACCTCTTGCCAAAACTTACGGAGTAAAGAGCAATCAATAAACATATGTAGATCGTCAGCTGATGCAGAACTACACTTCTTACACCTTACCACGTTACCCTGTCTCAGCCTGGACAATTTTTGGGGAGTCCAATAGGCTCTGTGAATAGAAAATAGATGATTTCTACTTAACACAGCAGGTTTAACAGTATTATACAGAAGTGTAGTGGATACTTGCCAAAGGTCTTTAAGCTGTGGCGCCGGCAAGCACTCCCTCCAGATTTCTTCCAGGAGGTTAAATTCACCATCCACAATGTCCATCATCAGCCAATACCATCTAGCCACTTCTTTCTTCATCGGAGTATCCAGCTGCATCTGGTCCACAAGTCCGTTAGTACTTCCCACTTCCTCTGTCACATTCCCAACCCAAGTCTTCATCTGAAGGTATTTAAACTTAGACAGCCTTCCTCCTACCTCCTACCTCCATATTAAGGTTATCAAACTCCCTAAGTTCACCATTATAACAGAGATGTCTCCATTGTACAAAACCTGCCTCTTTCAGAGGAATAGCCAGGGGGTCTTTAGTCCACTCTGAGGAGCCAGGAGAATCCCAAATTGGCACATACTCATTATAATATGACAACCTCGTGATCTTCCTCACCTCATACCACAACACTGCCCAATCATGTAATATCTTAAATTGAATTTTTTTAAAGAACTTCGGATCCCCAAACTTATACAAAAAACTTCTCTGGACCTCCTGACCTTCCATCATAGCAATTAACACCTGCCCCAGCTCTGAATGATCTAATGCATTAAAAATCTGTCTTACATTTTTTAACAGATACGCCCTGCATACTGCATATCAGGAGCCGCCAGACCACCTTTTTCTTTCTTCCTCCTAAGCTTTTTCCATGATATTCGAACTCCCAGTTTTGACAGTTGAGAACTGATGCTCAGGCAGATTAGGTGATTCGCCAGAAGCACACAATACGGTCAAGTAAGGCTTTGCTTACGTCAGTCGCTATATGTAGCACCTAACCATGCATTTTGATACTGTTTTCAGCACTTCTGTGTTAACAGAAGCTTACCTCCTCCAACCTCAGGTATTATCAGTGCTTAATTTGTGTTTGGTGTTTCCGGTGCAGAGCACCGGCACTTATTTGTGAGGGCTTGTGCTTATTTTTCTGCCTCAAGCATTTACTGCGAGAAAATGGCACATATGGAAAAGACGGAGGAAGAGAAAAACAAAAAAGCATCAAAAAAGGGGGAAAGCAGAAATACGCAAGAGTGAGCTGAAGGGGCTGGGAGTGCGTGTTAATGGATTAATGCTGCCCAAGATGGCTTCAGGATTACGCTGCCTAAGTTTTCAGTGTTCGCACATTTAATTGGAGCAGCCGCGTGTTTAAGAGGAGGGCTTTGGGCACCAGTACGTTTTTATTTACAAATTAAGCACTGGGTATTATGCGTCATGAGCCATTGTTAAGTCATGTTTTAACTGGAATTTGTAAAGTGCGATAAACCACCTGAAAGTATCCGGGTGCTATGGCTGATGGATGTGTTAGTAAAACAAGTGAGTTAAAATGAAAGAGATAAGCTATTAGTTGTTTTCTGAAAAGTAGGAGAGATAAAAATGTGCATCTTGAGACTTTACTATTTTCCCGTTACACATGGGGAGCCACATGCCCTAAAATTAAAAACTGGGCTGGGCAAGCAGCTTGCCTCTGACATAGGACTCCTTGAGAGCTATGTGGAGGGAGAAATACGAACAGGTGGGTGGGACCCTTTTGCTGAAGTCGGGCGGGTTTGATCTGAGTGCATGCTATTGGCGGTGGGGATTGGTCAGAGGGATTCTTTAAAGAGCACAGTTTTCAAGATTGACATCTAGACACTTGTAGCTGAGCTGATGTTGAGCCTGAGACACCGTTCTGACAGAAGAGCTCGTGAAATGCCCCTGTGAACATACTCTTTCCACCCATCGCCCCTCAGGGGCAGCGATTTTAGAACATGTTAAGTTGTTGTGTGCATGCGATGAAAGGCATGAGCTTCATTCTTAGGGCAGGGCATGCTAGGATAATGTTCTGCACTGCGCAGACCAAGTACCCCCACATGCAGCTGTCCAGTCACATCCTATGCATGGTACAGAGCTGGCTGGTCAAATTGTATGGTAGCTCAGTGGGTTAATGCACCTCCTGCCCACATTCACGTCTAGCTTGTCGGTCACAGGTTTAAACCCCCATGAGCTAGTCCAGAAAGTTGATGCACCTTCTACCAGCATCTGTGGATGATTTCTAGACTTTGGGCTTAAATCCCAGCGTGTTAGCCAAGAAGGCAAATGCGCCTGCTGCAGAGCTCTGTGAGCAATCATAGGCATTGTCTTATCAGAAAGCAAAACCGGTCTGGTAGACGAGAGCTAAAAATGCAAACAATTTCATGTGCATAACTTCTGAAAAGGTTTTAGGTTCAATCATTTTTAATGGTGTGGGAGTGGTGATGAATATATGGTTGGATGCTGCCCCCTATTGCCACAATAAATCAAGTCAGACAAAGGCACACGACTATAAAGAAAAAAAACACACAGAACCCCTTCACTCTCTTGTTGTCATTAGTGTTTGAACAAGACTTTGCAAAGCTGCTACTCCACCTGAACTCAGTAGCAGAAAATAAAACAGACATGAACACTTTTCCTGTTTACCTTTTGAACTCCTCTGTCTCACTTCATTCCCCACTTTTTACTCCGGTCACCCAGCATCCTCTTCCATTCTCCAACACATCACTCTTTTGCTTTTGTCTCCTGTCTGAATTGGGCATCCCCCACTCTGTCATCCTTCACCTGCTTCTTTTTCCCCGCTGGAAGGGTGGCCAGAACAGCATCTGACCCTCAACCCTCCCCATCTACTGCCACCCAGCATAACTCCTTTTGGCGTTTTGCTGCCCCACTAGCGAATCCACTGCAACCACAGTAACTTAAACAGGCTCACTCCCCCACAGCTTCTCTCCCCACAAATTAGTCGGCAAAAAACGCAGTTCCAACATGCAATGCATATTTACCATTTCCGACAGATGCACCCCGTCATCCCTGAAGAGCACCTGTTCATTCTTCTTAATCCCTTTGTGCATCAGCACTTTGATGTCCTGCGTCCCACAGAACACCCGCGTAGCCCGATTAAGCTTCTTCCTGGCCCATTCGATAGCCCCGTGTTTCAGGGCTCCTCTCCATTTTCTCCTCGGCACAAACTCCGTCCATACCAAACAAGTCCCATGCATATTGTGTCTCAGTAGTGCCAAATCCCGCTGCGTGTGTTGCAGTAGTGTGAGTCCCGATAATCATACTAGATCATTTTCCCCTAAGTGCAATACCAAGACATAAGGACCACCCCATGTCAGCAATATTGAAGTTATAAAAGGAAGCAAATTGCCCCACCTCATGCCGCTCTTTCACCACCACAACACCTCATGCCTGCAACTTGGAAGTCCCAGAGATCGTCCATAGACTTGCTTTTCTGCATATTTAGCTGCCCAGTGAATAAACATGTGTCCAACCAGCCATATTACCGCTTTAGCTTTCTCCGGGTCATGCACACAATCTGGAAGGATAAACAGATGCCAGTGTAGGACAAGGACCCCCCCAAAGAAAGTCCCCCACCTAAAAAGAACCCCCATGGCACAAAATGTCCTGTCTATGGAAAAGACTCCACCTCAGGTCATCACATATCACTCACAACATTTCAACCACCATCTTCCAATGCGCCTGATTTGGTCCCAGTCCCAACCTAAGTGAGGTGCCTTAGTAGCCGCACCAATCTGGAACAAATGAGTATCAAGATTACCTGCCTGCCTCCCAATATGCCTCAAAGCCATCCTCAAAACCGCCAACAACTGGAAAGCCTTAAGCTTCTTACCACTCTTGTGACAGAAAACACCCCCGCTCTTCTCTGTGCTCCCTGAAAGAGTTCCATTCCTGTACTGAACATGCTTCCCCCTCAACCCCTTGTCCAACCATATCCACTTCCCTCGTCCCAACCGATCAGTTTTTGACCGCTTCAACAAGATGCCCAAGCGCGCACCCTGCCTCCACACATCCCCCTTTTATATTCCACAATCTTTCCACACTCAACAACTCAGACACAGGGAAAGCCTCGAAAAACATCCATATCAAACACAAATGAAAAAATGCCACTTTGTACACATCCACACAACAAGTTGGCAAAACATACAAAAGTTGTACGACCAGGTCAAATGTATTAGCCTCACGCACCACCCTACCTGACCCTGATCATGCCCGACCCCAACCTTTCAGCATTCTCCCCAAAATGTCGTCCTTCACGGGGTCCCTGCCGAAAAACAACTTCCCATAAAAAGGCCCACATGCCAACTTGCCCCCAATCGTGGCAGGCGACAAACCCTTGTGAATCAGAAACATCACAAAATGCAACACTCGAGCTCCAAGCACTCCCTGTCCCTGCCACCCGAAACGCCCTCCAACAACCTCAAAGTCCTGAAATTCCAACAATGCTAGGCGATAACTCCTTAGAGTGGACATCTCAACCAGTCTCATGACCATCACACCCCACACTCCCAAATGTCTGCCGGGACCGCCGTCTTGTGCTCTGCGCCTGGTGCCACTGCGAACAAGACAGGGAATCTGCCATAGAATTGTTAACCCTAGGAATGTGCGCAGCCTTCAATATGATATTCAAAGTCAAACACCGCAGCATGAATCTTTGTAAAAAGGTGCAGCACCCTGAGATCCCTGGATCTCTGTCTGTTCACCAGATCAACCACTGTCAAATTGTCCACATGAAACATTATGTTCCTGTTTGCCACTTGTCACCCCACACGGCCAAAGCCACCAACAGTGGGAAGAATTCCAGGAATGCAATGCTCCTGCCCTGATTTAGCCATTGTGCTGGCCTGGGTTCAGCGCACCACCATCCATCCCAAAACCAGAAGCCCCTGCCGCATCCGAAAAAATCTGCACCTGCCATACGGTGTCCTCCTCCCAAAAAGGCATGGAAACCCCATTAAACTGTGTCAGGAAAAGCTCCCACAACCTGATGTCCTCCCTCAAACCTACCGTCAGCCGAATCCTGTGATGAGGAAGGGATGCTCCTGACATAGCCAGCCCCATGCGTCTGCAAAAAGTCCTACCTCCTGGACCACCCTGCATGTAAAGTTAAGGAAACCCATGAGCTGTTGTGCCACGCGCAATTCTATTTTCTGTCTCAACCGGATCTGCTGTAAAAATTGCATCATTTCTTCTACCTTTGCCGCAGGCAATCGTGCATGAATGCCACTGTGTCCAATTCAATGCCCAAAAAAGTCAGCATGCAGCTAGAGCCCTCTGCCTTTCCAGGGGCCGGGTGTATCCCAATCTCTAAAAACACTGTAAAGCCTTCCCACATGCACCAGAGTGTGGTGTACCCACAAAAAGGAAATCATCCAAATAGTGTGACACTGTCCGATGCCCACTCACCTGAACAGAAACCCACTGCAAAAAGGTACTCAAAGTCTTGAACAATGCAGAAGAAATTGCACACCTCATGGCAGCACTCTGTCTACGTAGATGGCCCCTCCCAACTGGATCCCCAACAAAGAGAAATCCTCAGGGTGAATAGGGGGCAGCAAAAAAGCTGCCTTGATGTCGCGCTTGGCCAACTCAGCGTCCCTGCACATCCACGTATGAGCCGGATGGCATCATCCACCGAGGAATGCACCACCCGGGTATCCTCCGATAAAATAAAATCATTAATCGATGCCCCCTCTGGCCATGACACATGGCGCATCAATCAGAAATCCCCTTTTGTCTTCTTGGGGACCACACCCAAAGGTGAAATCATCAGATCATCAATAGGCTACCCGTTAAAGGGGCCCGCAATTCTGCCCTCTGCTACCTCCTTGTTCAATTTTGTCACTACCATCTCAGGCATGGCGAATGCCGACTGCAAATTGTCTGCCCATCTCCTCGCCCATGGCCCTTGGTACCCTACCCGAAATCCCTGTCTGAAACCCCATTCCAATTTGCGCGCCATGTCCTTATCCGGGTACATGCGCAACCAGGGCAGTAACCTACCCAGCTTAATTGGAGTAGGCACCTTTCGGCCCAAGAGCGCCCTGCCCTCCTCTGCCCCTGGAAGATCTCCACTGCTCTGCCAGACTGGCCAGGGAAAACCATTGCGTGACGGGTGTCTCCCCCCACATTTGGAACATTCATGCTTGAATTTTCAGGGGTGTCTAGAGCAAAACCCCTTGTTGAAGTTCCAGCATGCTCCTAAGTTAAGCACTGGGGCTCTTTGTGCCTGACCTGCACCTCCTTGGGCAGGGCGCTGCTGAAAAGGTCTATATACCACTGGAAGGCCACTAGCTGTATGGGTGGACGCAGCAGACTGTGAAGAGGCCATTCACTGCATCCACAGCTCCGAGTCCACTTCCCCCCACGGTTTTTCAGGATTAACACTCACTCTGACCCTGAACTCTTCATTGTAGCTCAGCCATGCAAAACCCCCAAAATGCATTTGGGCCTTGCGAATAATGTTCATGTACTTAAACATGGCAATGGCCCTGTCCGCATATTTTCCACAGTAGATACTAGCATATATAAAAAATGCAGAGGTCCAATTATCCATAGTAATGGGGACCCTAGGCCTACGCGCTAGTTCCCATTCCTCTTCCTTAGAGCCTTCTTTGGCCTGAATATCTCTATGGAGGAGCCTAAATACATCAACATACTCATGCTTCCAGATACGTGCTTTCATCTTGTCTGCTACGTGAGACCCCAGTGGCATCGCTAGTCCCATATAGGGGAGCTGCTTCTTGTGGCTATTCCCCTCCTTAGCGTCACTTTCCTTGTCCCCACTCACTACAGTCTCCCCCACCTCTTCCTTGGGCGTGAAACCCTTCTCCCCCGCCTGGTCCTTGTCGCCTACAGTTACCACACCTGTACTAGGCGTGCCATGCACTGAGTCATCCCCCACACCAATAGATACTAGCATATATCAAAAATGCAGAGGTCCAATTATCCATAGTAATGGGGACCCTAGGCCTACGCGCTAGTTCCCATTCCTCTTCCTTAGAGCCTTCTTTGGCCTGAACATCTCTATGGAGGAGCCTAAATACATCAACATACTCATGCTTCCAGATACGTGCTTTCATCTTGTCTGATACGTGAGACCCCAGTGGCATCGCTAGTCCCATATAGGGGAGCTGCTTCTTGTGGCTATTCCCCTCCTTAGCGTTACTTTCCTTGTCCCCACTCACTACAGTCTCCCCCACCTCTTCCTTTGGCGTGAAACCCTTCTCCCCCGCCTGGTCCTTGTCGCCTACAGTTACCACACCTGTACTAGGCGTGCCATGCACTGAGTCATCCCCCACACCAATAGACATATATTGGGCCGCACCAGCCTTGCCTCTTCAGTCGCTCCACAGTGACCACCAGTCTCCCTTACCTTGTACTCCGTGGGCTCGAGTGCTGGCTTCTGACAAAGACTTGGGCCCGCAGCCGAACCATGTGCGACACCTCCTGGGCTTGTGTGCCAGTCTTTGATACCTGCTAAACAGGAAAAGAAGAGGGAGTTGCCCCGCTCCTGCACCCCGTTACCCTCCCAGGGTCGCCGCATACCTCTTTTTCACAAATCTCTCCTTCTTCCCATTCCTCCATGTCTTCTTCATAATGCAGCTCAACCACATCCTCCTCGCCCATCCACCACTCATCATTCTCACCCTCTGCATCTGCCACGTTACGCCCAAACTCCATCCTGTGGCCCCCATGGCGCATGCCATACGTGTGCTTTGTGCGCTCCAGTGGTGTAAAGAAAGGCAGCTGAAGACCCATCCATTGCTTCGGACCAATGTCCAGGGGCCGTGATGCACCCCGTTGGCTTCACCACCTTTCTGCCAACCTCTGCCATTGACTCCCCGTGTCGCACATGGCCATATGCACCCTGTGCGCCCGTCACGCTGCCTGCCCCACAGGCCGCACTAGCCTCCTGCTCCTTGCCATGCTCTTCAGCCAGGACCCATACCCAATTTCCCAGCCCCAAACTACGCCCCCTGGGTACCTCGCTGACACCTACAGACTTGCGCTTCACCCGCCTGGTTCTCCCCTCTGCCTTGCCCCTTTCCCTCAATAGCAGAGCCCACCGCTCCTCTGTCTCCACCACTAGCTTTCTCTGTTCCTGGATCCTGGCTTCAATATCCACTGCTGACCAGTCAGTGGATGGCTGCTGCTGGGTCACCTCCCCATCCTGTCCAACAACACCTGCTGTCAGCTGTTCCCCAGCATGCCTCAGTGCCATCTCCCTCCCACTGCCTTCAAGTGACCCCCTTCTGGCCCCCCCATCTTGATTCTGTGCCTTCTTGCCTTTGCCTTTTCCCTTGTCCCCACCCTGCCTCCCAGCTGTGCCTCTGCTTCCAGCCTTGGCAGGCTGGCCCACAAAAAAGTCCAGGGGCTGCTCCAAGCCCCAAAGCCCCCCGGGCGCCTGGCCCTCGTCCTGAGTTCCTCACCCTGCAGGTGGGCCCTGTGCACAGGGCCCTGCCAACTCCCGAGCTTCTCCTGACTCTGCCCCCACCTTTATTTGCTCCTTATCAGGCTCTCCCCGCACCCCTTCAGCTATTTTTTGCATCGGGGTGGACACCCTGTGACCCCGCCCCCCCCGGATCTCCATCTCGCCCCCCTGGATGGAAAGCAGTAGGCAGCAACTGCCACTGCTAGGCTGTGTGCAGCAGCGTGCGGCACGCTGTATCCCCACCCATACCTGGTCAAGTACACCAGGCCTGAGGAGGACGCTATGGCCGGCTTCACCGATTACGCAAAGCATGGCTTGTACGGCCGCTGTGTTGTGCCGCGGGCATATCAAAATTTTGCTACCTCTTTTCACTCATCCCCGCGGGATCGGCAACCTCAGTGCAGCGCGACAGGCTGTACAGAAGAGGCCGATCCCCACTCCAGCCCCTCCCTATAAGCAATCCCTTAGACCCTCCCCTTCTCTCCCCCCCAGCCTATCCCCTCTATGGCAGTCTCCTTCTGGCCCTGTCTCCACGGGACCCTACATTGTTTTAATAAAGGAAACATCGGTAGATCAATAGATGCAAAACGCAGTGGATGCAAAGGGAAACGGCAGAGGGAAAGAATAAATACGCCAACCTTGTGTTATGCTAGCAGCTACAGCTCGAACAGCAACCCACTCAAGCTTCCAGTCAGTCACACCATGCCACAAGAAAGCTTACGTATGTAACTACTTAAGACCACACGCTGCTAAGAACAGCAAACTAATGCCTGATCACTTGTCGATTCAGTGTCATACAAATTAATATAATAACCATGGTAATCCGATGTCACACGCTCCTTTTAATTTAGCATTTTCATGTTCTGTGCATCAATGAAGTGTAGCAGCAAGTCTCTGATTAAGGTGCAATGTCCTACTGAAAACAGCTTGTGTGTTTGGAATGCAGGAGGGCAAAGCTTAAAACACATAAGAACTGGATTAGGTTTCCTGGAGGAAGCAAGCAATTAGATAAAAGGAGAGGCCAATACAAAACAAGCCGATGGCCGCCATGAGCACCAAGCAAACACACAAGAAGGAAACACAAGTTAGCTCGTAGTGAAATGTATGGCCAAAAATGCAATTATCCATGTTATCGGCAAAAGTGCAATTATCCATGTAACCGCCAAAAGTGCAACTATCTATGTAACAGAACTGATGTCATGCAAAGCGTGCAACTACTGCCCAGTGAGATTGCACTGCCTACGAAACAAATAGAAAAAGTAGTCCAGAAATCATACGGAAAACATGGAGCCTAGTATGTTTTCAGTAGTTGGCCAGTGCGCTCAAGGAGGGCTAAACACCGGAAAAGGCATGACATATGCATGCCTTTCACTAATCAAATTAAGAGAATTTTAAAAGGAAACCCCACAAACCAGTCCAAGTGATGGGTGTGGTTACAATCCCATAAAGAGATAACAACAGGGACAGAGCGCTTTGCCACTCTACCATAAAAAGGGCTTACCTCTATTCTCTGAAGTGCTATTTTATAAAAGGTACTACATCCTTCCCCAATTTGACTAGCGCTGGACATGTTACAAACATATATTTATCACTGGTGCAGCAGGGTGCTTCATTTTAGTAAATTTTACCATCTTCTTCCACCTTAAGTATAATCTGAGGAGTGCATAAAACAAATTCTTCCTTCAGCATCAGATTTAACTGTGGAATAAAGAAAACGAAAGGATGCTTCCCTTATGTTTGCCTGCTCTTCCATTAGCAAGCATCTTTCCCATGGGAAGTGAAGGTTCTTTAAGCTCTTGTCATCAGCATTTATCAGCTCACAACACCAAATGGAAATGTAGATTTTTTTTTTAGTGGCTTTGGATCTCGTATTCTCTCTTCTTACTCCCAGTTCCGGCATGTGTTCCATATCTGAGTTGACCACCTGGAAACCAATTGCTAATGTGTATACCCCGAGATTGAACGTTTGATTATCCCTGTTAGGGCCTCACATGAAATTAGGTCCATTGCATCTCACAACTGCCCCCAATAGCGTATATCCACTTTAATATTTGGTAGAATTAACCGATCCTCTAATAAAACAGGAGTACCAGGAGGAACTCCAAATTTGTGCACACGTTTTATAATATTCAATGCCTAAATTTTTCCTCAAACTGTATCAGACGTCCAGGAAGGATTTCAGTACTTTCAACCCTACTCTTTTAAAGCTATCCTGCCCCACAGAGTCAAACATTGAATAGTCTGGTCTTGACAAGAGCATTCTACAGTTTCTAAATTGGAAAGAACTGGAAAGAGTAACTGTACATCTGGACAACGTCAAGTCTGGTCCAGATTGTGTGGGGAACATAGCATCCCAATAACGCACAGTCATGGATCAGCGTTAGGGAGGTATTTGCAGAATATATTGGACTGTATTGCTAAAACACGAGGCAAACTAGGCAAACTTACATGGACTTCTAAGGGAATCCAATGTAGTTGGAGGAAATTAAGACGGAAGCTCAAAAAAGGATGTGTGGCTTTCATCAATGTCAAGATGAAGTAGCATACTAAGGGGTATATTTATACTCTGCGCCAAATTTGCGTCACTTTTTTGGACGCAAATCCGGTGCAAACTTAACTCCATATTTATACTTTGGCGCTAGACCCATCTAGCATCACAGTTATGGAGTTTGCTTACTTTTTTTACCGCATCAACATGCCTTGACTTTAAGAAACTTGTGCCTTATTTAGCCTCCCATGCAAAACTGATGCACAGGAGGAGGAGGGCCTTAAATAATGGCACTATGCCTGATTAGCGCCATTATTTAACGCCTATGTCAGGGCAGGCGTTAGGGGACCTGTGGGCTTACTTCCATGGTCGGAGACCATGTAAGCAGTCCACAGGTGCCCTTCCCTGCACCCAGGGACACCCCCGCCATGTCACCCACCCCTGGAGGACATTCCTGGATGAGGGAACCCATCCAATTTGAGTCTAGGTAAGTTTTTCTTATTTTTTTTAAAGTGCCTTAGGGAGGCCTAACCTGGGCCCCCCTGCATGGCACTGTGCCCAATGGCCATGCCCAGGGGACAGAAGTCCCCTGGGCTTGGCCATTGGGCAGGGGGGCATGACTCCTGTCTTTGCTAAGACAGGTGTCATGTCCATGGGGGGGTTGTGTGTCAAAAAATGACGCTAGTCAGGTTAGAGTCAATATTTTTTTTACGCTAACCTGACTTGCACCATTCTTTGACCCACAACCCTCTTTTTCCCTACGCCTCCCCTGCCCAGTTAGCATCATTTATTTTGATGCTAACTGGGCCTTAGCGCCGGCTAGCATCAGTCCTTAAATATGATGCCCGGCTGGTGTCTAGGAATGGTGGTAGCCAGCGCAGGTTTGCATCAAAAAGTATCAGGGCCTAAAGTCCATATTTATACTTTTTTTTGTGCCGCATTTGCACAATTGTTTGATGCAAAAGCAGCAAAACGTACAAAATATAATTGTATTTTGTAAGTTTGCGCTGAAATTGCGTAAAAAATGATGCAAATGCGGTGCAAAAAAAGAATAAACATGGGCCTAAGGGCCACACTGAAACATAACTCAGGCATTATGCTTCCGGCTAGTGAACTGGATGAATTCACTTTCTCTCCTGCAGCCATTGCCAGATTGTTAATCAAAAACAGAATTAAAAGAGTGGTGGGGTGAAATAAATTAAACTTTTTAAATGTAACAACAACTAGCTATATTGAAAGTAACTTTAAAAAGCTTTACCTGCAAATTGAATAATTTCACACATACATGGTCCAAACACACCACTCCACACTTTCTTGGAAATAATGGACACCTACGTATTGTTTATACTCATATATCCTGCTGCAATTAAAACGATTATTTTTAACTACATTAGCTCAAATATATGATGAGGATCACATATCATCAGGAAATATCTTGGTTACAAGAATATTGTGGTACCGAGTATCGCAGGAAAACTGTCTTTTCTAAATATTTAATATATTCTTTAACATAGTTGAATATAATATCAGTTTAATATTATTGTGAACTTTTATTATTTTGTGTGTTGTAAGTTAATGTAATATTTTTAGTTGTGATTTTAGTAGTGCTATTATTTTTGCAAAAGTGCTGTTCTTGAATTTATTTTTATTTTTACTTTCTTGGTGGACTGTTAAATTTGTTGAGCAGTAGGGTGGGAAGATGTTTAAATATATATTTAAAACATTTTAAACATGTTTTACAATGGGTAAAATGGAATTGGTTAAATAATGAATCATATAAACATTTTTAAATCATAGTATTCAACATTGTAATTTCTTTAAAATTGGTTAAATATTAGTTATAGAAATGTTTTAATAAATTATTGATGTATTGTCTAACTAACATTTCAATTTTAATTGTATAATTATGTTGACGATTTTGAAAATATTTAATTTGCTGAATTTTTTTCCGTATCGTTTTACGTCTTTTGTGGATTCTTGGGATTGCGTGGGAAGTGTTTTATTGTATTTTTTAATTTTTTAATGACTAAATGACATCATCAAATATTTGCATACCAGAGATATGCATAAAAGCATGTTAAAATACCATACAATATAATAACAGTAATACAACAATTCCAAAATATGTGAGCTTGCACAAGATACTCAAAATCAATGCCATCAAACATATTAAATGTGATTCAATAAAACCTACTTTTCCTTGAGTAAACAGCGGATTTCAGGTAAGGGGCATGTCTTTGGCAAGCCTCCTCGATGCTTAACAGTTGCAAATATCAAAGGGCAGCCTTGCATTGAAGCAGGTGGTATTTTTATCAGCTTTACCAGAAACTGTTTAGTTAGAATTACATTCAGTGTACAAAAAAAAGAAAAAATGCTGCAAGGTTTGTTTAGAGATACCATTATGAAGTCGAACACCCTGGGGGTACACACTGCTAAACCCCAGAGGAAAGCTAAGTATGTGGTCAATTATTTCCACCCTAAAATGAAACAAAAGTGATGTTTCCAACCCTCCATTTCCCAAAATAAATGAAGATCCATACCGTCTTCTTCTTTCAAATTAAACTAATGATCCACAGTAGTTTTACTACTTTCAGTACTTTCACCTTTGGGTTCATATTTTTCCCGTCAAAAATATATTTCACGATCTTTATGTTCTCTTCATGTATTAGTGGTGGTGAGTAAAACAGCTCTGAGCAATGGAGATCTTTTGAAGATGGGTCACCATAAGCAATCCACGGAATAACAGCCCCCTTATCTTGTGCTCAACAGTCCTTAATAATGTCTCATTTCAGAGGTGTCCTACGATTTGTTCAAATTGAAAGCCATAGTAAAATAGGTGCCACTTAAATAAGGTATTCCAAATATGTCAAACCTAGTTCCCATGACAAATAAAATGCAAGCTGGTGGGTGGTGAGTGCAGCATTCCTCCTACAAAGGCAATTTTCCTTCAACTCCAAGGTGGAGCCCCAAACTCCTGCATTGTATCTTGCAATTGGGACACACAAAGCCCTTCATTATGAGTTTGGCGGTCCGACCATGGGACCGCGAAACTCGCAGGCAGGATGCCACCGCCATGGCAGTGGCATCCCCCGAGTGTATTACAATGCTCCCGCTGGGCTAACCAGTGGGAACATTGCAATGTGCGTTCCACTCCAGTCAGTCCAGCGGGTACAGTATCACAATATTGCACTTGGATCCCTTAAGAGAGCAGAGTGCTATAGCGTGGCACAGAGGGGTCAGTCCAGCACCCTTGGAATGCACACAATCTGCAAAGTAGACAGTGTGCATTCTGACTGTGCTGGGTTCGGGGACCCATGCCATGGGCAGGGCGGGCTCCCCGTTGCTCCCCACACTTGTTCACTGCCAGCCATTTCATATCGGGGAAAGTGCCTTGAAAAGGCTGGCAGAGAACAAGGTTGTAATCACAAAGGTGGCACTGAGTTCAGTGCCGCTCTGGCAGACTACAACCAAGACCGCTGTCAGCCTGTCAGGAACAATGTTCCCTGTTCGGATGGTGGTCCCCTGGCGGGTCCATCCGCCAGGGTCATAATGGGGTGGTCCGGCCTCCTGGAGTGGGGAGGTCTGACTGTCAATGCGAGTGTGACAGTCCTTGGACCACCACACTCGTAATAAGGCCCTAACACTTATATATAGATAGAAGGGATGTTAGGTCTGGTGACCAGAAGGACAAAAATAATTCAGGAGAGCACCTATCACCCTGTAGAGTTTTATGGTGCTACTAGAAGTATGGGAACACCATGGGACATATTTATACTCTGTTTGGGCTGGATTTGTGTCATTTTTTTTACGCAAATCCAACGCAAACTTAACTCCATATTTATAGTTTGACGCTAGACCCATCTAGCATAAAAAATATGGAGTTAACGTCATTTTAAGGAAGCGTGAACCACCTTGTGTCAATGAGATGCAAGGTAGACATTCCGTCCAAAAAATTACTCAAACCCCCTCTATCGCCATATTTATCCAACAGGGCAAAAATAACGCAAGGGTGGGAGGCAGATCCAAAAAATGACACTGACTCCGATTTGCATAAAATTTTAACACCTGGGTAAGGGCAGGCATTAAAATGAGACAAACACACCACTACTTAAGGAAAACACACACAAACAACATTACAGACCAACAGGACAACATGGAGGTGCTACTGATGCAGCTTGCAAGACAACGCCAAGCACAGGACCAGCGGCAGCAACCACCACCACCCCAACGCGGCCCACAAAGACAATGCAGCAGGCAGGACAGACTTTTCAGAAACAGGAAAACCCTCCATGGCCTCAAGGAACAGGACATCATTCAGAGCTATCGACTCAACTGGCAAGCGATACTGCAGCCGCTTCGCCATATTGAGCCACAACTAACAGCGAGCCTGCAGACACCACACAACATACCATCTGTGACCAAGCTGCAAGCTGTCCTGCATAGGTTGGCAAGTGGATCCTTCCAGACAACGGATGCCCTGGTCGCTGGATTATCACAGCCCTCATTCTTGGCTTTCCTGCCCAAGGTGTTAGATGCCATAATCTCCCTCACACCCCACCACATCAGCTTCCCCATTACCCAGCAGAAGCATCAGGAGATAAAACAGGGGTTTTATCAAATCCATGGCTTTCCGCATGTGTTCAGTGCAATTGACTGCCCCCATGTCCGGATCACCCCACCTGCAGCAACAGAGCACCTATTCAAGAACAGAAAGCAAACACATTCTATCAATGTGCAGGCCATAGTTGACCACCAGGGACTGCTCACAAACATCTTGGCCAAGTATCCTGGGAGTGTCTATGACTCCTTCATATTCCGGCACAGCAGGATCAATCAGCACTTCCAGGATGGACAATTTGGCAATGGCCTTCTTTTCGGTAAGTCAACAAACCTAGCAATATACACACAGCACACCAACCCTGTAGGACACACAAGACATACACCACTACATTGACACGTGGGCAGGGTGACACTGAGGTGTGACATTGGTAGTTATGTTGTACACACTGACACAGGGGATACACACCTCTGGACAACTGAGGGCTGTCACAAACATTAGCTGCCACTCTAGAGCACCAAGGGACCAATGTTAAATCCCGTAGTGACAATGACATGGCCGGCACTGTAAGTACAACTTGGAAGATGAAGTATTTACAATTACTTTAGGCCACATCATCAATCGGCCACCCTCCCAAGCAGTATGTAGCGTGGAAGGGGTGTGCAATGTCTGTTGCAGCAGGTCTAACACCATGAGACACATGGCATGATGATGCTGACTCAGATGTAGGTGACACAGAAATACTGAGGCAGTGCCAACATCAAATACCACTCCTGGGGTGCTGTTTGCAGGTTGCAAAAAGGAAGTGGACTGTGCTATGAACAAATATTGATGTGCCACCAAGGCAAACTGCACCCTCCTGCACACACTGAAAGAGCCAATTGTTCCTCAAAACAGCATATGAACAGGGAGATGGCACTTCCTGCACAGATACATCCACCTCCACAAGGCAGTAAGCCAGGTTCCCTGGAACAAGGTCAGTAGTGTAGGTGCACAGTTGCACATGAGCAACTGGAGGGGAACAACAAAGGGTTGTGAAACAAGTCACATGGGACAATTGTGCATTGTCAATACTGAGCAGCTCTGTGCTGTCCACTTATGGAGATGTGTTGTGCATTGTCACCTGCCCAATTCAAAGGGTCTCAGTGTCGCATTTCATCTGCAATGACACATGTCTAAATGGGTGGGATGTCCAAGCCATGTAGTGCAACCATATTACCACCACATCTGAACCCATTGTGTGTGTGGCTGTATCATGCCCCCTCCAGTGAAAGCACACTGATACATATGGTACACTACAGAACGCATGGTACATACATACTGACCAACAGTTAGGAAACCAAGGGCCAGATGTATCAAGCGTTTTTGCATTCGCAAACGGTGCGAATGGCCGTTTGTGAATGCAAAAATGCCTTTTCCGATGAATAAAAGGCGTTCGAGTGCGAAAATTAGAAATCGCAAAAATAGCAATTTTTTCTGAATGAGACATGAATTAGCATGTCGCGAATCGCTATTTCTGAACTGCAAATTGCAACATCAATTAGCGAATCGCAGATGGCGATCACCTAAATCTTGACGCTATTTGTGATATGCAGATTGCGACACGCAAAAATGGATTCGCAATGCAATGCATCAAAAAAATCACAATTCGCGATTATTCGCAGAATGGCCGTTTGCACATGCAATTTACCACAAACTGCAACCAGGTAGTAACCAGGTGCAACCTATTTAACGATGCCCAGAATGCCTCAGCTCGTCTTCCACAATGGCTGCACTCTACGTCATGGTGAGGAGAAGGAGGATCTTGGCAGGGTTGAGGAGAGGGAGGAGGAGACAGGAGCACTAATTTAGAGTGTGCATTACCCTTTTTGACCACACTGAGGGTGACATTTATGAGAAGTACAGGTTAAGGTCAACCATGATACTTGACCTGATAGCTGAGCTACAACCCATCCTGCAGAGCACAACACACAGGACCAATAGCATACCCACCCATGTGCAGGTATTATGCTCCCTGCACCTACTAGCCTCAGGGAGCTATCAAGGGGTCATATCAGCAGCTGGAGGGTTATCACAGAGTGCCATCTCTAGATTTTTCAACACATTTCTCAGTGCCATGCTGAGCAGAATACAACTGTACATAAGATTCCCCAACACCCCACAGCATTACAACTAACTAAAATTAATTTCTACCAGATAGCACAGTTCCCACATGTCCTAGGTGCCATCGATGGGACACATGTAGCAATCGGTCCACCATCGTCCAGCGAGTATGTGTATTGCAACCGTAAAAACAATCATTCTGTGAACATACAGGTGATATGCAATGCCTCCTACATCATTACCGATCTCGTGGCCAGATGCCCAGGGAGCACACATGACTCCTACATCTTTCGCCACAGCGGGATACGCACAGGACTGCTAGTTGGGGAGTTTGGTGAAGGATATCTACTAGGTGATTTGATAGTTTAGAATAATGCATTGATAAGCGTAACGTATGACATCACACGTACTCATTTTACTCTCTGTGTATTCAGGAGACAGTGCCTACGCTGTGCACACCTATATGCTTACGCCCTACCTGAGCCCTGCAACTCCAGCAGAGAGGAGGTACAATGCTGCACATAGAGCAGCCCGCAATGTGGTGGAGCGCACTTTTGGGCTGCTGAAGAGCAGCTCCGGGGGCATCCATAAGAGTGGAGGTGCACTACAGTCCAGCCCTGAGACGACATGCAAAATTGGGGCCACACGTGCTATCTTGCACAACATAACAACCACCAGCGGCATACCAGTGGAACTCACGGAGCCTGACTCAGATGAGGATGATGATCCCTTACCACCCCTTCAACCAGCAGACAGGACCAGTGCAGCACAGAGCAGGCAAAGACTTCCTGACATCACGTGCAACCATTTTTGATGTAAGTAATGACGACTCCACTTAAATTAAATGTATTTCTGTACTTAGCATCTTTATTACCTTGACTTGAGGTAACCAATGTGTCAATAGAACATAGCTATTCACAATAGGCAGAACAATTAAGAGTGTCACACTATTAGCATCATAGCATAACTGTATTGCTAAATGTTTAGGTAGTCCCCTGTAGCCCTCAACATCACTTCTTACATCCACGCACTCCACTTGAGTGCTCAGTGTCCTCGCTGGCACCTCTTGAAGCAGGTTCACATGCAGTACTGCGTCTGGCACTGCGATGCCTTAGATCAATCACAGGGACTGTCAGACTGCTGAGGCTATTGGACTCCTCACTGTCCCCAACACCCAGTTCCCTGTTTGTGGCACCGCATGCTGTTTGCATTGCATCCAGTAAGTTGGTTATTTGCACCAATCCCAGTGCAATGTCCCAACTGCAATGTGCCATCTCCACCTGTGTGGCAACGGCATGCCGTGATATCAGGGCTAGTGAACTTGAGAGACGATTGATGGATCTACAGAAGCCATCAAACCTTCCCAAATATTGGTGATGGCACTTGCGCTGGCTGACGCGCTCCTGTTGTATCTCAGTGCAGAGTTCCCCAATGGCCTGTGTCAACTCCTTGGTGTTTTCAGCTGCTGTTTGCTGTCCCTCAATCAGAGTCTCCAACTTCTTGTGTAGTAACCCCATATTGCAGTTTGTGAGACGCAAACTGTCTATGCAGTGACTTCAATTGTTTGCATTGCAGGCGCTGCACCTTCAGCATGGAAGCTTCAAGTCCGCCAAAGATTGATGGGCCCACTCCTTCATCTATGCACTGTCTGCCTGCATCGTGGCGCCTCCTGAGGGGAGTTGACTGACGCTGGTGCTGGTGCTGGCACTGGGACAGCTGTCTTCCTGTGGGACTAGCCTCTGGTGGTGGTGTGGGTTCGTGTTCTGGCATCTCATCTAAGTCCAGGTTACACTCTGGCAGTGGTAACACCCTTGTCCTGCGTCTAGTCAGAACAATACTGTAGGACTCACTGGTATTTGAGTCAAACTGTTGCTGTGTTTCTGTGTCCCCCACTTTTTCATATCCTGCAGCAGCAGGGACTAGGTCATCTGCAAGGACAATGTGCAGCATGTCAGTTCTAGCATTTTACACAGATTTCTGCAGTGTTGCTTTAAATGTACAATTAAATTGTGTCACCATAAGTCGTTTGTGGTGTTCCTCTATGTGGCTGACCACTATCTTGCTATTTATGTTGTGTTTTCACCTTAGGGTTGTGTGCTAGCACTCCCATAAGGCACAGTTGTGTTGTATGTAAGATGTGACATGTACTACTTTTCAATGTGCATCAAGCTATTATCTATTTCCTAAGGGGCATTTGTACATGCACATGTGGGGATACACATAGTTACTGGCCTTACCTTTGCTGGTGCTGGGTGTCCCTGAGGTGTCAATGTCAGTAACACCACTGACAGCTTCTGGAAGCAATGTGGACTCCACCAGGTCTTCCATAGGGGTGGACGGTGTCTGGGTGGATGGTTCGCCTCCGGTGCTCCTTGCCTCCTTTAGCTTGACGCCACCCTCTCTTTGGCACAGGACTGCAAGTTGTACCATTGCTTGCGTATCTCCTCCACAGAGTGCTGCGCAACATCCACTGTGCATATTTTTGTCTGGATGTCAGACCAGAGTTTCTGCTTCTCGCCCTCAATGAGCACCTCCAATTCTTGCTCACTGAATTTGAGCTTCCTCTTCCTGTCTCCCTTCTTCTTCCCATTTCCAGCATTGGCCATGTTGCTGTTTGGTCCTGGCTTACTCACACTGCTGACTCCCTAGTGCTGGGTTGTGTCTCTCTCCCTTTTCCTGTGGGTGTGGCTCCTGGAAACATCATGGGTTGACTCACTTCCTGGTTGTGATGTCATCAGGATGTTCCAGTTTCCCATTTTCGCTATTTGTGATTTTAAATTACCAAATCTCAAATTTTTTTGCAATTCGGTATTTGAATCTCGCAAATTGCGTTTGCGAATTTTAAGAAATCGCTATTAGCAATTTTCTATTTTGATACATCGTTTTTTGCATTTCTTAAATTGTGATTTCTTAAAAATCGCAATTTGAGAATCGCTAACTGGAATCTTGATACATCTGGCCCCAAATCATATATCCCAGGTCCATGAGCCAAACACAAGTTGTCATGTCCATCCTGAAGTCCAGATTCAGGTGCGTGGACATCACAGGAGGCAGCCTCCTATATGCCCCACATGTTGTGTGTAAAATTATACTGACCGGTGCTATCCTGCACAACATTTGTGTGAGGATGAACATCCCATTATATGAGCCGGACCAAGAACTGCCTGAGGAGGAGGAGGAGGAGGATGGTGGCAGGGAAAATGAGGAGGAACAGCAGAACACAGCTGCAGGAATGTGCTTAATAGCCTGCAGGAATCACTTAATAGTCATCCTACACACCTTGTTAAGATATGTAAATAAACACCTTACTTGATCACACAATCCTGCTCTGATGTCTTCATTCTCCATCACATGTACCTTAGGAATGTGAGTATTACCTCATGGAGCATGTCACAAATAGAAATCTGACAACTTCTGATGCAACATCACATGTGATGCGTAAGATTGTACAACAACCATCACATACATAACAAATAGACTCTTTACTTGAATGCCACAAATGAAGGACCCAATCAATGGACCACAACATATAGTTGCAGAGATTGCATCTTCACCTGCACCCTAACCACCAAGCACTGACACAGACCGGCAGACAACCACCTCAGCTGCATCCTGCTCAACACCTGCTCCGTCCATAAACATGCAATCAAACTCTGGGACCTACTGTCCTCATCATCACCTGACGTCGCATTCCTCACCAAAACCTGAATGAACACGGTCTCGGAACCAGACATAGCCATAGCCATACCTGAAGGCTTCAAGATCACTAGAAGAGACTGCACCAACAAACCAGGAGGAGGGATCGCCGTAATCCACAAAAGCACCATCAGAGTCTCCACCAACTCCCACGACACCCTCAACTCCGCCGAGCACCTCCATTTCAAAATCCACATCAACGACAACACCACCCACAGAGGAACACTGGTCTACAGACCTCCGGGCCCCTGACCTCACTTCTGCGACGCAATCACCGACATCATCAGCGCCCAAGCCCTCGCCTCAACCAACTACATCCTCCTCAGTGACCTGAACTTCCATCTAGAAAACAACGACATCAACACCACCAACCTACTCAACCACCTCGCCAACCTCGGCCTTAAGCAACTTGTCACGTCGCCCACCCACACCACAGGACACACACTCGATCCCATCTTCTCATCCAGCAACCACATCTCCTTCAGCCACACAACCGAACTCCACTGGACCGACCACCGCTGCATCCATTTCTCCTTCCAGATGCCGGTCGATCACCACCTCACCACTCAACCCCCCCGACGCTACTGGAACAGAATCCCAACAGAACAGCTGATCTCCACTCTCACCCAGGCACTTCGTCCTAGGATACGGGGCCCCAACGCAGCCGCCACCAACCTACATCAATGGATAGACAACTGCGCCAACACCCTCGCGCCACTCAAACAACCCTCGGACATCCACCACAGATCCAAGGCCAGCTGGTTCACCCCCGACCTACAGGCCTCCAAACGGGAATGCCGAAGAATGGAGAAGACCTGGCGCCGTGAACCTACAGAATCCAACCACACCGCCCTCAAGACTGCCATCCACAAACATCACGAGCTGATCCGCACCACCAAAAGAGCCTACTACAAAAGCCGCATAGACACCAACGCTCACAACAATAGAGAGCTCTTCGGCATCATTAAAGAAGTTTCCAATCCCAAGCCCTGGTCCAACGTACCCACACCATCACAGGAACTCTGCAACTCCCTTGCCACCCATTTCCTGTGAAAGATCGAAGACATCCACAACAGCTTCAAACCCCAGACCCACCAGCGAACCATAGACAACCACGAACCTAACACACCAAGCAACACCAACGTCCTGTGCGCCTGGACCCACGTCAACAATGAAGACACCATCAACACCATGGCCTCCATCCACTCCGGCTCCCCCTAGGACCCCTGCCCGCACCAGATCTTCAACAAAGCCAGCGACATCATCGCCCCCACTTCTGCGCCATCATCAACAGCTCCTTCGAAACACTTTCCCGGAGAGCTGGAAACACGCCGAGGTCAACGCCCTGTTGAAGAAGCCCAAATCGGACCCAGATGACCACAAGAACTACCGGCCCATCTCCCTCCTCCCCTTCCCAGCGAAGGTCACTGAGAAAATCGTGAACAGCCAACTATCCCGCTTCCTGGAAGACAGCAAAGCGCTCAATACCTCCCATATCCGATTTCGCAAGAACCACAGCACTGAGACCGCAGTCATTTCTGCTATTGATGACATTAGAATCATGCTCCATGAAGGCGAAACCACTGCGCTCAACCTCCTGGACCTCTCAGCAGCCTTTGACGACCGTTTGTTACCACACCCCTTGAACACGCCTCCACAACACCGGGATCCATGGCATGGCTCTCGACTGGATCTCCTCATTCCTCTCCAGCAGAACCCAGAGAGTCCGCCTACCGCCGTACCTGACAGAACCATCCAAGACCATCTGTGGCGTCCCCCAGGGATCCTCCCTCAGCCCAACTCTTTTTAACGTCTACATGGCTCCTCTGACCAACGTCGCACGATCCCCCCACATCAACATAGTATTCTACGCAGACGACACCCAGATAATCATCTCCCTCACAAAAGACCCTACAACCGCAAGAAACAACCTCCACAATGGACTTCGCGACATCGCCAACTGGATGGAATCAAGCCGCCTCAAGTTAAACACAGACAAAACAGAGATCCTCATCTTCGGCAGCAACCCCTCCGCTTGGAACGACTCCTGGTGGCCTACCTCCCTTGGAGCCCCACCCACACCCACCACTCAAGCACAAAACCAGGGATTCATCTTGGACTCTGCACTCAGCTTGAATCAGCAAGTCTCATGCTCGACGTCCCATGCCACGACCATCATCTCTGCCCACCTCAGAGAACTACACTGGCTACCAGTATCAAAGAGGATTACCTTCAAACTCATCACCCACGCACACAAAGCCCTCCACAACACAGGTCCGAACTACCTCAACAACAGACTCACCTTCCACACCCCCACCCGCCAGCTCCGCTCCGCCAGCCTCGCCCTCGCCTCTGCCCCGGCATTCGCGGCACCACCGCCGGAGGAAGATCCTTCTATCACCTCGCCGCCAAGACCTGGAACTCCCTACCGCTCCACCTACGCCAGACCCAGGACCTCCTGACTTTCAGGAAAAGCCTCAAGACATGGCTATTCGACCAGCAGCTTCCCCCCGTGCCTTGAGACCCTTACGGGTGAGTAGCGAGCTTTATAAATTACCTTGATTGATTGATTGATAAGTCACATCCACATTGCCAACATGTTCAACTGTATCACACGACACACAACTATGACATCTCCAATTACAAGGTAAACAAGGGCCCCATACATGAGGCAGTGGATGGGAAATATCAGAAGTACAGGGATGTATGAACAGACCCCTGACATTACTAAGTGTGACACTTGTAATGTCTGCAAGGAGCTTGTGTGATAAAGGGGGCATCATTTGTGACAATAGGTAGCATGATTGTCCCAGGTATGACAAGCAATGTTCACAACATTTGCCCTGCGCAGTCCATCCCTGGAAATCAGTCCTGTCACTGCCATGGAGCCCAATCCTGACACAGGGTACACATGCCCACACACTTGGACTGGACACTTCTGTGGAATGCACATCTGAAATAATGTGAACACATGCAGCCAGGGCAGCAGGTCCACCACAGGAACACAAGTAACATAGCTAATTGTAATGAGTCAAACTGACGTGTATCAAGCATTTTATGGGTGGAATTTAGGCACAGTGTGTAGAACACAGTATGTACCAAACCTGTACACATGTCAGACATTTGTGTAGTCCACACAACAGTCACCATGAACTCATAACCAACAGTTAGAGACAGATGAGGGGTAACATATCGTACATAGCACTCATCAGCCATCATCAATAATGCCTGAGTTGTGTTTGTCGTCTGAAATGTAATGTCCTCTAAGTCAAACAACTACACACATCACATGAGTCAACACATTTCACAAACACATACCATGACTGTTGTAGATCACTGACTGCCATCAAATGTGGATACGCAGTTGGCACGCATTCATACATATGCATGACATCCAAAGTATTGCATGCCGTTCATTCAGAAACACACACACCATTGTAACAGCCCATACACACCCACAAAGGTGCACCTTCTACCACATGTGGCCATATACAATATTACACACTGCAGCCCATACCATCCCATTTGTATGTTGATAAAGGGTACATCCATGGTAAATAAAACAAAATCACGCAATCACAGATAGAGTAAAAAAAGTTGACACTAATGCTTTGAAAAGAATGCAAACGCAAACACGAGCCCTTAGTGTGAATTCCACCCTCGTACTACACTCATGTGGATATCCTGTGAAATCAAAGTCTACAGGTAATGTGTCGTATATTGTCGCACATGTAGGTAATTCGTCAAAAATAGTCACGCAAACATCTTATGCATCAAACAAATACACACATGACATAAAACGTGTCGCAAGTGGACAGGAAGTGATTTAATAGGAAATACTGTTTACAGGCATGCTACAGTGGGTGTACTTTCACTTTCACTTTAAAGTCTGTCCATTTGTTGACTGTGTGGCGGTATCTTGGTGTTGCTGGTGTGTTGTAGGCGATTATTGTATCTTGTAGTGTCTCTCTGGTTGTGTCAGTTGTGAAATCTGATTGTTACTTGTACCAGTGTCTGTGATTTTGTGTAGTTTGCTGTATTTCACTTTGTACTTGTACTGTGGGGTGTCTGTCTGGGTATTAGATTAGTTGGGTTAGTTGGGGTTCATAAGTTTGGGCTGTAAGTTTCCTTTATTGTCATTTAATTTTATTACTATTTACTGTTTGAAATTGTGGTTGAGGGACATGTCAGAAAGGCCGAGGCTGACGGATGGGGGAGGAGGGGCTTGGGGGCTTCATGTGGCTGGTGTGCCACTTCCTACCTATGATGCTCGAGATGGGTGATACCGTAGTATCAGATGGAGGCGAGACGGCTGCAGTAGGGAAGGTGCTCCACCACCTGAAGAGGGTTACCATACCAGCCGTAATGAGCACCAGCTAAAGCATCGCTGGGGTGACCTGGTGGCCAGAGAGCAGGATCTGCTGGACCACCTGAGTGTGGTGATCGGTGCCCTGTTGGTGAGTATCCTATTGACATATGTGTACAGTTGAATGCTCCTGAGTGACAGTAGCAGATGTGTTGGTGTTCTGCATGAAATGCTTGTGGACAGGTTGAATGCAACCAGAACAAAGTGTTACTGTCCCAGTACTGAGATGGAGTCCACATGTCTATTCATGTTAACAATGCATGTCAGAGGTTTGTTGAGTCATGTATGACTATCACTTAGTCACACATTTCAGGGGCCATGGCAACACCTGTGACCCTGCATTTCTGTCAATGATGATAAGGTAATACACCAGCAGCATACCATATTTCACTGGATCCTGACAGCAAAGTGGGCAATCCATGTTAAGTACTACATTGTCATCATTACACACACATGATCCCTGCCATTATGATGGCAAAGGGGGCATACCCGCCTTAAGGACACTGGCAATGGAACATTTGTTCCCAACATACCACTGTGCCACATCAGTCATGGACCACTGAACGCATGATAATTGCAGACTAAAAATTGAGCCCCATGTCCATCAAACAGTTACTCAATGTGCCTTGATGCACATGCCACAATACCTGAGTCACTTGTATTGCAGTGCACCAGGAGAGTGCCATAGACTTATCCACCAAATACAAATCATGCCATGGAGTACCATCTTAAATGGATTGGCCACATATGTTTTTTTAGGGTATAGCACCACATGAGTCTTAGGCCCAGTGCATGTGTGCAGGTGAGTGGCTCTCAATCATTGGAATGTCAGTGTCAATGTGAGTTTGCAGTGGTATGTCTGTTTTAATGTCTTCAAGCAGGATCACTAGCTCACTCATCTAAAATGTTATACACTGTGATATGTTGTCCACTCGTAGTGACAGTGATATGACATTGAGCATATTTTTCCATCCATGTCTTACAAGTGGACCTGCCCCCTACGCCATTGGAGAAGAGGCAAGATTTCAGGACTCAGATGTATCCAGTAAGTGTGATATTGTCTGTACCGTGTAGTGATTGCAGCTGTTGTGTGAGTGACTCTTGTGTGTTTGTTGTACTCAATGCTAGATATGATGAGCTGGCACATGATCAGATATCAAAGTAGGCTAGATGGTGACATTGTGTCTCATGCAAGGGTTATCCATTCACAAGCAGAGAGCCATATCTTGGGAGTCTTGTGCTGCGCAATAGGCAGCAACGTGTGAACAAGGTGATTAGTAGCCACATGTAGGCCAACATGTGACTTGGAAGTGCACCACTGTCAGTATATTGGTACTGGGTCATACCGTCATTCTCACAATACAGTGATGCACCAGTTTTCCACAAAAATGGTGCATCCCTGTATTGTAATGTAGATGTAGGACTGGGTGGGTAACTGTCCCCCAGCATGGTGCACCATAAGTTGAACTCCATTTACGTGACACTTATGTGGCATGTAAAAGGCGTGCATGCAGGTTAAAGCCAGATGTGTGCTGGCATCAATGTAGGTTTTTAGGGAATTGTGTTGGCGGATCAGGTGTTGATGGGTGTCCACACATGGACACATGAATCTAGATGTGAATGTCCTATGGATACCTGCTTCCTAGGTGGTGCCCTCCTCACATGTGGTCCACTCCCTAACTCCGTGTATAAGTGGACATGTCTTCGTGGTTGACCTCGACAGTTGTGATGATGGATTGCATGCCCATCCCCCCTGAGGCACAGGGGTAGGGGAACAACATATATGTAGGTAGATGTGATGGTCACAGTGTAGATGAAAGTCATCTCAATCAGGCTTGCATGGGTCCCAATCAACACTGACCCCTTATGATTAGCAACTGCATACCATACTCCCAATGCCATCTACTAGTTACTGGTATTGTGTGGTTTAAAGTTGACTCAGGTGATGAAGATTAGTAGGCCTGGCTTGTTGCTTCCTTTGCATTGTGACACAGTGCACTAAATCAATTCACAGATTAGTTTTTGTGGTTCCAACTCTAGTTGTGCATTGCTTTGGTGTCAATGACATGATGGGTAGGCAGCGTTGCCGTTACCTTCATCAGGTACATTGTAATATCTGGAATGTGATTCGGAGTGCATGTGAAAATCGAGGCAGAGTATTAGAGTATCATCTGTACATACATCACACAATGGTGACACTGATGGGTGCCTGTCTCAATTTAACAGCTGCCAGCATGGACAGTGCGGAACTCAGGGCGTTCCAGAAGAGGGCAGTACGTTATCGCCACATATTGCATGTGGAGTCTAGGTACCGCAGGATGTCACAATGCTATCAAAAGGAGCGAGCCACTGGGGAATGGTGGGCATTCAGCCAGGGGGGACTGGCACTGCCCACAAAGAGTGGACCAAGCACCACAGCTATACAGTGGGCCACAGCCGCCACTGTCACTTCTGTCCCATCTGCAACACTCTCTACATCGGCACCACAGCCCACCATGCCTGCTGCAATGGACATGTCAGCAATAAAGGACCTACAGAGGGACATGAAACAGGTCCTCAAGAAGCTGGACAGCCTAAAGAAGGAGGTGGACCGCAACACAAAAAGACTGAAGGCCATCAAGAGAACACTCAAGAGGACCAGCCATTGAAGTGATGCCTCGCGTTCACCCCAAGTTCAGTCCCCTTCCTCCTCAGTCCTTATCATATTTTGTAGTGGGCTTTAGGGGGTTAGTGATAGGTTAGATTAGGTTAGTTGTTTAGAAAGGATAAGTAGGTTGGGAGGGGTGGGTTTTCATATTAATACGTGTTAGTTTGTGGGTGGGCGGGTTGGTTTTTAGGACTGTTGTGTTGGGGTATTTGTGTTTAAAAAGTTTTTTTATAAAATATACAAAAAAACATATATTTGTTTCGGATTAGATAGTATATGTTTAGATTAGCATACAGTATGTTGACCTGCATGTGTCTCGTGATGTAAGTGGGGTGGAGGGCCAATGTTTACAGTGTGTTGTTAAATGTGGTAAGTAGGCTTAGCATAGGGTAGTTGTGCCTGCAGCCTGAAGATCATGTCAACACTGCTAAACTGAGCAGTGCCAATTTCAGATGAGGTCAAGTATAAGTATTTCACACCAATTGCCTTCACTGGTACTCCCAGCTGACGTTTGGCCCAAGCACTCGTACACATCCATTCCTGCTGTATGTAGTGGGTGAGGCATACATGTTGTTAGAAATGGGGTTTCTGGTTGGCTAGGGTATGCAGCTCAGCCAGGCAGAACCTACCCACTCTAGTCAGGGCTTGGGAGTTACACGTCCAAGATAACCCCTGCTCACCCCCTTGGTAGCTTGGCACGAGCAGTGAAGCCTAACCTGGAGGCAATGTGTAAAGCATTTGCACAACACACAACACACGTGACGCAAAATGTACACCACAAAGTAAACACAACACTGACCTATGTAAAAATTATCTGTATTGCACAAAACATAATTAGACCAACATTACATGTAAGTAATACCCTGCTACCTTAGCAGTTATCAGAATGTTACACAAGTTACTAATACTCTGCAGGAATATGCAATTGTCACATTAGAACACGTAAGTACTCAGGATTCTGCAACATAAGCAGAAGTCAGGAATTATAGTAAAAAGGTATATGCACTTGTCATGAACAATTCCTAAATACCCATAAAAGGAACGTTAGAGAATATACCACAAGTCCTATACATATATATCAGCTAGACATGCCTAGAAAAGGAACAGTAGCACATATATGTATCACCAGTAAACAGGTAGGGAATACCAAACATCTGTAAGTTTGTATTAGGCTCCTAGAGCCTAGATTTTCTAAAGAGTACCTGCTTGCTGGTGGAAAAGGCACTTCCAGTGCCTAGAGATGAACACGGGGGCCCCCGGCGCTCCTGGGCGCACCACAGGGGCCACACGATGTCTGTGGGTGAGGGGGGCGATCAGCGCCCTCTCTCTGGTGTGTAGAACGGGCCCCTCTGGGGTCCTGTGATCCTGGTGGGGCCCCCTGGAACTCGGATGGCCTTCTCCCAAGAGGGGGGGGCCCAAAGCCACCAGAGTCGAGTGGTGGGGGCGACTGCGCCCCTAGCGCAGTGACCGGGGGGCAAGGGAACTCCCTTCCCTCCCCGCGTCCTGCTCAGGGGGGAGGCAGCCGCCTTTGTCCACGGTGCGGCTGCCGGAGAGAAGAGGGAGAGGAGCCGGGGCCTCCAATGAGGCTTCCGACCGGCTCCCTGAGGCGGCCGCACCCGATCTGGTGCACGCGCAGCGGTTAAGCCAGACCTGGGCTTCTCCGTAGGGCAAGCACCAAGGATGGTGCCTGTCTGTGCCCCGGGGGCGCGTCAGACAGCGCGCTTCGCCCCGGGGGCACGGTTGGAGCATACTCGCTCCGGTCCTAGTCTTTTGTTGGTGCCCCCGGGGCACAGAGAACAGTGCAATCCTCACGCTGATTACAAATATGACCACCCGGGTCGCGGCGGTGATTCGGGGAATAAATCAAGCGCTGAGGGGAGTTTTGAGTCCCGGGCTGCGGCGGTGTCCTGGGGCAGAGGCAAAGCGCTTTTAGAGCGCTCAGGGCAAAATTAAAGCCCGTACTGCGGCAGTATGATTTCCCAGCTACTTCAAGAGAAAAGCGATTTTCCAAAGCACTAACAAAACGCTGAAGAGATCGGTGCAGGGGTCAGGGGCACAGCAATCAGGAGTCAAAGGAAGCACAGGGCTAGAGGGCCCAACTACAGACCAGCACAAGGGATGCAGATGGTGGCAGTTCCTCCTAGTGACCAGGCAGGTCACAGGTCAGCACTACAGCAGCAGTCCAAGGTGGGTTCCTGGTGAGTCCATACATCAGCGTTCTGTGTCCAGTTTCCAGTTCCAAGAATGTTCAAATTGTGGGGAAAATTCCCCAGTACTTATAGTCAGTTTTTACAGTGTTTCACAATGGTAGGGAGAGGAGGTTCCAGCCAGGTATAACTGGTTCTGGGAGTGTCCCCTCTCGCCTTTCAGCACAGGCTCCAAACATCAGAGGGGAGTTAACGACCCTATTGTATGAGGCCAGGGCACAGTCTTTACAAATGCAGGTGTGCCCCGCCTCTCCCTTCTCTCAGCCCAGGAAGGCTCTAAAATATGTAGATGCACCTCTGTGTCACCTCCACCCTCCCTGTGTTCAGGCTGTCTGAGAAGTATGCACAAAGCCCCAACTGTCAGTCTGCCCAGACGTTAATTGGAGACAAGCTGCAAAACACCAAAGTTATAAGCACAGATAAATGCAAACTTTCTAGAAGTGGAATTTCTGTGATAGTAATAAAAAATACACCTACAGCAGTAAGCAGCATTTCTTATCACTGTCACAACCATACCAAACATGCCTACGCTACCCCTCATAAATCAGACAATACCCCTTACACATAAGGCGGGGCATCTCCAATGCAATCATAAGAGAGGGCAGCACTCACAGCAGTGAGACACCAGTTAGGCTGTTTGTCACTACCAGGACAGGCCACGCAACATGGCACATGTCCTGCCTTCTACATACATGGCACTCTGCCCAGAGGGCTAGGTAGGGCGTACCTTAGGGGTGAATTACATGTAGAAGAGGGGAGTTCTGGGCCTGGCAAGTAAATTTAGATGCCAGGTCCCTGTGGCAGGAAACTGCGCACACAGGCTCTGCGCTAGCAGGCCTTAGATAGGTTTGACAGGCTACTTCAGTGGGTGGCGCAAGCAGTGCTGCCGGCCCACTAGTAGCATTTAATTTACAGGCCCTGGGTATAGGGATACCACTTTACAAGGGACTTACAGGTAAATTAAATATGCCAATCAGGTAGAATCCAATCATACCAAATTTGTAAGAGAGAGCACATGCACTTTAGCACTGGTTAGCAGTGGAAAAAGAGCTCAGAGACAAAACGTCAGCCAACAAAGGTCAGAAAAATGAGGAGGCAAAAGCAAAAATTCCGGGGAATGACCCTGTAAAAGGGCCAGGTCCAACACATGTGTTAAATAAATTTCACATACACAGTGACTTGCTCGTAGGGGATGTGTAAAGCATTGACTTTCATCATGTAGGTACCTTGTGTGTAGATATGTGCCACCAATATTTCTGCACTCTTGTACTGGCAATCTGTGACTATAGACATGTTACACGCATCACAAATCAACAGCAAGGTAGATGTGTCACATTACACAGAGAAAATTTAGCTGTGTAGGTGCTGTTTATTTCAAAGTGCTGTTGTGCAATATTTATATTATCCAGGTCCGTGATCCTGTTAGTGAAAACCATTCTATTGTGAAACAACACAAGTCCAGGGTTGAGGGACATGTCATTGGACATCCTGGGGTGAAGTGTCGTTCAGTGCAGGGGAACATAAACTGCCAATGGAGTGGTGAGAGACAACTGCAGTCCATAGTGGAAAGGTTAACAGTGTGTCGGTGAAGAGTGCATGTCACCAACTGTAGTAACACTGGCATGATGTCATGCACAGGACAAAGGGGAATCACTGCCCATGTGGCATGGGCTGGTGCTACCGGGTACTCCTACTGGTGAAGATGATCTGTTCCACATCTTCATCCTCTGATGTGTGTGTTGTTTCCTCTGCCCTTGGTATTGGTGGTAGGTTAGAGGGGGCCACACACACTTCAGTGGTTGGAGAAGTAGACACCAATTCCCAGCAGCTGCCATCTGTGAAACTACATGTGGCATCACTGCAGCATGGAGGAGCTGCTGATTATTGAGTATGGCAGCAACATCCCTGTGGTAGGCAGCCATGTCTGCCCTGAGGGAGGCCAGTTCCCGGTGCAGGGAGTCCTGCTTGTTGTCATGCATGCAGCAGCAAGATTGGGAGGGCAGATGTTGTGTCAACTCCCTCACGGCAGTGGTTAGGTGCCTCACACACTGTTGGACTCCATGCAATGGGCATTGTGTTCCATGTTTGGCTGCTGTCTGTTAAGAGGCCGTTATGATGCATGTGCGCATACCCACAAGGCTTGCTGCCATACTTTGCATCCCCCCCACCTTCTTGGCCAGCTCCTGCTGGACTCCCACTACTGTCCTCTCAAAGGAGGTCCCTGTGTCCTCAGAGTCCTCAGCTGTGTTTGAGCTGGCAGGTCGTACTATTGGGGTGGTGGGTGGGGCCTCTGGGATAGCTGCTACATGAATGCTCCTCCTTGCAACTGGAGGTGGTGTCTGGAGGGTTCCCAGGACATCTTGGAGGGTTTCCTGGCGGAAAGTTGTCAGCTGGTCATCCAGGTCATCAGGGTAGTCCAGGACAGGCAGATCCACAGGAGAGCCATCGTCCTCTGCAATGAGATATTGTACAATTAGTGTCTCTGTGTTGTGGCAGTTGATATGTGACATCACTGACTTCCTATTGGTGGCACATTGTCATCTTGGTTCCCATACATTGTTCCTCTACTTAATGTTTGCAGTCTCTCAGTCCTATGCCCCACCTGCATGTCACATGTCGGGAAGGGCATTTTGCACAACTGTCTGCGTCAAATCTTCTAGGTGTGGGTTCTGTCCTATTTGTGGCTTGCCACCTTCTTGTCCTCATCAAACCTCCCTATGCTTCCATTTGCATGGTGAGGCCTTGCAATGGGTGTTGCTGTGCTGATGCCACAGTACCACAGCACCACACATGACAATATGCCCCTGTCCCAGTCTTTCATGTCTCACATACACCTAGGAGGTGCTGAGACCTAGCACCACCCCATGCATGGCATTGCCAGGAGACAATGCACTTATTACCATTGGTAGTTCATCATGTTGATGTTTGCGTATCTGTGCTACATTGCATTGCACTGATGGACCTGGCAGAATTCAATTTCCTCTTGTGAGTGTGAGGGAGTGTTCGCCTTCTTACACACATATGTCCTCCCCCTCTATGCACTCGTCTTTGTACTATGACACCTGAGATGCTGCATTGTGGCATTGCAGTTAATGTGAAACAGGCACAGGGGTAAACCCAGGGATGGCCAGCATGGGTATGAGATTACTGCTGTGTACATCATTATGTATGTGACAGTGCCTGATGGTTATTGAGTCTATGGACCTGACCAGTTGACAGGAGTTGCACTTGGACAGGGATTGATGGGGATTGATCATGTAGTCATCCAAACCCTCATTTCGAGTGTGTTTGTTCTATGGGCACCTAACTGCCATTTCCTAAATGACCAGCGCCAACAGCACAGGTGGTGATAGCAACTGTTGTCAATGGGGAATGCCTCTTGAGCCAATGGCCTGAGACTGGGCATTGTCCTCTAATTTACATTCTGGCAATACCAGCTGTCCTGTGACACCAGACCAGTTTTACGTTCAACGCTACCCTCCTGGTCTGTTTCAGCATTTCCACCAGCCTTGGCATGGCGGTGAACCCCCATGCAGAGGTTGTTGGTGTTGTGTTGTGCTCCTGGATGCCCCTCCACAGCCCATGCACCTGGCATGGGCAGTGCAGGGGTCCACTGCCCTGCCTCTTTGCCCTTTCCACTGCCTGATTTGCAGAGCTGACATGCATTGTGTAGAAGCTATGTGCCTCTCTCTTGACATTTTGGCAGATTTTTCCCCCATGTAACTATCCCTGCATATGTGCTGTTTCCTGGTAGTCTGTGCTGTCCTGTCCTGCGATTCCAGGGATGATTTTTTCTGGGATGACCACTGCAACCATCTCCTCCATCTCGTCCAGGTCCTCTTGTGGTGCTGGACTCCCACCTCCGGTCTGCAGTGCTGCCTTCCTGTTCCTTGACATTTTTTCCTTTGACCTCCGGTTGCAGTCATGCCAGCATTTGTTGCACTCAGTGACAGTTCTCCTGACCTCTGCCACACTGTTAATCCTGCCCACTATTTGCTGCCAAATTGCCTCTCTCCTTCCAATTGGCAATTTATAGGTGATGAAGAGTTGATGTTGGTGTTCGGTCACCTCTCTCATCAGTATTTCATGCTCCTCTTCACTGAAACAACACTTCCTCTTTTTCTTGTCTCTCCCCTGGGTCTTATCAATGTCTTCCTGGCTGGTTCCTGGTTGCCTGTGGTCTCTCCGGGCTTTGTGGGTCCATCTTGCCTCTCTTTTGCACTGTTTGCTCTTTTAGTGTCACTTTTTGACGCTATTGTGGGCAAAATTGGCGCATTTCCGTTTTGCAACGTGTTTACATGTCATGAACCGGATTAGAGTAATTTTTCCTGCATTAACGTCATTTTGCCTTACGACAAGGCGCAATGGTTAGCGTCAGGAAAAATGACTCTAACCTATTCTTAGCGCCACCCAGCGTCACAGTATAAATATGACACACGGTGGCATTGAGAAATGGCGCTAGTCAACGCTAAACTTTTTGACGCAAAACTGTGCTGGCGCATTTTTGCATCAAAAAGTATAAATATGGGCCCATGTGCTCAATGTATCAAGCACAATTCCCAAATATGGGACGTTGTGCACACTAGTTAGATGTTACTTCCATATGCTAGTGAAGTAATCCTACACCCCTCAGGGTGGCATGCCATGATCTGGGACTTATTAAATTTGGTAGCTAAATTCCAGATCAGCCATGAATTTAACAAACAAGTCTACTAGCTTATGTAAGGTATTTGGCGTGTGAGCCATTAAAATTGTGTTGTTCGTATACAGCTACGTTGTATATTATGGGGACATCCTTAGCTACATTAGATAAAAAAGGGCTCAAGTTGTTATAATTTAAAATGAAAAGTAGCAGCTGCAACACACAGCTTTGTTGAATGCTACAGTCAAGGTTGAATGGTTAGTTGATAAGTTCTCTATTAGGTCTGAACCACCAGATTCTCTTGAACAGTTTACAAGAAATGTACCAATTCTTTAACCAAGCCCAGATCCAACAGCAACTTCCACAGCCTCTGATGGTTCACACTGTTGAAGGCAGTGGAGAGCTCCATGAATGGAACATACATTGGGCAGCACCTGGCTTCTCCCATACTTCCCTACAATAAGTACTGCTCCACCATACCTAGCAGCTCTCTCTCCCCCTAATGATTTGGATAGAGTGTTTTTAGGTCCCTGGCCAGTCAGGCATCCTGTTGAAAATAACCTTGCCTGTAATCTTATTTGAGGTGGAAATCAGAGAGATAGGTTGGTAGCACTTAGGCTCCGACCAATCTCCCTTCATGAAAAGTGGCACGATCGTCCAGAATGACCAGGACCATGGTAAGTTGTTAGGGTAAAGATGTTAAATACAATGGCAGAAGCAGGGCAAAAAGCTCAAAAAAAAATTCAAATCAAGGGGCAACACATCCAGTCCCAGAGGGGCAGCAGGGGCTTTGATGAATAGCTTCTGCGACCTCTTCAATAGAAAAGTTTAAACTGTTTTTCAAAATAATAAGGCACTGCACCCTCTGAAGGGGTGCAATAGATTTACATAAAGTGCTTGACCCAGTCACCAGAATTTATATTGCAGCACATCTTGTTATCTAGAGTACCGCTTGACCTACACTGTTTAAGTGTGGTCCAGAAGGCCTTATTGTCTTTCCGTTTGGCAGCAATGGTAAGGCGACTTCAGTTTTATTAATTAAGCTTGATCTTCCTTCTCCTTATTTGGTGCTTAAACCGTGATTGTGCTTGTGCTACCTCTAGCTCTTTCCAAGGTTTAGTGAGCATAGCTTTCCAAAGCCACCTATTTGCAAGAAGGCGAGTCAACTCATCTTGGGCTGGTTCATTTTTTATGGACTTGTTTTAAAAGGGGTATTCTGAATGCAAGTACACAATTCTTCAAAATCATGCAGAATATTAATTCCATAAACCTGTTCAGAAAGACATTTTAAAAATAAACAGTGACATTACAGCATAACAAACTAGACAAACACGTGCTTAAGTTTATCAGGAACCAACACAATTTTAAGTCGTTGTCATGGACCTATACAGGATCAAAGAATGCAGTGCTGCAATAAAGATGTCCTTACCTTAATTTTCACTACCCAAGTAAATACCATGATTTCCTAGAAGAGGGCAATGCTGAGCCTTACAACGGAGCCTTTTGAAGACTGGGGTGAATTCACAGGATGTTGTCATAGGATCCCCTCAAAGATGAAGTAAGGTCTTTTTTCTGCTATGAGAAAGTGGATTATTAGTAGATTAGTCCTCTTCAAGCAAAAAACGGTCCCTTTTAACTACTAGGTGATTTAAACCTGAGCTCAGCCCTTACTAGGTGTAGCACAGATCATACTGGCTTAACTTAGGAGAAGTGGGTAAACATTTATCAGTACCAAAACAGTTCAAAAGTAGAAAAGACAATGCACAAGTCTCTGTTAAAAGGCTTGATTTTTACTTGGGTAGTGAAAATTAAGGTAAAGAGATCCTTATTGCATTACTGCATTCTTTGATCCTGCTGTAGCCACTCTGAACCCAAAATTGCATCTGTTAGACATGGGGTCTCTGGTTGGAAGTCAGTTTGCTCTCTGTCCAAGCAAAGACCATCACTCTAGTAAGGGCAATGGGGAAACATACTTAGATAACCCCTGCTTACCCCCTTAGTAGCTTGGCACAAGCAGTCAGGCTTATCTCAGAGCAATGTGTAAAGTATTTGTACCAACACACACAGTAATACAGTAAAAAGACTTCAAAATGGACAACATACCAGTTTAGGAAAATATGTAATATTTATCTAAATCAAACAAGACCAAAATGAATAAAATCCAACATACACAAGTCAAGATATGAATTTTCAAAAGAATAAGAGTCTTCCTCCATACAAAACAATGGAAATGTTGATTTTACACAAAGTACCTGGTTTGCGTCAAAAATAAAGCTGCAAGGGTAAGGGTGCCGAGGAAAAGTCAGCAATACATTGATTCCTTACTCACAAGTGACGCTGTGCATCATTTCTTCTCTGGTCAGGTAGGTGATGTGTAATTTTTCTCCCTTGCAAGAGAGCAATGCATCAATTTCCGGACAGGTCACCTTATATCTGCACAGGTTCACAATGACTTTGATGCCCAACAGCGATGTGTGAGAAATCCAGTCACACAGTGTTGGAAAACCGTGCTGCGTGGGGTTTGCGTCATTATCAGCAGCCACATGCGGGTGTTGCGTAGTTTCTCCAGCCACGATGCATCGGTCTTCCAGCTGCGATGCAGGTGGAGCATCAATTTTAGCCACAAACTGAGTGGCGTGTCGTTTATCAGCCACATTGCAGATGGCGCATTGAAAATTTCCCTACACTGCGTTATGAGTGTGGATTCCAGCTCTTGTTCTGCAAACATCACCTTTCAAGGGCCCAGGGATTGGATAAAGCACCACTTGGCAGGGCAGGAGTCTCAGCAGATGGTCCAGGTGCTGTCAGAGAAAGGTTTGATGACCCTGAGACTTCAAAACAGGAGGCAAGCTCAGTTCAAGCCTTTGGAGATTCTCCTTCAAGCATGAATGCACAACAAAGTCCAGTCTTTGTCCCCTTTCACAGGCAGAAGCAGCACCTACAGAGTAGCACAACAAAGAACAGTCACTGGCATGGCCAACACTTGTCTTCAGCTCTGCAGCTCTTCTCCTTGGTAGAGGTTCCTCTTGATTCCAGAAGTGATGATCAAGAAATCTACAGTCTGGGGTTTTGGGTTCACTATTTATACCCTTGTCTGTCTTTAAAGTAGGCAAACTTCAAAGGAAAGTTTCTGGTGTTCACAAGATCCTGCCTTGCCCAGGCCAGGCCCCAGACACACACCAGGGGGTAGGAGACTGTATTGTGTGAGGGTAGGCACAGCCCATTCAGGTGTAGCTGACCACTCCTCCCTTCACTCTAGCTCAGAAGGCTCATCAGAATGTGCAGACTACGCCCCATCTCCCTTTGAATCACTGTCTAGAGGGAATTCCCAACAGCCCAACTGTCAGTCTGTCCAAGACGTGGAATACACAAGCAGGCAGAGACACAGAATGGTTTGAGCAAGAAAATGCCCACTTTCTAAAAGTAAACAAACACAAATGATGGATGAATGCAGAACCAATCAAAAATCCATCAATTATTTTGCTCACCATGCCACCACAATTTGGACACAGCCATATGTAAATCAGTCTTGACCCTGTTACCCATGGGAACAGTCCAGCCCAAACTGCTAGGCCAGGTCCTCCCTGGACCGGAAACAAGCATCCTGGGACCGGCTTCAAAGTATCACCCTTCATCAGACAGGCTAGCTTGAATCCAGTGGCACATTGAGCCCGGGACCCACAACTGGGCATATCTGGCGCACTTATGGCAACAAAAGCAAACAAACACAAATGATGGACGTAATGCAAAATCAATCAAACATTCACCCTCAGTCAAACATCTGGGTTTAATCAATCGATTCTTTTGCTCACCATGCCACCCCAGTTTGGACCCAGCCATATGCAGATCAGTCTTGACTTGGTTCTCTATGGGAACAGTCCAGCCCGAACTGCCAGCCCAGGTCCTCCCTGGACCGGAAACAAGCATCCTGGGACTGGGTCAAAGTATCACCCTCATCACCCCGGCTAGCTGGAATCCACTGGCACAGTGAGCCCGGGACCCATGTCTGGGCATACCCGGCACACTTATGGTGACAAAAGCAAACAAACACAAATGATGGACAGAATGCAGAACCAATCAAACATTCACCCCCAGTCACAGATCTGGGTTCAATCCATCAATTCTTTTGCTCACCATGCCAACCCAGTTTGCACCAGGCCATATGCAAATCAGCCTTGATCCTGTTCCCTATAGGAACAGTCTAGTCAAACTACCAGGCCAGGTCCACCCTGGACCAGAAATAAGCATCCTGCGACTGGTTTCAGGGTATTACCCTTCATCAGTCAGACTTGCTTGAATCCAGTGGCACAATGAGCCCTGGACCAACGTCTGGGCATACTCGACACACTTATGGTGACAAAACCAACCAAACACTAATGATGGACGGAATGTGGAACCAATCAAACATTCACATCCAGCCAGAGATCTGGGTTTAAACCATCAATTATTTTGTTCACCATACCACCCCAGTTTGGACCCAGCCATGTGCAATCAGTCTTGATCCTGTTCCCCATGGGAACAGTCCAGCCCAAACTGCCAGGCCAGGTTCCTCCTGGACTGAAAACAAGCATCCTGGGACTGGTTTCAGAGTATCATCCTTCATCAGCCAGGCTGGCTTCAATCCAGTGGCACAGGGAGCCCAGGACCCATGTCTGGGCATACCCGTCGCACTTTGGCAACAAAAGTAAACAAACACAAATGATGGACGGAATGCAGAACCAATCAAAAACTCACCCACAGTCACAGATCTGGGTTTAATCCATCAATTATTTTGCTCACCATGCCACCACAATTTGGACACAGCCATATGTAAATCAGTCTTGACCCTGTTACCCATGGGAACAGTCCAGCCCAAACTGCTAGGCCCGGTCCTCCTTGGACCAGAAACAAGCATCCTGGGACCAGGCTTCAAAGTATCACCCTTCATCAGACAGGCTAGCTTTAATCCAGTGGCACATTGAGCCTGGGACCCACAACTGGGTATATCCGGCGCACTTATGGCAACAAAAGCAAACAAACACAAATGATGGACGTAATGCGAAATCAATCAAACATCTGGGTTTAATCAATCAATTCTTTTGCTCACCATGCCACCCCAGTTTGGACCGAGCCATATGCAGATCAGTCTTGACTCGGTTCTCAATGGGAGCAGTCCAGCCCAAACTGCCAGCCCAGGTCCTCCCTGGACCGGAAACAAGCATCCTGGGGCTGGTTTCAAGGTACCACCCTCATCACCCCGGCTAGCTGGAATCCACTGACACAGTGAGCCTGGGACCCATGTCTGGGCATACCCGGCACACTTATGGTGACAAAAGCAAACAAACACATATGATGGACAGAATGCAGAACCAATCAAATATTCACCCCCAGTCACAGATCTGGGTTCAATCCATCAATTCTTTTGCTCACCATGCCACCCCAGTTTGAATCGGGACATATGCAAATCAGCCTTGATCCTGTTCCCTATGGGAACAGTCTAGCCCAAACTACAGGGCCAGGTCCTCCCTGGACAAGAAATAAGCATCCTGGGACTGGTTTCATGGTATTACCCTTCATTAGTCAGGCTAGCTTGAATCCAGTGACACAGTGAGCCCTGGACCCACGTCTGGGCATGCCCGACACACGTATGGTGACAAAACCAAACAAACACTAATGATGGACGGAATGTGGAACCAATCAAACATTCACACCCAGTCAGAGATCTGGGTTTAAACCATCAATTATTTTGTTCACCATACCACCCCAGTTTGGACCCAGCCATGTCCAATCAGTCTTGATCCTGTTCCCCATGGGAACAGTCCAGCCCAAACTGCCAGGCCAGGTACCTCCTGGACCCGAAAACGTGCATCCTGGGACAGGTTTCAGAGTATCATCGTTCATCAGCCAGGCTAGCTTGAATCCAGTGGCACAGTGAGCCCGGGACCCATGTCTGGGCTTACCCGTCGCTCTTTGGCAACAAAAGTAAACAAACACAAATGATGGATGGAATGCAGAACCAATCAAAAACTCAGCCACAGTCACAGATCTGGGTTTAATCCATCAATTATTTTGCTCACCATGCCACCACAATTTGGACACAGCCATATGTAAATCAGTCTTGACCCTGTTACAAATGGGAACAGTCCAGCCCAAACTGCTAGGCCAGGTCCTCCCTGGACCAGAAACAAGCATCCTGTGACCGGCTTCAAAGTATCACCCTTCATCAGACAGGCTAGCTTGAATCCAGTGGCACATTGAGCCCAGGACCCAAAACTGGGCATATCCGGCGCACTTATGGCAACAAAAGCAAACAAACACAAATGATGGACGTAATGCGAAATCAATCAAACATCTGGGTTTAATCAATGCACTCTTTTGCTCACCATGCCACCCCAGTTTGGACCGAGCCATATGCAGATCAGTCTTGACTCGGTTCTCAATGGGAACAGTCCAGCCCGAACTACCAGACCAAGTCATCCCTGGCCTGGAAACAAGCATCCTGGGACTGGTTTCAGAGTATCATCCTTCATCAGCCAGGCTAGCTTGAATCCAGTGGCACAGTGAACCCGGGACCCACCTCTGGGCAGACCCGGCACACTTCTGCCGACAAAAGCAAACAAACACAAATGATGGACAGAATGCAGAACCAATCAAGCATTCACCCCCAGTCACAGATCTGGGTTTAATCCATGAATTCTTTTGCTCACCATGCCACCCTAGTTTGGACCCAGCCATATGCAAATCAATCTTGATCCTGTTCCCCATGGGAACAGTCCAGATCAAACTGCCAGTCCAGATCCTCCTTGGAGTAGAAAGACGCATCCTGGGACCGGTTTCAGCATATCACCCTTCATTGGCCAGCCTAGCTTAAATTCAGTGGTACAGTGAGCCCAGGACCTACGTCTGGGCATACCCAGTGCACTTATGGCAACAAAACCAAACAAACACAAATGATGGACGGAATGCAGAACAAATCAAACATTCACCGCCAGTTACAGATCTGGGTTTAATCCATCAATTCTTTTGCTCACCATGTCACCACAGTTTGGACCCAGCCATATGCAAATCAGTCTTGACCCTGTTCCCTATTGGAAAAGTCCAGCCGGAACTGACAGCCCAAGTCCTCCCTGGACCAGAAACAAGCATCCTGGGACCAGTTTCAGGGTATCTCTCTTCATCAGCCAGGCTAGCTTGAATTAAGTGGCACAGTGAGCCCAGGACCCACGTCTGAGCATACCTGGCACACTTATGGCAATAAAAGCAAACAAACACTAATGATTGACGGAATGCGGAACCAAGCAAACATTCACCCCCAGTCACAGATCTGGGTTTAATACATCAATTATTTTGCTCATTATTCCACCCCAGTTTGGACCCAACCATATTCAAATCAGTCTTGACCCTGTTCCCTATGTGAACAGTCCAGCCCGAACTGTCAGGCCAGGTCGCCCCTTGGAGAATCTTCACGAGCAGGATACACAGCAAAGTCCAGTCTTTGTCCTCTTTAATGCAGAAGCAGCAACCGCAGGCCTATCCAGCAAAGCACACACAGCAAAGGGGCAGTACTTCTTCTCCAGCTCTTCAGCTCTTGTCCTTGGCAGAGGTTCCCTTTTGATCCAGAAGTATTTTAAAAGTCTGGCGTTTTGGGTCCACTACTGATACTCATTTCTGCCTTTGGTGTAGGCAAACTTCAAAGGAAACTCTCTGTTGTTATACACTGTTTTGTGTGAGGAAAAGCACAGCCCATTCAGGTGTAAGTGTCAGCTCCTCCCTTCCCACTCCATCACAGAAGACTCATCAGGATATAAAGGACACTCCCAAGCTCCCTTTGTGTCACTGTCTGGAGGGAATTCACAAACAGCCCAACTGTCAGTCTGACCCAGACGTGGATTCCATAGGCAGGCAGAGCCACAGATTGGTTGAGCAAGAAAATGCCCACTTTCTAAAAGTGCCATTTTCAAACAGACAATCTAAAAACCAACTCTACCAAAACATGTATGTTTAATATGTGAGTTCAGAGTTCCCAAACTCCAAATCTCTAACTGCTCCCAATGAGAAACTGCACTTGAAAGATATTTAAAGGCATTCCCCATGTTAACCTGTGGGAGAGATAGGCCTTGCATTCGTGAAAACCAAATTTGGCAGTATTTCACTATCAGGACATATAAAACAGCACATTTAAAACACACCAGTACTTGTCCTACCTTTAATATACACTGCACCCTGCCCATGGGGCTACCTAAGGCCTACTTTAGGGGTGATTTATATGTATTAAAAGGGAAGGTTTGGGCCTGGCAAGTGGGTACACTTGTGAGGTCGAATTGCCAATGCAAGACTGCACACACAGACACTTGCAGTGGCAGGTATGAGACACGTTTACAGGGCTAATCATGTGGGTGGCACAATCAGTGCTTCAGGCCCACTAGTAACATTTGATTTACAGGCCTTGGGCACCTCTGGTGTACTTTACTAGGGACTTACTAATAAATCAAATATGCCAGTCATAGATAAAGCAATCACCAATACAATTTAGACAGAAAGCATATGCAATGTAGCACTGGTTAGCAGTGGTACAGTGCCCAGAGTCCTAAAGCCAACAAAAACAGGTCAGAAAAAATAGGAGGAAGGAGGCAACAAGTTCAGTGATGACCCTGAAAAAAGGGCCAGGTCCAACACACCAGCACTTACTCATTACAGTCCACCACAAAGTGGTGCTGTCTGTCTGTTTCTGTAAGAGTGCACTAAATGACCATTTAAAGAATAATTCTAAAGCGTCCAGCCCATTTTTACTCTCACTCAGTGATTGAGAGAACATCTCCTGGTGATACAGCAGGAAGGAGAAAGCATAAGTTAAAAAATATATATATTGATATTATGGCATCTTCCAATGACACAACATGCAGGAGAAAGGGTAACTTCAAAAAACATATTATCCTAACCAGAATTATGTCCTTAGTGGTCACATGTATGAAGTGGATTTTTCTTTTCCCTATTTTGTGAACATTTTGGTATGCAAAGTATAAACATTTTCTAGTGGTGCACCAGAACAAGAAAACATATGTTAATGCTTCAGTGGAGGCACGGCCTCTTGTCAGATTTACCTGCTGCTTCAGTGCCTACTGGCAATGTCCATGTGCAACTAATGTGCATACTGACACTCCACTGATGTAATTACTTTCACTTTTGACTCTTCACCTCCTCCTACTCTTCAATTACTTTAAACACATCTCCATCAACCATGTGATGTGCCTACTCATTGATGGCCTTCATATGCATTCTTGCCTCTATTGCCATAACCTTCAGCTTCTTCCAATACTTCTATTCTACTCCGAAAACCTGCAAACCTCCTTGTGTGCAGTGTGATGCAGATAGTCTTCTTAGAACACCATGCTTAATATGATGACCCAAGGTTGCAACCCTGGATCTATCCACCGCAATCTGCTTTTCCCTATGTTCCTCATCTCCTCCTCCTCCTTGGTTATCAGACTCAAATCTTCATGCAATCTGTGTTTAAAAGAGAACAAACAAGGCAGCACGTTTTCCTCATCTCTGCACCCAGTGTCTGGAACAACATTCCTATAATCATCAGGATCACCTCAACGCTGCTCTAATTCAGGAAAGAGTTGAAGACACACCTCTTTAAAAAGCATTACATCAACATTAATCATCTATGACACATCTACCTCTCCTATCACTTGTTGACCATCTACGATACAACTACCTCTCCTATCACTTGTTGACTTTGATGCTGTACAGCACTCTCCTGCCTTTTGGCAAGCATTGTGCTATTAAAATACTGTGGCCCGTATTTATACTTTTTGACGCTAAACTGCGCTAACGCAGTTTAGCGGCGAAAATTTTTGCGCCGGCTAACGTCATTCTGAAGCGCCATGCGGGCGCCGTATTTATTGAATGGCGTTAGCCGGCGCAAGCAGACCGGCGCTGCCTGGTGTGCGTGGAAAAAAAACACGTACACCAGGCAGCGCCGGCGTTGGGAAAAGTGGCGCTAGGGCGTCTTAAAAATGGTGCAAGTCAGGTTGACGCAAAAAATCGCCTCCACCCGATTTGCGCCATTTTTAACGACGCCCAGACGCCATTTACATGACTCCTGTCTTAGTAAAGACAGGAGTCATGCCCCCTTGCCCAATGGCCATGACCAGGGGACTTATGTCCCCTGGGCATGGTCATTGGGCATAGTGGCATGTAGGGGGGCACAAATAAGGCCCCCCTATGCCACCCAAAAACAAAAAAAACAAAAAAATGTTATACTTACCTGAACTTACCTGAATGTCCCTGGGATGGGTCCCTCCATCCTTGGGTGTCCTCCTGGGGTGGGCAAGGGTGGCAGGGGGGGTCCCTGGAGGCAGGGGAGGGCACCTGTGGGCTCATTTTGAGCCCACAGGCCCCTTAACGCCTACCCTGACCCAGGCGTTAAAAAGTGGCGCAAATGCAGGGTTTTTTGACCCGACCACTCCCGGGCGTGATTTTTGCCCGGGAGTATAAATACGACGCATTTGTGTCGCCGTCATTTTTTTAGACGGGAACGCCTTCCTTGCATCTCATTAACGCAAGGAAGGCGTTCACGCAAAAAAATTACGCTATTTGCCCATACTTTGGCGCTAGACGCGTCTAACGCCAAAGTATAAATATGGCGTTAGTTTTGCGCCGAATTTGCGTCGAAAAAAACGACGCACATTCGGCGCAAACGGAGTATAAATATGCCCCTTAGACGCACCCACTCTCTGAGGACCCACTGTTGAATCTCTGTATTTCTTCTCTGATGGCTTCAAGAAAGCAGTCTCCTCCTTCCCTCTTGCTCCGTGGATATGCATAGATCTTCTCTCATACCTAATTTCTGGAGGGACTGCAAGTTCCCAATATCACCCACCAAATCATTTACACTCGTTTGCAAGCCATTTTATCTGGAAAGGGTTCACAGCTCTGTCTTCTTATTGCATGTTATATGTGTATGTTCACCGAGGCAAGTCTAAAGCTTTGTTAAATGAGCAAAATATTGCATTTTACCAGTCAGTTAGGTTTGGCATATAAGGTGTATTTTATTTCTCGAGATTACTTTTTTTGTGTAATTTTCGCCTGCAGGAGTATAGGTAAAGTTCACAATGCCTCCCAGGAACTACAAAACAGATGTGTGCTTCGGCTTCGAAACTTTTTTTCGCTCAAACCAGTTTTGCAGTTTCTATCTCCTCTGATTTTTGGACAGATGTTATGCCCTTGAATACAATATTCACTAAGCCAACTTGCGGAATATTTCATTTAACAGGGATACTTTTTTGGCATGTCCCTGAATAATGCAAAGGAAAAAAAGTGGAATTCCATTCACTCATATTCTTGATTCTATGCTCTCTGAAAGTTGCCTTTGTTGAATCTTTATAACAGTAAACTGCGTCTCACGATAACAACTTATTTTTATAGAGTGCTTTATGCTTTAGTCCTGCCTTTCTAAGCACTGTCAGAAGCAGCTGTTGATGTTATCTTATTTACATATAATTAAATTATCAGCCTCTGAAGGATGGGCGGCTGAGCTGGGCCTGTTGGATTATGAACTCATAACCTGGAGGCTACAGCAGCCGCCACTAAGGAGTATCTATGTCATAGACATTTTGACGGCTTGATGGTAGTGCGCCTGCTATTAGGAGTGTCTGATGACTTTATGGGCCTGGTTCACGATACATACAATTGCTAAAATTAAACGCTGAAAAATGATTCATACAAATTATTCCTCACTGGTGACATAAGGACATTTGGGAGACATTGAAGTGTTCTTCAAGGTGCAGAGCATCATGGATGCACGCCTGCCCTTAACATGGTGCCATCTTACTGAGGGATGCGGGCTCCCTTGATTGATGTGACTGTAATGCCTTTCAGATGTCTACAAAACCTGCTCTGTTCTGCAGGTCAGGAGTGGATGGGATGCCAATAGTGATTGATACGTCTCTTTGAAAGGGCAGCAAAGGATATATAAACGGTGTGTTTGCCTGTCAGTTTAAGCAATCAATACCACTTTTTTGCCTTTCAGGGCATTGCTTATTTTTTTACCTTCAAGAAAGCCGTAAGCGTCCCCTGGAAAGCACCAAGGTAGATAGCCTGCGACATGCCAGCAGGTTTTTAATTGCCCATGGTGCCCTTACTCTGATTTTCAAATCACTTTCACCAACAACTTCATTATTTTAGCGCAGGCAGCCGATACTTAGCCTTATGGACAATGATCATCCATGAGGAACATGTTAACATAATTTACCCCTTGGAATACCTAATTTAAAATGTAATAGTGAGTGGAGGTAGGCGAGCCAGCAAGTTAACAGGGAAGGCCATAAAGCTGGGAGAGCTACTTAAGGCTCGAGGCAGGCTCAAGCCAGATACCGCCTCTGTCTCAGCTCGAGATCCTCGAGCCCAAATCCAGCCGAGCTTTATTGTGGCTTCTGCCAGGCCACCCATGTAGGAAAGTACCATCTTGCCTGGCATGTTACCCCCATTTTTCACTGTATATATGTTGTTTTAGTTGTATGTGTCACTGGGACCCTGCCAGCCAGGGCCCCAGTGCTCATAAGTGTGCCTGAAAGTGTTACCTGTGTTATGACTAACTGTCTCACTGAGGCTCTGCTAATCAGAACCTCAGTGGTTATGCTCTCTCATTTCTTTCAACTTGTAACTAACAGGCTAGTGACCAATTTTACCAATTTACATTGGCTTACTGGAACACCCTTATAATTCCTTAGTATATGGTACTGAGGTACCCAGGGTATTGGGGTTCCAGGAGATCCCTATGGGCTGCAGCATTTCTTTTGACACCCATAGGGAGCTCTGACAATTCTTACACAGGCCTGCCACTGCAGCCTGAGTGAAATAACGTCCACGTTATTTCACAGCCATTTTACACTGCACTTAAGTAACTTATAAGTCACCTATATGTCTAACCTTTACCTGGTAAAGGTTGGGTGCTAAGTTACTTAGTGTGTGGGCACCCTGGCACTAGCCAAGGTGCCCCCACATTGTTCAAGGCCAATTCCCCAGACTTTGTGAGTGCGGGGAACACACCATTACACGCGTGCACTACATATAGGTCACTACCTATGTGTAGCTTCACAATGGTAACTCCGAATATGGCCATGTAACATGTCTAAGATCATGGAATTGCCCCCTCTATGCCATCCTGGCATTGTTGGTGCAATCCCATGATCCCACGGGTCTCTAGCACTGACCCTGGCACTGCCAAACTGCCTTTCCCGGGGTTTCACTGCAGCTGCTGCTGCTGCCAACCCCTCAGACAGGTTTCTGCCCTCCTGGGGTCCAGCCAGGCCTGGCCCAGGAAGGCAGAACAAAGAACTTCCTCAGAGAGAGGGTGTTACACCCTCTCCCTTTGGAAAATGGTGTTAGGGCTGGGGAGGAGTAGCCTCCCCCAGCCTCTGGAAATGCTTTCATGGGCACAGATGGTGCCCATTTCTGCGTAAGCCAGTCTACACTGGTTCAGGGACCCCTCAGCCCTGCTCTGGCGCGAAACTGGACAAAGGAAAGGGGAGTGACCACTCCCCTGACCTGCACCTCCCCTGGGAGGTGCCCAGAGCTCCTCCAGTGTGCTCCAGACCTCTGCCATCTTGGAAACAGAGGTGCTGCTGGCACACTGGACTGCTCTGAGTGGCCAGGGCCAGCAGGTGACGTCAGAGACTCCTTCTGATAGGCTCCTTCAGGTGTTGCTAGCCTATCTTCTCTCTTAAGTAGCCAAACCCTCTTTTCTGGCTATTTAGGGTCTCTGCTTTGGGGATTTCCTTAGATAACGAATGCAAGAGCTCATCCGAGTTCCTCTGCATCTCTCTCTTCACCTTCTGCCAAGGAATCGACTGCTGACCGCGCTGGAAGCCTGCAAAACTGCAACAAAGTAGCGAAGACGACTACTGCAACTTTGTAACGCTGATCCTGCCGCTTTCTCGACTGCTTTCCTGGTGGTGCATGTTGTGGGGGTAGTCTGCCTCCTCTCTGCACTAGAAGCTCCGAAGAAATCTCCTGTGGGTCGACGGAATCGTCCCCCTGCAACCGCAAGCACCAAAGAACTGCATCACCGGTACCCTGGGTCTCCTCTCAGCACGACGAGCGAGGTCCCTTGAATCCAGCAACTCTGTCCAAGTGACTCCCACAGACCAGTGACTCTTCAGTCCAAGTTTGGTGGAGGTAAGTCCTTGCCTCCCCATGCCAGACTGCATTGCTGGGAACAGCGACTTTTGCAGCTACTCCGGCCTCTGTGCACTTCCGGTGGAAATCCTTTGTGCACAGCCAAGCCTGGGTCCACAGCACTCTAACCTGCATTGCACGACCTTCTAAGTTGTCCTCCGGCAACGTGGGACTCCTTTGTGCGACTTCGGGTGAGCACCGTTTAACTCCACTTTGTAGTGCCTGTTCCAGCACTTCTGCGGGTGCTGCCTGCTTCTGAGAGGGCTCCTTATCTTGCTTGATGCCCCCTCTGTCCCCAGACGCAATTGGCGACATCCTGGTCCCTCCTGGCCCACAGCAGCATCCAAAAACCCTAATCACACGACTTGCAGCTAGCAAGGCTTGTTTGCAGTCTTTCTTCAGGAAAACACTTCTGCACGACTCTCCCTGATGTGGGGCATCCATCCTCCAAAGGGGAAGTCTCTAGCCCTTGTCGTTCCCACAGAACTTCACCTTCTACAGGCCAGTAGCAGCTTCTTTGCACCCACAGCTGGCATTTCCTGGGTATCTGCCCATCTCCGACTTGCTTGTGACTTTTGGACTTGGTCCCCTTGTTCCACAGGTACCCTCGTTTGGAAATCCATTGTTGTTGCATTGCTGATTTGTGTCTTTCCTGCAGAATTCCCCTATCACGACTTCTGTGCTCTTTGGGGAACTTTAGTGCACTTTGCACTCACTTTTCAGGGTCTTGGGGTGGGCTATTTTTCTAACCCTAACTGTTTTCTTACAGTCCCAGCGACCCTCTACAAGGTCACATAGGTTTGGGGTCCAGTCGTGGTTCGCATTCCATTTTTCGAGTATATGGTTTGTGTTGCCCCTATCCCTATGTGTCCCCATTGCATCCTATTGTAACTATACATTGTTTGCACTGTTTTCTAATACTATACTGCATATTTTTGGTATTGTGTACATATATCTTGTGTATATTTGCTATCCTCATACTGAGGGTACTCACTGAGATACTTTTGGCATATTGTCATAAAAATAAAGTACCTTTATTTTTAGTATATCTGTGTATTGTGTTTTCTTATGATATTGTGCATATGACACTAGTGGTACTGTAGGAGCTTCACTCGTCTCCTAGTTCAGCCTAAGCTGCTCTGCTAAGCTACCATTATCTATCAGCCTATGCTGCTAGACACCCTATACACTAATAAGGGATAACTGGGCCTGGTGCAAGGTGTAAGTACCCCTTGGTACTCACTACAAGCCAGTCCAGCCTCCTACAACCCACGTCTACCATTATGTGTAAAAAACTAAAACAATGCATAAACCTTTGGTTTTAAAAAGGTGAGAAAGAAGTAGCCGTTTACTGGGAGAACTGCATAATGTGAAACCAGAAAATCTGTGACCAATCATGGCTTCCCCGCTTGTACAAATTGTGTGATCCTTGACAAATATTTTATTTAAGGACCCGTCTTTTTCTTTGTTATCTAAAGAGACCACCTTCCATTACTTCAGTTCTTGGTGTATGTTGTACAAAAAATAATCTGATGTATTAGGGTGTGACGTTTCTTCATATTAAAGAAATACCTTTTTTTATTTTGAAGACGCTATCATATTTCCTCATGATGTTTGTTGCATGACTTAGATCGTAACTACTTTCAGGACTCGGCTCGTGCTCCGGCTGATAGACCTTAGCCAGACCCCTGGGTCGGCTCTGCTCTTAATTTATTAGCTTGCTCACTTCTAGGAGAGCCGTTCCAGAGCCGAGGCAAGGATTGGCTCTGACACTAACAAAAAGTACACAAGCGGAGCCCGGAAAAATATTAATATGTAAATCATGCAGCAAACATCATCAAACACATCAAAAACATGATAAAGTGTCTTCAAAGTTCTAGAAAATGTACCACATTAACATGTAGAAGCGTTTCACCTTAGTATACACCTTAATGTAAAAGAAAGTATTTATTAAAAGCGAAAGTCTTTAAATACGAACTTAGTAACATTCTTGTCCACTTAAAGACAACGATAATTAGTGAACTGAGAGGTTACTAAGTCAATTGTCATATGTAATCGCTAAGTGGGCTAGATTATTTTTGTAGATGGAGCATTACTATTTTAATTTATAGCGCACATCCTGAACTCACTTATTTTAAGGACCTCTCTTATCTAATTAACAACAAAAAAGAGATGAGTGAAAAAATGTATTTGTCTGGAATCACACAGGCCCATATTTATACTTTTTGACGCTAAACTGCGCTAACGCAGTTTAGCGTCAAAAAGTTTTGCGCCGTCTAACGCCATTCTGAAGCGCCATGCGGGCGCCGTATTTATGGAATGGCGTTAGACGGCGCAATCAGACCGGCGCTGCCTGGTTTGCGTGTGAAGAAACCACGTAGACCAGACAGCGCAGGCGTAGGGGGAAAATGGCGCATGGGCGTCTTAAAATGGGGCAAGTCAGGTTACGTCGAAAAAATCGTCTTAACCCGACTTGCGCCATTTTTTAACGACGCCCATCCCCCATCAACATGACTCCTATCATTGTAAAGATAGGAGTCATGCCCCCTTGCCCAATGGCCATGCCCAGGGGACTTCTGTCCCCTGGGCATGGTCATTGGGCATAGTGGCATGTAGGGGGGCACAAATAAGGCCCCCCTATGCCACCAAAATAAAATATAAAAAATAAAAAATAAAACTTACCTGAACTTACCTGAATGTCCCTGGGGTGGGTCCCTCCATCCTTGGGGGTCCTCCTGGGGTGGGCAAGGGTGGCAGGGGGGGTCCCTGGGGGCATGGGAGGGCACCTGTGGGCTCATTTTGAGCCCACAGGCCCCTTAACGCCTGCCCTGAGCAGGCGTTAAAAAGTGGCGCAAATGCGCCGTTTTTAGCCACGCCAACTCCCGGGCGTCTCTTTTGCCCGGGAGTATAAATACCACGTAAAGGCCTGGGAGTCATTTTTTAGACGGGAACGCCTCCCTTGCATATCATTAACGCAAGGAAGGGGTTCACGCTAAAAAATGACGCACATTCCGGGAACTTTGGCGCTATTCGCCTCTAACGCCATAGTATAAATATGGCGTTAGTTGGCGTTAGTTTTGCGTCGAAATTGCGTCAAAAAAAACGACGCAATTTCGGCGCAAACGGAGTATAAATATGGCCCACAGTTTGGTCAACTAGGAAAGTTGTAATTTGGACCAGATTTTTCGCTTCGCTCCAACTTGGCCACTTGAAGGGTATCTCTTTCTCACATCAAAAGTTAATGCTTTGTCCTTAAATCTTGGAGTATGAGATTATAGCATTGGTGATGTGTGGAATCCAAATTTTATTTTTGGCACTTTTACATAGCAGTAACATTGGTCGAGGACATTTCCCAGGGTTCACAGGATGTTTTGTCAAGTCCAGAGTTAGAACCTGATTCACCCTGACAAGGATTGTGGTTCCTGCTTGAGAAGGGACTCCCTCCACCGCCAACCAGAAATCCAATTTCTCATATGGGTGATCAGTGGTGAAGATTAGGAGGTGTGTTTGTGCAGTGCCAGACAGTGATTTTGTGTTACACTGAAAATCCCAGGTACATAACCTAAGACCTATTTGAATTTACACTTCTCTTAGACTAGTCTTTTAGCTTTTTCCACATTCACACTTACTCTACTTGACTGTGACTGTGACTTAATCTGCAAAAATGTAATTTAAGCTCCTCAATCTGGAGAGTTAACACTGAGGCTGAGCTCAAGGAATTTTGTAAGAAGAGGGAGCTGTTCGCCAAAAGGGGCACCAGGAAAGGGGAGCTTCAAAAGGCTCTGAGCGCATGGGAAGAGCACCGTCAGTTGTCAGTTACCACAGATATTCAGGATTGAAAGGATGATCTGGAGGGAACAGAGCAGTGCCTGGATGAGGGTTCTGAGATACACCGGTCAATTTAGGGGGATAACTTGTCTCCTGAGTTGCTCAAAGTCTGTCCCCAGAGGAGTTGGTGAACGGGAAGACTGATGGGAGTTTAGGCTGCAGATGACCCCGTTAAAATGGAGGAAAATAAACTGGCCATGGAGTCAGAGCAAAAGAATCTGGCCTTGGGGATATTAAATTGGCCAAGGGGTTGAAGGAGAGGAAAATGACTGACGAGAGGAGCCTTCGAGAGCTGAACATAAGAGCTAGTCAGGCAGAGTCTAACAATGTTGGTGGCAGTGTACCTACAGTGCCCTCTAGAGACAAGATAGTCCACATTCCTACAGGTCTGTTGCAAGACTTTGTGCTGGGGGACAACACTAGCAAATGGTGTGAAGCTTATGATGTAGTTTTGCTGGTGCATACAGTCCCTGAGGAGGAATTAGGGCTAGCCTCTGGAAGCATATGCCTAGTAGTTAGAAATAGCCCTCTCTGCCGGGCCCGTCCCAAACCTGTTGCTGTTTTCCTTCCACTTTTTGCTGAATTCATTTATGTTGTCCTTTGGATTTTGTGCACTTTACCACTGCTAACCAATGCTAAAGTGCCTGTGCTCTGTCACTAAAACAAGGTTTGATTGGCAATACCCAACTGGCAAATTACATTTACTTCTAAGTCCCTGCATCACGTGTGCACAGGGCCTGTAATTTAAATGCTTCTAGGGGGGTTGCAGCACTGATTGTGCCACCCACTTAAGTAGCCCTTTAAACATGTCTCAAGCTGCCAGCGCAGAGTGTGTGTGTGCAGTTTACACTGGCATAACAACCCTTTTACCACACTCAAACCTTTCTTTTTATAACATATAAGTAACTGCCAATTTAGGCCCTAGATCACCCTATTGGCAGAGTGCAGTGTATTTAAAAAGTAGGACTTGTACAATTAAGTTTTACACATCCTGGTAGTGAAAAACCCTTACATTTTAAATCAGTTTTTCACTACTGCAAGACCTATCCTGCCCATAGGTTAACATGGGAATTACCTTATTGCATCTCATAAGTGTAACTCACAATCTGGAAGAGATACGTTTTTGAAGTTTGGTATCTCTGGAATCACAATTTATGGTGAAGTCGGATTTTAAATTGTAATTCTGAAAATTCCACTTTCATAAAGTTATTTTTTATTTTTTTATTTTTTACTTTAGCTATTTGCTGCTTGCTGCCTGTATCAGATCACTTGTCTGGGGTGGGTGACAGCTGGGCTTTGTGTAGTACTTCTAGACAGTCACACACAATGAGAGCTTAAGTGTGGCTTGATGGGCCTTGATGGGTCATCAGGACAGGATGGGAGGGGGGAGCTGGCCACAGCCTTATACTTACACTTGAATAGGCTGCGGCTTGCCCCCACAAAAAGGACTGCATACCCTCTTTAGTGAGTCTACAGCCAGAGCAGAAAGAGAGGAACTCTTTGCACTTTAATGGCTTCATGGAAGTCTCCCCCACTTCAAAAGGCACCACTGGGTATAAGAACTGGACCTCAGACCCTACCAACTCAGTACACTTCTGAACCTATGGATACTCTGCCAGGAAGAAGGATTGTTGAGCTGCTACAAGGAATGCCACTCTGCTGGACTGCAGCTCTGGAAAAACTGCTTACTTGCTGTGCTGACCTGCTGCCTGCTGTCCTCCTTGCGTCAGTGCGAAGAACTGAACCCACATTACATAAACCCAGCACCCAGAGTAAGGGCAAGCTGACTGGTCTCCTGTATTGTGAGGTCTCAGGGACACAAAAGACTTCTGCCTCATCTGCTCCTGCACCTGGACTATGCAACACGTGAGTCTGCCCTGCCAAGTGGTACTCATTTACGGCCACATGTACTAAGCTTTTTGCATGTCGCAAAAAGCTAATTTGGCTGTTTGCGACGTGCAAAAAGCACATCGCGATGCACAACCCCCGTTTTGCGATTCAGTAACCTGGTTACCGAATCGCAAAACGGGTTTGCGACTTGCAATTAGGAAGGGGTGTTCCCTTCCTAATTGAGACTCGCAGTGCAATGTAGGATTGTTTTGTGACATCGAACGCGGTCGCAAAACAATTGCAGTTTGCACCCATTTCATATGGGGGCTAACCCATTTGCAAAAGGGAAGGGGTCCCAGTGGGACCCCTTCGCAGTTGTGAATGTCAATGTAAAAAAAAATTCAGAGCAGGCAGTGCCTTTCATTTTTTGTTTTTGTAATGCATCTCGTTTTCCTTTAAGGAAAACAGGCTGCATTACAAAAAAAAAGCTGCTTTATTGAGAAGCAGTCAGAGACATGGTGGTCTGCCGTCTCCAGCTGGCCACCATTCCTGTGAGGGCCGCCATTCCCAAGGGGGTCACAAATTGCAACTTACTTCATGAATATTCATGAAGTGGGCATTTGCGACCCCCTTACGAATCGCAAATGGTGTCGAGGGCACCATCCTACATTCGGATTTGCAACTCGCTATTTGCGAGTCGCAAATCTGAACCTACGTACATGTGGCCCATAGTCCAGAACACTCAGCAGAATTGGCAGAGAACTAGCGCATCACCACTGATGTGAAGCTCGGAACCAGTGCATCGCTGCCTTTGAGAGGATCGTCACATTGCTGCCTTCACGAGGATAGACTCAGACACATCGCTGCTGTTAGACCTGGCATCCTTGGCGTGGTCTTCCCTGTCTTCTTTGCCTCTGCTTCCCATGTTTTAACTGTGTGCTGGAGTTTTTGCTGTTTTTGGTACTCGGGGTACTTTACCACTGCTGACCAGTGCTAAAGTACAAGTGCTTCAGTGTAAAGTGCATGTGTGATTGGCTTTTCCATGACTAGCATATTTGATTTACTAGTAAGTAACTAGTAAAGTGCACTAGAGGTGCCCAGGGCCTGTGAATCAAATGCCACTAGTGAGCCTGCAGCACTGGTTGTGCCACCTACATGAGTAGCCCTGTAAACATGTCTCAGACCTGCCACTGCAGAGTCTGTGTGTGCAGTAAACTGTCCATTTGACTTGGCAAATGTACCCACCTGCCAGGCCCATACCTTCCATTTTTATACATGTAAGGCACCCCTAAGGCAGGCCCCAGGTAGCCCCATGGTCAGGGTGCAGTGTTTGTTAAAGGTGGGACATGTACTGATGTGTTTTACATGTCCTAACAGTGGAATACTGTCAAATTTGATTTTCTCTCTTATAGGGTGACATGGGGGCTGCCTTTAAATATTCTCAAAGGGCAGTTTCCCTTTGTGAGCAGGTAGAAATTGGGGTTTGGGTGTCTCTGAACTCACAATTAAAAAAACACCTGTTAGTGGAGTTGGTTTTTAGATTGTTAGTTTGAAAATACCGCTTTTAGAAAGTGGGCATTTTTGTACTTGAACCATTCTGTGACTGTGCCTATTTGTAGATTCCCTGTCTGGGTCAGACTGACAGTTGGGCTGTTTGTGAATCTCCTCTAGACAGTGACACAAAGGGAGCTGTGGTGTAGCCTCCATATCTCGATGAGCTAGAGTAGAGGGAGGGGTGGTCACTTACACCTGAATGAGCTGTGCCTGCCCTCACACAATGCAGTCTCCAACCCCCTGGTGTGTGTGGCCTGGCCTGTGCAGGGCAGGATTTGGTGACCAACAGAGACTTTCCTTTGCAGTTTGCCTACTTCAAAGGCAGAAAGTGGTATAAGTAGTTGACCCAAAACCCCAGACTTTAGAACACTTCAAGAGGAGAAGTGGTACCACTGCCTGTGACTGTGCTTTGTTGGGCTATCCTGCAGTTGCTGATTCTGCATGTGAAAGGGGACAGACACTGGACTTTGTTGTGCATTCCAGCTTGAGAAGAATCTCCAAGGGCTTGAACTGAGCTGGCTTCCTGTTTTGAAGTCCCAGGGATATCAAGGACTTCCTCTGCCAGCACCTGGACTCTCTGCTGAGATTCCGGCACTGAAAGTGGTGTTCTATCCAGTGCCTGGGCCCTTGAAAGGTGAAGTTGGCTGAACAAGGACTGAAATTCACGCACAGAACACCATGCAAGGAAATATTCGATGCTCCACCTGCATTGTGGCTGGGAGATCAACACATCACGGCTGGAGAAATTATGCCACACCCACTTGCAGCTGCTGAAAATGATGCAAACCCCATGCAGCATGGTTTTCTAACATTGTAGGACCAGAATTCTCACGCATTGTCCCTGGACGTCAAAGTCATCATGAACCTGCGCAGATCGAGGTGCCATGGTCAGAAATCGACACATTGCTCTCTTGCGAGGAAGAAAAATAACATATTGCCTTCCCGAACGGAGAAGAAATGAAGCACGGCCTCACTTGCGAGTAAGGAATCAATGCATCTCTGACTTTTCCGGCGCACGCTCACACGTGCAGATTAACTTTTTTACGCAAACCAGGTACTTTGGGTAACAACAGCATTTCCATTCTTTTCTACGAAGTAAGACTATTATTCTTTTGATAATTCATATATTGACTTGTGTATGTTGTTTTTTTGTTGTTTTGGTCTTGTTTAATTTAGATAAATATTGCCTATGTTTCTCAACGGATTTGGTGTCCATTTTGTAGTGTTTTCACTGTATTACTGTGTGTGTGTGGGTACAAATACTTTACACGTTGACTTTGAGATAAACCAGACTGTTTATGCCAAGCTACTACGGGGTGAGCAGGTGTTGTCATAGGAGTGCAACTCCCTTACCCTGACTAGGGTGAGGATCCCTGCTTGGACAGAGTGCAAACTGACTGCCAACCAGAGATACCATTTCTAACAGCCACCTTTGTGAGGATACACATCATTGCCACACCTGGATTGTAAGCATCGCCGATGACACAACGCCGCTGTTGCATGGCTCAAACCCACTAATCGCGCTCACAGTGTGGACTGTTGACTTTGCAGCACCTTCTCTGCACCCCGCATTTTGTCTTCGACTTTGACCCAAGCAAAGTACTTTGCAGTGGGCCAAGTCTGAGCCCTGTTGTCGGCCTGCCCTTCATCACAGTTGGCCCGAACATTTGACTTTGCTCAAGTCTACAGCGCCCAGATTTCCCCGGTTGGGGCTTTTTGCTACTAAGCACTATTTTTCATTTTATTCGTAACTCTGGTTCTACTTACTGAATTGTTTTTGTTTTGGTCTTGTTTTCTTAATTAAATTAAGTTACATTTTTCTCACCAGGTGTGGTATCATTTTTGTGCGGTGGTGTTTTCACTGTTTTACTGTTTGAAGTATTGCACAAATACTTTACCCATTGGCCCATATTTATACTTTTTGAGCTCTGCGTTGGCATAATTTTTTTATGCGAAAGCGGCATAAACTTACAAAATACAATTATATATTTGTAAGTTTGCGCTGCTTTTATATAAAAAAATGATGCAAATGCAGGACTAAAAAAGTATAAATATGGGCCATTGCCTCTTAAGTTAAGTTGGAGTGCTCTGTACCAAGCTACCAAGGTTGAGCACAGGTTAATTTAGGGTGTGTTTTTGACTTAGCTGACTAGGAGTGTGGTTGATCAGGTTACATACCTCTGTCAACAGTTCTAACACTGATGATCAGCAGTGAGGATAGGACTTGTGTTTGTTCAGTCTCACACAGTGACACAGTGGCACTACCATTCCTCATCTAAAGAGCACTACACATTTTTAAATTCTTCCTTGTTTTTTTCAACTGTCTATTTTTCCCCTTTTCTAAATTTAAGTGTCCCAATTTCTTTTTTGTACCATGGAGATTAACAACATTGACACCCTCAGCAGGTCTGAGCTTCTGAAGCTGTGCAAGCAAATGGGATTGAAAGCAGACAAAAAGGCTACCAAGCTGGATCTCCAGGTAGTCTTTAGGGTTTTTGAAGAAGTGTAGAGAGTTCAAGGCACCTCAGAGGAAACAGAGGTGGATGAAAATAAGGAGGAGGGAGCACTATCAGAGGAAGAAGAGAGGGAGGACCCATATCAGGGCTCTAAACTGGAGCTGGACAAACTTAGGATGGAGGAGAAAAAGTTGACACATGACCTCAAACTTAAGGAGCTGGACCTCAAGGCTCAACATTCAGTGTCCAGTAGTAATGGTGGTAGAGAACCTGCAAGGTCCACTGGAGAAGGAAGTGTCCACATACAACGGATTTAGAGGGAGATGACATTGACAAGTGGTTCTCAGCTTATGAAGTGGCTATATGGATGCACAAGGTTCCTGAAGAGTACTGTGGGGATGAGCTTGTGGAGGGCACAAGCCTACAGATGGAGAGATACATTTTTACACTAGAAGTAGAGGACCAGACACAGTAGAGTCCTATGAAGGCCATTCTTGTCAAGAAATTTGTGTTGGCCCCTGAAAGATATAGGCAGAAGTGCAGGGGCAGCTACAACCTTTCTACACCAACCTTCGTACACTGACCTGGGTAGATTTCCTAGGGTACACCAATAAGGCACTGAAGGGCTCAGTGCTGGGCAGAAAGGTAGAAGATTATACAGGGCTATACAACCTAATTTTGAGGGAGCACATGTTGGATATTTGTTTTACAGAGCTGTGCCAGAGCCTGGTTGATACTTAATTACTTTGAGGAAACCTGGATTGGGAATCTGAGCAGGTTGGGTCATAGGAGGAAGCCAAGGTTTCCTATAGATTGGTGGAACTGCTCCACTTGCTTAGAAGGGGGAACAAAAACAAATAATGATGTCAAAGGATGGAACAATTCTTTCAATAAATCCATTGGTAGAACTCAACTTAACTTCTAAAAATGTTAGGAAATTTTGAAAAATGAACAAAGCTTCCAAGAAATGAGAATGGCACAATCCTTTTCTGGTACTCTGAATCCGTGAGTTTTTTAAAACCAAAAGAAATGAACAAAAAGCTATTGGCTAAACTGCAACAATTTCCATTTATGGGGACACTAGAGTACCCAGAAAACATTTCCTATATCCTACCTTACTAACTTTTACTATCACCGTGGAGAATTACTTGCCTGTTTTACATCTGTCCCTAAACTACAATTGGAATTTTTTCCTAAAATATTTCTAAATTGATAAAAAATATATAGTCGTACCTGAAGACCTCTTCTTCCGTTTCACAATAGCTTTATTCGGCCAGCAGACCATCAAAGCAATACAATACAAAGATAAGCAATCATCATAAATAATAAAACAGTACAAAACTACCATCAACCAAGTTTAAAATAGAATAAGTAAAATAAAATCCCTGATTGTCCAACTTAAAATCAATTAAGATCATTATTTGTGTAAAGGTTACGTATACGCCAAGCCGCTGCTAAAAACTTGCTTACTGCGTATATTAACATATTGGAGTTGTGACTTTTTAAAATCCTCAAGGCTAGGTCACATTTTCTTATCTTCAGTTCCCAACAGATTTTGCGGATCCATTTGGACCTTGGGACTACGTAAGCGGGGCAGAAAAACATAAAATGTTCTACTGTTTCAGGGGAATTACCGCACACAGGGCAAATGTCAGAAGTGGTATTGGATCCCCATCTGCTCGTCAGGGTCATCAATGGTAATGTTCCAAAACGGAATCTGGCGTACAGTCCTTTGCCTAGTAGGTCAGGAATTAAATCTAGGTATAGCTCAAACTCTGGGTACCATTTAAAATCAATAAAGAGATTAGTTAAGCGACCGTTTAAGTTTAAGAGAAATATAGTTGGTCCGTGTATGGGACCAGTAAGCGCGCTTCAATGCTTTTACGTGGGACTTTTCAAGTTGGTGGGGGTTCTCCCATAAGTCTCTCAATCCTAATGTGCAAAACCAGCTAGATACGTGTTCAATCCATGGGATGGAAGTAGAATTAGAACATTTTAACAATTCTAGAAGTGAGGACTTATATACGACTAATTCTGGGACTATCCATAGCCTCACCCAGTACAGCAAAGGTCGTAAAATGATTAGGTCAGCCATTCGTTTAAACCCCAAGTCTAGAAACAAAGGGGTTAATGGGGCATGCACATAGGGCCTGTGCAAAACTATTCTCTATTTTGGTTATTCTACTACTATCGGAGAAGCCCCAAATCTCTGCACCGTGGGCAGCAGCACCTTGCGCCTTGGCCACATAGATCTTTATTGCTGGGGGTACAGCTTTGGCCATTGTGCTCCTGTAAAGGTGCAGTATGGATGCAGACCGATGTTGCAAGAGCCCGCACTCTTGCTGACCTGTTCCTCCCATTGGAGTGAATCAGTAAGCCTCACACCCAGGTAATCAATGGATCTAACCTGATCCAAAATGACGCTGTGTAGCCTTGTAGTGCATTTCTTTCGTGGGCCAGAGCGAAGCACCATCAATTTGGTTTTCTTCAGGTTCAACTCTAGACCAGAATTCCGACAAAAGAGATTAAATTTGTCCACAAGGATTTGTAAGCCCATAGGTAGGGGTTTTAGAGATGAGTAGGGAGTCATCTGCAAAGAGAAGAATGGGGATTTTCTGATCGACTAATGTGGGTGCATCGTTCTGACATGCCCTTAGTTCTTGCACCACCTCATTAATAAATAGGGTGAACAGGAGTGGTGCTAGGACACAACCCTGTCGAACACCCCTTTTAATAGGGAATTTGTTAGTCAACTCGCCTTGGTTGCCCCACCTCACTTGCGAATATGTGCCCTCATGCATGCGTTTCAATAGGTGGATTATATTAGCTGGTATCCCTATTTTGTATAGCACTTCCCACAATTTCTCTCTTGGGACCAAATCAAAGGCGGAACGCAAATCAACAAATGCTACATATAAGGTTTGCTTTTCCAGGACTACATATTTCTAATGTAACACTGTCAGCCTAAAGGCCTGGTCTACCGTACTTATCCTTGGCCGGAACCCCGCCTGTAGCGGAGATAGAATGTGCTGTTCCATAACCCAACTCGATAGTCTACCTAAAAGCTGTTTGGCAAAGATTTTTTGCAGGTTATCGATTAGGCTAATCGGTCTATAGTTGGTTGGGAGATTTGCGTTACCCTTTTTATAGATGGGGATAATTTCAGGACCCTTCCATGTCCCGGGAATTTGTCCTCCTTCTGCAATTTTATTCGACAACAAATTGATATACCAGGTCCATATGGATGGCTCGGATCTATAAAGACCGCGCTGGGATTTTATCTGGTCCTGGAGCTTTGCCAGGTTTCATGGAGATGATAGCATCAGCGGTTTCTTCTAAGGAAAAACAAATATGACCCTCTTGATCGTGTAGGCTCCCGTCAGGGGGAAAAATATCAAGGTTGGCATTTGACGAAGTGGGGGGATCTAACCCCACATTGTCATTATCAGGAGCCCCAAAAATGGTAATTTCCTCATAAAGAAGAGAAAAGTGCTCCACCCAACTTTCGGGTTGAATGTGGTTCCTAAGATTTGACCTACCCCCTCTCTCGCGTTTAGTTAACAATTCCCAGAAGAGCGTGTTATTGTTTGTTTTTGAGGCATCCAACAATTCCTGCCAATTAGAGTCTTCCCAGGATTTCTTTGATTGTGAAATAGTCTTCTTGTACACGCATCTAGCTTGTTGAATTGCCCCCGGGGTCCCACCCTTAATAGCCTTTTTTAGGCCAGACTTGGCTCTCATACACGAATCGTTGAACCATCTACCGTTAGTCGAGACCCACATCGTGGGCTTGCCATAACCTTTTTGTAAAAAATACTTTGGAGTTTGACAATCAAGTTTTCATGTATGTCAAGAAGTGGAATAGCCTTAGGATCAAGATCTTCGTTGGCTGACAAGTTATCAGAAAACATTTGGTAAATCTCGCGTAACAAGTAGGGATTCAACAACACTTTTGGCCACCCTATCTTCGTATAGGCATTATTAAAAATAGGGGGAGGGACCATTGTAAGTTGCGTATTCAGGGTTCTACCAAAGATATTCCCAGAGAGGGTGAGTAACAGGGGATAGTGGTCTCTCTCACATCTGGAGTCTACCCTCATATCTCTCAATAATGGTCAAAGTCGCACATCTACTAGGAAGTAATCAATAACACTAGTCTGAGAGCCTCGTTGGAATGTAGGTGCAAGGATTAGATCAGAGGGAGTACGGCCATTACAAGCCCTGAGGCCAAACTTTAAACATAGTGAGGCTAGCTGGACTGCAACTCGAGAACGTGGGCAGGAGATATCACCATTCAATTGTGCAATTCCCCATAGTTCATCCTCCTCCGCAGTTAGATCGCTAAAAAGCACAGAGGGTTCGAAAGTGCAATTTACATCCCCAGCAATAATTAAGTAAGAATTAGTTTGTATGGTATCTAAAAAGTCAGAAAGTAAAGTTAAAATGCGTGATTCTGATCCGCGTGAGACAGATCGGGCGTATACTTTAATAAGAATTACATTAAAATTCTGTTGGAAAGGCATTTGTAAACCCATCAGATCAGGACAATCAAATTTTAAAACCTTATAATCACATTGAAGTTTTGTGTTCAAAAGAATTAAAAGTCCCCCTTTAGCTCGACCTGATACTTTCTCTGATGGCTGCGCAGGGATATTGAAGGAGAGGAACCCATCTATACTGGTTTGACCCTCGATCCAGGTTTCTTGGAAGAGACACACATCTTGGGACTTTATGTAAGTGACCCAGTCTGTATCATCCAATTTCCTTGCAAGGCCAGCTAAGTTCCAGGTCATTATGGACAAACCAATAGTGTCAGTTTCAATACCATAGGTTGTATGAGAAGAATCCTGTTTAGTCGTCTCATTGATAGTAATCTTGTCAGAACTATTTGTTTGAGATTCCTCTAGATTGTCCCCAATAGGAGCTTTCTGGGTAGGAGACAGTCATACAGAACCATAGTGCATGAATTCACCTCTTCTTACTTTGTGTCATGGAAATATTTTGATATGTACAATGACCATAGCTCAGAATGCATTGTTGCTGCATATAAAAACAAAAATTTGAATTCTGCATGGGAGAAAAAATACAGCTTATAAGTATGATAATATAACCTGACACACATTGCCTTCAAAAAGTAACACATTACAAGATCTGTTTTTAAATAAGTAATCGTTCCATGACACGCCATATTCAAAGAAGTTGCATTTTTTTGAAAGAAAAACAAACCTCAGAAAGTCGAAGAACAAGAAAAAACCTACTCACGAAAAAAACAATCCATCACAAATTTATTCACATTTCTAAATATAAACAAAGAAACATTTTCTTTAAAACCAACTGTTGAACTGAAAAGAAATATGTCGTTTTTTTAGAAGTACTTACCTTGCGTTGAATGGCCATGAAAAAGAAAATCACCCTCCTGTACAGCGATTATTATGGTAACGTGCATGGGGATGAAAAAGTAGTCTAAATAAATAAAATACACAAACAAGAATTCTTTGTTATATATTACTCCCCCCCACCTTTCCTTGCACTAAGGCCCTTATTTATGCCCTTATTTTTGGTGCAAAACTGCACTAAAGCAAACCAGAAGGTTTACCAGCGTTTTGCACCATTTCTGTGCACCAGCCAGGCACCAAATTTATAGAATGGTGCAAGCCGGTGCAAAGGGCAGGCTAAAGTAAAGAAAAATGAATTTAGTCAAGTGGGGCGGGTGGTATAGAAGAAGGGGGTTTAGCACCAACAAATGACTTTAGGCAGGTTAGAGTAAAAAAAATTACTCTAACCAGATTAGCGCCATTTTATGGTGCTAAACCTACCATGCCACATGACTCCTGCCTTAGAAAAGGCAGGAGTGATGCCCACCACCCCAATGGCTGGCACAGGGGACAAGGGTCCCCTGGCATGGCCATTGCACCCCGTGCCATGTATGGTGGCCCATTACAGGGCCCCCTATGGCACTTTAAAAAATAAAATGCAATGCTTACCTGTACTTATCTGTACTTACCTGGGATGGGGTCCCCCATCCTCCGCAGTTCCTCTGGTGTGGGTGAGGGTGACCCCGGGGCATGGGGAGGACACATGCAGGCTTATTCCATGGTGCTCCAACATGGAAATAGGCCCACAGGTCCCCTAACTCCTGCCCTGACACAGGAGATAAAAAACTGGGCAAAGCAAGCTTTGCACCATTTTTTGACCCTTCCTCCCTCCCGTGCACCATTTTTGCATGGGAGTATAAATATGGCGTTAAGGCCATAGAGTAATTTTTTGCAGGGGAACGCCTACCTTGCATCTCATTAAGGTAAGGTAGGTTTCCACTTCCAAAAAATGACTTTAACTCCATAACTTTGGTGCTAGACGGGTCTAGCACCAAAGTATAAATATGGAGTTAGTTTTTCACTGAATTAGAGTAAAAAATCCTCTACCAATTAAAGAAACAGACACACAATGAGTTATGCAACAAAAAAAAGTAGAAAGAGAAAACGGACTATTTCTTCCATTGAAATCAATGGAAAAGTGTATAAATAACCTTTAACATTTTTCTAAAAAAATGTTTTGAAGTAATCTAGGATTAGGAGTTTTTTTTAAATAATGTATTTTTAAAACTATCTTTTTCGTATTGCATGTGATTTGTTTTGTATTTAATAAATACATAAATATTTTATTGAAACAAATTGTGTTTCTATTTTTTAACATTATTATTTTTTTAAAAATGTTATTGTTCCTTAAAAACATTTACACTACATTCTATATTTTTAAAAATATATATTTAATTTCTAACAGTCAAAATTAAAAAAGAAATCTGTACCTGCACTTAAAATACATTATTATAAATTAAGTATTTTTGAAAAAATAATTGTTTCTATTATTATATTATATAGGTATGAATTCCCATTCCTTAGAAGGGCATCTTGCATTTTACATTTTTTAAAGAATAAATATGTGTGTGTGTATATATATATATATATATATATATATATATATGCATATATATATATGTGTATTTTATTGAAAAAAACACACATATATAATATATATATATATGCATATATATATATGTATTTTATTGCAAAAGCACATATATAATATATATATATATATATATATATATATATATATATATATATATATAATATATATATATATATCATGTTTCACATACGTTTTAGGATCAGGGTGTTAGGGATATAGTTGTTATGGTTGGGGAGGTGTAGTAATATTCTAGTTTCTAGTATTAATTTTTAATAATTGACTATTAATTGTAAATCATTTTTGTATATATATGTATGATTGAACATTCTAACATTACACATATTCAATAGTAAACTGGCAAAAATATAATTAACGAAAACATATTCTAGCACTCAACAACTGGCCTTTTTCACTTAAAAGATCTCTGGCAAAGAGCCCCCATGAGGGGCCCGTCAGGCATTGCAGTGCTGGCCTGACGAGGAGCAAAAGCCTGATGATGAAGCATGTCACTAATTGGAGAGTGAGGGCTCTTGTTCTAAAAAGAACAGACTCATAGGCACTATCATCCACTGTATGCACCTGTACAGAATCTATTGACTGGAACTGTGTACCTTTGGCTTTTTAAAAAAATATAATTAAAACAGCATTCCAAAAATGCATGGCTTTTCGAAAACATGCTAATACCAGGCCTTATATAAATGTTGCGATCAATGCATGCACTCATTCTTAAACATGCTGGCAAAGCATCTGCTGAAAACTTTGCGAGAAATGCACCTTTTCACAAGTATGCTAGGGTTATCCCCTCACCAAAAAATGCCAATGACCCTGCTTCAAAACATGGTAGCAAAGCAGAGTTGAAAAAATGCCAGCAACGCGTCTGCTGATAAGGATACCATTACCTCCTCAAGACTTCTTCTCATCCCAATACTGACTTACTTATGGTGTTCCACCTCTACCCAGGCCCACATGCCTTTGCTAGAACCAATACAAAAGGCTCAATGCAGCCCCCCTTCCTATCCTCCAAGTACCTCCCACCAATCTGGTGATAAAAAGGCATGGAACCCAGACACCTCCTATTTTCTTCGCCTGCTCCAAGATCAACGTATAGTCCTTAGATTCTTTTCCGACAGGTAAGCCATGGGAGTCAAAGACTCTTGGAGATGAATTTATTGGCTCCTTTTTGTTAACTCCCTGCTATGGTTGGTGCTATGCAGGGCACAATGCCCGGTTGGTTCTCTGTCTGTCTCCCTAGATGTTGTGTTGCTTTGTTTTCTAGTCCTCTTTGCGTGAGACTGCTCTGGGGTACTTACCACCTTTGTCCTGAAGACCTCCGGCCGATGCGTGTCTTCCCATGTCAGTGTTAAGGCAGGCACTTTGATACATACTGCCCTCCATTGATTGCTGTGCAGTCCACGGACACAGCAGCTGCTAGTTGAACTGCCTCATTTCTTGTGATTGTACCATGCTTTTCTGTACATGCATGTGGAGCCTGGAGGCTCAGTTTGTTGGCCACTTCATTTTTTGTTGTTGAACTGTTCATGAGCGTGGTGCCTTGGGGCTCAGTTCATGGCCATATGTAGCCCTGACCAGCTTCCCAAGACAAGCAGTGCTTCCTGTCTGCCGCAATGAGTCAGTTGGGTCTAGCCTGTTCTTTGGCACCCCCTTGTGGCGGTAGGTCCCTTGTGCAGTTGCCTGAAGGATTACAGCCTGGGCCTGGCACGATAATGAAGCAAATTGGATTGCCTTGTGGCACAGTTATGCTGGGAGGAACCCCCCGTTTTTTCTTTTTTTTTTCTTGGGGGGTTTCCTTTCCTTCTCCCTGCTCCTGTTCTTTATGCCTGCTTTTTGTGCTCAGCTGGGGTGTTTTAATTTCTTCAGGCACTGGATTGGCCTACTTGGGGGTACGCGCGGGCCTTATATTTGGGCTATGCTTCCTTCTCCTTTCAGTTCGCCATGAAGCACAGGAAGTGTGTAGCAAAACAACATCATTGCACCAGTGCTCGTCAGGAGACGAGTTGGTGCAGGCATGAGGCAGATTTCCCTGGTTTATTCTCCCAGGAATTTGGGCTTCAGGATGATCAATTCCAGCTTCTGCTTTCTTCTCTGTCAGAGGCTTTTCAGAGGTCCAAGGAGGCTGGTGGGCTCTCATTACTCTCCCTCTTCACCCTCCTCTTCTGTTTTATCAGTGGCGGCAACTTCTCCCTCATCTTCTTGGCCTTCTCGTGAGCAAGATGAGGAGAATGATCCTCTGGTTAGTTAAGCTACACCCAGATCAAAATTAATTTGGATGCAGAATATTTTGGCTCTCTTCTGGTACTTGGGTGACAATCTGAATATCCCTGTGAAGGACAACTTCTCAGGTCCTAGTTCATGTCTTTTTCAACAGCTTCATTTCTGCCCCCCTACTTGCTTGACTGTCATTAAGGAGGTTTTGCATCTTCTTCTGCAAGAATGGAAAGATCCTGATTTTCCCAAGTTCTTGACTCGCCTCTATCCTCTTGTCAAGAGCAATGTGGAGTTTCCGTCTTCACTCAAAATTAATCCCCTGCTTTCTCATTTGGCAGGATGTCCTTCTGTTATATCTGATGAGGTCCCTATTTCAGACTTTGTTGATCGCAAGGTTGAGGTCTCTCTGAAGAAGTGTTTTTCCGGTTTTAATTTAGCTCTCAGTGCTGCAATTTATGCAGTTAATGCCTTTCAGTCCCACATTAAAGACTTCCAGTTCCTGACTATGGCAATCCAGGACGGAGTTGAGATTTCAGCACTGTATGCCAATATGGAGACTCAAGCCACATTTTTAGCAGATGTTTCTTGTGAGGTGTTGAAGGCTTTTGCTTCTGCCAGGGCTTCGTAAGTGTCAGATCATCACCATGTTTTTCGGGAGAGAGTGAAAGGTGGATCCCCCTCAAAAGTTGGGGTTTCTATATATGCCTTTCTCTGGCAGCTGCCTCTTTGGAGATGATCTGGAAAGTATGCTTCACAAGGCTTTCAAAAATAAGAGGCGTGCCCAGCTTTTTCATTTTCAACAAAAGTCTGACTCCTCCCGTAAGGTACCACCTAAGAAATGCTCTTGAGGTCACTCGGTGTAGTATTAAGGCAAGCTCAAGCAGACTTCCTCCTCCTCTGCTAGACAGTTCTCCGAACCTCAGTCTCCCCCTCTGCCCAAAGGGGGGAAACATTTCTGACTATTTCATCCTCCCAGTGGGAGGTCGTCTTTCTTTTTTCCTTCCAACCTGGCAAGGATATGTTTTAGAGGCCTGGATGGTGCAGGTCATCTTGGAAGGCTAGTCCCTTGAGTTCTACAGCTGCCCTCCCCATTTGGGCCCTGTGGAATCCCTCGCGACCTCTTCCGACTTTCCAGTTCTTTCACAGGAGATTGGAGACCTCATTGAGAAACATGCTGTGGTCCGAGCTCTGACTGGTCAACAGGGATAGGGGTTCTTCTCTCAAGTATTCATGGCATTGAAGTCTTCAGGGAAGTTAAGGCTTATCTTCAATCTAAAATGTCTAAATGTCTTCCCAAGGAAGCCTCATTTCAAGATGGACACTCTACAGCGGATCATTCCTCTCATTTGCCCAAACGAGAGGTTGGCCTCCTTGGACTTAATGGGCGCTGATCTGCACATTCCCATTTCCCAGCCTCATCAGCAGTTTCTTCTTTTTGTGTGGACAGCCTTCACTGGCAGTTCACGGTCCTTCCCTTCGGACTCGCTGCATCTCCCAGACTGTTCACCAAGGTCATGGCCCTACTTGTTGTTCTTTTTTATGGTCTGGGATAATGATTCACCCCTAACCGGAGAACAGGCTTTTCCATCATCCAGTGCTGTCTGTCTTTCAGTCTCAGATTGTTCTGGTGTACCGGACTCGACAGGATTTCGGCCTTCTTGTGAACATGCAGAAGCCACAGCATGCTTCCACACAGGATCTGCAGTTCATCAGGGCTCATTTTGAGACATCTGTGAGCATGGTCAGTGTTCCTCCAGACAGGGTGCAGGTGTTGCGAGATCTGCTGCTGACTCTGGATCAGAGACCTATGGCAACCACACAGGGTTGGTTACGTCTTCTGGTCACATGTTATGTGTATTATGCTTTATCTTGATTGCAACCTGCTGCTATTTGGATTGGCCTCTTATGTTGTCTTCCATTTTCTTTCAGGCATCATGCATGTTTGTCCTTTCTTGGGCACTGCTTCATGTGGGTATTCTGGTACGTTGTCAGCTCTCTCATTGGAGACCGGGCATTCATCCACTGGATTACCTGTTGATCGTCTCTCCCCACATCTGACAGATGATGCAGTGGTGGCTGGATCTGGAGAATTTGGCCTCACCTCAGGAGAGCAGGGTCTCTTAGAATTGGAGGGAACTGAAGGCAATTTCTCTGGCTTTTTTCACTTTTCTCCATTGTTCAGCAATCAGTTGGTTTTGGTAAGGCTGTACAACACTGTTGCCAAGTCCTACATCAACAAACAATCCGGGACAGGGTCTCTGTCTGTAGCCTCCCTGACATTTCAGGTGGTGAGTTGGGTGGAATCTTATCTCCCAACTCTCTCTGCCATGTACTTTCAAGGGAAGGACAATGTACAGGCAGACAGGCTCAGCAGGGGTTTTCTTTTGTTCTCACAACTTCTATCTGGCTCCTTGTATTTTCACCCAGCTGTGCCAGCGATTTCACACTCCCCAGGTACATCGATTTGCCTCTGAGGAGATTTCCCTGCTTCTCAGGTTTTGATTCCAGTCCCCAGACTCGGAGTGCTGGTGGGTGGATGCTCTGTCCCAGCCCTGGCCCTCCTTGCTCTGTATGCTTTTCCTCCATTTCTTCTTATTCCTAAGCTTTTGGCCAGGCTTCAGAGGTAAGCAGTGTATTGCATTTTGGTTTCCCCCTTTTGGCCTCTGAGACGTTGGTTTACACTATTGAGGCTGCTGGTGGCGGTACCAGAGTGGGTCCTCCCGATCAGCGCGTGTCCCCCCCATGCTCCCATTCTTCCCCCAGTCACTTGCAGAATGATGAGTCTGGTGGTATGGCTCTTGAAAGAAGGGGTTTTTGAAGTTGCAGGGACTATCCTCTCCTATGGCTCTCTTAATTCAGCATTCTAGAAAAGGGTCCACTAGGAAATCTTATGATTATCATTTGTCCTCCTTTTTCAAATGGTGCAGTGACAGATGTCTGGATCCTACCACTTGCCCATCCTCCTGGGTCCTTCAATTTCTGCAGGAGGGCTTCCAGAAAGGCATGGCAGTTTCTACCTTGTGGGACCAATGGGCTGCCATTCAGGCAATTCACTCTCCTTTCACAGTGCCTGAACTTCTTTCTTTGGTTGCCTGCCTCCTTAAGGGATTTTCTTTGTTTAAACCAAATACTAGGCCAGAGGTACCTGCTTGGACCTGCCTTTGGTGCTTAAGGACTTACAGTCTCCTCCTGTTGAGCCCCTAGGCAGTGTGGGTTTGATATTCCTTTCCTTGACTGGGTTTTTCCTGGTTGCCATTACTTCTGTCCGTAGGTTGGGTGAGCTGGGGTCCTTATCTGTTTAGGCCTCCTTATTTACCGATGTTCTGTGACAGGCTTGTCCTGCCATTAAGGCCCGGGTTGCTTCCCAAAGTGGTCTCCACTTTTCACAGACACCAAGAGATAACTTTGCCCTCTTTCTTTCTAGGGTCTGCTACTCCTGAGGAAGAAGCCTTGCACACGTTGGATGTGTTAAGGGCTGTGTAGATCTATTTGATTGGCATCATGGACTTTCGTCGATGCGAAAGTTTGTTTGTGAGCTTTGGTGTTTTGTCATGGTTTAAAAGCTTCTATGCCCACTTTGAGTTGGTGGATAAGGTCCCTGATTTCCCAGTGTTATGACTCACAACATACACGTCTGCCAGGTTGTGCCCAGGGGAGGACCACCAGGGGCATGGCGGCTTCATGGTCAGAGGCTTAGGGTGTTTCAGTTTTGGACATTTGTCAGGCTGCCACTTGGTCTTTACCCTCTAAGTTTGTTTCACATTACAGGTTAGACATGAGTGATTCCTAGGCTTTGGGTCCAGTGTGCTTGCTGCTGCTTCTCAGTGAACAAGCTGGTCTCCTGTATGATGCCTTTCTGGTTTGCATTGAAATTGTTTGAGCAATGACTAGGAGAATGTTGCATTCTTTCTTTCTGTGGGATTCAGGTTGTTCTGTTTTTGCTTTGGTATATCCTCATGTAAGTAAGCATTGGGATGAAAAAAAGGTTTGAGGAGGTAATGATTTCATTACTTACCAGTAACCTTCCTTACTCCGAATACCCTTTTTCTCATACTAGTACTTAGGTCCCGCCCGCTCCATTCCTTCCCAGATCACAACCTGACCCGCTGTTTTTTCAGCTAGGGAATGTACAGGAAGTTTTCTGGGCTTCATGCCTTTTTATCACTGGGATCCATTGGAGGTGCTTGGAGGTTAAGAATGCAGGGGGAGAGTTTTTGCAAATAGCCTTTTTAATTGGTTCCGGCTAAGGCACGTGGGCCTGGATAAAGGTGGAACACCTCATGTAAGTAAGTATCAGGACAAGAAAAAAGGTATTCGGAGTAATGAAGATTACTGGTAAGTAATGAAATCATTAGCACACTCACTGAAAAGCATGCCAATGACTCTATTACAAATTATGCTGCCAGAGCAGGACTATGGGGGTCATTCCGACCCTGGCGGTCCATGACCGCCAGGGCGGAGGGCAGCGGAAGCACCGCCAACAGGCTGGCGGGGCTTCCTGGGCTATTCTGACCGCGGCAGTAAAGCCGCGGTCAGAAAAGGGGAACCTGCGTTTTCCCGCCGGTTTTCCCCTGGCCCAGGGAATCCTCCATGGCGGCGCTGCTTGCAGCGCCGCCACGGGGATTCCGACCCCCTCCCCGCCAGCCTGTTTCTGGCGGTCTTCACCGCCAGAACCAGGATGGCGGGAACGGGTGTCGTGGGGCCCCTGGGGGCCCCTGCACTGCCCATGCCACCGGCATGGGCAGTGCAGGGGCCCCCTCACAGGGCCCCATTCAGATTTTGTGAAAATCGCGACGGGTGCCACTGCACCCGTCGCACCCCTGCAACTCCGCCAGCTCCATTCGGAGCCGGCTTCCTCGTTGCAGGGGCTTTCCCGCTGGGCCGGCGGACGGCCTTTTGGCGGTCGCCCGCCGGCCCAGCGGGAAAGTTGGAATGACCGCCGCGGTCTTTTGACCGCGGGGCAGTCATTCGGCGGTAACCGCCTATGTTGTGTGATCCAAGTGTAAATAGACATGGCTCTTTGTGTGTCATAATAAAGTGTGCTTATGGCTGAATGTTTAATGAACGTTTGTACTTTTTCTGCTGTGAATAATACCATCACTGATATGTTTGTGCCACAGTGCAGCAGAGCAGTGCATTCGAGAGAAATGATTGAGAACAGCTTTGCTAAAAAGTGTGTGGGTGTGGGTAAGGATATGTGCACATGATTGACTATGAAAAAGATCTGTGTGATACAATTATATGGGAGAAGAGAGCACCATGTGTGACTTAGCTGTCTAAAGCAGTCATCCTCTTTTTTGCCTGTGGTTTTACAAAGCGGAGGACTTTAGAGTGATTTACTTGAGCACCATACTATGTCACAGATTATTTTTTAGGTACGGGGAGATTAAGTGATTTGCCCATAATCATGAAATGTTGAGCCAAGGTACAGATTTCAAACTACAACTGTATTAAATAAAGTGCACTAGGGTGAAACTAGCATATGCATCCTCTTTCTTCAGCTTTAGGGCACTTTGGTATTACATAAGGGGCTGTAGCACTTGTGCGTCCCCTTCTGTAAGACAGGTAGTGCCAGTGCACATTCACCACTAGCACTATCATAAAGGGGCATTCCTTCATTTGCAATGAGGTAAATAATTTGCATCTTCCTCCTTGCCATATTATGGGCATTGGGGCAGAGGAAAAAAGGACATCAGAAGGTGCATTCTGTGCCGCAAAGAGGTGACAGTCTGTGCGCCTCCCTAAGAATGGCCCTGCAAAGAGGGTAAAAGGGGTCCCATGGATCCCCCAGGCCCCTACAGATGGATGCTGCCACTCACTGCAACTGCCTGTAGAAGGATATCTGTTCCCCGTTAAATTGCACTAGGAAAGACAGAACAGCTGATTTAAAGGGCCACTTTGCTTTTCACTAATGCACTGCCCTCCTACAAGGTGTTGTCATTTGAGTGGTATATATTTAGCAGGGACACAGTCTGTCTATATACATGAGTGAGCATTCCAATACTGGAGACGCCTGGTGAGAAACAACATGTGGGACAGGGACACGGATTTCCGGCATTTTGATAAATTTCCAAAATGGAAAGTCAGACTGACAAAATCATGATGCTGACTCAACTGTATTTTGGAGAAATGTCAAATTGACACAATACCTTTTCACAAAAACAGAATGTTTTTGTGACAAATGCAAATGTCTGTTTTAAAAAAAGTCTACTGATCCGCGCGCGAGCCGACGACCAAGATGGCCACCTGATAACGGAGCTCCGCGCATTATCAGACGAATTTCTACCGCCGGAGCCGTTTTTTTCTTCTTTCTAATGTCGTTCCCCTAAAAACAACCATGGGATGTTTTGGTAAGCATTTTCATCGTTTTTTGGGCTGCCTAGCATATTTCCTGACTCTTTAATTACGTTTTCTTATTTCTCCTCATGAATGCGGCCATTTTGACTAGCTTTGCTCACCATTACATTATACTTTTTTGAATATTTGACTTTCTTTTTTGCGCAAGCCTGGTTTTTTATTTTTTGCTGTTTCGCTAACATCATTTTGGAGTTCCTGTGTCACTTGCTTCCTTATTGAAGGCTTTTTATTTTTATATGGACAAACTAAAGAAAATAAAAGCTCTGTCGCATCAGTCCTCCTCAGCTGACAAACTTTCGCACTTTTTTCATTTGGACACTTCTGCTGCAGCGTCTTCTTCTTCCATCTCAAAGATGTCTTCCTCATCTTCTTCTTTGCCTAAAGTTCCTCAACATTTTCTGCATCCACTCATAAGAGGATCAAACAGGACCCACCTTCACCAGTAAAATCTCCCTCGCCGATCTCTCTTGAACTTGCGCTTGAAGAAATACGTGCATTGCGTCCCTTTATTGAAGAAACTAATTCTCGGATACAAAATCTTGATTCTAAGTGGTCTCAAATGGAAGTGAGAGTCTCTGCTTTGGAACAAAGAGTCAACAACGTGCAGGATGAAACACATAAAATGATTAGTCTCGAGAAGGAAGTGGCAACCTTGAAGACTATTACGGAGGATTTGGAAAACAGAAATAGATGCAAAAATCTTTGCCTTTATGGATTACCGGAGGGTCTTGAAGGGAGTGACCCAATTTCATTTTTCACCTCATTCTTTCCACAGTTGGTGGGTCTACCATCTTCTACAGTATTGAACATCCAAAGAGCGTACCGCATTGGTCATCATTCTCCGCATTCCTCCACATCTAAACCAAGAGGCGTGATTATTTTCTTTCTTGAATTTACAGACTTATGGAGAATTCTTAACGCTGTGAAAACCAAAAAACAAATTTCTTGGCAGGGAAGTAAAATCTTCATTTCACAGGATGTGTCCAAAGCTACAGCAGACAGGAGGAAAGAGTTTTTGGATCTTCGTCCACAGCTTCGTGACTTGGGAGCTCGTTTTGGATTATTCCATCCATGTTTGTTCAAAGTGACATATCAAAACAAGACCACTTCATTTACCTCTCCTGCAGTTCTTCATGATTTTCTACGACTACACTCTACAAATTCTATGGAAACAGCTGGTTCTTCTACACGTTGACTATATACATTTCTTAATTTATTATGCCCTTTCACTATTATTGCGATAGAATTGATGGTCCTTTATATGCAGTTTATACAATATACTATATTGACGTGACTACAGACCCTTTTTTGTTAATGTATTGTTTTCTTTCCACAGGTTCCTGGTGTTCTATAATCATTATTTTTGCTCATAACCTTTGTCCGTTGATGCGTTCCGTTCCCTTGCTGTGCCGTCTTCAGTCTGTGCTGTCACCACCCCTCCCCTATTGTTCATTCATCTCAGGTATGTTTTTGCAGTCGTCTTTATTTGACATGTACTGTCTCTTCTTTTTTTCTTGACTACTTTCCATCCTTTTTCCTGCTGTTTTCTCTTTACTCTTCTCTCCTTTTGTTTTTTCTGTTTTCTGTTCCCTTACATGTATTTTCAATTATTTATGGTACAAGGCCTTTCGTGTATAAATGTGGTTATGTGACGTAAATTCAGGGTTGTTTCTTGGAATGTCAAAGGTTTTATTAATCCAATCAAAAGGCAGAGAATTTTATCTCACTTATCTAAATATAATCCAGACTTGGTTCTTCTACAGGAGACCCATTTGACGGACTCTGAAGCTCTGAAACTTAAAAAAGGCTGGGTGGCCAATGTTTTGACTTCACCTTCGTCTACAAAGAAAAATGGTGTAATTGTGCTTTGCCATAAAAAAATATCAGTTAATGTTATTTCGCATGACTCGGATTCTAATGGTAGGTGGCTCTTTGTGAGGCTCAGTATTAATGGGATTACAATGACTATTGGTAATATTTATGGTCCAAATAATTCAGATTATCTTTTCTGGCCCACTATTACTAAACAATGTTTGCATTTTAATGATGATTTTCTTCTTATTGGAGGGGATTGCAATCAAATTCTTGATCACTTTATAGATAGGCAATCTGTAATTAAATTTTCTCTCCATAAAATGCATAAACGATTTAAGGCATTTTTCTCACAATGTAATTTAATTGACTCATGGAGAACTCGCAATCCTGATAATAGGGATTTTTCATTTTATTCTCCATCACATGGCTCCTTATCTAGACTTGACCATATTTTTGTTTCTAAATCATTATCCCAAAATCTTATTAACTCCTCCATTGAACCTATGGTAATATCTGATCATGCCCCAGTCATTACAGATTTTGACTTGCTCCCGGTGCATCCCAAATCCAATAGGTGGCGATTTAATAACTCTTTATTACTTGACTCTTAATTTTCACTTCCTTTGTTGCCTTTGCGGACCAATTTTTTTGATTTAATGAAGATTCTCACGTTTCTCCACAATTGTCATGCGATTCGTTTAAGGCTACGGCTCGTGGCCATATAATAAATTTTGTCTCTAATAAAAAAAAATCTTTCAATGCCCATCATCAAGCACTGCTTCTCAAAATTAAATGCTTAGACCATCAGTACTATTCTTCCTCCTCCAATTTTAATATACAAGAACTTATTCAGGCAAAACTGCAATTTAACAATATCTCAACGGATAATGCTTCCTCTTTTCTTCTACGTAGTAGTGCTCATTATTATGGAGGTCAAAATAGAGCAGGGAAGCTTCTGGCTAATTATTTAAAAGTTCGAACGCAACGCCATAATGTGAAGTCTATAGTTTCAGATACTGGTGAGTCCCTTTTTAAGGATGAAGATATTTTAGTTGAATTTGTTAATTATTACCAGACACTTTATACTCCTGAGTCAGTCCCGATCCCCTTACAGATTGATGATTATTTAAAGAATATTCCAAACCCTATTAAGACACTGATTGATGCTACTTCACTTGAAGCAGATATTACTTCGTTAGAAATTTTTAAAGCCCTTCAATCTCTAAAAAAAGGGAAAACTCCTGGTCCGGATGGATTTACAGTGGATTTTTTTTTACATTTTTCTGACCTGTTACTTCCTAAACTTTTTCAACCTTTCCAATTCTTCATAGATTCTGGTTTTACAGGGGGCACATTTCAGGAAGCTTTGATTTGCCTAATTCCAAAGGACGGTAAGGATCATACTTTTTGTAAACATTTTAGACCAATCTCTCTTCTTAATACAGATTATAAAATCTTTGCTAAATTATTAGCCCTACGTCTTGATACCCTTTTACCTGTGATGATAAGTTAGGAACAAATGGGTTTTGTCAAAGGTAGACTTGCTTCTGACAATTCTAGAACATTCTTTAATGTACTCAGCAAGGCTCCCGCTCTGTCGTATTCTCTAGCAGCAATTTCCATAGATGCTGAGAAAGCATCCGACCGGTTAGATTGGTCTTTTCTATTAAAAGCTTTAGCCTGGCATGGTTTAGGGTTCTATCTCTTTGCTTTATCAATCTCTGATGACATCGAGATCGATAAATCGGAAATTGTCTAGATATTTTGTATTACCCCGAGGTGTACGTCAAGGGTGTCTGCTCTCTCCACTCCTATTTATTCTAGCTCTCGAGCCCTTTCTATCCAGTATTAGAAATAAAATTAAAATTGAAGGTTTCCAGTATTGCGAGAAACATTTAAAATTAACGGCAGATGATATACTTTTATATATCTCAAACCCTGAGCTCTCGATTCCGTCTCTACTTTGGGAAATTGAGGATTTTTCCTTGATTTCAGGTTATAAGATAAATTCGGATAAAACTGAAATCCTCCCTTTAACAAAATTTTGCTTTAAAGCATTGTTTGATATCACTGGGTTTCACGGAGTTCTTCCAAGATTAAATATTTAGGTATTTGGTTCACTTCATCCATTAAAAAGTCCATTGAAGTAAATATTTCAGAGGCTTTAGAGAAAGTTGATAGATCGATTCTGGCTTGGAATCCCTTATTTTTATCTTGGTGGGGTCGTCTTGATTCCATTAAAATGATGATTTCTCCTAACATATTATATATCCTATCCATGATTCCGCTTCCTTTACCTGGTACCTTTTTTACACAATTGGACTCCAAATTGTCTAAATTCCTCTGGAACAATAGGAAATCTAGACTTTCTCTTAGTCGTCTTCGCCATTCTAAACAGGGGGAGGAGTCAATTTTCCTGATTTTAGATTGTATCACAAATCCTTTTGTTTGTGCCAAGCTTCTAGGTGGGTCTCCCTGTCATACTCTAGGTTTACTCCATTATGGTTGGATATTGAGTGTTCTTTTCTTTTGCCTTTTTCCCCTAGTGAGGTGGTATCCTTTTCCTATAAAATTTCACTTATCTCCTCTCTGCTTCTTAAACATACTCGCTCTCTTCTGCGTTCTCACTATTTACCTCCTGCGGTTTCTCATTCCTCTTTTCTGAATTCCCCTATTTGGCAAAATTGTCTTATCACTATTAATAAAAAACCCTTATTTTGGAAATCCTCGCGACAGAGAAATATAGTTTGGGTCAAGGATTTATTCTCCAATAATACTCCACTTTCTTTTTCACAATTCCAACTTCTATTTCATTGTCCCAATTCATTTATGCCTAAATATCTTCTTATTATTAATATTATTCTTGATGTACTTTTTTCCTTGCCTTCCCCTTGTTCTTCTTCGGAATTAGTCTTTTCTTTGTCCTCCTTTCTTATCTCATATCCTAAGGCATCAAATATCTATAAACTTTTTCAGTCTCCTGTTTTGCCGCGTCCTAAATCTAAAATTGAATCTCAATGGGAATTGGATTTTGGATGTACCTGGACTGTTTCCTTTTGGAATAAGGTGTGGCATCGATCTTATAAAATATCCAGATCAGCTTTCACCACACAGTCACTTTTCTTTCTTTATCACAGACTTTATTTTACCCCTTATACTATAGCAACATTTTCTGTATCCTCCACTCCAAGTTGCTGGTCCTGCGATAGCCCAAAGGGAGATCTTATGCATATCCTTTTTGAATATCCTCCTACTGTCTCTTTTTGGAGAAAAGTTTGGTGTCAGCTTACCTGCATTTTTCATTTACAATCCCAATTATCTCCACTGGTGCTTTTTTTATGTAGTCTCTATGCTGACATTGTTTCAGATGATGATAATTTAAAATTGTTGGATCTCATGTTAGATATGGCCTTTCAACAAGTTACTCTCAATTGGAAAAATGCATCCAATATTTCCTATAAAGCTTGGTGGAATAATGTTTGTCACTATCATAGATTAGATATTGCTTTTACCTCTTTATGCTGCCCTTCCATAAATAGAGATTTGTACTGGTTACCTTTAACTGATTATCTTAATGCTGTTGCTTGTAATTCTACAAATTGTACATTATCTGAGAGTTTTAAGCCACCATGAATTCTTTATTTTCTCTGTTCTTGAGTGAATTTTAACTTAGCTTACATTTATGCTTCTTTGAATATTACTTTTTTTTTCTCTTTCTTATATTTAACTGTTGAAGTTCCAATGCATTTTTCGCATTGTAAATGGTCTTGTCCCGTTTTCCTTGTTTCCTCCCCTTTTTTATACTTTAAAATATTAAACAGCTTTTATAACTCGTTTTAAAATCATATCAATATCATTATAACAGATATCTTGTATTGTTAGTATATAACCCATATGTATTTTGATTTTAATAAAGCTGATTTACCTTAAAAAAAAGTCTACTGTGACCTGGTTAAACAAGTAGGAGATAATGCAGTAAAACAGAAGAGGACAACAAGATGAAGTTAAGGAAGGAAAAAGAGCAGGTGTGGTGGATGGGGGAGACGTGAACGATTTGGGGGAAGTTGTTAGTTAGAAATAGGGAAAAAGGGGAGTAAAGCAGGAGGTGAAGTAGCACTAGGAATATTAAAAACAGGGAGGTGTATGAAATCCACAGAGGGAAGGCTACTCAACCTTAACAAAGAAAAAAAAGCCTGAGTTAAAAAAAAATTACATTTCTTCAGGAATGACTTCCAGCAGTTTTGTTTCGTCAACATTTTGAATATTGTTCTTAAATCAAAATTTGTCAATAATGGTTTGACAAAAAAAATGTCAGAACTACTTTCTTCATGTTTTGTCAAGAAGTATTTCCATACTAAAACATCTACACTCGTAGGGCATAGTGTTAGAATGACCGGGGTTGCGCAACGAGGGGTGAGGTACGTTGAACAACAGTTTGTGGTTCTAGTACTGCAATTGAGGGATGAGTCTTTCAGGTGTATTGACAGAGAAGTGTTTGGACCCCCAACTGGGGGTAATAAATGTGTTTCCGATCAGGATTTGTGCAGTGGTTTAACACAAAATGAGGCCTCACGCAGAATATGGTTTGGGGTCCCTGAGACTCTTACATCATTCAAATATTCATAAACGCTAGACTGACTGAGAAGAACTTGAGGGCGCCCGCACCTGAAAGCGCTGCAGAGGCCTGTGCTATGCTCCTGAATTTGAGGTCTGTTGGCAGAAATGTATGCCTTAAAGCTAACATCCCAACTAAACAATTGGGCTCACATTGGGCCTCCTTGCTAGCCTTGGGGCTGTGGAATGCTTTCTTTTGGGGTGACTCTTTTACACCCTTATTAAGAAATAGCAAATAGCTCATTTATGTGCAGTCTGTGATTGCTGTGCATGATGCTTGGTTAGAGGTGAAATTTTTGTACTTGGTTTCACTCTTTAGATTTACATTTCCTTTCATGAGAATACTGAAATATTCCATCTATGGTGTATGGCCTACTTATTATATTTAAGTGAAATTTGCTCTGTAAAGTGGACTATTTGACTTCATATTTTTCACAATTTTCTCAGTTCAGAACCCTCCCAGCATCCTAAGCCCTCACTGAAGACTTTGCTTGCTTGTTGCCATTAGAATGGTTTATTACCCCTGGCTTTGGACAGAGTCATGCACTTGTCAGGCTACACCAGATGGAAGAAATTGTCCATATTCTTGGAGGAAGTGGGCTGTGCTAGTGATGGAAGTCGGCAGCAGCTTTCTCACAAAAGATTGTAAAGCCTGTTTTTCAAGTACAGCATGAGGGTAAGGATGAGAAACTTAGCAGGAATGGTGTTTCTTGTAGTTTATGAATATGCTTAGAGTAGGAAGTAGGGATGTGTGTGTTACATTTTCGGCATTAATATGGGTGAGGGGGGTCACTGTTTTTATAAGTCTTTTTCTTCCAAAGTTAAGGTTGCTGGTTGGTTTAGTTGACTGGGCTTAAGCGGTCTACTTTTCTTTAATTGATACTTCTATTTTGAGACAATGGCTCTCTCTAGCCGCATTATCCCTTCCTTGGGATTTCTGTTGTTCATTTGGGGTGGACCTGCAATTTGCTTCTGCCTATGACAATTTAGGTGCCTAGTGGACCATTTATTTCTACCAGTTCTTTTAAATTTAGAAGGCTTTATTTACAATCTGTATTGATTTTCCTTCATCATTCTAGTTCACACATTGCTCTGTGTAGCTTTTAGTCCAGGTGAGTGATTAAGGGGCTCTCTGCTTATAGATTCCCAATACCTCATTTACAAGGCCCTAGCAGCACTGTGCTCCACCAGAGCATCTTTTTTTGTTTTTTTACACTCCGGTAGTGCAGTGTGCTGGCCTATATGTAAAAGGCCATGCTTAGCCACCATTTCATGGCCTTGTAAATATGGACCCCTTTCATGCATAACAGTGCGTGAAAGGAGTGTTCCGTGGGCCTTGCTGTGGGTGTTACCAGACAACACCCAGGGAATGCGATGGACTCTGATGCATTCCCAGACTTACAAGTCTGGGAATGTGTCAGATTACTACCCCACCTCAGGGGTGTCACTAAAGTGGAGCAACGGGGAGAAATAATATTATTTCGCCCTATTTTTTCTTCTTTCAATGTGTGCTGCATTGTGCAGCACACATAGAAAGGGGAAAACACCATTAATGATTGTTTATGTGCAGGAAGGTGTCTCTTTTTAAAGATATGGTACATTTCTGCCCTTTTGTTTTGGCGCAGGGCGGCACAGAAAAAAGTCTTGTGACACTGCCCTGCACCAAAACTTAGCAAATGTGGCCCCATATTTGTAATAACTCAGTCATTTCAGTTTGGGAGTTTTGGTTCTGGATATCTGTTTTGAGGATCTCAAGCACATTTAATAATTTTGAAGTTTTATTTAAGATGCACGGGGCAACAAATTAAACCTAAAAATTCTCAGGTAATTAAACAATATATAATCAATTTGTACTTTCAGTGGGAATACTAAATGGTGAATGATAAATTCCAGTTGAAAGGGTGTGCTGGCATCAGTAGTTTATCATACTACAAGGATATAAATAGATTATCATGCATTTAATACAGACATATTTCTAAAGGAAATAAGTTTGCTTGCATTGCGCCAAGCTCAGACTTGCCTATTTCCTCTATACAAACTATATTTGTGGGTACCTTGATAGCCAAATCCTTGATTCTCCAGGCATGGAAATTCCCAGTGCCCCCTACGTGTGTGGCATGGGAGGCAAAGATGGAGGCAACACGGGTAAAAGAAAAAGTGTATGCTCAACGGGTCGGAGCACTGCAGAGGTATCAGGGAATATGGGGGAAGGTAAGTAATTCGGAGAATGAATAGGTCTGGGGGAGAAGATGGGATCAAGATATAAGATTCTTTTTATAGATACATTGGTCGAAATATGTTTAAGATAAGAGTATTTGAAAGTACTGCAGTACATTAAACTGATTTACAGAAGATGTATGGTATGATATGCCAGGATTGAGTTTTTGATATATGCAATGTAATCACACCTGCAAATAACAACAACAACATAAAGTTTGTTTGCACGTATTATAGATTACATAAAAACTGAAAATACATAATTAATAGATATTTGATGTTTGCAGGAACAAGATGTAGGCGAAAATTAAAAAAATAGTACTAATACTAGTGTTAACGCGTCCCTTTATGACTAATTTATTCACTTTGGCACTCCTTTTTAGGCCAATGAATCTTTTGACCCTGATTGAAGACACCTTAGGACTAGATAGCTAATCAACATGTCAATCAATAGGTCAATAACATCATCAATGTTTACCAAAATAAGACAATTCAAATTAGTCAAAGACATTATTAAAACTCAGAAACCACCATGACCTTTCAGTCATGAATAACCACACCAGTTTAGTACAGGTTTGTGATATTTATTCCCTATTGATTCCAATTCTACTGGTAAATTTATTAATCTCAAAACCAAGAAACACATTAGCATTGTCACAATATGGCAACTCTGATAAGATTTCATCAAAGCAAGGATCACGAATATTAGAACATAGCACAACGTCAACATAGGTTATCCTTAGCAGAATGTCATTAACGCATTATTCAACAAAACATAGATTCAGTCATTTGTCTATTTGCGTTTGTTTAGTGTTTAGTGAACCCTTTAACTAACCTCGAATTAGCATTGGCATGTTGGGCTTCATGCAAAACAATTTAGTAACACCAGTTTAGAAAACATCTAGCTATGGTCTCTTTCAAAAGAAGCAGTTGGTACCTAAAAAGGAAAAGCAAACAGACAATCACAATTTCATTGTCATATAGTTACCCTCCGTATTGGGTCAGCATACAGATTCAGTCTTCGTCCTCAGGACATCAGTTGATTCGCCATCAGCCAGGAACTCATCTAAGCTCGGGAAGGAAGGGTAAAAGGTACTTCCCTAATAAGGAGGTAAAGTATAAACGGGCAATATAAGGGCAAGGATGGTTTTAAGGAACCAAACAGCAAAGTCTCTATGCAGAGTGACAAAGTGTCTGGGTCATAGCAAATCGCAATAGCATCTCCCTAACTCCTAGTCTCCTCTAAACTATTTCCTTGTGTCAAAGGTTTTTATCCCTTTTTCGTTGTACAGTCCCCTAATTCTCCATTGGTTGAGGGTTTGCACCCCACTATCTCCATCCAATAGGTTACCAATTAGCTCACCAAATTTGTAAACCCCATAACAGTTCTCATGTAGTTTATTGGTCCTTATGATTGACGTCTCCAGCGGGTAGAATGTCCGGTATGATTTCATACTCTCGTGGTCCTTTGCACATCTTCAGTCAGTGGCTCCATTGTCTGTACAGGTTCAGGCGACCTTGTACCTGCGAGTAGTCTACACTGTTGCATTCAGCAAGAATGTTTCACTAAGCAAGTCGAATTTCATGAGAACGGATCTACTACAGTTACATTCATCTTCTAGCTTTGAAAAAAAAAAAAGTTTATGTCCTTCAGCAAGTCAGCACACTGCACGTTAGAAAAATACATTTAATATGAAACCGGGCAGCAAGGCCTCGACTCATGCTAACTAAGGCCTACTGATTTATTAGCAAAACTTTAACATATAACCTTTCAATATTAGTGTAAAATCATACTTTAACATATAATTTCATCATTATTAGTCAGTTTTGTTAGTCCCCGTATATATTGGTGGCCACTCCCCGTGGGCACATTTCAAGCATGCGTTTAGCAAAATACACTAATACAATTTCTATGCGGCATTATTATATTAGTTCATAAACATTTCATGTTAATTTCTAAGTGTAAAAGCTAAGCTCTCTCACTAGTATACACATAATTACAATATCCACAATAAAGAATGCTAATCAATTGATTCATAGATCACTTTGTTAGATTAAATGCATCAAAAACATGCTACAAAGTGAGAACAAAATAACTTCTACAACACCAGGGTTAACAATCATTCTGGCAGTACATTTGTTTGAAATAGCTACCTCCTGGCGCAGGGCAATGGCTAATAGACTTGATAGATGCAACATGCGAGGAGAAGAAAGATTTTAAGTGTCATCAGATTGTTTTATCAAAACACATCCCTCTTTTCTCTATCTGACTTTAAACTATTTTTCCATGACCCTCAGGTGTACAGGTACATAAATGTATTAGTCAAAAATGTGTTCACATGCATTTTCAGATGCTTCCGTGATTCCTGTAAAGAACTGGGTTTATTCTTCTTAGATAATTGTCGTAGGTTTCTCTGCATTTTATAAATAAACATTGCTTCCTCTGAGACTGCCTACATTTAGCTGTGGGGGTGGGGGGCTTCTCAAATATTGATTTTGCTACACTGATGGTAGCGTTACAGTATCTGTTGCGTTTTTTGGAGATCATCTCTTTAGGTAATGCGAGGAAGACAAACCTAACAGTGATTTACGATAGCACGCTATCATAACAGTCCATTAAGAAAAAACTTTGGATCATTTGGCAGGCGTAATTTCACATATTTCTTTAAGTAAAAAAAAAAAGCAACCGCACCACGTAGCAGATGGCTCAGATTAGTAGTTTAAGTAATTAGGAGGTATCAAGTTAAGATTAATTTCATAATGCTCAGTGCAGTTGAAAGATTGAATAAAAACATATTTCTTTCGTGCTGGAAGACATTTATAAGAACTGAATGGAAATCACTTTTATTGAGGTTTTCAAGCACTGTTCTTACGTTTCTTGATGATGCTTCTGGGGGTGTCTTTAAATACAAGATTAACCTCACTAACATAAAACTTTTGGTAGGGTTTGTGGGGAAGGGATGAACTAGAATTTATATATTAGAGTGAGGTATTTTATACCTATCAGAATGAAGACAAATGATCTCTAAGGTGAATATGTTAGTTTGATCCAGAGGTAATTTAATAACACTATGTTATATTTAAATTAAATGTCATTGTCCATTGCCCAGAGCATTAATGGCAGTTAGTGCAAACTGCAGAGGGGATTACTGCTGCATTTGCATCTATGGACCTAAGGTGAAGGTACTGAATAAGGCAAAGGGCAATTCATATCTGTTAATGCTTTACCACAGAAGTAAGGGAAATAAATCCTGGAGAACAGCCATCTCAAAATCCTTCTGTTAAGGAAGGACTTCTGGGTGAGAACTTTTATTGTTTCTTGGTATGAAGAAATGTCCTACCATCTCCTACAACAACCTCACGTAAGCCAGAAGCTTTCCATAAAGTATGAGCAGGAGAAAGAAAAAACTGGAACCCAGAAAAAAGCCTTTCAACTACATCGGGCCAATTAACAGGAGAAGCAGCAGCCTGGACCTCAGGAACACTGGAGCAAGGAAATAGTAAAGCTGTAAAGTAAAAAGTCGAGCAGGAAACAAGTATCAAGCATAATTGCAATGCAATGCAATGAGAACTCTTTCAGCCTTCTATATATAGGAATTATCCAGGAAGTGACATAGAAGAACAGGAAGGAATCTTCCTCTGAATTGCCTAGTATTAGATAAATAAGGAAGAAAAAAGGACTAATACCAAAGAAAAATGTGAAATTATTTAGAAGCCAAATGATTAATATTGTACCAAAAACATCAAACCCCCAAAGGACTGCCTGCTATTAAAAAGCACACCATACACTGCAGGCTCTAATAATCAGAGCTTCCTTAACATGTGATGTTACATAAATGACAGATGTTACATAGATGCCACATGTGATGAAGCCTACTCTCACCCCATAATGCTTATTGTGCAGTGTTCTGAAAATAAAAGAGATGCCGTGGTGGCCTGCAGCCCCAGTGCCAGAAAATGAAGAACATTTCCACTTCCCAAAAAGACACTACGGAGAATTGAGAAAAAAGGAGCACTTTAATTAGTCATCCTCTAACAAGATGAAAGCAAATGTAACTGCTCTGTAAGTTTGGCTAATAAAGTATAAGTTTAACTGGAAATATCTGAACATGACTCACTGGTCACTTTTTGAAATATGTACATTGTCTCATGGAGGAACTTTCTGATCTCTGCAGGTTGAGCTGCTGCATCATATCTGTCTCGATGTCTAAAGCCTAAGATTCTGAGATCCTTGTAACATTTAATTTCTCAAACCTGACCATTCCAATTCGATTCTCAGTCATAAGATATGACTTAAAATCTCCTCAGGCAAGCCACGGACAACCCAGAGGGCAGGGTGTAATGTATTTAAAACACAGGACATGTACTTTTAAATTTTACATACCCAGGTAGTGAAAAAGTCTTACGTTTGTTTTTCACTACTGCAATTCCTAGCTCTCCCAAAGGATAATATTGAAGTTGTCTCTTTATATTTTATGTGCACAATTTCCCCATGCGAAGAGCTAATTCCTCCAAGCTTGGTATCTCTGGGATCACAATTCAAAACCCTAACTTATTGGGAAGTCGGTTTGTAAATTGCAATTCTGAAAATGCCACTTTTAGAAAGTGGGCATTTTCTTGGCTTATCTATGTGATGCCTGCAGGCTTTTTCTGGTTACATGTTTGGGTGTAGATAGCAGTTGGACTTGGTGGGCCATCCTGAGCAGGATGAGAGGGAGGAGCTGGATCCAGCCTCACTTACACCCAAGTAGGCTGTGTCCTGTCCTCACATAAAGGGCTGCATTACCCCTGTAGTTAGTGTGGAGCAAGGGCAAGGAGAGCAGTACATCTGTAAACTTCAAAGGCATGTCCCTGAAGTTTCCCCCACTTCAAACGCACCACTGAGTTTTAGAAATGGACCTCAGGCACCACCACGTCAGTATACTTTTGGATCTGTGGATACTCTGCCAGGAAGAAGAACTGCTGTGCTGCTGAAGGACTGCCACTCTGCTGGACTGCTGCCTGCTGCACTCTTGCTTTGTTGTGCTGATCTTCTGCCTGCTGCCGCATACATGGGTGAGAAGTACTGGACCTGCATCACTTGACCCCAGAACCAAAGTGACTCAAAGGACTAGTTGGCTGGCCTTCTGAGCTGAAGTCTCAGAGACATAAAAGAGTTCCAGCCACCCTACTTCTGCACATAGACTATGCCAGCTGTGAGTTTACTCTGCCAGGTGGTCCACCCTAGTCTTGGACCCTTGGAAGTGGGTCTGAGGTTCTTGCCAGTTCAACCAATGCATTCCCTTGACAGAGCAATGCATCCCAAGAAGAATCAGTGCATCTGCTTGGCTGAGCGGTGCTTCCTTGGGCAGAACTGATGTTTCAATGCTGCCACATAGATTGGACATGTCACAAAAGAATTGCTTCAGAGCCACATCCCGTATCTTGGATTCAATGCTTCACCTTGAAATCCATCACTGTGCAATGCTTTTCCCGGCACAAGTTCCTTTCTTCTCCCATCAATGGCATCCTCGATGATGGAATTCTGCACCGCAGCATCACCTATCATCGGAACTGCTGCATTGCCTCAACTCTGCATCGCATCCTCAACACCGGCCTTTGCATCGCAATCCCTGTTGACAGGATCCTCAACATCAACACAACAGGACCTTGACCTGCAGCCACACCAATTCTCGGAACTGATGTATCTCTGGGGTTGTGTGACACATTTTCGACGCAAATTTACACAAACCTTCTCAACCAGGATTTAAGGTACTGTGTTTAGCTGGCCTAACTGGGTCCCTGTAGCCAGCCCATGCACCGTCGATATCGTCCTGAACATGTGACTTTGTCCCGGTCTGCTTCTATCCCCAATAGAACTTTGCGCTTATTGGTGCTATTTTTACTTAAAACTTTGAAAATCAATATTTTTGATTCTACTAATTGGATTTTTCATAATTGTGGTCTTGTTTACTTTAATAAATGTTGATCTATTTTTTAACCTGGTGTGGAATCGTTTGTGGTATTTTCACAGTTTTACAGTTTGAAGTGTTGCACAAATACTTTTTACACTGTCTTTAAGTTGAGCCTGACTGCTCTGTGCCAAGCTACCAGAGTGTGAGCAACAGGTTAATTTGGAGTTTGCCTGGACCTTACCCTAACTAGAGTTGTGGTTGCTGCTTGACCAGGGCACATACCCCAGGCAACCAACAACCCAATTTCTAACACAGTCCAGTAATATCAAACACTTTACTGCCCCTCACCCAGCCCTTGAGTGCCTTGCTGGCATAATCTAAGAAATCCACTGAAGACTGATTTGGGAGCTTGTTCCTGAACCTCTGATGGTACTTCTCAGGGGTCAGTCCAAACTTAGCAACAAGGACTGCCTTCATGGGTGCATATCTGTTCTGATCCTTTGCCTCTAGTGTCATTAGACAACCTGGCAGTAAAACAAGAAATATGATTAGAGCATTTCTGCTTTGCCCAAATAGAGGTCTACGGTAGAAGATGGTGCACATTTCTATAATCACTAATAAAATTAATACCAAGCTCAGTATGACAAAAACAGGAGGAAATGGATGATAGGACTGCCAGAACCTTCACAAAGATATTCTCTTTTTGATGGATACCAGAACTGTTGCACAGGGCCAATAACTTTGCCCTATATGTTGCAATCGAATGATACAATGGGCTTGATTACAAGATGGGCAGTTAATTATGACCCTGCATAAACCCCTTTTCATGGATGGTATGGAATTGAAACTTTAGTTTTATTTAAGGCATCCAATAATTATCTGATGCATGAAATAAACCAGCATTCGTTAAATTTTGGCACGTCAATCCTACCCAAATGTGACAGAGGAAAACATATGGCATTTACAGTATTATATAGATTCTGGTGCATTAAACAGTAAAATCAGCATGTTATTTCCCATAAACTCATAATAGGTGTTATTTGTCGCACCAGATAAATATTGAACCCCTTGGTATTGTTATTTATAAGGGGCGATAAATAACTTCTCAACTTGTAATCAGGCACTCATCCTTATAACCAGTCACCATCTCTCTCAAATGCTTAAATCCCAATTGTGTAGCAAATTTAATAAGGGAATAAGTACTACACTCAAAGTGTTCTGACAAGGCCAGCCAGTTTCCAGCTGCATGAGTTGCCAAACAGGACCCCAAATAAGGAGATGAAGGTAGTGCCTTTATCTTTCCATTATTTACAGCATAAGATTTCCTGTTTGCTTTCTTTGGGCGATAGACCCATTTGAGTTTTAGCTTCATGGATGGTTAGGTTGAAGTTGGCCATAAAATGGGAGAACTAATCTATAAGCCTCTACAAAACAATTGAAGTTCTGTCCATTAGAACTGCATTGCCTGCCTAAAACAATGCCGGGACCGGACAAAATCCCACCTGTTGAAGATCTTTACCACCTAGAGGGGCAGTTTCTCCTTTAGGGCTAAGGGGTTGTGCCCCGTTACAATTCCTGCGCATCTACATTACAAATTATTAAATAGATAGATTTGTATCTATTTATTCATATCTCTAAACAAGTCGATGTGTTTAACTCTGGGCTGTCATTCCTAGGCTGTCTGCCCGGCCTTGCTTTGAAGTAGGAGACAGACGCTAGGCAGTAAATCAACTTTTCTGCACTGTGACACACAACACAGGGCTTAGCTTTCTAAAGCCCTTTGTTTCCACTGTGTCTACGGTGGTATCCATTGTAAGCCAGTGACGCTTTTAGCTTCATAATTTCGGGCATTGGAATTTTCATCCCTGCGTGAGTGCAGGCATCTATCATTTACAGGCATGGATCCCACCCTTTCCCATTCATCACACAATAGTGAGTGCAAGCACTTCTGGTTTAGTGCCTTGTCCTCTGTAATGGTAAGTGTTATAATGCTAATCTTGGGCTATTTATATTGTGCTGAGACCCCTTGTCACCTTAACCTCACCCCAGGCCCTGGCTACAGATTGCTGGCCTCTTCAGCAGGGGAACTGCTATATCTGTTACTCTGCTAAATTGTTCCGAAAGACAAGCAGGGTTCTTATTTACCTTGTGAAATTTATCCACATATCCAAGTCAAGCTCAAAGCCAGAAATATGTGCTTACAAATATTTTGGCCCCCAAGGAAACCATACGACTACTAAAAAATATATATATCTATAGTCTATAGTCCATAGACATGGGAGTGGGAGCACCAATAATGATTGTTGGACTGGGCGCAGGAGGTGCTAAAGACTGTGACGAATGGTATGTGACAAGGTGTTTTTTGAGTGTCTTGAAAGAACGTGCTGATTGAGAGAAGAAGCGCAGGTAAGGTGGCCTCTACTGTTGCACGTATCACACACACACCAGCAATTTTGTGATTGTCTATGTAGGCTACTGTTTTAGAGCAACAGTTTAGCCAGTAGCAGAGATGGCATCTTGATGGATGACTGCTGCTAATGCCGTCACAGGCTCTGGGAGTGATTTTTCAGTTGGAGGAGTCCAATTGGATAATTCCTCTTCCAGTAAATTATGAGGAAGGTGATGAGGACAGTCCTGCTGTCCCTTTGCAAGCACAGTCTGTGCTAGGGGGCAATAGTGGGTTAGCCCAACCCAGAGAGCAGGTGAATGCAGCAGAAAGCACAGAGAGGGTGCTCTCTTGGAAGCTCCCCAATTTAGTTCAGCCCCAAATTCCACCGCCCAAATCGTATTGTGGAGACATCAAAATTATCTATCACAAAACAAAGTGGTTTTGCAGGGCAGGCACCTGTGTTTTTGGAACTGGATTCGGCGGCCATATAGGGAAACACACTAAACCTAAACATTTCTGGAAACTAGACATCTGGGGGAGTCCACAGAGGTGTGACTTGTGTGGATTCCCCAAAGTATTCTGACTCAGAATACCCTGCAAAGCGGAAATGTTGAATGAAAACTCTATTTGTCTTGCATTTCTGTCACTCAAACTACAGGAATATGCTGGGATCCACAAAATGCCTACCACCTAGTGATTCCTCACCTGTCCTGATAAATTCACTACCCCACTTGAGTTCCTATACCTAGTGCCTGCGTCAGGAATGGATCACCCCAGGGTCAACAGTTGCCTCATGTAAGGATCAACATTGACCGTTGTGTGATCTATTCCTGTTGCGGGCACTAGGCCTACCAACACAAGTGAGGTACCATTTTTATCGGGAGACTTAGGGGAATGCTGGGTGGAAGGAAATTTGTGGTTCCTCTCAGATTCCAGAACTTTCTATCACCGAAATGTGCGGAAAAAGTGTTTGTTTCCCAAATATTGAGGTTTGCAAAGGATTCTGGGTAACAGAACCTGGTGAAAGCCCCACAATTCACCCCATCTTAGATTCCCCTAGGTGTCTAGTTTTAAAATAAGCACAGGTTTGGTAGGTTTCCCTAGGTGCCGTCTGAGCTAGAGGCCAAAATCCACAGCTAGGCACTTTGCAAAAGACAGCTCTGTTTTCTTTAGGAAAATGTGATGTGTCCACATTGTGTTTTGTGGCATTTCCTGTTGCAGGTGCTAGGCCTACCCACACAAGTGAGGTACCATTTTTATCGGGAGATTTGGGGGAACGCTGGGTGGAAGGAAATTTGTGGCTCCTCTCAGATTCCAGAACTATCTGTCACCGAAATGTGAGGAAAAAGTGTTTTTTTGGCCACATTTTGAGGTTTGCAAATGATTCTGGTTAACAGAACCTGGTGAGAGCCCCACAAGTCAGCCCATCCTGGATTCCCCTAGGTGTCTAGTGTTTAAAAATGCACAGGTTTGGTAGGTTTCCCTAGATGCCGGCTGAGCTAGAGGCCAAAATCTACAGCTAAGCACTTTGCAAAAAACAGCTCTATTTTCTTCAGGAAAATGAGATGTGTCCACATTGTGTTTTGTGGCATTTTCTATCGCAGGCGCTAGGCCTACCCACACAAATGAGGTACCATTTTTATAGGGAGACTTGGGGGAATGCTGAGTGGAAGGACATTTGTGGATCCTCTCAGATTCCAGAACTTTCTGTCACTGAAATGTGAGGAAAAAGTGTTTTTTTAGGGTCATTTTGTGATTCTGGGTAACAGAACCTTGTGAGAGCCTCTCAAGTCACCCCATCTTGGATTCCCCTTGGTGTCTAGTTTAAAAAAATGTGCAGGTTTGCAAAACAAATGTCAGATTTCAATGTAAAAATGTGATGTGTCCACGTTGCCCTTCCTGTCGCGAGCATTAGGCCTACCACGCAAGTGAGGTACCATTTGTATCGGGAGACTTGGGGGAACACAGAATAGCACAACAAGTGTTATTACCCCTTGTCTTTCTCTACATTTTTTCCTTCTAAATGTAAGACAGTGTGTAAAAAAGATGTCTATTTGAGAAATGGGAAATGGCCTGTAATTCACATGCTAGTATGGGCACCCCGGAATTCTGAGATGTGCAAATAACCAAGGCTTCTCAGCACCTTATCTTGTGCCCATTTTGGAAATACAAAGGTTTTCTTGATACCTATTTTTCACTCTTTATATTTCAGCAAATGAATTGCTGCATACCCGGTATAGAATGAAAACCCATTGCAAGGTGCAGCTCATTTATTTGCGCTGGGTACCTAGGGATCTTGATGAACCTACAAGCCCTATATATCCCTGCAACCAGAAGAGTCCAGCACACGTAACGGTATATTGCTTTAAAAAATCTGAGTAAAACGTGGAGAAAAATTGCTGTTTTTTTCAGCTCAATTTCAATATTTTTTCATTTCTGCTGTTATTTTCTGTAGGAACACCTTGTAGGATCTACACAAGTGACCCCTTGCTAAAATTCAGAATGTTGTCTACTTTTCAGAAATGCTTAGCTTTCCAGGATCCAGCATTGGTTTCACACCCATTTCTGTCACTAACTGGAAGGAGGCTGAAAGCACCAAAAATAGTAAAAATGAAGTATGTCCCAGTAAAATGCCAAAATTGTGTTGAAAAATTGGGTTTTCTGGTTCAAGTCTGCCTGTTCCTGAAAGCTGGTAAGATGGTGATTTTAGCACCGCAAACCCTTTGTTGGTGCCATTTTCAGGGCAAAAACCACAAGCCTTCTTCAGCAGTCCTTTTCTGCCATTTAAAAAAAAAAACGAAATTTTAGCTGTATTTTGGCTAATTTCTTGGTCTTCTACAGGGGAACCCACAAACTCTGGGTACCTTTAGAATCCCTAGGATGTTGGAAAAAAGGACGCAAATTTGGCTTGCATAGCTCATGTGGGCAAAAATATATGAAGGCCTAAGTGCAAACTACTCCAAATAGCCAAAAAACGGCTCAGCACTGGGGGTGGGGGAAGGCCCAGCAGCTAAGAGGTTAAAAACGTTAAGGTAATGCGTGTCTGTGATTTTGTTCCTCTTTTTTTTCACGTCTTACTTAATGTTGCATTCCCCAAGAGAATTAGCTGCTTCATCATGCTGTGTTTCTGTATTTTTTGTGTGCATCTTATTACTTTTGTATAGTGTATACTTTGACGTGTGCCAAATGTTTATGAAGGGCTTTAATTGAGCACACTGGCACTGAGGCTGAAGCCAGCAAAGCATAGTGCTTGTCAGTGTGTTGGTGCCTATGTAGAGCACACAGAACAATGGTCATGTATTCCAGACATAATTCAGTGTAAATGTGTGCGAAGGTTGTACAAAGAGGTCAAATATTTAGAAGGCAAAGGTGCTTAAATGAGTATGAGTGCAGTGTATGTTTGAGATGGTAAAATGAGGGAGATGTGAGGAAGTGCATTCAGGCGAGAGTGAAAAGAGGGTGCTGAAGAGGAAAGAGAGAAGATTGAAAACACGCAGATGGATGAGATGTGCAGAGAAATCAGGCATACATATTTAATATGAAGCACACGTAACTGAAGTCCATACTCCCCACACAGAACTTAATAATATTTAGTTAATTGTCTCACAATTCCAGAATTGAAACATTTACAATGTTAAATATTTATAAGAAATCATTGTTGTTACTCATTCATATTAAACAGATAAAAACCATTGACAAAGCCAATAAAACGGACAAGTTTTAGGTGTATGTCAGTTGAGTTATATTTCTGGATGTAATAACATCTCAGAGAGAAACCAAAATACAGGTCAGGTGGCACACTAAGAGAATCACATAAATGTATTTTACATGTCTCTTTTAAAGAGACCCCACTTTTTTCATCCCACTTAAAGACCTGTCTGCACATATTTCTGTATGACTGATTGCAGTAAGCAGCTGTGGGTGCTTCTCATGCCTGGTTAGGACATTTTCTTCCAAAGTTGATGCCGCATGCAGTACAAGACACTGGGCAAGCACACGCTTTAAAGGGCCTGAAGTTGTCACGCTGTACAATTTGCATATTAACAAAACTATTGAACGTATTATTGCAGTAAAATATGGACAGTTTATAATGTGTTCAATATTTCAAGCAGTCGCGGCTCATGGTGTTAAAGGAGGTAGGGTAGTGCGCGTGGGGGATGGGGACAGCACATAAAAAACAAAAAACGTACCTGAAAGCCATGCCGCACTGTGTCCCGCTTCTCTGCTGGCTGCGGGCGGGCACAGGCTCCCAGCCTGCCCTGCAGCCAATCCTGACACTGCTCAGAGCAGCATCAGTATTGGCTGGGAGCACCCAGCCAGGGCACTCCTAGACAGACTGGGAGCCTGTGCATGCTCTCTCCAGCCCAGCAACTATGTTGCTGGGCTGGAGAGAGCCTACAGCGCATGTGTATTTGGCTGGCCCGAGACTGCTGGCCAAACACACATGCAGTCTGAGCACTCTCCCTCACACTCATCACCCTGTTGCCCCGCCCCTTTACAAGGAAACAATAATAAATACTGGAGGAGCCACCACTGATTCAAGGCTATACATTCGCACTGCTTTATAAACCTTTCCTTCTCGCTAAATTCTGTTACTTTCAAACGCATCGTTTGTTCATCATTCTTTTATTTTTTCTTGGAAGAAGGACCCACCCTGGACTTCACGTTTGTCCATCAGGCTTGCCCGCTTCACTTACTACATAAAAGTCATACCCAACTTTAACGCCCCACCAATTTCACATGTCACCAGCCACCACTGTGACAGAGACATATCATGAACAGCAGAAGACATATTTGAATAAACAGGTGAAGCTGGATTGTTAAAAACTGGATGGGCTAGGTAGGATACTGTGGTTAGCATACATAAACAAATATTTTCTTGTTTGGATTTTCCAGAATTGTTTTCTACCCCCTGACGCTATTACCACTGCGAGCACATCTTTTGTGAAAGCAACGAGTTTCAATGTTTCAGTGGCAGCACCTGACGCCCACTCTTAGCCCACAGTTTCCCCACCTCAGCTGGGTTCTGCTGTTGGAAACCTGTGACTCAGAAGCCCAAACCACTTGGGAACTCCGGCAGATAATATATCCAGGGACCCACACTAGTAAGTAAGTAAACAACGTTATTTTGGTTACATAAATATAACTATAATTGTACAGTTAAAACACAGACTGAAACATAGAAACAATAAAAACAAGTAAGTCACAATACCATAATGACTGTATACAACAGAAACAACCTCCGAGTAGGTGATACATTAATTCGACTTAGCCTCATTTAGAGATTTGACAATTACTATACAGAAGGTAATCAGTGCCATGATAAAAAAAAGTCACAGAAGCAGGGCATTTATTTTAAAGTGGCTCGTGCTTAATACTAAAATTAAGGGTAACTTCCCCAGAATAAATTTGATGAAATAATCAACATTCTATTTACAGCTTCTGTCCCTTATGTACCAGACCCAGTTTAAAAATCTTGACATCGCAAAGATTATTGGTTTACAAGTGTTGAATCTAAGGATAAGTAGTGCTTCCATATAATGGACAATGCACAAATGGTAACAGATTGGGACAATCCACTTACTACAAAGCTTGATATACATTGGGTAAAAAAATAATAAATGCGTCTCCATTTCCATCATTGCTGAGCAGAAAGGACATTCCCCATGACACAATCTTATTCTTTCCATTTGCAATCAGCGTGTTTAGGGGAAGGGAGCAGATCCTAAACCGAATATACAATGGGGCATATTTAGGAAAAGTTGAGCTGCACTATGTGCAGCTCCACTTTTCTTGCGCCCCCTTAGCGCACCTCTAATGTCACCATGTGTGTGCCATATTTAAAATACGGCTCACCGTGGCCGTAGTTGGGGGACTAGTATCAGACTTTTTTATGCTAGTCTGGAGTTTTGCATGATTAGCATCCAAAATGTTGACCCTAATCCTGCAAAGCTCATTGACGCCCTTTGTAATCATTGGTGTGTTTCCTTTAAATGCCTGCCCTGAGCAGGCTTCATAAGTGCAGAAAAAAATGATGCAAAGAAATCTGTTAGATTTCTTTGCGCCATTTTTAAGGGCCCCTAACGGGGGAACGCCCACTTTGCATACGTTATGCCTGGTGCAGGCATAATGTAGTGCAAATGGTTACAAAGTGGTGCAATGCATGCATTACACCACTTTATTAATATGGCTTGGCATTTTTGACCTTGTAATTCCACATTAGCATAAAAAATTACACTAAGGTGTTGTTAGAATGGCGCTAGGTCTGTCTTAAATCTGGGCCGAATTTCTAGCTGTATGGGGAGTAATCCTGCCCAATAATGTTTCATATTTTGGAGCACACTTGTAAGTCAGAATTTACCAATCATACCCTCTGGGCGTGATTTACACCAGACTTGTGACAGGATATATTCCCAGTATAAGCTCTTAATCTGAGAACCCATATTTCCTCTCATATTTTCTGGATCTTTCCACATATTAGTCATGTGTAAGCTGAAACATAGTTCTTTCACTGCTTTGACCCAAGGCGTGGCACAATTATTATCAAGAGCAATCAGCTCCCTCAGGGCTATTTTAAATAAGTAGTCCATAATGTAATCAAATACTTTAGGACCCTTAGTTTATCAACATGACCAGTCTTCTGGATGTTCAGATCCCACCTCAAAGGTGGCATAGGAGTATTGTTAGAGTGATGAAATAATGACCTTAAAAATCTGTTTTCCGTTAGCAGCAACAGATTGACATCACTGTATCCCCCATTGTTCCACCCCATAATGTGCCCCACCCAGTGCAACAACTCAGTGAACCTCAAGGACAGGTTACAATACGTGACTGGAAGTATGTCTATACTTTTTTTAAATGGCTGCAGATCTATGCTGCAGCATTGATCTACTTTCTTCCGATTTGGGTTTCAAGGAGAGTTTATCAGAAAGTCTCACACCTAAATGATCAAAACTCTTGACACACTCAATCAGTGTCCCATCCACCGCCATTTTAGTTTTAATTGATCAATGGGGATTTAAGGACATAAACTTAGGGGCATATTTATGAGAAAGTAGTGCATCGGTCCAGATGCGCCACTTTTATTGTGTCCCCATGTGCCCTACTAACTGCACCATAGTTGAGCCATATTTGCAATACAGTGCACCATAGCAGTTGTTACCGGAACATCTTCGGAATTTTTTGCATTATTGTGGCACTTTGCTGTACTAGCACCAAAAATGTTGGCGCTAGAGTAGCAAAACACAGGGAGGCCCATAGGTCACTGAAGTGCCTGCCAACGGCAGGTGTTACAAATGATGGGAAAATAGTGCAGTAAAATCCTGTAAATTTCACTGCCCCAGTATTTTGGGCCTCCCTGAGGGGGAACGCCCCCTTGCAAACATTATGGCTGGCGCAGGCATAATGTGGCACAAGGGCAAGCGTTACAAATGATGGGACAAATGTAGCAATGAAATCCTGTAAACTTCACTGCCCCATTTTTTCGGGCCTCCCTGAGGGCAAATGCCCCCCCTTGCATACATTATGCCTAGCTCAGGCATAATGTGGCACAGGGCTTACAAAGTGGCGCACTGCATGCATTGCGCCACTTTGTAAATATGGCGCAGGGGAATGGTCTCCTTATTGCTGCCTTACCATAAAAATAGATGGTGCTAGGGCTGCACAAGGCAGCGGTAGAGGCTTGTAAATATACCCCTTAGTTTTTTCAGTGTTAATTGCAAGCCGTCCTTTCTCACAAAATGTTTGAAATTCCCCCAGCAAAACTTGAAGGTCCTTAGGGGTGCAGGACATAAGTAACATGTCATCAGCAAACATCAATACTGAAGTGTTGGTGTTTGCTTTTTTTGGCACATCGTGTTGGCAACTAATCATTCACTTCACCAAACCATTGATATACATACAGAACAAGGTGGGGCTAATAAGCACCCCGTCAAACCCCACAAGTAGTAGGAATCCTATCAGTAAGGTTTCTTGAATATCCCACCAGACTCAAGCATATGTGTCAGCGTGCAGTTTAACTAAGATGAATAGGAGATCTTCAGGAATAGCTTATTGCCTGGGGACTTTCCTGATACAGAATCAAATGCGGCCCTCAGATCAATAACAACCATATAAAGATGTTATTTTCTCAATGTAAAATATTTTCAACAAATAACTGAGAATTGAAACACCTGGTCCATGGTGCTAGTTTTCGTACTGAACCCAGCCTGAAAATCTGACAGGTACTGATGATTTTTCATCAAGGTTTGGAACCGGAAAAGAACACACCTACCATTTGCGTAGTGCCTATAAGGCTGATGGGCCTGTAGTTTGCCACATTATCTCTCATTCTGTTCTTGTGGTTAGGGTCACTAATGGCCCTCTTCTATAACTTGGGTTGGTTTTAGCATTAACAACTGTATTCAGGTAAGGATCCAGACGTCAAGCTCAGAAAGGAACAAATCTCCTGAAAAAGTATCAAGTCCTGGTGCTTTCCCCCGCTTCACTAAGTGTAGGGCTCCCTAAGTCACTTTTAATGTAAAGGTACACACTTATGACTTTCATTCAGAAATTTGTGACCCCTGAGGAACTAGCTCATGTTTGGGAGTATCATGACAGATTGACATGGGTACTTCTCGTTCTTTAAAAAGGTTAGCTAAGTGGGAAACCCACTGATAAGCTGGGACAAATGAGCTGGGTTGACATGCAATTGATCTATTGCCAGAAGCAATGATTCTTCAGATAGCTTGAGTATCTTTCTTTATCAAGGTGTCAGTCACTTCAGCCCACTGGGATTCATCCCAATCTCTCTTTTTGGCCCTTAGTATTATCTCATATGCCTTCCTAGTCAATATCAATTCTGTGTGTTCACTTTTTTAACAGCATCAGCAATCTCAGCTTTGCCACTCTACACTCCCTTGTAAACTATGGACAAGAAATGGAAGATGTAGTCTTTCCTTTGGCTTGAATAGAATTAACGGTGGTTGTAAATAGCAAAGAAATGTGAATGGTATGATACAAAAAAGTGTCATTCACAATCTGCTGAAACAAGTGAATTAAAAAAATTCAGCATAAACTTGAAAAATGTATGCATGGCTGGAGCATAATTAACCCATTTTACATTCCTTTGGTTATTAGTTTGTGGCGGTTATACCAGGTAGGATTCAAATTCACAGCCCTGGGAGGTGGAAGAGGTAAAATCTGAAAGCGCAGGTGCCAGTGCACTGTGGTCAATAACAAGGTGAAACATAACTTTCATCTCTCAAGAGAGGCTACAATCTAGGATTCAAAAGTATGTAGTCACTGTGACTTGAAGATCTACCCATTTTAAAAGTTGGTTTACCAGGTGGTCAGATTTGGAGTACCCATTTGTTGCTCTGAGCCCATAATCTAAAGTTAGGTGAAAGAGTTGATTATTCGCCTTTGACCATTTTCTTACTGGTTTGGCCAGAAGCTCTGGGATTCCTCTCTCCTCATCCTCTGCAAACAGCAGTGTTAAGAATGGCTTGAATGGTTCACAGTGTGTATTGTAATTTCCGGCTAGGATCGCTGGCCATCTTGCTTAATTGAGTCAAGCAGAGTTTGAAGGAAGTGTAATATTTGTGATCTATTATTATCAACAACTGGGAGAACATAAATAATAATCACAACAATATGTCTGAACTGACTCCAGAGGTGTTCGGCAGGGCCAATTAAATGCCCAGAATATCAGAGGAGCCCGAATTAAGTATTTCAATCTTACAAATATTCAAGCACTTTACCAAAATTATTAGACCCCCTGAGGCTCATCCAGAACTTGATGGAATAGCATTGTTATAAAATGTTAACTAACCAGACCTAAATGTTGGTTGTGTTGCCCACGTTTCCTGAAATTAAATAATATGACAACTATCAATAAGCTTGCCCCATTCTGAATCTGTGAGTTTTGATTGAATACCTGCCAAGTTCCAAGATAATAGTTTCACTACATCACTCACTCCCACCTCGAGAGCCGTCAACGAATGTGGTTGTACAGTGGCCACCAGGGGGACAGCACTACCCTTTTGTCCCCTTCCCTGGTTGGACCCACTGCAGTCAGTCAATGTCAGATGCCCCTATTGAACGAGATCTTTGAACACAATTGTTTGGGTGCTGAGTGGATAACGAGCTTACAAGCTCAGTCCCAGATCAAAATTAATCTTGTAGGTGGAGCTTTATATGGATAGAGTAACCACTAATTGAAGCAGATATCGACTCCATTTGAATTAGACCATCGACTATAGCATTGTTCACAAATCAATTACAATTGGTATTACTAAACCTATCGACACATCTTGTTGCAATAACAATATCTTCCCTGATCACAGATCTACGATTGTGCACTTGACGAAGCCAATGAATTATCTCATAAGTCAATGACTCATTGCTTACAGATTCCACTGGTATAAGTTTAGGGACTTTTTGTAAAAAAAACTTCTCTACTTGGAAGCCTACCAGTCAGACTATCTCTGAAACCTTTTGGATGGTGGGGATAAATCCTCTTGGGGGAATAGTGGAATCCACTGTCTGTGGGTCAGAATTTGGAACACTGTTATTAATAGTGTACATCAGGTTGGGTTAATGTACTAGACATCTGGTATCAGGGACAGGATGCTCACTTCTAAGACCTCTTCCGGTGGTGGCACCAAGGGACGTACCCTCTGCCACAAGGTGTTTCTCTCTGGATGGGTAGTGTCTCTGACGTGTGGTAAAACCCGGGAGCCCATGTTAGGGTGGGGTGGTGCATGCGCTGCAGTGCAACTTGGAGTGCTCACCCTTCCTTGGCTAACGTTTCTAATAGTGATCCCACTTCTCCACTTTTTATGTAATCAGCTGTGTAAGTGAAATAACAACAGTGTTTAGCTTCATAATTTCTGTTTTCAGCTGGTTAAGTTGAGCTCCAACATCCACCCCTGTGTGTTGATGTGAGTGATGTAAGTGATGACTGAGGAGAGTGTCAGGAGGATGGTCAGTGGGATCGTAAGTTGGCGGGGAGATTTCAGACAATACGTTATTCTCCATTCCCCTCAAAATATGGAATCTGTTAGTACATTCAACTGATATAATGTCTGAGGTGGTTTCATACACTCCCATTTGTCTCTTGGGGGTTGACGAAATCACTGGTTTACTAGATACAATTTGTGGACAAGGTAGATGGGCTAAAACTTCCAACATGTTGCCTCCTTTCTCTCTCCCACTCGGTTTATCAAAATAAGACTTAATATTTCCAGCAGCGTTTCTAACTTTAACAAAGCTCTTGGCCTTGTCACTTATTTTCAGAAGACCCCCAACTTCTTCTATTAAAACATCGATTTCATCTAGGGCACAGCTCGACATCACATGCTTACCCTGCTTGCTAGCCTTATTTGCCTCAGGTGGATTGTCTGTAGTTTTCCTTTTCTCCTTTTATCGTGGCACCTAGTCAGAAAGGCTAAAGTATAGGTGAACTACTAAAATATAACATTAGTTTTAAAAAAGAACATCCAAAAGAAAACCTAATGCTACTATGTAAATAACAAAAGCATTCAATCAGATATGAAAACCCAAATTCAACAACACGAGTTCTGACAGTACTCCTTTACTCAAGGGAAAAGAGCCTAGGTAAGTTAATAGAAATAAATTAAAATGGAACCACAGAGTCCCCACTGCCCAAGTGATGCCCCACAGGGATTGCGGCGGGTATGCCAGCAGTATAAAAAGTAGAATGGATAAGTGGAAACAGCCCGCTTCCTTTGGCGGTTGTGCTAACATATGCCCAAGGAAACAGTTACAGTAAGCCCCAAACAACAGGGACCATACACTTTGGCTACGCTTGCCTCCCCATCCCCTCCTCGACCTTTTGCAAATGGTGGCTGGTATGGCAGCGAGTCACTGTAACAAACGTTATTCCAAAGCATCTCGGAAATTTTCAGCTTCCTGTGCTGCAATGGTACAATGCCCCTAAAGCCCATTAGTTCTAGTTACCCCATTTCTCAGCAACTGTGGCGTAAGGAATGAAATACTCTGCTGTTTCCTGTGGCCACAGACCAGTTAACCCAGCCCTACTTGTCCGTAACAGCGAGGGTATTCCTTATGTAGTCAGACCAACTAAAGCGGCAGGTCCATGGGTTTCAACTGGAGGGGAAGCAAACAGTCTGAGAGCAATAATAAAAGCATGAATTTCCTCCTGCTACAACATTCAACAAATTCATGGGCCACGAAAGCACAGCGTCTCCTCCCAGACTGCAGAGTTATTCCACTGTCTGGCACATCTGATCAGTGCAACATAACTGGGCATGTTTCATAATAGGGAGCAAGGTCCCACTGCACAGCTGAACAGGCAGTCTAGGCAACCAATAGTAAATAAGACTTGTCAGGGCGTCTTAGAATTAAAACAGCAACAGTACCTGAGTAGATGTGAAAAAAGCCGACAGTTTCTATATTTGGCAGCTCCAGGACACAGAGCCAAGGTGATGACCCTGCTTGGGATTTTCCTGGCGCTGAGGGGCATTGGACAGGCCCAATCTCATTTAGATGGAATGGGCATTTTATAACGCATAGTGGCGGCCCCACTTTCCCCTAACATCTAAGGCAGGCTTTCCATCATCCTTTCTTTCCTGCTGTGGACCTGGAGCAGTTAAGGGGACACCTAGTATAAAAGGTCATGGGTCCCCATGCACAGGTCAAAAACTCCCTTTACATCAGGATCATTGATTCTTTTCTATTTCAGAAACAATAGTCAAACCTCATTCATCACCTGTTGGACTGTGTATACACCATCATTTTGTAGTCACATTTACGTTATATGCACAGATAGAACACAGCTACTGTATATATGACACAGTGCAACTGATGTGTTGCTGGACAGATATTAGAGAGCCCACAATCCAGGGCCACACAAGAATATAGTCAATATTCCAACCTGCAAAAAGACAATAACAGATAGTACCATCAGGATGGAAGGCATGGAGCCACACAAAGCACATAGATGTCATGCCCACTGTAGAATACCTCCTAAGCATTGGACCACCAGAGATTACCTATACGTCACCAGTCACAAAATATTCATCACAAATCACTTTAGTTGCCACTTGTCATATACAACCCTCAATTAGCAAACCATTTAACAATGTCTAATGACTATGAATGCCTCAAGCCATCGGTAGCAGAGGCACAAATTTCAATACCGCAGTCAGTGGGTGGAATGACATGAGAACAGGAGAATGCAGCAAACATAACTCAAAAGTGTTTTGTACAGTGGAGATGTCAATATAGGAAACTGCAGTGAGTACGCTTGTAAGAGGTGAGGCATGTGTGATATGCACCTTACATTCAATCCGTCAGTTCCCCCAACACACACAGAAGGATAGGACCACATTACACCCCCACTGATGAGTCAACTCAGGAGGACTATTGTCAAAACTTCATGTGGATATACAACACTTGCAAACCCACACTCACCATACCTGTATGTCACTGGAAGTACTGATTGATGAGCTCTGTCCTAGAGTCATCTGCACTTTCCTCCTCTGCCTCCTCATCACTTGTCTTATCAGCATTACCTGCCACTGGTCCAGCTGCCTCACCCTCATCAGCTAGCAATGATATCTGATATATCAGGGCTAGAATGTGGAGCATGCAGCAGGCTACTATTATCTGGCATACCTTTTGAGGTAAGTAGAGGAGGGCACCTCCAGATAGGTCCAGGCACCCAAATCTGGCTTTCAGGAGACCAAATGTTCTTTTGATTACATACCTTGTCCTCCTGTGGGCCTCATTGAAACGGAGTTCCCCATCTATGACAGGGTACCCCACTGGTATCAACAGCCAGGGAAGCTTAGGATAGTCAGAGTCACCTGTATTAAAAAATGTAGGACCAGTGAAAATAGAGGTACAGTGACAGGGAAGAATGTGAAGACAGGTGCCACAGCAGTGAAACACCTTTATATGCATACGTACCAAGGAGCAAGGTCCTCTCTGTGTGTAGTTGTGCCATCATGGCTGGGACTTTGTTGTTCCTCAAAATGTAGGAGTCATGCACAGATCCAGAAAACTTAGCTGTGAGATGTACTGGTCTGCCAGGCACACCACCTGAACATTTATGGTGTGGTAGTTCTTCCTGTTCCTATACACCTGTGCATTGGAACTGGGAGGGACCAGGGATCTATGGGTGCCATCAATGGCCCCTATCACGTGAGGGATGTGTCCCATATCATAAAAGTCTACCTTCATGCTGAAGTGCCTTGGACACCATCCTTGCAGCACATTGCTGAACCTGTAAGTCATATGGGATACATATCACATGTGTAATGTTCTAATTGTGGCACACTGAGCTGTCCTGCACTGATCAATTGAATAGCAATGGGAGATACCAATGTAGAGCCACCTATGTGCCTCCGAGTATCGAAACATGCCCATCATCAGATATACTGCCACATCACGTCACTGTGTCATGCATGTCACATGTCTTTATACTACCATGATGGCACAACATAGGCTTACTCCACCATTTGGGCAAATATATGTATCAGGCACTTATTTTGGCACATTAAAGCATGATGTGTGCACAAAATGGCAGCCGCCTGACCTACTGCACTGGGCAGTTGGGAGTGACCTAAGTCCGCTGGCGTATGTCGTCATGGTGGTAGGCAGTCGCATATGCTGTGCAACTTGTCATTGATTAACATTGCTGCCTACGGCAGACTGAGGCAAATGGTGATGACCGCCGGCGGTAACGGTCCTGTACGTGGCAGCCGTGACTGCCATTTTCTGCAGCCTTGCTTACTTGATTCCTGACACTGTTGCTAGCAAGACCCCATTGACCTGAGCTCCTGTGTACTATCTCTGAGAGCCATCATGCCACGTCCTGCAGGCGACAGGGCCCCAGCCTACACCCCAGAAGAGCTGGAGAAGCTTGTGGAAGGGGTCCTACCCTTGTATGGAGAGCTGTTTGAGGCACTAGAGGAGCAGGTGAACCCAGTGCCATACTCATGTGAGATAGAGATGCCTGCGATGGTGAATAGGTTAAATTCCGGTGAGGAAGTACATGCATGCTGAGGGCACAAAGTGAAGGCGTGTGAGCCGAGAGGATGGGTATGTGTGGGCACTTTTTGTGAGTAAGATGTCTTTAGGTCACTTGTAGGAGGCTGGACTGACTTGTAGTGAGTACCAAGGGGTACTTGCACCTTGCACCAGGCCCAGTTATCCCTTATTAGTGTATAGGGTGTCTAGCAGCTTAGGCTGATAGATAATGGTAGCTTAGCAGAGCAGCTTAGGCTGAACTAGGAGACGTGTGAAGCTACTACAGTACCACTTAGTGTCATATGCACAATATCATAAGAAAACACAATACACAGTTATACTAAAAATAAAGGTACTTTATTTTTATGACAATATGCCAAAGTATCTTAGAGTGTACCCTCAGTGAGAGGATAGGAAATATACACAAGATATATATACACAATAGCAAAAATATGCAGTATAGTCTTAGAAAACAGTGCAAACAATGTATAGTTACAATAGGATGCAATGGGGAAACATAGGGATAGGGGCAACACAAACCATATACTCCAAAAGTGGAATGCGAACCACGAATGGACCCCAAACCTATGTGACCTTGTAGAGGGTCGCTGGGACTATTAGAAAATAGTGAGAGTTAGAAAAATAACCCTCCCCAAGACCCTGAAAAGTGAGTGCAAAATGCACTAAAGTTCCCCTAAGGACAAAGAAGTTGTGTTAGAGGAATTATGCAGGAAAAACACAAACCAGCAATGCAACAACTGTGGATTTCCAATCTAGGGTACCTGTGGAACAAGGGGACCAAGTCTAAAAGTCACAAGCAAGTCGGAGATGGGCAGATGCCCAGGAAATGCCAGCTGCGGGTGCAAAGAAGCTTCTACTGGACAGAAGAAGCTGAGGTTTCTGCAGGAACGAAAAGGGCTAGAGACTTCCCCTTTGGTAGACGGATCCCTCTCGCCGTGGAGAGTCGTGCAGAAGTATTTTCCCGCCGAAAGAACGCCAACAAGCCTTGCTAGCTGCAAATCGTGCGGTTAGCGTTTTTGGACGCTGCTGAGGCCCAGGAGGGACCAGGAGGTCGCAAATTGGACCAGCCAAGAGAGGAGACGTCAAGCAAGACAAAGAGCCCTCTCTGAAGCAGGTAGCACCCAGAGAAGTGCCAGAAACAGGCACTACAAGGATGCGTGAAACGGTGCTCGCCGAAGTTGCACAAAGGAGTCCCACGTCGCCGGAGACCAACTTAGAAAGTCGTGCAATGCAGGTTAGAGTGCCGTGGACCCAGGCTTGGCTGTGCACAAAGGATTTCTGCCGGAAGTGCACAGGGGCCGGAGTAGCTGCAAAGTCGCGGTTCCCAGCAATGCAGCCCAGCGAGGTGAGGCAAGGACTTACCTCCACCAAACTTGGACTGAAGAGTCACTGGACTGTGGGGGTCACTTGGACAGAGTCGCAGGATTCGAGGGACCTCGCTCGTTGTGCTGAGAGGAGACCCAAGGGACCGGTAATGCAGCTTTTTGGTGCCTGCGGTTGCAGGGGGAAGATTCCGTCGACCCACGGGAGATTTCTTCGGAGCTTCTGGTGCAGAGAGGAGGCAGACTACCCCTACAGCATGCACAAGCAGGAAAACAGTCGAGAAGGCGGCAGGATCAGCGTTACAGAGTTGCAGTAGTCGTCTTTGCTACTATGTTGCAGGTTTGCAGGCTTCCAGCGCGGTCAGCAGTCGATTCCTTATCAGAATGTGAAGAGAGAGATGCAGAGGAACTCGGATGAGCTCTTGCATTCGTTATCTAAAGTTTCCCCAGAGACAGAGACCCTAAATAGCCAGAAAAGAGGGTTTGGCTACCTAGGAGAGAGGATAGGATACTAACACCTGAAGGAGCCTATCAGAAGGAGTCTCTGACGTCACCTGGTGGCACTGGCCACTCAGAGCAGTCCAGTGTGCCAGCAGCACCTCTGTTTCCAAGATGGCAGAGGTCTGGAGCACACTGGAGGAGCTCTGGACACCTCCCAGGGGAGGTGCAGGTCAGGGGAGTGGTCACTCCCCTTTCCTTTGTCCAGTTTCGCGCCAGAGCAGGGCTAAGGGGTCCCCTGAACCGGTGTAGACTGGCTTATGCAGAATTGGGCAAATCTGTGCCCAAGAAAGCATTTCCAGAGGCTGGGGGAGGCTACTCCTCCCCTGCCTTCACACCATTTTCCAAAGGGAGAGGGTGTAACACCCTCTCTTAGAGGAAGTCCTTTGTTCTGCCATCCTGGGACAAGCCTGGCTTGACCCCAGGGGGGCAGAAACCTGTCTGAGGGGTTGGCAGCAGCAGCAGCTGCAGTGAAACCCCAGGAAAGGCAGTTTGGCAGTACCAGGGTCTGTGCTACAGACCACTGGGACCATGGAATTGTGCCAACAATGCCAGGATGGCATAGAGGGGGCAATTCCATGATCTTAGACATGTTACATGGCCATATTCGGAGTTACCATTGTGAAGCTACATATAGGTAGTGACCTATATGTAGTACACGCGTGTAATGGTGTCCCCGCACTCACAAAGTTCGGGGAATTGGCCCTGAACAATGTGGGGGCACCTTGGCTAGTGCCAGGGTGCCCTCACACTAAGTAACTTTGCACCTAACCTTTACCAGGTAAAGGTTAGACATATAGGTGACTTATAAGTTACTTAAGTGCAGTGTAAAATGGCTGTGAAATAACGTGGACGTTATTTCACTCAGGCTGCAGTGGCAGGCCTGTGTAAGAATTGTCAGAGCTCCCTATGGGTGGCAAAAGAAATGCTGCAGCCCATAGGGATCTCCTGGAACCCCAATACCCTGGGTACCTCAGTACCATATACTAGGGAATTATAAGGGTGTTCCAGTAAGCCAATGTAAATTGGTAAAATTGGTCACTAGCCTGTTAGTGACAATTTGTAAGAAATGAGAGAGCATAACCACTGAGGTTCTGGTTAGCAGAGCCTCAGTGAGACAGTTAGGCATCACACAGGGAACACATACCTATAGGTCACAAACTTATGAGCACTGGGGTCTTGACTAGCAGGGTCCCAGTGACACATAACAAACATACTGAAAACATATGGTTTTCACTATGAGCACTGGGCCCTGGCTGGCAGGATCCCAGTGAGACAGTGAAAACACCCTGACATACACTCACAAACAGGCCCAAAGTGGGGGTAACAAGGCTAGAAAGAGGCTACTTTCTCACACAACCCCCCCCCAAATGAAGGACAATAAGGCTAACCTTGGCCAGTTGAGACTTTATTGTCTAAGTGGTGATAAGTAGAGAGTAGCTCTGCAATAGTCTGGTTACTCCCTTTATCATCCACTATATGGTTACTTCCCTGTGGGGATGTAAACCACCCTGTTTGAAGTTTTTTAGCTAAGCAACAATGTGAAGATGTATTTTCAGAGTTTCTATCAGTAAGTTTTAGTTTAGAGCAGTGGGAATTGTCCACTGAACCTATTTGTAGTGATGGAAATGCCAGACAGGGATGCTGTCTCAGAAAAGCCATAGCTGGGCAAAACCTTTGTCCATATGGCTGGAAGAGAGAACAGGGATGCTGTTTCTCTTGAGTTGGAGCAGGGCAGGGATGCTGTCCTATGAGCTCCACCCTAGGGCAGGGATGCTGTCCTAAGTGTTGTGAGGCAGTGCAGGGTTTCTGCACTAAAGTTTCTCTGGGAGGGTTGGAGGGATGCTCCATGTTAACTAAAATGGTGTTCTTTTTCTCACCAATGTTAGTTATCCCACAGAGAGGTACTTCTACCTCAGGGAGTCCAGCTTTGCCAGCTGATGATTCCCTTGGAACAGGTGCCACCCCAGGAGAGGTTTCTCCCACCACAGGAATGGTATCCTGAATGGTAGGGTGGTTAGGGGATACTGTGATACCCTTTTTACCTGTTGATGGAGAAGGATCCTGAGTTTTCAGGCCTTCTCTCCTTTGCTTTTTCATTTCAGTAGAAATGAGAGGGAACAATTCCTCTGGGATGCCCAGCATGGCTGCATGGGCATAAAACTCTACATCAGCCCAACCTGAGGCCTCTAGGTCATTACCTAAGAGACAGTCTACAGGTAAGCTAGGTGATACCACCACCTGCTTAGGGCCAGTAACTCCACCCCAACTAAACTGAATTATAGCTAAGGGAAGAAACTTAGTGGAGTTATGGACATCAATAATCTTATACTGTTGTCCAATGATGTGTTGTTCAGGATGCACTAGGTTTTCAGTCACCAAAGTGATACTGGCACCTGTGTCCCTGTAGGCCAAGGCCTCAACACCATTTATTGAAACTGTCTGCCTGTACTTATCCATTGTAAGGGAACAAGCAGCCAGTGTGGCAAGGCCAATGCCACTAGGTGTGACAGAAACTGTCTTGGGATTGACTACCCCAGTTTCTACTATGGACCCATAAGTGAACCCAACTACACCCTTAACTTGACTGTTGCCAGCAGTCCCACCACTAGTACCACTACTGCTAGGGGCACTAGAGCTTGATGTATTAGTGGTGGTAGGCTCAGGGGGTTTACCTGGACAGGACTTATCCCCTGGCCTATGGCCTCTATTTTTACACACAAAGCACCAAGGCTTTTTAATGTGTGTGGGTTGAGAAGAAGAGGAAGAATTAGTTTTATCCCCACCCTCTGAAGAGTGTTTAAGATTTGAAGTGGGATCTTTGGTTTTACCCTTATCCCCATGCTTATCTTGAGATTTTTCACCATCTTTCTTCTTATTGCCATCTTTGTCACCCCCTGTATGAACTTTTCTGTTCACCCTTGTTCTGACCCATTTGTCTGCCTTCTTTCCCAATTCTTGGGGAGAGGTCAGATCAGAGTCTACCAGGTACTGGTGCAACAAATCAGACACACAATTATTAAGGATATGCTCTCTCAGGATCAAGTTATACAGGCTGTCATAATCAGTAACTTTACTGCCATGTAACCACCCCTCCAAGGCCTTCACTGAATGGTCAATGAAATCAACCCAGTCTTGTGAAGACTCCTTTTTGGTCTCTCTGAACTTTATCCTGTACTGTTCAGTGGTTAAGCCATAACCATCCAGGAGTGCATTCTTAAGCACTTGGAAATTATTAGCATCATTTTCTTTCACAGTAAGGAGCCTATCCCTACCTTTTCCACTAAATGATAGCCATAGGATAGCAGCCCACTGCCTTTGAGGGACATCCTGTACAACACAGGCCCTCTCAAGTGCAGCAAACCACTTGTTAATGTCATCCCCCTCCTTATAAGGGGGAACTATCTTGTGCAGATTCTTGGAATCATGCTCTTTTGCAGGATGACTATGGGGAATACTGCTGCTGCCACCATGGGTTTCTAAACCCAACTTCTGTCTTTCCTTCTCTAGTTCAAAAGACTGTCTATCCAAATCCAGCTGTTGTTTTTTAAGCTTCAGTCTGGTTTGTTCCACCCTCAACTTATTGAGTTCCCTCTCTAACATTCTGTCATCAGGGTTGGTGGGAGGGACATTCCTAGATACAGAGGTATGATGGGAATGAACAGAAGGAGACCTGTCCCTTACAGAAGCCACCCTAACAGCTTGGCTAACAGAAACATTACTACCAGTATGGTGAGAATAAATGCTTTTGCTATGATGTGAGACAACACTATTTGTATGGTGTGGCTCATCATCATTACCAACTATGCTAGACTGTCTAGTAATGGGCAGGCTAGGAAGTTTCTTTCCTGAATCTTTTCCTGGGGGAGTCCCTGAATCAGATTGGGAACTATTAGGTACTTTTTCAACAGATGAGGCACCTATGGCCTTATCCTGTTCTCTAAGCATGTTAAGTAACAGTTCCAAGGAAGGATTCTTCCCTACACTCAAACCTCTCTCTATACAGAGACTCCTTGCTCTTTTCCAGCTAAGGTTGTCATATGCAAGTTTGGACAGATCAACATTTTGGCCTGTGCCAGACATTTTTAGAGAGAGTTAAAGTGATAGTAAAAGATAACAAGTTTGTCAGAGCTTTTAGAAAGACAGAGAAAAAAACTTTTAAAACTTTTTAGAACTTTTTAGAAAGTTAGAAGTACTTTTCAGCACTTAGAAAAGAGTGAAAAGAGGAAATGCAAAACTTTTTGGCTATGTGTATATACACTGACCTTGTTTTGTATATTTTTCTCTTATGAAAAGTACAATGACAAGAGTGGTAAGTAGTCTCAAAGCACTTATCCCACCACTGCACAACCAATGTAGGAGGCTGGACTGGCTTGTAGTGAGTACCAAGGGGTACTTGCACCTTGCACCAGGCCCAGTTATCCCTTATTAGTGTATAGGGTGTCTAGCAGCTTAGGCTGATAGATAATGGTAGCTTAGCAGAGCAGCTTAGGCTGAACTAGGAGACGTGTGAAGCTACTACAGTACCACTTAGTGTCATATGCACAATATCATAAGAAAACACAATACACAGTTATACTAAAAATAAAGGTACTTTATTTTTATGACAATATGCCAAAGTATCTTAGAGTGTACCCTCAGTGAGAGGATAGGAAATATACACAAGATATATATACACAATAGCAAAAATATGCAGTATAGTCTTAGAAAACAGTGCAAACAATGTATAGTTACAATAGGATGCAATGGGGAAACATAGGGATAGGGGCAACACAAACCATATACTCCAAAAGTGGAATGCGAACCACGAATGGACCCCAAACCTATGTGACCTTGTAGAGGGTCGCTGGGACTATTAGAAAATAGTGAGAGTTAGAAAGATAACCCTCCCCAAGACCCTGAAAAGTGAGTGCAAAATGCACTAAAGTTCCCCTAAGGACAAAGAAGTCGTGTTAGAGGAATAATGCAGGAAAAACACAAACCAGCAATGCAACAACTGTGGATTTCCAATCTAGGGTACCTGTGGAACAAGGGGACCAAGTCCAAAAGTCACAAGCAAGTCGGAGATGGGCAGATGCCCAGGAAATGCCAGCTGCGGGTGCAAAGAAGCTTCTACTGGACAGAAGAAGCTGAGGTTACTGCAGGAACGAAAAGGGCTAGCGACTTCCCCTTTGGTGGACGGATCCCTCTCGCCATGGAGAGTCGTGCAGAAGTGTTTTCCCGCCGAAAAAACGCCAACAAGCCTTGCTAGCTGCAAATTGTGCGGTTAGCGTTTTTGGACGCTGCTGAGGCCCAGGAGGGACCAGGAGGTCGCAAATTGGACCAGCTGAGAGAGAGGACGTCGAGCAAGACAAAAAGCCCTCTCTGAAGCAGGTAGCACCCGTAGAAGTGCCAGAAACAGGCACTACAAGGATGCGTGAAACGGTGCTCGCCGAAGTTGCACAAAGGAGTCCCATGTCGCCGGAGACCAACTTAGAAAGTCGTGCAATGCAGGTTAGAGTGCCGTGGACCCAGGCTTGGCTATGCACAAAGGATTTCCGCCGGAAGTGCACAGGGGCCAGAGTAGCTGCAAAGTCGCGGTTCCCAGCAATGCAGCCCAGCGAGGTGAGGCAAGGACTTACCTCCACCAAACTTGGACTGAAGAGTCACTGGACTGTGGGGGTCACTTGGACAGAGTCGCTGGATTCGAGGGACCTCGCACGTCGTGCTGAAAGGAGACCCAAGGGACCGGTAATGCAGCTTTTTGGTGCCTGCGGTTGCAGGGGGAAGATTCCGTCGACCCACGGGAGATTTCTTCGGAGCTTCTGGTGCAGAGAGGAGGCAGACTACCCCCACAGCATGCACAAGCAGGAAAACAGTCGAGAAGGCGGCAGGATCAGCGTTACAGAGTTGCAGTAGTCGTCTTTGCTACTATGTTGCAGGTTTGCAGGCTTCCAGCGCGGTCAGCAGTCGATTCCTTATCAGAAGGTGAAGAGAGAGATGCAGAGGAACTCAGATGAGCCCTTGCATTCGTTATCTAAAGTTTCCCCAGAGACAGAGACCCTAAATAGCCAGAAAAGAGGGTTTGGCTACCTAGGAGAGAGGATAGGATACTAACACCTGAAGGAGCCTATCAGAAGGAGTCTCTGACGTCACCTGGTGGCACTGGCCACTCAGAGCAGTCCAGTGTGCCAGCAGCACCTCTGTTTCCAAGATGGCAGAGGTCTGGAGCACACTGGAGGAGCTCTGGACACCTCCCAGGGGAGGTGCAGGTCAGGGGAGTGGTCACTCCCCTTTCCTTTGTCCAGTTTCACGCCAGAGCAGGGCTAAGGGGTCCCCTGAACCGGTGTAGACTGGCTTATGCAGAATTGGGCACATCTGTGCCCAAGAAAGCATTTCCAGAGGCTGGGGGAGGCTACTCCTCCCCTGCCTTCACACCATTTTCCAAAGGGAGAGGGTGTAACACCCTCTCTCAGAGGAAGTCCTTTGTTCTGCCATCCTGGGACAAGCCTGGCTTGACCCCAGGGGGGCAGAAACCTGTCTGAGGGGTTGGCAGCAGCAGCAGCTGCAGTGAAACCCCAGGAAAGGCAGTTTGGCAGTACCAGGGTCTGTGCTACAGACCACTGGGACCATGGAATTGTGCCAACAATGCCAGGATGACATAGAGGGGGCAATTCCATGATCTTAGACATGTTACATGGCCATATTCGGAGTTACCATTGTGAAGCTACATATAGGTAGTGACCTATATGTAGTACATGCGTGTAATGGTGTCCCCGCACTCACAAAGTTCAGGGAATTGGCCCTGAACAATGTGGGGGCACCTTGGCTAGTGCCAGGGTGCCCTCACACTAAGTAACTTTGCACCTAACCTTTACCAGGTAAAGGTTAGACATATAGGTGACTTATAAGTTACTTAAGTGCAGTGTAAAATGGCTGTGAAATAACGTGGACGTTATTTCACTCAGGCTGCAGTGGCAGGCCTGTGTAAGAATTGTCAGAGCTCCCTATGGGTGGCAAAAGAAATGCTGCAGCCCATAGGGATCTCCTGGAACCCCAATACCCTGGGTACCTCAGTACCATATACTAGGGAATTATAAGGGTGTTCCAGTAAGCCAATGTAAATTGGTAAAATTGGTCACTAGCCTGTTAGTGACAATTTGTAAGAAATGAGAGAGCATAACCACTGAGGATCTGGTTAGCAGAGCCTCAGTGAGACAGTTAGGCATCACACAGGGAACACATACCTATAGGTCACAAACTTATGAGCACTGGGGTCTTGACTAGCAGGGTCCCAGTGACACATAACAAACATACTGAAAACATAGGGTTTTCACTATGAGCACTGGGCCCTGGCTGGCAGGATCCCAGTGAGACAGTGAAAACACCCTGACATACACTCACAAACAGGCCCAAAGTGGGGGTAACAAGGCTAGAAAGAGGCTACTTTCTTACATCACTCCTGTTGGTAAGGTGCCAGTGTACAGGACTTTCTCTTTTTGTCTTTGTCATCCATGCAGGTAAACACCCATCAGACGAAGGGGATCTGGCGTGCCATCGCCAAGCAAGTGTGGACCCTCGGGATCCACAGCCAACAGAGTACCCATTGTCACAAGCAGTGGGAGGACCTGAGACAGTGGGCATGGAAGACCAAGGAGGCCCAGCTGGGGATGTCCTCCCACTGTGGGAGGGGTGCCCATCGGACCTTGACCCCACCTAATGGCCCACATTTTGGCAGTGGCCTACCTTGAGGTGGATGGGCGTTTGAGGGAAGCAAAGCAAGCACAAGGGTGAGAGTACTGACTGTATCCAGGGACTTAACTCTGGTTGTATGGGATTAGCTGCCTCACTGTAACTTATGTGACAATTTAGTCAATGCAGCATGTATGTAGACTAGTGGGAATGGGTAGTAACCACCCGGGCTGAGTATAAGTTGTCGATGTGTTTTGATGGTTAACTGTCAGTGGATGTACATTCCCTATATCAAGAAATCTCCATGTTTGGATTGTGGAGATGGTCTAATGACGTTGGCACATGTGTGACTTCATCCTGCCTATACAATGGATGTGAGCTTGTGTATAACCCTAATCACTGAGTATGACCTGCTCCCTCCATCTGCACTTCTGGCTCGAAGGTGTCAGTCCACTCCCATCTGTATAGCATACCTTTACATGCAACTGTGTGACTCTAGTTTTATCACAGGGACTATATATATCAAGTACTGCTAATAGTATTGACTGAATGTGAGGCAGCCATTACATTTCCACCACAAATATGGCCTGCATAGGACTGGACTAATGGCTTGATAGTTTTATACCCATATATTGGTCATCTGCTAACTATAGGGTATGTGAAGGTTGATAAAGTAGGATACTATTACATGTACATTTGATCAGCTGTGATTGCACTCATCATGCATTTCTAAGTGTTAGACTTGTGGGGATGAAACCTTGAATCTTTTATTTGGCAAAAGAAAAGTGCTAGATTAGCACTTAGGGACAAATGTATGGAATGTGGAGCTCCACCAAGTGCAGGGCACTGTCCCTGCGCCCCTTAGCAACCCCCTACTGCCACCATGTGTGCACCATATTTAAAATACGGAGCACCATGGCACAGGGTAGGGGGCAATAGAGTCATCATTAACGTCAGAATAAAGTATGTTAATGTGGCGCAAGGTGACGCTAATGGCCTATAAATATGCCCCTTAGCACTTCGTACTGAGATATGGAAGAAGATGGACAAGTCCTTCCCAGTTTGCAGGAAAACTATTATGCCTGTTTTGCACAATATATGCTTGGATTTCATACAAAATTTGAGTTATCTGGAATTTTTAAAAATGGTCGAATGAACTTGATTTTACGAGCATATAGCACAGAGGAAGTTTTAAAGTTGACTAAATTCCCCCAAGAACGTTCATTATACAATCTTAATTGTTTTTCAAAAACACAAATGGATTTCTATAGGTATTATTTGATCCCTTATATTAATTTTGCCAAAAGTTTGTCAGATTTATCCTGGGGTGCCAGGGAAAGGATTGATCAAAGGACTGTTTTGCAATTGGGGGTAACGGTGACCGGTTTTATAATAGGGGACAGGAAGAAACCTGGTCAGAAATCAAGGCACAAATAGGGAAGAACTATTGGCTGCAGTGTTCTTTTAACGTTTTAATTTCAAAATTGAAAATAGTTGATACAAGTCTATTGTTGAGTAGCCAAAAGTTGGTCACTAATTTAATAGAGACCTCAGTTCAAAGCGACCGGGTGGATGGGAAAAGCGCTTGTATCAAGTAGGCAGTTTGATATCTGTCTAAAAGCTGTTGATAAGTAAGAAAAATATGAAGGGCTCACACTGACAAGGGAAGTGTGGGGTAAAGTTACCCAATTGAACTTTACGGTGCTCAGAGGAGCCAATTGGAGTAAAATGCAGTTTTACGGGAAATGGTTGATGTGTCGAACCCTGCAATTTCTATGTGAGATGAATCCATCACTTTCAAGCCACTGTTTCAGATGTGAATCGATGGAAGTAACAAACTGGACATATGTCATTTGGCATTGTGTAGCTCTCAGAGATTTCTAGAAAACAATATTTAAGTATTTGGAGCAAGCGTGGCAAATATAGCTGGTACCTACTACTTCGCTCGTGCTATTAGGTTTTAATCCGACCTCGAAATCAACCTCCAGACACCAGAAGCTGCTTAATGTTTCACTGCTGATATCTAGATCTTTGTTGCAAATATGAAAAACAAAACTAATTCCATTGATTGGTGAGTGGGTTAGGACAATGAAGCAAGTAAGAGCAAATAAACAGTTGCCTACTACTCCATGGGGATGGATTGTAAGGTTTAATACATTGTCGGCCCAATTCATGGTGGATTGATGTTTTGCAAAGGCAAGTTTAGGTGGGTCTTTCTGGGACGCTTTGCACGGATGAATCTGAAATTGACATTGCATGAAATGTTAAGCAATGTTCGGAATATTGCAAGGAACTGAATGATATTGTAGGAAGGTGTATGACATCAATTAGGCCAAATCACGCCAATTTTGAAGAAACCAGGAGCAGACCCGAACAACCTCCACAACTACAGACCTGTCTTCAACCTTCCCTTCCTGGCCAAAATTCTCGAAAAATGTGCTCTCCAACAATTAACCCAACATATTGACTCCAACAGCCTCCTAAACCCTCTTCAATCTGGCTTCAGGAAAGGCTGCAGCACTGAATCCGCCATCCTCAACATTGTAGATGACCTCCTCATCTCTCTTGACTCTGACAGACCCTGCCTACTCATTCTCCTTGATCTTACAGCAGCCTTTGACACTGTCGACCATAAACTCCTTCTCGACTCCCTCCAAAAGAGAGTAGGCATTGAAGGCACTGTCCTCCGCTGGTTTTCCTCCTTCCTACAAAACCGTACACAACTAGTAAAGCTTTTAAACTCGACCTCGCCCACCTCCCCCATTACCAGAGGGGTCCCCCAGGGTTCTGTCCTCTCTCCAACCCTCTTCAACATCTACATGGACCCTCTTACCACTATCCTCACCCGAGCTAATATCCCCTTCCACCTCTATGCGGATGACACGCAACTCTATATTGAACTATCTTCCATAGATGACATCCACCACCTGAACAGTACCCTTAAAGAAGCCCTTTGCTGGCTCTCTCATAACCACCTCAAACTCAATCATGAAAAGACAGAAATACTCCTCCTCTCGAAATCTAACCAGCTTCCTCAACTGCAAGAATGGCTAAAATCTATTGACGCCCTTAAATGCACTCTCTCCCCATCTACCACGGTCAAATCCCTGGGAATCTCTCTGGACTCTAACCTGACCTTGCAGGACCATATTAAGTCAAACGCTAATAATGCCTTCCGCAGCCTTAAACTTCTTCACAAAATCAAATCCTTCATACCCCACGATGACCTCAAACAGGCCACTCAAGCACTGGCACTCTCAAGACTAGACTATGGGATCTCTATCCTCACTGGCACGGCCAAATCCCGACTCGCCCCTATGAGGTCCACTCTTCATGCAGCAGCTAGACTAGTGACAGGAACTAACAAATTTGACCACATCTCCCCAGCCCTGAAGAACCTGAAATGGCTCTCGATTGAGGCCCGCTGCCTGTTCCGCACTGCCTGCCTGACACACAAAGCCCTTCACACTGGAAAACCTGAATACCTCGCTAACAAGCTAGTGAAAGCTGGTCAAACCAGATCTCTGAGAAGCACAAACTCTCTCCTCCTCCTGCTTCCGAAACCCAACAAGCAAAAAACTCGATCATGCTCCTTCTCTAACAACACTCCGAGAATATGGAACTCCTTACCCATCCACATCAGATCTAACACCTCCCACCTGTCCTTTAAGAAACTACTGAAAGAATTCCTCCTAAACCACCCCTCTCATTAATAAGGGTCTCTCCCTCTCCACCCCCCCTTCCCCGAACTGCCACCCTTCTATCCGTGAGAACCCACTTGTACCCCATTGTACAAAATGACTCTTGACTTGTTGTGTTTCTTATGTTTATTCTTATGTTTATCATGTTTATTCTTATGTTTACTTCCTGTCATGCTGTAAAGCGCTCTGTTACCCTCTCGGTCTTGCTAGCGCTATAGAAAACTCTTAAAAAAAAAAAAAAAAAAAAAATTACTGGTTATTTCTTTTTGGGTTATTGTAATTTTGGTCTAATCTGGATTTCAGAATAAGAAATAAAAAACTAAAGTCTTTTGTTTGAAATTTGTTATGACTCGCAAATAGGAAGGGAAATGAAAGGGGTGTCCTGCTATATTTGGGAGTCACAATGGGATGCATCAATGCTTTATGACCAATAACATGGGGTCATAAATCCCAACCTCCCTAACAAATATTCGTTAGACAAGTCACTTTGTGGACCCTGCAAATGTATGCAGTAATGCAATTGATTACTGAGTAGGTCGCATCACTAAGTAAACCAGTCGGTGTGACGTGCACACCTTGGGTTGTCAGTGAGTCTATGAAACAAATTGTTGCAATAGTCAGTTTCGACGCAGATGTCTTCATGGGAAAAATGTTACAAACTGCGACCTTCGTACATTTTGCATCCGTGTAAAGGAATATTTAAAAAAAAGAAACTTGACAGCTTCGCACACTCCTATTTATAAAACAATAAGGGCCATATTTATGGCCAAGCAGCAGAACAGGAAGTCATGTTGCCAGTGTCACAAGGAAAGGGCAGGAATGCAATGTATTTATCTCAAAAGGGCACATTCCTGTCCCTTTACCATAGCTGGTTGGACAATGGGCTGCCTGGGGCTGCTAGCATGCCTGGTCCTTAGTAAGTAAACTTACAAGGTGACGCGTGTATGTCGATGAATGTTTCGGATCGCATGGAGTATCCTAGCTATGTAGTAGTCGATGAACATCAATTATCAATGTAATCAATCAATAACCACTAAGAGAATCATTAAGCATGAGACAATATATTGACTTATTCAATCAGCTCAGAATTAGTTCATTAATGACCACCAGTAACATAATCTAATTAGAACTTGAGAAAACATATGCTCGAATGCTTCAGCATAAGCCAACAAGGATGAATATGTCAACATGAATAGCAGAGTTCAGCAAACAGTTTGTCAATCATGGTCACTGTCGATGTCACTCAAAGAATCCTACCTAACCCATATTAGCATTTAGCCTGTGGGACTTTGTAGTGCTACATGCACTACGTGCAAGATAAACAATGGTGCAGGGTGTGGACCATTGGCCTCTGCTTCCATTGGCCTTCGCTTCCATTTTGGTTTATGACTCCATTTTGTCGAGTCTGGTTCTGTGCGTAAGGCACTGTTCTGTGTTTTTCCACAAGCTTCGGCAAGCTACAGGGTGGGGTGTTTTTCTGCTCAACTTCGCTCCATCTGCCTGATACGAAGGGCGCTATTTACATTCCACGAGCTATCAGTTAGGACAACAGGGGGATGCGCCTGTACTCAAGGAGGAATGCAAACTTCACCTTGGAGCCCTCTCCTGGGCCCGTTCTGAGGAGACGTCTCGAAGGGTGAACCAGGTACCGCCGATTGCACAATTTGTAAAGGAGGGGGTCTTTTTCTAGAAAAGACTCCTGGGCGTTAGTAAATACTATAAAGGTCAGGAGCCTAGATGGGCTGGTTTAGGAACTCTCTTCTGGGTTGGACGCAACGCCAGGAGGACTGATTGTCCCGAAAGAGGCTCCCTGTGCCAGCCGATTTGGGTTCCCCGGCTTTGTGTACGGCGGAGGGATGCAGACGCTCTTTTCGGTGAAGCTTTTCAATTTATTAAGTATATTGTGTGTGCGTGCGTAATATGCACTTATTCTTGCAGTCATTTTCATGCTATTGAGCATTGAAGTATATTGTGTGTGCGCGCGTAATATGCACTTATTCTTGCAGTCATTTTCATGCTATTAAGCATTGAAGTATATTGTGTGTGCGTGTATTATATGCACTTACTCTTGCAGTGCTTCACAGAGTGCTTATATTCTCACCATCATTCTCATGTTATTCTCTTGATATATATATGTATATATATTAGTGTGGTTAGTTTTGCCATATGAGAACTTGCCACTTAAATAAACTTGATTATTTTACTCACTAAGGTGTCTGAGAGTGCTTGCTTTACATTGTGCCTTAAAATATCCTGAAGTGCATAGTTTTGATATTCTGAAGAGTAAAGCAACACAAATTTGCGTAGTCGTTTGCAGGAGTCGAAAAAAAAAAAAGAAAAAAAAAAGGGAAAATGCTTAATAAGCTCAAAGCGAACTCAAAAGCAAGTTCTCATGTAGCAAATCCGGACATAGAAATACCGGGGTGGGAAACTGCCCCGTATAAACTTTTAGCTCAGGAATGGTCACGTTGTGCTGGTTTGTGTGAAAATTGGAATGTGTGTATGTCAAATGCAGAACCTGAAGATGTTCTTACATGTTTACAAAAGGTATCAATTGATAAGGGAAGGGAGATTTGTGCGTTGGGGAGGCAAGGCTGGATCTTGCTTTCTGCGTACCGAAAGTTGTATGAAAAATGTTTACAGTTACAAAAAGACCACGAGCAGCTGGAGAAGGAGTTAGTAGGAGCCCGAAATTCCTCTAACATGCTAGCTTGTCAAAATAAATTATTAAGTGATAAGCTTGAAATGTACCAGTTGGTTTGCAGAGAGAACGGCCGTTAGAGTCGCTCAATATAAACACAAGAAGCGAAGAGGGAAAGTTAATAAAAAGAAGGTGCATTTAGCTATCTCTCAGGCAGGATTAGCCTTTGACCCTGAATTTTGGGATGGAAACATCTGGGATACATCTGATTTTTCAGATGAGTCCGGGGGTGATAACTGTCAAGATGTTAGTCAGGGAAAGACAGAGCGCAGGAATGTTGTCCGTGCGCAGCCCATATATCGGCGAAAGTTACAGCATAGCCCAGCTAACCCTGGAGGGGTGATGTTGGATGCCCTGGAGGATTATACACAGCAAGAACTAAGTGATGTGATAGACAGATTTCGACAGAGGTCTGGGGAAACATTGCTTACGTGGATGGTGCGAGTGCATGATATGGGGGGTCAGGGGGTCCAATTGGATCACGGCGACGCCCCGAGGCTTTGTATGTTAAGTACAGACCCGGTTATCCAAAATGAGTTTAGAACTTATCCAGGGAATGGTCCCATGACCAATTTGATAGAGTTAGCTGCGCAAGGGTGTGCTCAGAAGTATCCGACAGAGTCAGACTGGCCTCCTAACGATAAACCTTGGTATACTTTGAGAGATGCAGTACAGAGATTGAAGGAAGAAGGGATGAAAACAGCTATCTTTATGGGTAATGCCCATGATTTGATGAATGGAATTTTAAATATGTCTGTGCGAAACCGGTTGATTAGGGCCGCTCCTCCTGCATATAAGCATGTCATCATGACTTTGTTAATTAATCAGACGGGTAACCCATTGTCTCAGGTGGTAGAAGCGGTGCGTGAGTTAAGTGATTTGGGAGAATGGGCTAAGCCAGAGAGAAATTCACGGTCTGAGAATCGTACTGATAACAACAGGGTGACAAGGCAGGACATGTTTCAGGCCTTGCTGCGAGATGGGGTGACCAGGGATGAAATTGATGGGATAACCACCAAGGACATGTGGGAGATGTACCGCAAACGCGGTTTGGATAAAAAGGAGGGGAGCAGGAAAGGGAACAAGAAGGATAACAAAGTGGTGAACCAGAGAGAGGCAGGAGGGGAGGAGCGTGAGGGTGAAAAGGTAGAGAGAGGGAGAGAGCCCCACAGGAGAGAGAGATCCCCAGATGATGGAGATTGGGAGGAAGAGCACCGAAGCTCAGAGGGAACCCGGAGCAGGGAGAGAGACCGGGAACTGACAGGTTCTGGGAAAACTCGAGGAAGAGAGTGGGAGAGGGATCTGGTAAGCTCAGAGAGGTTGCGAAGCAGAGACAGGGAGGAGGAGTTCCCTGAGAATTACCGCAAACTGTATCCAGATCTGACTTGGGCAGACTCTGATGTTCGCAGAGTGAAAATAGATTAGGAAACAGGTCAAACTCCGGTGCAGGGATGGGCTCGCAAAGATAATAGACCTCATGTCAAAGTAGAAATTTATTGGAAACGTGGAAATGTTCAAAAAGTTCGAGCCCTCGTTGACACCGGAGCGGAGGCCTCTTTGATTCATGGCAACCCAAGAAAATTCAGGGGACAGTACTTCACCATTACGGGATTGGGCGGAAAAGAAACTCCGGCAGTGCAGATAGTGGTTCCCATGAAAATAGGGGCACTTCCAAAGAGAGAATACACTGTCTTGATTGTGCCCATTCCCGAGTACATTATTGGAATTGACATTTTGAAAGGGATGACCCTACATTTGGAAGATGGATGTTATCAATTTGGTTCCAAAAGATTTATATCAATAGCCGCCGCAAGGGTGGGGCTGTTGAAGATTCCTCCGGTAACACTTCCCCAAGCTACTAAGGTGATTCAAATGAAACAGTACAGAATACCGGGAGGACATGAGGAGATTAGCCAGACTATACATGACTTACTGGAGGCCGGGGTAATAGTTCCCATCACCACTGCGTAGAATAATGCCCTCTGGCCTGTTCGTAAAAGTGATAACAGTTGGAGGATTTGCATTGATTATCGCCAATTGAATAAATATACACCTCCTCTGACTGCAGCGGTCCCAGACACCATTACCTTGATTGAGAACATACAGAAACACAGTGGGACTTGGTATGCCACCATTGACATTGCCAATGCATTCTTTACGATACCAATAGCTACTGAGAGCCAGCCTCAACTGGCATTCCAGTGGGCGGGGCGTCAGTACACCTTCTGTAGATTGCCCATGGGGTATTTACATAGCCCCACTATCTGCCACCGGCTGGTGGCAGAGCATTTGGATGAAGTACCAGTGGTTCCCGGAGTGCAAATTTCTCACTATATAGATGACGTGATGATGCAGGGAAAGACACAAGAACAGGTGCAGATTCAGCTAGACAGGATGGTGGAACATTTGCAGAATAAAGGGTGAGAGATTAACCCAGAAAAAGTGCAGGGACCGTCTCAGAGCGTGAAATTTTTGGGCATTCAGTGGAATCAGGGACACAGAGAAGTGTTGTCAAAAGTGAAACAAAAGATTAAGGAATTTGCAGTGCCACGAAATCGGAAGGAAGCCCAGAGTTTTATTGGACTATTCGGGTATTGGAGACAGCATATACCCCATTTGTCTCAGATTTTGGCCTCATTGTACAGAGTTACACGAAAGAAAAATGCGTTTGAATGGGGAGAGCAGGAGCAGCGCGCGTTTGAATTGGCGAAAGACGCCATTCAGCATGCTTTGGATTTGTGGCCGATTCGGGAGGGAGACATTGAGTTGAATGTGACAGTCCAGGGGCAGCATGCTAATTGGAGTTTATGGCAAAAACAAGGAAGAAAGAGGGTGCCCCTGGGATTTTGGACAAAGAAGTTACCCGAGGCAGGAGAGCGATATACTCCCTTTGAGAAGCAGCTGCTGGCCTGCTATTGGGCCCTGGTTGATACTGAGCAAATTACACTGGGACACAATGTGATTTTAAGGCCTGAAATTCCCATCATGCAGTGGGTGATGAGTTCCCCTAAGACTCATAGAATTGGACATGCGCAGGAAGCCAGCATTATAAAATGGAAATGGTATGTCCAGGACAGGGCACGAGCGGGTCCAAAAGGAACTGCCGTTTTGCATGAGCAGGTAGCGCAGGCTCCAGTGGAGAATTCCGAAATGTTGCATGATGTACCTTCAGTGTGTGAATCCCCAGTAGGGTGGGGCCAGCCGTTCGCAGACTTGTCTGCAGATGACAAAAAACATGTGTGGTTTACGGATGGCTCAGCAAAATATGTTGGAGAAAAAAGGCACTGGAAGGCAGTGTCCTATAATCCTGTTACAAAGAAGCTTTTGACAACTACAAGACAGGGAAGAAGTAGCCAGTTTGCAGAGCTTTATGCTGTGTATCAGGCTTTAAAACAAGAGCTACCCGGAAAATGTCACATTTATACAGATTCCTGGTCTACCGCCAATGGGTTAGCTACTTGGCTTCCCACGTGGCATGCACATCAGTACAAAATCCATAACAAAGAGGTATGGGGGAAGGAGTTATGGCAGGAGATCTGGGAAATGTTACCTCAAAGCACCGTGACTTTCTATCATGTGGACGCTCACTGTCCAACTGATTCATTAGACCGATGGTTCAATTGTCTTGCAGACGATCGAGCCAAGATTCAAGAGGCTGAAGTGGAGGTGCAGAATTCTGATTTGGTGGGAATGGCTAAATGGGCACATCAGAAATGCGGACATCTTGGAGAAAAGGCTACTCACAGGTGGGCCGAGATTAGAGGGATGCATCTTCCCCTAGATTTGATTAAAATAGCAATCATTGAATGTCCCATTTGTCAGCATGCACAGCACAGACCGGTCCCACAGGTGGTGAAAGGCCAGCTAGGCAGAGGTAAATTGCCAGGGCAGATATGGCAGATTGATTACATTGGACCAATGCCAGTGAGCAGAGGGTGTCAGTATGCCTGCACCGTGGTAGACACTTACTCTGGTTATTTCATAGCCTTTCCTTGCAAGCGCGCAACCCAGCAGAGCACCCTGAAAACATTAGATCTGTTGATTCTGTACTATAGGGTGCCACTCCAGATTCAAAGTGATAACGCCAGCCACTTCAAGGGCAGACTAGTGCAGGACTATTGTGCACAACACAATATTGAGTGGATTTTTCACATACCTTACTACCCACAAGCAGCGGGACTGATTGAGAGAATGAATGGGTTGTTGAAAGAACAATTGCGTAAACTGTCTGATGGGACACTGAAGGGGTGGAGGGATAATTTGTACGATGCTTTGCAAATTTTGAACAACCGACCCCTTACAAATGCCGAGACACCTCTCATGAGAAAGCTCACACCTGCTTTACAGATTAATCCGTTTACAGCGAGCAATACCATTGTGTATTGGGAAACAGCTCCAGGAGCTTTGGCCCCATATCGAGCTACACCAGAATCTGCAGGACTTGACTTGCATGCTTTACACATGCATCGATTGAAGCCTAGAGACATCACTCTGATTGAAACTGGGGTGGGAATTCAGATTCCCCCTGAGCATTACGGTCTGATCGCCCCTCGATCTGGGCTTGCCCTGAGAGGCATCCAAGTTTTAGGAGGCGTGATAGATGCAGACTACCAAGGCGAGTTAAAAGTCATTCTCTTGAACAGTGGTGAGACAGACCTAGTGGTGCAACCTGGTGATCGCGTTGCCCAAATTGTTATCATGCCGGTTTATGGAGGTGTTGTTAAGAAGGGGAGCGCCCCAGCTCTTCTCACTGTAAGAGGCAAAGGAGAGTTCGGATCTACTGACAAGAACCCAGGGGCCAAAGTGTGGATTGAATCCCCAAATAACCCTCCTCAACCCGCTGATGTCATCGCCACTGGACCAGACAATGTCCTGGTAGTTATGCGACCTGGTCAAGACAAGTGGGAACATGTTCCCGCTGACAAATGCTATCTGCGAGAATGATAATACGTGTTTTGTCCTTTGTTCTTTTCAGATCATCCTGTGGAGTGCCTGTGCCATGAGTGTGGTGTATGGAGCCCGAGCGGGAGGGGCTCATAGCCCAAAAATTCAACCGTCAGCCGCAGATGCCGACGATACTGCATCAACCGAACAATGTTTGGATTCATCTAGCGCAGGAAGTGCTGAATATATCTCACTTCTGTATGAGTAACATGCAAAGCGTTCAAGATCTGATTACCACTTGTCTAGTGGCAGTGCCCACTCCTGCTGCTGTATTATTGCACATCTTTAACAATACAAATCAGGATGAAATGGTGGATGTGAGTGACGTTCGCTCCCATCTGTCACTCTATGAGTACTGCCGTCATTGCCCGGAGGTGGGCAGGCGGTTACGGAGGAACATGACATCTATACTCACGTTTAACATCTCAAATGGGGATGTGTGCTATTCATTGACCTGTGATCCTATGAAAATAGGTAAATGTGCTCAGCTCAAATTGGAGAAAAGAGACAAAAACTTAACTGCTGCACAACGGACGTTGTGCCACTCACGGAATGACCTGACCTGTTTGAATGTAAATAATTCGATGTTTTGCCAGCATGTGGTGCCTGCTGCCAACCACATTCAAAATGTTAAATTGCCTAAAGGTTAGCTCTTTTCTTGTGGTAACCTTTCTTTTACTTATATTCCAGCCAATCTAACCAGAGGGCCTTGTGCCTGGTCACGCTTAGGCTTTCTCATGTTTCCTATGGATACTGCTCTACACCCTCGCTATACCAGAGACACTATTCAATTACCTACGGACTGTGATTCTGAAATTTCATTGCTTTCCAAAACAGAATATGTTAGTTTAGCTGGTTCTATCGTAGGGGTGCCAGGACTTGCAGTATATAATACCAGAGTTATTAATAAACTTGCATGTTTAGTAGTCAAGAATATTAACTATACATCAGCTGCCTTAGCTGAGCTGTTATTAGATGTACAGGGAATTAGAAGAGCTGCCTTGCAGAATCGCGCTGCTATTGATTATTTACTGCTTAAACACAACCATGGCTGCAGTGATTTTGAAGGGTTGTGTTGCTTCAATTTATCCGACCACTCCATATCAATCAACTCCCATATAGAGGCCCTGCATAAGTTAGTGAAGGGGGTGCAGCAGGATGTTGACAAGGGGTGGTGGGATTGGGCTTTTGGATGGCTGCCTTATTTAAGCCAACTGCGTTATATCTTTGGTGTAATCATTATCATAATAGTTATTTTAATTTCGTTATGTTGTTGTGTTCAGTGTGTGCCTAACCTTCTATCTCAGTGTCGCCCAAGAACATTGCCATTTCAGCTTATAGGATATACTTAGTTGTAAGTTGGCCAAATGGTCCAAGGGTGGAAATGTAGTGCTACATGCACTACGTGCAAGATAAACAATGGTACAGGGTGTGGACCATTGGCCTCTGCTTCCATTGGCCTTCGCTTCCATTTTGGTTCACGACTCCATTTTGTCGAGTCTGGTTCTGTGCGTAAGGCACTGTTCTGTGTTTTTCCACAAGCTTCGGCAAGCTACAGGGTGGGGTGTTTTTCTGCTCAACTTCGCTCCATCTGCCTGATACGAAGGGCGCTATTTACATTCCACGAGCTATCAGTTAGGACAACAGGGGGATGCGCCTGTACTCAAGGAGGAATGCAAACTTCACCTCGGAGCCCTCTCCTGGGAACTTGGCCCGTTCTGAGGAGACGTCTCGAAGGGTGAACCAGGTACCGCCGATTGCACAATTTGTAAAGGAGGGGGTCTTTTTCTAGAAAAGACTCCTGGGCGTTAGTAAATACTATAAAGGTCAGGAGCCTAGATGGGCTGGTTTAGGAACTCTCTTCTGGGTTGGACGCAACGCCAGGAGGACTGATTGTCCCGAAAGAGGCTCCCTGTGCCAGCCGATTTGGGTTCCCCGGCTTTGTGTACGGCGGAGGGATGCAGACGCTCTTTTCGGTGAAGCTTTTCAATTTATTAAGTATATTGTGTGTGCGTGCGTAATATGCACTTATTCTTGCAATCATTTTTCATGCTATTGAGCATTGAAGTATATTGTGTGTGCGCGCGTAATATGCACTTATTCTTGCAGTCATTTTCATGCTATTAAGCATTGAATTATATTGTGTGTGCGTGTATTATATGCACTTACTCTTGCAGTGCTTCACAGAGTGCTTATATTCTCACCATTATTCTCATGTTATTCTCTTGATATATATATGTATATATATTAGTGTGGTTAGTTTTGCCATATGAGAACTTGCCCCTTAAATAAACTTGATTATTTTACTCACTAAGGTGTCGGAGAGTGCTTGCTTTACATTGTGCCTTAAAATATCCCGAAGTGCATAGTTTTGATATTCTGAAGAGTAAAGCAACACAGACTTCATGTGAAAACAATTTAGAACATGAATTTGGAAAACATCTAGCTAGTAGATAATCTATGAAAACAGTGCAGTTGGTATCTAGAAAGGAAAGGCACAAAAGATAATCAGTCAAATTGTCATAGCTACCTATCCATGAAATGGATCAGCAACAAAGTCAGTCTTCATCCTCAGGTCATCAATCGATCAGCAACGCATCAGGCTCTCAAGAGCATGAGCACAATGACATAATCTCAAATCACGTCTTCTGGCATCAGCATTTCACCCCTCACATCTCTTTCAATTCTCTAGCATCTAAAGTTTTAGCCCCTTGTCATGGTTTTGTATTAGAGTTTTTCTGTCCATCCCCCTAATTCCTAATTTGTCAATCAATCAGCAGTTATGACTCTATCCTATAATATTAATTTTGCAAATCTATGAATTCTAATATTTCTCCATTCTAAATTCGTTGATTGGTTCACTGTACGGTGTCCTCATCATCTGGCTCATCAGGTATCGAAAATGTTGCATCTTTTTCTCCAGTCAGTGTCTATTGTTTGAATCCTGGGAAAGTACATCGAGTCTGCCTTACACCAAACTGTAACATTTTAGTTTCATCATCTCCTGTCTATCAGTAGATTGCAGAAAACTGTAGCAAAGCAGATTTTGTTAAACAGCAAACAGTTCACGGTCAGTTCAATGCACCTGCAACTTCTACATTGTGCGTCTATTAATTCGGCCCCTGCATGAGGCCTGGAAAGACTAGGCCACAACTTCGGCTAAGTTAACTCCACAATATAATGCAAAACTTAGGTTATACATCTTAATATGACATTACCACATTATTATTATACATTTTCATTATTCCACACATTTTTAGTCATGTTAGTACAAGTTCGCATAAGTGGCTGCCATTCCCCGTGGGCACATTTTCAAACGTGCACATTAATTTTTCTACGTTTTAGCTTTCTCTACAACTTTTGTTAAGAACACGTAAACATTCATTAATCATTTCTAATTAGCATATCTGCTTCAACATGGACAACCTAAACACCCTTGCACTAAGGTGCAAGGGTGTCTCCGTTGCATGTAGGATTGCTTTTGTGCAACAAGGGACACCCTCCTGCACAAAACCAATCCCCTTAGGCTTTTTCCTCTTTCTATGTGTGCTGCCGGTTGCAGCACACATAGAAAGAGAATATAACAAGAAGAAACAAATATATTTCTCCTCATTACTCCTCACCTGGGGAGGTTTATGATTTTGGCACATTCCCAGGTCTACCACTCCTGGTAAATCTAGGATTGAGTCAAAATCTATGGATGTTGTGTGGGAATACCTACGCAAAACCCATGGATGTCAATTCACCAACATGCCAGGGGTAGTGGATGTGACATCACATACCCTTTAACTTAACAACATCATAGGAAGTGACATTGTGACCTTTTACCCTGAATATTCCCAAGATGTGAGCTTAAAACTAATGGCATGACGATACATTACATTGCTGAAGCACCATAACAATGGTATGAATATAATAACAACAGGAAGAAATGTCTCTTTTCAATACCACCAACATTACAGTGCTGACATGATCTTTGGAAGTGGTGGACCGAAATTCTTGAGCAAGTAAGGCATGGGAGCTCGACCTTTTCTATAGGGGTTTGGGGCTCTCCCCTTCATTAAACTTTGAACAAATATGAGTAAAATAATATTTTTAAATCACAGTTTTCTCATACAGCTGCTATAAGGCTTAGGATCTGGTGGGTACTAATTAAATATTCAAGTCTTTTATGGACTCCCCATTAGTTGAACCCAGTTTTTTCAAAATGTGCTATGGGGCCACCATATGTCAAAGTTTTCCTTCACTCTGCCAGGCCCTGCAGTTTGTCAAATGTGTCCTCATTCTAAATATCACACACAATATGCCAGTGCTAGAATCTGACATTAAGGCACTCCACATATCATTGGTGAACAATTTCTCAAAATAAAAAATAATTCCAATATGTTAGGGCCAGCATTGTAATATACAAGCAAATCTGACCTGCATACCTAAACTTATATCTGATCAAAAAAAATAATCCCTATAAAATCTCACTTGATTAAATGATGCCGTGCCATAAAGGAGCGTTCCCTGCCTGAAGTACATGACAACAGTGATAATCTACAGCCCAGCCACCCAAGTGGTGAGAAACCTCTATGCACAGCATAAAACAATCAGTTATATACAAGTTGAACAGAGTATCTCACAGTAAACACATCATAACAATTGTTTGATGATGACTTCATTGATGATGATATCAGTTGCATCACTTAAACAGAGTCCACATTTTCGAGAGTGGTTCATTAAACATCTGTTGTGATGTACAAAGTCTGTAGCTCCACTGATCAGCTCAATTATGTACAAGCAACCCTATGCATTTCGGGATTGTTTCCCTTCTTCAGGGGTACAGCTGCGTGGAAAACAACATATAAATAAGACACAACATAACAGGAAGACAAGGAGGGAAAACCAACAAAAGATGTATGAGCGCACATCAGACAAATCAAAAAATGAAATGCAAAAGCAGTGTTCATCAGAAATTCAGCATGCAAAATAGTGTATACATTCCATAACACGACGACCATCATATTACATCAAGGACTGCTCATGGATAGTATATGTGAAGCCTCAGTGAACTCCCAAATCCCAAAACCTCGCTGAACCATCCTCAGTGCAGCACCCTAAATGATCACCACATTAGTGCCGGTTACAAATGCTTAACTGGTACATGCATAACTTAACCCTTTGCATCAAAAAATGCCAAACCCATAGTGCTCACCAATAATATGCAGGATACACAACTAGCACCCAAGTACCATGTCTGTGTGTAAGCAGTTTACCTCCTAGGCTGCAGGGAGTGTGATACAAACTTTAGCTTTGCTGTCTAATATAGAAATATCACAGGACCTAGCTCAATGAAAACAAGATGCATAATTACCAAAACATATCTTATGTCTCAATGCAATATGGCTGCATTGTTTAACCCTATTATCTGAGGAAGACTTGCTTCCCGCATAGCTACTGACAGTACACCACCAATGAGCACCTTCAACATAGAAAAAATGAACAAACATGAACCCCATTCTTTAGAACCACAACTCCATATATTCTGCTGAACGTATAGTATAAATGATCACTCACTTACTCCGACAGACTAGGCCACCAGTCTGTGATCCATATAACAAACGATCTCGAGATCGTTCCCACCAAGCTCTAGAATCAGTAACCGACCATTGCTACAACTACCTTACGTATCCGTTGTGAAAACGAGAGAAGCAACAACAAATTACATGTAGACCCACAAAACAACTAAACTGCATGCTAACTTTCTGAATACGGTGAAATACATCAATCACCATAGAATCAGTTCCTCCCACTCTTGTATTTCCGAAATAAAAACTCCATGCGGGCTTAAAACAACCTCCCAAAAACAACCACTCCTAATAATATCTGTGGTGTTCCTGATGTACAACAGTCCAGGTCTTCCAACCAGCATACTAAACATACATGAATCTTAATGAGATGACTAGCAACCTGGGGCACATGTGGATGAAATGTAAAACTTTACAAAAGACTCAAGCACAAAGACACATATATAGTCATACAATGTACATCAGTATGGAAAATATAACCATCATGCAATAGGAATTTCCTAAAAAAAAACTGTTTTATACAAGACAGGCACACAGACACATATATAGTCATACAATGTGAAACAGTTTGAGTAATATAATCATCATCTGGTACAAATTGCCCACAAAACTGGTTTTTGAACAAGACAATCCACATAGCTCAATGGTACAATAATACAATAGAACAAGCTACAGAAATCCATTCACTTATCAGGGAGACTAAAATTTCAATGGCACAAGGAGGGTCTATTTCCCAACAACTTGAATTCCAACTATGGCAATAAAAGAGCCAGGGATTCTGTGTGTCGACTTTGATCCAATATCACCTAGCAAAACGGACTACACAGGGCTTATGCTTATCCATCAAACCAATGCTGTTCAAATTTCAATTCAATGAGACACTGATGGAGAAATGGTATGCTATCCTCAACAAATGTTCTCTGGGCCTAATCCTACATCTCACTGAAGAATTATCTAAAGTTCTCCATCAATTGGAAGATGACATTTTTGAGCTGATAAAAAAAGTAATGGCAAGGATGGAACCAGAAATATGGCAGTCCACTTTGGCAGAGATTAATGAGAAACTGGAAGGTTATAATCGAGAGCTTCAGGAAAACAATCTGCACAAATTTAAGCAAGATACTATAGACTTTAAACCTAATGAAGTTTACACTTGGGCTGAACTTTATCCTCAAAGAAAGCCAGCAAGGAAATCTGCGAAATCATCAGAAGAAAGTACAGTATCTGATAAAGACATAGCTCCTGCTCATCAACTGGTACAGTTAAACTGGATATCACAGGATCAACCTTCTACAACAGACAAGCTCCCACCAGGACATCAATGGAAGACAAAGGTACATCGTGTCCTTTTTTTTTGTTGGCTATTCCTGCAGCCAATCACCCGTCAGCAGCAAACAACAACAAGGAATCATAATCTGAACCCACGTAGAGGACAAAGGAAGAGAAAACGATCATCGGATGAACCTTCAAAGCCACAACAAGATGTAATCATCTGTATTTCTATGATTACACTCACTTCAGATCATATAGCAGTGTTGAATAAAAAATTGTCTTTTCTTCCAACATACGAGACTAATTTATTAGACTCTGAAGTAGCTGTGTTTAAGTTTATGAGAAAGTTACGCTCCCGCCAATGTCTTGCCGCCTGGTATGGGGGACATAGAACCCTCATACAAGAATTCAACCCTAAATTCACTTTTATACTCCTACTTCTCACAAGAGTTTGGATATTTTTGAAACATCGGTGAGAAAAGATCTGTGCCAGTTGAATTTCCGGTTAAAATAATGGTGGAATTTGACTTTCAGTAAACTGAGGATCCTGAAATCGCTATCTACGAATCAGGCATAAACAATCGAGAAGGCTGATAAAGGGTGTGCATTGGTGGCAATTGATACAGTTATTACAGGAGTAAAGTAGAAGAGCATGTGTCAGACTAGGGAATGTACATGCAGATGGATTAGGACCACACTCCCACGAGAACTCTGACTATGCTTTTGGAGAAGGCTCTGGATTTGTCTTGGATTAGTGATAACACAAAAACAATTCTGACTACTGAATTTCCACGTAGGCCAACACTGTACATGTTACCTGAAATTTACAAACATGCCACTGATCTGCCATTTCAGCCTATTGTGGATATGTCCATGATCTTTTGAGAAAGTATGCAGATACATTTCTACTACTATTTGTCCAGCATTGGCAGGCTCACATCCAAGACACTACTGACTTTCTCATAAAACTACAGAACATGATATTGAAGGGTGAGGTCTCTCCACTGTTGTGTACAATTGATGTGACTGCATTTTATACCTCTATCCGAAACCAAGAAGGAATATAAGCAGTAGCATGGGTTCTACTCCAAATGCCAGATATTCGAGCGAACAAAGTATTCTTATGGAAGGTACTTCATTTCTGCCTATCTCATAGCTATTTTAAATGGGAACATAGATTCTATGTGCAGACAACAGGAACCTCCATGGATTTTCTGGAGCTCCATCAGATGCCAATATTTTGATGGTAAAGTTTGAGGCAGAAAATGTTTGGAGTGAAGATTTGCTGATGTATGTGCGTTATATAGATGATGTCTTTCTCATTTGGCGTGGCTCCAAAGAGGCATTTGAAGGCTCTAAAGCTGGCTTGAATTTGAGGAGCCCACAGATCAGATTTACTCACATGATCAGCAACAAGTGTATAGCATTTCTGGATGTGTTGATTACTATGGAGTCGAACAGGATGTTAACCAATATTTTCCCGAAAACCCAACAACCGCAATAATGCCTTGCTATTCTACAACTTCCACCTGACTTCTCTGAGGAATCATATGCCATATTTGCAATTCATTTGGATTGAAAGTATAATTTCTGACATGAATAAATGCACAGAATCCATGGCGGCACATAGATTGGACATTCAAGCAAGAGGTTACCCAATCAGAGTATTGGATAATCTAGTTACAAAAGCTGGATCTTTAGATCACCAAATGTTACTACAGAAGCACCATGAACCAAACTTTTAATGCAACTTTATTGAGTCTAGATTTTCCACTGTCATACAGCATAAAAAAGGGTGAGCTGTCAAAGATGGGAGCTCCTGTAGTGGATCTTATTTAGTTTTAATAGGAATCAGGAGTTTAGCTTAGCCTATTGCTTACAGGTCTGTACCCCCGTCACCTAGTGAATTTTAACTTACTTAGCTTGCTCTGTTTTAGCACATTTATTTAATTATTTATTCCAAGATGGCTGCCATGTTTCTAGTTAGGAAGATGTTTTAGTTTAACGTTATCATTGCCACTCTGTAAAGGTGGCACTATCAGCATCAAAGATAAATGAAATACATAGGTATTCACATTATGTACTTTCCCACTTTTGTGTGACAGTAACATAATGTAACTTTTTAGGGAATTGTTTATATAATTGCCGTCCCAAGTATGCTTTCTTATCTATTGTTTGGGAACATACCTGCGTCAGGGGTCCTACAAGAACTGTATAAATACATCTCACACAGACAAGATTATCAGACAGATTCCTGCCAGATGCCATCAACGCTATCTATGCTACATGTTGCCTTGATGCAGGCCCAGCCTTCGTGTCACCATGGAGTCTGATCTTGAGACCTCATTCCAAGGTAATGAGGATAGGGGCTCTTCTCATGGGCTTGGTACTGGAAGATTCAGTTTAAAACACATAGCTCCTTTTAGGTTAGAATCAGAGTTCATCATGCTAGGGTGCTAGGGTTAATTTCACACCTACTTTAAATCTTATGGTTTTGCAAGATGGTGGGGGTCTTTATATTTATGACTCTCGTTTTCACAATTTGGTTTCTTGCATGGTTCTTTATCCTAATCATTGCAGCCCATGCAATTGATCCTAGATTGCAATCTTATTAATAAAACCTATTGCAAACTTTACCTCATCTCTTTCATTGCTACTGTGTAACTGAGACATGTTGCTCATATGAGAAAAGTGTAATCTCTGTTTAACCACAACTTCCTGAGATGTCGCACTCTTGACTTCATGTGTAAAGACTGCCACAAATCACCTTTTACTGTTTTGGTTTTTGGTGAGGTACTGCTTGTGAGCCAGGAGGGTTGGGCGAACAGTTGCCACTTGTTGTAGGATTGGCCTAGTCACTTACAAACAAAAGTGCTGTCATCCCTAACCCAGAAGTCTTGCCTAGAGCAAGAGTCCGACTATGACATGTCACCACCAAAGATGGTGCTTAGACACTAATTTATGATTAACCTGGGTATCTCTGTCTCAGAGAGAACAGGAACCCCAAGTACCATTATACGGAGACATCCGTGGTCTTTGGGAAGATCCTCCTCTGTTGAAAAGGGAGCACTTAAATAGGCTGTAGGTTGTTCGAGCTCGATCTAATAAAAGGACTTTCTCACCACTTTGTGTTCCATCGCTTTAATCCTGAGAATGCCAGACAGGCATTAACACTACACCTAGTAGCTCACGGCTTAACAGAAGAGGGTAGGGATGTCCTATTCACGATAGAAGCTAATGAAGCTTACCAAAGAAACATTCTACTCCTGGGTCACCTTTTCTCAGAAGACCCTAGATCATTCACATTCCACACATACAGAATTGCAAATGTATCACAACGGTACATACCAGTATCTTGAAATTACGATAACTTGTCAAGAACATCACAACTGGTTTAATGGTGCCTGTTAGAAATGGGGTCTTTGGTTGGCAGTCAGGTTACCCTGTGTCCAAGCAAGGACCCTCACTCTAGTCAGGGTAAGTCATACACAACCCAAATTATCTTGTGCCCACCCTCTGGTAGCTAGACACTGAGCAGTCAGGCTTACCTTAAAAGGCAATGTGTAAAGTATTTGTGCAATAAATCATGCAATCACACAGTATAAACACCACAAAAATACACCACACAGGTTTAGAAACATATAGACTATTTATCTGGATGAAATAAGGTAAAAGCGCTAAAGATTTGATAAGTACACGTTGAAATATCTCTTTAGAGAATGATAAAACGAGTCTTAAGTTCTTAAAAGCAATAAGTGTCTCTTGCAAGCACAAAGTACCTGGTTTGCATCTAAATTATCCAGAAGGGACCACAGAGGAGGAGATGCATGTAAAACGGGGAGGGGTGAGTTGGTTTCTCCGGGTGCACACAGATGACGTGTCAATATTTTTCACACAGTCAGGTCCTTGCATCGATTTCCGGCACAGGGACTTGGATCCTCTTTGGGTTGTGTGGGTATTTGGATGCCCATGGGCCGATGCGAAGAAATCCTGGGCGTGCAGGACAAAGCCATAGGAGCTGCGTCGATCCAGTGGGTGATGCAGGGGAATTTCTGTTGCACGGCAGGCGCTGCGTTGATTCTTCTCGCAGGATGTCGGGCTTCGTCATTCTGGCTTGTCTATGTGTCGATCCAGTGGGCCGTGTGTCACAGTTCCAGTCACAATGCTTGCACTGCATCGATCTCCTTTCGAGGAGCCGGGCTGCGTCGGTTCAGCGTGCTGTGATATTCTCCCCGCGATGCAGGCTGTGCATCATTTCTCGCAGGATGTGTGTCGAAATTTCGCCCCACAAAGAGTTTTTTGCAGACATGAAGTCTTTTTAGTCCTGAGACTTCAGAAACAGGAGACAAGCTCAATACAAGCCCTTGGAGAGCACTTCTCAGCAGAGCCAGAGGGCAGCAAGGCATCAGGGCAACATCAAAGCAGCAGTAAAAAAAAAAAGTAAATTAGCACTTGTATAGCGCACTACTCACCCGTTAGGGTCTCAAGGCGCTGTACTCATACCGCTATGGAACCCCTCCTGGCTTTTTCCTGTGAGGCGCCCACTCCTGAGCACCCCAAGGCATCCAAGCGCTGTTGGGGCTGTTGTGGAGATTAAGCAAGCTATTGCCCAGAGTTGCAGAGTGGGACCCATGAATTAGATTAGGCACTGAGGCGAGAATTATCTGGTCAAGGGGAATTGAGCCCAAGACCTGCCGAAGTGGGACTTGAACCCTGGTCTTGAGCCAGATCTCTGCTTCAGGGTCTGCCGCTCTAACCATTGAGCCACACTTCTCCACAACTTTGCAGTCCTTTTCAGCATAGCAGTCAGGTGAGTCCATTGGGCAGCCAGGCAGCTTCTCTTGGCAGTTTGCAAGTTTTTGGTTCAGAGTTCCTTTCCCAGTAGGTATCTTGTCAAGAAGTGTCTGAGTTGCTGGGTCAGAGGCCCTGTTTAAATACCCAAATGTGCCTTTGAAGTGGGGGAACCTTCAAAGAGTGGGTTAGAAGTGCACAAGGTCCCCTTTCAGTTTTATCCTGTCTGCCAGGGTCCCAGTAGGGGGTGTGGCAGTCGATTGTGTGAGGGCAAACCACTGTCCGTTGACATTTATGTGTCAGGCCCTCCATCCTTCCAGCACAGAAAGACCCATTCAATATGCAGATGTGTGCAGGTGTGACTGTGTTTGGGGTTGTCTGAGTGAAATGCACAAGGGAGCTGCCAAGTAACCCAGCCAGATGTGGATTGTAAGGCACAGAAGGATTAAAGTGCAGAGAAATACTCACTTTCCAAAAGTGGCATTTCTAAAACAGTAATATTAAAACCAACTTCACCAGTCAGCAGGATTTTGCATTGCCATTCTGGCAATACTAAATATGACGTGGTTACTCCTTTCATATCAGAATCTACCACTCAGAACAGTATATGAGGGTAAACCTACTGTTAGCCTATGAAAGGAGCAGGGCTCACAGCAGTGTAAAATGAATTTAGGAGTTTTACACTAGCAGGACATACAAACTACACGGGTACATGTCCTGCCTTTTACCTACACACCACCCTTACCTAGGGCCTACCTTAGGGGTGACTTATATGTAAGGAATGGGGAGTTTAAGGCTTGGCAAGCACTTTTAAATGCCAAGTCGAACTGGCAGTGAAACTGCACACATAGGCCTTGCAATGGCAGGCCTGAGACATGAGTAAGGGGCTACTTATGTAGGTTGCACAACCAGTGCTGCAGTCCCACTATTAGCATTTAATCTACAGGCCCTGGGCACATGTAGTGCACTTTACTAGGTACTTATAAGTATATTAAATAAGCCCATTGAGTATGAGCCAATGTCATCATGCTTTAAGGGAGAGAGCATATGCACTTTAGTACTGGTTAGCAGTGGTAAAGTGCACAGAGTCCTAAAACCAGCAAAAACAGTGTCCACAAAGTGGAGGGAGGCAGGCAAAAAGTTAGGGGTGACCACCGTAAGGCTGTCAGATCTAACATGTGCCCCCCCAGATGAAAGTGGAGAGAGCTACCCAACCTCCTCGGAGCTCTCATCGCTAAGGTGGAAGTATCTGGAGAGACCATCAACGTGGCCAATCCCTGGGCAATGCTCCAGTGTAAAGTCCATCCCATGTAGGGAAATGGACCTACTCAAGAGTTTAGGATTCTCACCCCTCATCTGCATGAGCCATCTGAGGGGCCAGTGGTCTGTTTGAACCTGGAAGTGAGTCCCAAACAGGTATGGTCTCAGCTTCTTCAGTGCCCAGACCACAGCAAATGCTTCTTTCTCAATAGCACTCCACCTCTGTTCGCGTGGTAATAGGCTTCTGCTAATAAAGACTACGGGTTGGTCAAGGCCCTCCTCATTCAGCTATGCTAGGACCGCCCCTATGCCATCCACTTAATTATCTGTCAGCATGATGAATACTTTGGAGTAGTCAGGTGCCTTGAGCATGGGGGCCGTGCACATGGCTTCCTTCAGAGAGTCAAAGGCTTTCTGACAAGCTTCTGTCCAATTCACCAACCCAGGTTGTTTCTTGGATGTCATTTCTGTTAAGGGGGCTACTATGGTGCCATATCCATTAACGAATCTGTGGTAATATCTGGTGAGGCCCAAGAAGTCCCTCACCTCTGTTTGAGTTCTAGGTGGTTGTCAGGCCTTGATGGTTTCAATCTTGGCATGGAGGGACTGCACCTTGCCACCATCTACTAGGTGTCCCAGGTACACCATAGAACCCTGCTCAATCTGGCACTTACTGGCCTTGATGGTCAGGCCTGCCTCTTGCAGGCCCTGGAGCACCTCCCTGAGGTGGAGCAGGTGTTTCTCCCAGTTGTAACTATAGACGGCAATGTCATCTTGGTAGGATGTGCAAAAGGCATCCTTGTCAGCTAGAACCCCATTAAACAACCGTTGGAAGGTAGCGGTGACATTCGTCCATCCAAAGGGCATTACTCAGAACTGGTAATGGCCCTCAGGAGTAGAAAAAGCAGATCTCTCTTGAGCCCTTTGGTGAAGGCGATCTGCCAGTTCCCTGACGTGAGTTCAAAGGTACTAAGGAACTTGGCAGCGCCTGACCTATCTACAAGCTCATCAGCTCGGGGTGGGGTGAGCATCTGTCTTCCTGACAGAGTTGAGACCTCAGTAGTCCACACAGAACCTAAGTTCTAGCTTGGCAACAGGAGCAGCAGCCTTGGGAACCAACACCACTGGGTTGGACCAGGGACTACTGGATTTCTCTAGTACCCCAAGAGCCAGCATCTTGGCAACTTCATCCTTGATGCTGGACCTCACTTTGTCTGACTCCCTGTAAATTTTATTCTTTACAGGTGGACTGCACAAGTATGTGAGCCCAGGAGTGAGGTAGAACAGGGAAGAGAACTGCTCACATAACTCGTAGCAGTCTCCCCTCTGGTCTAGAGTCAGGCAGTCAGAGATTTTAACACCCTCCACTGACTCATCACATTACTTGGCAGAGAGGAGGTCGGGAAGAGGCTCACTCTCCTCTTCCATGCCCTCATATGTCAGAAGAAGCATACTGATGTCAGACCTCTCAAAATGAGGCTTCAGTCTGTTGTGGTGGAGAACCCTTAGGGGATTTCTAGGGGTCTTGAGGTCCACTAGGTAAGTGGCCTCCCCCTTTTACTCCTTGACTTCGAATGTGCCAGTCCAGCGGTCCTGGAGAGCTCTATGCTCTACTGGCTCCATCACCCATACTTTGTCTCCAGGTGAGAATTCTACCAGAGTGGCCTTCTGGTCATACCACTCCTTGATCATCTCTTTACTGGCGTCGAGGTTGCTCTTGGCCTGTTTACAGAAATGCTGTGCCTGGTTGCGGAGGGCCAGCATGTAACTGACCATATCCTGGGGAGGTTTCTTGGGAGCTTTCTCACACCCCTTCTTGACTATGCCTAATGGTCCCCTGACAGGGTATCCATAGAGAAGTTCAATGGGGCTGAACCCCACCCCTTTCTGGGGCACCTCACTATAAGCAAAGAGAAGGCATGGCAGGAGGACTTCCCACTTACGCCTCATGGCCTCAGGCAGGCCAGTGATCATGCCTTTCAGGGTCTTGTTGAACCTTTCAACATGCCCATTGGTTTGAGGATGGTAAGGGGTGGTAAACCGGTAGGTTACCCCACACTCATCCCACATGGACTTCATGTACGCTGATCCATATGGGCTGCAGCATTTCTTTTGCCACCCATAAAGAGCTCAGACAACGCTTGCACAGGCCTGCCTTTGCAGCCTGCGCGAAATAACGCACATGTTATTTCACAGCCATTTTCACTGCACTTAAGTAACTATAAGTCACCTATATGTCTAACCTTAACTTGCTGAAGGTTAGGTGCAAAGTTACTAAGTGTGAGGGCACCCTTGCACTAGTAAAGGTGCCCCTACATAGTTCAGGGCCATTTCCCCAGACTTTGTGAGTGCGGGGACACCATTACACGCGTTCACTACATGTAGGTCAATACCTAAATGTAGCTTCACAATGGTAACTCCGAATATGGCCATGTAACATGTCTAAGATCATGGAATTGCCCCCCCCCCCATTTCAAATCTGCTATTGAGGAGCCACCATGGACCCCAAATAGTGCCAAACAAGCTCTCTGAGGCTTGCACTGCAGCTACAGCTGCTGCCACCTCACAGACAGGGTTCTGCCCTCACGGGGTCTGGGCAGCCCAGTCCCAGGAAGGCAGAACAAAGCATTTCCTCTGTGAACAGGGTGTTACACCCTCTCCCTTTGGAAATAGGTGTTACAGGCTGGGGAGGGGTGGCCTCCCCCAGCCTCTGGAAGTGGTTTGAAGGGCACATATGGTGCCCTCCTTGCATAAGCCAGTCTACACAGGTTCAGGGACCCCTTGTCCCCTGCTCTGGTGCGAAACTGGACAAAGGACTGGATGGACTCCCCTGTCCATCACCACCCTAGGGGTGGTGCCCAGAGCTCCTCCAGTGTGTCCCAGACTTCAGCCATCTTGCTTTGCAAGGTGTGGGGGCACTCTGGAGGGCTCTGAGTGTCCAGTGGAAGCAGGTGATGTCAGAGACCCCCCCTAGTAGGTCCATACCTGATAAGTTAGCCAATCCCCCTCTCAGGGCTATTTAGGGTGTCTCTTGTGGGTCCTCTTCAGATTCTGTTTGCAAGTTTCCTTCAGGAATCCTCTGCAAAAACTTCATTAGCCTCTGACCTCGGATCAGCCACATCCTGCTCCAGGAACCACTGTAACAGCAACAAAGTATCCACAAAGGATAATTTTCCTCTGCAACTTCAGCTCCAGCCAGCAACTGCAACAGTTTCCATAGTGTGCACGCTCTGAGGACTCCCTGTCTTCATCCTGCACCAGAAGGACAGAAGAAATCTCCTGTGGGGTGACGGAGTCTCTCCCCTGCTCCAGCAAGATGACGACCGGTACCCTTGGACTCCTCTCACAGCAACGAGCATGCTCCTAAGGACACAGAGTGTGGAGATCATCGACATAGACTGTCCTGAGGTCCTGCTGACACAATTTGGAGGAGGTAAGGCCTTGCCTTCCCAGAGAGTGACGGTACCCCTGTGTACTGCTTCTGCTTCACCTCCTGAGGCCTCTGTGCACTATTTGCAAAATTCCTTTGTGCGCAGCCTTGCCCAGGTCCCTAGCACTCCATCCTGTGATGCTCAACTCACTGAACTGTTCTTCGGCGGCGGCGGACCTTCCTTTGTTGTGTTGCATCAACCGTGTTTTGCATCTCCTTTGTCCCCATGTCCTGGGACTCCTGGGGGTGCTGGCTGGCATCCTGAGGGCTTGCTAAAGTGCTGAGAGCCCCCTCTTCCTCTTCACACAGAGTTGAGGCCCCCAGGTCCATCTAGTGTCATTTTGATGGAAATTGCACTTTTTTTGTAACCAAGGCTTGTTGGCGACTTCCAACACAAAATCATGTCTGCATCCATCTTCACGTCGTGGGACATCATTTGCACCATGCAGGAGCCCGCTGGCATCTTCCTAGGGTGCATTGCTGCAGTCTTCGACTAACCATGAACTCTTCTTTTGCACCCTCTTCTGGCTTGGCAGGGGCTCCTGTCCTTCCTGAAACTTCTTTCGACTTCTGGACTTGGGGCCCCTTTTTTTTCAGGCCTTCAGGTCCAGGAATCCAGCAGTTGTTGTTTGCAGACTTGGTTGGTTACTGCATAATCCCAATCATGAGGTGTTGTGTGTCCTAAGGAAACTTGCAGTACTTTACTTTTCTGGGCTCTGGGGTGGAGTCATTTACTTACCTTTACTGTATTCTCACTCTTCCAGCGATTCTGCAAACACTACACTTGGGTAGAGGGGAATTTGTGATTCGCATTCCACTTTCTTAGTATATGGTTTGTGTTGCCCCAGACCTATTTTCTCCCATTGCAATCTATAGCATTTCCTGTTGTTTGCATGTTCTATGACTATTTACTTGTCTAATGTTGGTGTCTAGTGTACATATTGTGTATAATACTTACCTCCAGAAGGAGTATTGTCTCTAAGATATTTTTGGTACTGTGTCACCCAAATAAATATCTTTATTTTTTGTAACGCTGAGCATTGTCTTTACTTGTGCATCAGTACTGTGTAACTATAAGTTGTATTGCAGGAGCTTTGCATGTCTCCTAATTCAGCCTAAGCTGGTCTGCTATAGCTACCTCTATCAGCCTAAGCTGCTAGACCAAATTTCCCTAATAAGGGATAACTGGACCTGATATAAGGTGTAAGTACCCAAGGTACCCACTACAAACCAGGCCAGCCTCCTACACAAGGGACCAATGACATTGATGCCCATCCTTTGAAATGGGGTGCCAACAATGGGGAGAGGGATCAGGGGGGCCTTCAGCCTTTTTCCTGTCTTCTCACTAGCCTGGAAGGTCGGGCAGGACCTACAGAAATTATCTGAGGCTACCCGTATTCAGGGCCAATAAAAGTGGGTAACAAGCTTGGCAAAGTTCTTGTCTTGCCCCAAAAGTCCCGCCAGGGGGATGTCATGAGCCAGGTTCAGTAGGAAGGCCCGGTAATACTGGTGGACCACCAGTGCACATGCTGCCCCAGTGGCTGGTATCTTAGGCTCACTGGATAGGAGTAGGAGATCATTCTCCCAAAACATGTGGTGATCTCCAGAGGCTTCACTTGCTGCCTGTTGCCTCAGACCCTCAAGAGTCGGCACTCCTTCTGCGGTTTGCAGAACTCCTCCCTGGTTGGCCCATCCTCCACTTGCCAGCCAGAAAGCTCAGGCAGGTTACCCAGGGCGGCAATATCCTCCCCAGGTGGCTCAGGGGCCTCCTCTTCTGGGACCCCGTCAACCACTATGCAAATATCTGGGGCCGGTTTCCCGCGCCCATTGCCCTTCCTCTGTGCAGCTGTCTGGGCCATTGTTCCAGACTCCAGACACCCTTGACTCCCTTCCCAAGCAGCCATGGACCATGTGGTCATGCAGACCCATTCAGGCAAACCAAACATCTCCAGGTGGGATCTGAGCTCTACCTCCTTCCAGGTACTGTGCTCAAGATCATTGCCCAACAGACAATCTACAGGCATGGAAGGACTCACTGCTACTTTTAGATTACCAGAGAACCCCCCCCCCACTCAAAGGGAACCAGAGCTACCGGCTCTCGCGGTTTTCAGCGACTATGACCTGGTAGAATGTATTAGGGATGACCTGCTCTGCTGAAACCAGCTGACTCCTGACAGAAGCCATACTGGCTCGTGTGTCACGCAGAGCCTCCACCCTTTGCCCATCAATGGAGACCCAATGCCAATACTTGGAAGTATTGGCAGGTATGTGGTCTTTTGGCACCATTTCCTTATCTACCAGGGATACTAGGGACACCTCTATATGCTAAACCTAACTGGGACCATCTCTCTCCCGAGCGCTACACTAGCCAACCCAATTGTCTGCCTTCCATCGGAGGGGTGAGCCCTCTTGGGACACTAGGAGTCACCGTTAGAGTGTCCAAACTTGAAGAACTCTAAGCATTTGGAGATAAACTTCCCTTTCTTCTTGTATAAGTACCCTGGCTTCCTGTCAGGTTCAGGTAGGGACTGGTTACCACCCCTCCCCCCCTGGAATTGTTTTGGGGGCCGTTTGAGAACTCCTTATTTTTAAGTTTTTCTCCCCCCTCTTTCTTCTGGTGGGAACCCTGACCACCTTTGTGGGTAGGAGGCTGGCCTGGCTTGTAGTGAGTACCAAGGGGTACTTACACCTTGAACCAGGTCCAGTTATCCCTTATTAGTGTAGAGGGGTGTCTAGCAGCTTAGGCTGATAGAAAATGGTAGCTTAGCAGAGCAGCTTAGGCTGAACTAGGAGACGAGTGAAGCTCCTACAGTACCACTAGTGTCATATGCACAATATCATAAGAAAACAAAATACACAGATATACTAAAAATAAAGGTACTTTATTTTTATGACAATATGCCAAAGTATCTCAGTGAGTACCCTCAGTATGAGGATAGCAAATATACACAAGATATATGTACACAATACCAAAAATATGCAGTAATAGCAATAGAAAACAGTGCAAACAATGTATAGTCACAATAGAATGCAATGGGAGCACATAGGGATAGGGGCAACACAAACCATATACTCTAGAAGTGGAATGCGAACCACGAATGGACCCCAAACCTATGTGAGCTCGTAGAGGGTTGCTGGGACTGTAAGAAAACTGTGAGGGTTAGAAAAATAGCCCACCCCAAGACCCTGAAAAGTGGGTGAAAAGTGCACCTAAGTTCCCCAGAGAGCACAGAAGTCGTGATAGGGGAATTCTGCAAGAAACACCAACACCAGCAATGCAACAACGATGGATTTCTAGGCGAGAGTAGCTGTGGAACAAGGGGACCAAGTCCAAAAGTCACGATCAAGTCGGGAGTGGGCAGATGCCCAGGAAATGCCAGCTGTGGGTGCAAAGAAGCTGCCACCAGATGGTAGAAGCTGTGGATTCTGCAAGAACGACAAGGGCTAGAGACTTCCCCTTTGGAGGATGGATGACCCACGTTGTGAAGAGTTGTGCAGAGGTATTTTCGTGCAGAAAGAACACAAACAAGCCTTGCTAGCTGCAAGGGTCACGGTTAGGGTTTTTGGATGCTGCTGTGGCCCAGGAGGGACCAGGATGTCGCCAATTGCGTGAGGGGACAGAAGGGACACCCAGCAAGACAAGAAGCCCTCTCAAAAGCAAGCAGCACCCGCAAAAGTGCCGGAACAGGCACTACAAAGTGGAGTGAACCGGAGCTCAGCCGAAGTCACAAAAGAGGGTCCCACGATGCCGGAGGACAACTCAGGGGGTCGTGGACTGCAGGTTAGAGTGCCGGGGACTCAGGCTTGGCTGTACACAAAGGAAATCCTGGAAGAGTGCACAGGAGCCGGAGTAGCTGCAAAACATGCGGTTCCCAGCAATGCAGTCTAGCGTGGGAAGGCAAGGACTTACCTCCACCAAACTTGGACTGAAGAGTCACTGGACTGTGGGAGTCACCTGGACAGAGTTGCTGAGTTCAAGGGACTTCGCTTGTTGTGCTGAGAGGAGACCCAGAGGACCGGTGATGCAGTTCTTTGGTGCCTGCGGTTGCAGAGGGAAGATTCTGTTGACCCACGGGAGATTTCTTCGGAGCTTCTAGTGCAGAGAGGAGGCAGACTACCCCCACAGCATGCACCACACCAGGAAAACAGTCAAGAAGGCGGCAGGATCAGCGTTACAAGGTCGCAGTAGTCGTCTTTGCTACTTTGTTGCAGTTTTGCAGGCTTCCAGCGCGATCAGCAGTCGATTCCTTGACAGAAGGTGAAGAGAGAGATGCAGAGGAACTCTGATGAGCTCTTGCATTCGTTATCTAAGGAATTCCCCAAAGCAGAGACCCTAAATAGCCAGAAAAGGAGGTTTGGCTACCTAGGATAGAGTATAGGCTAGCAACACCTGGAGGAGCCTATCAGAAGGAATCTCTGACGTCACCTGCTGGCCCTGGCCACTCAGAGCAGTCCAGTGTGCCAGCAGCACCTCTGTTTCCAAGATGGCAGAGGTCTGGAGCACACTGGAGGAGCTCTGGGCACCTCCCAGGGGAGGTGCAGGTCAGGGGAGTGGTCACTCCCCTTTCCTTTGTCCAGTTTCGCGCCAGAGCAGGGCTGGGGGATCCCTGAACCGGTGTAGACTGGCTTATGCAGAAATGGGCACCATCTGTGCCCATGAAAGCATTTCCAGAGGCTGGGGGAGGCTACTCCTCCCCAGCCCTAACACCTTTTTCCAAAGGGAGAGGGTGTAACACCCTCTCTCTGAGGAAGTCCTTTGTTCTGCCTTCCTGGGCCAAGCCTGGCTGGACCCCAGGAGGGCAGAAACCTGTCTGAGGGGTTGGCAGCAGCAGCAGCTGCAGTGAATCCCCAGGAAAGGCAGTTTGGCAGCACCCGGGTCTGTGCTAGAGACCTGGGGAATCATGGGATTGTCTCCCCAATACCAGGATGTCATTGGGGGGGCAATTCCATGATCTTAGACATGTTACATGGCCATGTTCGGAGTTACCATTGTGAAGTTACACATAGGTAGTGACCTATGTGTAGTGCACGCGTGTAATGGTGTACCCGCACTCACAAAGTCCGGGGAATTTGCCCTGAACAATGTGGGGGCACCTTGGCTAGTGCCAGGGTGCCCACACACTAAGTAACTTAGCACCCAACCTTTACCAGGGAAAGGTTAGACATATAGGTGACTTATAAGTTACTTAAGTGCAGTGGTAAATGGCGGTGAAATAACGTGGACGTTATTTCACTCAGGCTGCAGTGGCAGGCCTGTGTAAGAATTGTCAGAGCTCCCTATGGGTGGCAAAAGAAATGCTGCAGCCCATAGGGATCTCCTGGAACCCCAATACCCTGGGTACCTTAGTACCATATACTAGGGAATTCTAAGGGTGTTCCAGTAAGCCAATGTAAATTGGTAAAATTGGTCACTAGCCTGTTAGTGACAATTTGGAAAGAAATGAGAGAGCATAACCACTGAGGTTCTGATTAGCAGAGCCTCAGTGAGACAGTTAGTCATAACACAGGTAACACATACAGGGCTCACTTATGAGCACTGGGGCCCTGGATGGCAGGGTCCCAGTGACACATACAACTAAAACAACATATATACAGTGAAATATGGGGGTAACATGCCAGGCAAGATGGTACTTTCCTACAGTGTCCCCCCCAGGTACCTTCTTGGACACTCTGGTACTTAGCCAGAGATACACCTCCTTAGTAAGCTTTCTACGATCAGTCAGCTTACTCTCAACTAGGTGCTGGCACAACTCTGTATAGCAAACACTGAAAATATGCTCTTTCTGGATTAAATTAGAGAACCCCAAATAGTCATCTACTTTACTGCCCCACACCCATCCATTCAGTGCCTTAATGGAGAAATTAAAAACGTCTACCCAGTTCTGTGTGGAGAGTTTAGCGCTGACCCTGAACCTTTGACGGTATTTCTCAAGTGTCAACCCAAACTTGGCAAGTAAAGCAATTGCTCCTCACCATACCACCTGAGGGAAATTTGGTTGTGGAGAGCAGGAATCGTGATCTAAAGCAGTCCTTAACAGCTAGAGTATTAGGCTCTGGCCATAGCTGGCTTCATCACCTATATGGGGTCCAGACAGCACTGAATAATCTTCCAAGAAGGTCCTTGGGGGGACGCTCTCCCTCTGAGGTTTTCTCTGGGATACCTATGTATGTCCCAGATCTTGATGGCCCTGGTTTGGTGGCAGCAGATAAACTTTTGACATAAATGAATGTCTCACTGTCTTACAGGAGCTTCAGCAATTGCACTGTGATAAATCATCCACCAGTGCTGCCACATTAGGAATAAGGCATTTACCAATAACTTCTATTGGCTGGATTCCTAAAGTTGGGGATCTGATTTGTGAGAAGACCACTGTGAAGAAGGGATTCAGTGCATTTTGCAGAGCACCAGTCCCAGTCCTGGGAGCACATGGTACCAGAACTGTCATCTTATCACCGCTGCCTGGATTCAAAGCAAACAGATTCATTTCCATTGACAACATCAGACTTCACCATTTCACCAATTTCATCATCCAATCACGTCTGAGAACAAGTAACTGCAACAACAGAAGCTGTAGCTACTGCGGATTTGGCTGCTTCATCAGCCAAGGTATTGCCAATAACGTGTACTCCTACACATTGATGGCCCAATGCATGGACTCCATGAGCATTTGGTAGCTTATCCTTAAGATCAGCCACCCTCCCCCACAGAGTTCTGTGTTTTATGGTGTTCCCTTTGGAGTCTCTGAACCCGTTCAATCGCGATTAAGATAATCATTGTAGGACTGGACACAAGAGTATGAATCACAGACAATCAAAGTGAGTTGACCTAGATCTGTATGTTCTAGCACTAAGATAAGGGCTTTAAGTTCAGCCAGCTGAGCAGTGCAGTCCCCCAGGGTCTACGTGTAGATATTGTGAGGGTGGAATTCACTATCCTTCATCACTCCGCTTATGGCTGCACAAGCGGCTGAGTATTGATATTTAGTACCCACAGCTGGTTGTGCTGAACCATCAGTGTAAATGACACTATGCTATCTGTCGAGTGGCAAGATGTCTACAGGGTTTACTCCTGTTCTTATTGGAGAAATTCTTGTGTCTGAAGTTTTGGATCAAAGATGTAATCAACATCGGTGGCAGTCAGGGACGTTGCCCATTGAATCCAACGTGGATTTAATGCTTTAGCGTTAGGATTGCTTGGTTTGGTGATGACCTATACAGCTGGCACCAGGATAATGACACTAATGCGTTTTCCTTGGGCAAGTGGCCTCTCCTTAATGACATCTGTGCTGCAGTAACACTTTCTTCTGTGGGTGCAAAGCATTGTTCTGCATTGGAATATAAATGTGATTTATATGCTATGGGCACAGTCTCACCTTCATTAAAGGTGACAGAAGTGAACTCATTGGCACCAGAAATCATTCTGATGACCAAATGTGTTTTGTCGTCATGAATGTGTACATGTTTGACTTCTAGCATGTCCTGTTGAAATTCTTCTCAGGATACATGTATGTTCTACTGTCCAGTGTCTGCTAGAGAAATCAGGCGTATTAAGTCACAAAGTGACTTGATACGTTGTGCAAAATCAGGAATGTAAGTTCTGCCAAAGTTAAAGAAACCAAGTAAAGGCTGTAGTTTTGTACTTATATTTCATTGCTGGGGACGAGCACACTTCTCTAAAAACAGTGGTGCCAGGCTCTTGCCCTCATTTGATAGCTTGTATCCCACAAACAATATGCTGAGAAAGGCTATTTTAGTTTTCCTAAAATTGAATTTGTAACCAAGGGCTCAGAATCCTATAACGATCCAATCGACCCTGGCAAGATGAATGTTGATGGTTTAATGTCTGTAATCTAAGACTGTTCTGTAGGATTGGTCTGGCTTTGCAACGGGGAATAATGGGTTATTCATTGCAGAGACACAGTGCTCAATTACTCCCTGGTACTAGAGCTGAGTGAGGATCTCTCTCACTGGAGCTTTAGCTTCATGTTTAACAGGATATTGTGGCTGACGCTGGGGTGTAGAGCTGATAGGTATTACATGAAAAGGTGAGTCCTTGTCGCAACCTTCATGATTGCTGTACAACGCTTAAGCCCAGTTGACAGCGTAGGCTTGTTTTACTACTTCTGGAACAAGATCAGAGAAAGAAGGCAAAATGACATTTTCCCCATACGGGAGCTTACGGACGTGCTCGGGTAGCCAGTCCCTCTCGGCCAGCAGGATGTCCCAACTAAGTTCATCCCAGAATATCACACCAATGGTGCCCTCTACGTATCCCTCAATTTGGATATTTAAATCATAAACCCTGTCGGGTGGGAGTACGTGCCCATCCACAGTGTCAACTGCAATGAAATCGATAGTTACTGTCGCATCCACATGACCTTTCAGACTCTGGCAACATATCGTGACCTCTTCTGCACTGTCTAACAGTGTTACTGCCCACGTCTTGTTCTTCAGCAATGTTCTCAAGTGTACTGGCATTTTTAATTGACAGTGTTACCACCTTTTTCTTTTTAGCTGTGGCTTTTGTTGGGGGGACTTATCTTCCTTTTTGTCTTAAGACTTTGGTGAGTCTTTCTTCTGTTTCACGTATTCAGAAAGTTGATCAGGACAGCCCCCTCTCACACTACATCTATCCTGTGCATCCTGAAACGAACGAGAGAGACGTGAATCAGTATATCTGTCAGGAGCTTTTATATTTTCTCTATTTCTGAGAGTATATCTCCTGTCAGAGTTCTCTGTTTGTGGAGAATCTGCTCTCTGATTTCGTCTGTCTTTAAATTGTTTCTGTTTATCCCGGTGCTTTTTAGAACTTCCTATGCTTGTTTAGTATTTTCCTTAGGGGTGGTTCTTTGTATTTTCAGCTTAGCTCCCAAACTTTCCCAACATATACTGGTATAGGTGTTGAAAATTATCTTCGTAGCTGTTTCTCCTGTTCCAAGTGTGGAATCTTTTGGAGGCACTGGCGTATAATCAGTGCTACCCCTTCCCCTTTAATGTTACTGAGTATGATTGAGGAGACTGCATCAAAGTTACGCATTCATTTCATCACCAAGTCTAGGGCAGGAGCAGTCCCATACTCATTCTGAATTTATTATAACACTTCTGGTAAATTGGCAAGTGTAGGGTACCATGTGTGATAGTCTATATCGCAGTGAAGACTGTACCTCATGTGGCACAGTCATCCACGAGGGAACCATCCTGAAGCACATTGTGAGACTTGTATGTTTTTCCTGTGGTCTCGTGTGGGGAAACACAGCTTCCAGCTGATTTGATTTCTGGGCTATCCAGAACGGGAGTTTCTCTCGTTCTGTGGGCACTTTACCCATGATAGAATGTACTGTTTGTGGATTAATCTCAGTAGAAGCCAATTGGTATCCAGGAGGTGCTGGTGGTGCTGGACGCACTGGTGTAGTGTTCAGAGTTCGCATTACGAACTGAACAAGTCGTCTATATAGTGTTGCTATCTCAATGTATAGATTTCGCATATCAGCTGCATACATATTTTGCATTACTGGGTGAGGTGTGTATGTGGCAAACATAGGTCATGTTGGTCCGTCAGTACCTAAGGGACTAAGGGCCAGATGTACGACCCAGAGTTTTGAGACTCGCAATTTGAGACTCATTTGCGAGTCGGAAATTGGGAGCCGTAAAACCATATGTACAGCAGTGTATTTCACACTGTTTGTGATTTGCAATGGGGTCGCGAATGACATACCTAATTATTATTCATGAAGTAAGTCGCAATTTCCGACCCCATTGGGAATGGCTGCACTCACAGGTATGGTGGCCTGCTGAAGACAGCAGACCACCATGTCTGTGACTGCTTTTAAATAAAGCAGTTTTTTTAAAATGCAGCCCGTTTCCCTTAAAGGAAAATAGGATGCATTTCAAAAACACAAATGATTTCTTTTCATTTTTTTCAGAGTAGGCAGTGGTCCGAAAAAAGCTCTGAAAAAGTATTTTCGCTACTGTTCACAAAGGGGAAGGGGTCCCCTGGGGACCCCTTCCCCTTTCCGAATGGGTTAGCACTAGTTTGAAATTGGGGCTAACCGCGATTGTTTGTGACCGCATTCATGGTCACAAAACAATCCTACATCGTACTGCGACTCGCAATTAGGAAGGGAACGCCCCTTCCTAATTGGAACTCGCATGCCATTTTTGCAATTCTGTAAATAGATTACCGAATCACAAAAAAGGATCTGTACATCGCAAAATGCTTTTTTCTCATCGCAAACGGCCCGATTCTGCAAATCTGGCCATTTGGGACAAGAAAACAGCTTTATACATGTGGCCCTAAGTGCCACATGTACGAATATTTGAAACTGTGATTCCCTAATTGTGATTCTATGTGAATCGCAAGTAGAGAATCTCATTTCCAAATGTGGGTCACAAATAAACCTGCCTCACCAATATCAATGAGGTAGGTCGCAATTTGCGACCCACCATGAATCGCAATAATCACAGGGATGGTGGCCTGCTGGTGCGCTGCAGACCACCATGTCTGTGATTGATTTTAAATAAAGCAATATTTTTTTTAAATGCAGCCTATTTTTATTAAGGGAAAACAGGTTGCGTTTGAAAAGAAAACAATGAAATGTTTCAGTTTCATTTTTTAAGCGTAGGCAGTGATCCGTGGGACCATTGCCTGCTCAAAGAAAACATTTTGGCATTCACAAAGTCCATTGGGACCCCTTCGCCTTTGCAAATGGGTTAGCACCAATTTGAAATTGGTGCTAACTGCGATTGTTACCATACCATACCATTTAGATTCCGTATTACGAAGGGACGCCCTGGACACGACCCTTCCTAATACCGAATCTCAAAACCAAAATTGTGATTCGGTAACAAGTTACTGAATCACAGTTTGGGTTTTGTACAGCCCAAAAACATTTTTCTAATCGCAAACATGCAGATTCTGCGAATCTGCCCGTTTGCGACTAGAAAAATGCTTTGTTTATGTGGGCCCTAGTGTCACAGGTTGTATTTTATGTGGTAGGGCACCATTAATCAGTTCTGATGCTCCTGATAAGTGAGCGGTATTCCATGATTCTAGTATGCTTGGTACCATTGAGGTACATTTGCAATTCTATATGTGTGGAATGTGAATTTAGTGTTGTCTTCCTCAGGAAAGTGAAAACAGGAATAAAATGTCTTTCTTTTATAAGGTTCAATAGCTTCCACTATGAATGTAACATCCCCACCCTCTTCTCTTAAGCCATATGCTACTAGGTGTTATGTTAATGCTTGTGTAGTATTCTCAGGAATTTCTATGGCGTTAGCCACAGTGTGAAGTGAGTGAAGAGATGGAACACCTAGTGGGGAGTAAAGTCCTTTGAATGGTTTGAGCTCCAATAACCTACAGCCTAATTAGGTGCTCCCTGTTCAGCTGAGGAGGATCTTCCCCAAGACCACGGACGTCTCAGAATAATGGTACTTAGGGTACCTGTTGTATGTGAGACAGTGATAGTCAGGGTATCTGTAAATTAGTGCCTAAACACCATCGTTGGGGGCACCATTTTATAGTTTGACTCTTGCTTTAGGCAAGACTGCTGGTTTAATGATGACAGTACTTATGTTTGTAGGTGATTATGCCAGTCCTACAACAAGTCGCAACTGTCGTTCCAACCCTCTCGGCACGGAAGCAGCACCTCACCAAAAACCCAAACAGTAAAATGTGATTCGTGGCAGCCTTTACACATGGACTCAAGAGTACGACATCTCAGGGAGTGTCATGGTTAAACAGAGATTACCCCTTTCTCAGATGTCTCAATTAAACACAGGCATTGGAGGAGATGCCGTAAAGTTTATTTTCAATAGGTTTTATTAACAAAACTGCAACCTACGATAAGTTTCATGGGATATAATGATAAGGATAATGAACGATGCAAGAAACAGAATTGTGAACACGGGAGTCATTGATACAAAGACCCCCACTATCCTGCAATAACATATAAGGACATGAGATATGAAATATGTCCTAATACCCTAGCATGATGAACCTAATCTCTAACCTAAAGAGAGCTAGGTGTGTTAAACCTAATCTGCCAATGCCGTATCCATGAGAAGAGCCCCCCAAAACTCTTTACCTTGGAATGAGGTCTGTTGCTCAGACTCCATAGGGACATGAAGACTGGGTCAGTGTCAAGGCGACATACAGCATGGATAGCGTTGATGACTTCTGGTAGGAATCCCTCTGACTATCTGTCTATGTGAGGTGCATTTATACAGATCTGCTCGGACCCCTGACGTAGGTCCATTCCCAAACAATAGATAACAAGACATGCTTAGGGCAGCAATTACATAAACAATTCCTCAAAAGCAAAAAGTGGGAAAGTACCTAATGTGAATACCTATATCTTATGTATCTAGTGACACTGATAGTGACGCCTTAGCAGAGTGGCACTGATATTGCGAAACTAAAAAAAAATCCTAACTAGAAACAATGCAGCCACCTTGGAAACATATACTTAAATAATTGAGCTAAAACAGAGCAAGCTAAGTATGGTAAAAGTCACTGGGTGACGGGGGTCTGCAAGCCAGAAGGCTAAGCTAACTCCTGCTTCCCATTAAAACAAGATAGGATTCACTACACAAGATCATCAACTGAGCTACAATCCCTATTTGGAGAGCTGGTATTCAGAATATTCAACGCTTCAAGCACTATAGGGATTGTGCACTTCTTTAAGACTGTCAGGTCTGGAGTCATGTCCATCTTCAATACTGTCTTTGGAGTCATTCCTTCAGCCATTCATTCACTCTTTTCCAGTGTGTTTGGCGGCTTCCCTGTGACTTTGGCATTGATTGGCACAATACTGCTGCTGCTGTTCCTGATACTCAGTGGTTGCACATTCCCAGCTAATCAGAGTGATGGAGCTACTACCTCCAGCCCAGCTGTGCTGTGATCGCATGGTGCAGTTCTTTGGTGCTCTGTTGCTTTAAGAATTGGAGCATGATTGGTCATTGTCATTCCAACCAGTCCTTTGGTGTATGCAACCAGTCTTTCACTGCACCTGGTGCCTCTTCGAACATCTACCATCGGTGTGCCTTGCTGTTCTGCCACTGCTTCCTCTGGACAAAAAACTGCTGATGTTCCTGATGAGGGTATATTCACTGTAGTGTCCTATGAGACTGAGGCTGATTGACAAAGCCACTCACAAGCCTCACTTGGTAGACTGCTACATGGATCCATCTGCCAATCCAATCTAACATCTGATGATGCCACTTCTTTCCTGAATGCCTTTCCTTTTGATGGCTTTTGGGACATTCTTCAAGATCATGAGCACTGTTGAATAAATTTGACCATTGGCCTATTCTAAAGTTTCAAAGTTTGCCAATATTGCCTTTAACATTTGCCTACTGTGCTTGTCATGGTCGACATTGTGTCTTTTTTGTATCTTTTAGCTATTTTTAACAGATTTTTAATTGGATACTATTTGTATTTTAATATGAATTTAGCTTGTTTTAGTCCAAAGCATTTTAGCTTGGTTTCATTCACTTTCTCTGGCATCATCATTATGGCATCTTACTTGTTTTGGCACCTGGGAGGGTGTAGTGGATCTTATTTAGTTTTAATGGGAATCAGGAGTTTAACTTAGCTTCTGGCTTGCAGGCCTGTGCCCCCATAACCTAGTGACTTTTAACCTACTTACCTTGCTCTGTTTTAGCACATTTATTTAATTATTTGTTTTAAGATGGCTGCCATGTTTATAGTTATGAAGATGTTTTAGTTCCACATTATCAGTGCCACTCTGCAAAGGTGGCACTATCAGCATCAAAGATAAATGAAATACATAGGTATTCACATTATGTACTTTCCCACTTTTGTGTGACAGTAACATAATGTAACTTTTTAGGGAATTGTTTATATAATTGCCGTCCCAAGTATGCTTTCTTATCTATTGTTTGGGAACATACCTGCGTCAGGGGTCCTACAAGAACTGTATAAATACATCTCACACAGACAAGATTATCAGACAGATTCCTGTCACTATCAGCGTCAAAGATAAATGAGGTACATAAGTATTAACATTATGTACTTTCCCACTTTTGTGTGACAGTGCCTTTTCATGGAATCGTTTATATAACTGCTGCCCAAATCATGCTTTCTTATCTATTGTTTGGGAACATACATGCACTAGGGGTCCTACAAGATCTATGTAAATACATCTCACACAGACAAGATTATCATAGGGATTCCTACCAGATGCCATAGACGCTATCTATGATACACGTTGCCTTGATGCAGACCCGGCCTTCGTGTCTCCAGGGAGTCTGATCTATAGACCTCACTCCAAAGTAACAAGGGTGGGAGGAGTCTTCTCATAGACATGGTACCTGAACATCAGGTTTAACACACCTGGGCTAGATGTACGAATAAATGGGTTGCGACTCGCAAACTGCGAGTCACAAACCCGGATGCTGGATGGTGTCCCTGACACCATCTGCGAATCGGAAGAGGGTCGCAAAGACCCACCTCATTAATATTACTGAGGTGGGTCGCAATTTGTGACCCCCTTCCGATTCCCAGCACTCACAGGGATAGTGGCCTGCTGGAGACAGCAGACCACCATGTCTGTGACTGCTTGTTAATAAAGCAGGTTTTTTTTTATATTGCAGCCCGTTTTTCTTAAAGGAAAATGAGTTGCAATACACACGAAAAAATTAAACGTTGTTGTTTAATTTTTTCAGAGCCATTCACAAAGGGGAAGGGGTCCCATGGGGACCCCATCCCTTTTGCGGATGGGTTAGCACCCATTTGAAATGGGTGCTAACTGTGAATTGCTTTGCGACCGCGTTTGCGGTCACAAAGCAATTTTACATCACGATGCAAATCGCAAATAGGAAGGGGAACACCCCTTCCTATTTGCGAGTCGCATTCCCATTCTGCGAGTTGATAACCAGGTTACCGACTCGCAAAATGGAAATGAGCATCGCAATGCGCGTTTTGCATGGCGCAAACAGAGAAATTTGCTGTTTGCACCATGCAAAATGCTTTCTACATCTGCCTCCTGACTCTCTGTTGGTTAGAAATCAGGCTCATCATGCTAGGAAACTAGGGTTCATTTCACATATACTTTACATCTTATGTTATTGGAAGATGGTGGGGATGTTTGTATTCATGACCCTCGTTTTCACAATTTTGTTTCTTGCATTGTTCATTATCCTAATCTTGTAGCTCATGCAACTTATCATAGATTGCAGTCTTGTTAATAAAACTTATTGCAAACTTTACTTCATCTCTTTCATTGCCTTTGTGTAACTGAGATATGTTGCTCATGTGAGAAAAGGGTAGTCTCTGCTTAACCATGACTCCCCTGAGATGTCTGACTCTTGAGTTCATGCGCAAGGCTGCCACAAATCACCTTTTACTGTTTGGGTTTTTTGTGAGGTACTGCTTTTGACCCAGGAGGATTAGGTCAACAGTTGTGACTTGTAGGATTGGCCTAGTCACCTACAAACAAAAGTGCTGTCATCCCTAAACCAGCAGTCTTGCCTAAAGCAAGAGTCCAACAATGACAATTGTACATTTGGAACCAGACTTTAAGGGCATTTTCAAAGACAGACCTGTGTTTGCCTATACGAGATCGAAAAACCCTAAAGAACTGTTCTCTTCTGATTCTAATATGTGTTCCTCTAAATGGCACAGGACTAGGAAATGTCACAACTGTGTGCATTGAAACAATGTAATCACAGAGGACAAAATCAACCATTCAGTGACAGGCAGAGCGATGAAACTACGACATTTATCTGATTGAAATTCGTCAGGCCGGATTTTCTGTATGAAGTGTCCCTGCGGATTATTTTACATTGGCAAGACAAAGTAAAAGATCAAAACTCGGATTGCTGAGTACAAAGTATGATCCCCACTAAGAATATGAACTCTCACCTTGCAGCACATTGGGTTTAGGTTAAATAATAATGAAGCTCAGCTTTGATTCGAAGTCATTGGAGTATTGGGTCCCAACCCAGAAGTAGACACTAATAAATTGCTTTTACATCATGAAGCATCTTTGATTCAACATTTTGACCCGAAAGGTCTTATTGACGAGCCTGAACTTGCCTGTTTCTGTGACTTGGTTACTGAGTCTTCCAGTCATTTAGAGACGTATTTATAGGCTCCCAGCACCACAGGACCATCACTCTTAGTGACGCTCCAGTGGCACTAAGCACAGTGCCGTATTTACAAGGTGGCGTTAAGCCACTTTTTGTGGCTTAATGCCACATTGTAAATACGACCCCTTCCCACACAGCACTGTGCGTGGAAGGGGCGTGCAATGGGTGTTGCTGTGGGCGTGCCACAGCAACATTCATTGAATTTTTATACTGCCTAAGATTTATGAAATCTCCTAATCCTGAGGCAGTGCCAAAATCTAACGCCACCCCCAGGGGTGGCGTTAGCAGTGCTCAACGAGGAGGAATACTTTTATTCCTCCTCGTTTTTTGCTTTTTCTATATGTGCTGCATTCTGCTGCACGTATAGAAAAAGCAAAATGCTAGAAATGATTGTTTATGTGTGGGAAGGTGTCCCTTCCTGCACATAAAAATTATTTGAAAATTACGCTTTGGCACTTCTGTGTGTGCTGCATTGTGCAGAACACACAGAAGTTCCAAAGCGCCAGTATTGATTGTTTATGTGCAGACGGGACACCTTCCCCCACATAAACAATCACACCCCTCAACACAGACATCCTTGCACGATGATGCAAGGATGCCTGCATTGGCACTGGCAGCTACATTTAGCACCAGCGCAGGGGGAAACACAGGGGTGCACTGTATTCCCTTAAATACGGCACATCCCTGCGTTTCTAAAGTGATACCGCGTGGCACTGCCAATTTTGGCACAGCACTGCGCTGTGCCACTTTTCTTTATCTCTGGCCCCAGGTTTTTTCACACTGATGAGATCACGCAGATAGAGGTAGCTGGGGGTCTACACATGTAGACATGTAGATATCTTATTGATACGATGAAAAATTATGTGTGACAATCTAAGCATCACGCCAATTTGGGGCATTAAGTAGCAGGTTTTGGATGCGTGATCACATGATTAATAATCCACTAAATGTCTTTCTGTATGTCATCACAGATGCATCTTTCACATTGTCTCTTTTTCAAAACTGTTTGTATCATTGTATCACCTCGGCGCTACAATTGCATTCCGTATAGTGTCTGTTTTTTAAAACTGCTTGCACCATTATACAACCGTATTTAGTATATTGTTTTATAATTATTGTAACTCTTTCTCTGAGTTTCTGTATATGCCAAATGTTTAGCAGGGGGTTGGTACCTGGTATTAAATTGTGTTTTGTGAATTGTTCAAAACCGTTTTGTAGGCAATTTGTATAAAACGATTAGTAATTTGTTCAAATTGTTTCCCATTCTATGACCATATATCTGTCGGTGCTTGTCTTGTCTAAAACAATTTTTTTAGGAAATTCCAATTACATGATGCTTATATTTTCCGTACTGCTTTACATTGTATGACTATATATGTGTCTTTGTGCTTAGGTCTTTTTTTAATTTTTAACATTTTGTCAACCTGTTCCACAGGTTCTGGTCATCATATAGATTCATGTATATTTAGCATGCTGGGTGGAAGAGCTGGACTGTTGTACATCAGGAACACCATGGATATCGTTAGGAGTATGGTCAGGTTGCTTTTTTGGGAGATTGTTTTTAGCCAGCGAGGAGTTTTTATTTCAGGTATGCAAGAGTTAGAGGGATTGATTCCATGGTGATGGACGTATTTTACGGTATTCAGAAGGTTAGCACGCAGTTTGGTTGCTTTGCGGGTCTTCGTGTAGCCTGTCGTTTATTTCTCTGTTTTTCACGATGGATTTGTAAGGCTGTGATAGCTATGGCCAGTTACTGATTTTAGAGCATGGCGGGAATGATCTTGAGATTGTTTCTTGCATAGATCATGGACTGGTTGCCTAGAAAGTCAAAGTGAGTGAGTGATCATTTATACTATTTGTTGAGCAGAACAGACAAAGTTGTGGTTATGAAGAATGGGGTTCATGGTTAATTTTTGGTAGGTTGAAGGTGTTGGTGGTGTACTGTCACGTGCTATGCGGGAAGCATGTCATCCTCAGGTAATGAGGTTACGTAAAGCAGCCATACCTCATTGAGGCATAAGATATGTTTTGGTAATTACACATGTTTTCATTGCACTAGGTCATGTGATGTTCCCATATTACACGGCGAGGCAAAAGTTTGCTTCTTACGCACAGACATGGCGCTTGAGTGCTAGTTGTGTATTCTGCGTACTATTGGTGAGCACTATGGGTTTGGCATTTTTTGATGCATAGGGTTAGGTCATGCATGTATCGATTAAGCATTCGTAACCAGCACTTATGTGTTGATCATTTAAGGTGCTGCACTGAGCATGGTTCAACGAGATGTTGGGATTTGGGAGTTCACTAAGGCTTCACATATACTATCCATGAGGGGTCCTCGATGTAATATGACGGTCATCGTGTTGTGGAGTGTATACACTATTTGGAATGCTGAATTTCTTATGAACACTGCTTTTGCATTGAATTTTTTTATTTGTCTGATGTGCGCTCATACATCTTTTGTTTTCATTTCTTGTCTTCCTGTTATGTTGTGTCGCCTGAAGAAGGGGCACAGTCCTGAAATGCATTGGGTTGCTTGTACCTAACTGAGCTGATCAGTGGACCTACAGATGCTGTACATCACAACAGATGTTTTGATGAACCACTCTCGAAAATGTGGACACTGTTTAAGTGATGCAACTGATATTATCATTAAACAAGTGTTATAACTTGTTTACTGTGAGATGCTCTGTTCAACTTGTATAGAACTGATCGTTTTACGTTGTGCATAGAGGATTCTCACCATTTGGGTGGCTGGGCTGTACATTATCAGGGCCAGCATTTTGTCATTTCTGCCTCTGCCCATAAGGCCCGCTTGTCCTCCTTTACGCCAATAATTACCTCCAAATTGCAATCACTCATGCTCATTCTTACTTATACTCACTCTAACTCACTTATCTCTCACTCACAGATACACTCACTATCACTCATGCTCATTTTCACTCACACTCTCGAACATTCCTCACACTCATTCTTATTCATTCACATTCACCCAATCTCTCACTTGCAGTCCTTCTTACTTAAATTCACTCATTTTTATTCAGTATGATTTGCTCACATACACTGTCAACCAATCTCACTCATTCTCACCCACTGACCGACTCTCTAAATGTTCACATATTGGCATGCTCTGACATATATAAGTTCTCTCTCATAGAAACACACTCTCCTGCAAGTGTGCACACATCATATATTCAAAAGCATTTACCTACCTCAACTGCCAGAAAAGGTCTTGTTCCACCTCCTGGTGCTCCATTTTTAATTAAAGTACTAGTGAATAATGCAAAAATATACTACATTGCTGTAATAAAAAATGCAGTGCTTAATTTGTGAAAAAAAGAAATACATGCCAAGAATTGTTCCATGGATGGGAACTTCCAGTTATGCTAGTGCTGCCAGCCACTTCCATCACTATTGCCCCTGCTGCCTGATCGGAAAATGTGCAGAACTTAATTAGAGCTAGCAAATAAAATGAGAACCCCGAGCTTCTTTCAAAGGAGACACACGATTCTTCACTATGAAAAATGCTGCCAAACAGATCATTCTATGGTGCAGTTTTCACTTAAATTAGCTAAAAGGTAATTAGGTTTAAAAGGGCATTCATGAATTATTAAAATACTTTCATGGGGGATATTAAGCAAGGGCTGGGGTGTGTCCAGAGCTGTTGCATGCTTCATTTTAAGCTTATGAATACTGACACTTTTCAGTCTAGTTCACATAATTACTCTTAGTTGGTTGGTGCCTTGCCTTGTAGTTCCTACAGAGCTCATTGTGTTCACCTGCCTTGTAAACTTTGCCCTTACTTGATTATTCTTATTGGGATCATGCACCACCAACGTTTGGCTTCACCCTCGCTTGAGATTTAGGCCCGAATTTATACTTTTTAGTGCAAAACTGCAGGATCGCAGTTTTGCACCAAAATGTATAGCGCTGGCTCGTGCCATTCCTGAGGGCCATATTAATGGAATGGCACAAGCCGGTGCTCAGCTTGGGCTAGCGTCAAATAAAATGACGCTAGCTGGGTGGGGATGGCGTTAGGGAAGGAGGAGGTTGTGCCCCAAAAAATGACGCTAACCTGGTTAGAGGAAAAAAAATACCTCTAATCAGACTAGTGCCATTTCCTTGCGCACAACTGCCAAAAACATGACTTCTGTCTTAGGAAAGACAGGAGTCATGCCCACCACCCCAAAGGCAGCATAGGGGGCAAGTGTCCCCTGGCCAAGGCCATTGCACTCTGTGCCAGGCAGGAAGGCCCAGGTTAGGGCCCCCAATGGCAAAAAAATAAATAAATAAAAAAATACTTACCCTACTTACCTGGGATTGGGTCCCCCATCCTCTGGCGTCTCTCTGGTGTGGGTGGGGGTGTTCCTGTGGCTTGGGGTGGGCAACTGTGGTCCTATTTCATGGTGTCTGACCATGGAAATGGGTTCACAGGTCCCTTAACACCTGGTCTGACCCAGGCGTTAAATAATGGTTCCAAGCAAGCTGAGCACTGTTATTTAGCCCCTCCTCCCACCCTTGCATTATTTTTGCACAGGGGATAGATATGGGGCTATGGTGATAGCACCATTTTTTGGATGGGAATGCCTACCTTGCATCTCATTGATGCCAAGTAGGTGAACGCATCCAAACAATGGCGCTAACTCCTATATTTTAACGTTAGATGTGTCTAACGTCAAAATATAAATATGTGGAGTTGAGTTTGCGCTGAATTTGTATTAAAAACAAAATGAAAATTCTGCTCAAACAGGATATAAATATGCCCCTTAGTAGGTAGAGAGGGGTACTAATAATGTGAAGTGACTCTAAAATTTTAGGTTTTTTTTCTGTCCTAGATTGTGTATTGAGTGACACCTCCTCATAGCTGGTCAATTGTGGTTGTGTGCATGGCATGGTAATCACAAAATAAAATGCATACATGATTTCCACTTGGAATGATTGGTGTTTGTAAATATTATAAATTATCTCATGAGGTGCATCATTTTGTTAGTGCAGACTGAAAGTGATATAAAATACCATGTCAGGAAGATTGTGAGAAAGTGGCCTCTTTCTAGCATGGTTACCCCCATTTTTGCTTGTTTGTCAGTGTTTGTCAGTGTGTTTTTACTGTGTCATTGGGATCCTGCTCATCAGGACCCCAGTGCTCATAGTTTGTGGCCTATATGTCAGTATGTTTTACTGTTTTGCCAGTATGCTTGACTGTGTCACAGGAGTCCTGCCAATCAGATCTTCAGTGCTTATGCTCTCTCTGGTTGCAAGTTTGTCCTTACATACTAGCAACGCAGTATTCCACTCGAAATCGGCATACTTGACGCCCCTTATAAGTCCCTAGGATATGGTATGTAGGTACCCAGGGTATTGGGGTTCCAGGAGATCCTTATGGGCTGCAGCATTTCTTATGCCACCCATAAGGAGCTCATCCAAACACTTCTTCAGGACTGCCATCCAGCCTGAGTGAAATAGTGCACGCACTATTTCAAAGCCATTTTCACTGCACCAGGTCACTCATAATTAACCTACATATCTAACCTTTAGACCCTGAAGGTTAGGTGCATAGTTCCTGTGTTTGAGGGCACCCCCGCACCAGCAGAGGTGCCCCCACGTCATCCATGGCCATTTTCCCGGTCTTCGTGAGTGCGGGGACATCATTATAAGTGTGCACTACATATAGGTCAAAACATATAGGTAGCTTCACAATGGTAACCCCGAATATGCCCATGTGGGGTGTCTAGGAATTGTAAATTGTACCCCCAATCTCATTCTGGTATTGGGGGGGGCAATTCCATGCACCATGGGGGTTCCAACATGGACCCACAGAACTGCCAAACCAGCTCTCTGAGGTTTCCATTGCAGCCCCAGCTGCTGCCACCTCACAGCCAAGCTTCTTCCCTCCTGGGGCTTGAGCAGCTCAATCCCAGGAAGGCAGAACAATGCATTTCCTTTTGGAGAGGGTTGTTTCACCTTCTCCCTTTGGAAATAGGTGTTACGGGCATGGGAGGGGTATCCTCCCAGAGCCTCTGGAAATGCTTTGAAGGGCACAGACGGTGCCCTCCTTGCATAAGTAAGTCTACACCAGTTCAGGGACTCCCAGTCCCTCCTCTGGCATGAAACTGGACAAAGGAAAGGGAAGTGACCACTCCCCTATCCATCATCGGCCCAGGGGTGGTGTCCAGAGCTCCTCCAGAGTGTCCCTAGGTTCTTCCATCTTGTTTTCAGGATTGTCAAGGAACTCTGGGAGCATCTGAGTGGCCAGTACCAGCAGGTGACGTCAGAGACCCCTCCTGATAAGTGCTTACCTGGTTAGATGACCAATCCCCCTCTCAGGGCAATTTAGGGTCGCTCCTCTGGGTGTTTCCTTAGATTCAGTGTTGCAAGACACCAGCAGGAATCCTCTGCAACCTCTGCTTCACCTTCTATCATCGGATCAGCTGATGAACTGCTCCAGGAACTCTACAACTGCAACAAAGTATCCAAGAAGGCCAATGCAACTCTGTAACTTTAGCTCCTGCCAGCAACTGTAATGGTTTCCAGGTAGTGCACACTCCAAGGACTGCCTGCCTTCATCCTACACCAGAAGGACCGAAGGAATCTCCCTTGGAGTGACAGAGTCACTCCTCTGCTTCAGCAGGCACCTTTCTGCAGCGATGACCGGTACTCTGGGTCCCCCCTCCTGATGACGAGCATGGATCCTGGAACACAGGTGGTGGATCGAAGTGACCCAGAATGTCTAATGGTCCAACTGTCCAAATTTGGTGGAGGTAAGAGCTTGCTTCCCCAAGCCTAACAGTACCACTGTACACCATGTGTTTTGCAGCTCCTAGGGCTTCTGTGCATTTCTCCAAGGAATCCATTATGCATAGTGTAGCTCAGGTCCCCAGCACTCTATCCTGCGACCCTCAGCTCCCTGAGTTGTTCTCTGGCGGCGAGTGATCCTTTTGTGTAGTGCTGTGATGACTGCAATTTGCAACTCCATTTTCCCCATGTCCTGGGACTCCTGTAGGTGCTGCCTAGTCCTCTGAGAGCTCTCGGAAGTGCTGAGAGCTCCCTCCCCTCTGTCTCCTCAGTCCAAGTTGAGACCCCCAGATTCCTCCTGGGCCCCGGTAGCACCTTTTCCTGCAAAACGTGTCCTTTGCGTGAGCCAAGGCTTGTTGGCGGAATCCAACAAAGAAAACCAGCTTGCATTCTTCTACATGATGTGATACATCTCTTGCACCAAGCAGAAACCCGCGGCTGTCTTCTTTGGTGCAATTCTGACTTTTTCTTCTAATGAGAGAATCCACTTTGGCACCTTCATCCGAGTTAACAGGGGCTCTTGTACTTCCTGGACTCTTCAACTGTTCTTGGACTTGGTCTCCGCTCTCCGCAGGTCTTCAGGTCCAGGAATCCATCAATGATGTCTTGCATTCTTGCTTGGTTTTTGCATAATTCTTTGTCACGACTTCAAGTGTGTTCTGAGGAAACTTGCTGTACTTTACTCCTGCTTTCGTGGTCTCTGGGGTGGGGTACTTTACTTACCTGTGGTGTTTTCTTACACTCCCAGTGCCTCTCTACACACTACTCTTGCCTAGGTGGGAAACCGACATTCACATTCCACTATTTTAGTATATGGTTTGTGTTCTCCCCTAGGCCCATTGTAACCTTTAGTGATTTTCACTATTTGCACTATTTTATGACTGTTCACTTGCCTGATTTTGGTTACTAGTGTATATGTTATGTATAATACTTACCTCCTAAGGGAGAATATCCTCTAAGATATTTTTGGCCTTGTGTCACTAAATTAAAGTACCTTTATTGTTGGTAACACTGAGTATTGTCTTTCTTGTGTGTAAGTACTGTGTGACTACTGTGGTACTGTGGTTCTAAAAATTCTGGACCCATGTAATCTCCTTTGCCACAGCAGTACGATTTTAGTATCAAAAGACCGATAATGACCAGTACACTAAGCATGAGCATTTTCGCTCAATTCCAGCAGCGTTTTCACCTCGAAATCGCCATTTTCGTCCTGCACTCGTGGCTCCCATTTTATACACGACAGCCATTTTAAAAGTTGCCCTCACATAGGCTTATAATACAGTCAGATTTGATTCCAAGGACACGTACACCTTGATTGACTTTTCTCTGACCTGGGCAAGCTGGAACCATTGCCTCAGGCCAAACCTGTTTGGTCAGTCCCTCTCCCAGTGGCCGAATCAGATAGCATCAAGGCACACCAGGCCATAAAACCCTTATTATCGCTCACACACCCTGCCTAACTTGCTCACACCTGCACCTGCTCTTTTCTTCTTCTTACTTTACGAGGGGGAGGTGCCCGTTTTTATTGGGGGTCCACACTTATCTGATGTGAAATTCTAGGCCTTGCCGGGTAATTTATTATGGGTTGGATGACATGAAATATGAGGTTTCATCATGACACTGTTTTTTCCTTTGTAGTGAAAACATGTGAATGACCAACCAAAATGACAAGAATGTTTGCCTCAAGCTTAAAAAACTGTATATAAGGAAACCTGATTTTGCATTGACACACAGTCTCCTGAGAACATACAAGTCGTGCTGTTGTACTTCTAGGACGCCTGTCAATTGGTTGCAGCCAATAAATTCAATCTTTGACTTCACCTAGAAGACTCTGAGTTTCTGTAGTCTGAATCAGGAAAGTACCCGAGGTCTTTGGGTGTACCCTGGCACCGCTGGGTTACCGGATCAGTACCGGTTCTGAAAAACCCAGTACCTCAGTTGGCGCCCAACGTGGGGCGATACCAGCGGTACCGGTCCAAGCCTGAGGTTCGTGAGGAGCTTCGTGTGAAAATTCTGGAGGAAGGCCGCCACTTTATCGACCCCTGCATGTCGACGTGGTCCGAAAGTCTTTGCTGCGAGGTTCCCCGCTTCCAGACGGCTACGAAGGACTGCTGCCCTGGCTATCGCCCTGATTTGGACCCTTGATTTTTGGTAGAGCGAAACGATAAGACGAGTCTTCTGGTGACGTCATTGATATTTTCAGTTAAGTATAAGTGGAGCGTCTCCCAGTCCTTAGTTGGACACTTGGTTTGGTCCTTAGTTGGACACTTGGTTTGGTCCTTAGTTGGACACTTGGTTTGGTCCTTAAGTTGGACATTTGGTTTGGTATCCCTTCGGGATCACTTTGATTTGGAACTTGCAAGTACCAAAGCCGAAGGACTCGTGTATTCACGAGACTATCGTAAACGATAATCCTTTGAAGTTTGAAGCTAGACTAGTGAGCGAAGATGCCTGGTCTTAGCAGACTTGGAAATTTGTTTTGTCCTGGTTGTAAAAGGGACTCCCGGTTGGAGGACTCATGGCCGGTTCCTCCGATTGGAACTCCAACTTATGAACTATATGTGAAGCACGGAGTAGGCCCCATCACATATAATGAAGTATGGATCCGTTACACCAGAAAAGATGGTGTTTTAAAATGGCCCCAAAATGGTAGCTTTGACACAGAAATCTTAGATAACCTCGAAGTTAGACTTTTTAAGAAGAAAGCCCGGCCGGCAATGTTTGATTCTTTCCACTTATGGCGTAAAGAAGCCAAGCAAAAGGAAATTAAATTAGCTAAGAAAAATAAGAGAGAAAAAGGTATTTTGATTATGCAAGCTGCTATACAGTTTAAAGATAACGAAGCAGAACAGTTGAATGAGCAGTTGCATAGGCGACATAAAATGACAGTAGATAAATGCTATCCAGTTTTGTCGCCTCTTCAGCAAGATGCAGCAAAAGACTCTGAAAAAGATTCCCTAATGTCGCATTTGCTAAGTTCGCCACCACCCTATGCGCAGAATGCAACGGCACCTCCGCAACCTCTAGTTGCACAACCAGTGGTTGCATTGCCTCCTGCTCCTCCCCAGCACCCACCAGCTATTCTTCAGTTGGTTCCTATTCCTCCGGTGCAGCCTTCTCAAGGGCCACCGGCTTTGACATCTGCTCTGCCTTTACTTCCTACAACTTTGACTACTATAGCGACTACCACTCCTGGTATTGTTTCTGATACTGCTTCTGTCTCTGCCTTGTCTCATTCTGTTTTTCCTCCTGTTCATTTGTCAACCTCTCCCTCTATCCGTCAGAGAATGACAAACTCTGTGACTAGTCTTTTATCCCCTCTCTTTGGGTCATTAGCTACGACCCCAGTTACAGAGCGTAAGCAATTGCGTAGCCAATTGCCTGATGGTATGGAGAAAGAGACACTGAATTATTTGGCGCATAAATGGGTTACTGAACCAGCGAGATATGAACTAGAGTCTGTTATGGATGTCTTCCATCAGTGGGAAGAACCGAAACAGAGATACGTTTTTGAGAAAATGTGTACTTTTCTTTCTGAGGATTTAGAGGAAAATGGTTTGGAGCCCAATCCGCCTAAGTTGTGTCGTGTACGGTTTGATTTTTCGACAGGTTTGATTGTGGGTTCAGATGTCGAGAAAGCAGTTGCGACGTTATTGTCGTTTAGGACTGAAGGTGTTTCCAGGTTATTGTTTAAATATGATTCTTCTGCTAAAAAGAAAGGGAAACAGTACCCCATGAGAGAAGTTCCCCCACAGTGGAGGGAAGGGGACCCAAATGCTAATCCACCTGTCCTGCCTCACTTCCAGCGTGTATGGGTACACGTTCCATGGAAGCGAGCTGAAGTTTTAGCCCTTAAGCAGACATTGCCTGATCCCCGTAAGAACCCTACAGGGTATTACAAGGAATTGTCACAGACTGCGGGGTCTTGCATTATGAATTTAGCGGACATAGACATGTTGTTTGGGAATGTTGTTCCACAGCCTTTATGGGGAAAGATTCGCCATGCAGACCATGCTCAAGAATTAGGTGACACATGGGCTAATATTGCTGCTGCAGATGCCCGACAAATTGGTGGTGCTAAACCTGAGCCTTTAGTGACAGAACTTCCTGGTAGAATTATTGATTACATGAAAACTATAATGCCTGCGATGCGTGTAAACTGGGATAAATTGTCTGCATGTAAGCAAAAGAAAGAAGAAACGGTATCAGATTTCTTCACCAGGTTTGAAGAAACGTTTGTGGACCACAGTGGTCAAGATATGAGCACGGAAGGTGGTCAACGTTTGTTCGTCGATAAATTTGTGCATAATCTGCTTCCTGAGTTGTGTAAAAAGTTAAAAGATTCAGAAAGTTCTTGGGCAGTTTCCTCTTCAGCGCAGATATTGGCTACTGCACAGTACTACGAAAATAGAGATAAAGATGAGAGAGATAGAATAGAGAAGAAAACAAAAGATTTGAAAACAAAGGTTCTGTTACAACAAGCGTACCCGCCACATGGTGGTCAGAATAGTGGTGTACAGAACAACTATCAGAATAACTATCAGCCCCAACCGTTTCAGAGAAACTCGCAAAGAGCCGAGTATGCTCAACCACGTATCCCAGTAGGTCCCAATCAGTGTTCATATTGCAAGGAATAGGGTCATTTCAAGTATAGTTGCCCTGCTTTGCTGCAGCGCGCAAATGGTACTTCCGGTTTAAGAGGTCGAGGTGTTCCACAAGCACCTAGAGGAAGAGGACGTGGATACGTTCCCCAGAACGCGCGCCCATTCCTCCCTCAAAACTCAATGAACAGATTTGATCAACAGGTTAATGCATCCGGTAGGACGGCTCAGTACTATACTGATGATTACTATACAGAGGGTGAGCATTTGGACAGTAATGATTGCTAGGACAGCCATAGACAAAGAGAGGGAGTTGTTTCAGTTCCAGTAGATCAGAGTGGGCCTTATGTTGAGGTGATTGCATCAGGTGTGTCAGAACCTTTTCTGTTGGATACTGGTGCTACCAAGTGTTCTATTATGCACTCAAAACTCCCTGGCGCACCTTTGTCTGGCGAAACAAATGTATCAGTAGGTTTTTCCGGCGCCCCAGTTAGAAATCCGATTTCTAACCCTAAATCTCTTTCTGTTGGACCTTGTAAATTTGAAACACCCCTTATTTTGACGACAGGTTGTGGCGAGAACTTGTTAGGATTAGATTTGTTAAAAAGATTGTATGCGACATTGTATTGCTCTCCTTCTGGAGTGCAACTCACATTGGGTAAGAAAGTGGTTTCACCAATGTATTTGTCAAAGGACAGATTTCCACCAGAATTTTCGTCTCTTCCTAATACTCTTTGGGCTACTGGACCTAATGATGTAGGTCTTTTGGAAATTCAGCCATATGTGATAACATTAAAAGCCAATGTTAAAATGCCACGTATTCCCCAATACAAGATCTCTAGTGAAGGGGAAAAAGCGTTGATGGCAATTATTCGTGATCTGATTGAGAAGGATGTAATTGAAGAGACAAGAGGCAACGTTTGCAATAGTCCTGTTTTGCCTGTCTTGAAGCACACTGACCCTACTCAGCCACCTGTTTATAGGTTTGTAATTGATCTTAGAGAGGTGAACAAAATAGTTGTGCCACAGTTTCCAGTCGTCCCCGATATCACTGCATTGTTGACAATGATTCCGGCTTTAGCCACTTGGTTCTCAGTAATAGACCTGAAGAATGCTTTCTTCAGAATCCCTATTGCAGAAGAGAGCAGGGACATTTTTGGCTTCAATTTGGGAGGACGAAGCTTCAGATTTAAGAGAGCTCCTCAAGGCTATTGTGAAAGTCCATCCATCTATAGTCAGGCTTTGAAAGCACAACTTGACACTCTTATGTTACCTGATGGCGCCACTCTCATTCAATATGTCGATGATTTGCTAGTTGCCGCAGATACTAAGGAGATCTGCAAAGAAGCAACATTGTCATTATTGCGTCATTTGTCTGATTTACACCACAAAGTGTCCCTTTCAAAGTTACAGTATTGTCAAAAAGAAGTGACCTATTTAGGTCATCTCTTTTCGAAGGAGGGAAGGCAACTGACCCCAGAGAGAATCAGAGCTGTTGCAGCAATGAGTGTGCCAAGAACACAAAGAGAAGTGCGTGCTTTCTTGGGTATTACATCATATTGCAGACAATGGATACCTAATTTTTCGTTAATAGCCAAACCCTTGGTGGCATTAACTTGTAAAGATATACCGAATCCCGTCCCATGGTCTGAAGATTGTCAGAAAAGTTTTGTCGAATTACGTGATGCATTATGTTCAGCTCCTGTGTTGGGTACCCCCAACTACAGCAAGCCTTTTACATTGTATGTCCATGAGAAAGAAGGTTGTGCGTTAGCAGTTTTGACACAACAGTTTGGAGACAGGGAGCGTCCATGCGCCTATTTCTCTTCAACCTTAGACCCAGTAGCTAAGGCACTACCGAGCTGCTTAAGAGCGGCAGCGGCAGCTGCTGTTTCTATCCGACAGTCTGCTGGTTTAGTGATGAATAACACATTAGTCGTAATGGTTCCACATGCAGTGGACACGTTGTTAAACAGAACCAAGACACAGCATTTAACTAGTGCTCGATTGTCAGGTTACGAGTTGACATTGTTAGCAAGCCATGTACATATAAAAAGATGCACTACACTTAACCCAGCTACGTTATTGCCAATTGTGATGGAGTTAGATACTTCTGAACAACATGATTGTCTCCGTAGAACAGAAGAGGAAACGAAAGGGAGAATAGACCTTCTGGACACTCCCATTGCAAAGAGTGATGGTACTTTGTGGGTGGATGGTTCATGCTTTAAGCTCCCGAATGGTGACACGACTGCGGCGTATGCTGTGACAACTTTGTGTACGATTGTTGAAGCTGCACGTATCCCACATAATTCAGCCCAAGCAGCTGAGTTAATAGCCCTAACAAGAGCATGTACAGTATCAAAAGGAATGAAAGTGACTATCTATACCGATAGCCAATATGCGTTTGGTGTGGCCCATAGTTTTGGGCGTTTGTGGAAGGAACGTGGGTTCCTGACCTCGCATGGAACTAAAATACAGCATGGTCAGTTGGTAAATGAGCTCCTTGATTCACTTACTTTACCGTTGCAAGTTGCGATTGTGAAGTGTAGCGCACATAAAAAGGTGACTGATGATGTTGGTCGTGGGAATGCATTTGCTGACGAGGTCGCAAAAGAAACGGCAAGGAATGTGATGAGCCGAATGTATGTCGCGAGCCCTGCAAGATGGATTGGTGATGTTGGAATGTGTGAAGACACGATAGAAAGCGTGAAATCGATTGAAGCTGAAGCCACAGAGAGAGAATTGAGTGTGTGGAGAGAAAGTACGGGTAAATTGGATGCGAATGGTTGTTGGGTCGAGTTGTCAGAACATCAGAGATGGTTGCTACCCGATTCGTATGTGCTTGCAGTAGTTACAATGGCTCATGGAATGGCTCACATCAGTGTGAAAGGAATTTGTAAGTTGTTGGCCCCAGTATGGCAAAATGCAGGAATTCCCAAGTGCGCAGAAAATGTAGTTAAAAATTGCATGGTATGCCTGAAACACAACCCTGGTAGAGGAACCCCAACTCCAGCTGGTCATTTTGCACCTCCTACGTATCCGTTTGAGGTTTTGCAGCTAGATTTCATCCACATGGAGAGGTGCAACAACTTAAAATATGTACTCGTTGTTGTTTGTGCCTTTTCAAGATGGGTGGAAGCCTATCCCCTAAAAGACAATACTGCACTATCCACAGCCAAAGCCCTTGTGAAAGAGTTCTTCCCTAGGTTCGGAATGCCGAGAATGATCTGGAGTGACAATGGAAGTGAATTTGTGGGTCAAGTGATGAAGAAAGTATGCGAAGGGCTAGGCATCAACCAAAAGTTTCACGCTGCAAATCACCCCCAATCAGCTGGATTAGTGGAGTGCTATAACTGCACTCTAAAGCTAAAATTGGCCAAGATACAAGCGAGCTCTGGTCTCAAATGGCCTGACGCTCTACCCTTAGCACTCCTATCAACCAGAATGACTGTGCATTCACGAGTGAAACTTAGTCCTTACGAAATAGTCTTTGGCCGCCCGGCCAATATATGGGGAGTGCCTAGGCCCAAGAAATTCAGCGAGATAGAGCATCCTGTCTTGCTTGACTATCTGTATGAATTGACAGCTAAATTGCGTGTCTTACATCAACAGGTCCACAACACCTTGCCTCCGGTCTCTGAATCTCCAGGTCATCCCATTGAGCCTGGATCCTGGGTTTTAATAAAGAACTTTCAGCGAACCAAAAACGAGCAGCCCAGGTGGACCGGACCGCACCTCGTTCTTCTCTCCACAAGATCAGCTGTTCGAGTAGAAGGGAAGAAACACTGGATCCATGGGACCCATTGCAAAAGGGTACCCCTACCTCTGACATGTGACCGGTGGGTCCAGAAAGGTATCGCCGACTCAGAGACTGAAACCGTGCCACGTTTTTTGCCTTTCAGCGATGCACGAATAAAAGGAACACTCACTGAGAAAGAAAGTGATGACATTTTACAATCAGCAGTATCACCGTCAGTCCGATTGGACACTACAGAACCTAAACTCCTTTTTCAGGACCACACGATACCTGGGACTAACCGTTATAATCTACGACCAAGAATAAAGGACAAATAAAACAGTTTACTTTTCTTCTCTTTAACAAAGTTCTCCAATATGGAAAATTATTTTTGAATGACTTTTTGCTTTTTGTATTTTTTTGAACCTCCATCCGGGTTCAGCTGTAGGATCGTGGCTGAAAAGACTTAGGGGGGTAGCCTGTGGACACAAGGTCTACAGGTCTGGTTTGTTCTAGGGCGGCCTGGAACATTCAGAACACTCCTAAGTGAAGTAAACCAACCGCCACGAGCGGCAACGGTTAGAGGATGGAATCTTTCCAAAATGGAGAACATGTTGAAAGACTGAGTTTCAAGAAGAGAATATGTGAAACGATAACCAGGAAACGGTTTTTGCTGCTGTGCATTTTTATGTTATTTAGTATACTTATGTTTTTTATAGGATATATTTTATTCTGTTTTAATGTGATATTGGCACCCACTACCTCGTCTGCACCTCCTCCTTCCACTGTTTTCCCACATTCTTTTCAACTCCTCCCTAAACATGAATCTGCTAGGAGACTAGAGTTCATTAATAACTCCTTCATCCAGCTTTTGCACCAACACCAACTAGTGATAAATACAACTAACTGTTGGGTGTGTGGCCTTATGCCTCACACAGCAGATAAAGGTATCCCTTATCTGATCCTGCCTTTTAGCCACAATGGTTCCGTGTGGGCATTCAGAACGATATTCATCTATGCACACTACCCCCTACGTTTTGCGGAAGACAACCCTAAGAAAAATGCTTTGGTTAAAGGAATCATAGACATGATGAAGGACAATATCTCCTACGAGACTATCCCCAGAGATGAGACAATGGCATATATAGGATGGAACATGACCGGATATGAAGCCACAATGAATGAGAAACAGCAAGCTAAGATATCTTCCCTGATTTGGGTTGTACCCCATCAGGGTCACCTGTGTCTGCAAGGTACTGGCAAGAATCCCAGAGCTCAGCTAGGGGAAAGCGTCTGCACTGAGACATATGTCTTCGCATCTCAGACCTCCCTTCCGCTTTTGGCAGCTAAGGGTACCTATTTCATCTGCCATGATAGAGCCTTTACATGGTTGCCCCCTGACTTTTCGGGCACATGCTTCGTTTCGTTCCTGTTGCCCCCTACCTACACAGCAGCGGCAGATTACCACAAGACAAGGATAGTTAGAGGCGTCTTCAGTGAAGAAGACACTGCAGGACAAGAATTTGGGGACTTCGTAAAGGGTTTTCTGCCGTTCTGGGGACAAATAAGTAACAGCAGGAGTATAAGGCAATTGATAAGAGTGGTTGAATCCACTGTGGCTGAAACCGCTGGTGCCCTTGGTAACTTGACTGCTGAGCTCCAGTCGGATCGTCTTATGACCCTTCAGAACAGGGTCGCATTAGATGTCATACTTGCAGACCGGGGTGGAGTATGTACATTGATCCAGTCGAGTTGCTGTGTTTTTGTCCCAGATAACGCTCCAACAGTATACCAGGCCATCTCCAAACTGCATAGAATTTCCGAATCTATTCATTTAGATAAAGGAGATTGGTCATTAATGGGATGGCTCTGGGAACTGATATCAGCATGGGGATGGAAGATTCTGATGGTCATTGGGATGATCTTGGCCATTCTTTTCCTGTTCTGTCTATGCGTGCAGTGTGCTCCTGCGATATGTGGCCTCTGTGTTACATCATGTATAAGGAAACCTGCACCAAGAGACGAGCTAAATACTAGGATGATGTTACAGCAACATCTCAACGACTTTAGAAACATAGACCTGGACTCAGATTAGCATGAGAATAGGTTTATTGCCTATGTAAGGGCAAAAGGAGGGTTTGTGGTTCTAAAAATTCTGGACCCATGTAATCTGCTTTGCCACAGCAGTACGATTTTAGTATCAAAAGACCGATAATGACTAGTACACTAAGCATGAGCATTTTCGCTCAATTCCAGCAGCGTTTTCACCTCGAAATCGCCATTTTCGTCCTGCACTCGTGGCTCCCATTTTATACACGACAGCCATTTTAAAAGTTGCCCTCACATAGGCTTATAATACAGTCAGATTTGATTCCAAGGACACGTACACCTTGATTGACTTTTCTCTGACCTGGGCAAGCTGGAACCATTGCCTCAGGCCAAACCTGTTTGGTCAGTCCCTCTCCCAGTGGCCGAATCAGATAGCATCAAGGCACACCAGGCCATAAAACCCTTATTATCGCTCACACACCCTGCCTAACTTGCTCACACCTGCACCTGCTCTTTTCTTCTTCTTACTTTACGAGGGGGAGGTGCCCGTTTTTATTGGGGGTCCACACTTATCTGATGTGAAATTCTAGGCCTTGCCGGGTAATTTATTATGGGTTGGATGACATGAAATATGAGGTTTCATCATGACACTGTTTTTTCCTTTGTAGTGAAAACATGTGAATGACCAACCAAAATGTCAAGAATGTTTGCCTGAAGCTTAAAAAACTGTATATAAGGAAACCTGATTTTGCATTGACACACAGTCTCCTGAGAACATACAAGTCGTGCTGTTGTACTTCTAGGACGCCTGTCAATTGGTTGCAGCCAATAAATTCGATCTTTGACTTCACCTAGAAGACTCTGAGTTTCTGTAGTCTGAATCAGGAAAGTACCCGAGGTCTTTGGGTGTACCCTGGCACCGCTGGGTTACCGGATCAGTACCGGTTCTGAAAAACCCAGTACCTCAGTACTGTAAGAGCTTTGCATGTCTCCTAGTTCAGCCTTGGCTGCTCTGCCTACAGCGACCTCTAGACAGCTTGGCTTCTAGACACTGCTTACATTTCGCTAATAAGGGATTACTGGACCTGATATAAGGTGTAAGTACCTTAGGTACCCACTACAAACCAGGCCAGCCTCCTACAAAGATATACAAAGGTAACTATTGGCAAAAATCCTTTCTGGAAGCACTTTCCCCAGAGCTACTAGCAATGGGAGAAGCTAATAAACTGTAGTGAAGGTAGAATGACTTGCACCATAGGAAAAATCTACCTATTTCAAAAGCAGGCAACAAAAATAATTATTAAATGACCTATTAAAGGCCATTTACTAGAAAGCAGCAACATATATTGAAAAAGATGGAGAATTACACTAAAGCCAAAAGCATCATATCTACAAAAAATGACACCTGGACAGGATCACAAAGCCTGGACTCGCAGAGCTTGATAAATGCAAATACAAGTAGACCTGAATTGCAATTAGCACCGATTCCTCCCAGTTTCCCCTGCACAGGGAGTGGATGCTGCCGTAAAATTGGGCAGATTTGCTTGGAAATTAAACTTGTTTCCTTTACAGTCACACTAACAGACGTGGGCACGGTCTGATATGAACATGAGAATTATTACCTACGGCTAATGACTGGTCATGTGTTTATCTAGCACGCCTGCCTCCTCGGTGCCGAGCCAGGGCTGGCCAGCCCTCAAGCCACCTAACATGGATGGGCACTTGAGGCATAGCTTGGCATAGCGATAGTGTTCCTGGCACAGTTTGGCTCCCTGGAAAGTGGCATGAGAAGTGACAGCGGGTTATACAACTAACATTTGTCTAACACAGATATTACCATGTGGTGGGGAGGTGCTTCGTACACTTTCACACAAAGCATCACAACTCAATGTCAAAGCAATATAAATGAATGAATATGTTTGACAAAGAATGGCGCTCCCCACTCCCACCAATTGATCTTCTTCCCCTGATAGAGACATGACTACTCTATGGCCTTTTGGGTTTGAATGATTTGGGGTTGCTTCATGGCGCACAGAGGTGCTTCACGACGCATCAGTTTAAATACAACTATTTGTATTTTCCAGAAAGGGGAAGTTGATACAGTATCTGTACAGTTCTTCTGTGCTTTAGGGACTAACCTAAATTGGTATGTGCCTACACTTCCGTACGCCGGCTGTTGATGATTCCTTTTGTATGTGCTGTTAAACTTTTATTAAAGTGGCTATGAAGATTCTACACATTGCCGTTTTCCAACGGCCAGCACGGACTTGGTGGTGGTGGTGGGGGAGGGGGAAGACACATGGGGGGGAGGGTAAAATGAAGCAGCGATGGGGCGGTTTTAGGATTGATGAAGCAGAAAATGAAGGTTTTACATTTATTAGCGCATAAACGTAGTGTGAAATAATCATGTGTGACTTTAACCGAACTAATAAAGATTGTACGGGGACGAAATGTGCCCTCAGAGTAGTTTGCCAACATTTATAAGCGTGCTTTATATAACGTGGTGTATTAGAATTGCACTAATCCGACATAATCGTAAACGTGTGCTATGATTTGCTTGTTTGAAATGTTTTAGCTTAGCATTACTTTAGTGCAGGCTTAGGCCTAGTTGCCTGGTCTCACGGTTTAGATGCTCGTACTTTTCCAATGTGCTATTAAACGTGTATTTCTGCTTGAAGCTGTACTTTTCCACTGAGATCGTTCACATGCTTATCTTAAGGTTTCGTGCCAGCCTGGCATATTTTCTCTTTACTCCAAGGTCGATCTGCAGGTGCGGACAATGGAAGCTCTGAAAGTGAGTTAATTGGTATAAAATGTTGCAACTTACGTACCCGTTTCCAAGGATAATGTATGCTTAAGTAAAAGCTTGAGAACTGTTGTTTTTGATTGGATAATTTGAAGCTAACCTATGAACCCTCCAATGGAAGACCCTACTGGATTTGAACTGTTGTCTATTTAAACCAGGTGCACGAGAAGAAGGTAGCCATTGCAGCCATTTTGCCAGCGATTACGAACATTTGGACATTGCAGCTGTTATGGCCCACTTTGCTGCGACGCCATTTTGAGAGACTTTGATGCTTTCTCTAATCGAGAGAAAGAGACTTAATGATTCTTGCCCTAGAGACTTTAACTTTGATCCCTTGCATGAAATAGTAGTTTTACCTTGCCGCCGTGAGGCAATTGCCCCGTCCACCCCTGCCCCTTTGCCCCGTCCCATGCCGATCGAAACGGTACCCATGCTGATCGAGAAACGGTACCTGTGAGACGAAGACTTCCTTGAATGCTGATCGTAATTGGTAAATATGAAAGGAAATTGTAAAATTGCATTGTGTTTCCTTTAGGTAACCAACTGCTGATTTTGATAAGAGCCCTAGTTAGGAGTTTTCTAAATTAATGTTGCTAAATTGTTTTTGCATGAAGTCCCACATGCCGATGCTAATTTGAGGTTAGACGAGGATTCCTTATGTCGCACGATGCAATTTGAGATCTTGTTATGCTGACTAAATGTATGCAATTAGTTCGTTACAGATTATAGTTTTAGTGATTTGCATTGCTATTATCGAATGCCTTGTTATTCAAATGCTACATAGATTGCACTTGTTTCGCCGTTATGGACAGCTATTAATGTTCATATATGTTTATCATTTGGTGTTGAGACACATCTATATTGTGCTAGCTTTGTTAATATAGGGAAATAAAATTCACTAACTTTGAATAAACTGGTGTGGTTATTCCTGGCTGAAAGGTCAGGGTTCGCCGAAATGTATTCTGGATTAATTGTTAAGTGTTATGTCGATCAAGGTATTGCTTATGTTCGTTATTGATTACTGATTTGATTAAAATTAACCGATATAGAGTACGGAGAGTCCCACTTAGTCAAAAGATTCATCGGCCTAAAGAGCGTCCGAATACAGGTAAATTATTAGTACGGACCGCTCTATCAGTAGATGGTAGCAGAGGACGGTTTCGTCTTTTGGGACCCTGTACTCTTAGAGTACATGGTGTTGAATTAACGAGCACGCATTTTTGAGACCCCACTCGAGAAGTTGAATTAGATTTTTCTTGGGTTAAACAGATTGACAGAATGATGATGGGCTAGGTCCACCGCGACTTTCCCGGGATCTCGGAGCTTGCGAATGGAGAGAATGGAGGTGTGGAATCGGCGTTGGCGGTACTAGTGATGGTATGGGTGAAGTTAGGGTTTTGCGCTTGCACAGCTTATTGCCGCAGATTGTGTGAGAAGGTTGCGAGGATTTTTTTTCTTTTTAGAGGATAGCGGACGTGCGACTCCGAGTGTAGAAGTAGAGAAGTCGTCGAACTTCATAGAAATAGCGGAGGTGCGACTCCGAGGGTGAGAGTAGGGAAGTCGTCGAACTTCATGTGCGTGTGGCGCTTCGTGCATAAAAAGGTCCACGTGGTTGTTGTTGTTGAGACGGGCCCTGCGAGGTCAAGAGACTCCGGAGTATGTTGTTTTATGTTGTGGTCTGGGCGGTTTAGTAGGTTGATCGGGCGTGGTCAACAAGTCGGTACGTGTGTTAGGGAGTGAAAGAAACTTCGACTTCGGGCTTTGACAAAATTCTAAGTGCACTAGAATAGATCATTGACAAGTTGAGAGTAGGTCTGCGGGTCAGATTTGCTTGCGAACGTGGGGACCTAGAAAGATGGAATAACTGCCGAGGCTAGTGAAAAATCCCTAAGGTCCTGAAGCGATTGTGTTACCCTTCCTGTAGTAAACCGACAGATCTGTTTTATATTTTTGGTAGCTCGCGATACATGCCAGAAGTTGTTACGAGAGGAGCTGAGTGAAGGAGGACTAGCCGCGAGGCTTTGTCAGCCGCAGTGTGTGTGAGTGTGACGTCACTAGGAGCCGCGCTGGGATAGGTTGGTTGCAGAGAAGGGTCGCGCACGGATTGGACGCAGTCCGTGGGGCTCGATTGGAAGGGGAAAGGCAGGCGAAGAGTTTTCCGGGAATTAAAGTCACCCATTGATTACAAACTTTGTGAAATAAAAGGACGAGAAAATTAAATTCTTTAAAGCATTTAGGAGTGCGATGAAGGGGGAGTCTTACATTAAAGCGAGCGTAGGAGAGGAGACGCCGCCCGAGGGCACACCAGCTTACATTGTAATGGAAGAGAAGGGGGTAGCTCCGTGCCTTTGGCTAAAGCAATGGCACAAACTGACAGAGAAACATGGGAGCGTAGCGTTCCCGATCCATGGGACATTCAATATAAGGATCCTAGAGAATTTGAGATTCACGATGTACGACATGAAGGTGCCTAGAAGGCCAGCCCAGTTCGAGGCTCTAGCAATTTGGGAACTAATGGCCAGACAGCAACAGCAGAAGAAGTTCGAGACCAGGATGAGAAAGGTAGAAAAGACACTAGCGGACGCTAGGTGGGATAATGCACAGAAGGTCTGGAGGTCAGATGTATTACAGGGGATAAAATTATTTCCAGCAATTACTAAGGAAGAAGAGGAGACAGGTAAGAAAGCTACCTGTAAGACAGACAGGAAGTGTTCCAAGGATAGAGAGGACGAGGAAAAGTTGAGAAGAGAAGAGGAGTTAGAGGATGAGGAGTTAATAATGCAATTGCTGAACGACCGTCCACCACCTTATGCGGAGAGTGGACAAGGTCCAAGTACCAGTTCTGCCCCTCCGGCACCGGTACAGAACAGTGAAACTCAGAGTTCAGGAACATCATCGGGATCTAAGGACCCGAGTTTACCGTTCACCCCGCAGATACCGCAGGTTAGGAGAATATATCCAGATGTGCCCATGTTGAAACCAGCAGAAAATTATCAGCCGCAGATGCCAGGGTACTACAGCAGTGACAACAGTGCAGGAATGATTCTAGAACAAACCGTAAGGGGAGTACAGAATGGTCACAACCAGACATTGGCACAAGCCGAATCAACCCAGTTTTTGATGCCTCAAAAGCAGATGCAGGGGGGAACAGCACATGCTCAAATGACGGGGAGCCAGATGGGCATGCCGGCAATGATGACCCATGGTGTGGGAATGAACATGCCTCAGAACATGGGAAATGGACAAAACCCAGATGCGATATCACTACCCATTACTGTAGGTCCACCGGTACCTCTGTACAGTCAGCCTAACTTAGGTATGAGTGGTCAGGGATCAATGCTGCAGAATGGGACCGAAAGGAGGTGCATAGAAAACACTCCAGGGATAACTCCGATAGCGGCTCAGCCGAATGGATCCGGGTCCTTGATGGAGTTTAGTCCCATATGTGCTCAGTCAACACTGGTGAGGTCGAGCCCCCCACTGATAATACCTCTAACATCGAACACTGAAAAGTTGCCGCAACCATCAATGGCAGTCGATGTAAATGCTACACTTATGGGGTTGAATGCGCAACAGCTGACAGTGGTTCAACAGTCTGAATTCCACACAAAGCTCAGCCAGTGGGAAGGGAGAAGATTATATGAATAGGATGAGGTTGAACATGGAAGCACAAGAATTGGTGGAAGGGACTATGGGTGTGAATAGGTTAGAGTCCTACTCGGAAGAAGAAATGAGGTATCTATGTCCCAGGATTACGAAGGAAGTGAACAAGGTACATAAGAGCTTGCAGGAAATAGCCGACAAAAACGGGGTTGACATAGACAAGACAAAACACTTGAGCAGAAGCTACAGGTTGGACTTTGGGACCACAGATTTTGAACATATGAGGTCAGCAGGCATGAAGGCGCACCTTAGAGAACTGCTACAGAGTGCACAAGTGTGAAGGTGCTTAGACAAGTGGGAAAGCAGGTGGGTAAAGAGAAAGGAAAAGAGGAGGGACAGTGCTACAGAGCATAATGAGAAAAGACCACAGAGCAGCGAGGCAGTAACCATTTTACCAATGAGGGAAACAGCAGGGGGGAAATTAATACATGTACCATGGCACAGAAGCGATATTCAGTCTTTTACGGACGATTTTCCCAAACTGAGAGAGAAGCCGATTGAATGGTATCAACAGACTGATAGGTTTGTGAAGCTTGCAAAATGTCTCTGGGAAGACCTGAACACTCTATTTGAGATTGTAGTTCCAGCAGATTTGTGGGAGGATTGCAAAAGAGCTGTAGGTTGGCCGACAAGTGAACCAGAGAGAGACAGGGAGACGGGTGCACCATCACCTATGGTGATGAGCTTGTACTACAAGGTGATTGAGCATTTGAAGACGAAGGTACCCGCGAAAAATGTGGATTGGCAGAAGATTGATCGAACTGCCCAAGAGGCTAAAGAATCAATTCATAGTTACTATGAGAGGTTGTTGAAGGCGTTCAAGAACTACAGTGGCACGGAAACAATAGAGGCGAAGGACATGCTTCATTTTGTGTTTAGATTTGTGGAAGGGCTGAGGCCAGAGATAAGTCAGATGATAAAGTCGCATTTGATTTGCTGGCAGTCGAAACCGATTGACGAAGTATTGAATTATGCGAAATACTGTAGCGACGAAATTGAGGTGAAACAGAAAAAGCTGAAAGAGAAGGTGATGATGATGCAGCTTAAGGCAGCTCAGACAGGTTTGCAAGGTCTGCAAGGGTTGCAAGGGTTCCAACAACAGGTACCGCAACCGCAGCCGCAGTTGCAGGGAAACATGGCGTTTCAGTCACAGCCTAGAGGCAGAGGCAGAGGAGGTTTTGTGAATAATGGTCCGGATTTAAACACTGTTGTGACGGGTGTGCAGGCAATGAAGAAGGTGATGCCGTGTCACGTGTGCGGAATCGTCGGTCATTGGAAACGCGAGTGCCCGATGGTGGTGCAGGAAGGTGCAGGTGCAGGTGTTGGTCAGCAAAACAATGATGTCGATGCATTTCAGACAATGAGGGGACCGAAAATGAGAGGTCCAAACCCAAATTTTCAGACCATAAATCAGCTACAGGGATCACAACCTATGCAGCCGCAGCAGATGCAGATGCCTGGTATGCAGATGACGCAAATGCAGCCAATGCAACAGCAGTTACCCATGGTACCTAATCAGCAAATGCAAATACCCTTGGCACCAATGAGTCAGCAGCAAGTGATGGTTCCTCCACAGGTCTCGGGTCAGGTAATGAGTACAAATGGCACCGTACAGCAGTTCCCATTACACAGTGAGAGTGGAATAAACAATGTATGGGAGAGTGAAAGTTCAGAAGAAGAAGGAGATTGTGTGCTTGCAGCATCCTTGGAAGTTGATCAAAAGGGTCCATACGTGGAGGGAAGAGTAATGGGTCATCGTGTCTCATTCTTGGTTGACACGGGAGCCACACGTTCAACTGTTAAGAGCAGTGAAGTACCAAATTTGCCACTCTCAGGGAGTACAGTTCAAGTGGTGGGAGTAGCAAACAGGCACCTGACAAACCTGATTACAGATCCGGTACCAGTCAGCATTGGTAACTATCAAGGGTTACACAAATTTGTGGTATGTGACTCAAGCCCGATAGCACTGTTAGGGAGAGACCTATTGTGTAAATTGGGTTGTTCGATTATGTGTTCGAACGAGGGAATCAAAATTCAGACGAGCAGTGATGGGGAAGAAGAGGACAGTGTAGAGGGGGATGAGATGGAAACTGTCGATGAAGATTACCCTCTGATTTGTCTGTTCCCAATGATAACTGAAGAAGATATCCCAGCTGAATTACGGGAAACAGTCGGAAGGGAAGTGTGGGATATGACAGGGAAAGAGGTGGGATTGATGAAAGGAGTGGAACCAGTGAAAGTGACTGTAAAGCCCAATGCAACCTTTCCCCAGACCCCACAATACCACATGGCACAAGACACCCTCATGAAAGTTGCCCAACTCATTGACGAATTTGTAAAACAGGGAGTACTGAAAGAAGTGTTAAGCAGTCCATGTAATTCACCAATAATGGGACTAATAAAGCCGAGTGGAAAGGTCCGACTCGTGCAGGACTTGAGGAAAATAAATGACATCATAGTCAAATGCTGCCCAGTAGTACCGAATCCAGCTGTGATAATGTTCCAGGTCCCTTGCGATGCCGAGTGGTTCTCAGTCATCGATTTGTCACAAGCATTCTTCTCGGTGCCTCTTCATGAGGACAGCCAATTTCTCTTTTGTTTCAAATTCTTAGACAGAGTGTACAGTTGGTGTCGAATTCCTCAAGGGTTTTCTGAGTCACCGTCAATCTTCAATCAGATTCTAAAGAAAGACTTGGAAGCATTAGAATTGCCATTCGAGTCAACTCTAGTACAGTACATTGATGACTTATTGATTGCATCGAAGACAGAAAGTGGCTGCACAGCCGATACCATTGCTCTGTTGAACCATTTGGGAAGGAATGGACATAAGGTGTCTCCTTCCAAATTACAGTTTTGTCAGAAGAAAGTGAAATACTTGGGTCACCAGATAGAGAAAGGGTCACGGAGAATAATGAAGGAAAGAATAACGAGCGTACTTCAAATGAGTCCACCAAAGACAAGGAGGGAGGTGAGGAAGTTTTTGGGAATGGTGGGCTACTGTCGCCAGTGGATTCCCAACTTCTCGACTCTAGCAAAGCCTTTACTGAAGTTGACCCAGAAGGATGCCTTGGATCAAATTGAGCTGAAAGGAGACGAGATGGATGCTTTTGTTGAATTGAAGGAATGCATGTGCAGGGCTCCAGCTTTAGGTATGCCTGATTACACAAAGCCTTTCACATTGTTTTGTCATGAACGTGATGCATGTTCTTTGTCTGTCTTGACCCAAGCCCATGGTGGCATAAACAGACCAGTAGCGTATTTTTCCGCTACTTTGGATCCGGTCGCAGCAGCACTTCCAGGGTGTTTGCGCGCCGTAGCAGCAGTTGGTATCAGCATCACTCAGAGTGAAGGAATAGTGATGGGACACCCAGTAACAGTCATGGTCCCTCACTCAGTTGAGATACTTTTGACCAGCTCCCGAACGCAGCACATGACTGGAGCAAGACTCACAAGGTATGAAACGATAATTCTGGGCTCACCGAACGTGCAGCTGAAAAGGTGCACTACGTTGAATCCAGCAACCTTGCTTCCTGGAGAAAATGCTGAAATTGAGAACGCTGAAGACGTCGAGCATGACTGCCTTCAGGTGACTGAATTTTGCACAAAACCTTGACCTGACATTAAGGATACTAAGCTTGATGAAAATGACCAAATTGTTTTTGTTGATGGTTCATGTCTAAGAGATGGGATGGGGATTTTGAAAGCAGGATATGCTGTATGCACTGTAACAGGTGTCTTGGAAGCGGGATGGCTTCAAGGAGTCTATTCTGCACAAGTAGCAGAACTTGTAGCCCTCACAAGAGCATGTCAACTGTCTGCATTGATGAAAGTCACCATTTACACTGATAGTCAGCACGGGTTTGGGATTGTGCATGACTTTGGACAACTATGGTCACAGAGAGGAAAAACGGGGAAAGAATAAGGGAATTGTTACACGCCATTCAAATGCCCGCCGAAGTTGCAGTGGTAAAGTGTAGTGCTCATACGAAAGGACAAGACTATGTTTCTCTGGGAAATGCATATGCGGATCAAGTCGCAAGATTTTGTGCCTTGAATTGTATATTACTCAGAGATGAATGGAATTCGATAAGTGAACCAGAACTCGAACCAGCTGAAGCATTTGCCTTGAAGGTTGTAGATACAATAGATGAACTAAAAGCATTACAGAATAATGTCAGGGAGGATGAAAGAGATTCCTGGATTAAATCACAATGTATAAAAAGACCAGATGAGTTATGGGTTTCAAATGAGGGAAAATTTGTTTTGCCAAATGGTCTCTTATCACAGCTTGCGCGGTTCTATCATGGGCAGGCTCACCTAGGGAGAGATGCCATGATAAGATTGTTCAAAACTGATTGGTTTAACCCCAGATTTCGTCAAGCTGCAGAAGCAGTTTGCCATCGATGTGTCACTTGGCAGCAGATGAACCCAGGAAAGGGAACAGTTGTGAACGCGAGCCACATTGGCAGGGCCAGTGGACCATTTAGTCGAATGTAGATGGACTTCATCGAAATGCCTGTGCATGGAGGTCTGAAGTATGTGTTGGTGATTGTGTGCATTTTTAGTCACTGGATTGAGGCATACCCCACGCGTAGAAATGACAGCCTTACCGTTGCAAAGCTATTGTTGAGGGAGTTGATACCACGTTTCGGATTCCCGATCTCTTTAGAATCAGATAGGGGAAGTCACTTCAATAACGAGGTGATAAAGTTACTTTGCGAAGCGCTGAACATTGAGCAAAAACTGCATTGTAGCTATCGCCCTGAAGCCTCAGGACTGGTGGAACAAATGAATGGTACATTGAAATCAAGAATGGCGAAAATATGTGCATCGACAAATTTGAAATGGCCTGACGCATTGCCCTTGGTGCTAATGTCAATGAGAAACACCCCTGATAGAAAGACTGGATTGTCTCCGCACGAAATTCTCATGGGCAGGGCTATGAGACTTCCTGCAGTTCCCGCAAATGCGCTTTTGAATATTACAGATGATATGGTGTTAGACTACTGCAAGGGTCTAGCTGACGTGGTTCGCTCTTTCTCTCACCAGGTGGAAGCGACCACCTTGCCACCGATTCAAGGTCCAGGACACACATTGAAAGCAGGTGACTGGGTCGTGGTAAAGAAGCACGTGAGAAAGTCGTGTCTGGAACCCCGTTGGAAAGGCCCTTTCCAAGTGATCCTGACGACAACTACCGCTGTGAAGTGTGCGGGGGTTCCCAACTGGATTCACGCCAGTCACACAAAGAAAGTGTTGTGTCCCACAGATGAGGAAGTTGAAGCGCTGAAATTGCCAGTGCCTGACAAAACAGTGCTGAGTGCTGAGACAGAGCAAAACCGAACTGAAAGCGAACAGGCAGAAACGGGAGAGAGAGAGATATTCTCTGAGGACGAAGAGACCAACTCGCTTGGGGGAGACCAAGGAGAAACTTCAGACAGCGACGAAGCAGCTGAAGGTGACAAAGAACCTGAAGCAGCTGAGGGTAGCAAAGAGCCTGAAGCAGCTGAAGGTGACAAAGAACCTGAAGCAGCTGAAAGTGATAAAGAGCCTGACGAAAGTAACGGTGACGAAGGGCTCGAAAAAGGTGAAAAAGCAGGAGAGCCTGATCAGAGGAGGGCTTTCCCAGAAGCAGACGATAGAGAAAAAGAAAAGGAGAACGTGATTGATTCCCCAGAAGGAGGGGACAAGGCAGAACAGAACGAAAAAGTTCAAGCTTCCACAGAAAAGATCGCAGGTCCATCAAATGGACACGGTGCAAAGAGGAGACTAAGTATATCACCAATAAAAGAAAGGACTAAAGAAAGTTTGAACGACGGAGAAAGGCCAAAAGTGAAAGAGAAAAGAAAGGAAGTGACTGTTGTGGAACAATCCTCAAGTGAGGGAAAAGACTTGGCCAAAGAGGAAAGTACCAGCGAGGCAGAATCGAAAAGAGAGGCAAAATTGAAAAGGAAAAGGATACCGAACAGAAGGTATTCCGGTCCTGAATGGGCATATGTAGTTCATGATGATTGGAATGACGAATTTGTATCTCTTAGCCTCGAGAACGAAGAAGAAGAGATACCAATAGAAAAGAAAAGTTTTATGGACTCTGTTGATTGAAAGGGTGATAAATGACATTGCTTGTTACAATCTAACGTGATACAAACAACCAGCTGAGACATTGCTAAACAGGATGAGACACTTGCTGAACTGATAAAAGACTGAGTTATTGCCGAATAGAGACAAATGCTGCTAACCGATAAGTGACTGGCCTCTTGAAGAAAACTGTGTGATACATTGCGCTCGCTCAGCTTTGTAACTGAATTGCTAACTAGTTTCTTTTACAGGTGCTTCCAGCTCTCTGATTCTATACAGATCATGACTGGGTACGCTACACAAAACAGTAGAAAGAAATATTGTAAATATGTGTGTATAGGCTTGGTAACTGCATGTGTACTAATAATAATGGCAATAGTGCTTACAATGCATGGAAAGGGTGAGAATGAGAAAATTGACGCTTCTACCTTTGCTCCTGTTACTGTCACTGAACTAACCGCATTAAAAAGATTAGAATTAGATGAGAGGCTCTTGCATGATAAGAAAGAGCTTTCGTATAATGTTTTCTATCGCTTGCTAACAGAATATGTTGAGACTATGGATGCGAAGGATTGTTATGTGTGTACACAGATACCGACATCAGTAAAGGAAGGGGTGACTTATCACCACATGCCTCTTACATACGGGATTACATGTAGTATAGTAATGTCTAGATTTTATGGTCAGACTAACATACAGTATTTTTACTCGAATTATGATATTACCTTTGCATATGTTCCTATAATAGCGCAGCTAAGCCAGATTGCTAAAGATTGGGATGCTAAAATAACGAGGGAATTTTTCGAGCCAATGCAACCTATTGAAACGGCTCACGCTCATAGGGAAAACCTTACCGGCTCGCTCTCTGCAATAGAAATAAGCTTTTTAGATCGCACAGATGATAGAAGAGCACAAATGAATGCGAAATTAGAAAAAGAGCTACATAAGAGGACTTCAGTAGATAATTATGATTTTGCCGCAATAAAGACACAAGGGAGAATAGCTTTAGATGCTTGGCATGTAGGGAAGTTTTGTATATATCGAGGTGAATCCTATTATGACAATATTTTTGTAGTAGCGAGTGAGTGTAAACATACGTTTATTTTTAAGGCCAAATGGACATTCATGATGAACGGACTTGACCCTGTCATTCCAGGTGTATATTACATTTGTGGGTATAATGCCTATTATCGTCTTCCAAAGGGATGGTGGGGAAGATGTTATTTGGGTATAGTGTTCCCAAAGGTTTATCAACTGGATGACCTATCGATGATTCAAAAGACACCTGTATCCCATCGTATCCAGAAAAGAGAGACCGCAGCTGCTGTGGTAGGTGATATATTTGGAGCCATGATTCCTTCGTTGGGAGTCGTGTTGAATTCCATCAAAATAAGAAAGTTGTCTACTATAGTGGATAACATGTTGACAAAGTTTTCAGGTGCTATAATCCTGATAGATGCTGAACTTGCAGCGGAAAGAGCTATGACTCTTCAAAACAGGCTTGCTTTAGACATTCTTTTAGCAAAGGATGGTGGCGTTTGCAAAATGCTTGGTGCACGACACTGTTGTACATATATTCCTGACAATAGTGTGAAAATTAAAACTATGCTTGCTAATCTAACAAAAGAGAGTGCAGATTTGAAGGAACTGAAAGAACCAGGAGTGTGGGAGAAGGTTGGAAAAGGACTTGCTTCAGTGGGACATTGGATTGGGGGAATTTGGAATGGAATATTACTGAAAATAATACAAGGAATATTAATAGTACTAATTTGCATATTTGGAATTTGGGGAATAAAAAGGGGAATAATAATGATTATGGAAAGAATTAAAAGAAGGAAGGAAGAGAAAATAATGAAGAGAATGGCAGAAGAATACAAAGCGAAAACTAGGGGAACTAAAAGGAAAAGAGAACTGACAGAATTTTAATGGAATAAAATTTGTGGGCATGATTTGGTGTGATGACAAGTAGTCATCAGAGGAGGGATTGATGAAGCAGAAAATTAAGGTTTTACATTTATTAGCGCATAAACGTAGTGTGAAATAATCATGTGTGACTTTAACCAAACTAATAAAGATTGTACGGGGACGAAATGTGCCCTCAGAGTAGTTTGCCAACATTTATAAGCGTGCTTTATATAACGTGGTGTATTAGAATTGCACTAATCCGACATAATCGTAAACATGTGCTATGATTTGCTTGTTTGAAATGTTTTAGCTTAGCATTACTTTAGTGCAGGCTTCGGCCTAGTTGCCTGGTCTCACGGTTTAGATGCTCGTATTTTTCCAATGTGCTATTAAACGTGTATTTCTGCTTGAAGCTGTACTTTTCCACTGAGATCGTTCACATGCTTCTCTTAAGGTTTCGTGCCAGCCTGGCATATTTTCTCTTTACTCCAAGGTCGATCTGCAGGTGCGGACAATGGAAGCTCTGAAAGTGAGTTAATTGGTATAAAATGTTGCAACTTACGTACCCGTCTCCAAGGATAATGTATGCTTAAGTAAAAGCTTGAGAACTGTTGTTTTTGATTGGATAATTTGAAGCTAACCTATGAACCCTCCAATGGAAGACCCTACTGGATTTGAACTGTTGTCTATTTAAACCAGGTGCATAAGAAGAAGGTAGCCATTGCAGCCATTTTGCCAGTGATTACGAACATTTGGACATTGCAGCTATTATGGCCCACTTTGCTGCGACGCCATTTTGAGAGACTTTGATGCTTTCTCCAATCGAGAGAAAGAGACTTAATGATTCTTGCCCTAGAGACTTTAACTTTGATCCCTTGCATGAAATAGTAGTTTTACCTTGCCGCCGTGAGGCAATTGCCCCGTCCACCCCTGCCCCTTTGCCCCGTCCCATGCCGATCGAAACGGTACCCATGCTGATCGAGAAACGGTACCTGTGAGACGAAGACTTCCTTGAATGCTGATCGTAATTGGTAAATATGAAAGGAAATTGTAAAATTGCATTGTGTTTCCTTTAGGTAACCAACTGCTGATTTTGATAAGAGCCCTAGTTAGGAGTTTTTTAAATTAATGTTGCTAAATTGTTTTTGCATGAAGTCCCACATGCCGATGCTAATTTGAGGTTAGACGAGGATTCCTTATGTCGCACGATGCAATTTGAGATCTTGTTATGCTGACTAAATGTATGCAATTAGTTCGTTACAGATTATAGTTTTAGTGATTTGCATTGCTATTATCGAATGCCTTGTTATTCAAATGCTACATAGATTGCACTTGTTTCGCCGTTATGGACAGCTATTAATGTTCATATATGTTTATCATTTGGTGTTGAGACACATCTATATTGTGCTAGCTTTGTTAATATAGGGAAATAAAATTCACTAACTTTGAATAAACTGGTGTGGTTATTCCTGGCTGAAAGGTCAGGGTTCGCCGAAATGTATTCTGGATTAATTGTTAAGTGTTATGTCGATCAAGGTATTGCTTATGTTCGTTATTGATTACTGATTTGATTAAAATTAACCGATATAGAGTACGGAGAGTCCCACTTAGTCAAAAGATTCATCGGCCTAAAGAGCGTCCGAATACAGGTAAATTATTAGTACGGACCGCTCTATCAGGATCGAGATAAAGCAGGGTTTTTTAAAAGAAGACGTACAGAATGCTGCTAGCGAGCTAGATTGAGCAGGGTGGTTTAGGGGAGCAAGGGAAATGAAATGCGCAAACAGAGGGAAAAAAACTAGTCCCCGCATGCAGCAATTTACAAAATGAAACTCGGGTAACCTCTCTTAAAGCAATAACGGTACTTCTGTAGCACTGTATGCCGGGCATCTTCACAGAGGGCGTCACGGTATGCTCTTCCTGAGCCTAATTTGAAGCACTGACAAACCTTATTATGCTGACTGCGGAGAGTGTGGGCAGAGTCTCGGCATTGGCTCTCCCAGTGTATTTATTGTAAATTTTAAAAACGTGAAAGCCGTGTGTCTTTGACCAAAAATTATGCCGAAAGCCGAGGGTGTGGGTGGGGTCTCGGCGTCGGCACTCCAGTGTATTTACTGTTAATGAAAAAAAAACATGAATCAGCGATGGAGGGCCCACGAAGAAAAAATGTCACCAAGATAGCCTGATTTACAGCCCTGTTTATAACTGTGCTCACCTGAAAGCTTGAAAGTGATGAAGCAGAAATGAAGGTTTTACATTTATTGACGCATAAACGTAGAGAGAAATAATCATGTGTGACTTTAACCGAACTAATAAAGATTGTACGGGGACGAAATGTGCCCTCAGAGTAGTTTGCCAACATTTATAAGCGTGCTTTATATAACGTGGTGTATAAGAATTGCATTAATCCAACATAATCATAAACGTGTGCTACGATTTGCTTGTTTGAAATGTTTTAGCTTAGCATTACTTTAGTGCAGGCTTCGCCCTAGTTGCCTGGTCACCCGGTTTAGATGCTCGTATTTTTCCAATGTGCTAATAAACGTGTATTTTTGCTTGAAGCTGTACTTTTCCACTGAGATCGTTCACATGCTTATCTTAAGGTTTCGTGCCAGCCTGGCATACTTCTCTCTTTACTCCAAGGTCAATCTGCAGGTGCGGACAATGGAAGCTCTGAAAGTGAGTTAATTGGTATAAAATGTTGCAACTTGCGTACTCGTCTCCAAGGATAATGTATGCTTAAGTAAAAGCTTGAGAACTGTTGTTTTTGATTGGACAATTTGAAGTCAGCCTATGAACCCTCCAATGGAAGACCCTACTGGATTTGAACTGTTGTCTATAAAAACCAGGTGCACGAGAGGAAAGCAGCCATTATTGGACATCGCCCATACCCGCCATTTTGCAGGACATTGCAGCTATTATGGCCCACTTTGCTGCGACGCCATTTTGAAAGAGACTTTGATGCTTTCTCTAATCGAGAGAAAGAGACTTTAAATGATTCTTGCCCTAGAGACTTTAACTTTAATCCCTTGAATGAAGTAGTAGTTTTACCTTGCCGCCGTGAGGCAATTGCCCCGTCCACCTTGCCCCTTTGCCCCGTCCCATGCTGATCGAGAAACTGTACCTGTGAGACGAAGACTTCCTTGTATGCTGATCGTAATTGGTAAATATGAAAGGAAATTGAAAAATTGCATTGTGTTTCTTTTAGGTAACCAACTGCTGATTTTGATAAGATCCCTAGTTAGGAGTTTTTCCAAATTAATGTAGCTAAATTGTTTTAGCATGAAGCCCCACATGCCGATGCTAATTTGAGGTTAGATGAGGATTCCTTTTGTTGCACGATGCAATTTGAGACCTTGTTATGCTGACTAAATGTATGCAATTAGTTCATTACAGATTATCGTATTAGTGATTTGCATTGCTATTATCGAATGCCTTGTTATTCAAATGCTACATAGATTGCACCTGTTTCGCCGCTATGGACAGCTATTAATGTTCATTTATGTTTATCATTTGGTGTTGAGACACATCTATATTGTGCTAGCTTTGTTAATATAGGGAAATAAATTCACTAACTTTGAATAAACTGGTGTGGTTATTTCCTGACTGAAAGGTCAGGGTTCGCCGAAATGTATTCTGGATTAATAGTTAGGTGTTATGTTGATCAGGGTATTGCTTATGTTCGTTATTGATTATTGATTTAATGAAATTGACTGATTAAGGGTGGCGAGGGTCCCACTTAGCCAAAAGATTCATCGGCCTAAAGAGCGTCCAAATACAGGTAAATTATTGGTACCTACCGCTCTATCAAAAGCTCTGCAAATGAAAAGGAAAGCTTTACCGAACATGAGCAGGAAACTCATGTAGGTGGCCCACTCCCCGATTCTCTCGCCTGCTCGTCCTTTCTTTTCTGCCTTGGTAGTGACCGCAAAGATCATTTGTGGCAGTGATTGGCAGATATATCATATAGCTCTGGTTATTACAAGCCACAAAAACACGAATCAAATGTACATTCAACACTGAAATCAAAAGGAGATCGACGGGGGCCCGCACTACATTCCCCAGCAGACCAGGCGGCAGGGGAAGCCGCACATGCCTCTCCGGGCTCCTGAAGGCGCACATAACAAAATTTGCATCCTGCTGCGTGGGACGCGCCCGGGCGTGCACCTGGGTGAGGACCAGGCCAAGACAGGGCCCGTCTTCGCCCGTCATTGCCCAGATCAGGCCGGTGGAGGCCCACTTTTTTGACTTTTTATTTTTCTTATTACATGAGTAGTAGGAACTGCTGGGAGATAAGAGTTTGATCCCTTGGTTAGTGTTTTTGGGGCCTTTAATCTTACTCTTGAAACATGCCTAGAGCCAAGACATCGTGTCGCAAGACAACTAGTAAGGCTGCCCTAGGGCACACAAATTCTAAAAGTCCAGCAGGCTCCTGCAAGTCCAGGATGGATATGTTCATGACAAGGGCTGTGGGGATAATTGATAAAGAAATTGAGTTGGCAGAACGCCGGCTCTCCGTATCCTCCTAATGTTCTCCTCCCCTGAGGGAGCTGGGGCCTCACTATTAGGCGCTTTAAACAATGAAGAGCAGGCTGGGAGGGGAGGTAGTAGCGAGGTGGTGCCCTGTGATTACCTCTTGCCAATTGGGACCCAGGAGGGGTGGACGAGCTAGAACAGGCTCTGAGGCAGGAGCACGATCCCCTTGATTCTGGAGCCTTAGATTTAATCTCCACTCATAGCATGGGTGAAGAGCTGGTAACTAGAGGAAAGAGGTCACAACCAGATACTGAAAAGAATCAAAAAAATGTCAACTGTGGTAGCAATCAGTCAGCTGCCCGTTATACTTATTCAAAAAAAGGGAGGCAGGTAATGGGATTCGACAGGGATTTGGGCAGGCCCAGGGGGTGCTATTAGAACAGATAGAAGAAAAACGAATTAGCATCCTTTATCTAAAACTGCAGCCCCTAATCAAATGTCTCAACTCGATAGAGGCTATGTTTAAACAATTTGAGTTTACTATGATAATAGAGATGCCTCCACCAACTCTAGGGAGGGATGCGGTGACAGGACTGAAGAGTTTGGTGGAATCCTTGACACCCAGTGAGCACGACCAAGAGGGAATGGAGAGGAACCGGTGATCCAACAAACAACTAGTAAAGAAAGGGGACCACCTGCAATTAACAAAACCTCTAAGGGACTCCCCCAACGCCCAAGTAGTGGATTTTTTGTGGGTGAAGTGAAAGGGGCAGGGGATCAAGTTAGCAGATCAGAGGAAACTGAGACTGTGTGTTTGTATTCTAACACCTCTGATATACGCCCTAATATTCCTCCAGAATGCACCCCATTTATTATCATCCCAGAGAATGTCCCACGGTTATCTAAAGGAACAAGTGAGTCACATAACTCATTAATAAATAAAGTTGCACACTGGCTACAGAAACAGTCGTTCTGGCCACAGGTCCTTTGTGAGGAAATTATCACTGCCCGTAGGGTGGCTTGGGTGGGTCCCACGTAAAAAGCTTTACATGGTGACTGTATAATAGTGAACTTTAATTCACCTAGTTGTGTTCAATCCCTTCTTACTTTGATTAGTGCAAAAGGTCAAGGGAATGGGGGTATTAGAGTGCTACCCCTGTTTTTTTTCTATCTCCCAGTATTAAGAGGTAATGGGAACACCCGGTCTGACCTACATCGAGCTCCACTAACACGGGGAATACAACACACTACCTTTAAGATATCCAATCACAATTGTTACTACGCTCTATCTACGCTGTATCAGTTAGACTGACTGGGTCATTCGGGGCCACTGATGGATAGGGGAAACTCCACACCCCTTGGACCAGCTGATAAAGAATCAACTTCAGTGGTTCCACCCGGGGGGGGGGGGGTTCCCAGTATACTGGTGGGAGATGAACAATGGGGAGCCCCTCTGGAAATGGTGACTGAACACAGGACAAATTTAGCATTAATCTCCTGGAATGTGTCGGGGTGACACCTAAGGTGGCTGATAAAGGGCGGAATTCCTTTATAGGGAAATACGATGTTTGTGTGTTCCAAGAAACGTGGGCTGTTGGCAAGGTCTTCGTTGGAGGATTTACCACTTATAGGGTGGAGGCCCTGCCATCCAGGAAAATGGGTCTGGCAATGGGGGGACCTTTGATTTTGGTTAGAAATGACATAGCCTGCAGGCATGAAATATTGAGGATAGACTCTCTAGATTTAATGGGTATCAGTTTACGATTCCCTAGTGGATTATCATTGGTGATAACAAATGTGTGCACACGCTTATTACCAGCTAATAGAGATTCCTTGGTTTTGGTCATGCTTGAGTTGTTAGTGGAAGCTCACAAAAGAAAGTCTAGATTAATAGTGGCTGGCGATTTTAATACTTCATTCGAACCATGCCTTGCTCTTAATATGGCAGTAAGAGAAGAGGTCGAGAAGTGGGGTGTCCCACAGTAGGTAGGTAGGCCAACATGTCATCTTTCTCAAATGGCCCTACAGATTGTGTCCATGGTGGCGGCGCATGGTCTGCTTGCCTGCAATGGGAGAACAAACTCGGACCAAGCGCAAACGCCTACATTCAGAAGAGGGCACCAGAGGAGTATTATTGATTATATTCTGTTAGATGTGTGATTATGGTCGGATCTGGTAGATATGAAGGCATGTGACACCACTGTGAGGGACCATTGCCCATTAGCGGTAGCATATAATGGAGGGAATCTGGTTAGGTCTTCCAATTGGAGACTTTCAGCCCTGCCGGAACCTAGTGTTTTTAACAACCAGTGACGAGTAACATGGTCAAGAGTCTTGGCCAATTAGGAAGCGCATGCTAAGATCCATCAGTGGTTTGTACAGCTTTTAGAGGAATATGAAGACCAGCATGTTGATGCCAATCTTTTTTGCAAACTCATAGTTCACTGTTTGCTAAACGTAAATTGATTTTCTGTAGAGAACACAGAGGTACCCAAGGGTCGGTAGTAAAACATCCACACTGGCTTAATCAGGATTGTAGGATGGCTAAGAGGGCGCTGGTAACCACTATAAGGGAATTTTAACCGAGCAGCAATCAAGTGTGCACAAGCGAAGTATAAAAAGGCCCAAGGAGCGGCAAGGAAAGAGAGAGATGAAGAAAAAGTGCTGAAATCATTCCTGTGTTTAAAAAAGGCAACACAAGCTGCCCTGCTAACTATCGCCCAATTAGCCTGCTGGATAATCTTTAAAAATATTTGCTAGGCAGGTGCTTGAAAAACTGCTGGATTGGGCTGCCAAAGCAGAGATATTCTCGCAGCTGCAGGCTGGATTTCAACCCAAGACTAGTACCATCAATCAGGTATTTAGGTTTTCAGTACTGTATTGGAAGCAGGTCCTTCTCCAATGGCAGAGGCTATATGTAGCCTTTGTTGATTTACGAGCTGCTTTTGACCTAATTCCACGTGATAATATGTGGCAAGTTCTAAGAAAGATGGAGCCCCCAGAAGCCTAGTGGATAGCTTGATTAGACTACATAGTGAGAACTATGCCCAGGTCCACTGGGGTGGGCAAGGAGAGATAACATCAAGAATCCCAGTACACCGGGAGGCACACAAAGGCTGTGTGTTTACCCCTACACTCTTCTCTTTATACATGAACGATATTACTGAACACCTCGGTCAGTGTATAAATGATTCTCCCACTATTAACAGTGAGAAAATCCCTGTCCTTCTGTTTGCAGATGACTCATTGATAATTTCCAAGTCACCATTGGGATTGCAAAATCTGGTCTTAAAATGTGATTTTTTTTGCAAAGAAAGGGGGTTGGAGATAAATTGCTCAAATACCAAGTATATGGTCTTTGAAGACTCTACAGTAAGAACGCAGAGCATAAAAGTGGGCAATCCCAATCTTGAAAGGGTGTCAGAATTTGATTACCTAGGTATTAACTTGTCTTCAAAACTAAAATGGGTCTCTCAAGTAGTAAAAAGTTCCCTAATGTTAGCTCATAGATCTAATGCCATCCTTTGTTTCTTCAGAGCTACAAGCTCTCGCTCTATTTCACCAGCCCTTGAGGCTTATCGAGCCAAGGCCCTTAATGCAGCAACCTATGGTGCAAAATTATGGGGGTATGCTAATACACATAGGATAGAGGTTGCCCAAAACAAATTTATTAGGGCTTTAGTGGCCACACCAATCAGTCCCCTGGTTGTGCTTCGTTTTCACATTGCTTAAAAAGATGAAGCTTGAGGCACTTTGGGAACAGCTGGACCAAATCTGTAGAGAAGATAAGTAGGTACTTAAGGTGGCATATTGGCATTACACTAGGAAGAGTCAACACTATAGGGCTGATTTGGGACTTCTTACAGAAACATTTTTGGAGCTTAAAGTTGTACCTAAATTTGAAGACTTTTTGGATTATATCACTCCACCAAGGGCAAAGGGTCTGTATTTGCATTTTGGACACGGCTGCCTTCTCGTAAACGCTTTTTGTAGTATGTGGCGAAGGGATGGGCCATCTGCCTTATGCCCCCTGTGTAAATCATTGCCCGAGACGATCAATCTCATTGTTATTGTCTGTCCTGGGCATTGAGCCTCAAGACGGTGGTGACTCACCCTATGAGTCGTTTTCTTCTGGGCGTATGGATCAGAAGAGATAGGGCTCTGGCCCAGGTGGGGGCTGGTGGAGTTACTCCATAGTAAGTGCAAGGACCCAAGAAAAGTAAGGACGCTGATAGAATCAATGTTTGTTCTGTCACTTTATGAGGTAATTAGCTCACTTGACATGTTCTGACTGAGCTTTGGTTATAGTGCAGGTGGGGTAAAATTGTTTTATTTAGTGTCTTTTTTTATTTTTCTTATTGTTGAAAAGGTTTTAAGGATTTTTAAGGAACTCTAAGTCTGACGAGACTTTGTTCATACTGATTTTATGTAAATAATATTTAAACCTATATTTATTATTGTATTGTATTGTGTAATGTATTATATGTATGTTTTTAGGGCAAACTCCCGAAATATAGTATTTCTACTATGAAAAGGGAAGTTTCACCGAACAGGAGCAGGAAACTAAGAGAAGAAAAGTCCTCAAAGAAAGGATGAACACAACAAAGCGTAATCATACAGTAGTTTGTCCCTGGTCCCAAGGAGAAAAAGGAGGGACAAATAGGCATGACTGACCACTAGCAACCAACGGTTTTTAAATGACACAGACATGAACAAATAAAATGGCTATAAGTCCACAGAAGAAGTATATTTAAAGGTATACAAGAGGTCATACACTTTCACTCAACCTAATAATGTTGCTGAGCTGTGCTTTTTAGGACATCTCTTGGGTGACCCATCCTTTTTCATTTTTAGGGTCTGACAAGGTTTAGAAGCATTCCTGTGCACAGTTATTGGTTACAGTGTACCCAGCTGGGGAGGGACATGCAACTGGAGCCGCTTGATACTTCTGAAAATGGCAGTAGACATTTTGGGTAATTTGTAGAACAAGAGCACAGAATTTAAAATGTAATCCGTTCCTCCTCACCACCCAGCTGGGAGCTGTAAAGGTAAGCAGGCTACAACAGAGGCCCCTGCTGCACATGCACTGGGAAATCCAGCTCTTTTTTCCTAGCACTGTATTTTCCATGGCTTGTACAGCTGGTTAAGCATAGATAGCCATTGATGCCACTCTTTTCCATAGTTTAAATTAAACGGAAAGAGGCTATGCATGCACCTCAGTACATTACTTTTGTCAGCCTAACCAACCCGAGTCAAAGCATGGACGTCAGCACTACAGCTTGCATGTGTTTTTATTTCAGAGCTATATGAGGTGGAATTCTGGATTCTGCAATGTTGCTGAGCCTCAGATACTAGCAGCTCTTTTTTCTACATTTACGGAATCCACTACCTCAGATAGTCCAGAAGACACTACACGTAGCACAGCCAACTCTTACTTTCTTGCTTGCACTATCAATTTGACTCTCTTCCTTGTTGGCCTAACGCAGACCCAAAATCTGCAATAGCACAGTTGGAGGGACTTAAATGTGAGTTTTTAACTGTGCATGTGTGCATGGCCATGGCAGCCATTCCATAGCCAGGCCCTGAATAGGAAAATAGCAGTGTCGAGGTGGTACCGCTGAGATGATGCCTAACGCCTAAAATGTACATACATTGTTGTAATTAACACAGCCAAATTCCACTGACAAAAGCAGTAAACAGAGATTGTGCAACAACAATATGCAGCAAACAGCACGGCCAAAGTGCAGCTCTAAATACAGTGCTGGTGTCCTAATACAAATGAATCCCTGTGGTGCTGAAAATAAGGAGGTCAAGACTGTAATCCCTGCACTCCTGGCACTGATTTTGCCACCTTTGAGGCCAGGGTCGCAAGAGCAGTGTCAGGGGTCATAGCAGTGACCCGTGGTGACCTCTAAATGATGTTCATGGCAACACCCTTGGAACGCCTCCCTGGCGCAGAGTAACACAAAAGAGCGATTTGGGCTACATTGCTTTACTCGAGATTCATGAAGCCACTCAGGGCCACTCAAGGTGGTCTTGCGTGGCTTCAAAATCTCCTTTTGGGTTAGCGTCTGGGCTAGTGTCGCTCTTGCACTACATTGCGTGATGCAAGAGTGACACAACAAGGCTCATAAATATGCCCCTATTTTTATGTGTGAGAAAATGGGGCGAGATGGATGATTGAGTATAACACCAATCAATTGGGCAATGACTGATGTACAACAAATTCTCTGAATCAATATATACTGAGAAATAAAGCAAATCAGTAAATTATTGCAATTAAATCTGATCTCCTGTTTCTATATTGAAACGTGGCAATTTCTCATTCCTGTGATCTCTCCCAGATAAATACAGTTACGTTTGTTCTACGTGAAGGTCCCCACAGTGATAAAAAGACAAAGATTATTTTCTGTCATAAGGTAGATCGTCCCCACTGAGTTACATTTTTCTCATATTATCCCGCAGGTGGTCATACCCCCCCCCTACAAAAAACTTCTCTCAGTTATGGAATTTTATTAAGCGCTGACTACCTATGCAATGGTTACAGTGAAATATGTGAATAATGAAACTGACCTGGCTAAATTTAGATTGTACGTTTGCAGTTGATGTTACTAAATGTGCATAGCCTTCTAGAAATCAGAAACAGCCAGGGAGAGCGACATAGTGACCTGCAATGGGAACATGGGCATTTGCCCTATGTGAGGACTCTGTGACCTTGATCTGTCAACGGTAACAGATAAGGCAGGAGGATGCGCTAAGACGTTTTCCTAAAATGTTTTGATTCTTTTTGAGAACCAGAGGCATCTACCTTCCAAAACATCCATCATAGCAAAAGGCTGATAGGCACGCAAATTATAACGGAAATCATTACCGAGATATAAATTGGGGCAATAGCAGCAAACTATAGGACCCCTATTAATCTAGCGATAGTGACATCAGTTATTGCCCACAGGTCTCAGTTAATCTGGCAACTGGCACTGGAAAAATAAATGTCACAGCCCAAAGCTAAAACCTGGGAAATAAAATAATACGTTGCCGTTGACTTCCCCTGTAGCTTCAGGACGTGCTTACTCATTCATAGTCTACGTTCAAAGTATAAACAGCATTTCATTTTATTTCTATATTTTTCACAATCCGCATCTGGCTAGAAGAGGCCGCAGAGCTCTTTACAAGAGGCACATTGCTCAGGAGCGTCAGAGTTACATGAAAATATATAAAGCAATGAATTACCCCGTGGTGGAGCTGACTAGGGAATAATGCCACCATTATAATGGGTGTTGACCAGTCAGTATAGTTGAGCATAGGAGCAGGCAAGTACAGAGGAGACTGGTGAACACATAGGAACGGAACTGGCGTTCTGAAGCAGCCTGAAGTATTCTGCCAGGTTGCCTGAATTAACTTCTACTAATTCTTCTTTCAATCAGTATCATCTAACCAAGTGATTTTGTTCTCGTAACTGTACTTTCAGCCATAGATGCAATCGGCAATGTTATATCTGACGCTGCCAAAGCAGTGAGGGGCTAATAATATCTGTGTATATTTGATCTGTACAGTGTATTTACCCAATTGGACTGTAAAAAATACTGCAGTGTTCCTCAAGATGGTGAAGAAGGAGGTCCCCTAATCTCCAGCTTTGAGATTTAGGTTTGAAGTAGGTTATCAGTCTGTTGTATACTTTATACATGAACTGGAAAGACAGACGGACAGGCCTGTAACAGATTAAATACTTATGAAAATAAACAGCACAATATAAAAGATTGTACAAAACATGAGACAGGCCCTTTTACTGAAGATCGTAGAAAAGGGAGCATTTGAGATGGCTGGAGGTTTTGAGACTCAAGAGCTATATTGAAACGGAAAATTAGTGTATAGACCAACCTCACAGTGAATAAGAAGTTTCAGGGTTTCAGATAAACTCTGAGCTTTGGCACAGGACAAGAGTCCAGAAGCATGACACAAGGGGCATATTTATACTCTGTTTGCACCGAATTAGCGTATTTTTTTTAAAACTCTAATTCGGTGCAAAACTAACTCCATATTTATACTTTGGTGCTAGACCCGTCTAGCACCAGATTTATGGAGTTAAAGTCATTTTTTGGAAGTGGAAACCTACCTTGCCTTAATGAGATGCAAGGTATGCGTTCCAGTGCAAAAAAAGTACTCTATGGCCTTAACGCCATATTTATACTCCCGTGCAAAAATGATGCAAGGGAGGGGTCAAAAAATGGTGCAAAACTAGCCCCGTTTTTTAACTCCTGGGTCAGGGCAGGCGTTAGGGGACCTGTGGGCCTATTTCCATGGTGGAACACCATGGAATAAGCCCACAGGTGCCCTCCCCAGTCCCCAGGGGCACCACCACCCACACCAGAGGAACTGCGGAGGATGGGAGAACCCCATCCCAGGTAAGTACGGATAAGTACAGGTAAGTATTGCATTTTATTTTTTAAAGTGCCATAGTGGGCCCTGAAATGGGCCCCCATACATGGCACAGGGTGCAATGGCCATGCCCATGGCACCCGTGTCCCCTGTGCTGGCCATTGGGGTGGTGGGCATGACTTCTGCCTTTTTTAAGGCAAGAGTCATGTGGATGTGTAGGTTTAGCACCATAAAATGACGCTAATCTGGTTAGAGTCATTTATTTTCACTATAACTTGCCTAAAGTCTATTTTTGGTGCTAAACCCCCATCTTCTATACCGCCAGCCCCACCCGACTAAAGTCATTTTCTTTACTCTAGCCGACCCTTTGCACCAGCTTGCACTATTCCATAAATATGGTGCCCGGCTGGTGCACAGAACTGGTGCAAACCGGTGCTAAACTTTTTGGTGTAAAACTGAGTTAGTGCAGTTTTGCACCAAAAAGTATAAATAAGGGACAAGGGGCCAGATGTAGCAATCTTCCAAATTGCGACTTGCAATTTGCGAGTCCCAGCGACTCGCAAATTGCAACTCGCAATTTGGAATGCAGTACGGTGTCTCAGACACCGACTGCGACTCGCTATGGGGTCGCAATGACCCACCTCATGAATATTCATGAGGTGGGTCGCAAATTGCGGCCCCATAGCGAGTCAAGGCACTCGCACACATGGAGGCCTGCTGTAGTCAGCAGACCTCCGTGTTCGTGACTGCTTTCAATAAAGCAGTTTTTTTTTTTTTAAGTGTAGCCCGTTTTCCTTAAAGGAAAACGAGCTGCACTTAAAAAAAAAAACCGAAACCTTTAGTTTCGGGTTTTTTCAGGGCAGGGAGTGGTCCCTGGGACCACTCCCTGCCCTGAAAAAATATTTGTGGGTCCATTCACAAAGTGGAAGGGGTCCCATGGGGACCCCTTCCAATTTGCGAGTGGGTTACCATCCACTTGAAGTGGATGGTAACTGCGATGCCATTTGCGACCGCGTACGCGGTCGCAAATGGTATTGCATACCACTCAGACTCGCAAATAGGAAGGGAACACCCCTTCCTATTTGCGAGTCGGAAATGCATTTTGCGAGTCGGTTCCGACTCGCAAAATGCATTTCTGCATAGCAAAGAGGCATTTGCGCCTCGCAAACGGCGATTTTCGCCGTTTGCGAGGCGCAAATCCTTTGCTACATCTGGCCCAAGGTATCTTGGATGTGAAGTTGGCGGAGACTGATCCTATATCCGCACATTCATAGTGAGGCACCTTGATTAGTTACGCCCCTAACCTAGGGTTCACTTGATAACATTATTACTATGGTAGAAGCACTTTCAGGGTGATCATGAAGATGTGGGGATCAATTGTCCATAGACCTTGCCCTTTAGCTTATGCTTTCTGTGCTCATTGCCATCATGTCCAGCCACCAATTACTGCTGGCCTTTTTCTTCCAGATGAAGTGGTGTTATGCACCCTGATGCTAGAGGACTTAAACCAGAACTCTGTCCCATCAATACTCGTTTACTAGCACTTCCACTGATTCATTTTTTGGGGAAAAATTCAATTTTTCCTCATGCAACATAGCCATAAAAGAGGACCCCTATTTAAAAAACACTAATTAAAAAAGTTGTGAGGTAGTGGAAAATTCCCGAGATGACCAGCCTGAGGTGACTAGAAAGCCCATGGTAATAGTGTGTCTATTCAGCTAAAGGTGGAAGAAAGCTGTGCAGTATCTCAGCCATTGAGGGCTTATAGTAGTTGAAGCCTCAGACCTCCTGCACCAAACATAAAAAATACCTGTGCTGTCCATCAGTGTAAACAACAGCACTGACACAGTCTTTCCAGTGAAGCAGGAGACCACCAAGCACAAAAGCATGGCATTTTGTTTCTCAATGTTTATAAATCCATCTAGATTGAATTGATCTATGTAACATATTTGGCTATCACAGATTGAAATTTGTAAAAAATTAAGGTACAATTTGTAGGCCCTGGTAGTGTATTCATTGCCGCACCATTAACATGAGTGGTTCCAGCTCAATCACAAACAACAGTGGGAACAGCGGGCAGCACTGCCAGTTGCTGCATTCCATAACACACGCCTTTGAAATCACCTGGCTCGTCCTGACCATTGCCTGTGGCTGGGAGTACAGGAGTTTGGCTGACCTGACGAAGGGCACTCTGAACCCCATCCCCTAAAGCACAGAGTGCAAAAAATCCACCCGTAGGAAACTGAACACCTTACGTATGTCCCCTGAGAGGGCCCTAGCACAAACCTACTCTCTGAGTCTACTACTGATCCATGGAGTTGAAGCGGTACCCCCGGTTTAATCCAGTTAAAAGCCCTCTTTGCAAAGGCAGAGTAAACTGTATACTATAGATGGCCCCTCCACTGCCTCTTCAGTACCCTACCCTCAGCAGTTGTTAAATTAGTCTCCTGCAAAAAAGTGATCCGTGCCCCTCTCTGCCTCAAATACTTCAGAACATTATAGCACTTAGAGGGTGACACCAGCCCTGTACGTTCCAGGTTACTTGTTAGGGGTGATCAGCCATAGACTAGCAGCCAAGGGACAAGCACTATCACTGGAGTAATCCCCTTGCTCTCTCCGGTATCCCGCCACTCAACAACCACACCTGCAAATAACACAGCACACACAGCAAAAACAAACAATGAAAAACCCCTACCTGAAGCCCAAGCCCCACCCATAACCACCCCCGGCTGAAACTTGTACACATTCTGTCCAAACATTTAGAAAGAGGCAACGTGTCTAACAAACAGAGCCTTACCTCCGTGGCCAACCCAGTCAATATCAAAAATATTGAGAGGGACCAGAACCAGCCAAACCAAAAAGGCAGCAAAGTCCATAAAGCTCTGAAACAGGCTGTGGATAAGCAAGCCCAAGCTCACACTCAGGACCCCCAAACCAACAGTAAATACAGTTTCAACAAATAGTCTGAAGACTATAACCTGAGCTCCACACCACTGCAAATGGGATACACCAGAGGGTCAAGCGATGTCATCCACTGAGCCTGGAGTGTCCTCCTGCAGGACATTACCAAATCTAGAAATAACAGTCTCCTGAGCTTGATGTGAAGCCCCTCCAATAATGAACCTCTCAGTGCAGGCCAGTCCACCAGAGCGCATAGAGGACATCACCTCCACTACCCTTGTGTGTTCCTCCGCCACCTGTTGCTTAGTCATCTGGGTGGGTTCCCAGTATTTGGATGGGCCCACGTCTTCAGTGCATAAATAGGAGAGGTTCCAGAGGATCTGGATGTGTGGATCCTGTGTCATAACTCACCACCAAGTCCATGCTGCATAAGGGTCAACAAAACAAATTGTGCTTTGTCCTCCACCTGTACTCTCAGGCAAACCAGGAATAGCAAGGCATACAACAATCCTAGTTCTCCAAGGCAGCACCTGGAGGACTGGAAGGAGGCATGTCGTGTCTGTACCTGGAAGATAAAGTCAGGCTAGAGTGACACTCTTGCGTTCTCTTCCACAAAGCGACCATGCCGACAGGCCTGCCGGAGAGGAAATCTCTATCACAGAAGTGGAGGAGAAGGCAACCACCGGTCTGGTTGGTGCCCCAGGGTAACGGTGTGAAGCCAGGGCCCTGTACAGACAGTCCAATGTGTAGAAATGCTTGGAATCCACAGTAGGAGGATCCCTCTCTCCAGTGCCCTCTCTTGAAAGGCACGAGTGGGGTTCCATCTTTGTGGCACCTTGTGTGGCCCATTATCCAACAAGACGAGCGGGAGGTGGGCAAAATTAATCTGGAAACTGGTAAGTCCAACAACTGAAATGCACGCCACCAAGGTCCAGGAATGCACTGCCTGAATCACTCTCCAAGACACTCCCAGACCACTCCAGTGGTGTCTGCGTTCTGTAGCAAGTATGGTGTCCCCATCCACCACCACAGGTGTCCATTGCGAGTGATGCAGTTATAAATCCCAGGGCACCATGGGGGTCAAACCACCAGCCTCATGGCCACGGCATATGGTCACCCACTGTCACTGAGGTACCCCAAGTCCAGGAGAAGTACCATCTCAGGGCAATCCAGTCATTAATTTGGAGGCCCCAGTTAGCCCATCAGTGCACCAAAGATCTGTGCCAGGGACATTCAATGAGCCCAGCCCCCCTGGGGCCCAGTGTGGTGTGGGAGCATGCTTTGTCAGTCTCAGAGGCCCCACTGACATACAGCAAACTGTCCCCACACTGCCTGAGAGCTTGCAGGAGTAAATCTCATTTCTGCAGCCAAAATGCCCTTGCCGCAAATGGGAGGACAGAGGGGCCCTTCATCCCAGACTGACTCCTGATGCAGCGCTACTCCCCTGGTGCCCAGCATTGGGCAGGCTTATCTGATCTGGCTTCTGCCAACTCATCAGGGTTAGCCAATACTTTAAAGGAGAGCCACGCTGAATGCCTTTGTGAGGCTGGCAGTCCATACAGAACTATAGGGCTACCATCTTGGGTGTGGCCTTCAAAATGCAGGTGCTTGCTTCTCCCAGGACACACACTCAAGTTGGACTGAGATCTGTTCTGGCCCCCGCGACTTCACCAAGGGGGGCCTAGAATTCCAGTTAGCAGCCATCTTGAGCATGGTGTCCAAAGCATGGGCGCTGGCTTCCCCAGGGGCCTGTATGCAGGCCGGGCTCAGATTCACCTTCTGACAGCTGCTGGAGCACCTCCAGGCCTCTGAGACTGGCACAGAAGCAGTTGAAGTCCGGGGCTGATGCCTGGGGCCACAGGGATAGCAAGGAGTTTCTGGTCTGACCTGCTTACTCAATAGCGCTAGCTCCAACCCCATCCCCACCATCCTTGTTTATGAAAATGTGGAAATGTACTCAAATTCAGATGGGGTTAAGTGTTTCCTCCCCACCAATCATTGTAGGTTAAAACCACATTCCACGAAGAGTCTACATTATTGGTTGCAGTTGTGGCAAAATATATGTGGGCAGTACGATCAGGCCCTTGAAACTCCGGATACCAGAACACATCCGAGTCATAAAAAACAAGGATGTCAGGTACCCACTGGCACTCCATATGTTGGACACACACCCTAAGGATTGCAGGGTCTGGTTCAATGGGGTGGACTTAGTACCACCAAACGTAAGAGGCGGCGATAGAGAATTGACCCTACGGCGCAAAGAGGCAGCATGGATTTGCCACCTCAGAGCCATGGATATGGGTCTTAATACCAATCATGAGTTTCACTGCTTCCTATAGCTATTGGCATGGTACTCATGTGTAAAGGTTTATTGCCACTTTTATATTCTTCTAGATGGGTATCCTTCCTTTCCATTATCTTTAATGTGTTTCTTTTCTGTTGGTTAGATTTTATACTTTGGTCTGTTATACAACATAGGTTATTGGCGTTTGCAAATAGTTGCCATATTTGTTATAGTTGTGTATTTATGTTTGGATGTATTATTTTGTGGTTGGATTTCTGAGTTTGCAAATATATTGGTGGTTTTGAGAAATCCATTCATATTCTCACTAGCAATGAGTTAGGTCCTGTGTATAACTAGGCCATGTGGATTAGTTTTTAGATTTCCCCTTTTTTTCTGCCTCACATAAATAATAAAACGACTGTTGCTCTTGTAAATACACCAAACGGGCATGATTTTCTCAGCGCAATATGTGCATATTTTATACTAATTAGGAAACGATAATCTGGGTTTAAACTAGCTCATGTTGGCTAGGCATTGTATTCCCAGCTGGTCAGTATATAATATAGGTTTATGCTTGTTCTCCGTTTATGTGAGACTAATATACCACCCTTTCTTGTATCCCTGTGCGCAACAGACTGTCACTTGCTTTGTTCATATTAGAGTCTACAAAATGACCGCCACATTCAGCATGCCGGTGTGCCGATGTTTACAGGCATTCTGGTTGCCAGGACAACATATGCGCCATTAAGCCAATCAGCAAGCAACGACTATGTTAAATCTAGGGTGCTGAGGCGTGCTTGGATTCACTTGCCGCTTCGGTGTGAGGAATTCGACGTGCTCCTCTACGGACGAAAAACAGTACAGGTGAGAGGTAGCCGCCGCTTGTAAAAGTATGGCCCTTTGGTATTTTTGTGGTAAATCTTGTTTGAAGGGATATTGACAGTAGTCACTATTGTGAAGTATTTTGTAAGGAAAGGTTGTGAGCATTTGTTGCTCTGGGTGAGTGTGTATATTTTAATGGCACACACTAGTGGTGTGCCATGTGAGCATATTCAGTTTGTGCAATAATTTTTTTCGTTGTTTCCACTTGGTATTAGTTTTCGTTTCTGTATTATTTTGTGACAGGTTGGCCTATTCTTGATTTACATCGGAGCACTTCTATCTCGATATTTATTAGAGATGACAAGCTTGAACACCTTATACATATGAGGTATGAAGTTTACATAATATGGATGAACTTGTTATATATATATATATATATATATATATATATATATATATATATATATATTTATTTATTTATTTTATGTTATGGATTAATTTATATTATGTTAGTAGGATTGGGATGCAGGTTAAACTAGGTATGGAATTAATATCAACCTTTATGGAATATTTGATTGTTGATGAATTTGCTAATTTATTATTTTTAGGGTGGTATGTAGTCAGTGTTTAAGGTTTTTTTATATGTTTTTGTTAAATGTATGTATATAAATTGTTTGTTTGTTGGAATGGTTAGTGTTTATGTAGGATTTGTCTTCTTTGTATCCAGATATGGACATATTTATAATTAGATATGTGGGGAAGATGTAAATTTTGCTCTCCCCATTATAGATGCATTCTGCACATATGTTTTTTTTTTTGCAGCTGTGTATTGAATGTTCATGTCTTCTGCCATTTTCTTTTCTTTTTTCTTCTCTTATTCTCTGCCTGTATATTATTGTTAAGTGATTATGTGTTAGTTGCGCTACACGGGTAGGGGGGTTTTATTCACTATTTTTAACATTGTTGTAAAGAGACTATATATTTTTTTCTACTATTTCATACATTTTAGATGGTATTGAGGATATTATTCTTATTGTATTGCAGCCCTGAAGAAGTCCTATGTTTAGGATGAAACGCGTTGGCTGTTGCTTATATGATCTATTCCTTGAGTGAAGTTGAATAAAATGAAGACAACAAAATGAACTAAAGTGACGCTACATGATGTCTGGACTTTTTTGATATATTAATACTATTGGTGCACTATCAAAATATTTGACATTTTGTAATCCCTTTGAGTCTGGCACCTTGGCAGCAGGTGCCATGATGAGTGCACATATGGAATGAGAATGATTTATATATACATATTCTGTTTGAAAAATTAGGATTCTATCTATAGGATCATAGGTGATAGGGGTAGGTGCAGTGTTCATAGCTGACCCGCTGCCACCAGTGTATCAGTTTCACATTCCAGGGAGAGGAAATTTGTAGAATTCTGGACCAAGAGAAACAAAGAAAAAGGTGCATGGTGTACCACAACATGAACATGAAAAGTCTGAATAGAAATTTTGATTCATTTTTACAATGATACATCAGTCTATAAGTTTGTGCCAACGGTAGGAGATTTAATATAAGAAATATAAAGGTGAGGAGTAGAACCTTGACTGGCTGAAGAAAGAGAATCATGTTTAGTGTTTGTCACAGTTTATTTTATAGTGGTATTTTACAACTTGTGTTTTACCATGAATGGCTTTATGTAGCCTACCACTACAATGAAATTCTTTATACTGCATTGTTTTTTAACATTATGTTGTAGTTGGGTTCTGCCCATTTAGTACACCCAGATTGTTTTGCCTTTTGGATTACATAGTTTGGGACTTTTTACAGTGGGTGAGACTTATTACTTGTGTCTCACCCAGGGAATTCTCATGGCAAACGGACTGCGGGTGCTTGCCAGCAGTTCCTGTCTTTTAAATAAAGGCTGTTGTGATACAGCTATAATAAGGGGCACTTGGTTGGTTACAGGTAGAAATGTGTGCACAGGTGTGTGCGGGCTGCACATGTGAGACTAGTATCTGTACCATTCATGGGTCATCTGGAATTGTCATATTCCTCTCTCTCAGCTCAGGATCAGAGTGCAGGCCTGTTGTCCACCCACTGGGCCAATTAATTACATGTCTTTCCAGCAGCACCAGTAGCAGGAACATAGGCCACCCCACACAAAAGGAGTAATTTAAAAAAGTGTTTTCCCTATCTCAGGAACAGGAAAGAAATGGAATGAAAATCTGCTTTTGTTAATTATTTGTCACACCGCAGCAGGGGTGGGCACAGCCAAGCCCCATGGAGCAGAAGGGGAAGTCTAGAAAACTTGAACTTGAAGAGGGGGCTCCTCTTTGAAGGTTTGGTAGGAAATGCCCTGGCAGCGATGTCAGCTAAGGGCAGAGCTTTGACCTAAAGAGCAGATGTTATCAGTGATTCCTGGATGTTGCTATCTTGAACTGTCCCAGGATGCTGTGCAGGAGTGTTGGATCAGTGGTGGAGAGGTGATATGGTACCCTAGGATTGGCCAGCTTCTAGAACATTTCACCCTCTTTAAAAAGACTTGCACAAGGGAGAGAAAGGGTTGTTGGTGTTTTGTGCTCTTCTCTGCTGGACCGTGGGACTGTGACAGTCATGGACAACTGGAAAGAGAAGCTGCCTGGTGCTAAAAATGACTCAAGACTCTGCTCTCAGCTCCCAGTGAGGCTGGCCCCTTATATTCCATGAAAAAGTGTTAGGGGGAAGATCTCCACTTCTTCACCCAGAAACAAAGACCAGGAGGCGAGCTGGAGCAGGGAGTCAGTGCAACCAGTTCCATGTAAGGTGCACTGCTTTATAGGCAAGGAGGCCTGCTGGAAGTGCCTCTGGTGGCTACTGCTCACAACCAGGAGTAAACCAAGCCAAGGATTGTCCATATTTGCCCAACGTGTCTCGAGTTATGGCCATTTTAAGGTTGGTGACATTAGACTCCTCTGGTGAAGCATGGAGCTCTGCTGATTTTTCTAAAATTACCCTCAGAGTATGTCAGGGCCCCAGGTTGGTACTATAGTGATTTTTTTTTCTGGGATAGTGCCTGCATCTGGCACCCTCCCCAGCCTCTTTATTGGCTCAGTGACCCCATCTCTTGAGCCATATACCCCGTAAAGGCAGCTAGGATCCAATTCCCAAACCTCTGAAGTGAAGGAGACAAGGGTGCCCCTGCCGTACCCCTATCCTCTTCCAGTGATGGTGTGCTCATCTACCTCCCATCCCCTCCCCATGTCCGTGTTTGGCGGAAGAGGGGTGGCCACCAGAGAGCAACACCCTACCCTCAATAAGCAGGCAAGGAGAACACAGCTGTCGCTCTCACTCTGGCAACAAGGAGTGCTGGCTGGGTGGGAAACTGGCTGGGGCACCCAGGAATGGGCTGTCACCCAACATCAGAAGCAATCAGGTGTTCAGTGAGCACAGACATCCTGATTAAAAGACAGAAAAAAGGAAATGAAAAGAAAAGCTTTGTCGCTTTCCCCAGTACAGATCGAGAGTTGCTACTAAAATATTCACTGCTTTTCGCATAATGCCCTGCGTAGTTCTACAGCGGAATTGTATGTGGCTTCAAAGTGTCTAAAGAATAGATATGGAGTACAGCACAATCTGTGGCCTGAAAGGAGCTTCCTTTAGGGGATGTTTTAATGACTGCATTTTATATGGTCTGAAAGTATATAAGAATCACAGAAACATGTTGCGTTAATTTAAAAACGTTTTATTAAAACAATAATGCTGACAGTGATTGTTGATCAAGGTCAATATGCTTTATTCACATAATAATGTTCTTTATCCATAGTTGTTATTGATAATTGCACTTGTGTAAAAAATGATAAGTTTAAAAAAAAAGTAATTTGTTGCTTTTGTAATATGGTAAACCGTTGATAAAGTCAATAGGCCTGTCTCATCTAAAGTGGTATCCCCATATACTGTGGTGTGTTGTCTGGTACAGGTGGGGGCACTAAAGTTTTGGGGTCATTACACTTGAGGGATCAAATGTGATTTCACTGTTATCTAAGGTATTTTCAATACGCTTTATGTATGTATTTTTAGTTGAGTGCATAGTATTTAGTAGAGTGTATAATAAATGCAATTTTCTTTTTCTAAAGAAAAAAGCTTTGACTGGACAATCATATATCGAGTGCTAATATTGTGTGCCTGTGAATTGTGATTACTAGCCCACATGATCTGATTTAAGTAGTCCTTGGTCTGCTCTGCTGCGTTACCCCGAGTGAGGCAATTGGGGTGCTTGGTTCTGGGTAAGGGAAAATTGCAGACCTATTATTTTCATAGGCCTACAATTCACCACAACTAATAACACAATTTCCTACATATTACATAATAATTTGCATTTTGACTTTTAATATCTAGTTTTCAATATGCATCTTTTATGTTAAATGAGGAAATACAACTACTACTGCTCCTACTAATAATAATACTACTACTACTAATAATAATAATAATATGTATTATTATTAGTATTAATATTATTATTATGAGTAGTAGTGGTAGTAGTAGTAACCCCTTAGCTACTGGGCCTTTTCCCCTCAGTGCTGAGCTTTTTTAGCTATTTGGGGTAGTTCGTGCTTAGGGCACCATAACTATTTTTCCACATAAGGTATTCACACCAAAATGCATTATTTTCTCCCAACATCTAAAGGTAACATCTAATTCTAAAGGTAACCAGGGTCTGTTGGATCCCTGGAGGGGACCACGAAACTAGCCAAAGAAAACAACATTTTGAGTTTTTTGTGAAAAATAGGGCTCCAGATTTTCTTTCCTAAAAATATCATCCACAAACGGTTTGCTGTACTAAAGTCCCCATCTTTCCAGCGTTTGCTTTCAGGAACATGCAGAGCTGATTCAAAAAACATAATTCTGTACCACAGTTTTTGTATTTTTCTAGGAGGTAGCCTATTTTTCTTATTTTTGTGCTTTCAACCTACTTCCAATTTAAGGTGGAACCACTGTGAAACCCATGGGTGATCAAGAAAAGCTATAGATTTCTGTAAGGTAGACACATTTCTGAATTTAGCAAAAGGTCATATGTGTGGATCCCTCAAGGTTTTCCCAAAGAAAATAACTGTAGAAATGAAGAAATATTGAAAATAGGTAGGAAAAATGAGGGGTTCTGACTGTATTCTCACCTATAAATGTTTGATCATGGTGGCTGATTTACAAACACGAGACACCATTAAGTATGCTAGAGTCTTCTGGTTGTGGGTATATATAGGCTTTGTAGGCAGTCCAAGAACCCAAGGTACCCAGAGCCAACAACTGAGCTGCACCGTACAAGGGTTTTTGATTGAGAACCAAGAATAGACCAATTCTTATTGCGAAATAGGCAAAGTGAAAAAGTGAGTTTCAAGGAAACTATGTATTTCTGAAATGAGCACAGGAGATGGAGTTTAGGAGTAGTTGTTATTTGCTGTTCTCTGAATTTGTGGGTACCTGTGCCAGTGTATGATTTAGAGGGTATCTTTTCAAAATCGTATCTTTGCTATACACTGCCTTACATTTGAAAGGCACAAGTGTAGCCTGCCACACAAGTGGGGTAGCATTTTTATCAGCACAAGTGGGGTAATGCAGAGGGGTTGAAATTTAGTTGATTCCTGTGGATTCCTGAACTTTCCATCACAGAAAATGCAAGGTAAATGTGTGATTCCAGGCAGAATTTGAGGTTTGTAGAGCATTGTGAGTAGAAAAGACTTGTGGGATCCACACAAGGCAGGCCACCCCAGACTCCCTTTAATTCTCTTGTTTTAAAAAAAAATCCGTAGTTTGTAGTTTTGCATTGGTGGCACCACATCACGGCCCCAAATACTGCACCTAACCCTATTGCTTATCTCTCAACATAGCAATTTAAGGACTGTTGTGTTCTTTTCTCTTGGGCTATCCACACAGGTGGGATACCGTTCTTATTAGTAGACATGAGAGAATTCAGGGTGGTAGGAAACCTGTGGCTCCATGCAGATTCTATGTCTTTCACTCACAGATATTGATGAAAATGTACGTTTGTTATAAAAGTTTGATGTTTGCAAGGGCTTTGGAGTAATATTATTTGTTGAGAGACAAGCAAGTCATCCACCATTGGACTTCCCTGGTTATCTAGTTTTAAAAAATGTGAAGGTTTGCCTATTTGCTGGCTGAGCTGGGGCCCAAAATCCACAGCTACACAGAATGAGAAAAAAGGAGTTCTTAGTAAAATGCATTTTATCGCAACAGACATTAATCTGGCACTCATTTTTTAAAGTTAATCCACCACTTACACTGGTTAACTTTTGCACCTCCAGAAATGATTGCTTCAAAGAACAAGCAGTTATCAAAGTATCTGAATAATGAAACCAAGACTTCTGAAGGTGAGCCATAAAGCCACATCAAGGCACCAACCACTTTATGGTGCATTCACACACCATTCACACACCACACACAGTACTTTTGTACTGTAGGCTACAAGTCTAACCCAACCGATCAGTTTTCTCACACCAACATACCACTGGCATGCAAGGGACCACCACTTTCACACGCCACAGAACAGAATCCGTTTGACTATATTTTTTGCCCTGTTAAGCAACTGCTGCCTTATTTCGGAACATTACCGAATGCATACCTAGTGAAACTTTATTAATTGCTCCCATGATAGACACATGAGGCTCAGGAAGACGTGTGTTACACGTGTCTTTATCGCACTCACGGTGTAAATCCAACTCCTTCCAATTTGTGGATACAAGCTGGGGGTGTCTTAGTATGCCCTCTGAGGCCTCATTTCTCAACCTGAGCAGCATTTCAACCACTGAAACTAAGGCAAACAAGCTAGGGAATACTGCCTAAGTTCCCTAAAGTAATAAGCTAAATAAATGTCCTGTTTGACTCATTCATAGATACTTCTGCTTTTGCTCTGAACGTGTGTAAACTCAATAAGTGAAATCTAGCATACTCAATAATATTGAAAAAGGGTACAGGACACAATAGCTTGAATGATGATTGTTTTCACCTCTAAAGAACCAAAAACAATCATCATGCAAGATATTGTGTACTGTACCTGTTTCAATAACATAGGTTCTGATATGAGTTACTAATTCATTTTGCACACTTCAAAACAAGCAGATATGTTAGTTAATAAGTGGCACAGGACATTTTTGTGACTTATTACACTTACTCTGGTTCTCTCGGGCAATCATGGTGGTCCTTGTGTAATATACATATGTTCCCTAGACAAATCTAGTCAAGCCTTTAACATTTTGCCACACAGGGTACTACATGACATATGTTCTGTCCACCATTATGTGCAGTGTGGGGACTGTAATGCACTTGTCACTCGGACAACAGGACATCTACTACATCCTGACAGCAGATAAAGGTGTTGAGTAGACCATAGGGAAGTCCATGATTTCCTCAAGTAGAGGAACTAAAATTCTGCGGCTACTTGCCTAGCAAAGTAGTCACCCAAGGAAGGTAGGTATCCACGCACAACCATTGAAAGGTTTACTTAACGGCAGCTACACCTAAGTCAATTTCCAAGAACTTCACTTTTGTGTGATACAACATAAAGCAAATAGCAAAAGGCTGGCTGGGATGGGCACTAGGGACAATAAACACAACTCTCTTGCCTCTTTCCCTGCTTACAGCAGACTTTACAATGACAACATAGTTAAGCCTTTTTAGGTGTTTCAGGAATGCAATCAGCAACATGTCACTCCTGCAGCCTTGTCACATCCTCCAGGACATATGAAGTGGAAGCTGCTGCTTTTGAAGCAGTAAGACTTTCAATGACCTACAACTGAAAGTCAAGGAAAGACATAAGTCTTTCTGCAGTTGTCTGATGATAATCAACATACGCATTGCATGTTGCCATTTGGATTAGGTGGGCAAACCGTTTCTTGTACCAAGTGCAAGTTTTACGACTTGCAATGTATGGCTAAAGAACCTGGTCATTCTTATCCACTCCGCCAATGTACATGTTGTAATCAAGTGTACAGGTGAGCTTATGAACTTTGGCCATCTGACCCCAAGCTGTGATGGGAGAAGTGCTCTCAACACGAACTATAGTGAGCACAACTCATCACTCCTATCCAAGAACATGACTATGAGTAGTTTGTTGGAAAGTAATGCAGTACTCTGGGATTTCTGGAGCTTCTTGCAAACAAGCTCCTGCAGAAATCCTTTGGAAAGACAATGAACTGTACCACAGGCCACAGTGCCAGCTTTGAACAGCTCACTGAACAGATCTACTCCCATCTAGAAATGTTCTACATAAAGGATATAACTTTGTGAAGGAGTGGCTGGACAAGCTCCGATACAATATTTTCTGTGACCCCTACCATGGGAGGCAACCTACAGGGTTTAGAGTGGAGTCCTTCCCTGTATACACTACACAGTATACAGTGGAGTCCTTTCCTGTATACACTCTCAGTAGCCAGTAGAACTCTTACACAGCATGTACAGATTGATATCACAGCAAGGTGTTTGCTTGAAATGTACAGCCTGCACAGCAGCTGCCCATTATACAAGATCAAGGACTCATTGATGGCTACATTAATTACAGGAATATAAATCTCTGGAAACCTGGAAGACAAATGTTCAACAACAGGCTGGATCTTGAACATCTGGTCATGGTCTGGATAGTCCTGGGGCAATGCTGCAGAATTGTCATCAAAATGCAGCATGCACTGCAAAAGCAAAAAATGATCTCTGCTCATGTATGGTGCAAAGATAGGGCTTACCCAAACTGTGTGAGCAGGCCAGTAGGACTGCAAGGTTGGTTTCGGAACTGACCCCATTTTGAGTGTAAGGCCCAAAAATATCTTCAACTTCTCAAGTGAAGTGGAAGTCCACTGGTGTGCCCTAGAACAGGGCCCTAGAGTGCCACCATGCTCCCTCAGAAATTGTTCAGCATGAAAAAGTCAACATCTAAAAAGAGATGGGCACAGTCAACTGGCAAAAAGTTGGCCATATCGACTTTACATCCAGCATTGCCAGTGAAAGGCGGAATTAAGGGCTGAACTAAATTATGGGGCTGCCGAGAGTGCACTCCTTCTGTACTTGCGACCACACATGCCTGCTCTCTGGGTTGGTCTAACCTGCTACAGTTGCCCAGTTGCACAAACTGTTCTTGTGAAGGAACAACACAACTGTCAACATCGTGTTCCTCAAAATCACTGGAAGAGTCGTCGGATGGGACTATGCCAGATGAACAATCACTCCCATATTCTGCTCCATTTACCTCTCCCACAGATGCGCTCTCAGTATTTGCTGTCTCAGTTTGGGATCCTGCCTCAGCGCTGTCCTCCACAACCCAAATCAGAGCTTGGGCAGCAGTCATCCACAGCGACACATTTCTTCTACTGGCTAAAACCGTCCTTCTAAAACATTATCCTATGTAGAAGGTGGGTTGGTTGTTCTAAAACAATAAAGAAAGACGAAGTCACCTCACTCAAAGATACTTAAAAGAAAAAAAAAGACACAGTATTACTTCACCTTGCCACATACCCATCATAACAGCCATTAACGCTGGTGGTCCTCACTGCTCCATCTATCTATCTATCTATCTATCTATCTATCTATCTATCTATCTATCTATCTATCTATCTATCTATCTATCTATCTATCTATCTATCTATCCCGGTGTATCATTAATGTTAAAGAAAGTTATAAACTCAGATTTAGCTGTATTTAGTGCCAACCCTGAAAATGTACCTATTAACTTTAGGGCAATTTCCTCAACCTTTGACATCCCTTTAGTGACATACTTTGTGAAAAGTGCTACATTATCCAGGTAAGCAGCAATCTTAATTTCAAAAAAGTTAAGTTGCATCTTAATAACTTGTTTTGTGACTCTAATCTTTAATAGAACAGGCTCTAGATATAGGGAAAATGATTTTTTTATTTTGTTTAAAAAAATCAGATTCCAAAATTTTTTTTTCACTTAAAAGGATATTATGTTATGTTATAGCGCAATTATAGAGCTCTCGTACAGGAAAAAATGTTTTATGGCATTAAGCAACAAGAGGGGAAGGATTCAAGGCTCAGCCCTACGCTTGCCTAAAGAGCCAGGTTTTTAGCAGAGTCCTAAAGCTCGCATAAGAGGATGAAGCTCTCACAGTTGGGGGAAAGAAGTTTCAAATGTATGCACTATCTCTTATTTTTTCCTGTGGAATTTGGGAACCTCTAATAAATTGAGGTAGGCTGATCCGAGGTTGCGTTTGGGATTGTAATTCAGAATTCTGGAAGTTACAAAGTTTGGGTAACTATCATCGTGGAGGATTTCAAGTATTGATGGCCCCGAAGGTCGTGCGTGGAAGCCGACCGAAGCCCGGAACACAGGATCGGAGTTCCTCTCACCTCCTGGCTTTGACCCCAGGGGGTGCTTCCAGGAGTGGCAGTAGTGGCAGCGCTGGGAGGCAAGCTACAGTACGAGCCCAGGGGGCCATGGAAGACAAATATACAGCCCAGGACCAAAACTGTACATTGGGAAGTGATGTCAGCCTGGCTGTTGCACATGGTACGCATGGTGGGGGGGTGATAATTCCCTCAATGTTTAAAGCCCCTCATTTTGTGGAAGCTTCAGTGGGCAATGTGCTTATAAAATCTTGTAACCCCGACCCCCTCCAGGATCGCTGTGACTGAGGTGGCTGATGACAGTAGCGATTTAGTGACTCCGGTATTTCAAAATAAAGTGCTGCATCAGATTGATCCTATCAGTGATGATAATGGACCCCTGGACATAAGTAATTCTGCTGGGGTTTGTCTATGGCATTGTTATGTGTCTCTGTGCCTAGTACCAATGTTAATGACCAGCAAGTACTGCCTGAGGGAAAGAAATACCAACCGTTACAAGGCTTTTCCCTTATAGATAATGTGAAGCATGCCCAAAATTCTCAGATTGAGTATAATGACTTGACTGTGGCAAGACTTTAAACTGCTGATGCGGATTCGTTAACTTCAGCTTAAAGGCTACCCGTAACCCCCGGCAGGGAAAATAGGACCATCATGTAGTAGGTGAGGCTGGAGAGAATTTTTACTCTCTCTCGGATAAATCCAGGGGCTCGGATGATGCTGACAGCAGTTCTTCTACGAACACAGAAACAGGGAATAGCTCTACCGTCCCCCTCCATGTTAAGGCGGACTGCAATTAAGTGTCATGAAAAGCGAGGTCATGGCCTCGGTTCGGAGACGACAGAAAAAAAGGCAAGAAAGAAAAAGGCGCGGAGGTGAGAGCAATGTCATGGGATTATTCAGGAACACAGCAAATTCCACATAGGCTGGATGATCTTTTAGTGAACCCAGCTGGACATGAGAACGATGCTACAAAGTCAGAGGTGACTCCCCCCTCACTGGGCCTTATTTATCAGACTATCATGGCACAACAAAAACAGACGCAGGGGGACAGTAAAAAAGCCAGAGTGGCCACAAAGCAACTACAAGTAGCAGTCAGCAAGATTGCAAAGTCTTGTTCAGAAATTGGGGAACGGATTGCTACAATTGAGACTCAGGCTGACGTTCTGGAAACAGATCTGGCGGCGGCGGCGCAACAAGCCACTATGCATGATACTCAGCTCTCTGACATTCAATGGAAAATCAAGGACTTTGAAAACCGGCAATGTCGGTAATAATCTACGTATATTGGGGATACAAGAAGGAATAGAAGGGCAAGATGCAAGGGCCTATATAATCAGGCTGTTCAAGGCACCTTTTCCGGAACAGTCTGGGTGGGACTGGGAGAAGGAGATTCAAAGAGCCCATCGGTTCCCATTGTATTTGAAGAAACAGCCGTTCAGAGGAGGAGCTGGGGCGAGCCTGCAACAGCCTAGAGCCTTTATTTTTTATTTTGGTAACTACCTGCTACGTCAGATAGTTTTTGAAAAGGCCTGTCCTCAGCTGTGAGGGTTGCACCTTTTTTTTCTCGCCCCGATTTTGGTCATGCTACAGTAGAGAGATGTTGGCGCTTGAGACAACTGATTAGTCCCTTTCAGGAGAGGGGAGCCCAAGCATTTTTACTTACCGACTTAAGGCAATATTTAAAGCCACTGTTCGGGTGTTTTCGTCAGAGAACAAAGCTAAAGAATATTTGCAATCTTTGACTTAATGGAATGTTGAGAAATTTCATAGGGGAAGGAAAAGGAGGGGAATGGGATGGAGGTGGGAGAGGAGGATGAGGGGGACGGATGGGGAAAGGAAGGGGCGGGGGAGAGAAAACATGTAAATATAAATATAAAAAGAATAAAAAGGAAACGTATGTAAAATGGGGATGCAGAAGAAGTAGGGAGGGAAAGAAGGGGAAAGATGTGGGGTAAGAATTGAAAAAAGGAGAAATGTCATTGGTGGTAACAGTTTGGTGTTTATTGGTTTGGAAGGGATTTATTTCAGTGTTTTTTGGGGGGGGTTTAATTTAGTAGTTAGTACCTTTTTTTTCTTCTTTAGAGTTGGTTCTTGGAGCTCTCGAGGGTAGGGTAGGGTGCATTGTCCATCTTACAGACCTTCAGTCTGGTTGCCTCATCTGGTAGGGTATGGGGGGAGGGTCATGGCTTGGGGGGGGTTGTGGGTGGTCATGGGGCAGTATGTATGCAATGAAGATGCACAAAATGATGTATAAGAAAGTATTGAAGTTTCCTTTTAAATGTACTGCTTGCATATAACACTAGGAAGAGGGTGATTCAGGGCTTTATTCCTGCTATTAAGGATAGTCAAGGGCAGACTGTACTGGGGGAGCTGGCGAAACTGGAGGTCTTTAAAGATTATTACTCAGCGTTGTATCAGCAGGAAAATCAACCCTGTTGTGATCTAGGAGAAAAGATTAGTCAGTATTTTAATGAAATTCCAGGCCCTAGATTATCGATAGATGAGAGCCGCCAATTGGCCACCCCTATTTTGATGGATGAGATTATAGCAGTTTTAGCCTCTCTGCCTAATGGGAAAGCTACTGGGCCGGACATGATTCCATTGTAATTTTTTAAGACCTTTTTTGAGAAATTAAAAGATGACATCCTAGCACTATTTGTGTCAGTTCAAGATGGAGGGCAAACGCCGGGATCATGGTTAGATGCTAATATTGTGGTATTTTTAAAGAAAGAGTAGGACCCACTACTACCAGGCTCTTATCGCCCTATTTCGTTAATAAACACGGACGTTAAACTGTATGCGAAAATTCTCGCAACCAGATAAAGTAGAGTAATTGGTGAGCTTGTTTCCCCATGGCAGCATGGGTTTATTCCTGGGCGTGGGACTGCTGACCATGTTAGGCGGGTTATTGCCATGTTGGATGCATCCCAAGTTTTGGTGGCCTCCATGTCACTAATCCTGTTAGATGCTGGAAAAGCCTTTGACAGGGTGAGATGGGAGTATCTTTGGGCAGTGCTTCTTAAAGCCAATATTGCTCTTGGCTTCATTAGGGCTATACAGGCTTTATATCAGAAACTTACGGCAATGATTCACTCATCTGGGCTAGCATCTGACACTATCTTTATTACAAGGGGTACTAGACAGGGCTGTCCCTGCTCGCCTCTACTTTTTGCCCTTTACATTGATCCTTTAATTAGGAGGCTTTTTCATAGCAATTTGATTTCGCCCATGGCAACGGCTGAGGGTACGCTTAAAATCCTGGCTTACGCTGACAATATAGCGGTTACCACACCCGATCCCGGGCTGGGTATTATAGAGATAGAGAAACTAACGGCGGAATTTGGTGTGGTATCGGGCTATTTATTAAACAGGGCTAAGAGTCAAATTTTGGGTAATGAGTGGATCTCCATGGTTGATAATAGAAGGGTTGAGCAAGCGACCTACTTAGGAATTAGATTAACTGCTAACCTGGAGCAGATTATTGATAAAACTTTCGCCCCTGTACTTGCTAAATCTAGGAAAGAGTTGTGTCACATGAATAATCTACATTTAACGATTATTGGGCACTGTAACATCATTAAAATGCTATTTTTACCTAGGGTTTTGTATCTTTTCCGTACCATCCCACTGGAAATTAGTAAGGATTGCTTTAAACATATGGTGAATTTAGCTAACAGTTTTATATGGTCTTTCTCTAAAACACTGCGGGCATATAAGTACTTAGTGCTTCCAGGAGAGAAAGGTGTGCGGTCTGCTCCTAACTTTTTATTTTATTATTGGGCAACTGTTTTGCAATTTATTGAACCTCTAATTACTCAAGATCTGGACAATGGAGGCGCCGGGGAGATGTGCCCATCTATTTATAATATGATCTGGGGAAATCATGCTAATGCAGCTTTTATGTGAAATGTTGAGCCTAGCTATTTAAAAAAGTTAAGTTTAAGACTATCAGGCGGCCTTTAAGGTGTGGGCCAGCATTAAAACCCATATGGGAATAGAATTAATACATTTTACACCCCGATTATGAATTCATTTATACTTCCTGATATTTTTAAGGCCAAACAGTGTGCCAAATGGGCACAACAGGGTGTATGGTATATTGGTGATTTTTATGCAGGTGCCCATCTTAAATCTTTTGAGGAGCTGAGGAAAGAATTTAAACTTGATAGTAAAGATTTTTTGAAATACCTACAAATAAGGCATTTTCTGCTGAAAACGTCCACTTCTGTACTTGGTTCATTGAGGGACAGAATCCCTATTTTTGAGGTATTATATAAACATATAAAGTGGCAGGTACGGCCTTCATATCCTTTTTTTTATTTATTGCTAGACGACTTGGGTAATCACACTGAGAGGTGGGCCCGGACTATTGGGGCATCTGAGGCTACTTTTTTGGACTCTTTAGATATCGGTCAGCGCTTTATTCTTGCGGCTGGCCCCGAAGCACAGCATTATAAAACAGTATTTCATTTATACTACATGCCGGCCAAGTTAACTAAATTGGGTAGTTCGAGGGAGCTGGTATGCCCCCTTTGCAAGAGCGAGATGGGTGACCTGGTACATTTGTTTTTTAGCTGTTGTAGATTGCATGAATTCTTTAAGGATGTGGCTAACTTTGTCTCTAGGCTTAGTCATCAGGAGGTGGTGATTATGCCCCAACTTGTATTACTCGGAGTTGACGGAGCGGAGTACCCGGATCAGCTACGGAGGTTTCTCTTTTTAGCTATGTCAGTGGTTCGCTGCTGCATTATGTCGGACTGGCTAGAGCTGATACCTCCATAGTTTAACCGATGGTTGTCCCGGATATGCTCAATGTTTTACCTTGGGATGAGCTTTTATGCGTTTAAGGGTTCTACAAATTGCACTTTACTGGTATTTGATCAGCTGTTTTTTATATAATGTAAGGATGGTTTTTAATGAATCTAATTATTAATTGCTGTTTATTATATATGGATGAGATAATGTATTTGTATGTATCTGTATTTATATGCCCTCTTTTCTCGCTTTGTGCATAAAAAAATAAATAAGAAGAAGAAAAACTAAATGAGGCACCCAGTTCTGAACAGCGTTCTCTGAGCAACTGAAAGCCAGTGCAGTTTTGCCATCAGAGGTGTGATTTGACAGTGTTGAGGCTTGCACCAGACCAACCTGGCTGCTTGATTTTAGACCCTCTAAAGCAAAGGTCTTCAAAGTGTGGGGCATGCCCCCCAGGGGGGGCGCAGCATCAACTCAGGGGGGGCGCCCACTCCACCCTGTCATTTCACCTTTCAATGATGCTGCACGTTTTGCCGGCATAAATCTGCAACATACTTCCACTTTGCTGCTGCCTTTTGCCTCGTGGTTGCTGAGTTTCACATTGGGTTGCTACCCTTTGCCATGCTGCTGAAGCCTTCCCCTCCGAGGTTATCCTAGTTTGTAACCTCAAGGCTACTGACTTTCACTGCAAGGATTTGAAACGGGCTCCAGTACTGAAGATTCCATTCAGTGGCAGGCAAGTGTGAAGAGCGTTTTTTTTTTCCTTCTTTTTTTTTTAGTCTTTGTCCTTTCCTTTTGGTCTCACTACTAGTGGGAATGTTAAATGTTTCAACAAGGAGAGGTTAGTGCCACAGTGGCTGACTCTCTTTCTGAAGAAACAAGGTCAAATCCCGGCATGTGATCAACGTTCTGTGATCCTTGGGCAAAACACATGATTTACTGGTGACTTAGGGACAGAGATGTTTAAAGTTGTGGGCAAAGAGGGATGTGACCCTGGGCCCCAGCCTTTGAGGGGGCCCCCTGATAGAGTCAGCTCTGTTCTGGAGTGTGTCTCCTCCTGATAACCTTGTATGATTCTTAAACAGATCATATAGCATTTTCCTTTAATTTATGTTTAATGCAGGTGATGTGCGAGAGTCTATTACAAACATTTTGCAGACAAATGTGTTTATGTCTCATGCAATATACATAAAAAGGCTTCTATTAGATCAAAACAGGACCTCACATGAGAAACGGGACAGTGTCACAGAGATTACAGGGCCCCCAAAATCCTTAAGAGGGAGAATGAATTTGACCATGATTAACATCACTGCCTGATATAACAAATGTTATGAAATATGCCATCTGTCATCACTTCTTCCGTAGAGCAGATATAAATGCTTTACTGTGTAGATGTTTGTTAATCTTTGGAAGGCAATCTTCTTTATAAGCCAATTATGTTTACAATGGAATGACTCCATGTTAGAGAAGAAGGGTACATATCTGATTGAATCACTTCTATCATGTATGTGTCTGATGTAGGGGTCCCCCAGGCCTTCCTTGCAAATTGTGGATAGCCTCCTACTGGTGACGTCTGGCCATACTTCACATAATCACAGATGTTTCACTTCTGTCAGAAAGCATGCTATGTGGAGTTCTATTCCTGGTATCTTGTCTGGGGTGAGGTAGTGGTATGATGACTAGAGCTGCCAACTTTGGAGCTCAGGAACCAGGCTCAGTTCTCACTGTCAGCTGAACAGCATGTGATTCTGAGCAAACCACTTAACCTCCCTGTGCTTACAAAAAGAAAATGTGTCTTTGTGTAATGTAAAAAGTGCTCCTGTAAAGTGCTCCAATACCTTTGGGTCGTGTTTGCGCTATATTAAAATGCAAAAAAGATATTAAAAAAATTATGAGCATTCAGGTTTCTTTGCTGTTGTCTCTATGAAACCAACAAATTACATACTGGTTTATTAAAACCCTGCTGCAAGTCTTGCCCTTCTGCCCACCATCCACTGATGTTTCTTTTGTTCAATACTCTTACTGATCCAGTTGCCTAATTAGAATTAATGAGTCTGCAACTATCTGTAACAAGTCTGTCTGCCAGATATAGTTACTGTTTTTATTAATCCATACCAAATTTTGTGTTTTAAGTTAAAAAGATAGCAGGATTGTAATTTTTTTTTGCAAACATTTTCTTGGAGACTTTTCATTTGGCACTGCAAAGACTTCAGTTTATTAAGCACTCTTACATTACTTAATATTATTTTCCATATACGACCTGGACTCTGGAATGTCTGTTGTTGATGAAGGGTACCAGCTTCCAGCATTTTTTGTTGGGGGGGCCTTGACATCTAAAAAAGTTTACATGGGGGCTCAGCCTAAAAAAGTTTGAAGAGCTCTGCTTTGAAGTCTCAGAGTCAGACATTGAGAGAGTCCGAGGTAGAGAGGGTTAGAAAAATTGAGCCAGGAATTCACATGTTGTGAGCCACTCATCTGAAGACCAGGTGGTTCAGATGGGGAGACAATAATTCCCCAATCCATATGAGAACTGGCAGGGCAGCAATGAAGGACACACTGCAACCCCAGGAGTTTCCAAGGGGAAGGAGGGTTGGGATGAGAAAAAAAGAAAAACATACCACAACTTCTGCATATTTGGATTTCTCTACTCTGGGCACTGCTGAGCTCACGGATATCTGGATTCCGGTTCTGGATTCAGGATACTGGCAATCATGATTATTCAGATATTAGCGTATGGACTCGGATTTCCCTGTAGTGAAACCACACATTAAAACAGGAAAAACAAAACAGATCTTAACTAACGTCGAATCAACATACCAATAATTCACACTAGAAACATTCCCCAGTGTGTTTCAAGAATTATCCAGGAATTATCATGATCTGAAATTATCATGTACAAGTCTCAAGAGTTCAAGGTGCACATGCAAATATGCAATAGCAATCACACTATAGTTCTCAATTGTCCCAAAATTCCTTAGAACACCAACATCAGATTCTGATAGAGAAAACATGGATTGAAAGCAAACTAGATGCACAAGATCCAGGAAGGTGCAGCTATTACAAGAAATATGACTTTCCTCTAAAGATCTTTTCAGTCAACAGATTGATCTGAATATTATTGCTGGCTTTAGATACGTTTGATTAATCAGGGCTGATCAAGATTCCAAATTAAACAGAAAAACTCCTGTTACCTTATTTGGGATAACTTGTGTCTTTTTGCCAGCACAAGAAAGCGCGATGTAGGAGATGAATTGCATGCTGCCCACCTTTTACAGGTGCTGTGGTAATTGTGGAGAGGATCTGAAATAATAGGTCGGAACTCAGGAAGCGCATCGCTGCAAGAAGCCTGTCGTTGTGGAAGTATAGATACTGCTGCAAAGACAGGGCTGATACTGCAAAGGGGAGGCTGCTAAAGACTGGAGTCAGGTAGTAGAAGTAGTATTTACTTTATTTCAGTAAAACAAGCATAAAAGTATACATAAATATATTAATAAATTTTAGTATTTTCAATCTCCTAGTGCATTCAGATCTTTAAAAAAATAGATAAAAATATGTATTATTTACACATGTAAAAGAATTAAAGCACATATGCATTGTGTAAGTGCAAGGTACAAATTTAACTTGAAGTACATGTATGGCATATGGGAAATAGGTCTAAATTGGACATGGAATAATCAAATGTAAGTTCAAAAGTATCTGTCCGATAGCTAGACAGCCTGGGTGCTTTGTCAGTCTAATAATTTTGATTAGGACATGGCTCTTTGTCTTATGTGCCATGCTTGCTCCAGATATTTGGTTACAGCACCGACCATCACCACCTTTGAGTCATATTTAGGGATTCTCAGGGCCTCCCAGTAGTGCCTGGCACCCAAGAGCTTACAAACAGAGATTATCCATCTCATCTCCGGCAAGGGTGTGAATATTGCATGCAAAAAAAGAAAAAGTGCTCTTTAGTTTCCTTTAGATAAGGACAAAAATGACAAGACACAGAGGAGGTACGCTTCTCCCATTTTGCCGTTAAATGTCTTAGTGGTAAGGAACCATACCTAAGCTGTAGGTACAGGCGCTTGGTACAGGGGGGGTGGATTTCATCCAGGAAATTTTCGTAGGATGGGGAGCATTTAACATTTAAAAATTACCCAGCCAGGTTCTCATGACCATTGTTTAACCATGTCTGTTCTAAAGCATAGTTCCAATAAGCTCTTTTTAATATAAGGGATATGTCCTTGGCAACCACTGTTGGCCACTTTCAATCATTTTCAGTTTCTCACGCTAGGACATAATCTACTTCAGCCGAGGCATAATTACCAGTGAGTCACTAGAAATTAAGTCAATCATGAAGCCCCTATATGGTGTTAGTTCCCTGCATTTCCACAGCCTCACCCAGTGCAACAAGGGTTTTAAAGCCACCACCAAATTTATAGGGTTTAGTGCTAAGTCCATCCTTAGTGGCACCAGTGGCGTGCCCTTAGGTAATTTGAGCATGTTCTCAGCCGTTAGAAGGACTGTAGAATTCGTGAAACCGCAAATCTCTGCGCCAGAAGTGGCTGCCGTGAGAGCAGTGGCTTTGCATATCTGGAGAACAGGGGACACTGCACCCCCCCCCCCCCCCATTTCCTTCTGTTTCCTGCTGAAAGCATTTTGGATGAGAAGATTTTTGCTCTTCACCAAGTGATGGCCCCAAGACATTGAATCAGACAGTCAGACCCATAAATAGTCAAAGTGTTTGACTTATTCAATTGTGGAGCCATTGATTAACATTCTCCCTCTAAATGTCTTGTGGGTGTTCATCCCCTTAATTTAGTTTTTGTTAGGTTAATTTCCAGAACCCTTGCCTTACAAAAAGCCACTAAGAAGTCCATTTCTGCCTGAAGGCCCTTTGGAGTTCTAGAGATTAGCAGGGCATCATCAGCAAACATTAATATAGGAAACGGGGTTCCAGCAAACTTAGGGGCATCATGCGTCCATTGTGAAAGCCATTTAACTGCCCCATTAATGTAGAGACTGAAAAGTGTCGGGCCAGTACGCAGCCTTGCTTCACCCCTCGATGAGTTGGAATCTGGTCTGTTAAATCCCCCATGTGTTCCATCTCACTTTGGCATAGGTGTTTATGTGGAGTGCTCTCAAGATACGTATTAGCTCAAATGGCACCCCATATCCTTAAAGAAATTCTGACAAGTTATCCCTAGTTACCAGGTCGAAGGCTGCCCTAAGATCTATAAAGGCCACATACAGGTGGTCCCTCTTTAGGGTGACATACTTCCAGCATAACATCTTGAAACGATAGACCTGATCAGCAGTGCTGATTTTGCTCCTAAACCCTGCCTGGGCATCCTCAAGGATATGATTGTCCATTACCCATGCTTGTAGTTTAGACAGAACTTGTTTGCAAAAGATTGTTCGAGAATTGTCAAACAGGCTTAGGGTCTGTAGTTAGAGGGAACGTCCCTACTTCTTTTTTTTAATATGGGTACAATAACAGTTCCTAGCCAGGTCAGTGAAATGGCCATGCCCTTCATTATAGCGTTGCTCTGTGCATTCAGGCAGGGGATCCAGACATCTGGGTGTGTGAGGAAAAGATTGCCAGGAATACCATCCGGGCCAGGGGCCTTCTCCTTCTTCATTTGCATCAGGGCTACCCTGGGTTCAGCCTGGGAGAAATATGGGTACTCGGTCTCTATGTTAGCTGCCATCTCAGGAGGGTTGGAAAAAGCCTCCAGGCCTACCAAGCGATCCCAGTCAATTATTTCCTCCCTAATGCTTCATCGTGTTGCCATTAGCAATTATTAAGCCACTCTCCATTATCAGGTCTTCTAGTTGACCTGCTACGGCACTTAATTTCCCTGTTGTTTGTGCAGCTACCCCAGAACCAATCAGAAAACCTTGGAGATCCTGAAAATAGACTATCTCCCTCTACCCTTTTCCAAGTCTCGTGTTACAATCATCTGCGATCAGTTTTAAGGTGCCTCCTTTTAGGCGCCAAAGACTGGAGTCAGGTAAGCATTGCTTCCAAGTTAAATGAGGCTGAGCAGGATTTGATCTGAAATGTATGCTTTTAGAGCCAGCCCGAAAACAGGTACAAGGAAACACATGGGAAAATAGAGGAATTCCTGAGTCATTATTGTAATAGCACATTTCTGAACTGTATTTTTTTATTAGGACGAGCTATTAAAGAAGTCAGTTAACAGTTGACATGTGCATCCTGGATTACCTTGGTGAGCTCAGGGTTCAGAAGTTATCTTAACAACAAGCATTGGTCTAGAACTGCTTTAAACAGTGCCATTATGTTAATAACTGAGCTACCAAGTTACACAAGGTTTCAAAGCCATAACATGATTCGAACTGGTATTGTGATGAAAAGAAAATAACAATATCTCTGATATCATTCATAAAGAGGGGGAATACATCATGAGTAAGGCTTGACTAGCCCTGCTCACCGCTGGAACCATGACATCACAAAAGCAATTATGATCTGAATTTTCTAGAGCTGAAAAAAAGAAGAAGAGGTCACTGCACTCATCTGGGAATGTGACAGATAATATTAATCTCTGGCAGGGAAGCTCGAATGGCACCGACATGATCTTCCACCCTGAACCTTCTAATCATCCATATAAATCAAGTTCTTTGCGTACTGAACTTTTTTGCCCCGTGGATCGGGAGCATGTAAGTTAGCTTACTGTGGACTACAGGTGAAGAATCATCACACGGCTATGTGCAGCCATCAGAAAAGACACCTGCAATCACCCACTGCACTTGCAAGAGAAATGGAAGGCATACTGCCAACAGGCCTTTTCGCACACAAATTGAAGGCAAAATCTACTACTGATAAAAGAGGTATCGAGCAATGCTAGAAGCCCTAATGCCCACGTCAATTCCCTAAGTGTGGCACTCAAGAGGCAAGGTGTTATCACCTGGTCTGGGAGTGCCCTAAAACTGCTGCATATTGGGGGGAGATGGTACAGTGATACTCAGAATATATGTCATAAACTGTACCACTGACCCTACCATTGCATCTACTAGTTAATGCTGTCTTAAAAACATAGGGGATCATCTAAAAGCCCCTTGCACCACCACAGCATCACTTTTTGTGATGCTCCAGTGGTGCTCTTCCCTGCTCCATATTTACAAGATGGCGTTAAACCACTTTTCGTGGATTAACACAGCCATGTAAATTCGGGCCACCTCTAAGCAGTTTCTGCACCAAAGGGTGTGCAATGGTTGTTGCTGTGGGCATATCCATGCAACACCCATTGCTTTTTGACACTGCCCCAGATTTACAAAGAAACGTAAACCTGAGGCAGCGGCAAAAACTAACATCTCCCCAAGGGAGGTGCGAGAGTGACGAAGGAGGAGAAATACTTTTATTTTGCCTTGTATTTGCTCTTTCTATGTGTGATGCATTCTATCATTAATGATTGTTTTTGTGCAGGAAAGAGTCCCTACCTGCACATAAACAATCACCCCGCAATGCAGGCATCCTTGCACCATGGTGCAAGGGTTGCTCCGTTGGCGCTAGGCAGATGATTTAGGGCCAGATGTAGCAAACTTTTGCGAGTCGCAAATGGCCCGATTCGCAATTTGCGACCCTGCAAAACAGGAAATGGGATGCAAAAATCCCATTTCCGACTCGCAAAATGCGACGCAAGCCATTACCGACTCGCAAAATTTGCGACCCCATTTTGCGACCCGCAAATAGCAAGTCGCAATTTGCGAGTCGCAAACCATATGCAATAGCAACTCGCAAATTGCGACTAGTCGCAAAAAAACCATTTTGCACTTCCAATTTACCACTAACTCAGAGCAGGTGGTAACCATTACCAAAGTATAAAAGGAGACCCAGAAGGCATCTGGGTTACTCAAGATAGCAGTGAGGAGGAGAGCCCACGCCGCCCAGCAGAGGAGGAGGAGGAGCCAGAGACAGAGACAGCCGTAGCTGGTCAAACTGAGGAGGAAATATATGATAAATATAGACTTAGCAGCGCAGCTATACTAGGTTTAATAGAATTACTCAAACCACAGCTACAACGCCAGACTGTGCGCGGCTGCGCCATCTCTACGCATGTGCAAGTGCTATGCTCACTGCACCTCTTGGCCTCGGGTAGCTATCAGCGGGTCATTGCTGTGGCAGGTGGGGTATCCCAAAGTTCACTCTCACAGTTCTTTAGGGCATTCCTAGACGCCTTACTCACACACATGTCCTGATACATATACCTACCCAGGAATGAGGCAGAAATCAACAGCACCAAGTTGGAATTTTACAGGATTGCCAACTTCCCCCATGTCATAGGGTGTGTAGAAGGGAAACATATACAAATATGCCCTTCTGCAAACCTGGAATATCTGTTCCGCAATAGGAAGTGTACACACTCACTCAATATTCAGGTGGTATGTGACGCCCATTATGTCATCACTGAAATGGTTACTAAATTTCCAGGCAGTACTCATGACTCCTACATTTTTAGGCACAGTGGGATACACCAACGCCTGGAACGTGGGGAGTTTGGAGACGGATACCTCCTAGGTAGTGCTGATAACACCTTGCAGACATACACACAGGTCAATGTGCAAACCACCCATGCCTTGCTAACATTGTACTTTTTGTGCCAAACAGGTGACAGTGCATATGCACTACGACCATGGATACTAACTCCGTACCTAACACCCAGCAATGATTCAGAGAGGCGATACAACAGTGCACATAAGAGGACCAGGAACATAATCAAACATACCTTTGGACTGCTGAAAGCAAGGTTCAGATGCCTCCACCGAAGTGGAGGTGCCCTCCAGTATACCCCAATAACAGCTTTCAAAATAGTTGTTGCATGTGCTATACTGCACAACATTGCCACCAGATGTGGGCTACCTCTCACCCCTGAAGACCCAGATTCTGAGGATGAAGAGCAAGAGCTACCACATCGCCATCATGGGGATAGGAGCATCGCAAATGAAGGCAGACTGAGACGGGAACATATTGCAAACCAATACTTTGGAAGGTACGTGCTCACTTTTACCATACTCACCAATGTAACACACAATGAGTCCATGTGTTAAGTGGAAAGAACAAGTGATTTAATAAGTGCAAACAAAAAAACTATGTACAATAGGAACAGTTCAGGGGCTTCAATAGTCTACCTGGCATGGGACACATTGACGTCATGTGCCCCAACCCCAGGACTGTGTTGAGCTCATACCCTATGGCGGGCTCGGCCAGCATGGCTGGTACTAGGGGGGTCAGCAGTGCCCTGCCTTGTGCTTCCACTGCGAAGCACCCTGGTATCACCGGCAGAGACACTGCTGACAGTGGAGCCCTCCTCACTGTCCTGTGGCGTGTCGCCTGTGCCCCTGGCCACCTGCCGTGCCTCCATGAGGTCTATAGCATGGCTGAGACGGCCCAGTCCCCGTGCCACGTCACTAGCAAAGTGGCCCATGTCCACCTGGAGGCTGACTGTGCGCCTAGACAGCCCTGTTGTGTTCACAGCCAGCCTTACTATTGAGGAGGACATCCTGTCCAGCCGGTTCAGCAGCTGGCGGTCCCTGCGCCGTGCACTCTCAGTCTGTGTTAGCAGTCCTGCCACTAGTTGGCGCATGGAGAGTGCAAGGTCACCCATGTTGGAACTGATCACCTGCAACTCTGACTGTACCAGCTGCATACTGTTGACATGGTGGCGCTCCATGCGCCGCAATGCCCCGGTAATTCTCCTTAAATCCTGTGTTTGCAGGCGCTGACCCCGTAGGAGTGCGGCCTCCGTTTGTGATGTGGATGCATCCCCTGATTCTGCCTGCCGCTCTGAGTATGGTGTTCCACGTCGCCTGCGACACGGTGGAGGCCCTGTGATGTCTTCCATGGCACTCTGGCTCGTACCTGGTGCAGGCTCACACACCACTACAGCAACAGGTGTTTCCTGAGGGGACATGGTGTCGGTGGTGCAGGTTGCAGTGGTGGCTGGTCCTGTTCTCTCCTGTGTTTGCTGGCTGACCAGTGGCCCCTGGCTGCTTGGGCTGGTGGGGGTGTCTTGTGGGAGACCTTTGGGACATGGGAACACACTGTCAGTATCTACTATCTGTTATCAACTTCCTAATAAACTATTGCCTATGAACTGCCTACTTGACTACATTGCCCATAATGCATCATTCTGGTGTTTGCTACTCTGAAATGGAGCTATTTTGGTTGTGCATGCTCCTGTGTACAAGGTGGGTGGGGGTATGGCATTAATGAGGGTACATGCATGTCACATGGTACTCACCGGTTGATGGTCCTGCCTCAGAGGTGTCCAGATCTCCCATCCCGCTTACAGCCTCAGGCTCTAGGGTCTCTTCTACCCTTTCCTCCACGGGTGTGGGTGGTGGTACTGTCGATGGTCCCCCTCCTGTGCCTCTCATCTCCCGGAGCTGCTCTGCCACCCTCTCCTTGGTCCGGGAGCGCAGGTCGTACCACCTTGTTTTCAATTCTTCCACACTCCGGTGGCTGACCCCCAGGGAGTTGACTTTGTCCTGGATCTCCTGCCAGAGTCTTCTCTTCTCTGTCTCTGGCACGGTGAGGGCTGCCCTGCCAAACAGCTGGTCATGGTGCTGACAGCACTCCTCTGTCAGCACCTCCAACTCTTTTTCAGCAAACTTTAGTTTCCTCTTCCTTGGGTTTTCAGCCATGGTTGCAGGAGCTCTGTTTGTTTGCTGTGCTGAAGTTGAAATGGGTGTGGCCCTCCCTCCTCCCAGGTGTATTTGTAAACTTCCTGGCTGTGATGTCATCATCATGTGCCAGGAAGTGTTTTCCAGAGTGTTCTGCAGCACCTGCATTCAGTTTTCAGCACAGTCGCAATTTGCGACACCCACTCGCAAATTGCATGTCAGTTTTTTGCGCGGTCGCAAAAAGTGACCTCGCAAACAGCGGACTCGCTATCTGCGGTGCAAGTCAGTGTGCGAGTCGCAAATTGTCCTCGCATTTTCTACCTGCATTGCAGTTAGCGAGTCGGAAATTGCGAGTCGCAAAGAATCGCAATTTGCGAGTCGCTAATTTTTACCTACCTACATATGGCCCTTAGTGCCGGGGCAGGGGAAATCACTGGGATGCATCGTATTCTGGTAAATATGGCACATCTCTGCATTTTGGAAATGACGCAGCACCGCACAGACAAATTTCTTTGCGGCACCTCCTTGTGCCATTTCCTCATAAAGGAAGCCCAAAATATAAGATCAATACAAGATTTATACAACTTACTATCCTACTAGCGAATCTCCAACTAGTGATCCATTGGGTGAGTATTAAACTCCTGGAGACCCAAAGCTGAATACATGATGTGGCAAATGGGAATTAGAATGCCAGTGACCAGACCTAATGATAAACTACAGGACTAAGGCAATGGCCAAGACCACACAGCTGAAATCCATGTTTCTGCAGGAGCAAAGAGTGATTGCCACCCCCCATCGGCTAGTCCTCCACACCTGAGGTGCACAGGATGTGATCGAGGGGGAAGGGGTAAGGGACCAGGAGTGGGAGAAGGAGAGAGAGAAAACAAACACTGGTAGCCGGTAAATTGGATATGCGTCAGATGGTTCAGAGCCCAGTGGGTTAACAGCTAGTAGTATGGTACCTTCAGCAAGAAAGAATTAAACACAATTAAATTGATCACTTGTTCACAGGGCAACTTTAACACAATTTCCCTTTTATAGCATTATCAGGATTTTTCATTACTCACCAAATAATGTCATAAAAAAATCATGGATGCAGGTTCAAGAACTTGTTAACATACAGTATGTGGATTTGTCAAAAAGCACTGCTTAACCTTTCTTTTACGCCAGTTCTGACACTCAGGCCCTCATTATGACATTGGCAGTAAATGCTGCTTACAGCCGCGCTGATGGCGGCCAACTTACCGCCCGCTGCCGAATGTTCGTCCACCATATTATGACACACACATTAATCTGACACAATACAGCCACGTACACAAATCCGCCAGACCAAAGGTTAGTGATAAACTGGCGGTCCCAAAGCCCACACCGTTACACCAACAGAACAATGCCCATCACATTATGACCCACAAATTACCATTTCAGACATTCAATGGCGGTAGACTATTAGCGTAACATACTGGCGCGCTCACAATGGATACTCATATACAAAGCAACTCTACATTGGCCCATTCAAACATCACACACCTGACACCCATATACACACCACACCCACACCACTATAAAACACACACCCACTTTACCCAAAACCCTTTTCCTACAACTCTTGCCACTATGAGACTGAGAGGAAGCGCACAGAGACAACTTTACACATACCCCTCACGCACTCCACATCACACACCCTACCACATTACCCAACACACCCTCACCAACACACATCACACAACATCCATGGCACCACAAAGGCACCCTCGTTTCACTGGAGAAGAGTTAAGGGCCATAGTGGAGAAAATCGTCAAGGTAGAGCCACAGCTCTTTGGAGCACAGGTGCAGCAGATATCAATAGCAAGGAAGATGGAGCTATGGCAGAGAATCGTGGACAGGGTCAACGCCATGGGACATCATCCAAAAACAAGGGACGACATCAGGAAGAGTAGCGGAACGACCTACGGGGGAAGGTACGTTCCATTGCAGCAAGACACCAGCTCACCATACAAAAGACTGGCGGTGGACCCCACCTCCTCCCCCACAACTCACAGCATGGGAGGAGCAGGTACTGGCAATACTGCATCCTGAGTGACTCGCCGGAGTTGGTGGAGGACTGGACACTGGAAAGTCTTCTTTTAACAATTATCACCCCCCTACCTGCATGCCATCACACACCCTCAGCCTCAATCCCATCACTCCACCACATCCCACACATCCCACACACTCCACCATCACATCTCACTAATCCCAATGCCAGGCCCTGCATGCTGTACCAATGCATGGACACCCCTCCCAGCCCTGCATGGATACTAATAACCAAAGCATGCACAGCATAGGGAAAGTAACATAACCACAATACACCAACATACACAAGCAAAAGCTGGTAGGGGAACAGCAACCATAGAGGAGAAGCTACAGAAGTACTAATGTCAGACACCTGAAGCATAATACATATTTTACATCTCCACAGGTACCTCAGCAAATGTCACTGGAGAGGAGGTGACACCACTATCCAGTCCTCCAACAGAAGAGGCCCACAGTGATGACAGTAACTCTGTACTTCAGGATCTGGATGATCTACCTGGCCCATCAGGGACTACTGGACAGCCGGTCACCCAAGCCCACTCACAGACCACCACAGAGCCTCCCCCATCAGAAATCAACACCACAGCACCCACCCAGTGTACCCACACCTCTGTCCCCAGGACAGGTCAATCAGCAGTGTGCCCACCTGTACAGGGACCCAAGGCCACACCATGCACACAAGACAATCAGGGACCTGAGGTCATTGGCAGTGGGCACACCATTCAGGGGACAGAGGCACAGGCAACAGGGACACTGGGAGGACTGCTGTGCACCAGGGTGAGGACAGGAGCAGGGAACAGACTCTCCAGGAGGCACTCTCCGAGATCCTTGGAGCCTATCAACATTCCCAGGACACGATGGGCCAGATCCTAGACAACGTGCAGGAGAACAGGCAGCTGTAGGAGGGAGAGTATCAGGGGATCAGGGAGGACTTGCAGGTGACTAACAACACTCTGATCTCCATAGCAGGGGTCCTGGCAGACATTGCCAACATCATGAGGGAGGAAACAGCACACCAATGGGCCCCTGCCACTAGCCAGTCATCTAAACAGCCCTCCACTTCCACTGCCGATAGTGGCCAGGAGGCCCCACCACAGGACCAACAGGCCACCAGCACTCCTCCCCCTGCAGAAGGTGAACCACCCCGCAAACGTTCCCTGCGCACCAGACAGAAGCCATAGACACTTGCCAAGACCACCACCAGGAAATTAGACTCTCCTGATTGTTCCCCTTGTGTCCCACTCAGTCACATTGTCCACCTTGAACTGCCATTGCTCCCATTCCTATGTCCCCATGGACAATGCACCTGTGCTACAAACAGACTGAAATAATACCCTGGACTTTCCTCCATCATCACGCCATTCAATTGCACTTTACCCTCTATATATTAGCACAACAATAAACACACTGGATAAAACTCGACTACTTGTATTTCATGTATTGCAAATTTGCATTGATGGAAACAGCTACAACTATTGCAAATGAACTGTAAGTAGTATGAGCGTAGAATTAATCACCTGTAGCTGGCTGTTGTGATCACACCAGTAGAATGTTGTCATATCACCAACAGATGCAAAATTAATATCCATAGGTACCGGTAAGTCTGGGAAAGAAGTGGGTAATGCCAGCATGCCAATGTCACACAGAAAACACGAATAGTCATAGAAATGCGAAGTTGCACCGTCTCACCTGTGTGTCATTGGAAGTACTGAAGTATCACTGATGTTCTGTTGTCCACATCCTCACCCTCTGCTTCCTCATCCTCACTATCGGCAGGGTCTACTACTGCCACAGGGCATCTCCAGTCTCCTCTTCCTGCAGAAAAGGTACGTGGCGTCTGAGGGCCAGGTTGTGCAACATGCAGCATGCCACTACTATCTGGTGGACCTTTTTGGGTGAGTAGCATAGGGATCCGCCTGTCAGATGGAGGCACCTGAACCTAGCCTTCAGGAGCCAAAGGTCCTTTCAATGATCCTTCTGGTTCACCCGTGTGCCTCATTATAACGTTCTTCAGCCCTTCTCCTGGCATTCCTCACAGGGGTCAGCAGCTATGATAGGTTTGGGTAACCAGAGTCACCTGAAAATATTAAGTGACAACATTTAGCCACACACTCTCTTATATAGCCAACATCATAGGCATATACCACCATATACTGGGTGTGAACCAGGGCTCACCAATTAGCCACACCCTGTGCCTCTATAGTTGGGATATCACATTTGGGATGCTGCTATTCCTCAGGACAAAAGTATCATGCACCGACCCTGGATACTTAGCACTGACGTGGGAGATGTATTTGTCGGGCAGGCACACCATCAGCAAATTCATGGAGTGGAAACTCGTACGATTCCTGTGCACCTGTTCATTCTGGCAGGGGGTACAAATGCAATATGTGTTCCGTCAATCGCCCCAATTATATTGGGGATATGTCCCATTGCATAAAGCCCAGCCTTCACAGTGGCCAAATCCTCAACCTGGGGGAAAGCAGTGTAGCTGCACATGTGTTTTATCAGGGCAGACAAGGCTCTTGCTAGCATGACTGAGAACATTGGCTGTGGCATTCCTGCTGCCAAGCCCACTGTCACTTGGAAAGAAACAGTTGCCAGGAAATGGAGCACAGACAGAACCTGCATTAGATGGGGGGATCCCAGTGGGCTGACGGATAGCTGATATCAGGTCAGGTTCCAATTGGGCACACAGCTCTGTGATTGTGGCCCTGTCCAGTCTATAGGGGAGTATAATGTGCCTGTCCTCCAGTGTAGCCAAGTCCACCAGGGGTCTGTACATGGGGGTATGTCTCAATCTCCTATTCATCTGCAGTGGTAGGTATCTAAGGGACACAAGATTGAGTAGGCTGTCACAAACTGAACAATGGAGCCGCAACAGCAGTCCACACCGTGCAAACATGTTATGAGACAGTGTAATTTATAAAGTATGTGCCTATTTATCCTGTGACATAGCAAATATTGATAGTCCTGTTCATCCCTCCTGAAATGGCGACCGCCTATCCTGTGTGGAAGGACAGGTGGAAGTGAGGTAATGCCACCACCGTTGTACGCCGTGGCGGGAGGCGGCCGTGAACCGCCGTGCAATTCCTCAATTGGATAATATTGGGCCCTAAGGGGTACAGTGGCCGATGGGGATCTACGCCGGTGGTGACGGTACACACCGCCCCGGACATGACTGCCATTTTCTATCTCAATCCTCACTTGTTTCCTGGCCTTCCATAGGAGCGGACCTACACTGCATGTGCTGCTGTCACCTGTGTCTGGGACCTACCAGGGCCCGTGTGACTAGGGAAAGGGCCCCAGCCTTCACTTCTGAGGAGTTGGAGCGACTGGTGGATGGGGTCCTACCCCAGTTCGGACTGCTGTATGGGCCTCCAGACCAACAGGTGAGTACACTATGGACACAATGCATGTGGCAGAAGTGCATGGAGTTGTGAGTGAAGGCATCGTGTAGTGGGGTGGGTGGATGTCCTCTTGGCGCTGTACATGTTGTGCGCTTGATTATGTGTGTGCCAATGGTGATGCAAACGGGTATGGTGGGCCATTTGTGTGACAGGCTGTATTGTTTATCTAATGGTGTTCTCCTGTCTGAATTGCCTCTGCAGGTCAGCACCCATCAAAAGGAGGGAATATGGTGTGCCATCGCCAAGGAGGTGCCGACCCTGGGGGTCTATGGCAGACGGAGCACCCACCGTCAGAAACGGTGGAGGGCCTGAGACGCTGGGTACGGAAGACCATGGAGGCCCAGCTGGGGATGGCCTCCCAATGAGGAAGGGGTGCCCGTCAGATCCTGATCCTCCTGTTAGCTCGCTCACTGGCAGTGGCCTACCCAGAGCTGGAAGGGCACTTGAGGGCATCACAGCAGCCACAAGGGACTGAGTACAGTGGCTATCATTACAACTTACGTCTGGTGGGGTGGTATGCGGGTGATAGTTGTGTGTCCTTGGGTGCCCCTAGGCCAGGCCAGACATAGCAGCGTAGGTGCTCTGGTGGCTAGGGGTTTGAATGTATAATACTGCTTACCTAGCTTGTTAGTATTCACTTCTGGGCAGGGCTGCGTGCTGCAGTTGGCGATGTGTGCCCCTCCTCATTCCTTGGTGACTAGCCATTTCACTGGTAGTGCAATACATAGTGCTCCCTGTGTGTGAGGGTGCTGTGTACACCAACGGTGGTGTTGGTGCAGTCATTGACCCTGTGTATCTTTTGTCTCTCTCCCCCCTTTCTTGTTTTGTCATCCTGTCTTTATGTGCATTAGCATCATCTGGCGGAGAGCAGAGGCACTGGCGACAGAGGGAGCTGCATCCCACACGACCCTGGAGGCAGACTCTACTGACACTGAGGGAACCAGTGGGACGGAGGGCCAGGGGAGCACCACGGCGGAGACTGGAGGGGACAACACAGACTATGATACCTCCTCCGATGGGAGGTCCCCGGTGCTGGCAGACACCTCTGTGACCACTTCAGCTGCAGGTACAGCTGCCACCCCACGTACCAGCACCACCCTCCCACTAGCCCTTCAGCGAGATGCATGTGCCCGCTCACCCATGAGGGTGGGCATCACCTTTGCCCCAGGCACATCAGGCCCTGCCCCAGTGAGCCCTGCTGCCCTGAGTGAGGAGGCTATTGACCTCCTGAGATCCCTCTCTGTAGGTCAGTCAACCACTGTGAATGGCATTCCAGGGGCTGGCATCCCAGATGCAGCAATGCAATGAATTCCTGGAGGGCATTCACGGTGGATTGGCGGCACAACAGAGATCGATTCAGGCTCTATCCTCCTCTCTGATGGCAGCCATTGTCCTTGTTTCTACTGTCCCTCCTCCAACTTCCACTTCCACTTCCCAGTCCCATTCTCGTCAACCCAACCCATCACAAGCACACAGACAGATGAGCATGCACACAAGACAACACACCAGAGTGTCACAGGCAAACAAAAGCGCCACACTTCATCCTACAGGCACTCACATGAACACCATTCAGTTGCAGAGACGACAACATCCACTGTCTCCACTGTCTCCCCGTCTTCCTCCTCCTCCAGCTCCCAACCAGTTACGTCCACACTCACACCTGCATGCACTACATCAATATCCATAACCAGCATCATCACCATACCAAGCAGAACACACACCTCACTGGCAGACACCTCCACAACATCCATGCACGCGTTCCCTGTGCCCTCTCCCACTGTGTCTGTCCCCCCCAAAGGACACAAACGCAAGCACTCAGACACCAAACAGCCATCCACCTCACAACAGCACACAGCCCATATGCACCTGTACCCAAATGTAGCAGACATACACCTCTGACGACCACTCCCTCATTCTCCACTCCCATTACTCCTCCCTTTTCCCACCCCAAAATACTCAAAAATCTTTTTCTTTCCTTGATTGACCTTTTCCTTTCCCCTCCCCCCTCATCCTGCACATATGGGCAGTGTAGCAAGGACCCTGCCCAGCACCTCAGCCAAACAGTCCACAGGGACAGTGGTAGCACCTCCTACTCGTGGTGGTAGGGATACCAGACCAACAATACTGAAGGAGAAGGAGACATCACAACCTGGGATGAAAGGGAAGAGTCCGGGACTAGCTGGGAAGAAGGGCAAGAAGCCTGCACCAGCTGGTAAGAAGGGGAAGGAGCCTGCACCAGCTGTGAAGGAGAGGAAGGAGCCTGAACCAGCTGGGAAGAAGGTGAAGGAGCCTGCACCAGCTGGGAAGAAGGGGAAGGAGTCTGCACCACCAGGCAGAGGGGGAAGAACCCATCCACCCCTGCCAGGAAGGGTAATGGATCCTCGACTCATAACCAGTAGGACAAGAGGCACTCTACACCAGCGGAAGCTGTCAGACAAACACCACCACAAGCTGTCATAGGGTCCCCATCTCTAGCCGTGGTTGTACTGCCCTCACAGAGTGCAGGGGCTGTCCAGGATCCTCCCCCAACCACCACCACAGTGCAGCCATCACCGCCGGCGGACCCCCTGTAGTCCACCGTCCACGGGCTACTGTGTGGGCTGCCCCCTCCAGAACCAGTGGGCAAGCCATCCACTCGAGAGACTGTGGCTTTAAACTCCACAGGACAAAGTACAGGGCATGTTGCCCCCTCCAGAACCAGTGGGGAATATACCCACTCGAGAGACTGTGGCTTTGCACTCCCCAGGACAAAGCAATGGGCATGTTTCCCCCTCAAGAACCAGTGGGGAAGACACCCACTTGAGAGAGTGTGACCTTGCACTCCCCAAGACAAAGCACAGGGCATGTTGCACCCTCCAGAACCAGTGGAGAAGACACCAACTCGAGAGACTGTGGCTTTGCACTACCCAGGACAAAGCACAGGGCATGTTGCCCCCTCCAGAACCAGTGGGCTTGTTCCCGCATCCGGCTGATGTGCCTCCCCCTCCCCCTGAGGTACCTGCCTATTTGTCCACTGATGCCCCTGCAGTGCTCTATCCGGATTTGGGCCTGATTCAAGTTGGGCCTTGGACTGTGCCCTGTGGCCACATGGGTCTTTTGAACTATGGACTGGGCAATTCCTATTGTCCTTGCATTATTCTGCAGATTTTCAGGGTCAACTTGTTTTTGTAATGTAGCTGGTTGTATGTATGGTGTGTGTGTTTCTGATGTGTGTTGTGTGTGTGTCACTCTTGTTTTTCCCCCCACCTTCCCTTGTGTGCTAGGAGGCTGTACTCAATGCCGTCGTCTTCACCGGCGTTGGTGTTCCAGGTGGAGCATAACGTAGAAGGTGATTGGGAAAACTTGCAGTTCAGGTTCCATGGCGACGTGGTTCTTCCTTGTGTCTCCAATGGGGAGTCCTTTAACTTTTGTGCTCTGTTTCTGCCAGGCTTTTGATGGCGTTGGCACCACCCCGGAAAAGGCGGCAGTTTCCTGTGTCTTAATATGGCGGATGGTACTTTGTCTTCCATCTGGTTGTAGGCGGCCACCGCTGTGGTGGCTGTTGCTTCTGTCCTGGCGGTTGGTGTGGTACGTTGGCTGTCTATGGGAGATATCACCGCCATGGTCATACTTACCGCCAGCCTGTTGGTGGTATTACTGCCACTTTATCACCCACTGCCAGGGTCGGAATGAGGGCCTCAATATTTTTGGTGCACACCATTTTTAGTAGCACTATTAGGAAACAATTCAATGTCTTTACAAAAGTTTTGGGTTTGTAGGTCAATATCCTAGGAAATTGCTACTACGTATTGAAAAACGTAGGTAATAATTAAATACACTTCAACTGTGTCAAGGGGAATTGCCCATCTGTATACATAAACATCTTATTTGAGTATCATTCTTGTGTCTGTAATCATCCATATAAAGCAAGGTCTATGAGCGCTGAATTTTTTGCCCCAGTGCTTGTGAGTGAGTAAGTTAGCTTACTGTTCTTTTTTTTCTTATGTCTTTGTTTCTTCTTTTGCAGGAGGACCGTTGCAGCTGGGGCTACACATCTGGAGAGGAAGAGGTGCTTGTCTAATCACCTTGAAGTTCGAGGTCAAGGGAGGAAAAGCCTAAGAACCTGCAACCAGCAGGGCTAGATGCCTGGCATGATGCATGAATGTAAGAAACTCGAAGCCAAGCAAAGGCAAAGGACCGTGAGTGCGGTTAAATAGGAGAATTTACATGCTGCTTGGCACAGGGGGCATGGCTGATGTAATGTCAATCAGCACATGGAGGCAGCACACTGCTGGTAATGTGCAAGAGGCACAAGTGTTAAAGGAGCGGTTTCAAAACATGCCAATAATTGTTCATAGACGTCAGATTTATACAAATGAAAAGGTTAAAGATTTTTATATAAATGAACATAACAGGGAATTAAATATCATAAACAAAGCCATAAAGATGCAATGCAGAAACCCAGGATGTAGGGAAGGTTTTTCATTACATCCATGCAATCTAGGGATCATCCCTAGCTGGAAACTACATGGCAGATAGTAAACCACATTTTGAAAGAAAACTACAATCTGCATTAGCTTTTGTACCTCCTGAGCAGATAGATGACTTCCATACTGTGAATAGTCAATCACAGAACTGCTCTCAAAATTAAGAAAAATTGCCACCATCACCAAATTATTTTGAAGAAACCTGGGATGGCTATTGAAACAGGTCACGGCACAGGAGAGTTCCACATCTTCACATTGACTGGTAGACCAGCTATTCTGCCTGTTTAGAAGAAGAAGCAAAAACTAACAATGCTTTTGAGGGATGACATAATACTTTCTCTTCCTCTGTTGTTAAAGGACACCTTGATTTCTACCATTTCTTAGAAGGAGCAAGGTTTACAGAAAACGTGGCAAGCAAAATCTTTAACAGGTAATCTGCAGCCTCAATACTCAGTAAAACAATAAAGAAATTAACTACTCCTTTCAGCAGTTCATCAATGTGGCATATTTGGAGAAGAAATTGCATAGATACTGGATGACTAATCACTGAAATCAAAAACATATAGAATACCTTAGTATTTATTACTTACTCTCTTATCTTGCCTTTAAAATATTTGAAATGGCTCTGACAAATGTACAATCTTACCCCCACTCCAATTCTAAACCAGCTACCTACAAAATACATCCTTATATGACGCTACATGGAGCTGCCTTCTTTGTTCAATTGATGGTGGTATTTTAATGATCCTTCCACCTACACCCCAAAGTAATAATACATAAATAATCCAATGTCCAATCCATAAAACACTTCGTAAAAATGATAAGCAATAAAAAACACTCCATGATAACAATTGATGCAACATAATTGTTTTTTTTAAAACATAACAAACAATGGTGGAATGTTTAAATTTAAAGAACACCTTTATTATTTCATAGTTCAGTCCAAACAGGCACTCTTCAAAAACCTAAAAACAAGAGTGGTTTTTAAAGACTGCTTTAAATATACCCAAGCACTGAAGTACAAAGTACTAATAACCAAAGTTTAAAGCACAGAATTATACTGCTCCCTCTAGAATAACAAAAGAAAATACACATAAAGATTAAAATTAGAGAGGGAAGGACAGAACAATAACTAAATACTCTACTACTATTATTTTTCTGTTTATTTAATAAAAGCTCCCAAAAAATATGCTCAAGTAGGTACTATCTCCAAAAACCTACAAAGAGAAAATGTTACAAAATTTACAAAACATACGGCCATTAACATTTCTTTACTGTAGAAATTATTTAAATGAATCTCCTTTACAATAAATGTTCCCTTTCTAAGTGTCATTATTAAAAAAAAAATGAGGGTCCTAACTGGTGCTTCAGCTACCCTTCATCCTGAACTGTGACACACCATCAAATGAAGAAGCAAATACCAAAAACAGGAATCAATAAAAACAACTGTGGTAAAAATAAAAAAGGACTTATCTGTCTATTAAAAACAATGATAACCTGTGCGGAAAAAGCAGGAACAAATGTCAATAAATGCTTCTAGTATTTTTTGTGTATTTGAAAAATGAAAATTAAATGGTAGAATGAATGTATATTTTTGATTCTAAAATACTTGTTAAAAAAGAATATCTATTTTTACAAGTTATTTTATTTTTAAAAATGGGTCTCCTGACTTTGTGCCTTCTGACCTCTTGTTTTGCTCACTTCATTTTTGTTGGCTTTAGGTTTCTGTGCATTTTACCACTGCTAACTAGTGCCAAAGTGCAGGTGCTCTGTACTCTTAACCTGGTTACAGTTCTTATCCACAATTGGCATATTTAATTTACTAGTAAGTCCTTGGTAAAGTGCCCTATATGTGCTGTGCCCATGGCATGTAAATTAAATGCGACTACTGGGTCTGCAGCACTAAATGAATCACCCACTTCAGTAGCCCTTTAAAGATATCTCAGGCCTGCCACAGCAGAGCCTGTGTGTGCAGTTTTAAACTGCCCTTTAAACCAGGCATGTTCACCTACTTGCCAGGCCCAAAGCTTCCTTTATATTGCATGCAAGTCACCCCTAAGCTAGGCCCTAGTAAACCCTAAGGGTAGGGTGAAGTATATTTAAAGATTTGGACATGTACTTTTAAGTTTAACATGTCCTGGTAGTGAAAAGCTACTAAATACATTTTTCACTACTGTAAAGCCTATCTCACCCATACGTTAACTTTGGGATTACCTTGTAAGAATTTAAAAGTGTACTTTTCAATAGGGAAAAGATAGAAATTTGGAATTTGGTGTCTTTGGACTCACAATTTAAAATCAAAACTTATGGTGAAGTCTGATTTTAAATTGTAAGTCTGAAAATGCCTCTTTTAGAAAGTTGCAATTTTCTTACTTTAACCATTCTGTGCCTCTGTCTGTCTCTGAACAAACCTCTGGGGTGGGAGACAGCTGGGCTGTGTGCATTCCCTTTAGACAGTCAGGCACAAAAGAAGCTGTGTGTGAAATTCACATCCTGATGGCCCATCACCAGGCTGATGGGCCTTCCTGAGCTGGATTGGAGGGACGAGCTAACACATCTGAATAAAGTTGCGCCTGTCCCTACACAAAGCACTGCATTACCCCCTGTAGAGTGACTGGAGCCAGGGAAGGAAGGGCAGGTACCTTGTGTACTTCAAAGGCCTCTTTTGGAAGTCTCCCTTACTTCAAAGGCATAACTGGGTATACCTCACTTCAAAGGCTCAACTGGGTATCAGTACTGGACCCCAAATCCCAACAATTCAACACACCTCTGGATCTGAGGACATTCTGACAGGTAAGAGGACTGCTGTGCTGCCAGAAGGGAATGCCACTCTGCTGAACTGCTTTGCTGTGTTGGCCTGCTGCCTGCTGCCTCTTGCCTGGGAGTGAGAAGGACTGGACGTAACTCTCTACTTCCTTACAAGAACTAAGTGACTACACGGGCTTGCTAGCTTGCTTCATGTTCTCAAGTCTAAGGGCCGTCAAAGACTTCCTCCAATTCTGCTTTTGCTGCTGTATTCTGCCAACTGTGAGTCCTGTCCTTCCAAGAGGTGTTAATCCAGTCCTGGCCTTGAAAGGGGACTCTGCAGGTGTTCTCTTGCAAAAATCAATCTATTGATTCTGACTGGAATTTCTGCATTCTCCCTTGACGATGATGCATCACCACTGAGGCAGAGGACTTCGCAACACTTTTGCTGCACAGCTCGATGACAATGCAACACCTTCATCGCAAGGGGTTTGACACTGCACCTTCACTTTGCCTAGCTGACATCGAAGCGACCCTCCATCAGTGGTACTTTTCAGAGGGCACTTCATAGGTTTAGTAGTCAGCCTGCCCTCCATCGCAGTTGGCCTGAAATTTGGATTTACCCTGGTCTAGCATGATCTCAAGTAACCTTTTAGTGCAATTGACTTCTAAGCACTATGTTGCAGTTCAGTTTCTTTTAAATTCATGTCTCAAACCCTTGTTATTGGATTTCCATTGTTTTGGTCTTGTATTACTCATGAAAATATTCTCTATTATAGTCTATTGTGGAGTCTTTTGGTGGTGGTTTCACTGTGTTATTGTAATTTAAGTGTTGCACACATACTTTACACATTGCTTCTTAAGTTAAGCCTGACTGTTCTGTGCTATGCTACCAGAGGGTGAGCATAGGTTCATTTAGGTTGTGTATCTGGCTTACCCTTACTGGTATTGTGGTTCCTGCTTGGACAGGGTTCATATCTCTGCCAAATAGACACAGTTTCTAACAGTGACTTTTTAGATGAGTTTCAATAATAACTTGAAAATGTTATTTATGGTGACTTCTGAATTTGGTGTGTGTTTAAATTATGAAAATAATCTACTAATAAAAATGCCTCTACATGTAATTAGTCAGTCATACAAAAAATAAAAAACAAAAATCCAAAAATAAAACATACCCCGTCCCCAGGCACCCAAAACTCAGACTTTCCACTGCTTAATCTTAAAGTGCACAAAATGTTAAATATATATATATATATATATATATATATATATATGTGTGTATTTAAAGGAAATACTTGTACCCTGTAATACAATATTAACACCTAAACCCTTAAATTCAGTTACCCAAAAATATTGGTGTGAGAAAACAGGGCTGATTGCAGAGGCCCCATAACTTTTTGCCCCCATTTTCCTCTTTTTGCTGGTGTTTTCCTGACTTTGATGGTGCCCTGGGTACTGCTAACCAGTCCCAGGGCCTGTGCTCTGTGTAAAATGGATATGCAAATTAGGCTAATTATAATTGGCTAAGTTAACCTACCTATAAGTCCCTAGTATATGGTAGGGCATGTAGGTTTAGGGACCACAGCATAGGTGGTGCACACCTAGGTGCATTGCTGAGGTGCCCAGTGTCATTTTAAAAGCAAGCCTGCCTTGCTGGCTGCTTTTAAATTAAAGTTATATGCAAATTCGACTTTGGAATTAAAGGTACTTCCAAAGTCTTAAACTACCTTATTTTTACATACAAGTCACCCCTAAGGTGTGCCCTATGTGCCCCTAGGGCTGGGTGCCATGTAACTATAAGCAGGGACTTTATCAAAATAGATTTATAAGCCGTGGTGAGGTAAAAACAGCCAAATTTGTTTTTCCCTCATTGAAGTAAATGGCCTTCATAGGCTAGAATGGGCAGACTTTATTTTAAATGTTAAAGTCTCCTTAAATGTTACATACCAAGAATTTGGTATCAAATTAATTGTTGTAATAAATCCCACAACTTCCAGTTGTTGGATTTAATATAACTTGTTCAGGTAAAAAGTTTAGACTTTACCTAAAAAGTTGCCAATTTCAGCTCTGCATTGTTTTTGCTGCTGTGCTCTGATTGGCCAGCCTGCAGCAGCTTCTGCCAGGCTGCCTTGATTAGGTGTGAAGTTGCCTGGCTTCACACAAAGGAATGTGCTTGGGGGAGAGAATCTCCCTTCAGCAGATGGTGAGGCAGGAAGGGGGAGGGCTGCCAAACTGGTCTTCAAAGGCAGAGAAGGACATTTGCAGCACCCAGCAACACCCCCACATCCTGCAACCCCAGACAGCTAGGTGCCCCCTTGATTAGATTAGGACAGGGCAGGAGAGGGGTGTGTTTATGATTTTTAGCCACACCAGTGGGTGGGCTCAGCCAGATGTAACCTCCAAAAATCAGATTCATCCATGTTGGATTTTTAGAGACTGTTGCCTTCTGGGATGGATTTTTGCCACACTTCCCAGGAAGTGGTCATCCCAGGGGGACGACCCTGTCCCTGATTGGAGAACCAGGGCCCCCCTGCTTTTCACCCAGGAGCAAGGATAAAACTGGCAGACCTGCACCCACACCTCAGATCCCCTCCAGAATTCAACAAGAAAGGAACTAAAGAAGAAGAAGGACTGCCCTGCTGGACCCCTGGCCTGCACCTGGACCCTGCACTCAGAAGGACTGCACCAGCTGCACACTTGGGCTTCACCACAAGAAGGACTTTGCCTGGCTTCAACTGGTTCAAGGAGGGACTCCCTGTTTGCTACAGGTGAAAAATTGCTAAACCAGAGTCCCCTGCACCAACTCCTGAAGAAAGCGACCAGCTGACCACTGTCCAGTGGCCAAAAAGGAGTTTGCGCCAGGTGCATTCTGGGAGTTGAAGTCCGCACCCCCCAAGGACCATCACAGAACTTCTGGACCCTTGGGGTGAGCTGTGGACCCCAAAAGAACCTTAAAAGAACATCTGGGTGAAGCCCCAGAAGTTTGGAAAAGATTTGAGAATTTTTGGAAAAAAGCTCCAGAGAGGGACCGACCCGCCGCGGAAATTCTAGCCGGCTTGCCTCAACCGCGACCCGGCCTGACTTCGTGGTTCGTCCCGGTAAAGAAAAACATCCAAAAAAGAGACTAAGTCCGAACGTAAAAAGTTGACCGGGACCTCCCAGCCATCGTATCCGAGAAGGGCTCCATGTACGTCGGAATAAGATCCAGGTTTACCCCGGTCGAAGGATTTTCATCTCGAAAAAACGACTAAGTCCGAAGGTAAAAGTCTCCACCGAGGAAACCCACATCGCGTATCCGGACAAGGGCTCCAGGAGGTCGGATTCAACTGGCAGGTTCGTCCCGGTGAAGAAAAACTTCAAAATAAAGACTAAGTCAGAAGGTAACTTTTTAACCGAGGCCTCCCACGACCTGTAGCCGAGCAGGGCTCCATCGCGGTCGGCCTGAAAGTTTGACTTTGCCCCGGTCGAGGTGCAACCAGATGACCCGATTGGCGCTTTTTGTTTCTAAGCGCTAGAAAAGTAATAATTCTTTAAAAATTCATATCTCCGGTTCCCCTGAACCGATTTTAATTGTTTTTGTGTCATTTTAAAGATAAAAATATAAACTATTTTTATAAATTGGTTTTGGATTTTTAAACTGTTTCCTGTGTTTTATTTAATTACTGTTTTGTGATATTTGAATGCTTTACACTTTGTCTCCTAAGTTAAGCCTTGACGCTCGTTGCCAAGCTACCAAGGGTTGAGCTGGGATTAATTTACTGAGACCTAACTGTACCTATGTGGAGGTTAGTGGCTTGTTGCTAGGTGTAGGTACCTACCTGCCCTACCAATAACCCATTTTCCAACATAATTGGATGCAGCGACGGGATCCTGTACTTGTGTTCAATATCACGTTACAGTTTTAGTTAAAACAAATTAAAAATCCTTTAAATTGTCCTAGTGCAAAAATTGTTTTTAATTTTTAATTTGGATTAATTTCAATTATTGAATTTTTGTAATTTTTCTAAATTCTTGTTTCCAATTTTTGCAAAAAGTTTTTGTTAACACAAAACTAGGGAACCATGGAGCTTGATCTGGCTAGCCTACCCACACTGACAGTAGTCCAGCTTAGGGGGTTGTGTATTGAAAGAGGGTTGCCTGCAACCACTGATCTCAGGAAGCAAATCCTGATCACATCCCTGACAGCATGGGCTGAGGCCCAAGAGGTAGAGTCAGAAGAAGCTCCAGAGGAGGGAGAAAGTAGGGAGGATGCAAGCTCTAACCACTCAGGGGAGGGAAGGCATCTGAGCCTAAGTGAGGATGAGGAAGAACGGTCCTCAGTAGATACAGTCACTAGGGGCAGACCCAAAGCTAGTGGTGGGAAGGGGGTCCTTTCAGGAGGAGAGAACCCATCCATCAGAGAAAGAGAGCTGGAGGCCCAGCTAGCATACATAGCTTTGGAAGCAGAGAAGCTGGCCCTAGAAAAGAAAAAGTGGGCATACAAAGAGAAAAGAGATGGAAGCAGCGATAAAGAAGCTGAGGTGTCCATGGGTGGGGGAGTTTGCCCCAGATTACCCAAGGGGGTGGTTCCTGCTTATGTAGAGGGGGATGACATAGATAAGTGGCTGGGGGCTTTTGAGAGGGCACTCCAAATGAGAAGGGTTAGGCCTCAATACTGGGGTTCCCTTTTGTGGGAGTTGGTCCCCAACTCAGGGAGGGATAGGCTTCTGACCTTAAGGGGGGAGGAGGCAGATTCATACCCTAGTATGAAGAGGTGCTTAGCCAAGAAGTTTGGTCTGACCCCAGAGCAATATAGAATGAAGTTCAGGGACACCCAGAAGGTCAGTACCCAGTCTTGGGTTGACTTTGTGGACATTTCACTAAAGGCACTAGAGGGCTGGATTATTGGTAACAAAGTTTATACTTATGAGGGGTTATACAATCTGATCATGAGAGAGCACATCTTGACCAATTGTATCCAAGAAAGGTTACGCCAGCATCTAGTGGACTCTAAGCAGACCAACCCTAGAGAGCTAGGGGAGGCAGCTGATGAGTGGTTGAGAACCAGGGTGGTTGTCAAGTCCCAGGGGGGAGACTCCAAGAAGGGGGGGACAGGTCCCCAAAAACCTAAGGACGGAGGTGGTAAGCCCACCACAGAGACTCCCTCTGTACCCCAGAACCCTAAGAAGGAGGAGAGTAAATCCCACTCCCACTCTGACAAGCAGAGACAGGGAGACCCAGGGTTAAAAAAACTCTTGGACAGTAGGGCTTGCTTTGACTGTCAGCAGACAGGTCACTTCAGAGGAGATGCAGCCTGTCCAAGGAAGGTGGTTAGCACTGGGCTGTCCAGTGTAGCCATAGAGGAGGATTCCTCAGATGATGAAGTCCTCCTAGCATTGTGCTGGGAGACAGGACCAGATGGTAAGCTGGTGATCCCTGAGGGTGGGAGTAGGCACTTCCACCACATTCAAGTGAATGGAATCCCTACCACTGGCCTGAGAGACACCTGTGCCAGTCACACTATAGTGAGTGACCGGTTAGTGACCCCAGACATGTATGTCCCAGGAAAGACAAAGAAAGTCAGGATAGCCACAGGGGAGGTCACCTCCAAACCTGTAGCCATAGTGCCCCTAGAGAGGGAGGGTATCCTTGACTGGATTAGGGTGGTAGTCAGTGCTGACCTTCCCCTAGATTGTATCCTGGGCAATGACCTCCCAGAGGTGAGTCTGGTCACAGATGGGGTGGTCGCCCAGGGCGCCCCCCCAACCCAAAGTCCTGGGGAGTCAGTCCCTACAGTTAGGAGACAGGGGTCCCCAAGAAAAGGAAAGAAGAAAAGGAAGGGTAGGCCACTCTTAAAGAGAGTTCCAGGGAGCCAAAGGCCTTCTGCCCCAGTAGGGGGGAAGCCCAGAGTTGGCACTGGTGAGGCCTCACCTGACCCCAAGGAAGTCCTGAGTAGTCAGGCAGCTGTCCAGATGCAAGGTGTTGCCCCTGCACTGACAGAAGAGAGAGTGGAAGGAGGGTGTCTGCCACAGGAGGTGGTAGCCCCCCACTCTAGACAGCAAGAGGGGTGCCAAGACCCCAAAGATGCCCCTAAAGCAGCTCAGCCACCTGTCAGTGGAGAGCTTAGGGTGTGGTTCTGGGTACTGACAGCTGTCAGTAGCCTCTGCTGGGTGCTAGCCTTCCAGGCAGCACTGTACTTGGCCTGGGAGGCAGACCCCAGGGCCAATAGCAAAGTAGGCCCCCTGACCCTGTTGGTCATGGTGGGGTTGCTCAAGTGTTGGGTGACCTCTTTGGGTAAGCTAGGTGTTGCCCTAGCAAAGTTTGGAGTAGGGGAGGTGGGCACCTCACTACCCAAGTTGGCAGAGAGAAAGGAGGAAGACCCCCCTAGAGGGAAGTTTCAGTTTGAGTTGGGTCCTTTTACTGTTGGGATGGCTTCACTACCCAGAGGGAGTGACCCTGACAGGAGGATGTAAGGCAGAGTAGGCCCTGCAAAGGGACAGCCAGTTTTCTTCACTGTCTTCCTCGCCTAACAAGCCAGGAAGACTCTCCCAGGGTTGGGCTGAGTCTCCTGGGCGTTTGGGCTGGGGGGGGGTTGTGTGAGAAAACAGGGCTGATTGCAGAGGCCCCATAACTTTTTGCCCCCATTTTCCTCTTTTTGCTGGTGTTTTCCTGACTTTGATGGTGCCCTGGGTACCTCTAACCAGTCCCAGGGCCTGTGCTCTGTGTAAAATGGATATGCAAATTAGGCTAATTATAATTGGCTAAGTTAACCTACCTATAAGTCCCTAGTATATGGTAGGGCATGTAGGTTTAGGGACCACAGCATAGGTGGTGCACACCTAGGTGCATTGCTGAGGTGCCCAGTGTCATTTTAAAAGCAAGCCTGCCTTGCTGGCTGCTTTTAAATTAAAGTTATATGCAAATTCGACTTTGGAATTAAAGGTACTTCCAAAGTCTTTAACTACCTTATTTTTACATATAAGTCACCCCTAAGGTGTGCCCTATGTGCCCCTAGGGCTGGGTGCCATGTAACTATAAGCAGGGACTTTATAAAAATAGATTTATAAGCCCTGGTGAGGTAAAAACAGCCACATTCGTTTTTCCCTCATTGAAGTAAATGGCCTTCATAGGCTAGAATGGGCAGACTTTATTTTAAATTTTAAAGTCTCCTTAAATGTTACATACCAAGAATTTGGTATCAAATTAATTGTTGTAATAAATCCCACAACTTCCAGTTGTTGGATTTAATATAACTTGTTCAGGTAAAAAGTTTAGACTTTACCTAAAAAGTTGCCAATTTCAGCTCTGCATTGTTTTTGCTGCTGTGCTCTGATTGGCCAGCCTGCAGCAGCTTCTGCCAGGCTGCCTTGATTAGGTGTGAAGTGGCCTGGCTTCACACAAAGGAATGTGCTTGGGGGAGAGAATCTCCCCTCAGCAGATGGTGAGGCAGGAAGGGGGAGGGCTGCCAAACTGGTCTTCAAAGGCAGAGAAGGACATTTGCAGCACCCAGCAACACCCACACATCCTGCAACCCCAGACAGCTAGGTGCCCCCTTGATTAGATTAGGACAGGGCAGGAGAGGGGTGTGTTTATGATTTTTAGCCAAACCAGTGGTTTGGCTCAGCCAGATGTAACCTCCAAAAATCTGATTCATCCATGTTGGATTTTTAGAGACTGTTGCCTTCTGGGATGGATTTTTGCCACACTTCCCAGGAAGTGGTCATCACAGGGGGACGACCCTGTCCCTGATTGGAGAACCAGGGCCCCCCTGCTTTTCACCCAGGAGCAAGGATAAAACTGGCAGACCTGCACCCACACCTCAGATCCCCTCCAGAATTCAACAAGAAAGGAACTAAAGAAGAAGAAGGACTGCCCTGCTGGACCCCTGGCCTGCACCTGGACCCTGCACTCAGAAGGACTGCACCAGCTGCACACTTGGGCTTCACCACAAGAAGGACTTTGCCTGGCTTCAACTGGTTCAAGGAGGGACTCCCTGTTTGCTACAGGTGAAAAATTGCTAAACCAGAGTCCCCTGCACCAACTCCTGAAGAAAGCGACCAGCTGACCACTGTCCAGTGGCCAAAAAGGAGTTTGCGCCAGGTGCATTCTGGGAGTTGAAGTCCGCACCCCCCAAGGACCATCACAGAACTTCTGGACCCTTGGGGTGAGCTGTGGACCCCAAAAGAACCTTAAAAGAACATCTGGGTGAAGCCCCAGAAGTTTGGAAAAGATTTGAGAATTTTTGGAAAAAAGCTCCAGAGAGGGACCGACCCGCTGCAGAAATTCTAGCCGGCTTGCCTCAACCGCGACCCGGCCTGACTTCGTGGTTCGTCCCGGTAAAGAAAAACATCCAAAAAAGAGACTAAGTCCGAACGTAAAAAGTTGACCGGGACCTCCCAGCCATCGTATCCGAGAAGGGCTCCATGGACGTCGGATCAAGATCCAGGTTTACCCCGGTCGAAGGATTTTCATCTCGAAAAAACGACTAAGTCCGAAGGTAAAAGTCTCCACCGAGGAAACCCACATCGCCTATCCGGACAAGGGCTCCAGGAGGTCGGATTCAACTGGCAGGTTCGTCCCGGTGAAGAAAAACTTCAAAATAAAGACTAAGTCAGAAGGTAACTTTTTAACCGAGGCCTCCCGCGACCTGTAGCCGAGCAGGGCTCCATCGCGGTCGGCCTGAAAGTTTGACTTTGCCCCGGTCGAGGTGCAACCAGATGACCCGATTGGCGCTTTTTGTTTCTAAGCGCTAGAAAAGTAATAATTCTCTAAAAATTCATATCTCCGGTTCCCCTGAACCGATTTTAATAGTTTTTGTGTCATTTTAAAGATAAAAATATAAACTATTTTTATAAATTGGTTTTGGATTTTTAAACTGTTTCCTGTGTTTTATTTAATTACTGTTTTGTGATATTTGAATGCTTTACACTTTGTCTCCTAAATTAAGCCTTGACGCTCGTTGCCAAGCTACCAAGGGTTGAGCTGGGATTAATTTACTGAGACCTAACTGTACCTATGTGGAGGTTAGTGGCTTGTTGCTAGGTGTAGGTACCTACCTGCCCTACCAATAACCCATTTTCCAACAATTGGTAAATATCCATTCCCCAAATTCACCACCCAAAAATAAATTGCTCCCTATGCTGTGTCTGCAAGATTCTGCCATCTCTCTCCTGAAACTCAAAGTGCATAATAAGTTTTAAAAACTTCTTAATAAAATAACACTAATCCCTGAAAAGCTTTTTTCATTTACTGCAATTACTAATAATTATCAACAGCCAAAATAAATTCATTAAAATAAATTACTCCCCACTCAGTACCCTATAACCATTACACCCCACTTCTAAAACTTTATCCTCACTCCACTTTTTTCTATGTTTTGTTTTTGTATTATGTAATCCCTACCATCATCACCATCCACTTCTTCCTTTACTGCCTCTTTAACCTTCTCATCTCAAAACCTTAAAACGTACCTTCTTTAGTGAGTAGCGCCTAACCCCCATTACTTCTTTGACCCTACCCATCCCTAAATTCCACATATATATATTTTCTTTTGGAGGGTATGCCCTTAATCACCTAACTACCCATTTAAATCTACCTATACCTAAACCCTGAAAACTATTGTTTATTTTTAACCAATACTTTCCAACGCGTTGTAAAAAAGTTGCTTTATAATGTAACAAACAGTAACTAATGTGGCAACAGTATTCACACTGTAATTACATCATAGCAAATGTATCATGATGTGATGCCTGTGGTTTAACAGTAACATATCTCACGTAGCCATCTAAGCATTTTGTTGTGCCAAAGATAAGGCAAAAGGAATTATTCACATTCAGTTCTAGAGTCTGCAATGCACCACTGAGTTTGTTCATATTTGATATTGGATTCTAAAGCCCTTTTTGTCATCTTGTAAAAAACATCCTTCCCTCTGCACTACCTTGATGTATCAATTTGCATTAAGAACACCTCTAGTGTGATTAAGATTGCAGATCAAAACAGCTCTCAAAAAGGCATGTTTCAACTATAGAGAGTTTGTCAACTTAGGTTAACCATCCTTTCCCTAGCCCTTGAAAAACTGGAGCCTTTAGATCATCTCACCTATTCACAATATTGTTGTCCAATCCAATCATTACCTTGTTAGTCAGAAGCCCAAAATGTGTGTCTTTTTGGGTCTAGCCTTGATGACAAAGTTTAAAGCTGTCATGCTAATTGCCTTTAATGACTTGCACTTATCCACTTTACAAGCTAAATCCTTATGCAATGCTACAACTGGTGTGCTGTTTCAAAGTAGCATCTATTTCTTTTATATCAAAGTTTTTCCTGCTGAGCATCTCTCTTGTTAATACCTTCTGCATGTGCTAGCTTAAGGAAGCCATCCCACATAACAAATCAGGCATATAAACAAAGAAGGCACAAAAACTAATAGTCAAACAGCATCTCGTCAGCAATCTATGCAGCATCACTATGAGTCAGCACCTAACAGACTAGACCTGACACATTACTTTTTGATCAAATATCAGACCAAAACATTTATGTCAACCTCTGTTAGCCAGCAGATCTCCCCATTTCAGTCTAACTATCAAGACTGTGCACATTACATTTTTTAACCAATTTTTATTAAGCATTTTGGGCATATAAAATGACAAGCAATGTAGTAAGTCACATGGACATTGCATACAAAGCTTTCAAATCGTATGCATGTATACACAGAATATGCGAGGCAGGAGTCATCAGTTTGTTTTAGAACTTAAATAGTGAATAACTTTAAAAGTCATAACAGTTACATCGTCTGGAATATAACAATGTGTACAATTTGCAACAGGTTTTGTTTTCATCCCCCTTCATTGCAGCCACCTATCCTCATTTAACAATTTCAGGAGGGGACTATGGTGGTCATTATGACATTGGCAGTGAGTGTTAAAGTGGTGGAAATACCGCCAAGAGACTGGTTGTAAATACTGCCAAATTATGACAATGGCGGTGATACCTCCCATAGACACCCAATGCACCACACCAACCACCAGGGTGTTAACACCACTGACCACGGGGGTAGCCATCAACAGCCAGGCGGAAGCCAAGGTACCGCCCACAATAGTATGACATAGCAAACTGCCAGGATTTCCAGGGCAGTACCAACGCCATCAAAAGCCTGGAGGAAACACTACACAGAAGACAAAAGATTCACCTTCAGGGACACAGAGGAGACCGCTGCTGCCATGGAACCAGAACTTCAAGTCTTCCCAATGCTCTTCTATGCCATGGCCCTCTTTGAACACCACCGCCAACGAAGATGACAGTGAGTACAGCCACCTAGCACACAAGCGAGGGAGGGAGGAAAAGGAGAGTGATACACACACACGCACAATACACACTATTCACACACACACCATACACAGAACCAGCTGCACAATAAACCCAATGTCACAGGACCCATGTTAAATTGAAACAAGGACCACACTGAGAATTAACGAACACAATAATTTGAAGCCAACAGCCACCATATTTTCTATTCGAAAGCAAATGTAGGTGTCAATGTCCAGAATGGGCCAATGGCCAGTCCAAAGTATAAACGGGCCACATGTCCATGAGCCACAGTCCAAGGCCCAACTTGACTCCTGACACAATCCGAAATCCACTGTGCAGGGGCATCATGTTGGAAATGGGCAGGCATCTCAGGGGAAAGGAGGGGGTGGGGGACACCCCAGCACAACAGTCCCTGGAGGGTGGCCTACATGCCCTCTGCTGGAGGTGAGGTGTGCTGTGCATCTGCTAGCGGTGAGGGCTGCTTTGCCTCTGCTGGAGGTGAGGGCAGCTGTGCATCTGCTGGAGGTTAGGGATACTGTGCATCTGTTGGAGGTGAGGGCTGCTGTGCATCTGCTGGAGGTGAGGGCTGCTGTGCCTCTGCTGGAGGTGGGGGTTTCTGTGCATCTGCTAGAGGTGGAGGCTGCTGTGCCTCTGCTGGAGGTGAGGGCTGCTGTGCCTCTGTGCATCTGCTGGAGGTGAGGACTGCTGTGTCTCTGCTGGAGGTGGGGGCTCCATGCCCTCTGCTGGTGAAGGGGGCTCTTGCCTCTCTTTGTTGGTGGAGTGGGAACCTTCTCTTTCTTTGGTGGTGGAGGGGAATCCATGTGTCCCCTCTTGTGACAGGTCCCCTTGGCCTTTGACATGTCACTTGTGTCCTTGCCTCCAGGACTAGGGGGTGCCTCCACTGTCCCCGTCTCCTGTCCATTGGTTTTCACCACTGTAGTCCTCCCTTTCTGAGGTGGAGGTGTGCTCACAGTAAGAGTGACAGCTGTCACACTCTGGGGCCCCTTTATGCCAGCAGCTGATGATATGTTGGGAGCAGTGGCAAACTGTTTGGCTGTGCTGCTGTGCTAGCTCGTTGGGACCCTGATCTTACGAGCAGGATGGGGGGGTGGAGGGGATGGGAAGAGGTCAAGATGTGGGAGGAGGGATGGGAGTGGAGGTTGAGGGAGTGGTTGTCAGAGGTGTACATCTGCTGGACTTTGTTGCATGTGCATGGGCAATGTGCGTGTGTGAGGTGGATGGCTGTAGGGAGTCTGAGTGTGTGCGTTTGTGTCTCTTGGGGGCCGACATGGTGGGAGAGGACAAAGGGGACGCGTGGATGGATGTTGTGGAGGTGTCTGCAAGTGAGGTGTGTATGTGCTGCTTGATGTGGTGATGGCTGTTGATGTAGTGAATGCAGGTGGAGTGTGGATGTGACTGTGAGAGAGGAGGAGGAGGAGGGGACACAGTAGAACAGAGAATGTTGTTGTGTGTGCAACTGTTTGTTCTTTGTGTGAGTGCGTGTGGCCTGAAGTGTGCTGCCTGTCTTTGACTGTGCTACTCTAGTGTGATGTTTTGTGTGCATGCTTGTCTGTATGTGTGCATGGGATGGGTTGGGGTTGAGGAGCCTGGGACTTGGAAGTGGTAGTTGGATGCGGGAACAGTAGGAACATGGACACTGGCTGCCATCAGAGAGGAGGCCAGATCCTGAAACGATCTCTGTAGGGCTGCCATCCCACTGTGGATGCCCTCCAGGTAGGCACTGCATTGCTGCATCTGGGATGCCAGCCCCTGGATGGCATTCACTATGGTTGACTGACCTGCAGAGATGATTTCAGGAGGTCAATAGCCTCCTCACTGAGGGCAGCAGGCCTCACTGGGGTAGGGCCTGAGGTGCCTGGGAAGAAGGAGATTCCCACCCTCCTGTGGTTGGCAACTCAGTGGGGGGCTACTGGGATGGCAGTGCTGGAACAGGGGTGGTGGCTGTACCTGTAGCTGAGGTGGTTCCAGAGGTGTCTGCCAAACCCAGGGAGCTCCCATCGGAGGAGGAATCAGAGTCAGTGTTGTCACCTCCTGTCTCCGCCATGGTGCTCCCCTCACCCTCCGTCCCACTGGTCCCCTCGGCGTCAGTGGACTTTGCTTCCTGGGTCCTGTGGGAGGCAGCTCTCTCAGGCACCGGTGCCCCAGCTCCTCTGCCAGATGATGCTTAGAAAATAGGGTGGAAAGTGAGAAAGGAAGCACTGGGTCAATTACAGCACCAACACCACAAATGGCATACACATTAGCATCACACACAGGGATCAGGATTAAGCACTATGCCTCGCAGTGGCATTCCATTGGCTAGGTACCACAGCAAGATGAGAGGCAACCACCGCCAACTGGACCCCTCATGGGATCCACTAAGCCCTGTCTGACATGGAGGGCCACCTAGCTAGAATACAAGATTTTGCTATACACCCATTTACCTTTAGTTGGACCACGCAGCAATGTCTGAGCTGGCATTAAGGGGCACCCACTTACTGTAACCCACCACCACGATCCCATGCCAGGGAACAAAAATGGTTGTCACGCTTACTGTACTCACCCCCTTGTGGATGAAGTGCTGCCCTCAAGTATCCATCCAGCTCTCTGTAGATCACCATAAGTCTACAGGCCATCAGGGGGGTCAGGTTCCGCCAGCACCCTGCCCTCGTTAGAAGGCCATCCCCAGCTGGGCCTCTGCGGTCTTCCAGGCCCAGCATCTCAGGTCCTCCCACCTTTTCCTGCACTGGGTGCTCCGCCTGCTATAGACCCCCAGGGTCTGCACCTCTTTGGCGATGGCACGCCACAATCCCTTTTTCTGATGGGCGCTGACCTACAGAGTTAATACAGACAGGAGGACACCATTAACCACACAATCCAGCCTGTCACACATATAGCCCACAGATTACATTTCCATCTCCATTGGCACACACATCACCTGGAGCCTTGCATGTACACTACCACCAGACATACCTCACACCCAAATGACACACTGCCAGCACACACATCTCCATGCAACCTTGTTGCATGCATAGTCCCATGGTGTACTCACCTGTTGGTCTGCAGGCCCATACAGCTGTCCATACAGGGGTAGGACCCCATCCACCAGGTGCTCTAATTCCTCCGAAGTGAAGGCATGGGCCCTTTCCCTTGTCACAGGGGCAATGGCAGGATCCAGACACAGGTCCCAGCAGCACACACAGTGTAGGTGTTGTCCTGTGGAAAGTCATGAATCAAGTGAGGTTATAGACAGAAAATGGCGGTCACTTCTGCAGTGGTGTACTCTGTCTCCACCACCAGTGATCCCCATTGGACACTGTACTCCATAGAGCCCCATTTTAGCCAATGAGGAATAGCAAGGCAGTGCAAGACCGCTTTCCGCCATGACGCCCAACGACAACGGTTACATCACTGTCCATACTTACAGGAAAGGCGGTCGTCATTATATGGTGGTGGACAACAATCATAAATTGGAACCTTCGTCATTGCTGTAAATTGTACATACATTACCATTCACAGTATCCGATTACATACATGCTCAGTTACACTGAGGTGCTGGTTCCATTGTTCAGTTTGTGACACCCTTCTCACTCTTTTGTCATTAGATACCTACCACTGTGGAGGAATAGGAGGAGGTGGCAAGACCCTGTGTACAGACCCCTTGTGTACTACACTGGAGGACAGGCACATAATACTGACCTATAGACTGCACAGGGCCACAATCACAGAGCTATGTACTCAGCTGGAGCCTGATCTGATAACAGCTACCCGTCATCCCACTGGGATTCCTCCTCTTGTGCAAGTTCTATCAGTGCTCCATTTCCTGGCAACTGGTTCTTTCCAAGTGACAGTGGGCTTGGCAGCAGGAATGTCACAGCCAATGTTCTCAATACTGCTGGCAAGGGTTTTGTCTGCCTTGCTCAAACACATGTGCAGCTACATAGATTTCCCCCAAGTGAAAGATTTGGCCATTGTGAAGGCTGGTTTCTATGCAATGGGACATTCCTAATATTATTGGGGCGATTTACGGAACACATATTGCATTTGCCCGCCCCCGCTGCACAATGAACAGGTGTTCAGGAATTAAAAGAGTTTCCACTCACTCAATGTGCAAATGGTGTGCCTGGTGGACCAGTACTGTCAAGTGTCCTGGGTCAGTGCATGATGCCTTTGTCCTAAGGAATAGCAGCATCCCAAATGTGATGGCACAATTACAGAGGCACAGGGTGTGGCTAATAGGTGAGCCTGAGTTTCCACCTAATATATGTCAGTGTATGCCTTCAGGAGTCATCCCCCATACCATGGTGTAAGACTAATGTTTGTCCCTCAATTCTTTCAGGTGACTCTGGATACCCAAACCTGTTATGGCTCCTGACCCCTGTGAGTAATGCCAGGACAGGGACTGAGAATCAGTGTAATGATGCACATGGGCAAACCAGGCGGATAATAGAATGTACCTTCAGAATCCTTAAGGCCACGTTCAGATGCCTCCATCTGACAGGTTGATCCCTGTGCTACTCCCCTGAGAAGGTCTGCCAGATAGTTGTAGTATGCTGCATGTTGCACAACCTAGCCTTCAGACGCCATGTGTCTTATCTGCAGGAGGAGGAGACTGGAAATGCCCCTGTGGCAGCAGTGGACACTGAGGACAGTGAGGATGAGGAGGCAGAGGATGAGGATGTGGACAAGAGAACATCAGTAATATGGCAGTACTTCCAATGACACACAGGTAAGACAGTGGAACTGACCATTCCTCTAATTATTTAAGTTTTCAGTATGACTGTAGCAGAATGGCAGTCACTTCCTTTGCATGTCAGCTGACTGTCACCTATGCCTTCTCAGTTTTTAGATGTTGGTGATATACAACTTTGTACTGATGTGAAGACTACAGACAGCTACAGTTCATTATTTGTATGCTATCACAAAGTTCAAGTCAATTGCACAAGATGTAACTGTTCACATAATTGCACATTTTCATCACATAAAACAGTATCACTCATGTTGTGTTCAAGGGTGTTTATTATAGTGACATTTATAGAAGGAATAGTGCAATGGAATGGGGTGATGGTAGGAGTAAGTCTAGGTTATTGGTCCAGTCTGTTTGTAGCACAGGTCCATTGTCCAAGAGGCCATAGGAAGGGGAGCAATGGCAGTTCAAAGTGGACAACGTGAGACAGTGGAACACAAGAGGGACATTCAGGAGGGGCTCATTTCCTGGTGGTGGTCTTTGTCTTGGCAAGTGTCTCTGGCATCTGTCTGGGTCAGAGGGAACGTTTGTGGGGTGGTTCACCTTCTGCAGGGGTGGTGTGCTGGTGGCCTGTGTGTTCTGTGGCCTGGGCCTCCTGTGCACGAGTTGCAGCAGATGTTGCAGACTGTTCAGTTGAATGGCTAGTGTAAGGGGCCCACTTGTGTGCTGTACATTCCCTCATGATGTTGGCCATATCAGCCAGCACCACTACTATGGAGACCATGGTGGTGTTGAGGGCCTGCAAATCTTTCCTGATCTTCTGATGGTGTACCTCCTGCAGCCGCTGGTTCTCCTGCATGTTGTTAAGAATCTGGCCCATCTTCTCCTGGGATTGTTGGTAAGCACCCAGGACATTAGTGAGTGCCTCCTGGACAGTCCGTTCCCTGGGCCTGTCCTCCGAGTGTCCCTGTCCCCCTGTGCCTCTGTCCCCTGAACGGTGTGCCCACTGCCACTGACCCCAGACCCTTGATGTCTTGGCTGTGAGTTATGAACTGGGGTCCCTGTATAGGTGGGCACATTGCTGATTGACATGTCCTGGGGACAGAGGTGTGGGGACATTGGGGGGGGTGCTGTGGTGTTGGATACTGAGGGGGGCTCTGTGGTGGACTGGGAGTGGGCTGGGTTGGCTGACTGACCAGCGGTCCCTGATGGACCAGGTAGTTCATCCAGATCCAGAAGTCCGTTCATCCAGATCCAGAAGTCCAGAGTTACTGTCATCACTGGGGGCATCTTCTGTTGGGGGACTGGATAGTTGTGGCAGCTCCTCACTGCTAGGATTGGCTGTGGCACCTGTGGGGATGTAAGTGATGTATTATGCTTAAAGTCTGTGACATATTCTACATCTCTAGCTTCCCTTATATCGTTGTTGTTGGCCTGCCACCTTTGTTTGTGTATGGTGATGCATTGTGGGATTGTTAGTTCTCCATGCTGTGTATGCACTGGTGGTGGATGTACATGCAGGGCTGGGAGGGCTGTGCATCGATTGGTATGGCATGCAGGGCTTGGCATTGGTGTTAGTCAAATGTGTAGGTGCACTGTGTGGGATGGAGTGGAGTGATGGATTCAGGGTGAGGGGTGAAATGGCATGCAGGTATGGGGGTAATAGGGGGTAAATATTGACTCACCAGTTTCCAGTCCTCCAGCAACTCCTGTGAGTCCCTCAGGATGCAGTAATACCAAGACATGCTCCTCCCATGCCATCAGCTGTGGGGAAGGAGTTGGGGGTCCACTGCCAGTCCACTGGATAGCGGGCTGGTCCCTTGCTGCCATGGAACGTACCTTTCCCCCGTTGAGTGTGTTGAGTAATGTGGTGGAGTGTGGGGTGCGTGACGGATGGGTGGGTGTTAGAGTTGTGTGTAGTTGTTGCTGTGATTTGTGTGGCTATCTCTTGGCTATTTTTCATGTTAGTAAAGGGTTGTGGGTAATGTGGGTGTGTGTTTTATAGTGCTGTTGGTGGGTGGGTGTGGTGTGTGTATCAGTGTCAGGTGTGTGTTTTTGGTATTGGCCAATGTTGTGTTGTTTTGTATTTGGGTGGCCATTCTGACCGCATCGGTGTGTACCGTCAATGGTTTACCGCCGTTGAATGTCCACTGTGGTGATTCATGGGTCATAATGTGGAGGGCGTTGTTTTGTTGGCATGATGGTATGGGTGGTAGTACCGACACTTTACCACTTACCTTTGGACTGGTGGATATGTGTTTGTAGCAGTATTCTGTCGGGTTAGGGTGTGTGTGTCATAATATGGCGAACGGATGTTCGCCTCCGCGACAGTATGTTGACGCCCGTCACCATTGCGGTAAGCAGCATTTACTGCCAGTGTCATAATGAGGGCCAATGTACGGTAGCTGTGGAATGCCCTAGGTCATCAATCTGCTCCACCAAGTGATTTGGGCAAACTAGGGGACTCAAGAGGTTTCAGACTGAGGGGAACACACTAGAGGGAAGAACGGGGGGAGGTCAGGACCTAAGCTGGGAGCTCCTCTTTGTACATCTGCCGTTCATTCATGAACACCTCCCAGTATATTGTGATGGGAACTCTGCACAATCCCCACATCTCTTCCTGCTTGAGTGCCATGGTTTTGGCCTTTGCCCATTTCAACAGCGCACCAGTCTGGGCCTTCCAATGCATGGCAATGGTTCAGCAGAGCAAGATCAATAAAACAATTGAACACTTTTGCTCTTTTTGGATGTTTAAGGAGGCTGAGCAGGGCGCCCTGAAAGGTGCAAATGTTGGTCCACTCCGTTAACTCTGTGAGGACTCCAGCAATGTTATTAAAAAAACATTCCACTGATAGGCAGGTCCAAAACATGTGGGCCAAGTCAGCGGCAAAGTCTTGGCATTTGGGACATTCCAGGGAGGAAACAAACATTTTATTCAGGGATTCTAGTGTGAGGTAAAACCTATGCAATATGTTTTCCTGTATGTACTAAAAGTTTGCATTTCCAATACTTTTGTAGGATATATTAGTACTCTTTCCCACTCCAATACCTCACACCCAGCAAATGTGAGTCATTAGAAGGGGGTCGCGGACACTTTGCACTAGTGCTAGGGTAAACCAGGTGATCAAGCAACAGCCACTGCCTATAGTGTGGAGTGTGGTGTACTAAAGGGTGAAGCCCTGGTTGTGTGCCCATAATATGCCAAAACTTAGTCTACAATGTGCTAGGAAGTGCTTGGCAGGTATGCCCCAATCCATGCAAAATTGGTCAAAGGTTATGGGTACTCCATGATGAATAGGAGTTCTCAGAGTGCTTCCCTCCGCTATCTCTCAATGTTGGAGGCCCGCTTATCCCAGCATTGCGCAAAGAATGTTAATGGCAGCTAGCCTAATCATTGGAGAATACTGAGGAATGGAAAGAATAAATCAAAGGCTTCACCTGTAGCTATCATGTGCAACCATTAATAAGGTATTGTAATGGTGTGGGAGTGGGCTTGGGAGAAAAATGTTTCTTGTGTCACTTGTTGACAAAGTGAGAATTGGCCCAAATTTTCCAGGAAACAACCTGACAGCCAGAGGCGCACCACTGAGGCTGGGAGACCAGCTAGTAATGTCCGCAATTGGGCACCCCTAGAACCCCCATTTCTACTGGTAGTTGCAGCTTGCACAGTGTGATGTGGCATCTACCTTTGTTCCAGATATAACTTCCCACTGTGGCATGGAGCTTATGAAAGACACTCCTGGGGATGTGCGCCTGGGCATAGTATACTAAGCGAGGGTGCATAACCATTGTAGACAAGGAGATTCTGCCTTGTACCTTGATCTGGAGCGTGCCCCAAAAGGCCATCTGGGGATGGAGGAAAGCAATGGCTCAGGTGAAGTTACCATCTATGAGCTCCAGAGTGTTATGGTAAATGTGTGTTCCTAAATATTGGAAGGTGTGGGGTTCCAAGCACAGTGCATGAGTGTCCACTAGGAAGTGCTGTGGCAGACAATCGGAATGTAGAGGAAACAAGCATGGTTTGGCCCATTTAACTCCCAGGCCTGAAGCTTCTTAGAATTCTGAGACAATAGTGGTCATGTCATTGAGGCCTTGTCTGAATCACTGATATAGATGAAAACATTATCAGCATAAAGGGAGGCTGCATGCATTACTCCGTCTAATGGTGTTCCCTTTTCCCCAGCTTGTTGGTGAAGCCTCTCCACCAGGGGAATCATAGTTAGGGCAAAGAAGAGGCGGGACAGGGGGCAGCCCTGGTGGGTCCCCCTACTCACCATACCCAGAGCAGAAACGCATTGCCCAATCATTACCTGGGCCATGAGGTCCACATACAAGAGACGTGTAAGGCTTTGCAGGCGGCTTGTGATTACTAGTGTGGTGAAGGTGGAAAACGTATTCCCTGTCCGGTGTATTGATTTTTTTTTTCTAAATCTAACACCATACAAGCAGCATATGGCTACTGGACAAAAGAACTTTCCATGACCCTGTGTACTCACCGGATGTTGAGCATAGTGAACCTGTCTGTGTCCGTATAGACCAGCGTGGACATATGCTACTAAAGCTGAGAGGCTCTAATTTTGGTCAGTGTCTTGTAATTAGATCCAAGCATGGACAGTCGATGATATGAGGTAAATTCCAATGAGTCCTTCCCAGGTTTTAGTAGGGAAATCAACAGAGACTTCCGGAGTGAGGAAGGGAGCTGTCCTTCCTCCAGGGCAGCTTCAAAGAAGTCAAGTAGTTTAGGGGCTAAAAAGAGTGTACAGGCTTTATAAAATTCTATGGGGAGCCCGTCAAGCCCCGGGGGGTTCGCAAGTGGCTGTGTTTCCGATTGTACCTCGTATTTCTTGTATCGTGTTGGGCATGTTGAGTTCTTCTCTGATTAGGGACTCAATGGCAGGTAACATGGCCGCTCCGAGGAAGGTGTGTATACTTTGTATCCTAATTTCAGGGGGAGGGATATATAAGGTTCAATAGTTTGTGGTGAATGCATCATGTATGTCCATTTGGTTTGTAAGTAAAAATGTAGGGGTACGTCTAATCACCATGATAGGGGATGAGTGAATTGCACTGCACAAAAGGCATGCCAGTAAACAATAAGATTTGTTCCCCTCTGCATGCATTCTGGCCTGGTATGCTGTGAAATCTAGGTGACATAATTGCTCCACTAAACAGGCATGTGTCTCTGTGGTTTTAGTTAACACACACTGTGCTAAGAGTCAGCATGGGCTGCGACTTTCCGTATTCTGAGCTTATTCTCAATTTGATGCTATTCCCTATGCAGGTCTGCTCTGACCCCCTACCGTCGTGCAGATACAATGGCCCCCTGAAAAAGAACCTTTACAGCCTCACATTCCATGGTGTGGGAAATTGCAGTGCCCCAATTCTCAGCATCTTGCGTGGACTCCCTGAACACCTGCTCCGCCAGCATTATGGGCTGCAGTCTCCAATTGGGAACTGGTGGCCGGACTCCACCCTAGTCAAAGTATATTAACACAGGAATGTGATCAAAGAACATGTTTTCCTAAATTTAGCCGAGGTGACCTGTAGTTGGAAAATGATAAAGTATGTGATCCAATCTAATATGGAATTCATGTGGGGGTGAGTAGTGTGAATATTCTCTGGTGTTCAGATGGAGTGTATGCCAGTGGTATGGTAGTGACCAATGAATCACCCATTGAGCGAAATTAGAAGCTGTTGTCACTATGGGAGAAGTTGGTGGGTAGGTGTGAGCAATCTAATTATGGGTTGAGTACGCTGTTAAAGCCCCCCTCCTAAGATCAATAGGTGTGTGAAAAAGACTAATTGTGACACATTGGGAGCATACCTGCTGCATAGCATCACAGACCTGCCATCAAGTGACCTCTCCGTGAAACCATAGGCTCTCATTACGAGTTTGGTGAGCGGCGGAGGCCTCATGCCAAACTTGTACCCCCATCTGACCGCCAGTGCAGCCAGTACACTACCAACCCTATTATAAGTTTCCCGCTGGGCCAGCCAACAGAAAAAGTGTTTCCCTCTGCCAGCCCAGCAGGAAGCAGGGCCTTAAGATTAACACCGGCTTGTAATCGAGCCAGCGGCAATGTGGCGGTGCGCCAGGTGCAACAGCATCCGACATGCTTTCCACTGCGTGTAATTCGGGCAGTGGAAAGTGCGATAGGGCTGACCATGGCCCCCATTCCACCAGCCTTTCCAAGTCAGTCCAGCTGCCATGAAAAGGCTAACGGTTTGGGGAGTCGTAATCCCCAGGGCGGCGCTGCATGTAGCGCCACCCTGGTGGATTACAACTGCCAAGACCACCAGGCTGTAGAGTGCTGGCTACCTGGCAGTGTCAGCGGTCGGACCGTGGCGGATCCGCCACGGTCATAATGTGGCGGTCCGACCGTCACCATGACAGTCCGATTGCCATCTCGAGTCTGGTGTTGTTAAGATCGCTAGACTTGTGATGAGGACCTGCTGAGTCACTTTCTACAGTGGTGTGTCAGAAAGGGACTTCTGGTCAGATCCAGACGAAGCCTCCCCTTGTGAAGCCAGAGTTTGTAGTGCAATAACAATGACCCCCCCCCCCCCCAGCGTCACTGCAATTTTACTTTCTCGCCTCCCGATATGTGAGTTTCCTGCAGAAATGCTACTTGTGAACCCCTGCACCTAATTTATTGTCGTACTGCATGTCTCTTACACGTAGTTGCCAGGCTTAGGATGTTCCATATCAAGACTCTAATTCCCTCCATGTGTTTCCAAGGTAGAAGATGGTGTGGAGGGGGAAGAGCACATACTATCATTGGCATAGCGTATAGCCAAATGTAGCGTAGGAATTTCAGAAGGGGAAGACGTGATGCGCTAATGACTCCCATAAACTTAAAAACAATAACACTCAACCCCCAACCAAAGGCTGTAACAGAACTCAAATCCACCCAAACAGTGAACAAATAATCCCAAGTGTGGGGTTCTCCTACCTGCTCTTCAGTAAAACTTTAGCCACCCAGGAGTAGAGCAGGGAGTGACCAAAAGGAAAGTTCACACCGAGTTAGTCAAGCACTGTCATAGTGGCTTATGGAGGGTGAGCTACTTGGCCCATATCGTCGATATCTTTGATAGGATAAAGCTGATACAGGCACATGTTCAGTGATGGTCACCTCTTGAAGTAGGCTGCCGCTGATGTAGCTTGAGGGAATAGTATAATATGACCAGGCGGACTATCATATCAATGAGTCAGCAAATTGTGGGGGTCACATCTGGTAATGTCACTGACATGGTCCCCCTAGCAGTTGTGCCCGATTCAGGGGGCACCACTTCATCATGCTGCAACAATGCCTGTGTTGGTACAGGGAGAGCAAATCTGTGTAGGTGCAGGAGGAATTGCAGGGCAGTACCGTATTTAAGTAAACATGGCACATCCTTGCGTACCTAAACTAGTGCAGTGTTGTACAACACATATTTCTGCTGCCCTGAGCTGTGCCACTTGCGAAGCAATCTGCTCTCAAGCTTGCAACCTGTGGAACACATCCCACACAGAGTGAACCCACAACAACTCAGAGACACCCATATATGCCATATAGGAATGGCCACAAAATAAAACACATATAACACATGGAGCATGTCTGTGTACATCATGTGTGCAGCTGTACAAGTAGCTGCAATCTCACCATCTGACAAGATAGAGGCCCAGATTATACAGAAAATGATGGTGCGTGGCGCTGCGCCTAATTTGGCAGCATCACGCACCTTCATTTTCAAAACGCAGGGATGCGGCATATTTTAAAGAATACAGTTCGCCCCTGTGTTTCCCCCTGTGCCAGCAATAAGTTAGCTGTTGTGCACCAACGCAGCCACCCTTGCACCATAGTGCAAGAATGGCTGCATTGAGGGGGAGATTGTTTTTGTGCAGGAAGGAATACAACAACAAACTTAAATAGTGATTTGCTCTGCACACATCGAAAAAACAAAAAACAAGGAGAAATGTCAGCATTTCTCCTTGTTTTGCCATGGATTTTGATGCTGCTTCCGGTTTACGTGAACTCATAAATCTAAGGCAGCGTCAAAATGCAATGGGTGTTGTTGTGGCACATCCACAGCAACACCCATTGCACACACCTTCCACTCAAAGTCATGAATGTGAAGAGGCCATATTTACAAGGTGGCATTAAGCACAAAAAGTGGCTCTACCCGACCTTGTAAATACAGCACAGGGCAATGCGCCACAGGTTTGTCACCAAAAGTGACACTCACGGTTGCGAATATGCCCCAGAAGACCGTGTGAGCTTCACCCATGTGTCATGCACAATGCAACACATAGGTCCTCATTACGTCCTGGCGGTCGGTGATAAACTGGCAGTAATACCGCCAACAGGCCAGCAGTAATTACTGCCAAATTATGACCATGGCGGAAAGATCTCCTAAAGACAGCCAATGTACCACACCAACCGCCAGGGCGGAAACAACAGCCACCAAGGCGGTAGCCGCCTACAGCAAGGCCGAAGTTAAAGTTCTCCCAACCATATTACAAAAACAGAATCTACCACCTTTTCTGGGGCGGTACTAACGGCATCAAAAGCCTGGTGGAAACTGAGCTGAAGTAAAAGGACTCACCATTGGAGACACAGGCAAGAACCACGCCACCATGGAACCCGAACTGCATGTATTTCGGATGATATTCTACATTCTGCTCTACCACGAACACCAATGCCAGCGAAGACAACGACTGAGAGTACAGCCCCCTAGCACACAAGGGGGGAGGAAAAAGAGAGTGAGACACACACGCACAACACACACCACATACGCACATCTCATACACACAACCAGATGCACAAGAAAGCAAGTTAATTCCCCGAAATTGGCTGAATAATGCAAGGACCAAACTAATTGACCAAAGTGAGTGTAATAATATCAACACAGTAAAACAATAATAAGTTAGCCAATGTAACAGATATTTACAAATGTACAGAACAAGGGACACTGCCCAATCCTCAGTTCGCATGGGCCACATGTCCACAGGCCAAAGTCCAAGGCCCCACTTGTCACCTACATCAACACAGAGAGAATACTGCAGGGGCATCAGTTGGCAAAGAGGCAGGCACCTCGGGGGGCACAGCAGACAGGAGTGGAAACAAGACCACTGGTTCTGGAGGGAGCAACATGCCCATTGCTCTGTCCTGGGGAGTGCAAGGCCACAGTCTCTCAAGTGGGTGACTTGCCCACTGGTTCTGGAGGGGACAACATGCCCTGTGCTTAGTCCTGAGGAGTGCTAGGCCACAGTCTCTCAAGTGGGTGACTTGCCCACTAGTTCTGGAGGGGGCAAAATGCCCTGTGCTTGGTCCTGGGGAGTAATAGACCACAGTCTCTCGAGTGGATGTCTTCCCCACTGGTCCTGGAGTGGACAGGCCGCACAGCAGCCCATGGAGGCAGGATTACATTGCATCTGCCGGTGGTGACGGCTGCACTGTGGTGGTGGAAGGATCCTGCACATCCCCTACACTGTTGGGTGGATGCCTGTAGCAGTGCTGGTGGTGTTGGGAGGCTCCTGCACATCCCCTGCACCCTTGGGTGGATGCACTGTGGTGGTGCTGGTGGTGGGGGGAGGCACCTGCACATCCACTGCACCCTCGGATGGATGCACTGTTGCAGCGCTTGTGGTGGTGGGAGGCTCCTGCACATCCCCTGCACCCTCAGATGGATGCACTGTGGTGGTGCTGGGGGTGGGAGGAGGCTTCTGCACATTCCCTTCACCCTCGGATGGATGCACAACCATGGTTGGTGGCAGGGGCTCCGTGACAGGTTCTGGTGCAGGCTCCTGGCACTTTTTGCCTGCTGGTGCAGGCTACTGCCCTTTCGGGTGGCAGGTGCAGGCCCTCTGCCCTTCTTGCCTGCCGGCTCCTTCCCCTTCAGTAAATGTGGCCTGGATTCCTTTCTACCACGAGAACGTGCAGATGGAACTGGGCCCGTGGACTGTGTGGCAAAGGTGCTAGGCTGGGTTTGTGGAACCCTGGGCATACATACAGGGCAAGGGGGTAGGGAAGAGGTCAATAGTGGGTAGGAAATATTTCTTAGGGACATTGGGGTGGGAAGAGGGAAAAGGAATGGGAGTGGAGGATCAGGGAGTGGTTGTCAGAGGTGTTTGATGGAGTTGGGTGCATGTGCATAGATTGTATGCTGTTGTGAGGTGGATGGCTGTTGGGTGTCTGAGTGCTTGCGTTTTTATACTTTAGGAGGGGGGGACAGACACAGTGGGAGAGGACACAGGGGACGTGTGCATGGCTGTTGTGGAGTTGTCTGCCAGTGAGTTGTGTGTTCTGCTTGTGTTGTGATGATGGTAATAGTGGATGATGATGTAGTGCATGCAGGTGTGAGTGAGGACGTGGCTGCGAGGGAGGTGGTGGAGGGGGAGGAGGGGGAGACAGTGTAAACAGTAGATGTTGTACTGTCTGAAAATGAATGGTGTTTGTGTGAGTGCCTGTGGGATGAAGTGTGGTGCTTGTGTTTGCCTGGTCCACTCTTGGGTGTTGTCTTGTGTGCATGCTCATCTGTATGTGTGCCTGGGATGGGTTGGGGTTGAGGAGAATGGGACTGGGAAGTGGAAGTAGGAGAGTGGACGGTGGAAACAGGGACAATGGCTGCCATCAAAGAGGAGGCCAGAGCCTGAATCGGTCTCTGTTGGGCCGCCAAGCCAGTGTGAATGCCCTCCAGGAATGCATTGGATTGTTGCATCTGGGCTGCCATCCCCTGGATGGCATTCACAATGGTTGACTGACCTACAGAGATGGATCTCAGGAGGTCAATAGGCTCCTCACTCAGGGCAGCAGGGCTGACTGTGGCAGGGCCTGAGGTGCCTGGGATGAAGGAGATGCCCACCGTCCTGGGTGAGTGCGCATGGGCATCTCGATGAGGGGCTGCTGGGAGGGCAGTGTTGGTAAGGGGGTGGCGGCTGTACCTGTAGCTGGGGTGGTCACAGAACTGTCTACCACCACCAGGGAGCTTCCATTGGAGGAGGTATCTGTGTCTCAAGTGTCCCCTCCAGTCTCTGCCGTGGTGCTCCCCTCGCCCTCCATCCCACTGGTGCCTTCAGCATCGGTGGACTCTGCCTCCTGTGTCCTGCAGGATGCAGCTCCCTCCTTCACCTGTGCCTCTGCTCCTCTGCCAGATGATGCTAATGCACATAAGGCCAGGATGACAAAACAGAAAAAGGGGAGGAGAGAGACAAAGGATACACCGGGTCAATGGCTGCACCAACACCACCGTTGGCGTACAAAGCACCCTCACACACAGGGAACAGGCCTAAACACTTTGTATTGCACCACCACTGATATCGCTAGCCACCAAGGCATGAGGAGGGGTACACACTGCCAACTGCAGCACACCTGGGACCCACACAGCCCTGACCAGTTGTGGACGCTTACAAGCTAGGCAGGCAGGAATGTCCCTTCAGAACCCTAGCCACCAGAGGACCTATGCTGCTATGTCAGGCCTGGCCTAGGGGCACCCACTGACACACATCCACCACAAGGATACCACCTAACCAAGTGTAAGTTGTAATGATGGGCACTGTACTCACCCCCTTGTGGCTGCTGTAATGCCCTCAAGTGCCCATCCAGCTCGGGATAGGCCACTGCCAGTATGCAGGCCATCAGGGGGGTCAGGGTTCGACAGGCACCCCTCTTTCTTGTTGGGAGGCCATCCCCAGCTGGGCCTCTGCCATCTTCCGTGCCCAGCGTCTCAGGTCCTCCCACCATTTGCGACAGTGGGTGCTCCTCCTGGCATAGACCCCCTGGGTCCACACCTCCTTGACGATGGCATGCCATATACCCTTCTTTTGATGGGCACTGACCTGCGGAGGCAATACACAGAGGAAAATACCATTAGACAAACAGTCCAGCCTGTGACACATATGGCCCACCATACCCGTTCCCATCACCATTGGCACACACATAGCCCAGCACAAAAGCTGTATTCTGAAAAGATGACATCCACCCACCCTCCTTACACAATCCCTTCACACACACCACTCCATGCATTCATTCCACATGCATAGTGCCCACTGTGTACTCACGTGTTGGTCTGGAGGCCCATACAGCAGTCCGTATTGGGGTAGGACCCCATCCAGCAGTCTCTCTAACTCCTCTAAAGTGAAGGCTGGGGCCCTTTCCCCGGTCACATGGGCCATGGTAGGTTCCAGACACAGGTCGCAACAGCAAATGCAGTGTAGGTCCTCTCCTATGGAAGGTCAGGTAGCAAGTGTGGAATCAGATAGAAAATGGCAGTCACGTCCTCGGCGGTGCATACCATCACTGCCAGCGCAAACCACCATTGGCCACTGTACCCCATAGGGGCCATTATTAAGCAATGAGGAGTTGCACGGCGATTCCTGACCACCTCCCGCCACGGCGCACAATGTCAGCGGAATTACCTCACTTCCACCTGTCCCTTCACACAGGACAGGCGGATGCCATTTCAGGGGGGGCAGCCCTATGGATTCATGCTGCATCACAGGAGAAATAGGCACAAACTGGACAAATCACAATGACCCATTACAAGTTTACAGATTGAAAGTCCTGTTGTGGCTCCAATGTTCAGTTTGTGACAGACTCCTCACTCTTGTGTTCCTTAGATACCTACCGCTGCGGATGAATAGGAGATGGAGACATCCCCCCGTGCAAGACCTCTGGTGGACTTGGCAACACTGGAGGACAGGCACATTATCCTCACCTATAAACTTGACAGGGCCACAGTCACAGAGCTGTGTGCCCAATTTTAGACTGACTTGATATCTACTATCTGTCACCCCACTGGGATCCCCCCTCTTGTGCAACTGATATCTGTACTTCATTTCCTGGCAACTGGTTCTTTCCAAGTGACTATGGGCTTGGGAGCAGGAATGTCACAGCCAGTGTTCTCAAACGTGCTGACAAGAGTCTTGTCTGCCCTGATAAAAAAACATGTGCAGCTAAATTGTTTTCCCCCAGGTTGAGGAGTGGGCCACAGTGAAGGCCGAGTTTTATGCAATGGGACATAATTGGGGCAATTGATGGAACACATATTGCATTTGTCCCCCCCCTGGCAGAATGAACAGGTGTTCAGGAATCATAAGAATTTCCACTCTATGAATGTGCAGATGGTGTGCTACTCACCCAAGAAGGTCTGCAAGATAGTAGTGGCATGCTGCATGTTGCACAACCTGGCCCTCAGACGCCATGCCCCTTTTCTGCAGGAGGAGGAGATAGGAGATGGCCGTGTGGCAGCAGTGGACCCTGTGGACAGTGAGGATGAGGAGGCAGAGGATGAGGATGAGGACAACAGAACTTCAGTTATTCAATAATACTTCCAATGACACACAGGTAGGACAGTGTAACTTTGATTTCAATGACTTCGGCTGTAATCTGTGTGGCAATGGCATGCTGATATTTCCCACTACTATGCCCATTTACTGTCCCCTCTGCCAATTCATTTTGCAGATGTTGGTGAATTGACATATACTCACTAACGCCAGCTACAGGTCATTAATCTATGCTCATTCTATGTACAGTTAAATTGCAATGTTTGTACCTGTTTCAATCAATACATATTTGAGATACATGACATACTCCAAATTGATTTCTTTCAAAGGGTGTTTATTGAAGTGCTAACATATAGGGGGCAAGTGCAATGGGATGGGGTGATGATGGAGGAAAGTCCAGGGTATTGTTCCAGTCTGTTTGTAGCACATTTGCATTGTCCAAGGGGACATAGGAAGGGGAGCAATGGCAGTTCAAGGTGGACAGGGTGACTGAGTGGGACACAAGGGTGATAGTCAGGAGAGTCTCATTTCCTGGCAGGGGTTTTGACAAGTGTCTTTGGCTTCTGTCTGGATCGCAGAGAACGTTTCTGGGGTGGTTCACCTTCTGCAGGGGGGGGGGGTGCTGGTGGCCTGTGAGTCCTCTTGGTCACTAGCGGCAGTGGAAGTGGAAGGCTGTTCAGCTGTCTGGCTAGTGTCAGGGGCCCACTGGTGTGACACTGTTTCCATAATGTCACCCATGTCTGCCAGGACCCCTGCTATAGAAATCAGGGTGTTGTTGATGGCCTCCAAGTCCTCCCTGATCCCCTGGTACTGTCCCTCCTGCAGCTGGCTGTTTTCCTGCACGTTGTCCAGGATCTGGCCCATCGTGCCCTGGGAATGTTGATAGGCTCCCAGGATCTTGGAGAGTGCCTCCCAGAGAGTTGGATCCCTGGGCCTGTCCTCCCCCTGGCACACAGCAGTCCTCCCAGTTTCCCTGTTGGCCTGTGCCTCTCTCCCCTGCCACTGACCCCAGGTCCCTGATTGTCTTGGGGGTGAGGTGTGGCCTAGGGTCCCTCTAGAGGTAGACATACTGCTGATTGATGTGTCCTGGGGACATAGGTGTGGGTACGCTGGGTGGGTGCTGTGGTGGGGTTTCAAAATGGGGGAGGCTCTGTGGTAGTGTGTGACTGGGCCTGGGTAACCGGCTGTCCAGTGGTTCCTGATGGGCCAGGTAGGTCATCCAGATCCTGAAGACCAGAGTTGCTGTCATCACTGTGGGCCTCTTCAGTTGGGGACTGGATAGTGCTGGCACCTCTTCTCCACTGACGTTGGCTGGGGTACCTGTGGAAATGTAAATGATGTGTTGTGCTTAATGTGTCTGACATATTGTAGATCAGTGGCTTTCCCCGTATGGTTGGATTTGCTCTGCCAGTTCTCACTTGTGTATGTTAGTGTATGGTGGGATTGCTGGTTCTTTCTGCTATGCATGCTTTAGTGATGAGTGTCCATGCAGAGCTGTGAGGGGTGTCCATGCAGTGGTACAGCATGCAGGGCTTGGCATTGGGATGAGTGAGATGTGATTGTGGGGTGTGTGGGATGTAGTGGAAAGATGGGGTGAGGGTGAGGTTGAGGGTGAGGGTATGTGATGGCATGCAGGCAGGGGGTGATAATATTAGAGAGTTGACTTACCAGAGTCCAGTCCTCCTCTGACTCCGGCCAGGCCCTCAGGATGCAGTATTGCCAAGACTTGCTCTTCCCATGCTGTGAGTTGTGGGGGAGGAGTTGGGGGTCCACTGCCAGTCCTCTGGATAGCGAGTTGGTGTCTTGCTGCTCTGGAACGTACCTTCTCCTGTAGGTCATTCAACCTTTTCCTGTGTCATCCCTAGTTCTCTGGTGCTGTCCCATGGCGTTGACCCTGTCCACGATTCTCCGCCATAGCTCCATCTTCCTGGAAAGTAATATCTGCTGAACCTGTGCACCAAATAGCTGTGACTTCACCCAGATGATTTCTTCCACCATGACCTTTAGCTCTTCCTTTGTGAAACAGGGGTGTCTTTGTAGTGCCATGAGATGAGTTGGTGAGGGTGTGTTGGGTAATGTGTTGGAGTGTGGGATATGGAGTGTGTGAGTGGTGTATAGGTGTGAGTAGTGTGGGGCTCTGGTTGTGTCAGTGGTCTTGGTGTCTCTCTGTTGGCAATGCTTTGTAGTCATAAGAGGTTGTGGGTAATGTGGGTGGGTGTTTTATAGTGGTGTGGGTGTGTGGGTGTGGTGTGTCTATGGGTGTCAGGTGTGTGTTGTTTGAATTGGCCAATGTAGTGTTGGGTGATGTTCTGTTGGCCTAACGATGTGGGTTTTGATACCGGCAGTTTATCACTGACCTTTGGTCTGGCGGATTTGTGTGTGTGGCTGAATTCTGTCAGATTGGTGTGTGTGTGTGTGTGTGTGTGTCATTATATGGTGCATGGATATCCGCCTCCGCCGCGGTAAGTTGGCGGCCGTCAGCGTGGCGGAAAGTGGGATTTACTGCCAATGTCATAATGAGGTCCATAATGTACAACTACAACCTTGAAGCAAATAAATGATGTGCCATGTCAACCGCCACAACAATCTAAGATTGACTTAACACTATCTCATTGCAGAGGATGATGGCTTATCTCCTGCTGAGCTGCCTGTTCTGGATTTTACAGATGACCAGCTGCCAACCATCAATGAAGAGACTCTCCAGGATGTGCTAGGATCCCTCCAGACACATCCTCCAGTCACAGAGAGGACAAACAGCACATGAGCCACCCAGCTACCAACACACACCGCCAGCCAGTACTGACACAACCCTGGACTCTGAGGTCCCAGAGGTAACTTTTCAAAGGACAGTGGTAGGAGTCCAGCCTAAGCTGGTCAAGCAGGTGTGGGTGGGGATGGAGAGCATGCTAGGCAGCCTAGAGGGAGTGTAGAGGTGTCTCAGTCTAATTAAGGACAACTTAGCTGCCATCAGAGGCACCCACACCCGCTACGTGGACTCCAGCAGTCCCTGGCCAACATAGCTATTGTCATGAGGCAGAGGCTACACCAATTCCCACCCAAACTGGTAGCAGCATAACAGACGACAGGCTGGGGGCTATGCATAATACCCTGGAGTCTATACAGGGGGAATTCACCTCCCTTAGGGTAAACTTGACTGCCTGTCACCGTGATGTTGCTGCGGTTTTGAAAAATCTGTAGTTCTTCCTTGCTGCAGTGATGCCTTATGTGTTCCCACAATTGGCAGCTGCCAGGACCTTTGACTCCACATCTCTATCCCCTGATGTGTGTGTGTGCCCCCTCTACCTCTACAACAGCATGAACAATGGCACAGGAGGCCCCACACACATCAGAGGATGAAGATGTGGAAGGAATAACATTCACAAGGAAAAGCACCCAGGAGCACCAGCCTTTGCCACATGGACAGTATCTCCTTAGTTCTGGGCTTAAGATCATGCCAGTGTTGTGACAGTAGGAAATTAGCTCTCTTTACCCAACTACCGTTGACTTATCTGCTATATACTGTCATTGTCTCCATTCTTATGAAGTGGCAATTTTTAACCTCCTCAATAATGTGCACTTCTTGTAGCCATGTCACATGAGATGTCCCTAAATCCTGGACTCTGATTGTGCTACATATGGCTAACGTTCACTCATGAGGTCTGTGAACTGGACATTGTATAGTATTTGAAAATACACTTGCACCTGTAACTAAAGTACCTCGTATACATGTAGCATTTCCATGTTTACTGTGATCCATCTACTCAGCTAAATGATTGCATTGTGTGAATCCATGTCAATAAGTACAGAACATCATTACATGAGTGCATTACTGTCAGACACAAAGCCACACACTAGGATCCTAAGATGAGAAAGGTGAATGATGGTTTTGTCAGCTACAACCAACTTACTGAGTATTCTATACAAATATTGAACAGATATCCTTTGAAGTTGACATACGGCATGTATGGCTCAGAACCAAGCCAATGGTAAATTAGCCAGGTGGGGTACCAGTACAACTAATTTGTTTGGTACAGAAGAAGCTAACCTTATGAGTGATGGGCACCTGTCAGTGTTGCAGGATACAGTTCCACTTTTGCCTGTTGTCAGATGTGCCACACTGCCAACAATGAAACTGCAAGACCCCACCAATGACAGTTGATGTTCCATACTTACCTGTCCAAGATAAAGTATACATACACATTGTGAATGGCTGGAACAGTGGATGGCAAATGTATGGACTATTTGATGTTATTTAGCAGCCAATCTGACAGCTCCTTGGTCATAGGGGATGCAGATGCTAATCCTTGGAAACCAAGAAAGTAAGCATACCCTAGGCCATTCCTCCAACTTGGCCAGTGGACACATGAGAACCCACAGACACTCAATCAACTTTGAAAAAAACTAGTCTTATAGAGACAGGATGTATTGTAAAATATTAATAACCATATACCTAATAGTATCATAAAAAATACCCTACACTAAACTAACCTAAACTAACTTAACTCACAACTAAACCTATTTAACCTATTCTAAACTTATCTTACACATGTAACAGCACACTCTAAACATTGTGCTCCCCTTAAGAAACAAGATACAAGTGTGACAACATAAACTATGACTACACATGTACTAACCTAACCTATATATATATATATATATATATATATATATATATATATATATGTGTGTGTGTGTGTTTTTTTGTAATACACAAATGCACCAACATGACCTCCCATCCAACCCCAATAAAGAAATGTACTAAAACTCACCCCCAACTATACTTAATCTAACCTATGCCTACCCTTCACTACTAAACTAGTGGAAAATGGAAATGGGATACTTACCAACTGCTCCACCCATCTCTATGCCCAGGTTATCCAGCAGATCTTGCTCCCTTGTATGAGGTCAGCCCAACAGTGTTTCAGTTGGTGGTCATTCTGTCTGCTGCCAAAAACTCTAGTCAGGTGGTGGAGCACCTTGCCCCACCACAGCTTCCTCGCCTCTGTGGGGTAGCTCTGAATTACACGCGACCCAGTACAAGCATCATGAGGAGCTAATGTTGTACCAACCATATTAAGCCCTCCAGCTCATCAGCCAACATCCGTGTGATACTCTCTTTCCTGACATCATTCACTGCAAATGCAGTTGTCAGAAAAAAAATAACCTAACACTACCCCAACTACCCCACATACCCAATAAACTATCCTACCCCAGAAAAACACCCCACACCACAGAGACAGATACAGAACAATTACAATACAAAATCAGATTAAAAGACAAAAAATACACAACAGTCTCAAGACACAGCACAAAAACACTCCAAATACTCCAAATCACCAACAGCACCAGCTCTATACACCCTCACATAGTCACAGCAAATAAGACAGTGAAGTGAAAATAAACTCACTGTACCATGTTTGTATGCAGGATGTCCTGTTTCATCACTTCCTTGGCCTGTGCATCAGGTTTCCAGTCATGCATCACTTTTTTTGACGCATGACGGTCATGCTTCAATTTTTCCCCATTGTGGGTGAAAAGGCCTGTGGACATGCAATAGACGCTAAGGGGCTAGGTGTCTTTTTGCTCAAGAGAAAAGTATGGTATAGGTGTATGCACATACATTTTTGACGCATGACAGTCATGCATCAATTTTTTACCATTGTGCTTGAAAAGGCCTGTGGATGTGCAATAGATGCTTAGGTTCCAGACATCTTTTTGCTGAAGAGAAAAGCATGAGGTTTAAGTGTTTGTGTCTATATTTTTGACGCATGACGGTCATGCTTCAAATTTTCCCCATTATGCGTGAAAAGACCTGTGGACGTGTGATAGATACTCATGGGCCAGGTGTCATTTTTCTGGCATTGCAGAGGATAGATTTGAGCTGTTTGCATCATTAGGGGCCTGATTACAACTTTGGCGGAGGGGGTTAATCCGCCCTAAATGTGACGGATATCCCGCCCGCCTTATTACGATTCCTTTATATCCTATGGAACTCATAATACAGCGGGGGGATATCCGTCACATTTGGGACGGATTAACACCCTCCGCCAAAGTTGTAATCAGGCCCTAAGTTTTGAGGAATGATGGAAATTTGTGGAATTTTGCAATGTAGGCCTTTAGTGCACCCAGATTCACTTACCATGTCACATGGGCTATGCAACAATGTTGTCTTTGTGGTATGGCTACATATGTATAACTATCCAGTCATATCTTTACGGTGACATTGATATGTTGAACCTATATGTTTGTTTATGTGTCTGCTGCATGCAATTACTTATACCGTGTGCATATGTGCATATGTAGCTACACTGTATTCACATACATGTTAACACATTTGTACTGTGAGTGCACATATGTGTTTGAACGCTTATTTGTGGGAATACTACATTGTTATGTCTGATATACAAATGTACACATAACAACAACACAAAATATATGATGGCCTATGTCTAAAACATGGTAAGGCATGTGAAAGCCATGACAATTTATACTCAGAGGATGCAGCGGACTAGGACTAGGTTAATATCATGTTACCCCAGACAATTTGTGTATGCATGTGTGTCCACTCTGTAGTGTATTGTTGGTTTTGCCTTCATGATGCTCTGCTACATGTGTGACCCATGCATCTTAGTTACAGGGGATGGGATTAACACATGCAACAGTGAAGGTTGCTATATGCTGTGTGTGTGTAAAGATATGTGTACTTTCCTTTTAGTAACATATGACCACAGTGATGTGTTCATAGGATGTGAAACCTCACATTTCTATCTTCCTGCATGAACACATGTTGGACTTTGACAAATGCCTGTCTAGTCATATCAGTCCCACCTATGTTTCTGTATGTCAGAACATGTGTGAAGGTCATTTATTTCAGTCAGTGATCCTGGGATGCATATGCCCTTATATTTGTGGTAGATTGCCTTTTGTTCAGAATCCTATACACATTACAATGCCTAAGCAATTTAAGTGGTACATATGTGCTGAAATATGTGGTAAATGTGCATGCCACCAACTAGGCACTTCCATTTGCCCACATCATGTTTGTTATGGCTGTCACATACAATGGCATACCACTATGTAGCAGTGTTACAGTCTGGCATAAATGGCAGCCTACTCTTCATCACTACTGTAGGAGTTTGTATGGCAAGACAAACCCATGGTTGCATGAAAAGGGGAAGGTTTACGGAGCTCCAGATTACTTAGGCCACTGTGCAAATGCATCACGCTCCTGACAATGTCATAAGTTTATGTAGCCAGAGCAGTGGTGTTAGTGTGTTTTGAGCGAAGATCTGGCCTCTTCATGATTGCTAATCAGCAGAGCAATGCACACTCCCATGCAGACAGACACATGCACAATTGTAATCAAACGGACCGGGATATTACATTTTCCTCTGCTGAACTTGATGTCAGCCTTTACCTCTCATGTACAGAAGACTGGGTACTTGCATGTTTTGGACATGTCTCATCATTTGATGTCCTTAGTAATTCCCCTGGGCAGCTTGGTTAGGGATTGCATCTCTTTTGTGATTTCTATTTTGGGAATGTGCCACGGGACAGTTATCTGTCACTGCCTCCTGTCATGTTTACATGTGATGGGCAACTACAGGTTATGGTAGTGGTAAACATGACTGGGTTATGTACTGACCTGGCCACCCTCTCTGTACATATGATGGATGTTCACATGTAGACATTAATGTGTTGTTTACTCAGTATTGGTCTATGTGTGTTTCTTCTCCATGTTTTACCCCATTACTTGTAAGGTGTATTTTGCCTCCTACATTGCTCCCATTCTTTAGGCTGCTTACACTTTGTACACATCTTCTACAGCAACATTGTCTGGTCATACATAGACAGGATGCAACATGTGACTTGTGTAAATTGTAGATATACGCATCTTCTAATACCTGCTACATGATAGTTACTGTCCCATTGGCAGTATTTGTGAGATATAATGAGTGCCACACACACATGACATTACACCTGTCATGGCACTAGTGCTGTCTCCAAGTGACCTCCCATGTTGTATTTGCAAGTATCTGTGGGTATCTCTCAGATCTTCAACCACATCCTCCGTTGAACATGGGTATGCATTTATTCCTGCATGCCACAACATAGGTAACTCTTAACATGTCCAAATTATGTTTATGTGTAAAATAATCTCATTGCTGTCTTTTTCATAAGCCAAATGCAACATGTATGGCTAATTCTACTCCCATTCATTTTCTGATGGGTCTCTGACATTTTTAGACATTGCTGGACATAGTTGCACATCCCACACCTGATTGTCATGTTGAAGCCCACAACATGCATGAGATAATTTGTAACTGTTGCTACATGCTTCACATGTTTATCTGGAATTGTTGTAGGCAAGTGTCAAGTTAGCAGATTTGTGTGAAAAGTGTGCATCTAATGTACATAGGCAGTGTAACACACTCTGCCTACATTCCACCCAGACAATTATTAGGTGGTGCTTTGTCCCATTTAGTTCTTAGATCATGACAATAGGTTATATGCTTGGATAGTGATTCAACACTCATAGCTGCTTCATTTGTCTGGCAACCCATAGCGCACGCAAAAGCCAACATGTGTGTGCCATAAGTGAGGTACAGCCCACCATGTGTCAGGGTTGTGCCTATTGGTAGTACCAGGACATGATCCCATGGATACACAGTGCAGGCTCTGCCTCTAACATTGGTTACAGTCCCAGTACAGTTACTGAAGGTCCATAGTTGCCAAAGATGTGACCCCCCTTGTCACACATGCACCATGCAGGCAAAGCAGCAATCAACCTGAGATATGAGTGTTCAGTTCCTATATTGCTTAAACATAATTTGATCACAGCCCCTACCTTATGTATGCCCCCCTTGCATACATCCTGGTAGGCATGGTGATGATGTGGGGAAATGTAGGAATTCACATCTTGCCCACTTGACAGCATGTTAACTGTTGTAGTGCATGGATCTAGGCCTTCAGGAGTCAAATGCTCATGAATTGCGTGTCACTGATATGTGAAATGGAGGCAGTAGACCCTCTTACATCACAAATGATGTATCTACCATACTTGCTCACTGATGTTTGAGTTACATTCCAATGTTATATGTAGTGGAGAATAAGTTGACCAAGTAGATTCAGGTGCAAAGTATTTAATTTGTGCTTTTTATAATGTCATGATAATAGTCCAGTCACTATGTATAAAAGTTCTGTACTATGTGAAGTCTCATGTGAACTCCTGCAGCAGTGCTCTGCTGTTACCCCTCCAAATTAGCTGCCACATCATCATCCTCCTCCTCTTTGGGGACGTCAACCTGTTCATCCCGGGGATGTTCTTATACATATCCTATGGACGGTTGCAAATGCCAGTATGATTTTACATACCAGTGGTGGAACATACAAGAGGCTTCCTCCTGTCAGGGCCAGGCACCTGAACCTTGACTTCAGAAGCTCAAATGTCCTCTCCACCTCATTGTGTGTTCTTCTGTGCGGTTCATTATACGCACACTCTTCCACCATTGTGGGATTGGCAAATGGAGTCATTACCTATGGCTGTATGCCATAACCTTGATCAGCTGCAAAGAATGAGAGAAGATGTGTTTCTAAAGCTTGATAGTGATTTGAAATATACCATGGCAGTGGTTAGTTGGAGGTAGAGTGGAGACTCAGACATGCTTGTGGTATAGTGTATGTCCCTGTTTTAGTAAAATGGTTTAGTAGATCTGTGTTGATGCACATGACAATCTTGGGTTGTGGCTCACGGCAGTGGGAATTTTCATATTAACTCCAAAGTGATGGTTAAACCATTGCAAAGATGCATTGTGTAGTCCATATTTGAGGCAGTGTCCTATTGTTAGGGGGGAACCTACCACCTCCTTGCACCACAGTGGTATCAGATGTAGAGACATCATGGTTGCCTTTAAAAGCCAAACTGTGCCCTCCATGTACCATGTGGCACTATGCATGCAGTGCGACACTTTGAGACCCTTTTTGGCAGATGTTGGTTGTGCCAGCCATCAAGTAAATGAGGGTGTGAATCACACATTTGTAGGATGATCTAATTTGGTGCAGAAGAATCTCATAGCTTTCAATACATTATTTATCACAGACACTTCAACATATGCACAGTGCAGGCTTTGGGAGGGGGCACACCTCTTTTTTACATGGATCCCTATGTATGGTGCATGAAATGTAAGGTATGTCCTCTGTACTCCTGCAGAGTCCTACTACGGCATCCGTAATTACAGCTTTGCACAAACTCTGTACCATGTTGGACCATTTCTTGTATACGGAACACACATGATGGTGTTAGGGGCTGCTAAGGGGTGCATGTGAGATGGCGCTGGAGTAGTTGCTGCACTATTTCTCATGATTCTGCCCCATGGTCTTTTATGGCAGGTTCATTTGTATTCCTATGTGTGGGACACAATGCAGCAGACAGGTGTATGTGTACACTACAGGTATGTCAGGTATGTGTAGATGATATGTTATTGATAATGGCACCACTTGGGTGGCTTTTGATATAGGTGCTGCTAGAGGATTTCACACCATTATTTACATGGGGCTGTGCCTATGTGTGACTTTCTTTACATGGCCATAGCCTATGCCATTGACGTAGCTGAGCTATTCTTTGTTTGGTGTAGTGTGTGTCGGATCTGTATTTAGTAGTCAACCAGTATACACTTTTAGTGGCTTGTGGGCAGCTTCTGTACACAAATGGGACATAGCTCCACCTGTCCTCATGGGGTGTGACAGTCAGGTTGTGGCTGTGTTATGTTCATGTGGGTGTATGTGATCTGTAATGATTGAGGTGTAGTTTGGCATGTTGCATATGTGTTGTTGCCTGTACATTTGTGATCCCTCGCCCATGTTTATTTAGCGTGATTAATGTCTTGTTTGTCCTACATGGTTGGTGTGTTGTGTGTGTGATGATTGGTATGGTGGCTTACCTACGAGTAGCCCATTGCCACATTGCCCATCTTGGAACCGCTTGCTTCATAGTGGAATGGCGGAATATGTAGGCATCATGGACTCTGCCAAGATATTTTGCTAGGATGTTAGTGAAGAGCCCACAGTGGTCCACAATGGCCTGCCCAGTGATCGAATGAGTGTGCTTGTGGTTCCTATATAGATGTTCAGTTGCTGCAGGTGGCACCAGTTGGACATGGGTGCAGTCCATTACATGTGGGAACCCAGCAATTTGGTAGAAAACGTGCTTCGTCTCCTGCTGCAGTTGCTGGGTGCTTGGGAAGCAGATGTGGTGGGGTCTGAGGCATATGATTGCGTCAAGGACCTTGGGTAGGAAGACCGAGAAGGATGGTTGGGACATACCTGCCATGAGCAGTGGAAAGCACGACGGGTGCTGCTGCACCCGCCACACTGCCACATCAGCGCCAGATCGATTACAAGCCAGCGTCAATGTTAAGGCCCAGTTCACCGCAGGGCCGGCGGGGGAAACCGGGCAGTGGAACTCCTAATGAGGCCTGCAGTGTTCTGGCTGCACAGGTGGCCTTATGGTGGTATGAGTTTGGCAGGTGGCCAAACTCTTAATGAGGGCTTTAATGTTCTAACTAACTTTCAAAAGCTGCTGCTGCATTAGGACTACTTCCTCTATTCTAGCTGCCAGCCTATCAGTCCACCAGCCCTACCAGCCCTCAAGTTCCAAAAGCCAAGCCCGAAAGGCTTAACAGCCAAAATGTCAGCCTATCAGTCCACCAGCCCTACCATCCCTCAAGTTCTAAAAGCCAAGCTCTGAAGGCTCAACAGATGAATAATCATCTGCATAGTCAGCAGTCAAAGCAGCCCTCAAACAGTTGTTTAACAGCCTACGCTAAAGTTATAGTCCATCCAGCCAGTTTCCCACCAATCTTCCACTTCCTGGGCCATCAGTAACACAGCAGTGCTCAAACCCCACTTGAACGATGTTTTGTGGTCCACAGTACACAGGAGAAATTTAGATCAGGACCTGCACTATACAAAACGCTCACTTCCATGGGGTCAATATAAAATAATCTTGCTTCACATTTAATGACATACACCATATGAACTAAGACCATGACAAACTGACATGTCTTGTGTAAATTGTGGCAACATTATTCATTCCTGCTCTGCAGCATACTTTGTATGTCTATCCCAATGCATTTTTGTTGCTTTCTATTTCGGGTAAAGTCACAGATGTGTGTTTGTTCTGGTTATGCATAGTTTAAACACCTCTGATATAGTTTGATGTAACGCACTGACATTTGATGATAAAAGTAAGAGAAAGATGTAGCCCTACAGAGGTAGAACTGGACAATTTATAACCTGGAAGCGTGGGCCCAACCCACAGCTTCCCCACTTGCTCAAAGTGTGATCCTCAGCATATGCTTCACTATGTATGAGTTCCCTTAACCAGTGCCCCTGGAATTATGTGGCAGGGGAGAATCAAATTATGTGGCATGGTTGACCACATTGTGCTGTATTATGTACTTAATGCGGCACAGTTTGTAACAATATTACTTCATTATTTTGTCATTTTTACATATGCTACATACTGCCTAGCCAAAGGTTTCACCTTATTTCTACCAGTTATTCATCCAAGTACAGCATTCAGAAGAGGTCAATTCAAACTTTGCAAAGGGTCTTTCTCTGTGCTGCAACACATATTTCAGTTTTTTTGTTTTAAACTTTTGACTTGATTGAGCTAGAACCAAACTTGCTTTTCTGGTTAAAATCTGCAGATTATGCTGATGATTGAGTATGTGATACGTGTGGCAAAGGCATAATTATTCGAAAAATAGAGAGGATGCAAAAATAACATATTTCTAGTGGCCAAACCCTTAACCAACTAATGCTAAATTCAGTTCACGGTCTGCACTATACAAAAACATAATTGTATGTAGTCAATGCAAAATAGTTTTCCTTCATATTTTAATAATGTGTGCCATATAAACCGAGAGCTTCATAAACTGAGCAGAGTTGTATAATTTGTGGCAAAGTCATCTGGGATTGTGAACATTTCTCCTCTGCTGCTATGGTTATCACCTCGCTGGTTTTATACCAGCATAACTGGTATTTTAATATACCAAAATTAGCAAAATCTCCTAAAGATGGCATATTTTTTCTCTCTCATCAGTACATGGTTTAAACAGTTAATGGAACAAAATAAAATAAAATGTGTTCTAAAACTGCCTTAATGGCCCCTGGTGGCCATGTTAAAAATGAACACCGATGACTTCCATGTAAAGTTCTAATTAGGGGGCATGCTCAGGCCTTGGCAGAATCGTGAACAGATAGCTCCTGTTATTGTCTGGGAAAGGTGGCAAACTGTGTGTTTGTTTTTCATTCATTAAAATATAGGCTGCAGTGGGGGGTTCTATGTGCCTTCGAAGGTGAAAGGGTAGGGGCGGGTCAGGGTTCCGACACATATTGTAGGAAGCAGGGGGGAGGGGTGGGGCGCACGCTTACCAGGAATTTAAGCAAAAGCTGTAGAGTGAGGATTCAAAGCACCAAAACCAACACAGGAAAAAACACACACCAGCATGAAAGTTCAGCCAGCAGCAAGAGAACACTAGGAGCAGGGAGGACAAGACAGCAGCCATACCGTGGAGTGCCGAGATAGCAGAGATGTGGGAGAGAATCAAGGAGCAGAAAAGTCCAGGCAGCGTCCACGCAGGGTGGAATCCAGAAATGTGAAGGGTAGCAGACGAGCAAAACGCTATCTCCTCAAAAAGCAGTCCAACGAAGAGTATAGTTTGCTTTGTGTGCCTCTATAGGCACATACATTTCGTGGAAATGTCCTGGTATCCACTGACATTGCCAAGCAGTTATTGGCTCCTGTTATGACCTCTTCCAATCTGAGTGCCAAAGTAAATGTCCATGCTGCCACAAACGAAATTGTGACTAACTTGAGGAAGACAAAGGATGGGGAATTTGGGTGTGGACGCCGTACCCCCGGTCTAGTGCTGACACGGACCCCAGGGGGATGTGGCCTCTGGGTTAGAAGGACGAGGGCCAGCTTTAGCGGATCCTGATTAGGCTAGAACATTAAGCTGTGGCTATGAAATAAAACCAAGGAGAACACTAAGAAAACAGGAGGTCTAGCACTGAAACAGGGCAATACGAATACCAAAGGCACAGTGATCAATTCTAGAAAAAGCCTAACAGTTCCTGTAAAGCAGTGAAAACATTCAACACAAGAGTACACATTTTTGCATTAGTTTTACTGATACCATGTTCTTTTTTACTGAGGGTCCAGTGCAAGGGGATCTCAGGCCGCCGGACTATCCTTGACCTGAAAAAGGAAGAGAGGAAAGTTCAGAGACCAGGAATCAACAAAAAACAGATATCCAACTGAAGTTGATAGAAAACCTAAAACAAACTTATTTGAACTCTTGTTATTCAAGATGGTTGAAAGACTTACCTGCATAAACCACTCCTTCGACTCCCTTTAAACCCATTCAGGATCTTGACTATTTTTTGGGTAAATATTTAATTATTACATTTTCAAACTAATCATGGAAGACAGGTGTAATTTTTATTTTTTAAAAACAGAGAAACATACTGCAAAGGTCAGAGAACATAGATGGTGAATACAGATACAACCAAGGTCATGACGATTCAGGGAGATATGTAAGATAAATTGTAAATATGGTGCATCAACCACACAAAATGGGCTTTACGTAGGATCCATGTGAACCGTACTTATGTCTATCATAGAGGTAATAGAATTAGAATAATAAACAAAAACAATCTAGCCTGCATGTATGACCGGGTCACCAGGAGGAGTAGTTGTGGTCAAAGTCTCCACGTGGAGGTTCTCAGGGAGCACAGTTCATGCAGGTTGTGGCAACACTCTGTATTAGAGAAAAGGTGGGAAAAAGAAGGACCTCTGAACGTTTGGACCTTAGTTTTTTATCCCACAGCTCACATGGGGCTTGCATGAAGTTAGATTGAAGAAGGTATTGCACACATGTCCTGTGCTTTTGCATGGCCCAAACGAGACACATTAAACAACCTTTAGTCACCACTGGACATGTTGTGATCTGTCTGGGTTGCACTCAAACATGCTTCCTTGAATTATAAGGCACCATAGTCATATTGTTTTTTCTGCCCTTACCCTTGTAAGATAGGCGTATTGATAGCTTTTGGGAAGATGCATGTTCAAATATAAGGCTTGTGACCAATTTTAGGGCATCATGGGAAAATCCAACTTAGAGGAACCAAATATATAAAACTAGAGTTTCTGAAGGGCTGTCCATTCCTAATTATTTGTGTTGAAATTGTTTGTAATACTGCATGCCGCCTCTGTCACTCAGAAAATAAGGAAAAAAAAATGTAATAAGGCTCTGCTCAGAGTACATCAGAGAGTCTAAGGCCCTCATAATGAACATGGCAGTCGAAACCGCCGTGTTCATGCTGGCGGTCTTACAAGTGACTGTCAGCTGCCCCGGAAACCCGCCGGCCGTATTAAGAACATTCCTATGGGCCGGCGGGCGGAAACATTGTTTCCGCCCGCCGGCCCAGAGGAATGCCTGGCCGGGACATTGACGGTGGCTCCACATGGAGCCGCCGCCAATGCCTCTGTGCGGCGTGTGCAGCTGCACCTGTCATGCAGATCACTGCGTGTAAATCAGGCAGTGACCTGCGCAATGAAGCACTGCACAGGGGCCCCTGCACTGCCCATGTCAAGTGCATGGGTGGTGCAGGGGCCCCTAAGGGTGCCCCGGGGCACCCCTTCTGCCAGCCTTTCCCTGGTAGGGAAACCCGCCAGGGAAAGGCTGGGGACTGCGGGATCATTACTCGAGGGGCAGCACTGCTGCCCTGTCGGATGATGATGCCGACCGCCGCCAGGCTGTCTGACGGAGGCAGCCTGGTGGTGAGGTTCATTATGTGGCGGTGTGGGCCGCCATGCAGGCTGGCGGGTTTTCCTGCTACCGCCGCCATGGCGGCCCACACCACCATGATCATAATGACCACCTAAATGTGTGGTTAAATTAAAACCTTCTGTTAGTATTGAGCACCACTGCACTCACCCTACCACCACTTCACGTCACCCCGTTGCGGCAGACTGTGCCCACTCACACATACAACAATATCACAGGGGAAGGAGGCATCAGGACACCGCAGCAGCAGGGAAGTGCACTGTGGAGACATAGGTGTGACAGTCCACAGAACAATGAGCTATAGGAAATATAAACAGCATGCCTTGAAGCTGATACCTTTGGCAGATAAGCTTTGCCTTTCATTGCAGACCACTATGGTGAGACATGCCCTCTCTCTCCCACACTCACCCAACAGTCCTGACAACAAGTAGCAAACACGAAAACAAACATGAAAACGCTTATACAAATGGAAAGCAGCAGAAGGGCAGCACCTAAGTGACTTCCTCAGTATGAGAGAGGACCTACTAAGACTCCTCCTGTTGATTAGACCTTCTCCTGTTTTCCTGTGTGTTTACAAATTTAGCATTGCATTGATTCCTACATTAAAATATTTCTTACATAGTCAGAGGTTTTGTTGATTCATGATTTGTACCCTCGACTATCCTCTCTTTTTTTGAAGCATTCCCTCATGATCCAGTGAAATTCTCCTTGTGGAAGGGTTCTTTTCACCCTACTCCCGGTGGTGGCTGGTGATATTTGAAAGTAGTGGGGTGTAAAAGTCTGTGTATGACTTTTATCTTGTGAGTGAAGTGAGCAAGTTCAATGGACAAACTTATAAGTCTTCCTTAGGGTCCAAGGTGGGTCCTCTCCCCAAGAAAACATTGAAAAAAGATTGACAAATGGTGCACTTGAAAGGAAATACATTTAGTGAGAAAGCAAGGCTTATAAGGCAGTGGGAATGTATAGTCTTGAAATATTAAACACATTAAAAACTGCCCCATAACTTACTGCATTAATATGTTCACCCTTGACTTTAATGAGCGAATTGTACACTGCAACAACTTGAGGCCCATTAAAGTGTGCGCTTAGCCAGCATACGCCATCAACTTTGGAGGTAAATGCTCTAACCAGTCATCAAGAAGCACCCACAGCTGCTGACTGCAGTCAGTCATACAGAAATATGTGCAGACAGGTCTTTGAGTGGGATGAAAAAAGTTTGGGCTTTCTAAAATGGACATGTAAAATACATTTCTGTGATTCTCTTAGTGCACCACCTGGCCTGTATTTTGGTTTCTCTCAGATGTTATTGCATCCAGAAATATAACACAACTGACATACACCTAAGACCTGTCAGTACTGTTGGCTCTGTCAATGGCTGTTAGCTCTTTAAGGTAAATGACTAACAACAATGATTAGTTCTAAATATTTAACATTGGAAATGTTTCAATTCTGAAATTGTGAGACTGTGAATTAAATAATATTAAGGCATGCAGACGGAGTAGGGCCTTCAGTTATATGGGCTTTATGTTAGATATGGTTGCCCTTTTTCTCTTCACATCTCAGCCATCTGCACATATTCAACCTCCTCTCTCCTCTTCTGCATCCTCTTTTCATTCTTGCCTGGGCGCCCATCCTAGCATCTCCCTTATTTTACCACCCCAAACATACCCTGCACTCATTCACATTTAAGCACTTTGGCCCATATTTATACTTTTTTTAGCGCCGCATTTGTGTCGTTTTTTTACTCAATATCAGCGCAAACTTACAAAATACAATTGTATTTTGGAAGTTTGCGCTGCATTTGCGTAAAAAAATGACGCAAATGCGGCGCTAAAAAAGTATAAATATGGGCCTTTATTTCCTTTTGCTTTTGCCTTCCAAAATATTTCAACCTCTTCCCACACTACTGAATTTCAGTTGTAACTAGGATACATGACTATTGTTCTGTGTGGTCTGCAGAGTCGCCAACACACTGATAGGCACTTAGCTTTAACTTCAGCCTCAGCACCAGCACTCTCAATTAAAGCCCCTCATAAACACCTGGCATGAGTCAAAGTGTGCACTATGTGAGAGAAATACAATGCATGAAAAAAATACAGAAACAGAGCATGATGAAACAGCTAACTCTCTTGGTGAATACAACATTAAGTAAAACGTGACATATGAGAGGAACGTAATCGGTTTTTAACGTTCATTGTGCCAATCTGTGTTTTGGGCATTAATGCTAAGGGCATGACGATCCGGACAGTTTTAGAACCATACAGCAGAGAAATGTCTTTACTGTCAGCACAAATTTCTTCCTTTGCACTTGAGTCTAATATTTGGATCAGTTTCACAATGGAACAAGAACCCTGATCATCTGTTGGATCAACTTTGTGAGGGAACAAATACAGCAGCTCTACTTTTAAAGGAGCGGGGATCTGCAGCCAGGACCTGGGGTGTCACAGAGGGGGAGGTTAGCATGACAAGGAGTCTCAGTACAATAAAAATAACACAAGATTGGCATTATAAAACTTATCGAAGCCAAGGCACTAAATTACACCTGTTTGTATCCACTCCTATTGCGTGACGAGAGGTGAAAGGATGGGATCTATGAACGTTAATGACAGATGGCTGCCTCACACAGCGATGAAGACCCAGTGCCCAAAACCATGATGCTAAAAGCATCACAGGCCTATAGTGGCTACTGCTATAGATCACAATGGAAAGGAAGGGCTTTAGTGCAGTCAGCCCTGCATTGTGCATCACGATGTAGAAAGTTGATTCACTGCCTGTCTTCCGTCTCCTCCTTCAAGGCGAGGCAGTCCAGGCAGCCTGGGACAGACAGCCCAGACTTAAATGTATCAATTTGTTTACAGTTACAATCGCATCTCTGAACAAATCCATCAATTTAATATTTTTTGCAATAAATGTGTAGGAAGTTCAGAGGGGCACAGCCAACCCCTCAGCCCTAAATGAAACACCGCCCCTGCCTACTCCCATTTACTTCTGTCTGGCATCCTAGGATTCTCCAGCAGGATTAGTGCCCCTGGTACTCACACCTTGTGCCAGGTCCAGTTATCCCGTATTAGTAGAGTAGTAGTGTTCTAACAACTGAGGCTGATAGAGGTAGCTATAGCAGAGCAGCCAAGGCTGAACTAGGAGACATGCAAAGCTCATGCAATACCACTTATATCATATAGGTACTATATCATAAGAAAGACAATACTCAGTGTTACTAAACCTAAAGGTACTTTCTTTTAGTGACAATGTGCCAAAAATATCTGAGAGGATATACTCCCTTAGGAAGTAAGTACAATACACAAAATATACACAACAGACCAAATCAGGTAAGTAAAACAGTCCGAAAATAGTACAAACACTGTAGAATACAATAGGATGCAATAGGCCTAGGGGCAACACAAACCATATACTAAGAAAGTGGAATGCGAACCACAAATGGACCCCTAGGCTAGTGTAGTGTATAGAGGGTTGCTGGGAGTTTAAGAAAACACTAAGGGTGTCCAAGATACCCCACCCCAAGACCCTGAAAAGTAGGAGTAAAGTACTACTATTTCCCCGAAAGCACACTAAAGTCGTGATAAGGGATTTTGCAAAGACTGCAAAGCACTGTAGATGGATTCCTGCAAAGTCCATGAGTCGCAAAAGTGTCCAGGGGAGCAGGAGACCACTAAACCCCGGATGAAGGTGCAAAATGGCTGCCTCCGGTTGGAAGAAGCTGAAGATTCTGCAACAACAAAAGGAGGGAGGAAGTTCTTCTTTGTGCAGAAGATGGCCCATGGCATGCTGGAGGATGCAGAAGTGTTTCCTTGGCAAAATACAGCAAACAAGCCTTGCTGGCTGCAAGATTCACGGTTAGAGAAATAGGGTGCTGCCTGGGCCCAGGAAGGACCAGGATGTCGCCACTTGGGAGTAGAGACAGAGGGGGCCCTCAGCAATATAGAGAGCCCATGCACAAGCAGGAAGCACCCGCAGAAGTCCTTGAACAAGGGTTCAAGATGACTGAACATGGCGGTCATCTCAACACTGCAAAAGGAGGTCCCACAACACCGGAGATCAACTCAGGGAGCTGAGCATTGCAGGACATAGTGCTAGGGACCTATGCTCGGCTGTGCATGCAGGATTTCGTAAAAATATGCACAGAAGCCCTTGTAGCTGCAGTTCACATGGTGCACAGTATTACTGTCTGGAGAGGGGAGGCAAGGACTTACCTCCTCCAAATTTGGACAGTTGGACCACTGGACAGTATGGATCAAATGGGTCCACCACCTGTGTTCCAGGGGCCACACTAGTCAGGATTAAAGAGAACCCAGATTACCGGTGAAGCTGAGGTTTGGTGCCTGCTGAAGCAGGGGAAAGATTCCATTGACCCACTGGAGATTTCTTCATGGCTTCCAGTGCAGGGTGAAGGCAGGCAGCCCCTAAAGTATGCACCACCAGGAAACAGTTGAGAAAGCCAGCAGGATTAGGCGCTACAATGTCACTGGTAGTCTTCTGGCTACTTTGTTGCAGTTTTTTAGGCGTCCTGGAGCAGTCAGCGGTCGATCTTTGGCAGAAGTCAAAGAGAGAAGTGCAGAGGAGTCCTGCTGGATTCTTGCAAGTCGTTATCTGAGGAAAAGCCCACTAGAGAGACCCTAAATAGCCCTCGGAGGTGGTACCTAATCAGGTGAGCACCTATCAGGAGGGGTCTCTGATGTCACCTGCTGGCACTGGCCACTCAGAGGCCTCCAGAGTGCCCTCACACCTCTGGAAACAAGATGGCAGAGGTCTGGGACACACTGGAGGAGCTCTGGGCACCACCCCTGGGGTGGTGATGGACAATGGAGGGGTCACTCTCCTTTCCTTTGTCCAGTTTCGCGCCAGAGCAGGGACTGGGGGTTCCCTAAACCGGTGTAGACTGGCTTATGCAAGGAGGGCACCATCTGTGTCCTTCAAAGCATTTACAGAGGCTTGGAGAGGCTACCCCTCCCCAGCCTTTAACACCTATGTCCAAAGAGAGAGGGTGTAACACCCTGTTTTCAGAGAATGCTTTGTTCTGCGGAGGGCAGAACCCTGCCGGTAGGGTGGCAGCAGCAGTAGCTGCAGAGAAAACCCCAGAGAGCTGGTTTGGCAGTAGCAGGGGTCCATAGTGGAGCCCCAGAGATGCATGGAATTGGCTCCACAATACTAGATTTGGTATGCGGGACAATTCCATGATCTTAGACATGTTACATGGCCATATTCGGAGATACCATTGTGAAGCTACAAATAGTGACCTATATGTAGTGCACGTGTATAATGGTGTCCCCCATTTGCACAAAGATCGGGAAAATGGCCCTGAACCATGTGGGGGCACCTTTGCTAGTGCAAGGTTGCCCTCACACTTAGTAACTTTGCACCTAACCTTCAGCAAGTGAAGGTTCAGACATATAGGTGACTTATACAATACTTAAGTGCAGTGAAAATGGCTGTGAAATAAACATGTGCGTTATTTCACTCAGGCTGCAGTGGCAGTCCTGTGTAAAGGTTTGACTGAGCTCCCTATGGGTGGCAATAGAAATGCTGCACCCCATAGGGATCTCTTGGAACCCCAATACCCTGGGTACCTAGGTACCATGTACCAGGGAATTATAAGGGTGTGCCAGTATATCGAATGAAATTGGTAAAAGTGGTCACTAGCCTATAGTGACAAATTTTAAGGCAGAGAGAGCATAAGAACTGAGGTTCTGGTTAACAGAGCCTCAGGGACCCAGTTAGTCACTACACAGGTATACACATTCAGGCCACAAACTATGAGCACTGGGGTCCTGGCTAACAGGATCCCAGTGAGACAGGCAAAAACCAACTAACATACATGTAGAAATGGAGGTAACATGCCAGGAAAGATGGTAGTTTCCTACAGGTAGCAGTGAATTCTGCATCAGGTAGTTCCCCTTGGGAGGTCTGGCAGTAGGGTGTGGAATTATCAAGAACATAGAATTGATTTGAACCAATAGCATACCTCGCTGATTATCACCCTGACCCTTACACTGACCCTTGTCTCCTTTCTGCTTCATTGATCTCACTTCTATTTGGTTTCCTTACCCTTGGAGAAACCCCTTAGTTTCAAAGTTGATGTTCTGATGAGTAATGGATATTTTAGGTGTCAAGGAGCTGCCTCTTTATGTCCACTCCTTAAGGTACATTTATCTCCAGCTGTCACAAACAGACCACTGTATCTGACTTGATATCATCACTTCCATAAAGGCCATTAATTTATTCGAAAGCCTCAATGAAACATTTTTTTTCAGTAGTTTCCTGGTGTGAGTGTAATCTGCTGCTATTTGCAGGCAAGGGAAGAGGTTCCCCAACATTTTCAACAGTCTTCAAGTTTTGTAAATTAAATGTTTTTCATCAGATTTGGTAAGGAGGCCACATGCTTCCCAAATAAATAATATGGCATGCCAGATTCTGAGGATAGCTAGCACCATTGTCTCAGAAAGTATTGGTATAATGCTAAATTGCTTTGGTCTTGACCTTGAGAGTTGGCAAGTTTCTATTTCCGAGAATCAGGAACTGTACCTTTGAGAAGTGCTAACTATACTTTGACTCCATCTTCAATGAATTGTAGTACTTTTCAAACAAATGCCACAAGGCACGGGTATTTTTCACCAGCAATAGTTAGTTTTATCATGGGAGTTGGTAAATGATGGTAGGGTCGGTAAATTACAGTTAAAGTACAAGAGTTGCTCTGGTTAACAAAGCAGTTCTGACTGGACATATAAAGGACAACTAAGTCAAGACAAGGATTTCCATTCAAGTTATGAACAAGGCATAAAGCAACTCCACTGTAGTCCACACCTAGGTCCACACCTAGGTTCTGTGCTCTTTGTTCCACAGTTATACCTCAAAGGCAAGGTTTGAGTAGGCTGAAACTGGTCTGGGGTTGGTGGAATTTCCGCTCTGAGGGCAACTAGCTCAGTAGTTCTGCTTTGAATGTTCCTACTGGAGCAAGACCAAAGGTAATTTTCATATATAGAGCCAGTGTGCTAAGTGGCATAGTGGGAGCCCACCCATCACTTCTGTGTTTTTCTCAGAAAAAGGAACTGAGCTTCAGGGGCAAGCAATGTTTTCAAGCATAATGCAGTTTGATTAACCGAGGAACCTAATATAGAAACCTCTATCTATCTTTCTCGCTAAACCTAAAGAGAATAATTATTTCCAACTCGGATATTTTAACATACTGTGGAAAAGTTAGAACTGTTTTGGGAAAACCGGGATTTTCCCTCATCATAGATAGACATGTTGAATCTAGTATTGACATTTTGATTTATTCAACTTCTAATAATCAAATTCCGTAACGCATATGGCAATTGCAGAGTACTAAATCTAAATAAATCTTTAAATACTTTTCCTTATTTAGGGGCATACTTATACTCTGCGTTGAATGTGCGTAAAAAATTTTACGCAAATTCGGCACAAACTTAACTCCATATTTATATTTTGATGCTACACACATCTAGTGTCAAAATATAGGCATTAACGTAATTTTTTGGATGAGTGAACACACCTTGTGTCAATGACATTCAAGGTAGGCAATCCCGTTCAAAAAATAACTCTAAGCCTGTAGGGCCTTAGTTATCCTCCCATGCAAAAATGGTGCACGGGTGGGAGGTGGCCTAAATAATGACGCTAGGTCTGCTTAGCATCATTATTTAACGCCTGGGTCAGACCATCCGTTATGGACCCATTTTCATGGTCAAACACCATGGAATGGGCCACAGGTGCCCTCCCTAAGCCCCAGGAACATTTCTAC